>NW_025814837.1:16122500-18522500 GCF_022079265.1 Lynx rufus
AGTGTTTTGTACATACACTCTCCTCGCCGCCACTTAACCTCATCCACCAGGGTGGGCTGTGCTGCCCTATCTAGACGCCTTGAACATCTTTAGGCATCCTTCCATCTGAAACCAAATTAACCCACTACAGGGACAGCCCCGGAAGGCACAGAAGCTGCAAATGTATTTACACAGTTAACCAGCATACTTTATTTAACTATTCCTACTTCAAGCTTTTAGGAGAAAAAAAATACCACCCTAGAACAAATACCAATTGTTAGCTTCACTTTCACATTGCCAGCAAGCAGATCTTTTCCAACTGGGAGTAATATCCTGTTAGCTATGTTTAATTCTTATTTTACCTGGGGGATTGAGAGTACCAAATGATTTCAGCTGCTCAGGCATTACATTTCGGTCTGTCCTCTCCTTCTGCCCCTGTCTTCCTCACACACTCCTTCTGGGACCTTCTTACCATTTATAGTGAAAGGATAGGTTTTCTCTAAACCCAACCCTATTCAGAAAAGGAACCTTCTGAGATGCGGGGAGGGGCACGCATGCTCGCACTCACACCCCCCCCCACACACACACACACACACTGCACTCCACACATACCACTCTACCTGTGCTATGGCAGTGCCCCGCACCTGCAGCATAACCATTCATCCTTCATGGGATCCACTTCCTTTTCTGCTTTGCAAAATGCTTTGGAGGAGGGATGTACGTACGTGTAACTTTTGGTTAGAGGGAGTTTACCTTTGGCCATGAAATGGATACTGTGTGCATGGTGTTACCACAGGCGTTCTGTTCCAATTGCATTGTGTCTTAACAACAAAGCCCCCCGTGAAACTCAATAAAATTACCAATTTCACAGTTGATTTTCTTCCTGCTCTGCTCTGCAGCCCTCACACTCCTGGCCTGTCTCCACACACTGCAGGGGATGGTGTCGGACCAAACCAATAACACGGTGCTAAAAAGGGGCTTGATATAAACCAGGCTGATCTTCATTCTAATTAGTGTGTCCAGCAACTTTTAAATCTTTGAACCAGCTTTGTCATAAAAACGATGCTATCACTTTATTAAGAATTGAATGAAGTCTGTTACGTGTTTGGTTGATCAGAACGCACTGTTCTGTTCGATTCGGGCCATAGTTGCATTGCACAGAAAATATGTGGATCCATTTTATTTCTCGTACTACACTGTATTTCCTCCTCTGATATTATTGACTGTGCTAACTTTGGTAATTTAAAAATCAATCAAAGTCATGTGACCTAAGGTATATAAACCTTGGATCATTGATTCAAAACCAGGCATTCTAGATCTAATTCAGCTACTGCCTAGCTTTGTGATCCTGAATTATAGTCTCTCCTTGTCTCTGTTTCCCCACTAATGAAAGAGTAAAATAGAAAAAGAGCAACTGAGAGAACATATATACAAGTGCTGTTTTATTTTGATCTTTAGATTCATAGTTAAAACAAATAGTCAATGTATTTTAAGGCTCAGGTGAGCCAGGTTTTAGCATATTAAACCTTGCAGGCCTTGCTAGCTATAGACTGGAAATCTGCCCAGTATAAGTTATGGCTTGAAGAATTAAACCTAAATTATGATAAATACCTTGTTTTGTGATGAAAATATTCCAGTCACAGAAATAACTGACTTCACTCTACTTCAATTCCTACCTTTTTTTTTCAGGAACCACATCCAACCCTAACCCATACCTAAGTTTGATAGGGATTTTATTTATTGAAGCATCTTCGTGAGTCATCTCCACTGCATTCTTATACCAAATAACAGACTGTCTGGTCTGATGGCCAAGCCGTACTGGACTTGCTTTACAGTCTCTGATATATTATAGAACACATTTTGAAATGTATTGGCATGCAGGAGAAGTTTGTTGAATATTCAGATGACTGATGGATGGAGCAGATGGTTGATGAACACAATGAATGAATGAATGAATGAATGAATCAACTTAGATGGCAAAATTTACAGTGGTTTCATGCGTTGCAAAAGTGGAGATCTAGTGATGGAAAAGTTACTTATAACGTTGCCTTTTGAATTGTCATAGAATCCCATGTCTCCAAACGTTATACTAGTATATTTGAAATCACGCTTTGCTATTATGTCCTTCAGTTATTATTCTTAACTTTATGTGTTGTCTTTAGTTGGGCTGAAGCTTGTCTTTGTTTGCAGGTCTTCATCTGCAAGAATCTTAGATGATACTTATCCCCCCATATGAATGTCAGACCTTTGTCCCATCAGGTTGTAACTTCACTAAAGCTACTGTTCATAACATTGAGCATTTGGTTTCAAACTGGAGGACAATAATTGTTCTTTTCATGACCACTTACATAGGAAGGAAAATTGGTTCCGACAAGTTAAAGGATGACCCCAGCAACAGAGTTCCTCTCGGGAAAATCTGATTCTCAGAGGAGATTTAACTTTACTTACATTGCCCATCCTACACCCCCTAGGACTGAGAAGTTTGGAAATCCCACAGAAGGCAGCTCCCGTGTGTCCAGGAGCTACCGCTTATCATGTTGTAACCCGCCATCCTTGCTAATGAAGTGGTCGGGGAATTTCAGGAGTCAACCTACTTGTCTGTCTTCTAGGGCTAGAAATCAGAATATTAGTAGCAAAAGGGTTGCAGTGCCCCATTAGTTTGAAAATATCGAACAAATCAGATTCTTTCGGTGCTTAACCTACTCGCTGTACATTATTCAGCTCTTTCCTGCATTAACTCAGGTTATCAGCGTGCAATTTTTGAAGTTATTGCTTCAGTGTGCAAAACGTACATGCACTCTTCCATTCAGTCAGGAGATTCTGTGATTTCTGTAAGTTCTAAATCAGCTCACTCTCTTCAAAGGGATTGGAGATAAAATTCAATGCAGTAGTTTATATCTGTGTTCTCCAACTCGTCGTTTTAGACTGTGACCGGTGGGAGGAGACGGAGAAACATACCATTTTATTTGTAATCAGCCTTCATCCCCAGTATTAGCCATTTCACCACACACCATGAACCTTGAACCTAGCTGCCAAGAACCATTCCTCTCTATTGTGTCCGTAAATAGTGTCAGGTCCTTTTGCTGGACCCCCACACCAGCTGTCACACTCGATTTCCATGAGATTTTCTATACGTACTTTTCAAATAACTTTAGTTGCCTCAGAATGATTTAAAATCCTTTACGTTGAAGTGGAGTGTCCCAACAAAAACTGCCCCCCAAGCTCTGGGTGGGTGTGTGGCTGTGTGTGTGTGTGTGTGTGTGTGTATGTGTGTGTTTAAAGAAAATTCTTAGCCTGCCTTCCCTCACGTGAACTCAGGGAGAAGGAGACAAAGGGAGCATGAGGCACCGTGAGGCTCCAGTTTGAGGTGCTCCCGTCACAAGCTTTCATAATGAGTAGACTGCATGTGACCATGAGTTATCATGACTGTGACCTGCCTCAGGAGGTCCCATGCCACATCTGTATTAACAACTGCATCTGCTCCAGGGTAACCTTATTAGCTTGCCACAGCTGAGCCAGGGGCCTCAGGAGGCCTGCGGCCAAGTCCCCAGAGAGGACTGGTACTGCTGCTCTCCCCAAATTCAGTTTGGTGCCCCAAATTTAACATCAGGACCTGCTGAATTTTATTTCGAATTATCTACTATAGCAACTCTAGCAGAAAACAACACACACACGCACGCTCCCCTAAAAATTGGCAAGCTCCCCAAATGCCATCTCGAATTCCCATTATGGCATACGGCTTGTTTGCTTCGCATCAAAAGCTATGGAAAATATCACAAGAAGGGTTCTCACCTTGGTTTCTGTTTTTCTTCTCACTATGAGGATGTACAGAGTGTGTAAAGAGCATGAAACTGAAGAAACACATATGCGTGAACTTACCTGTGGAAATTTTACTTCCAAAGCTGACAGTGAGGGTAGTAAATAAAATCCACCTGAAGGGAGTGTGTGATAAGGAAATCTGGCGGGGTACGTGTGTACGTGTGTTTGTATGTGGGAGAGGAGTGTGTGCATATAGGCGCACGTGCGCCTGTGTATAAACAAACCCAGCTCTTTTTTTTTTTTAACGTTTATTTTATTTTTGAGACAGAGAGAGACCGAGCATGAACAGGGGAGGGGCAGAGAGAGGGAGACACAGAATCGGAAACAGGCTCCAGGCTCTGAGCCATCAGCCCAGAGCCCGACTCGGGGCTCGAACTCACGGACCGTGAGATCGTGACCTGAGCTGAAGTCCGATGCTTAACCGACTGAGCCACCCAGGCGCCCCGACAAACCCAGCCCTTTTAACTGAATTCGTGAACAGGGCTCTTTACCACTTGTTTCAAAATTAATCAGGCAATGTGGCACTCAGCAAAGTGTATGTCATTCGTTCATTCATTCATTCACTCTCTGGGCAGTAAAAGTGGCAGAGTTCATTCACCTGGGAACATATCTAGGTCAACATTGTAAAGGCACAATTCCCCTAAGTGCACTGGTGACTGTTGATAAAAGGGACCTCGCCTCCCCGAGTGGGCAAAAGCTTACCCAGTTTCATTTGCATGAGTTCTGCATTTGAAGTCACCCTGCCAGCAAAGATGGGTAGAATAACACACCACTGATATAACCCCCTTTTTTTAATGTTGATTTATTTTGGAGAGAGTGTGAGCGGGGCAGAGAGACAAGGGAGACAGAGGATTCAAAGTAGGCTCTGTGCTGTCAGCACAGAGCTCGATGTGGGGCTCAAACCCACATACTGTGAGATCATGACCTGAGCCCAAGTTGGATGCTTAACCCGTCTGGGCTGCCCAGATGGCCCTGATATAACTCTTTGATTGTGTCTCACAGAATTCCACCTTGAACCATAAGAATGCTCCCAAGTGTGCGTTGTCAGGTGCCGTCTGCACACCCTCACCCCCCTCTCCACTCCTCCCAGAGAATCTGGGAGCATTTGATGATATAGTTACAAATTTGCAACCCCTTATTTTCTCTCGCTAATCTTTTATGGTGTTTTTCAGTTATCAATCAAATCAGTCAAATGATTGATAACTGAAAAAGGCTATCACTAAAATGCACTGAGCTTAGCATTTTAGAGTTTGTTTCATTTAATCTTCTAGTATAATTAGGTTGTACTATTATCCCGCAGTGAAGAGGCCAAAGGAGGCTGCATAACTTGTCCAAAGCTGGGTATCTAGTCCCGAGCCTTCTTAGCGAGTATCATTTAGTTGACCTTGATAGGAAATTTCTGCATTGCATACATTGAAGGGCCCCTGTTTTAAGAACTTTTATTCTTTCCAATTCCTATCAGCGTTCACAGCTTCTTTTTTCTCTGAGGCATTTCCTATGTAGACCAAACTACTCTGAAATTTCCACTGACCCGCTGAATCAGTGCATACCTAGCTCGAATACACCCTCCCATCCGCAGACGTGATAGTTCTTCAGCCATCAATTTTACAGCCACAAAAAGTTCATTTTAATTCTGTGGTTTCTTCTGTTGTTGTTGTTATTCAATGTTAGTCATTTCTCCTCTGTAGGAAGCAATGCTTCCGCTTTACACATTTCCTAGTTCAGATGCTTTCCTCAGCCAGTAACAGGAGGATACTTAAACACTGTGCATCTCTCATTAAATCACCTTCTTCTTTCTCCCCTGCCCCCAGGATATGCCTGGATTCTGGGGTTATCCAGACTTTGGGCAACATGGCAAATAAATGTACTGTGAATGAAATAAAAAGAAAATTGTCATGGAAGAAACTTGTTTAGCTTGCCTTGTAGAATATACCCCGCCATGCCAAGTGAGCACAGCTTAATTGATAATGATCAGCTTCTCAGTTACCTTTAACCATTTTCTTGTAACCATATCCCGAAGCAGCTAACACAGGAGCACTTTCCATTTCTTACAAAGGAGGCGCTTGTGAACAGGGGTGACCTGGCAGACCGCCCTTGATGGGCAGACCTGGGGAAAGCCAAGTCAGTCTTCTGCTATGCGGTATGTCGTGCATCTTCCGGGCCATCGCACGGTTGCTTACTATTTCCCTCTTTCTGTTTTCTCTTTGGGATTTTTATCTCTTCTTATTTCACTTCCTTTCCCTTTTCTTCCCTATGTTTTCCAGCCTCCTACACTGTTTTATGAAGCTTCCCTTTTTAGAGCTTTAGGGGTTACATATGTAATGGTGTTTGCTTTCTTCTGAAGCTTCTTGCCCTTTATCAGAGAATGAAGACATAGAAAAACTAGGGGTGCCTGGGTGGCTTAGTCGGTTAAGTGTCCCGACTTCGGTTCAGGTCATGATCTCATGGTTCGTGAGTTCAAGCCCCGCGTCAGGCTCTATGCAGACAGCTCAGAGCTTGGAACCTGCTTCTGATTCTGTGTCTCCCTCTCTCTCTGCCCCTCCCCTGCTCACTCACTCGCGCTCTCTCTCTCTAATAAAATAAAATAAAATAAAATAAAATAAACATTAAAAAAATGATGTAGAAAAACTATCCTTATGTTTTCTTTAAGTAATCCGCATCTTTTCCAATTATGCTCAATTTGGAAAATGCAAAAAAAAAAAAAAAGGAAAATGAATTATGTACAGCCTTTAATGCTAACAGCCTGGTGATAACATTTTGGTATATATTCTTCAAGTTTTTCTTCAGTCTTTTTTTAAAAAATTTATACAAATGAGACACCTGGGTGCCTCAGTTGCTTGAGTATCCAACTCTTGATTTCAGCTCAGGTCATGATCCCAGGGTTGTGGGATCGAGACCTGTGTCAGACTCTGTGCTAGGCATGGAGCCTGCTTAAGATTCTCTCTCTCCCTCTGCCCCTCTCCCCTGCTCATGCTCTCTCTGTCTCCAAAATAAATAAATAAAAATAAATAATAAATAAAATTTATGCAAACACACACACATGCATGTACACTTTAAATGTGAGTATAATCTTACTGTACAATATACTATTTTAAGTGTTTTCTGTGTTTCTTGATATTATACAATGTATACTTGCCATTAAATATTCTTGAAATATATCAACTATATAATTAACGTTTGTTGAGTGCTTATTATTTTTCATCTATGTTCTAACTAAATGTATTAATTCATTTAACTAAACTCTGTCTACAGTTAGGATAAATGATTAAGAGTAACAAAGTATGAGAACATCCTTAATACTCTTCAGATGAATTTTCAAACTTCTGTTCAGAAAAGTTACACTGATATACATCTTCTCCCTCAGTGTGTGAGAAGACCCATGTTCTCATGCTCTTGACCACACTTTTTAAAAATCGACATTTTAAATTTTAAAAACCTCCATCAGATATGTGCTAACAGTTCCTCATTTAAATTTTCAATTTTTTATTACTTGTCAAATGGATTTTTTCATCTTTCAGTCACCTTTTCTATCTGGTGTTCTAGAGTTCGCTTGTTCATGTCTTACGCCCATTAAAAACTAGTATTTATCATTTTCTTATTGAAGTAAAAGAACTTTTCATATTTTAAGGCTATGAGATATTTAACTTTTAGTGTATTATTTTTCCACTTTTTTCCACTTGTCTTTTTAATGGCAGTTAACGTACATATATTTTTAATTCTTAAATATCTTAAAATGTAGCATGTACATTTTAAATTGTGATGTATATCAAGGGTACTAGCCTTTACAAACTATAATAGTAAGCACATGAAAAAAAATACTTTTGTCTGAAATGTGACTGTAGATGGAATATAAAATTTAAGTCAAGACCTTAATGAATTAAACCAGGTCCAGTCTTTCCACTTTGGTTCTCAGACTTTTAAAAATACTTCCTATGTGTATATGTGTGTGCATGTGTGAATTTTGCATCTCCGCTCTGAAGAGGCAAGTGAGCAGGAGGAAATGTCTCTTTTTAGGTAGAAAATTCTATAGATTTGTACAAATATTGAAATATTTGTAGATTTCTAGACCGTGAAATCCCAAGAACAGAATGCATGTACATAGAGGAAGGGCATCATGGAAAGATCATAGGACTGGTTGTTGATGGGAGCTGGACTGTCAGTCTGGCTCTTCCCTTCCAACTGAACAACTTTAAACAAGTCGGTTCCATCTTATTGTTAAAGAAGGTTTTTGATCTGGACAATCTCTAAGGTCTTTTTTTTAGCTTAATCTTCTCTGAGTTTATCCAAAAGTATATTCCACCATAGCTCTTATAGATGAACTTCTTGAAAGACACAGCCTGTCTCACCTTTCCTATACATGGCAGTCCTAACCCATCTATATATATGATTTGGGTTGTTTACCCAAAGAGGTTTCGTATAAGTAAATATTATCTCCACTATCCCATTAAATTTCAAAAAATTAGAAACTAGATACAATTTCTTCTTTTCCCCGCTGTATTTGGGGTAAACTTGACACCCTGGCTTATAATAAGAATGGTGATTGATTGATTGATTGATTGATTGACTAAAACTTGTGAAGCTCACATTTGTTTATTCTGCCCATTCTGCTTCACCTCTACCTTAGAGTCCCTTAGAACCCTCAACCTTTTCTTGACATCAGGCTTCATCAGAGGTAGGTGTGACTCAGATATGCACCTATTACTAGATGTTTCCAGAAAAAAATCCTTTGTCCATATTCCAAGTCCGTTGACCAACTTGTGTAAACTCCGATAACTAATTCATAGAGAAACAGCAGTAGTAATTTTTGAATTCTTGTAGGGATAAGGAACTTAAAGTCACAGGGAGTTTCTAATTTAATGATTGCTTTAATAATTGTAGAAATAAAGGCTTTTAAGAAAAAGGTCATTTTGGATTCTGAACTTTTCCCCAAATGGCTTCAATGAAAATGAAATTAATTCATGCAATCTAGGATAGCGTCCCTTTGTTAATGGGAATCAGCTGTTAGGGAAGATGCTCACCATTCTGTGGGGACAGCCAGACACACAGCGAGTCATTTTCTTGTTTTTTTTTTTTCCATCTTGTCTCTGCTTCTATGACTCCTTATCCATTTGCCCATCCCTGAATTCTTGGAACCATTGATATCAGAACTGGAAAACTTAGTACTGCATAAGGGGTGAATATATCTGTGCTTGTTCTGTTGAGTTCTTGCTATTAGGATTGGCGAGACTTTGTCACTTCCTTGAGCAAGGTGCAAAGGCATGTTGCAGAGGAGAAGGAGGAGACACAGAATGGGTTATGGGACAAAGGGAAAACTGCAATCCTGCTAAAGCCTTTGAAGTGGTAGACGATCCATCTGCCTGTTTGAGTCTGAGGCTGAATCCCTTTTTAAAATGCATCAAATGTTTGAGCGTGAAGTTCGGGCCTGACAGCATCTGTGATTCTCTGTGGAGACATCCGCACCACAGTTTCCCAGACGCTGTCTGTATTCACAGGAGAAGGGTTTGATCCAAAGGCCTAGCCGGAGTGGGGCCATGTGGAGTTGAAGTAGACAGGTCGTTTCAGCAAGGTCCTGTGAAGTCTAGCAGCCAGGCCCCGGAAAACCAGAGTGGGGAGAGTTTAGGCTTTTAATCCCAACCTAAAGCCATGTTGTCAAGCTTCTCATTATCCCCGGTACGAGAAGATAACAGGAAAGGGGGCAGGACTGAGCAGGCTTCCTCATGACTTCATAAATCCTGCTTGTGATGGAATTTTTGTGGATAGTAGAGGAAGTACGTTTTTCATTTGAAAGCATGCCTTTAAAATTTTTTTTGAATGTTTATTTATTTTTGAGAGAGACAGAGAGACAGAACGTGAGTGGGGGAGGGGCAGAGAGAGGCGACACAGAATCCGAAGCAGGCTCCAGATTCTGAGCTATCAGCACAGAGCCTGACGTGGGGTTCAAACCCATGAATGGTGAGATCATGACCAGAGCTGAAGTCAGACGCTTAACCGACTGAGCCACCCAGGTGCCCCAAAGCACAGATTTTTATTAGAGAATTGTGCCAATATGATTTTCATTTATATGACAGTGAATCATTAAAATATTTCTTTAGGTTACTTGTAACTTGAAATTTTAGCTGACCAACATTCTCCACACTGGCAGCATTAAGATATCTTAGCAATATCACTACATATACCAAAATATTTAATAAACACAGTCACCAGCACCATTAAAATCTTTACATTTAAAACTGCAGGCATCTCTGATCATAACTGACTGCTTTACCATTTGTAAGTAATTATTATTTAAAGATCTCATGGTTTCTGTTATAAGATAGATCCCTCACAGTTTTCAGTGTTTGGGGGCATGTTAGTGAGGTTTTATTGAGAGTAATTTCTGGGGCACCTGGGTGGCCCGGTTGGTTAAGTGTCCGACTTCAGCTCTGGTTGCGATCTCACGATTTGTGGTTTCGAGCCCTGCATTGGGCTTTGTGCTGAGAGCTCGCAGCCTGGAGCCGCTTCAGGTTTCTTCCTCTCTCTCTGCCCCTCCCCTGATCCTACTCTATCACTCTCTTTCAAAAATAAATAAACATTAAAAAAAAAAAAGAATTCATGAAAAAAAAGAGTAACTTCCATCATGTTTTTTCCCCAGTGACTCTCATAGAGGAATAGTAGCCTGTAACTTTGTGTTCTAACCTCATCTCTGGCAGTTACGCTATTTTTACTAATGCCAACAAAGTATTAAAGATAGCCAAGGGCTACATTCAGGGACAGAAAAAAGAATTTGAAATCACTCTTCATGAAGTGAAATCCGTAGCAGAACTTAGACCTATGTGCAAAACGTCAAGATGAATTTAGGCAGACAGAGAAGTTTTCCACTAAAGGACTTTTTTCCATTTACCAAAGCACAAGATCATAATCTTCTAGCCTCTCATTAGTGCCAGATCTAAATCTTTTTTTAAAGTTAAATTCTCTCTACCAGTAAAAACATCCCCTCAGTAATTGGTTAGGCACTTAGGGAGGGGCGTTAAGTTTGGAAGATCACTAAAGTACAATTTTCTAAATTGCCTTTGTAGCGCACTAAATGCCTACACAAAGGACTCTGTGATCTTCCAGATGGCTAGCGCTTAAAAAATGTGTAGAAAAATTCTACAGTATGGATTCATAGAAAAAAAAATACTTTTGAGTCACTACTCTTTAATACACTGGGAGATCTCTGTAGGCAACAGAATGGTATGTTAGTGTTTACGTTCTCTCACGTAAGAAGTAACCATTAAGAGCCAACATTAAGAGCGCAAGATCTGTTGACTCCCATTCTCCAAGGAAGGACTTTGCTTAAGTCTTTTGTATATAAAAATCATTTTTAGTTTGTGCATAAGTTCCTAAGTGAAAGTCTCTCTAACTACACCTGACAATCTTAGCTTATTTTAGGGGGCTTTTCTAGTATTTAAACCTAGATCCTGAACTACTTTATCATCTGTGTATAATGAAAGTTAGCTCTGCCTTTCTGACTAGTCTGCCTTCCTGAATAGAAAGTTCTGTTCATCGTCTACACACATTCCTGCCTTGACTCTGTCCTAACCCTTTGCTCACCAAGCCTTAAGAAGGTGGGGGTAGAAGGATAGAGCTGGAAGAACCTACAAAAGTCTGGTCCAGGCTACCAGCCAAACTCTTAAAGACTCACTGCTTCCTAAAAGAGACTGGTCCAATTTTTTGAAGCTCTACTTAAGGAATGAATCACTCAGTTTTTCACTTACTTACACAACAAGTGCTTACGGGGATACAAAAATAAATAGAATATTACCTTTCCTCAAGGTAATAATAATAATTCACAAGATGTTCAGTGAAGACAGAGAAGTGATTGAATAAATATGCCTGAGAGGGTCAAGGAAAGCTGTATAGAAGAGGAGATGTCTGCACAGACTCTTGAATGATAAGTTGAAGTTACTCAGGAAGGCCAGGTAAGAAGGGTATTTAGTCAGAGGGAAGATTATGTCTAAAGCATAGAGTTAAAATATTCAGGAATATAGCAGATCATCAAAGACCTGTTTCCAAGCAATGGAAGTTGAGTTTTATTTTGAGGACAGTGGAGAGGCTTCCAAGAGATTTTAATAGGGGACAACATACTAAGTAAGACTTTGGCCAGACTAGAGAGAGGAGTAAGAGACCTAATGCAGGGAAGTATGCATAGCCCAAGAGATTTAGGTGAAAGCCAGAACTAAGAATATGGCTGTGGAAATGGAGAAGAAATAAAACAGAAATATTTAGCAGTTATGACCCAGTAGATGTAGATGATGAAGGAAAGGAGAGAATCTCAGGATACTCCAAGCCTATCACTGAAATTTCCATCCACTAATCCATACGGAGACACACAAATCCTTTTTCTACTATAAAGTCCTTTGTATATTATGTTGCAGCTGACATGCCCCTTCTCTTGATCCTTCTTTAAGATCAACATCCATTAGCTCCTTCAAATTCTGCTCATATGTCTCAGTTCCAAAACTATCGTTACCTCTCTGAATTTGTTCCTCCAGCCTGTGCTCATTCATTCATCCTCTGGCCTATGCCAGAGACTCTGTCACTTACAGGGGAGATACAACTATGCTGAGTATATCTCAGGTGGCAGTAGGTAAAAAGGCAAAAAAATTACACGCTCACTATTGTAAAGGTTTTAATGGAGGTGTCTGCAGAGGAGTGGTTTTGAGCATTTTCTCTGCCCAGAACATAGCTGTTGTCTGTGACTTACACCATCAGTTACCATGACTCACCTGGGTGGCAGAGTGTCTCGTGGGTACCATTGACTCATCTTTAATTATATATTATCTTTGTGGATGGGAGCACGCAGGACTAGGACATATCTTCCCCTCACCTTCCTGCTCCCAACTCCTTGAGAATCAGCCAAGTAAATGGTGCAATGGGATGACATACGAAAGTACAGAGTTTTCAGCTGGAATGATGCCTTATGAGAATTCAGTTAGTGATGTGTACATGGAATGCTGGGGTGGGGGTAGGCCTGCTGAAGGGTGCCCAAAGAGAGAAAACTGGCTCTTCCATCCATCTCAGCCTTCACTCTGGCATAAACATCAGCCAATACAGAAGCCTATATTAACTATAAAAGGTGGACTTCCTTTAATCAAATTACTGTCTTCCTAGATATCTTATGATAATTAAGAGATATAAAAGAGTATGAACCTTCCATTGGCTTGACATCTGGTATCAAAGCAGATTTACCTATGTCCTACCAATTAATCCTCTCAGCAATTCTATGAGGAAAAAAAAATCATTCTGTATTCACCCCACACCACATATAGGTCCAAAGACCTTCCATTGTAGGTGATCCAATGGTCGCATCTTAGAGGTTACATGGCAACGCCTCTCCCTGCCTTTCGGCTCCACGGCGGATCTTCCTTCTCTATTTAAGGTTTAGCAGCAATGTGGATGAGTGTCTGTACCTTAAACTTCACCCTACTCCCCAGGGGCAAGACAATAGACCAATTTGGCCACATGGACACTTTTCACCTATCTGTAGAATATAAAGAGTTTTAAAGGTTTGGTGAGGAAGGAAGAGTCCTTTCAAATTGCGAAGATATAATGGATGTGATTCCCATTCTGTACATCTGTATAATGCTTGAAGTTCATTTATGTCAGTGCACTGGAACGGGGCATAGTGGAAGCTGGTACTTATATAAATAATAGATTTGCTTTATTTATAGCATCAAGCCATTAGATTGACTGAAGAACAGTAGTCTTAAATAATTGTATCTTTTATGCATTTCTGATGTTAAACATTAAAATAGCATGTCCTCTCAATCTCTCCTTGAGCCCTAATTTATGACAAAGTAAAGATTTTTTTTTAATTCAAACGTTCTTTAAAACAATCCTTCCCTGCCTGGAATTTGTAACCCACAGAAAACAATTATCTTACAATTTCAGAGCAGACATATCTTCCTTTGATAGTACAAGTTCAAGGTATCTGGGAAAAAAAGCTGACTATTTTGCTGAAAGGATTTTTAATTTCCTATAAAGACTTTTTGATCAGCTTACTCTGTTTCTAGAATATTTATATTTAAAAGAAAAGATTGAAGGAGGGATGGAGGGGAAGAGGAAGGAGAGGAAGGAAAAGAAAAGAATGGAGAAGAAACTTTATTTCTTTGAGAAATCAATATCGTCAGTAGACCTCAATGAACATAAAACAGATGGCAGACATGAATGAATTGTGACCAAAAACTTTGAACTTTATCTCAGTTCCAGACCACAGGAATATCCATCTCCTGGTGAGCCTCATATCTGTACTCAATCAGGATAACTAAGAAGGGCATAAATAAGTCCTGTGCAAATAATTATGTTGGGTCCATTTATGCCTCACATTCATATACGCTGGCCTAATTGAATCGAGTGTTTAATCCCAGGATTCATTATCTATTTCCCTATCTAAGTCTTTTGTCCCATTTATATTTAGCACCCAGCTGTCCCCTCCTCCAAATGGTCAACTGTAGTCCCGTAAAAGTCTTGAGATTGGCCTCCTGAACCCCTAGCTTTGTACAGCAATTTTCTCAGCAGGGGGCAGCTGGATCTTGGTGCGTCCCTGCCGCTGGGTTAGAATCGTTAAAGACAGCAAGCCGCATAGAGATGGGGAAACAGAACTCAGCCCTTCCCAGCAGATATTCCAGGTAGAGCCGGGTATACTGCTCGAGTCAGGACAGGGCACTGCTGCCTTTTGTAGTAGTCAGAGAGAATAAAGCAATAAAAAGATCAGTTAAAACGCTTGCTGGAAGTTATTGATAGAAAAATTCTTTCTGCACGAAAGATTATAAACAGAGGGTTATCTGAAGATGGATTTGTTTTAATTTGGCATTGATGTATTTGATACCTGGGAGGATCAAAGAAAACAGAATCAAAGGCAGAAATACAAGCAGCCCTGCTTCTCTGAATATAGGCCTCTTTTATAGATATAAAATCTCAGGACTGGAGTGCTCAAATTTATTTGTACTGATGTTTGTTTAAAGATCAATATTAAATAAATTGGTCTGGAAGCTATAGTCATAAAGCAGCTGTCGAACTAATGTAATCCCACAATGCCATTTTGTCTACTGCATGAAACCTGGTTAACTGTGTACTTCTAATAACATGTGGAAATCTGTTGAAAGAGAAAATAGCTGAACTGGATTTTCTGAACTTGGACTAAGTCACAGTTGAGTGTGAGTTGAATGTATAATTTACATTTATACACACACACACACATGCACACACACACACACACACACACACACACACACATATATATAGCCCCTCTCAGGATGATAATTGATTGGTTTTATGGCCAAGTATCAAGGGCTTGTATAACCTACAAATTTCTTATAAAATCTATGAAAATGTTACTTTAGACTGCGTTATTACACTTTAATAGAAAACATACATTTTAAGACCCTTGTTTTCACTTGTTTTGTTAGTTGTTGATATTATTGTTGTCTTTGTTCTTGTCATTTGTTGTTTTTTGATCATTGTCTTTGCAGTTGTTTTGTTAACTGTGCACCGATATGTATTAGTGCCTTTATATAAATTCAAATTTTAGAGTATTTGCTCTGCTCTGTATTCTCTAAGGATTCAGAAGAAAAAAACAAAAAGGGAAAGAGTTATGGTTATGTATCCTATACATGTATGTATCCTATATATATCCTATATATATAATCCTATATATCCTATATATATATATATATATATATATATATATCCTATATATGATTTCCTATATATATATATCCTATGAAATCTTACCCCCATTGTCTTTGAGCATCCAGTTCTGTTTTTTGTTTTCTGGGTTTTTTTTTCTTAAAAACACATAAGCTATGTCTTCTGCCATCCAGGAGTATAAAATCTGGCTGTGAGCAGAGAATAAGACCTACATATAAAAAGATGATCATAATGTAGTGTAACATGGATAAAAAGTCATACAATAAGGACAAATTCTAGAGACACTAAAGACCAGTAGAATACCATATCACTGAGTCAGCAAGGAAGAAAGAAGGCTAGATCTAGGCCTTGATCTATCCCCATTTTTTGGTTATAGAAAAATTGCATCCTGTGATTTTCATGAGACTTTAAAGAGGTATTAGTTATGGTTAGCCTGGCTAAGTAATAAGGACTTAGAAAAGTGAAAGTTTGTTTTTTAATTAAGATTTTTTTTTTATAAAACCAGATAATGGAGTGAATAATAGTTGTTTGTTTTTGTTTTTTTCATAAAAACCAAACTTATGGAATAAAATATGCCTATATTTCCTATCCTTTCCTGTTTTCTATAGGGCTCTCTGCTCATTTTCCTTATCTAAATGCTTTATATATCTCCTGGCCCAAAGGATACCTGGAAGTGCATTTTCATAAATGACCTATGTGACAGTTATGAAATTTCAGCAACTCTTTTGATTTCCTGGAATTACTTATTGCTTATAGTTTGCTTGGGAGGGTTGGAGGACACTATGATTAGGAAAATGGTCACTAGATTCAGGTTGATGAATACAAATCCAAGCTCTCTACTTCCTAGCTGTGTGACCTGGGGCAAGTCACACAACTTTACAAAGATTCTTCTAACCCGTAAAATGGGAATAATAATAGTAGCTAACTAATAGGATTGTTTCAAGGAAAGAAAAAAAATAGCACCATGCCTGATACACAATTAAGACTTTAGAAATTCTATTATAAGCCTCTCCCTTTCTGAAGGTTTCCCATGTTGTCTGGCTTAAAATGTCTGAAATAGCTTTATTTTCACTTTCTACCTCTTCCCATGGCAGCAAACTACCAGGAACTGTAGCATTTTCAGAAGAAGATTAAACATTCGAAAGAAATAAAATAGACCATGTTATTAATTTGTAAAAGTCAAATCAAACCTATGGGGAAAGTGGAATTCATAATGCTGTTCATGTTTCTGAATGCTCTGAGAGTTGCATTTTAAATTGTTAAAAATGTAAGAAAGTATTTACTTTTTGAAACTCTTAAACCAGATACTCCTTTAATTTTCTGTCCTTTCTCTAAAAGTGGCTGTTCAGCATTACGATACTGGAAGTCAGGATTTGTCCTTTGGGCCATTTATGCACAATGACTGACTGAAGCTTCAGTCATATGGAAATTTTTCTCTTGACCACTCCTACCATTCAAGTATGGGTGAAGTGACATCTAATAGCAGGTGGAAAAGATTTGTCTGTTGTTGTTGTTCTTGATGTTTTGCTGTAGTCTTTGCCCACTATTGAAGATGAACAAAAAATATGGATTGATAATGCCAAAGAGGCCTAGGAAATTACATTATCGTCTCTGGGGGTTTTTTAATGTTTATTTTTCAGAGAGAGAGCACGAGCAGGGTAGGTGCAGGGTGGGTGAGTGGTCGGACAGAGGATCCAAAGTGGGCTCTGTGCTGACAGGATGCAGGGCTCAAATTCATGAACCGTGATATCATGACCTGAGCTCAAGTCAGATGCTCAACCTACTTAGCCACCCAGATGCCCCAATTATCGTTTCTGTTTAAAAAAGTCTTAACCTTCGGCAATTCAGGACTCTCGTTCTTTCAATGACGCTGTTGTAAGTATTGGGGGCAATTCGTGGATATCAGTAAGCGTGGTGAGCTGTGGCAAAGTAAGACAGATATTCCTCTTGAAAGCTAGCTGGCTCTGAATGGTTAAGAAAAAGCACAATGGGCAATGTCCAAAGAGTCCTGCATATTGAAGCTTCAGTCTGGCTACAGAAGTCAAGGTTAGCTTGAAGCACAGTGTAGAAAACTGTGTCCACAACCAGGGCTACGGAGATCGGTCTTTTCCAGGATGAAAGGGTGCAGTCTTGGAGGAGTTCCACAGACAGTCGTCTGCGGTAAGCGGAGCTCTCACATGCTGGTGTACTTACTTACAAATGTGGGTCACACAAAGGGGCGAATAGAGCTCTTTCTTCCATGTCTGTGGGATAACTGAATTTCACATGATATAAACGGAGACTCAGCACTGCAGTAGATATTTTCTTGGACAGCATGTAGGGACAAAGAGATCTTTAGCCTTTATTTCAAGCAGAATTCTAAAATGACTTTTCCCCGGTGATTTCTTATTAATCAAAGGATAACTTTAAAATCTGAAGATGTTTTCATTTGAATAGTTTCAATAAACACCCGCTTTCCTCAAGTTTCAGCTTTGACTTCTTTGATTTTTTTTTTCACTTGAAACCCTTAATCATGGGTAGCCAGGTGGTAAAGTTGCATTTCTCACCTGGATTATTTCTGTCATTCCAGAATGTTTTAAGTATCCAAAAGTGATTTTAGTTAGCATCTTGATTTAACATCTTTAAAGATCTACCTATGTGTATCCAGTTTATATATTTCTACTTTTCTTAATAAAGATGTAAAACTTAAAGTAAAATTGTGGCTGATTGTACTGAATTATTACTCTAAGATAGATTCATCAAATCTCCCAGCTGTATAAGACAGGGCTTACTAATGAAGTTCCCTATCAAAAAGAAAAGCCTAATTTTGATTTGGCTTAGGTAATGAACTTCTTTTTCCTGGTGTGATTATCTGCATGGGGTGGCTAAAAGGGTAGCAAGAGAGAGTGCGCTCACAGAAGCATTATGCAAAATGTCTTTTGTCTCTTTTTGCTGGGATATATTAAATTTTCAATGTAGTCTATGTAATATAAAATTATGATAATGACTTTTGGCCCACTGTGAAGGCAGCTTGCTGGTCCTGAGCATGTGTGTCTGGCTTGAGCACTAGGATACACTGTGGGAGTTGCCTTTTCTATTAACAAACCTCTAGATACCTAATGATGAATTTTCTTTCACCAAATGTTCTCCTTTTGTCTAAAATACAAGCATTTTCTAAATTGCTTTTGAGAAAAACAAGAGAGGCAGAGAGGTCTATGGTACTAACAAGGGATATTGAAACAAAGCAAGGGATTCAGTTAGCATCACTCTTGTAATTATAAACCAACCAAAAGGTTGTTTCGTGTACTAGTGAAAATATTTACCATCTTATTGGTATAAATGATTGCATCACTTAGCAAAAGAACAAATTGAACAGATGCATCATAAAATATTTCTGTTCCTTACAGTCATGTGAAATTTGATGGTTGAATTTATTCTAGGTGATGGTGACAACTTTCAATTTCTGTTGGTCCTTCCCAGTAGGGGAAAAATGTTTTTTTCTTTTTCTTTTAAGTTTTGAATAGAAATGTATAACTTAACAGAAATTTTTGTTTTCTTATTATTTAGCCTATTTAACAGAAAGTATCTTAAGAAAACTTTATGAAGAAATTTTCAAATTCTATCTCATGTCACGTTTAATTTTAAAATATTGGTACTTATACATAAAATGAAGGTTACTTTTCAAATAAGCACCACTGAAGGCTGTCAGCTTATTCTAAACAACACCATGCTTACTCAGAATGCCTTGAGAGCTCTGGTTTTAATTGTCAGAACCAGTTTACAAGATACACAAGAAAATCCATTTCATCACCTTATAGTCATGCTTGGTATTTTCTTAATTTTTGATCTCTTTATTCCTGAAGGTTAACATCTTTCTGAAAAATAGGACTCTTGTTTCTTGGTAGTTACTGCTAACCTCATCTCTTAATATCAACTTGACATGATAATAAATTTCTATTTAGGATTTCACAGTTATTATGGAAATGTCTATGATGTCACAAACCATGGCCATGATATTTGCTAGAAAATCCCCTCTTATTTAATGCTATGTTGGAAATGCTGAAGAAGAGAACTGAGAATTTGATTCAGAATACATGTTGACACTAGATGTATTTCAAAATTTTGTGAGGTATCGGACGCTAATTAAGTTCTCCAGTTATGTTACAGTGCGTCAGGGGAAGGTCAATACCAAGTATATTTGCATATCTATTGATAACAATGTGAACATCTCTAGCAGGTGTGATTTTGTTTGTAGGCAGATTAATAACTTTGGAACTGAATTACCATAACCTATTAGAATAGTTAATTAGAATTGCTTTTAAAAAATCAAAATAAAGGACACCTGTGAACTAGGACTCTCTTAAGTAACTGTCTTCTGAATCTTATTTCTGGCACTAGAAGAAATTATTGCAAAGTAGTGTTAATGGGTGCTTCTTTTACTTTTGTTAGATGCTAAAACAGTAACTTGTAAAAGAAAAGCTACTGTAAAATATCCACGAAAATCTAGAAAGCAATCTCTAAGTATCCATGCATTGGTTAAAATAGATGGCAGTTTTGTAGCTAATTACGACTATTTTTTCCCCCTTCTGAGACTTGTTGTCTCAAGGTTCCATTGCCTGGCCAATCTAAAGCTTAGAAGCCAAATCTTTTTCATGAATGTACTACTCTCCTTGTCTGCAAAAAAGAAGTCCCAGGAGCTCTTGAGGTGGGCAGTGAGGGAAGAAAGATTAAGAATTAGGGCATGTGTTAGTTAGCTTTTATTCCATTGAAGACTGCCAATAATGAGGCCAGTTTCAATGACCTTATTTCAATCAGTTTTACTTGGGAATGAGAATTATTTTCTGAATTTGGACAACATTTATGGCAACTGCTTGATTTTTTAAAAAAATTAATTTAAAAAATCAGTAGTGATGTGCCTGAACGACCTGGGTGCTGTGCCTGTGTTTGGTAATAGCCAGGGATCGTTGTGAGGACTTGAAAGATCTAGGAAATTAGGTTGGTAAAGCCCAAATGGTGTCAGTCTGTTTTATTTGATGAGGTGCTGTGCCTGTGTGACTGCTTTACTTCTGAATCCAAAAAAAAAAAAAAAAAAAAAAGAAAGAAAAAAAAAAAAAGGAAAGAGAAGGGGGGAAAAAAGGGATCCTTTTGGTCCAAGCTTATTCTTCCAAATGTTCTTTTTGGTGTGATGGGGGACGATGATGGAAGCAGCCCTTTAGGAAAAACATTTAGTGTTTTAAGCTACACAAGGTAATGTTTGCCTAGTAGAAAGACAGTTCTTGGCAGCAAATTTCTGTTTTTGCGCTTGATTCTATGTCTGTGTTTTATCAGCTAAACCAGACAGGTGCAAATGAGCAAAAACTTCCTAACACACACAATGTTGGAAAGTTACACTGGTCACCTACAGTCAGCGGTGCTGTTGTTTTAGAGAGGGTCATGGTGCTATAATTGGAAAACTGGGGCTTATTTTATTTATATTCATTAGAGTCTATTACTGGAAAATCTAAGCATGGAGTAATCATTTACAGATAACCAGGGAGCCAAGAAAGGCTTTAAATTAAACGCACCCTAACCTATGGACAATAAACACTCTCCTGGAAGCTGACCAGAAAATCCCAGGTCAGATGACCAGCAAACTGAACCTCTGCAGAGCGTAAATCCTTATGCAGAGGTACTTACAGGGTTCAGTCTCTGCAAAAGGGCAGTAAGTATTTCCTTGATAGAGACTTGCCAAATTGAAGGCGTTTCTTCAGTCCTGGAGCTAGTCAGGAGGCCCTAGGACAGAATTTCAGCTTTCTGTGCCCTATGGAAAAATGACCCCCAGGGGACTTCCTGACTTCCAAAAATATTCATTTCCTAAGGTCTTGCAAAGCACATGGATGGTGTTAGGTTAAAAAGCATTGAAACAACAACGACAACAACATTGCATTTTCCAGCAGTTTGGCAACACTTGCAATGTCTTTGTGCTCATCAAACATAAACAGCAAACTTTGTTTTTAAATCTTTCTATGACCCAAACGTGTAATATTTCATTTACTAGTGAGACGGTGCTGAGGATAAAATCATTCACCTCCAATCAAAACGTTTGGCAAGAAAAAAAGTTTGTCCAAAGAAGCTTAGGCTGTCCTTTCAATACAACATTGTTCTGGTCACCAAGAGCTTGTACCCATTTAATTGCTGAAAGCACATGTCATTGTCAGGCTTTCAATTTTCTTGTCTTTGGATCTGCTTCTTGTCCAGAGGAACCAGGTCAAGGCAAGGTTCAGCTTATTGGTCCTTTTGAAGATTTTGTGAAGAAGCAAGGGTGCCTTTGCATTTGATTTAGTTCATCTCACTGGGTAAACATCTGAATTTCTGCTTTTTCTCACTTAGCCTAACTCTGAAGTAATAATTGAGTGAGTCTATTTAAAGCAGAATTTTGAGACAGGTCTTCAGTTTCACTTCAGCGAAACCTGTGTGCATCAATGGCTATCTTCCTCAAATCTTGGCATCATGAGGTAGGATGTGAGCTTAGTTTCCGGTAGTAAAAGATCTTTAGGAATATAGCAAGGCAGATAAAAATGCCCTCCCCACCACTTTCCCCTTGTCGGGAGCTGCATCTTCAAGGACTCATTTGTCATTCTTATCAAAATGGCACTGGCCTTCTCCCCTCTGTCTCCCCATGTGTTGAAAATGTAGCCATTATTATCCCCCTCCAGTTTTATGCATCTTCCAGATGATTTAACTGAACTGATGCTATGGAGGATATGCTGACTGGCACTTTTCCCATGCTTAATGTGTTAACAAAAGCCAATGGTGTCAGTTTTAACAGTTTTAGCTAAATTCCCACGACACTCTTAACAAACGTTGAAACCTCTGCCATGTCTTACCCTGACAGATTCCCTGCCGTCATTGCACACTTAAAATAAATGTCATCCCCAATCAAAAAGTTCACATTTTCTCTGACAATATAATTTGTTACTTTGTTCCTGCTTTATCTCTTTCTTTGGCACAGCAGCCTGAGCCGAGAGATGTTACTTTCCTTCATGTTGGCTGCCGTCCTTTTTGTTCTTCTGAGTCTCAGGGTGGGATGGGAAAGGGAAGCTGAGGAGATAATGCCGTCTCATTTCATTCAGGAACAGATAGAAATTTGGAATTTATGATTTGATAAAGCAAATGAGATGTACATTATGAGCTGATACCATAGTCTTATTTCACCCAAAGTCCTAGTCACTGTATTACTTCCACGCAGCACTTGTAGACAGAAACAAAAGGAACGCGGTTGCAAAGAAAGATCTTGCACTTGAGTCGACCTGGGTGAGAGTGTCTGCTCTCTGTGCAATAAGCAGGTCACTTAACATTTCTGCCCTCAATTGCCTCACCTAAGAAAGGGGTGTGTGAAGACTGAATGGAGTAACGGCTGTAGCAGAGGTGCTCAGAAGATGGCTATTCCTCCTCCATTTTTGTCAGGACTTTCCCAAAGGTTCTGGACTGTTAACACACAGTGTGTCCATGTGATGGCTTTCCTGCGTTGAATTTTTGTGCATGGCCTTTTGCCAGACTCCTTTGCTCTTAAGGACTTAGGGTCTCTTTGTATTTTTGGCTTGTTGGAGGCCCATGGAATGGTTACTGAACGACCAGGTCACATTGATTCCCCCCGGTAGAGAAGAGAGGTTGTCTCCTATGTGTTCATAAAAATATCTATAACAGCTCAAACCCAGCCATCTAGTGCACCGTACTCCCTTAAATGGGCTCTCTAGTGCCTTTTGGCCCGTTGGATGGCCAACCAGTGTGGGTTAGTGGATAGAGCACAAGACAGAGAGCTAGGAGGTCAGCCTCTCACCACTGACTTGCTATGTGTACATGAGGTCAAGGTAGCGTTCTGCTGTCAACCTCAGTTCCTTGGTTTCTTGTTATGTTAAACCAGAGCACTGGGTGCAATGAGCTTCAAGGCCCTTCTAGGACAAAATTATTATAATTTCAAAAGTATGAAAGATCTTTCACATGCAACTATTATTTTTTGATCGAATGTTTTCTATTCATTAGCTTAGATACAGCTAATGCTGTATCAGTACAGTCAGCCCTTTTATTCCTGCTTTTCCTGTGCTCTCCCCTCCCCACCCCCACCCTCTAGTCTTTCTCAGAGAATAAGAGAGGTGGCTTTCACAGCAGCTGGTTAATTTCCCTGGTTTCACACTACTGTTTAATGATCCGTTTCTCCTGTGCCACCTCTCTCATCTACTGAAAGATAGGTACAAATTGTACCTATAAAAATCAGAATATGACTCAGGGTTATCTTTATTTTTTTTTCAGATTTTGAACCTCTAAATAACTTTCTAATATTTGTTTTCCGTCACAAATTGTTTCAACAGCGTTGAGGTCTCTGACACCCTACGTTTTTCAATGCTGAGAGAGTAGACACCTTTAATACACCCAGTTGTTTTCAGAGCAGAGGAGATGAATCCCCAAGAGGTGTCATCCCTATAGCTGGACACGTGTGTGAAGCATATTGAAAGGGCCAGGCCGCTGGTACCTCAGTCTCCCTGGAAGTCCTTGGCTGTGTTTTGTGTCTGATTTCTACCAGTGGGGCCCTACATCAGTGCGTAAGGATGTCTGTGTAGGAGTCCTTCAGAAGAAAGGCCTGAGAAATTGATCACTTGTAAAATGGAGTCACTAATCAAGGGCTTATAGAAAGGAAAAGTCCTTCTTCCTGGAGAAGCTAGTTTTTTATGCTTTCAGGGAAACAGTGCTGCATACAGAACAGTGGGCTTGGGATCAGAGGTCCTTAGGATCAAGCCCTGACTTTGCCACTTAATAACTGACTCATGGCAAGTCTCTTATCTTCTCCGGGAGTCAGTTCCTCATCTGTTAAATGGAGGAGTTGGGCTCAGTCTCTGTCCCAGTTCCTTCCCAATGAAGTTTGGCTTACTGCTGTGGTTTATGGTGTGTGTGTGTGTGTGTGTGTGTGTGTGTGCGCGCGCGCAAGCAAGTGCACTGTCAGTCCGTCTACCTGTCTATAAGGGGCTGGGGAAACAGGACAGGAAGAATGAGGAGGATGGACTTGATTTCCTGCTGGTATTTTTTTTACGAGCTAGTCAGGACAGTCAGTTCCAGTGAAATCTGTGGGACCACTCTTCATACCTGTGATTGTCTGCTTAGTGCAAGGTCTAAATGTGGTAATACAAATGAATTGGCCATTACCAGCGAGACAAATCCTGATAATGCAGTTAGGAACTGTCAGAGGAATCCTCCAAAGAAGCAAGAACAAAGCTTGCAGGGGCAGCCTATTTCCAAATGTTCCAAATCTAACAGAAAAGGAAACCTTTGCCCGAGGTAATACTGTGGGGCAGGGTTTGAAGGGTCCTTCTCCATCACTTATAGCTGCTAGATGGTAATATTTTTTTTTTTTTTTTGGTTTGTGTTTTGAAAGGAAAGCTATTTGCACTCATGCCACACACCGTGGTTGTTCTCTAACACTGCTTTGGCAAACGACAGAGGTTTCAGTGAGGATGTTTGCAAGAACAGTTATAGATTTTGGCTGTTTTAGGAAGACACGGTCTTTCAATTAAATTTAAAAAGCACAGAAATGGAACACTTGTTTTTGTAAATGTAATCAGTTTTGGACTGTGGCATGGGGAGACTTAAGCTGGAGGTTAGGGAGGGGCTTCTGGGAGGTCAGAGGTCCCGGCAAGGACCCAGGACTTCTTGCCTGATTTTCCCCAAGGTCATTTGTATTCCCCCAACCAGTCCGACAACCACATTCAGTGCCCTTACTGACCTGCATGTGTGGTGTCCTGTTTGGCCTCACAGAATTGGTATTGGGACTTTCTACTTGATATTCAATGTTGCGGGGTAATCTATTGGTGCAGAGTATTTCAACATAATCTAATGGATATCAAAGAGTTTCCTCTTTTACTGTTAGACTAGATATCAAGGGATCCAGGGTCTAGAACCTATGCTTCCGTAATTGATATGTGACAGAAGAGAGAGCCTACCTAGTGATAAAGGACAGAGTGTAGAGTCAATGCTGCCTGGTCCTCTGTCCTGCCTCTGACCTTGTCAGGTGTGGCCTTGAGTGAGCCACTCATGCTCTCTAAGCCTGAGCTTCTCCTTAGATGAAAATAATAATAGCGATAATTGACAATACCTCATAGAGTTTTAAATGAGAATTAAATAAAATAATGTGTGCAAAGAGCTCAGAGCAGTGCCTAACAGAGTAATTACCCAACCAACATGAGATTTATTGTTGTGTTGTTCTTGATGTGTTGTGGTTAATACTTAGCCTCCCTGACTCTTTGTTTCCTTACCTGAAAAATGAGAGGGTTGAGCTAGGTGATCTGAAGTTTCCTCCATCTCCAAAGTTTATTAAATTATTGCTGTAAAATATTGACAGTAGAGAAGTATTTTAAACAAATGGACATAAACATGATTTTAACAAAGCACTTTGTCATTTCTGCATTTATTGCACAGAAACGAAAATTTTTTTTCTAAGGAAACTGT
Organism: Lynx rufus; assembly: GCF_022079265.1. Classification (NCBI taxonomy): domain Eukaryota; kingdom Metazoa; phylum Chordata; class Mammalia; order Carnivora; family Felidae; genus Lynx; species Lynx rufus. The sequence continues at coordinate 16,148,424 of NW_025814837.1, forward strand.
ATATCCAGAAAGAGAAAATACTGAGAACACTACAACTTTTTTTCCCTATCATTAGTAAATTCACAGCTCATTTCTTTTTTTAAAAAATCACGTTGGTTTACAAGAAAGGAAAAGAAAAGAAAATTTCTGTCTACTTTAATTTTCTCTGATTTTTGTTGAGTAGCAATAATATATTTTATCCCATATAATCTTTCAAAACCCTTCACATTTTTAACAAGATCCTACAGCTGTTTATGTGTTGTACTGAAATATAATATTGACTAAGCTGACATATATATTAAAAAGCAACTAAGGAATGAAGGGTATTGTTTTGGTATATAAATCAAAAATAATACAGCAACTGGTCTTTCAGTGATTAAAGCTGCCTTCCCCTTTAATAACTCTCCTAAGAAACAGGAAATGTAATTTCCCTACACCTTTCCTGGGGCTCTCCAATCAGCTCGGTCCTCTGGGGGTTCCCTACTGTATATTCCTTCATCAACATGGAGTCCCCCAAGGGGCCCACACACACTCTGTTAAAATTAGCTGTGTTCCACATTAGTGACAGGAGCTGAGTATTCCTCAGAGGGGTACACAGTTGTATGGTGCCGCTTCCTGTTTGAGCAGAATCATATCTTTAATTGCAGAGAATTTTTTTCATTACCTGTTAATTGATAAATCATGCTTGCTCCAGCGGCTGTAGCTTGTGCGGCAAACCTGATGGTGAGACGGGTCTCTGGACCAACCCCCATTGTCCTTCCACCCCAAACAAAAAGGATAAGGAGCATTATGGCCAGAGAAAGAAAACAAGCAGATTGCATCCCTGAGCAGTAGCCTCAAGGAGTGGCATTAAAACAAAAAAGAAAGCCTAATCCATACATGCATGCATATGTGTATATGGTAAAAGAAGATAAATAAGCCATTTAAAATGTTTCCCTTTCCTTTCTCCCTCCTTTTGTCATTCTTGTCCTTTTATTCATGTTTCTAATCTGAGTAGCAAGGGGCCACTGTCTTGGGAAGAACAGTAAAAATCCTGAGTATAGTGAAATAATTTAGCTGATAATTCCCCACTGTATAATTTTCTACGCTTCCTGCTAGCTGACCTTGTGGGCTCCTGTCAGGTTGCTAAGGGAAATCCAGCAGGACTCCAGCTCTGTTCCTTTACTTTTAAGAAGTATTACAGGATAGAGTGGTGTGTTTGTGGCAGCTTAGTTATGGGGCTGCACGTTTCGTGTTTGATCAGATGGCATCAAGCGACCCGTCCCCACCACCGGCTTGGATTCCCTCCCCCTCTGGTGATAGCTGTAAGATGGAGAAATTGCTGCAAACTGTTGAGCTGGAGTCCTGAGCTTGATGGATGTCATCAAAATGTGGCTTGATCCCTTGGGGTGTGGCCAGGGGAGGAGGCTGGCCGAGCTGATGACATCTAATGGAATGCAGAGCCTTTTATCTCGGAGATGTCAATCTTAGTGCAGATCAGGTTGAGTGAAAACCTACCTCCATGCATTGAAGGCTGTTTGCAGAGTTGGAAGGCACCGCAGCTCCACTCCCTCCCTGTCTGGGGTCCTCTTCCCATATCCCCAGCCTTTCTGGGCTGAATCAGTTGCAGTTTGGGCGGGCAGAATAAGCAGATGGAGATATTGTCTTTATCATGAGGTTCCCAGACCAGGCCAAACTTATCCTGCTCGTTATGAATGGGACGTAATACACCATTGATTTGTGTCCAAGTAATTCCCAGGTAATTATAGACCATCGATCTAACTGAGCAGGAGCTATGGCGGTTGTATTCTGCAAACCTCATGTTGCCTCACACCTGGCGACTGCAGTGCCATTACATTAAAAGATCTAGAACAGTGTCTTCCCTAAGCTTCCTATGGCCACAGGGATAGGTGGAAATTAGGATAGTTCCAAAAGTCTTTAGGAAACATGATGGACTCCATTTGCCGTCTATCTGCAAGCCTTGTTCTGTAAAGTTTCCGCTGATGATATACACAAGGTAAGGCAGCTTCCTGTTTGTGGCTTCTGCTTATAGGCTGCCAACAATAAGACAGGAATTGCATCAGCTGGCTGGTTTCGTGTCTCAGCTGTCACCAAAAGAGTGTAGTAATATTCCTGATTAAATGTCATTACTCTGTGGCACAAAAATGGGAACACTGACATGCTTTTGGATCTGTTCCTGTTAAAATTCAGCAGTAGTAACAAATTATGTCTGCCATGGATTATACACAGCTATTTTTGAGCTAGATTCTATTGCAGGCCCAGAATTTTTATCAATAAGTCTACATTCTATACTCATTGATTCACTCAGACCTTTAACTGGAAAAAAAAAAAAGACCCTAAGTAATAGGACATAGAAAACTGCTGTTCAATCAACAGCTGCTGCCGACTCAAAATAATATGGTTAATGTCCCAGATTCAAGTAAATTGATGCTAATAAAAGTTGGTTAGGTCACAGTAGGTAAAACTTTAGTGTGAGAAAATACAGTTCAATTCCAATGCGTTTGTTGTCTGATTACAGATATGCATAGTATGCCAGGGTTATATGTATAGATGCACAATGGTCTCCATCGCCTATGAAGAGTCTCTTACTTGTGTCTTGTTATCCTTTGGTGGCCTGTGTGTCTGTAACAGGATGATAAATGCATGTAGGTGAAACAGGATAAAAAGAAAAGAAAGCGTGGACTGAAAAAAATTTAAAAGTCAGTTCTAAGGAAGTAGTCAGATTGTTATTTCTCTTTGCCAGAAGTAGAATGATGTCATTGCTGCATCTAAGCCTCAAGAAAATGAACTGATCATTTGTCTCCTTCCCATTCCTTTCTCTGATTCCAAGCTTGTCGCCAGATGGGAGCAAACAGAGGTAGTGAGGAGAGACATTTGACTCCTGACCACAAATGCACATAGAATCTAGATTATGGCCATGTTAATACATTCATCTAGATTAGGGCAATAACTTAGACTGTATTTTACATCATTGGTAGATGGTATTAGTTATTAAACTCTGCCCAGAGACCTTAGGACAGAATGTATGAAGCTGCTCCTTCAATTACAGATGCTGTGTCCACTGACCTGGCTTTAAGCTGATGATGTGATATCACTGACTAAGCACAGTCGTGCAACATACAAACACTACTTATCCAAGGGACCTACACACGTTTCGCTTTGGAAACTCAGTTGATGCTCTCTGCACGCATCCCTCTGTCAAACAGGCGACTCTCGCATGTTGGGGCAGACGGCAGAATTTATGCTCCCACTTGGCATTTGTATGTTTCGAGATCAAGGCTTTGTCTCCTCCTCTTGCTAGATAAGTTGAAACATTGACAGGCAGCGTGTTCCTTTTTTTCGCCTTTTATTACAGTAATTTATAAGATATTTTAGCTAACAGGAGAACGGCCCAAGGGGGCATTCTCATGTTAATTACCAAATGTGGGCTTGTCAAAATCAAATAGCTCCAGGAATAATGCAAGTAGTTCTGCACCATTATATTGTTTGGCCCTCAACCCAATATTAGCTACTTTTGAAAATCTGGGTTCATTAAGCTTTTAAATTTAAAGGAAGAATCACTACCAGAGGCCTTCAGAAGAATCTAAAGCACATTCAGAAGCTTAGGAGTTTAATGTAAATGACATTAAAAAATAGAATCATATAACATACCCAGAAAAAAACAGAAAACAAAACAAGAAAAAAAAAACCTGTGGCCGAGATTATTTATTTCTTGTCTTTACTAGCATCTGAAATTGAAGATAGTTTTTCTTTTGGAATTGAGGATAGTTTTTTAATATATGATTGTTTTAGGAGTATGTGGCTAATCTTGCTTTATTCCTAAACATCCTGCCATGTAGTGCGATCTTCACGCTAGCAGGTGCAAAGAAATCGAAGAAGTTGGAAGTTTAAAACACTAGTGTAATAGACATAAAATATAGAGTGTATAGAAATACAGTATTATTTGTTAGGTAACATATTCTCAAAACTATTCAAAGATTTGTAGGTTAGGGTAAAGAATTATCAGGCTTTGCTTGGTCTTCTCTTTTTCCTGTCTTCGGGATCTCTTACATTTTTAAGCCCAGAATCTTAGGTAAGCAGAAGCAAACCAATGTGTGTTTCTTTAAAAATCCCTTTCTTCCTAACTTCTGCCAAGCTTTTAGCTGTATACAGGAGTCAAAGTAGATGGAATTGGTGACAATGTCAATGAAGGACATAAGTAAACAGCTGGTGATGTCAACAAGAAGTTAAAAGTAAGATTTGCTACACTAAACTACAATGTAGATAATCCTCTTGTGGATAATCAAAGAGTTCACTATATATACAAGTGAGAATTCATTAAAGAAGTGTAAACTGTGAAAATATTAACTAGAAGATATTAATTACCACAGAGGCTGTGGTGAATCAGAACTTGAGTATTCAGCGCCTGGTGTTTATGCAACAAGCATTTATTCAACACCTACTATATACTAGAGTCTGTGCTAGATACTGAAGATATAAAGACAAATGCTACATGGTAGTCCCCTAATGAAACGTGAGTCAAAAGAGGCTCCAGCTTTGCAAACGAATGATTATTTCACAATGTGGTGTTTGTCCTATGGGGGCTAAGTAGCAGGGTCCACTGAGAAGCTCAGAGAAGACTCGATTAGGAGGACAACTCCCTAACTGATACTTGAAGAATGAGCAAGAGTTTGCAAGGCCAGAGAAGGAACCACTTTGTTGCTTGTGCAAAATCACTTGGGAGAATTTTAAGGGGGGGTGGGGAATGAAATGACTCTGGGTGCATAGAGGAGCAGAACCTTCCAGACTGTCACATATTGTGTGCCCTGCCAAGGAGTTTATGTTTTATCTTGCAGCCCACAGATTTCCTTGAGGAAGTTTAAGCGAAAGAGTGTGACATGTTCAGATTTTCTTGTAACAAAGTCATTCTGGCATCAGTGTAGATTGAAGGGGCAGTATTGGAAGCCAGAGGAACACGAAGGAGGAATCTTCTTTCTGCCATATACTTGCTTCCCTCTCTCTGGCTAGTGCCAGACTTTTCTGATGATGTTATTCGTTTTTCCATAAGTTTGCCACAGATGAGAAAAAAAAGGTCTTCTAGTTTTATTTTTTAATTAATAGCTTTTATTTCTTAAATCAGTTTTAAATTTACAAAAAATTTGAACAGAAAGTACAGAGAATACTTCTACACTCCCTTCAGCCCACCCCACATCCAGATTCCCCTGTGATTAGCATCTTCACTGGTTAGGTACATTTCTTACAAATTCGTGATCCAACATTAATACATTACTGTTAATTACATAGTTTCACTGCCCCAAATCCCCTGTGCTCCACCTGCTCATCCCTCCTCCTCTCCCTTGGAACCCCTGTCTGACAACATTTATGTTTTTAGTGTCTCCATATTTTGCCTTTGCCAGGATGTCACATAGTTGGAATCATATAGTACATAACTTTTTAGATTGGCTTCATTCATTTAGTAATCTGCACTTAAGCAAGATTTCTCCATGTTTTTTGATGGTTTGATAGTCATTTTTTCCCCAAATAGCTCATTTCTTTTTATTTTTGCATGATATTCCATTGTATGATGTACTAGTTTGTTTATCCATTCACCTGCTGAAGGACATCTTGGTTGCTCTGAATTTTGGTGGTTATGAATAAATCTTCTATAAGCATCCATGTGCAGGTTTTTTATGTGGACATAAGTTTTCAACTTATTAGGGTAAATATGTAGGAAAGTGATTTATATGTTAATACTATGTCTAGCTTTGTAAAAAAAAAAAAAAAACTGTCAAACTGTCTCCTAAAGTGACTGTGCCATTCTGCATTCCTACCAGCAATGAGTGAGTTCCTGTTGCTCTGCATCCTTGCCAGCAAGTATTTGAGAACTAAGCCAGTCTAATGGCTTAGGTATATCATGGTATCTCATTTTTTTTAATCTTTATTTTTGAGAGAGAGAGAGAGAGAGAGAGTGCGAGTGGGGGAGGAAGAGAGAGAGAAAGGGAGACACAGAATCCAAAGCAGGATCCAGGCTCTGAGCTGTCAGCACAGAGCCTGATGCGGGGCTTGAACTCATGAAACCTTGAGATCATGACCTGAGCCGAAGTCAGACACTTAACCAACTGAGCCACCCAGGTGCCCCGTGGTATCTCATTGTTGCAATTTGCAATTCACTAGTGGTAATTAATGTTGAGCATTTTTTAATATGTTTATTGCCACCCATAGATCTTCTTTGGTGAAGTGTCTGTCCAGATCATTTTTCTACTTTTTAAATTGTTTGTTTTCTTATGGGTGAATCTTAATATTTCTTTACATGTTTTGGATACAAGTCCTTTTATCAGGCATGTATTTGCAAATATTTTCTCACAGTCCATGGCTTACTTTTCATTCTCTTAACATTGTGTTTAGCAGAGCTAAATGAAGTCCAACTTCTCAATTTTTAATTTCAAAAATCATGCTTTTCATTTGGTATATAAAAATTCATTGCCAAATGCCAGTACCTAGATTTTCACCTATATGGCCTTCTGGAAATTTTACTTTTTAAAATTTTTTTCGTTTTTTAAAGTTTTTTTTTTGTTTTTTATTTATTCACTACAAGAGAGACAGAGCGAGCAGGGGAGGGGGAGAGAGAGAGAGAGAGAGAGAGAGAGAGAGAGAGAGAGAATTCCAAGAAGGCTCTGCACTGTCAAAGCAGAGCCCCATGGGGAGCTCAAACTCATGAAACATGAGATCATGACCTAAGCCAAAACCAAAAGTCAGACACTTAACGACTGGGCCTCCCAGGCACCCCTGGAAGTTTTACCTTTGCATTTTAGATTTAGTCTGTGATCCATTTTGAGTTAATTTTTATGAATGATATAAGGTCTGTGTTTAGATGAACTTTTTTTGCAGGTGAATGTCCAGTTTTTCTAGCAACATTTGTGGGAGAAACTATCCTTCCTCCATTGGATTGCTTTTGCTCATTTGTCACAGACCAGTTAACTATTTCTAGGCTCACCATTTTGTTTCATTGATCTATTTGTCTAATTCTTTCACTGATACTATCTCAATTACTATAGCTTTATAGTAAGTCTGAAGTTGGTAACATCATTTCCCTCAATTTGTTCTTCAATATTTTGTTGGCTATTCTAGATCTTTTGGTTTTTCGTATAGATTTTGGAATCATTTTGTTGATAGTCACAAAGTAACGTGCTAGAATCTTGATTGGGATTTCATTGAATCTATAGATCATATTGAGAAGAATTGGCGTCTTAACTATATTGAGTCTTCCTATCCATGAACGTGGAATTTCTTTCCATTTATTTAGATCTTTTGAAAAAATATTATCAGAATTATAAAGTTATATACGTATTTCTTTTTTGGTGGTAGTATAAATAGTATGTTTTTAATCTCAAATTTCAGTGCTCGTTGCTTGTACTTTGAAAGTAATTGATGTATACTTTATATATTTACAAATTTAACCCTGTAGCTTGTAAATTGCTACAATCACTTATTAGTTTCAGGAGGTTTTTTTGGTTAATTTTTTGAGATTTTCTACATAGTCATGTCCTGTGTATATAAAGGCAGTTTTATTTCTTCCTTTATAATCTGTATACCTCATATTTCTTTTTCTTAATCATATTATTCAGGACTTTCAGTATGATATTGAATGAGAATGTTAAAAGGGGTATCTTTTCTTCATTCTAGATCTTAGAGAGAAAGCATCTAGTTTCTTACCATTAGTATGATGTTAGCTGTAAGATTTTTGTAGATGTTATTTATGAGTTTGGGGACATTGTATTCCATTCCTAGTTTGGTGAGAATTTTTATCATGAATGGGTATTGGATTTTGTCAAATGTTTCTTCTTCCTCTATTGATGTGATCATGTGACTTTTCTTTAGCTTGTTGATGTGATGGATTACATTAATTGATTTTTTAATGTTGACTTTAATTTCCATACGTGGAAAAATCTTACTTTGGTTACAGTGTGTAATTCCTTTTACACATTGTTGAATTTAATTTGCTAATTTCTTTTAAAGGATTTTTACATTTCTATTCATGAGATTTATTAGTCTGTGATTTTCTTTCTTGTAATGTCTTTGCCTGGTTTTGGTATTAAGGTAATGCTGACTTCATAGAATGAGTTGGGAAATGTGTCCCCTGATCCTATTTTCTGAGACAGATTGTAGAGAATTGATATCTGTTCCTTAAATGTTTGGAAGAATTCTCTAGTCTGTGTTTCACACAGATACGTCAGAAACCAAATAATCAGGTCTGTTTTGGATTGGGTGAGGATTTTTTTGTTTTGTTTGAAATTTATTTTTCTTAAATACACGCACTCTAATAAATTCACAAACACAACTGTCACATTGTGCATATCTTTTTCTCTTTCAAAAACAAAACTTCATTGTCATAATGATCACCGCACTTTAGAAGTGCATACGTTTGCTTAATACAATAAATGTTTTTTTTTTCAAAAATCAAATTTCTGAAAATAAGTTTGTATATGTCTTCTCTAAATCAATCTAGATTTTAGCTTTAGTAGGCCTTTTTTCTAAAATACTTTTGTGTTTATAGTTAGGCAAGTTACTTAAATCTCCTTTTCCCTCAGGTTTTCTTAACAAGAATATAGCATCGAACTCATAGAGTTATTGCTTCTATTATTTAATGAGTTAATTATGTAAAGGATATAGAACAATGCCTGACATATAGTAAGTGCTTAATAAAATTTAGCCACTGTTATGATTACCCTGCTGGAGAGTCGCCGATCCTCCTTATCCCATTCTGTATCCCACTGGATATCTTATCACACTTTTTGCCTACAGACCAAAATCGAAACCTCATATTTCAGAATCCACGGGCGTCAACAACCCAGACTTTATTGCTATTGTAAGATTGTTGTATCCACCCCCACAAATATCTCCTTTTCATTTCCAGCTGATTACTCATCTCCCACAAGCATGGCTTCCACTTAGTTCTTCCTCCAACAATTGTCCACCCAGCCCCTTTACTTATTGGAGGTGTGGCACGTCTTTGTGTTTGAAGTGAGTCTTGCAACATTTGTCAGTCTGAGCTTTATTAAAGAATTCCCTACCAATAATACAAACCCACAGTGTTTTTAGATCGGGAAGACCTTATGAGTCACTTGGCCCGTGTGAATAAACTAAATCCTAGAGAGGTCAAATGGCTGATCCAAGTCTGTGCTGCTAAAGGCTATCAGAGTGTGATGCCCTTTCCTACGGTGCCAAAAAACACAAGTGCAGCAATTACATTATTTTAATTCTTCAGTTTGTTTTTATTTTTTAATTTTACGTGACATTCCAAATACACACAAATCACCGGAGATGTTAGGACTAAAATTTTCTCCTAATTTCCAAGATTTGCCTTATCATACTTGTCTCCTATGTAGGAAAATTTCCAAGTGCTGAAGACTGCTATCCCTTTACATAGATGTTTCTTGAGTGTTTGTATGCGAACCGGTTCCTCTCCAGGCCTTTAATAGTCCTCAGGAAGTAAATGTGACTCACGAGTCGCTTTACTTTTTCCACAAAGCAGAGCTGCTTCTTCAGTGGAATAAAGATTTTTAAATAGTGCACAGGTAAAGAGCAAGAAGTAAATATCTGTGTAACTAATTGAAAGTACTGAGGGAATAGAAAAACAGAATGTCGTTATTAATAATCCTTCTATTTATATGGAATGAACTATTCATTTGAGGAGCTAAACATAGAGTAGATATTGCTTCATGTAAATTTATAACATGAATGTAAGCATAATATCAACCACAGCCTGACTTCATTTATGAGTTTGCAGCCCTCAAAGTTAGGAACCTAGGGGAGGAGAAAGGGATGTTTTCTGGCCAATTTGATTGGGAAAAAAAGGTACTGAGAAACCCAGGATTCCTTGTGAGACCTGGAAACGGGTTCAGGGATTCAACAAAATTGCTGGCGTATTATTACTATGTGGTCTCTATTAGTGGGCAGTCAAATTCACTTTCAAGTTTTCAAGGCTATTTATTCCTATGAGATGTCTGGAAGCATCTTAACTGTTTCTCGAGACTCTTCCCAGGATCCAAATTCCTAACTTTAAAAAGTACATAGGGTAAAAATTACATTTGTGAGGGTCATCAAAGGGGGATACGTGCACAAAAATTGTACTAGTGTCAAAAATCTTGCTACCACTAGAAATAGAATGTAAAATTAAATATAATATTTCCTAATTTTGCATTCAAGTAATGTCAAACATTTGCAAAACATGGGCTGATACCCACATTAAAATTTAAAGTGCCAGCTACTACTGAGTAACGGCAAGTTTATTCCTTATAAGCAATAGCAAAGCCACAGCCAATTCATGCCATTCTACTCATAATAATAAAAAAGCAATTTTGAAAAGTAAATCTATCCTGGAGAATTTCCCCAGAAAAATTATGACACTTTTATACACACATGCTTACACACACACACACACACACCTTACTGGTTTTACCCAAATTCATTTTTTTTTGGTCAGTTTTATCCCAAATTACTTGAAGCAGCGCTGACTTATTTGGCTGCCACATAGCCAAAGTGATAATTGATGCAGACTTATTAACCTGTAATTGAACTTGTTTAGCGCACGCGTGCACACACACACACACACACACACACACATCCTATTCCAAAAGATTCATAGGTCACTGTTTCATTATAGGAAGAGAGGTTGAACCAAATTGAACATAAAGTGTGTCTTGATATCTCTTAGTATTAGGCCATATTTGCTCAACATCAATGGACCATTTTGAAATTTATTGTTAATCGAATAGTTCTATAAACTGAAAAATGTAAAATGCCAAACTCTTCAGTTGAGTCAGAGACCTCATTTCATCCAGTCAATAAATTAGATAAATACTAAGACTAATGTTCAACAATAGATTATTGTCTACCATATTCCCACGTGGCTAGTTAAGATTCAATTTTCATTGTAAATAAAAACAGCAGAAAATCCACCCCTCCCTTTGAGATATAAACTGTTGAATTTATGAGATCAAATATTGTATTGAAGGTAAATTCACATTTTAGACAGATATTATCTGATGCATGCAGACTCCTGGAGGTACTAATGGTAGGCACATAATGTAAATTAATTGAAGCATTTTTGTATATATGCAATGCTCATAAATGGTGTTCAGGAAATTTTGGTTGAATGTTTTAACATAACACCATAATAGAAAATTCTGTAAGCAATATAAAACTACCTGAAGTAGAACTATCTGTTATGACGATTTTAGTTTGGATTTATGTAGCTCAGTGCATTTGCACACACATCTTTCTAATACCTGTGGTTTAAAAATAGGAGCTCTGGAAGTTGTATTAACACTATGGAGTCAAGTTTACTCAAAAAATTTTAATAGATAAATAAAATTTATAAGAAAAGCAAAAAATAAGAACACTGTGGAGGAGCAGACTTGACATGGATGTTTAATTTGTTGAGAGCAAAATATTTCTGCTTACGTGATATCACTCAGATGTATAGCAATTTTACCGTGAGTATAGGCGTCATTTATTGGTTCTTACAATTAAAGTAAGATCAAAGCAGCTTAGCAAATAAAAATCATCTCTACCACAAAAGCAAGACAGGAAATCTGAGAGGGAAAAGAGTTCAGTACAGATATAAGAAGCAAAAAATAAAGGATTGCTCTGAAATTAGCTTATATTTAAACCATGAGTTTATAAAGGCAGCCCCAGTTCTACCATTTTTGTCATTTCTCCATGTTGCTTATCAGAAAGTCTGATGACCAGTGCTTTGACTACCGTGTTACCTAGTTTCTGAAGCAAAGACCCAAGTGACCAGTAAGCTGAGGAGAGAAGAAGCTAACAGCCCTGGAGCTGGTGTTAAAAAATAGGATATAAAAAATTACAATGGTTACTTCAGCTCATCTCTGCTCTATGTTTTTTTCACAGATCCTTGTACTTGCTGTTGGGTACAGAAAGAGAAAGGAAGGGGGAAAAATAAGATAGCTACATTTAAAAGAAGACCCTAGAGATTCTTGCTCTCCTAATCCTTGTAACTGAAACTAAGAGAGATTTAGAGAAACAGAGTTATTTTCATGAGAAAGCTAATGGTTTCATGACTTACCCAAACCCCAAGCAGAATTGGGAACAAGATACAGATTTCTCGGCTCCCAGTTTCTCAAGTGTTCCTCTAAAAGACACCGGAATGATGATTTATGAAAATAACAATGAATGCAGTGAATCTGAATTGCTTACAAGGCATAAAGGGGATCACTTATCAAAAGTTTAAAGAGGGGATCACTTCTTTCACCAGCAGGTCTTTTAAGCAAGATGGAGTCATCCAAACCAGCACCCTCAAATACTTATAAATTCAAAGAACCCCAAATTAGTAGTAACTAAAGATGGAGTTAATGTTTCTTATAGAAAGTGTAGTAGGTCAAGGTCATATAAGAAAGAGTATTTTTTATGAGTGCTATACACTCTAAAGTGCATTAGAATCCCTTTTAAAATCAATGTATACAGTTGGTTCATGCTCCCTTCCCTCTTAAGCAAACTGGTGAATGGACAGGGCTCAAGGATTGTGATTCAGGATACTTGCATCTCAGTTCCTTCCCTTAAATGAAGTAGCTGTGTAACCCAGGTGACTCTACCCCCAGGAGATGAGGAGATTACCTGAAGGCAACTTAGCTCTAAAATTTTTTGACTTAGAGAATATTAATCTTAGTATTTAAACTGAGCAAGGAAGTTTTGTTTTTATTGTTGCTTTTCCCTTTGAACCTACATTTTTTCCTCTATCATTTCTATGTTTTATTTTAAATGGGGTCTTGGCTCGACATTTCACCCTCTAATGATATTGTGCATATGGGAAAAAAAATACACTATGTTTTACAACAATGTGGACAGATTGTTGAGGCAAAGCAGGTAGAGTCTCATCCTAAATTAACTGCTTTATATTTGATCAAAGCAAGACACCTATGAATGTCTGAGTGCATATGAATTACACCTTCCTGACTGAACCACGTTTTGTGTCTTAGTCTTCAAGCTTGTTCTGGATTTTCCCCTTGTATTCAGATGTAGTTGACATACAACATTCTCTAAGTTTATGGTGTACAACGCAATGATTTGATTTATTGTTCCTGATGTTTTTGCCTTCTTCCTTTTTTCCCATTGTGATCTAAAACTTGTCAATTTCCGTTCTCTGATGATATCACTCATGCCACAATTCACCAGTTTTTCTCTGCAACCTCTGACTGAAATTTTTTCCTTTCCTATTTTTCACTTTCACAAGCTGCCTTCTTCCCAATCAGAGGAAGAAAACCTATTTGTGTGAGAAGTGTCTTAACTCCTTCATCAGTAATGCATCAACATTCAGATCCACAAAAAGTAGAAAATAAATTTATATTGGAACATCATTTTACCTCTTGAATGTATCCTAAAAACCACTCATCTCTTTGGTAGACTATGCATGCTTTCAGGCTTTAAGTGTGGGCTTCTTTTTAAATATTTGACATGTTAGGCATAATATATTTTTAGTTACCATATCAGAAAGTAGAATATACATAAAACCTTCAAATAACCTGAATATCCCCACTGTGTTGGTCAAAAATTGCCTACTTTTCAAATATTTTTATATTACCCCCCCCTTCAGAGATTCCAAATATACATAAATTAGACTGCTTGAAGTTTTCCCATAGCTTCTTTATTGATGCTTTTTTTAAATTGATGCTTTGTTTATTTTTTTACAGTCCTTTTTTCATTCCTCTGTACTTCATTTGGGATAATTTTCATCCCTATGTCTTTAAATTCACTAATCTTTTCTTCTGTGATGTTTAATCTGTTGTGAAATCCATCCAGTATATTCTTCATCACTTAACATTCAAAAAGGGTCTTCTATGTATTTTATGTCTCTACTAAGTATGTTCAGTTTTTCTTCCACCTGTATTTTTTAAACATCCTTGTCTGCTAATTTTATCATTTGTGACATTTCTGTGTCTGTTGGCATTTGTCTTTGACTTGTACATTGCATTTTCCTATACCCTTATTAATTTTTTACTGAATGTCAAATATTGTGAATTTTACCTTGTTAGGTGCTGGATAGTGTTGTATTTCTATAAATATCCTTGAACTTTGTTCCAGGAAGCATTTAAGCCACTTGGTAATAATGTGATCCTTTCAAGGCATTTATGTATGTATGTATGAATGTATGTATGTATGTATGTATGTATGTATGTATGCTTGTGGGACCAGAGCAAACACTGATTGAGGGCTAATTTTTCCCCATTACCGAGGCAATACCCTTCTGAATATTCTACTCAATGCAATGAAGATATTGAAGCAGAGGTTTTCTGCTCTGACTTGTGGGAACACAGATTTGTGTGAGCTCTGGGGAATTTTCTCTCTGCTTCTCTCAGGAAGGATATTCCCTGGCTTCAGGTAGCTTCTTCATATGCATGCACAAATCAACATTCAGCATAAGACTCTGGAAAGACCCCCTGCAGATCCTCACTACTCTCCTCTCTGGAACTCTGCCTTAGGAGCTGTGGCTTAAACCCCCTGGGCTTTCAGCTCAGGAAGACCTCTGAGTTCACCCTGGGTTTCCCCATAAGAAAACTCTCCATACAGGAAGCTGGGAATTTGGGGCCTACCTCACATGTTTTTCCTCCTGCCATCACTTTCCTTCACAGCCTCATATCCAATGTCTGAAGAATGGTGTTTCATATAATTTGTCTGTTTTTTTTTTCTTTGTTGTTTCAGGTAAGCCTGGTTCCTACTATTCTACCTGGACCAGAACAATTGCTAATTAAATGCTCATTGGCCCCCACTTTGACAGTTATAGCAGGTAGATACAGTAACTAGGGGATGCAGGTTACAAGCAAGATCTTAGTTCCAATGGCCAAAAGCTACTTCCATACCATCAGCCCAAGCCAGGCACATGGAATGACCAGGGGAGGGACACAGGGATTTCTGTCACACTGACATTCCATTTATAAGCGTCTCATTCTTTAAAGCACCTGTGTTCTGCACTATCTGTGAATACTTTTTCTGCTTGTTTGGTTGAACTTCTTGAAATATTACTGTCTTCTGATAATTCCCAGTGTCACTCTTGTCCCTCCCTGCCTGTCCCATCCCAGTGTGGGGGCAGGGGGACTAGTTACTACACTCTTTGTTTCCTGCTTCCACATGCAGATACTTTGTGTCTTCTAAATATATTTAAAACTTTCCTTCTTCCCTTTCACTCTATTTTCTTTTTTAGGGGATAAGTGAGAACTAATTTAGTGAAATGAAATATATATAGTTTTGTTTTGTTTTGTTTTGTTTTAATTTTTTTTTTCAACGTTTATTTATTTTTGGGACAGAGAGAGACAGAGCATGAATGGGGGAGGAGCAGAGAGAGAGGGAGACACAGAATCGGAAACAGGCTCCAGGCTCTGAGCCATCAGCCCAGAGCCTGACGCGGGGCTCGAACTCCCGGACTGCGAGATCGTGACCTGGCTGAAGTCGGACGCTTAACCGACTGCGCCACCCAGGCGCCCCTATATATAGTTTTAAAAAATGAAATATATATAAACTATATATATAAACTATATATATGTGTGTGTATATATATATATGTATATATATATATAGTTTTAACCAGAATATGTATTTTACCATCAATAAATTTTACTACAGACTTGCATGCATAAGTGACCTGTGTTCAGAATCAGGTTTCTTTTTCTTTTTCTTTCTTTCTCTTTCTTTCTTTCTTTCTTTCTTTCTTTCTTTCTTTCTTTCTTTCTTCTTTCTTTCTTTTTTAGAGAGAGAGAGAGAGCACAAGTGGGGGAGGAGCAGAGAGAGAGAGGGAGACACAGAATCTGAAGCAGGCTCCAGGTTCCAACCTGACAGTACAGAGCCTAAGGCAGGGCTCAAACCCATGAACTGTGAGATCATGACCTTAGCCTCATGACCTGAGCTGAAGTTGGATGCTTAACTGACTGAGCCACCTGGGTGCCCCCAGAATGAGGTTTCTTACTGCCTCCTGGAGCAACAGCAGGAGTGTGCCATATTCTCCCCACCCCAACCCCAGTGGCTTGCTGCACACAAGTAAAAATGCCTGCCTAATGAGGAGAGACTGCTCCAAAAGTGAGAAAAGAGCCCAAGGCATTTGTGCACAGATCACTTTTCAATTCTAAAGAGGTTGATCTATTTATTATTAAATAGATACAGGGATAAGAATAAGAAAGGGTAAAATATTCCAGTTAGTTTTCATACCTTTATTTTTTTTTATCCATCAGCATCCCTTTTAGTATATTAACATGATTAAATGATTTCATTCTGGATGTAGGCCAGTCCTACAAGTTTTATAAGACATTTTTCAGCGTTGGTATTAGAATTATTCTGACCTCATAAAGGGCTTTTTGAAAGAGTTTAAGATTGGTGTTATTTTTTTCTTAAATGCGTGTTAGAATTCACCAATGAAACCATCTCAGCCTGGAGTTAGTTTCCCTCTTTCCTTCCTTCCTTCCTCCTTCATTCTTTAATGAATTCAATTTCTTTAATAAATAAAAGGTGGCTGCTTAGATTTTCTGGTTAATTTTCTGTAAAATTTGTTAGCATAAAGTTGTTCATAATATTCTCTTATAGTTTTTTAAATATCTATGAGATTAATAGTGATACTTTGATTCCTGATACTGGTCATTTGTATTCATTTTTTTTTTCCTTGGTGACTCTAGATAAGTCCATTAATTCTGCTGATCTTTTCAAAGAGTTGACTTATGATTTCATTAATTTTCCCTATGATTTGGTTTCTATTTTCATTTGATTTCTGTTCTTTATTATTTCCTTCCTCATACTGACTTTGGGCTTAATTTGTCCTTCTTTTCCTTAGCTTCTTAAGGTAAAACTGAAGTCATTTGTTTTAGACTTTGTTTTTCCTTTCTCTTATAAGCATTTAAATCTATAAATGTAATTCTAAGAAATGATTTAGTTGCATCCCACAAATTTTAAAATGTTGAATATTCGATACCCTTCAGTTCAAAATATACTGTAATTTCCCTTGAGATTTTTATTTTTTGAGCCATGGATTATTTAGAACTGTGTTTTTAATTCCCAAATCTTTGGAGTTTTCCTAGATATCAGTTGCTATTGATTTTTACTTTAATTTCATTATGATTAGACAGCGTACGTTGTATGATTTCAATTCTATTGAATGTATCAACACTTGTTCTAGGGGTGAACGTAATGGCAATTTTGGTGAATGCAACATGTGCACTTGAAAACAAGATGTATTCTACAGATATTGAGTATAAGGTTCTGTAGCTATAAATTAGGTCAGGGTGGTTGAAGGTGTTGAGGGATGTACTTGTTCTATCAGTTGCTAAGAAAGGTGCTTAAATATCCATCTGACTGCAAAATTGTCTATTTTTTTCTTCAGTTCAGTCAGTTTTTGCCTGATATATTTTGAAGCTCTTTTAAGTGCATACACATTTATGATTGTTACATCTTCTTGATCAGTGATCCAATTTTCACTATGAAATATCATTCTTTATCTCTGGCAATATTATCTTGACCTTATTTAATATAAGTAGTCACTCTAACATCCTTGGGCCTGTTTTATGTGTGTTGTGTGTTCATTCTATCCATTTACTTTTAACTTCTCAGACTTCATATATAAAGAGCATTTCTTGTAGATAGCATCAAGTTGGAACTTCCTCTTTATTCGTTCAAACAATGTCTACCTTTAATCAGTGCTCAGACCATTATAATTTAATGTAATTATTAATATGGTTGTATTTAAGCCTACCATTCTTATTTGTACATGTTTACTCTCTCTCTTTTAATATTATTATTATTGTCTTTTCCTTCTTTCCTGCTTTCTTTTGGGTTATGTGAATTTTTAATATTCCATTATAATTTATCCGAACTGCAAAAAACTATATGCCAACAAATTAGACACCCTAGAAAAAGTGGAAAAATTCCTAAAAACATACAATCTTCTCAAACTAAATCAGGAAGAAATAGAAAATCTGAACAGATCAATTACTAGTAATGATATTGAATCAGTAATCAAAAAAACTCTCAACAAACAAAAGTCCAGGATAGATTCACAGATAAGTTCTATCAAACCATTTAAAGAAAAAATAAGGGGCTCCTGGGTGGCTTACTCGGTTAAGTGTCCGACTTCAGCTCAGGTTATGGTCTTACGGTTCATGGTTTTGGGCCCCGCATTGGGCTCTGTGCGGGACAGTTCAGAGCCTGGATCCTGCTTTGGATTCTGTTTCTCCTTCTCTCTCCGTCCACTCCCACTCTCAATCTCTCTCTCTCTCAAAAATAAATGAACATTAAAAAATTTTAAAGAAGAATTAATACCTATCCTTCTCAAACTATTCCAAAATATAGATGAGGAAAGAAAGCTTCCAAATATATTCTATGAGGCCAACATTACCCTGATACCAAAACCACTCAAAGATAGCACCAAAAAAGAACACTACAGGCCAATATCCCCAATGAATATCTGTAGACTTTTTAGCTATACTTCTTCGTTTTATTATCTTAGTTGTGGTTCTAGGGATTACAGTTTGCATTCTTAACTTTCATGGTCTACCTAGATTAATATCTCACCATTTTATATAAAATGGAGAAACTTTGTAATGGTGTAGATCCAGTTATGGTACAGGTTTCATATGTATTATCTATACATATATAATAAGCCCCACAAGGCAAGGTTATAATTTTTCCTTTAAGTAATTATGTGTATGTATAAGTAAATTAAAAGGAAAAGTTTTGTGTGTTGACCAGATACATACTGTTTCTGATGCTCTTCATTCTTTCCTGAAGATGCAAGTTTTCATCTGGCACAGTTTCCCTTCAGCCCGAAGACGCACTCCTTGTAGCTCAGCTCTGCTAGCAGCGTATTTGTGTGTGTGTGTTTTATGTACAAATATTTTTACTTCACCTTCTTTCTTGAAGGATATTTTTGCAAATATGGAATTTTAGGTTGAGAGTTTTCTTCTTCTTTCAAGTCCCTGGAAGGTGTTGGTCCACGATCTTCTGGGCTCCGTTGTTTCTAGTGAGAAGCCAGAGGTCATCAAGTCATTGTTTTCCCCTATATAATATGTTTTTATGGGGGCCTTTTTGTTTTATTCTGTTTTGTTGGCCACTTTTAAGATTTTCCCTTTATCTTGATTTTCAGGAATATGCTTATGTGGCTTTTTTATACTTCTGCTTAGAGTTTACTGAGATTCTTGAATCTGTAGAGTTATGTCTTTCACTAATTTTGAGAAATTCTCAGCAGTTATTCCTTAAACTATTATTTCTTATCATTCTCATGTTCCTCTTCTTAGTACCACAATTACCATATGTTGATATTGCTGTACATATTCTTAAGGCTGTGTTCATTCCAATACCTTGCTCTTCAGAATGAATTATTTCTATTGATCTATTTTGATATTTATTGACTTTTTCCATTATCATATTCATTATGCTTTCAAGCCCACACAGTAATTGTTTTACATAATAAACTGTAATTTTCAGTTTTGAAATTTCTACTTGGTAGCTTTTTATAGATTCTCTTCCTCTGTTGTGATTTCCTGTGTTTTTATTCATGAGGAGCATATTTTCCTTTATGTCATTGAGCATAGTTATAATGGCTGCTTTAAAATCTTTGGATGCAAATTCTAATATCTGATTAGATATTAAACCTAATCCCACCACATTAATAATTACATTGTTATAATGGTCTGAACACTAATTAAAGGTAGACATTGTCTGAATGAATAAAGAGGAAGTTCCAAATTGATGTTATCTACAAGAAATGCTCTTAATATATGAAGGCTGAGAAGTTAAAAGTAAGTAGATTGAATGAATACATAACACACGTAGAACAAGCCCAAGGATAATGTTTGACTGTCTTTTCCCTTGAAAAATGTATTGCATTTTTCATTTTTTCATATGCCCAGTAATTTAAAATTGTATCTTGCACATAGTAAATATGACATTGTAGATTCTCTGGATTCTGTAATATTCCTTCAAAGAGTGTGGATATTTTTGTTTTAGGAGGCAAATAACTTGTTTGGACACAAACTGTAAACTCCATCTCTTGGATTGTAGCTCAAATGTCAGTTCTGTTTTTTGTTGTTTTTCTTTAAAAATTCCTTAACTGAGTTGCTTTCAGTCATTCCTACACTTGTTGGTTCAGAAGTCAACCAGAGATTTGGGTGGGGTTTTACACAGGATTGTGCTGTCCCCACCCCCTCTAGGCTCTTCCCTTTCCAAGGCTTTCCCCTTCCTTTCTAGTGGCTATGCTTGCCCCAAATTCTCCCAAATTACTATAGTTTCCTATTGGACTCTTAGCATACATGTGCAGCTAAAATCTACCAAAATTAGAAATTTCATCTTCTGTGATTTCTTTCTCTAAGTGTTGACTTTCTCCAGACTCTGCCTGCTTTTATTCATATGCCAATGCCTTCAGGTTAAGTGAGGTTTTTTGTTTTTTGTGCTTTTTTTTAGTATTTTTTCCAGAATTTATAGTTGCTATCTGCAGGAAGTTTATTCTAGTGAGAGATTATTATGCCAGTTCAAAGTGGAACCCCCCTGCCCATCCCACAAATCTTAGAAAATTTGATTTAGGGTGGTTCCTGAAAATACATTTTATAATGTATTCCATCATTCTAAATTAAGTCTCAAGGGTTACCTTTTGTTTTTTGGTTGTTCTTTGTGAGTTGTGTGTGTGTGTGCGTGCGCACGTGTGTGTGTGTGTGTTTAATAAAGTAGTTCTCAGAAGTTTACACAACTGGACTCTCTCTAAACCCCCCTTCAACCTATTTTCTAAGTCTAACTACCATCCTGTCATTTTCTTATTCTAGCCCACCTCCCGCAAGCAACCCATTGTCTTATTCTCACCCTGAATTCTGTTCCACCAGCATTTCCGAGGGCTCCAGGATCATTTAAGATGGCTTCTGGATGATGCCACTACCACAGCATCCTGTTCTCCGTGAAATGCCTAAAAGCCATAGCATCTGGATCTGCAGTGCTCTGGTGCTGCTGGAAAATACCACACAGTGTCACATCTCCCCAGTCACCCATTGCCCTTGAGTCACCGTGGTCACTAAAGTTCCATAGTGAAAATACAGTTGTATCCAAGTTTTTGGTCTTTTCACCACCTAAATCCTAAGTGCTTATCTCTGAAAACGTACTGCATAGAATACTTGGGTGTCTAGATCAGGATGGATAAGAGCATTGCTGAGGTTGCTGTGGCAGAGAAAGTGAGTTGAAGCCCTTTGAAAACCCCCTGGAGTCCAGCTCTTCCTCAAAGAGAGCTGTGACCATATAGGTACCGGGCTCTTGAGCAGCCCGAGTTCTTCCCAACTCCACACCCTGGGGAAGGCAAAGGATATGGAATTAAACATTCATTTTTGAGGGACATTTTTCAGTATTTAGGACTTCTGTCTTCTTAAGTATATGATGGTGAGTATAATGCACAGGGCACAGCTACCTCCTGGGAGTATAATTTGAATTAAGTGATATGAGAATGAGATGTCCTATAAGTCACTTAGAGGACAGATCCAAACATGCACATTTTGCTTTTATTTATTATTTGGAGAGCTTTTGTGATACTTTATGAACAGCAAAGCCCCGTGATTCACAGTCTGCCACAGCTATAGGAACCAGCTAATGAAATGTGCCATTGATTTCCTTTTTCTGTCTTTTTTGACCCTCTGTTAAATTTAAAGGGGAAAAGAGATACATTAAATTCCAATTCTAATAATAGCCCCCAATGGGGCCCAAGTGGCGAAGACAATGGGAAGAGAGACCTTTCAGCAGTAGGTTTTACTTTGAGCCTAAATGAAGTCTGTCGTGATCATGTTATTTAGTGAAATGAATTCATGGAAGGAAGTTGATTCCTTCTGGTCGGACCCTAGAGCACAAGTGTCACATCCCCAAATCATGCCCACTAGTAGTAATTAAACTTCACTCTCTACAGAGAGCCCTACATGACCTAAGAGGCAGTCGTTTTGAGAATCCCAGACGTTAGATTCCCAGTTACTCATGTAGCAAATGGATGCTCTCACTGTCTACTCTACTGCCTTCCATTGGCCTACCTAGGGCTTTGAGTTCGGCCTTTCTGTATCAATAGAGCACCATTAGAAGGCAGCAAATTTATCAAGGAAAATAACATTCAGAGGAAAAATAAAACAAGCCTTTAAAAAATGTCTTCAGCAAAGAGTAAGGTATGTTACACATACATTTTCTGAAGCAGTAGCTAACACTTTTAATGGAAACTTCTGTGCCATCACTGAGGTATTCCTAAAGAACCAGAGTACTTATAATTAATTGTATTAATCATGAAGACTAAATTTATCCTCAGCTTCTATAGTGTGTTAAGGATAGAAATGTTTACCCAAGAAGAAAGCTAACATGGCATTCTTCTGTGCGGATGTAATTTTCACTTGACAGAGTGTGTATTCGAATGGTAGGTGTTTGCTTTTCATTTATCCACTTAGAGTCTTTCATCCTTTTGGAAATTTATTGATTTATTTTGTGAAATGCGGAGAGAAGAGAAAGGAAAAGGCTGTGATTTGTGACAAGTATACTTCCTGAGCAAAGTATTTATCTTATCCACCTTGCTATCCTCTCCATCATTGCCCCTATTTTTTATTGAGATGTAATTGACATGTAACATTATATTAATTCCAGGTATACAACACAATGACATAATATTTGTGTGCATTGCAAGATAATCGTCTCTTATCAATTAGTCTTTGTATATTATGAAACACAGAAATCTAAGACCTCATTAACCTCACAACTTCGCAACAAATTAAAATAACTGTGATTATAAAATATATAGAAATCCCAATT
The DNA here is from genome assembly GCF_022079265.1 of Lynx rufus. Classification (NCBI taxonomy): domain Eukaryota; kingdom Metazoa; phylum Chordata; class Mammalia; order Carnivora; family Felidae; genus Lynx; species Lynx rufus. Next base: position 16,171,185 of record NW_025814837.1, read on the forward strand.
TTACTTTTAGTGAATTGCACTTTGATCTCTCCTATCAAAAATGTGAGTAGGGCGGAAATGTGTGATCTCTCAGTATAAAAATGACATTCTCTTTCCTAACAGGATTGCAAGCATTGGAAAGCAGGCGGGAAAGGTTTGCACTGTGGATATCCATATCCCATCTTGCCAAAGGATAAATAAAGGGCATTCATTCATCAGCTTTCAAGCTGCCACCCTCTTTTCTTTTCCCCCAGCCCCCACCTCTCCCTGAAATTGGGAGGAGGGAGGTTCTGATTATTTTTGCCTATTTCTAGCAGAGCTAGGCATGAACAATTAAATTTAGGGCTTCCCTGTGGTCTGTGAATAACAGTGCACAGTGCTAACCATCAGGGCACAAAGGCAGACAACAAAAAAAGGCTTTTTTTATTTTTTGTTTACCCTTCAGGACACTGTTTACCTTATCACTGAAGGGGAAGTTATCATCTCATCCCTTTTGGAAATTGTACTCGGTTTATTCTCTAGCTTCGAGTCTGAGACTGTCCAGTGATCAAGTGGGTATGTCAGCCTGGGGCTAGGGGATTTCTGTAAGGTCCTGCTGTCTCCCCCCACCTTCTGGACCCCCACGTATGTGTATGTGTGTGTCTGTCCCTCCGCCGCCTGTCTCTCTGTCTCAGGCTTTGCTCTGTCTCCTGAGTACAGTCTCACTTCCTCATTCTCCCCACACAGTCTCATTCCTTTTTCCTTGATTTTTCTGTCAAGGCTTTTTCTTTTTCTCCCTTTCAACCAGAATGATTTTTCCCCTTTTCTCCCTCTCTCTAAATTTACTTCACAGCAGATTGTCTTGTAGTAAATCACCAAAAACCCAAATAGCACTAAAGCATTCTGATACAACATTAGCATTTGCTTAACAAGCACAAGATAAACATTAAACAAAGAACTGCATTTCTTTATTAGAGGCTGCAAGATACATAATCCATGAGCACAAGAAACATGGGACCCAGTGGATATGCAGATGTGTGTTATTTCATTGGCGCTGGGCGGCCTTGTTAGAAAAGGTTTTCATCTGAAGGCTTGGGGGTGGATGGTTGACTGTCCCTGGTGGGGCTGTAACTAGATACAGAGACTGTTGCAAGCTAGGCTGGGCTCCCTGGTGGACGTGCTGATTGGACAGCCTGAGGAAAACTTGGGAAGCATCGGGAAGTGAACTCAATCACCTTGGGGATGATAGGGTAGAACCAGATGAAGGCATTTGACTTCTTTTGTAACTCCCACTAAGGACAGATTGCCAGTGCGATCCAGCCTCCATAACTGCAAATCAGGCCCTTTCCCCTATGCCGATTTCATTAGAATGGCCAGCATGGTGCAAAGAGGAAAAAAAAAAAAAAAGGTTAGACACAGTAATTTTACAGGCAGGCGGGTACAAAAAAAATCTGCATAATTAAGCAGTCAAGGCTGCTAATAGGGGAGTTTATATGCTCTGGGACCAGGCAAGGGCAGCACATATGGATATAGCACTGGATATTAAATCTACGGCATGCAGACTTACTTCAGGGCCCTCCGAGAAAAGGCTAATTATAGAGAGAGGAATTGTGTTTACTGGTCTGTCTTGGGCAAAGATGGTAAAAGAAGTACAACCAAGTTTTGCAGTTAGACATGAACAGGCTGTTAATAGAGATATCAAAATATGTGCTTGTGGTTGTTTCCCACCTAATCAACACAAAATTATAGATTCTATGGACACTCCCCCCACCCCATATCACCTACTATAGACAAAACACTTGGAGTTAAGTTTCATACGTTAAGTATATGCGTAATGTCAAGACGCATAGGATAGGATTGTGTTTATTCTTAAACTGCCACAATTTAATCTCGGCTGTGCTCTTTATCATCAGTGCATTCTAGTTAGCAGTTTAGCTCAGCCCTGTTTAAAAACATCAGCGCTTCTGGGCATGAGCTCAAAGTCAGCACTTAACCAGAAATGGAGAACCTGAGTGGAAGTTGCAGTGGGCAGGGGTGAGCCTTTCGAGGAAGGGTGTGTTTCTGGAAGGGGCTCTGCCGAGGTGGACATTAACATTTTATAATGTAGATCAAAGGTAAAGAGAAAACCCAAAGGCCTCTTTGTCACGGGCCCCTAACGACTGCCTCATATATGAGCTGAGATGATTTCTTCAAATTATTAAAGAGATTCATTTCATATTTGTATGTATGTATGCACAGACATATGCATGCATGCATGCATGCACTTATTTAATTCCATACAAAGACCCGTTTTCTGAAGAGGACAGGAGAGTGGGCCATTTGCCCTGGGCTGGATGTGCCAAGGTTTGCCCGGCTGTTTCAGGAGACCAGAGCCCCTTGCACATTTTGTTTGCAGAGAAGCAGTCTGGACCCTTTGTCCTTTAGGGAGGCTTCCCATGGAAAGCAGCAGCCCTCGCCAAACACAGATTTGTGGCTGGAGGCTCTGGCCATTCGTGGGCCTTTTGTGGATTCCATTGCTTCCTCCCAAATAGGAGGGCTGGAGAAGAATCCCACTGCCTTGTCTCAAGATGCACTAAAACCTCGGGCTTAGGAAAGTAAACAGCAGCTGATCAGCTAGATATTGGGTCAGGCTCGCCTGACATCTGTGCTCCTCCCAGAAGCGGGGAATTCTTTGCTAATGAGAAGACCAAGCCTGTCCTTTGGAAAGTAGGAGTTGTAAAGGCTAATGGATGGGGAGGTTAGCCCCTGAAATTGGGGGAAAGCATCGTTGTTGGCACACAAGGTGCTGTGCACCTCCTTCGTCTCCGCTGCTTGTTCACCAGCTGACCACAGCTGTACCTTTTCCTGAGCACAGCTGGTCACACCTTACAGCACTTGGGTAAGAAAGAGGGTGAAGGTCTTGAGAGACGAGCATAGTACACATACCCAGTGTGAATGTTTCACACTCAAGTTTTGAAATGTGTTTTCCCTAGCAGCTATTAATTCGGTTTTCAAATTCAGACTAGTCCTCGGAACTTCTTTTAAACTCGGTGACATCTGATGTGTTCTGATCCCTAGAGGTTATGATGAGGTAGCATTCTAAAGAAGGAAAATTGGGATTGCCTGCAGATTAGTAGGGACCGCGTAGCTTAAGTGGAATGCAGTAACATTGACAGTATTTATTAAGATCATTCTGTTTGTTCCATTCTTTCTACTGGAGACTTTGACAGAATATTTTCTAGGGAGGACGCAGTAGAGGACCACACCTAGAAGACGGTAGCAGCCCTCGAATGCATGGGGCAGCACCCGATCATCATTTTTCTGCTTGTCAAGAGAAAACGAAGTGTACCGACACTCTAGCAGGCAATAAGTAGGCCCTGCTAGAAAGGGGGAAATATTATTATGTTCTAGATAGAAATAAGTACAGAGGAGAGGGTTTAAACATGCAGTTGCTTTTATTTTTTAACTTTTTGGGCTCATCAAAAGGGAGAAAGCTAGGCAAGAGGCATGTCACTGGTAGAGGACTGGTATGAATTTGAAGAGATCTCTTTGGCTATGTGTTGAATTGTTTGGGGATACGAAGAAGAGCCAGCCATCTACTCCTACCTGGTCCATAGGTGGACTCAAAGTCCTTTACGGCATAACGGCTTCCCACGTCTGTCTCTTTCCTCCCTCCCTCAATCTTTCCCTTCCTTTCTTGTCTCCTACCTTCCATTTGTCATTGAACAACAATGAAAACACAGTTGCCTTGAGAAGAAACCTAGTAAGTGATAAGGAGGATAATCGAGAAGGAATGTATTTTGTAGGGAAAATATGGTATGTGTTTATGTTATGAGGGAGAATATGATAAATGCCCTAAGAATCCTATGAAGTAAGGTAGGAGTTTATAGGAGAAATTAATTCTGAGGGAGAAAGGAAGAGACTTGGCTAGGGACTCAGGCCTGAGAACAGCAAATGGTGCGACGGTTTTTTCCACATAAGCTATGCTGTTCTTCCTCATTTGGGAACTAATTTGCTGTCACCCCAACAAATACACTGGATAGATGATCTAAAACATTACTCCCCACCCCACCCCCACCACATACACAGTTGGGTCGAGGAGAAGAAGATGAGGAGGATGAGGGAGAAAACCAATAACCATTATTGTTTTCAAAAGGGGAGGAAGAGGTTTTCAAAAGTGGAGAATTTAACAGCATTAACATCTTCTGGGCATTGTTTTAAAGTTTATCATTACCATATGCTGAGATTTCCAAATACATGTCTGGGTTAAATTAGGAAACTAACAGAGGGTCTCTGCTGATCTGCCCAAAGAATCCCACATGCCTAGATGCCTGACCAGTGCTACCCATGCTCTTGACAGCCCCGCCAACTTCCAGGAGCAGGCAAGGCCCAGAAGGCAGGCCCCATGGTTCCCCAGGCCATGCTGACTTCCCCAGTCCCACTGATAGCGCTCTGTTGAGCCTTCTCAGTGTCTCTGTCCTTATAGCCACTGTTTCAGTTCTACTGCTTAAGTCCTATAAGACCCAGAACTGCTTTGGGGCTGCTAACGGAACTGACCACAGAGGAGAAGGCAACTTCTCTGGAGCTCTGACGTCCCCTCTCTCTCCTGTCTACACACACACACACACACACACACACACACACACACACGCTCCTATCTGCCCCTCACCCCCTTTCTTGCTTCTTCTTCTTCCCTCTTTCTTTTTCTGCTGCAGAGGGGTGAAGGAGAAATACAGAGGAACAAAATCAATCAACAAAGTCTAAAGAGTTAAAACACTTGATATAAGATATTTCAACAAGTGGAGCAAACATTTTGATGCCCCGTAATAGAAATAATGGATATCGTAATGGATTCATTACTATAGACCAGGCATTGTGCTAGACACTTGGTAGAGATGATGTCATTGGAGTCTCCCCTCTCAGCCCTGTGATGTAGGTACTAGATAGCCCCATTGGACACATGATTCGGCTAAGGCAATATTAGATAATGTAGGTGACAGTACAGGGTTGGGCAGCTTACCCACTACCAAGAGATTCCAAAGTCAGAGTTTTTCAACTCACTCCACCATGGTGCAGGGGAAGAAAGGCTTTACAGATAATGTCTACGATGACTTTTATCAATACCGTCTCCTTTACCTACTACAGTGTAAGTCAGGGTAAGCCTCTAGTAGAGGTCTGTGTTTGCTAACAAGTGAGGCCCGCCCAGTGTGTGCCACGTGGCTCAAGAATTTTCCTTTCCCTGTGGAAGCAACTCTCCTGACCATAGAACAATGATGGATTACAAACTGGATTCAGCAGTAGTGATCCGCCTGCTATCAGAGCTCAAACCCTATTTCAGGATAAGATTTTGTTTTTTATAAATTAAACAGGATCCAGTGGCTGACCATTCAGTTTCTGAGGATTCATCAGAAATTAATATTTAATCAATGTGCAAAGAGGCTCAATTGCATTTGTGACCTGCTTTCTCGCATATTTGGGAGGGTAGAGATGAAAACGGAGAACACACAGTAGATACATTTACTGCCAGAGTGGAACTTTACAATCGTACCAGGGGACCTTTTGGTAATGTTTGTAATGTGCTGCTATTGTGATTTAGGAAAGAAAAATGCTACTGCTGGGCTTTATTTTCAACAGATTTTTTTTTTTTACACATCAATTAATGCAATCAAATGTAGTACAGGGAAATCTAACTTTTTATTTACATTTCTGGGGGCCAGGGAGGGTTTGTTTGTTTTTGTTAACTCCAATCATTTGAGCTGCACAGTATATGGTTTTCTTGGTATTTTCCAAATCAACTCAGTAAGTTCTATTTAACAGTCTATGTGAAAATCTCCGCATGAGGAAGAGAAAACAGCCTTTATAAGTGGTACCATTTGTTGAGAAACAAATGATTCTGCCTTGCTTCACACAGTTTGAAAATAATCACTTTTTTTGGTTTTCAAAAACAGATTTACTTAATAAAAATGAATCATCTCGGGTTTCCAACCCATACGGGCAAAATTGAAATATGTTATTTCTTCAAGAATTAGTCAGATTTTTGAATGCCAAGTTTTGAACTCAATCTTGATGAATTTGAAAATAACCTAAAAGGAAAAAAGCATCAGATGTTTGGCCTTAAACCTTAAAAGGGCACTAAGATAAACCATTAAGATAATCAGAAAGGTCTCTGCTGAGGGTACATTTCTTTTTAACTTTTTAAAATGTTTATTTATTTTTGAGAGAGAGAGAGACAGACAGACAGAGAGACAGAGCATGAGTGGGGGAGGGCAGAGAGGGAGGGAGACACAGAATCCGAAGCAGGCTCCAGGCTCTGAGTTGTCAGCACAGAGCCCGACATGGGGCTTGAACTCACAGACTGCAAGATCATGATCTGAGCTGAAGTCAGGAGCTTAACCGACTGAGCTACCCAGGTGCCCCTGAAGGTACATTTTTTGAATTTTTCTCCCTGCTGTGATTCATTGCCTTAACTGAACACACATTATCAACACAAGCTGCTGGCCATCTCCTGCCTTCCTGAGCATAGGGACCTAGTTAACTAAGTATCATAGATGGATTCATTAAAAACTTGGTTACGCATTGAAATTCAGCTATTTTTCTTCCTCGTAATCGGGATCCTAGACTCAGGTTTGAGCCCACTTCTGACAGTAACTACCCTGTGACTTTGAGCCAATTAGTTAAGCTCTTCCTGGGATTTGGGTGACATAGACCAATCCATGTGTTAAGCGGATTAACAGGGAATCAATGTGTATAAACCCACACCACATACTTTGAAAATTACAAAATGCTATATAAATATATGGGAGGTAATAACATTTATAACCGTCCTCAGGTAGGAGTAATGAGAGGAAAATGTACCCTTGCAACAGTATTAGCATTGGTAAGAGCCTCCGTCTTAAAGGACTCTGAAAAGGGGGTGGGAGCAGAGTTTGAAATCGTATAGACACTTCATTCAACTTCTTGTGCTTAAAAGTCGTGTTGGCCTGAGCACAAAGTATGATCTTTTGCAGTAAATGAGGTAATATGCAGACCTAATCGGGTGAGTTAAGGCCACAGTGACTACTTTGATTTGGAATTTCCCTGCTGTTATCACTTTAAGACCGAATTTCTAATATTCATTTCAAAAGATAGATGCCCAGATTCTAGGTCCTCTGGGTGTCACTCGATTGCACTGTTCTTCTTGTTTCTTGTGCTGTTCCCTTTTGCGGGGGTGTCCACCTGTATCATGGGTGCCAATAGGTAGAAGGAGCCTCAGAATGCATTAGTCAGACAGGATGCCCATTGGTCGCTTCCTCATCAGTCACTTGCTTACACATAAGGGTGTTGTGACAGTCTTAGGTGTGTCTAATTCTCTAAAGTTTTATTTTTTTTTATTTAGTTCAAGTAGCTGGACCAATATTTAATTAAGAAAACTTCTCTTCCCATCCCAAGGAATGCAATTTATTTTGTCACTGGGCATTTTTCTCATATAAGTTATGTATACATGGTTGGTTATTGTGCTTGGTTGAAAATATTCTAAAAATATTTCCTGCCCTTAATTCTTTTGTGCACATCCATATAATGCTACTCTGTATTTCACACCCTCGTTTAAATTTCTGAAACGTCTTTCCTCCAATATTCAGAAAAGAAGTTTTCATTGTTGGTTCATGTCAGACTATTTGCCTCCTCTCTCATTCAACACTTACTATCCTACAATATTATAAAAACTATTTACTTTTCTTGAGATTGTCAGATATAAAAACTCTCATGCTAATCTCTGTCTTTAAGAAACCAAACATTGCTTCTGCTTTTCAGAAGCAAAGGAAGAGTAGAAGGCCAAGACATCACCGTGGGCCACCTTTTATCCTGGACTCTCATATTTTTATTTACTAACAATGAAATTGATAACTGAGCTAAATATGATTTCGAGATGGACATAAATTTTCAGAAAGGACATAAATTTTACAGTTGAATATCAAATTTCTACTTAGATTGTTCAAGACAGCTTTGGAATTCTCTGCTGATTGCATCACATCATGCAGGGACAAAGCAGACCTTTTAGATATATAAAATGTTGGGGCTTCTGAGTGGCTCTGTCAATTAAGGGTCCAACTCTTTCCGGCTCAGGTCACGATCTGCAAGATTGAACCCCGTGTCGGGCTCTGCGCTGACAGCTTGGAGCCTGTTTGGGATCCCCTCTCTCTCTCATTCTCTCTCTCTCTGCCCCTCTCACACTTGTGCTCTCTCTCACTCAAAAATAAATAATACACATTTTTAAAAAATAAAAAAACATATAAAATGTTTAAAGTAATTGATATTTTAGTGATTTTTTCCAATAGATTTCTTTTTGTGTTAAAAATTATCAGCCTTCTTTATATTGACACAGTGTACAATATTTAAATTTTTAGAACAGATCTTGAATGAACTGGTTCAGGTTTTAGAAAAATTGTCATAAAGATAGGGGATTAAAAATTTATTGTGCCCAAAGCATCTTTACAATTTGGCATTATAGTCTTAGGAATATTTAATAGCTTTGCAGAAGGTAATACAAGGAATTGCTATCTAAGAAAGAGCAATCCTTAATTATTATGTCTCATTCTTCATTTAACCGATACACTTAGTAACTAATCTATGGTTTTTGTTAGGTCCATTTCCTCATCTTTAGCTTTGGTTTTTGACCTAACAAAACACCCAAGAATATGTACTTTTCATACTTCCAAGCTAAGTAGAAATAAGAAATCTTTGTTACAGCATAAATCTTTTGGCCTGTCTTCCTTCCTCCCTCCCTCCCTCCCTTCCTCCCCTCCTTCCTTCCTTCCTTCCTTCCTTCCTTCCTTCTTTCCTTCCTTCCTTGCTCCCTCCCTCCCTCCCCCTCCTCTTCCTTCTCTTTTTCCCATCTCAACAGATAATAACTCTCTCACTTAGGTTGCTCTTGACTGACAGGAAACAGACAGAAGGAAATAGAAATGAGTGTGATTCATTGGTATGCCAGTAACATCTTGGCTTCAGCATAAAGTGCCTAGATGTGCTGGTGTATCCAGAATGATGCCCAAGAGAGAAAAGTAGGTTAGGAACATATTGAGCTAACCTATTTTCCATACATAAGTATGGCATTTCCTTTTTGGTAAGCCACACACTTAGAATATACATGCAGTCTCAGTTTCTTCCCAAATACTCAATTTAGTACCATATCAGGGAATGGTTCGGGAACTTAAAGATGAAGAATTCACTACAGGCAGGCTAGAATTAAGAAATCAGTCTTTGTTTCTGAACAAATATGATTCCATAAAGAAAAGCTCAAGTCCGGTCTCCACAGGATTTTAGGTGGCAATTTAACCAAATCAATAGGTTATTGCCATTGAGAGTTAAGCATCAACATTCTGCCATGGATGAGTTGTATCATCATGAGTGTTTCCTTCACATGGACAGCTCAGGCCAAAGCACTTTACCGAGAATGGTGTTCCCTCGCTTCTCTGCAGAATCTGGAGATATAGGGAATTTAACTTTCAATACCAACAGGGTCTGCATATGAGTTAAGGCTTCACTTTGCTTCTGAAGAGAGAGGAGCGCTCTCACAAGGGCAAGAGAAACTCTAACCATAGTTGGTCAGGAAATAGGGGATGAAGTGGATTGAAATAAATTTGGGCTTTGTCTTGTCGGGGAGCAAAGGAGTGACCAGGCAGCATGGAAATATAAATAACTCATTGCACATTACCAAAAGATCTAGAAAGACAGTAACTTACTTTGCTTAACTATCAACTTGAGTCTTTGTATTTAAGAGGGAGGAAACTTTTTTAAAGTGAGGGTTTGGTGGGACAGTGTGGTGTTGGATTCGGGGATGCTGAATTCTGGCACCGGCCGTGACCATACACTTTGCCGTCATAAGTGTGTCAGTTACTATATCTAGTCTCCATTTTCTCATCTTTTAAACAAGTCCATAGTTAATTAGATTGTCTCCATGGACATTCCTAACTTTGTCTAACATCCCAGCATTTAGCCAATTACATAACACTTACCCTTTCATTTTTTTTCCTATGCATTCCTGGTTTATTGCTTCTTCATTTTACATTTAAAAAAAAAAAAAGCACAATGTCCTGGGATCTTTGAAAATACTTGAGCCAACAAATACAGTTTAGGGAGGTATTTATTAGAATATTTCTTAGTAAAAGGATAATGCCAAATCATGGTCAGCCAACTCTCCTGTGCCTTCACAATCAGGTTTCCCATATCACTTTTCAGATTTCTCTGAGCCTAGGGAGCATTATTTGCTTTTGGAGGGACGTTAATCACCTTATGGTAGTTTTATGCCATCCTCTATTTTTCTTTAAGCATAAAATCTTTATCTAAAATATGGTATGGAAGAGGCAGCTGTATATAGGTTCCAACACTGTATATTTATTTTTCTTTTGTGTTGCTGCAGTGTTTTTCCTTTGCTAATGTATTTTGACACCTTATAGTTGTAACCTGCTGTTCTCTTTAATTGCTTATTGTTATTAATTATATAGTGGTATCGTAGTTGGCTGCTTGAGCCACTTGGCTGTAAGGAAATTCATTTATCATTATTGCCGTTGGAGCTACAGAAAAGTGCCAGCACTCTATCCAGAGATGAATGTTTTTGAGCTCACATCCAGTAAAATTTTGAACATGGGTCAAATCCTTAAGTGTTTTTCTTTCTGCTGCTACCCTTTGCTTCTGCTGGTCTCTGCATCGAGTACCTTCATTTTCTCTTCTCTTTTGTTTTCAGTCCTAGATTTGCTGCCCTTTCAGTGACGTTTATGTTATTCTCAGCACTCCATTTAGTGGCCTGTCCAAACCGTACCCTTTATTTCCTCCTCAAATACCTAACTGTAAATTTTCCTTCTTAGAATTTATTTTAGAATGTGAATAACATTCCTGCCTTTACGATTTTGTTACAAGCACCTTTTATTTTAAATCAGTAATGCTGATTGGACTTTGTCTTAAGCCCCACCTTTCAATGAAAGTGATCATTATGCCTTTAAGAGTAACTATATACCGCTTCTACTCACATTATAAATAATCAGATATATTTCGATTCCCAAATTAGGAAACTGCCAGTAGAATGAATCAGTGAATGAATGAATGAATGAATGAATGATATACATATACAACCATGGGGATGTGTACTTGCACACAGCCAGCTACTTCCTGATATCTGTAGTTTCTTTAAATGTGGGCTTAATTTAGAATTCATGACCCCACAGCTGTATGTGCCACAGAACAGCCAGGCCAGAGAGTTCCTGTGCCTTCTGGCAGCATGACATTAAATTCACACTAGTTAAGCCAACTTAAATTGAGCCTCCTTGAACCTTCCTAAATAAAACTAGTGGCCTTAATTACAATCAGGCAATTTAAAGGTTATGGAGCTCTAACTAGTACTGCAGTATATCACTTTAATAATGCACAGGAAAATTTCTCTAAGGGGTGGCATCGTTTGATTAGAAGAATTCAAGTTTCACAGCACATTTCCAATAAACTGTTTTTAGAAATCTTATTGCATTTATTGCACCATTACCTTTTTTTATTCTTCAAGGCCAAGTTTCTAAGGTCACACCAATAGAACAATAAAAATGTGAGTCATTTGCAAATAACGTGCAGTATTGTGATTTTTGCATTGCTGCTTAGGATTTTCTTAGTGTTGCCACAAAGTAAAAGGAGGATATGATCCCTTGGAAATATGAGATTCTTGCCCCTCTTATACCTTCGTGCCCCACCTGTCACAGAGTTAACTTGTGCTTTGGTGCTGAACCCCGATTCTGAACACCGCAGGTCAGATGACTTTGCAAAAAGTCATCAATAACATAAGTTTCTTAGATAATTAGCTTTGGAAATGCCTGACTAGTTTCTTGTCTTGAACCTAGTGCCCATGGTTGTTGAGATCCATAATATTTGCAGAAGCTGGTGAACCTCATTCCATTTCTTTTGTTTGTTTTGTTTTGCTGTTTTTTTTTTGTTGTTGTTGTTTTAAAATCATCAGCGATAGCCGGCTATGCTTTCTAGCAAAGATAAACAGCTTTTCAGTGTTTGGAGACTTTCTCCTTCAAATAACTCGTGGCTTTATGCCAAGAAGAAGAAGGTAAACAAAAGAAAAGGCCCTGACCCTTGCCATAAAGCCAGCACAGTAACACGAACACATACCTGATGAGAACCATGTCCAGCGTGTGGCTCCCATGGCTGGCCCACTGCTGTGCGGAATTAATATTGACTGTTGCACTGTCTCAGTACTCCAAGATGTTTTCTTGATGGATTTAACTTTAAAGCAGGTTACATTTAGTTTCTTTCGATTTTACCAATTTATGGTTTGTTTGGTTTTTTGTACAGTACTTGAAGGTAAATCCCTGCACTTCTACCTGGGCCACTAGTCCCAGACGTGAGGCATTAATAGTATGTATTTAATACCAAACCGGAGAAATTTTAAGCAAAGAGTGCAATCGATGCATACATCTGATTAAACCAGTTAGTTAAAAGAATGGAGCTTTGTAATATCAGAATACATAACTATTAATAAAAATTGTTTAAAACTATGTGTGAAGTAGAGGTTTCTCTATGACTGAGGGCAAATAAAAGGTGAATATCCCTTCTTTCACATGGTTCTGTTTTTGTATTTCAGGTATAAAATGCATGATCACACTTCCCCTCTTTTTTTTTATTATTTTTTTATATGAAATTTATTGTCACATTGGTTTCCATACCGCACCCAGTGCTCATCCCAACAGGTGCCCTCCTCGATGCCCATCACCCACCCTCCCCTCCCTCCCCCTCCCCCACCCGCCATCAACCCTCAGTTTGTTCTCAGTTTTTAAGAGTCTCGTATGCTTTGGCTCTCTCCCTCTCTAACCTCTTTTTTTTTTTTCTTCCCCTCCCCCCTGGTCTTCTGTTCAGTTTCTCAGGATCCACATAAGAGTGAGAACATATGGTATCTGTCTTTCTCTGTATGACTTATTTCACTTAGCATCACACTCTCCATTTCCATCCACGTTGCTACAAAGGGCCGTATCTCATTCCTTCTCATTGCCACGTAGTATTCCATTGTCACACTTCCCCTCTTGAAACAGGAGATAAGTTTGGGCTTCTCAGTTTCTTGCCAGAGTTAAACTGGCAAATAAGGGCAGTTACTTTGTGAATGCTTTATTTGCCAGAGTATTTTCCTCTCATTTCAGGAAATAGCAAAGGCAAGCAGAATAAGGTAAATTTTGGTTAGTCCAAATGTGTCATCACATAGGGCTTAATGTACAAGGGAATGGAGCAAACTTTTTAAACAATTGATAAATAATTAATATCATTTTGGTGTTAGTCGCGGCCTTTTCTTCTGATTGAAATTACATGTAGGACCAGCAAAATGCATATCTCCCATAAATTCAATAAATATTTATTGAGTCCCAGCTATGAGCCGTGTACTGTTTTAGGTGCTTGGCACACATCAATGCACAAAACAGACAAATGTCCTTGCCCTCCTGAAACTTGCCTTGTGGCACAAATTGATGAATAACCCCAAACTTAGTGCTTGGCACGCCCTCGTTCAGAGATATCCTGGGCTGCCATCCACCACTCTTTAATAGGCAAGGCAAGAGCTGAAATGCATTACTGAATTGGAAGCATGCTGTTTCCAATCATATTGTGTGTCTAATTTATTATGCAAAAGGGAAGTAAATTTTTATAGTGTCTTGTGTGCTCAGAAACTTTGCTGTCATGGTAGAGAACATTGCAGCACTAAGGATTAGGTGATGAAAACTTTGTAAAAGAACAAAGGTTACTTTCATGCATTCAAGCAAGCATATATAAGGGGGGAAATTGAGTGTCAAGTAAAGTGGACCCTTTTCGATGCAATACAGCCGCGTATACGCAAGTTAAAGCTTTATGCAACAAGCTTATTTTTGGAAGCCACGCTGTTTTCTACCGGAGCAGATCTAAAGGATATATTTCAGACTTAGCTGGTCTCAGTCCTCACTCCTAACTCTGTTGCCACCCTTGCCTTTTTCAGGGCTAACAGTATTTCTTCTTTTCGTAGTTAAGAATGCTTTTTCTTGGGGGGAGGGGGGAGTGGAGCTCAAAGTGATTTTATCGGTGCATTACCAAAAACTCATTTTTTTTTAAATGAAAACATTTGGAGCCCAGGTTTTTACCTTTAAAGCTATTTGCTGGCACTGTATGCTTTCTCTGAGACTTCCACTGTGGGCTCATGTTTAAATTAGGAAAGTAGAGAAGAAAAGGCTGACGACCTGGAGGTACCAAAATACTGGTCAGGTTTGAAAGATATCTTTTCGTATACCTGCTCATCCTTATTTTCAAATGTGTGCCAAAATATCGCTGCTGAGTCCCCACAGGTGAAGGGAAGCCACTTTTTTCAGTGGGTTGTTTGTTTTATTGTTTATTGTTTGAACAGCATTCCAGCGTTCTCTCCTACATGAGAATATTCAAATAACTATACCCACAACCGATAATAATAGCCAAGGAATTGGACAATACTGCATCTCAGAGCATCTAAAATCCCACTGCCTGCCTCTCCCATCCCGGCCCACCTGGACCTCCTGCTAGTTTCCAAGCTGCTGATGTTTATGGGGCTCCAGGCAGCCCCTGGGCTCTTTAAAATCTGCTGGGTACAATGCAGCCTACCCCAGTTGAATCATTTCCTGCTCCAGCCCTGCTGATAATGAGAAGTTCAAGACAGGAAATAACAGTGTCAATATCAGTGGCTTTGCTTATAAAGTCCAAAAGCACCGTAGCCCTTAAGACCATTGGCCAAAAACAGGTAGTAACGGAGTTAAATGCAGACTTGCACCTTGTAGGGCTCCTTGAAATAAAATTCTGGCGGAGACACGTGGGGTGCATATCATTTTGCTTTTCTCGAGATACCTAAGGGTGGCACGTGTGGATAGTCAGAGTCGAGGCACCTGGTGCTCATTTGCTCCTACTGTCCCCAATGCCCTTTCTCTCTTATTGTGAGTCTTATGCTTGTATCCTGTATTCCTCTCTTGTGTGGCATAGAAACACTGACAGTGGCAGACATTGCCATATTGCCAGTGAGAAAATCCAAGAAGGTGCTGGCGTCAGTCTTCAGGCAATGTTCGTTTTCGTGTTGAATTGTTCAAAAGAACAGAGCAGAGCTTTTTAACTAGGGAAGAAAAGGTTCACATAATATTCAACACTCTCAAATTCTGCCTTACTTTGGGGGCTTAATGACTAATCTACTGGCAGACTTTGAGGCCTAAGTAATATTCTCCGTTGCCAAATTAGCACCTCAGTGTGTTTACGTTACAGTTGTGAAATATGTGCAGTATATAATACAACAAATTACAGTGGCCTGAGCCCTGGAAAGAGCTCGAGAGATGTGGTGGCTGTGCGTGTGGCAAATCACAGTACAGTCTGCCTATTTTTCTACTCCTGGTTTCTAGGGTGAGCCAATGTAGCCGAGGGGTGAGTTTTGTCATGTGTGGCTTTTCTTTGTTACTCCTCAGACCCCTAGCTTATAAATGTGTGCTTGGAAATGAACTCAGGGAAGAGGAGAAGCAGAGTAAAGGGTTGGGGGTTGGGAATTGGTTTAGGGCATAGTTTTGTTGGATTTAAAAATATATATAAGGATATAGTGGTATACGTGTTCGAACTGGAAAAATTACAACTGCAGGGCATTTGATTCCTCTGTTTGGATTCCAAGGGCAGAGTTTACTCCCACTCAGATCAGAGCTTTTAAGTATGGCCCCGGCCACATGATGATGCACCGAGAGGGGTTTGTATCTTTGGACTTTAGCCTATAGATTTATGCAGTGGAAGAGGCTGGAGGACCCTTCTGGCCAGTCTCGAGGGTAAATAAGAGAAGGAGTTCTACTTATAAACTGTTACAAATTGGTCCTCAGTAATGGCTGCCGTGTTGATCAGACGATATAAGGGGGCCCCCGGTGATTCCTGGGATAACAGCTGCATGTAAGTCAACCACTGAACATTTGCTTGTAGCTGCTCTAGATTTTTGTTTTTATTGAAGGAAAAGGAGTATAAACATGGGACACACAGTCTGGAGGCTGCTTAAAGGGTTTCTCTTGTTTAAAGCTTATATTGAAATGTCAGTGTCTAACAATTGCCATGTCGGAGCTTATAATTTGAGTTGTGCTTGAACATCCAAATGGTAGCTGTTATTTTTTTCTCTTACAACATGGACTGACGAATAGTTGTGTTGGTCCAGGTTTTATAAATTGGAGAGAGAGAAATTATCATTCCCCTCTGAACTGGCCTCAGACAAACAGATTTTGTTCTTACAGCACAAAGTTTTGTAAATGATTATCACGTTCCCTACATTGAGGTGGTATTGCAATTATGTATTCAGACTCATTTCCTTTGAAACATTGAAGAGTGGAGTAAATATTTACATTAGCATCAGTGTCTTCTGTGTGGACTTGATTCCTGTTAACATTTATGTTCGCGCTTAAATGAAGATTAACAAATGGAAGTAATTATTTTAGCTGAAATTTATATACATGTGAAATCATTTCTCAATTATGCCCACACCGTCATTGGTCATGCTTTAAAGCGGTTGACCAGGACAGGAAGTCGCTGGCCTCCAACATGTTCTCAGTGGTGAGAGCTTCACTCGTGCCTTTCCTGACCTTGGACCCACAGTGCTGGCCACACGCATGCTTCCCTCCACCAGTACATAACAAACAGGGGTTTTCTGGAAAGATGAGGGTTTATCCTGGAAGGTCCATGGTCTTCTCGTTCAATTGACTAATCGCGCTCTGATGTTTCTTTCTCCCTTTCCTTGTGCTAATTTCTGCTCTCCCATGTATTTGTTAGAATACTTTTCAGCCTAGTGTTTAGAACTGGAGTTTTTCTGTACTGCATAATATTGCTTATTTGCTATGTAACTTTTTGACAATCAGAATTGCAGTGTGGCCATCAATCTTTATTCGTAGGGTATGGAAAGGGTAGCAGTTTTAGTCTTTAACTTCCAAAGTCACCTACAAAGGCAAATTTTGCTCCCTGTGGAAAATCTAGAGACTATGGATAGGCAAAAAAGGGAAGAAAAATCTAGAAATTTCATCCGTAGATCTCATCCATAACTCAATAAAAAAAAATAGGGCTGCACTAGCCTATTATATCCTTAATGGAATATTGTAATGGTTATTAAATCAATTGCCTCAGAATCTCTTTTTAATAAATGAGTCAGACTGTATTATCCAATTACTGTCAGCTGCTACCTTTCCGGAGAGCAGAAATGGTCACTTTGATTGAATTTTTAGGCTTTTGCCACCTTTACGAAGAAGGGAGATAAAGAGACAAGGTGCAAGTTGTGGCTTCTTCGGCAAAATCCTGAGTCTAAGGCTTAAGTCCACCTGCATTCAGAGGTGTTGATAGTGCCTCCCCATGAACATCAACTTGAAATTAAAACCACAGTGTCACTTTACAGCTCCTTACTACCTCATACCAGATAGCAAGAAGAAAGGAGAGAAACTCACTTTTGGAAGGAGACAGGGCTTACCTAAGGTAGATCCCCCAGTACTAAGGATTTTTTAGAAAATTGTTTGAAAACTAACACACTGCTCTTAGCCACACAATGCAAATAGAGAATAATGGGAGCTGAGTTAAACAGAGACTCTGAATAAGGATAAACTTGTGAATTCATATTATAAATATGTTGTCTTAGTTTCCCAATACTATCTCTACCCTGTTCTTCAGTTGAACAGTATAAAATGGGTTCTGTTAACCAGTGGTAAAAGCGTTCGGGGTCCCCCTATCACTCACTCGTTATCCATTTGACCCTGTGGAAATAAGCAAGTAGGAGCAGGGAGAAAGTGAGTAGGGAAGTTAATAAAAGTGGGAGAAATGTCTAGATGTGTTCACTTGTAGCTCGGAGCACACTAGCTTTTGCTTATCTATCATTTGCTGTGTAATAATTCAAATATATTTTCTATCCTACTCAAATAGCTGGGAAAAGTCAGTAGTTGGAAAAAAAAACTCAAATGTAACTTAGAAATGAAAGGCAGGTAGAACCCCCAGCATCTTTTTTTTTTCATATTAAAAAAATGTGCTTTAAACTGTAAACAGTTCTGAAAATGCCAGAAGCTATTGTTATGATCATTGGTATCCCTTAGTGCCTTCACCGGGTATGGGGTTCAGGGAAACTAAGTCTGCACTAATCATGCGTAAATGCTTTATCATTGTGTGCCACCGCCTTGTGAATTCACCTGGCTAAATTTGGATTATGTAATGTTTTGTGATGGAATGACTCTGTTCTTAGGATAGGAAATAAATAAAAATCGATGAAGACGTTTTCCTTGTATTCATACACATATATCTTTCTTCCTTTCTATTATTTTTTCAAACAAAATACTCATAGTCAAGAAAAAACATCACATTAAAGACCATTCTAACTTGCATAATTCACTTTGTGTTCATGCAACAGTCAGTCATTATCCCCAAGGAAGCCAGCCAGGCTTACATATATTACTTCACAAATATTGCGAGTTTAAGAATTCCGGGACAAATGTGTATACCTGCTCACACCCATAGGCTGCGTCTTGGTTCTTGTGCAAAACACGTAATTTAAAGATGAAATAAAGACTCCTGGTTACCTTCTTACCACCAAAGTAAGGTATGCGGCATCGAGGAAACATTTAAATTTGCCAAGTATTTCTGATGATCAACTTACTGCCCCAATTCCCTACAGTGGTGTTTCTTATATTTCCTAATATCTAAAATTCGGAAAATTTTTGGTGACTTTAGGATTAAAAAAAGAGAGAAAAGAACAGATGAAAACCCCTTGATCTTATATAATCCCTAAAGCTTTTTGTATAACCCCTTGTCATGTCAGTATGCACAATTAAACTCCTTCTTACATAATTATAATCAAGGAATTTACTGTGCCACCCAAATACAGAGTAGGTTTTTATCTCTTGTGAAATGTAGACAGTACTGGGTGGCTTAATTAGTGCTTTGCTTCTCTTTTTACAAATTCCAATCCTCTGCTTCTAAAGACTCATACTTATGTGAGAAGAAAGATTAGGAATACAAATAGAGTGATTTTTACTCCTAGTTAGCTAATAATAATTCACTCTGTAATGGAGCCTTTGTGTTGCCAGTAATATCAGCTGGAGAAGGACTTACACATGCATGTTGTGTTGCATGGAAGGAAATACCTTTGGAGTATAGACTTGTTGCCCACATGGTACGAATACGTCTTTCACATTCCCTAGATCATTCACTAATGATCCTTAGTAACATTTTTTATCACTGCAAATAGGAGAAGGTAAGAAGAGTATAAGTTGATAACAAGCCAGGTTAAATTGCAACCTCTCTGCCCTTTCTCTGTCTGATAAGTCATTTGGGAGTAGTTGGTGAATGTCATAGCCTATTTGCTAAGATCATGGACCTTGAGGCCCGGATGCCTGGAGTTAAGTTCTGGCTCCACCAAATATTGACCCTGTGACTCAGGGTACAAATCACTTACAGTCAGTGGGCCTCATTTTCCTCATCTGTAAAATGGGGCTAACAGTAGCTGTTAAATTAATGAATTTATATCTGGGCACTTAGAAGAGCAGTGTCCGAAATGCAGAAAACACTCCAGAAGTGTTGGGTTGTTCATTCCAGTGCTACTGGTTTTCGTTTCTTATAATTGCAAATTGAAATAAGTTGGACTAATCCTTAAATTTTAAGTTTCAGAAACATTTTAATGAGGAAATAGGCAACCTAAAAATAATGGCGTCTATCGACAACAGAAACTCTTCACATTATATAGCAATTATTATTACGTTGAAATATTTTCCTACCATCTTGTTCCTAAGATATCAAAGAAAAATCCAGGACTAGTCAAAACTGAGCATGGAGCTCGTAGAAATTCCTTCAGAGAAAGACAGAGTCTAGATCACTGGGTAAAATTGAAACTATCTTACAAAGTAGGAGGAGCAATGAACTGAGAAGACATGGAGAACCGGGAGTACCCTGCATAAAAATAGCACTTGTAGGATAAACTGTAAGCATTAATAATATTTCAAAATTGCCCAGAAATCTTGGGAATAGAAAAAGAAAGTTTGTGTCAATGGGAGTATCACTAAAAACCTTATAGTTAGAAATAGAAATTTGTAGGGGCGCCCAGGTGGCTCAGTTGTTTAAGCATTCGATTCTTGATTTCGGCTCAGGTCATGATCTCACAGTTCGTGCTGTGCTGACAGCATGGAACCTTCTTGGAATTCTCTCTCTCTCCCTCTCTTTCTCTGCCTCTCCGCCACTCATACTGGCTCTTGCTCTCTCTCTCTCTCTCCAAATTAATGATCTTAAAAAAAAAAGAAACATAAATTTGTAGAACATTCTAGGAAAACCAGAGGAGAGGCTAAGGAAGAAGCTGTCCATTTTCCTTGGGTCCATTATTTTAGGACTTTGGAAATACACAGCCATAAAATCATGATAGTGAAAAAGAGATGCCTTATCAGTGACATCCTAATGATACCTTAAAAGCTTAACAAAATGCTTCACCCGGAAGATAAACACTGCCTTCTGATTCTCTTTGGAATTTAAATTCCAGAAATGTTTTACGTTGATACAAATTCGTAGGTAATGTGAAATAAGAACCCACAACCATATATGCTACTATATATTTATATTTGGTGATGGAAGTAGTTTAACAGATGCAATTACACTTGTCCGTTAAAGATATGATGTGGGGGCACCTGGGTGGCTCAGTCGACTGAGCATCTGACTTCAGCTCAGGTCACGATCTCACCGTTCATGAGTCCAAGCCCCACATCAGGCTCTCTGGTGTCAGCGCAGAGCCCGCTTTGTATCCTCTGTCCTCCTCTCTCTCTGCC
Organism: Lynx rufus; assembly: GCF_022079265.1. Lineage (NCBI taxonomy): Eukaryota > Metazoa > Chordata > Mammalia > Carnivora > Felidae > Lynx > Lynx rufus. The sequence continues at coordinate 16,191,905 of NW_025814837.1, forward strand.
CCTCCCCTGCTTGTGCTCTCTCAAAAATAAATAAAACATGTAGAAAAAATTTTTAAAAAGATATGATGTGTTTGAACTTTTCTGTTCATGTATTCTTCACAGATGAAGGACTGAACCATGAATGTAAGCTCTGCAGCCAGACCTTCGACTCCCCTGCCAAACTCCAGTGCCATCTGATAGAGCACAGCTTCGAAGGGATGGGAGGTACCTTCAAGTGCCCCGTCTGCTTTACAGGTAGGAAACTCTAGAGAGCTTCATGGCCAGTTCATGTCTTTCCTACCAAAGCATATTCCCGCCGCAATGGCCTTTTACAGCTAGGACTTCTGTTCAATTTGGGGAGAAGATGTTTGATTTCTGCTTATTAGCATTATTGATTGCCGCCCACTTAAAGGCTCAAATGGGCAGGAAGGTTAACTGTCAGGATGAACAAATGGCATTTCAAGTTCTCTCAGAAGTTTGCACTTTTCCACTTGGAAAACGACATCCATGTTTTGTTCCCTTTTCTCCTCTCGGTGTGAAAAGGTTACCAAGGCAAGAGTGCCTGCACGAAGCTGCTTCTTAATCGCAAGACGTCTGACTACAAGTGCAGCCGTGTTGCCAGCCTATGTCTGTTACTTAAACTTGGAGAGTTTTCTAACATTTCCCATAAGAAATAAAAAGGTAGCATTAAAACCCTCCCAAATTCCTGGAGCTAGAAAACAGATTAGATGAACAGATTAGGTGAGGCGTTTATTTCCTAGGAAATTGGATGGATTTTTAATATAAATTTACACTTTTAAGAAGAAATTTTCATTGGATGTTTTGGCTCTATAGTTTGCAGCAGCAACAAAAAAACAAAAATGTAAATCAGAATCTATAATTTGAAGCCCATGGGGTTGAGATATGATCACACGTATTTCTGGTACTCCCCCCAACAGTGACAAAGTTATTTTGGAAAGTCCTTTGTGATTGTTTTGCATATGTCTTGAACTCAGTGGTCAAGCCCCTCAAGGCTATGTTCCCTTCTTACTTGTCAAAAAAAAAAAAAAAAAAAAAAAAGACCAAAACACAACAAAAATATATCCTTCTCTCAAAATTGACTTCTTTGTTTGCAGAGCAAGATCCCAGGCATTGATTATTAACCTTTACTACATTCAGCCTGTAGATTTCTGTCCTGTAACAAAAGAAGAGAGGGGCCATGTTCATTATACAGTTACTGCAAGTAGTACTTGAATGTGTTAATGACATTTGCCTGTGAGCCTCCTTCTTTCAATAATTCCATCAGCCACTCCTTCTTTTGGAACTGTTTCGTTGTTGTTCTTGTGCTTTCGATTTATATTTAAAAATATATATTGGGCTTGGGGGGTGCTTTTTAAATTTATCTTTTTAAGTTTTTATTTAAATTCCAGTTAACATACAGTGTAATATTAGTTTCAGGTGTACAATTTAGCGATTCAGCATTTACATACGTCACCCAGCACTCATCACAACAAATGAACGCCTTAATCCCCATCACCCATCTAGCCCATCCCCCGACCTGCTTCCCCTCTGGTAACCACCAATTTGTTCTCAGCAATTAAGATAAAATATATTGTTATATTTTTACCACAACATAGTATTTATCTTAAGATACAATGAGTCAGGAGTCGGGGTTCTTTATAAAAGCTCGTGGTAAGTCTTCATAAGGAAGACTGGGTCATAGATCTCATGACTGAGACCCCTAATAAAATAGTTATTTCATGTTGTAGCCAGAAGCCTCATAACATGTGCTAAGTTATATGGAGATCAGTTGCAAATCTGTATAAAAACTCCATTTCTTTTTGTTGATGTAAGTAAGAGACAAAAATGCATTAATCATGAGTCGTCTGCATTTTCTGTGCTGACAGACCTGAATTGTTTCAGTGTATCTTGAAGTAATTTTAGAAATAACAATTAAAAAAAAAGAACTTCCAATATAAAGCATGTTAGGTGGGAGTGAAGAAATCTGAGTAGTTTTTTAAGGTAATGAGAAATGTGATTAAAATGTATGACTCACAAGAACAATATTCTAATATTTTAGGTTGGCTGGCAATTAGAATAATTTTAATGATTAGAGTGGAGTCAAAGTCAAATGCCAACATCTTTAATAAATCCTCTCCCTGCCTATACAGATTAATATTGTAGATGCAAACTTTTTTAGGTCACAGTGCACCAGGCATCCATCAGAAGTCAGTTCTGCCAACCCAAACACTGCCTCTGGCATATACAATTTAATTATTAATAGTATGTCTCCTAGGTAAACTGTTACACAGTCTTAGGGCCTTGTTTTGTAGTCATTAAAATTGAACATGTTTATATTATTGAAACCCTTGCATTCAGTGTGTAGGCTGAGTTGATCTTAAAGTATCCAAAGAGAATTTACCTGCCGTTCTGTTTCACATTTATAGACAGTGCCCCAGAGTAGCTGTGGGATATAATTTTTAGCATTAACACATTTAAATAGAGAACTGTTTGCCAGCTATAACTTTAGGCAAATACAATAAGCAGGGTTTTGGCATCTATGATTTCTTAACCTGTGGGTTGCTGAGAAATAAGAGTCATTTCTGTTCAGACAGGGCTGTGCATTTGACAATTTTCAGGTTTATTTTTAAAAGATTTATAGGGAGCAGGGCCTCGATAAACCTTTACTTTGGAGCTGTTTGGGCTGAACTGGGTGCTTGGTAGAGTGCATCTTAACAAAAGCCGGGGACCCAAGCATGAGCAGATGTGACTCAGCCCTCCCCGGGGGCCTGGCAGTGGTCACACCCAGAAGGTGCGGCATTCAGTCCACTCAGCCTGGGTCTGTTCACAGGGAGTCATTGACTGAGGGCATTTCGGAAAGAAAACAACCCAAGGTTCACCATCCTTTTATCATTTCAGTGTTTGTTCAAGCAAACAAGTTGCAGCAGCATATTTTCTCTGCCCATGGACAAGAAGACAAGATCTATGACTGCACACAATGTCCACAGAAGTTTTTCTTCCAAACAGAGCTGCAGGTAATGTCCCCACGAGGAGAACCGGGATTGAACTCAGTTGCTCTTCTTATAGGAAACAAGGGCATTTTAAATCTGGATTCACAGTATCACTCACCCTGGGCCACCATGATGCTCTGTGCGTATTGGGGCAAAGGGAGAATTAGAGGCTGGATTAACAGACACCAAAGTAATTTTGCCTCTGGCTGCTGTCAATCATAAAAAGAACTAGAGCAGACCTATAATTGGACCTTCTGACCCAGTGTGATAGGCTTAGAGGTCAGGTTTATCGGACTATGGGATCATTCACCTCGCTGTTATGGCCCATTCTCCCCAATCCTGTTTTATTCATGTTCTGTTCCCAATGGATTCCAAGCTGGATGGATGTCCAAGTCATTGTTATCCTGAGGGGCTTGAAATCGGAAGGGAGAGGGGAAGAGAAGAAAGAAGCTGTACTCTTGTCCAGTATGTTTCTTCCACATAATGGAAGAGAATAATTATTACTTAGGAACAGCCTCGTAGTTGAAATTTTGGCATCCAAAGACATCAGGTTTAGCCTTGAGTGTCCCACTTGCTAGGTATATGACTTTGCACTGGTCCATAATGTCTCTGAACCTTGGGTATGAAGAAATGATAGACGGGTGTAACACTTATGGGGTTGTTGTTAGGTAACATGAAGTAATAGGTCTGAATCTAAGGTACCAACTATAAAATATAATGCAAATGTTTGGTTGGTTTTATTACTCTTAGCAATAGACTAGTAGTTAAAATATGGGTAAGAGACCTGGATTCTATCCTAGAAATGTTACTTATTGTGAAAGGAAAAGAAGTCTTTTTTTTTCTGCTACTTCACCTGAAAAATGGGCATAATACTTACCCTTATTTTTCTGACAAAACGATAGGAGTGACGTGTTTTTGTTAAATTTTACTGGTGCCCTTGGAGGAAAATGAGTTCGAACTTAAAATTATTTTATTATTATGAGCATTATTATTAACAATGATTAACAATAAAGTTATTTAGCCTGAACTGGGGGGGGGGTAATTATTTTTTGCATTGAATCTCTTAAACCAGGTCTGGTTAAGCAGGAACCCACCCTCCCCCCTGCCCCCCTCCCCCCCCACACACACTCCTTACTTAGTTTTTCATCGTACACTGTAGACCCTGAGACAGCTTTGTACCTCTTTGGGCTCTGGGGAAGCCAGATTACTGTGAACTATGTGTCAAAATAAGAAATTTACAGTTTATCATCTGTTGTTCTATAAGTAAACAAATGGCAAATTAAGGAGGTGAAATTAAAAAATCTATGAAAGAATGGGTGAGCCCATTGTTATAGTGGTGTCAGTGGGCGGAAATTAAAGTTGCTATCTTACTTTCTATCGCTTCTCAATAGCTATCTACTCTGTCACATCTGTTTGGGATATCTACTCTGACACAGACTGTTGTCAGAAAGTGTATCTTCTTAATACAACCTACATTTCTATTTCAAAATATATTCTTATTGCCAGATGTTTCAAAAGATAAGTCCTTTGGGTTTTTAGGACTCTGTAAAGGATATGGCCAATATACCTAGTGATACTTAGCATGTAAACTGTGGAGCAGAATTAATAATAGCTTAAAATCAAAGTTGTAGAGATTCTATAGAGACTGACTTCTCTCTCATGTTCTTGAAAAAAGTTTGCAACAAATTTGCACTTTTGTACTGTTATTAGTAGATTTCTAATACAGCTAACCTGTTGGTAAGACTTTGGTGGGTGTCTTTCATTAAAAGAACCCGACACTATGGCCGTAGTAGCCTGTACCCCTCCATAGCACAGACAAAGCTGAGCAATTATCCACATCCTTCAGGACTCCAGGTTTCTTTTATAGTATACTTTAGGGTTTCGTGAAACATACGGTATTCATTCTGTTGTACAATTAGTCTAGACCTGTGGTTTTCAAACTCCTTGAGCTCAGGATGTCTTTACACTTAAAATGATCGATGACCACAAGGGCCTATGATTTGTGCAGCTTACTATCTATTGATATTTCCGTATTAGAAATCAAACTTGAGAGAAGTTTTAAACACAAGAATATACACACCTGCGATTCTACTAGCTGTCAGAGAGATGATGTCACCTCTTATCCCTTGTCAAGTCACCTGTAGGAAACTCTACTCTGCGCTCATGAGATGATGAGGGTGTAAAGGGCAAATGATGTCTTAATGCTACTGTGAAAATAGTCTTGACATAACAGACCCCAGGAGAGGATCCAGGAGACCCCAGAAGTCCCTGAGCCACACTTTGAGAACTGTTGGTATGAAAGATACGATACAAAACATACAACTCTTCCTGAGTCTTTAGGATCTTAGAAGGTCAAACATGTCTCAAAATATTCCTGACTCATTCATTCAGATTGTGATCTGGGTCACAAGAAGACTTATTCCACAATCCAAAGCTGTGAGCGCTCTTTTTCCAATCCCATTACCCAGAATCAAACATGGTCTTGATATGAATACCCAGGTTCAATATACACATCATCCCTTAGATAAAAGTTTTTTTTATAGTTAGTATGTGATCATTTTTACAAAGCTAATATCAACCATCACTGAAATATCTATGTAAGTCTATTTTCTAAAGTCCTGAGTACTAACAGTGGCTTTTGGTTTCAATACATTAAGAAAAATGGATCAGAGTTAACTTTACTTTTTCTCGTGTTGAGAGTATTTGGATTTTTATGCTTTACCCTCAGGGGTTCACAGTCCTGTACATTTGCTTTCATTACCCAAATTAGCTTTACACCTGGGCTTAGAGGATGGAATTAATGTAATTTTTAAAGATTGATTTCTTTTATTTCCTGCATGAAAAGTGGGCATGGTAAGTGTACCAAAACCATAATAGTTTTGTTAATTTCTAGAAGGAAGGGGAAAATTGACTGAAATTAAGGTAACAATAGAAAATAAGATCGGTAACCAAAATAATAAGAATAGAAAAATGACAAATGAAGCCATTTTATCAGCTCACTGTAGTTCACACTGTGGTAAGTAAGATAAGTGCAAGTTTTAAAATTGACATATATCAAAAATACCACTTGAAGTCATCTGTTTGTTGAAACGAAACGCCCACAAACTGAAATCCAATTGAAGATTGAAAGCATATAGTTTATTTGATTCTTCTGTCAGAGTGAGAATACTAGGGCAAGTCAAGGGTGAGCATTTCAAAATTGCCTCATAATATAACGATGGTATGTCTTCCAGTGGTGTGGTGCATAAATGATTTCATGAGCATAAAATTAATTTACGTTTCTTTCACTACTTATGCCCAGTTAAAAATGTGAAACCATTTTTTGTGTGTGTGTAAATAGAAGTGCTTTGTTGGGTATAAAATTATATACCCAACACACACACACACACGCACACACGCACACACACACACACGGGAGTATGTTATTTTTATTGATATTTGCCTACAACGCCAGTCAGAACTCAGATAATTCCTTATTATGCACTGTCCATCTTCAGGACACCAATGATTCAGACATCATCTTTTGGACATCACAGACCACAATTCCTTTTAGAATTAAATGAGACAAAACCTCTACTTCTATGGAACAATCTAAGACACACCTTTTGCCAGTATGGAAGCTATACTCTTCACATGACCCCTAAACCTTTCTTACCGAAAGTATTCATTCCAGTTTAGAGATATATAATGTGCAATTATTGGCAAGGTAGTCTTTCTTCTTTGGTAGAGTTTTCCCTCACTTTTGCAAGCAATTCTAATCTATTCGTATCTTGCATGCCAGTAGGGAAGATGTGCTTTGGAATAAAAGTGTATTATTGGAACTAAATGAACATTTTGTTATTTTAAAAGCAAATGAATATATTGAATGTTTCACATGTTTTCCTAATAGACCTCACAACTTTTTCTGCAGCACTTAAGGAAGCTGCTTTGAGCGAGGGATGGTCTGGTCCAAGAATAATATCCTACAATGCATATTTGTATCCAAAGTGGTTTATACAGGTGTGAGCAAGTGGTGTGTTTGTAAAAATGCTGCTGAATAGGCCACTTTCTTTCAATATACTAATTACTGTTTAATTGGTGCCTCTAGACAAGCTACAATTCAATAGCAGTGATCAAATCATTCCCTTCCAACGTGTCTCGTAGAAAGTTCCATCAGGCACCGTGTTACGAATGGAATGAATGTTGAGGGAATTTCAGCAGGAGGCAGAGACGGAATTGGCCTGGGTGAACTTCAGGCTCTGAGATTCTGGTATTTGAATTCCTTTTGAATCAAAAGTTATTTTGATACGCAGCCCTTCCCTCCTTAAGCTCACGAAGGCAGTGTTTTCCACATTCAAAATGCAGCTGACATTCTGAGGGATACACCATGATTTTCGGGTATCACTTCTTTTTCAGTATGTAATTGTCTCTTCAGCTGTTTTTCTCCTCTTTCCCACCAGATCACCTCATCTGGATGCCTTTTTTTCACACCGCAGCTTAACTGGTGCTCAAGTTTTACGGTCATATTTCTGAAAGAAAATGATGCAGCGCACATAGGATGGGCTGTAAAAGACAACAGTACAGCGTGGCCATGTGGCTGCTGAGCCAGTCACTGGGTCACTTGCTAACTTAGCTGTTTCCTTAAACTAGGCTTTTAATCAATTTAATACAAATCTGTGTCTCAAGTTATTAAATAATACGTGATGAGACATTTAGGAGTCATAGTCAAAATCACAAGCCCTATGCTATTTACTACTATTGTCCCAGTGCCATTGTTAATTAAGGAGCATATTTATTAATTCAAATATTTGTAAAATTACCACGTCATCATTTTAAATCGACCATGGTCCCAATCACTCTATGACATATAAAAAATAATTAGAAATATATCACATTTATAGTCTCCTAGAAAAGATAAGACAATGCAGATGATTAAACATTATATGAGCTAATATGTAGTCAATGGTTATAAGTATTCCAAAAGAAGATGCTTATTCTCCAGCTGGGAGACTCAAGAAAGACCTCATGTGGGAGGTGTTCAAGCTGGTTCTGAAGGATGGAAATGATTCTGATATCTGTGATTATGGGGGACTTAGCCACCCATAAAGTCTCCAGCGGTTAGTAGTTTAAAAAATAGTTTTCATTAGTTTTTTTTTTTTCATTTGTTTTAATTTGCTACCAATTCCCTATAGGCAGCTTAGTACAAGGGAAAAAGCATGAGTTACGGAGAAAAATCACCAGAGTTTGATTGACAGGGTCACCGTCACTTACAAGCTATTATTGACTGTGTGCTTCAGTTTTATCATCTGTACAATGGGCCCATAGGCAACAACAAGGCCTCACACCTAACTCTCAGGATTGTGGTGAGAGTGCAGCTGAGTAGGCGACACAGAACACTCCGTGCAGGGTGTGGAGGAAGACAGGCACTGGGCGGACATTGGCCCCCTGACCCTCTCTCCCTGCTCGCTAGTGCTGACCTAAGTAAACCTAATCGGGAGTCATCATCACTCAGAAATAAAATGTCTACCTCAAACACATCAGAATTTTCCTTAGTTCTCTGCTCTAGTTCTACGAGAATAATTTCCCAGTTAATCATACCTTGACATAGTTTCATGTTAATTGGTTTCCAGGTAAAAATTCTCATTTTTAAACATTCATCTTTTTCACGGGATTAAAGAATCTTGGGCTTTTTTCTTTCCCTTTTTCCTTTTAGCATATAACCGTAAAACAAAACATTTACGTTTGCTTTCAGAAATGTGTTTCAAAACAACCTGACCCTTCTCTCCATATACCTCAAATGAAGGACATGTAGCAGAAACAAAAGTTTTATCTTGCTCCCTCCGTCAAAGACAAGGTGGGGTCTGGATGTGATGTGGCGGGGGGGGGGGGGTGAGGGTTTGCTCTAGCTCGTTGTCATATTTTTCTCTGAGTAAGGCCGATCCTCTATTGCAAACAGGAAGAATGGAAAAGTGTGCGTTTAAAGCTGTAAGAAGTGCCCTAAAACTATTTTGCCCCGGATACTCCTCACAAACCGTTCTGTATTTTTCAGTTGTCCTGTTTTTATTTCTAATGGAGTTTGAGATTGCTTTCACTATCCCCACTCCAAGACTCAACACCCTGTCCTGCCTTGCTTCTCATCGTACGGCCTTCCTTTAGGAACCCCAGACTGGAAGATTTGCCCGTTACCGTGTCTGGGTGGACTCCAGCGCTGGGCTCCAGAGTGGTCCTCTGGGAGGACAGCTGATGTGGGGGGCGTACTTCCTGCCTCTTCCTGGGTGGTTCATGCTTCCTGGTACCTAAGCTCTCCAGTTCCTCAGATCCTTTGGACCTCTGTGTGTCTCTTGTTCTTGGGGCTGAAATCACAGCCCCTAAACACACCACATAGCCTCAGGGATCTCAGGAGCATAAATTGTGTCAAGTGAGCATGTGGGTCTGGAACTGGTCTGTTTCTCCACCACCTCATTTCTCTGCTTTGTGGGCCTGCGGGGCTTTTGAAGTAAATTGGTGCTACACCAACTTCCACTTAATTTGCTCAGTGGTTAAGTTGATCTATCTCTTTTATTTGATCGAATCTCCAGGAACTGAATCATTTGCATTGATTTATTGATTGGTGCTATGTTTTCACCATTACTTTTGATCACTTTCAGCTGTTAATATTGGATAATTCAATCAGGATTGATTGGCCTTACCATTGAAGGCAGAAAGTTAATCATATAGGACAAAGAAATAGGACACAGCTAACCTCAGTTTGACTGTTATTCATTCTCTCTCCCTCTCCCTCTCTCTCCCTCCTTCCCTCCCTCCGTCCCTCCCTTCCCCCTTCCCCACCCCCTCTCTCTTCCTATCATCTATGCAGTAGCACAAAGCTAAGGTTTTTCTTGAGCAAAGAAGGGAGTTTAAAATTTTATAGCATTCACAATGCATCTAAAGACGAGGTAGCTTTATTTTGCTCTTTTATAAAACTGCTTCTAGAAATTAAGCAAGCGTACGGAAAGATAGAGAAGCATGATTGTCACAATGAACTCATTTGGACTAAATGAGTAAATGCATTTTCAATTACCCGTTTTGTACCAATAAATGCCTAATCTGCGTGTGCATGCTTGGAGGCACAACGTGGGCTCACCTTTTTCTAAATTTGGCCCTCACTGCTTCACCATGTGTCCTGCTAGTCAAATGCTCAAGAATCAAGTGGTTAATATGACCGAAGTAGGGGCAGCAGAGGTGACAGCAATAAGCCAAAGCCACTTTATTTACATCCGAGTCGTCTCTACAACACCCCAGCTCAGTTTTTAAAAATTCTCCATCCATTAATTTCTTGATGTTCATATCGATGGCTGGTTTTCGCTATTAAAAGATGGAGCACCACCTCCTCGTTCTAGGAGTCATTCCCTCCTCCAACAGCCCTGTTGTTAGCGATCTGCCATTACATTATTTTTTTGTCTGGCCCAGAGTTGACGACAGATGGCCATCTCCGAACTGCCATCAGTGCGACTTTATGGAGCATCCAGCTAGGGTGTACTGAAGAGCACTGTGGCCACTTCCACAGCCCCCTCCCTCCCCACCCCCTGGAAATGTTCATCACCTCTGCCACATTCTGCCTTGGCTGGGCTTTGCTGGCCCTGCCACCTTGTATGTCGCCAAGACAGCCTGCTGCCGCAGCGCCAGAAGATCTGCCTCCTTTAGGAACGAGAAACTGCGGGCATGATTGTCCTGTAAAGACAGAGCTCTGTCTCACCACGTTTGCAGTCAGATCCTTTGGAGAGACCTGGAAATCCAAATTTCTAGAACATTCTGCAATCCGGAGAGGCACGTTAAATTCCCACATATGTTCCTATTTTAGATGTTTGCTCCACACACGGATCAGCTTCCTCACATTAGCGGAGACAAAATGCCAAGAATAGAGCCTTTGTGTTTACAAACTTTTACCCGACTATTGGAAAACACCACCCCCATATCCAACTGTTGTGACAATTAGAGAAAGAGAGATGGTAATCATGGACTTCAACTATAAATCCCCTGAAATGAGCAAAGAATTCATTCCCGCGCCTTCTGATCCATCGATGTGGCGATCCATCGGACAGCCGCGCGAAATGAGCTGTTGCTGTGCATTTGGAGAAAGATTGATAGGCTGCTCTTGATCGAGTTTGCTAAGGCAAGGCAGCTTCAGAGCCAAGCGTGTATTTTAAGAGGAATTCACATTTGTATCCTTTATTGTTATATTTGCAGCGAATCTACAGCTCGGAACAGGCTCTGCCCTGCAGCTATGAAAGAGTAAGTTCCCCTTATTGGAGAGAGAGAGCAGTGTTCTGTAAAAGCCTGAGATGTGGCGGGTGAGATGAATAGTGCTTAAAAGCAGTGCTCGCTCGCGGTGCTGTCATTTAGAACAGCAACTCCAAGGCTTTAAACGGGAGTGAAAGGCAGGGTAAACGAGTCCTTTAAAAGCGGTGAAATTTTAAACTGCCTAAAATAACAGACCTCCTTCATTGATAACTTCATCGAATGCGCGAGTGGGAGAACTAACCAACTGGGCAGGAACTGCCTTCCCGTAAGGGGAGGAGAAAGTGCTCGAAAGGGAGGCTCTTCCCGGGTACTCAGGGTGTCTGAGAGGTGGGCATCTTTCTTTCGCGCCCGCCCCCTCCTGCTTTGATTCCGTTCCCCGGCTGACAGAAGACCACCTCTCACTGGAAACTCGAATCACCCGTGAAAGGTTTCCTTTTCTGACATCGCCAAAACTTAATTTTGTAATTATCTGACTTACACCACTGGGCACATCTGCTAAGTTTGTGTGCCTTCTAGACACATAAAAGGCTACCGGGATACCATTAAATAGCAGCAGTGAGCTTTGCTGTGCTTTGAGTTTATAAGGGTGAAAGGTGATTGGGCAGGAAACTAGAACAGTCTATTTGCTGTGAGCCAGGCGCTAAGACCTCACTCCCATACTCAGTTATAATTCATGATGGTACTGGTGGGAAGCCCTCATCCCTCTGTGGAGTTAATGCATCTCCACTGAAGCCTGCTGAGAGCACCCTGCGTCTCCGCCCACCATCTGTGCCTTCGCTTGCAAGCTTTCCCTCTCTCTTTCTCACTTTTTCCTGAGATCTCGGAAACGTTGTCGGGCCACTACTGCTTTGTTAAAGGTGGCGCTCCAAAACGGGACTGTCCTGGAACTAGGAGAAGAGCTGGAAGGGACGCATTACGGTGTCGTTTAATGTCTCACGTAGAACACGGACAGGCGGCAATGGCCTTAAACCAATCGCTGACTCTGGGAGCCGGGGATGTGCTGCCAATCGCCGATTAGTAAGGGGCACCCATGGTCTGAGCGCAACAGGAGGCCGGGGACAGCAGACAAGGTGTGCGTGGCGATTGGAGTCACGTCCGTCCTGAACCTGAGTTCAGAGTCCAGAGTTGGATCTGAGAAATGTGCATGCCCTCTGTCCCATGGCTCAGGTCAGCCGGTGGCGTGAGCGCCAACCCGGTCCCCCACATGCTGCCCCATCTGCAATGTGACGCCCCCCCCACTCTGAGGACCAGAGCTAATTGCCTCGGGGCTCCACAAGCCTCTGCTCAAAATGCCCTAACCCCGGGCTTCGCAGAACCCCTCTTACATACTCTGGTGATCTGCGTGGCGCAAGCCACCTTCTGAAGTAGAATGAGCAGAGACGCCCAGCTCCAAAACTGGCTGCAGCCCAGAGCCCCAGAGCTGGCAGGGAGACTTGTTCCCTGCCTGTCCCATCCCCTCAGGGGGCCTCCCGCCCCACTCCCCACTCCCACACTCTGCGGGGAGCCCAGAGGGTGACCGAACAGGAGGGCACAGCCTGTTAAAACGAAAGATGATACTGCCCCTCCCGGTTCACGGCCGACCCAGGATTAATTTGTAATGTTTCACAATCTGTGCTCTTAACATCGTCTGTTGTTCGTACTCCTTTTTAAAAGATAAATCAAATTCAGGCCTGAAATACCAGTGTATGAATTTAACAGATGTGATGCCATAGGGGACCTACTGTGTTATAAGCTGCAGAAATGGCCTTTTTATGCCTCAGACTTGGGCTTATTCCAAAGAGGCTTTAGAACTACAGCAGCGGGGTGAGAGGTCACACATTAAGACAGTAGCACCCACACGTAATTCGGCCTTGTGTGTAATTGGTTCAAAATCTCATCCCGATGTCTGGGTGGTATTACATCGTCTCGCTCACCCTCCGAAGGGAAAGTAAGGCAAGAGTGGCTGTACTCACTGTCCAGGTTTTCCTGGGTGAAAGATCACTTTGAGATGACACAGCTGAGTAGTCAGCCTGAAATCCTGGTTGGTATTTTATTAATTTTGCACCAAGATAAATCCTGAAATTCTGACAAACTCCATGACAGGTGAAATTCCTTCTTGCAGTATCTGCTCAGCAAGAGGCTGCTCATTTCATTCTGTTCCGAGGCAGGCAACAGGAGGGCAGCTTTATAATCAGCCCTCAAAGGACCCCCAGCCGCCCCAGAGTCTCGGGCTGATTGAATAACTCCTGGGCCTCTTCCCCTAGGCCTCCATCAGCGGGGGTCCTGTGGAAAGCAATCTCCCGCAGACTGGCACTGAAGTGAGCTTTAAACCACCATTTTCTGCTCTCCAGAGGAGCCTGGAGTACTAAAAGATAGATGGGCTGCAGATATTTTATGAGAAACTGTCAGAAGAAGAGCAGAGTAAATGTTTTTTTTCTTCTCCTTCTTTGAGTCACACACTACATCACTGTTGAATTTCTCCCAGAATCTTTTACATTTAAAGTAAGAAATTAATTGGTGGCTAATCTTCCATTCCCCCTCCTTCTTCTTCGTTGTCTTCCTCCTCTTTTTTTTTTTTTCTTAAATATTCACACAGAGGCCCTTTGCTTAACCACAGTTGCAGAAAATCAGTACCATTTGCGATGAAATATTTATAACGACAGAATGAAAAATTGGATTCATTTTCTGGACTGTAGCCGAACAGTCTGCAACTTTGCGCGGCGTTGTTTAGCATCTCTGATTCCTCCCTTCCGCCGGAGTCTTTTTCGAAAACATGCCACATGTACGCTTACCTATGCTTTGGAGGGATGCCTACCAAAACACGGAACCCATTTTGACTCTTCAAAAAGAAAAATTAGGGGAGAAAAGAGCATATTTCTGTGCTGCGGCGGGCGGGGGGGGGAGGTGGGCGGGCTCGGGTCCGTAGAAAGGTAGACTGGATGAACCTGGTCAAAAGGAAGAATGCCAGCTTTGCAGGGAAGGCAGGGAGAAGTTTATAAGGAATACAGAGACAGTCTGGTGTGCGCTCTGTAGCAGAGTACAAACAGCAATCAGCAGGCCACAGTATCTGGGGGCAGATTTATAAGGGGAAATGGGAAAGCAGAACTGAGGTGTGTAAATATACATCGAATATCAGAGCTCACCTTCTTTTTTCCCTTTAGTGTTGACTGCATACGCTTTCCTTTCCACGTGACCCTCATACTCAGAGCTGCTTTCTTTCTAACAGCGTTGATTATAGCATTTTTTTTTTAAGAGATAAAGGACCAAAGGATTCTGCTAAAACAGTCCGGCGCTGTATTTCAAACGAGTGCAAAGCTGCAACAATACATTCGTTCTTAGGACGGGACCAAATTGGATTTGTAGCAAGGTGCCTATCAAGTAAATTTCAGTCCACCCAACAAGTTTTCGCTTTCCTCTCCACAGATGGGCCTGAGGAGCCCAGCCATGCCCCCTTCCTTCGTTGTAGGAATCTAACAAGGGATGGCTCCCTTGCTAACAGGGTCTCCTCAGTCTCCTGTTCCAGCCCTGTAAGGTGACCTCTCATCCGTCCCCTTTTGAAGCACTGGGTTTAATTAGTTAGCGTTGTTTCGCTGGTTTTATCATGAATAAGAACAGTCAAACTCCCATCTTCAGGTCCCATGCACTGAATTTGCATCATGCGTTGCCAACTCCACAAGATCAATAATCCATATTTTATTGCACAGTAAAGGCTGCCTGTAATTGAATTAGCTCATTCATTCCATCTGATTAGCCCTATTTTATTCATGGAGAAGAAAAATAATAGAAACCTACCTTCACCGCTATATTGCCTTATGTGAATGGAAAAGAGCCTTCGGCACTGTAAAACATCTTCCTAAAGATGTAGAGCATTAACTTCAGTATTTGTTTATCCTAGGGATGAACTGAATCACATGACACTGCATTGTTGTTGTTTTTTGGTTTTGGGGCTTTTTTGGTTTTGGCGATCACCAGTGTTCACATCCATGGTGTCCATCTGTCCGCTGCTCCGCCGGCATGAGTATCCAATAACAAGAACAAGACCCCACCGCCCAGTTCTGAAAGGTAGCTGGAATAAACGTCTTCTGTTATGCACCTTTGGAGAGATTCGCCTCCAGGGATTTACCCTGAGGTCATTACCTCTTCTCCATCCATGGGTTATCATTTTCAAGAGGTTCGAATGCTTGCTCTATTCTCATTGTCACAGAATCTCAGCCCAAATTTGGATGCGGGTATTGAGAAACACCGAACGGGAGAGGGGCCCTTTATTACTGGGATCTCTCAAGATCTCAGAGCATAATACAGTTTGTATGTGACACGCACTGTCTCAGAGGGTTGGAGTTTTTCAACAGGCTTCTAGCTTTGTCTTTGCATTGCATCCCCCCCCCCAAAATAAATAAATGAAATGATTTGGAGAAATACGCTGACAGCACGAAATGATGTGTGTTCTGACACAAACTGCATTGTAGCTTAGAAATCTAGCCTGAAGTTATTTTACTGTAGCATGTCTTTGATTCTTTGATTCCAGGGAGAAACAGAATTTTCCTTGAAAGCGTGTGTTTTAGGATGTGACAATAACTTTTCTCCAGTGCTGGGCATGGGTTGGGCAGATTGTTTCTACTTAGCCCTTATTACTGCTTTCTTTCTTGAAGACGGAGGTTAAGGGGGGGAAATTTTTTTTTTACATTAGTTTTTCAACAACTTAGGAGAGTCTGAAATATATACCCTGGCGAATGGAAACTATAATAGTGTGTATTCAGAATCAGTCTCCTCTCTGCAGACCAGGAAAGGGACATTGAATAGCGCTCATTTATGTACTGCCAGACGTATTTCTGCATGTGATGTGGCTTGCCGAACCGCTTTGAATGATTTCCAGTGTTATTAGGCAGACTCAGAGGAGTAACAGGCCTCATGACAGAAGTAAAGAGCCGTGTGGCAGCACTCCTTGCTGAGGGAAAGTTGCGCGTCAAACCCGGTCATCAGCGAGAGAAGCGCCCAAACGCAGACTTCATTTTAATATCCGAGTTAACAACTCTCTGGGAATATTTCTCTTCCTCTTGTCCAGCTCCTTCTGTGTTGTGGCTGGTTTGCATTTGTGTTTGAAGTGCCAGGCGGTTTAATGAAGTTATTCTTTTATAAATTTTGCAACACTGAAGCAAAGCATGAGGGCTTTAAATTAGAATAAGTGCCACTTCTGTATGGCAGGTTCCTTTGAGGACTGATTAGAATGAGGCCTCCCGTTGCCAGGCCCTTTATGCATAGCAGTGTTGCTGCATGTACTGGTTTACAGCTCACCTTTGAATTTGCATGAGTGTGCACCGTGCCTGCTGCCTGGCCCTCTGTTAGAGCTGTCTTTCTTCCAGGATCATGTTAAATACTTCACTTTAAAGAGTTATTTTTTTAATTATATTGCTTTATTGTAATGAATTAAAATTAACTTGGAGTAGCAAATTATATAAGGACGGGAGGGTTATAGATTGCTCTCACCATAGTTACAGCACATCTTTGTGTGGGGGGAACAAGAGGCTGTCCTTCTAGAAGCTCTGTGCACCCTGAGAGGGGAGGAAACTGTCCCGCAGAGACCTGGAAGCAGTTCCAGAAAAGGTGCCCAGGACGTGGGAGGAGAATGGGAGTTTAATGTGGGGGTTTCTGAAGGAAACGGAAGCTCTTCTTGGCCGGATGGAAAGCTGGGGAAAGCTCCGCCATTGTAAGGCCCGAAAGATCCCGAGACAAGAGTAGATGATGGACAGGAGAAAATACGAATAAACCTGAAGACCTGACGAGGCTCAGTGAATTAAGCATTCCCGATTTCCTCTCTTCGTGCCTGCCTGTGTGAACTGGCTAATAAACAGGGGTGATTTCAGGGAATGAGGAGGCAGGAGATTATTAGAGAAAGGGGACTGGAAACTTTCTACAGTACACAAAAACACACAGAGGAAAAAGGAGAGGAAAGAGCGAGCAAGAAAACAAGCACCCACCTCGAGTGTGACATTATTTCTCCTCTCTCCAAACCAGAGTTTTTGGGTTGTTTTTGTTTTACTTTAAAGTGAGGGACACCCAAATAGACTTGAATTTGTGAAATACTTGCATGTTAAAAAGACTTTCTTAGAATTTAAAACAAGGGCAGGGGCGCCTGGGGGGCTCAGTCAGTTAAGTGTCTGACTCTTGATTTCAGCTCAGGTCATGATCTCGCGGTTCATGAATTCGAGCCCCACATCGGGCTCTGTGCTGACGGTGTGGAGCCTGCTTGAGATTCTCTCTCTCCTCCTCTCTCTCTGCCCTTCCCCTGCTCGTGTGCATGTGCTCTCTCTCAAAATAAATAAGTAAACTTAAAAAAAAAAAAAGAATTTAAAGCAAGGCTACTTTGGGCTTCTTCTAATTGCATTCTCCATGGAGGAATATATGAGCAGTGAGGGACAGAAAGATCAGAGGCAAACACCAGGGATTTTACCTTGTAGAACCCATGCACGGATGTAACATCCCCCCCCCCACACACACACACGGCACATGCTCACGCCAACATCCAACTCTGGCGTGGATGTGCACATCCACGCTTACACTTAGGCAGTTTAATCGTGTAAATGATGCAAGTCAAATGTCCTTTTATAGTTTTATCCATTTTATGTACTAAAGCAAATGCTCTAGTAGACAAGCATCTGGTTGCTTGTGATGAGGAAAGACTTTTTGCTGTTACTCTTAATGATTTATAATGCGTTTGACTTACTCTTAATACGACTTCACCTCCTAGAGAGTGTGGCGGTGTTTTTAATAAAAGAAGTAATACACTGCAAGGAAGTGGCATTTCTTTCGCCTTTTGCCCAAGTTCAATAAACTATTTTTCATAATTGTTGGAATTTGGTTGAAGGGAATCCTTGTCCGTATCAAGCGGAAAAGCAGAAAGAGTCCTTCCTTGCTCCCTCCTTCTCCCTACAAAGGTTACCCTTTGAATATAAATTACAAGCCTTGTGCGTCTCTCATTCTAATCAGATGACCTTTTGAATCTAGTGGACCAGAGTTTAAATCCTAAGCCTGCCAGTCAGTTTTTAAATCAATGCCCTGTTCCAGCAGCTTTCAGGTATGTAACTTTAAATTTCAATGGATTTCAAAAACACAAATGAAATAAGTGATGCGGGTAGAATCTTGCAGCTGATGGCAAAACTCGCCCAAGTTGACTGCAAGGTCTTGGGCCAAGTAACGTGACCAAGGGTAATCTCACTAAGTCCTTTAAAAACAAAACCTTCCGGGAATCAAAATCTAAGAGAAAAGGGAGGAGCAGGAAACTTGTCGTGTTGGCAAGAGCACAGTTCTGAGCAATTATCAATTTAAGCTCCCATTATTTGCCGCTAATTACTACACGAGGCTGTTAAATATTTAGCAGAAGTTTGTTTAATTGCGTTTGACTGGGAAGGGGGTGCCTGAATATGGGTTGGGCAGCAAGAGTCGGTTGTGTTCATCAAGAGCCGGGCGGAAAGGAAATTTGTATTCGCCCAAGATGAACACATTACAGTGTCAGACAAGCCTTCTTTTTTTTTTTTCTTCCTCCCGCAGATTTATTTATCTTTAAGGTATCTAAAATTAGAGCACGGAGAAGGGCACTGTTCACCGATGTAAAATTGGAAGGAGGTCATTCTTAACCTTGTTTACAGATGTTCTAGTTTAGAAAGCGCCAGTGTGATAAATTAAACATTGCAGGGGGAAAAATTAAAGCTTAGCAACAACTGGCACATGGACACATCTGTCCGTGAAGCACTGACTTAATCCCTGAATATCTTATTAGACTGTATTGCCTATCAAAGCCTTCTGTCCCATAATACGCTGGGATCCTGCACTTGTAGAAACCGAGCAGCATCTTTTGGCTTCAGCCTCACTTTCACTTTTGCTGGCTTTGTATAGTTTGATTTAAATTTTCTTTTGGCTCCTTGCATGTAAACAAGTAGTTCAACTCACTGTTCTGTTTAAAAAATAAACTTTATACTTGTATTTCCCAGCGGCTGCTGTGCTCTTTTTAGTCTAGGCTTCCAGTTTGGCACCTTTTTTTCCCCCTTAACATAGTAGATACTGTGTGCTATTGCCAGTTCCAAAGTGGGAAAATGTAAGCCTGGCAGGTAGGTGAAACGGATAAGGGTCAGCTAGCAACTGAAATTTTCTAAGATTTCAATGAAAAATGAAATTATGACAATGTTAGCGTTTCCCATGTGTGACCCATCAGCAGTGCTGCCCTTTTGAAACTGGTGGGCCAGAGTGGCTTGTTTTATTTCTCTGATGTTTAACTGTCCAAATTCTAGAAAATTGTTCTACATTAGCAATTTGGGCATGGCATTATTTCGAAAATTAGTCCTTGCTTAGGCTTGAGAAGACTCATCCTAGACCAAGGCTAAGGTAAGTAGGTGGGTATTCTTGGGACAGTGTTAACCACCATAGGCTTTCCCAACTTGGTTTGATGTTGTGAGAAAGAGCGCCTGTAACGAAAAGAGCCTCTTTTTGAAGGGGCTCCCCACGTCTCTGCCCAGCCTGAACAGTCTCCTGCCCTACAGATGACTTCCCGTCCTGAATGGTCTACACCCTCTCCCCCGATTCTCAGCCCGATTCACGCTTACTCTCCCTCTGGTGCCCGTCATTCCCTTCTAACCTTCTCCTCATCACTCCAGCACCAGGCAAGTGTGACTCCTCTGAGAACTAAGTCGACTGTCTCTCACAAGAGGTGAGGTGTCCTTTCTCTGTGGCCTGTAGCATCCCGTCCTCGCTGTAGCTGGTGAGTGCGTGGGGGTGGGTGTCCGTCATCTCTGCTGCCGGCCCCGCCCAGAGATTAGAACACATCAACTGGTGCCACTCAGCAATTGCTTCACACCCAAAGCCAGCTGAGCCACCGGAATAGCTAGAAGACCTTGAAAGCTGGCTTCTACTCTCTGGGTCTTAATTTCTTTATAAAATGAGATATCAGAACAGATGCTGCTAGGACCCTCCCAGCTCTGAAATCATTTCTTTGGTTCTCTGACGTATTCGTTACTTACACATATAATTGATGCCTGCTATTAAATCTAGAGCAGCAAATTAAGGATGACGGCTCTTCTGTTTGTTCAAAGTAGATAGTCCAACTATTCATACCTTATATATGAATTCTAAGTTTAATACCGATCCTTTGTTAGATTGCAAATATTCCTAAAACGGCATCGATTAATTGCCACGAAAATGTACTACCTTTGTTCACTGATGGTACATGGATGTCACATTGCTGAATGAGTGGACATTTTTGGAGACACTCGATTCTTCATACAAGCAATGCCATTTATGATATATCTCAAAGGATATTACGTATCCTTTCCAAAAGTTCTCAACAATCGCCCACTCTCACCCATTGAGTATATTTGAAGATGGTATGTGATATAGCCCCATGCAGTGTATGTGTCCCTTTTGCTATCCTTTTTGTTTGTTTTTAAATTTAGTGGAGGAGATACCTCTTGGACTGAAGGCTAAGCAGCATGCTCAAGCATGGCACAGCAAACTCATTGTGTTTTCAAAACACTGTAAAACAGTGATCGTCAATTGGGGGTGATTGTTTTCCCCACCAGGGAATACGTGGCAATGTCTAGAGACAGTTATGGTTGCGACAACAGGCATGTTTTTGATAGAGGCCAGAGATGCTGCTGAACATCCCACAGTGCAGAGGACAACCCCCGCCCCACCCCCCGCCAAGCAAAGAATTGTCCAGCCCGACATGTCAATAGTGTTGGGGTTGACTGTTGAAAGGCAAGTCCCACTGGCCTTCTAGAATCTATTTAATTTGTAGGCTTCTCTCTAGAACAAAGCAATTGAGTGACACATTTTGTGTAATGACTAAGAAATGGCTTCTTGGATTGTCTTTTGGTTTCCTTTGGATGAGAGAGAAGAGCTTAATGCTGCAAATATATGGCCAAGACTTCTAAACATAAACTCATGAACATGCCAATGTCCGCATGCTTCAAGGTTATCTCAGACCATCTTTTTCTAGGCTTATTTAGCATGAACGTTCAAAGAACAACAATAAAAATGTAATTCAGTGAAATTTACTAGAATGTGAAATCATTTCTTATGGGAGATGTGATGGAAACGTCATTGCCAGAACCACTTAAAATTAGCCTGGAGTACGAACTTTATAAAACAATTCTGTTCTAGCAAGGGGACCGACTAAATAACCTAATGGTCCTTTTCTATCGTTAAGATCTTGTATTTTTCTGGTCACTTCTGATGACACCCTTTCACATTTTGCTTTAATATGACTTGGTGTCATCCAGAAAATGCTTTGAGATGTCAGGCCAAGCCCATGTGAACTGTTAAATGTCAAAAGAAAATGCACCCGTGTCTCTGTAAGTTCATGGCGATGGTATTACCATGTGAAAAAATACAAAGGGAAATTCTGTCAGTGCAAACATGATCATAAATGCAACATTCATGGCATTAAAGAGAGGGGCAAAAGCATATGACAGTTTCTGAAATGCCATTGCTGTGTCAAAACAAAAGAGTAGGACCCCATTTTAGTAAATTCTACCAAAGTAAAAATTATGAGTCAGCTTTCCTGGCTATGAAAATGGCTATTTATGTTTTCAGATTCCCAAAACACTTTGGGAAATATTATTTATCTTTTAAGGACTATTCATTAAAATATACCATATCTTATAAAATTGCACATACCCATGTATATGTTCCTGCGGGTTCCTGGGTAAGGTTCGTGAACCACAATTACCCAAAATTTCTCCAGCCAGGAATTACATGGATTGTGGAGAGTGGAAACTCTGGGGTGGCAAAACGGGGTCTAATTGGTACTTTTGGATGATTTGGGTCTTCCGTGTAATTTTTAGAACATTACTAATGGTACTTCTAGCACTGTAGCAGTTTCAGTTTTAATTAATTTAAAACTCTGAGTACTTCTGTAGTTGTTTGGACTTTGAAAATGTTCATTTATTACATTCACATCCCATTAACCTTATTAAGGCGTTTAAAGGCTGCCCTTCGCCATAGTTTTTCTCTAGCGTGTGGGGGGAATAAACCCCAGTATCCTGTCGTCATGAGGTGCCTACACTTTTAAAACTATTTCGCTAGCAAAAGAAGTTGGGGGTGAAAAAGAGAGAGGGTGGAAATGTAAAAATCTTGATTAGAAAGTATAATTTAATAGAACATGTATTGAACCAAATGTATTGATTAATGTAGAAGATATAGTACTTGTATTGATTCAAACCAGAGATTTAGTACTAAAAGCTCTGAGCCAAAAAGCTGTTGCAGATTGCTACAAAAGTCAGTTTAATGCTGTCCTTGAGAATGCCTTCACAAAGAAATTCTTCTAATGTTTGAGGACTAGGTGGAATGCGGTATATGTCAGTTTGATCCCGGAGGGTTTTATTTTGTACTCTAATAGCTGTTACGAGCCTACATTATATCCAAGGAGTAATTTTCCTTAGGGGTGCCCGGCTCGCTTTGTGTCAATATTCTAGCATTTTAAGTCACGTACAGTATATGCTTCTGGGAACAGGGAAGGAGCCAGCCAGACTCATAATGGTCTGCATTCATTAATAAAGGCAGAAGCTTCTGTCCCTCCATTGCCCACTACAGGGATGCCTCTTTGGCCTTCAGGGACCCGTACAGACACATTTAAAGAAAGCTTTATTTTGAGTGGGCAGGAGATGAAATGTAGGACTTGCAGGCATTTCCTAAGTCAGCTATATGCCCGAGCACAGGGGTGACCTTAATGGGTCAAAGAAGAATGCAGGTCAAAAGACTTATTATCCAGCCTGTTGGAAACCAATTGCTTTTGTTTAAAAAAAATAAAATAAAAAATAAAAAAAGCAGTAGGGCTTAAAGGTGGACGGTAATGTAGAATTCTGTGTGCAGCCCGTAACTGTATGTGTGCTGAAATATGCCTCTGGAAAAATACGAGCATACAGATTATCCATAGTGTTTACAGATAAAGGTCCAACCCTAGTGATAAAAGGAAGGCTAATATAATTAGTTAATCAGTGATGATTGATTACGGATGTTTGCATTCTTCAACTAAAGAAAAAACAACACGCCGCCATGGTGCTGTCACCATCTGTTGAAAGAAACAGCCACACTTAATCTTTATATTTCTTTTATTTCTTCCCGCCTTGCATTGTTACAGAGCCACAATTGCCTCCTATTTCATCTGGTTGGAAAACATCTCATTTAAATTGAATACAACTGCCGTTTAAATTCAGGATCCTGATGGCATGGTGAATTAGTGGAAAGCTTGTTATTTCTATTTTTTTTTTTTTCATTCCTTTTTCAAATAGCATGCTGGCTCTTTTTCTTACTTTTAAAAGCTTGTCAGAATTTGTTTGAGACAAAGGGCTATAAATAGGCAAGTCATGGTAAAAATGATTAACATATTTGAATCAACAGATCTCACAAAACTTCCATTCAAATGCAGTTTTTATTTTTATTACCATCACTACTTAACATTTTACTGATGGCAACAAGAGAGTTACAAAGCCAGACGAGACGTGACCTCTGCCAAAATTTTGGACAAGTGAGGGCAATCTGTGGCCACAACTTTTGGGGGTGGGCACTCAAACTCTCCTCCCTGGGAAGGTAGATTCCCCCTGGGCTTTCCTCCAAAGCTTAACTTCATCCTTGTTGTTGGTGCGAATATTCAGATTCACCTCAAGATCGCAGGAAAATGGGGTAACTTGGCCAAGGTGAACAGTTTCAGGAGATCATGGGGTTTTATTTTTTATTTAAAAATATTTTGCTTGGATTGCATTTTAAATAGGATTAAGCCGTTTGACCAGTAAATGTGGTCAGCTCTCAGAAAGGAGGAGGCTGAATTAATCATTTGTTAGCGTGCCAAAGCCCAAGATGAGAATTCCAGTCTTGTAAAATGAAAGGCATCTCATATTTTAAAAGAGATGCATGCACGGTGCTAGTAGGGAATTTTGAAGGTCCTTGTCTGGTTTTTAGCTTTCCAAGTTTAATTTCACATTTATAGGGGGGAAAAAACCACACTCCTCCCAAATGGGGCCCTTTACCGTAAGGAGAGTGGGTTTTTGAAACCTGGCTATTAAGGTATCATACCTAGATGGATCTTCTTTTAAACTTTAAGGTGTGCTGTGGATTTGGTTTTTGTTTTTGTTTTTTGGGGTTTTTTTTTCCTTAACACAAACCCCCCTCGTGTAAAACAACTGTTCATAACTGGGATTAATGGTTTGCAATTTTCAGTTACTTAGACATGGGGTCTCCAAGAGATGGCTTTTTGCAGAGTAGAATATGGCTCTCTGTGGGATTTCAGAAGTTTTCTTCTCTTCCTACTTCCTTTTCTGTCGTCACCCCCTCACATGCCCCCGTCGCTTTGCGCTGGTGTTCTCCTCGATTATGTAAAACGCTTTCCCTTCATCGGAACAGATCTTTTTCCCCATAAACTGTCATTGCATTAAAGTACTTTGGGGACCGTAAATTGCTGTGTAAAAGCAGTGATACGACCCACTGCTTTGTTCGAGTGTAGTGTTTCCTCTGGACCCAAAGAGCGCGAAACTCTCAGGTGGAAGAAGGCTGCTTGCTGACAGCCTCCTTGCTGGGCATCCACGGTTGTACCGCCGCGACTCGGGACCAGTGTCCTGGACGGAGCCAGAGCAAGAGGGAGCCGGGCCCGTGGCCCGCCGTCTCTTCCTGCTTAGTGCCTCTCTTGCCCACTGTTCATCTTTCCCACTTGTTCCCGGTTCTCCCTTTCTAAAGAAACCGTGTCACTGATCTTAAAAAAATTCGGGGCACCTGGGTGGCTCAGGCAGTTAAGCATCCAACTCTTGATAACGGCTCAGGTCATGATCTATCTCACTGTTCCGTGGGTTCGAGCTCTGCGTCACGCTCAGCGTGGAGCCTGCTGGGCATTCTGTCCCTCTCCCTCTCTCTCTGCCCCTCCCCCACTCACACTGTCTCTGTCTCTCTCAAGATAAATAAACTTAAAAAACGTTAATAAATAAATAAAAAGAAGGCTCCCATGAAGCAACTTCTTGTTTCTCTTAACACAGGATCTTCAGTGAAGTCTGGAGACTCACACTCTGAGCCTTTTTTCTCCAGTCCTTAAAGTCAGCCCAACCTATGCAGTTCAGACACCCATTCCTTCCTTCAGAAAATGAAATTGGGCCATTTCTATCTTCAGTGACTCAGAATAAAGCGTAGGGGTGAGGGGACAGACACGGCCCAGGGTTCCTTGAAGGTGGTGGGGGAAAGCCTTTGAGGACTGTGTTTCTTTTGTTTTCAGTGCAAATATGCCTTACCCAAGACTGCCTACCAGAATTCCCACTTCCCATCCTGACAGTCACTACTAGTGGTGGACACGGGACTACGGGAGCCTGTCTTAACTTCACCCTCAGTTGAGCGGGAGCCAAAAAAAAAAAAAGGGAAGGAAAAAAATGACAATAACTAATGTCAATCATATGCAGGCATCTCTACACCAAGAGAACTTGCTGCCTTTACCGTCCCGTGCCAGATTTCCCAGTTACACATTATTTGTATTAGGGCTCTTTATTTTTGTGTAAGCTTGAATTTCCCAAGCCGTAATCTTGTCTTTCTCTCAAATGATCTATCTTCTTCTCTGGTCATATGAAAAGCATAAATCCTTTATAGCAGCAACTTCAGTCTGTTGTAATAAGTAATTCACATGTATTTGTTCATTTCTCTGCACCTCTGAAGAGGCTTCTATGGCTTTGGTTTAGGATGAAAGCATCTGAGACACAACTATTGCCAACTGTTACAGCCAATTCATGTTAGGTTTCGTCTTGCAGTATCTGAATAGAGGCACGTACCAAAACACTGGAGTGATTGCAATATATCTTCCTTTATTAACCTCCAGAATCCTATCAAATATGGAATGTCTCTTGTAAGCACTTAAACATTTAAAACTAATGTTATTCAATTTGTT
This sequence comes from Lynx rufus, assembly GCF_022079265.1. Taxonomy (NCBI): domain Eukaryota; kingdom Metazoa; phylum Chordata; class Mammalia; order Carnivora; family Felidae; genus Lynx; species Lynx rufus. The sequence continues at coordinate 16,218,014 of NW_025814837.1, forward strand.
TGTTTAACTTTGGTTTAAAAAAAATCCATTGCCCATCGGTGTCCTATCATTTAGGTAACTTTTGTCATAAATGAAAAACCCGATCAGACTTGACCCTTTGAGACAACAAAAGGCTTAGATAGGGTATTTTGAACATAAGAACTTTTGTATTGTTTATAAACTCTGATCATCACTGTGTTCATTTTTAAGGAAATAGGAAAGTTTTTTAGTCTCCTCGGTATTTTGATTACTCTTTCTGTCTACCTATTGGTGAAAAATAATTTTCAGAAGTATTTAGAATCAATACAAAGAAAAAAAGGCTTGGCATAAAAATGATCTGTTCCTGTATGCACTGTTAGGCTAGTGCTACTAAGTAGGAAAAAAGATCCAGGCTTATCTTCCACTGCATTAATAACAATAGGTATGCTTTCAATAAGGGAGAGTGAAATAAGGTTCCTCGTCATTACTGGTTGCCAGGCTTTAAAAATGCACTAAGTTTGAAATGGAGAAGGGGAAGCCTGGTGCTCTGGGCCCCCACCGGGCAAGCGTCTGGTCATTCAGTAGTATTCACAGAGCAGGCAATTTGCTAATCATGGGGGATGAAGAGATAGCAAAGATCTGTAAGGCTTACAAACTCTGCTTTAAAAACTTCCATAGCACCTGTTCACCTCCACGACCCAGCCTGAACTCCTTAGCAAGGTGCAGAAGGCTCTCCGTAACCAGGCCCCCAACTACCGTCCAACTTTCCTTCTCATCAGTACTCTTGGTTCAGGACACTGTAGGAGACTCCATCCAATCTGAACGACAGGTCCACGAACATACCTTGTGTATTCTCGCTTCATTGCCTTCAGTTATGGGAGCCTCGTGGCCCAGAGTGTCCTCCCCAATGTCCTTTCATGTTTCCAGCATCAACTCAAATGTCACGTTACACACGTTACTCCAAAGGCTAAGCAATATTAGGTGTGATCATGGCATTTCTGTGTTCATTTCTGATACAGTTCTTCCATATAGCTCTGCCATCTTGTGCCCGTGCGACTTTCTTCTTTAGACTGTGAGCACTTGGAAGGCACAAAGGCAGGGACCATCCCATTCCCTTCAGTAGCCCTTGGCTAGCTAGTCATTCACTTGGCCGCGTCTTTACAATGACTGCAATGCTGTGGGCTGTGCCAGGTGGTGATACAAGTGTTCAACAGATGTTTGTGAAGGAATGAATGAATGAATGAATACCAGAATTTCTGACACAGGGAGAGAGCCAGGCCTACAAATAACCAAAGACAAGACCTCAGATATGTACTCTATGAGCGCTGCAAATGCAGGAGGAGATCAGAGGAGGGAGAAATTGGTTTTAGATGAGAGGAGCATGGAAGTGGTTGTATCTCGAGCTAGACGTCAAGGTTCTGAGCAGAAGAGATGTGTCAGGGGAGGGTGTGTAAGCTCAGAGATGGGACATCATGGCTCAGGGACAGTGCAGAGGAGGAAAGGTGGAAATCAGGCCCTCTGCAGACTTATGCTCCGAATGAATGTCCCTGGTCTGGGGCTATCCCCCAGTGGAGGAGGAGGTTGTTCTCTCAGAAAGGGAATGCACCGTGTGGATGGAGAGGAGACAACCAAAGTACAGCAAAGGCTGCTTCCGCGGGGGTTGGGGGTGGGTGCAGCTGCTATGATGTGCTCCTGAGCCATGTTGTGACAGCCCCAAGCCCACCCCCCAGGAGAGGAGCTGGGGAAGCTTCCTGCCCCCTCTGTGTGTTGTTGGCCAGGCAGCCCTTGCCTGTACAGGCCATATTCAGGGACAGATAGAGCCTCTGCTGTCAAGACGTTCCCACCTAAGAGCGATGAGAACAAAAGCATCTGTAATGGAAATAATGCACAGATAAATAAAACTGTTAAAACAGTACTATCCTGGTCTTTGAAAAGCAGGTCTTATTTTGGTAAGAAGGGACGGCAGGTGGGAGGGTCTTCTGGGAAGGCCTGGCAGAGGCAAAGAAGAGGAAAGGCATGGGCCAACCATCTCACCTCCCACAGGCCGCTGGCCCTGCCTCTCCCCGCCACGGTACTCACTGGGAGCAGCGAGGGGTCAGGGCCCGGCAAGCACCTATCCAGCAGCGTGCAGAAACACAGTTCACGTCATTCTCAATCCACCAGCACGTATAGCTACTTGGTCTGATGACAATAAGATCGCTTAAGTGTTTTTTTCCCTTTTTCTTTTCCTTTACAGAATCATACGATGACCCAACACAGCAGTTAGTGCAAGTTCCGACTCTCAAGGAGAATTACTTTTGTGGCACAAAAAGGGAACATGTTTTACTCTTTGCACGAAACTTTCATTGTTAATGTATAATATTCAGAAACATTGTATTGTACCATAAAACTTGTATTATCAAACTGTTGGATGTTCATGTGTTTGAACTTTTGAGCACCGGATAGACTCCTTGTATATAAAGTGTTGCACATGTATTATGTCGTCTGATACTAAAATGGTCTTATAAAGACAAGTGGACTTGGGCCCTGTTCAGGCAGGATTTAAAAAAAAAATGTGAGCAAAACGGCTTAAGAGAAAGTATTTTCGAGGAAGACAGATTAAAACAACTTACAAATGAGACTATGTTTGGACTTCCTTTTATTTACACTTAAGCCTAGAATTTCTCTTTTGGTATATCAACGGTTAAATCCAAGACTATTTTTTATTGCTGAAGATTCTTGCAAACCACGAAGAGATGTTCTCACAAAACAGAACCCCACAGCTGGATAAGGCCCGTATATATATTTGTAAGCCTTGCAATGTGACAGGTAGCATCACTATATATGCAATAGTTGTTATGTAGACTGTCAAAGATTTTTTTTTTCCTGGATACATTTGAAGCTTTGAGTGTTCAAGGTTTTCCTTAATGATTTCACACAGCCAAATTCTTGAATCAGTTGAACTAACCTGTATGTTACTGTTATTAATGTTTACTCTGCGGTCTGAACCTGGAGATTACTGGAATTGTTTTCCAAGAGGAAATAAATTCAGTTTACCATTAGGTATGAGTGTATTTGTGTGTTTTCTTTTTCCAGTTACTCTACCATTAAAAAAATCTAATCGCCTGCACCCTTGGAGGTGAAATCTGCTCTTGAACATATCACAGGACAACCTCGATCATATTTAACCTTTTCACACTGGGCCAGAGGCAGCCGCGAGGAGATTCATCATACTGCATCGGGAAAGAATCAGACCCAATATACTCCTCCTCCCTCAGATACTACCAGGTCACATTGTACTGGAGGATTCTGACATCACAGATGGATGTGATGGCTGTTTTCTGCATAATTTGCAGCCCAATTCATGTCATGCTGTGCAAATCTGAACTCGAAGTAGATGGCTGCAATTTGAAAGGCAGTTTGGCTTATGTGTACTTAAGAAGCAGCTTTGTTCATTCAGAAGACAAAGCACAGAGCAGGGAGCCAGGCGGCTGTTGGTTCGAGCTCTGGCACTGACTCCCGGTGTGGCCTTCTCCAAATCGCTCCGCCTTCTGGCCTTGGCTCCCCTGGCCAGGGGAAGTAACACAGCCTGCTCATCGGCCTTGACACAGGCATGGGGTGCCTCTGGAAGAGAGCTGGCCTCACGGCCTGCAACAAAATGGGGAATGAGCAGCAGCTCCAATGTCAGAGCCTTTTTGTTTGGGGAAAGGAGAGAATGGCCATGGGTGAGTTGAGTCCTGATACATGTTGAGTCAAAATTGGTAAGTATATACCTGATATTGATGGGCAACTTTCAACCACATCGTGCTTCAGATATTTCACTTACTACGACTCTTTTAACCTCTTTGAAACTCTGAGGACCTCAAGCAGACCTTTAAACCTTAAACAAGAGAGAATCCTCGACAGTACTTTTTTGATGGGGAGACTGACGCACGGCCCGATTTACCCTATTCTGTCAGCGAGGGCCCCCATGCATGAAACCCAGACTGCTCACCCCACCATTCTCAAACCGTAGCCTGCATCAGGATCATCTGGAGGGCTTGTTACATCACAGGGCGCCCACCTGATGCCCAGAATTGCTGATTTAGTAGGCCTGAGGTGGGGCTCCAAATCGTGCAATTCCAGGAGGTTCCCAGGTGATGCTTCTGCTCCAGGTGTGGGGGCCCCACTTTGAGAACCACTGCTCTACCCCATTTCCAAATTAATTGAGTGCATTGAACGTGAATAACCATGCAGAGTGCTGGAAAATTATACCATTTATTTTGTTACCAATAAAGAAAAAAAATTGGTCAAACTTTAAGATCATTCAGAAACAAATACCTCATGGTGTGAAAGTATGTGTGCTGGCCAGTGTTTCATGTGTGTATTTAGTTTCTTAATGCTAGGAAAACCTACATCTATACATTTCACAATGGATTGCCAGCATGCTATTTAATTAAAAAGCTTTTTCACCAGCTCCATAAATAATGAAGTATGCTGAGAATATGCAAGTACATTCATAATTAAAATACTCAGCTATATTTAAAAAAAATTAAGATCTCTGGTCTATTCAAGGAGTTTGCATTTAAAATGAAATAGCCACACTTAATAATGATTTTTTAAAGGCTTTAAAACTGCTGGTTATTAACGAGTGGGTTATATTTCACTAAAAGTAAGCTGCTCTTCATTCATGGAAAGCAGGTGATGGTATCCCAGGGATGGATCCCAAGTTGCCTTTCACAGCCTTGCTTCTAAGGGACTTCCCAGACTTTCTAGTAAACAGCAGAGGCGGTGTTCATTCTCCTAGAGGCTGTCACACGGCTGGCCACTGGGCTCCTCCAACATGCACAGTTCAGCCTCTTCCTCGACAAAGCTCGAGGCCAAAGGAGCTGACCCTTCCTTGCTCCACATGCTTGATCCTCTGGTGAGTACAAGGTCATCCAAATTTAGCAGGTCCTGGGGCACCCTGGGTGGCTCAGCTGGTTAAGCGTCCAACTTCAGCTCAGGTCATGATCTCACGGTTCGCGGGTTCAAGCCCCACCTGGGGCTGGGCTGTCAGCACAGAACCTGCTTTGGATCCTCTGTCTCCCTCCCTCTGCCCCTCCCCCACTAGTGTCTGTGCTCTCTCTCAAAAATAAATAAACTTTAAAAAGGTGTAGTAGGTCCTTCCTTACAACCAATGGTTCATTGGGTCATGACTACTAAGCAGTGTGTGGTGCTTGGTGCCTTATTTCCTACTTCATTCCGAAGAATATAAGTCAGCTTAAAGATTAACAAAATGTTATCAGGAAAATCAGAGTCAGGCAGAGAGGAGGAACTACACTAAGTAGTTACCTTTTTTGTGCTTCAGTTTTGGTTTTGAATGTGTTTTAGTATTGACGTTGACCTCCCTAGTAGTAAAGGGAGAAAAAAAATGAACAGAAAGGCAGGAATATATCAGCTTCTTTGAAAAAAAAAATTTTTAATGTTTATTTATTTTTGAGAGAGAGAGAAAGAACACGACAGGGAGGGGCAGAGAGGGAGGGAGACACAGAATCTGAAGCAGGCTCCAGGCCCTGAGCTGTCAGCACAGAGACTGACATGGGGCTTGAACTCACGGACTGTGAGATCATGACCTGAGCTGAAGTCAGATGCCTAACCGACTGAACCACCCAGGCACCCCTATACCAGCTTCTTAAGAGAGATTTTTGTCCCCTAGTACTTCATTCCCAAAGAAGTTTCTGGAAGACCTGATGTACCAGCAGGGGCCAGTATAAAAGCCACTCTTCCTGACTATAATTTTATGATCTAATGCCATGGTTCTCATCTGGAAGAATGCTACTGGGTCTATGGGTAGAGGCTAGAGACACTACTAAACATGCCACAATCCACAGCACAGGGGCCTCAGAACGAAGAAACATCCACCCCAAAATGTCAATCAATAGTGCTAAGGTTGAGAAACTGCTCTAATGTGAAGTTTCCTATGATTTCTCAAGGACCTTTTACATTGCAATCACCTAGGGGACTTCAAAAAGCTCCACTGCCTGAATTGCACTCCCGGAGAGTCTGACTCAATTGGTCCAGAATGCAACCCGGGCATCAGAAGTGCCCCAGACAAATCTAGCGCAGCCACGGTTGAGAACCCCTGGGCCGAGCTAACATTCTCAGGCCAGTGTGCTGGACCCAGGACCAGAAATTTGAAAAGAACATGCAAGGAGTAGAGAAGTAGCATGGGTCTCAGACTCTCTTCCCTCAACATTACCTTTTATAACCGGGCCTGTAATGATGATTTTAACTCCAAAGTAACATAATAACCAATACTGAGTTTAGGGAAAAGGGGGAAACGACGCAGAACCTCACCACCCTTACACCTGGTCCAGGATTGCAAACACAGTGAGAGAGAGAGAGAGAGAGAGAGAGAGAGAGATCGGGCCCAGTGGGGACTCTGATGACCTGGAGAGCAAATGCCCCATCACCTGCCCCAACTGTCGCCTGGAGGGAAAGCAGCCTGTGAGGCCAGATTGCCCAATGTCTCAGGAGAAGCCAGCAATCCGGGTGGGTAAGTGCCATGTGCCAGTTTCTAAACGTTGGCAACCTACTCCATTTTTTACTCAAACTCTGCTGCCCCCCCACTGTGTGGGCCATATGAGACACACTTTTCAGGCCAGGTCCGGCTCTTGGATGGCCGATTTTGACCTTTGGCATTGATGATTCTTTTTTTCTAATTATTGTCATCCCCAACTATTTAAAATGTCTGTTTTAAAATAACTGTGTGGTTTTGGTATATAAGAGTTTGAGTTATGCTTTGTTTGAAATTGGTATCGCATGCACTTTCAAAGCTTCTCTGCAGCCTCCACGTTTGTGCGGTCAGGCTGAGCAGCAGTCTCCCGAATGGATGTGCTCTCTGTAAGTCTACTCCCATTCCTGGACATTTAGATTTCAAACAGATTTTTTTTAAATGATGATGGATAACAAATAGCAGAAAGTACAAAATTCTCTGTTGTGAGTCAGATGATGCTATATTCTGTGTTGTTAATGGAGGCCAGATTAATGTGCTTTGGGGATCGTGCAAATAAATGGGTTGACATTCTACACTGAAAGCTGATAAGTGTAGTCAGGGTTCCAGCCCAAATGGAAGGAAGTGGCATCAGAGGCAGCCTTTGGGGATCCCCCCGCCACAGACTTATTAGGCTCCTTGGAGCAGCACTGGGTCTGTTCCAGAACCTGGACAAGGACTCCAATGAACCCTCAAGTTCCACTCTATAGAGCATGGCAGCTCTGCCTTTGGGGGTGCGACATTGCAGAACCCTTGAGAAAGGAAGTTTGGAAATCCAGATCCCACTAGAGAACACCTGCAAATGCTTCTCCACTCTGCTCCGGCAGGCCAGAGCCTCTCACCATCTCCCTTGTGTGGAGGGAGCTCTACCAGACATACTGAAAACTCCTGGAGTCCAAGGAAGAGGGATGATTTAGGGCAAAATGACCCAGCATGGGTTTCTGGAAGGTTCCCAACACTCAGGTCTGGCTGGCACTGCATTCCTGGGTGAGAGCCTCTGGAGGCTGAGGAGTAGCCATGACCATCTCCGCCAGATTCCTTGGTAATGAAGTCAGCTGTCAACTCCTTGGGGGGAAAAGCACAGAGCCCCTTTATTTCCAAACAGGTGTTGCAGCATATTAAAGGTTGAATTCCATCTTATGCTCACATCCTGAATGAGCCAGTTTGCAGGCAAGCTCAGTTCTTTCTGCAAAGAGGGAAACTTGGCAATGGTGGAGGCTGAGTACTTAAATGGCAATCAACTTCTGGCTCATATCAATTAATTCCTTCATGGACTTCTGCCTAAGTATAGCATCTTGAATTCCCAGCTGCGGAGGCTATGAAAAGCAGCCCAAACAACACACACCACGATCTAGGGGAGAGCACACCGGTGAAATGATAATGGCTATGCTATCTCAGGGCAACAATGGATGCCAGTTTGGGGCTCTCTCTTTGTTTGCCTGCAGAATACAGGATAGGACATACACCCCATTCTCTAGATGGGAAATTCTTCAAGAAAACTTCTGCTAAGTCTAAGTGAAATCATCCTGGGGGGAATCACCTCCTTTGGGCTTTAAAATATCCCTTTGAAAGCGACCATGAGATGTGGAAGCAGAATGGGCACTAGGAAATCAGAGGATGGCTTTGTTGTTACTCAGACACCAGGAAAACCTATCCAAAAAATGGCCTTCAACCCAAGGAACTTACTAGAGTCTTCTCCATCTCTGTCTCACATGAACGGGGAGCATCTTGATCAAGATACACAGCCAGACTGAGAGTGAATATTGGTAGTACCATGGGAGATTTAGCAATTTTTCAATTCATCTGGTCAGTGCAGACTACAATTCCGAGCACGACATCTACATGGGGATGTGAATTTCAAATGCTTCAAAACTCAGGCGGTCTCACCTGATCTAACGAGCTAATAATGTGGCTATCACCAAGGCATAAGCAAGAAAGTCAAGCTTGCCTGGCAGAAGCAAAGTTATTTTTTCTCCCCCTGCATGTGAAACATCCCTGCTTTGTCTCCCTCCCTGCCCTCCTTTCCTGAACCAGAGGAAGATTTTAGTTCTCTTCTACAGAAAACAAAAATCTTTGGTTCGCTAAGGGTCATGCGCCGTCCAACAGAGTAGCCACTAGCTATTTAAATATGTGGCTTTTTAGATTTAAACTAATTTAAATTAATACTTAAAATTCAAGTTTCTCAGCCTCTCTAGGAGCATTTCAAGTGTTCAGTGGCCAATATGGGGCTGGTGGCTGCTGTGTGGAACAGCACAGATGTGGCACATTCTTCTCATGGTGGAAAGTTCTATCAGGCAATCCCATGAGTCTCACCCCCACCCCACTCCAGCTCTTCTGAACCCTTTCACATACAGAAGCCCCTCTTCCTCTAGTTCCTTTAATATCTGCCTCCTATCTGCACACCTTCCTCTTCTCTTCAAATGCACACAGGATTCCTCTCTTTTTTTTTTTTTTTTTAATTTTTTTTTCAACGTTTATTTATTTTTGGGACAGAGAGAGACAGAGCATGAACGGGGGAGGGGCAGAGAGAGAGGGAGACACAGAATCGGAAACAGGCTCCAGGCTCCGAGCCATCAGCCCAGAGCCTGACGCGGGGCTCGAACTCACGGACCGTGAGATCGTGACCTGGCTGAAGTCGGACGCTTAACCGACTGTGCCACCCAGGCGCCCCCAGGATTCCTCTCTTAAAAAGAAAAAAACAAACCTTTTTCTTCTTGACCCTGAGGCTTCCTCACAAGACTGTTCTATTTATTTCCTTCATTTTCTTCCAAATTTCTCAAATCTGTGGCCTCCATTTCCTGACCACTGGCTCACTCCTTCCTCACCTGCCAGGCTGTCTTCCATCAATATACTTTTACTGAAAATGTGTTCCCAAGGTCACTAGTGTCCTTCTTTCTGCCACCTCCCACCCAGTCCCCATTCTCCCCTGCCTTTCAATAATTTAAACATCAGTCACATGGTGCCACGTTCCTGCTTGGCAAGATTTCTCATGTTTATCCTCTCCTTTCTATTTCCAACGACAAGACCCTAGGGAGACCCTTCTTGTCTAATACCTCTGACCTCGCCCCCTGTACAAGTCCCTTCTTGTATGTGGCTGCCATGTTAGTCTTTATAAAACATTTACTTCACATCATTTTGTCATTCAACAAATACCGATGGTTCCCAGAGTAAAGTAGTGAAAAAGGGCACAGTTTTGATAGAATGTGAATCTTTTCCTGCCACTTGCTAGCTATGTAACCCAGAACAACTTACTTTGCTTTTCTGAAACTTATTTCCTTCTTTTTTTTTTTTAAATTTTAATGTTTATTTTTGACAGAAAGAGAGACAGAGCATGAGCAGAGGAGGGGCAAAGAGAGAGGGAGACACAGAATCCGAAGCAGGCTCCAGGCTCCGAGCTGTCAGCACAGAGCCTGACGCGGGGCTCGAACTCACGAACCGTGAGATCATGACCTGAGCTGAAGTCGGACACTCAACCGACTGAGCCAACCAGGTGCCCACTTATTTCCTTCTTTAATTTGAATCTTTACAAGTTTTTGTAGAATTTTTGCCACTGTGACTATCAGTGGCTAAAAATACCTAAAGTATGTTAGATGCCCTGTATAAGAAAGTTGCTGCTTTAAATATTATCTTTATTTAAGATAGGCTCTTTTTATGTTGATTCTAGAATCACTGCTTTTTCTCCATTGCACCTCTTGGCCCTCTGAGTCCATCACATCACTACTCCTTCACAGTCTTTCTAAAATGCACCACTTTGACCATGTGTCCTGTTTATGAAGCCCTGGAGTAATGGTCTATTATCCTCCACAAAAGATACATATTCCTTTGGCCTTCAAGAGTGTTTTAACCTTGCCCAACTACCCAGCAGTCTTTCCCATCCAGCTTCAACTGAGTTGAAGTGAGTCAAGTCAAAGCATTCTCCTTTGCACGTCTAGATCGTTCCTTTCTTTTATTATTCACTTCTATATATTCCATCCCCTCACATGCTCTTCCTACTTCCTCCCCACCTACCAAAACTCTGTGCAGTCTTCTGGTCACAAACCCAACCCCCTCTTCCTCCATGAATCCCACCCCAAACTGTACCATCACTTCCTTTCTAGAAATTCCTATTGCACTTACAACCTACCTTAGCAATTAATGTCTTCCTTGAAAACCAGTTTTGTCTTCCGAGCTGGAGCAGAAGTCTTCCAAGCACAGGGAATCTGCTCTCTGTATTTTTTTTTTTTACCCATCCTCAGTGAAGCCACCTCACAGAAGTTCAGTTAAGCACATGTGGATGAGTTAACAGCTTGACTGGAGTGCTCGGTCCATCTTAGTTTGACATATCCACCCGTGCTGTTTGCCCACTCTGTGCCAGGCACAGAGGATGAGGGGGAAAGACAAGATCCCTGCTCCCCAGAAACCTACTGTAACAATTACCTGGGTACTCCATCTCAGCCTTGCTTCTTAGTTCAGCAATGGCCACCATCCTCATTAACTAAATAAGGAAGGGCATCCAGGACCCTGGTCAGCCTGGACTTGATTTGTAGCTACAAGACATTGGAGTTGAGTGTCCAAAATGCCTTCCTCTTTGATCTCTTCAATGACAATGATCCCAGTTGATGTGTTTAGCTCCAAAATCCTACAGTCAGCTGCTCCTGGACAATCAGCAGCATGCTGAAAGGCAGAAAATCAACTAGACGTGGTCCACGCCAGACTGACCCAAATCATTTCTCTATCATTATTGGAGTCTTGCACTAGAAACAGCTAATCTATGCACATTCAAAGGGAAGGGGAAAACAGCATTCCGAGCTGCATCTGAAAAGTACCAGATCCGTATGCAAATCCAAGCTACAGCCCATTCCTTCCTTAAAGCAACAAAGATGTTGACTGTGATTACAGATAATAAGAGCTTTCCTTCTGATGAAATGGGCATATACTGAGCATGCACTATATTCCCTTGACAAATATATTTACACTCAACTCAGAACATGGAGAGAAAAGAAAATGTCAATAGTTGACAGCTTCTTGGCCTATGGGGTATAATCCAGGAGCATAATAAATTCATTTAAGCTTGGTGTTGAATAAATGCATGTTAGGCCTGTGCATTTTTTTTTTTTTTTTGCCTTTCCTCCAACACATTGTTTGAATACAATGTCACGTTTCTGTGTGTTGCACAGTCTAGTGTTGTCAGCAGAGGCAGGAACCGAGCTAATCCTTTGGGTCAAACCCAGGGTAATTTTCCCTAATGAGTAAAGATAAGAATCAAAAAAGGACTCCATGTAGTAAAATGCCTTATTGCCAAATGTGGGATAACTATTTCACACTGAAATATATGCCTCAAGAATGTCAGGCACTGGGAGGTTACAAAGTCCAAAAGAAGATGTATTTCCACAGAAGATCTTAATCATGCCGATAAAGGGATAAGCCTAGTTGAGAGGATATAAACCACATAAAAAGCCACCTCTGTTTAGAAGCTGGATACCGCTTCCTTCGCCTCATTAATATAGTTCTCATCTCAGCCAAATTGGATGCGAAGATTTGTTCCTTATCCCTGGCAGATCTTGCAAGATAGCGAACATTTCAGACCTCGCGTGTGAAAGCATGACATATTGGTTAAAACTGAAAATAGCATGTTTCTGGTAGAGTTCAAGTATATAAGAAATACTACACCCCACTGTTTTTGTAAATGCCAGAGTTCCATTGAGTCGAGACAGATGGTAGCAGGCAAAGATGCAATCTTATAATCAAAAGCTAAAATATGTCAAAAATATGTTAGCAAGCAAAATATAGCAGATTACTAGCTTCTCATGTCATGACAGCTTGCAAAACATGTTAGGATGTTGAATCTCTAGTTATGTAAATAAAGGAACAGTAAACAGAGCAGCAGCAAATGGTGTGAGAGCTCATGTATTGATTGTCCCTTCACTGCAGTTTGGTGAAAGACCAAGTCATGTGGCTACAAGAAGCCCCAGATGGACAGTAAGAGGTTCCACAGTATCGAGGATGGGGATCCACTTTCCCTGCCTGAGTAACAAGTTTCTCTGTGATACCTAAAAGCTGTTTAACTAAATTACAAGAGGCATTCAAATTTCCCAGAGAGAATTGTAAGGATTCCATTGAGAATCATCATGCCATTTAGCTCGGAGAAACAAGAGGGTGAGTGTTATTTTGTGAAGCGAAATGTACCCAAGGCTTTCTGTATATGCCAATCTCATTCCAAGGGGGTTTCTTTGACTACGGATGGCAAAGTGTGGATGCCCCTGGAGAACGAGCTTGACCACAGGTTTCCTGTTGTCTTGGCTAATATTTGATCAGGGTTGTGGAGAGTGAAGGCAATGTCCATTGTGACTGGGGGGAAATGGAGATATTTTTATTGAGTACCTACCATGGCCCGGGCACTATAATGGTGTCGTATCAAATTAGACCTCTTGGCCTCTTAAGATGGAGAGAAGATCACTTTGGCCATGCCCACAGAAAGTTCAACTCTGACCTCTCCCATTCTCTCCTTGCTTCAGCGGTCAGGAAATCCAAGGTAAGAAGAAGATGGTAGAGAGCAGGCCTTACGTTCTCAGGCCAACATTGCCACCTCCGGCCCTGGGGTCCCACCTTAATGCAGGCTGTCTCTCTGAAGCATGTTATACCAATGACACAAAAGTCAGCTCTGCTTTGCAATCTCATGGTAAATCAGTCAAGGAAATTTCAATGTACCAGAGAATGCTGCGTTTTAGAGCAAGAAATCTTTGATAAGTTACTTGGGTTGGAGATCGAGGGTCCAAAAGTCTACCCATATAGCAAAAGATGATAATTAGATTTCTGGACATAAGATAAGACAAGGAATCTGCATTGTTCTTGAGGAGGAACCAGAAAGACTAGACTCTGCATTAGAGAAGGAAGGGCCAGAGTAGGCAACAAGCCCAGTTGTGTGGCTGACAAGTAAGACTGTAGAGACCAGAAGTGCCTAATGCATATTCCCAAGTTTAAGTTTATTGGTTTGGTTTGGTTGTTGAAGACTGAGCAAGGTCAACCTATCTCTGTCATCGTCTCCACAAAATCCTCCGTTAAGACACGCTGCTCACCAGTGCTTCAGGGTGAGTGGATTCTCCAAGAACAGCTCAACCACAGGCGGGTCCTGTCTCTGCCCCATGACAGGTGAAAACAGACACAGAGATAGGAGGTGGAGAACGAGGGCCGGCTGGCATCTGGATCCCCCACACCAAACGGCACTTTCAGGAAAGCACTTCTGAGAAGAATAGACATACTCAAAGTGTGGGTTGGATGACAGAGGTGATGCTGATACTCCAGCTGCTCAGCTTCCAGTGGACATTTGACATGACAGGGGCTCCCAAGGTGTCCTTAGCCAGCTGCCTGGGAGGTTCATGGCTGCTCCTTGCAGAGCACCCCACCTCACACCACCCCCCACCTTCTCTCCCCTTCACCCTTTCCACCCTCCTTTCTCTTCCCCTCATTTGAGCAAAAGCAAGTTCTCTTATCTTGCCCAAGGACAGCATATGCACACCCATGTGCGTTGCTTTGCCTTTTGCAGATGTGTTTGCCCTCTGAGTCTCTCCTCCACGAGGCTTAGCAAAGCATCCTCAAAGTCTCTCCCTGTGAGAAACTCTGGTGCTAGGTGTTAAAACAACAAATTTTGCATGCAAACTACCTATGCGCCTCCCTGAATCCATACAACCATGGAAAATATAGTATCCCTATTTTATAAGTGAGGAAAAAAGGTAAGGCAACTTACCCAGGGGTCTCATGGACAAGTAGAGGCATGATTCAAAATCAAGGAATATATGTGAGACCAAAAGGAAAAGAAGGTACAGGTATGTATTTGTGTGACACATCTTTATGCATTAGCTAAAGACCAAACTTAGTTATGTCCCTAAATGCAGAATAACTCTAAACATTTATTAATTAGCATCCTACTTGGCAATCCATTGAGAAAGATAATCATTTATAAGACCAAATAAGATCTCTTGACTGCCCTGTAACTATCATTCTGTGAAAAGAAAAAAAAATGGACTCACGGTGGGCTCCTGCTAAGTAATATATGAAATATGCAATTCACACATTCCAGTAAAATTGAAGCAGGTGAACGCTAACTGACAGGAAGTAATGAGTGTAATAAGCCAAAGGGAATACCTCCGCTTAAGCAACCATATGCTTTAGTTATCAATAGGTGTGTAGACGTAGCAGTGCCCACTTTATAATTCACCCGGTTGTCCTTTCCCTAAGTACACTGAAATGGATTTTTCCCCGTGGGTACAGCCAATGTGGGAGATCTTTGGGGGACCCTTCGTATGAGAAAGGCGGTTCAGGGCCTTGCAAGCTCCGAGGGAAGCTATGTGGGGACTTAGCTGGTGAGTTAATGATGCCTAGGAGGCAATGGGGTGAAGTCCTAGGCTCCAAACCTGCTGCACGATTTCGGACATGGAACAAGCTCTCTGGGCTTTAGTTGCTTTATTTCTAAAATGAACGAAATGGTCCCTATCGCCCAAGACTATTATGAAGATTAAATTGGACACAAATATAAAACACCCAGCACAATGTCTGCCACCTAGTTGGTGCCAAATAAAATGTAGTTCCTATTCATTATTAGCAGAGTATCCCTTTAGCCTGGGAGCAGCCAAGAGTTTGAGGAACAATGGCTAATTACCATCATTTCTGTTTTTAAATCTGCTGCCGTGCAAGACACTAGCATTGCAGGCTTGAAGAAGATACCGTCTTTCATCCAGTTAGCTCACTGGACACTCCAGAAACAGAGAACCCATTCGTGACCCTTTGTGATCATTTCTTTTCTATAGTGCTCTGTAAGTAGATTCCATTGGCCACTATTTTAAGCCATCCCAAAGTCATCTGATACGACTAAATTTGAGAGAAAGTGACTTTTCAATAAACCGATAGCCATGGTCTAGTAAGCTACCCCCTAAATGGGTCACCAAAAATAAATCCTCCAAAAGAAGAGCTGCTAAAGGATAAACGATACCAACCTTTCTCCTTGGCGATACTGGCTTGCCTCCAGCCGGGCCCAAGTGACCTCAATTATTTACCACAAGTCATCGGAGTTAAATCAAATCCATCTGCAGTTTGGGTGGCTGGGGCTCTATCCAGGAAAGCTGCCGGCACTGAGAGGCAATGGACAAAGCCCGCTGACATCTATCCAGATAATATCTGAGCTCCCGGCAAGAAGGAAATGCCACCACCATCTGCCTCTGTTTGTGATGACCTGGGAATAAATAAAAATTAACCTTGGTCCTTGAATGAATCATGGAGCTTATCAACACTTCCTTTGTGTCTCTAATGACTATTGTGGAACAAGTTAACAGTGAATTTTGGAGGGACAGGGCAGGAGGGTCATTGTTCTAAATGGCTCTTTATCAGGCTTGGTGCTTCCCCACCACCTACTTTTCTCCTGTCACGTTCCACAGTCAAGGCCCTTTGTACCCTGTGTTGGAAATAGTGAAAAATAAAGAGACAGAGGATTTTGAACTTAGCAAGGGCTCAACACATCATTGGGAAAGAGAGGAGAAAATGAAGGAAGGAAAGAAGGGAAGGAGTGAGAGCTGGAGACAGGTAGGAAATGAAAATCATGGTGTCTATATAATTAGTGGGGATCGATCATTAGTCGGGATCTCTAGGGGGCTGCATCTGGCCTCTACCCAATTGTCAATCAATAGGCCAGTTTCTATACTCACTGCGGAACAATACGTTATCTTCTTTAATCCTCGTAGCAGCCTCCTGATGTGTGAATCTCTATTTTACAGGTGAGGCTATAATCTCAAAAAACATAAGCACGACTTGCCCAGGACACTCAGCAAGCGAACAGAACGACCAGGACTTGAACCCAAAAGTGGCTCATTCCAAAATCCAAGCTCTTTCCACTCTTCTGCACTGATTCTCTGTGGCAATGCCACTGGGCACTGGGGGAGAGCCATTATTAGCCATTAACTTTATTTTGAACTAACAAGCTAGTCACTTAGCAAGGCCCTAAAGAAATGGAACAAGGTAGCAGCACATTTTGATTGGCTTAGGAACTGGGGGGAGGGGAGGTGCTGGGGAGGGCCCCGGAAGAGCAGAGGGGAAATAGCTCTAGATTATGGGATGCTAATTTAAGCTTTATTGGTTCTGGCGTTTGCTGGACCTCGGAGCACATGCAGGCTTTCCTCAGAAAACACACTGCCGCAGGTGCCTTAGCATCACATTTAGGATGTGCTATCAAGGGTAGAATGGGCCAGAGCCCTCACTGCTGAGAGAGTGCACGTGTAGGAAAAGATTCAGGGTATATTTTTCATGAACTAGTTTGAGCTGGAGCCAGGCCAATTGAGCCATATTTTTTAAAATCTGCATGCCATCTAGAAATGCAAAGAAGAAGGAAAAAGATGTTTTGATCAAATGGTTCATACGATGTGCCTCTGAAGACACAGTCAGAGTTGTAAGGTGATCTCCATGGTCAAAATCAGGAGGAACGGGTACACCTGGGGTTCTGGTGGCCAAACCTGACACTCATTTTTCTCTTTCAAATGGTAATTCTAAATAAATCTGTGTGAATACTAGTCCCAGAAATCTGAGTCAGCCGCAGAGAATTGTTGGCTATAATATAATTGGAAGCTTGGTGAGCTGAACCAGCTCTTTCGGAAACTTCTTTTGTTTTGTTTCACTAACATTGTTTTCAACAAAGAGGGAGACATCCCTTACATACTGACATATGGTACCTTCTATTTATAACAAGATTAACAATTCATTCACACCTTGATTGAATCCTGCTTTATTGAGATGTCACAACAGATTCTCACAGTCTGCAAAGGGAAAGACTTACAAATGATAATATTATGACAGGCAAGACACCTAAAAGTAAATGAATCATAATTGATGACAATTAGAAGGAGTTCAGCACAAACACAGAATCACAGCAGTGATGGCAAGCAGGGTTCATCTCTTACAAGGGGAGAATTGCCATGGAGAAATTCTGCTGAATTTTTTATTGAGAACTTAAAATCCATTGAAACCTGTTCATTCATAGCTTATTTTCTTACTAATGTATGAAGGCCTTGGGGGTTTTAGGGCTTTGATGTATGTTTATTTTCTGGCCCACAGCTCTGCACGAGCCCCTTGTTTTAGGAGGAAAGACCTGATGGGTCCTTCTAGATGATCTGGCAGAAGCACAGTCATCACCTTGGACACTTGCCTCTCTCTTTCACACCACATCAACCAGCAAGACTTCTCAACGTTACTTTCACGGGATTTACTGACTTCTCTCCATTTCTCACTACCCCCAGTCTCATTTCAAACTGAGCCAACGTTGTTTTGCCTGAGAGCTATTGCTTTCCCCTTGGCCTGATGCCCACAGTTACCCAGAATCATTTTTCTGAAGTGCTTAAGATTCTTCTATGGCTCCCAATTGCTCTTAGCAAAAGGGTTCAATATCAAGGTCCTACAGTCCTGCCTAAGAGGCAGTCTTGTGTAGTGACGAGAGCAGACTCCGGTGCAAGCCATGGTGCTACCAGATGCATGACCTTGGGGAGGTCAGTTAGCTTCTCTGACCCTCAGTTTCATCATCTACAAAAGGAAACCATAATAGTATCGACCATATGAACACTAGTTACTCATCACTTACTTCTTATTATTTACTTGTAAGTTACTTATCCCTTGCTAAGTGGGAACTGCTCTTCTCATTGCCTCTCTCAGCACCTGGCAAACCCTCTCCTTGCAGACCCTTTGCTCTTAGCCCCAAGGGCTGCCTCTCAGTGCCCCCCAGCCCCCACTTCAGGGTCTACACACAGGGCGGGCTAGTCCCTCTGACTGGAAATCCCCATGAGTCTTAACTTCAGTCCTGCCCTCCCACTCATGTTGCTGGGTAACTCCCAGCCATTTGTTTGGTCTCTGCTTTACTGTCACCTTCTCAGGGAAGCCTTCTTGGACTGCTCCACCCCCTTCCCGATAGCCCAGGCTGATTGGCTTTGCCAAACATTCACCTTACACTCTATCCTTCCTTTTATAGCCCTTAACACAGCTGAAAACTTGTGTCCCATTTTTCTGGTGAATGCTTATCTTTCCCTCCATACTGAAAGCTCTGCAGAAGATGGGGACTGAGCTTAAGGTGTTTATTATTGTGTCACCTGGACCTTAATTTGTTGGATGAACGAATCTAGTTCACACCAGCTCCCTCATTAACAGATAATGTTAGCTGACTGTCTGTGGTAGGCAGAACTATAACTGAACTCAAGTCCATCTGCCCAATGCTCAGCAAAGCCAATCACTGAGACATCAGGTTTGCAGCAAGGAAAGAGTTTATTCTAGCAATAGCCAAACAAGGAGATGAGAGGGCGAGCCTCACTTCTGTCTCCCCCAAGGGGGAGAGAACAAGTTTTTTATAATCAGAAGGGTTGAGATTATGTACGTATTGTTGAAAAAAGCAGGAATTTATGACTATTCGTGAGGAAAGACAGAGGATGCACATTGAGTAAATGTACATGTAACATACATCCCATGTTCATTTTGGGGTGGAGACTTAACATGAGAACAAGGTGAAACTTAGCCCCTGATGTCAGGAGGTTATCTTAGAACAGAAGAAGGGGCTATGGGCATGCTTAGAGAGCCAGTATAAATTGGACAGGTTCTTGGGCTCGTTATGTCAGGTAAGGAATGCAGGACCTTGCTTGTTCATGGGTTCGGTTCATATCAGTTGACCTTGAGTCCAGGCTTCTGCAGAGACAGCTAATAAATTTGTTAGTGGGGTCAAAAAAGACACAATAACTGATGAGGGAGAAACAGTTCACTGATAAACAAGTTTTAAACTTTCTGCTAGTTTTTTAACCTCATTAATCCTCTGGGGCACGGTTTCAGAATAACGGCCCCCACAGATGTCTTCCATCCGAATCCCTGGAAGGTGTGAATATATTCATTTACAAGGGGATGTGATGTGATGAAGTTAAGGGTCTTGAGATGAGGGGATTAGTCTGGACTATCCACATTGGTTCAATATAATCACAGGTCCTTATAAAAGGAAGGCAAGACAGTCAGCGTCAGAGTGGCACAGCACAAGAAAGACTCCACTGGCCATCGCTGGCTTTGCAGATGGAGGAAGGGGCCATAGGCCAAGGAGTGTGGGTGGCCACCAGAAGCTGGAAAGAGCAAGGAAGCACATACTCTGCTAGAGCCTTCACCACCTTGTCTTTAGCCCTGTGAGACCTACATCTGACCTCCAGAACTGCAAGATAATTAGTTTATTGTGTTTTAAGCCACCGAGTCTGTAATTTGTTACAGCAGCAATCGGAAACTAATACGCTTACCCAGGGTCAAACAGCAATGGCAGAGCCAAGGACAGAATCTGAGCATCCGGACACCCCAGCCCCCTGTTCTTGCCATGACATTCCCTGCTTCTGCCTCCCAAGGCTTAGTTTGTTTTCCAATTTGCTTTCGTCTTCTTTTCCAGAGGAAGAAGTCATTAGAGATGCAGCTTCATGCGTGCAAGAGCATGTGCACAAGGCCACTCCGCAGACATGAGTGTGCAAGGGAAGGTGTGCAGAACTGGAGCGCGCTGAATGTCCTCCTAATAGAATCCCAGGGGAGGGCCGGAGGTCCCAGAGGTCCCAGGCCAGCCCCCGCTCATTGCCTGTTCCTCCTGTCTGTGCGGCACAAAGCCTGACAAGGTCTTGCCCATGTTTCAAAGCGCTGCCTCTTTTCAGAGCTGTTTGTTATTGTCTCTGCCATCACAAGTTTAAAAAAGGAAAGTTAATTAAATATGGAACAAGACTGAGCAACATCTTTTAAACCATCATGTCATTAGAACTGGAATCCTTGGAGAGCTGCCTAAAAGGGGTTTGAGAACAATGACTGTTCAATCAGATATTTATGGGCACAGTTATGTAAACACACTCTTTATTGTCTATGTATATTTAATATAATTATCAGTTTTGTAGTTGGACTCTCCAGAGACCCAACAAATCACAGTGTTGCTTTGAAAATGTCAGCAGAAAAGACAATTATGTTGCTAGCAAATATTCATAAATTATATTAAAAAGTCCTGTGGAAATGTCCCCTATGTTGCAGAATCCTTCGCAGTAATGGAACAATCCTTTTATTTCTTTGATTTAAGGGTGGTTTTAGAAACAAGAAGTTTCTTTGGGAAACTTAAAGGCATGAGACTGGCAAAGGAGCAGGCCGGCCTTGGAAACCAAGAGCATGCATATTCCAGAAAATTCAGACAGTCCAATCGTCATTTTCCTTTTGCAGGCTCTCTATGGCTTGTGCATCTGTGCACACAGCTACATGTGGACACCTGCTCACCTAGCCGATGTACAGATTCTATTTCTTAAAATACCCCATTAAAAAGAGAAAATACGTTCAATATGTTCGCTCTTTTAACACCTACTTAGAGCCATAATTCTTTCCTCTGGCATTTTTCTTTAGCAACTATTTATAGTATTTCCCATTTTTCCTCTTATCATTTTTCTCTCATTATGCACATGCAGAAATAAGTGGAGAGTTGGGGAACCGCTCAGTAAATTAAAATGCACCAGGCTCTTGCTAAACCAATATGAGTGGTGCAGGTTGATAAACACCTAGTAGGCATCCACAAATCACTTCTATTGCAAGATATACAATCTGCAAATCAACATCTTAATTAGCAGCTAATGACATTTGGAAGGAAAGGTTAATGTTAAGCGCACAAAAGCAGGGTGGTTAGAAAAAAATTAGATTTTCCTGCCTTCTTATAAAAAATAAAAAAGGAAAGAAAAGATTATAGTGGGTGTTATAAATATAAATGTATTGGCAATTTGAAAGCATCTTAATTATATGGGGCCTGTATTGATATGCCAGCTTTCACGGAAGGAGTTCAAAGTGCTCTGCCTGTATCTCATTTATCCTCAAAACACCCCTCTGAGGGTGAGTATCTGCAGGCAAAATGAAGTGAAGAGTTAAGGCAATTATCCACATAATTCAAACCCAAAACCCTGTTAAGGAAGAGTGAGTGGAGTTTCTGAAGAGGTTGAATGTTTCTGATTGGCTTTCTTTGTAGATCAAATCCCCTGGAAACTGGGTCCTCCTCGCACTGCCCTGTCTCTAACCAGACAGTCTAGGGGAGATAGGGTGCTGGGACCATCACCTCAGTTTAAAAGGCTGGCCCCTGCTGCATATTCAACACCATCTCTCCCTCAGTTTCCCACCGCCTCTCTCTCTGCAGCCGCCCCCCCCACCCGCCACCACCACCCCCAGCCTCTCGCCTGGGCCAGCTTCCATACCAGCTTCCATGTGGGATCCTGCCCGTGGCCCATATTATTCTGTTCTCCCCATCCCCAGTCCTTCCTGCTCATAGCTCCCCACCACACCTTCCCTGCCCCTCCCTCACAGCTTCTCCTTAGGTCCATCTCCTTCTGGAAACTTCCCTAGATGTGGAGCAAAAGCTCCCCATCTTTATCTATCCGTCTATCTATTTATTTATTGTACATTAGGTTGGTTTGCTGATCATTTTTACCATAATTTGTTAGATATTATCTGTGTAATTTCAATTACAACTTTGCGAACTTCTGCTTGCTCTCCCCTCGTCAGTGTCCCTTGTATTTCAGGGTGTGGCTTGAGTGTGCACCAGGCATCAGCATCATCACACTTGAGGAACCGACCCCACCAGGGCACAGTCAGTCTCCACAGGTGACTACTGCCCTCCCCTTGGCCAGTCTGTCTCCTATGGTGGACACACACTTTCCTTTAATTTCCCACAATATCTCTTGCCCATCATTCCCTATGGGCCGAAGGCAGGGAATGAGATTTTCCTGTAGATTTGGGGGCAGAGAGGGCACTGGAGCCATGGCATAGGCAGTAATCCATCCTCCGGGTCCACTAACGGTCCTGCCTGTGCTACAACCACAGGCCCTGCTGCGAGTGGGCCTTGAGGTCCACCGGCCTCTCCCCCACAGGTCCTCAGCCTGTAGAACAATGAGGGTATTTTTCTCCTGATCCCTTGTGAGCCCTGCCCCCTGAGTTTTCATTTCCTGTCCCAGGCTACAACTCGTCCCAGAGTGATTCCCAGTGGACTGTCCATTTCTTTCAGGGGAAATCCCACCACAACCTACAAGGGCGCATGCCCTGCCCCCAAAGATAAGACCCAACTCTCAGTCATGAATACATTTCCCAAGCCCTCAGCTCAGCTTGGATTCCTCACGGTCTCTTACTCAGGGGAAGGCCAGTCCCAGACCTGCATGCCTTCAGGCTTTCCTTGCCTCTGCACTGCAGCCCCAAACAGACTTTTTCAAAGAAAAACACAAAATCTGAAAGAAAATACAACATAATACAAACAAGGAGGTCTACAATTCATAGCTGAGAAAGAGACATTCCTTTTATGAACACTGCATCTACCTCATTCCCTACTTTATTCCCAGGGCCTACCAGAACGTGGAGCACACAGGACATCCTCACTTCCCACATGTTGATAGGGGGGTTCTCTAAGCTGACGTCATGGGTAGCAGACGGAAAAGAGAAGCTATCTGTGTGCTAAGATACTTGAAGTTACACCTGAACTCTACGGATAAATCAGTTTTTACAAATTGACATCATAGCAACAATAGTGATATCTTGGATTTATATGGCATTTTCCTCCTAACAACTTATTTTCATATCATTCTCATAGCAATTCCCATAACCCAGCTATGACTAGTTATTATTGCCTATATTTTATAGGAGCACAATTTTAAGTAAATTATCCAGGGCCATGTAAGAAATCAGTGGAAGTGACTTTGAAGAAATGATTCCAGAATACCACTTGATCTACTTCCCTGTTTCCTAAAGGGATTCAGCCTGGTTGGATTTAGTTATTAATATTTCGCATCTTAATTATTTATTTTTATGTCTTTCTCCCCACCAGGCTGGGGGCTGTGTTTAATTTATCTGCATCCCAAGGGCCCAGAAAAGACTGGGCAAACAAACGCTCAATGAGATGTTTGTTGAATGAATGTTGTGTGTTAATAATGCTCTTGCTTTTAAGTTCAATGGGGCCAGATCTCAGGCCATGTGCATTTTCTTTTCGTCAAAGAAAATGGGTCTGCACTGTCCTCGTTGTTCTATTTGCTGGCATTGCACCAACGGTTTCTCGGCGCCATCTTTACTGAGAAAGGCTGTCATATTTTAAGGCAGATGTCAACAACCTGTTTGGATATGAGTGCTAAGAGAATGGTTGGTACCCTTTGGTACCATTTGCAGGCTTTGGCATAGATGAGGGAGAGGGGGAGGGGGGGAAAGGAGAAAGTCAAGGAACCAGACGGAGAAATAAAGAGACTGAGAAGACAAGAGCAGCCACATCTGGTCAGCCAGGGTACCATGCCACCCTAATTACTTCTGGTGCCTCATGGTCACACCTATCACGTGGGTGCTCACCCTGGTCTTAAAAGATAAATGTCTCCCAACGGGCTTACCCTAAGTTAATGACTCACAGGTGAAGGTTGGATTTAATTAGGACTTGGATCTTTTTAGAGCTTCTTGGGAGGCTCATCAGGATCAGTGCATTGTGGGAAGATGGATTGGTTACTGGGATTGGCTATTTGCTTATTTTTTTTTTCCACAAGCCATTTTTTTTAAGCTAAAACATGAACTACTGCTATGCTCTTTTAGACGCTCTACCTCTTATAAATAATAATTTTTAAAACCTGGAAATGTGAAGAAACTGCCTCGGGTGCAGATCTAAGGGTATGAAAAGAGAATCAAGGCAAAGTTAGACCCTTCTCCCAAACACCCAGGACTGAGCTAGGTATCCCCTCAATATGTGCCATAGCACCCTGTGCTTTCTTGTGTTAACACACTATGTTAACCTGCCTGTTGTTCGCCACCTCTCCAGCCTACAGCTCCTGAGTCGGGGGTTCTTTCCCACTAGGGGCTCTTTGGTGCCCAGCACAATGCTGGCACTAAGTAGCAGGTAGCCAGGAAAGGTGGAGCAAGCAAATGAATAGATAATTAAATGCCATAGCACCAGTTCAGTAGTGAGTTTCAACTGTCTCAAAGAGATAAATGCAGAGTGCCTACCGTCAAGGAGCTTCTCCATTAGCACAAGGCATCTCAGTTTTCAGAATTCACAAGAAATAAGAGTGCTACTCTGTGCCAGACATTTCTCGATGATTGCTTAACCCTCACAATGACCATATGAAGCATGTATTCTTCCCATCATATCCTAACGAGGAAACTGAAATGTCGTGTAATCAAAGTTTCATAATGGTAGGACTTGAAACCAGACCTGCCCCAGCCTTGCCTTTCCCCCTCCATGAGGCTAGTTTCTTGAGAAAACTAACTGCCTCCTCCTCCTCCTCCTTCTTCCTCTTTCTTTTTTCTCCTTCTCCTCCTTCTTTTTAATTTTTGGGTTACTGGACATGCTGCCTTTTATGAAGGAAGTATATGTCTCTTAGGGATATCTTTACATCATAGACAAACAAATATAGAATAGTCACACTCGTCATGTGAAGGGTTGATAGCCTAGCCATATAGATATTTTTATCTTATGCTCTAAATAAATACAGTACTGATGGAAATAAGACAAGGAAAGAAGAAAATTCACTGCTCCAGGAAATATGTAATCCCCAGGCAAAAAGCAACAATTCAGGGAGACTGTCTGGGGGTCGATCATTCTGAGAATCAGTACATTTCTCAGAGTTTCTGGAGAAGAGAAAGAAAAGTGTTATATTACCTAATTCCTTTCTGCAGTTTCGACTGGACAGATTTCCTTACTTCCTGCCTGAAATGGTTATGAGGTGTTGCCATGAGGAATGAGAGATCCGTGATGTCCCCCATGTAAGGACAGGGTCATAGGAGGGAGAGGTGAGGGGATTTGCTCTGTGCTCTCCTAGTATTTGTCACTGGTAAAGCACTCGTGGATAAAAGGCTACTGTGTGTATAAAGTATTATCGTTATTCCGGTAATGAAGTGCATATCGTTACATACACAGGATGCCTGAAAGCCCCAAGAAACTGGAATTTGTGGTGAAAAGTGACTTGCCGGTGCTTTGAAAGCCGGTGAGAGGCTTGGAGATAGTCTAAGAGAGATGCTAGAAGACCTTGAAGGTGGCAGCAGGTGCAGAAGTGTGTGGGTGTTCATGCATGTAAACATTGTGTGCATGTGTGTAAGTGGGTGTATGCATATGTGTATGTGTATCTGTGTGCATATGTGTTTCCATGTGTGTGCATGCATATGTGCATGTATGTCTCTGTGTGTACATGCCTACATGTATGCGTGTGTGTGCAAGTAAACATTGTGTACATGTGTGCATGCATATGTGTCTGTGTGTATGCATGTGTGTGCATGTATTTATGTGTGTACACATGCATTTGTGTATGTTTGTCTCTGTGTCTGCATGTATATATGCATGCATGTGTGTGTCTGTGTGTGTGTGCATGTAAACATTGTGCGCATGTGGGTGTGTGTGTGCATGTGCGTGTTTATGTGTGTGTGTTCCTAAGACTAAATGCCACAGGGTATGAGAACAGACTTGTAGAGAGAAAGTTAAAGTGGAGGGCAGCATAACTCCCTCTGGAAATGCTGGTGCCCCAGGGCATTTAGGAAGGATGTAGTAACCCAGGGAAAGGGATGTGAGATGGGCCTATGGCACTTAAATCTTCATTAGAAAAGTCAGTAAATTGTCTAGCTCTTTCAAGGGGGAACAAAATAAATGCTTCACCAAGAATCCCCCATACAAAGCTAAAGATAGGGCTACTTTTGACCTGAATTATCCAGGTAATATTCTTCAAGATCTTCTTTCTATCTCATGAAGGGAAGAACTTGCTTGTGTTGTGGTTTCAACCAGGAAATAAGATCACTGATGAGAGAAAGTTTTATTTAAATATGAACAATGTCGATAAACTTTGGTATAGTACAGCCACGTGTCTCACTGTAATTACACCCCAAAAGTTATCAAGTAGAAAGCTCCTTTGAAGTAGATGGAGAAAGAGAAGCAGGGTTGACTGGGGATTACTGTATTGTCTGCTGCTTGTACATTACCTCGTGGGATGCCCAGTTTTTCCCAAGGGGCCCAAATGTGAGTGAAGGGAGCCGAATCTCTTGGTCTCATGTTCTGTGTTAATAGATACGGTGCCAATTGATGGTCCTCATGGGTCTAATCATTCTTGTATCTTCTTTTAATGAATCTGATGCTTCTTGTATCATATCTTCTTTGATCTGAAAGACTACCTTCTGGAGTCTTATTTACTCCCTTTCTATCCAAGAAAAAACAAACTCCATTCCACCTTATTTTTCAATTAATCATTTTCAGGGCAATTCATCAACAAAAATGTGCAATGGGTAGTGTTTTCTTTTGTCACTACAAACCCTCTCCCACACAAATATGCCCTTCACTGAAAAATGTCTGACACCAGAAGGCAGGAGAGGAATGAAAGATGGAGGTCTTTCAGAGGAAGACGACCGAGCTTCAGTGAGATGCATTCAGCCACGAGATCGCGTCACCTTTGCTTACACCCTGCTCTGCTACCACTCAGTTTTAGAAATCTACAACTGGTCACTCATTTGTCCGAGCTTCAGGTTCTTCTAAAGTTGGACTCAATAACCTCTAAGGCTCTTCCTTGCTCCATAATTATTGAAATCACATAATCTTGTAGGCACACATGTGATGTGCAAAGCCAGTCTCATTTTGCCCTCACATGATTCGCTGAGACATTTCAAGTGGATAATAAAAACAGGAAGAGAGGGGAAGACAGAACAGATTTGCACAAACTTTCCAGGTGTTTCTAGCTCTTTATCAATGTGACTTCCTAAGGAAAAGGCCTTGATAATACCCAGACTTCCCTCTCCTCAAAGAGGCCCGGCCTTAAATATTTCAGATCTATAGGCTTGTTGGTTATTCATAAATTAACATTGTTATTCTCCAGATTCTCTTTGAGTATCTCTCGTGAATCGCCAAAGAGGTAAGAAAGCTTCTTTTTGCTCAAGGGTTGGACCCTATGCTGCAAACCCATCTTAGGGATACTGAGATATGGAGCTCTTATGCAAGGAATGGCAAAGGAGTCCCATGTGGTGTGCTTTTCTGCCCAGCAGAAATGGGCTGGCTGAGTGGTGAGGAAAGATCCACTCAGACCATGATTGAATAGCGATGTCTGTCATGGCCAGAGGAGGGACAGGCAGTGTTTTGTGTGCCAGCTACATGCCATTTCTTCCCCGGGACAAATAAGGAAGAACTTAGTTCAGACCAAATATCAATATTTAGTTTTTCACAATAAGAAAGGAGGAAAACATGTGGAAGGAAAAGAAATGCTTCAGAAAGAAGCATCTCAAAGTAGAGAGGAATCAAAGGACCTGTATGATATTTGGTGATAGTGGGCAGAGGTCTGGGAAGCAGGCTGGTAACACCACTTGGAGCAAGATTCCCCATCAGGCCCTAGCCCAACATTTGAAATAAGCTCCTCAACAAAGGACAATGGAAAGCTGAAAAATAAGGACATAATTTGGGAAGCTACAGGCCTTGTTTACTTAGGACCAGAGAACATAAGGTCTGTTAAAAGGATCATCAATCTAGAGAAAGATGTTCCTCCACTAGAGGCACAGAAAGCTGGGGTTCCAGTGGAATTGTAAGAGTTCAGCAGACATGGGGCCATCTTAGCAGTGGCACTGCCATTGATGGGGGTGGGGCATATGGTGGTAGTGTGGTTGAAGCCAGGTACATGGCAATGACTCTGAGGGATCCCAGCCTAATAAATGCACTCCAACCCAGAAAAGAATTGAATAGTCCACCAAAGGTCTTGTGAAGCTGGGAGGTGGAATGGAGGTGAGATCTGGAGCTGTTACCCATTGGGTGTCCCCTGAGTCTTTGAGTGTCCCCAAGGCCACTCTGGAGGCTGGGAAAACCAGCACTTCAGAGCTAGCCAAGTCTCTCATATTGACAATTTCATCCTTCTCCATTGGTTTAAGCATCTATGTTCACACAGTTTCATTTTCTACCAGGAAAGAATCTATTTCACACACAAAGCCTTTTCAGTACCTCGTATACTTCTCTTATAAAAATTTCTATGGGGTGGGGGCACCTGGGTGGCTAGTCAGTTGAGAATTTTACTCCTGATTTTGGCTCATGTCATGATTCTAGGGTTGTCAGATAGAGCCCCGTGTGGGACTCTGTGCTGAGCGTAGAGCCTGCTTAAGATTCTCTCCTCTCTTTCTTTCTCTCTCTCTCTCTTTCTCTCTCTCTCTCTCTTTTTCTCTCTTTCTCTCCCTCTGCTCCTGTCACCACTTTCTCTCTCTCTTTCTCTAAAATAAAGAAAAATAAAAAATAAATTACTTTGGGGCAGATCACCTAATTTCTAGTTGCTTTCTTATCCTGGAAATAGGGCACTAGCTTTTCTTTTTTATTTTTCTAACAGGTCCCTCTTCTGTGGAGTCAGCTGCAGTGAAAAACTCTAATTTTCCTTTTTTCGTTGAAGAAAATATGAAATCAAGGAGAACTTCTAAGTTAGGACATGTTGCCACCTACCCTTCCTTGAAGTCTTCCTCCTAGTGGTGGCTACTTCCAGACTCACTCAAGAGATCTTTTACATTTGTTTATCTAATAAGGAAAGTGTTGGGGTCACAAGTAGGCCTTTGGAGCTTGCTATAGATAATGGGGACACTGAGTCAGAAGGAGTACCACCAAGACTGAGTCCAGCTACCTTCATTCAAAAAAGACATTCTAATTTTCTAAACTCCTGGCAGATGACCTTGCCCAAGGAATGGTATACAGTGCACATTTCCATTTTGGTGATGGCCCATTTTGTAAAATCAAGACAATGTCATTTGCCGTGTTTAAAGTTAGCCTTAGCATGATTCAAAGCGTGATTTCATTTAGAAGGTACTGAGTGATTGCTATGTGCCAGGCATTTCACAAAGCTCTAGAGAATGAGAGATAAAAGACACAGTTCTCAGGAAGTTTCAGTTAATATATTTGTATGTATTTGTTAATTCACTTAGCTGGGCTCTGCACTAGCTAATGGATGCGCCACTGATGGAAGGCAATGAATGCAATATAGTCTTTCCTCTGGAATCATTACAGACAATTCACTGCAACAAATCACTCAGATCTGGTGGGGAGACAAAGAATAACAGCAGTAACTCCAGTAGCATATACATGAAGAAGAACATTCAAGGCTACCAGGGGAGGCTGCCCTGGGGTGGTGAGCCTGCAGGATGTTGAGGATGCTGGTCCTTAAGAGCTCCACTTTGAGAGAGAAGGACCCTAGAGCGTGGCTGGCTAAGTACCTTGGTTTCTAAAAGAGTCATTTCTCTCTCATTTTGGCTAATCCTTTTCATTCAGTCAGTCTTTCTTTCTCTTCTCCTTGCAGCCAGTGAAGACATACACAATGTCATCTAGAGGTGATTTCTGCCCAGCCAGCCCACTGCTCTCAGGTGTCTGGAAGATTGAGTTTTGCAAAGAGTTGTTGGCGATTTTGTGATTATCTCTTACCCTGCTGCCTTTTGTTTTCCCCAGGCGTATCTCTACCCTGTTAGAAAGTGAAGGTACAGAGTTTGGAACTATATCTAATTTCCAAGGAAAGAGCTTATGGAGGATTGCCCCTCACAACAGCTAATGAGTATTTGTCTGCGGCTCCACTACAGAAAGCCTATGTAGCTTGGAGTTTATATAGGAAATTTCAATCAATCTAGGTTTTATTCTGGTTTTGGCTCTGAGAACAATGATCCCATTGGTCTGTTGTGCCTAACGACCAGAGTTTTATTTCTGTTGTTACTGCGTTTGGACATTTCTTGGGTGTTTGATACTGTAATCTGAGTGTTTTTATTGTGGCTGACAAATAGTTGTATTGGTCTATCTGGAAAAGTCTTCTCTCTTTCAGGCTTTATTGTTTTTGAACCTCATGTTTCTACTGTGACCTAAATTGTTTCTTGAAACACAAGGAATTGGGACAGGAACTCATTTTACTTAGGATTTAGGCACTTTTTTTTGGACAGCATTGTTTTTCAGAGGTAGTTGCAATATGCTATATTGGAGATATTTAGATCATGGCCCCAATTTTCCTATAATGGGCATGCAATCCATCTCCTGCTTTCTGATTTTAACATGCCCTTGGATGAGTGAGTTTAAACAATAGTTATGCTGTGGTCTTACAAAAGAACACCTGGGACAAATCCCCTCATAGCTAATACAACACGTGTCAGTGTGGGGCCAGGGGTTGATGTGGGCAAGCCAGAGCAGTGATTGCATTAAAACACTGACTCACTACTTTTATGATGGTGGCAGTTGCCTTTGAGTTTCTGGTAGATGACTACATTTTATTTTGTTTCAGTAAATCAGATTGTAACTAGAGGAAGTTTCAACATGAATAAGGTAAAAATTTGCCCATTATTATATAAGTATATGCTACCGTATGAATAACATGTTAAGAAAAAGTCTAAAACTCTACTGATAGGGGGAAAAAAGATTGAAAGGAAACAATCCAAATTATTGACAATGAATGGACAGTGGATGATATAGTCTCTACATTTTTCCATATTCAAACTTTTTTTCATGTATGTATGTTGTGTTTTTAGGATAATACATGAAAACATATTTATTAATTTATTTAGTTGGGCTCCATGCTAGGCACTGATAATAATATGATAAAGCAGGATTATTGCCCCAGAATTATTACAAATAAATAAACAATTCGCTATAACAAATTACTAGAATAGTGTGTGAAAATGCTTATGGGAGTTCAAGAAATAAAAAGATGTAAGAGCTCTGCATATATTTTGCTACATTTATCTCTAAGTATTTCATGTTTGGGATGCTATGATAAAGTGGTATTGTAATTTTTATTTCATTCTCTGATTATCCATTGCTAGCATGTACAAATACAATTGGTTTTGCATATTGACCTTGAATCCTTTGACCTTGATAAATTTACTTATTAGACCTAGGAACATTTTTTTGGTAAAGTCTTTAAGATTTTCTACATGCATGATCATAGAATCATCAAATAAAGAGGTATTTCCTCCTTTCCAATATATATGCATATGAATGGCTAATGACTACAAGACAAGATGCTCAGAATCACTAGTTACCAAAATGAGATGCCACTATACAACCTTTAGAATGGCTAAAAAAAAAAAATTGACAGCAAATGTTGGCAAAGATATGGGATTTTTGAAATTCTCATATGCTGTCAGTGGGAATAGAAAATGTTACAATCATTTTTATACCTCTTCATTTCTTATTGCAGCGTCTTGGAGTTCAAATACAACACTACAGTGAAGTGGTGAGAGTGGACATCCCTGTTTGTTTCTGATCTTAGTGGAAAGCATTCAGGTTTTTATTATTTTTATTTTTTTAGTGTTTTTAATGTTTATTTATTGTTGAGAGAGAGAGTGTGAGCAGGGGAGGCGCAGAGAAAGAGGAAGATACAGAATCCAAAGCAGGCTCCAAGCTCCAAGCTGTCAGCACAGAGCCTGAGGTGGGGCTTGAACTCAGGAACCACCAAATCATGACCCGAGCAGAAGTCGGATGCTTAACTGACTGAGCCACGCAGGCGCCCCCAGTTTTTTATCATGTAGTGTGATGATAATGTTATTTGTGTGGTTTTCTATGGATATTTTTTTGTCAGTGTGGGGGAGCTTTCTGCTATTACTAGTTTACTAGTTTTTATTAAGAATAGATTTTGAAATGTATCTAATGCTTTCTGTGCATCAGGAAAACCATATTTTTTATTTTTATTATTTTTTAATGCATGTATTACATTGATTGATTATTGAATGTTAAAACAGGCAGTAAATCCCTTTTGTTCAAGGGGTATCCTCTTTTTATACTCTGTTGTATTTAACTTGGTACATTTTACTAAGGAATTTTTGTGTATATATTCTTAAGGAATATTCATTTATAGTTTCTTTTTCTTGTAAAGATTTCCAGTCTTGTTTTAGTACTAGAGTAATATTGGGGAAGAAATAGTTGCAAAGTATATTTTGAAAGAGTTTATGTAAAATTTGTATCATTTCTTTCTGTAATATTTAGTAGAACTTACAACTGACCTGGAGTTATTTATCAGGACCTGGAGCTTTCCTTATGGGAAGATTTTTATAATTAATTAAAAAAAATTGTTTTAGACATAAGGCATTCAGATTTTCTACTTCTTCTTGTCTCCATTCTGGAAATGTGTGTTTTTAAAGGAATTTATCCATTTCAGCTACTTGATTGTAATTACTGGCATGAAATTGCTCATGATATTTCCTTATTATCATTTTAATATTTGTTAGACCAGTAGTGCTATGTCCTTTTTCACTGCTGATATTGGTAATTTGTGTCTTCTCATTTTAAAAAATATTATTAATTTATTAATTATTTCAATGAGCTGGCTTTTTGTTTTGTTGGCTCTTTTCTGTTGTTTATTGCCATTTCTTTGACTTTTTTTCACTCTCATCTTTATTCTTTCTTCCTTCTGCTTACTTCACATATAATTTGCTCTTCCTTTTCTAGCTTCCTAAACTGGAAGCTTCAGTTGTTTGTTTTACACTTTTCTTTTTTCCTACTATAAGCATTTACAATTATAAACTTACCGCCAAGCACTTAGCACTTTTGATGCATTCTGCAAATATTGATATGTTGTATTTCATTATTATTTAGTGTGAAATTTTTTTAAGCTCATTTATTTATTTTGAGAGAGAGAGAGAACACGAGCAGGGGAGGTGCAGAGAGAGGGGGAGAGAGAATCCCAAGTAGGCTCCAAACTGCCAGCGCAGAACCTGATACAAGGCTTGAACACATGACCTGTGAGATCATGACCTGAGCTGAAATCAAGAGTCAAACGCTCAACCAACTGAGCGACCCAGGTGCCCCAAGTCTGAATTATTAAAAAAAATTTCATCATGATTCTACTTTGCTCCGTGGATTATTTCGAAGTGAATTATTTAACTTCAAAATTTTGGAGTTTTCTTTAAATTTTATTGTTGTTGAGTTGTAACTAAATTCATTGTAGTCAGAAAAGTGCTCTGAAAGATTCCAATCTTTTGAAGTATATTACGACTTGTTTTAATCAGCATATACTCTACCTTTGTTAATATGTGCTGCATGAATTCAAAAGAATGTATATTCTGAATTTGTTGGGTATAGTGTTCTATAAATCATAATCAGGAAAAGGTGGTTCATAGTTTCATTTAGTTCTTCTAGATCCTCAGTGTTTTTTGTGGTTATTTATTTGTTTCTTTGGTCTAGCTAGTCTATCAATCACTGAGAAGTGTGTTAAAGTCTCTAACTTTGTGAGGTTAGATGTGTCTATTTCTAATATGGATGTGTCTATTTCTCTGTCAATTTTTACCTCACTACATTAAGGCTCTGTTATTAGATTCATAAATATGTATAATTGTTATATTTTCTTGATACTTTGCCATTATGAAGCTTCCCTCTTTATCTCTAAGAATATATCATACTGAAGTCTATTTTGTCTGCTATTAATATAGCCACTCTTATTTTCTTGTGCTTACTGCTACATGCTGTATCTCTTTCAATCCATTTAATGTTAACCTATTCATTCCTATCTATTTAAAGACTATCTCTTACAGACAGCATATATCTGGCTTTTGCTTTTTTATTCAATCTGACAATCATACCTTTTGATCATATCATACCTTTAATACCTATAATAAATCATACCTTTAATCAATTTAAATTTGGTCCAGTTATTGAAATAGTTGACTTTAGGTCTGCCATTTTGCTATTTACTTTGTCTCATCTCATATGTTTACTTGTTTGCTTGTTCTTTCTTGTCTACTTTTTCTGTGTTGATCAAAGATATTTTTTAATATTTTGTTTTAATTCCTCTGGTGGCTTTCTAGATATCAAGTTAATTCTTGCATTTTAGTAGCAATTTTTTTGAAGGTTACAACATAAATCTTTAACTTATTCCAATTTATTTAGAGTTCATATTTGAATTACTGTAAGAAAAGCATAGTAACCTTACAACAGCATATTTTAATTTCCTTTCCCCTCTCACCATTTTTGGTGTTATTGTTGTCATATGAATATGACATCAATATATGTTATCAACTCAACAGCATAGTATTACCAATTTTGCTTAAATTGCTGTGTGTCTTCCAATGAAATTAAGAGATGAAAAGAAAATATGTGTGTGCATGTGTGTACGTATTTAGTTCTTGTTATTTATCCACACATTTTCCATTTCTGGTCCTTATCGTTTCTTCCTATAAATCTGAGTAGCCATTTGATGACATTTTTCCCTCAGCCTCAAAATCTTCCTTCACTATTTCTAATAGCATTGTTTTGCTAGCAATAAATTATCTTAGTTTTGTTTATCTGGCAATGCTTTAATTTCTCTTTCATTTATAGGTGATAAATTCTTTGGATACATAATTCTTGGTTGCCAGTTTTCTCTCTCTCTCTCTCTCTCTCTCTCTCTCTCCAGCAGTTGAAATATGCCACTCTAATTTGTTTGGGCTTCCATTATTTTGATGTGAAGTCAGCCATTAATCATGCCATTATTCTCCTACATGAAACATGGCATCTTTCTCTGGCTGCTTTAAAGATTTTCTCTTTATTTTTACTTTCAGCCCTTTGACTATGATGGTTTATCCTTCCAGGGATTGATGAATTTCCTGAAGTTGTAAGTTAATGTTTTCCATAAAATTTAGGAAGTTTTAGGCCATTTTTTCTTTAACAATTTTCCTGCTCCTTTCTGTTCCCCTATCATTTCAATTATACTTATTTTGAATCTCTTAATAGTGTCCCATAAATCTCTGGTGCTCTGTTCATTATTTGTCAATTCTTTCTCTTTTTGTTCTTCAGATTGGGTTATTCCTATTAATCTCTTTTTTAATTCATTGATTCTTTCTCCTGACACTGCAATCTGCCTTTAAATCCATCCAGTGAGTTTTTCATCTCAGTTATTGTGCTTTTGAGCTCTAGAATTTCCATTTTTTATAGTTGTCATTTTTCTGTTGAGATTTCCTAGCTGTTCATTCATTAAGGCCATTTTTTAAAAAAATGCTTTGACCAGTTTATAATAGCAAGCTGGAAGTCTAATGGGGCCAACACCTGGGCCCAATTAAAGTCCGTTTCTATTGACTTTTTTGTTTTTACTGAGTATAGGTCACACATTTTTCTGTTTCTTTGCATGTTTAGTAATTTTTGCTTTAAAAGTGGGCATTGTAGAAAATGCAGGGTAACAACTTTGAATTCTTTTATATTATTCTGAGTGTTCTTGCTATTGCTGTTGTTGTTTTCTCAATCAGTTAATTTGCTTGGAATCAGATTGAAAACTCTGTCTCCCCTATGGTGTTTAGTTCTTGATATCTCCATTCAGTTCTTATGGCTCCCAGCTGCTGAATATTTAGATTTACCCTTATATTCAGAGAACTCACATGGCACAGCCCTCTCTTTAAAGGCTAACTTCCTTTCTGACCATTGTCTGTGTTTTTGATGTCTTTGTCAAGATGGACAAGATTCTTCTGCACAGAGGCATAATTTAGTGGTCAACCAGTGATTGGGGCAAAATTTATACTCAAGTGTTTGGGCTTCAATTCTTTTGCTGTTCTCTTGCTCACAGATTTCCCTCTTAAATTCCCCCCTAAACTCTCTTCTCTGGCACCTTGACCCTGTAATATGACTGATACTCTCCTTTGCCTGAGCCAGGGGAACTGGGGACATCTTCAGACAAGATAACTACAAATTCCCAAATCTTACCCCTACCAGTTGAACTTTTTAAAAAGTAAACTCTCCTCTAGCTTTTGTCTTCTTTTGGATGTTTTCCCATTCTTATAATTTTTTTAACTTTTTGTACAAATTTTATAACTATCATCTGTGGAAGGGCTCATGTAGCCACATTCCACCATCATTACAAGAAATGCTTTGCTTATATCTTTAGTCTATTCCTTCTTAATGGTATGTAAACTTCATGAGGGCAGGTAAATCCTTTGTTTATTTCTGTATATACAAGATTTAACACAGAATAAAATGCTTAATAAATATTTGTTTATGATTAAATAAAAATTGACTACTACTGCAATGATACAATTGGTTCCTGAGTTGTGCATTCACAAATATTTGCTGCTGCCTTTATTTAACTTTTCATAGTTTTATTAATCACAGGGTCTGCTGTTTGAGGAACTAATCCTCTGGCTTTGGTTTTTGTTTAAAAAAAATTTTTTTTACATTTATTTATCTTTGAGAGACAGAGAGAGACAGAGCACAAGTGGGGGAAGGTCAGAGAAAGAGGAAGACACAGAATCCAAAGCAGGTTCCAGGCTCTGAGCTGTTAGCACAGAGCCCGATGCGGGGCTCGAACTCACAAACCGTGAGATCATGACCTGAGCCGAAGTCAGACACTTAACCAACTGAGCCACCCAGGTGCCCCTGGTTTTTGTTTTTAAATGTCTTTCAGGTTACTTTCTGGAACAGCAAGTGAGGGGACCTTGTTTATAAAGTGGAGTTTTCTTGTATGACCAGTAAGAGAATAAACTATAAGGAAATCAAGCTATTTCAACTTCTAGAAAAGAATATATATATTCTCTTTGGGTATCGCCAGATGCAAAGTACTCTAGAATACGAGCGGATGTGGCTCAACAACCACAGGGCATTTTGCCTCTCTCTTAAAGCTTGCTTTATCTCAGCTTACATACTGTTACTTCCTTTAGTAAGAAGGAAGCCTCCCCTCCAGCCTCCACTTCATTTTTTGTTAAATATAATTTATTGTCAAGTTGGTTAACATGCAGTGTATGCAGTGTGCTCTTGGTTTTGGGGGTAGATTCCTGTGATTCATTGCTTCCATACAAAACCCAGTGCTCATCCCAACAGGTGTCCTCCTCAATTCCAATCACCCATTTTCCCTTCACCCCCACCCCCCCATCAACCCTCAGTTTTTTCTCTGTATTTAAGAGTCTTTTATGATTTCTCTCCTTCTCTGTTTGAAATTATTTTTCCCCTTCCCTTCCCCCATGGTCTTCTGTTAAGTTTCTCAAGTTCCACATGTGAGTGCACACATATGATATCTGTCTTTCTGTGACTGACTTATTTCACTTAGCATAATACCCTCAAGTTCCATCCACGTTGTTGCAAATGGCAGGATTTCATTCTTTCTCATTGCCAAGTAGTATTCCATTGTATATATAAACCACATCTTCTTTATCCATTCATCAGTTGATGGACATTTGGGCTCTTTCCATAATTTGGCTATTGTTGAAAGTGCTGCCATAAACATTGGGGTACATGTGTCCCTATGAATCAGCACTTCTGTATCCCTTGGATAAATTCCTAGTAGTGCTATTGCTGGGTCATAGGGTAGTTCTATTTCTGATTTTTTGAGGAACCTCCACACTATTTTCCAGAGCATCCAGCCTCCACTTTAGACAAAAAAAAACCCTCAGCTTTCAACCAATACCACAATATCTAGGCACCCACAAACTTAGGAATCAGATGCATTTTACTTAGATCAAGTGCTCATTAAACAAACAAACCAAAAACCAAAACCGAATCAAAAACCTCCCTCTGTACAAGAGAGTTGGTATCTTTTAGATTGCAGCTGGCTTGTTTTGCTCCTCATCGATGGCCATATTCCCACTCTGGACAAGAGACAATTATCTACCAAGTGTGTCATACCATTAGGGAGCCTGCAATTAGAAGTAGTGTGTCTACATTAAATATAAGTAATTATTATTACAGTTTTGTACTTTTGGATGCGATTGCTATTTTGCTTTCTACTCCAAGGTACCCACATGAAGAGTTTTATATAGGTGTTACTGGCTGCATGTTGGGAATGTTATATATTTAAACAGTTTGCAGTTAATTAAGAGTATTGACTTGGAACTAAATCAGTGGTCTCACACAACATCTGTGCTCTCCTCCTATCTGTCTATGTATTTACATGGCGTCTATCACTGTGGTATCTAAGTGCTCAGAAAATCTAATTAGGCTAATTTCAATTTCCTCTGTGAGGGAGAAGGATCTACTTCTCTTCATCACCCTCTCTGCCAGAGCCTTCTTGAAGGGAGTCATTATTATTCCTCGAAGAGAAAGGCAGTTGAAAAAAAAAGCCTCAAGCAAAAAAAAAAACACATTTCACACCTTACTTGAAAGTTGGGGTTTTGGCTTCTAGAAATGTCTTCAGCTTGTAAACAGCACCAGAAACACAAAGGGGTGGTCAGTGCTAAAGAATCTGGGAACATGATAAAAGGAGAACACTGAA
The DNA here is from genome assembly GCF_022079265.1 of Lynx rufus. NCBI lineage: Eukaryota > Metazoa > Chordata > Mammalia > Carnivora > Felidae > Lynx > Lynx rufus. Next base: position 16,256,573 of record NW_025814837.1, read on the forward strand.
AATGTCCTCACAGGCTCTGTGTTAAAGAATTTGCTGGTAGATTATGCTTGATGGCATACTCACAATGTCCTGGGCCATCACCACCTGACAGATGCACCATTTTTATCTATGAAAGACGCATAAAGGCAGTGTTCTCTTTCCAACAATGAGCAAGTGTTGTTCTCCCATCTGTGGGTTTCTGTTAACATTCCGACATCTTAATTTCTGTGTTGAGGAAAGCTGCCTGATTTCATTGGTTTTCAATGCTTTGCCTGCAGCTAGAGGTATGGATAAGGCAGCAGCAAAGTCATTATGAACTCCATTTTGTGGTTTTAACACACATGGGCTACTCTTCCGGAGTGAGTCCAAAGGAATAAATTTGTGCACACGCAGAGAATTGCAGTCACAAAGCAGAGCTTGTTAGGCGGAAATGAGAAAGGATCTGAGATGACCAAACATATTTGCCTGAGCAGGACAGGCGGCTCTCCTGACGGAGTGTGAAGGAAAGAGAGGGAGGCACAACCACATCACCATTTCTCCCTTCTTCAGTCACAGATCAAAACCAACATGGCTAGCTGTTCCCGTGTTTTTAATGTCAAAGTTGTTTTTTCACTTTTTGCGTGCAATTTGTGTTAGAGTATCCGAGAAAGTGACGGGAACACGTGGCTGGGAATGCCGAGATCAAGTTCATAGAAAAGAGCAAATTTTAAAGTGTACTCCTTCTGGCAAGGAGAATTAAAAGGTTGGTGGTAGTGTGGAGAATTGGGTGTAAAGAGATTGACACCAGGATTAATCAGGTGGCAGTGCTTGGCAATGTGACTCACTTCTGAGCTCCCCTCCATATTTGGAGAGACATCGTGGAGATTCTGAGCACGTCTCTCTGGGATCGCAGTGAAGCACGAGTGGGTACTCAGCATTAGAGAAATTTTACAACCCAAGGGTGGGCCAGATGGTGACAAGAAAGTGATTGCTGACCAAAGTCAGTCCTTTACCCTAACAATTTCCACAGAAAGTGTGTTACTTTAGATATGCAATCTTGAGATATTTACATTTATCCTACAAAAGATGTATACAAGAATTTTGGTAGTAGCTTTACGTCCAATGACCTCAAACTAGCAGAGAAACAAATGCCTATCGGCAGGTTAATGGAATAGAATAATATTCAGGAATAAATAGTAGCAAACAGCACAGATGACTCTTAAACCGTTATAACATTATGCTGAACAAAAGAAGCCAGATATGACTTGATGTCATTTATGTGAAGTTACAGAAGAGGCAAAAATAGTCATAATGATAGAAATCGGGAGAGTATTTGTATCTACAGTCAGGGATAGGAAGACTAATACAAAGAAGCATGAGGAAGCTTCGTGGGGTGATGGAAAGGTGCTGTATGTTAATTGGGGTGTTTGTTACACAACCGTATGCAATCATCAAAACTCATAAAATGGTACGTTTACTGTATGTGCATTTTATGTATATAAAATTATGTCTTAAAACACAAAGAAAAATATGCAAATATATAAAAATTGCAGAATAAAAGCACAAATACATTCTTAAAAATGAAATCTACCAAAAACATTTCACATGTTTCCTATTATTTGAACTGCATTCATTTTTCAAAACTTACATGAGACATGATTTGGAATTCCAAATTCAGAATGGTTTTCTTCCTATGGGAGGGGGAAGTTTTCATACAGAAAGGGAATACAATAGAAAAAATGCGCTTTTTCTTATATATTTACCTTAATAGCGAAAGAAAACTAGGAACTGTCATAATTAGAGAGAACACATTTGAGTTTTTATATAGCTACATCTCTAGCCGAATTTGTTTCCATATAAAATTTAGGTGATAGTAATTGCCTTTGTATGTGAGCTTGTGAATGCATGTGTGCATGTGTACCAAACAACACAGATAAATAAAAGAAGCAAAGAGGGGAAGCATAATTAGCATAATTTGAAGAACTAGATGAAATTATTTTAAGAATGTCAAATTATAATCACTTATGAAAAGAAGATATATTCTTGGTTATTTTCATATGTATTAATTGGCATTCAAGCCATCTGTATCATTTACTCATATATGTTTAATGGGGATCATAAATATCCCTCTGCCAGCTAGGAAAGAGCCATATATCAGGAGAGATGACAATCTTGGGGCTATCATTCAATGACTTGTTATTAAAGGCTGAGCATTTTCTTGAGGTTATTAGAATTTTATTTTAAACTTCTTTTATAGTTGCACACAGTAGCATCTAAAACACATTGTTCTAATGGATTTTTAAAGCCCATACAAAAAAAAATCACTGTAAGTATAGCAAATGCCGATCTATGGTGAAGTTTATTTCATAAACTATAGTTAGCTTTTGAGTTTTTAGTAACACATTTTCTTTCTAGAATATGGGTCAAATTGTAATAGACTTGAAAATAAAAATGGAAAGTTATGGAGCCATTTGGTTCCCACATCATAGCTTTTCCTACAATAGTTGTTCACATGTTTCTTGGAATTCACGGAAGAGTTTCAGTTCTGATATTGATAATTGCCAGCCAACTTTCAGTCGGATAGCTAAGTCAACAGGTCAAGGTTGGCTCTGCCTAAACAGAACTACCAGAAGCTCCTTTTAATTGAAATTTTCATGTTAAAAGCAAAGCAGGATATGATTTGGTTTGTTTCAGCTCAGCCTGGGAGTGGTAAGGAAGAACTCTTGTGCTGGGCCTGGGACGACTTCTTGTGTGTCCTGTGTCAACTCCCCTAGGCTCTGGGACATCTCAGGGCCCCGTGATGTTGGTCTAGGACTGTTGAGCTACTGCCATCATCATGGGCTCATTGATTAGCTGATTAGACAGGGTCAGCCATTGTCACAGTCAGAAACAGAGATGAATATTTCTTTAAGTAAAATGAAAGCATAGATTTAATAACATTCTCACCATTGTCTGAAATATGCATATGCTTACCAATCGCAGATCAGCGAGGTGGGCACAGTTGCAGACCCCCATTTTAAGCAACGGGCAGAAAGGGGGGCCATCATTCCTTCTCCCTGATTACAGAACTTCCACTGGTCTTGTTTATACAGTTTCTAACATTCACTTTTGTCTCAAAGAGAGTTGGAATCCATGTCTTTAAGAATGAGGAGTGTTCAGATTCTGTGAGAAGAATAGATAAATGACCTCTCACTTCTGGTGTTGAACTCTTGAGTTCAGTTAGTGGTTTGATGTGACTGGCTGAGCACTGGATTGCTTCTCAACCTTGCCTGTATGTCGGAGGCAACTGGGGAGCTTTTAAAAAATTACTGATGTCCAGGCCCCACCCCCAGAGAACTCATTTAATTGGTCCAGGGTGGAGCTTGGGCACCAGTAATTTTTTAAAGGTTCCCCAGGTGATCTTAATGTGTACCAGGGTTGAAAACTACTGGTTTACAGCAAAATAGTTCCAGCCATAGAGCAGTAGCAAAAAGGGGCCTGGAACTGAGTGTGGCAAAGAACAGGAAGTTTCGCAGGGCTTCTATGACTCTAGCAAACACCCACAATGAGGTTTCTGGAGGTGCAAATATGAATTAGACAGGGCTCTGCCCCACGGGGCTTATAGACCACGAAGGAGGAAGACTCATAAGCTCATGATTGTAGTAGAGGGTGGTAAATGCCATCCAAGCAGGGATGGGAAGGAATGAAAGGCTTTGTCCAGAAGTGAAAGGGAATACTGGGGATTACCCAAACAAAAGCTAAAAGAATTACTCTTACTTAACTGAATCTCACCTTAAATATTCTGGTTTACATTAATTGTTCCTTTGATCTTCATTCTGAAAACTAGGTACAGACTTGTGGGTTGCATGTGTGTGTTCCCCCCAAATCCATATGTTGAAACCCTACCCCCCAGTAGGATGGTATGAGTAGGACCTTTGGGAGAAAATTAGGTTTAGATGGAGTCATGGGAGTGGAGTTCCTATGATGGAAGCGTCCTAAGCGTCCTTGTAAGAAGAGAAAGAAACTAGAGCTCATTCTTTCTGTCACGTGGGGGCACAGCCATCTGCAAGCCAACAAGAGGACCCTAGCCAGAGCCCCACCACGCTGGCACCTTGGCCTTGGACTTCCAACCTCCAGAATTGTAAGGAAATAAATGTCTGTTGTTTAAGCCACCCAGTCTATTGTATTTGGCTATAGCAGCCCGAGCTAAGACAGGCCTAAAGTCACATTTGACAGATGAGGATGTGGAAATACAGAGATGTTGAAGATCTGGCCCACGATCACAGTGTCAGAGGCCGAGATGGTACTAATCCCAACGGGCACCGGCTTCTGAAGCACCGGGTGCTTCAGATTGCATGGCCTCATTCAGTTCTCAATGCACAACTGTAGAAAACAGGGGTTAGTATTACTGTCTTGTATAGATACAGAAACTGAGGCTCAGTCTCATTAAATAACTCACTTAGCCTGGGTGGCTCAGTCGGTTGAGCGTCCAACTTTGGCTCAGGTCATGATCTCACAGTTCATGAGTTTGAGCCCCGCGTCAGGCTCTGTGCTGACAGCTCGGAGCCTGGAGCCTGCTTCCGATTTTGTGTCTCCCTCTCTCTCTGCTCCTCCCCTGCTCACATGCTGTGTCTCTCTCAAAAATAAATAAAGATTTTAAAAAATTAAAAAAAAAATAACTCGCCTAAGAGCAAGTCAGTATATTAAGTGCTAAAGCTGGGTGTACTACTTTCCCACTGCTGCTGTAACAGATTACCACAAACTTCCTGGCTTAAAACAACACAAATACATTGTATTACAGTCCAGGAAGGTCAGAAGTCTAAACTGGGCTGGCAGGACTGGCTCCTTATGGAGGCTGTCAGGGAGAATTTATTTCCTTGACTTTTCTAGCTTCTAGAGGCTGCCCACACTCCTTGGCTCATGGTGCCCTCCTCCTTCTGCAAAGCTGGCAGCACAGCATCTCCAAATTTTTCACCTCTCGACCTCTGTTTCCATCATCACATCTTCTCTGACTTTTCTGCCCCTTCCTTCCCTTATAAAGACCCTTGTCATTAGACAGGGCCCACTCAGATAATTCAAAATAACGTCTCTATCTCAAGATTTTTACCTTAATCACATCTTCAAAGTTCCTTCTACCATGTAAGTAGGATGTATTTGTCTTTGGGAGGAGTGGAGGGGCAGAGACATGGGCATCATTCTCCCTGCTACACATGGACAACCCAAACCCAGGCCTGATTCCAAAGCCCTTAATCCCTGGATGGTACTTCCTGCCCCCACGTTTCCAACACACACGTGCACGCTCACGCACACACACACACACACACACACACACACGGGTAGAATGGGATCTGTTGACTTCCTCAGAAGGGAATCTTTTCCCTTTCTAATATTGTTTAATTCCTCCAGACAAAAACTTCATGACTTGAGTTGTTGGAATCCTCCCAGTGTCCCTTTTCATCAAAAATGAACCGAGGTACATATGGGGTACCTGGGTGGCTTAGTTGGTTGAGCATCTGACTTCAGCTCAGGTCATGATCTCACAGTTCGTGAGTTCAAGCCCTGTGTCAGGCTCCGTGCTGACAGCTTAGAGCCTGAAGTCTGCTTTGGATTCTGTGTCTCCCCCGCTCCCTGCCCCTCCCCCACTTGCACTCTGTCTCTGTCTCTTGAAAGTGAATAAGCATTAAAAAAAAGAAAGAAAAAAGAAAGAGGGTATATAGGGTCGCCTGGGTGGCTCCATTAGTTAAGCATCCAACTTTCAGCTCAGGTCACATTCTCACAGTTTGTGGGTTCAAGCCCTGCATTGGGCTCTGTGCCGACAGCACAGAACCTGTAGCCTGCTTCAAGTTCTGAGTCTCCCTCTCTCTCTGTCCCTCCCCCACTCACACTCTGTCTCTTTCTCTCTCTCAAAAATGAAATAAAACATTAAAAAAAGAGAATGAGTGTATATAGATGTTATGATGACTGAAAGTGTTTGGGAAGAAGCTGGACCTAACACATGAAGTTTATAACTACAATTAAAGCAAAGTTTTGAGGTCCTTAAATGGTGACGGCTTGGTCCTTGGCCTTCATTAAAGCAAATACATGTGTGTTCCTACTCATCTGTATTGGGTGCTACTGGGGCTCAAGTTTCCCGTTAATGACCCAGAGGGTCTCTTCCTGCTGCACGTCCCCCGACAACTAAAGTTCAGAAACAGCCTTTGCCCTTTAGGACTCTGTGACTATTGACATCTATGATCTTCTTCCTAACCTAAAGTTGAGGGTTTAAAACAAGAGGAGAGCCTAGAGACTAAATGTGCTCTCTGATGCCATTGAACCTTCTCAGCCCAACCGCCTGAACTTCACTGAGAAGAAGCCAGACCTCTTTGAGCATCATGTGACTGCATAAATCAATGCAGAAGGAGCAATTTTGCACTCTGCCAAAAAGGGAGTTACAATATTTATAAGAACGTTAAATACATTTTCCATGACTGTCAGTAATGCGTCTTTGGACTTTCGTAATGCAGACCTTGAAGGAATGGATTTAGTTGAGAATACTTAGGATGATATTAAAAGTAACCTGAGTTTAATTTAGTACATGGGTGATATAATACTCAACAGCAGCCATTGTCCCAAGGATGATTAGAAACACATAGTGAGTGCGTGCATTGAAATGGTCTCACTAGTACTGTAGTATAGTCTACTATGTTTCTGCTTCTCTGTTTTTTAGTTTGTTTCTTTAAGGAGTTCAACATGGGGTGGGTGAGATTTGGCTTGGCCCACAGATGGCTCCCAGCCATGTTAAGTGGTAACAATGTGCAGGAAAGCAAGGGGTTAACAGTGCTTTAATTTCCATATATGTTTACCTACATCAAAGTTAGAACTGTCTGGTGAAAAGGATTGGACAAGCAAGGGCAGCATGTACTGCTGTGGAGGCTCCCAGGCCACAACAACGGAGATAGCATCTCCGTGGATGATGCCAGAGACCCTGCTGGGGATGGGTATGAGCCTTGGGCAGGTCTGTGTAGGCAAGTGAAGCTTCTGATTCTATTTTTCAGCCTTGCCATTACTGTCTGAGCTAATTCAATCATCTCTCATGCCATAGTTAATAGTCCACCTCTTCCAATGATATTTTTGATCTCACCAAACTCAGGCCTTGTGAGATATACACCTGATTGACTCTCTGTATTTGTTTGCTAAGGTTGCCTTAACAGAGTACAACACTGGGGGACTTAAAAAACAGAAATTTACTTTCTCACAGTTTTGGAGGTTAGGAGTCTGAGATAAGGGTGTCAGAAGGATTGGTTTCTTCTGAGGCCTCTCACTATGGCTTGTGGTTGGTCGCCTTCTCCCTATGTCCTCTCATAGTCTTCCCTCCGTACCTGTCTATGTCCAAATTTTCTCTTTATATAAGGGTCTTATTGCACTGGCATAGCCTCCCCCCCCCCCCGCCATAGCCTCATTTTAACTACTTCTTTAAAGACCCCATCTCCAAATACAGTCACATTCTGAAATACTAGAGGTTAGGACATCAGCATACGAATGGGGGCGGGGCAGTACACATTTCAGCTCCTAAGACTCTCATAAAACTTCTCTCCCTCCATCTTGTAGTATGGTTGCTTATTTGGTAGGATGTTGTTTCTCCTCTATTAGGCAGCAAGCAAAGAAAGGAGGAGGGAAGAAGGGAAAGAAGGAGGAAGGCAGGTTAGAGCAAACAAGCATGAAGTACTATTCAGAGGTTAAACAATCATGCAACTGAACAAAAATAAAGACCAGTGAGCTATAAAATAAGAGACTGTGGAAACACGTGTGACTGAGGAGAGGTCTTCAAACTTCTCAGGGCTATGCAACTGGAGAAAAGATGTCTGCCAGAGCACATGGACACCCTCTTAGAGAATGTTGTTAATGGATCCAAAGGGGACAGACTTCGTTTGATTCTGGAGGGTGTGTTTGTGTCAGAATAGACGTGTTCAGTTTTGCCTGAAACAGTCACCCAAAAAAGGCATTCAGTTATGACAGTACTGTTCAACCGTTCCCTAAGCTCTCCAACACCTCATGCTTCCTGTCTTTGTTCTGTTCTCTCTGGAGGCTCTGCCCAAAGCGGGACATTTCATTGCTTCATCCAACTCTGCAGTCCTGTGATGTAGGTCTCTCCAAGTCACCCTGTTCAGCCGGGCAGTGTTTCAAGGGATCAGGAAACCGTTTTCCATCCCAGGATCCAGCCTCAAAGTTAAAAAGTTCTGTGGTTTGGTTTGGATTTCGCTCATCCCTACAGAGAACTTGGTCTGCCAATCTCTACATACATGTCAGCATAAATAGCAACAGATGTACCTTCAACATGTAAAATCTCCATAAAATATAACAAACTCTGTTTTTCCATTTGGGATGAGTCATTAACCATATGTTTGTGATACTCTTTCATTTGCAGATCTGAGGCACACATTTTACCTTGCAGGAGACCAAGTGCTATTTCTTTTTAGAAGGTTCCTTCCTGTCTCGAGAATTGATTCAGCAATGCCTTGGTCTATTTCTGTGGGTATCTTGAATCAGCCCGTGGAAAATGTATGGAATTTTCTTTACGTGAGCTGCATGGCGTGCCTGGGCTCTGCCCTTGGAACTATTCTTGGCCAGAATATTTGAAAACCCGCTCTGGTGCTCAAACTACTACTCATGTGACTGCTCGGCGGCTGGCTTCTTGCATGGAATATGTTGATTTCAGGAGAGCTTGTTTGGTTTGTTATACTTCAGAGAGAAACATGTGGCACTTGGCAAGGCTGCAGGCAGGGAATACAGAAGTTGGGTAATTAATGGATGTCATTTTGCAGACTGATAGGAGGGTCCTTTGTTTTGTGTCTTGTGTGAAAGAGTTGTATAAAAGTCTTTTCTGCACTTAGATCTCAGAAAGTAATCTGTCCTTGAGGAATTTTACCTCCTATGGAAGTTAGTGTTTTCTGAGAATTTAAATTTTTCTCTTTCAAAAGAAAGACTAAACTTTTTATTATGAAAGATTTGGAAAATACACAAAATAAGGAATATAAAATAGTAGCATGATGAACCCTCATGTACTTATCACTCAGCTTCAACGATTGTTAACATTTTGCCACACTTCCTTTTTTTATTCTATTTTATTTTTCCTTTTTTTTTGTTTATTCAAAGTACTTTTTAAAAAATTCTAACATTATAGACAATGCTTTCTGATCCCTATGCATAAGGGGTTTTACCCTTACACATCTCCAAATAAAGACATTTTCTTACAAATAGTTTTATTGCAACCCACAAAATTTACAAAAATGCCTTATTATCCTCAAATGCTAAGTCTGTATTCAGATTTCCTGGATCATCTCAAAAACATCATTTTACAGTCGATTTGTTCAAACCTGGATCTAATCGATGCCCACATGATGCATTTGGATGTTTTCTCTCCTAAGTCTCTTTACTTTCAAATAGTCCCCTTGTCTTTGCTGGTGTTCCCCCAAAGCAGACTTGTGCTAAGGACTTGGGTGCAGTTATTGTATTTGAGAGGTAATTCTAAGAAGCAAAAATGACAGAACAAGAAAAGTGAGAAGGAAAGGCCAAGGAAAGATGTTGATGAGCAGGTTATGAGTGTGGACAACTAAGGTTTAATTCTGCAGGGGATCATCTGAAGAACTTTGTGTCATGCCTCCTGGAGTCGACCGACCACAAAGTGGGGAAAATGGGGACTTTAGCCCTGAGCTTCACTCTTTATTGGTCATTTCTTGAGTGCCTACTCATGGACTGAGTGAGCTCCTGTGATACCAGAAAAAGGCCTGAGACAGAAAAGCAGAGAGCCGAGGTGACCCTGGTGGACACTGCCAACACGAACAGGACTGGTCCCCTGTGGCTGTTGGAAACTCAAATACAGTGGGATAAGAGGCAGCTACATCTCCCCTCTCCTTCCTTCCCTCCTTCCTTCCTTCCCTCCTCCCTCCCTTCCTTCCTTCCTTCTTCCCTTCCTTCCTTCCTTTCTTCCACTCTTTTTTTCTGTCCTTCTTTTAAATTTAAATCTTAGTTTTATTACTTCTTTTGGTGCTATTGATTTCTTGCTTGCCCTGTAAAATGTTTCCCGTTCTGGACTTGATCTATTATTGCCTTCTTGGCATCTTAAGCTTGTTCTTCTCTCCCCCATATTTCCTGTGCACTGGAAGTTAGACCTGAAGGCTTGATTAGAGTCCATTGCAATTTGTTTCAGCAAAATTACTTCATAGTTGGTGTTCTTTCTACAGATTTCACGGGGAAGTTCCTGGGTAGTTTGTGTTGAGAAGAGTGAGCCCTTACTTCAGGCAGTTCCTCACAGCAGAAGGCACCTTGGAGATTTCTAGTCCAGCTTTATTTTATGGGAAAGGGAATTGATGACCAGAGAGATCATTGGCCATCTCTCCTGTCACATACTCTGTTCACATTTATTTCACATTTTTCATGTATTTAATAACCTCCTGCCATCTCTTCCCTGCCCTGGACATTCCACTGAAACTTGCTCCTCTATTCCAACTACGTCAATGGTCTCCCTGTTGTGCAAACCCTATGGACTCCTTTCAGCTCTCATTCTCTATGCTGTCTCTACAGCATTTAATATTAATAACCACACTATCCCTCTTAAAATACTTGCTTTGCTTGTCTTCTCTGATCTCACTCTCCAGTCTTTCTGATTAATCCCTCTTAATCACATACATTTGCCTCTAAAAGGTAAGTATTTGTTAAGATTTAAGAGATACCTGCCAGATATACTACAATTTAAAGGAAAATTTCATACCAAATTAAAAGAGGATTCCAGGAGTTGGTATATAATTCCTGTACCTATGAGAATGGCAGAGAATTAAGGGAAGTGGGTTGAGACAGTTCTATCAGTTTCTGATACATTTCCCAACTTGCAGAAAAGGGAACAGCAATGTGAGTGGGCCACAGAAAAGATGAGACCACATTACTGGGGGTCCATTCCCTTCCCGTGGATAAGCAGTGGGCACCAAACTGGCAGAATGACTCAGCGTTCTCAGACTCCATATTGTTTTCTCAAGCTTGAGAGAATGATCTGGAGGCAAGGTTAGTACAGATAAAAGATTTGAGATAATCTGCAAAACACTGTCACAACCCTAGATCAGCAGCAGTAAACAACAGTTATTGAGTTGAGAACATATCTGATCGACCAAATGACATGCCTAGGTACTAGGTATCAGAAGAGCCCAAGTTTCCACTCACACTGTAGTAGATGAACAAGTAGAAACCTGAGGGACCCCTTTCTTTACTCCTCTCTGCAAGTGCTAGCCCAGTGAAGAAGTTTCTATTTAGGTCTACCAAAATTCAGCAGACCAAATTGTCTGTGGTCTTACCTCCTTCTCTAACTTCCTTGGAAAAATAAATGAATGAAGTGATATTTTAATCTACAACATTTAGCCCCTCAGAGTAAATCTTATGGAATGAGATTGGGCTTTGTCACTATTGATGATAGATTCAGAGCTCCCATCTTCACTCAAAGGTGAGAATGCAGAATAAAAACTGAAGCTTGAGACCTAGAAAAATTATATAATGAAAGGGAGAAAATGAGCCTAACATTCAAAAAAGGTAAGAGAGAGACAGAGAGAGAGAGAGAGAGAGAGAGAAGAGAGTTAAAAGCATAATCTGAAGTCACTTTTATACTAGAAGACATAATGAAAAATATGCAACTCCATCACACTCCTAAGAAATGAGGAGTTAAATGACCCTGTTAAACAAGAAATGGAGAAGATAGCTAAATCAGAAGGAAAGTGCCACAGGTAAGCAAAACAAAGGAGAAGAAGAATGTTATCACAGAATTATAACTACAGTAGAAGAACCAAAACAGAACTCATGTTAAAAAAAACCCTGAATCAGTAGAGAACTATCTTGAGAAAATCACTCAGAATGAAGAGGGAAGGACTAAGGAAAGAAAATAATCAGAGTGAAGATTGCAGCTAAGGAAATCAAACAATGGATGTTTGGCATATAGTTGATGTGCTTAAAGTAGTAAGAAATGATCAACAAAAAACACACAAAGGGAGATATGCAGTTTGCAAAGGTTCACCATAGGAGACAAATGAATAAAAATTGGTCAACCCCCCAAGGTCTCTCTGAGGAAAGATACAGAACTTTAAGAATAAAAAAGAAAATAATTCTACAGATCAGTATAACACTGTTTAAGGCTCCAGTCACACTACCTGGGTTCAAATTGCATGGCTCTAATGTTAGACAGGTAGTATATAACTTATAAGATTATCAAAGGATGAAATGTGAAAACACTTGCAAAAGATTTAGCCTGTTGTCTGGCATATAATAGGCACTCTGGCATATAATATAATTACTTTCAGCAAGAGGAAATACGTAACCAACAATAGGAATCATCAAGCCAGTCCAAAATTCACATTAGCAGTATGAAAGAATTTCAGTAGGAAAGCTTTGTCCAAGTATTCCTTAAATTGTCAAGTTGCTATTATAAAGGCAAAAGAAAGGCATAGTCAAAAGGGCAAGAATTTGGGAAGTAAATCACCAATAAGCAATTCATGGAAGGGGTCATTTGCAGAAGTATTCCAGCAATGGAAAAGATGAACCAAAAGGAATAGGGAACCTATGGGATTCAAGGGCCATTAGTGAATACGGATCAATTAATTCCTATGTTCTTTTATTTTTTTAATTTTTTTTTTCCACGTTTATTTATTTTTGGGACAGAGAGAGACAGAGCATGAACGGGGGAGGGGCAGAGAGAGAGGGAGACACAGAATCGGAAACAGGCTCCAGGCTCCGAGCCATCAGCCCAGAGCCCGACGCGGGGCTCGAACTCACGGACCGTGAGATCGTGACCTGGCTGAAGTCGGACGCTCAACCGACTGCGCCACCCAGGCGCCCCAATTCCTATGTTCTTAACCCCTAAGAGATTCTGAGAAAGGCATGGACCTTCTCAGAAATAAAATAAAATAAAATAAAATAAAATAAAATAAATATATACATACACAGACACACAGACACGCACATACGCGCGCGCACACACACTCACACACACACACACACACACACACACACACTACATATACATAGAGATGTATGTAGTATTTTAGATTATTCAGAAATCTATGGAAACTAACCCATGGCCTCCTTTGGAATCGATAGATGACAGACCTTGTTTTAAAAATCAATCTAGGGGCGCCTGGGTGGCGCAGTCGGTTAAGCGTCCGACTTCAGCCAGGTCACGATCTCGCGGTCCGTGAGTTCGAGCCCCGCGTCAGGCTCTGGGCTGATGGCTCAGAGCCTGGAGCCTGTTTCCGATTCTGTGTCTCCCTCTCTCTCTGCCCCTCCCCCGTTCATGCTCTGTCTCTCTCTGTCCCCCCAAAAAAAATAAATAAAAACGTTGAAAAAAAAATTTAAAAATCAATCTAAGTTTCAGTAAGTGTTATTGTTGTGATTACAAACAAAAATTAAATGTTAAATTTGTGATGGAATATGTATCTCTATATATAGACAGCTACCTATTTATCTATATGGTATAAAATAACAGTTTAAATATAATAGATATGGGCAAAAACTTCACAATAAGCAAAACACATATGTGTGCACACACAGACATCAGGAAGTGAAGGAGGTGAGTGGCAGGAAAAAAAATGTGTGAAGTGTGTAAATGCGTTTTTCCATTTTTTTTCAGGGAATAAATGAAAAGATATGGCAGATTTTGATAATTTGAATAATATAAAGACATAAAAGTAACATTAAAAAACTTAAGATAAAATATCCATGTACTAGAGATAACAAATTAAATATAGAATATTACAGATAGGTTAATCAAATATGGCAACATTTTAATAATTGGCATTTTGAGACATGACCTATGATCATTCATTATACTATTCTCTCAACTTTACTATGCATTTAAATTTTTTCACAGTAAAACCATGAAAAAAGAGAAGAATAAACAAAAAGATAGTAAAAGCTAAAGAAGAAAAAAATCATAAAACAAATCACAGAAGCTATTGTTAGTTAACTTGCTCTCACAAAACTTAAAAATACATCTCAAAAGGACTAAGTCAAGTAATTTAACTGTCTCTCCTACAAAATTTAAACCCTCTTTAATATAAAAGAAAAAAATCAACAACTCAACAACAGTATTAATGATATGTCTTCTAATTAAAAATGATAAGATATGACATGAGGCAGGAAATTTACCTATAATAAGGTGAAAAATCAATTATAGAAACAAATCTAGAAATGACAGAGTTGATGGAATTACCAAGAATAGATTTTAAAATCACAATTTTAAATATGTTTGAGGATTTTAAAAAAACATTACATAAAGGAGAAAAAATGGAACATATGGGGAAAAATTTCTACAGATTAAAAAATACAACATGTGAAAGGAAAATTTCACTGGCTGAAATTTATAGACACTATGTAATAACATATCAGTCAACTTGAGAGCATAACAAAAGAAATTTTGCAAAATGAAATACAGAGAAAAAAGACTGAGAAACTTACATAGAGCCTCAATGGCTTGTGGGACATTATTAAATGACATAATATGCAAATAATTAAGAGTCCCAGAAGAGAAGTAAGAAAAGGACAGAGAATATATTTAAAGAAATAATGGCTGAAAAATTTCCAAATTTAGTAAAAGCTATAAATTCAAGGAATTTATAGCAAGAAATTCAAGGAACCCTAACATAAATATTAAGAAAAAAACTACATAAAGACACATCATAAACAGATCCAAAAACCCAATAATAAAAGGAAAAGCTTCAAAATATTTACAAAAAAATATATATACATAGACAGGAACACACATAAGAAACACCACAGACCTTTGATGGAAAACAATACAAACAGATGACAGTGAAATGACATATTTAAAGGGCTAAAGGAAAATTTCATCAACCTAGAATTCTTTATCCAACACAACCAGTCTTTGAAAATGAAGATTAAAGAAATACATTTTCAGATAATCACAAATTGAGAGAATTATTAATTGGAGCTCTGCTCTACACTATGAGAAATGCCAAAGAAATTTCTTTATGCTGCAATAAGACACCAAATAGAAACTTGGATCTATATTAGGGAATAAAAAACTGAAGAGAGAATCCATAAGTGGGAAATACAGAATATTTTTTTCTTTTTTAAAACTTTCTTTAAAAGGTAATTGACTTCTCAAATTAAAAAATAATACCAATGAATTGTAAAGTTATAACATAAAGAAAAGATGGGAAGAGGAAAATAAAAGTAAACCTGAAGTATAATATTATTTAAAGATAGAATATAATAACTTAATGATGCATATTGGAAAGCCTAGACCAAATGTGAAAAATAAAACAAAGATATATAGCCCACAAGTCAATGGTAGGGACAAAATGAATCCTAAAATTAATCAATTAATCCAATGAAGGCAGGAAAAGTAGGAAAGGAAAGAAACAATGAGCCAAGGAACAAATAGAAAACAACATATTGATGATTTCATTAAATGTAAATGAGCTAAACACTCCAATTAAAGACAATGTTGTCATTTAAATAAAAGTCCAAACTAGGGGCGCCTGGGTGGCGCAGTCGGTTAAGCGTCAGACTTCAGCCAGGTCACGATCTCACGGTCCGTGAGTTCGAGCCCCGCGTCGGGCTCTGGGCTGATGGCTCAGAGCCTGGAGCCTGTTTCCGATTCTGTGTCTCCCTCTCTCTCTGCCCCTCCCCCGTTCATGCTCTGTCTCTCTCTGTCCCAAAAATAAATAAACGTTGAAAAAAAAAAATTTTAAAAAAAATAAATAAAAGTCCAAACTATATGTTGTCTATAAAACAAATCTTAAATATACAGCCATGAACAACATAAAAGTAAAGTAGAAAATGCCATACAATGAAACAACATTAGGAGAAAGCTGGACTGGCTACACTAATATCAGACAAAGTAGACTTCATAACAATAAATGTTTTCAGAAAGAAAGAGGTGTATTTCATAATGATAAAACAGTCAATTCAATAAGAAGATATGACAATCTTAATTGTGTATGCACCAAATAGCCAAGCCACAAAATACATAAAGTAAAAACTGATACAAATGAAAGGTGAAATAAACAAATTGAGTTACATTTAATTGCATCAATACTTTCAGTTCTTGACAGAATAGACAGAAAACCAGTAAAGATTAAAAAGACCTAAAAAATGTTATCAACCACCATGATTTAATTAATGTTTACAGAACACTGCACCCAACAACAGTGTAATACATATTACTTCCAAATGTACATGGAACATTCACTAAGGTAGATCATATTTGGATAAATTAACAAGTCCTAACAAATATGAGAAGGATTAAAATCATACATATTGTGCTCTCTGACTAGAATGGAATTAATGTAGAAAAAATAAGAAAAGGATATGTAGAAGTTACACAAATATTTGGAAATTAAATAACACATTTCTAAGTAATTAATAATCAAAGGAGACATCACAAGGAAATTTAGAAAAAATTGTCTATAAATTTTTTTAATGTTTATTCATTTTTGAGAGAGAGAGAGAGAGAGCATGAGCCAGAGAGGGGCAGAGAGAGGAAGACACAGAATCCAAAATAGGTTGAGGCTCCGGGCTCTCAGCTGTCAGCACAGAGCTGGACATAGGCTCAAACTCACGAACTGTGAGATCATAACCTGAATCCGAAGTTGGACACTTATATGACTGAACCACCCAGCCACTCCAAAAATATTTTTAACAGAATAGTAACAAAGCACATCACAATTTAGGCAATATAACTAAACAGGGCTTACAGGGAAAGAAATTTAAAGTTAAAATTTTTATATTAGAAGAGAAGGAATATTTGAAATCATTGACCTAGGCTTTCATCTTAAGAATCTAAGAAAAGAAGAGGAAATTAATTCCAAAGTAAGTATAAGGAAGAATATGATAAAGAGCAGGAAGCAATGAAATAGAAAAAAAAAAAAGAAAAAAATCAATGAATCAAAACCTAATTTGTTGGCAACATCAATGAAATTGATTAACTTCTAGCTAAACTGATAAAACACAAATGATCAATATAAGTAATGTGAAAGGGATATTATCACAGATCCTACAAACATAAAAATAATAATATAGGAATGTTATGAACAACTTTATGCCAATAAATTAGGCAACTTAGATAAACTGGACAATGTCTAAATGATAGGTATTATACCAAAACTGATGCAAAAAGAAATAGAAAATTTGAATAGCCCCTTATTTATCAAGGAATTTGAATTTTTAATTAAAAATCTTCCTCAAATGAAAACTTCACCTCCAGATAATTTCATTGGTGAATTTTATTGAACACTTAAAGAATAAGTACTACTAATTTTATAAAATAATTTCTGACTCATTTTATGATATTAGCATCATTTTAATATAAAAACTAAACAAAGACATTACAATAATTAAAAAAATTACAGTTTTTTCTCATAAGTATATGTGTAAAAATCTTCAACAAAATATCAAGTTGAATCCAACAATATATTCAAAGATCATCAACAAAGTAAAGTTTATCCTAGGAATGCAAAGATGATTAAATATTTGAAAATTAATCGCCATCTTAAATGAATAAAAAAGAATATGCATCTGCCATTCTCAATAAATATAAAAGAAACTGACAAAATTCAATGCCTATTCATAATAGAAACTTGTGGCAAATTAAAAATAGATGGGAAATTCTAAACCCAATCACAAGCAACTATGAACACCTACAGACAAATTATATGAATCAAAAATTATATGAATAATTTTTAATATTAGGAACATTATAATATTAGGAACTAATATTAATATTAGGAACACAGCAAAATATCTGTTCTCATCACTTCTGTTTAACAATTGTGTTGAGATCCTAGCCACTGCAGTAAGACAAGAACAAGAAAAGTAGAACTGTGAGAAGTTCTTTGAGATATATCCCAACTGCAAGATTGCTGGCTCATGGGGGGTGTATATATATATATATATATATATATATATATGTATATATATATATATATATATATATATATAATTAAGTGTTAACAGATCATTTTCCAGAATGTCTGCAATATTTTTTGTCATTATGAAAGATAATTTTTTGCTCTATTTTATATTTGGTTATTCATGGTATAGAAAAAATGCTACTGTCTTATAAATTGATCTCAAATCAGGCAACCTATATTTGTAAAATCTATGGATTCTTTTTTTATTAGAATATCCTACCACATACAAATAATATGTGCTTTTGTTTTTTCCTTTCCAGTTCTTAATCTTTTCATTTCTTTTCCTTTAATTTCTTTCAAACATTGGTAAGGACCTAATGTAGAAATAATACGTGTTATTTTGGGCCACAGTGGTTAAGAAACAGGTATGTTCCTTGTTTTCCCCCCCACTTAATGGCAAAGGATTTTGGAATGGGAGTGGAAAGGCAGGGTTAAAGAAGAAGAAGAAGAAGGAGGAGGAGGAGGAGGAGGAGGAGGAAGAGAAGAAGAAGAAGAAGAAGAAGAAGAAGAAGAAGAAGAAGAAGGAGGTTTCATCCCTGAACTACCCTGCAAATAGAATGAAGCCCTGTGAACCCCTGATTGGATTTTTTATGTTAAGCCACTGCATTTAGAAGTCATCTGTTCTAGCAGCTAATGTTAGTATAACTAATACAAAGAAACTTGAAAGTTGGAGATTCACACTCTCTCGTAGGCAAGGGATCTCAATATTATAAAGATATAAAATTTCCTTATGTCAATCTATAATTTTAACACTATCACAATCTCTGGTAGGCTATCGATGGGAGCATGAGAAATTCTTCTAAATTTTATCTATAACAGCAAATATTTGAGAACAAAGATTAAAGCTATATACATATAAATACTTAAGTGCTATATATTTAAATACATATAAAATTGTGGAAATATATATTTATGTATGTACACATTTTTTAAAAATATAATTTATTGCCAAATTGGCTTACATACAACACCCAGTGCTCATCACAAGTGCCCTCCTCAATGCCCATCTCCCATCTTCCCTTTCCCCCACCACCCCCTCCGTCCACCCTCAGTTTGCTCTCTGTATTTAAGCGTCTCTTGTGGTTTGCCTCCCTGCCTCTCTGTCACTATTTTTTTTCCCCTTTCCTTCCCCCACGGTCTTCTGCTAAGTGTCTCAAGATCCACATATGAGTGAAAACATATGATATCTGCCCTCTGACTGACTTATTTCACTCAGCTTAATACCTTCCAGTTCCATCCACATTGCTGCAAATGGCAGGATTTCATCATTTCTCATTGCCAAGTAGTATTCCATTGTATATAGAAACCACAGCTTCTTTACCTATTCATCAGTTGATGGATATTTAGGCTCTTTCCACAATTTGGTTATTGTTGAAAGCACTGCAATAAACATTGGGGTACATGTGCCCCTATGCAATAGCACTCCTGTATCCCTTGGGGAAATTCCTAGTAGTGCTATTGCTGGATCATAGGATAGTTATATTTTTAATTTTTTGAGGAACCTCCACACTGTTTTCCAGAGTAGCTACACCAGTTATTATTCCCACCAACAGTGCAAGAGAGTTCCTATTTCTACACATCTTCACCAGCATCTGTAGTTTCCTGATTTGTTCATTTTAGCCACTCTGACCGGTACACGCACATTTTCAAATGTGATGCTGGTGAAGGAATAGAGACTGATTAACAGAATAGAATGCACAGCATTGAAATATAGAGTCAGCATATGTTAAAGGAAATTTTAATTCAATAAGGGAATAGATGTATTAAAGTAAGCTGAGTGCTTACTTTATAACTTACAACAAAATAAATTTTGAATGAATTGAATATTTAATTTCATTCATTCCACAAGAATGTATTTGTTGAACACCTATTATATGCCAAGCCCCGTTCTAGCTCCTGAAGATAACAGTTAACAAAAAGGACAAAAACTCTCATCATCATGGAGCTTACATTCTAATGGTGGAGACAGAGACAGTAAGACAACTAAATAGGTGAAATATGTAGTGGGGTACATGGTGACAAGTACTGTGGAGGAAAATACAGCAAAAAAGAGAGTTAGTGTTTGTCCAAGAGGTGGGCATGGGATACAACCTAAATGGAAAAAGTGACATTTGAGCAAAGATTTAAAGACAGTGGGAGAGAGAGAAGTTGTACTGCCATTTAGTAATGAAATCATAGAACGAATATAAGAAAACTTAGGTGCCTGTTTCTATAAACTTGGAGTGGAGAAATTTTTTCAAAGCATGACACTGAAGCTGGAAAGCAGAAAGAAAAAAATGGACAAGTTTTGCAACATAAAAATGTAAACAATCTTAAAACTAATAATCTGGGGTGGAAATAGCAACATATTGTCACACTAAGGGTTTATATCTAGGGTGACCATATAATTTATTGTCTAAATCAAGATGCTTTGAGAGTCAAAGGGATACCTTTTATGCTTATGTCAGAAGAATGGATAGAAATTAGAACTGTCTCAGACATACTAAACTGGGTCCTTATAAATAAGACAAAAATCTCAAGAGACAAAGGCACATAAATGACTAAATGCAAATGGCAGTAAACATGAAATTATGTTAGACCTCACTAATAGGAAAGGAAAAATAATTAAAACAACAATGGGGCATCACATTTTGTGCTCATCTATTTTAAAGATGAAAATGTTGATAATGTTTCTGATGAGACTGTCTTGGTGGGATCTCAAAATGGTGTCAATTTAGTTACAGACACTTGGGCAAAATATATGAAATTTTAAATGTCCATATTCTTTAACTCTATGTGTCAAATTACATGGATAAATTCTAAGAAAACAATCAGACAAATAGATAAAGCTATAGTACCGGGGTGTTCAAAGTACAGCTTTTCACAATGGCAAAACAACTGGAAACATCCCAAACATGCATTGAAAGGGTTTGTTTAAACCACTTGTGATATCTTCATACATAAAATATTATACAGCCATATTAATTAAAGTAATGACAGCTACTGTAAAAATCAACATCCCAAATGTCCACATTATAGAAATGTAATTCTCTCTCACATTTAGTCCAGAAGGACTCTTTCCTTTCTCTTTCATCTCTGCTTGAAAACCAGCCAGTTCTTGTGTCAGCCTATCTTTTTTCTCAGAAAACCTTGTTACAATCAGATCACAGTAGCCATCATGTACTCATACTGACTCTTTCCAACAATTTCCCTGAGTTAACAGCCTTGGTATGGGCATGGTCAGCCTTCCAAGTCACTGAAGGCAATGGTTTTCCCAAATGTTTTGCCAGTGCATGATGGAGTACTCAGCCCTCTGGACTGCTGCTCTCCTTGCCATTTGCCACTCTACCGCTAAGCCAGAGGATTCGTAATTTAGGTTTTGGTTATGGAAACACTCCACTTCAAAGCACCAATTTCTTTAAACCTTAAGGTAATGCGAGCTGCTGTTGTAAACAACATAAAATATGTGTCATGGCTCAAACATGATAGGAATTTATTCTCACTCACTTGAAGTCTGATACAAGTGTTTCTAAATGGTGGGCAGTTCTCTGCCAAGCCGTATTACAAGGATCCATTAATCCTTTAAAACTTGGGTCTCCTTCATCTCCTTGACTTCCTGCTCATCAGCAGAAAGACAAACAGAGGAGAGAAGGTACACCCACTTCTTACTTATTTCATTCCAAAGGCAACATGTATTGCTTCTGCTCACAATCTCTTAGCTAAAACTCAGTCACAAAGTGCAGTCAGGCAGGCAGGGCAAGGTAATCTAGCTGAGTAACCAGGAAAAAGAGGAAACGGATTTGGTGACCAATGTGTTAGTCAGGGTGGGCTGACTAATGCTTCAGTGACAACTCTAAACATCTCAGTGGCTTAACCAACAAAAAAATGTATTTCCGGCCCACACAAAATCCAGATGACATTATAGGCAGCTCTCCTCCATGTGATGACTCAGCAATCCAAACCACTCTCCTCTTTTGCCACCATCATCTTGACACAAGGCGTCTTCCATGGCTGCTAAGAAGGCAAGGTGGGAAACTGGAGAATGGTCCACAGAATCTTCACTCCTTCAAGCCAAAAAGCAGCGCTCACTGCTTCTAATCACAATGAGTCCCATGGCCATGCCCACCTGCAGGAGGTGAGAAGTGTAGTCTTCTATATACTCAGAAGGAGAGAGAACCAGGCATTGATAAATGCATGTAATACGTAGCATAACCGGCCAGCCAATCTCTGTCACAGCTACATTAACATGACGATGTTTATGCATATTTGTTTTCATGGATGGCCTTAAAATATGTGTGATGTGGAAATCTGTACAGTGTACAGAAACAGCAATAAGACAATACCACCTTTTACAACTATATGTGTGTGCTTTAGATGAAGGCCAAACCACCTCATCCTATGGAATCCACATGAAATTCACTCCAACCCATTCCACGTTCTCCCTTTCTCCTATTCTCTCTAGAGGCTCTCCCCCTGAGAGCCAGGCATCCATGGAATAGGGGGTAGCAACTGTTTTCTTCATTTCTTTTGGCCTGAAGCTCATGCTGTGGCTGAAGTAGGTCAGTGAGTAATCTTGTCCTCTGCGTTATTCCGGGTTTATATCCCAGCGCTTCACCCCAGAAGTGGCGCAAACATCTTTCCTTGATGTCTTCCAGAAAGCATCACTGAAGGCACTGGAGATTTGGGGAAATAGCAAGGATTACATTTCAGATCCACACAGAAGAAAAATCCACATGAACGTTAGATTTTCCTAGCATGCCATTTTTACAACTCCGTCTCTGGTTCTGAGTACCTGCAGTCCAGCCGTGTATTTGGTCTGCTTGTCTCTTGTCAATCATGGCTCCCATGTCACACTGTTCTCTTTGAATAATAATATCAACATCTTTTCCTAATTGCATTGTATTTATTTATACTGTTGCCTCCAGAAGACAAATTCTGATTTCTTGAAATGACTAATACTAAGTTATGAAAATAATATTAAGTGTATATAGTTATATATAAGTAGTTATACCTGAATGTACACACACACACACATGTACACACACACACACACACACACACACACAAACACATACTGAGAAAGGGAGAGATTTCAAACCAGCATGTTAGGAGCAGTACCTACGTGGTTAGAGTGAAAAATGATTTTTCTCTTTTCGATTTTCCATATGATTTTTACCTTTCCTACAACGAGCAAGTATTAATTCTTTATTAAGAAAGGATAAAAACAATAAAAGCCATTTAAAAATATATTTTTCACCAGTCGTTTCCAAATGTCAGATATTTTGTAAACTCCACGTCTGGTTTCCAGTTCTGAATCAGACTTGCCAAGGACCTCATCATACAAACTGCTGGGTGTTACTAAGATTGTTGAGCCTTACTCACTGCAAGGCCCTGGCAGTCAGTGAGGAGGTGCGCACGTGGGTGGGAGAAAGCAAGGTTAGCATCCCCTTTTGTTTCGCTCTGTCATACTACCCTTTAGGCCAGATCACATGGCACTAAGATCTATATTCCCTAGGGAAACCATCTCCTGAATTTAAAGTCGGAGCAGAGAAGAGGGCAAAGGTGATACGAAACAGAGCTGAAATTTTTAATAGAAAATGCCTCATGGTGCTTACAGAGAGGAAAAGAAGAGACAGAGAGGATTGTGTATTTTAAGGTTGTTTGCAAATCAAACTCCTTTTCCCTGCTAGGTCTCTATAATAATTTCTTATTTCTAAAGGAAAGAAATTCTATAATATTTCTGATGGAGCCTGATGTAGACAACCAGGTAGTTGTTTACTTAAAAGGTAATTGCTTTCTTTAGCTCAGCCTAATGAATTCTGTGTTTGTAAGATTTGAGGTGGAGTAAGATAGGAATACAATGAATGTGTTCATTCAAAGTGTATTGAACACTTGCTCTGTCTGAAGGTCTGGCATTTGAATCAGTAAATAGTGACCCATGAGTGCTGACCAGTATCTGCATGGGATTGGGTGTATTTAGGAGCATGGCCAAGGAAACATCTCAGCCCCATATGAGAAATCATAATTATTAGGTATTTAATAAGTATTAAATAATGAACACATGTAAGAGGTCAAATACAGGTGTGAGAGGTAAGGGCCTTTGAAAGGCCTCTGATAAGGAGACTCCAAAGTGTAAAATATCTGATCCACCACTACACTCCATTGTCTCTGCCCCTGCCATCTGATGACTGATTTGTGAGGCTATAATTCAGGAATGTGTTTAAGGAAGGTGCTCACATGTTCATAGCCCATACGTCAGTGCTTCTCTGAATTTTCTCCAACACACTCAATGAATTCACCCTGAGCTTATCAGCCCCCCAGGTTCCTTGAGCTCTCAAGGAAAGGTGCATACTGATTCCCATGAAGGGCAAGAGACAGTCAGCTGATGGGTGTCACAGTTATTGTAATGCTTTTGGCACTGAGGAGCGGTCTACTTCATAAGTATTCAAGGAAGCGTTTTAGAACAACTTGCCTTCTTCCGTCAGGATAGGCCATTTGTCACTCCAAGTTCAGTGGCTCCTGACATCATTTAAATTTCCCTCATGCAGACTCTGCTGTGGGTTTGGGCAACTCTCCAAGGCAGCAATTCTCCATGCAGTGACTCAGCGAACCAGGCTGCTTTGGTCCCCTTGCTCTGCCATCTCAACGTGAGTCCTCCATGATCACCAAAGCCAGGAAGTGAGTGTTTGGAGAATTCATACCTATTTTCCTATGCTCTGGCCCAGAAGTGACACACCACTTCCAACTGTAGTCCACTGACTAGAGCAATCATATGACCAACCCTAACTAATGAAGGTATAAGAAATGCGCTCAAACACTTGGAATATTTCGAAGCGTTATTATCTCCGATCCTTGTTCGACTTTCTTTTATTCTTCCCAAGGAAAGATTTCATTGCGTTGGCATAGGTACCAATATGGAGATGTCAGTATGGAGCGCTTGTAGCAGGCAGAATTCTATTGGTGTCTCCAAGGTGGCCAACTTTCCTGAGCTCAGAATGTATGTGGTGATCCTGCTGCTCATCCTGCATCCTGGTTCCATCTCCCCAAGAGAAAATACTGCAGCAACTAAAATTTTTGAAACTTGGTCAGGACCCCTTTTCTTAAAACAAAAACAAAAACAGAAACCCCCAAACTGAGGCTTCATACATTTTCCTTCTAGTGCACTCACCAAACACTTTTGGCAACATGCCCAGTGGTCCATGGCTCATGTCTGTACCACAAGAAAGTGTCTAATACAAGAATGCCATCTCCTCACTAAGTATTGATGGGATTGTGACCATGTACCAAGCGGGGCATATAGTGATAGAACTTTCACCTTCAAACACTTTGGGTCTAGCAAGAAAAATCAGTTAATTATTCTAGCACCTCATGTAATAAACTATATAAGGAATCCTGAAGAGATGTGGAAAGGCTAAACTAATTCAAATTAAGAAATCCAGAAAAGGATCCTAGAGACAGTGGCATTCGAACGAGAAAACATGGGAAGAGTGAAGAGAAACTGAAGGTAGATCCTCTGAATTCATGGAGCTGAAAGCATGTTTTGGGTAAGGGGTGGGGGCAGGGGAGGAGTGAAAATGAGGCTGGACAAGTAGGCAGAGCTCCTTCATGAAAGTCCTTATGGCATTTCTCGCAACGAAACCTTCCTGTACCTGGCCTATTTTCAACTTGACCTTGAAATGTGGAAGTAAAGACCCACCCAGGATCTCAGTGGCTCACTTCTTCCCAAATGTTGGGATCTCCTTAATGTAGTCTTAAGATCAGAACCCCAAAGACCAGCTAAAACCTCATTTGCTTCCTCTGGTCTGGAGCCAGCTGGCAAAGTAATAAGCAAATAAAATCAATGCAGTACAACTGGCGACTGGTCACCCAGACATTCTTGCAGTCACTTACGTGTGTGTCCAAGACTATCCTTGTGGCTCACAGCACCCCTTCCCCCATCACCCATGCACCTGGTTCCTTCCGGGAGAATGGACTGCAGGAGTGGCAACCCGCCAGGCTTTTCACCTCTTTGCTCTCCTAGACTGCATAACCCCACGCCGCTCCCACATCTCCCCAGCCTGGGTTTTTGGGGCTTGGCAAGAACGTGGAATTAAATACATGGCAGATGTGCTCGGGGTCAAGGGGCTCTCATTCCTTTGCTGATTTGCAGTTTCTCTGACAGTCTTATTTTGTGCAGGTCCTCTGATTATTTCCTATCCCATCGCACTATGAGGTCTGGAGGTCTGTGAATTTAGCCTTGAGCATATGACCAAACTCAGCAAGCCAGGCAGTGTCAGGGACCCAAGAGCTTGTCTACAAAAGAGATTGAGTAAAATGGCCATCAGTAGCCGGTGATGGGAGAAACCAGTCAGAAGAGAGTATATCTCAGGAGGTGACAGACAATGATAGGTGTTGTAAAGACTTAATGTCAACCAGTATCTTGGCAGTTGAAGTTCAGTTCGCCTAGGGTAAGAGGACATTATCAACCTTGCTAATGCTCTGAGGAATAGATGTGTCTGTTACCTATCCAAGGAGCCCAGGACACTATGGTAATAAATGTTATGCCACCTAACAACAATGGCTATGACCCTGAGATGAATTGTTTGGGGAACAGGTCATATCAGACTGACTTTTAAATAGCTGTCCCCTTTCAACCTCCTGTTTTTCAACTGGGCAACCATTCCTGGCTTAAATGCTACTCCCTATCCCTTAAGGGGGTATATATTTAGGTTTCTATGTGTTTGGACAAAGCATATGCTTTCTTGCCAGATCTGGAGCACTTCCTCAATTTGGATAAGATGGAAAGTGACTGAAATATTTGTATATGGTAATTCTGCACAGAGATTCCTCTGTGGGTCTTAGATTGTTAATGTCTTTAGAAGCCACTTCTCAGGTCCTTTCTCGAGATGGTGAACACAATGGCAGTTGCAGGAAATGATGCTCCTGTGGTCTTACAGCTGTACATAGATTTAAAATTAGGGTGCCATGGGCACTTGATTGGCTCAGTTGGCTCTCGATCTAAGCTCAGGTCTTGATCTCAGGGTTGTGAGTTTAAGCCCCGTGTTGGGCTCCAGGCTGGATGTGGAGCCTATTTAAAAAAATAAAAAATAAAAAAAAATAATAAAATAATAAAATGCGGGTGCCAAAGAATTGCTGTTTTTTTCTTTTTTCTATTCAGTTGGGCGAAGAACACATTTTAACAAGGCAGTTGCTGGCAGTTGTTAATGAAAGGGGATTACCATTTGTGGTAGGCTGAGTATGGCCCCAAAGATATCCACATCCTAATCCCTGGAACCCATGATTATTACCTCATATGGCAAGAGGGACTTGGCAGATGTGATTAAATTAAGAATCTTGAGAGGAGGTGGATTATCCTGGATTATACAGATGGGTCTAAAATGACATCACAAATGTCCTAGTAAAACGAAGGCAGAGGGAGATTTGACTGCAGAAGAGAAGACAATGTGACCACAGAGGCAGTGTTTGGAGTGATGTGGCCACAAGCCAAAGATCACTTAGGGCCGAAAGAAGCTAGAAGAGACAAGGAAGAGATTCTTCCTCTAGGACCTCCAGAAGGCATCAATCCTAATGTCAAGGTTAACACTAGTAACTGTAAGAGAATAAATTTGTGTTGTTTTAAGCCACTATTATTGTGACTATATGTTATAGCAGCCATAGGAAACTGATACACTATCTTACACCAATGGCCTACTTTCAACAATGAAGCCTCCACTATGCAGTTATATCCTTCATGTTTTTTAAAAAATAGATTACCTTTTTTTAAATTGAAGTAGCTGTGCGGGTAGCTATCTATCAGATTTACTTCCTCCCAAATCTAGTTGGCCTGCTTATAACCAAATTCCTTTTTAATTTTTTAATGTTTATTTATTTATTTTGAGGAGTGGAGGGGCAGAGAGAGAGAGGGAGAGAGAATTCCAAGCAGACTCTGTGCTGTCAGCACAGATCCCAATGCGGGGCTTGATCCCACCAACGATGTGATCATGACATGAGCCGAAATCAAGAGCCAGACACTTAATTGACTGAGCCACCCAGGTGCCCCTATAACCAAAAATTTTTAAGGAACTGTGGCCAATGAGGCTCCTGAAGATCAGAAATTCTTGTGCAAGAGAGAAGTGTTTTTGTCACTCACTCCTAGAGGTTTTGACCAATCAGGGTGGCCGTGCTGTGCCCAGGGGCCCTTGTGTACTGCTATACTGAGCAAGCACTGAGCATAATGCATGAGCCATCTGGGGGTCAGTGCTGCTGGTGTGGGGAGACCAGTGATAGAAGAAGCATGATAGACATGTCACAGACCCCTACACTGCCATCCTGAGGTTGAACAGGATGCCACCTTTTCCTACTTTCACACATATTCCTTAGACTCTTCCTTTGGTGCTATACTCACCTTCAATACAAACTGCCCTTGAAATTCACTTAGTTCTGATTGTGTCTTTGTAAACATGCTGGGAGTGGGGACATACAGTGTGATTTGCCTCGGCCCACATACCCTAGGGATATTCTTGGATCCTCCATTCTTGGAGTGGACACAAATTGTTTTTAGTTACGTAGGACCAGGAGAATTTGCAAAGTTATCAACAAGAGCATAGGGTCAGAAAGAAAGAATGAAGCCAAGACAGGGAGCTTTAGAAATGTAATCTCATTTAATTTTCACAATTACCCATAAATTAAGGATACTATGTCAAATTCACAGATAAGCTGAGGACCAGGAAGACTTAAATTACTTGCTCAAAGTTACCCACTTAAGTGCCAGAACTGGGCTCCAAATCCAGACTGGCTTGATTCCAAGGCTCTTGTTTTTCACTACACAATCCTGAAGGCAGCACAGGTTCCTGAACAGAATGTTCTGGGCATCCCAGCCTCTTAGCTCTCACCAAAGAGCCCAGCAAAGAGGAAAAGAAATCCATTCAGAATGCTATTCCCAAGTGACCAGAGGAAAGAGTCTTGTTTTGAAGGCAAAGCCTTTTCTTTAAAACTGTACCCTCTACTCAGCTCATTCCTGAGGAAGGCTCTGGCACATGGAGAACATGGCTTCTTGCTCGGGTGCTGGGTGGAATCCCTGTGGCATTGCTCCAGTAATAACTCTGCCACGGAGATACGCGATCTCTAGCAGTTGTCTGCAAGCATCAGTGCTGTTCCAGTTCGCCTTCCCAACTCCGGTTGTGCTTCACTTCTACCCCACCCTCCACCTGCTCCAGAAGGAGACTGGCAGTGCCCAGAGCTCCAGAAGAAAGGAGTACGGTGAAGTCTGTGTCTCTTGGGGAAAGATTTGTTTTCTGTCATGTCGATGACATGGATGACCCAAGATGAATATCCAAGGACATATCAGAGATAGGTCGGCAGTGGTGCAGGAAAGGAGCAAAGCCTGATTGAGTTTATGAAAGTTTTCCACTAAAGTCAGCAACAGCGCAAATTCAAACCAGGCACAAGGCACTTGAATCTCCCTATGAGTTGTTCATCAAAGGGCTAAAAGAAAGGAAATCTGAGACGGACCAGGGTCTGGCCTAAAAGCTTTCAAGTGATTCCTTTCCGTAAGGAAACTATTTCCTTTGTCTGTGCATGTTCAGGAAAAGTGCCTTTTTGGAACTTGGTTCCCTCTGAATTCAGGTCACAGTTCTTTGGACTAATTAAAAAAAAGAATCATGATATGGAAATGTCTACTGTTCTTCGCACACAAGCACACACACACACTCAGTTACAAATACGTGGTCCTGTTTATTTATTTTGGAATACTATATGATTTTGGTACTTAATCTGGGCTGACTTAAAGTAAGTTTGATAAGGAAGGGCTGTGAAGGAGTTAGCACCCTGGGTATTCAGATTATTGTGACCATACATGCTTAAAATCAGGGAAATCACATGCTATTGTGATACTTCTTACATCCTTTAGAAAAACAGTGAGCCCAGAGCTCAAGTCCACATGTACCTGCATGGGGAAGGAGACTGTTTAGATAGGATTGCACTGATTAGGAGCCAAAAGGAAGAACCAAACCCCACCAGCAAAGGAGCCTTGGCCACCTCCTGACCACAGACTTCCTTTCTTTCGGCACTTTTTCAGACAAAGGGCCCCCAAGGTCTCCGTGTCATTCAATTAAGTCCAGAGGGGTCTTCCCTCAGCCCCTCAAGTTTTCAGCTCCCTGCCTGTGTTCCCTTAAGACACGCCCATGGGTGGCAGACGGGCCAGGACTGAGGTGGGCTAACAGTCAGGGGCATGCTGGTGTGTGTTCTAACTGTGCCTTCACTTAATGGCATTATTCTCTCTCCTGGTTTTTGTTTCTTTCTTTCTGTGCCCCCACCCCCCCCCCAAACCGCTGGTTTCAAATTTCCTTGTTTTCTCTGTAGTCTAATCAAAATCTTAGAAATTAGAGCTGGAAAGGCCTCTTAAACTCGTCTCCTCCACCTCTTGCCAGGGCACGATCGTTCCCTATGGTTAATTTTCCGTAGCTCCAGCCAGGCCTCCCAGAAGGAGTGTCTCTAATCGTGGGGTTCCCACCACTTTCCCTTGGGAGACACCCCCCCTTGCCTCATAGACTTGATGGTAAGGAATACTTTCCGAATACCCAGCCGTCAAATTTCCTTTCTTTCGGTTACTGTAACTCCTCTGAGGCCTCCTCCCCTGGTGGTGGATTTGGGTTCCTGCGCCCACTGCACCCCCTACAGGAGATACTTATTTGATATCCGTATAGAGAAACGGCTATTTTTAAGTAGTTTCTCTTTGGGGGAAATGATTCCAGGGGAATCTGATTCCAGGTCACCCGTCGGTGGACTAAAATTACAAGGTCCTCAATTTAGGAGGCATTCACATTTTTGGGGGGGTAGAGAAACTCTATAAATGAGATACAGTCCAAATTTTGCTCACTAGCTGTCTTTATTTGCGTTAACTAGCTGCTGGAAAATAAGTAGTACGGGCGGTCCTCCTTTATGCTTGTTAACAAAGTGATTGGCTTTATCACAGGGTGACTAGGTGCTTCTGTCTGTTTTTGAGAAGCTAGTCCTTATGGTAGTCCACAAACCTCAGCAGAAAGGATGCCAAACAGTGCTTTCTGCAGACATGGTAGAGTGTTCTGGTTGATGACCCTGCTCTCAGACATGACCAAACCCTTAGTGGAATACGATCCCCCATCAGCCTTTCTCTGGGAAACTTTAAATTTTTTTTATGTTTATTTATTTTTGAGACAGAGAGAGAGAGAACGAGCAGGGGAGGGGCAGAGAGAGGAGACACAGAATCCGAAGCAGGCTCCAGGCTCTGAGCGGTCGGCATACAGCTGAGGTGGGACTTGAACTCAGAAACCGTGAGATCATGACCTGAGCCGAATTTGAATGCTTGACTGCCTGAGCCATCCAGATGCTCCTCTCTGTGAAACTTTAGATTCAGGAAACTTTCAAACAGATCCTGGAGTTTTAGCATAAAGAAGACTTCTTAAAACGAATTCATAATAAATATAAAAAGAGATTGATGACTTTCTGAAAGTCTATTTGAGTAATATAGGAACCAAGTCAGGGTTTTTACAGAGTGCAACAACATTCTTGGAAAGCTGAGAGATCTGCCTGGCTACAAGTTCCTTCCTTATTGCACTGAGGAAAAATACATTAATTAATGAAGAATTGTGTGCAGCTTCCTCTATTTCTATCACGCTACATGTGATTATAACCTGCCTCTCTTTGGGTCTCCTTGGGGTAATTGCCAAAAGCCGAATAAAGTTTGGGGAGCCCAGAAAATTGTCCAGCTGAATGAAAATATCATTTCAGGGGAAAACAGCTTTAATGCTATAAAATCCTCTTCTTTTGTTAAGTTATTGCTCTTCCCTCGTTTGCTTCATGTCTTAGGTTTACACATTTTGCTTTAGCAGTTACTCTCATTTTGAAAACATCCCTTTCTCGGTTGCTTGGCCCTGACCAACCCAGGTGGGAAAAAATTTTGCTTTTAAATATCTTGTTACACCAACAGTTCTTTTCCCCTTAGCAATAATTTTCATCTTCAAACTCATTTTGGGCGTCAGAGTGATTCCCAGTAAGGGATCCCCAAACACCTAGAGGTCCTGAAGGTAGTAATGGGAGTCTATATATTTTACATATTTCAAAAAGCCTAATGGAAATCACATATTTACTCAGAATAAGGCTGCAGAAGAAATCAGCAAAATATCTTTGATTTGGTTAGAAAGAGACTAGAAATACAGCTAGTCTGTGTGTTAAGGACAGACAATTTGTGTGGCTGGGAAAGAGGTCATTGCCATTACAGGGATTTGTGGGTATGACTTGTAGAACTCCAGCTGCTACTCTAGCCCGATTCCTTTGTTTGGTAGATTAACATTTTTGGAGCAAATAGTCTGAGGCAGGAGGAGGGAGAGGAGCAATTTCTTAGAGAGTTTGAGGAGAAGAAAGTCAAGAATCGTCGCTCTATAGTACTCCTTAAATGATGGCTCCATCTTCTCGGCCAGGCACCTTTGCCTTTGATGCCTTTCCAGAAGAAAGGGGAGTCTTACAAGGAATCCAGTGACCCTGGG
The DNA here is from genome assembly GCF_022079265.1 of Lynx rufus. Classification (NCBI taxonomy): domain Eukaryota; kingdom Metazoa; phylum Chordata; class Mammalia; order Carnivora; family Felidae; genus Lynx; species Lynx rufus. The sequence continues at coordinate 16,288,935 of NW_025814837.1, forward strand.
ATTTGTTAGGGCACCTTGTCCGATTTCTCCCTTGCCTCATCCTTCTGATAGGGCAGGAATGTGGTGCAGATTCCAGGGGACTGCTGGTTCTAGTCTCACTCATTGTGGCCTCCACGAGGGCCTTGTTTTTCCTTTCCAGGAACTAAAAGAACATGGCATCATCTATTTCTTCAGTCATCGTGGAAGAGGGAGAATAACCCAGGTATTTTCAATGTTTGAATTCCTTGGAGTATGATGCTTTGTAATCACAAGTTATTATTATCCTATACACGCTCAGAAAATCAAGAACCCAAAGACAGAACCAAATAAGGAGATACTGTCCAAAAAGAGCCCTATATATTTCTGCATATATACATATGCTTGTGTATTTCTACACACATCTACGCATATGTATGCATATCTTACGCACAGGTATACATACGTATGCCTTACGTATACTTGTATACACACACATAGACACACGTACTTTTCCCCTCTTTTTGGTCTGATTTATTAATAATTAGTGTTCCATTAGAAAACGAGTTTTACGTGAACCACACAGTCCTGAAAGCGTTTCAGTGGCAGATCATATTTTACCATTGGGGTTTCAGAAGTCACTGCAGAGTACAATGCCATCTCCATATTCATATTTCAGATCTGTCAAGACACCCGGATAGTTCATGTGATCACATGGATTTCCATTCCAGGCCTTGAGAGACAAGGAGCATGGCCATCACAGAGAGCCGGGGCAATTAAACTGAATCAGCGCTTGGGTCTCAGCGGATGTCCTCTGGGTTACCATGGGGGACGCTGGCTGGTATGAGGTTTAATCAGGCACTAACAGCACCTTGCTGGGAACTTCATGGTTGATAAAGGCAGCCGCATCAGACCAAGTAGCTCCTACTTTTTAAAGAGAAAGCAGCCTCTTTTGAAATGTAAAAAAGGCAGGCTTTGTTGCACCATGCAAGACTGGAGAATCTGAGAGAAGTTGTGGTTTGTTTTCTCCCACGGGCTCCAGCATTTTTCCTGGGTTTTGATAATAAAACGAAAGACGCCCTTTAGGCTACATTTTTAAAGGATCCTCCTCAAGCCCACGGCCTATTCTTCCTTGTGGGTCCCCCTGCTGGGCCCACTGTTAGGTGCGTCTCACTATTACCCCTGTCTTTGTCACGCTGCTTTGTGCACCACATTGGTCACAACCAGGATCTTGTGCCACTGAATATCTGAATGAATGTGCCAAGAAAGAAAGAAAGAAAGAAAGAAAGAAAGAAAGAAAGAAGAAGGTGGGAAGGAAGGAAGGAAGGAAGGAAGGAAGGAAGGAAGGAAGGAAGGAGAGAGGAAGGAAAAGAAGAAAAGGAAATACTGTCCAAACACAGCCCAAGTACACATAAATGGGGCCTCTTCTGAGGTCTCTAACTGCTCTTGTCTCTGAGAAGAAGTTATTCTTTGCCTTGGAGTTTCAATTTTCCTTAACTCTTTTCCAATAGTTTTTATTCCCCACAGAGGTGGGTGGTTGATGGCCCTATTAAAAGAGGCCCTTAATTTGCCTACATGTATACTGACCACATCATTTATGGTTAAAACCAGGAGCCTTTAAAGAGTGAAAGGGGGTGTTATAAACAATCCCCCCCAGGGACAAGAGGCATAGCTCAGGACTGTCACAGGCCAGCTAAGACATGGGGCCCCCCAGTCCCCTGGCAGGTGTCACAGGCCCTGGCAGCACAGCCCACATGTCCTCATACACGGCCTCTGTCCTAACCTCGGACGCTTGTCTTGGAGAATCATAAGCTAAGAGAGTCCACGTAGCAAAACCACATAGGAATCCCAACTATCGAGATCAGGGATTTACAGTTGAGAAAATAAAGAGATACACTGGCATTTCTTTCACAACTGAGAGCTCTGTCTTCTTTCCCAGAGTTACTTAACACTAGTGGTGTGTCTTTACCTACCCCTGTTTCCTCCTCTTCTCTCTCTCTTCTTCCTCCCTGTCTCTCTTTCCTGACTCAGACATACAGCAGGTCCATTGTGACGGGGTTACTGAGGGTGTCCGTCCCCAACATCTCGCTCCTCCGTAGCTCCCAGGGACCTTCACAAAAAGCACATTTAGCACCTTCCCACTGCCGGCTCGGGGTTTTAGCCCCTGCCTTCTCATCAGATTCTTCTAGAGCTGCTGACCCACGGTGACAGTGCTGGGACCCACGAAGGAAATAGCCACTGCTCACCTGCTAACCATTCTGAAGACCCGAAGCACCTTTTGGGGCCGGTGGGGGTCAGGAAGGGAATGGGGTGCAACACCTTGGCCACTCGCCACCAGTTACATTACCCCATCCTTACAGCCTTTGCCTGCAGCTCTGGTCCCAAGAAGGGAAAGGTGCCAAAATCCCTCCTCAAAAGCTCTTAGTTACTGTCACAGGGTTGGGTTTTTCCCTCTCCACATTTTAATTCCACTTAATTATCGTATTCCCTTTCAAATGAGATTAGGAGGAAGAAGAGTTAAAGAAGAAGGGGTAACAGGAAATCCGAGGCACTTCTAGGGAATATTCCTGGGGTGAAATAACAGGGTGACAGTTATTTTGAGACAAAGGGGAGGAGTGGGAGACTGGTGACACGATTGGGATAATGAAATATTGGTGACAAAAAGGTCCAGGAATGTGATCAAGTGTCAGAGGGCCCTTGAAGGAAAGAATTCCCTGTTTACTCCCCGCGAGTCTGTTTTTAAAGCCAGTTCTTAAAAACTAAAACAAAACTTTGTGTCTGTTGTCACAATTTCTCTCCAGCGTGAAACATGACAGTATTTAAGCCTTCATTGACACATCTGTAATGCCCCAAAGAGAAAGGGGTTAATGGAAAAGGTTGCAAACCTTCCAGTACACGGGGCTTGAATCAGGCGTACGTGCACGTTCCTGTGTCTGTGTGTGTGTGTTTATTCCTGGGCTTTTCTTTCCAGAAGATGTTGACGGTGGCTGCACTGTATCTTAACTGTCAAGCTATTTTTTCCTTGCTAGCTTTCATTTGTGTTTTTCTTCACCTTTTGGAGACCCCTTACCTCTCCTCTCTTAAATCTACACTCACCACAGAGCAGACATAATCCCAGATTTTCAGTAAATCAACACTATTTGCTCCCCACTGACTGAGAGAATTTGATACTGACAGACTGTTATACCTAAAAGAAAAATACTGCTATGGTTCCTCTCCTATTCTTCGCCTGGAAGGGAACGCAGGGAGGAGTGTGTGTGGTATCCATTATAAATTAGGTAACCCGGGCCCCGTTATTCTTCACGTGTATTTCATGAAAGTGGGTGCATATGTTACCCTATCCTTGTCCACATCTTTGACCAAACAAACCCCAGTACCTGGAGTATTTCCAAACGCAATTAACTCCCTTCAGTAAGGGCACGGGTGATTTATTCAGACTGCGGCAAGAGTAGAGTCCACTGCCCGAGACAATGCACGCCCCACCATGCGTGAGACAGAGGCTGCCACATGGGGCCTCTGAACGCCACACGTTGACAGTTCTGGGCTCCATCTTGTGGAGGCACATTCTGGGGAGGGGGACGAAAGAGCAGTTTTCTTTGTGATTCATCTCTGCATCCATGATGGGCATGGTGGCAGATTCAGACTTTGTGTTCCTGGGTCGGAATTACTGAACAGAACTGTCTTGAAGGTTTCTGACCCTCTGAATTTAGACATCAGGTCGTGAGCTCATGCTTAAAGTTAGAACCGACTCCGTGCCGGATACGAGACTTCTGCCCCCAATATGTCCCAGTCTGCCTCAGGGAGGTATCCAACAGCTGCATGCTCAGGCCGGAGGCCAGTGAGGTGCCAGGTAGGCGTGATGTAGGCTTCAGAGCGGGAAAAATGCCTCAGGCACAGTAATTGGCAGCCATAGTCTTGGTGACCTCAGTCATCACCAAGACCAGTGACCAAGGGAGACTGAGTCGTTGTTTATTACTTTGAAGAGCGTGGATAAGATATCATAAACTGTTTGAGGACAGTTTTTCCAAGGAACAAACACCAGGAGCGATATGTGCTCTGAAGGTATATGCAGGAAGGGGAAGAGGTTTTACCATCAATTATACCTGTGAAATGATGCAAATGTACCCCCCCCCCGGAAATTCTCACACCATATTCATTTATTAAAGGCAATGAGAAATCTTTCAACATAAAGCTAAACGTGGCATTTCCCATATTTATTTGGTCTGAGGACTTCCTACTCCTCAGCCTTCAGAATACCTATTGATATTCTGGGAATGACTGGCTCGGGCACCAATCTGTTCCTGGTGCCTATCACTGCCCAGCACTGAGAAAGCAGTCGGTATGGTTTCACAAATATGGATTCAGCCCCAGGCATTGGTCTAGGTCCTGGGGACATAGAAACGACTTGAACAGACAATTCCTGCCCTAATCTAGTCTATCCCAAGCTCAGTTTGATCGATGAGGGTTCAATACCAGCCCAATCCGTTAGGGTCACTACAAGTGAAACGGAACCAGCCTGGGGCACGCAGATGAAGTGCCTGTGGGAGTCCCCAGCCATGCCCACGGGGCTTTTTGGGTAGAATGTGGTCACCCTCTGCCACGGCAGGTTCCTGGACATTGCTACATTCAGCAGCAAGCACACCACCAGACTACTTTGCAGGGCATCAAGCTTTTGTCTGTCAATCCCAGCTCTGTGGCTGCCACAGCATGTGAGTCAGGAGGTAAAATCACTCATTTTCACTCTACCTCGGTTTCCTAACATGTAGCAAATAGGGATGATTAATAATATTCATCTCCCATTTCATATCCCCTTTGGGAGATGCCAACCTCTCTGTAACACATAATATAGTGCCTGGGCCCTCTGGGCATTCAAGACTATTTAAATTATTACATAAAAGCAGAATTCCATTCCTCCTATTTCATCCTTTTCAGCCTCTATATGTATTTTTTTTCCATAGGCAATGTTTCTCTTCTGGTTTCTGTTTTGTTTTCTGAGGGCAACGTCTGATGAAAGAAAACAATCACCTCTTCCTCTGTGAAGTTAAAAATCCCCCAACTTCTCCTTTGGTGCCCAGCCATCCCACTGAGTGTCAGCATGCATCTGTCTCCTTCACTCATTTTCCTTGGACCCTCTCTGTGTTTTTAGTAATTGATTAGGGGCCCTGCAGAGGTCTCCTCCACACCCTGTGGTCTGTTTCATTTGTGATGACCACACCTCCCTCACAACCCACTGAGATGTCAAAAGCTGCTATTCAGAGACTGGCTGATCAATTGAAGTAGGTTTTGGCTGGGAAGAGTCCCATCTCTCTGCCTTTCCTCCCCAGTGCCTGGATCTTGCTGAGATCCTCCTGATCTTGGGGACTTGGCAAGCAGAGAGCTCAAACTCAAAAGTGCTGGGACAGTGATGTGGGGGTTGCCTTTCTGTGTGGGAGGCAGGTCTCTGTCCCAACTCCCAGCACTCGTGACCTTGCTGAGAAGTACTGAGCATGCGTCAGTCACAGATCAGCTCTTATCTCCCTTGAGTCCTTATCTTGCTCTACTGGTTAGGGACCTAGGTTCCTAGGACCTAGGACTCAGCCTCTGGGTTGAAGCCTGCATTTTTGCATAACCCCACCCCCCACCCACCCCTTCCACTGGATGGACCAGAGGTGCTGATGATCAGTAACAAGTCCTAGATCCTTTTACCTCCTGTCATCACTGCCACACATCAGTCAGTGCATTATTTGTCCATGTTCTTGGAGGCAAGCCCAAGAGATGGCAGAGAGAGAAAGAACACACTGACTCTGAGAACTTGAGAGGGCTAGCCCATTCAGGAAGCTACTGTGAATGGACCCTTGGGGGAAAGGTGCTCTTCTAGAAGTTTTAAGTAAGCTCTTCTAAGGTGCCAGATGGCACCTTATGCCATGTACTGAATGCCAGACACTCAGAAATTGTGTGGTGACACAAGTGAGTGCCTGTAAAGCTGGTGAGATTTTAAATAAGGTCTGTGGATTCTACAAATGTCAGTTTCTTGCTTTTGATGTTCGACTACAGTCATGTAAGATGTTACCAATGGGGGAAACTGGGTGAAGGGTCCATAGGACCTTCCTGTATCAACTTTATGACTTCCTGTGAATCTATAATTATTTCAAAATAAGCAGTTTTAAATATTGCGTGGTGAGAATGAGCAAACATTCTATTCCCAGAAAAGTAGTTTAAAATTCAGGGCCTCCTTGTGGATCCTATCCACTCTTTAGTTCCAATAAGACTGTAACAACCAAGATTTTCTCAATAAACATTCATTGAGGGTGCACTAAGGTAGCAGGCACTGAGGATCTATTTTTAGCACAGTTTCACACAAATGACAGAGAATAGATGCTGGATGAATGATTGAGTGAATGTGAGAAGAAAGGTAGACCCCATCACACCAGCTGGATGGCAGGGGAGTCACAGTCCTTTATTCTTACCACAAAATGGCTTAATGGTTTGAACTGGAATGTGGAACCCCAAAACGTATGGCAGTTGATACATTTGATCATCAAACAGGCCTTTTGACAATAAATCGACCATGATTATAATGACAATGGCTGCCTTCCAGTGCTGCCCCCGAGAGTCAGTATTTTTCATTTTGATAGTCTCACTCTGAAGGGCAGGTAGGAATTTTGACAATGAAGGGAGTGAGGCCACCAGATCCTCTACACACAAAGCCACTTTGAACTTTTGTAAGCATGTGGCTGTCCCTGAGAATTGAAGCAGGCCTACAAGACCAGTTCTTTAGTGCCTGAAATGGATTGATTTCACTGGAGTAAAATAAAGAACATCCGTTTGGGAAAAACCAAGCATCAAAGTGATCCAGCCACTTGAGCTCTTTAAGGAACTTGAGTTCTATCCTTCCTACCTGTTCCTTCATCCTCCCTCCAGATGGTAGACAGCCCTGCCTGCCCTAAGCAGACTCATTGGGTCAATCTCCCCCATGACGGGAGGAGCTTCTGACCACCGTTGACAAAGCAGAGAGGAACAAGCCATGGTGGGTACAAAGTGACTGTCTCCCCTGTGTTCCAGAATGAAGTCTGGCCCTATAGCTCTGCATGCTGTCATCAAGTAATTAAAGAGATCTGACACATCAGAGAATGGTTAAGATTCCTCTGTGTGGCTCCAGAAAGAAGATAGGACAGGATGGTGGTCTGGACAGAACCTTGGTACTAACTATTCGATGCCTCACAAAATAGAAAGAATGGCTTATTCAAGAGGGAATATGCTTGGCATTCTGGGGACATCCCTGAAAAAGCTGGATGGTCACTTAAGTAATATGGGATAGAAGGGTTTTCTTCACAGGATAGAGACTTGAGGTGGAAGATCTGGTCTGACCTTCCTAAGTCCAAGTTCACATGTTTCTGCCAAGTTCAGCAAGGACTCCTGAAGAACGTGTGAGGCCTGAGCAGAGCCCAGTAAACGCAAACAACAAATGTTTCCCCACCATATCCATCCCTATCTCCCCACCAGGGCTCAGGACAACTGCCCTGGCAGCCACTGGTTTCTGCATTTCAGCTCTGTCTTGTATGGATCACACCTTCTTGTTGAGCAGAGGTGAGAGTGAAGGAGTGGAGGTGAGTGAGAGGAAGACTCCAGGTCAGTCTCCCTGAGGGCTCTCTAGGAATTGTGATTCTTTCCCAGCGGGCAGACCACGCAGGCCAGTGGGAGATCACACACAGATCAGCATTTGCTCAAAGGAACCTATCAAATCCCACAGCATAAAAAAAGCTTCAAAATTTTCTCAGGAAATGAATTCCAACCTCTCCTCCAAATTCTAACTCATTATATCATGAAAGCTTACTTTGGAAATCATGTCAAATTCTAAATTGGAAGGACACTCAATCTCTGAGCACCTACTATGTTCCCTGTGCAGTAGCTTGTGGTTTTGCATCCTTGGTACAGAGATATGGATAACTGCCTTAATGTCTAATAGTAATGACGGGGGTGGGGGGGGGTGTGTGTTGGGGGGCAGAGTGGGAAGACTTTGATTTTAATGTAATAGCTTCTACATTGTGCAATAACTCTGGTGAATCACTGTTCCTGGACCTCTGGTTTTTCCTCGTATGAGTGGATAAAGATTTAAGAGGGAAGTGACTGGGAAACTTGTGTTTGGGTTAATGTAAATAAGACACAAGGTTTTCATGCCCTTCTGCTTTCACTGGGGACTCATTTCCCTAATACAGTCTCGTTGTAAAACAATCCACTCCCGAGGAGGTCAACAGTGAAAAGTTTGTCTTCTGAAATTAGTAATCAAAGAGTGAAAATAATTAATAGAGAAAACAGCACAGTTCCACACTGCGTTCCCATGTAGATGTCTATAGAACAATAAATCAGTGGGGGAAAGAAACAATATAGGCATTTACAATTAGGCCTCATGCATAATGCCCTGGAAGGAGGATTTGTGTTAAAAAAGACAACATCTGCCGCAAGTTGGTTTATAAATAATACAGCTAGATATTCAGGTAATGACATGACAGACGGTCTCTTGTGTCCTTGTCCTTTTGTGTCCAGTGCTGAATGTGTTTACATCCCGCAGCTTATGACATACATGCCTGGCCTGTTTGTGCTCGGGCCAGGAGCTTCTTTCTCTCTTCTCTAGTTAAATGCTTCTTTGCCCAAACCATAGCATTCCACATCGACGACCCAGATATCCAGAGAAATCTGCTCCATTTGGTTTTAATTGATCCCTTACTGTGAGAAGGTAAGCGCCTGAAAGGAGTGTGATCAGATGCACACTCAGCACTCTCATCCATGAACCAATTTCTTTTGTGTTGACACCCAGGCTTGACAAAAAGAGTGATGGTTAAGGTCAAGTGCATGAAAGCTAATTCTAAACAATGATGGATGAGCCAAGGCCTGGACTCTATCTTATCTAGGATGTTCTGCTAAAAGGTTGGGTATCCCCCCTCCCCATTTTGAAAAGTCTCCTAATTCTCAAATTAATGAAGTTATCACAGATCCACTATTTGTGGGGGATCTTTTCTTTTCTTTTATTATTCAGCTCTAGACCACTCTGCTGACAGCAATGTGAATGATGGCCTTCAAGCAGATGATTCTTCTTTGCCATGAAGGAACTGATAAATACTGCCTGTCTCTGCAATAAATTGTGCATGAAATAGTCCACTCTGGTAATCTACAGAGTTATGGTAAGGGAAATGGTGTTGTGAGGAAACACAGCAAAACTGCAATTAACTGAAACCCAATTGAACGGAATCCTCAAATAACCTGAACCATGTTTTTATTTATTACTGTTTGTGTCTATTTGTGTTCTACTTTGGAGAACATATCATAGCAAAATAAGGTGCTGTTGGGGGCCTAATCAAAAAGTTCATTTTTCACAGTATTTAATGTAATGAGTAGACATTCATTTCAACCTCTGCTACCTGCTAGGTCTTCAGTGCTGTCGTGTAAGATTTCCTATTTGTAATGATGACTCAGGAACCCAGCAGCACCCAGAATTCTCAAATTAAACTAAAAATAAGCTTACCAATTTTCATTTCCTACAAGACGAAAGCACATTGATGTATTGTACACATGTTTTTCTGCCATGAAGATTCAATTAAAAAATCGACAAAAAAAATATTTTAAGTTCTAAATCTCAAGCTCTGGTTTGGGTATGTAGAGATTTTTACTGTATTTAGAAATGCACGATGCATTTCAAAAATAAATTTAAATAAGTTGTCAGGTCAATTTTTGTTAGGTTTTTTTTTTTTGGATGGATGGATGCTATAAACTGCATTCTTTGGGGGGGTATTTACTTATTTATTTATTCATTATCTATTTTTATTTCTTTGGAATTGCACTATAGTTAACATACAGTGTTATATTCATTTCAGGTGTGCAATATAGTGATATTCAACAACTCAGTACATTACTCAGTGCTCATCATGATGAGCATATTCTTAATCCCCTTCATCTATTTCATCTGTCCCCTTACCTACCTCCCCTCTAGAAATAGAAGTCCTGGAACATTTGCAGGTTTTACTTGCATCCTGTCTCTTAACATCACTTTGGTCAAAGCAAGTAAGATATTAGATCCCCTGTTAGCTTTCTACTGCTTCCATAACAAATTACCACAAACTTAGTGGCTTAAAACAACACAAATTTATTATCTCACAGTTATGTAGGGTCAGAAGTCTGACACAAGTCTCAAAGGACTAAATTCAAGATGTCAGCAGAACCATGCTCGTTACTAGAGAGAAGTGCGGGGGACGAATTTCTTTCCCAAGTTCATTCAGGCTGTTGGGCAAATTCAGTTCCCTGTGGTTGCAGGACTGAGGTCCCTGTTTCCCTTCTGGCTGTTAGTCAGAGATCCACCTTGGCTCCTAGATACCACCCACATTTCTTCTTCTTCTCCATCCTTCCACCCCCCTATCCCATCCATCTTCAAAGTCAACAAGGGTATATCAAGTCCTTCTCACTCTTCATGTCTCTCTGAAGCCCCCTGGTGCTGCATATTTTCTGCCATACCTCTCTGATTGACTTCAGCCAGACATACAACTCATTTTTAAGGGCTCTTGTGATTAAATTGAGCCTACCTAGATAATCTAGAATATTCTTCTTGATTTCAGATCTGTAACCTCAATTCCATCTATGAATGGAATTCAGAGCTGTGCCTAGATTTATATAATTGAATAGTCAGTGGACAGAAGCCTTGAGTTTTGACTACTGCAGACCCCAGATCAAGGGGCATGGACATATACTCTGCTCACCATGATATGGCAGCCAGCATCAGTGGGGGAAATTATAGTCTTACCAAAAAGAAGACAGAAAGACTGAATATATTGAAAAATCAAAACCAGGTATCAGCAAAACTTTTCTGTTAGGGACTAACTGGTAAATATTTTAGGCTTTGTAAAATATCTGGTCTCTGTCATAACAATTTACTTCTGCCATTGTAACTCAAAAGCAGCCATAGGCGATTCATAAACAAATGGGTATGAATAAAACTTTACAAAAACAGGCAGTAGGCTGAATTTGGCCCACAAGCTGTAGTTTGCCAACCCCTCAAATAAACTACCATGTTCTCCACCAGGCTCCTTCTAAAAATAAGAGGCTTTGGTGATAGGTCATGTCTTGTAATATCAAGTGAGCCTCAAGATAACAAAACCAAACAAACATTAGTTCCTTATCACAGGAACTGATTTTACCTTCAGCAGTTTTTTGTCTAAAAGCTTCTTTCAAATTGATATGTTCTACCATGTAAGGTAAGGTTGACAGACTGAAGTATTACACTTGATTATCTGTCAGTTGGCTGCACTGTGCAAGATCGCACCAAGTGTTTGTGGGCAAATTACACATTGACTGTCCAGGAAAGTCTTTGAACATCATACATACCTTGGTGCTGAGGCAGGGGCAGCCTAAGGTGGCTAAGTCACTTGTGATATGTTGGTCGCTTGCCTACGTAAGGATTGTCCCCATTCCCCATAGATATGGCTCTAGTAGAGGCATCCTACTCCTATTGAGAATTTCTATCACATCCTCTTGGGAATGAGACGGTCATTCTGAAATCTGGAAATTCTTGTCTTGGGGAGAGACAGTTGTCAGAAACTTTGAGTCTTCCAGATTTTAGTTCAGTTCAGCCTGATAAACACTGAACGTCTACTATGTGCCCAACACTGGGCTAAAGAATAAAAATGACCACCAAGTCCTTCATGTGGCATGTTGACTGTAATGGCAACCACACTGGGTCCTGGTGGAGGTGCTCTGGCAGGCTGAACAGGGTCTCTTTGCATTAATCTTCCTAATTTTTTGACTTTCCTGAGCATTTTCTTGTGGAGCATTAAGCATTTTCTTTGTAACAGTTGATTAAAAGGTTGCTATTACTGAAGAAAACAGTTTTAAAAACAAAAGCAGTTAGTAGCTTTTATCCATCATCAAGGAATTAACCAATTGGCAACAAGTGGGACAGCTCAATTTCTTTAGCTATCTGAGGCCTAAATAACTTAATTGGGGAAGCATGTTAAAAGGAATGGAATGGCATTCATTATGGATTAAGTTAATACATTTCAGACCCATCACATGGCTTAATTTAACAAATTCCACATCTTACTGTTTGGCAGGAAATGGCATCTCATGAACATCATTACCAGTCAGTCAGTTAGTTGAAAAGGCTGACTCCATCTGAAAACTGTTAATCTTAATAATAGTGTACTTTGCTTTAGCAAAATCCTTTGGTGTGCTTGGGAAGCTTGGGACTCTACTGCCAGCCTCCCCGAGGCCTTCCCGTCCCACCATGCTACTCAAAGCGAGGAAAAAAAAATACCACTCACACTTTCCAGTTAAATCCATCTGAAATGGAGTGGGGTTAGTCCACTGTTGGGAAAACTGGATGTATCCTACCATGATTACCTCTAAATTTTAAACCAGAAATCATTGAATTATAACATGCACATGTTTCTATGTCATTAGATCAATTATACTCTTGATATAGGAAGGGGAAAATGAAGAACTTGGTGAAAAATAATACAAATTGCTACTTTTTATTATTGGCCATCTACTGTGGACCAGGGGATCTGTGTGCATTAACTCATTTACTCCTCAAAGTAAATGTGTAAGATCAGTGTTGCTACTCCTAATTTGCTGGTGAGGAAATTGAATCTCAACAAAGTTAAATAATTTGGCGGTGGTCACGACTGTTAGAGGCAGGATTTCAACCAAATCTTATTGATTTCAGTTCCTCAGATTTATACCTTTCACTCCACCACATTGCCTCTGGAGAAAAATTGGGGCTTTAGTCACAATGCTTGAAGTGATCCATCTTCCTTCAACACTCCAACCAAAACATGTCACCTCCAACTTGTGTGGACAGTATTTGGTGAAGACACTTATCATAGAGAAGAGATTCTCTCAACTTTGCTCCTCCCCTCTGCCAGAAAATATGCATGAAGAATTTACACTTTTCCTCCAAGCCTCAGAGGTGCCACAAATGCAAATAGAGGCAGGCTGCAGCTTCCCATTTCCTATAAGCCACAGGCCACAGGACTTTCTGGCCTACTGTGGGGCAGCCATCCATCACAAAAGTAGAAAGAAGCTAAAATTCATCTGTTTACAGCTTCTCTTACTCTGCCGTCATGACTCCTGTATCAGTCTAATAGTGCCATGTAAAACAACCATAACATCTCGGCAGCCACAGCAATAAATGTTTATTTCTCATTCACTCATCTGCAGTCAGTTTGGATGGCTCTGATTCAGGCAGTGCCTCTGGGTGTGAGCCAATACTGAGCTGACCCTGGCAGGGCTCCAAATCTGGGCCCTGGTATGGATCAGGGAGTGGCCTGGGTTGTGTTCATCTCACCTTGCCTTAGGTGGGTTTCTGGTCTGCTCTACGTACCTCTCACTATTCTTGGACCAGTAGGGTATTTCTCCTCTTGGAGATGGACTGAGTACAAGAGAGGCAAGAGAAAGAAAGCACTGCTCATAAGAGTCAGAAGAGACTGACTGTCACTTCCACCCATATGTCTTGGCACCATGTCTTGGGTTGAATATCTCACTGACTTGAAAAGGAAATTACAGTTCTACCAGCAATGAAGAAGCAGAGAAGGGAAATCTGCCAAAGGGAGGGTAGGAATAGCCTATGCAATACAGTTTTCTAGCAATCAACTCTTCCACTTACTTATTAAGTCAGCACTTGCACAGGCAGAGGTGAGCCCCCACCCCAAGCTCTTTGAACACCAGCTGGGACTATGTACACATCAACTGTCTTGGTGAGTGCAGTGAACACCATGTCAATCACGTTAGGCTACATGACAAAGTCATCCCTCTTTTTATCATGGAGTGGCTTTAGAGTTCAGCATTACCCACAAGTGAGGGTGTGAGTTGTTGGGCTCAGAAGCCTGGTTCCTGGGTGCAACTGTGGACTTTTTCCAGAAGTACTGGCCTACAGCAGATTATTTCACTGTGGCTGCCAACATAGTTACATAGAATACAGTCCTTACAGTAATTTCCAAGAGATACAACTCACTCTTGGGTAATGCCTACATCTCGCTTTTATCACCATGCTCAATGACTATCTTTTATTCATTGATTCAGCATTTATAGAACTTCAACTATGTTCCACATGCTGCCCTAGGATTTGGAAGTAGAAAGCTGCCAATTCATAGCTCAAGCCCACTGGGAGATAACCATCTAGTTGTCAAGGCAAACATGTAAAAGAACAATAATTTTTAAAAGAGCTAGTAATTATTGATCACTGATTACATGCTAGATATTATTCTGTATTCTTTTTTTCATGTATTAAATCACTAAATGCTAACAATTGTATGAGGTAGGTAATGCTATTACCTTTAAAAAAAACAGATGAGATATGTGGAATTTAAGAAACAAAACAGATGGACATATGGAACGGGGAGGGGAGAGGGAAACAAACCACAAGAGACTCTTAACAATAGAGAACAAACTGAGGGTTGCTGGAGGGAGGTGAGTATGGGATGGGCTAGATGGGCGATGGGTATCAAGAAGGGCACTTGTTGTGATGAGCACTGGGTGTTGTAAGTAAATGACGAATCACTGAATTTTACTCCTGAAACCAACATTACATTGTATGTTAACTAACTAAAATTTAAATTAAAAAAAAATAAGAATAAACAGATGAGAAACTGAAACAGATAAAGTAGTTTGTTTCTGGTCACAGAGTCATTAAATGGCAAAGCCAGGAGCTGAGCCCAGGAAATCTGCATCAGATTTCATCTATCAGTATGATGAACTTCCATCAAAAACTGATAGGTGCTAAGAGATTTAAGGTTTGAATATCTGGTGCCCTTGGTAGCAGAAAGATGGGAGAGCACCTCAGTCTCTACAGAAAGTTTTCACGAAGAAAATGGCCCTGGGATTGGGTCGGGAAGGACAGGGTTGGCACACGCAGGTAAGTGAGAGAAGAGCATTTCTGTCAGTACGGGCCATGCATGGAAGCAGGAGAAAGCAGAATTCAAAGTTCAATGTGGCAGGAGTTGAGGATAACTGAGCTACTTTTACTTGGCAAGATGAACTGGTTTGAAATGCATTTCCTCTCCCTCACAATTATCACTTTTTGAAAAGAAAGCTCAAATGTTGGAAAGCTGGAGAAAGAAGAAAATCAAAACATATCGATAATATTCAAGCAGAACAGTCCACCCATAAATGAATAACTGAATATGTGTGAGAAATATTTTTACTTCCGTGGAAATATGCCCAAATTCAGCCTGTCTTGTGATGGCTTAGATGAGTTTTAGCCAAGGACAGGTCTGTACCAACCATTTAGATCCAATCGAATGCAAATTTATCTGTGATTGAGCAAAACAGAATAAATAAAATAACTAAGCCCATTAGAAGGTACTTTCAAGAGATCGAATCATTAAAGAACAGTGCTGAGTTGACTGAAAAGTAGAGAAAATCATCCAAAATTAGTTTCCACTTAGATAGGGACTGGCTAAATAATTTATCTTACTGGGAGGTGACTTCATTCATTCATTTAACAAATATGTATTTTAAAAAATCTATCGAGTATGTACTCTGATTCGGGCTTTATTCCAGCCTCTGGGTATACAATGGCCGACAAGGGTAGAGCAAGACCCACTCCTGTGGAACTTCCATCTAATACAGGGGACAGAACAGAGTAAGGAAGTGCTTGGTCAGGCACCCACCAGTGAGTGGCCTGCATTTCATATACAGGCTTGTAAAGCAGGCATCTTTCAGGGAGACAAATTTCTTGAGCCATTGAATGGGAGAATATTTCTTTGTGTGAGAGCATTCCATATACTTTGAGCATTTGTGCATGGGGGTGGGGTGGGGAGGTCTCAGCACTATGAAACCTCACATTCATTCTCTGCTCCTCTGTTGCTGGCTACATGGGGTCTGGACTACTGAGGAACAGCTTCATAAAATGGTTTAGCCAGCCCTGGCAGTCAGCAAAACAGTCCTGGAGTAGGAAGGGACCAAAATACCTTTTAATGGGATGCATTTCCAAATTTTGGACTGATTAAGATGTGGACACAAATGCTAGGCAGATAGTAAAAACGTATCGGCTTTGTCTCTGCAAAGGGTGTTTTGGAGATTATAGCGCTTACACAGTTCAGTGGAAAAAAAGACCATGGAGTCTGACTTTTATTTTGAAAAGTCTTTGCTATTTACTCAGAGCTGTGTTGCCGGAATATAGGAGAGGCGTGCTCACCAATCAGAAGCTAGGTGCTGGGAATTATGTAGATGCTCCACACAGATCCCCTTGGATCCCATTCTGCGTACCCACACCTACCCTCCTTGCTCACACATCATATCTTGTTCAACATCACACTTAGGCTATTAGAACCTGCTTTGCTTTCATGACATCCTCCCTGGAGCATCCCTTAACCAATGACCGAAGGGCACATAAGTACAAAGCCCCTTGCCTCTGAAGACAATTCTGAGGTGGAATTTAGGCTCTGGAGAGATCAGGATGAAATCCACCTCTGTGAGTCTCTGGCTGAGATCACACATTGCTTGGTTTCTTGCCTTCTTGGCCCTAACTTGGCCCTGATTTCATTACCAGGTTTCCTGAGGAGGCATCCTTAATACATTATTGTGTACAAATCTTCGTCTCAGGGTCTGCTTCTGGGGAACCCAACCTAACACACTGGACAAACCTGACATGTTCTTTTACTCAACAATTTCAGACTTTCTTTCATGTATAAAAGTGTAAACCAAGGCTGCTTTTCAGAATTGCCTTCTGGTCAACAGAGATGAGGTTTTCTCTGATTCTCAAGTAAAGGAAGGTGGCTTGTAACACCCAGGGAAGGATTTTTTTATGACCAGTCAGAGAAGATAGGGGGGCGCCTACTAGTCTTAAAGTAACAATCTTCCAAAGACTTAAGTTTATTGATTTATTTTGAGAGAGAGAGAGAGAGAGAGAGAGAGAGAGAGAGAGAAGGGGGAGGGAAAGGGGCAGAGAGTGAGGGCGAGAAAGAGAACCCCAAGCAGGCTTTGCCTGGTCAGAATGGAGCTTGACGCAGGGCTCAAACTCATGAACTGCGAGATCGTGACCCGAGCCAAAATTAAGAGTTGGACGCTTAACCAACTGAACCACGCAGCTGCCCCTCTTCCAAAGATGTTTTTAAGGAGTGCTCATTTCAAATGTTCAAGAGATAGGCACAGTATTTGGACAGTGAAATATTAAGTATCTATCATTTTGCTGCAATTTTAACCTTCTTTACCTAGTAGTAACTAAGGTGATGCTAAACTGTCACAGAGGTCAATCTGTGTCTGGACTGTCTATCAAATGATGGGATGTGGTCCCAGGAACTTTTGGGAGTGCATATATTCAGGTAGCAAGTCTCTAGAATCGCTAAATTGGCATTCGGCTCATATTTTTATTTTGGTGCTGTTCTAGACTCTGAACAAAGTGGTGAACAGGTTAGAGCACAATCCTGTCCTCATAAATCGTTAGATTTAAATGGTTCTGTCTTGGATGCTTACTCTTTCTTCTTAGCAGAATTTGTGGGAAGGAATGCTGGTTAAAGCAGCAGGTGGCACAGGGAAAGAGTACATAGCAGTACATAAGCAACGGGGGAACAATAGAGGGAAAGAAGAAAAAAACTAGCACCTCAAGTTGTATGTGTATTGCTTCTCCACCAGATGCATACCACAAACTCCCTGTTTTAACTGCAAAGCTGCTTGGAGATGAACAACACATGCAACAGGTCAGCCAGGAAGAGCCACTGAAGTTACATGGTGACTCACCAGGCTCAAAGGCACAGCAATAAAGTAGGTCATGAGCTGCTCCCCTCTTTGGAGGATGGTGCTGTATTTCTTGGTTTTATGAGAAAACTCCCTGGGATTCCAGGCTCCACCGCCTTGCAGTACTATTCATTCCTTCAAAGCGATTTCTTTCCTCCTCTAAAAGGTTCTCCACAGCTGTCTGGCACTGTGCTCTGAACAGAGCTATGTGCGACTGAAAGCAGACAGCTACCTGGTTTCCATCACGGCGGCTAAGAGAGCTAATGGGCTCAGGCACGGGATTACACATCATCCCCAGCATTCTGGGTAATTTGTAAGGGAGACACTACTTGACTCCTGCCTGCTTGGGATATGTCACAGGAAGACTTCAACCTGCAGAAACAGAGGTTGGTGAAAAGATCATCCTGAGGTTGAGCAACTTTTGCAGAATTGCGTTATTGGAGCCGGAAAAAACACGAAGTTGTAACACACCCTCTTAAGCATCTGATCGTTTTCTCAGGACTCAGGGACGAGGCAAGAATCAGCTACCCTGATGGCCAGCTGACTTGCCTGAGCAAGTAGACCTGAGCTGGCCCTGGACGCAGCAGACAGGGGTGAGCTGCAGACACCCAGGCTCTTGCCAGACTCTTTCTGGCATCCAAATGGGGATGACAATACTTACACACCAGCTGGAAACAGAAGGGACTGAGTTTTCAGTGGAAATGGTAAAGTCTTTGTGCTCTCCATTAAGACATTTTGTGAAACAAGGCATATAGATTCTCAGCTGCTCTCAGATGTGCCTCTAAAACCCCATGGCTAACAGAGCCCAATGCCTAATGGAATCCAGGCCCTGCCCTTCTCCCTCGAGTCCCTCATTCCTCCACAGTCTCAGTTCATGGGACACTTACTAGATTTCCAAATCCATAAAGATGAACTTCTCTTTATACTAATGCTAAATTGGAAAAGTTGGGAGATTAGGGAAAATTAATGATATTAATGAATAGTATCATTATTAATAACACTTATTAAGCACCAACTATTCACCAGCCATTGTACTAAATGCTTTATTTTTTTTTTTTCATTTAATCAACACAGCAAGCTTAAGAGGGAGGGAGTTATTAGCATTATCTCCATTTTATGGAAGAGGAGACAGGCTTGGTGATGGTAAAACACTCATCCAATGTTCAGACACAGCTTATAAAGAGCTGAGTGGGATTCAAAGCCCATCTGATTTCAGAGCCCAGGTTTGTTTTTTGTTTTTTTTTTTTTCAACGTTTATTTTTATTTTTGGGACAGAGAGAGACAGAGCATGAACGGGGGAGGGGCAGAGAGAGAGGGAGACACAGAATCGGAAACAGGCTCCAGGCTCCGAGCCATCAGCCCAGAGCCCGACGCGGGGCTCGAACTCCCGGACCGCGAGATCGTGACCTGGCTGAAGTCGGACGCTTAACCGACTGCGCCACCCAGGCGCCCCCAGAGCCCAGGTTCTTAAACCACTACACTGATTTCCTTTTCACACCTCCCACACCTCAGCCACATTCCAGCATCTGAACAACCCCCAGCCATTCACTGCAGGCGGTCACACTAACTGGATTTAGGACAACCTCTGTCCTTGACTGGGCTATCACAGGTGTGTTTGTTTAGGACACTTTGGGCCTCCTCTGGAAATGCACCCTTTTCTCCTTTCCATCTTTAGCCATGCAAGTCCCTTCCCCCTTCTCAATACAGAAATGTCCAATATAGAAATTCTTCAGGTATTTCCACCTTGCTATGAATTTAAGTCCTCTCTTCCAGGAACAATGCCTTACGGAATGAAGAACTTTCCCTTCTTAAAGAGCTTGTGACAGGGGCGCCTGGGTGGCGCAGTCGGTTAAGCGTCCGACTTCAGCCAGGTCACGATCTCGCGGTCCGTGAGTTCGAGCCCCGCGTCAGGCTCGGGGCTGATGGCTCGGAGCCTGGAGCCTGTTTCCGATTCTGTGTCTCCCTCTCTCTCTGCACCTCCCCCGTTCATGATCTGTCTCTCTCTGTCCCAAAAATAAATAAAAACATTGAAAAAAAAATTAAAAAAAAAAAAAAAAAAGAGCTTGTGACAGATCTCAGTGGGGAGGTAGTTTGGAAAAGGGAAATCTACTCCACTCCTGGAAATGACTACACCTCTGCTATCACTGAATCCCTCCTTGAATGGAGTATACACCTGGGCACACAGTAGGTTGCTTGGTTGAGACTGGGAGGCAGGAATGGGTGTTTGCCCAAAACCAGTCCAGTGTTTCTGAGTTGGATCAAGCAACCCCAAACCCTCAGACTATGGTCACTTCACCATTAAAGGGCTTATATGATGCTGCAGATTGGAGAGAATTCAGAGACCCCAAACTCTGAGAGGGCCAAAGTGGATACTGTCCTAAGACAGCTCTTTATCTCAACAGTTATTCTTTAGCTGTAGGAACATACCATGCTCCCAAATAAGGCCCCCTGAAAACTTGGATTTCTCATGGAAAAAGTAGGTATAGTAGTTAAAGGCAAACACTTTGGAGTTAGACATGAATTGGAATCTCAGCTTTGCATGAGAGCTGTGCAGCCTTAAGTAGGCCACTTCCCTCCCTGAGCTCCAAATTCCTATATCAGTGGGAAGCCCAAAGGAGAGAAATACAAGTAAAAGTGGGCAAATTTTAAGTGTGCAGTGAATATTAGCTATTATTATTTATATGATCACTGTTAGGTAAAACACTTATAAGTGCTCAAAAATATAACTCATTTAAGTTATAATTATTATATAAAGTTCTTGGTATTAAACTCATTTCAAGCTATTCAAAGTTGCAAGTCATTATTACTATTACTATTATTATTATTATTATTATCTTCAGGAGCTTGGATAATTCCAGAATCATGAACAACAATGGATTTTGTAGCTGTATCCTACTTAGCTGATTGTCTGGGGCTTACAAACTTCTTAACAGATGTGTTAGAAAATGACATGGGGTCATGAAAATGGCATGGGCTTAATAACCTCTGCTAGACAATTTCCTTAATCAAACTACTGTGGGGGTTGGGAGAAATGGGGAATAAAGAGGTCAGATCCAAGAAGTCCAGGTGGGCAATTAGTACTGCTCTGGAACAAGAACATAAAGGAAACAAGTATTTATTAAGATTTCATAATGTGCTTTCACACAGGCTCACTCATTCAATCCTCCCAGTGACCCTTGAGAGAGGTAACATAATTTCCTTCTTACAAATGATTGAGCAGGGGTGCCAGGATGGCTCAGTCGGTTGACAGTGTTAAAAGTCTGACTCTTGGTTTTGGCTCAGGTCATGATCTCACAGTTCGTGGGTCAAGCCCTGCGTCATGCTCTGCACTGACAGTGTGGAGCCTGCTTGGGATTTCCTCTCTCCCTCTGTTTCTCTCTGCCTTTCCCCATGCTGGCATGCTCTCTCTCTCTCTCTCTCTCTCTCAAAAAAAATAAATACACATCTTAAAAAAAGATTGAGCAGAGTCTTGGCGAAGCTAATTTGTCCACAGTGGGACAGGTGAATGCCAAAGCCGGGAGTAGATCCCAGGACTGTGTGACTTCTTTCTGTCATCGATGCAGGTGGTATGGTCATAAAGCAAGATACAGCGAAGGAGATGCTCATTGAGAAAGAAAATTCATTGGTGTCAATTTCTCATGCCTGTTCTTGATATTTTCTGAAGGTGATTTCAGTGTGTGTGTTTGGAAAGGCAGCCTTCAGTTTCCACTTTCAGGTCTGCCCCATCACTCCTGCCCCCTGATATTCCTGCCCACTCCTCAGATAGGGCACCAGCATGTGGCCCACAGGAAGGGTTGTAGATTTTTGTGGCCATTAGCTGTTAGAGGCCAAGACAATGAGATGATGATGTCTCTGTCTCTTTTGATTTTTCTTCCTGTGGAAAAGGCTCGTTTGGACTGAAGGTGGATGGCAGAATATTAGGAAGAAATCAGCTCAAATGCTAATATTTTATCTGATGATACAGACTCATTTACTAACCATGCCCATCTTTACTGAAAAACTGAAAGAAAAAGATAAACGAAGGAGTACATTTTTAAATAGGCCTTGAAGAATAGGATTCTGGATTTCCTTCTCCTTTTCCTTTTCTTCACAACTATATTCAGTACAGTAGCAAACCAGCCCAAAATTAGCTTTTTCCATGTTTTTCTGTGCTATTTATTCTTGTTTTGGTTTCACTTTCTTCTCTCTTCTCTCTTGCCACTTTTGAAAATATTTTCTTTGTAAAGGCCCAGTTCTCTGGCACAGACCCAACTTTCTCCCAGAATTCACATATCCTTAGCTTCATAGAAAACCAACTCATGCTTCTCATGGCCCAGAAGATTTTCAGATCCTTCTGACTGAGAGAGACAGACAGACAGACAGACAGAATGAGATTCCTCTACATCTGTGGGGCTTAGTCTGTCTATGTTATCAGGGGAGGGGAGACTTCTGTTATAATCTGCAGTCATTAATTTGGGGGAATCATCATGTGTTTTTCTTCACTTCAGAGTCCATCCATCAATTTCCAAATAGGAAGGTAGTGTTTACTACTAAACTTCAGCTTTCCTTGGGTCACTAGCTCAACCAAGCAATTGCCTGAAATTGGCAAGGTATGTAAAGACCAACTCTTCCCAGCTGAGTTCTGAGATGTAAGGCAAGTCTTATTTCTGTAACCTACCCTCTGTTAAATCTCTTTTACCCTCCTTCCCCAGTTCTAATGTGTATCACATTGGTGCCTTTACTGCTTGCATATATCATTCCTACATGCATTATTCCTAGTGAATGGTTTGAGGAACATTCTTTCACTCATTCATATATGTATTCATATATGTACATATATACACATACATATATATGTATATATACACACACACACACATATATATGTATATATGTACACACACACACACACACACACACACACACCACATACCATGTGCCAGTCTCTGTGATAGGAACTGTGGGTCTTGAGAGAGACAACCTTTACTCTTAAGATACTCCCAGACTAGCAGAAGAGAAAGACATACACACAGAGATTAATTATAAAGGCTGTAATAAAGTAATACAAAAAGGCTCAGTAGCATTGGGCTTTGTTTGGGCTTACTAAAATAAGAAAGGCCCAATGAACAAATTCCCTCTAAGCTATCAACTGATCACTTAAGAATTACCCATTCAAGGGTTAGGGACATAATCTATGCTAGTTCTCTTGAACTCACCAAGATGGTTGATTTCATGGTTATCCAGTATTTCTGGGAATGATTACAATATATAAATGATATCAAGAATATTAATAAAAACACTGTTACTGATATACCAAGAAACTAGTAAGTAGACTGTCTATTGAGAATTTCTAGGCAACTGCTGTTTGCAGAACTTTCATCATCTTGTAGATACTGACCATCAATTCCTTTCCCTGAACGGAGGTTCAGTGCCTTGGTGTCCAGTTGTTTCTATGTTCAGTCTTTGAGCCTGTTTTGGGGATTCTATAAAATTGCTTTATCTCTTCCGTAGTGATGTGACTCTTTTCAACAAAATGCAGCATTAATTTGTGCGTCAGGGTGTGTATTTCATAGATGCTGTTTATATCAGATTCCAATTCTTTAATTTGAAAATATACACCAGATTTTTGGCAAGAATGGTTTTCTTTTCTATTTGGTTTATTCTATTTCACTAACATGCTGTAGGCATACTGTATGCCAGGCATTGTATTAAATGCCATTCCATAGAATGTTTCATGCACTCCTCCCCTTATTTCTATGAAACAGATTTTTGTATCTTCATTATTCAGCTGAGAACACTGAAACCTACAACGATGAAGTCTCTTGCATGAGATTCACAGGTCAAAACTGGCAGAGTTAGAGCTGGAACCCTGGTTGGCTGATTCCTGGCCCAGTGTACTCTTAGCTACACCACAGCACCCCTATATTTCATGCTAACATTTGAATTTCCCCAGAAACACTATGGGCAGCCCTACCAGTTCACTTTCTGTGTGATAGCCTATTTCCAGCATTGGTGGTGTCACCTCCAGCTCCTATTAAGTCATCAGTGAGGACAGGAAGATGATCCTTGAAAGAATTCAAACCTTGCTCTCTCTGTCTCGCTTTATTTGAAAATGACTTTTCTCTAGTAGTTGGCTTTCAAGTAGCACACTGGACTTATAACTTCTTGAGCTCAGAGATGCTCTCCTGAGGACATGTTCTTTATTTTAATTGAAGTCTTCATCGTTGGCTGGCTTCCAAGTGGTCTACCAGATGTCTTTTTCTTTGCTATAGCTGAAGCAGATTATGATGTTCCAGTTCATTTTTCCAATTTGCTGTACTTTGCTGGCAGCCTGATTTCTTTAGCAAACCACACTTGAGAGGCCAAAATCATGGAGCAGGCGGCAACAAGTGAGCCTTCAGAATATGTTTTCTTAGATACTCTGAGGCTAATTAAACACACATACACACATGCACACAACCACACAAACTCTTCCATCTTTTGTTTTAGAGGTTAAGCCTGAATTTTGCTAAATTTTCACATACATGTAACTTTCTCAGGATGCTCAGCCCCAAAATTAATCCTCAAGAGACTAACTTGGAGGATTAATCCCCCAACTGGGATCTTAAGAAATCTTCTTTCTCAGAAATCTTTCATTTTCTTTTTGGAAGCTTGGAGAAAAATACCCACTGCCTTTCCATATTCTTTTCTTCAGTCCTATCTTTTATGTTCTGAGATGCTTCATACTGCAAAATGAATCGTGTGTCGTGTGTATGTAGGTTCAGGGGAATGGCTTAAAGTTCATTCTACTATTTGAAGCAAATACAGAGTTAATTCTTACTTGTGACTGTAGCATCTAGAACAGTTTCTGGTACTTAGTAGTGGCTGAAAAAAAATATTTATTGAATCCACTAACTCAAAGTCAAGCATCAACTGGTTGGCTAAGGCAATTTGGAAACTTTAGTCATTTCTTATTTTTCACACTGACTTTCACAATCAATGTGACCTTTACCCCTAACTTAAGTGGCATATGATGAGGGGTTTCATTTTACTTTCCGGTTCCATAGAGGAGAAAACCAATTAAACATATAATAAAACAGATGGGAATTTGGGCTTTATAGGAATCTGAGGGTCCGAGAGCCTCCTGGGACCTGTCACTGAGTGTGGACTGGAAATCTCCATCTCTTAGCCAAATTTTGTTAGCCTCAGGTGACGGTGTTAACACAGTGTTAGGCTGCCTTTTCAACAAAACACAAACAAAACCAAACAGAAGAAAAACAATCAAACCAACCCCCCACTGCCCACCGGCTGACTGAAGCAGCAGGATTGTTGTGTTGAGGAAGGGGCCAGAACAGGAGGAGGTGGCAGTTTCCTAACAAACTGTGTTGTTTGAACAATTTTATTTAGTTTGGGAAAAAAAAAAGTTCCTCGTACTGAAGATTTATTTGGAAGTTCTGGGCAGATTAACTTTTGGTAAGAGTCAGAACTAAAAACTTTATTGGGAATGCTGTGTACACTCCAAAGACCAACAAGAGAATTTAAGTGAGATGTGATTAGTATGAAGAAAGTTACATTTATTGTACTCTTATGTATAATTGATCACATGAAAGGCCTTTTGTAACTATAAAAGAGACAGCCCATTAAATTGTTTTACCCTGAGGATTATACAAATTTGTGGATATCGGATTGGATCACCAGTCTATTGGTTTCATAGCAATGGTAAATCATTAAGATGCGTATTTTTATTCATATATCTTTCTTGCTATTTATTATTAACCAAATAGCTCCTCCCAGTTTTAGCTTTACTTTCAAGCATCCGAACCAATCATTCTGCCTCTTCACCACCAGCGAATGATCAAACTATTTCCTGGTAGCTCCATAGGTCACCTTTGAGGGACTTTAAGCAGAAAAAAAAATATTTCACAAGAATATAACTGTGTTATTTAGTCATGGACAGGGAGTCTATAGCAAAAGTCAGATGCCATCTTATCTCTTGATTGGAGTAGAGAGGCCATGATGTCCTTGGCATTGTTTTGTGCAAATTAGTTCAGCTCATTTCCAAGGCTTCCATTACCCAGATAAGAATGTGCTCAGAGAGTTAAAATTTAAGTTATGAACATTACCTGGCTCATGTGGATTGAGCAAATTGGCTCCTATGTTTATGCTAGAAAAGGTTGTTGAGGTTGATTGCCATTCCTTCTTTATCTCAGATAGCTCAATAGTACACAGAAAAACATAAGCTTGAACCCCTCCCATAGATGTTTCAGGAGGGTACAGCTGCAAATCACAGCCTGTAACACAGAATGAGGCTGAATCCAATTTATCATCGTCTGTTCTCTTGATTTACAGTTTTCATTTAGAGAAATACACCTGGCAGATCTCAATCATTAGAAACGGGGGTAGTTGAAATCAGATGGTTACATTGACATGTAGAACTTCTCCAATTAAGCCTCTCACATTTCTTTTAGGCCTCATAATGAGTACTCAGCCTAGTGTTTTTTGAGTACTGCAGAAACTTTGGGACATGCTTGCAGCCAGGGATACCTCCAGTATCTACTGTTCCCTTTGTCCCCAAAACAATCCATGCATTATGCCAATTTTTGCTTTGTCCCAGATCAATTTCACTTAAAATATTAACTGCAGAGGTTAACTGGGTATGTGTATGTATCTAGGGTTCTGTGCAATTGGATGAGAGAGAGACAGAGAGAGAGGGAGAAAATGAGAGCAGGAGAGGGAAAGGGAGAGAGAATGAAAGAGAGAGATGGAGAAAGAGAGGGAGCTTGTACTAAATAAATGGTATTCAGTTTTAAATGAAGTCTCTCAATTAGCATTGAACATTTTTTTAAACAATCAAGATATTAAAGCTAGAAAGAAGTTAATGAGCCTATGGAGAAAGTAACTTCTAAAGATCATTTTGTGCTTGGGATGGTAATTGCTTTATGACATTTTGATGTCATTACAACATGAAATTAGGAGGGCAAAATGTTTCCAGAGTGTTTCTTTGGATACCCTGTTAGGAAGCTATTAAACGGCAAGATTATACTGGCAAAATGATTTCAGTGTGTGCCTTCGGATACCTGCTTTGCAAACCATCATGAACTGAAGCTACAATGCAAAATGATTCCAGTGTGTGTCCCTGAGAAGGCGCCCACTCCAGTGCTGTTATGTTCAAATGGCAGTGGAAGATTAAACTTGGAAGCAAGAACGTGTTGGGGGTGGGGGAGAAACTGGTGTAGATTAGTCTCAATTATGATGTCAAAATGAAATGAGACAATCGCTAAGTGTTAGGATTGAACTTCAACCCCCTAGAACCAAGCACTGTGTGAGCCATGATGTTCATGAGATGCTGAGACTTTCTACTTCTTCTCACTACAACAGTGACGTCCTTTGTTGAAGGACTAAAGCTGCCTTATATAATAAGAAGGTGCAAAACAATATGGCTTATGGTAAGGAGGAAGGTCAGTTTATAGCTGGAATTTTAAAACTGCACACATATAAGAAAAAAATGAAAAGCAAAAATTCAAACCTCAAGAAGAAATTCTTTTGCTCTTGTACCCAGAAATTATAAATAATAGTCTACAAAAGAGGCTGCCTTTAAAAAAAAGTCTGAAACATACCCAAGAATTACAACCAGGCACACACCAATATTCTGTTTTCTTCATAATCTCTACTTTTCCCCCCAGATGTTGTCTCCTGCTGTGCAATCTTCACATCCAAAGAGGCACTAAGAAGCTGAACATCTGGGACGCTCCATTATAGGAGTTAGTGCTCAGAGAAAAAGAGGGCTGAAATAACTAATGTTCCTTTCTGTCAGTCCATAAAACCATACTTACTTTTCAGATGTTCGCCAGTAGGTCAGGGTCTTATAAAATTTAACATACTTAAATGTCTCTTGGCCCATATCTTTCATGCTTATCAGTGGGTTAATTTGAACTAAGGGTAATGCTTGATGCGTATAGTCAGTACATTTATTTGTATGTGTGGATGGATATGTATGTGTGCTTCTGTGTATGTGCTACCATGGCTTCAAAACTATGATTGCTGTAGATATAGTTGTTATGGTAAGAAAATGTATAGCCTGTACTCAGTACTCGAGTAGCCTGCACTCAGCAATAAAGAAATAAGACATTGGTTGAGATTGATATCACCCATCACAAACAGAGTGGGAAAGTTGGTTCTCATAGACCCCTAACAGCAGAGTGCCAATGGAACCATTAGGCACCATGCCTACCTTCTCTTTTCATGATACCACATGCATTTTCCCCAAACCCTCTCTTCCTTTCACAATTATGTAAAGAGGTGTGGAATCGGCATCATCAAACAAGAGAATGACCTAGGTACGGATGATCTCCTTGATAGTGGGCCCGTGGTCTTTCTACATCAAAGACATTGGGGACAAGGAGGTCTAAACATGTTTTTTGTCTTATTCTCCAAAATTCCTGCTTTTACCCAATTCTGTTTTGTTTTAAAACCAAATGATTGTGGTTTCATATTAGCTGGACATTGATCAGAATAAAGAAAGAGAAGGAGCCCTATCCAATTTCAATGGTATAATTTGGGATTTCTCTTAATTTTAGGCCTATTGGTAGCAACTTGGAGCTTTGCTTCTATTTGGGGAAAATGCCCTGTTGGGATAAATTTATGAGGTTTCCTCTGACTGCATAGACCTTGCTCCATGATGCTATCGAAGCTCTCAGTGAAGTTTGAATTTCAGTTATTTGCTCTTTATGTATTTTATAAGCTCTTTGGAGAATGTGGAGTCATAACTGCTCAGTATTATTATTAAGGTTATTATATGCATATGCACTGCCACTTAGTTTTGAAAAGTAAATATTTGTGCTAATTATATCAGTGTCATCCACTGTGCTAATTATATCAATATCAACATGTTGATATTAATATAATTAATTAGCACAAAGATTTACTCTTCAAAATACATGGCAGTGCCTCTGATTCATTTGCTGTGAGGGGAGCATGAGTGAAGTACAATTCCATAACACTATATTTAGGCTCTGATATGCAATCAGCTTTAATAATTACCTAATACTGTAGGTGGCCTTAGACAAGTGAAATGGTTTTTTCAGGGTTGCCTGGGAATTGGATGCAAAGATGAAAATATCCGAGTAGCTTTCTCCCAACATTCTACTTGGTCATTAACCAACTATCCGAGTACAGAGCTGCTCCTAATTAACCCTGAAGACCTCGACAGAAAGGTAGGTGGAATGAATTAAAGTGTTGAAACATAGAAAGAAAATAATTGTCCTGACTTAATTGTTATTATTAAACAATATTGGGCTTGGTACATTTTAAATGGAAAAACCACCCAGCAATAAGAATCAGAAAGGGGAAAAGAAAGAGCATGAGTCATAAGCCACCAGAGCAGTGAGCAGATTTTAATTGGAGGCTATGCATTATGTAAAAAGTTCCTGGTAATCATATGAATGACAAAGACATTATAATAACAGTTAACAACTATTGTTTTTATTCTATGCCAGAAATACTTTGAAGCGTTTGCTATTATTTCATTCAGTGAACTCAACTCCATGAAGAACAATTACCCTTGTTTCATACAAGGGGAAACTGAGGCTCAAGAAGTGCAAATAATCTGGCCCTGTCACATAGCTGGTGAGGGAGTGTGTCTAGACTGGTGCTCAGTCCTTGCCCCACTAATCTCTGCTGTGTTCCTAACGGACACACAACTAATTACGCAGGAAGAGATGCCCCAGGAGCATTTGAAGGATAGCTCCTTACACTTATTTTACTGGGACAGGGAAGAGAGGGTGCCTTGAAGCATACGTTTCCCAAGAAGACTATATCAGGGCTGTCTAGAAAGAAGCACAAGTCTCAACTACCTCTTGACCGGAAAGTTAGCAAAAATAAGGCTTAAGTACAACCAATTCTCTTTTCTGGATTCATAAGCCAATATACAGAATGCCAGGAGATATTTAAAATGCCAAACCTCCAAATTTTTATTAGCAAGGTCCTGATGTTGGGCCAGTTTAGAAAAATAGATTTTTATAACCAGATCTTTGGGACACCCTCATCCTGATACAAATGCGGAAAAAATTGAAACCCAAATTTGGTGAGAGAACAAGGCTGAAGATTCCAGAAAGAGCAAAGAAAAAAAAAAAGCCAGAGCTTCGGACCCCACTTCTGTGTTCTCTCTGCCAGGCCACATGGCTTCTGTTGACCCTCCTCTGCAGGACTGGCCCAATGTTGTTGAAGTCTCCCCCAAATTTATGTGTAAACCTCAGAAATACTCTTATGTTCTTCAGTCAAATAATGAGAAGAAAGAAATTAAGAATTGCATTTAAGTGCAAGCATCACTACTCCTGCCATTTATTCATCTATTTGGCCACCATTTTCTAAATCTTTGAATGACTCATTCATTATCTTAGAAATCTCCTTGCGTGAAAAAAAAAATCAGTTGATATCATCCCATGTAAACAAGTTTCCGTCTTTGCTTGTGATGTTACTTTTTGCTCTTTTAAATTTTTGAGTATCATCTATTGCCATTTCAGCTAACCTTGATGAGACACATCTCCAGAGATAGTAGAAACACAAGAGAGACAGAAGGCAGAAGACATGGAGAAGATACAGATCCAGGAGTACCATTCTACTTTTCCATGACTGCCCCTCCAACCTCTTGTTGGTTTCCCAGGCCAGTAGTTAAAGACTTGGTGCTTGATGCCTATGCATGTAGGTAATGTCCCTTCTCTACAAATGTAATGATGTCTACTTCAGTATGACACAATTCCTTTATTCTCCCGTGGCCCCTCCCACAGTGGCTTTAGTTTTCTCTTCTCAGAGCTTCACACCTGTCATCCCACATTTTACGCATCCTCTTCCACCTCTTCTCTTGCCTCAAGGCTTCTGTCTCCACCCTGTCCAGGTTCTGACATTCAAGAACAAACTTGTTGGCCCTGCGTATTCCTCCCCATACATCCCTCCATCCCTTGCTTACTTTTCTTTATTTCATGACAGATTTTTTTCTACATTTAGAGGGCACTGGCTTCAACGAGGCACTTGTAAGTATTATAACACATTGAATTCATGTTTTTGTTTCTTTCCCCATGGAATTCACAGGGTTCATGGTCATCGTCAGAGTCAGCACTTAAGAGAGCTTTTCATCTTCCAAGAACTCCTGAATTAATGGGCTTGAATATGAGGCTCTTCTGGTCAGGTAGCTAAGTGCATTAATTAAGCTCCATGTGCTTTGTTTCAGGAGAGGGTCACAGATAGATTTATCACTTCCTTTGATTTACTTCAACCGGTTTTTGCCTTCTTCTCTCTTCAAAAGCTATAGTCCACAACAGACGTGTTTTTTTTTTGTTTTTTTTTTTGCGATGGGGGGGCACGTGAAAGGAGTACATTTTCTGGTGGAAAATACTTTGTTTCGCGCCATGACTCCTATAATGTCTGTAATTAAGTCCTAAAGAGAAACCAAACTTTTGAGAGCTTCCAATGACCCAACATTTGCCTTTTCTCTCTACATCTTTCTTGCCACTGAGTTTCTCTGGAGCAAATTCAGCTCTTCCTTTGTGCTCTTTCTGTAGAAGTCCTCACTTACATCCTGTCTCCATCTATTTGTCCCTGTTCCAAGCCTCTTTCTCCTTCTTGCAGTGGGTCCTGGTCCTCTGCTTGGTCTCTTGGATTAGAAAAAAAAGTGTCCTTTAGAAAGAAACTCCAAAATGTCCTAAAACAGCACAAAATGTGCCTCAGAGAAGTACAAGTAGGTCTCTGTCCCATCCACTGTCTCTCCTTCTCCCCATTGTGATCTGAACGCCGTTCCCTCCTTGGCCTGCTCCCTCCCTTTTCTTTTCTTTTCTTTTTTTCCTGTATTGTCCTTCTTCCTTACATTCCTCCTTCCTCTCTATTTTCCTTTTTCTCTCTATTTCTTCCTTCCTGTCTTCCTTCCTCCTTTCCTTCTGAAAGTGAGTGTCTGACCTGTTCAGTAATTTGTGACTACAGACAGAAGTGGTCAGAGTGGGTTTTGAACACCAAACTGAGAGACTCAAAGGCCTTTTGTTTTTCAATTTTGAAAGAAGCTGATGTGGTCATTTCTATAAGACTTGGATCTTTGATAAACAATTGATTGTCTTATACATTCCCAGAGAAAATCATGTACCCTCCCTACATTCCATTTCCTTCATATGTAAAGCAGAGGGGTTAGTTTAAGCTCAGAAGATTTTCTAGTTTAATTGAAACCTGTAGGCATCAGAATTAGAATGTGAACCTCAGACTGTGTATCCTTAATAAGAGGATAATAATAACTGCTCCCTAAGTTTGGGGTGATAATTAAATTAGACAATGTACATAAGGCCCAGCATGGGTTTCTTACACATAGTCAGAACATAATAAGAGGTAGATACCATTTATATATTGTGAAACTATAATGGCCAAGCACTGTGCTAGGTACTCAAACCTCCAATTCTTCATTTAGATCAGCAGGGAGAGAAGAGGTCACCCACAGTGTCATTTACATTCTATGTAAATAATAATATCTTAACCCCCCAAAATATTCCTGAGATGCCTTTCAGCATAAGTAACTGAAGGCAAAGGGGATATTTTGGGGCTAGAATCTTCCCATGCCTCACAAATAATGCTTATAGGCAGTAACCAAAGGGGCCCTGCTCATAATATCCTTTCCTGGAAAAACATCCAAGGTTGGACCATTTCCACAAATAGGACCAGGAAAATTCCCATGGTGCTGGAGCACTTGTTTCCCGGGGGTTAGTGGGTCAACGACTGCTCCCTTTTCCCAGTGGAAAAGTGCAAGTTATCCCACGGGCCACAGAGCTGAAGGAGCATTGATGTGGTGTGTGGGAAAGAGCACAGATTGGATGAGAAGACCTGGATTCTCCTCTCAGCTCTGCCACCAGCCTGGTGAGATTCTGGGAAAACTACTTCACCTGCCTGGCTAGATGGCTCATTCACCCTCTCATGCCCTAGAATTGCCTGAAGAATTCCAAAAACAATACCAATTCCTGGGCCCTTCCCCACAGTTTCTAATTCAATGACTCTGGACTGAAACCCAGCATCAGTATTTTTGGAAAGCCTGCCAGGTGATTCTAATATGCAGCCACAGTTGAAACCACTTGGTTAGACTATAATTCCATAACCCAGATGAATCTAAATCTACTGTTGTCTAAATACCTACAGCATTGAAAACGAAACCTGGGTTGTATAATGTACTAGGTTGTAATGGAATGTTCTTTTTCATAAGGCCTGCCCAGTTTTCTTCTTTGGTAGAGAATTAGCATTGATTTGTGCATCTGGTAAATCATTCTTATGTGCCTACTATGTTCAAGGTGCTTGGAAATACCACCCAGCTGCTTGATTCATGCAGACTCAATTGCTTAGAAGAGCAAAAGTTTCCCCTTATCCAATTCACTTAATCCTCTGGGAAATGGTCAGAAGCTCAGAGTACTTTTCCATCTGGAAAAATCACTGGGGAGAAGGCCTGTGCTTCTGTAGCTGACAAAGAATTTGGCTGGCCTCCCTCTCTTTGCTGATAGCTGCCCAGGGACTGGGTGAGAATCATCCTCTGCTTGTACCCTGAGCTTTATCCTTTCTGTCCCAGGTTGCCCTCACAGATCCAGAAGATGATGGAAACTATAATCAGAGAGCTAGAAAAGAGTGAAGTGAAGCTAGAGATAGGCCCTTAGCTTTTGCTGACTGAGAGAGAAGGCAGAACACTGAGGCACTCAAAAGATCTGTATCCACATAAGATGTAAAGATGCCTCTTTCAAAGATGTTTAATCTAAATCCAAATATCTATTTATAGCCTACCTCTTTCCAGAAAAGATTTGAGGCAAAGGATCAAAACGTGGCTAGACACCAAAGCGGGTTTTCCTCAGATAGAAGGCAGGTTGGTAAGCCAGTCCTTACAACTCTTCTAGAAGAGTAGCCCTGCTGTCTCCATCTGTCAAATGTCTGTGTCCCATTGTAGATTCTCTGCGTATGTTGCTAATTTTTACCTTCAGGAACTCTCAAACAACCAGGCTTTCTTGAAAGTTATTGAATATTACCATAATGGAGCTACACATATTCTTGGGAGCAGGAACAAGAATGTGTCATCAAGTCAGAATACAGGCAAAGAACATGAAATCGAAGAAGAGGGAAATGCCCTCAGAAGACCACCTTGTCCTTGTACCCCCAGGATAAATAAGCCCTCCTCGGTAAATCAACTGTAATTGAGGGCAAGACATTTCAAACATTATTTTTACATGAAAGCAAACACAGATATATGTTAAGTAAAATGCATAAGTCCCATAAATTATTAAGACAAACTCCAATATTTCAAGTGCATTTCTTGCCCCAGTTCTGGGATCAGCACCATCAAGTGAGCACATAGATGACCTCTAAGGCCCCTTCTGGGATTGTTACCACAGTGCTGGGCACTTTTCTGTATTTGATTGCCCTCCATGATATCAGACTTCTAAAAGTGATCAGTCTTATGCTGATTTTTTAAAATAATTTCTTTCATTTTAAGTTTATTTATTTATTTCCAGAGAGAGAGAGAGAGAGGGTGTGTGTGCATGCATGCGGTGGGGAGGAGCAGAGAGACAGGGAGAAAGAGAATCCCAAGCAGGCTCCTCACTAAGTGCAAAGCCTAATGAAAGGTTGATCTCACAACCGTGAAATCATGACCTGAGCCGAAATCAAGGGTCAGTTGCTCAAGGACTGAGGCACCCAGGTACCCCAGTCTGATGCTGATTTGAATAACAAAGTCTAGATTGACTTGGCTTGCTTGTGGTTGGCGATGTGTGAGAACTTCTGGTATTATCAACCTCTGTGTGTGTGTTGATCTAATTTCACTAACTGAAATCATCTCTCCCGGAGAGCAAAATTCATGACTTTTGGGTCCCCAGTAGTAGAACTGAATATTTGTTTCATGAATGAATTCTTGGCCTTGCCTTCTCTCTAGGGGAAATGAAAAGAGGTCCCCACAAAGAGTGCCACTTTATCAATTCAATCAGTATCAGAGCATCACTTCAATTTCAGTCTGCCTAAACCACTTTTGCTTCAGAATGATGGTGAAAATGTACTTGAAGGCATTTATCTGGATAATGGATGAGAGAGATGGTAAAAACTTGAGACATTTCAGGAAAAGAGCACTTTCTGAAAGACTCAGTAATTTTTAGGAGAACATCACCTCAAATATTTTCCATGCTAAGTAATGTCAGATTTTATTGCACTTTTTTTCCTAACTTAAAAAAAAAGAAAGAAAAAAAGAAGTGCCATCACCCACAAGTGAATGAGTGATGTCTTCTCCCTGAGTTTTTTCAAAAAGTCCTAGGGAAGTTATTTTGAAAGAGACTAAAACTAATCAATAAAGGAAAGCCTCTGCTTCTGTTGTAAATCTGATCCAAATCTTGTTACTGTGTTTTCCCACTGACGTTGTTCTGTTTTATGGAAATCCCTCCTATAGCACTTCTTCCCTGTTTGCGGGGAACAGGAATAAAACTGTTCATCTGGCCTTTGGCACATTCTTCTTATGAGACTGAAGGAGGTAAGGGCTTGCTGAACGTGTCCCTTTAAAGTAGAGAAATGTTTCACTTGGCATTTCTGCTCTTTTAACTCGAGGTCATTGACATAGAGGGCTTGATTGGGAGCAGCAGCTGTAAAGGAGGGAAGAAGTGCATCCTGTGCTACTTTGGGCCCCTCCTCCCTCCACCTTAGATTTTGAGCTCACTGCATTCAGTGACATGTGATATGCTCAAATCTCTTTTCTTGGCCAGGTCAGTCCTGAGCGTATTGTGCCACCATGGGAGTCTAGAAGAAAAGACTCCCATGGTTTCCTGATACTCTGTCCTCTGGAGCTCTCAAGCTCCTGGTATCCTGACGGAATGTTCTCTGATTGCAGAAGATTCCTGTTTAGCCCCTTCTCTCTGCATGTGCGCAAAGATGTTCCTCATTCTTTATCCCCTGGGAACAAGCTTGACATTCAGAAAAGACATGAGCTACCTTCTTGCTAAGGACAGTCTTAGAAAGCTAACTGTCCCCCAAGAATCAGAAAAACCAAAAGAACCGCTCAGTAAACACCATTGCAAAGTAGGAAAGGGTACCAGCCTTGGTAGTGTTCAAATGCCCTGAGCTGGGTCAGCTGATGGGGCTCTCAGCCAATGCCAGATGATGGGGAGTTTTATGACAGTGACACCCGGCGACTGAAACGGATGAAGTTTCTCAGTTCATTGCACCAGTGCTAAACTCCAGGCAGGAGAATCGCAGCTCCAGGTCTTTACTGCTGCCTCGAGAATGCCATTGACCGACAAGGAGGTGGTCTGCTGATCAGCGACTAGATAGCGTGGATGGACCCCCAGTCATTTCCATCTGGCATTGACGTGTCCTGCTGCAATGTTAGTAGGGTATGCCCTTGATTCCCGAATCCCCCATGTTTAAGACTAAGTAACAAGTTGGAGCATTGAATAATTCTAGGAGAGACTAGAGTGCTGGCTACATTTCCTGTCCTGACTCCCTTCCTGAGCAAAGGTTCAAAGCACAAACCTAGTGCCCTGTCTTTGACAAGCTCAAGGCTCCCGGAGGTTTGGAGCCCTATCAAGGACTAGAACTTAATTGGCCCTCTTTTCATCCACTTTCTGACTCAAGTTAATCAGGGTTTCATTAACCTCAGCAAATGGGTTAATTAAATGTGGTTAATTAGATTTGGTTAAAATGTGTAAATTAAACTGATTTCATCAGTAGCTTTTCCTACCATACCAGATCTTGGCATTAGAAACCAATATCTATAAGTCTCCATCAGATTGGAAAATGGGGTTTCCACTGAGGCAGGCACGGGTCCTAAATGAGATGCGGTCAATTCTCTGGGTGCTAACTTGAGGAGCAATGGTCCAAGATGACCTAATGGTCTCTGGACCTGGACATGCTGTTCCCAGAGCAGCCTTTTAAAAGTGTGCCCTTCCATGTCTTTTATCATGCCATTTACGGTGTTGTTCATCTGGGGGAAGAATCTGTCCACACACAGGGCTGCTTCCAAATGGTACCTAAGCTAGCAGGTCACAACTACTCAGCAAGAGTCTTACTTACCGCCCCCCCCCCACCAGACCCGCCCAACCTCAGAACAGACTGCTGCTGCACGAGCCAAGCGGAAGCTCATGTTTTAAGCAGTGCTAATTGGAAGTGAACATCTTATAAATAATCCATGCCCACAATCTTTGACGTGCATATACATTCAGCAAACCAAACCCAGCAGATTACATTCAGAGCGGTTCAGGAGGAAGGCCTGTGACATCCGTGGCCTGTCAGTACCCATACAGACAAAGGGATGCACAGGGAGGCTGGGGTAGTGTTCTCTTCCCCTCCTTCAATTATACATCCTGTATTCACTGGGTTGTGTGTTCTAATAAAATATGTAGAATTTGGGTGTAGGTATCTTTTCTCTCTCTCTCTCAAAAGTGAACAGGATGAGAAAAAGAGAACTGGGTTTTGGGGGGCCAAGGCAGGTCTGAGTAATTGGAACCAATTAACTTAAGTGAAAATTTCTGAAGCTGTATTTCATGTGAGTGTTTGGCATTTTCAGGAGAAGGCTGTAATTATGTTGCTTGGAAAAATAATTGGTGGTTTGGAGCCACGCAGATGTACAGTGCCCCTGAAAAGAGATGCATTTTCTGAGAATGATAGGAAATGTGGTGATTCTTAGGACCCATTCCCCAAATTCCTTTTATACTTATTTTGTCTCTTGCATCTGTTCCTTCAAAACCACAAGAGCTTAGCATAGTTCTGCAGTGCTGTTCGGGGAGTGAGGTGGGGGAGCTGGAGCTGAATTTTCCATATTCATGCCCTCAAATAGACCCTCAGAGGTCCCCTGTGGGAGGGAAAGGGAAACTCAAGCCCGGTACAATAACATACGCTTCTGGGGTCTCCACGCTCCTCAAATCTATTTTTAAAAGCGTGCTTTAGTAAATTATATATAACATATAGCCCATCATGAATGTATGTGTACAAAATGATGAAATGGAATCACTTCAGGTTGTGAATGTCATTCAGTTCCTTCCTTCATCCAAGTTAGCATCAAAGGTGAGCCACACAGCCTTGCCTCAAGACTGGGCCCCTGTGATGTGCAGGTCACATCACTTGTCTCCCCATGGGATTTAAAAAAATTTTTTTTTTCAGAGCCATGGCATGCATGGGCCCTTGGGGACCCTGGAGACCACCACGTTAGTAACAGATGCCTTGTCTGCATTCCGCGGCATCGAGAAGTCATGGGTACCTAGAAACCACCCTTGTCAACCCATTCACGAAACCATGGGTCTGATTTCTCAACTCCTACTCTCGAGGATGAGGAATGCATGGAACAGTTTGAAACTGAATTCCTCAAAGTCACACTGGAGTTTGTAGCAAAACAACAACAACAACCAAAAAACAACACAAAAAGGTGTTTCGTGCCTGGCTCCCCAACACCCCATAGGAAGGAAAGCAGATGTTTCTCTCAGCCACTCCATTTATTTCATCTTCTGGAAGGTCTGGCGGTTTCCCCTGCGGAAACTCCTTTTGAACAGGGCTACCACCTCTATATGAGCCTTTGGTTATTTGAGGGCCACTACACTGGATGGAGTCACAGAGTTTCCTTCATTCAATTCTCCTTGGCCGGCCCACAGAGGCAACCTGTGTCCAGGGCCACATCCAAGCCATGGGAACAGAAACCGGGGAGTAAAGTGAGATTTCCATCTGTGGACATTTATCAGGAACTGACCGAGGAGGCTGTGAAACACTAATGTCTACAAGGACGAGTTGACGAATTCAGAAAGAGCCTTTAAAGCTCCTCCAAACCTGGAAATCCCCTAAGCAGTGTCCAGTCTGAAGTCAGCCTGAACTGAAATGTTGGAGAGGAAGTGGCATGTCTGTCCCTCTCTCACACAGTGCTTCGCTGAGGATGAAGAAATGGGGCTGCAAGACAGAGAGGGAGCCTCCCGACTGATGACCCGACCGTCACGAAGGTTGTAGCATGACCACGACAATTCCCGGCACAGTCTTCCTTGGCTGGAGTGGCCAGAAACCACACTGGTTGTGCTTAACTGGCCAGGAGGCATGGAAGGAAGTTGGGCGAACTAAGCAGGCAGTATTCCTGAGCTCAACAAGGCTGTCGGCATTTGCTTGCTGGCCACTAGACAGCAAAATACCATAAGGCAAGATCATGAAGTAAAAGAAAACGTATGCATTTTGAAACCAAATGAAATACTCTGGGCTAAGTTCCAGGGCATAGTCCTAAATTCTTCTTTTGAGGGGAAGAGAGGGCTAAATTTCATTAGCTAAAATCCTTTAAAGCATCATTTATATGCAGTTTTTGGAAACGAAGAATTTGCCTTTTAATGACAAATCTGCATTTCATCATAAAGATGGAACATGACGTCCTTGGCTTGGTTATTCTCTGGAGGAGTAGGCTCTTGTTTGCACAGTGTGTTTAGAATAGAGCAGAGGCAAAGACCACAGCAAATTTATTTCAGGCGCAAGAGAGTGGATGCGTATAAACATAGGAAGCTGGAGCCATGAACAATGTAGCTTCTATTCCAAGTGGTCCAAATCCCATTTAACCAGACTCTAGAAACAATTGCAGTATTCTGTTGTTTCCAATTGCAACTGTGAAGACAGGACAAGTCACAAATATAGAAATATTTTAGAATGACTGAAAAAAAATTCACGTTTTGATAAGGTGGGCCCAACATGTCGGAAGCATTGTGTTAGGAGCAGTTAATGTCAAAAGCAAGTTTAAGTACTTAAATAATGGGCAATGGGAATGATTTGGGTATTCTATGCTATTACAGTGCTTCAAAATCCAGTGCCTTTAAAACTGCATAATAAAATGATATTTATAGCCTAATTGTATAGTGCCTTTTTTCAGATCGTGGACAAAGCAAGTTACAGTAGTTTTACAAGCTACTGTAAAGAATAACTAAGGCAGGCTACAGTGTTCGATACTGATTGAAGAACACCTCAGGCGTGTGTGTGGTCAAGCATAACCATAACCAGCTTCACTCATCACAATGCATGCTGAGGTCACTGGTCTTGTGTAAGGAACTGGATTTGTACCCCTTCAGGGATGTGGGACCTTCCACCATCACCATGAGAGGACACGAAGAGAGAGCTAGAACAAGTACCTGTGGTTGGAACTGGATATTTTCACGTGAAATAGCCAGGTAATAAAGGCAAAACTATCAGTGGCAGAGACTGAACCATCTCCTAGCACCAGCGAGTTCATATTCCCAAACACTTTTGTACGAGGAGAGCTTTTAGCACCAAGGCAGTTCAGAGTGGGTACGTATGTTCCACATTCTCTTTTCTCTCCTTTGTGTTCTGTGGTTGTCTTGGAGACCACATGGTAAAAAAGGAGGTGACAAGAGATGGGAGAGACCTGGGTGGTTTCATGGCACAGAGCCTCATGCCACCCCCTAAACCATAGAAGACTGTGACAGGAGGAACAAGAAGTCTTTATTATGTTAAGGTGCTGAAATTGTAGGGTTTGTTTTAACAGAGTCACTTATCCTAATACAGTACCTCATCCTGGATCAATGAGATAATTAATTCAAATAGCCTCTTTGCCTAAAACCTGGACAGAGCCTGAAAGAGACTGAATGCAAGTCAAGGTATATTGACCAAGTGCTGTTCCATGTACAACACAGCTGAATATGGCAACTATTTTCTCAGTCATTCCTCAGTTTGCTTCTACCATTCTTTACAGAGAGTAACATTTCATGACCCTGAACAAACAATCCTGATAACTAAGTCAAAATAAGCCTCCAGTTCCTCTCCATGCGTGCACATGTGTGTTCCTCACACATACACGCACATGTATGTGAACATGTGGTTTTAGTTGCCCTTCAGAGTCTTTGCCTTGGGACAAGTTTCATACATTCATGACTTACCAGAGGGGCCAGTTACATACTTCCAGGGAATGCTTTGAGAAATAATTCCCCAAATTTAAACTTATGACTTGACTGTAAACATTGGGGTACAAAAGTCATAGAGGATATTAAAACACAATTCTTATTCTTTTCAGAGGGAATCATACTAAAATTATTCTCCAGGCAACGCCTGGGTGGCTCAGTCAGTTGAGTCTGACTCCTGATTTTGGCTCAGGTCATGATATCACAGTTTGGGAGACTGAGCCCCAAGTCGGGCTCTGCGCTCACAATGTAGAGCCTGCTTGGGATTCTCTCTCTTCCTCTCTCTCTGCCCTCCTCTGTGTTCTCTCTCTAAAAAATAAGTAAATAAATAAATATTTTTTAAAAAGTAAAAAAAAAGTTATTGTCCTGAACAGTCAAGCTCAGAGATGGTCAACGGAAGCCTCATCCACAGCAAGAATAAGGACTTGATCCTCAGTAGTGCAAACAACACCTACCACTCCTCTACTATCCCTCAAGCTAAAACCACAGCAAGTTTGCATTTAAACGATTCGAAATGCCACATACATTCAATTCTGTGCCTGGGCCAGGCAGCTCCCAAGGCAGATGGTGCACAGTGTTTGAAAACTTGGTATTATTTAAATGAAACAAGCATCCCATTGCTCTCGATCATACTGAACAATGAAGATTTCACACCCAGCGATTCCATCGGTGGAGCTCCCTCTGTCTCCATTTGCAGCATTGGACAGATAAATAAATAGTCTTTAGATCACGT
This sequence comes from Lynx rufus, assembly GCF_022079265.1. NCBI lineage: Eukaryota > Metazoa > Chordata > Mammalia > Carnivora > Felidae > Lynx > Lynx rufus. The sequence continues at coordinate 16,330,182 of NW_025814837.1, forward strand.
TATCTGCCTGATGTTGCTTACACAGACAGAGATTCTAACGATCAAGTTGGTTAGTGCTGGGTCATTATCATCTTCCTCTGAGACCTGCTGTTGCAGGGAGAAGTGTGCAGTATGCTGTGATATGACTTTAAGAAAGTATTAACGCGCCTAAGATGACTTGGAATTGCCAGCCTTCCGGGTTGTGGTGGGGACACTGGAAGGAATAAACGAACATTTCCAGGAGATTACAGATATCGCAGGGGAAATTGTTAGCATGCACACAGACTGACTTTAGACACCTGCAAAGAGCGGAATCATTGCAAAAGAAGGGGAAGGAAAAGATAAAGCCAGAATGCTGTAGTCCGTTTGGAATAATAGCACCCTTTCCTTCTGACACGCCTCTGTACTATTTTCCAGGTTCTCTCCCTGACTGGGTGTCTCACTTCCATCTGGCTCATACTGGCTTGCCTTATTTGCTGAAGAACCTTGGTGATATGCTGCAAATGACTTGGTTTCTGTGCTTTAAAAAAAAAAAAAAAAAAAAAAAAAGGCTGAGAGCAGGAGGGCTCAACCCTGTATTCATCTCCAGAAACCATTCCCACCTCTCAGTAGGACAGATCCTGACCTTAATTCGTCTCTTGGTGATCTGTCCTCTACCCCTTTGGCACTTGAGATTCACACTCCACACTTTTGCTAATTCTTAGGAGAAAGACATTTATCAGGACAAAACAGGAACCTAAACTCCCAAAGGCTTACATGGGCAGTCATCACGTTGGCTTGCTCTCTGCTCTGAAAACAATGACTTCTGGATAGCATGGGCAGAAGTGACAGGAGCCTACAAGAACCAGGCTGTGACAGCCAGGAAGCTACTGTGTGTTACCACAGAATCCACCAAGGGGAAAAACTTTGAAACATTTTAAAAATGCAGGTGCACAAATTACTCATGCCAGGAGCGGCAGTGGCACTTTGTAATAAAATCTTATGTTTATTTTCCACTGTTGAATACACATACCTTAGTGTTCCCAGAGAGAGAAGCCTGCAATGCTATCCAATGAACAGTTTGCAGATGGATTAAATACATGTACCAATGAAATAAAACGTGCAGATTTGGGGCTTTTTGCCTCCTACCTTTGCTCTGGGCCCAGAGCTCCCCAATGATGACACGGGAGGTTTGTGCAAAGATCTGAAGTTGAGAAGGATTAGTTTGAGAGTCAGATGGAAAAGGACACAAATGAAAATACTTCTGCATGAGCCTGACAACCAAAACTTAGCAATGAGTGATTTCCTAGCTTTGGAGCCTGTGATAAATGATAGCAAATGAAGGAAGTTTCCAATGGTTTCAAGGCGGGCAGGGCAATGGCCAGCGAAACACGGTGGGATTTATCAGTCAACAGGACTTCCTGGTTCTCATGGAAGCTTCGAGAGGGGGGAGCACGGGATATATGTAAGGGTCTTTGTTGTTAATACTTTTTCTGACGCATATAGTCTGCAGGGGCAAATCTTCAAGTTACTGCTTCCTGAGAATGCATTCATTTGAGCCAAAATTTATTTCAAGCCTAATCAATTGAATAGCACTATTATTGGCACAGTGTAGGGATGACAAATTGTACAAGACAAGGTGCCAGCACCCACTGCACTAATTATCTAGAGGCACTCACAGGCCATACGATGTACAGGAGAATGATATGAGATATGCAGACCATAAGCTCTGTAGAGGAAAGAGAGAGGTCCCTCTGGCTAAGATGATCAGAGAGGAGATCAGGAGGGCAAGCCAGGCCCCAGGCTGTAGGTATGATGCATGACCCAGTGCTTAGGGAGAGGCGTGGAGAGCCCGGGCTGGAAGGATGGGAAGATGTCCCCAATTGCTGTCCAGGATTTGGTTAGGAGAGGGGAGGCCAAGAGTCCCAGAAATGCACGTGGATGTGCTGCTGTCCTGGCCCAGAGACATAACCTATGATTTCCAGGCCTCTTCATTCCACACACTGCCATTTGGCCCCCTGGGTTTCTGTTATTGCTAGGTCCAGCCAGCTTTCCCTGGGAGTCCCTCAGATGGCTATTCCAACAGGTAACGAAAAATCCAGAAGACATGTTGACTAAACACCATTTTGCACACCACACACACACATACCAGTGCTACGCTGGCCACTGCCCACCCACTCCACCATCAGCATGTCTGGAGCTAGGCAGCCAAGGGAGTCAATTTCTTTGGGAAGAGAGGAGAGCACATTCCAGCCCACTGTGAAGGGAGTTAATATTCTGGTGTGCCTATTATTCAAGAGACGAAGGGAGAAGAGGGCACAAAAACAAATCTCTTCGTGTCAGAAATCCTAACGAGGATGCACAATGGCCTGCTTTCCCCCAGCCTGGTGACAGAATTTGCATCTGCCACAAAGGGGAGCCCGATCTCCTGTCTATCCAAAGCTTCCAATCTGTTTCGGTTCTCCAGGCCCTGCTTGGAGGCGGGGTGAGGTGGCACCAAACATTGTCCTTGGGCATTACACGGAGGAGGGTGCGGTGCAGGGAGGGGTTGGCCCTCACCATTGCCCCGCTCTCTCCCCGAGGGGACAAAGGAGAGCAGGAGCACAGAGAAGAACCCAAGAGCCATTTCCTCCCTGCTGTGCACGCTCTCCCCAGCCCATTCTAAATCAGGTAATTGGCATGTGCAGATTGATCCGCAGTGGTGTGTGGCACGCTCAACAATCAGCTGTGGCATCTGTACAGCTGGGCAAACCTGGCACGTAGGTGTGTCAGCCGGTGTTCAGGAGCTAGCTATCCATCAGCAGCCATCTTGTTCTGTTTGTTTGTTTAAGCAACCACAGATGCGAGGAGGAGAGAGAGAGAGAGAGAGAGAGAGAGAGAGAGAATTTCCACCCCCTCTCTCTTACAGACCTGACCTGAGGTTTAGAATCTTCTTTCCCACTCCAAGCACTCTGGGCCATATTAGATTCTATTTTTGTGCCCCCTCTTCAACCGGAATGAGGTTTGCTTTGGCATCTGAGCTACCACCTGCCGTATGCTCTTTAGTTCCTGTTTGCTGTAAAGCTTGCTTTGGGTCTTGGGTATCTTCACAGCTCATTCTGTGGAAGGGAAAGGAGCATTTCCGTCTTGAGGTAACTCCCAGTAGGTCCCCAGCCTCCTCTAGATGGAACTCTGCCCTGCTGTAGCCTCCGTGAAGATCAGCTGCCTCCAGCTTTAGCAATTTTTTTTCTATCTAACAGGCAACAACCCTGAGAACAATTGTCTTGGAGGAGGGAGGAAGAGATGAGGCTGAACACTGCCGTGCAGGGAAGGGAGCCATTTTTAAAGCCCTTCTGAAATGTTCCCAATTGTTGTAGAGCTTCAAGCAGGTGAAAACATGAGATGAAAGGAAATGAAGTGGCTGCTGACAGACTGGAGAACATGGCTTAATCAGCAGCTCGAATCGATGAGTCCAAGGCTGGCTGCCCCCAGCAAAAATCAATGGGGGAAAAGGGCTGCTGGCCCAGATTCCTCCTATCTTTGTATCTACCCCGGGACCACCCAGAACTCTTCCTACCCCACGTGCGCTTTGCCCCAAATGATGATGTAGGCTGTAACTTAGCTGCCCCCTGAAAACTTCTTGGAAATCTAGCCTCCTACCCCAAATTAATAAAGATGGGCCAACTGTTGTAACGAGCAACCTCAAATCCCAAAGGATTCGCACAATAAAAGTTTATTTCTCCCTCACACAGAGACCAATATGGATATTCCTCTTCCGGCAATTTTCCTGGGCGGCCCTCTTCCAAGCCATGACTCAGGGATCCAGGCTTCTCCCACCTTGAGAGGTTGCAACTTTAATCTAGGGCTTGTAGAAGCAGAAGAGAGCATTGGGAAGGCACGTTGGGTGCTTACCCTTGTTGGCCTGGAAGTGACACTTGCTACTTCTGCTTACATTCCATTAGCTTGTGTTTGTCATCTGGCCCCACATAGATGTGAGGAGTCAAGGAATTATAAAGGAAATATAAATTACCTTTGGGGTTCAGATAGTTGAACCCTGCCATTTCTCTACCAAATAATACTCACATCCCCTGACAAATAAAACCCAGAGTTATAGGACCACTGATTAGAAATGTTTCTATATCCCTACCTACTCTGTACCTCGTCTTTATTGCTGCAGAAAGCCAACCATTATTGGGTCCAATTTGGCCTGTTGCATCATCTTTTTCCTCTTATTGTCTAACTTTTATTAAACTTCATAGGACCCATTTTCCTTTGTCTTTGTACTTTTTTGCTGTTCTCTGGAATTCTTCCAGTTTCCATGCATGTAGTATTGGTTCTTATCCTTAAGGTAAATCATTTGCCTACAGTTGCTGCAGTTGTTTTCCATTGTGAGCAGTTTCAAGATGTTTAATGTAACAAAATTCCTGAGGTTGGAATTGTAGGTGATATTAAAGTTATTATTTTTCACTTATCCTGGCCTTCCAGAACACCAGGAGTGTTCTGATATGCCATATGAAAGCTCAGGCTAGCACGTAGCAGAGGACCAGCTGAGACACACTGTGTATGGCAGTGCCCAGCTCAGATCTTACCTACAATCTTCTTCTGCAGATGTTTACTGAATTTAAAAGTGCTGAGATTCCGAGGAGTTATCAAAGAAGTAGGACATGGTATTCCTCCAGGGAGAATCTCCTGCCTTCCTACCTATTCAACAAATCATCTTTAGACTCCTACTTTCCATTAACATTTTCTTTATATGTTGCCTAAAATGGCATCATAATGTCACCCCTTATTTAAAAGCCATACCTCACTGATGGTATCAGCAAGGCCACACCCCACTGATGTTTATGGGCCTCCACAACCCAAAAATGACCTGCTCATGAATTGAATAATTCATCCACTGAATAAATGTGTACTGCCCATGATTATGTGCACTGTTGTAGGCACCAAGGAAATGAAAGTGGATTAATATGGTTTTTGACCTCAGAGAGGTCATGGTCTTGTACAGGAGATAGATGGTAATGAAGACACATAATTCTAATATGGTGCAAGCCCTGTATTTTTGCTTTGTTCAGGAGACCAGGTTGGTGCAAAAGGAAAAATTGCTTAGCTCTGCCAAAGAAGGAAAGAGATCAGAGAGAGTTCTGCTGCAAGGAAAATACAGTGCTTGGGTTGGGTCTTGAGAAATGAGACAGAAGTTTCTTTATAAACAAGAAGGTGATATGGAAAGAAAATCTAGCCTAAAAAGATGGTGTTTGCAAGGCAACACAGGCATAAATTAGTAGTGAATAATGACAAAAGTCTCAGTGAGATAGGAATTTAGAGAATATATGTGGGTGCACATAGGGAGGGGGTGGGAAATGGTCAAAAATCATTTTAGGTAGAAAGATCCAGAACCCTAATTGACATGGCTTAGGATCTAGCAAGGCTGTGGAAGGAGAGAAAGAGGGCAAGCTATTCTTCTGAGTTGTTCTTGCCGTGAAGCAGGAGTCCATGAATTCTGTTCTCCAGATTGTCCTCAGTGGTCAGGCCACTGTACTTTCCACCCATGCTCAACATAGCTTTCATTCCCAAAGAGCCTTCTGGCTCTGTGCCTTTGCACATGATACTTTCCCCATATCCCAAACCTTGCTCATTCTTTTGCAGACACTCCATTCCATGTGGATTGCAAGCAGAGTGACCCGACCATGCATGGTGGCCCTACACCCAAAATCCCAGGTCATGTGGAATCAGCCCCTTGCCATTTATCTGTCCCTAACTTATCTCCAGTAGGTTCATTTGAGAAGCTCTCCTCCCCCTAACTAGATGGAAGGGGTGAGTTATCTCCTGCCACTTGTATCCCCCACCACACTCAGCAGACAACTGGCCACATAGAAATCATAAAATATGTACTTATTGATTCATTGAAAGGAAACACTTGTAAGGTCAGTTTATTCTCACCAGCCCTAGAATTACCTTTGGTGGTTGTTAGAGAACAGACACTGGGGACCTAGTCCAAGATCTGCTAAGACAGCTGTTTAGAGGGGATAATCTGAATATTTAATAAGTACCCTAAGTGTTTTGTGTGTGTGTGTGTGTGACCATGGAAAGTAGAGAACCAGTGGCCTGGAGCAGGGGTTAGCAAGCTTTTCCTGTGAAGGGTCAAACAGTAAATGGTTCACACTTTGCAGTTCAGATATGGTCTGTGTTGCATATTCTTTTTTCTTCTTCAGCCCTTTTGAAATGTAGATATCGTTCTTAGTTTGTGGGTTGTATCAAAACAGGCCATGGGCTGTAGTGTTTCTACCTCTGGCCAAGAGGATAGGTTCCTCAATCTCCTCAAAGTCTTCAGAGACATATGAAATCCAGTGACTCCAAGTGTGAACAGTCCAGAGAGAAAGCCCCACTTCTGTTCTTTGTAGGGAGCAGGGCCTAACTGCCTACAACCTTGTCTTGTACCCCGGCATCTTGGGAATGTGTCCAGACTTCTTGGTGGATGTCGTCTGATCTGCCCAGCACCATGGAATGGGTGACTCCCGCTGCCAGTTCCTGGGACCCACACCCCTAGCTTCCCTCATATTATGATGTTTATGGGCACCTATAACCCCTCATATTAGGTGCTCTCAACATTGTTGACATTTTTATATTAATACCAGCAAGGGAGGCACCAAAGCCTGAGAGAGGATTGCAGGTTCCAAACCCCCTACATCTCCCAACCTATACATAGCAGATTGCTTTCTGCAGGCATCTGAATATCAGCTTCTAAATGCCCTCAGGATTACCCGTTGAAGTCTCCCTCCACTCACCACCAGTCCCTGCTTTAGGTCCTCCATGGGCTTTTTCTCTGGGGACAGCAGAAGCCCAGGCCCTTCCTGACACTCACAGTTTGACGATGCTTAAAGGATCGCTCTTCTCGTTCAGCTCCTCAGTGAGATGTGAATTTGCACAAGATGATTCAATATATTTTTCTTGTGTGTTCTTCAGTCTATTTGTACTGCCAGGTGAATTTTTGACATTTCAGTGCGCTGCTCTAAGCTGCCCATGTTAGGGACCTGCCCCTGACCCTGGGTAGGGCTTTTAAGCAAGAAGAGCCAGAATAAACACATACAAGCATCCTTTGTAGTGTGCGTCGGTGCCCAGGTAGCCCTTGGTTATCTGTGCGTTCAGTCCTCCCGAGGCGGTGATGAAAAGGGTAGCGAGCCCTCCTTCTGAGACAGTTTGTAAGCAGTCCTGCCTGCAGGCTGAGGGTGGACAGGATGACCCCTCCAGTCCCATCCGGCCTTGGGATTCTATGATTTCTCACCTGAGTCCATTTTGTGCCCTGGGCTCATGCACATCAATTAGAAACACAACAGTTTACGCTTCTACAGGAGGGAGGAAAATGAACCATAGCAGTCTTCCTATCCGAACCAGACCTCATTTTTCCAAGTCACCACCTTACTCTCATCTGTAAAGCGCTAAATAGCCTGAGACCCAGTTATCTTTGTGACAATCTCTCCCCAGGTGCCCCATCATGGTAATTATGCTCAGCGGGAACGCTCTAGCTGCCCATCTCTGGAGTTAAACTCATTAAAGAGGAGAGGCTGAGAAATCTCCACAGAGGGCCCCCGCCCTTGAAATGATGGGCGTTCCCCTTCCTCGACTACCAGGATTGGGGGTTGGAGGGTTTTGGGGTCTGGTGTAAGACTCTAGATTGCCACAGAGCTTGCTTTAACCTGGATTTGCTGCTCTGATTTGTACTTTGGGTTTGCTATTGGGTCAGGAGAGAGGAAGGGCAGAAGTGAGGCCATGAACAGCTTCCATCTGATGAAATGAAGTACAGATGAAACAAAGCCATTAAGGTTGCTTATTCCAGACATTGAATATGACCGGTTGATTGGGGATGACACTCCCTTGGAATGGATTAGTGAAAAGGAAAGGAAGTTTCTGGAGGAAAAACAGTAAAAGTTCAGAAACAGGAATCTCAGAGCCTGGGATAAGGACTTAGTTACAAAGAGAGAAATGTGTTCAAGGAGGAGGAGAAAAGAGGGAGAGAAAGACAGAGGGGAACTAGAAGATGTAAGGCACTCTCTAGGGGAAAACGGAACATTCTGGTGTCTCTGATTTTGATGGGCAAGATTTTTTAAGAGACAATAAAAAATTCTCCACTTGTCTAATGAAATGAAATGTCAGAGATGTCCTGCGCTAAAAGACCAGAAGTGAAAAATGTGTCTGTGGTTGTGTAACTTGTAACTTTTCCAGTCAAAAATAGACATCATAAAGGGCCACATCCTATTTGTCTAAGCTGAGCACCAATATTATTCCTATAATGGTCAAGAAGCGGCCACCCTACTCAAGTATCTATCTGTGACAATACCTGGACAAATCCTTCGATGCCGGAATTTATGAAGACAATAAAAACATTAATTGAAATGACTGAACATATGCTATGAAATGAGAACTATGTGTGGTATACCATAAAGTATAATTATATGCAAGAAACCATAAATGAATCTATACTGGAGGTCTGCTATCAACTTCCATTTACTCCTCAACAAAGAAATAGTTAACAAAACAAAACAAAACACCCTCATAGATGCTTGTGGATAAGACTGGCCTTTGTTCTGATTTGGTAGAGATTTTTCTTTGGATGTCCAAGTGGTTCTAAACCTTGCAAATGTCTCCCATACAGTTTTAGCCCACAGATGTCTGCACTGGAATTATTGTGAAAGTACTGTGTTTACGGGGTTCTAAATGACTCTGGGTAATTTGGAGTGGTGGGAAGGGAATCCAAGGTATTCCTTCCTCCTTTTGCTGCTTTGGGTGGCATTTCTGCCACCACTTCTGTGGCCCTAGATCCTTGAGTCTGGTCCTCCCTTCATGATTCCAGTTACAGAGCTGGGCTCGGCAAATACCACTGCCTCCCTAGGATCATCGGGCCCTAGAGGCTTCCTGCTTTTATAAAACTTTTGCCTTTCTGCCCCGTTTCTTGTCTTTGTTTTTCAGTTCTCCCAACACCTTTGTAACTAGACCCTATATAAAAGTCCCCCACTGAACAAGCTCTGTGTTTCTGACTGGATTCTGACTTTGTGTAGACATCTAGAGGTACTTGCAGGAAAGGATTAGATAGCATGTGTTTTTTCAGTTAAAAAATCAGGGACTATACTAATTTATTGCTCAAGAGCATTTGCTTTTTCTCCAATGCGCACCTCAAAATACCAGAGAAGTATGGCTAGAGAGTGGTTGCTTTGCAGATGGCCTGTATGTCTACCTGAGCTGTCCCGAGTGAATATGGAGCTACATTGCTCCTTTTGTTGGAAGAAGAACTTCTAACAAGGACCAACCTTCAAAATGCATCTCTCATTGGGCAGAAGCATTGAGTCAATGACATCCCCTGCAAATCACTGGTAGGTCCTTCATGGCCATAGCAGATGAAGGTTTTAGGGTCTCACCATTTCACACTCATGGGGGGGTAGGTGAAAGCAAGGTAGGTGTGTAGGTGAAAGCAGAAGCCATTCAGGTGATTTGTTGAGCAAAAGAAGCAGAGACTATTTTCCAGGGAGGAAATACCAGGGAAGGGAAGAACAAGGGTGTCAACCCCAGGAGCTGAGAACATTTTTGAAACGCCAGGAGAGCTGAAGACAGTGACCACCTGAAAGGTATGCCGGAACGTATGGTGTGTTAGGAGAGGAAATGTTTAAGTGTCACTTTATTAAGGAATCCCAAGGGAGATGAATATAATAGGAATGAGGGGGGATGGTCAGAGGACCACATTCAGTAATTCAATAAACACTTTTAGAAACACCTTCTTTATGCTAGAGACTATGCATCTGGCTCGGGGAATTGGGAGAAATAAATGAAACGGTCTTGGCCCTCGTGAAATAAATAAAAACTGAGTCAAAAGGAATCACAAAGAGTTTGGTGAAAGAATACAGATGATGCGCAACATATTGTGGAAGTCAAGGTGTGAAAAAGAGAGGAACTAAGGTGGAAGACTGAGGCAAGTCTGGGTATATTGAAGACTTCAGAGAACAACAGAAGATAGAAGCTTTGTTCCTCATGGTGAGATGGGCTGGGGCCGGAGCAAGTTTCTTACTGGGACTCTGGCATGTCTTGGACATTTGACAAAGTCAGATGTTTCTGTCTGCCCATAAAATCATTCTTGAACAGCATCTTGCATGACATCTACACATAGTGTTCTTTCCAAGTGGAACAAGAGGTGGAAAGATGTGCACAGAGGGGAACTGGCTTGTTTGGGGTTCAAAACCACAAGCTTTGTACCCTGTTATCTTACCACCACCACCCCCCCAAATCAAGAAAATCATCATGTCCACTAGCTATTCTGTGTTCCTGCACACGTACCTCATATTGACATTGTCGGTAATTAGAGTTAGCTCAACATGGAAATTGTGTGTATATATCAAGGACTGAGCAGAATAGAATTTACTCTTTAGTACATAGGCACAGTAGGTCACCATCTCCATAAAACTCTGGTTTGCTTTGTGTGTAGATTTTAGAGATTTAATTCTTAATTGTGTTTCTTTACTTTGCCAGTTCCTACTCCTACTGTGAGGACCTTTTGCATGGAGTTTTCATAGACCATTTTTGTTATCGCATATTTACATACTCAGGAGTTGCTTGTTTAATGAGGCAATTGAAATAAATAGTGTAATCATGTGTTTATAAGACTTAATGATAGACCTTCGTATACAGAGACAAAATTATAACACCGAATCTCATTGTAAAAATTCGGCTTAAAATTTCAGGAGAGAAAAAAAAGGAATTTTCTCTCTTGAGTTTTGGTGTTTCCGATGTGCTCAGATTTACTCAGCAAATGGCTGAAAAGAATACAACTGGCTTTGAGGTTCAGTAAAAGGAAATTTCGAACAGCACAAAAGTGCATCAACGTTCGATTTTCAACTTGCTTTAAATTTCTATAGCTGAAACAATGCCAGAACTTTTCTTGGATTTAAATTCACCACCACTTGAAAATTGTAAGGCGGGGCTATCAAAATCAAACAGTTTGGAGTGAATTTTCCTGTTATCCAAGTGTAATCATTGAGATGGGATAGCTCCTTATCTCCTCCTACTTCACAACTCTTTGGAATTGGGCTTTCTCTCAGGTGTATTAAACATTTCACATGGCCATATCAGCAATACCAGCAACATTAATAATAGGAACTACCCTTTGTGGCGTGCTTGCACGTTCTGGCTGGCATTCAGACACAGCTCAGACTGATGTCTAGCGATGCCTGCACAGTGGATGAGGCTGTGTTTTACTGACGTGTGATTCTCAGACAGCCCCAGTGTTTACTTCTCATTACGGAATTGGTATTTAACATTCTCAGCACAGGAATGTCAAGTGAAGTCACATTGCTTCGGCGGCTGATTTCCCTCACCCGGTCCAAGGCCTTTGTCGGAGCTTATTGACTCTGAAGGGAATTCGCCCCGGTGGGGGCTTTTAGGGAGCGGAGGCAAGGGGCAGCAGCAGCCTGTGTGCAGGAAGGTGTGAGGATGTCACTGAAACCATGACCAGAGATGACAGCATTCTGAGGCCAGTGTCCTGAGCTGGTGTCGGGTTATCTTTTAAACTGTCGATGGCTCCCAGAAATGCACTTGGCTAATTGCAGAACATCCCAATCTTTATGGAGGGTGCAGTATAATCCCCCTCGCTCCTCCTGAAGCAGCCATGTAGTTCGCATGATGGCTCTTCCTTTAAATCATGGTTGCATTATGTCAAATAGAATTTGTCAGCCATCAGCTTACTGAATGCAGTAATTGATCATTATTCCCCAACAAAGGTTAAAAAAAAAAAAAAACGGCAACAATTAAAGAAGCCATGAGAGAATTTATTAAAGCAAGAAGGAGAGGAAATCTCCAAAACACTTTCATCAGGTTAACTGCAAGGAGACAAGGAGAAATATAGAAATGGTACTTTAGGTCCGTCATTGATTTGCTCAGAGGCAAAGCCCTGAAAAAAACAACTGATCAATGCAGGGAGGGATTGGTTCTGCTGGGTGCCCTGTCAATGTCCCTCTTCACATGGCAGCATATTAATTGCAGCAGCATTTGCTCCGAATGAATTTCTTTATGTTCATTCATTCATTCATTTGTTAATTCATTATTAAACGCCTTGCTCAATTATGGGGGCTCATATTACCTAACTACCTTTGCATTGGTTCAACAAGTCCTGCCAATGCTGGGTTGCCTCAGAAAAAAGAAACAGAAAAAAAAAGACGCATTGAATTTTCTTACAGTTTTAGATCGGGGTGTAATATCAATAACTTTAATGGAACCAGAGTTTGTGCCCTGATAGGAACCCTGCTGCTCCTCAAATAAATGGCTTGGCTCCACCTCAGCATTTATCTGCCAGGGCTCGGCTTTATCAGGGCACCAACTCAGATTCCATTAATGTTATCTCTTAATTAGCTATGCGATTAACCTGTGTTACTCCTGCACGATAATGAGTGGAAGACAGAACCAGAGAAGTTCAGCTGCCTTATAATTCCCTCTCCAGAAGCCAAATAATTCTGGAAACCATTCCAGGGGAAAAAAACAAAAACAAAAACAAAAACAAGTCTAAGTAGTTCTGATTTGTGTTTCTCCCGGATACAGGGGTGAGTTCTACACTCTTTGGAGGGAAGAACAATTGGGATTTTAGTTAACATTTATGATGCTTGGTACCAGACACTGTTCTAGTGCTTTCTATTGATTATCTCATTTAATCTTTATAGCAGGTCTATAGGGTAGGTCCTTTTACCATCCCCACTTTACAGAGAAGGAAACTGAGATACAGCAAGGTCAAAAACTCCATCCCAAGGTCACATAGGTGGGAGATGACTGAACCCGGGACCAGGTGCAGGCAGCAGACAGGGTGCCTAGATGCCCAGTCATTTCTCCAGGGTCCTGAGTACAGAACCCAGTGGTAAAGGAGTCTTCAGATAAAGGCAAACAGCCCCTGCACCCACTTTGTGGCTGACTGTCCCAGCCGAGCCCTCAGGACATTTTCCTCCCACTGGGCACGTCTGTGGCAGGTGCATACCTCGGCTGTGCAGGGACAAAGAGGCCTCCTTGCTTAGATTTTCTGCCTGTAGAAATTTCTCTCCAGTAGATCTCAGGGGAGCCAGGGCTTGCACTGGTGGACTTGGATGGCCCTGAGCAAAATGTAAAGATGGAAAAATACCTTGGCTTGCCTGCTTCTCCCATCTTTATTCTGTGTCCTTTGTCCCCTCAAAGTCAGATCCCCTCCCCCACTGCCCTCTCCCTCCCCTTTCTGCCTCCTCCCATGCACATAGGCACGGCTCTCTTTTCTGCTGAAATTACCCAAATCATCAGAAATGTGCTGTCTGGACAAGCAAAATTGAAGAGATCATGACCTCATCGATGCTGCCACCAGTAAAGATGACCTGAGTGGCAAGAGGCCCCCTCTTCGGCACCCCTCTTTCCCTGTGGTCTCCTCCCCTAGGCGCTCAGTGGGAGGTGGGTGGGCTGGGGAGGCGAGGTGGACAGAGTTTTATGATATAAACCTAATGTTGGTGGAGAGCACCCTGCATGAAGCCCCTAAGTGACATCACCACACTGCCCCCCATCCTGCCCTGGCCTCAACATAGAACCAGGCCACTGTCCTGGAAACAGGACACACTGGACATTGTGGACATTTGCTCTGGCTGGAGAAGAGGTACTGCTGTCTCCACTGCTCCTCCCACACGGCCCCTTCCCTGCATCTCCATGGTCTATGCCCTCCCGTCCAGTGGAATACCCTTTTTCCAAAAAAGTTTTAGCTCTTGAATCCCATTATTAAACCATTCACCTGCTTTTCTCACCCCTAGAATGTCCCATCACCATCAGCCCTTCCAGAATCCTAGGGCTTCTTACTATTTGGTGTTGTCCCTATTGAGATCAGACCATGATATTATAGATCAATCAATCACATTACAGTGTGTCCATGAGAAGAAAGCAAACCCCACCCTGGGATGGGTGTCTGCACGTTCCACTTTATGAATCGATGTCAATCCATATGCAGTCCCTTATGATGCCAAAGTCAGAGGTATAAATGATCAATTCTTTTTACAAGTAGGTTTACTTTAAAGCGCATTGTTTATAGGTGATTGCTGTTGTGTTATTTCATATAAAATATAAAAATTAGAACTAACAATCTTTTGGAACCATGTTTAAAAACAATTACCTAAGGGATAGAAAGATCTTTTTGTTGTTGTTTTATTTAGGGAAACACCCACCAGTGTTGCCAGGAGTTTATCTAACCCTTGAATATCCCTCTGTTCCTTTCTCCCACTTTTGTTCCCAGACGGGGGAAACATGAGAACAGTTTCTGTTTTACAGTTTGTAGAGCTTGCAGCCTTCTAGGCAAATCTAGAAAACACAATTTGTCTGGGAATTAAAGTAGGAGGAAAAGATGAATGTGAAAAGAAGGAAGACAGGGAGGAGGAGGACAGCCACCTCCAACCCCACATAGAGAATATCAAACACAAAAAGGCACTTCAGCTCAAATTTTGATTCCATTTCAGCGAGGGGTGTGATAGAGAGGGACCATGGACTCATCTGACCACGTGGTCAGGACAGCCCAAATTCATTCCTATTCAGCTAATGGAGAATTTCGAATAAGGTAAATGTTGCCTGTCTGATATTTATATAGGGCATTAAAACCCACAAATCTCTCTCTCACTCTCTCTCTCTCTCGTGTGTGTGTGTGTGTGTGTGTTTTCCCAAAGACTCAAAGAACAGTTTATCATCTAAGGCTTGCTTCTTTTCAAAATAATGTTTGCCTAGGTGAATGCATTTTCTCTCCGAGAGCTCAAGTTTGTTTTCAAGGCAACATTAATGACTAATGGTGAGTCATCCAGTTTTGTGGCTTGGTACAGTAGTTTATATTTATATAATAGCTTAAAATTCAACTTTGAGCAATGTCCACAGCAGGGAAGAACAATTAGTAAATTCATTAATTGTGCTTTTGTGTACACTTTTATTCTCAAGGCTAATTATTTGTTTAAATTATTTTGCCTCTATCAAAAGTGTTGCCACATGAAAATATTTCAGCTTAGGTTTCTGGTGTGAAATATAAGGCTTGGGAAGTTCAGACATTCTTCGGAAAGGTAATCAGCTTGCATTTGCTAATGACTGGTACTCAACGTGGAGCCTTTAATTTAAGCACATAAGCAATTAGTTTGGGGAATGTAAGTGTACAAAGAATCATGATTCATGCCGCTGCATATCCTTTCTGTCTGCTGTGGACAATGGACATCTTCCACGTTTGACTTTCACATATAATCAAACTCAGGTGTACCATCAGTTAGAATCACGCAGTCTTATGCAAAGCACTGCTATAAAGGAATACATCAGTTGCCAAGTCAATGCGCCAGCGTACATAATAAAAGTGAGATTTCACTCTTTTTTCGTGGAGAGGATGAAAGTCTCCTTCTCCTCTCTTTTCTAAATTCTCCGTGTGTCTGGGCTGTAGCTGTAAGATGAACCAGCTGCCGCTGGAGCGGATGCTTTCCAGTTCCCAGTTCCAGGTGTGGGGCCGGAAAAGAGATTGATGACTTAGTGTAGGCACAGCCAGTTTCCTCCACCAGGTACAAGGGAGCGACAGCAGAACAGAAACAGCCAGCCCTCCCTTCTCCAGCATCTTCCCAGCCTGGCTCAGTCCTCAGGGAGATGCACAGTCCAGAATGCACAGAAGGAGAAGGATGATAAGGACTCACTCAGCACCTGCTGCGTCTTGGTGCTGGAGTAGGCATTTGACCAACAGATTTAATCATTGCAACCTCCAGAAGAGGTAGGCATCGTGAGTCCCATTTTTCAGAAGAGGAAATGGAGGCCACAATGTAGATTGGAACCCAGGAATGTGTGCCTGAGAATCCAATGGCCTTTCCATGATACCACGTTGTCTTCCTGGCATTTAATACAGTACCTGGCCATAGTGGATACTTCATTCATTCGTTCATTCATTCATTCATTCATTCAATGTTTGTTGAGGGCATACTATGTGCCTGAGGATGTAGCTATAAACAAGTTAGATAAGGATTCTTGCCTTCAAGGATTTTAACGATAAGCAGACGAATGTATCTCATTCTAGTAATGAATATGTGTTCAATGAGGTTTGGCCAAATGCAGGCCAGGCCTGTAGCAACGCTATTGTAGACTTAACACCATCACATACCCTCATTTATGCACCTGTAGTGCCGGAAGTTTTCATTCCAAGTGAAAGCAAACAAAGAAACAAAAACCAAAAAACTGAGGACCTGGTTATCAAGCCTCCAAAGAGAAGCAAGACGACCATGAACCCCTCCCAAGCACCCCAGTTATATGGGAAGCCAGTTAATACATGGTGGTGGTGGTAGGGTATGGATTCATCCCCTCCTTCATGAGCTGGCAGGACTCCAGGAGGAAGCTCTATCACTTGGGCAGAATGGGCTCTAGAGTGTGCTTCTGTAGTTACTGTGGGAAGACAGAGCTTCCGGTAGCCAAGGAGACCATGGAAGGGATGCAGCCCACCCCAAACATCAGAGAGAACAGAGGTAGATTTCAAGCCGAAAGTATAGAGAAGGAGGACATGCCATAACTCCACATGGGCTGCTTTAGTTGTTAAATGTTTGTGTTCTGAGTCTGGTCACACTCCAAAACCAGCTCCACTAATCACCAGAAGTACAGATGGCAAGGACCCATGAGGTCACCTAACCGAGCCTGGCCAGCTGACCATCCGTCTCCAACAGCACTTTCTAGGCCTTTCCCCCCCATCTAGTGTACATATCCCAGAGGACTGTGCTTTGCTCCGTCCTTCAAGAACCAATTCCAGAAGCCGCCCACAATACGTTTTAGACCAAACACGCAGCCAGGGTGGGGAGCTATTTTTAATTTTCCAAAGCACCACACAGAAGCCTGGTGTCAGGAAAAATCGCTGAGGACCCTCTCCTCCTCAGATGGCACCATCCCACCCTGAGGTCTTAGGTTGGTCAAGCATCTTAAGCACATGCATCTGGAGAGCGAGCTCCTTCTAAGCAAAGCTGCTGTCCAAGCAGCCTCACAGAAGGCTTATTTCTCAATCCAGTTTTCCTGATTACCACCCTTCCTGGGATTAGAGTGATCATTTATGTGCACAAAGAGTTAGCCACAGGATGTTTGTCACAGTGTTGTTTATGGTTAGGAAAAATTCACAACTAATCTCAATGTTCAGTCATAGAATATTGGTTAAATAAATCATGAATAAGCCATACAAATGTAGAGAATATTATGAAGCTATTAAAAATAATACACCGTAAGAGTACTAAGGACATACTGTTCATCACACTGTTAAGTGAAAAAGACAGATTACAAACAGTATGTAGAGTGCACTTTCGTTCTCTGTCTACTTTTCTAACACACCTGCATGAAGAACAGAATATTGACATAATTGTTTCTTAATAAAGAACTGAACAGTACTATTTCCTTCCCAGCTACTTTTCCTACAATGACTTTGTGTTACTTTTGCAATTAGATACAGAAATGTTACTCGAAAGCATTAAATTGTGCTTCCTTTTGACACGCATACTACATTTCCCACATTCATCATTAACAGAATCCCTGTAACAGGAAGAAAGGGAAAGACAATTTGCCCCTTTCCTCCTAGCTGACTGCTGGGTAACTTGCTGCTCAGGCAGTTCATGTACTAAACGGACACCCAGAAGCTTGAAAGGGTGAATGTCCTTCCCACCACAGAGATCATCAGGACTAAGGAGTTTCATGCTCATCTGAGGATACAAGAACACTCGCCCAGGTTTTCCCGCTGTAGCATCACATGTTCATCCAGAAAGGATCTTATTTATTGAAGGCCTGTTGGTATCTTCTGCAACATACATCTTCCCTGTAAAGGGGAGACTGAGATCTAGAGGGGCCAAGTGTCTTATCCTTGCATATACAAGAAATGTTGGCCAAGCCAGGGTAGAACCCTGAGATGGACTCTAACTCCCTCAGTCTCCAATGTCCTGTCCCTCCCTTGGGTTGCCCACCAAACTCCTACTCGTACCTCATGGCCTAAGCATCACCTTCCTAGTGAATTCTCCCGAACTCCCTAAGCAGAGTTGGTCTTGCTTCTCTCTGTATCCCTTATACATAATCCAAATGGTGCATTAAAATTTTTTAATGTTTTATTTATTTTTGAGAGAGAGAGAGAGAGAGAGAGAGAGAGTGGGGGAGGGGCAGAGACAGAGGGAGACACAGAATCCAAAGCAGGTTCCAGGCTCTGAGCTGTCAGCACAGAGCTCAATGCAGGGTCTGAACCCATGAGCCATGAGATCATGACCTGAGCTGAAGTCGGACACTTAACTGACTGAGCCACCCAGGCGCCCTTCAAATGATGCAGTTTTGATATTATATTGCCATTATTTGACCTTGAGACTGGCTCTCTTACTGGACTGGAGGGCAGGGTTTATCTCTTTGCATTCCCAGTGGCTGGTATATTGCAATCATTTAATAATAATCACAAAGATTTAAAGGCATTACAAAGCTATAATCTGCCACTGTTTCTAAGAGTTAGGAGGCAAATGGAGACGTTGCACACTCCTGACCATGAGAGAATGTGCTGCTGTCTCCTGGAGTTTCCAGAGAGCCTTGACTGGCCCCTGAGGGGAGGCAGGCCCAGGAACAAACTCTGGGCCCCTCGAGTTTGGGGAATGAGCTCAACAGAGCTCATTATTCTCCCCATTCTTCCAATAGAGACAAGGAGAGGAGTCCCCCTGGCGACCCTGGACTGTTTGCAGTTTCTCAGGAGACTGGAGCAGGGAGCCTATGATATACTCGAACAAGTGACAGCAGCAGGGTGACCCAAGAGCCCAGGGGGTGGTGCCTGGGCAGGGACAATGGCACTGCTCAGCAGTGTGCAGGAGAGTCCTGAGGGCACGGCCGTTGGACTGAGCTTTCGGGGAGCCACCAGTGGGGAGGTGGTGACAGACAATTTAGATGAGGGATGACACTCATCAGGTGCCCCCCTGCCCAGGGCTGGGAGTGCCACATCAGCAAGGGTGTCAGCAGTTTATCTGGGACCCACTTATCCCGTGACAGACCAGCCCCATCTCACCACCTGTCAGGAGCAGGTGGGGCGGATGCTTGAGGAAGAGTGGGATGACGATTTTCTTTAGACAGGAGAGCAGACATACCTCTTTCCTTTTCCCTCTGGGCCAGTCTCTTGAGTGGAGCCTCCCTCCCTCCCAGTCTCAGCTTGCGCACACCTCCTAGGGGAGATCATCCCTGAGCCCCTGTGACTGGCATGGCTTGTCCTTTTTAAAAAAAAAAAAAAAAGATTTACTTATTTTGAGCGAGCGAACGAGAGAGAGAGAGAGAAAGCACAAGCAGGGAGGGGCAGAGAGAAAGAGAGAGTATCCCAAGTAGGTTCTGCACTGTCAGCACAGAGCCCAATGCAGGGCTCGATCCTGCAGGCTGTGAGATCATGACCTGAGCTGAGATAAAGAGTCAGACACTTAACCGACTAAGCCATCCAGGTGCCCCTGACCTTCTTAAGACCCCTTCATTACCATATGTTCTGTAATGGTCTGTTTATTTGCCTGTTTTTCTTAGATTGTAAACACATATAGGCAGGTACCATATCCATATCTCCAATATCCACCGCAGTTCCTGGTACATAATCAGTGACCAGTGAATACCAACAAGTGAACCAGTGGATGGATGGCAAAAGAAATTTGTAAGTTGAAAGCCACCATTATTATCATTATATGTTATTATTTGGAACATTATAGCACAGGGAGCAAGCACATGTTTTTTCTTTTTATTTCTCTCCATTCATATGCATATTACACGTACCCAACCGACCATAGGACCAAGAATTTAAGAATACTTTAATTAAATTAAACTCAAAAAACATTTACTGGGTACCTACTAACTGACAGCCACTTTTTAAAGTACTAGGATATGTCAATGAATGAAACAATGTGCACTCTGATAAAATATGTCAGTCTACTAATTTCTTTGAAAAAACCCGCTATACAGCCAGGGCAATTATCTCACACTTTAAATCACACTTTAAGTATTTAGAGTTAGAATCCTTAAAATTCTGTTTTGATTCAGACATTTGCAGGAGTAGAGTTCATCATGGAATCTTGAAAGGCAAACCAATTGGGAGACAATTTGTCCTTCACTATAGCAAAGACAGTGACTTTCCATAGATGACATTGATTGTCATGGTCCCCAGGAGGCATCTCTTTGCAAAACCACTGGACATACACTCTTGACTTTCAATGTTCTCCTCAGATGTGAGTATAAACAAATGAGTTCTCTTTTTTACCTGTATGTTTAACTTGTACCACATGAGGGCTGAGTTCATCTTTTTTTTTTCCTAACAATGGAAATACAGCTTCTGTGAACATCATCTTGAGTTTATCATCCAGCTTTTTTTTTTAAATGTTTATTTATGTTTTGAGAGAGACAGACAGACAGACAGACAGAGTGTGAGTAGGGGAATGGTAGAGAGAGAGGGAGACACAGAATCTGAAGCAGGCTCCAGGCTCTGAGCTGTAAGCACAGAGCCCGACATGGGGCTCAAACCCACAAACCATGAGATCATGACCTGAACTAAAGTCAGATGCTCAACCGACTGAGCCACTCAGGCACTCCTGTCATCCAACTTTTAAAGAAACAGACTGAATTTCATATTTTCCCCTCCCCTGGCTAAGATAAGGACACTCCCTGTCTGTTGGTTGCCTTTCCATCCAGAGGGTCCATCCACTGAGATCACTAAATCCCTTCCAGTGAGTCAGTTAGCTTTGGGTACAAATGAAAATTCCATTCTACTCTTGTTGAATAAAGATATAATCCAAATATTCGTGGTTTACCTGTGTGAAACTAGTCAAAAGGAAGGCAAGGCTGAGGATTATAGATGTTCTGCGATCATTTTTATCACTACCAGGGAAAATGATTGAAAGTACCTGTTCTGCTCTTAGCAGATGAGTAGCACCATCCTGCCATGTAGAGTCAAGTCACCCTGAATTTGTTGCTAATGAGTGTCCAGACCTGGGGCAGGCCCATCCACCCTAGAAGAGTCAAAACAAGATGACACAGTGCCTGCTCTCAAAAAGGGAATCACACTTTTTGAGAAAAACCCAAATTAAATAGTTGAACAACTAAGGGATGCTAAAAGATGTGGGGAGGTAACTGTAAGTATTTGGAAAGAAAGGAAGAAGAGATGCCTGGGCTGAGGTAACTCCCAGCAGACCTCACAGAGCAGATCGGACTGGAAGACAGACCTTGAAGATGGAGAGGTTTGGACTATAGTGAGCTTTGAAAGGAGGGTGAGCAAGAACATGGTCAGAAGAGATCTCTGATAGGGAGAGTGAGAACATCATTCAGGCTACCATGGAT
Source organism: Lynx rufus (assembly GCF_022079265.1). Classification (NCBI taxonomy): domain Eukaryota; kingdom Metazoa; phylum Chordata; class Mammalia; order Carnivora; family Felidae; genus Lynx; species Lynx rufus. Next base: position 16,351,437 of record NW_025814837.1, read on the forward strand.
GGATCCTGTGCAAAAGGAATTGGAAATAAGTTCAGAAAAGAGAGTTTAAGTCAAACTGTGGATGCCACTAAATACTGGGCTGAGGAGTTTAGGTTTCATCCACTATGCAACACAAAGTCATTGTCAAGTCATGAATGGAGGAGTGGCTAGAGAAATATTCATTAGGCAGGAGCCTTCACAATGGGCTAGAAAAGAGAGTTGAGCTTTTTAAAACAGTCAGAGAGAAAGAGCTGTTAATATTTGGTTGGAGTCACAGTATTGTGATTTGAAAAAGAAATTGATGCATTAAGAAAATTAAAAATTAGGATTGATTAAGGATATATATGACAGCGTAAAATAAAACATAATTCTAGAAGGGCAAACAACAATCTCCAAAAACACAGTACTTGCAACATTCATAGCATAACCTCAGTAAAATTTACCAAAGAGAAGAAAAAGAAAAAGAAACCCACACAAATCAATAATAAAATATAACAAATTAGGGGAGCCTGGGTGGCTCAGTTAAGCAACCGACTCCAGCTCAGGTCATGATCTCATGGCTCTGTGTTCAAGCCCCATATCGGGCTCTGTGCTGACAGCTCAGAGCCTGGAGCCTGCTTTATATTCTGTGTCTCCCTCTCTCTCTGCCCCTCTCCCTCTTGCTCTCTCTCTCTCTCTCTCTCAAAACTAAATAAACAATTAAAAAAAATTTTTAAATAGAACAAATTAGAAAAATGGACAAAGAATATGAACAGGAACATTTCCACAGAAATCTAAAAGTCTATTGAACATATGAAGCCATATTTAGCCACACAAAGGTATGCAAATTAAAAAAACCAAGTTATTATTTTTGCCTATTGATTTGGGTGAAGATAATGATAACTGTTCATTATAATAACTAGCATCTGAAGGGAATACAGTGTTTATTGGAAGATAAATGGTATATCCTTTCTGGACAGAGCAGTTTGGCAATATCAAAAATCTAACAAATGTATTTATTCACCTTGAGCCCAGCTTTTCTACTTATCATGAGTCATGTCTCATGTATATACATGTTTCAAAGCCTTACTCATAGGTGATATAATTGAAAATAATCTAAAGGTCCAATAAGAAGATGTTGGGTATAAAAAGTATGGAATATTGTATAGACATTAGAATCAGTGAAGAAAAATCTTTAATGCATGGGAAAATGTGCATAACATATTCTTAAATTAAAAAGGCAGATTATAATCAGCTTGCATAATATGTTCCTAACTTTTAAAAATCTGTATTTATAAACAATATGTAGACTTTGGATTCTAATTCAAACAAGCAAACTGTAAAAAGACATTTTTAAGACAGAGAAAACCAAACACAGTCTCAGATGAAATTGAGTATTTGTTGTTAATTTTTTCAGGAATGAAAATTATGTTTTAGTTATGTTTTTAAAAAGCTTTTGGTGTTGGAGATACATACAGAAGTGTTACAGGGTGAAATTATATGAAATATATGGGATTTGCTTTACAAAACTCAAAAATAAAGACAATTAGATTTAAAAAATGACAAAATGCTCATAAGTATTAATTATATAGTTCTCTCTATTTTGAAAATTCCCATAATAAAAATTCTAACTAAAAAAGGAAGGAAGAACCATGCTACACTTTAAAAATAATGTATGTGTGGGGTGCCTGGGTGTCTCAGTCAGTTAAATGTCCAACTTAAGCTCAGGTCATGATCTCACAGTTCATGGGTTCGAGCCCTGCATTGGGCTCTGTGCTGACAGCTTGGAGCCTGAAGCCTGCTTGGGATTCTGTGTCTCCCTCTCTCTCTCTGCTCTTCTCCCACTCATGCTCGGTCTCTTTCTGTCTGTCAAAAATAAATAAACATTAAAAATTTTTTTTTAAATAATGTATGTGTATGCAGATAAAAAGGTAGAAATAATACATGCTAAAAGAATTACAATTTACTGGTTAGATAAATAGCTGATTTTTAAAATACTTGGTTTTTTGATAAATATGTCTTTTGTATTTCTACCATGAATATATAATACTTTTAAAATCAAATAAGGAATTCTAAATTCTCTTTTTTAAGCCTCATAATTTTGACTTTAAAGAAGTAAAGGAAATGATCACACCAATAGCTGAAATGGAGGAGATGAGAACCAGAGAGGGTTTGGGAAGGAAACACTCAAAAGAGGACTTAAACAAGTGGTGGTGATGGTGGATATCTGAACAGAGTCCTGAACTCAATGAGAAAAGGATGCTGCGATGAAGGAGTTAGGGAAGGCAGGGGCTCTAAGTTTAACCCTTAGAAGTATACAGATATTCTATATAACACCTTTGCAAGTCTACCTTGGGAACAATGGTTTTGAAAACTGAAGTTGGTTTTTTCTCTCATTCATTTATTCCACATGGTCCATGGTCCATACTGTTCTAGATGCTGGGAGCACAGTGGTGAAATAGAGACACTTGAATATGTCTTCGTGGACTTACAAACAAGCAGCAGAGAGAGATATTAGACCCCAAACTACACAGTAAATTGTAATAACTATTATAAAGGAGAAGTACAAGGTACTAGGAGAGCCTGTAACAGAAAGATTTGACTTAGTTCTCTGGCGTTTTGGGAAAATTTCCTAACAAGTTTTGTTCCTGAAGGATAAACAGGAGTTTAGCGAAGAATGGGGCAGGAACATTCAGATCAAGGGACGAGTTCACCCAAAGGTCTTGATGCTGAAAAGAGAAACATGATCATTTGAGGGACAAAGAGAAAGTCAGTGTGTCAGGAGCAGAAAGCGGGGGAGAAAGGGGTATAAGATGAAACTGGAAAGGGACACCATGAAGAACATGCAGAGATTTCTGGGCTATGATGAGGATCGCTACTATGACTATATTTTATTCTAAGTGAATGGGGACACCAGTAAAGGAGTTCATGTATGGGGATGGTCACTGCAGTGCCAAGCATCTGAAGAAAGGTCGTGCCAAAAGTATTGAGAAGCTTATTGATCAGTCAAGACGGAAGAAGTCGGTGCTTTGGACTGGAGTAGTGGCCATGGAGGCAGAAAGAAGTGGGCAGATTAAAAAATTTTTTAATTTCCTGAGGGAGAAGATGAACTGACAAAGGGGACTGAGAAGCAACCAGAGCAGCAGGAAGATGATCAGGGAAGCAGCATCAAGGAAGGCATGTTCTTCTGGAAGGAAGGAGTGGTCAAGGAGGTTGGTTGCTGGAGTGGTATACATGGGAATTAGCAAAATGCAAGTCACTGGTGATTTTGCAAGGGCAGTTGGGTCAAGAGGTGAGGTGGAGGTGAGATTGGATAGGTCAAGATGGACCTAGATGCTGAGATGTTTATTGGAAAGCAAGAAGAAAAAGATGAAAGGGGGGAGTTTTTAAAGATGGGAGAAAATTGAACTTGTATATAGGAATAATCCTGGAAAGAAAATGGGTTGCAAACCAGGAGAAGTGGTGGTATAAGGGTTGTCAGAAGTAAGAGGAGATGGGATTCAGAGCTCAGTGGGAGATTGTCCTAGGCAGGAGGCATATTTCCCTTGACTTGACAGGGGGCAAAGAAGCGAGATGGATGGAAGTCAGGAGGGGTTGTAGATCTACTGGCAAGAGCTTAAGGGAATTCCTCTCTTTTTCTATTTTAAGTTTTTTTTTAATGTTTATTTATTTTTGAAAGAAAGACAGACACAGAGAGAGAGAGCATGTGCGCATGAGTGGGGGAAGGGCAGAGAGAGAGGGAGGCACAGAATCTGAAGCAGGCTCCGGGCTCTGAGCTGTCAGCACAGACAGAGCCCAACGTGGGGCTTGAAATCATGAACTGTGAAATTATGACCTGAGTCGAAGTCTGACGCTTAACCAACTGAGCCACCCAGGCGCCCCAAGGGAATTCCTTTCTGATTCCTTTATGTTTTCTCAGAAGTGTAGGGATAGTTGTGTTCGGTGTGTGTGGTCTTTGTGGAGTGTGCATGTGCACGCATGTGTGCTCTAAAAGCAGAGTGAGAGGAAGGGTGGTTGGCAGAGATGGTTTGAAATAATCATGGCCCACAGCAGGGAAGCAAATCAGCTAGAGAAATCTGAGTCAAAGTCAAGTTCAACTGAGTTCCAAATGTGAATGAATGACAAGGCGAGGGGAAGTCCACTTCTAAAGTCATGATAGAACAACAACCAGAGCTGCAGGTGGGCCAATAACATCACTGCTGGAGGCTGGACCAGCCGAATAGAAAGAATGGTGAGGAGGGCCGGGGCTTCTCCAAGGTATAGCATGCATGCCGGTCACTCTGAGTACTCACATGCAGCAACTCATCTAACCCTAACCACAACCCTATGCGGTGGATACTCTTATTTCTCTGTGATAGCCGTGGAGACACAGGGTTATACACCTTGCCCAAGGTCAGACAGCTTGCAAGTAGAAGCAACAGAGGTCAAACCCCCTTTACTCTGCAGCACTCCGGGAGTCTCCAGGACTGCAAGAGGCCTGGGGGACACTGGATATTCATTTAATAATTGAACTATTAATTAATTTCAAATAAAATCAAGCTTCTTCCCAAACTCCCTATCCCTTTCCTGTTTTTTAAAGTGTATTTATTTATTTTGAGAGAGAGTGTGTTCACATGCATGCACACACAAGCAGAGGAGGGTCAGAGAGAGAGGGAGAGAGAGAATTCCAAGCAATCTCTGTGCTGTTAGTGCAGAGCCTGATCCAGGGCTCGATCCTACGAACCGTGAGATCATGACCTGAGCCGAAATCAGGAGTCAGAGGCTTAACCGTCTGAGCCACACAGGTGCACCCCCCAACATTTCCTGTTTTATTTTTCTCCAGAGTACTTACTAATCTCCATCATACTCCTATCATTTGCTTATTTACTTTGCTTAGGAACTGACTTCCTCCAGTTTTTCAACCTTAGCCACTCGTGTCTGGCTTCCCTGCTCCTCTCTCAACATTTTTAATTCGTGGTGCCTATGTCCCTCCTAACAACCAAAGATGAAGCCATAAGCAGATCCAAGACCCATTACTATGAAATTATCTCTGGATACACATTTTGATGTCATGAGGGTGTTAAGTCCTTGCAAAAATGCAGCTATTCTCATGAAGCACTTGTGTTTGGATCCCGTCGCTAACACTTACTGTTGGTATGACTGTCAACTATTTCATCTCTGAGCAGAGCTTCCCACCTGTAAAATGGGCATAGTAATCCCTACTCATAACGCTGTTGACAGGGTTAATGTAATTTTATACTGTGTCCCTGGTGCACGGATAGTACTTGATAAATAAATAACATTTTTCCAGCCCTTCCCTTACTCACTGTTTGGCCTGCTGTTACCAGCTCCCCAAATAATGTGACCAGGGACTCCTCACTCATTTCTTTTTTACTGCCCCAGAACAAAGGGAACATAATCAAGAGTAGAAACATTATTTGATATCTGCTTCAAACGCGGGCTGTGTTTGATGTGTGATGCTGATGTGTGATACTCGATCTATTAGATATTAGTATTAGACTGCCGGCTTTGTGCTGTTTATATTGGTAACATGACCCTGACCAGATTCCCAGCTGTGAGCATTAAAATGTGGGCTTTCAGTTGTTGCTGTTTTTTTTTCCTCCTACTGCCAGGATGAGGTTGAATGAACATCCAATGTAACAGCCTTCAGCTGAATGTGCTGAGCTTATAAAATTCAAAAATCAGGGTCTAGGGAAATTTTTGCACCTCGAGTTGCCTCCCCACCTCCAGACTACCTCAAGGCGCTCCTTGGATTCTGTTTCTTAGGTTGAATTCACCACCCTTACCCTGGACCCGCCCATCTGAAAACTCGCAGACCCTGCTTACTGATGAAGGAAAGAGGCCAGGCAGGAGAAGATTGGAGAGAGGATTTGTAGAGGACAAAGTGGGGCAGGTTAGGGCTCCCAGTAATGACAAGGATAGGAAGAAGAATGAGGAGGAGGCTGACTAGGAAAGGGTGGAATGAGGAGGGGGAAGAGGAGGAGAAAGAGAAAAGGGAGGAAAAAAAGAGGGATAAGCAGACCTAGTATGTACTGAGCATTTGGTACATACCCTGAGGTTCTCAACCCACTTCATTTCATTTTCTCAGCAATCCTACAAAGTAGGTCTTTTCGTACCATAAATATAGGTCTCCATCCTGCTACTCCTGTCCTTTCCCCCAAACAATTCTGGGCATCAAACAGGTTTTTCCACCCTGCAAAATAAAACCCAACCTCTGCAGCTTGCCATTCAAGGTTCTGCATAAACAGGTCCCCACAGGTGAGGGCACCACGCAGCACCAGCCGAACCCAGATTCCTCTGAGAGTAAAAGCAAGTGCCATTTTCAATTATGCTGGGGAAACAGATGAAAACCCAGACTGCCATGGGCTAACTGGGATGAACGGTCACTCCTTGTGTTCATCCTATGCTGCCCACTTGCTGAGCCACCACGTTCCCCGAAGCCGACCCTGCCGTGTCGTGTAGGTGGAAGACTAACCAGACCCCACCTGCCCCATTCCAACCTGGAAAACTCATTCTTCAACATCTGGTTCAGAAACAACCGTCTCTGGGAAGGTCACGCCCTGTTTTCAAAGTCAGTTTGCAGAGCAGTTGGCGCCCTCTTGTTGAACCCATGGGTTCAAATCCCAGCTCCACCACCTGCATGCTCCATGTGCTTGGGCGACTCACTCAAGTTCTCTATGTCTTGGCTCGCTTTTTTTGTAACGTTGAGATAACAGAACCTTCTTCACGCAGTGGCTTTGACGACTAAGTTCACAAGAGCACGGGGTGCCGGTGGAAACGTGCTGCACAGTGATTGGGGACGTCAGACACCAGCACCCACTCACACACCTGTGCGCACCGGAATCCCACCTGGAAGGCACATATTTTGTCCTTTGAGGACCAGTAGAAATTGTCAAGTGGAACATTAAATGCTAAAGAGTTCGCAGGTCATTTTGTCCAACATAACCCCCAGTTTTTATTATGGTGATTTTGACTTCATCTTAATCAATACAACATGTTAAAATTTCTAAGATCCCTCTAGGACTCAAGTAATTCTATAAGCTATCCCACGTAGGCTTCTTGCTGGCAGGAGTGTGGGATGTGGGTTGGTCTCAGAATGCCTTCTATAAATAAGCAGCATAGGCTTCTATCCGTGTGATGCTATTTCAGAGTTCAGTAACATTTATTTTACCTAAGACCTGCCTTATTAAAGTGCTAATACTCCTGAGGTAAGTAACTGATCTTTTCTATCTTCAGTTATTTTTACCTTAGTGTGAATGCATTTCAAATCCTTTTTGAGCAAAGGCATGAGAGAGGATACCGGATATTCCTAAGGGTTGGAGGTAGGAACAGCAAAGGCTAGGAAGGAGCATGGAAAAGCAGGGGTTCCGATGTCAAAGATGAATTCTGTCCACATCTTGCTTGCACTCAGAGCAAAACATCCCTGCAGGGGGCATAATGCTAACCGCCCAGGCTAGGCTGAGTCTTCGCTGGAAGTGACCAGATAACCACCCCAGCCCCCCCGCCCACACCCCCCAGACATGCACACACACTCATTTCCAGTCATCTGCCTGTCTCAGGTCCAGGCTAACTGGGACTTTTGCTGCTGCTGTTGTCATTCTCTGGCTGTCATTTTGAGGCTTTCCCCCCACAGATTTTAATTGAATGTTCCAGAGGGGAGAGATTTCCAGCATTTAGTTTTGAACTTTTGCCTCACATTGTGACCAATTAAAATATGACTAACCACAGAACACACTTTTTCTTTTTCTTCAAGCATCACCCCCAACAGAGAGAATGGAGCTTGAACGCCATATTATTATTTTCCATGCTGTTTGACTTAAATCAGAGAAAAGTTTCTTGGTGGTGGTGGTGGTGTGTTTTTTTTGGTAAAGTTCTTTGAAAACTTTTCAACAACCTCATTTGGTCTTTTTCCCCCGTTCCATGTATATATGGGGAAGAATTCTCTAATGTCTGCTTTCTCTCCAATGCTTATGTCAAACTTCTTTATGAAATATAGAGCCATGATCCCCACTGCATGACTGAAAGCCAAGCCATGGTGGATGGTTTTAAAGATGATACTAATATACAGATAGAGGGTGCAAATCCATCTGACCCCAGCCCGGTCAGCAGCCCACCACGTCTATCCCCCTGTGGCCTCCTTTCCCTTTCCCCACATCTTTGGCACATCCCTCTGGTTAGCAGTCACCTCTCAGTGAAGTGTCTTCTGTGCAAAGAAAATAGAGCACGTTGTTGATGAAGAGCCCAGGGCTTCCCCATTCACGTCTGAAGTGTATCCATGATAGCCCCCTTTCTTCCCTCAACCCTCATCTTCAGGAATTCCTTCACCTCCTATGCAGCCAATTCCTTTCCTTCCTACCCACCTTTGGCGCCTGGCTAAAAACTATTTCCCCTTCTGTCTCATGCATTTTTATTCTCCCTCTCTCCATCTCTCGAACTGAAAATGCATGCATGATTCCTCCCTCACTCTAACAAACCTCCCCGCCAACTCCTCCCCATCCCCCATGACCCCGTCTTTCTCTTCCAACACCAGACTGCTGGACAGAATAGTCCATGTTCTTTGCTACTACCTCCTCAACTTTGTTCACATATTGACCCACTGAAACTCGGATCCCACCATATGCGATTCTATTGACGGTGTGATAAAGATCTATGGGCTCAGACAAGTCAGGAAAGGACTTGGTAATTAGTACACTGCCCTTGGATTCAGGCAAAGACTTTGGTAATAGGGAAAATGTAGTAAATGAACACAAAAAGTGAAGCTTAAAACTCAGCCGCCCTCTTTTGCTGTTTCCTGAGCCAAACCTAGTCTGGAAGTGCCTAGACCCAGAGATGGCACTCAGGAGTGCCCCTTACTGGCAGGTGGGGGTATCAGGGTCCACACCGGTCCTTGACATTGACCCCATGGGAGACAACAAGAGCAGTGGACGAAGACCTGACCTGGCCGCAGGGAGCATGGATCCAGCTGGGAGACAATCAGGCAACAGAGAAGAGCGGGACATACTACTGCTTGCTTCTCTGGGCCTCAGATGCTCACGTGATTGTTTACATGTGCAAAGAAGAAATGGAGGTCTCTACCCTTCTAGAGCTTCCCCCCATTCTTCCCGGTCCTATCCCCTTCACATGTGTTCTCCAGTCTGGCTCCTCTTTTTAGTCAAGAGGGCAAGAGTAACGTTCCTCTGGACAACATCACCCGCACCATTTACTGCTGGCAATTGTCTGCTCTCCTCTGCTGGACAGGATTCTTGACAAACCAGGACGTTAACCCCTTCCCTAGGTCTGAAGAGAAGCATCTTCTTTGTAATCAAGAAGGTGGAAGGATACGACATGCTTATTTCTCTCTTTCCCAGCAACTCACGCCCTTTCTCCCTTGCCACATGAGCACATTCCTTAGGAAGTAACCTCAGAGGGCTACAGCTTCCAATTGAGGTCATGGCCTCTGTGCCAAGTGCCAACCAGTGTCTGCCAGTGCCCGTTCTGATGTGTCCTGGTGGGTGAGCTGAGGCCATCAATTTATCTTACGTGGACCGTGAAACAGCCAACAGATGGCCAGTCATTAGACGCGTGGTCACTGCTGACCCAGCCAAGATTTGAACCCATGACCTCCAAGCAAAGGGTGTTCTGTTGCCATAATAATGCCTGAAGGATCTAGGTGCTTTCAAAATCCTTTCTTTTTAGATTAGCACTCTGTAGTTAGTCACTGAGGAAGGAGAAGACACGAAAGAAGGAATGAGTTGAACACCTGCTGTCCTTAAGGGAAAGAGGAAAACTGGGGAGGGGAAAGTTGGTCTTGCACGCCTCAGTGGGTAAAGCTGTTGCTTTTTAAAGCAGGGTGCCATTTGAAAAGTGGCTGCCTCTTACCATCACTCTGCAGTGCTATTTGAAACACCTGCCTTGGCCTTCGCTCTGCTTCGTTGGTTGTCTTCATTTGCTTGCTTAACAACTGGGGGTGTTTATTCCTTCGTAATAAAATCACTTTCTCGAACAGAATCGTGATAATGAAAGTTAATTCTCTTATCCCCCAAACTCTCAAGAGTTTCAGCCCACTGCTTCATTAATTCACTCTACCCAGCTCTGACGTGGAGAACAAATATGATTGTGTCCATTTTACAGATAAGGAAAGTGGGAGGTTCAAAGGCTTAATGCACTTTGTTTTCCACGTGTCAAGAAATAGTTTTTGCCATCGACAAACTCTGGGACCTAGGGAAAGCAATTTGTTCAAAGTGTCAATTTTTTCATCTGCAAATAGGAATGATGAAAAGTTTGTGAAATAAATGAAGTAACACATAGAGTTTAGTGCACAGTACTTGGCTATGCTGGGCACTGCACAACCCAACCAGTATTGTGCAGATCACATAAAATGCGATGTGAGTGATGCCCCCTAGAGTTGTACCATCAACAGCCAGGCCAACCACAGTGTGACACACAACACTTTCTCAGTATTAGCCATCAGTGTTAGTCGGGAAGTTTTTCTTCTGGCAACAGCACAGTAGGTGGTTCAGAACAACGCTGTCTCTGGCCATATGAAACACATGGAAAGGAACATCAGTTTAAGGACATCAGGGAGTTACCAAGGCAGTGAGAGATCATGCTGCCAACATCCCAGAGAGGAAGGAAGCCTACTTAAGGCTGCCTTTCCCCTAGAACGGCGGTTCTCAAACTGTGGGCACTGAGGAGCCAGTGGCACAGGCGAACTTCTTACGACAGATCATCAGTCTTCACCCCAGATCTGCTGAGTCTGAAGCTCTGAGGTAAGACTCAGAAATCTTCTGTAACAAGCCTTCTCATTGACCCTGATGTATCGTAAGGTCTGAACCCAGCTGAGAGACCGAGAAGCAGGGCAGGGATTTCGGCAGTCTCAAGGACCTGGGGAGTTAGAACATGATTCTTAAGGTAAAGACCAAACTCCATATTTAATGTGGCTTTCAAGGCTCTGCATAACTTGGGACCCCTACCTACCCCTACCCTCTCTAACTTCATCTAAAATATCACTTTATTTCCTTCTCCTCAACTTGCTCTGGACTCTTAATTCCCTTGTACTTGCCATGTTCCTTCCTGTCACAGGGCCCTTGCATGTGTCCAGAACATTCTTTCTTTCCCCCTTCAGCTAGTTAACACCAATTCATTCCTCTGATTAAGTATTGCTTCCTCAGAGAAGCCTTTGATGATCTCTGCAATTAAATCAAATCCTTCTTATCAGTTTTATGGAAGGTGACCTTCTGTCCCTCTCTTTAGCAGCACTCAGAATAATCTAATTTTATATCTGATTTTTTATTATATGAGTCATGCTTATTTTTGCTGACTACTGTATATTCAGTGCATTTATAGCATAGATTATACTCAATAAATATTCACCGAATAAATTAATAAATAAATGACTGATCAGATAAAATATTGTTATTATTATTCCCAAAATGAGAAGATTGGATTTTCTGACACTCAAATAAGAAACATCCCAGAAGAATTCCATACCGGGGACTCTAAGTCAGCATTTCAGGTCACCAATTAACAATAAACTCTTTCCCCTTCCGATATTTGAAACCAGTTAAGAAGTAGACACAAGAGAGAGACTGATGGATATCAAAATATCAACTTAATTACTAATAAATCTGAACTGGAGAGCTATGTTCAACTAATGGCCACAATTGAGTTTCCTAATATATCCCCTTGGATTTGAACTTGTCCGTTCAAACTGCTGGCATCACCTATGCAGGGGCAGATCAAGACCCGTGAAGCTTACTGCATGGATTAACAGAGGTATTTACATCCAGAGGTCAAGCTGCTCCAGAGACTAAAAAGCCAGGGAGAGGCTGGCTGGAGTATGCCTGGAACCTTCTCCCAAACTTACTTATAAAGTAACTCACTATTTTCATGGAAAGGAATGAGTAAGGGGGAAAGAAGGCCAGGAATGCTGCTTCGGAATAAGCTTTCTCAAGGAAATGTGAAGACAAAATAGTGGAGATAAATATTAGGGGGACCTTATTCATAGCTAAAAATTTGGTTGTTATAGAAAGTGAGCCAGAGTATGTTTTTTCCCGTTAGTGAGATGAATGCACTCTTTCTACTATTTCCTTTGTTTTTCCTTCCTCAAATGTCATATTATTTAATTGTTATGGCTATGAATTAACACTTTAAATTTTGTCATTGAAAAAAGTTCCCTTACAAATACTTACAACTAGATGCATATGCACATGATACTAATTTCCTGCAGATTTCCTTTTATTTATTTTTTTAATTTTTAATTTATTTTAGAGAGAGAGAGAGAATGAGTGGAGGAAAGTGGCAGGGGGAAAAGAGAGAATCTCAAGCAGGTTCCATGCTCAGCACAGAGCCTGATGTGGGGCTCAATCCCATGACCCTGGGATCATGATCTGAGCCAAAATCGAGTTGGACGCTCAACCAACTGAGCCACCCAGACGCCCCCAATTTCCTTTTTTATGAAATATCATGATATCTGTTACTAGTTCAAAGCATTTGATTAAATTTGTGCATTTTTGAATACATTAGGAATGATTTCAGCTGCAAGAAATAGAATATCCAATTAGCAGTGGCTTAAGTATTACGGACATTTGATTATCTCATGTACAGGAAGTGGTGAGGTAGTTGCATGTTGACATACTGATTCAACAAAGACACAAAGCAGCCAGGTTCTTCTTGTCCTTCTGTTTACTATATTCAGTATGCTGACTTTTCCTTCTCAAGCTTGTGGTCTCATGATTGCAAAGTGGTTGATATGGGTCTCATACATCTTAATGGTATTTAAGACAAGAACAAGTGAAAGGTTCAATATCACTGAGCTTGCTCTTCCAACATTGTGCTTTTTATGGGGATACAAAACACTTCTCAAAAATGTCTAGCGTACTCGGCAACACAGTATCACGTAGCCACTCCTGGCTGTAATGAAAGCTGAGCAGTGTGTGTCCTGATTTGCTTATATTTAAGACTAAACCACCACAGCTGGGCACATTACTGTGTGCTCTATTAAAATAGAGATCTCATCAGTAAGGAAGAAGGGAGACATTGGAAGGACAATTAACAATGTCTACCGTAAGTATGTCTGACTCAAACCTATCCCTCAAGTTGTTCCTTACACTATATGAAGCATCATCAATTCTACTGAAGGGCAATAAATAGGTAGAATGGTAGAGTCAAGTCCTGGAGCCATAGGGAATAAACTCATCTTGTATTTGCTCAATCGTCACAAGATTTGAAAATATCTCAGGGTAATAAGGATGACAGAAGTAGGGAGGAGAGATTGCTGAGGAAGGCAAGCATGGCCAGAGGAATCTACATGGTTGGAGAGAGCCTTTGACAATGGGTTGAACAGGAGGAGCTAGAGAGGCAGAGTGGAGAACTCCAGGTAAAGAGTAGGGTGGAGGTAGGACGTACAAGGAGCTGCTTCACAGGGGAACACGAGTGCTCACTGGGGAATGAAGGGGGAAAGAGGGACACCTGGGGCCTGAGAGCAGAGGAGCAGAGTACCCAGCTGAACATACTGGAGATTCTTCATGAGGTAGACAGGAGCCCCACAGTTTCATAAGCAGAGCAATGACATGATGTAAGTAGTATTTTAGAAAGATTAATTTGGTGGTAGGGAACAGAAGGACCAGAGGGATCGGAGGAGAAGAGACTAGTTGGGAAGCTATTGCCATGTCCACGAGGTGATGGGGGCCTCAGTGAGAGCATTATCATTGGCAATAAAAATGTAGCAGAAAGTGTGGGGATACAAGACATTTTAACCTCATTTGAGGATACCCCCGATCAGAGAAAAAAAAATAGACACAGTAATGAATGAAAAACATAGACCCTCATAAGTGGCAGTAGCCAAACATTTAATTGTCACAGTCCCCATTTCAATTGCTCATCTGGAAAAAAAAAGTTAATTTTAAATAATGAAGAAAACCATCAGGGGGTTCCACCAAAAGTAATTTTTTAAATCTCAAATCATCATTCCTCTAGTTAGTTACTCGTGGCCTGGTTTCACAGAAATGGGCTGCAGGCATTACAGGAAATGAAGTTTTATTATAGGAAGAGCCAAGACTTCTCTACTTTCACCACTCAAAGGGCATCTGGGTTCCCCACCCAAGAGGAGGCATTGTGCATGGGGAGGTGGGGAGCAGACAAGGGCCTTGCCTGGGTGGCCTGCGTGGATGTGAGAAACAATCAAAGCTCACATGGAAGCTGAGAAAGCATAGCTCTTTCAACCAAAGATTCTAAGGATGGGTAAGGCCAAGGAGGCCCGGCAGAATCACCACTCCCAGAGAGCCGACGGCCTGCGACGGCCTGCAAGCCGCTGTTAGTTGGATACTCTGTTATTTGCAGGCAAAAACATTCTTAATGCGACAGCTTCTGCTCGTCTTCTCCCACTAAATTCACACCACAGCTCCAGGGGCCTGGAGCAGAGGACACTCTCCAGAGATATGTTGGGTAAGTGCATAAATGAATAAGTGACAGGGATCTTCATTATTTCCATTAGGGTAGTGAGTAAACTGTGGCCTCTGGAACCAGACTACTGTCCAAGTTGTCACTCTGCCCCTTAACCACTCAGAGACCCGAGGCTTCTTTTTGCCAGTTTTCTCATCTGTAAAATTATAGTAGCTCATACTTCGTAGATATGTTTCAAGGACTCAGTGAGATCATGACTGTAAAGTGCTTAGCTCAATGCCTGGTACAGGGTTAGCACCCAATAAATGTTATCACTGGTGTTTTTTACAGATGAGGAAACAGTCATCCAAAAGCCTAGAGAATTGGCCCAAGGTCTCACAGATAAATGCTGTGCATGCTTATTTTCACAGACATATCTTTTCTGAGCAGTGTGTCAACAAGTCAGCAAATATTTATTAAGTGACCGTGAGGTACAGAGTTCTGAACTAAACATTCAGAATTTATGCTCAAGGATGGGTATAGTTCCTACTTTAGTGGAATTTACTATCTGACAAGGATGTTTAGTTTTTCATGGTCAGCCCGGCTTCACACAAGGCTGGCCTTACAGATAAAAGAGAAAGAAGCCTCTGTGGTACTATTTGGAGGGTCCTAAGAAGGTCACTGTAACAACATACATCAATTGGCATTGGGGATAAACTCAACACAACAGCTTTGTATTGGCCCAAGTTTTGACTTCTGGAGAGTGGATTCACCAAATCAACTCATCTTTCCCCTTCTTCCTTTGCAATTCCTCTACAGATAAAATAGTTTCCCTGAGGCCTTTAACTGATGCCTGAAATGTCTCCAGCCAGTGCTAGTCCTAGGAGCGAAGCATTGCTTCTTAGCTAGTAATCTTTGAAATTGCAATTATCCCTGGGAAAGAATGGCTGAAGTCCATGACATATATTTTTAATAAACAAATGTGTGTGTGTGTGTGTGTGTGTGTGTGTGTGTGTGTGTATTTCTCTTATGTCAACTGAATTTCCCTGAAGAGAAGGGCAAAGTTGCCTCTCAGATAGCTAAGATAGCTTGGTCCTTGGGATAGTGTGTTATTCCACACTAACACAGAGTAGAAGGAAGGAACAAGAGGCAGTAGGGATGCCAGATACCCTGTGGGAAGGGCCTGCTCTCTACTCACCTTTCTTCCAATGGAACATGAGCCTCTACCCTCTCTACAAGCCTTCTGCTTTGCTCTACCACTGCTGCCATGCTTTGCCCCACCGCTGCCACCGTGTTTTGCCCGTTGGAGCTACACACCACACAACCAAGTGGCAGTGTAGGAGAAGTCTTCCCAGGAGCCAGCCTGCTTCCTTGCAAATCTGAACACAAGCGCAAGGCCCCCTTCATTCCAAAAGCTCTTCTAAAAATCACTCAGTAGAAGCTGTCAGGGTGATCAAAGCATGCCTACGTGGGGACATCATAAAAGTCTCAGAACTTTACAAAATTCTTACAAGCTTTGGATCCCAAACCCTTCCTGTTTTCATCTTCTTGAGGGTAAGCTCATCAAATAAACCCTCTCCTCTGACCCTCCTTGGCACAAGGCAAACATGTGTTTTCTCTTCCATGATGTCCTTCACTGAAGAAGCCAGTCTAAGATGGGAGACAGGACCCTGCCTTGTGGTCTCAGACGAAATTTGCTCTGAGCATCTGCAGAATGATGACACCTCAACACAAGGCCACCGTACTTCCTGGAGCCTGTGTCCCCTCAGACATTTCCTTGGTGGATACATAGGTAGGAAGGGCCAAATCCTGGCAGTCTGGTGCAGGGCCACACTCAGCCCTGATAAGTTAGTTCACATGTAGTTTTCCATGATTGGCAATGAGTTTTAAAATATTTCCCCTCCCGGGGCGCCAGGGTGGCTCAGTTGGTTAAGCAACCAACTCTCGATTTTGGCTCAGGTCATGATCTCATGGTTCGTGAGTTTGAGCCCCACATTAGTCTCTGCGCTCACAGCACAGAGCCTGCTTCAGATCTTCTGTCTCCTCCTCTCTCTCTGCCTCTTCCCCACTCACGCATACTCTCTCTCTCTTTCCCTCAAAAATCAATCAATCAATCAATCAATCAATCAATAAATGTATGTTAAAATATTTCCCCTCCCAAAAGAAGTTGTATTTCTGAGCATCATTTTTTAACGTATTTTTTAAAAATTCTCTACTGACAGACTTTCTATAAATGTGGGCTAACTTGAGGGAAAGGTTTGTGCAGGCCAAGAGACCGGCACAATTGGCAATCTGTTCCACTATGCAAAGACCAGCTCTCGTAGGTGCCCCAGAGTGGCATGAAATGCCTGCCAGGCACTGTCTAAGTGGATTGTACCAAAGGGCAACCCACCAAACAGCCTGACTGGAGGAAAAGAGGCACAGTGGAGACATAGGAGAAGCACCTGCTCCCACCTTTGGGGAAGCAATCACCTGGTTGGCCGTGGAGAAGTGATACATGCCAGCCCTTCCTGTCAATGGCTATGCCATGGTCGGGAACATGAGCTTCCACTGAGCCTGTCTCCAGGTTGCCAAAAGCCTGCACCTGACAAGCAACCAGGGGTGAGTCGTTCTGAAAGAAAATGAGAGTGAAAAGGAGAGTCTGCATTTGAGAACAAGTCCTGGCCCAGTTAGTCCTTTGAGAACAAGGACCTGGTAAATGGCTCCTGCTTACAAAAGACAGAAGGAGAGACAAAATTCTGGCCCCACAGGCTCCTTGGTGGGGTCTAAAGGTCTGCCGCCATTCTGATTCTGTAATACCTCTGCCAGCATTGGCTCTGTAGGAAAAAATTGCATTTGAGAAAAATGGGCACAATAAAATCAGAATGTGTGCCTTTAAGGAAGAGTCCCCCAGATAAGTATTGCTAAAGTTCCAAATATATAGCCCATAAAACACAGAGGATATTTGTACCGTGGCTAAGGTTCAACACTGATCATCACTAAATGATCACTGCTAACAAATCAACATGTGACATTAGCCAGAAGAGCTATTGGATGT
Organism: Lynx rufus; assembly: GCF_022079265.1. Classification (NCBI taxonomy): domain Eukaryota; kingdom Metazoa; phylum Chordata; class Mammalia; order Carnivora; family Felidae; genus Lynx; species Lynx rufus. The sequence goes on from NW_025814837.1 coordinate 16,368,793, forward strand.
TAAAAGAGACTCAAAAATCCCAGGAAACAGCCACTTAATGAGCTAACAGTTTAATTTAAAGTGTCACTCACAGGAAATACACAATAGCATTACTAAAGTTGCAACAATGTAGCGATTTACAGTTCATTCACATTTCACATTAGACATCCCCTCCTTCCATCTAATATTGACAATTACCTGTAAAATACACAATAACAACCATTTTTTGAGCATTTCTAGCCTGCCAGCCACTGTGCCATGAGCTTTAAAAGCATTCTGTGATTTAACTATAGCAGTGAACTTGCTTTTTACCAAATACTGTTGTAAACATTTTATATGTATTAACATCTTATCCCTCACAAAAACCACATGAGGTAAGTACTATTATTATCACATTGTATAGATGAGAAAACTGAGGCACAGCTAGGTTAAACTATTCACCTAGGGTTATATATCTAAGTAAGAGGCTGACCAAGAATTCAAACCCAAACCATCTGTTTCTAAGTTATATTCTCAACTCTTACCTCATAATTGCATCTTCAACATATCTCCATGAACTACATATTGCAATTAGTCCCTTTGTAAAAGTAACAAAGGTGAGGCTTGGAATGATTAAGTAATTTCTCTAATCGTATAGCCAGAAAGTGGCAGAGCCTGGACTTGAATTCAGGCCTTTCTGGCACCAAAGCCTAGGGGCCAGAAGATTATATTACTACTTGTATCCATTGCAGTTCATTGGCTGTGAGTATGTAAACATTCTTCCTACTCAAATATCAGGTCAATATATTTAAATGGTTGTTGGATGCTAGATACTGTGTTTGGCATCAAAGATTGATGATGATCCTTTCCTTCAAGGAGCTTACACTCTATTCGTGGAAGTACTGACACTGAAGAAGTCATTCAAGTACATAGAGAGGCTTAAAAAATGGCCTCCTCCCCATGCTCTTTGTCACCCGCAAAGACTCTGTGACTGATGGCTGTAGCTATAGGTGTAAAACTCACTGACTGTGTCCCTTTCTCCATCAAAAGTATCTCTGAAAACGAATCGATGTTTTTGTGGATGCTAAGTACCAAATTCTCTAATCCGTCCCATGGTGGTTGAAGCTATTGTCAACATTATTTTTAACGTGGGCTCCTTTTCTTCTGCCCATAGCGTGCGAAGGTCCTTCTGCATCTCCCCACTCTGGCCTTTTTGCTTAGAGCTTCTCGGGCCCTTGAGTTGTGCTGAGTAAGGCATCACTTCGAGAAGTAACTATGCTCAAAGACCTCAACAATAGTACTGAGGGACATTAACAAGACATCTAAGGAGACCAACTTATTGATAGTGTCAAAAATTGGTAACCTTCCTGAATGGGCCACTTACTGGCCATGCGATCTCTGATTACTCAACTTATGTATCTCAGTCTCTCTTGTATTGTGTCCCTAGCAATAGGATTTTTTACTGGAGTTTTTGTGACAAATAAGTTAATACATACAAAGAGCACTTAGAACAGTGTTTGGCTGGTTGGTGCTGAATAGATGTTAGCTGCTGCTGCTGCTTTCCCTTCCCCTCCTTGTCCTTGTCCTTTTGTCCTTGTCTTTGTCCTTCTTCTTTGTCTTCCTCCTCCTCTTCCTCCTCCCCTTCCCTTTCTCCTTCCTCCTCTTCCTCCTCCTCCCCTCCTTTCCTCCTTCTCTTCTTCTTCCTTCTCTTTTCCTCCTCTACTTTCTTGTTGTTGTGGTTGTTTTATTACTATCAAATTCATTATATGCTAGGAGTTTCCTTTGTCTTAAGAATTGGTAATACTGGGGCGCCTGGGTGGCGCAGTCGGTTAAGCGTCCGACTTCAGCCAGGTCACGATCTCGCGGTCCGGGAGTTCGAGCCCCGCGTCAGGCTCTGGGCTGATGGCTCCGAGCCTGGAGCCTGTTTCCGATTCTGTGTCTCCCTCTCTCTCTGCCCCTCGCCCGTTCATGCTCTGTCTCTCTCTGTCCCAGGAATGGATAAACGTTGAAAAAAAAAATTAAAAAAAAAAAAAAAAGAATTGGTAATACACTAGTAGTACTAAGTGCCTGAAGTAGAGAAGGAACATGCTGGTCCTCTTAATTTTATTTTCATCAACTCTTAACATATCCAAGAAACATTTAACTTAAAAATATTTTTATGCTCTACATGGTATAAGTAATCATTGGTATAAGATTTTAACTATATTCCGCAATGCCTTAGTGGTGTAAGTGTATCTAAAGGGACTTCTGAGGGGCACCTGGGTGGCTCAGTCAGTTAAGCGTCCAACTTCAGCTCAGGTCATGATCTTGTGGTTCATGAGTTTGAGCCCCGCATTGGGCTCTGTGCTGACAGCTCAGAGCCTGGAGCTGCTTCGGATTCTGTGTCTCCCTCTCTCTCTGCTCCTCCCCCATTCGCTCTCTGTCTCTGCCTCTCTCAAAAATAAATAAGCATTAAAAAAAATTTTTTTAAAGGACTCCTGAACTCTATTTGGTTTGTGAAAGTATAATCTTAACAACAACAACAAAAACAGAGAAATTCAAACTTGCCAAGGGGCAAAAGAATAAAATAAATGGCCTGTATTTTATTTAAAATTCTATATTCCCATGAATCTTATAAAGTTAGAAAAAAATGGGCTGAGAAGGTGTCTTGTGGTTGCTGGCATTGTTGAGTACATTGATACATTCTGGAAGTGGCCAGAAAAGTTTAAAGTCACTCAGCAGTATCTATCAATCTCTGTTCAAGAAGTGCTCAAAATTAGCTGCTATACAGTTTTGAAGTAGATATTTGTCCTTCATCCTGTCACTAAAGCCTTTGTTTTTGGTCACCACATCTTTACTGAAAAGCCTCTAGTTCTTATTGACTTACATTAACCTTAGCTATTACTTCATCTCCCTCCCCCCAAACGACCATGACTCCAGACTGCGTTCTAAACCACAAACCCATTGCTTCACATCATGAAAAATGTTCTCTATTATTACAACCTGTGGTAAGAGAGAGGTTTTAATATCATCTTGATATGATAGCATCTGATAAAGATGCCATTATCATGTATCAATTCTCGAAACAACGAATGTGTGATCGTTGTGGCTCTTTTGTTTTCTAAATTAATTGAATGGCATAAAGGACTACAATATTGAACTCTAAATCAAAAAGAAGTATCTCTAAGAGGTTAGTTATAGCACACTTTCTGGTAACAGGAAGCCTAAAAAGAAATAAGTGACGAACGTCTATGAGGCCAGAATGAACTTCACTGAATGCATTCCCACAAAGGAGCAAAAAAAGGGGGAGGGAGGTAGAAAGAAGAATATATCACTTATCTATAGCTTAGTAACAAATTTTTCCAAGATTAAATCACTTAAAACGATGGGTCCAAGACAAGGGTGTGGCTAGTGACACTGTACTGACATGACCCCAAGTGAGTTTCTCCTTAAGTTTTGTATCCTATGCACCTGGCTCTCTAAAACAACTAAAAATATTTATAAACTCTCATGGTTTCAGTGGGTCAGAAGCTTGGGTGAAAGTCAGCTAAATGTCCCATGAAGTTGCTATCAGGGTGGTCTTCTGAAGGCTTAATTAAGACTGGAGGAGCTGCTTCCAATGTGGCTCACTCACCCTGCTGACGAGTTGGTGATGGCTCCTGGCAGGAGGCTTCAGTTCTCTGTATATGGGCCTCTCACAAGCTACTTGAGTGTCCTCATAACATGGCGGCTGACTTCCCCCAGACCGAGTGAGACAAGAGGAAGGAAGATGAAAGCCACAATGTCTTTTACCATCTACTCTCAGAAATTACACACCTTCATTTCCACCATATTCGATTGGTCACATAGACCAACCCTACTACAACATAAGAGGAGATTACACAAAGGTCTGAATAACAAATAGTTGGGAGCCATTTTGAAGGCTGGCTACTACAAAGACAGAGGAAAAGGAGAGAAAGGGAAGTAAAAATGCTTAATTGAGAATCTGATTTTCTACAGATGACTTTGACTTGAACTTTTGGATAAGAAATGAGTCGAAATAGCAAATTGTAGAGGAGAACTAAGACTGGCTGTATTATTGGGGAATCCAACATTTTACTCAGCAGCTATGTGTATGTGTGAGGAGTGCCAATTGGCGGGAGGGCTGAACGTGAAGACTTCATCCCAGACACAGCCTTTCCACTGAGTGTGTCCATCTAGAAAGGAGGCTAATCCATAAAATTCCATCTTTTGCTCGCGGTGGGGTGCTGAATGATTTGGCCCATAGAGGGGATATAATAACTGCTGTTAAAGATAGGTCATTCCAGGGGCACCTGGGTGGCGCAGTCAGTTAAGCGTCCGACTTCAGCCAGGTCACGATCTCGCGGTCCGGGAGTTCGAGCCCCGCGTCAGGCTCTGGGCTGATGGCTCAGAGCCTGGAGCCTGTTTCCGATTCTGTGTCTCCCTCTCTCTCTGCCCCTTCCCCGTTCATGCTCTGTCTCTCTCTGTCCCAAAAATAAATAAACGTTGAAAAAAAAAAAAAAAAAGATAGGTCATTCCATTAGCATGGCTTTGTTCACAAGCTGTGGGGCTTCATTTATTCACTCCTGGGTGATCTTTGCATAAGACCAGTCTCTGTGACTGAATGACATATAGTTGTTCATCCGTGTTCTTTGCTTAAGTTGCCACAAATAAGTATGACAAAGTTTCCTATTCCTCAAAAGATTGATGTGAATATTCCTAAAAAGTAGCCCTTTTTGATTTTTCGATTTGACATTGACTTTCTTTCTGTCAGTGTGGAGGGCACAGGCAGGCAGATGGTCCTATTCTCTTTATTTTTAGCGGCCAACGTCTCACTCTCAAACACCAAACTTCCCAGAAATCACATCACACCTTCTGCTGAACCAAAACCCTGAAGTTAACGCGTGGGTCTTTCTTTCCATCCAAGAGTGCAATGATTTTTTTTTTTATTGCAGAGAATGCTTTACCCTCGAGACTTCATCCCTTAAGACTCACCACAGCCTAACACTCCTGCCCTCCTCCTCTACTGAGTAGTCTCTTGCCCTCCTGACGGGATCTACCCTCATACCTAGCACTGTCCCCTGGCTGATGCTCCCTGAAAGCCCTCCATAGGAATGGAGGGCATGTGTCTGTCTTTAATCCTGAGATTGTCCATCAGAATGAAGAGTCAGTGTGCAGATGCCCCTCACTGCTCTTTTGTCCCTGTGTCTTATCATGGCTCTCCAGCAGGGCCCTTGATTTCCACACCTCACTGGGGGTGTCTGGGCTACTTTTTAGCTTGCATCTCTGTTTGCAAAGATACATATCCAATTTCGCACACAATGAAAGAATAACAACAACATGAATTACAAATGTTATGATGCATTATGCTTTGATTAAATAAGAAATGTGATCGGCTGAGCCCAGAAGGATAGAACTAGAATCCCGTCAAGAGAAAAGATGAATGAACAGAGCTACAGTGACATCTGCTGGTCCCTCCCATAGACCTGGGTTAAGTATCACCAGAAATGGGTGGTGAAAGGAAATCATAATGATGATAATTTCATGCTTAAAATAAATCCTTAAAATGTGCTTTTATGTAAAGATGTATTAAGTTCCACTGATTTAATTGGTATGTCACGAATGAGAAAACAAAAGTCTTTGGAGTAAAAGGTGAAGATTATTTACTTTGCAACTGTTCAGAAGAGGAATGGAAAAGACCACTCCTGGCATCATTTCCGAACACAATCGCCCACATCGCCCATTCCGGCGGACAGACACGGTAATCTGGAAAAGTGTTCACTGGTAAGTGTTCACAGTGCAAGAGTTCTACTCAAAAAGTGTCGCTGAGTCTTCAAATATTGGCTTCCTCTTCAGATGTTCCAGGAGAAGCCGAGGTTCCAGGACATACAAATCGCCCTGCCTGCCCAGGATGTTCAACGTCTTGTACAGTTTCTCTGTAAAGAAATGTCTACTGCTGCGATGCTAAGTCACATTAGAAAAACATTAAGATGTAATCAGGCCCTCCCTGGGGGCCGGGGCTTCAGTGGGATCAATGTTTTGCCACCCTGTTGGCTTCCGTTCGGGCAAATCTTCAATTATCAATGTTCACTGCCTTCGCTGCCAAAAAATGAAGTGAGATGCTGCTCTGGGGTTCAGCATCCTGAGCACAGAATGCCCGAGGCTGCCTCCCTGGAGCCCAAGCAGTCTCAGTGCAGCGTTCCCTTGAGCATTTCTCGGCCAGTGTCTTTTGTAGAAAGGGCAGGGTTTTTGTTGGACCCCCAAAGCAGTGTCACAAAGGGAGCTGTCATCTGGACTCCAGATAATGACCATTCTGTTTTCAATGAAACACAAACCCACATGGATAATTTTTTCCTAAATGCCTTCAGTGTATGGTGTCCACAACAATGGATTATAAAGCTCTCCAAACAGCATCACTTACCAAGAAATTAGTAGAGATTGCGTTTTCCAGAAATTATCAAAATTATTTTAAAATGGTCTGCATGTCTCTTAGCTTTGGGGGCCTGTGTGACAAAAGATGAGCATTGCATTAGGAACAAAGGAACTTTTCGCTTCTGTCTCACGCTTGGGCTGTGGGGCTGCTCTGAGTGGGGAGGCATGGCTGTCATCTTGCTGTGCTGAAAGCATCCTTAGCCCACATCTGAATAAAGGACAAAGAGACCCCCATCCAGGCAGCATGTGGGGATGTGCACATCTAACAATAACCATATATTGTGTGCAAGTACAAGTGTGGACAGTCTGCACTTCTTGGAAGCTAAGCTATCTGGGTTCCTTTTAATGACTCTGAGGGACAATGCATCACCTACAAGTCTAAAGCACATTCGATAAAACATCTTGGAGTCAGTGCCTGTGGAATTCATTTTCCAGAGACAGCCACACTAGGGGATTTGGTTTCTAAGTTTTTTTTCTCTTCTCTTCTCTTTTCTTTTCTTCTCTTTTCTTTTCTTCTTTTCTTTTCATGTGTGCATGTGTTTAAACTGCAAAGCTACTTCTCCCCCTCTGTAATCTTTCGGGTCTAGTTGAGTCTCCGTGATTCATCATTGTTTCAGCAGGTTTTCTACAAGGGAAGATTACTAAATTAATTGATTATTAATTGATTATCATAATTGTCCCATTCTATCTGCAGTGGTTCTGAAAGCAGGGTATGTCCCGGGTAGTTCTCAAAAGCCAGGGACTTGCAGACCCATAGCCAGGCTGGCACCTTCCTTCGGGACCTATTCATCTGGCTCTTCCAGTGCCACATCCATTATTCCCACAACGATGCTAAGGGAGGTGGTACTGGGCAAAACTGAGACGATCTTTCTTATTTTCTTCCCTTTGCAAGATGTTGACCATTTCTTTTTTCTCAGTAGCTCTGTCATGATGCCTGTTTGTGAGAAGAGGAGAAGTTCTTTTCCAGAATCCTTTTCCATTTTCCTCTGGCCACAGACTTCAGGCCCTGGAGGTCAGCAGACTGTGGTCATGGCCCTATCAACTGAAAGATGGTTCGGCTTGTGACTCAAACTCTGTTGCTGCTAAAGAGCCACGTTGTCATGTTCATCCATTTAGCCCTGTCTTTGGTTACCAAACCCTTTACTGGGTGCCTTCTGTGTTTTGCTCTCTTGCTTAGGCCCTGGGGACACAACAGTGCACAAAGGGTGCCCTCAGGCTAATGGGACAGAAAGACAACGGCCTGGACTGGAATAAGAGGGTGTCTGTCATTTGTGGTGTGGTAACACAGGAGACAGGGATAGCTTCCCAGACGAAGGAACATTTGAGCTGAATTTTAAAGGGGGTGGAATTGACTGGGTAACGAAGAAAGAGTACATTCCAGGCAGAGGAGCATCACAGAAGAATGAAACCACAGCTGAGTTCAAATAAACAGCTGCTCTCAAGTGGCCAGAGGAAAGGGTACACGTATGTGAGGTCTGGCAGTGGCGAGCAGGGTGTCAGGGAGCAGAGAACCCCGACACGTGGAGCTCATTGGTTCCTCAAAAGCGTAGCTTTATAGCTTGTTTCATTTTACATTTTTGGAGTGCCTACTGTGTACAGGGGACAGCCCCACAGGGTGTACTGGTGGGACTGAGAGAAAAGCCATCGCTGTTCTCAATACCAAGCACCCACTGAGTGCCCACTACACCCACGACTAACTGGTAGGTTCTGTCCTGTGGCTGTTCTATTTAATTCTCACAGCAAACATGCAAAGTAAGTATTGTCCTCTCACTTCTACAAATGAGGAAGCAGGAGCCCTGAGAGGTAAAAATGACTTATCCAAGACCAAATATGTGGTGTGCAGCACAGCTGGGATTAGAACCACAAAGAAGTCAAAAGAAGTTTATGAGTCAAAGTTTCCAGTGACACAACACCACACAGGAGAGGAGAACCAGGAGGAAAAAAATGTAGAACTTTGGAAGTGATATTCCCCCTGGTCAAGCCAACATACCTCTTTGTACCATAAAGGAACTCTGAGCCCAGACTTTACTGAAATCCCCATGTGGACAGCCTCTAGGCAGGAGGACTTCCTAGAGATGGCTCCTCTGTGTCTCCTACTGCCCCTTCTCTACCTCCCCAAGCCTTCCCACCTTTTAACCACCTTCTCTTCTCCTGATGGAGCCCCTGCCTCTGACCTACCAGCCACTGGGCAAGACTAACCTCCTCTTGGGTCCCCTAAATTCCCACAGCCTGTAGCCTAGGTGACAATTCCTACCAATTCTCACTAGAAAGATTCATATTCAGGAAAAGAAAGGGAGAGAGAATTTTGGGATGACTCTCAACATTAGATTAAGCTTTTCTTTACAGAATACTTGTTTTGTAACACTGCCTGATTACTTTTTTTTTTCTTCCAAGATTTTATTTAAATTCCTGTCGGTTAACATGTAGTGTAGTATTGGTTTCAGGAGTAGAATTTAATGATTCAGCACTAACATATAATACCTAGTGCTCATCCCAACAAATGACCTTCTTAATGCCCATCACCCATTTAGCCCATCCCCCCACCCATATTCCAGAAACCCTTAGTTTGTTCTCTGTAGTTAAGAGTCTCTTATGGTTTGCCTCCCTCTATGTTTTTATCTTATTTTATTTTTCCTTCCCTGCCCCTGATTACTTTTCAAAATACTAAAATCCTTAAGTAAACAATTGCCCTGTTAAGGTTAGTGTCCTGCCAGTAGCCCCCAACAGGCTTATAAATTCTACTTCTATCTCCACCACCCCACTTTTCAACCTTCTCTTGACACCAGAAGGTCCAATAACCAATCCCCTAATTCTTGGGTCATAGCCTCCTCTACAAGGGGAGAAGTGTACTTTCACTAACACAGAAAGCAGAGTAAAGGTAAAGATAAGGACTTCTTAAAACAACTCAAAGTGGCAAAGTCTACTTAGAATGTTTTATAAAGTAGAGATATCCAAGAAATAGAATGTTTCAACAAAAGTTTAAATGTAATGAACACATGAAAAAAGTCCAAGGAAAAGAAGGCTGTGGAAACAGTTATGAAAGGGTCAAGGTAATATTCAGGGAGTATGGCTGGATGTTACTAGAACACTACAGGCCTTATTTATTAAAGCCTGGATTCCCCCGGTTAAATCTCCCTGTGCCTGATCTTTGCACTCTGAACCCAACTAGACAAGGTCAGACCTTAACGCTTTGTCTGGTGCTCCATTGTTTCAGATAGTGTGTTGTGTGTTTGCTCAGAGCATCTTTGGTCTTGGAGTTCTCCAGTATTCATATAACACTGTGTTTCTGAATCTGTAATACTTCACATCACAGAGGGAACTAGAAAAGGAAGATGCTGAAGGGGACATGAAGGGAGAACAAGACAGGAGACTTTGTCAGGAGTTTTAAACTTTCCTATTGAGTTAGAAGAAGCCCCTGGGAGTAGATGCTTTAGATGTTTGGTCCTTCTGGGCTCACTGTTGCCGTAGAGAAGAAAGGGCATGATGATTTAAAAGTGGTCAGGACACACGAGGGACTCAGAGAGACGACTGGAGGAAGGTGTCTGTCTCACAATTGCTCTTTTATGTGGGCATTAAGGCTGTGACCGATATTGTCATCATTTACAGGATATATTTCCTTCAGAGAAGCATGAGAAATCTTGGCTTTTGACTGTACAAAGAGAAAACTTTCCAGCTTTTACCTAAAATCCTTTATCCCATGATTCACAGCATTAAGAAAGGACTTAGGCACTCAGGGGAAGGGATTTTGAATTCATGCTACACTCCTGGTTTGCCCTGTAAATTTTGGCAGGTTTCCTTACAGCACTGGTTTTACAATATTAACCATTTGCAGCCAGAGCCCAACTGATACGGAAAGTCGTAAGTACTGAGGTGGTAAGCACGTCTGTGGCATTGTTCTGTTAAGCCATCCAAATGTTAGACAAGACATTTTAATGTAGGAATCCCAACATTTAACACGTGACACTTTTTTTGACTTCTCTGAAGCACAAGACCCCGAAGTCACTGGAGGTATTGACAGTGACAAGGAGGAAATGAGATGAATAAATAATCCCCTGTGACTAATTAACTGTCCTAGGAGACTGTGTTGAAGTTTTCTCTTAGGTTCCTTCCCCTACCATGAATGCCAGAGTCAGTGGGAAGGGGAGTGTGTGATGGGTTTCCAACTCTGTGAACATCAGTGGAGCCAGCCTCAGAGTCTGCCCAGCTTAGCACTTATGATGGTGTTTGGCACATATCAGGTACCCCTTATGGGCTGAAGCGTATCCCCCCCAATTTTATATATTGAAATCCTAACCTCCTGTACTTCAGAATGTGACTGTTTCTGGAGATCGGGCCTCTGGAGAGATAATTAAGTTGAAATGAGGTCATTACGGTGGGCCCTAATCCAATCTGAATGTTGTCCTTGTAAGAAGAGGAAATTAGGACACAGACACACACACACACACACACACACACACACACAGAGGGAATACCATGTGAAGACAGTGGGAGAAGATGGCTACAAGCAAAGCAGGAAAGCCTCAGAAGAAACCATCTTGCCAATAGCTTGATCTTGGACTTTTAGACTCCAGAACTGTAGGGAAATAAATTTCTGCTGTTTAAGCCATCTAGTCTGTGATAGTTTGTGATGGCAGTCCCAGAAAACTAATATTGTACCCATAATTGTGTGCTAAATGGAAAAAAAATCAATCTATAAATGACTCGTAGGAAGCCTGAAATCTGTAGACATTGTGGTGAATAACTGACACTATAAAGTATGGCTAAGGGTCTAGCATTAACTCTTCTGCTCATGACTCATATCCTCAGGCAAGTTTGCAAAACTCTTTGAGCACCACATCACTTTTTTGTGAAATAAGGATAATGATACTTAATTATATCCTCTATATTTATGGAAGAAATCCTCCAATATGTACGGGGCACATAAAGATGAATGACATCGGTATGACCGAAAGCATGGTGCCAAGAAGGGCAAGACAGGCTCAAAGAACAGTAAGTAGTTAGGTGTGACTGGAGAGCATCACCAAGAATGGCAGAACGTGAGACAGGAAACGTAGCTTGGTATCAATTTATAAATGGTCAGGCTGCCTAGGTTTTATTCTATTAGACACTGGAGATCACAGAAGGTTTTTAAGCAAGAGAGGACAGGGGCGCCTGGGTGGCGCAGTCGGTTAAGCGTCCGACTTCAGCCAGGTCACGATCTCGCGGTCCGTGAGTTCGAGCCCCGCGTCGGGCTCTGGGCTGATGGCTCAGAGCCTGGAGCCTGTTTCCGTTTCTGTGTCTCCCTCTCTCTCTGCCCCTCCCCCGTTCATGCTCTGTCTCTCTGTGTCCCAAAAATAAATAAACTTGAAAAAAAAATTAAAAAAAAAAAAAGAGAGGACATAAACGGATCTGTCTTTTGAAAAGTATACCTTGAAAGCAGTGTGGTGAGTAGATGTGATGGGAAACATTTGGTAACAGATGACAAGTATGTATGCTATTATAATAGTTCATGTACTTGATAAACCCCAGGGTGTTGGAAGGATTGAATTGGATAATCTATATGAACCCACTCGTTAAATAATAATACTAATAGTTGTGATTATTTTTGAGAGGGAGACGATTTAAGGCAAGACTTTGTCAATACATGTCAATGCTAATGAAATTCTCAGAGTGATTGTGAGAAATTAGTTAATGTTATAACAAGTATGTGATACCAGGTAATTTTCTTAGTTGCAATCCCTTCACTTAACATCAAAATAACCACTCACTTAGATATAACAGCCAACCAGTTTGAAGAAAGAAGTAGAGAGTTTCATCAAAGCGCCTTTTCGATTCATTTCTACCCAATTTCAATCATCACCATAACTTAGTTATTTTTGGTGGCAATAAGAGCAAGTATGCTGATGCATTTAGCAGGATAACCCAAGGGTTTAAATTCCACAGGTATTGGGGTTGGAAATCCATAGATTATGAAATATAAATAGCATTAAGTTATAGAAATTGGATAATACACTTTGCTTACCAGCATGCTCCCCTCTTTGTCCGTATGCTCTACCCCAACTGCATAGCAGAATTCCATGCTACCTCTTCTGTGCTCCCAAAGCCCTTCATTTGGTACTGCATGAATCACACTGCATGAAGGAATATGCATAAGCCTCTGTTTCCATTGCTAGATCACAAGCTCCCTGTCTTCTTCATCGTGGGCTCCCCAGAGCCTAGCACAAGGCCTGCCTGGCCATAGTATAGGCTCAATATTCAGTCATGAATTAATTGCTTTAAGGATACTCCCAGGATGGTGTGTGTGTGTGTGTGTGTGTGTGTGTGTGTGTGTGTGTATCTGTTATAAACTCAGAGTGATAAAGTGACGTGGGTTCTGCTTGATGGCCTGTTCCGCAAAGTAGATCTCTTCTTAATGTAAAAACTGCAGTGAACGTGCTGACATATGCCAGTTCAAGTACACAGGCAAAGACTGTGTCTCGGTAGTCAGCTTTGGTGAACTCAGCTCTCTTTGAATGCAAGTGTTTGATTCATAAGTGCTTATCCCGCTCTATTGCCTGAGTGCAGATAATGTTTATTTGTTTGACTTACACAGGACTAGTGTGTATACATCTCCCATGCAGAATCTCATTTTACCAAGACAGAAAGTGGTTTAATGCACATCTTGTATTTTTGACACCTAAATAATCCAGTTATCATCTTGACATGGAAATTGGAATGTCTTCATTCTAGTGGCCTGATACACTCAAGTTAAAATACATATACCAACTCTTTCAAAACATGATGTGTTCTACAAATATCAAAACTTCTTCACTGTGTTTCAAACAGTGCAGTCAAGACAGTCCATTATACAGGGATTGGGAAATAAACACCTTTTTTTTCCTCTGTGCTTTCCTTCAGTTGACTAAGCAAGTACCAATTAAAAGACCAGGTACTCTGATGACTAATGTTATTGTGGACAGCACACATACTCAGTACACAGACTTGCTATCATTTACTACCTTGTTTTTATTGGGTATTAATAAAACCTCAGCATACTTTAAAAAGTGTTTTCTTATTCTTCCACTTGCTTAAATCATACTTAATGTTGAGAGATTTTAAAAAGCATCCTATTTCAATTACAACTGAGTTTTTGAGAACTTATCATTGGCAAGACGTCATACTAGGTACTTAAAACATACCATCTCCCTATAATCCTCCCCAGCCCTACAAGGTAAATATTATTTTTTCTCTTCTGTTTACAGATGCAGAAATCGAAGCTGAGCCACTTTCTGTCATCAGTGGAGTGGAGATAAGAGACTGTAACTTTCTGATCTGTGTCTGGCTTGAGGCACCGTACTATATTGTCCCAGCCTTTTGAGGTAGCACACAATCCTCTCTGTCTTTCAGCTTCAATCTGAAGTTCGTCTTCTCACGGAAAGTCTGCAATTCTCCCCGGCATGAATTGGGAACTCCATATATGTCAATGAATGACTAATATAGTGCTAATCACTAACTGTAGGTCCACAGGGGAAGATTCAGAAATAGCAGAGATAAGAATATTTTTGCACCTGTCTAACAATAGCATCAACAATGGTAATAAAGATAATAACATTTAGTTCACTGGTGGAGAAAATATTATCAACTAATCTCCACACATGCGATCAAATTAAGGCAATTGGTGGGCTTAAGGTAGCAGTTGTAATATACTCACATGGTAGCATGCTAAGGCCCAACAAATATCATGAGACTTCTCAAGCAATATCAAGGGATCATGACAAAACCTTGGATAAATCATTCCAAAGCTATTACAGCGAGACTCACTCTGCCATATGGAAAAAGTGGTTAGGGAACAATTAACTTCCACAATGTATATTGCCCCTGGAAACAAAACTGGGTTAAGCCAAGATGACAAGGCTGACCGCAACCTCTATAAATTAGTCAGTAACAACAGGCATAGTTTGAAACCATAAAAAATACAAAAAATAAAAAAAGAAAGAAAGAAAAAAAATGCAAGCCATGAAATCATTTATAAAAGGCTCAACAACAAATTCTAAAGTAGGCACTCCACGCACCTCTTTTCTACTTAACTTGTCATTTATAGCACAAGTGAAGCAAATGTTTGATGAGTGTGGGGGTTCTGGTGTAGTGAACCAAGATAGGGTAATTGTCACTAAAATTATTGCAAGTCGTTTAATAAAAGAAGCCTTGTTTACGAAGTGCAGAAGATGTAAAGCAAGTGAACATAAGTGGAGACACAAGGAGGCTGCTAAGACGATAAATCATTGACCAGCCCTAAAAGGCAAGTACATAGTGGAATTAACACAGAGTTCAGTTAAGACCATAAACCAAGTAACTGTGATATTTAAAACACAACATACACTGAGAGAGAACCAAAGTCAAAACCCAGCAATTCCTGCCCAAAACACCAACAGTTTGCTACATGTTCAAACCCATAAGGTAAATGGGCAGAAGAGGAAGGCATGTGTGTTTTGAAGAGCAGCCCACGTATCTCCACAGCTGAGGGTTTAATAAAACCAGGTTTATGTTACCCTTTAGGGACAATTCAGAAAATGGTGCCATTGGATTTCCATTCTAACCATAAATTAACTTAAGGATTTACACATGAATATGAAGATTCAGTCAATATAATGATTACACACAATCTTTCTAAGAATTTCATAGCATTATTTTTAAGAAAATGTCTTGCTTATTTAAGTACCTTCCTATTTTTTAGGTAAATTTATTTTTACAGTAATTGCAGTTTTTATTCTTATTGCAGAGGAGGAAATGGAAGCTCCAGAGAAGTAAACTAGCGTGTCTAAGATAACACAGGGTGTCTGTGGTAGAACCGAGATTAGAACACAGGATTTTTGACTTCTAGAGCTCTTTCTTCTCATGTAATCAGCCCTCTAAGTTTAAAAGTGATATGAAATATAAAATATCTGTTGATTTTAAGAAAAACATGTATCCAAGTTGGGAGATACATTTAAATCCCATTAAACTAACTGAAAAATTCATGAGCGATACATGGATAATTTGTTTCTTATTAAAACATTAAACTTGTAGAGAATATTTAGCTGTTCAAATGTCAAGTAACAGGATAGCTATAGTAAGTTAATTAGGTACCAATTCATTGCTAAAGATATTTAATTGACATTTAATAAGCATATTAAATACCAATTAACCAACTATATTTAGTGCTAACTATATTTAGTCAAAGCTGTTTTGTTAATTGCTTGCTCAGTGCCTTAGTATCTATGGTCAATAGATTATAACCCAATTAAATATATACATTAATGTGTTTTCATATATGTCTCCCCAGTGGGAAGTGTAGCCCGGGTGCTCACGTGTGGGTTTAGCCATCATCACCCATCTCAGTGAAGAAAACATCCAGCAAGCTGTTCCAGCTCATGAAAGACCCTCTACAGAGAAAAAAGTCAGACAGTACATGATGACAAAGATACGGTATACTCTGTCACTGTCAGACTCAGAGATATGAAGGAATTAACAGGTTCTGGTGACAGGGGACACCGGGCTCTGTGGGCCAGAGCTCGCAGCGCCTTTGAGACCTCTGCAGAGGGACTTTCTTGATTCTGGAGCCACAGCCATGTTTGGCTAGCATTCTTTTGGACTACTTGCTGAATAATGTTGTCAGTCACATGCTATAGAACTCTTATTGTGTATGCTGGTCACAACACATTCCTGCAGACATGATGCTTGCAGCACAACAGAGAAGAGACACGTGAAAAGAGACCAGGGACCAGAGCACATTAACCTTGGCCTCTCTTCCCTGACCCCATGAAAGCATTTAATGTGTAAGTAGGTCCTGACATTGGGAACCATTCCCAAGGTTTGATATGCAGAAGTGCTGAACAGTGGTGTGAATCCATTACTCAGGAGGTTGAAGGGCAAGGCTGATGGTCACTCAGACTACTGCTGCTGGCAAGATGCACCCAAATAAGTCTAGTCTCTACATGGAGAGGCCATGTAATAAACATTTCCTAAATGAAGGTGAATGAATATTGTAGAAGTCAATACAATCTTGAAGCTGAGGGTGGGGGGGCTTTCCATTATCATTATTTTTATGAATAATAATATTATAATTCCATATTATTGTCAGAATAAGCAATGGGGTGCCTTGGTGGCTCAGTCGGTTAAGCATCCAATTTCGGCTAGGGTCATGATCTCATGGTTTGTGAGTTTGAGCCCCATGTTGGGCTCTGTGCTGATGGCTCAGAGCCTGAAGTCTGCTTCAGATTCTGTGTCTCCCCCTCTCTCTCCCCCCTCCCATGTTTATGCTCTGTTTCTCTCTCTCAATAATAATTAAATGTTAATTTTTTTTTTTATAAAAAAGAATAGTCAAGTCATTGTAGCCAATGGGATCACTGAGACTGAGCAGGGCCAAAGTCCAGGGGCATTAACATTGACTTGTGAGGTCTACATGATCACGTTTGCAAGGCAATCCAGAAAAGTCAGCTTCTTGGACAGTGAAATGAGCAATTAGTTTTGGGAGTTCCCAATTTATGGGAACATTTAACTTTTCCAAGGTCAGTCAGGAATCCAAAGTCCAGAAAAAGCTGGGTCAGGAACTGATGACGTTACAGCTATGGGACACAGGAGTCAGTGGACAGGAATAATCAAAATTATTCCAGGAGCACCTTTCTTAGTATTGAGGATAGATGAAAACCCTGTAGTTTTTGACTGAGATTGTATTAAAATACTGCTGCCCCCTCTCTGTAGGCACAACCAAAAGAAATTCCCTAAAATAACTGTAATTCAAACATGTTAACGCTGGAAGAATAAAAATACATGCAGCGAGGGTGCATTTCTAGGTGACAGAATATAGTAAGACATGGAAAACAGCAAGAGTAATAATTTGAGTACAAACAATTCCACATATATTAAGTGAAATTATAAAATGAAAAACGTGGCTATGCACAAAGATCATGAATGTATTAATTGGATACCAAGTTGAGAGGGTGCCTAGTCACGGTGCCCTTGGGTAACTTGCTCTGTCATTTTCTGCCCACTCGAACAATGTTCCTGAGTACTTCTCATCAGAGGCCCATCCATGATCATCTGTTTGTGGCAAGGGTGGTCTCTCTCCTTCATTAACTACTTTGGGCTCTGATGAGAATCTTCCCATCGTCTTGAGATTTGGCAGTGTATTAATATGTAACACTGTTTAAACTGTCCCAGGGTGGGTCAAGTAATGCAATTTACCTCATTTGGCTTCTGCATCAAATTTTCCATTGGAAAGACTTGTGCACTTTGCATGTTTTCAGTTAATGAAGGATTGCAATGTGCCTGTGAGCTTTGTTTGAGGATGCCATGAAATGGGGGAGAAAATTAGTATCCAGAGGGAGATAATTGTTGCCCTGAATAAGTTTGATCAATGAAGGAAAGGAATAAAGAGATTGCATGTGAAATTTAAATTCTTCAATATGAGGTGCTCTTGGGTAAGCAAAACACTCAAGCTAAGGTTAGTAATGAATTAGTTAACACAACAGAAGAGAGTCTGACTCTACAGACTGAGCCAGCATTTCAATTTTCAGCTCAGTTGGCAGTGGAAGTGAGGCTGACGAGGGGGCTTGGCGTAAATCATAAATTCCAGGATATTGTACTAGAGCCTTCTAGGGGTTGGGTAAGCCACCGTTGACATATAGATTTGAAGTTCAGAATATAGTGGTGTTTAAAGAAAAAAGGAAACAGAAAGGCAGAGCTAAGCTGGAGGGTAAGAATAATGCAGGAATTTCAAGATAATGAATTAAATGGAGGGTCTTCTGAATGAAGACAAATGGACAAAATAGGATTCCATATTTTGTTTTAGAAGTAGGTGATTAGAAGCCCCCTGAGTGAAGTATTAAACTCAATATGTCTTATAAATAGTGGGTTGATGATCAGTTTGAGTTTATTAGGTAGATCAGAACAAAAGGACATAAATGCAAATCAAGAAGGAATGTATGTAAAAGAGATGTAGAGATATTTTATGGAGAAAGTGATAACATTTCAGATAATTTGATAACTACATGCATCTCAGGGAATTAAAAAGAGTATAGTTGCTTATACATGTAAAAGAAACTCCTTGAATCTCAATGGGTCTATGTTTTAGGAAAGAAAAGTGTGAATTCATTTAAGTGGCGGAATCTCAAGCTAAGTTTGTTGCCTCCAGAGATACACTCATGACATACACATGTCAGGGGTGAGGAGCAGTGGAGAAACACCTTGTATTTCATGGCCCAGTGTGGTCTGTGATCCCACAACACTGCCTGGGAGCTTGGGTCCCACTCTGGGTCTATGGAACTGGAACTGACCTGTATTTTCCAAAATCCCAGGGTGACTCATATACATGAATGTTTGAAAAGCACAGGTCTGCTTTGCATTTCCCTGATGATTAGTGATACTGAGCTTCTTTACATGTGTCTATTGGCCATCTGTACGTCATCTTTGGAGAAATGTCTATTCAAGGCCTCTGCCCATTTTTAATTGGATTATTTAGTTTTGGTGTTGCATTGTCTAAGTTCTTCATATGTTTTGCATATTAACCCCAATGAGATATCACTTTACACTTGTCAAAATGGCTAAAATCAAAAACACAATAAATAACAAGTTTTGGTGAGGATGTGGGGAAAAAAAAAAGAAACTCTTGTACACCGTTGGTGGAAATGTAAATTGATTCAGTCACCGTGGAAAACAGTATGGAAGTTACTCAAAAAATTAAAAATAGAATTACCATTTGATGCAGTAATTTCACTACTGGGTATTTAGCCAAAGGATATGAAAACAGCAATTCAAAAAGATATATGCACCCCTATGTTTGTTGCAGCATTATTTATAATAGCCAAGATACTGAACCAGCCCAAGTATTCATCCATAGATGTATAGATAAATAAGACTGGTATGCATACACACACACACACATGCACACACACACACACACACACACACACGGAATATTACTCAGCCATAAAAAGAATAAACTCTTGCCATTTGCAACAATGTAGATGGATTTAGAGAGTATAAGACTAAGTGAAATAAGTCAGAGAAAGACAAATACCATATGATTTCACTCACATGTGGAATTTAAGAAACAAAACAAATGAACCAAAAAAAAAAAAAATTAAAAGGAGAGACAACCCAAGATACAGATTCTTAACTATAGAGAACAAACAGATGGTTACCAGAGGGGATGTGGGCGGAGGAATGGGTGAATTAGGTGAAGGGGACTAAGAGTACACTTCTCATGATGAGCGCTGACCAATGTATAGAATTATTCAATAATTCTATAGAATCACTATATTAGACACCTGAAATTAATACGACACTGCATGTTAACTATACTTCAATTAAAAAAAAGTGAAAGAAAAGAAAGGCATAGGTCTCAAGCTGCCAACCACAGTTCTACCTTTGGTTAAGGTGGGATTTAAACCAACTTGGATCTGAACCCCAGCTCTCCCACTTGCTAGGCAATCTTGCTTAAGTTATTTCACTCCTGTGTTTCAATCTCCTCCTATGTAAAATGGAAACGATGACAATAGTAGCTACCTACTTCAAAGACTTTTATTAGCATGAAATGAAATTAGTGTTGCCATTCAGAGCCCAGACTCTGAAACCACATAGTCTGGCTCAAATACTGGTTCTGTCACTCACTAGCTACACGGCTTTGGGACAACTCATTTATCTTCACTGGGCCCTGGTTTTCTCACATGCAAAGAGAAGGTAATAATCACAACCATATTACAGGATTCTCGTGGGAATCCAATGATGTAACAGATGTAAACCTTAAAATATTCCTGATGCCTAAATGCACTATGGAAGTGTGGCCTACTACTATTGTTACAGATGCAGTGCCAGGCAGACAATAGGTTTCCAATAAATGTTAGCTATTCTCAGTAGCATTGCTTGCACACAAAAAATGATGCTATTATAGAAGTTCTTGGATTAAGGAAGATGGAGAGCAACAAATTCAAGATTTAAGCAATTATAAATTTGGGGTACTTTTTGCCTTTAACTTCCGACAGAATAATGTGATTTTTGGCAAAATGCACCTTGAAGCTACAGTAGCCTCACTTGCCTATACAAGCAAGTAGGACCACAGGCCAGTTAATTCACATACCATGGTTTTAAAAAAGCACCTTTCCCAAACAAAACAAAGGGGTTTCCTCCCAAAAGATCCTAACCCCATTGGTCTGGATTAAAGTTTGTTTTGTTTTGTTTTGTTTTGTTTTGTTTTGTTTTGTTTTGTTGTCTGTGTGAATGGAATTTTCCTCATTCAATCTACATTTCTTTAAGCCTACATCTCTGTCTGTGTAGACACTAAGCAAACAATCAAAACCATGGGTGAGGAGGGCAGCAGTGGTACTAACTCAGTTTTCTCTTTCTTTCCCCGTTAGCCTCTCCTGACCTCCCTCCAGGAATCTCAGTTCACACCCGTTCCCTCTAGCTAGTTTCTCGAAACCTCTTCTTGGAAGTCTGGCTGCCCCCTCCCTCCCCGTGACCTGGTTTCTGGCTCTGGGTCTCCCCGTGACCTCAGCTCAACCCCTTTCACTTCGCACAGCATCATTTCTGAGCCCTGGGGTCACCCAGGACGAGTGCTTCCAAGTCCACTGCCTTTTTACCAGCCAGTGCAGCCCTGAAATAATTTGCCTGGAAACCAGTTCTTGGAGAGAGAAGCCTGGTCAGACAAATGAAAGATTGTATTGTATTTCGTTCTTGCAAGCCAGTGCCCGCGGCAACATCTGTTTGTAGCAACAAGATTGGGAAGTTGTTTTCTGCTTCTTTGTTGCCCATTCTGGTTCTTTCCCTGGCGTATTGTCTTCCCCTGAGGGGTCACCTTGCAAGAGTTTTCTCAGCGGTCTGGTCTTTGGCGCTAAGAAACTCGTAACTAATTACCATGACTTCAATTCGTAACCTGACCAGCTGTGTTGAAGAAAGGAAACCTTGATCCCTCAGTGCTGCAAGATCTATAATTCATCCTCCATAAAAAAGTCAATATTGGAGCAAAAATGACATTTAAAAATCATAAAATAAGTAGTCTGGTATTTACCTAAGATGTTCTTCTTCTTTTGTTTTATATACCATGTACTGTGCATGGTTTGTTTTCTTTTGGGCGCTGCGCGTGCCTGTGTGACAGAGAGATGGCTCTCCTGTTTCCAATGACTTCTGGGTAAGGGAGAAAACAAGACCACTGAGAAAAGATAATGGGGACAGAACAGGAGGACTCTCCGCAGACACTCTCCTTGCAGTTTTGATCTGATGAAATAGGTTAACTTTAAGGACTGAGCTATGCAATTTAGCAATTCTCCTGATTCTAAAATCGCACTGTAAATTTTTATAGCTTTATAGATTAAAGAAAGATTAAAACCACAAAGCACACGTTAATTACCAACGGCTCACCAGTGGCAAATATATTTGTATCCCTCATCGGGGTGGTGTGAACATGCAGCGCAACTCAACAGTGGCCCTATCAGAGGACAGCCACCAGCCTGGTTCGGGGAAGCAGGACCGGCCGCCCCTCCAAGCCAGACAAACTCAGCTTTGGAGCCCCAGGTGGTGTCAACGTGACTCCTCGGGGCCTCTGCCAGAAACTGGATTGATTCCACCCACTATTCAGAGTGGAGAAAATATTTTTAAAGTCATGACCTACCTGCTAGGCTCAGGCAGCTTATAAACAAAGAAGGCTGGATACTTCCTTCAGTCCTAATGGCTGGGCTGGCCCTACCAGGCATTGTCTAGAAGGCCCCATTAGCCTTCTATGAAAAAATGTTTATCAATGAGCTGGAAAAGGAAATGGTCGGAATGTAGAGACATAGGTCAGTGACTCTAAACTATTTTTTTTTAGGAGAACCCAGATGGATCTCACTGGTGGGTTATTGCACATGTCAGAGAATTCAGTAGAATGTACTTTTCTTCCACAAGAATTTATTGAGAATTATGCTAAGCAAGACCAAACTTAACAGTGCTAAAAGCAAAATAGGATGAGTAGAGAAAACAATACATTAATTCATGTACTCTTGAAACTTTCTGGTGATTTACTAGGAATAGATTTACAAGAGTGTACATTCCTATGTGTAAGTCTTTACAGTGTGTGTGTGTGTGTGTGTGTGTGTGTGTGTGTCCCACAGCTAAGAAAAAGTATAGTAGCAAAACTCCAGGTCATATCGCCATGATGGGTTTTTTAATAGTATGACATGAAAGTAACCAAACAATAATTCTCAGTGTGTTCACTCATTTGAGAGAGTAACTAAATGTAGAGCACAATAAAATATTAATGCTTTTTATTCTATTATATTAACTTGGAACAATTCATTGGAAGATAGGTGATATATGTGCAACCTTATAGAACTTAAAACTTAACCTGAAATATTGGCCTCCTAGAGTAATTGTGAGATATAGCTGCTAGCATTTATGAAATACTTAGCACAATGCCTCTCTCAACAAAGTTAAAACTCCCCACACAGCTCACCCAGAAAACACTCTTCAAGTGTGGGATTCTGAGGGAGAAAAAACTATTAGAATAAGCACTGTTTTTTTCTGTGCTCATTTGAAGACAAACTGTAGCCATCACTGGAGATTAAAAATGTAATGAAGGAAAACAACATTCTATTTATGAATCTTTTACTTATTGTTTGCACTTATTATTTTGGAAGCACAAACTCTAGATCAAGTTCATCAGACTCCATTGTTCTCCAAAACCTAATAATAGTTAAATTTATTGTGTGCTTAGGAAATGTCCAGAAATGGCCTGAGCCCTATGTATGCATTATGTTAATTAATCCTCATATAACCTTCTGAGGAAGGATCTATTCCCATCCTCATTTCACAGATGCTAAAACCAAGGGTAAGTTACACCCCAGGGTTACATAGCTAGTCAATGGCAGAGCCCAGATTCTAATACCAACTTTAGACTGTGAGTCTTAACCACTAAGCCCACTGCTTATAGAAACATAGTTTGAGAAACACTGCCCAAAAGTAAATTAACTCTAAGAAGGAAAGTAAATTTTTTTTCAGGTAACGTTCATCGTGAAATTTCCTGTTTGTCAAAATTTCAGGTGATCCGTCATTAGCTAATGTTGATTGAACCAGGCTCTTTTCCTCTTGCATATTTTATCTCATTGTGGCCTCACAGCAATCCTCTGAAGGAATGAATACCTGCATTTTGCCAGTGAGAAACTTACCCAAATCATTTATCCAATGTTGCATAGGCAGGAAATGGTAGTGCCACAACTTGCTTCTTGGCCAATCTGAAGCTAATGTCATCTGTAACTCCGCCAAGAGCAGCTGCAGGAGGAGAATATCACCGAATCAGTGATCCTGCGGATGGTCAACAGTTGCATTTGGCAAAGTTTGGTGATATATGTGAAAGTGATACCTCCTTACCTTCCAGTAATGAACAGAACTTTGCAGGAGCTAATAGAAATAGAACTGAGCAGAGTAAAAGAAGTCCAAATGACAAAGACCATGCTGAAAAAAAACCAAGACTCAGAGCAATTGCAGTGAAGGGCACCGAGGGTGCTCTGCAGTTAGCACACGAAGCCAACACGGATCCACGATGTGTGAATTAGCATAGTTTACACAAACAGAAGAACAAAAGCCAAACCAAAACCAGAAGACCAAAAGTCAAAAACCAAAACCAGAAGAGAGATATCTCTAAACTTCAGTCGAGTGATCTTCAGACCAGCAGCTTTTGTATCAGCTGAGAACCCACTAGAAAATCAGAAACTCAGGCTGTACCCACCTACTGAATCAGAACCCTTGGTGGGCGGGTGCCTATCAGCCTATGTGTCAACAACCCTAAAGGTGCAAGCTTCAGCTGAGAACCACAGCCTTAGCCATTGTTAGTGTGTTTGTAAGGTGACCAAGGTAGTGAACGTTGGGATTGCTTTGTACCTATAGCTGCATGTTACATATGACCGATGGGTGCAAATGCACACGTGTGTCTACGTTCCTCTTCATGGCCCTTTAAACGGTTGACAAATCAAATACATCGTGTTCCATTATGTGAGTCCCACCATTCTCCAGTACTACAACTTTACCTCAAATTGGTTTTGTTCCTTGATCAAAGATTACTGCTCTTCTTAGTGTGGTCTTGTCCATACTTCCAGGTTCCAATAGCTAATTCCTTTGAGCTTTAAGGGCAGACACAGTCAGTTTTCAGGAAGTCCCAGGTTCCTGTACTCTCCCTCAAGGACTCCAGAACCCATGGTCCCCAACCCTACTGCTCCTTAGACTCTTTGAAAGTTCTTTAAAATGTATAGGCTTTACCAAAGAACAATTAAATTAAATTTTCTGGAATGACTGAGCAGGCACTGAACTAGCCACAGGGAGTCCAAATGAAGGGGTTTCTGTTCTTATGAAACTTAAGAACTGTCTTGAGGAAGACAGACATTGATAAAATAAATACAAATTGTTATAAAGTACTACAAAAGGAAAGGCCAGGGACACTGATATTTTTTAAAAGCTTTCCAGGCAATTCTAATGTCAGCCAAGGTTGAAAATCACTGCCCTCATCCACATCTGTATAAATAAATCTTCCTCCAATTATCTTTTCTTGCATGTTCCATCCCCTTTCTGATGCATGCACCTCTTTACTTCTCCATCTCTGTTCCCCTGGGGGACAGAGTAGGACAGAAGTGGTTGGCTAACTCCTCATTTAATCCTAGGTCGATGTCTCCAAAAAGGGATGGAAGATAGACTATCAAGTATTTCCAAATGAAAAATGTGCACCTATGCACTGAGACAAGATCTGTGGGACAGCAAAACCAGCTCTTGCTTCAACGCCCAGGCTGGATTTGATGTCATTTTGTTTAGAAAGAATGCTGAGTGTGTATTCATGGGGCTACCAAATACCACTCCCGGATTGGTTTATTTTTACTCTTTTGTTTTGACTGATCCATGTGTACATGGCTATGAAGTTTCTTCTGAGCACCACTTTGCAATATCTATTAGACTCTGAACTGCAATGTTTTAATTATCAATGTTTTCTTACTGGAGTCTTCCTTTCCTCATTGAACCTAAAGCCGTTAAAGAGCAAGTTTTAAAATTTCTAATAGAAGGTGTTTTGTTTTGTTTTGTTTTGTTTTTAATTTTGTGTTTAAGCTTTCGCTCTACTTTGCTGCCCCTTTATCCAGTTGAGAAACCCTTAATATCTATTTTACTATGTTTCTATCTTTTTCTCCTTTATTTCCTGTTATTTCCACTTTATGAATACTATGTGGTTCAGTGGACAGCTATCATGACTGTGATATCTTCATTGTGCATTACTGAATAATTTAGTATTATAAATAAATCCCTTCTTTGACTCAGTTAATGCCTTTGGCTTGCGTTCTACCTTGGCTGATGTTCATGTCTCAATGCTTGCTTTCTTATTGTTTTCATTTACCCATCAGTTTATTTTCAACCTTTTTGAGTCACTTTATTTTAGGGTTGGCTCTTGTCCAGAGTTAGGCTTCCCTTTTTAAGTGAAGCTGGAAATATTTTCTTTTAGTGGGAGAGTTAAGCTCATTTATATTGATTGATGTAGCAATCTCAACTCTGTCATACGATTTTATGGTATGTTTTCAGTTTTTCAATGTTTCATTATTTGAGTTTTTGTCTTTGGAGACTCTAATTTTGTGAATTTTGGATTGCCTTTTGTCTCCCATATATCTTTTTCTTCTTTATTCCCTTTAAACTCCCATTTCATTTCCATTTATTTTGTTAGCTTCTCTCCCTGCTACTTTCTAGGTTCCTTACTACATGTTCAGTGGTGTCCACTGTTATGCTCCTTCCAATTTTGCCTTCATTACTGTGACGTTTGTTTTTTCTTCCACACTTTTCCAGGTAACTCATGCTTCATCTCCTTGCCTTATCCCTGATTTCCTACACTTTTATTTGGGGGGGGCCTTCCTTTATAAAGACAATTATTTAATTTTTTAAAAATTCATGGCAAAAAGTTTAGTCATAATTTTTATGCACTCTACAATAACAGATTTTGGATAGGTCTTCTTTTGATTGCTACTCATTTCTTCTGTTTTATTTTAGAATCTTTATGTCAATGTTGCACTAATTTATTTTTATTGCTCATTGTTGAATGAATTAGATCACCTTGGACCAACTCCATCCAAAAGTTTCCTGGAGATGAGAGAGAAGTCAGGGTAGTCTTCCAGTTGTCAGGTTTTATAACCCAGAGATTTTTCTTCTCTACCACAACAGAGACAGGGATTTCCTGCCAATATGGCATGTCTGTTTGAGTCTTTGTATGGTCCTGCCACCTCTGATTCTCTGAACCAAACCAGAGCTAGGGAGAAGAAACACATTTAGGAACCTCTTGTCATGGAGGAATATTTTCTTTCTGGTGCTTTCTGAGACCTGATATCACTCTCTCTAATCCCTGTGTTTCTTCTCTTTGCTTTCTTCCTCATGACTTCTGCTACATCTGAGCTTCTTTAAATCGCATTCACGTATTTTTGAGTCCAGAGACTATATTTAATCTTTAAGTTTCACCCAAAAAGGGGGAGAAGGGACAAGAAAATTATTGAATTAATTTTCTTTCTCTGTGTTGCTATAGGAGGTGATTTCCATGAAGGAATTGGAAAGCGTTGATTTATTCAGCCATGTCCACATCAGGAGTTCCTGGAGCTATTGAATCAATGGGTCAATTCAGTTAAACAGGCAATTCGTGTCAACAAGAAATTGTTTATTTGTTGACAAAACTGACTGGTTATTTAGTATCATGTAGATAAGGGCAACCTAACTACTCAGAGCCTTCTTTTCTCTGTTCTCTTGCCAGGCAATCTCATCCACTCCTGTTGTTGTAACTACCGTCTTTATGTCAATGTTCCCAAATATCTATTCTTCCCCATTTCTATATAGCATTCCATCAACATGACATCTCCTTTTGATATCTAAGACATCTCAAACCAACCTGTCCCAAAGTCAGCTCTTTTTCTCCAGCCCCCAAATCTGTTCCTCTCTAAATCTTAACCAATATCACTGAAAGACCTCCCTATACAACCAAGCACTCAAGGCAGAAATCCAAGACTTATTATGACACTACCCTATCACATGCCACACATTTAATCTAACACTGAAGACCCTCATGGTTAACTCCAAAGTATGTCTTGAATCGATCCATGTCTTCCCATCTCTACCACTTCCCCAGTAAGCTAAGACTCCTCCAATAACCTTCTAACTGGTCTCCCTGACTCCATACCTTACTCCTTTCAGCCCATTCTCCAGATTGTAAATATTAACTTCCTTGTTTAAATTCCATCTATAGCTTTCATTTGTTTTTACAATAAAATATACATTCCAAACATTGTCTACAAAGTCCCCTTGACCATCTCTCCAACCTCACTTCATATCCACTGTTCCCACTGGCTGACTGATTCATTCTCTCCAGCAGGCTTGGCCTTCATTAAGTTCCAACACAGAAATAAGCTCATGCTTCTTCAATTCTTTCGCATGCAGTTTCCTAACCTTGTGCATTATCCCCACAATCTCGCTTTTTTGCTTCCCTAGCCCCTACTCAGTTTTCAAGTTGCAAGTTCAAATCACTTCCACCGTGAGTTCCTGGCTTGCATCCTAAATAGGGTCACTCACACGAGTTATTTTCTCTCTTAGCACCCTGTTCTTTCCTTTAACATTTATCACTATTGTAAGTACACATCCTCATGTGATTGTTTTATCAATGCTTGCTTCCTTAGAACTGTAGGCTTCATGTCTATCTGGACTGCCAGGGTATAGCTCAGTGCCTGTACATTCTAGATTTTCAACACATATTTTTGGATAAAAGAAACTGCTCAATCCTGTGTTTGAGATTGTTAGCGAAGAGTGGCATATTATAAAGGAATTTTTGCAAGTCTTGTTCTGCTTAAAAGAGTTGTTTTAGGGGCACCCGGGTGGCTCAGTCTGTTAGGCATCTGACTCTTGATTTCAGCCAGGTCATGATTGATCTCACGGTTTGTGCGGTTTGTGCATTCGGGGACTCTGTGCTGACAGTGTGGATCCTGCTTGGGATTCTCTGTCTCCCCCTTTCTCTGCCCCTTCCCCTTTCTCTCAAAAATAAATAAACTTAAAAAAAAATAAAAGAGCTGTCATAAAAGCAAACTATTTCAGGAGCTATAGGCTTAAAGTCTATCTTTGGTTTTGAGTGCTCTGGAAAAGTGAGTGCTGGTGGGATGGGGGAGAACCACAGGCCCAGGGGTCACTGACACATGCACCTGCTGGGGCAGGGAAGGGCCTGCTGAGGAATCTTAGGGCCAGCATCTCCATTAATGGCAGAGCTGCTACTTTGGGAGGCCAAGACCAGACCCTCCCACTGAGGAGAGCAGTGCTGGAGCAGAAGGGCATAGAAAAAAGAGGCATTCTCATCAGCCAGCCCTGGTGCAGAGGCTGACTGTGGTCTGTGGACAAGAAGGGCAGATGCCAAGGGGCACTGAGCAAGACAGCAGGAATATCGATAGATTCACTAAAGAGGCTGCCCTCCTGCCCAAGACTCAAGGAAACCCAGGAGGTCCACAGGGGCTCCTCCAGTGCCACAGAATACTGGAGACCCTTGATACTGTTCAGAAGATGTAGGAAAGGAGCACAAAATAATCCCAAGACCCTCCTTCTCAGGGGCTAACACATTAAGTGGAACTTCTGAAGGCGTGTCAGGAACTGGAGAGGGTGTTGGTTCTGGTCTTCAGATACTGGGCTGTTTTGATATGTTAAATTTCAAGTGTAGGCAGGATATTGAAATAACAGTGGCCTGGAAGCAAGAGAAGAAATGGGACTAGAAGGAGAATGGCAAGTCAGAGCAAGAACAGTAAGCGAGGGAAATGCCGTGAGGCAGCTTGGAGGCTAAAACCGTGAGGGTGAGTGGGCCTTCCTCATGCTACCTCTCCGTGAAGACATCTTTGAAACACTGTCTGGGCTTCAAATCAGGAAAAAGACAGAAAGTAAAGCTGCTTCAGGAAAGAACTAACTAACCTGTGCTCTCCCCAGGAAAAACAGGAAAAGGAAATTCTCCAAAGGAACATTTCCAAATGAATAGGCAGGATTGAATTTCCTCACTGGTTCTCAGTTTTGAACTTTTTAAGTGCTCAGCCCCAAGCAAGCATCAAGGTGGCTTTTCTCTTTATTAAACAGAGAAATAAGAAAACATAATATTTATAAAAACGCTGCTTGGATTACCAAGCTTTTTTTTTTACTTTACAGTAAATCATATTGTGGTATTTTTAAATCTCCTGGTTTACTCTCCTTTTTGTGATCTTACAAAAATCCAGCTCTATTCCTGGCATTGCATTCAACTAAATTCCACTGTTTGAGAGTTATAAAACTGTGTGCTAGTATTTTCAACCAGAAACCAGGGAAATTTACTGGCAACAGCGACTGAGTGTTCACGTAAAGCCAAGTTTAGTACATTAAGAGTGATGCTCAGATTCATTCATTTGTACCAAAGATATTTATTGAGCATGTACCATGTGCTGGGCACTTCCCTAAGACCTAGGGCCACAACAATGAACAAATCAGACTAGGCTCCCACTCCCCTACAGCTTAGACTCACAGGGAAGGCACATTAAGCAAGGAAATAAACAACCAAAGCAGATTCTTTGAGCAACAATAAATGCTATAAAGGAAATGAAAGGGGTGATATGATAGTGATGGTACTGGGCGGAGTCACTGCATTCACAGTCACTGTATTCACAGGGCAGTGAAGAGAGCCCTTGGGAGGAGGAGGCATGGGGATGAGAACTGATGTATACAAAGGAGCCAGCCCTTCTAGGAGTCAGAGAAAACCTTTTTGAGCCAACCAGGCAGCAAGTACAAAGGCCTGAGGCAAAAATAAGCTTCCTCACCTGAAGAACAGAAAGGAGGATTTGTGGGGAGGAAGGTGTTTCAGGTCAGAGTCCAGATGGGCCCTCAGGTCATAGCCAAGAGTTAGGATTTCAGAAGGGTTCCCTTGTTGCTTGGCCACCTCAAATGGGTCACTGAATCCTGGGCAGGTCAGATGTGCTCCTGCGTGTGGATTAGCCCAGGTCGGCCACTTTGTCCTCAGCGTTCACTCGGGACCTCCTGGGGCAAACATGAGGATGAAGGAAGCCACCCCAGACTCACCATCATGGAGGAAGGAAGTGGGTCATGTGGCCTCTCTGAGCTTTTCCTAAGGAACTAAACCCTTCCCAAGCAGCCAGTGATGGCAGGCAGTCCCCCGCAGGTCCCTCTAACCTTTTCCCATTCAACTCTGTCCCCTCGTGATGCCCCCACTGCTGTGGTGCCCTGCACAGGCTCTGCACCGGAGGACTGATGGCCCGGGACCTTCTGCCAGGTTTCCCCACCCACAGTCCGCTCCAAGGGAGTTCCCCGAGAACGGTCACTGCCCTGCCCTGGCTACTCTTTCCATTCATGAATTCATCCAACAGGCATTCACTGAGCTGCTACTAAAGTCAGGGCCCTGTGCTGAGTGTTCCGCTGCACAGCCCTCCCTGAAAAAAATAAAGCAAACACCACAGCGCTTCCACATTTATCTCCATTCTGCCGTCGCCCACTGCCAGGGCCTCCTCACCTCACTCTCACTTGAACCCCCATGTGCTTGGCCCCAGGTTCTTCTTCTTGCAGTTGTCTTACATGCCCTCACAGAATAATAACAGCACTCTTATTTTGGGACAGACTGTGGCCGTGTGATTAAGTGCATGGGCTTTAGGGCCAGGCCAATCCGGTTTCCAGCCCCTCTTCTGTGCTTACTGCTGTGTGACAATGAACGAGAACCTTCACCTCACTGTATGTCAAGTTCTTCGTTTATAACACATGGAAATTATGATTTCCACCTTCAGCAACTGCCAGGAGGCAGAAATGATATATGATGAACGATATGAAGGGCCCATCCCAGATCACTTCCAGTTCTTTGTAAATATGTTCTGGCTTTCCTTTACATCTGTGTCCATCTTCTGCTCATTGTTATACATGCAGTGCTTAGAAAAATGTTCTGCTCGGAGGAGTCAATCCTGAAAGCATCATGCCAACCAGGCAGAGAACACTCTGCACAGAAAAGGGAAAGTGAGGGAGGCAGTAGGGGGGAACAGTAGGTAGTTAAAACCCACAGGGGGCGCACTCTGCACCGGGCACTCTTCTATATGTTACAGCCTTCAATAAACTTAATGCTCAAAACCACCAGGGGAAGTAGGTATTCTTATTAAGCCCATTTTTTGCCGAATAGGAAACTAAGGTGCAAAGAATTTAAGGAATTTGAGCAAGGCCCTACAGTCAGTAACTGATAGAACTGAGATTTGAACCCCAGCACTCTGGCCCCGAGATCATTTTCTTCAACACTGTGCTCATCAAGAGCCAAAGCCCTAAGAAAGAACAAGATGCAAAGATGAAGAAGTTATAGGGTGATTTCTTCAGGGATCAACAGGAAGGTTGAAGGTCACCTCAAAATGTTGCTGGACACAGGGACTTTGAGAAGGAGACATAAAAGTTCATTAACCAGAGTCAGAGTGGATAGACAGGAAAAGGTGAGAGGAGGAAGACCGGAGCCTGGGGTAAGCTAATGCAGAGGGGTTAAAAGGAAGGAGCAGAGCTTTTACAAATACATCAGAGGAAAAAAAAAAAAAAAAGAAAAACAGAAATATCAAGGAGAAAGTGGTTCCATTAATAAATAAGGAAGGCAAAATAAATCAATGAAGATCTTTCAGTGGCTGAATTCCTCAACTTGCTTTTTGAAATTGGATTTTAAGGAGAAAAGTATAGAGGGAGAAGCCAGAGGAGCCTAGCAAGACATTGATATGAGCTATCAGATGAAGCAGATGCAAATATGAAGGGGGCACTGTTGACCCGAATCAGGGAATATGCAAGAGAAGCAGACAGGTTAAATACGAATAAAGGATATCAAGTGCAGAAGGTAGGGATTGTCTACATTTTTGTGGCCCAGTCTCCTATGTCAACTAGTGTTGCCTCACTCCGCTAGCTTTCCACCCGAGTCTCCATGGATACCCACTTCCCATTTATTTATTCATTTATTACATAGTTATTGACTGAGAATGATTAAACTCCCTCCTTTGCCCTTGAGGAGCTTGTGATCTTGTGGGAAAAGCTGACGTGTAAAGAAATCATAAATATGCAATGTGAGAAGCCCTACAATGGAGAAACATACAAGGGGGCATGGGAATCACGAAGAGGAGAACAATGAACTCCGCTTGGAGCGGTCAGGAAAAGCTTCACTAAAGAGAGGGTCTTTGAGCTGAGAATTAAAAATAGAGAAACATGCCAGGGTGCTGTGGCAGAGAGGGTAGTATGTGCTGAGCGGGCTTGTTTAGGGAGCTGCAGGCAGCCAGGTATGCATGGACACAGCAGGCAGATGGGAGGGGGTGGACGATGTGACCAGAAATGCTGGTGGAGTCCATGGAATAAAAAGCCTTAAGTGCCCTGTGAAGGATTTTGAACCCATTTGGTCTCTATGGAGAGCAATGGACAGGTTTTTAATGGGACTGTGGCTTGATCAGATTTTGTTTTGGAAAAATAACTTTAATAGCAGTAGGAGGAATTGGGTAAAACTTAAAGGCACTATTACAAGAGTTCAGGGAAGATTTGAAGAGGGCCTGGCATGACCACAGGGACACAGAGAAAAGCAATGATTTTGAGACATATTTGGAAGATTGTTTCAAAGGCAATAGCGAGGCACATTAAGACAAAGGCTGGAAATAACCCATCGAGTTTGGCAATTAGGAGGTCATTGGTAACCTTAGCTGGAGAGGTTGCTGGGCATTGGGAGGGGTGGGGAGGCAAAAGCCAGACTGAGTGTTTGGAGGATGAAATAGGAAATTAAAATATGAAGGCAGAACTCTAACTTTGGGGTGAGGACGAGAGAGCTGGGGCCACAGGGAGATTCATAGGAGAGGCTCCACCACGGTCCAAGGCTCTAGTTATAGGTGGAGGAGTAAGAAGAAGCTGAAGGAAAAGTCTATGAAGACATGAATCTCTACTGGGCTAAAATCAAGGTGTCAGCAGGGCCAGGTTCCTTTCTGTAAAGCTCTAGGAGAAAATCCTTTCCATCCTTTTTTCTACATTCCTTGGCTAGTGGCCCCTTCCTCATCAAAGCCAGCAGCCTCACATTTCCCTGAGTCCTTCTTCCATATCATGTCTCTTTCTGAGGAAAAAATCTCTGTTCTTCGGGCCCCTTGTGAGGACACTGGCCCACCCAGACAATCCAGGATAATCTCCCCATCTCAAGATTCTTAACTCCATTACATCTGCTGAGTCCTCTTTCGTCATGTAAAGTGACTATACACCTGTTCTGGGGATAAGGACTGCACAAACAACTTCCTGGGGGCCATTGTTCTGACTGCCACATACCGAGATAAAGACTCTGCCTGCAGCCTCCGACTGTCTGCAGACCCAGATGCCTGCTGGACCATCAGTGGTGTAAAGTAAATTGGAAATTCACTTGTGGTTCCAAATGAAATGAAGGTACATGTTGTTTTGATGTCTCTGCCTGAGGCAGAGGGCCTCTGGGTCAGGAGAGAAGGATACATAGAGTCAGCCCTGGTGCACACCTTGGAGTGCATCTTGGACCGGCTGCAAGAAGTGGGCGTGATATACAGAACTGACCAGAGTCTATATGATGCCAAAGGTGAACACAGACTTGCCCTTCACATTGTCTGATCTTCCTCCCCAACAAGTACCTTCTGCTACCCAAAGACACAAGCTCCCCAGAGAATGTGCTTCTGTTGCAAAGTTGGCTTTTCCTCTCCACTTTATTACCTGGCTCTCACCCTAGTCTCATCCAAATTTGTCCTTGGGAGCTGCTATTCGGAAAGGATCTGCTGCTTAAATATATATCAAAGTAAATCAGTTCTTTTTCTCAGGTGTGTTCACATTTTAATAGGGAATCATATCATAACCCAAAGGAAAGTATTGCCAATGGTAAGCTTCAGATAGTCATGCACAAGCTAGAAAGGATGAAAGTACCTCCAGGCACATTGCAAATCAAGCCATATGGGGGGCCACTTACTCAAATGATGACCAACATTAAGACCAGCTTCCAATGAATAAAAGGCACTCCATTTCTCTGCCTGACTTTAATGACATCTTGAACCTGCAGATTCCAGCTGCTCCCCCCTCCCCCTCCAGCAGGTACTGTCTTGCTGTTGAGCTTCACACCAGGACATTCTCGTTTCCTGGTTTAGGAAAACATTCTGGCCAACTTCCTGTCAAATCTCACCAGAGACACCTACAGCAAAGGAACAAGCTCAGTCATTGGTATCATTTTAAACCAGACCTGACAACCTACCTGAAAGCCTGGAGAAGAAGGAGGAAGAAGAAGGTATTGGCAGCTGAGGCATTGGAAAAGCCTAATAGCTACTCTTCATATTTAACTTTTATGATTCTGCAATCCTTGAAACATTAATAATCTATTAGGTGATATCTGAGTTACCCACCCCCCACCCACCCAGCTCTAGAAATCTCGATGCTTAAAAGGGATCTTTCAGGGAATTGGCAAGCAAATTTTTGTTCTTCCATTGCATAGACGAGTTTCCTCTCATTGATTGGAACCTTTTAACTGGGCATCAAGCATTCTCATTCTCCAGCATTACAGTGGACTTGCTGACAGCCAAGAAGTATTCTGATGGTCAGCATGCTCATTCAAATTCACCCTTTATTTCCTCCATTATTGGTCTTACTAGCAAGAAGTTTCAAGAATCCAGATCACCTCTTTGCAACGCAAAAACAAACATCTCTATCCTTATCCTGTGGAATCAGGTTGGTCCATGGGCTTTTTACTAAAATGTGCCATCAAGGAGCCTTGGTGCTCTGAACCATCTTTATGATGATTCTTTGGGGACCTTCTGGGAACAAATGAGGTAACAGTAAGTGGTAGAGAGTGAAATGACTAGCCTCATCTATGTTGTTTCCAGTACTCAAGTATAGCCCTGGTTGAAATAGGTGGCTGCCTGTGGAAGAGAACTTCCATAATTCAGTGAGTCCATTCTCAATTCACAGTCAGCTAGCCCACACACATAGCAGGGCACAATCAGGTAATGACTGAGGTTCTCATCTCTAAAGCAAAATGAAAACAAAATGTTCTAACCAAGGGAAAACAGAAAGAAGAAATAGTGGCCTGAAATAAAGAACTAGAAAGACATATACCAAGACGAATGGAACAGTGATCCAGCGATTCCACTCTTAGGACATACTCAAGAAAACTGGAAACATGTGTCCACACAAAAACTTGCAAAGAGATGTTTATTATACATAAAAGCCAAATAAGAGAAACAACCAGATGTCCATCCATTGATGAAGGAGTAAACAAAATATGTACATTTGTACAATGGAACATTATCCAGCCATAAAAGAAAATGGAATATGGATACAGGCTACAACATAGTTGAACCTTGAAAACACCCTAAATAGGGGCGCCTGGGTGGCTCAG
Source organism: Lynx rufus (assembly GCF_022079265.1). Taxonomy (NCBI): domain Eukaryota; kingdom Metazoa; phylum Chordata; class Mammalia; order Carnivora; family Felidae; genus Lynx; species Lynx rufus. The sequence continues at coordinate 16,404,512 of NW_025814837.1, forward strand.
TCGATTGAGTGTCCGACTTCAGCTCACATCATGATCTCATGGCTCGTGGGTTTGAGCCCCACATTGAGCTCTGTGCTGACAGCTCAGAGCCTGGAACCTGCTTCGGATTCTGTGTCTTGATCTCTCTCTGCCCCTCCCTGCCTGATCTCTCTGTCTCTCTTTCTCTGTCTCTCTTTCTCTCTCTCTCTCAAAATTAAATAAACATTAAAAAAAATTGAAAACACCCTAAGTGAAAGAAGCAAGACACAAAAGACCATATACTCTATGATTCCACCAGTATGAAATATCCAAAATAAGCAAATCCACCAAGACAGAGAGTAGATCAGCAGTTGCCAGGGGCAGGGAAGAGGTGGAATGTCTAGTGACTGTTGATGGGTATAGGGTTTCTTTTGGGGGTGATGAAAATATTTCAGAGTTAGGTCATCCATGGTGATGATTGCACGACTATGTGAATACACAAAAAGCCACTGAATTGTGCATTTTAAACGGGTGAATGTTATGGTATATGAATTATACGTCAAGAAAAAATGAAAAGTGTGAAAGCTATTTCAGCACAAGTGGGACACACAAGGAGAAAGACATCAGAAATGAAGAATGACCAGAAACAGGGAATAGGTTGTGCATGGATCATTCATTCATTCAACAAAATTCTATAAGCACTTACTATGCTGGACATTGTTCCCATCAGAGCTGACTCAGAGTGAATGAGACAGATGTGGTTCCTGCAGTATTGCAATGTACCATGTGGTATGGGAGATAGACTCAATACAACAATAATACAGATAAGTACAAGATTACAGTAGATGAGTGCATTCATTGATGATAGATGATAGATAGGTAGATAGAGATGGAGATGATAGAAAGAAAAATAAACATATTACACATATTTTTTAAATGTGGAATCCCATTATATTATAATGCAACATTACCTAATAAATTCTTTTTAGTCAGACTCCTGAGATAGTACAAATGAGCCATTAATAATGTCTTAATATCTAAAGACATTTTGAGTATTCTCATTCCTTCAGTCAAAACCATTTCTCCTTGAGACATCTGTAGAGCTATCATTCCTATCACTTATGGGACAAGCCAGAGTGGACAGTCATCTCATATTCTGTGAGCATTGGCACAAGCAGTGTGCAACTCCCAAGATGATGCCAGAGACCAAAGGGACCTGCGGCCTTGAGACTTACTTCAGAGATGGAGAAACCCAGACCCTGAGAAGAGAAGTGGATTGCCCAAGGTCTGGCAACTGGGAGTGGTAGAGTTGAGGCTTGAACTCATACCATAATTAGTTGCTCACCTAAACAGCAGCCTTACACACTCTTACCATTTCACGGATATGTGAAGTTGGACTGTTATCCCTCTTTCACTAGATAGGCTCCTTTATGGAGTAAATGCTTGAGGTCCCTGGTTTGAGCCACTTTTGTGAATTCTTCCAGGCATGGGTGGAGGAGAGGGAGGACCGCCTGGGGCCTCAGAGCCCAGACACTTCCTGAGCTGTCTACATAGACAGAACCCTGGCCTGTCCCTCAGCCCAGTTCTCGGTCACCTCAAACAAAACAAGGCCTCCAGGTGTTTCAAGTCTGGACCTGAGGGGCTGGAGCCTTTTACTCTATGACTACCCAACATACTTCATAAGGCCAAATGCCAATGCCCAACACTGAATAAATCACCTTTTTTATGAGTCCCAAGGACCTTTGCCTTTAATCACTGGCTAAAAATCCCACTGCTGCTTCTCACAGAGTCTATGGCGTTCCTCCCATCTCTTTTGTCTCCTCTTTTTCCCCCTTTGCTTCCACATCAATCATCCATGATCCTCTATTCCTTTTTCCTCACTTAGTTTCCTTCCATCCTCCTCCCCCTCTTTCTTGCATACTTTCCTCATCTCATAGGACATATTATGAACCACACTAAGTTAATACTTTACATATTTGGGACACATTAGGCCTCTGAGTATAAATAATTTTTTAATGTTACATAAATAAGTGTGCACCACTTGACCAAATTTTGTAAGGAGTCCTACTTGGACTCAGCCCTCCAAAGGAAGTGAGCCTATCTTTGAGATCTTAAGTACTTTCTCTAGTGAATGCTCTCATTTCTCTTCTTTCTTTGTGTATTTTTCTAATATCCTTAAGCATACTTTCTGAGAAAACCACGTGGAAGAATAAAGATAGGAAGTAACAATGATACTTAGTGTGTACATTATGCTTCATGTTTGCAAATTTTCACAAATATCTTACTTAATCTCACAATAACTCTATACACAATGAAGGTATAATTGGATACCTATATGGACAATTCCATTCAGTGGATGAAGAAAATGAGGGTTAAATAAAGCAAATCAATTTCCCTGTGGATGTACAACAGGAAAAAGACAGAGAGACACTCAAGCCTCTGGACCTCAAGGGCAGGGCTCCCATGACTTCTAAAACCCCATTGGGAAAAAGAGAGAGAAGCAGAGACAGAAAGATGTAGAGGAATATAAGGTAAGAGAGGGGGCCAAAATCAAGGAAAAAATGGGGGTGAGGGAGAGGTCAAAGAATAAAGAACTATCATTCTGGGGAGTACTACAAAATCTTCAGCCCAAGTGTAGACAGGAAGATCCCAAGATCTGATATGTAGGAAGCAGAAAGTTATTCTTTAGGTAAGTGTTCCCCTGGAGGTTGTGCTAGGGAGTGTAAGAGTACTTAGTCCACACCAAATCTCAGAGGTATTATAGCAGTTACTCAGGCCCATACACAGGGTTGAGGGGAGCAAAGAGATGGGGGCACCCAGTCACAGTTCTCTGGACACTAGTTCTGCAAAGCTGGCTGCAGGGACTAATTCCAGTGAGCGAAATGGATGCTTTATTGAGCTGGGAATTATTGCACTAGGAATTATTCTGGTTGTGGGGTCGGGGGGCATACGGAGATGAACACAACCTCTCTCTGCCCTCAACAAGCTTGCAGTCATGGAGTTAATTTTATTGGTGCCAATTGTAGATACAAATGTCTTCCTAAGAAGGGGAGGGTCCCTTTGCTATACAATTCCCTCTTCACTGACTGGGCCTTTCCCCATTTGAAACACCAGTGCGGCAAGGTGCTCTATGTAAAATACAGTCTGTGGGCAAGTTTGGGAAATGTACTGTTAGTTTGAGAAAATGATAAGAGGAAAGTAATCTTCCTCACCTGGCTGGAGGATCTGAGATGCATATTTTAATCCTGACTCTTCTGTTGATTAGCTGTGTGAGCTTAGACTTCATAGAGTCAACTTAATACTTTCATCTCCAAAGAGCTCTGTTAGGAGGCTTACTTGTCTGGGACAGGATTCCCCAAACTTTCAGGGTGCATCAGTATTATCTAGGGAGCTTTAAAAAAAATGAATATTTCTAATACCGATGCAGCCAGTCATACTGGATCCAAGGATCTTTGTTGTTCATGAGTATGACCAAGGATTCTCATGAGTTGGTCCACAGACACACAACCATAAAACTTTCCCTAAGTTCTCCCACCTCTCCAGAGGCCATTTTCCTCTGTAATCACTCAGCTTTACTAGTCTGTACTACATAGAAAGAAGGACTTTCTTAGGCTGTTTTTCATGCTTCCAGCGCATATCTCTCCAGCTTTCTGTGAATCACTCCAGCCAAAAGCCCTCTCTCATTTCTCTGAACCCCCACACAATGTGTCTGTGCTTCTTCTAAGACACATGTACTTGGGACTTACCAGTGTTCATACTCATGCCTCATCACCTATGGTGAGCTAGAGACATCCTGAATTATGTAGAAGAGAGAAGGGAGCTCACAATTCTGGAGCCTCTTGAGTGGATGCTGTGGTGCTCCGCCAAAATCCCACCTTCAGGCAGACGGCTCACACATCCCCCCAGCTGCTGGGGGTATTGCCTGCCAACAGCTTGCAGCTGTGTCCCTCCCCAGGACTTGCCCTCAGCAGATGGAAGCTGCCTCGCCCACGTTTTACACCTCCTCCCTGGAGACAGGAAGTCAGTGCAAGGCAACAAAGGACAAAGGCCTGGCACCCTTGACTCAGGATGTCTCTGAAGGGCCATCCAGCTCTGGAGCTTCCCACGGGATGGGATGGGCCCTTTGTTGCAGGTCAGCTCCTCCCTCAAGCAACCCTGCCTCCCTAGCAGGACTTCCTCTGAGAGCACTCCCCAGCACACCTCTGCATGCCAACAGCCGAATCCTAGCGTCTGTTTCCTGGAGAATCGGGTCTATTATACACCTTCTACATGCCAGGCACCAAGCTAGATACTTGGTATACATAGACTCATGTAATCCTCACCAAATTCAAAAGGGGAACCTACTCCATGAGTATGGTTGAAGCTCCTAAGACTCAGAAAGGGTGGCTAATTTACCAAACACCCCATGGATGGTAAGTGCAGTGACACAATTCAAAGCCAGGCCTATCTGATGCCAAAGTTCTTTCCATCACACTATGAAAGCAGAATCTATTCCACTTATCCTTCTTTTTTTTACTGGGATGTAATTGACATATAACATTATATTAGTTTCAGGTGTACAACATAACAGTTCAATATTTATATACGCCACAAAGTGCTTAGTACGGTAAGTCTAGTTAGCATTCACATAGTCACATATTTTTTTCTGGTGATGAGATCTTTTAAGATTTACTCTCTTGGCAACTTCAAATATACACTACAGTATTTATTTTTATTTTTATTTTAGAGAGAGAGAGAGAGTGCGCAAGGAAGGGAGGGGGCAGAGGGTGGGGAGAGAGAGAAAACCTTAAGCAGTCTCCATGCTCATCATGGAGCTTGACACAGGGCTCTATGCCACTACCCTAGGATCATGACCTGGGCTGAAATCAGAAGTCAGACAGTCAACTGACTGAGACACCCAGGTACCCCTATACTATAGTATTATTAATTTTAGTCACCCACGGTACATTACATCCTTCCCAGGACTTACTCTATAAATGGAAGTTTGTACCATTTGAATATGATTCCTTTCTTTGCCCCTTCAACATCTATTATGATAACAAATAAATATTTGCCAAGGAAATAGTTAAAATGCAGATTTTGAAATTCTGAAGGATAGAGACCATTACTTATGTGTGTGTGAAATCTCCCTCATAGCTTAGTGCTATGCTGGGAACCTGGCTCAGCCAATGCTGCCAAATGCACTGATGGCATCTATGGCTCAGAGAAGCATGGTAGAGAGTCTTAGAATGGTATTTTAGGTGTTTTTTTTTTTTGATGTTTATTTAATTTTTTTGAGAGAGAAAGAGACAGAGAATGAGCAGGGGAGGGGCAGAGAGAGAGAGAGACACAGCATCTGAATCAGGCTCCAGGCTCTGAGCTGTCATCACAGAGTTCTCTGCAGGACTCAAACCCAGGAACTGTGAGATCATGACCTGAGCCGAAGTCAGATGCTTAACTGACTGCACCACCCAGGTGCCCTGGTATTTTAGTCTTCATTGAAATAATAACTGGCCTACAACCTAGTTTCCTTTTATATTTGCCTAATTTTAAGTTGAGGGTTTGTGCAAATATATATGAAGGCTCTTCTTTAGATACAAATCCCCATGACCCTTCTCCAAATTTTAGGGCCAGAGGGCACTTGTTGAGGTGTGGACAGCTTGCCAAGATGCTCCACTGTTCTCATACATACCCTGCTACACAGCTGTAAGACCTCAATTTTGCTACTAAACACAAGAGAGTACACACAGAGCTTAAGCACATCTCACAAGGTGGTACTATGGCCATATCTACTCCTGATTACCATCCTTGTAGATCAGTTAACTCACCCTGCTAATTCTCACAGATGAAGAATCTATGCCAAACCTTGATTCTGGTTTCTACCTAAAGTTTTATTAGATCACGATGAGATTTGCATGGGGTACACATGTGGGGTGTCTTGAATGATGCAATGAGGTTGGGAGAACATCTTCAGTGAAGCTCTTGTCTGTGTCCACCTCTACCCAGGATACTGTTAGACCTGGGGAAGTCTGACCTATACACTTGGGAGATATTAAGTGGGTCTCTAACATGGATATGTGCAGTCACTTTGCCAGCTAATGAGGCAGCCAAGAAACTGAAGAATATCTGATAACCCCCAAGGCAGGGACTCATGTCACGCTGACCCCAGAAGGAGCAGTGGTATGTGACTCACTGATATGTTTATTCAAAACAATTTCCCACTAATATGGATTCTGCACAACCTGAATGGAAAAAAAGAGTTTCTATGGAATCTCAGGTTGTTTTTTCATCTATCTACAAAATGAACCACACTCCTGTCTTAATGAAACTGCTACTCAATTACTATGATTTTATTAACAAGACAAGTGTAGCTATTTAGTGTGTAACAATGCAAGAGTTATAATTCCAAGGGGATTGTCAGATGCTAATTCTAAATTCAGAATGCAACGCAAAAGTTTTATTAGCCTCTTCCCTGCAAAGAATACTTCTAGTCTGTGCTGGAAAAATATTTGGATTTGGTGCCTGGGTGATTAGTCTTAAAGGTTGCTGTAGTCATCAGCACAATATTAACCCCTAAAGAAATCATCAATTGAAAATACTGAAAACTAAACCTTAATCTTGGTTTTTGTCCACATGAAGCAAGTAGACCCAAGATCGGTACATTATGTGCCCAAGATGTTCCTCCTTCTCCACTCTGGTTATAGTATATTAAGATGTTGGATGGGACTTCTATTGTCTCAGAATCTGTGCTAAATTCCCAAAGACCCATTGCAGTCCCCCAAACACAGGTTAGGCCTGAGCAAAGGAGAGGGGAGAAGTTTTTAACTAGATGTGAAATTAAAATTTTCAACATAACTGAACTGGACTATTTAATAACTGAAAGGGAATCTTAACTATCCAAATGGGACTTTTCCAAAATATGAAAGTGACTTTGAGGACACAGGATCTCTCAGAGAACCTACAAGAAACAATGAAAGGGATATTTGCCCAAAGAGATCAGGAGGTGAGGGTTGAGAAAAAAAACAAGCTATTTCCTGTGTGTACCGTGTTGAATTTAGTGCATTTAAAGTACAAGTTACAGAAATAAGCCATATCCAATTCAATATTACAGAAATTTCCTGAATAAGAACTAGATGTTGAACAGAGTGCTAGGAATACAGAGAGGAAATAAAAGAGAAATCTTATTGCCTCTTGAAAGTTATAAGTAAAAGTGGAAACATTTGGAAATATCTTTAAGTATAAATCATAGACTCTAAATAGAAATCTCAAAGAAGAGGGGCCATCTGCTGTCCATATCCCTCAGGACCTTTGGTCTGCCCCCCTTTATCCCAGGGCCAGCAGGACCTCACTTGTGCTGGTTGCCCATGTAGGGGGCCATGGCAGTCTGAGGGACCCGGACCCTGTCCCTATCCAAAGCTCCCACTGGCTGGAGCCAGAGAGTTGGGGTTTCCAGCTCATGAGTGTGTGGATTAATTTGTAGTCATCTCTTCTCTTCATTTCAATTTGTTTGGAATCTAAATGAAACTATTTTATGAGAAGCAAAAAGAAAAAAAAATTTCTTTTGACAAAGTTTTCTTGTATTTCTGGCTGAAAGAGGCAGTCTGAGAAGTATAGATGCTGGAAAACATTGGAATTTTTGTGGGATTCAGTGATTTATAAGACAGTACTAAACATCTTAATCTGCCTGGTTCCTGAAAATCTAGGATGAAACACAAGATAGAAAGAAATAACTGTCATAATAAAATGACAAAGTAATATGCGTTCCCAGAAAAGGATCTCAGAAACTTTCTAGGAGGGAGAGGCATTTGATCTTGACCTTGAAGGATTTTAGCAAATAGAAAAGAGTCCATAGAACAATGAGAAAACTAAGTTTTAAATGGGTTCATTTGTCTTCATAATGACCCTGTTGAACAAGATCCTTATTGTTCACCAGCAGACAGTCTAAGGGATCTATTGACATGTGAAAATTTAGTAAATCTCTCGAATGCATGGAAAATATCAGTTAAAACCAAAGTTATTGCTGGTATGTTTGATTCAGTTTCCCCATTAGACGTTCCCTGTGTCTGGGAATTCAGCTTGTTTGCTCCCTGTCACAGAATATTCTGGAATAGCTATAGCCAAGGATCAGAGGACCTGGATATAGGCTCTTCATAGATCTTGGAAAAATTGGTTTCACATCCTATTTCAAGCCACCACCGAGTCACGTTGCAGTCACTTCTCTATTCTCTACTCTAATCCCCTACTTAAATTCTCGTCATTCTTTCCTGAATTCTGGTGTCTTTTTTGGACACCTTTCTTCTGAAATCTGTGAAACTTATCTGTGCTTGTGATGGGTGCCACAAAGGATTTGACTGAGAAATCTAATAAGATTGTAAACTCCTGGAGACAGAGACCTTTCCTATTTAACTCCAATGCAGAGTTCCTAGTGCGTTGCTGGAACATGTGTTTAACAAAGGTTTTCAAATTAATTAAGATTAAACTCCACTGCTGAATGGAAATGATTAATCGTGGTAACTAATAAGAGACCATACAGGATGTATTTCGGCAAAAGAGCTTTGTACATGCCGAATAATTGTTAGAATGATAGTAAGTCAGTAAAGAATGTTTTAGGGTCTGCAAAGTTGTTTTGGCTATCCCACAAGGTCAGAGCACCTCATAAAAATGATTGATGCTTTCTGCCTTCCGCTAAGCTGACAGCCCTCATCTCACACTGCAGTTTATGGTTCCTGACCCCGCATTCCGCAGCCGACCTGGAAGGGTCCCGTTTCTGCTAGCCAGCTCCGATAAGCCACCTGAAATCTTCCCTTGGAGGCAGCAGGCAGCAGGCAGAAGGGGTCCACTTGAGCCAGCTGGCCCTCCCCCGCGCCTTCCCCAAACTTCCCCAGATTCGATCATGATGTGTGTGACGGACAACAGCGCTAATCTCTTCAGGAACACCCCAGAACACAGAGCTCATCTGTGCTTCTAGGCTGGATTTTGCAGAAAATGGGAGATGGCACCCAACCCCCTCTGGCGTGCCAAGAGTGTGGCTGGTCTATGTGATACCCAGGCAGCTGGCACACACTGGCACCCTCTGGGGCCACCGCAGAAGCTGTGAATCGTGCTGTGTCTCCCCCCAGAGTATCTGGAGGAGTGGAATCTGCATTACAATGTGTGCTCTGATGCTGTGGGGAAGGATGTTACACTTTGTACAGGATGCCACCAGGCACGGAAGCCAGCATCTCTAAGATTTGTGGTTCAACATCCACCCTTCGGTCGATAGTCCAGAAACCTGCCTCCAGTGAGGAGTACCAACCGCCAGACAGTATGTGAGAGCTGTGAGGTGGTCAGACTTTTCCCTGACGCCACAGAAGACCCCAAATGTGCCCAAGGAGTCGCATACCCCGTTTGTAAAATGGAAGACACCTTGCTAATTGACAGGCCCGTGATGGTGTGGCACTTTAAATTACCTTGGCATTAATTGCCTGGACAGGTTGTTCACTCAAATTGCCCTGGCTCGCTAATAACCTGAGCGGGCTGGTGTTTTAAATGACCATGGCACTAATGGCCCAGGCTGGCTGCTATTTCACATCGTCCTGGCACTAATGGCCTGGAAAGGGGGCTTGCTTTGCAGATTAACGAGTGTCCTCCAAATGGGAAAGGATTATGGATAAAGAAAGAAAAACAAGCATTTGCAAGGGAAATAAGAAAGAAGTTTTCACTTCTCTTTTTAAGCATTTAGGCACTCTGTGAACGGGTCCGGGGTGCGATGCCTCCTCTGAACAAGTATTACATGCCGCCTCCCATTTTACTTGCCATGCCAACACACACCACCGTTACTTTTAAATTTGAAAATTAAATTTAGGGCCGCCTGCGCGGCTCAGTCGGTTGAGTGTCTGACTCTTGGTTTCGGCTCACATCACGATCTCACAGTTCATGAGTTCAAGCCCCACGTCAGGCTCTGCACTGAGCATGGAGCCTCCTTAAGATTCTCTCTCTGTCTCTCTCTGTCTCTCTGTCTCTTTCTGTCCTTCTCCCCAACTCATGCTCACTCTCTTTCTCTCTAAAACAAAATAGAATAAATTTAAATTAAATTTTAGAAATTTATCTACAGCTCACCAAAGAAGAAATAGCACCTTCTCTGCCCTAGCCAGTTTTTCCACTTCAATATCTGTTCATTCCTAATCCTCCCTCCCACTCATTCCCAAATCATTTATTCACCAATTATTGATGGATTAACTGATCAGCTTCCATGTGCAAGGCCCCTCTTGAGTCCTTGGGGATAGAGGTATGGAGCATAGACTCCACTTCTAGGACCTCCCATTTAAGTCAAGAAAACAGAAAGCCATTTACAAATCATTGCATTGCAATGTGATTAACACTGCAACAGTGGTGGCTTGGGGTGCTAAGGGAGCATGGAGACTCCAAGAGTCTGCAGCTGAGATGAGCTGGAGAAGCTTCACACACAGGTGAGTCTGAAGAAGACAATAGGAGGTGCTCCTCAAGACAAGAAGTGGGGGAAGGGATGGCATTGAGAGAGAGGCTATGCACAAAGGCAGAATTCATGAAAAAAGCACAGCTGCAAGCCCTAGGTCAAGGGCAAGGTGGTGGCAGGCAAGGCTGGAAAGGTAGGCTGGAGCTAGACTGTAGAAGCCTTGGAAAGAAGGGAGGGATTTGAGAAATATTCCCAAGATGGAGTCTCCTGGATCTGAGGAGTGGCTACATGTGGGCTTTGAGGAGGAGGAGGGGTGGAAGAGGGCTTCTGGCTTCTGGTACAGATCACTGGGCACATGATGCTGCCCTTCACAGAGATGGGTTTGTGGGAAGGAACCAGGCTGGGGTGCAGGAGGAGGGATATTAGAATGGGTTCTTTCTCAAAGATGCCGGTTCTCTGCTCCACTCTGTCAGTTGCATTTCACCCAATCCACTGCTTAAAGACGTGAGAAGTAAACACAATATTGAAGGTGTTGGGAGAGATGGTCATTTCATGGGGCCTCTTTTTGGGTGTCATCTAGAGGACCAGCCTCCCCATGCAGTGTGAGTGGGTCTTAATACAAATCAGTGAGGAAGGTCTGGTACCCACAGTTAACAAGAGTAAGACAGCAAACCTAACAGCAATCCCCTCCCTCCTCCTTTGTGTTTCATTCTAGCTCATTTTCATGGCAATTCGAACTTGCAGTGGCTCTCAGGGGATGGTTTAGTGATAGGATTTTTTTTTTTCTTTCTCTTTTCCCTACAATCAGGGGAGTAATAGAAAGAGGAGTGGTTTTAAAAAGGACAGGGTATCTGTACAAGATTAACTGTTATTGAAAGTCTAAATGCTGCCAATGTATTTTGACAAGTGAAACAGAAGTTTAGAAATTCTTTTACACATTTGCAAGATTGACTCAATAAATGGAGAGAGTGATTGGACAAAACAAATGGCTCTTACAGAGTCGACTGAATTCAATTGAATAAATCTGAACTGAGGACCTACGATTTGCAAAGCCCTATGCTAGGCACTGGGGGTGTCCAAAAATGAACAAAGTGTGGCCTCTGCTGTCAAGGAATTTAATGTCCCAGGCTGGGTTACAAGCACTACACATTGTATTTAAAGCTGCTTCTAACGTAAGAAAGAGCCCTTCACAATGACCAGCCTCTCCAAAGCATGACACAAGACACAAACGTTTCCCTTTGTAGAAAACACGGCTTCTTTTGGAAGAAAAGTTGTTCTTTCATCCAGCCATCAATAGACGTGGCGTTTGCTAAGTACAGGGTGCCTTGCTGGGCACCAAGGGGGGTTTAAGATGGTCAGCCATGGGTCCTGACCTCCAAGGTTTTACCTGTGAACATCTAAAGCTCCTTAATGTCAGAGGAAAGATACAGCTACTTCAATATTTTTGTTAAAATAAACTCTCCTAGGATGACTTTTAATCCAAATAGTGATTCTTAACAACAACTTATGTAGTTTGGGACCTAGAAGGGAGCCTAGAAGTCTCCCCTAATCTCCCACCCACTTATTAAGAGCATATCGAGAGAGACTGGATGGTCTGCCCAACAACACATAGGTGGTTGGTAGTGGATCCAGAACTGGGACCTCATCTAGTCCTTGTTCTGTGTAGCCTGTCTCTTGTATCAACACATGCAACAAAACAGAAGCAAAATTTAAAGACAGAGAGAGACCCAGAAACACCCTAAGTAATGAGAAAATCTTGGCATCTCTAGGTAGGCCTTCCTTTAGGAAAAGAGATTTGTAACCCTGTCACAATGGACATGTCTTCACCAAGTTCCTTAATCACATTCATCAATATGTAAAAAGAAAATCTTCCAGCAAGAATAAGAAACATGAGATGCTATAAAGTTGCACTGGTGTCAAAACCAAGGATTAGTTAGGCAAATAATTACAACTGTCAGAGGCAGATTTTCTTCTCCCAGCACAATATGGAGATGTAGAGTGGGGTGTTTTTCTTTATAAAATCTGTAAGGCACCAGCCTGCCTCTGGGTCTTCATTTTACCACTTTTCACTTTCCCAGCCCTGACTGTCTTTCCAGACCATGCTCACTTCCATCTCTTCCAGGAAGCCTTCCCTGACCCCTTCTGGACCAAACCAGTGAGTTTAGAAGATGATGAGATTAGATCAAGAAGAAGATTATGGGGGTGCCTGGGTGGCTCAGTCAGTTGGGCATCCAACTTCAGCTCAGGTCATGATCTCACAGTTTGTGAGTTTGAGCCTTGTGTCGGGCTCTGTGCTGACAGCTCAGAACCTGGAGCCTGCTTCAGATTCAGTGTCTCCCTCTCTCTCTGCCCCTCCCCCCCCACTCATACTGTGTCTCTCTCCCTCTCAAAAATAAATAAACACAAAAAATTTTCTTTAGTAAATAAAAAAGGAGATTATGATAATGGAGCAAGTTTTCTACCTTAAAAAATTCTCTCAGATTTCTTTGAGTCCTTACAACAGCCCTGAGGTTGTTGGAATGGTTTTTTGTTTTTTTATCCCATTTTACAGATGAAGACATTAAGACTCAGTGGTAGAGATGGAGTCAGTCTCAAACCCAGGCTTTCTACCTCCAAATCCAGTGTTCTTTCCCTTGTATTGCACTGCTGTCTCCTTCACTGAATTTCTGAGTTTAAGGATGTGCTCTGCATTTTCTTTTTGTTTTTTTTTCATTTGTTTTGCATTGTAGTAAAATACATATAACATAAAATTTACCATCTTAACCATTTTTAAGTGTACAGTTTAGTGGTATTAAATATAGTCATAATGCTGTGCAACTCTCACCATCATCCATCTCTAGAATTCTTTTCATCTTATAGAACTGAAACTCTGTACCCATCAATAACTTCCATTCTCTCTCCCCCAGCCTCTGGCAACAACCATTCTACTTTCTGTCTCTGTAATTTTGACTACTCTTAAGTACTTCAAAGAAGTGGAATCATAACAGCATTTGTCTTTTGGTGACTGGCCTGTTTCATTTAGCACAATGTCCTCGAGGTTCATCCATGTTGTAGCTTATTTAAAATTTCCTTCCTTTTTAAGCCTGAATAATATTCCAATGTTTGTATGTACCACATTTTGTCTCTCCATTCACTCATCAATGGACTTTTGGGTTGCATTCATCTTTTAGCTCTTATGACTAATGCTGCTATGAACATGGCTGTACAAATATCTCTTCAAGACCCTGCTTTCAATTCTTTTGAGTATACACCCAGAAATGAAATTGCTGGATTATATGGTAATTCTATTTTTAGTTTTCTGAGGAACCTCCATACTGTTTTCCACAGGGACTACACTTTTGTACATTCCCCAACAACAGCACATGAGGGATCTAATATATCTACATCCTCACTAACATGTGTTATTTTTGTTTTTTTAAGAGTAGCCCTCCAGAAGGATGTGAGGTGTCAGCTCACAGTTTTACCTTGCATTTCCCTAATGATGAGTGATGTTGAGCATCTTTTCATGTGTTTTCATGTTTTACATCTGTTTATTCTTTGTTTTTACCACAAAGAAGTGTTGAATTTTGTCAAATTCTTTTTCTGCATCAGTTGAGATGATCTTTTTTCCCCCTTTGTTCTATTAATGTGGCATATGATATTGATTGACTTTTGTATGTTAAATCATCCTTATATTCCAGGAATAAATTCCACTTGGTCATAGTTTATAATCTTTTTAATATTCAGCTGAATTCAGTTTGCTAGGATTTTGTTGAGGATTTTTGCATGAATGTTCATAAGGGATACTAGTCTGTAATTTCCTTTTCCTGCAGTATCTTTGTCTGGCTTTGGTATTGGGGTAATGCTGGCCTCATAGAATGAGTTAGGAAATGTTCCCATCTCTTCAGTTTTTGTAAAATATTGAGAATGATTGGTATTAGTTTTCCTTTAAATGTTTAGTAGAATTCACCAGTGAAGTCATCAAGTCCAGGGCTTTTATTTGTTCTGAGATTTTTGATTCCTGATTCAATCTTCTTAGTAGTTATAGGTATTCAGATTTTCTATTTCTTCATGATTCTATCTTGGTAGGTTTTTTGTTTCTAGGAATTCGCGCATTTCCTGTAGGTTATCCACTTTGTTAGCATAAGGTTGTTTATAGTACTCTCATATCTTTTTTATTTCTACAGAATCCATAGAAATACCCCACTTTCATTTCTGATTTCAGTAATTTGTTTCTTCTCTCTCTCTCTTTTTATCTTAGCCCATCTGGCTAAATAGTTGTCAATATTATTGATCTTTTCAAAGAACCAACTTTTGGTTTCATTGATTTTCTCTATTGATTTTTCCATCTTCTATTTAATTTACCTTTTCTCTAATGTTTATCTTTTCCTTTCTTCTGCTAGCTTTGGGTTTAACTTGTTCTTCTCTTTCTAGTTCCTTAAGTTGTAAAATTAGGTTGTTGATTTGAGATGCTTTTAATGTAAGAACTTATAGCTATAATATAAAAGCACTTATATGTTTTTAATGTAAGCACTTATAGCTATAAATTTCCCTCTTAACACTGCTTTTGTTGCATCTCATAAGTTTGGTATTTTTATTTTCATTTTCATTCTTCTGTAAGTATTGTCGAACTTTACTTGTGTTTTCTTCTTTGATCCATTGTTTTTTTTAAGAGCTCATTGTCTAATTTCTATAATTTCGTGAATTTTCCAGGTTAATTCTGTTATTGATTTCTAGATTATCTCATTGTGGTTGGAGAAGCTGCTTTGTATGGTATCTGCCTTTTTAAGTCTATTGAGACTTAATTTGTGATCTAACATATAGTCTATTTTGGAAAATGTCCCATGTGCATTTGAGAAAAATGTGTATGCTGTTGTTAGAATGTTCTGTAGATGACTCTTTGCTCTACTTGGCTTATTATAAGCCCCCTATTTCCTTACTTATCATGTATCTGGTTTTTCTACCCTTTATTCAGAGTGGGGTATTGAAGTCTTCAACTATTACCGTAGGACTGCCTGTTTCTCCCTGCAGTACCATCAGTTTTTGCTTCATATATTTTGATGGTCTGTAGTTAGGCATGCAAATATTTATAATTGTTATATCTTCTTGCCATATTGAAATTTTTATTAATATATAATTTCCTTTTTTGTCTCTTGTAACTTTTTTAGTCTGTTTTATTTGAATGCATTTTAATCTGTTTTATCATTATTCTCATGCATCTTCTCTCCAAAACTAAATATAATCCATGAAATACAAATCTTTGTATCACCAACATCTGTTCATTGAATGAATAAGTGAGCGAAATACAAATGCAAATAGCTGTATACTCAGAAGGCAACTATACATGCAAAGAAGGAAAAAGCAATAGTAGCAAAACGTAAGAGTCAGCAAATAGTTCAAAGATCTTGAAATTTAGGTCTTGCAATCCTATTTGAATATATCATTATGTCTTTTGTGTAAGCTATTTAACCACATTTTAAAATAATCCGTTCTTCAGGATACACAAAAAGCATACTCAATTGAATTTTCCATATATGAACCTTTGAAACATCTTCCTCTAAGTGGAAAGGAATGCTTTTGAAACAAACTGTTTCAGAAATTACATAGGCCAGATGGAAGCCATTGAGATGTCAGGCCATCCTTGTCTATTGTCTTCCCTCGTTGGTTTCGGTTTATTAGTGAAATAGTTGTATAACTTTAAAATGGAAAAAAAAAACCCACCTTTATAATACTTCTTAGTAATGGGCTCAGCTAGCCCCGAAGTGACTTCTGGAACATCAAATTAGTTTTTGTGATAAATATTGCCATGAAACCAGTAATTAGTTTCTAATGATCCTGCATTTTTCATCGGCTGTAAAGCCATAAACAGATGAAGATTTTGGCTCCTTGGCAAACTCTTTTTGACACAGATACCTGGGAAAAGGAGAAAAAAAAAAAGATCTTTTGTGGTGCCCCAGGCCACAGAAATCTGGCAAGGAGCTCATGTGCTTCCCCTCCGGGATGAACAGTAATTTATCCACCAATATTTTTAACTCCCTCCCAAATTGTGACTGTAAGCATTGCAGGTCAAGCTAATGAGTGAGTTTTTTTCTGACTCCATCCTAAGGAAACAGAAAAAGACTGTCAAGTCTCTAAGATGCTTCCTTGACCTGAAAACAGGAAGAAAGCTAAAGCAGTAAATAGTAAGCCCTATGAAAACAAGGGAAGCAAGTCCTATTCCTTACTTGGATTTTATTTGATAAATTGTGCTGCAAAATATCTCATAAGGATTTATTTTTTATCTCATTCAACAGATTTTTGGAGGACATTCTATATGCTAAACACTGGCCCCATCACTAGTATGCAAACCTGAGTTACATACTGTCCTGCCCCTTGCAAAACTTAAATTCAGTTGTTGGGTTATGAGGTAGGAGAGAGGGGTAAATAAAGCATTCATTACAATATGTCCTGTGTCACCATAGAAATTTCTTCAAGTACAGAAGTGGAAGGAGAGCTACAATCTCTGCTTTGGATGTTAGGGAGACTATAAAGAGAAAGTAGATTTACCACTGAAAACATCTTAATAGATGAGTAGGAATATTTTGGCAAAGGAAATTAAGTTGAGCAAAAGTAAGACTGAAGGACACATTGCTAAGGGAACAAGAATTCTGGTGGCCAGAGCAGGGGATGTCCATAAAAGTGGCAGCAAGTAAGTTGTGAAATGAGATTCTGTAGTGTCCATTCAGCAAAAAGGCTGGCCAGTAGGTATTGCCGCATAAATATTAATGGGAACTCCATAAACAATCTGATAAATAGTCATTGAGGACAGAGCCAACACTTACTTTGCTTTTATAAAGTAGAATATTCCAAATTCTTACTAAGAAATCTCTTTTTAGCTTTATGTCCTTCCTAGCATAAGACTTGGCAATGAAGGGGAAACTGTGGGGGAAAAGCACTAAATACAAATCAAGGGATTCTAAATATATTTTTCCTTGTAACCCATTCTGGTTTTGTTTAAAGACTTTTTTAATGTTTATTATTTTTTATTATTTTTGAGAGAGAGAGAGAGTGAGCATACACTTACGCACATGTGCGCAAGTAGAAGGAATGGCCAGAAAAAGAGGGAGAGAGAGAATCCAGAGCAGGCTCCCTGCTATCAGCACAGATCAGCATGCAGTGAAATCATGAACTGAGCCGAAACGAAGTCGGGGGCTCAACTGACTGAGCCACCCAGGCAGCCCCATTCTACTTTTTGACATGTCATTTAACCTCTCTGAATTTCAATTTCTTCATCTGTAATATGAATTAAAACAAGAGTTCTTATTCTAGGTCCCCTGATGAGCTTCAGAGGGTTTGTGGATACTCCAAAATGGTGTATAAAATCTTGGCTATACATACACAATAGGTGCACATCTTCCTGGGGGAAAGCATGCAGTTTTTATCAGTTTTTCAAAGTCTCAATGGCTAGAACAAAGCAAAGCAAACAAAAAGCACTACATTAAATTATTTTTAATGTCAGCTCAAAAATTCTCTCATTCTCTGAACCAATGGTCCATATGAACTTAGTTGTAGGCAGCCATATCATCAACTTTTATAAAACTAGTAGACTGTCATTTTTAAAAATACTGCCACAGCATATGAGTGTCTATCAATCACTTGTGAGGTAATGGGTTCCTCAACCAAATAACTTGCTGAAGACCACACAAAGATAGGATGATCTTGTAATCTATCATTGATACCAGGACACTTTTGAGAGGGGAAGGAGACACTATCTGATGGGATTCCAGAGCAGTATGCTTCAATGAAAGATGTTCTAGGCAAACCCAACTGTGTGGTCTTCCTCTGCAAGGAGCACACATAGGCAACCAACTAAATATTAATTCAACTCAAAATCTGAGTTAGTTCTAGGGCTTCAGATGACTTCCTTCATATTGATGAGGTCTACATTGGCTGTAGTGCTCCCTGAGATTGATAGGTTGTGAGAACTTATTCTATTTTTGGAGCAACCAAAAATTGAGGCCTTTCAACAGAAGGACATGAAGGTGGCAGAGAAGAGCTGGAGGGACATCCTGTGGAGAATGTGAGTGGGCCTCCAGGTTCCATCCCACGGGTGACAGCACTTTCCCCTGATCACCTCCAGGGTTCAGTATTTATCTGCAAGTTCTATGAATCAGATTTGCTAGTGGATCCAGAAGTGAATGGCCTCAAGTGCAAAAAATATAAAGTTATGATTCACAGAAGAAACTCAAAGGGACAAAAGATAAGAAAAATTACCCTCACTTGTAATCAGGAAAATGCACATTAAAGCAATGAGGTGGGGGGCACCTGGGTGGCTCAGTCAGTTGAGTGTAGACTACATTTCTGCTCTAGTCATGATCTCAGCGTCGTGGGATCGAGACCCGTGTCAGGCTCCGCACTAAATGTGGAACCTGCTTGAGATTCTCTCTCCGTCCTTCTGCCTCTCTCCTCCTCTCTCTCTCAAAAATTTTTTAAAAAAACACATTTTTTTAAAAAAGGCAATGAGGTGATACAACTTTTTGCTAATAAGTAAACAAAAAATAATATTAGTAATAGCCAACACTGGAAAGAGGAGGGTAATGTCTTAAATCTATATGCCTCTATATTTTTTAACTGATTGTATTCCTGCATTTTATGAATTTAAAGAAACTAAGTTAAGAAATAAATACAACAAAACAAAAATTAAGAATAGAGGAAAGCAAAAAAGAAAATAAAGGAAGTGATAGAGAGAACAGAGAGAAGGAGGCCACAGCAATGGGGTAGTCTTTGGCAAATGTGAGCAGAGAGAAATTGCCAGTGATGCAGTAGCCATAGAATCTTTATGAACATGAACATACACAATCCAGTTCTAAATGTTTTCATGTCTCTTATACAAAACCTCTCCTTCGGTAGGAGACTCACAAAGGTTTTGTGCAGTTGTTCTTAGAGCAGTGGGAACAGAGGAAAGGAGAAACCCTAGATTGGAGATGCCAGCAGGTGGGAGTCAAGGAAGGGCAAAAGCTCAGAACCAGACTGACTATGAGAACCCCAGGCTCCTAGGGATTTACAGGCATCTTGAGGAATGCTCTGCAATGGCCACAGAACACAGGAGAGGAATTTGTGGCAATTTTAGCTAAATCTCAAAAACCCAAATGAACTCAACTAGTATCTTAGTGACAAGTAGTTATATTAGAACTTCAGGATGCCCCGTTCCACACTGTATCTTTCAGATGATTTTTTTCATTTCTGCTTTAATCTACTATGTATTGAAGTCCTGTTTTAATGCTCAGTGGGTGATCTTCTTTCCACCAAGTCCTTGGGCTACACCTCCCAATTGTCCTTATGTACCAATCATAGGCAGGGAGTGCAAACATTTGCCATAACTAATAGCTCTTATATCTGCTTCCTGTAGGGCCAAAATCTTTGGCAAATTAATAAGGTCACTTAAGGTACATATCTCACTGGTACCTTCAGTTATTATTTGGATCTTTAAATTCTGCAAATGGAAACAATACCTCGTGTTAATATAGCATCTCATAGAAAAATAGTTTGCCGTGCACTACAACATAGTAGTTTGGTGCCTTTCTAGGTTGATATGTGACAAGATTATATTGCAAGTGCAATACAGGGTACTAGAAGTATAAAGAGAACACACCATTGTGCACCTGCCTGAAAACTGGCAATGATCCATAGTTCGAGAGATAACATCCAACTCAATCAGGGTGTTACAGCACAGTAGATGCTCCAAGTGCCCAGGAATACAGCCCAGAGGTGGCCAAACTTATGTAGGCTGTGCTGGTTGGTGCTCCTTGTGTTGGATCCTTTCCACTAGCTCCCATTGGCTCCATTCCATTCTCCCCACTTTTCTGTACCCCTATAGACTGACCCTTAAAAACTGTATCACCTGGACTCACATAACCTCTGGTTGCTGGTCAGGTTTCTATAGGAGGCACATTCGGGATACTGGTTAGAAAGAGAGGGAGGGACAGAGAGGGGTCTGGGCATTTCTTGTCTGTTCCCTCTTTCCTTAGGCAGTACAACCTTGGCTGGGGCTATATCTCTTTTTCCTGTGACTTCTCTCCAGGGCTCACACTCTCCACAGGGTCCCAGTGACACCATATCTCTTCTGGTCTCATCACATCTAGGGGTGGTAAAAGCTTCCAGCCATCTCTAGTCTCTGATGTCTCAGCCCCTGGTTTGTTCTCTCTACCTGCTCATATCAGTCAGTGGTGTCCTCATGAAACCTATTCGGTTAACCATCTGAGTAGAAATCCTGACAGACCTTGATTGATCCATACTGAAACAAAGATCTATTTCTCACCTGTGCTTTCTGTCCATCATGGGTTAGCAGTCAGCTGTGTTCAGGGTCTAAGGTTGATGGACACTCTGACCCCCGTACCCTTTCTTCTCACAGTCTATTGGCCACTAAAAGTCACGTTTCTAGCTCTACCTGATTGCGGGTGGCTGGAAAATGTAGAGGACTACATGGGTATTTGGTGAACAATAAATGTCCCCCTACCCCAGGGCCAAAACAAGGTGTGGCCATTCTCACTCTGCAGGGGTGGGGTGGGGGGTATGGAGCAGTAGCGATTTAAAGGATCTCTTCAGGGATCTGGAGAAACACGGTTCAGAAATCTGCAATATTCCAACAATGTTCATGAGCACATGTTTCCGTGTGTTATAAGAGATATAACTCCAGCTGTGATGTGTCAATAACCAGTAATGATAGCTTCTACAAAACCATTTTCCAGACCTGTGGGTTCTGTGGATTTTGAATTTTTGAAGATGATACTAGGCGCTTGCTTAATATTGCTGGGAAGCTTTCCGTCTCAAAAATAAACATTCCTTACTTCATAATTTTGCTTGGGAATAGCCCTGATTATATTCTTCCAGTTATTATTCTCACCAGCCACTACAACTCTTTGGGGGGTGATAATCCTGGGTACAGACAGGTATAGTAGGCCTGAGATGACTTTATGTAATGGAGAAACTATCCCTATAGACTCGTATCATCTCTCTACCCCCAAGGAACCACCTAAAGGAAAAGAATTGAGTTTACTCTGTTTTCCACAAAAAGAGAGATTTTAGTACAGCTTAGCAGTTACAATTATGGGATCTCAAATATTCATGCAGTTATTCAGTAAATATTTATTGAGCTCCTAGTAGATGTCAAATGTCAAGCAAAACTTGAGATATTGAAAATACAGCACCAAACAAGCAGGCATAGTCCTCCCCAACTTGCTTTCCTGGGAAAGACACAGGCGTTAAATAATGAATCACACAATAACTTTTTTTGTGCCACAGATGTGACAAAACCTACAAGAAGAATTGTAAAAATGGGATGAGCAAGTTAAGGGGATCTTCCCAAGACCAGGAGTTTAGAAAGAGGTGGTGACTGGGGTGCTTGGTGACTTCTAGCCTGGAATGACCCTGTTGTTCAGACAGTCTAGAAAGGAGAGGAAGAGATAAGAGTTGGAGTGGTCTCATCTCTCCAGAGGAAGGAGAGGGAGGGGATAAAGTGGTCTTATCTCTCCCACAGAGCTAGAGTAGAAAACACACACCTTCTGGGTCTAAAGCCTTAGCCTATAGTTAACTACCAGAATTTCCCAAACTGGAAAAAAATAATAATAATTCTAGCAATTTCATGGCCAAGGTCTAACCAATAGATCTCCCAACCAATGTTGCTTGAACTGAGCACTTGGGCAGGCCCAGCATGTCAGACTGGCCAGTAGGGCAGCGCACTGGAAATCGGTTTACCTGAGAGACCAGGTCCCTAGTGTTCTGAAAAGCCCTTAAGGGAAGAGGGGCTCAGACAGGTAAGTTCTTCTCCCCCCTCCTCCCCCCGATAGTAAATCTTTGATTGTTGTAAGAGAGAGGTGAGTACTTAGTGGAAAGAAGAATCAGAAATAAAAAGTGAAGTTTTTATTTTCTACCAAAACCTTTCATCAGGGCCCCTGTAGACCGGAGTATGGCAAAGCATCATAGAAAAAGAGAGAGAGGCAGCATGCCCTTCTAAAGCAGGGAGAGGACACAGCACAGCCGGGGCATTGTGATGGCCTGTGGTGGCCGTGCCCAGCAGCCATGGCAGAGCCCACAGCACCGGGGCCCCGTCAGGGCAACTCACCTGCTGCTCAAGTCATTGACAAGGCAGGTCCACGCGCCTTGGCAGGCAGCAGAAATCTCAGCAGCCGATATCAACGAAGGGGGCCAGAGCAGATGAGAAAAAAAATTGATGGACACCACCTGGTAGCTGACAGTAGTTATTCATGAGCACATGAGCGAAACCCCCTGAGAACTCCCAGGAATAATTTGAAGGGACTTTGTGAGGCACTGGATAACCTGCAATAGTAAGTGAAGTGAATGCCAGCAAAACACAGGTAATTAGTAGAGAAGAAAGCGGATGACAATTTCTTTTGGTAACTTCACAAAGCACCTCTGGGTGAGCATTGTGGAGTGATAGGGTTTCAGCTATCCAGACACCTACTGCAAAGACAAATTGGCAAGCCAAAATTTTCAAATCATTTTTTGGAGAGTGACAGGGGAAATTTTCTCCTGTACAAGGCAGAAAAAGGCCAAATGACAGAAAAACCAGTTAAGAATCTAAAAAGAGGGAGGGAGAGACCATAGAATGAACCATAAAAAAAAAAAAAAAAAAGCCAGATGCCAGAATTTAAGGAAAGGAGAAACATCAGCAAATAAAGACAATGAACTTTCGGAGACCCATTTTAACCAGCTCTTGGGTTTAGCGGGAAGACTGAAAATGGGAAGAAAGGCTGAAAGACAAAGGAATTGGGAGGAGCTGGACGCTCTTCAAGCAGACAGACCTGCAGGCATGGGGACAGGCCAGACCAAGGTGTGAGGGGACCGGAAGACAGCAAGATGCCAAGTTGGCTGAACACAGATCCCTGCAGAGACATCAGAGGCAAATGGGGCCAGATTGCTACAGAGGAGCTTAAAGAAATAGGAGGATTATATGGAGAGACGAAAGACAGAGAGAGAGAGAGATTTTAAAGAAAACTTCCCAGAAAAAAGCTTTCCCTGGAAAAGCTCAGCTGAGACCTTTCAAACATGGACTGACCCTGAGGCCACATGAGATGGGGATCCCAGCCCCCTTCCCACCAGTCCCCAGCTCCATGGAGCTGGAGTGAGGCTTGCTGCTCTAGAGACCAGAATCCTGCCCACCCCTGCCCCACCCCCAGTCATGGTCACAGGACAAGCATCAGCTCCGGCCTTGGGCACAAGCTGCTCCCTGCCCTTCTGAGGGGAAGAGCTCCTAACTGCAAGCAACAGAAATCCACTGTGGCCCAGTTAACACAAAGTTACACAGGTCAGTTCACACAAACCCTAAAACACCCGGAGAATCAGATTTGGGGGATGGTGGCCAAAATCCTGCCACAGAACCCTTTCGAGAGGTGCTCTGCTACCGTCACCAGGTCCAGACACTGGGGCCGGTCCCACCAAGACTCCAGGCTGCTGGCCACGAGCAGCCTGGGACCAGAGAGAGGGTCTTCAAGTCCCCCTAACTCCAGAGTGGGCGGCATCCGTGTCCTAGCCACAGGGGAGCCTGGGCAAGCAAGTGTTTGGCACTTGCTACTTCAGGGGGCAGCTCTGCCTCCCAGGAAGCTCTGGGAGGGGGTGGCTCTCCAAACAGAGGACGGTCTGGTCCTTCAGACATGGAGGGGCTGAGTGAGGAGGGCTCTAAGGCTGGGCCTGCTGATGAGCAGCCTCACTGTGATGGCAAAGATCGTGCCCATCTTGTCCTTTACCATGCCCTGGCTCTGCACACCTAGTCCCCACCCCTCCACCCCTGGTAATCAGCACTTGTGCCTCTCTTCACTGCTCGGTTTAGAGGGAGGCCTTACTGGCAGCTGAGCAGTGCTGCCCACAGTCGCCGGGAGGATGCAGGAGAGGGTGAGGGAGGGCGAGGGAGGGCGGGGAGTGGGGAAAGAAGCTGTCTCTCCTCTGTGCCCAGGAGGGCCTGTGGCTTCTGCCCTCCCTAGCTTGAAGGGGAGGAAACAGGCTCTGCGAACATTCCCCAAAGTACAACTGTCCATCTGTTACACTTGGATGTAATGGGGGTGTTCTCTTTTTTTTTTTTCTTTAATCATTTTGCTACATTTTAGTGGTAGCTTCCATGCTGTTTAAGCAGGTAATCATCTATTCCTTAAAAACCCTGGCACGATTTATCAGAGAGGCTGCTTGGCTTTCTAATGAGTGATCATAATAGCTGTGCTTGCTGATGGCTCCTTTTTCGTTTTCAGATTTATCAAGGTCTGATTTAATTGCCGTAAACAAGGAAAAACAAGATCAAATTAACAGATGAAATCATAGGGTTTGGAGCTGATACATATTAATGAGCTCTTACTTTTGTGATCTGGCTAATAATGACCCCACACCTTGATGAAATTAGCCAAAAGGAAAACAAACATATCAGGGCACTGCAGTGCTTGGATGCTTGTAGGCTGGGAAGCCACCAGATAGAGAGAAGCTTCCTTGGTAAGCCAGAGGGGGTGGGGGAGCAGGGTCTACAGGACAAAGGGCCTCCTCTGCCCCATGCCTGAGCCCATATCCTGTTTCATCTGGATGGTGCCCGCCCTTCCTGTGAGCAGCCCAGCACTGCCCACTCCCCGGGCCACTCAAACACCCAAGCAAGCCCCCTTGGGAGTGCCCCAATCTGAGAAATCAGACACAATATAAGCCACTCCTCGGTGGAATTCTCTTCAGTCCTTTTAACAGGCTTGAAGTATTTTACATCCATAGGAAAACCACCTTTGAATTAGTGGTTTTGTTCTCTGAATTGTGCTTTGTATTTGCTCTAATCAAATTCCCTCTCACCCAGATAAGCATTAAATGTGGATCACATCAGAGGCAAACACTTGCAACTCCCAGCCTGCTCCTCTCGGAGAGGAGAACTTGCCTTTGTTATGGAAATATTTCTCCAGAGTGAGCCGAGTCTGGGAAGCAGGCACCAGCCAAACACACCCTTTCCGCCTCTGTTTTTCAGCACCTTCCAGCCCAAGACTTTAGCCTGGAGTCCTATTTGGGACCAGAGTTCTATTTCTACAGAAACACACACAGTCAGATGTTTTGACAAGCACCTGGGTGGTAGAATTGTGAAGTGGTTAAGGATGCCAGTTTGGAATCTGAGAATTAGGGCCCACCTCCCTGTCCCACCCCTCCAGCTGGTGACTTCAGATAAGTCAGTTAACCTCACTAAGCCTCGCTTTCCACATCTGTACAATGGAGGTAACAAATATATTTACCTTCAAGAGTTGTTGAGAATGGAAGGAGGTAACATCTATAAAGCACACAGTACGGTTCTTAACAGATAATACACCCTTAAAAGTTATTTCACTGCATGTGTTTTTCCCCCATTTTATCATTAAATTTCTAAATAAGCATTCTTGATATAGATTTCCATGTTCCTGGTGATGATGTAGAACAGTGGTTGGCAAGGGTGGGGGGGGGGGTGGGTGGGAATCCTCAGACTAGTAGCATTAGCATCTTATTTAGAGAACATGCTAGAAAAACAAATTCTCAAGTCCTACTCTAGGGGTTGGGCCCAGAAACATGCATTTCCATAACACTGTGGGTCATTTGGGCACATACATACTCCAGTTTGAGAGCCATTGGTGTGAGGAGAGTATGGTATAGGGAACTTCTCTTAGAGTAAATGTTACCCTATGAAGTTCACCTACCCAAAACTCTCCTTTTTAATTTGTTGGCTGTTGCTATTTTTATTTATTGGGTTGGTATTTACAAAAGTGACTTCAGCTGGCTTATGGTGAAAGTGATAGCAAGCATGAAAATGAAATGAGCCATATTCAGCCTCCCTTCTCTGAGCTTTTCCAAAACCAAGTTTCAGAGACAAGTTTTAAAACTGTGTGTTCCATTTTGGTACCAAAGAAAAGAATCACTGAATCACAACTTCAACAGAAGAGGCTAAGTCTCTGGATAAATCAAAAAGACAGGAAGCTATCTTCTCTTGACTATGTTGGGGTTTAAGAGAAAAAGCCATGGAAAATTTAAAACTTTATTCCAAATGTTCCACAACACTAAAGATAAACAATGGGGGCAAGTGCAATTTTTTTTTAATGATAAAACTACACTCTAAGGTTATAGACCTTTTGTGGGGTTTATGTGCACAAAAGATAGGTATTTATAAATTTTTTTTTAACATTTATTTATTTTTGAGAGAGAGAGAGAGAGAGAGAGAGACAGAGCATGAGCAGGGGAGGGGCAGAGAGAGAGGGAAACACAGAATCCGAGGCAGGCTCCAGGCTCCGAGCGGTGAGCACAGAGCCGGACATGGAGCTCAAACTCACAAACCGCAAGATCATGCCCCTAGCTGAGTCGGACGCTCAACCGCCTGAGCCACCCCGGCGCCCCAAGATAGGCATTTATAAATGGATCACATTTACCAATAAGGCTCAAAATACAAAAGTTCATGCTGTATATACATAACTGTACTATTTTAGGTGCAAGAAGATTTATAAGCTACAATCTTGAGAACTAGCATTTTGCCTTAAGCCGTGATTTTGATCTCAATATGCTCTAATTTGAAGTCTTTTGCTTTAGATATTGTGTTATTATTACTGTTAAGATAATATGTGAATCTTTATCTTAATAATTAGGCAAAATTAACGCTTTCTTTTCTTCTCAGAAAGTGCTGTGGAGCCCGAGGCAGCCAATGCCACTCTGGAGCTATCTGCAGATTTTACATCTTGAATTACTTGTACCCAACACTTGTAGCAAAAGCTCCTTTCAGGGAAGTTTGGCAACAATTACATTCCCTCACCAGGGTCTGACATCTGTCAATTCTATTACACTGTATGAGCTGTGACTGCTTTATGCAGGCAAATTGTGGCTAGCAGAGTAGGCCGCATTACTGCATAGTCCCATCTCTTGGATTTAGAATCCTTTAAAGATTAGAATTTCTCTGGCTTGCAGAACAATGTGCATAAAAACTAGGTAATAATTCCATAAAAGGCACTCTTCCTTCCATCTATATAGTCATTGAAAGCATTTCTTTTTCCTGATGGCTTCAGTCTGTAGCAGGATTATTATTTTAACTTAATTTCTCTACATATTTTGGAATTTCTTTTAACTGCAATTTTTAATGTTATAACTATATGCCAATACAATACAACTATGTACCCAACAGCAATATCCTGAATACATAAATTAGTTCATGGCTAGGCTTTTATTAACTGGGAAATCCTGTTGGTTTGGCTTCAGAGTTATTAAAATAACAACAACAACATCAACAAGAGTCAGTGATGGCATAGCCATGGTTCGCTCCTGTCCCTAGGACACAGGGAAATAAGAATTAAGCTGAAGAAGACCCATAGATAGGTATTTAGGCCCATGTAGTCCTCAACTAGGGACTCAGTTAGTGAGGAGCAGTAGAAAGAAAGAAAGGGTGAACAGTGATGAGTCATTAACGATAAACACAAGAATACCAGGCAAGGCTACAGATTGTGTCCTTCTACAGGGCTGATTTAAGAGGTGGGAAAACAGGTCAATTATCTCACAACCTTCCCCTTCTACCCCGAGTTAGCTTTTTTCTTCCCTTTGTTAGACATAAGAGGCAGAAAATGCTTCAGTTAAGTACAGGGATGGCAGAATCAGGGAGACACAGATCCAAATCTTGGTTTGTTCTGTCAGTTATTGGCTGTGCCCTGTTGGGCAAGTGATTCGACTTCTCCAGGCTTCCCATTTGCCATCAGTCCAGGTGAGATAGCAATAACACCTACTACAGGTGAGCATTTAGTAAGTGTCACCTTGACATAGAGTAGGTGCTCAATTAATACCATGTTTCTTCCGTGGGCCCTACTCTCAGTTATGAATGAAGTCGGCAGTGCTAGAAGAAATGCAAAGCAGAGATTTGCTGATTGTTTCTTTATTTTTCTCCATAACCTTGTTATGTGCTTTTCTGGTTATTTTTTCTCTTCTTTTCTTTACTGCATCATGTTGGCTGTGGTAGGCAGCATAATGGCCCTCCAAAGATTTCCATGTCCTTATCCCGAGAAGCTGTGAATATGTTACTTTACATGGTGAAAAACCTTTGCAGATATGATTAAGGTGAAGATTTGGAGATGGAGAAATTATCCTGGATTATCTGGGCAGGCCCCATGAAATCACAAGCATCCTTATAAGAGGGGCACAGGAGGGTCAGTCAGGAGAGATGTGACAGCAGAAGCAGAGAGATTTGGAGATGCTATGCAACCAGCTTTAAAAAGAGAGGAAGAGGGGCACCTGGATGGCTCAGTCAGTTGAGTGTCTGACTTCAGCTCAGGTCATGATCTCGTGGTCAGTGAGTTCGAGCCCCACATGAGGTTAAATGAGAGAGGCTTTGGATTCTGTCTCCTTTGGATTCTTTGGACTTAGATTCTGTCTCCTTTGGATTCTGTCTCCTTCTCTCTCTCTCTCTCTGCCCCTCCCCTACTCATACTCTGTTCTCCCTGTCTCTCAAAAATGAATAAATGCTAAAAAAAAAAAAAAAAAAAATTAAATGGAGGAAGAGACCACCAACCAAAGACGTGGGCAGCCTCTGGAAACAAGAAGAGCCAAGGAATGGATTCTCCCCTAGAGTCTCCAAAGGGAAGGCAGCCTTATCAACACTTCAGTCAAATGAAACCCATATTGGACTTTTGGCCTCAAGAACTGTAAGGTAATAGACTTGTATTGTTTTGAGCCACCAAGTCTGTGGTAACTTGTTATAGCAGCAATAGGAAACTAATACAATACGCACAGTTGTCTAATTCTACATTGCAGTAAAGAACTACAAAGAAAAACAACCCACTTCCCAGCATAACTGACAGACTGATTTGTTAATTCTAGCAAATCAGCAGAATCAGTAGACTGTTCCATTTTGGCCTTCAAAGAAGATGTAGCAAAAGTAAATTTTTATTTAAAAGTCAGCATAATTCACTTGGGAGAGTAATCATGTATCAGAGGGGAGAATTAATTGCCTGGGATTCATTTTAAATATGGGGGTGGAAGGTTCAGTTGATCTTAGATCTTGGTTTTTATATCATTTTCAATGAATAGACAGTGGTGTACATGGAGAAATTTACTAGAACATGGTCAACCCCTCTCTGTCATTCAGCCCCCACACAGTATTCTGGAACAGGCTGAAAAACTTCAAGAGAGCAAGCAAGCTGAGGAAAATCATCTGGATTTCAGGCTACAAATCCATCCCCAAGAGTGGCATCACAACGCAACTGCCTCGTTGCCCTATGTTGTGGCTCATTCTTGCTCTCAAGACCCTTTTGCCTCATTTTGAACCCATCTTTCCTCTTCTGCCTGGCTCAGAGTCACCTGACCTCCATATGTTTTCATTATTTACTCACACTTTTCATTTTCAGTTTTGTTTTTGCAGGAGGAAAGCTTTGTCAGAGACAGAATGTAGGATCCTCCGAGTAGGTCTAAAATACCAAATTGAAAGATTAAAAACTGAGCCCTGAGCAACAGATTTAATCCCTAATAACCAACCAGATTCAGTTCTCACAAAAGAAGGAAAATATTGACCCATAAACCACAGGGTTAGGAATCAATTTTCTCCATCAGAATCAACCACAAACTACCAATTTGTAGCCCATAAACATAAACTGTATAGATTACAAATGATACCACCAATCAGGGTGCCCAGGGCCTGGTGGGCCCTCAGTCAAAGTGTGTTGGTCTTTTTGTAAAATCCTCTGCAAAGTCAGCCAGTGATTTACAACTGGGACAAAATGGGCTCACGTCCACTAGCAAACCTCAAAGAAGGGAGTGATTTTACACTCCTTTACTTAACAAATGTGTAGTAAGTGTCTATCGTGTGTTGTGCAGGGACACTCTGGAGGACAAGTCACATCTGGAGACTCTGCCTCTGGAAAGTCTGCTCCTCTCTTCATCCTCATTCCTCAAATTCCAAGATAAGCAACCTTCCTCAGAGTTCACTCCCTTGGCAAATCTTGTCTTGCGTGTGACAGCTCTTCCCAGTCGTTCACAATCGTGTTCCAAGTCCTGGGAAACCCTACTTCCTCTCAGAGAGGAGAGAGAAGAAAAGACTCCCAATCACTAAAGGGAGTGAGAGGAGGCTGGGCCTTTTCTCCTGCCCATGGAAGGCCATCTCCCCCAACACCGCTTCTGCGGGTTTTTGCTGCCTCCCCCACACCCAGCCCGCCACAGGAGTCCAAGGACAGATCCAGTCAGTGGTCTGTGTGGATTCGCCCAGGTCTGGAAGGCGTTCTGGGCATGGGGAAGACAGCCTGGGTTCAGAAATGTCTTGCAGACTAGAGCTATTAGGGCTTTCACATCAAGAATGGAGTGGGGGGAGGGAAATTAAAAAAAAATAGGTTGGGGTAGGTGGGGCCTGGATGGGATTTGTTCAAGAGCAGCTTTAAAACATTCTGCTTTTTTTGAAACAACTTACTTTGTAATCATTGCCTTGGCGTCTGGCCCTCTCTCATTTAACCTCATCTGCCTGACTTTAAATTCATGGAACAGATTTTCACTGCCTTGGACTCCAAGCAGTTGGCTGGTAGAGTGTTCTTGGATGTTACCAAAAAAAGGCATTTGATACCATTAATCATATTGCCATATGTAATAAATTGGCCGCCTATGGTACATCGCCTAAAATTGTCACATGGTTCCAATCAGAGCTCTGCCAACGGAAAGTGGTTACTGGAAATTCTGACTCTCCCTTTCAAGCACGCCTGCTCCGTGTTCCACAGGCCCCTCCTGCTTGCACCGCACGTTAATGACCTGCTGGCTCCTCGTGTGCACAAAGGCCAGTCCTTAGGAGGACGCACATGTCTGGGGGCGCTGCTCTACGTGGGCAATAACCTGCGTGGTGTCAAAGTCACATCATCACAGTCCATCTTTGACAGCCAAGTGACTCGAAGGTTAATCTGACACATCACTTAATTTGTGGTTTCACATCTGCCTCTGCCCTGATTCTTTGTAAACCTTCTTCCCGGGCCCCACCCCGAACTCTATGCATATATTGAATTTCGGGGAGCAGTGTCCCCCAGCGAGAATGCTGCTGTCCTCCTCTTGGCCCACGGGAGGGGTGCCTGCCACACTGCAGTGGGGAGGCTCTAAATCTGCTTGCAAACAATTGATTCCAGGATGCGGCAAGAGGAGGTGGACAGAGACCAGAAGTGTTGAAAGTATCCTGCCCTGCAGCCACTGCTCCGGCTTTAATGAGTTACATTTGCGCCTTAGGTTTTCCTTTCTTTGTTTCTGCTTCTCTTTTCTCTCCAGCATGATCGGGCCCATCTACAGAAAATAATAAGGAAGTAAACATTCCCCCCCCCCCCAGATCAGATTGTTGTTCTGTTTGGTTTTGAAACTTTGAAAGGCCGTTATGAAATGTTTTGGAATTCAACCCCATTTTTTTTTTTTTTTGGAAATGGAAAACATTGTGTGCATGTTTTAAATACAATTTTTGTGAGTACGTATGATGCCCCTCTGTAGGTGTTTGCCTGTGTGGAAGCAGATGTGCACACGTGCCCCTTCTCTGTGCACATCTGTATGTGCATATTCCAGCTGGGGCCAGGTACTGAAATCCTGAAATACACTTTTTGTCTCATTTCCAGCAGCTCTAAAACAGGAAGTACAGGAAATCTTAGTCACCACCACCCCCAGCCCCCAACTCTTGAAAAAAAATGTCTGTGCTCATGAAATTTGCAGCCTGATCTTTGCAGACCCCAGAGGCTCAGGCAGTTTGGGTAAGGTTCATATAAACATCCCTGTCACCATCTGAAACCCATAAATAAGGCCATTGCCGGGAGTTGGGGGGTGAACCAAGTTTCCTCCTTTTTTCACACCACATCTACATCTTTTATCTTCAGTAAGACATTGTTCGGCGGAGTAGGAGAGCATCTGGGAGAAGCTGAGCAAAAAGTTAATAGATGGCCTGAAACATAAGAGCTCCAAGTGAAAGACAGAGCCAGTAGTGTGCTCCGATTCACAGAAACTCAACCAACAGTTCCAAAGTCCCCGTGAGAAAGGGAAGGTCTGGCATCCCTGCTGCTTCGACGAAGTGCCAGCAACATCAAGACCAAGGCTCTGTTGATCTTGGTCTTTTCCAGTATTAGGTGGTAGGTGCACATGTAACAAGTCTGACCTTGGCTTCAGAGGAAAACAAACAATAAAAGTGAACTAAATAGCAAGTTCTGAAAAGAGTTAGTGGTTACTTACATAGCCCCTGAATTGGCTATGCTCTGGGGACACATGAAAATGCAGGAATATACCCAACTATGCAAAGGATCCCTCCCCCCACCCAAAAACTATACTGAAAAGTTCAAGTCTAAATACTCGTCACTTCTATATTCACGGCCTTTGTTACAGAATTCTGGTTTGAGGATGCAAAATGACTGGCTTTCTTTATGAATTGGTTGTGTTTTGGACTGATGAGCAGATTCCTCTTGCCCTTGCTGCACTTACACTGAATTAATCAGATTTGGCACTTAATGGTGTCACACTTTACAAGAACTTGTAGCTGTTGCAAACACTCTTCCCTTCTCCTCAAGTAATCAATATTTATTGAGCATGTTGTGAAACCAGGGGTGGGGGATAGAGAAGAAATCTTCTGTGCCCTGGAAGATGGTTGATATGGTTTAGTTCAAACACACTCATGTGGAGTTGCATACGGTAATCACATGTGCTTAGTGTGTTTTTACTTTTCATAAACCTCATTTGAATTTATATCTTGTTGTTAAGTTTACAATATTGCAGGAGCTATGGGCTTTCTCTGACCTACTTTAAGAGCACCTCTCTTGTTGCTGGTATCCATGGCCAGTGAGCTACAACCATTGCTGATGGGAACGTTCATGTTGAATACTTGATAGGAGAGAACAGGAGTGTGCACTGTCAAAAAGGCAACAAAAATATATATACAAAAAGCAGTAAGATGAGAAAGTAGTCAAGGAAATCTACATGAGGAGGACCCTCATGGACACTGGCGTCAGATGTGGCTGGTGCTTAACTTTTTCCTCCAACTGTTTGGTGAAGGGGCTGCCAGGAAGCCAAAGAGAATGACACAGCCTTTCTGTCAATTCAAGCTTAAGTTAAGCAAACAAGTTAAGTGGGTCATATTAAGTGGCCTATAGCCGAAGCTGGGTGTGCCAACTATTTATTACTGGGCCGGAGCAAAAACTGAAAACTAAGGAAAGCTTTGGCAAGCCTTTAGTGCCAAAGGGCCATATCATGATGTAAGAAGAAACCTTACTCCAAGAAAAATTTCAGGAGGACCTAGATGGAGTGTCCTAATAAAGCAAGGAACAGCAACTGTTTTCTATGAATGGCAGGATAGCAAATATTTCAGGCTTTGCAGCCACATATAGTCTCTGTCACATAGTAGTGTGTGTGTGTGTGTGTGTGTGTGTGTGTGTGTGTGTGTTTTAGAGTCCCTTAAAAATACACAAACCATCCTCAGTTTGAGAGACTTCCAAACACAAGACACACCCCGAATATGGCTGGTAAGCCAGATTTGTCTACCACGTAGTATTTCGCCAACCCTGTAAACTTCCATTTAACAAACATTTGTTGTGTACCAATGAAGTGTTTGATATTTTGTCCAGAGTAGAACTATCTAGATAAATGATTTGGCCCGGTTGTCAAGAAGACTTTAATTATATGCTTTAGCAATTCAGCAAGGAGTGGACTAAGCTGTAGCTAAAATTGTCTGAGATACCAACTGGTGCCTTCATAGAATTAGCTTCTCATCTTCATCACGGCTTACTCATCTTGGTAGCTCCATCACCAAGCGCATGGAAGCATCTCCAAAACTGTACGCTAAAAGTACACCAAATTTTTACCTAAGACTTTGTTCTCTTTAAAAGCTTGCTATATAAACTGTAACTGTATAATAACTGCTATATTAACTGTAATGCTTGGCAATATTGTTAAAGGAAGTTTTGTTTTGCTTTGTTTTTTATTGAAGAGTTTACTAAGCATTTTCTTTTCTAAACTGTATCTTCCTTTACTAACTCTTTACTACCCACATCTTATGTCACTAGAATAAGCAAATAAACATGCATTTACATATGCCACATACCTATGCAGATATAGGTAAGATTCAAAGCTTTCCTGTATTGCAAATTTAATATTTTTGTACCAGTTCCAAGCTTTCCATTCACTATTTAGAAGTCTATGAGAAACAAAATTCATTATGTAATTTTTTTATTCAACTGCAAGTGCAAGAATAGTCTGTCACCTTACAAAATAGACTCATCATTCACAGACGTAGATGTGGACTTGTTATGCCAAGATGAGACAGATGTGGTTCTATTCACTCGGGGACAGGTGCTTCATTTATTCCTTCTCTGATGTTCCTCTTTTCTTTATATAGATTCATGTTTCTGACCTATATCATTTTCCTTCTGCTAAAGAACTTCTTTTAACATTTCTTGCAGGGCAGATCTACTGGTGATAAATTCCTTCCATTTTTGTTTATCTGAGAAGGTCTTTATTTCTCCTTTACTTTTGAAGGACACTTGCTGGATGCAGAGTTCTAGGTTGAGAGTCTGTTTCTTTTAACACCTTAAATGTATTCCATACTTTTTTTGCATGGCTTTGGATGAGAAGTCCACTGTATTGTTATCCTTCTTCCTGTATACATAAGATGCTTTTTTCCTCTCACTTCTTTCAAGATTTTCTTTGTCTTTGATTTCCTAACATTTGAATGATATGCCTAGGTGTCAATTTTCTGAAAATACTGATGTTCTTCTCTGAACCGCCTGGGTCTGTGGTTTGCTGTCTACCATTAATTTTGGAAAGTTCTCAGCCACTATTTTTTCTGCTGCAAATATTTTTTCTGCTCTGTTCTCTTATTCTTCTCCTTGGTACTTTATACCTTCTCAACTTGTCTCAGTTCATGGATAGTCCATTTGGGGTTTCCCCCTCCCCTTCCTTTTTCTGTTTGCATTCCATTATCTTCCTGCTCAGGGATTCTTCCCTAGGCTGTGTTGAGTCTCCTGATGAACTCACTGAAGGCATTCTTTATTTCACTCATGGTATTTTTTATTTATAACATTTCCTTTTGATTCTGTCTCAACATGTCCATCTCTTTGCTTATATTACCCATCTTTTCTTGTATATTGTTTACTTTTTCCGTTAGTGCCCTTAACATAGTAATCACAGCTATTTAAATTCCCTGTCAGGGGGCACCTGGGTAGCTCAGTCAGTTAAGCATCCAATTCTTGGTTTCAACTCCAGTCATGAATTTGTGGTTTGTGGGATCAAGCCCTGCATCAGGCCCACGCTGACAGCAGAGTCTGCTTGGGATTCTCTCTCTCTCTCTCTCTCTCTCTCTCTCTCTCTGTCCCTCCCCAACTCATGCTTTCCCTCTCAAAATAAATAAACTTTAAAATAAAATAAAATAAAATAAAATAAAATAAAATAAAATAAAATAAAATAAAATAAAATAAAATAAAATAAAATAAAAAATTCCCTGTCTGATAATTTTAACATCTGTGTCCCATCTAAGTCTGGTTCTCATGACTGCCCGGTCTCTTCAGGCTGTGTTATCACTTGCTTTTTGGCATGCCCTGTAAATTTTTGTTGAAAGTAGAACATGTCAGATAGGAACTGAAGTTGATAAGGCTTCTGTGTGAAGATCTATATTAATCTGGCTGGGAGTTGGACTGTGCTTAGTGTTTTCCGTAGCCATAAGTACCAGATATTTAAATTCCTCTAATGTCCTTGTTTTGATCTCTCTTCCAGGGAAACCTAGGGTTTTCCTAGGTATCCCTCCTCAGAGCATCTGTGTCTTCCAGCTTTTCTAGCTGCAGGCCACTGTTACTATACTGGAGTCCAGTTGGTGTGGTGGCAAGAAGGGGGAAGAGGAAGCATTCTAAAATCTTACAACCAAGCGTAAATGTGTGTGTTTGTGTCTTGGGCTGCGACCTTCACCAGTGACTTTCCAGTGGTAAAGCTTGTTTTTTCCACCTGATCTTTTCTCTCTCCCCTGGATCTATTGCCTTGAAGCTCTGACATCTGTTGACTCTATTCCTCACCCCACCCCCTTAGGAGAAACGGAAGTCTACAGGGTGCCAGAGTGAAAGGAATACCCTTCCTCAAATGGGATAAAGTGCTGGGATAAAGTCTTTCCCTCCAAAGTAGTAGACCTTTGTCGTGGGAAAATCTCTTGGTGCATGTCACAATGATTATTTTTCCTCTTCCCATGCCAAAGCCATGAGGGAATCTTCCACAGATCTTCACCATGAAACCTGGTGTGGTCCTTGGAGGTAAAGTTCACAAACGTGTGGGGTCCCCCAAGACTAAAGTGCTCAGGAATTTCTCACTCTCAGGCTAGTCTACACTCAGCCTCCAACAACTCATCAAGATTGCTATTTGAGTGTTCTTGATAGTTCATGGCTCCAGCAACTTCAGGGGCAAGGCAACAGATCTCAGTTCTATCTCCCCAGAGTTGTGCATCTCTCCAGCTTTCAAGGGGGAGCTTTTCTTGCAACCTTAACTCTCCGATGAGCACAAGAAATGCCATTGGTTTTCAGTGTGGTCCAGCTTTTTTCTTGTTGTGGAGATGGGAGTGGAAAATTCCAGGCTCTCTACATGTCAGATATTAAACCAGAAATAACAACATGTTTTAATGAAGAGATGTATGAATGAATAATAAAAGTAAAAAATACATTCTCAAATCAGTCTCAGAGTTTGACTTTTCTACCACAGCTGAAGACCAGGACTGAAGTCAGTGCTAGCAAACTGCAGGAAACAATCTAAGAAGCAAGCTTAGGGTCAAAATAGCATAGAGAAATAACAAACTTTTTATATGTTTTGTATACCTATATTTCCATATAAGAGGATTCAGTGACATGATGCCATTCATGTGTGATTTCAACTCCTATATCTACTTAGTTGGTAATGTTTATATACCCAGAAAACACGTCATCCTCATCACCAACCAATTATGAAGCACCTACTATGGTCCAGAATTATTGGATATTCACAAAGGATATGATTGGTGAGCTCAGGGATTAGAACACCAGCTGGAGATGAAGAACATATGAATAAAGAGAGTAAATAACAGAAGTTTGTATAAAAATAATGAAATTTCAGGGCATCTGGGTGGCTTAGTAGGTTGGGCGTCTGACTTTAGCTCAGGTCATGATCTCACAGTCCTTGAGTTCAAGCCCTGCGTCAGGCTCTGTGCTGACAGCTCAGAACCTGGACCCTGCTTCAGATTCTGTGTCTCCATCTCTCTCTGCCCCTCCCCTGCTTATGCTCTGTCTCTCTCTGTCTCAAAAATAAATAAAAACATTAAAAAAAATTTTTTTAAATAATGAAATTTCATATATTGCTAGAGGATGTACATTGATTCAACTGTATGTATAATATTTTAAATACTTATATGGATAATTTATTGAAGTATGGATTTATAGTTAAATATTAACTAAAAATAAATAACTCAAAGCAGTATGTGTTAAGTGCCAAATGAGTGGCAGAGGAAATTGCCGCAGAAGATGGAAGAAGCTATGTGCATGCAGCAGTTGGCTGGGTACTGGTCATCACCCCTCATTTGCAGGCCCCAAAACATATCTTCGTAACATGAACTGGCACTACTTAATCTCAGTTTCAGCTGAGCACCTCCTCATCAAATATATGTCATATTATAAAATGAGGTTTGAGACCACCAACCATTGTGTGATCCTTTGCCGATTGTTATCTTCAGCTAAAAGAAATTGAAGAGGCCAAGAAATCCCAAACTTCCTTGTCTTTCCACCAAAAGGAAGGTATAGAGGGTATCTGGCTTTTGCCTCAATCTCTGAAAAAGGAGCTTTAATAAGATCTCCAGCAGCTTAATATGTTTGTGCAAAGAGTTCAAGGACCCACCAGGGTGATGTCTAACTGATGCCTGGAAAGTCTGAAGTCCAGAGATTTGCAGGTGTGTGCTCTACTAACATGAGATCATCACAGACTTCCTGCAAAGCTGTAGTGATATCAATCAGGGGTTAACCATGGGATTCCTAGGGCTTAAGGAAAGAATCATAAGCAACTTAGATGAGATGTGTTCCCCACATCAGAGAAACTGGGGATAATTCTTAAGAACACCTATATGAATGTACTATGAGAGAAAGGGCCAACTTGAAACACTCACAATTCCAGAGATTGCTTCTGCCCCCTCATAACAGCACAACTCCTACCTCAGAGCCCTTGCATCTGGTGTTCCTTCCATCTGATGCTCTCCACCAGGTGTCTGTTAGCTAGCGTCCTCGTCTTTTTTTGGGGGGTCTTTAACCAAAAGGCATCCCTCAGTGAGGCCTTATCTAGCTACACTGCCTAAAAGTGCTGACATTTTATGTCCCTGCTTTCTTTTTTACCTTAGCTCTCTCTAAATGTTGCACTTACATGTTTTGTTTTATTGCTTTTCTCATCCACTAGCTTGTAGGCTCCACAAATACAAGAATTTTTGTCTATTTGATTTACTACTATATCCCCAGGTCCTAGCATAATGCCTAACACACATAAGCATTCAATAAATATTTACTTAATGAATGAATTAACAAGTGAATAGAGGAGTGAACAAATTGACAAGGTCTATGAGAGACAAAAGCAAATGACTTTCTGATTATTCTCTGTGAGACTTCTTTATTCAACATGCTAACTACGCTTGTTT
This sequence comes from Lynx rufus, assembly GCF_022079265.1. Taxonomy (NCBI): domain Eukaryota; kingdom Metazoa; phylum Chordata; class Mammalia; order Carnivora; family Felidae; genus Lynx; species Lynx rufus. The sequence continues at coordinate 16,443,448 of NW_025814837.1, forward strand.
CTGATAACCTTGTGGTGCTTACAATGGTATATTACACAGGAATCAAAAAGTGTAGGTGATTCAAATGTCATGAATGTCATGAAGACTTCTTGTGGGGGCTGGAATTCAATCTAGGTCTTAAAAGAACTGATAGGAGCTGAGAGACACCAAAAAGGCCTTTGAACAAAAGTGAAGAACCAAGAATGTCCATGAAGTACTCACTGAAATATGAATAGATTCATTTGCCTAAAGCAGAAGGTTTTTTTAAGTTTATTTATTTAATTTGAGAGAGATAAAGAGAGAGAATGTGTGAGTGAGGGGCAGAGAGAGAGAATCCCAAGCAGGCTCCATGCTAACCACACAGAGCCCAACATGGGACTAGAACTCACAAACTATGAGATTATGACCTGAGCTGAAGTCAAGAGTCAGATGCTTAATGGACTGAGCCAGCAAGTTGTCCCTAAATCAGAGGATTTTGTAGAGAAAATAAGCCTTTGGAAGGAAACTGAGAGTATATAGTCACTAATGACAGTAGGCCTTAATGCTATCCTAAACCTATGTGTGGCACCAGCCTTTGCATATAGCCGTGAGTTGGTTTCAAGTTAACAGAAGAGTTAAGAGATAAATGGGTCAAGGCTGAGGGTCAGACTTTAAGGACCAGAAACACTGAGACTCTTATAGAAGCCCAGCCAGTGTGTGCTTGTCTGGTAACCAATGAAGGCATCTATGAGGTCTGTCATGAGATCGGGTGAGGCATTGGAATAAATACATTCTATGGCCCCTGCATCTCCAGTATTTTATGACTCTGTGGTTTTGTTCTCAGGCAGGATATTTCAGGGCTTGGAGAAAGGTGTTGCCCATTGAAGACCCTGCTGAATTCTAGCAGCCTTTGAGACTCCCAGTCTCTGACTGGTCAAGGCTGGGGAAGCCAGTCGTTGCACTGTTCATAGAAGAAGGTAAGAGACCTTACCTTCTTTCTGCCTTGGGCAGGCTTGCCTCTATGACCTATCTGTTTGCATCTGCTCCTGTGATTTTTATTTAGATGTGAACTTCACTCTTGACTAATAAGTTCTTCCACACCCTGACTCAAGACAATTTTCTCGGCTCTAAACTTTTCTGTAGTCTTTGATCAAGATCATCATTATCATTACATTCTGCCCATATTAAGGTGGGTCACTTAGCTCGGCTTTGCATTTTCTTCTCGATCCTTCCTTGACTCATGCATAAATGGACTTTTAGTCTTCATTTTTATTGATTGCTGCTTATAGTTAAGCTTACCATCATTTCTGATGAGTCCAAGCTTGTGTGAGGCCTTTCACTTTTTAAGTAAGACTCATTGTCCTGACTTAAAATCCTTTTGGCCAAAATTTAAACCGACCAGACCCCCTTTATTATCTTTTCAACAATTCTCCTTTATAGGCCTTGTCACAATTTATAGATGTTTATTATAATATATATGCATTTATATATATGTTTATTTAACAGCTGTGAGTCCCCTGACTACTCTATAAGTAACATGAAGTCAGAAGAATATCTATTTTATTCACCACTATGTGCCCAGCACCTAGAGCAGTGTCTGGACCCTCAAATATTCAATTAAAAAAAATATGTTATTGAGTATATTCCCTAAAGGATGAATGCCCCTTTTGCCTCCTTTTTCTGAACAGCTTGTTTATTTTATGACCCTCTTCCTACTTCTGCCAGCCTGTTCCTGGTCCACGATAAAGCTCTTATTTACACACCCACTTTTTAAAATTTGGCTACAACACAAAAGGTAAAGAATTACAGCACAAATCATAAAGAAATACTTTGTGGGGCGCCTGGGTGGCTCAGTCGGTTGGGTGTCTGACTTCGGCTCAGGTCATGATCTCGTGGTCCGTGAGTTTGAGCCCTGTGTTGGGCTCTGTGCTAACAGCTCAGAGCCTGGAGCCTGTTTCAGATTCTGTGTCTCCCTCTCTCTCTGACCTTCCCCCATTCATGCTCTGTCTCTCTCTGTCTCAAAAATGAATAAACGTTAAAAAAAAATTAAAAAAAAAAAAGAAATAGTTTGTAACAGAAAAGAGAAAATTAAAAAGGGAATCATTTTAACCACCATAGTTCCTCCCCATCTTCCCAAATATAGTCCATCAAGAGAAGGGCCGGTTCCTTGAATAGTGTCCTGGAGCTCACTGAATTTGGACTGGAGGAGCTGGAAAGAAGAGGAAAGCCTTCCAAATCTAGGTCCTCTTAGAAAAAAGGCACAGTCCTTGACAGTTTTTCCCACTGGGACCTTCAGACCACCAAAAGAGAGGGCTCTTCTCTCTTCCTGGAGTTGTTATGAATTTAATAATAGTCTCAGGGACCTGAGTGGTCATAATTCACCTTGAATCACATGTCGCTAGCACACGGTTTGTGTGGAAATTCGTTTCTCCTGTGGACATATGAATTACTTCAGTTACATGAAATTGGCAATCTGTCCATAATCTCTTTAAATCCCTTTCCTGCTTTATCAGAAATGGGTAAGAACCGTAGAACACCTTCTTCCTGACTGAACAGTTTTGTGTTCCTCTAACTAGCAGTATTTCTCGGCCACCGGGCACCAACATCCCATAAACTTGGGCCCATGGGTCCCCAAACTAAGACCAGGTCTCCTGGGTTAACTACTTCTTACACCTTGAGAACGTCCAAATGTGACTGGTATGGGGACTATGTTCATATCTTCTTGGTATGCCATTTGAGAGCAAGATGCATACCTGCGGCTCTTTTATATAAAGTTCTATATTTTTAAGTGCCATTGGATTCCTTCTCATGTCTTTATTATGTGTTTACTGCAACTTTGATAAATTCCTTACACAAATTCTAAGGAGGATTTCTCCCTCAGACTGGTGTACTGCAGTGATGATTCTGATGTCTGTGCCTCCCCATCAGAGTTATTGATTTAACTGGTGCATAGTAAAGTCCAGGTATCAGAATGCTTAAAAAGTATCCAGGTGAGGGGCGCCTGGGTGACTCAGTCGGGTAAGCGTCTGACTTTGACTCAGGTCACGATCTCACAGTTCATAAGTTCAAGCACTGCATTGGGCTCTCTGCTGTCAGTGTGGAGCTCGCTTGGAATCCTCTGTCTCCCCCTCTCTCCGCCCCTCCCTAACTCACACGCTCTCTTTCTCTCTCAAAAAGAAATAAACATTAAAACAAAAAAAAGCAGGCAGGTGAGGATCACCTCCAGGTGATCCTAACAGGGCTGGGAACCACTGATCTAGAGAGGAACATCTCAAAACTTAACATATATGAGACTCACCTGGAAATCTTACGAACCTGCAGCCTCAGTAAGTCTTGGGTAAGGCCCAATATTCTGCATTTCTAACAAGCTCCCAAGTGATGCCAGTATTCCTAATCCATAGACCACACTTCAAGTAACATGATTCATTGAATAACACATAACTATTTAAATATGAACTTTTGTTACTCTATGAAGTAAAATTAGATGAAAGTAAAAATTCAGGTCCTCAGTCACACTAGCCACATTTCAAGTGCTCAGGAACCACATGGGGCTAATGGCTCCTGTGTTGAACAGGGCAGAGTAAAAAAAATTTCTGTCCTAGAAAGTTCTACCGGACAGTGCCAGTCTAGACCCATCATTTTCTTGTATTTCAGTTTGCAAGAAATTACATTTGCCAAGCCTACAGCTAATGTGTTTCTGCAGCACCCAAGGGCTTTAATAACACATGTATTTTGTATGCATTTTTGCTTTGGACTTTGCCAGGCAAACTTCTTCCCGGAAGATAGTGGGAGGTCCTACAGAAACCTTTGATTTCAAGACCAGCTTTTGGCCTCCGTAGTTGATTTATAGTATTACTATTTTTGTGGTTTCTTCTGTTTTAGTTAAGGCAAATTTTATTAAAGGTTTGAGTGAGTTAATTTACCCTCTCTGGTTATTTTTAAACTCCTTTTTAGTAAGGTGTTGTTTTTTTTTGTTTTTTTTTTTGCGCCACTTTCTTTTACCGACTTATTTTACCAGCATTGCCTGAAAACTAACATTGTCATGGTATTTGTTTATTGTCCCTGCACTCGGGTCTAGCCACCTGCTCACCCTTCCCTAAATCCATTCAACTCTAGCAGAGTAGAGTACTCGTAGTCCGGTGCCGTTCAGATGCTATGGGAGTTACGGAAGAAATAGCAATGGTGCTTCCCCCTCACCGAGTTTATAATTGAATAGAGGGCCTATGATGAGACAAGTAAAACTCAAAATCTCATTAAGCTTCTCACAGTGGCTAGCAAGTGGTAACACATTAAAACATTAAAACAGATGAGTTTCTCATATTAGCCAGCTATCACTGAACAAAGGGTAGCATCCAATAAAACGGTACACGGGAGAGGTGGGATTAATGGAGGGAGGGGAGGCCACGGTAGGGTCAGGGGAGGGCTGAGCTATGAGAGGGCTGCACGCTGAGTAGGGTGCAGCCCTGCTGGGGAAGGGACTCGGGGAAGGCGGCTGCCTCAGGAGGAGAGGACACAGTGAAGATGGAGGCATGAAAGAAACAATGAGGTAAAACGGGAGGTCAGTGGAAGTGATTGACAGATTTCAGCAGTCACACAATTCTATAGAAAGCCATGACCCTATGTTTATTGCACCTTCACCAGGACAATCGTGCCCTCAGACGGAGAGGTTGTAAGTGTGAGGAATGAGCCAAGGATGCAGATGGGCCACGGAAGGAACGGGCTTTGTCCTGATGCTTCCTGAGCAGATCTGTCTGAACAAGTAATGCAAAAGAGAGCTTAGGTCTCCACAACACAAGGCCGATAGGACTGGGCCAGAGGGACTGGAGAGTCAGTTCTATTCCCAGTGTGACCCAGCGATCTGAGGGTGCTCTTGGTGCCTGGGCCCCACCCTGTGCCTGCTTCCTACAGAGCAGCTCCATTTTTGTCTGTTTACATATAGACTTCTGTAGACCACTGATCAAGACATTGTATTTGTTAGAATACTCTCAGCCATTGCCGCAGAGCTTCTCTTTGACTCTTAAACCCTTACATTCATCTTAGAAATTAAAATGTGTGAGAGAGGGGAAGGCGGAGGGAGGCAGTTATGGGGGTGGAGAGAGAGCACACGCACTATGGCCCACCTGGGGCAGAAGAGGAAGAGACTGGACGTCTCCACTAAACCAAGCCACAGAGAGCCCTTTCCCAGAACTCATCCCTGTTAATGAGACAGGGTCACGAAGATCACCCACCCTGCTTTGTACAGGAAGCTTATGAAGAAAGTTGGTGGATCAAAACTTGTGTATCCACATTAGCTATCATTCTGGAAAATCATACACATACTTGAATGACAAATGACACTGGCTTTGTTCAGCCACTTTGGTTCTTTAAAATTCCTTCTTTAGTGCCCAATGAGCTTCTAGGCATACCTGTCCTAAACCTCTGGGAACGAGTGTCTGAGCATTCGGTGCTTTGCGGCACACACCTCTGGAGTGAATGCCCTGTTGTGGGAAAGAGGTGAGACATGTTGATTTGAAAGGCAGGCGGGAGCCAATTCGTGAGGCTTCAGCTCATGTACCCTGGGTCATCACCTTCGGGAAAGACTAGCCCTCCTGACATATGCCCTTGGCCAGAAGGTCAACACAGAAAACTCTTCATTCTGAAAACAGAGCCCTCCGGCTGAGAGAAATAACCCAACCATGATTTAGAGAGAAGCCTATTTCTCTTTTCAAATTTTCCAACTTGACATGTTGCTGTAGTGCACTTCACATCTGATTACATTAGTCACATCACATTATACCGTATCAGATGTGACATGATGCAAAGGGACTGTGAACTGTGTATAAAGATGTACCAGCAGCCAATAACTTCAACCCATTCCTGATGCAGGAGCTGAGCTGCCTACCTTCCTGGTAGCCCTTTGTTAATTCAGAGAAAGCATCTGATTCTCTTGTCAAGACGGGGTCCCATAAGTCCTTACCTGAGTCATCTGTGGGAATAGACATGATTCTAGATCTCTTACTTAAATCAGGGCCATTCTTGCTATCCTAGGACCAAATCTAGAATTTTGCCTCTCCCCAAACTCCCAACAATAATGCCTTTCATGTGTCTTATGCTTTATAATTTGCAAGGACTTTCAAAGTCATCATCATTTCATTAACATTCTACATCCTTAGAAGCCAAGACTCAGCAGACTCTTCCACATTTGACTAGGTGATTCCGAATGTTCAAGAGCATCTTCCTCTGACCAGAATCTCAAGGGCACAGGGTGGGACAGGACATAGCCCACTATCTGAGTCTTCCTCTTTGTGGCACAGAAAAAATCAGCTCACCTTTTCCCTGTATGGCCTGTGTCTTCATGATGGACTGCTTGAATTTGGTGTTTAAATTGACTCAATTTTACTTTAATCTAAATAGTGATATAAAGGAAACGGCTGGAGACATATTACAACACTGGCACACTAACTTCAAGATTAAAATTAAAATATTATCCTGGTTTCCCCATAGGGAAGAGCAAAGAAAATGACATATAAGTCTGACCAGCCACAGTTTGGTGAGAACTAATGTAATTTCTTTTTCTTTTTCTTTTTTTTTAAATTTTTTAACCTTTATCGATTTTTGAGATAGAGAGAGAGAGCATGAATGGGGGAGGTTCAGAGAGAGAGGGAGACACAGAATCTGAAACAGGCTCCAGGCTCTGAGCTGTCAGCACAGAGCCCGATGTGGGGCTCGAACTCACGACTGTGAGATCATGACCTGAGCCAAAGTCGGACGCTCAACCAACTGAGCCACCCAGGCGCCCCGAGAACTAATGTAATTTAAAGGTTGAACTTGACTCTTACTACAGGGTGTCTTTCTTTTGTCATTTTCAAAGAAATAAAAAAAAAACTCTCCTTCTCAGGTTTTGGCTGCAAGTATCAGAATCTGTAATAAATTGCCTTTAAAAAAAATAAGGAAATGTATCAAAAGAAGAAGTTCCAGAAGTGGAATAGCTCCAGAATCAATTGCTTCGGTTGGTGAATCTTGTTATGAAGAACCCAACATTTTGGCTCTGTCTTCAGCTTCAGGCAGGGGAAAGGTTGTTGCTGGAGTTCCAGACTTGACATCCCAATACAATGACTTCCAGAGGAACAATCAGGCTCTGTCTTCTTTTCTTAGAAGAGAGGAAACTCTTCAAAGAACCCTTATCCTTACCCTAAAAGACATCCCCTTGAATACATGGGCCATGATCATGCCACATATACCCATTTTTAAGTCAGCTTTTGCCAAGAGGAATAGAATCACTAATAACTAGACAAGGAAAGCAACCACAACCATCATGATGTTGCAACTGCCATAGAAGCAAATACTGGGAAACACCATGTAGATGGCAGAAAGGGGAAACTGCAGTGGAATGAGGCAACTGGGGAAATGCCCTTGGCAAAATTCAGCCTGGGTTTATACTCCTTTTGTGGTGGGATGGGCAAGAGCCACGGGCCCACCATGTAATTATCACATACCACCAACCACGATGGGCTCTCCCTACCACGCTGCCCTAGCCTACCTTCACATCTGGAAGAGAGCCAGCATTCAACTTCCAAGAACAGCATACAGTCTCCTCCTCAGGGCAGGTCACCACCAATTGTTATTTGTGAAATATGGATGTATTCTGCCTTTTATACATCAGATATGTATGTATATTTGAAAGCAGCAGCTGTGAACCTCCCAAGATGATTCTTCTCCAAGCAAAATATCTCCAGTTTCTGAAAACATCCCTGCTATGTCAGAGGTTGAACTTCTTGACTCCACTAACTACCACCCAGGCCTATACTTTGAATTTTACTGGCTAACTGCCCTCAGTTGCTAGTCATTGGAACTTTGGTGTGTGTTAAATGTTTCCTAAAGTTTCTGAGAGAGAACCAGGAGACAATGGAGAGAGAAGATACAACTAGAGTAGGCTGACATTTTTAAAAGCCTGCAAAGAAGAGTGAGGCATTAAAGACACATCTTGCCGATGATGCCATCCTCCCTAAGATGCAAGATATTTTGGTGTTGTGTTGCAGCTCAAGGGAGTGCAGGGCAGCCTGGGCAAAATGGGATGAACTGAGATAGGTAGTTTCTGGGAATATGGACTTTGCCAGCAAATACTAGAAAGAAGTCCTGACTAGTAGGTAGAACGAATTCATTCATCCATCCACCAAATATTTATTGAATGCCTACTATGATCTAGGCACTCCACTAGATGTTGGATATGCAGTTCAGAAAGTGCTCAACAATAAACATCTGTTTGTCAGGCTATTAGCTGGAATGAAGCAGGGGGAGGGAAAGGTGGACAATTCAAAGGATCAGAGGGTGTCCCAACATCCATTTGAAGGACGACATGAAGAATAGAAGCAGGCAATATCCAGTCCTACAGGAGTTAAGTTATAGGGAAAGCTATATGCCTCTTGACTCCAAGTAGAGGACTGATGATGAAAGTCTTCAGTTCTAAAGGAACAAAGCATATTGAGAGCCACAAAGAGCAAGACAAGGACCCAGCTGCCATGATTAGGACACAAAGTGGAGACTGGACCTTGTGCACGTGAGAGAAGCACCTTTATGTAAACTGGAGTTCAAGGTCACAACTGAGTGATGATTGACCTATGCTGATCCCAAAAGTCAGACCACAAAACCCTCCCAGGCTGAGATCAGGATTGGTCCTGGATCCCAGAGCCTGGAGTGGATCTGAACCCATATGCAAGGGTCACATAGTTCCAGAGGGCAGTATTTCCTAGTCACAGACCACCACGCTCCCTCTCAGCCACTCCTCTTCCTTGACATGCCAATCCTCATTTCTTCAATTTGGGAGCTGTTGTGGCCCATTAGATCAAGCAGAATGGTGCAATTTGCTTCCTCAGGGCGGCTTCTCAGTATTACCAAGTTACGCTTGAATGAGACATTGTGCTTCTCAGCATTACAGGAACTACTCACCAAGAAGAGAGAGAATTGCTGTAATCTAAAATTTAAGATGCACACATAATGCATAAATTGACTTCAAACCACTTAAATCTAAGCAGAACTAGGATGGTTGTATAATTTAGCTGGACCTACCTCTGAAAGGTATAAGGCAATATTCGTCCCAAGTATAAGATGTTTGCCAACAAAATACTTTCTTCTTTTATCACCCTCTTTTCTCCCTTGTAAACGTGTCAACAGTTGCAAACTTCAGGCAATTGGTAATTTTCCAGCCCCACAACATTCGAGAGTGTTACATAAATGCTTAATACTCCTCAATTTTAATTAACAGCCTCGGCTGATTTGATTATTAGATTCTTGGAACTTCTCCTTCAAATACCAGCTCTTCATTTTTAAGATAGAAGGATATGGTTCTCCTCTAACCGGAGCAAATTGCTCCACGGTATACAAATAAATTCTCTGCTTCCCAGAACCGATGGCAAATTCACAAAGCTCCATAAAACTCATGCATGAATTGCTGCCGCAGCTGCATAATTAAAAGAAAACTAATATATTGACTAGTTCTGCTCAGAATAGCATTCATAAGTCACTGCTGCTTGAGAAAAAGCTTGTTGCTCAAAGGATCATGGCCAATATCAGTTTTATGATGAAAGAGAAAGCATGGCTGTGGCTTGCCTTGTCCAATCCTCTCCCAGATATCCCAAATGCTCCACTGGCTGGTTTTTTTTATGGAAGTCTTGAACCATCATGACAACCATAAGGAAATAGTTATCCGATGTACAGATTTACCACCACAGTTATTGCTTTATCCTCGCTTCACAGGCCCTCTGCCTCCCAAACCCAATCCATAGAAGGCTTATTTTTAGCAGTGACTAAAGGGCTCCATGCTCTAATTTATGCACACATATAAAATCAATAATTACTTAGTCGACCTTTTCATTCGTCTACATTTGGCCTGGCGTAATGGAAGCTGCCCACACAGTTCCCATCGAGAATGATAAATAGGAGACAGTAGTGTGTCTCTATCTTCTCTCTAAGGGTTAGACGAGACCAGAGGCAGCTCAGACCTCAGCTGGTCCTTGAACTGAGCCATGCCAACTTTTACGTGAGGCAGATTTCATTCTGATGAGCCTCCTGCTACCTTCCAAAGAGTCACCTTAACTTCGATTGTGATCCACTCTGGCTAGGTGCAGGACTCATGCCTTATGTTTGCCTGCCTAATTAACAAGAGCAGTTCTTGCAATGAACACCAATGGATAAAGAGCACAATTCCCAAAATGGGCACAAGGCAAAAGGCTGTTTGGACAAAAAGTCAGCAACAGCACCCCCCCCCCCATGCAAGGTGTGGAATAAAATGTCCTTAAGCCCAGAGAGATGACTAGAAACATTTTCCCATGTCTAACTCCTTCCAACCCCCCTTGCAATGTTGGAGGTCTTCCCACCATCATCCAACACCTCTATCAGGCTGATTTCCTACTAAATTATTTGTAATTATACCCCCACTTTGTTTTTAAAGACTGGAATTGTGGCTTATAGAGTGGCCCTTTTCTTTTTCCTGAACTTGCTCAAAAGAAGAAAGTAACTTTATGTGTATTACCATGACTTTTGGCGGGGATATCATAGCTTTTTTTTTCTTTAGTCTTAGGATTAAACTCACCAGCAAGCCTAGATCCTAGATTGCATTTCCCTGTTAGCAGAGCAGAGTGGAGACCCCCATGCCTGTATCTTGAACTCTATGCCATTGTCCTCACTGAGTGAAGTCCTCGGGCATCTTTGTGAAACAGCTTGAGCAGACAACACAAAGAGCCCCTCCGCCATCATAAACTGCACCCCAGTGAGACCTAGAACTTGCATTGGCACTTTTAGTCTGTTCTCTGTGTCTACAAGTCGATGACCTCTTCTAGATCCACTGAAGGAACTAGGTTATATATAGGAGCTGATGAATTGGTGAAGTGCCTAATAATTATAATAATAACAATATTACTATCTTAACTACCTTTTATTGAACATTTATTATGCACTTATTATTTGCTAGGCACTTTAAGTTCTTTATATGTATTAACTCCTTGAATCCTTATCACAACCTGGGGTGTAGGAACTATTAGTGTTTCTATTTTGCTGATGAAACTGACATACACAGAAGACAAGTGACCTTGCCCAAGGACACAGAGATAGTAAGTGGTAGAACTGGGCTTAAAACCTAAGCAGTCTTTTTCCAGGGTCCAAATTCATCTGTGAAGCTCTCACTCTTTTAGAATTCTGCATACATTATCTGATTTAGCCTCATAACAGACTCTGCTCTCCCATGCCTGTTTTCCATCTGATGCACTATAGTGCCTCTATATTTTCTGCCTGGTAATATGGGACTTCTTAAGAAGGTTTGAACTAAGGTTCAGCCAAGAGGGCCTACTAACTACCAGACATTCTCTGTCCCCACTCCCTGTGTTTATCAACCACTTTTTAGGAAAGTTCAGTATTCCTCAGCACGAATGTGTGGCATGCAAAAAGCACAGAGCACATCCAGCAAATGCCGACACAAGGGAGCGGTGGAGAAAAGATCACACGGCCTAGAAGCCAGGAGGGGAGGGAAAAGAAGGCAGAGAAGAGGCTTTGGAACACAAAAGCCCCAGACTCTCAGGGGCTTGATGGCCAGCTGCTCACATCTTTGCATAAAACATGGGCACAGAGCTGTCAGGGGACATAGTAAGTATGGCTCCCAGGGGCAGCCAGCAAATTGGAGAATGTGCCTTGGTGAAGAGAGGAGTTCAGGAAAAAGGGTAAAAAGAGGCTTTCCTCTTGCATGAGCCTAAGAAATGTATATTGCACAGAGCTAAGGGGAGAATCAGAACAATTCAAGTGCTAAGGCACTGCCTATGTTGCTTTAAATTCTCCTGGCAACATCTAACATCCTCACCAACGCAGAGGGGAATCTAGCCACCTGTCAACCCCAAGACGCACTACCGACTGTTCAGGGAGATATTCTAGACAGGAAGGAGCCTGCCACAATAATTACAGCACATCGTGATGGCCTTAAACAGTACCACACTCAGTGCATTATGTAAGGCCTTTTGTCAGCCCCTCTGAAAGCCATCAGCTAACTGGGCATGCTTTATTGGCCAAAGAAACTGATGTTTGGCTTTGGGTGATTTGTGGAATCTGAATTCTCATTATTCTAAAAGTATTACAGTCCACAATTGAAAACCTCCAAGGAAGGCATGCCAGGTGCCAGAAATGACAGAGAAATCTAGGGACACTAAGATTGTTTAATTACACACACAGGATTTTTAATGGATTCATTCCACTTGAGGACTGTGCAAGTATTTTAAATTTTAAAATTAAAAATAAAACCTTAAATACTTTTATTCAGTGACTGAAGCAAGCTTAAGAACTTGACAATTATTTACAGTATAATTAAAATAGAACCAATGAGTAAAAAACAAACACAAAAACAAAAACAAAAAAAACCTCTGTAAGCTTATGAACTGGACATTCCAAATCAGATGACTTCTCTCTCTCTCTCTCTCTCTCTCTCTCTCTCTCTCTCTCTCTCTCCCCCCCATCTCCTCTCTCTCTCTCTCTCTCCCTCAAGACTAACTGGAGAAGATGCGACATCAGTCCTACTCCTCAGGAAAACAAGGCTGAAAGAAAGATGTCCTGTTCTGGCTTTCTTCACTCTTATGCAGAGAGAGGACAAGATATTACAACCAGCACGACTGGAGAGTTTGAGAAGTTGATTTATGGGGGTACATTAAAAGAATTAAATATGTATAACCTGGTTAAATGATGACTGGCAGGGGATATAGTGTGTATCTACTAAATTTTGGAGGTGTGAACACTAAGAATATAAGGAACTGTTTACTGTAATTCAGGAAGACAAGTTATTAAAAGTAAGGAAGTCAAAGGATTAAAAACAGTCTGAATATGGAGAAATCCTTCATGATAGGGAGACCTAGAGAGTTCATGATTCATCTCCCAGGGGGCAGTGGTGGAGATATATCATCTGAGACCCTGAAATGAGGCTTGTCAGAATGGTCTCAAGTCAGAACCATCGGGGTCTGAGGTGACCACAGGACATGTGCATCCGTGGGTCCAAACCCTGAATGCACATCAGAATAAAGACAGATGTTTTCTAGCATCACCTTGGAGATTCTGAGTCAGCAATTGTGCTAGAGTATTGGAATCTGTATATTTAAAGAGCTCCTTAGGATTTCAGCAAAGCAGAAGTAATGAGTATCACACTTACCTACCCACCATAACCAACTATAAAACTAGACAAAATTTGCAAGCATTTCAAGATATACACAGAATAAGAAAAACAAAAAGGTGAGCTCCATGTTCATCTCTGTTTTCTGCCTTGGAACACTTTTTAATTAGGAAAGGAAAATGGAACCCAATCATAGGTCTTATTGGGAAGAGTATCATGACCATTAAGTGACATAATCCATGAAAAGCACTTAACAGGGGCGCCTGGGTGGCGCAGTCGGTTAAGCGTCCGACTTCAGCCAGGTCACGATCTCGCGGTCCGTGAGTTCGAGCCCCGCGTCGGGCTCTGGGCTGATGGCTCAGAGCCTGGAGCCTGTTTCCGATTCTGTGTCTCCCTCTCTCTCTGCCCCTCGCCCGTTCATGCTCTGTCTCTCTCTGTCCCAAAAATAAATAAACGTTGAAAAAAAAAAAAAAAAAGAAAAGAAAAGCACTTAACATAGTGACTAACATACACTAAAATTTCATACTATCGTTATTTTTAGAATTCATCTCCAAAATAATGGTTTTTCCCAAAAAGAACATTACCATCTTGCAGACTTCAGAAAAAAGCTTTTATTAAAGACACAGAAATAATATTTGAAGTTTTATAACTATAAAAATACATTTATATTGCCACTTATTTAGGGTATCTTTTATTTCTAAAAAAATTTTAAGTGTTTATTTATTTTTGAGAGAGAGGGGTGAGGGAGAAGCAGAAAGGGTGCAGACCCCGACATGGAGCTCGAATTCACAAACCGTGAGATCACGACTTGAGCCGAAATCAAGAGCTGGATACATAACTGACTGAGCCACCCAGGCACCCCAAGTATCTTTTATTTCTAAGTTCAGTTAGAGTTTGAAGTTGCAAAGACAGCTGGAATTTGTGGGGCAGACACCAGAGAGGAGACACCTGCCCAGAGAAGGACCCCTTACATATAGAGATTCCCTTACATATTTGGTCAAACATTAACATGCACACTGACAGGATTAGATTTTGTGACACCTAGCAGAGAACAGCAACTGGCGAGTTGTGGACAGAATGGACATTTTGAAAGTGCACAGGAGTGGGACATGTTGAAGTTCTGACCACCCAGAGTGGAAAGAACTCTCTGAAAACCTCAGGCATTTAGTTAAGACTTCAAAAGACCACACCTAAGTAGCAAGATTACTCTAGACACCTCTAACAGGTCCTAAAGCCAAGCCTCAACAGAATCAAGATGTCTAGGGGTACAAAACTCAGCTTTCTTTATTGAAAGGCAAAAAATATATTTTCAACAAAATAATATTCACAATGTCTAACACAATAAAAAATTATTAGACATCAAAAAAGCAGGAAAATGTGATTCAAACCAGAGAGAAGAACAACCAATACAAACAGACCCAGAGAGACTACATATTGGAATCAACAGAGGATTACTTTAACACAACTATTGTAAATATATATAGTAATTTAACGGAAAAGATGGACATATGAGTAAACAGATGAGGATTCTCAGGATATAAATGGGAACTATTTTAAAAGAACCAAATGGAGATTCTTGAATTAGCATAATATCTGATGGGGCACCTGGATGGCTCAGTTGGTTAAGTGTCCAACTTCGGCTCAGGTCGCAATCTCATGGTTTGTGAGTTTGAGCCCCCATTGGCTCCCTGCTTGGGATTCTCTGTCTCCCTCTATCTCTGTTCCTCCACCCCCTCTCTCAAAAATAAATAAATAAACATTAAAAAAATAGAATTAGCAAATATCTGAAATTTAAAACTTCAGTTGGTGAGCTTGAGAATGCATTAGAAACAAAAAGAGCTGCTCACCATACTTAAGACAAGCAAATAGAAACTATCCAAACTGTAATACTAAAAGAAACCAACAGGAAAAAAATAAACAGAATCTCAGTGATGTGATACACAATGTCAAATAGGCTACTATATGTGTAATTAGAATGCCAGAATAAAAGGATAGATTGGAGCATATTGGGGAGAGATTGGGCCAGAAAAATCATATTAAAAGAGATAATAACCAAATATATTCTAAATTTGATGTCAACCCACAGATGCAAGAAGTCTTAATAGACTCTGAGCAGGATAAATATAAAGAAAACCCTATGTAGGCAAAACTTAGTAATATTACTAAATACCAAACATAATGAGAAAAATCCTAAAAGTAGTCCAGAGAATAAAAGACATGTTACATTCAGGGCAACAATGATAAAAATTAAAGGTGCTTTCTCACTAAATAACACAAGGCAGAAGAATAAGTGGTGACATTTTTAAAATGCTAAAAGGAAAATAGCTATCAACTGAGAATTCTATATCCAGCTAAAAGCACCCTTCAAAAATGAAATAAAAAGACACTTTTAGATAAACATAAACTGACAGAATTCATCAAGAAAAGATACACACTACCAAAAAGGTTAGAGAAATTCTTCAGACTGAAGGGAAATGATACCAGAACTCAGTCTTACATGAAAAAATGAAAAGTGATAGGAACAATAAACATACGGGTAAACAAAGGACTTTTTCCTGATTTTTATTTCTTTAGTATATCGTTGGGTTTTTTAAAATATTAACAATGTACTTTAGAATTTGTAACATGCATAAGAGAAAGTATATGCTAATAGGGACAAATGGAAGTATACCATTGTAAAGTTCTTACATGTGAAATGGTAAAATAGGAATTCAAGGTCAGCTCTGACAGATACATAGGAACACATATTATAATTCAGAATTAGCCACTTAAAAATAAAAAGATAGAGCTAATAAACCAATAGTGGAGATAAAATGTAATTTGAGAAAATTATTAATCCAAAAGAATGTGGAAAAGGAGAGAAAAATAGCAAAGAACTCATGGGACAAATAGAAAACAAATAGCAGGATGGTAAATTTAAACCTAACCACATTTTGGGGGCACCTGGGTGACTCAGTTGGTTAAGTGTCCCACTTCAGCCCAGGTCATGATCTCACGGTTCATGAGTTCGGGCCCCTCATTGGGCTCTGTGCTGATAGCTCAGAGCCTGGAGCCTGCTTCCCATTCTGTGTCTCCCTCTTTCTCTGCCCCTCCCCTGCTTGCACTCTCTCTCTCAAAAATAAATAAACATTAGAAAAAAAAAAAACCCTAACCACATTTTTGATACAATCACATTATATCAAAACGGATTAAACACTGCCATCAAAAGGTGGATATTATCAGACCAGATGGAAAGAAAGACCCAAACACATTAAAAAGAGATGACTTTTTTAAAATATGAAGACACATATTAGGTAAACGTAAAAAAAAAAAAAAATAGGAAGCATATGTTATGCAAACACTAATCATAAGAAGGCTGGAATGTCCATACAGTTATCAAAGTATACCCCAACACAAAAGAGAGATAAAGAAGAACATTTTATAATAAAGGATAAATTCCTCACACACACACACACAGCTTAAATGTGAATGAACCCAATAACAGCTCCAAGATACTTGGCACAAAAACTGTCAGAAATAAGAAATAGACAAATCCACAATTATTGCTGGAGATGATAGCGCTCAGTCATTGATCCAAAAAAAGGAGACAAGAAATCAGGAAGGATAGAGATATGAATAACACTATAAAACCTTCCCAGGTGAATCTAATGACGCCTGTTCCTGGACTTATGTTCAATAACCACTGATTTACTTCATCTCTTTAACTTTTAGCAGAATCATAGTAAATCCATTCCAATCAGATAACTCGCTAGTTTATTTTTTCAATTAGGAGGATAAATCCAGAACCTCTTCAAAGTATTACCTCTGGTATCTAACCAGGAAATTCTTTCTTTTTTATAACCTGAAGCCACATGATGCTGTTTAAATCCATTCTCTTCCCTGTGGTTTAATAATAGACTTTTTGAAATGAAGAGATTTTAAAGATCACATAACTCAAATGCTCCAATTTACAGAAGATACTTCACTGATTCTTTGTGGCCCAGCCTCATTGCTACATCCTTGTGTAAAGATAAGTGTCTTGGAAAGGATAAGTAACCAAGCCAGGATCAAGTTACTAAGTGTTAGAGTGTGGACTCTAACCTACACAGTCGAATTCTAAAGCCCATGATCTTCATGGGATACTTGGTAAATGCTTACTGAATTAGGGTAATAACTAAAGAAAATCTAGATACTGTAAGTTCCACTGATGCGTCTGCTTCAATATAGATTATTATGAATGGAGCCAACAGCCAAACCCAGATCTTTTGAACCCTAACACTTTGCACTCTACCACATTGTTTGAGAGTAGAGAAATTAAAATAAGGCAATTTGTTTTTAAATATTGTTGATTTTGATCTAATCCTTAGTTTTTCAACCTAATCCTAAAGTTGTGATTGCTTTGAATCAGATAAATTCACTTTGAAGCACAAGACAATGTGTGGCATCCCAATTTTCCATTTTAACCTCATTGTACCTAAAATCTAACCAGTGTCTTGAAATGACCAAGGGAAGTATCCTTGCTAAACAATAATGCTCACTGTGGCTTTTCAATGGCAAGCAAATACAATTTATGGTTGAATAGTCTGAACTGTTTTTAAATACGGCAGTTTTATTGTTCTCCCATGACTGCCTTCACCTTGTCAAATCTCCATTTCCAACCCCCAATATCCCAGCAAAACCCACTTTCCAGGCATTTTCAGTTTTTAAGTACTCATCCCATTGTGTTTCAACATTGTAATCTCTTCTCCAATTTAATATTTAACTTTTCCACTTACTTAAGGGCAGCTAGGCTTCAGCCCAACAAGAAAATTACATAATCCTCTCAATTCTCTTCTTCCCCAATCTTAGAGTTGGAGTCAGGGGCAAAATCTTTCTCTGGGACAATTCAAAATCTTCATGTGGCTTGGAGGTAGAGAAAGTAAGCATGCCATCCTCATCCTTCTTCTGGGAAGGGAAGAGAAAATCTTTTTGCCACAAATACTGCCCTCCAGTTGACAAACTCATTGCCCTCACTCATCCATCCAGTGATTTTCTTTTTTTTTCTTTTCTATTTTTTTTTTATTGTTTACTTATTTTTGAAAGAGAGAGGGTGAGGGGAAGAGGAGCAGAGAGTGGGGGAGGGGGGGAGGGACAAAGGATCCAAAGGTGGCTCTATGCTGACAGCAGGGACACTCATGCAGGACTTGAATTCACAAACTGTGAGATCATGACCTGAGCTGAAGTCAGATGCTCAACCAACGGAGCCACCCCAGGTGCTCCACACCCAGCAATTTACTTATACAGATTTGTAGGGTGGGGTGATTGTGAAGGTAGCAGAGAATGCATGGCTGCCTTTTAAGAGGGACATAATTGTTGAATCCTGCTACAGTCTGAATTGCACGCCCCCCAAAATTGATATGTTTAAGTTCTAATCTCCAGTACCTCAGAATGTGACTATATTTGGAGATAGGGTCTTTGAAGAGGTAATTAAGGTTAAATGAGATCATCAGGCTGGGATCTAATCCAATGTTACTTCTGAAGCAGAGATTAGGACACAGATATGTACAAAGGGTAGACCATGTGAGGACACAGCAAGAAGACAGCGATCTACAAGCCAAGTAGAGAGACCTCAGAAGAAACCAACCCTGTCAACAACTTGATCTCAAACTTCTAGCCTTCAGACCAAGAAAACATATTTCTATTGTTTAAGCCACCCAGTCGGTGGTATTATGTTATGACAGCCTTAGCAAACTAATACAGAACGTTTAGAAGATGGGGATAATTAGTGCTGATTTGTCTTCAGGTTTAGATTCTAGTTCTGAGGCCACAAGGTAAGTCTCACTCAATAATCAACATAAGAAATAAAAGTTAGCACATGTCAATATTGGAGAAATATAGGAAGAAAGATGCAGCCAATAGCACAAAAGGAATGGGCCAAAAGAGAAATGATAAACTAAAAGAAAGACTGGGCTGAGTTTTAGAATAATACACTAGTGAAACAATGGCAACATGATTGTCAACAAATTGCATTCACATAATGAAACCAATGCACAAGTTGAGACCACTGAGAACCTTGGCTGTGTCAAAACAGGAAAGTCAAGGTAATTCCAGGGCTGATAAATAGGGACAACAATAGAAAGTCAAATGTGTTAAACCACACACAAAGCATCAGAATCACAGAAGGCAGGACAAGCAGAGAACAGAGAACACACAAGTGTCACCTAATGAAACAGGAATTCTGATAATATCAAATCAATGATATTTTCTGGATCATGATCTGGTCCTAGTCAAAACAGGAGCAACGATTAAAGACAAATCCATGTGGAAGGATTTCAGGGACCACCTCCTGAATCTGAAGATGGTCTGATCAAAAGGATCTTCCCTATAAATCTGTCTTGAGCTGAAAACTTGGCTCCAAAGGGTTATACGTGAATAAGAGAATTTTGACTGAGTTTAAGAAATTATGTAACTTGGCAGTGATTATGTTAGAGTTAGGTGAGCACGATCCTTAAAGTCAGATATACCTAAATTCCAATTCGGGCTCTATTCCTTACTTGCAGTGTGCCTTAGGCAAGTCACTTAGTCTTTGGGAACCTCAGTGTTCTCATCTATAAGATGGGGATACCTTACATACATAACTGTGACTCCAATGCAATAGCATATGTATGCCTTCTTAAACAGGGGTTAATTGCCATATATTATTACTCAGTTAATATTAGCTCCCTGTTCGACCTCTGTTATCAAGGCAGCAGAAAACAGGGCTTTTAAAGGCTCAGACAACAGATAGCTAGATTTTGAGGCAAAAGGAGGGTTCCTGCCAGAGAAATGGAGAACTGGCAGGAGAAGGTGATTGCGGGTCATGGAGAAGGACACCAAAATAGATGTTACCGGTGTTGTCGGTTTCATGATCTTATTTAGGAAAAGTACACTTCGAGGAAGAATGTTTCTTCTCCAGTCATCGTGTGAGTACTGCCATCAGGTTGGGGGCCCTAAATCATGATCCAAGGATGGACCTGAGAAGATTAAACTATTTCTGCTCACCAGGCTGGCTAGACAGGCATCCCTTCGCACTCACTATGCCATAGGCAGAGCACTTCCAAATCTACACCTTGCTCTAAAGCATATGGTCCTCCCAGATAAAGAAAAGCGGTCCTCCAGTCAGTCCTAGAGAATGGCTGCCCTTGTCAGCTAAAAACCCCTCCAAGTCCATTTGTCTTGACCTTGATCAAAGTTTCCCTGCTGTGGATTGGGATATGGTGGTACAGTGTTTGATAGAAAGAATTTACTCTACAGAGAAAAATTCTAAGAGAGCCACCCAGAGGACACTGATTATAAAGTACTCATGTGACACAGCCAGCAATCCGCGCATCCAGATGTCAAAAGCTGGTTAATTAAGATTAACACATATTTGCTTTAGCAAGTCCAGTCAATCCAATTGCAGTATGGTTTTTTTCCCATTGTTCATTTCCACAGAACTTTCTTTGTCTCTGTAGAACAGCCATAAGTGGCAGAAATAACCAGAATTTCTCAACAGCCTTTCTCAAGCAATAGTGAAGATTAGCTCATTTATTTGAAAAAGGAAGGGGAAATTTTTAGGAAGGCATTTGATGGTCTAGCCTTCAAGCTACTGTTTTTAAACAGAAAGCATATGCCACCACTTCAAATGGTGAAAAAGGAAAGCTAACTGTTTGAATTGACCAAAGACGCAATGGCGAAGAAAGCTAGCTCAGGGCTGTGTTTCATTCACACTCCACCAGCTCACTTGGATAATAGGCTCCATCTTGACTTAGAAGGACCAGTTTCCCCACCGAGTCAGTCATAAATGCTGCTGCTGACATTTCCATTTCTCTATTTGCTTGACTATAGTACTAAGACCCAGAAAACAGGGCTTGTACAATTTGCAAATTAAGATGATTTTTCGGCAGCCATAAACTTCAAGCTGAAGAGGCTATTCAAAAAGCTGTGGTAAAGGAGGCAGTAACTGTTTTATCTTTTTCCATAAAACTCTAATGTGTTGGAGGGAAAATAAAGAAACCCCAGGTATAAACACTGCTATTGTAAGTTCAGTACACAACCTTTGTGATCTATCTACAACAAAGTTGAAGCTGTTGAATACGGTAATGATAAAATTCTAAACAGAACTCATGAGAGGAACCAAAATGATCTGAAAAAAAAAAAGAGTTTTTTAATGGGATTTATTAGCAAGACCATCCTTGGGAATTATAGTGACATACATAGAAGAGTTTTGCAAAGGCAAATTACACTATGTTGGGCATTATTCTACCTCAATTTAAAGGTAAAAGGCAAAAAACCAAAGGTCATCAGCCCAAGAGTATATTAATTTATATCTAATGTAGGGTTTTTTCCACACATGAAGAAGTCCAAAGGGGAAAAAATTATAGCTCCCACAAGAAACTTTAGGCAATAATCTTACATAATTTACAACATAAAAGGACATCTCTGTGTCCAGGAATTGTGGCTCATCAGCATTGTAAAAATGGATCCGTGCAACTCATTTGATGCAAAAGTCGTATTAAAATCTTCAGGCAGACGGCTGCCCCGCACAGCCCATTCCTCCCATTGCCCGCCACACTCACAACAGGTAATATTTATGGACACTCTAGCAGAAAGACAAATAACGTGACCTTTGGGGAAAAGAGGGCAAACTAAAAGGACAAGTCCAATTCTTCAGAACCCAAAGAAGCATCGCTCAGATGCCCCGATGAGGCCCGTGCCAGCTGGATTCTCTATCTAGCCCAGCACAGGCTCAGGGAAGCCCTGAACGATTTCATTATCTCCTGTCTTCCAAAGGGAGAAGGAGCCTGCTTTCCTATTTCATGATAATTGGATGAAGAAATGTGGGTGGGAGCACAATTCATTTCAGAGTTTGATGAATTATTTACCAATTAAAGAGACGAGCAGAGAAAGGGGAGGGCTACATAACTTTGATATGAATGTTCCTTTTATTATATTATTTATACACATGAAATTGTTGCTTTTATTAACTAAGAGGTTAATCACTTGAATGGGATGCTTTGCATCCTTTACAATCCCGTACACAGGCAAATTGGCTAATTTTATGTTAGGAAAATAACCTGGCAATTTTTCTAGTACTTATCTGTGTGGTGCAGTTTAATAACATTTTATAGTATGAAAAATGAGTAAACCAGCTGGGCTGCTGGTGTTACAAAGCCACTCTGTCTTAGTGGTGAGGAAAAGCGAAGAGTTCTTGGGATTCTGGTAGAGAATGAACCGCAAGGAAATGACCCTTTGCTGCCTATCAGGTGTCAACAGGACAGTGTATGTTACATGGAACCAAAGCACAAACTGTAGGATCATAAGATGTGGTCAGAGACTCAGTCCCTGCCACTCACTATCCATGTACTTTGGTCAAGTCACATGCTTTCTGAGTCTTCTCTTCATTTGTGAAATATGGGTAATCCAATTATTAATCTAAATATATTTCAAGAGCATCCTACGTACCCTCATTACACAGAGCACTGGGATCGTAGTGATGAACAAGACTGACAAGACTCTTGTCTTCTTGAAGCTTTTATTCTAGTGGGGAGAATAATACCCATCTAAAAAGCAAACTCAACATTTGCAAATTTTGATAAGTACTGTTAAAGATATATGTAAGGACAGTATAGTAATAGCAACATAATGGGACAAATGGTAGGTACAGTTACGGGGAACAGAGCATAATGCATAAATTTGTCAAATCACTAAGTTGTACACCTGAAACTAATATAACATTGTGTGTCAATTTTACTCAAAATTTTAATTAAAAAAATGAAATATACAGGAATAATTGGAAAGTAACACAGACCTATTATTAAATTCTTTTTTTTTTCAACGTTTTTATTTATTTTTGGGACAGAGAGAGACAGAGCATGAACGGGGGAGGAGCAGAGAGAGAGGGAGACACAGAATCAGAAACAGGCTCCAGGCTCCGAGCCATCAGCCCAGAGCCTGACGCGGGGCTCGAACTCACGGACCGCGAGATCGTGACCTGGCTGAAGTCGGACGCTTAACCGACTGCGCCACCCAGGCGCCCCACAGACCTATTATTGATAGGAGATTCTGAGAACTCTCTAGAGAGTGATAGTTAAGCTAAGACCTAAGCAATAAGGTAGAATACACAACTTATAGAGCCAACAGAACAGTATTCTGGGCAAAAGGAATTAAGTGTAGTGACATGATCTTGTTACTTTTTTGAAAGATCTGTCTCCTTTGTGCAGGATCAATTGAAAGGACACAAGTGATACAGCGTAGGGAATATAGTCAGTGGTACTGTAATAGTGTTGTATGATGACAGATGGTAGCGACACTTGTGGTGAGCATAGCATAAAGTCTAATCACTATGTGTACGCCTAAAACTAATGTAACATTGTATGTAAACTATACTTCAATTTAAACACACACACACACACACACACACACACACACGAGAGAGAGAGAGAGAGAGAGAGAGAGAGAGAGAGAGAGAGAGAGAGATGGAGACACTATGTATGGGGCCACTGCAGTAATTTAGTTGCTAGATGTCAGTGGCTTTGACTAGAATGTTGGCCATATATATGAAGACAAGAGGACAGAGACAAAGCTATGTTCTGGAGAATCATCTGTTCCTGGTGATGAGAAGATTATGTCCTAACACCTTTCACATAAAATAAAGGGAGAAGCTTATGATGACAGTGCCTTTAGTAGCTGAGAATATGCCAGTGCTAAATGCTGACACAAGACTGGAGATGTCCAGGTTTGGGAAACATTTACAAGTTCAGTTTGCACATAATTTTGAGGCATCTTTTGAGATACCTAAGTGGATATGTCAGGTAGGATCATTAGATATGTACGTGTAAGCTCAGGAAAGACCATGAGCTGGGAATATAAATTTGAGAATCTTTAAATTAGAAATGGTTTTTGAAAGCTGGTAATAATATCTTCCTTACATATTCTACAGGGCTTTTTTTATTATCTTGCAAGCTGCTTATCTCACTTAGTTAAGCTAAGCTAAGTTATGCTACAGTAACAAATACTTGAAAATATCAGTGGTTAAAGACAAGAAAGGTTGATTTCTTGCTCATGCTACATGCCTACAGCAGGTAGTCTGGGGCTTGACTCTGTATCTTTGTTATCATCACTAAGACACAGGCTGGCAGAATCACCAGATCTAGAGGATTGTTGGTCATGGTAACAGAGGGAATATTGAACCCTGAATGCCTCACACTGACATTAATGTTCTAGCAAAGAAGTAACACATTACTTGTGCTTTCTGCTCCTTTGGCCAGAACTCATCACATGACCCCATCAATCACAAAGGACCCAGAAAATACAATCCTATCCTGTATCTGGAATGGGGACAGGGGAACATTTGGTAAATAGCACCAATAACCACCCACTTTAGGAAATTCTACCCACTTTGGGATGGAAAGTGCCAATGGGAGCTGATGGTTCTCAGCTCTTCTAACTCGTGAGTCCCTCTTTGTGTTTTCTGAAGCACTTTGCGTGTGTGCTATAAAATAATACATAAGGAAATAACATATGGAAAGTAATTGGTAAGTCTTAGGGAAAAAAAAAGCATTTTTAAAGGTAAGTTCAAGACCCTACACTGAAACGTGATGGGGGAACTGTTGACACACAACACAAATCATTAAGTATTTAGTAACCATTGGTTATATGGGCCTTGGCTTGACAGCCTCATTTTGGAGACAGCTGTACTTGCTTGTATTGATTGAGGTGGTGTGCACTAACAAAAGCTGAAACCTTCAGATTTAATGAAGGCAAAAAGCCATCCATGAGCAGAAAGCAGCTATCGAGCTGATTACAGTAGACAAACCCAAAGTTTGATTAATTCCATGGAGAATTGACCCCAAGAAGAAACTCACTATAGTTTATATGAGTCAACTCAATCAGGATCAGGGAAATCTGGTAAATTTCCATTGGCTGGTAGATGGAGTAAGTCCAATAGGCAGGCAGTTAGACCGCAGATAATTACTAGGTCAGATTAGCCTGAGCGTCTCCCTGGTAGCAAGGTAAAGGTTCAAGGATGCCTACTCACTCTCTCAGGTCATTTGGATATTCTTGACACCTTCTCCTAAGTCCTGCTCTCACAGATTCTATTCTGTTCTGAGCCAGATGCTATGTAAAAGCTAAAGCTCAAAGGTCACTGTCCTTGCTCTGAGAACTTTACAAGTTTAACATTGCAGATCACATTCTCTGTTCAATTACATGTATTTAATTAGTTTGCTTATTGACTTTTTGTAAATGATCTAAGTTTCAACTCAAGTATGCAGGGAGCATAGAGGCATGTAAATTGTAGGTCCTAGAAAAGTGAGGGGGCTAAAAGAGCAGGTGGGTGACACCGTTCTAGGGGCAAAGTGCACTAGAGAAGTATGGGCCGTTGACTGCTCAGCACATAGACCCTGACTCTAGGGAACGCTGGTGTGTAGCAAAAAGACAAAGGTTATATGTGGAGGTAGGAGTGAGGGAAAGCAAGAGGCTCTGCCTCACTGCAGTGGAAGTGGCATGAGAAAGGGAAGGCTGGAGAGGTAGGATAGGGCTGAAAATAGAAGACTTTGATTGCTACCATACAGCCTTGAGACCCCCTTCTTTGAGCAAAAGGAAGTCATCAAAGATATTTCTGGCTGAAGGGTGACTTGATAGAAGTGTTTTGTTGTTTTGTTTGTTTTTTTTTTTTTAAGAATTCAGGGAAAGGATTGAGTTGGGTGGCGGAAGAGAACAAGATCTTCCTTGGACTGAAAGGAACACCAGCCATGGAAAGGACATCAGTTACAAGGCTATTGGAATGACCCACATAATCATCCTTTCAAACTGGTTTCTAGCTATGGTCCCCCAAATCACCAGCAACAGATGACCTCCACCAATACAGCATATTTTTCATTTTCTCCAGAGATAAAGTTTCTTTTTCGGAGCACTAAGAAATTGAAATGGTCTTAATGAGTCACTTCCTCCAAACTTCTCTCCTCTGTCATAGACACCACTTTGTAGAACCAAAAGGCTAGACAACAATCTTAGACTTTTGTTATTGTTACCTGATTATGACCAAGAAGAGCACCTATTTCTTGGATTTATGCATCAAGCCTCCATAAAAAAATGGGCACTGTACACAGAGCATACAAAGAAAATCCCTGAATCATTGCCTATAGATGCTCAGAGGTAACTGGAGGGACAATAAACAAACTATGCCACCAAAGATAATGAGCAGGACGGTGCAATGTGGGCTGCCTGGTCCCTTTCTCTGTCTAAGGCACAGAACTTCATGAAGTAAGGTGGCCACACCGGGAGAAAATCATGTCCACACTGAGTCCAGGAGAAAGAAAAGAGAAAAAACTACAAAATATTCCTGAGCCCATAGAGAAATTGGTCTTTAAGGAAAAAAGGAAACTGCTAAGTTTGAAAGGCTAAATGAGGAGAAGTAAGCTCTAACATGGACACAGAGGTCTGGTGGGGAAAACAGATGAAGTTGAGTTGTGGCATCAAGTAGAAGCTTTCTGGGTTACAAGAAACAAAGCAAAGACATATTTCATAAACCTGTGCCTTCTGCCAAGTGCTCCACCTGTCTTATCTCATGTAATCCTCTTCAGGAAGGTCCATGAAAAGGTCCTATTATCATTCCCCTTTTGCAGATGAAGAAACTGATGCTTGTCCACGGACACACAGCTAATGAACAGTTAGTTAGGAATTTCAAGTCAGCTGAGCCCTAAAGCCTGTGAACTTCAACACCACCCTTATACGGTCCCCATGGTATTTAGTCTCTAAAGTCGAAGGATTAGATGCAGTGATCCATCTCTCCTACAAAGTAACTACCTCTAAACCACATTCCATGTACTTGAATATCTACAACAAAGTCTGTAAGTACTTTATTTTGAAATGTCCAACAAAATTTCCTTCTCTTCTACCACTCAACCCACTCCTCTTCCTGCTTCCTTTAACTCAGAAAGGTGGAATCTTTCTCCCAGTTACTAAATTATCCTTGATTAGGGTGATATCTCCCCAATACACAACCAGCCGCTAAATCTTTTTTGGCCTCCTTTTGAGACATTTCATATGAGTCTGAAGTCATTTCCTCACTGGCCTTTCTGTCCTCATTCTCCCCCTCCTGCCACCCACTGTCCAGCTGTCTCATTCTGCCGATGGGGCTAGTTTTCTTCAACACCAATGCTAGGAATCCTCAGTGATAAGTCAGGAAAGCCCACAGACTCCAGAAGCAGATGGCCAGGGTTCAAATCCTCTTTTCTTCACTTACCAGCTATGTGACTTGGGCAGTAACTGAAATTCTCTCAGTTTCAGTCTCTAAATCTATTAAATTAGGATAATAATAGTACCAATCTCATAAGGGAAAATTAAATGAGACACAGAGTAAAGACCCCGTGAAATGTTACCAAGATCATTTAAGTTAATAACTTAACTTAAGTTATCAGGGAAGGTGTCTCTTCCCTGATCAAAATCCTCTGTTCACTCCACATTGCTTACAAAATAAAGTCTGGGGAACTTCTCAGTGTGGGGAACTTCCAATTCCACCAGAAAATTGTCTTAACCTACCCTTCTGGACTTCTTTCCTTTTACCCAAGCTCTCTCCTCCAGCTCACTGTAAGCATGGAGTCCACTGACAACTCACCAGCCCCCCATTTTGCCCATTCCCCCTTCCACACTTTTGCTCAAAGTGCCCCTTGTGCCTGAACAGCCTTCACTCATAGTGACTTATCATTCATCCTTCCCTCAGGCTTAAACATCAACTTCTCTGTGAGGTGTTCACACATCCCCTTTTTCCAGATATCCCCAGCGATCTCTCCTGGTGCTCCATCCTACCTGGGCTTATATGTCCAGATTGCAGGTGGCCTTAATGGCCCTTTCTCTCCACTGATGATGTCACATATTTTGTACTGTACTGTTTTTAGAGGAAGCACATATTCAGCTCCTGTCCATCCTCCACTCTTATCTGGGTACATCTTACTCTACGCCCAGGAGCACACCCACAACTACAGTTTCATCAATGAACAGGAGCACTGAGAATGACTCTCAAAATCCTCCTTCATGCCAACCATGTCCGATACCTGATCAACATTGACCCACGCTTCAGAGGATTGGCACAGCCGGGGTGAGCAGAGAGAGAGTGGCAATGAACACCACAGCCCTAATCAAAAGTAGGTTACTTTATAGGGTTTGATTAACCCTCCTTCACAGGGTAAATTCTTTTTATTTAAGTTTTTAAATATGTATGTATGTATGTATGTAGGTATTTATTTATTTTGAGAGAGAGCATGCACCCTTGAGCAGGGGAGGGGAGAGAGAGAGGGAGAGAGAGAATCCCAAGCAGCCTCCATGCTGTCAGCGCAGAGCCCAACATGGGGCTCGATCTCAACAACATGAGATCATGACATGAGCTGAAATCAAGAGTCGGGTTGAACTACCCAGGTGCCTCCATATAGCAAGTTCTTAAGAAGAGAGATTAACATATAGCAGTGGTTCTCAAACGTGTCTATATATTGAAATCCATTAGGGAGCTGTATTCGTTTCTTGGAGCTTCCAGAACAAAGACCTACAAACTCTGCAGCTTCAAACAAACAGAAGTTTATCGTCTCATGGTTCTGGAAGCTAGAAGTCTGAAATTAAGGTATTGGCAAGGCCATACTTGTCTGAAACCGGTAGGGGGAATCTTTGCTTGCCTCTTCCAGCTTCTGATGGTTTGCTGGCAATCTTTGATGCTCTTTGACTTGTAGCTACATGACTTCAATCTCATGGCATTCTCTCTATGTGTCTCTGTCTTCACTGAGCCATCTTCTTAGAAGGACATTAGTCATACTGCATTAAATCACACCTTAATTCCAGTATAACTTCACTTTAACTTAAGTGATTACATTCTGACATGACCCTATTTCCAAATAAGATCACATCTGAGACACCAGGGGGTAGGGCCTCAATATATCTGTTTCAGAAGACACAGTTCAACTAATAAAGAGAAATAAAAGAATTTTTTTAAATACTTTCAGGGAAGCCTGGGTGGCTCACTCGGTTGAGCGTCCCACTTCGGCTCAGGTCATGCTCTCATGGTTCATGAGTTCGAGCCCCACGTTGGGCTCTGTGCTGACAACTCAGAGCCTGGAGCCCGCTTTGGATTCTGTGTCTCCCCCTCTCTGCCCCTCCCCTGCTCATGCTCTGTCTCTCTCTGTCTCTCAATTATAAATAAGAAAAAAGTTAAAAAAAAACATTTTTAAATACTTTCAGTAATGTCCCATCCCAGAGTCTGTAATCTAAGTGATCTGGGATGTAGCTTGGGCTTCTGAATTTTTAAAAAGTCCTGAAGCAATTCTAATGTGCAACCAAGTCTAAAATCCAAGTGTCAGGGGTTAAGATCAAGGGGCTTTGGAGTCAGGCTACCTGGGGTAATTTGTGCCTACACCACTTACAAGCTGAGTGGCCTTCAGAAATTTGCATAACCTCTCTGTGCTTCAGTTTCCCCAACTTCAAGTGGGGATGATGATAATTGCACCTGCTCCATAGGGAGATTGTAAGGATTAAATAAGGTTATAAAAGAAAGCATTTAAAACTATGCCTCAAACCTTATTATCCTCATTATAATTATAGTTCTAACACATTTGCATCCTAAGTTTTAAAGCCTTAATTGTAATATTCAATAAAGAGTATTTAGTCTCTATTTTAGAAATGAAACGAATGGAGCACATAGATATCCAATAGTTTGCTCAAAAGTCAGTGGGGAAATCGAGAAAGAAATTTACATCTCCTATGTACAAATCATAGCTCAGCACTTCAGGAAACCAGTGGCTTTTAATCTTGGTCTCAGGGGCCACTGTGATGGGGTGGGGGACTATGAGGGAATAGAGCGGTACAGTTCACTTTTATCTTCTTCACATGTTAATTCCCCACAGGGTTTTGCTTGAAAAGAATGGGGAGTGAGGGTTTCCATGGTTTAAAAAAAATTGGAAAGCACTGTGCCGGATTATATTACCATAAACCTCCTAACTGGCAGAATTTACCCTAGCTTCCGCTTCCTCCCTTTTCCTCGAGGAGCAGAAAAGCCCAAGAGAGTTTCAGGTGGTCAAAGACACTACAAGAAGGGAGTGAGGGTAAGTCTCCATGCCCGGTAAGAGGAGATATGCAAAGAGGGCTCACTGTAGCATTTTATAATGTCTGCTCTCTGCTGGTTACTAAAATTTGTGTGAGGGAGGCAGAGAATTAAGACCTCCCAAGGCCCCAATCAGAGTCGTCTCCACTGAGAAATGCAGGGTGAAATGGACGGAGCACTCTCTTACCCTTATGCTTCTAATCACCGGGAAGCTCAGGAAATTGGAAACGCCCCAGAAACAACATGACATATCAAATACCAGAGCCTGGGCGATCCATCACCATCTTCATCACCGTGGTCATTACCATTCACTTCTACTCCGTGGACAGCCCGTAAATCAGTTTGTGGAGCTCTTTGGGATCGCTGAGTGAAAGGCACTGAATAAATGTCAGCTGGGATCATTAGAGATACCTTTCACTTTAGACAGACAAATGTTAGTGAGTCCATGTTCAAGGAAGCACCGATAGGGACCCTGGATATTTCCAGGGGCCCCAAGATGCTAATAATGATTCACATAGTCAGAAAATTAAGACAGAAAAGGAGAGGGTTTTCTCATCTCACAATATTAAAAATACTCCACAAACGTAAAAACTCATTCACCATACTTGGCTTGTGCAGGGACATATTTCTGACCCCATGTGCTTTCTCCACAATCTGAAAACAGGCAGAGAACCAAATAGTTTTTGATACTCCAAATCCATCAGGGGAAACCTTTGGAACCCCCATTGAAGACACAAGCACCAAGCCAAAGATGTTTACAGGAAGGGTATGTTCCATTCTCCTTCCCTGAGCCCTCTTGTGTCTTTTCCCTGAACCTTCTCTTCACAGGCAATGACTCTCTATAGGGTGCCCACTCTTTAAAAACAGGCTAGATCTCCTGCACCAACTCTGGAAACTAAAGTTGGGTCTAGAGGTTATGACTGCTCTCAAGAAAAATTTTGCCAATACTTCCCAGCATGGACACATCGTGTCTTCCAGACCTAAATCAATCCATCTCTCTTGCTCAGAAAGTGAAAGCTTCATCTCCTGGCATACTCCTTTGTGTGTTTTGCATCTGTCTTGGTTTCCACTGAACTGAGTACCAGGTCCAGATTCCCATGCACATGGAGGAGGGGAGTAAGCCTTTTTAGTAGGTTTTCTATTGTTCATTGTTTGCCAAATACTGAAAGCATGCTCAGTACAGTATTGGAT
Organism: Lynx rufus; assembly: GCF_022079265.1. Classification (NCBI taxonomy): domain Eukaryota; kingdom Metazoa; phylum Chordata; class Mammalia; order Carnivora; family Felidae; genus Lynx; species Lynx rufus. The sequence goes on from NW_025814837.1 coordinate 16,474,773, forward strand.
GGATCCTCAAGGTCCCCTGAGGCAGAAAGTCCAAAATAAAGAGACAGAAGTAAGTGACTCATACAGAAAACTGCTCTGCTGGGAAGAAAAGCCAAGTTGTTCATGGTCTGTACATGAGCCAGGTGGGTGGGAGTATGTTTATGTTAGAACTTCCAAAGACCAACTTCCAATGAGGCCCTCTGGGGACATAAGGCTCTAGTCAACTCTGTCTTCAGGGAAAAACTTCTTCCTGCAAAATAGGAGGCAAGGCCACAGGAGGATTCTGGAATTTCCCGTTTAACAACTACATGGATTATGTTTGTCACTGGAACACAAACACCTTTTTTCAGAGCTATATTTATTTAATGCTTAGAAATGGGGTGGAATTAATAAGCCCAGAATGGAGAAGTCCAGAATTCAGGGAAAAACATATGAGCATATTGGGTTCATTTCTGCTCTTCAGGGTTCCTCTTCAGCAGGAACTGGGCTTTGAGACTTGCAATCCATTCTGTCTTCTAAACTGCATTCTGAGAGTTCCCATACAGCTGCCACATATTGCTGACTGGAACCCAAGCATCAGTGATACAGGTGTTTATCCACTGGAAACTGGGCTGGGAAAGCCTAGTGAATTACCGAAAAGTATAGGTAATTCCATGACATTACTATTTGCTCTTGACGTGAACATACTGCATGCCACTTAGTAAGAGAGAGGATGGGGTCCTTCTTATTTTTCTTCACCTTCACTCACATTATCTATTTGCTGTTAATAATCCAGAACATGTTGGAGTGTGGGCAGGAAAGAAAGGATAAGAAAGCCATTCCCTTACTTGAACCAGTACTTCCCTAAGATGGTGTCTTAGTCATCTTAGGTTCCTATAACATGACTGTAGACTGAGTGGATTAAACAAAAGAAGTGTATTTCTCATAGTTCTGGAGGCTAGGAAGTATAACATCAAGGTACCAGCAAATCCAGTGTCTGATGAGAACTTTATACCTGGTTTGCAAATGGCCATCTACACATGGCAGAGAGGTGAGAACAGGGCAAGCTCTCATGTCTCTTCTTATAAGGGCAATAACTGCATCCAGGAGAGTTCCATCCTCATGTCCAATTACCTGTCAAACTGCCCATCCCCAAACACCATCACTTGGGCGGGGCAGGGGGGGCGGGTAAGATTCCAACATATGAATTTGGGGAGGACATAAACATTCAGTCCATAGCAGAAGGTTCTTATTCTTTGGGCCAAGCAGATGATTGAGCCAATTCATGGTCTCTCGTGGGCATTTCTGTGAATTTACTTGAACCTCCTTACTAGGATTCATCTGGTTGCAACTCCTATGATCCTAGGTTTTTTCTTCTATTATCCATTCCCATCCTCTCTACCATTCCTCGTTTTCCTGCAGTCTGCTCTATGCAGACCCTTTGCTCTGGAAGTCCCGTTGTGTCTTCTAAGTGTACCTCAGTCTTGAAAGACCAAAATGTTGATAGAAGGAAAATACAGAGAGATGAGCACTACTTCAGTTGCTACTTGTGCCCCTCCAGGCATTTGCCAGTTTTCTTTATGGAACATAGGTGCTGAGCAAAGCACAGCAGTAAGAGTTTATAATGGTCTTACTGACAAGGGAGTTGAAAATTCGGGTACAGGGATACCAAGGCTGCTAGAACTTGAGAAGTCATGATCTGAGAGAAATCTAACTGTGGAAACATAAAGTGGATATTATATGTGCAATTTTTCCTTGAGGTATTTTTTAACTCCTAAACTGCACATGTGTGAGGCAAATTGCCAAGAAAACCAAGCAGAAAGCAGCTGCTAAGAAGCTAAAAATCTAAGCAGACATTTCAGTAATCTCCTGGTTCTAGGAAGACAAATATTGATGTTCATAGCCTGCCAAGAAAGAGAATCTCTAACAATCATACCAGACTTATCCTTGAGATCCTTGAAGAGGTAGGCTCTAGAAATAAAGACAAAGCTGAAATAGAACAGATCTCACCAGCCCTCACATTGAGTCTGAAACCCAAGTCCAGGGGATCGAGATGATCTCCCTGTGGTCTATCTGCCTGTCAGAAGAAAATTAAATCCTCTCTAAAAAAAGATGTTATCTATACTATCTACAATTTTTCATTCATAATGCTTGGCATTAGATCAAATTTACCAAGTAAGCCACAACACAGGATCATATGACCAAAAACCAAGAGCTAAAAAAATTTTTTTAATATAAATAAATTTTTAAAAACGGGCTTTAGGAACCAGTTAAAAGGAAATGTTTGAATTATTGAACATGGAGTTTTAAATAATTATAAATAACAATCAATATAAGAAAAAAAAAAAGATGGAAGCTTTCATCAGAGTTCCATGAAGTATTTTTTTTAATCAATTAGAAAATACAGAGCCTGGTATTATAATAGTGAAATCAAAATTTCAATAAATGGGTTTAATAACAGATTAAACATAGAAGCAGAGAGAATAAATTAGCTAGAAGATAAATCAGAAGAAAATATTAGAATTATATTTTCTTAGAGAAACAAAGAGAATTTAAAACACAGAAAGAGACAGGGCACCTAGGTGGCTCAGTCGGTTAAGTGTCCAACTTCAGCTCAGGTCGTGATCTCATGGTTTGTGAGTTCGAGCCCCACATCAGACTCTGTGTTGACAGCTCAGAGCCTGGAACCTGTTTCAGATGCTGTGTGTGTGTCTCTCCCTGTACCTTCCCCACTCTCTGTCTGTCTCTCTCTCAAAAATAAATAAACATTAAAAAACACGTAAAAAAACACAGAAAAAGAGCTTAAGAGACACATGGAATGGGTGCCTGGGTGACTCAGTTGGTTAAGCATCTGACTCTTGATTTATGCTCAGGTCGTGATCTCATGAATTCAAGCCCCACAGTGGGCTCTGTGCTGACAGTGCAGAGGCTGCTTGGGAATCTCTCTCTCCCTCTCTCTCTGTCTCTCCCACACTTGCATGCTCTCTCTCTCTCAAAATAAATAAATTTTTAAAAAGAGAGAGAGAGAGATGGGACATGATGAAAAGGACTTTCATCAGTTTGCTGGAGTCTGAAAAGGAAAGGAGAGAGATAATAGAACAGAAGAGAGATACTCTGAGAAGTTTCCAAAACAAGCAAAAAATAGTAACATGTTGAAGAAACACTACAAATTTCAAGCAGGATAAATACAGATAAAACCACATCTATGAAGCTGCTTAAAACCAAAGATAAAAAAAAAGAGTATCTGATAAACATAGAAAATAGATAACATGACTTTTAGGGGAGCAATAACAGAATTGTGATGGTCTTTCAACACAAACTATGAAGCAAAAAGACAACAGAATAATTGTTTTAAAGCGCTGAAAGAAAATTTTTGCCAACCTAGAATTGCATACACAAGAAAAATAGCTTTCAAAGACTAAAGGCTAAATAGTGGCATTTTCAAACAAACACTTAATGACACTGTAACCAGCAGGGGCAAACTTATAAAAAAAAATTAAAATTAAGAGCAAAGGCAAAAAGAGAATGATCCCAGATGAAAACATCTTTGCTGCAGGAAGGAACAAGAGAACCAGAAAAGCTAAGTATTCAGTAATTCCAAATGAATATTGTCTCTTTGTAACAACAGTAATAATGTCTTTTGTAATTTAACATATATACAGTCAAAATTCATAACAATAACACAAAAGTGAGTAATGGATAAATGGAGTTAAGGTATTATAAGACCTGTCCAGAAAGTTAAACATACTGATTTAAGTTCAACATTCATGAGTCTAGAATGAATATTAGAATTACTAATAACTAAATATAAATAAATAAGAAAAAGAATGTATAACTTCATGTGAATGGTGGAAATGAAATAATTTTGGTGGGGAAATGAAATACTTTTCAAAGTTTATATAATTGAAGCAAAAGAAGGCTATAAGTGGAAAAAACAGGTTAAAAAAACAGAAAGCAAATAAAAAGGTAATACATTTAAATCCAGACATATCTGTAAATACACTGAATAGAAAGAGAACAAATACTCTAATTAGAGACAAATGTGATTATACTGGATAAAGCAAATAAAATGTACACGAATGTAAGAGACAGATGTATACCTTAAAAGTAGAAAGTAAAGGGTTGGAAAATATATGCTATATATTTTACAACATAGCCAAAATATGTCTTTTGTAGCTATAATAATATCAGACAAAATAAACTTTAAGGCAATAAGTATTGCTAGAGATAAAGAGAGCTATTCCATAATAATAAAAGTGTCAATCTAAAGAATATATAATAATTATAAAAGTCTATGCAGCAATTTACATGGCCTTAAAATACTTAAAGCAAAAGTTGACTGAACTAAATGGAGAATAGATAAATCCATATACTTGTACATTTATAACTTTCCTAGCAATTAATAGAATAAGCAGACCAAGAATATTAGTAAATATAGGTGATTAGAAGAGCATAATTAATAAATGTAACCTATTTCATATAACAAACCACTGCATCCAATAACTTCAGAAGGCACATCCTTTTTTTTAAAATTTTTTAAAATTTTTATTTATTTTTGAAGGAGAGAGAAAGAGAGAACGTGAGCAGAGGAGGGGCAGAGAGAGAGGGAGACAGAATCCGAGGCAGGCTCCAGGCTCTGAGCTGACAGCACAGAGCCTGAGATGGGGCTCGAACCCACAAACAGTGAGATCATGACCTGAGCCAAAGTCAGATGCTTAATTGACTGAGCCACCCAGGTGCCCATAACCCCAATGAATTTAAACTAGAAATCAAGAAATGCTTGAAAATTAAAGACTTCTAAATAATACATGGATAAATTAAATATATATTTAAACATATATTTGTATATATAATACACATATATTACAAAAAAAATTAGAAAATATTTTTAATTCAATGATAAAAACATGACCTATCACGTGCCTGGGTGGTTCAGTCAGTTAAGTGTCTGACTCTTGATTTTGGCTCAGGTCATGATCTCACAGTTTGTGAGACTGAGCCATGAGTTGGGCTCTGCACTGAGAGCATGAAGCCTGCTTGGGATTCTCTCTCTCCCTTTCTCTCTGCCCCTCCCCTACTTGCACACATGCATGCACAAACTCTTTCTCTCTCTCTCTCTCAAAATAAGTAAATAAACATTTTTTTTAAAAATATAACAGATCAAAACTTGCTTGATAAAAGGAAAGGAGTGCTCACACAAAATGTGTAGCCTAAAATGCATAAACTAGAAAGGGAAAAAAATCTGCAACACAAGCATCTATATCAAGAAGTTAGTGAAAGAACTGCAAATTAAGCCAAAGAAAAGCAGAAGATACATGGGGGAAAGATAAAGATGAATGCAGAAAACATTGAAATAGAAAACAAATGTACAATAGAGAAAAACATCAAGGCAACAAAATAAATCTTCAAAAATATTAATAAAATTAATAAATGCTTAGCAAGACTAACAAAGAAAAAGGAAAATAAACACACATTACCAATATTAAGAACAATAAATGGGCTATCACTATAAATCCTATAGATAAGGCAATTTAGTAAGAGGCTATTATAAACAAAGTTGTGACTGCAAATTTGAAATTTAGATGAAATGGACAAATTCCATGAAAAACTTACCAAAACTGACATAAGAATTAGAAAATCTAAATAGTCCTATATTTGCCTACAAAATCGAATCTAATTGTGCCAATGACCTCTCAGCTCCAACACTGCCCTCATTATTTTGTGATACTGGAATATTTCTCCTCTGCAGGCTGGCACGATGTTAACTTTTGTCAGTAGAGGGTGCCAGATGTTTGAAATGGGGAGCACACTTTCCTCCTGGTTTCAGTGTGCTCTTCCCTGTTGGTTCTGAAGTGCACATGACCAGCAAAAGGCAGACACCTGGAGACATGTAACCGCTTGCTAGCCCTGGCCTACAGTTCCCTGCCCGTCAGCCTTCAGCCAGCCAGCATCCCAGTAGAAGGTTCCCTCTTCAACTTTCCTATGTGCCAGCCTTGGTCAGCTAGCACTCCAGCTAGAAACTTTCAGTCTACCATTCCTGACCCATGAGTCTGTGCCCTGCAGCCTCAGCCCATTAGCTGCGGACCCACTCTCCCCCAGAGAGACCCAGAAAATTTCTCCAGTATCAGTAGGCTACAGCCATGCCCCCCTCCTTCCACAATATTTGAATCCCAAACTGAGACGGGACATCCCACTTCCAAGTTTGTTCCTGCCTTGGATATTCTGCTTTAGCCCTAGAGTAACTCCAGAGTTCTGTTTATTCCATCAAAATAGCTAAAACACTGTAAATAGTTAATAATTCTTATATTAAACTCTTGTTGTTGAAATTATTGTGTGGTATCTGTCTCCTGTCCAGACCTTGACTAACACACAGTCAAAACAAACAAACAAACAAACAAACAAACAAACCCTTCCCACAAAATAATGTCAGGGCCAGATGGTCTCACTGGTGACTTCTTCCAAAAATTGAAAGAAGAATAATACCATCTAACACAAACTCTTATAGAGAATAAAAATAAAGAATGCTTCCCAAGACATTACATGAGGCCATTATAATATTACTGCAATTTAACAAGCACTATACAAGAGAGAAAAATTCAAGGCAATATCTCTCATAAACATAGACACAGAACACCTAAATATAAACTTGGAAAATATAATCTACCAATATTTAAAAAGGATAATGCATTATGGAAAATATAATCTACCAATAGTCAAAAAGGATGATGCGTCATGACCGAGTTGGATTTATTCACAAAATTTACAATTGGTTTAACATTTTAAAAGCAATCAGCAGAATTCATATTATAAAAATAAAGGATAAAAAGTTCACATTCATTTCAACAAATTCAGCAGTTTAACACCAATTCAAGATATTAAAGAGTACGATTAGAATTATTAAGTGAATTTAGCAAGGTTGTTGTAAATATGTTCTGATATTCTAGTAACAAAATTACATTATTAAAATACCACTTAAATTAGCATAGAAAATCAAATATTGGAACAAATTTGATAAAATATATACAAAGTTATACACACTATAAAATGTTACCAAAGAGATTCAAGAAGAATAAATAAATGGAAGAATGTACATGTTCATGACTTAGAAAACACTATTGTAAAAACATGGATTTTCATCCCAAAATTTATATTTAATTATATTTGATACTTGACTTATAGCTTCAATGCAATTACAATAAAAATTCCAGCAATTTTTATGGAAATTAAATTTATATAGGGTGCAAAAGATTCAGAGTAATAAAGACAATTTTGAAGAACAATGTTGAAGGAGTTAGCGGATATCAAGTTTTATTTGAAAACTGCAGTGATTAAAAGAGAGTAGTATTGGTGCAAAGATTGACAAAGAGATGAAAGGGACAGAACAGAAAGTCCAGAAACACATCCACATTTACACAGTCACATGATTAATGACAAAGGCCCTCTCCAATTCAGTGGGGAAGGGATTGTCTTTTCAATAAATGGTGCTGGGGTAATTGAATATCCACATGGGAATAAAATGAATCTTGATCCATGCCTCAAACCAACACAAAAATTAATTCCAGATGGATTATAGACCTAAACTGCAAATGGAAAAGCAACAAAGCTTTTAGAAAATAACACAAGAGAATAACTTCCCAACCTGGGGGTAAACAAAGTTTCCTTAAACTGGACACGAAGAGAAATACTAACCATACAGGAGATAATTGCTGCATTAGACTTTAGAAACATGAAAGCATTTGCTTATTAAAAGTACTATCAATAAAGTGCAAATAGGAGTATTCATTTATAATACTTATATTGGGGTGCCTGGGTGGCTCAGTCAGTTTAAGCGACTGACTCTTGGTTTCAGCTCAGGTCATGATTTCAAGTTTGTGGATTCAGGCCCACACTGGGCTCTGTGCTGTCCGCCCAGAGTCGGCTTGGGATTCTCTCTCATTCCTTCTCACTGCCCAATTCTCTCTCAATCCCTCTCTCTCTGTCTCTGCCCCTCCCCCACTTGCTCTTTCTTTCAAAATAAATTAAATAAATAAACTTAAAAAAAAAATCACAATGGAGGGCACTGGGTGGCTCAGTTGGTTAAGTGCCCAACTTTGGCTCAGGTCATTATCTCACAGTTTATGAGTTCAAGCCCGGCTCAGGGCTCTCTGCTGTCAGCATGGAGCTAGCTTGATCCTGTCTCCCTCTCTCTCTGCCCCTCCCCCACTTACACTCACTGTCTCTCAAATAAATAAACATTTAAAAATCACAATGAGATACCATAACATTGCCACCAGAATGACAAAAAATTAAAAAATTAAAAAATAAACTGAAACAAACTGACAATACCCTGGATTGGCAAGGATGTGGATAGAGGAAGTGAAAGTCCCATTCACTATTGAGAGCAGTAGAGATAGGTACACCCAATTTGGAAAACCAGCAGTATCTACTAAGAATAAGAATAAGCATATTCTAGAACCTGGCAATTCCACTCCTAAGTAACCCAACAGAAATGTGTGCATATACACCAAGTCGTATAACAATATGTTCTAGCACTATTTCTTATAGCCTCAAACTGGAAGCTACACAAATTCTTTACTAAAACAGGAGAACAGATACAAAAATCAGGACATATTATTAAAATTTAATAGTATTCAGCAAAGCATAAAACAAATTGTGACAAGTAATAACTAATATGAATCTCGCATACGTCAAAATACATGAGAATCTTTTGTATTCTCAGAGTTGGCCATAGATTCCAGGTGAAATATCCAGGTATGGAAAAGAGAATTTAGTATCTTAATTTGAGATTTGCATCACCTATGGATTGTTGGTTTAGTAATTCCCTGGAAACACATTTTAACAACTGTGACATATTTATCAACATTACCAAAAATTCAACTTAAACAAATATTCAGTAATGTTGCCTAACCTCTAATCAATTAAAAAAAAAAAGCAGATGGGTATTCTCTTTGTAGATTTTTAATTTAATTTAATTTAATGTTTTTTGTTTCCTTTCTTTCTGTTCATTAGATATGGACTTGTAGTTTTTTGTTTTTTGGGGTTTTTTTGTAAATGCACACCACATAGCAATATAGGAAGCTGCATATGAAGGCCAGCTAGCCCCCAGACAATTCACCACAGAGTAGAATTCAACAACGTCCAGGATTTCATTGTCAGAAAAGTTACTAATGCCTAGAGAGTGGATAAATGGCTCAGGGGCATGATCACATTAATCAAGCTTGCAGAGTCCAGATAGAAGGATGGAGAAATAGATCAGATAAGATATTCATATACAATATAAAAGCACACTAACCCAACTCATGGAGAGATTTATTTATCACATAAGAGAAACATAATGTCAGTTTATAAATCAGATGTTTATTGTGAGCTTCCTGGTATCTTCTCAAGTTGTAATCAAAATAAATGGGAAACCAAGTGGTCAGAATACAAATGGATACAAATGGAAAGAGAATGAGAGGAATTAGGTGATTTTTTTAAAGAAGTTTCTCTTAGACTACGTGGTTTGCAGCACCATCCTCCCAAATATGTATACACTGGGCAAGGAAACCCCACTTTGGGGGAACCACTTCACCAAAACATCCTCTTCTCTGTGTCAGGCCATGGGTAACACTTGCTTCTGTGATGCTCTTTTTAAGTGTATCCATGATTGTCCCAATACTCCTTCAGTAAGCAGAATAATGGCTCCCACAGCCTAATCTCCAGAACGAATGGATAAATTATGTTACATGGCAAGTGGGAATTAAGGTTGCAGATGGAATTAAGTTGCTAATCAGCTGACCTTAATAAATTATCCTAGATCATCTGAATGGTCCAATGTGATCACCATGGCTCTTAAATGGGGCTAAAGAATCAGAATCAGAGTAATGGCATCTTGACAAAGACTTAACTGGCCATTGCTGGCTTGGAGATGGAAGAGAGCTAGTATCCAAGAGATATGGGTGACCTCCAAAAACTGGAAAAGGCAAGAAAACAGATTCTCCCCTAAACCCTCCTGATGGAATGCAACCTCACCAACATCTTGATTTTAAGCTCATGAGACCCATTTCAAATTTAAGGCCTCCATAACTATAAGACAGAACATTTGCCTTGTTTTAAGCCACTACATTGTGGTAATTTGTTGCAGCAGCAATAAGAAACTAATACAACCCCACATACCCTCTTTGACCCTTGCAACTTTTCTTTAAACATGTATGAAAATTTTATAACAGTTTATCTTTGCTAGCCTAGAATTCTTTCTCACTCCACAATTTGACTTTTTATTGCTTTTCCCAGATCCATTAGGTTTTGATTTTTTCTGGTTTCAGTCACAAAGGATTTTCATATTCCCTTATTGCTAACTTTGGAGGCAGGATCCCTGTACCAATGAGAGATACATTCTCTAGAGTTTATCAAAAGTGACTAGCTTTCAGAAGAGAAATTTTTAGGAAAAGAAATCTTAACTTGATGAATAAAGGACTCTGATCATCAAATTACAGTAGTTAAAACTACGCTGCAGACCCAAATTCATGGATGAAGAATATGACATCCTAACTATTCATTCCGAAAAAGACTGAAGTCTCTCTAATAGCAAATGTGGCTTTTCAGGATAATGATCCCAGTAAATGCTGTTTGGGGAGCAAGAAAGCAAAACAGAGAAGAAAATGAAGCCACTATAGGTCACCAATGTGGGGAGCTAGGGCTCAGTCCCACTGAGCCAGTATAGAACACAAACCTCAGAGTTATTCCATGTGAGGGGTGTGGGAGCTGGGGTATTTGTACTGTTGGTCATTGATTGACAGATGCTGGTGGAAGGCATCAATTCCCCAGCACTTCCAGTTTGCAGAGCAAGTGGGCAAAGTAGGCTTTGGAAGGCAGAGAAAGCCCTCAGGCAAAGAAACACAGGTGCTGACAGATGAAAGGGGACCACTGAAGTGATAAGGGATGCAGTAATGAGCGGGGTACTTACAGCATCTGCTAAAGCCCCTAAACTTAGAGGCTCTGTTGATACCAAGGAAAAATGAGTTATGGCCATCAAATAGATAACATTTCTTTTTTTTTTTTTTAATTTTTTTTTCAACGTTTATTTATTTTTGGGACAGAGAGAGACAGAGCATGAACGGGGGAGGGGCAGAGAGAGAGGGAGACACAGAATCGGAAAAGGCTCCAGGCTCCGAGCCATCAGCCCAGAGCCCGACGCGGGGCTCGAACTCATGGACCGCGAGATCGTGACCTGGCTGAAGTCGGACGCTTAACCGACTGTGCCACCCAGGCGCCCCAAATAGATAACATTTCTAATAATGTTTTCTAGGATAATTTCATCAAATCCTAATCTTACAGAGTTGATATGTGAGAATCACCAAACATGGTACAAAACTTCTAAGTGTTAGCATTGCTTGTTTTAACTGATGTTGGCCAAAGGGATGGGCAAAATTGGCGAAGGGGAGTGGGAGACATAGGCTTCTAGTTATGGAATGAATACGTCATGGGAATAAAAGGTACAGCCTAGGGAATGCAGTCAATGATGTTGTGATAGTGCTGTGTGGTGACAGACAATAGCTATACATGTGGTGAGCACAGCATAACATATAGAGATGCTGAATCACTATGTTGTACACCTGAAACTAATGCAACATTGTGTGTCAACTATACTCAAACAAAAATTAAAAACAAAACAAAACATTGCTTGTTTTTGTGTCTACCATTTGCTCCTTAGCCATTTATCCTTTTGTGAATTCAGCAAACATTGGCCTGAGGATCTCCAATGAGCTCTGAGCTATTTCTACATGCTGGGGGAACAAAACCAAATAGTATGTGGCCTGTGTCCACAAGGCCAGTCAGCAATTACAGAACAGATGTTAAGAGCTCGGGCAGACATCTACACAGATGCCGGGGCCACGCAGACAGCATGAAATTGGGCAGGGGGAGTTTGAGAAGCCTTTCAGGAAGAGGAACTTCTTGAGGTGAGTTCTGAAAGACAATAAGGAATCAGCAAAATTTGTACAGGGAATAAAGCATTGCTGGTAGACAGAACAGCATGTGCAAAGAACCAGCGGCATCAGAATGTTAACTAGTTGTGCCCGCCTTTAGCAAAAGTAACATTCATGGCAAAAGAGAGAATGTGACCAGACCGAAAAGAGAAAACATTTGTGATAAGCCTTGTCTGTTCTAGATGCTACATGCCAAGACGACTTAGTTATAGCCAGGGCCCTTAAGGAATCCACTGCCCATAAGGGGATACATGCAGTAAAGAAATAGGACAGAAAAAGAAGCTGTAATAGTAGAAGGTACAAAGTGCCATTAGAGCATGACTTCAACATGATTCCTCAGGCTTTGACTGATCTTCACTCTCCCAGGTAGTAGTGAGTATGATTTATCATCTCTCATGGGGGGTTAGGTTTTCTCAGGACACGTAAGTTGAGAACAATATGGGGAGAGTGTACCTTTACTCTTCTTTACCTAGTTTTCACCCAGCCCAGTCAACAGCACTTACACACAACAGAGTACCTTTGTCCCAGTAGGGGGCCATTGCCAAGTGAATACAATGAGAATTTCAAGATTGCTAAATCCACACCAAAAATCTTTCATATTTATCTAAAAAGCATGTAATTATAAAGAAAACGCATACCTTGGGAATGAGTAATTGGATCATAAAATCCATCAAATGTCATTTTGTTCATTTTGCCCAAGTGTCTGTTTGAAATGATTCTAAGCAGTGTGACGTCAATATCTTTTGAATGCCAACAGTATGCAGGGATGCATAAGTTAGCCTCCAAGAGAATTAATGGCACATAAATATATCTCCATTAAATATGTTTCAAATTTACTTGTTATATACTCACTAAACGTATAGGCTTTTTAAAGTTACAACTTTGGCCATGTCTCTTTTGAAACCACAAGATTTTTCTTCTCTTTTGAAGATGGAGTGGAGTCCCACACCGGGTCTGTTGTATATGGTGATGATAGCAGGCAGCTCAAATTACCACAGCTACAACACCCAGAAGGGACCACAAAGGGACCGGCTTGTTCTAGGCTGCTACGAATTGGAGGCCTTGTTGTAAGTTCTGAGTATTTCTTTGGCAATTCTTTCATGCTGTGCTCTCTGTGGGTTGGTTCATCTGGAGTCGATGAAGGAAGAGCTATTTCAGGACCAGAGTCTGCAGTTCTACACAGTTTTTCACAGACACCTGGGTGTCCAGGCCCCACGGTGGGTGGTTTTCCTTCTCAACCTGGAGAGGGCTGCGTTTAATCCCTGTCACCACACTTTACCCTGTGGTCAGCCTTTCTCCACTTTTATTGTTAGGGAAACGTATTTTTCCACTTTTACTTGATAAAATTATAATCATCATTTTTGAAAAAAGATTCCAGAAAGTTGAATTTTTTTTAATAATTAAGCAACCGTAGGAAGAGAAAAAAAGAAACAACTGTCCCTAATTAAGCATCCAATTCTTTTCCGTCTTCACACAACACTCTGGTGAGGCAGGCATTGTGATTGGGTCTGAAGTCAGAAGCAGAGAACAATATTTAAAACCATTGATAGTGGACTAGATTGCATGAATTCAAATCCTGGTTTTGGTGCCTACTAGCTGTATGATGCTAGGCAAATAACAGCATGTTCGTGACCCCTTTCCTCATTTATGAAATGGAAAAAAAACAGTTGTCTCTATTCCCTGAGATTATTGTAAGGATTAAATAAATAAAATATTAAAAGCACTTAGAATAGAACTTGGTATTTCTTTTTTTTTAATATAATTTATGGTCAAATTGGTTAACATACAGTGTATACAGTGTGCTCTTGGTTTTGTAAGTAGATTCCTGTGATTCATTGCTTTCATACAACACCCACTGTTCATCTAGTACTTGGCATTTAGTACATGCTCAGACAAGGGTCATTGTAATTATGTCATTTTATATATGAGGAACCAGAATTCAGTCATCCTTAAAGTCGCAACAATGTAAAGAACAGTTGAGATTTGAACCCAGATCTAGACTGTTCACTCATTCATTAATTCAGTATGCTCTTTCTGTTGCCCAGGATTGGTTGTTATTGGAACACAATTCATCATTGGTCTCTTATATTTCAGCACATCTTACAAGTGGGTCACTAACTGTCTTTTGTTCTGAACTATCTCCTTGAGGACATCTATAAAGCAAATAACCATGGAAGATGGAGATAGTGTTTCCCTCTGGAACAAAGAGTAGACATGCCTTGGACTTCTCTCCTGTAACACACCTACTGCATCCATCTGGACCTATTGTCTTGTCCCTTGCAGGGCTTAGGGAACAGGGGAGCTGATGCAAATATGCTGACGCTCATGCTGTGTGCTGTCCCATGCTGCCTCTGACCCAGAATCCTCATCTCTTCTGTGAGTAACCATGAAACTCTGATAGGTTAATGTCTTAATCCATTCTGGCCACCATAACAAAGTACCACAGATTGGGTGGCTTATAAACAACAGAAATTGATTTGTCACAGTTCTGGAGGCTGTAAAGTTTAAGATCAAAATGCCAGCATGGTTACTTTCTGGCAAAGGCCCTCTTTCTGGTCCATAATTTGCACCTTCTCTCTATGTCCTCACCTCTAGAAGGAGTGAGGGATCTGTCTGGAGGCTCTTTTATTAAGACACTAATCCCATTCATGGGGACTTCACCCTCATGACCTAAGTACCTCCCAAAAGGCCCACCCCTCCTAATGCCATCATCTTTGGGGGCAGAATTTCAACATATGTATTTGGGGTAACACTTTAAGGTCACACCAGCTATATTGTTAGCTTGCAAGTATGGTAAAATCTCAGATTCTCCTCAGCTCTTGGCAATACCGGTGATGATAATGGGATGCTGACAGATACCTGGCTTTGCTTTCTAGAAGAAGAAAAAGGGACATGCAGGGCATGTTTGAGAATGTGGAAAAAAATCCCTGAGATCTGGTAGAATGTTCTCTCCAAAGTAGTAGGCAAATTGGGAGTGATAAATGTTACTGAATGTTTAGAGGATGAACATAAAGACATAGGATTGAGCAGGTACCCAAATGGTTCTTTGGTTTTTGAAGGGAGAGAGGAAGAAGAAATGTTACCACTACAGTAAATCGGCAAGCCTGCAGCCCCAGTCAAAAGGCAATATGCCTATGACAGCTGAAAAAAGAGTCCTGAAAGCTAAAATGAATGGTGTCAACAAAGAGTATATAAAGCTTTAGGTAGACTAAAATTTTAGAAGGTGGTTGGTTGAGTTGGGAGCAAGTAGCCACTAGAAAGGGAAACTGAATGCAACTTCTAGCTCATTGACCCTACATGGCCCCCATCCCTCCCTCTCTCTCTACCCTTACCACACTTGCTTTGATAATCCCATAATCCCATAATCCCAAGGGGCACCTCTGAGTGGAAGTTGCCTCCCTTTGCCAAAGGCTCCAGGAGGCAAAATCATCAGTCATAGAGACTCAAGGTCACTGTAGCTTCTCTTGCTTACCGTGAACCTTGCTCAAATCCCTTGCTCAAAGGAATCACTTTCTATTGGCTACTTCCTGGGCAATAATAAGGATAAAAATTTGGCCAGGGGGTGGGAAACAGTATATAAACCTATTTTTAAAATTCTGGATTCTAGTTGACCATTATTAGGCAAGAAGCTCTTTCCTTTCTTCTAACAGAAACCCCAGAGAGCTCAGTTGGTCCATTCTCTGGATGGCAACACAGCCAATAGGGGGCCTAGAGAATCAAACTTATGAATGGCGGGATGGAGGACGTTTTGCACCCACCTGAGTATACCAGGGAACTTTGAGAAAGAGAAGGAATATAACTGTACATCACTGTTGGATACACATACCCAGGTCACTATTATGCCTGGTCCTATGGGAGAAGGGAGGAGCAAAATTCAATGGATGGGATTTGAGCAAGGTTCACAGTAAGCAAAAGAAGCTACAGTGATCTTGAGTGTCTATGACTGGTGATTTTGCCTACTGGAGCCTTTGGCAAAGGGAGACAGCTTCCACTCAGAGGTGCCTCTTGGGATTATAGTCTTGTCACCTCCCTGGCATGAGTAATGTGGACATCATTTTTAAAAAGCAGCTATTAGCTTGCTACAGGGCTCTTCTCCACACTGAACACCTGACCCATGGAGGCCTTATGACTCTCTTGATATTCTTTTGGTGTAGGTCAACCAGAACTCAACAACTAATAAGGTAGGATGAGTCCAACATGTCCCACTTATCAAAAGAGAATGAAGCCTGCCCGCTCCCCCCACCCCTGCCAGAAGCATCTTGTCTTTATATGAGAAAGTGGTAGCCATCCCTTGGGGAAATTTTATCCCTCATTCCACCACCTGAAGAAAAGCCATTGGATTATGAAGGCCCTTGGTTCACAGAGGCTTCCTTGATGGTGTCCACTGGGCCTGCTAGGGCTTTTCAACCTCCCTGCCAGCTGTACAGAGCTAGGGTCTGGTTGCTCTGCTCAGTGGGCAGAACTCAAAGTAATCCTCATATCTCCGGCCAATACTCCCTTTGATGAACCATATTATATTTTTCCTGTCTCTTGGGCTATTGCCAATAGCTTAGCTATTTGGTCTGCCATTTGGAAAACTACAGACTGGCAGATTAAAGACACTCCTCTTAGGGGCCATGAAATGTGGAAACATATCATGGCTGCTAATCAAACCATCTGGGTCACTCCTGTAGATGCCCACAGTAAGAGTCTGTGCTCTGATTAGACCGGCTGGAATCAAACTTTTGATTGGGTCTGTGATGTCCAGATTGCCACTGTTGCCTGGATCCATCATCTTCCACACATTGAAATGGCCAACACACTGAATACAACACATCCACCATCATGGACTGGGCACAAAGGAAAGCACTCTATGTTTCTGATGCATAAACTACCTCTACATACCAGACTTATACTTCCTGTCAAAGGTTGAATCATTTAGCATTATCATTTATCTGTGAGGAAGGCCACATTGTAGCCCTTAAAGCTAATGTGTCATATTTTTGGCTTTCTAGACCAACTGCAGTCTGATGATGAACTTTTTATCATAAAAGCTACTCAATTATAAGCTAATGGTCAAGATATTCAACAGACCTTCCATGTTCACTATCATCCACAGGTAAATGGAATTGTTGAGACTTGGAAAGGCCTCCATCACCTCCTCCTCGTCCATATACTTTCATAACACAATTTGGTCACTGTATGTGGCTGTCCCCAGAAAGGAATCATTTTCTCTTGGCTATAATAAGGATGAAAATTTGGATAAAAATTTTTGGATAAAACTAAGTATATAAACTTATTTTTTAAATTCTAGATTCTACTTGACTATTATTAGGCAAGAAGCTCTTTCCTTTCTTCTAACAGAAACCCCAGACAGCCCAGTGTGTCCACTCTCTGGGTGGCATTACAACCGATAGGAGGCCTAGAGACTCAAACTTATTCTAGGTTAGCCACCAAGATTCTCCTGTTGGACTGACATGGTCATAGAGTATAAAGATGATGATCACGTGATTAAGTGCTATTTATTGAGTCCTCCTAGAGTGGTTCACATGTGCCAAGATGGGGGTACATGATAAGTCTCTAAGTTTTATTAAAATGCCTTTGTGCCTCTCACACTTGACCCCTCTGAATGGAAAGTCTGGGTGTGAGTAGGGGACGATAAAGAAAAAGGACATCGTAGCTCCTAGAAGGAGACACACCACTTTTATGGCTATGGAAGGAACTATATCTTGGCACTTGAGGACAGAATATCTCAGAATCTAGGAGAGACGGGGGAGTGATGAACACTAATGATATTTGTTCTCCATAAACTTCCCTGTACCCCTCTTCATGAAGGATAACACCTTGGTGCCACCTTTCCAAACTCATGCAAACACTAAATTTAACTGACTTCTAGGCTTGCCATCCTCCACCAATGGTTCTAACAAGTTTAGAAAAATGGCAAGGGGTGGCCCTGGGACCTACACCTCCCAGCAAACACCTGTCAACACTTCTGGGTGTTTTCCTCACCACTATTTCCAATCAGTAGCTATCAGTCATTTCATGGGGCTCCCGTCTGATAGCATGGACAACAAGAACAGGCTGGGCTAATTGTGCTCAGGCCAGAAAAAAAGTAGTAGACTCATTTAAAATGAACTAGGAACTTTTAAGGTTTACCAGTCAGTTGGAAGACCAAGTTGGAAGTACTGTCAGCCTGTGCCCTCCAATTGATATGGGTCTCACCTGAGAGGGACAGGGGGCATCAAATATAAATAACACTTTCTATGCAGGGGGACCATGGACACTCCTGGAACTGTGCTTCTAGTGTGGAAGCCAGGTACTACTTTGCACCTCAGAGGTAGTCACAGGAGATTTCAAGTCTGATGTTTAAGGAAATATCATCAGCATATCACATAGCCCTCAGATGACTGTGGAGCTCCGTCCAAAATGAAGCTACCTTTGGTTATTTGGGAGAACTTTCAGGAGGGATAACTGCCTTGTTATTTAAGCACACCCACTGGACAGCTTTCTGTATGATTGGAGTCATCAAATTAGAAAAGGGGGAAAATTCTCCATGGGTCTGTAATGTTTCTGCACCTATTGTGAATAATACACTAAATACCTTTCTTCTAGTCTATCTATAGACAGTGTCTCCCTCCAGAACAAAAGGCAGGTCAAAAATGTGTCTCTGACTTTAGCTGAAAAGATTAGTGATGCTATTTTGGATCTGGAAGAACTTGAAGTTAACTTCAACTCATTGACTAAGATTGTTACTGATAAGAGAATTGTCCTTGACCTTCTCCTTGTGGGCCAAGGCAGAGCCTGTGTTATTACCAATATGTCCTCCCTGCCTGGATTAATTCTTCACCAAGAGGAAAGTTCAATTCAGAAACTTAAGGAGAAAATCGTCTGACTTTCCAAGTTAAATGCTGTAGGTTTATGAGATTTGTTCAGCAGGTTGGATCCAGGACACCACAGCCCTGGTTGAGGTCAATACTGCAGGCTGCCCTCATCTTGCTGCTTAGAGCTGTCTTGTTGATAGTGGACTTAATGCTGCATGGGACAAATTGATTGGAGTTGCCTCCAGCCTCCGTCAGATTAATCAGAACAGCCCAAGCGTTGACATACTCATAGAAAGTTCACCAGAAGCTAAGATGGTGTAAAAATGAGGGATGGATATTGTTAGAGAAAATTCTCCATAGGTCTCTAATATTTCAGCACCTCTTGTGAGCAATGCACTAAATGCCTTTCTCTGAGACTATTTTCCAGGGTGTTTGTAAAGTAAACAGCCTTGGAAGATAGAGATGGTGTCTCCCCACAGAACAAAAGGCAGATTTGCTTATAGTCTTAAAAAGATAAAGATAGTATCTTCCTCTGGAGGAAAGGGCAAGCATGTTTACTGTCCATTATAAAAGATTCCCTATACTCAAGAACCCTCTTCTGTAACATATCCCTCTGGGTCCATCCCCATTATCCCTATGGGACATGGGAGAAGGGGAAGAAATTTACTGATGCTTGTGCTACTTGATGTTCTGTGAGTAATAAAGTCCATTGTCTCTGACCCTGGAGTCTCATGGCTTCTGCCAGAATCCATCAAATTATGACAAGATAAATTGTTAGCTTGCAAGCAGGTAAAATCTCAGACCTCTTTCAACCTTGACAGTCATGAAATGTATTTTGTATAAATATTCCCCTTTAAAAAAAGAAAAGGAAAAGAAAGATGAAAAGTTGGGGAATTCTGTAAAAACCTAAATATTTCTATGATATATCTACAAAGCTATTTTTAGCTTGTCAACACCTTTCACTTTTCTTATTCATTCATTCATTCACTTTTCAAATGTTTGTTGAACACTACTTGAAAGATGATATAACAAAATACAAAACAGACCAGATTCCTACTAGCCAGAGGCTTGCAGTCCAGTGGGGAAGACAGACATCAGTCATATAGTATTGGGATCATGGAATATATTGTGTGATAAGTGTTAGAAAAGAAAAGGGAAAAGTATTAAGGGAAAGAGTATCAGAAGGGAACTTTGTATAGATTGAAAGAGCCAGAGAAGAAATCACTGAGCAAAGGACAGTGAGCTGAGATGTGAAAGACACAAAGCAGCAAAGTAAGGTAAGTGACAGGGTGGGAAAAGCCAACAGCCTGCATGAAGACCCCAAGGAGAGAAGTTCTTGACACATCCCAGTGTGGCTAGAAAGAGAGGTTCAAGAAGTTAGGAATTTGGGCAGACATCAGATCAAGCATCACTTTGTTATCAATCATTTTAAGGCTGTGACTGTAGCCTAAGAACTACAAGAGCCATTAAAATGTAAGTCTCATAAGGGTCTTTGTCGTTTAATTCTCCCTGATAATCCTAACACCTGGAACAATGCTTGGTGCATAATAGGTGGTCAATAAATATTTGTTCAGTTAAGTGGAAGGAAAGACACAGTTTGCATTTTTGAAAAATCACTTTGGCTTCTATGAAGAGAATAGATTGAAGAAGACAAAGCCAAAGCAGAAAGACAAGGTAGAGACCATTGCACAACCCAGTGAAAAATTCAGTAGCTTGGACTAGGGTGGTGGCAGGAGAGATGAAACATATGCCCCCCTGCTATCTCTCTCTCTCTCTCTCTCTCTCTCTCTCTCTCTCTCTCTCTCACACACACACACACACACACACACACACACACTTTTTCAAAAATCATTTTGTAGCCTTAAGGATGATTCAACCTGAAAGGTCATGAAAGGCCATCAAATCCAATGTGAAACAAATGAGGACAATATGTTAAGTGATGGTTGGAGTCTTTCGGGGTAGCAGGCATTTGTGTGTGTGGTTACTGATGCCGGCAAAGAGATTGAAAGAGAAAACTTGCTCACGAAGACAAAGAGAGTAATGGTAACTGAGAACACGTGCACTAAGACTCCTGGGCACAGCAAAATAAACCCCAGAACATTTCTTCTCCAAGACTGTATCAAACTTGATCCCCAGCCTGACTGCCCCTTGCTCCCTGCAGGGCGCAATAAGTTATTGCCTCATAAGCCATTGTAGGGAGCCCTTTGCCTCCTATGAGGAAGATAGGAATTCAGAGTCTATGAGTGTGTGTGTGTGTGTGTGTGTGTGTGTGTGTGCGCATGCACATGTGCACACATCCGTGTACATGCTCAGGCCGGCCTCGCATCCAGGTAAGGAAGCACTCCTTCCATGGGCTTGGAAGGCAGAATGTTAAGTGAGTGTGGGGGCAGGGCGGAAGAGAGGGGCACTCCAGGTGAGAGAATAGGACAGTGCCTTTCCAGGTCACACGGTGTCCGTGAGCCTGGTGTCACATGCCGCGGTGTTGAGCATGGCAATTCCTAAAGCAGAAGTTGCGGAAGAACTGGCCAAGGTTATTCTGGTGCCATGGTGGTCTCCGTCTCCCAGCCCAGATGGCCAGGAATGCTACGAGGCAGAGAACTCAGCTCCCGGTGGAGAGCTGAGCACTTGGCACTGCTTAAATCATGACCACTCACGCCCACTTGGACAGGTTGGCCTCCCTGTCTGAAGGGCAGGGGGTAGGCGAGGGCCCCGGAGAGGGAGTTCTCATTGAGAGACAGTGGAACGGCTGTGCTAGTCCTTTCTTAGCCCTGCTAGGAATGCCCACAGCCCAGGAGGGGGCTGAGCAGGCATGAACACCTGCAAAAAGCAAACGGGGCAAGCATTTCAAGATCTGATGCTGATGGAAATCAGCCACCAAGTGGGCATTCATTTGAAGTGATTTTTATGAAATGAGGAAAGTGAAACTGTCTACAGTTATATTTAAGCAATAGTCAAAAAAGAGAACTAAGCTAGCATATATTATTCTTATATTTCATGGGGTACACAGCATTTTGTACGTGGCTACTTCATTTCAAGGCTTTGGATGAAAAATAATTACTCTAGCTGCCACACCCCCTCCCAGCTCATCCACAGTGAATAGGGACTGGGGCTACCACTGTGCCCTTCAATTTGCCATTGAGTGAAAACAGTTTCACCATTTTTTACGATATTGGGCCAATATTCTGACTAGGATTCTCACTGTTTCTAAGGGCCAGATGCTCTGCTTGACTTCTTCTCATCCAATCTTAAATACCTCCAATACCCAGGAAGCTTTAGCCAGTGTGGATAATGATGTGTGTCCCCAAAAGGGCAGCCTCTTGCTTTCCCCAGGATTTCCCTGGAAAGGTTCTCGGTGGTGCTACTCCTGGGATCCACTCCGGATCTTGGGCAGACTCTCATGCCCAGTTAATTGTCAGAGTCTCGGTGAGTAGAATATTACAGCCCTCACCATGTGGACATCCTTATTTCCCAGGTGTACATAGACTTTCAGACCTGTTTAGTAGCTTGTTATGACATCAAAACTGAAGGTACCCAGAGAACTTTGAGAAAGAAATGAACAGGTCCATTGGGTCAGCAGGTGCTTTCTTTTTGAGACCTACCCAGCTTAAACCTTTTTCTCTCCAGCCCTCTCACATCACACTGGATACCTGTCTGGTTGAGAGTCCTTTCCAACCAAGTGGTCTTGTCAACGTTTTAGATAAATGATATACACATAGGGAATCTGCTCTCTACTCATCCAAGCTAGAAGGTTATCAGGTTTGTGTAATGGTTCATTTTATGTGTCAATCCATAAGGTGCCCAGGTATTTGGTTATATGTTATTTCTGGGTATGTCTTATGTCCGCTCAGGGTGTTTCTGGAAGAGACTAATATTTGAATCAGCAGAATGATTCCCAATGTGGGTAGGCCTCATAGACTCCATTGAAGGCCTGAATAGAATAAAAATCTGAGTCCAGAGGAATTCTTTCTCTCTGCCTGGCTGTCTCTGAGTTGGGACACCAGTCTTCTCCTGTCTTTAGGCTTGAATTTGGACTTGGACTTATACTATCAGCTCTCCTGGGTCTGAAATTCTCAGCCTCTGTAGTCGTGAGAGCCGATTCCTTAAAATAAATCTGTTTATTGGATGGATGGATGGATGGATGGATGGATGGGTGGATAGATTAACTATTACACCTGCATCCTGGAAAACACCTTCCAAAGCTTCCTCGAGACAAGCAGTGCCAACCCAAATGCCTGTAAACAAACCCACATGAGCATAGCAACCAGAGAGAGGATCAAGCGTAGGGGTTCCACCCAAACTCTTCTCCCGTTGACTTCTGCTGTGTCATATTGAGAGCACCATTGCTGCCAGATTTTTCCATTTTTTAAGAAAAATTAAAAATCTGGATTTTCTTGTCAATGTTGGCAACTACCTCAAAATATTTCAAAACCCCACATGAGCCAACCAGCCCAATCCATGGGCAGACCCAATGCCTGGCTGTCCTATGCAGTCTCTGCACTAGGCAGATGTGGGGACATCTTTCTGAATTGAAGGAAAGGGGATGCTTAGAAATATTTCCCCATTTCTAAAATTGGAGCCTACAATGGCTATAAAACAACTTTAATTCCTACACTGATTGTTTATCTCAGGCTTCTGTACAGAGCAACTCCCCCACATGTTGACATTATCCCACAAGCCCCCTGAGAATAGGAAAGAGAACAGGTATTATAATCTCAATTCCTATTTTTGTAATGGAGTTAAAGACTCCTCAGATGGAGTACCCCATGGAAAGGTGATAGAAAAACTTGCCCGGTTTCAACCGGATTCCAGACCTCATCCTCTCCCCCAAAATATGAACTTGACATTAATCATTCCTGATGTGATTCCCCTATTCTTCCCCAACACACTGACATTTGGTTTAAAATTCTATAAATGCTGGGCAAGAAACAGACATAAATATTAATTTCAGGAACACCCCCATGGATAGTTTAAAACATATTTTTCCTATGAATTATTTGATCTTTTTTCACTTTGGCCATTACGCATTTCTTTTTAAACTAAGTGTTCCTCTTTAAAGATATCTTCGCTGTTCTTCAACCTCAAAAGAATTTCTTCTCCCATTAAGCTGTGCTTCCAGTGCCCCAAGGAGCCAAGCAAGGTATAAAGGAATACCCAGATGGCTCTGTAGATGTTTATTATAGGGCCCTCCATTGTATTCAAATTAATGACACCACATTAGCATGGGCTGCCCTTTGGTGCTCATTTGTTCCTGCACTCCAGGGGTTAAAGGAGCCGCCTGCTCTCCAGATGTTCAGTAGCTCTTATAAATGAAAGATTAGCGATTTTTTGCTGCCGCTGCTACTTCCTCTATTCCCTTTTAAAGCTGATATTTTCTTTAGGAACTTGCTTAGTGTCTGAGTCAGAAGAATCTCCTCCCTGAGGTATATCAATCAATAGCATGCACAAGAAGAAGGGCAAAATGTAGAGGAGGTAGACATGGTCTGTATTAATTTGTTGACTGTGACACCCTTCCAGTGACTGATGTATGCATCCTGTGGTTGTGCTCCACCCTTTGAAATGCGGATCCAATACATGTGACATTTTTCTCAACTAAAAATGAAAACAAAAACAAAAAACTCTCTCTCTCCCTCCTTCTCCTTTTTTGTGACAACATCTTTTGTTTGTGCTATGACGGGAATGTCAACTTCATTTTCAAATCTGGCCTGTCTTCCCTCTAAGCAAGAGACCTAAGTGTCTGAAATATGAGTGTATCTAACTCAAAGATACCACCAACAAGGTCTTCCCGGGAGAGAAATGAGAAAAGTACCCAACATGGATTCCAATAAATGAATGCCAGTTTAACATCTACCATGCTTGCCTTTTGTATCCAGAGACACTCCCAGGTTCCTGCTGTTCCAAGAGCTGTTCAAGCATTGAATAAGTAGCGTTCCAATGAGACGAAACCTTCTGCCTCGGCTGGTGTTTAACAAGCTGCTTTCTAGCTGCAACTCAGTCAGAATTTCTCCAACCTTAGCAGAATTACCACATTCCATGTCTTCTCTTAATATATCTCCAATGCTTCTTTCACCAAGTGGGTAAAAAGAGATAGACTAACCTGAACAGGAAAGGAAAGCCTGGTGGATACCCTTCATCTTGTTTCTGACAATGGGGAGGAAGTAACAGACAGGCTGATGGGGAGACACTGGCCCTGGGGGGGTGGGGGGGTGGGAGGCATGTGTGATGGAATCAGAGCCTGGAATATTCAACAGGACCCTCCCCCAAGGTGGAAAGCGTGGAAGAAACCTGGAGATGGCAGTAACACCTCACGTCTTAATATAAACATAGACCCATCTCAAGGATGGGAGCCTTAGTTCACACACACATGAAGGAATGTTCTTGAAAGGAGACTACAGATAAAATATTTATAATACGCATGTAAGATCGACATCTTCAAGGGCACCAGCTAGGAACGAATTGCTATGGCCACTATAGGAAGGAAAATCTTTTTCCTTCTGCCCTCCTACTTTCAACATCTGGGATCTGAGAACCAAACTGATAAAAGACAGATTAACAAGAGGAGAAAATGGTTTAATTAGGTGAGACACAAGGAGGCAGCCAGTTAAGACTGTGATTTATATACCATCCTAGGCCAAACAAAGGACAAGGGGACTTCTGGTCTGGGCATGTAGTTATGGGCAGAGCGGGGCAGGGAGAGCAGGGGCCACAAAGAGATGTGTGATAAATAAAAACGGTCCATTAGGAGGATGTGAGTCTTTGGGTGGTAGGAGTTGTCTCCAAGGAGTAGCTCTCTGAGATATCTTTATAAATGGGACTTTATACATGTAAGTTTCCTTTGCAAATAGGGAAATTTATACTTTATTTTTTTAAGTTTATTTATTTTGAGAGAGAGAGAGAGAGAGAGAAAGTGTGTGTGTGTGTGTGTGTGTGTGTGTGTGTGTGTGTGTAAATGAGTGGGGGAGGAGCAGAGAGAGAGAGGGACAGAGGATCCAAAGCAGGCTCTGTGCTGACAGCAGCAAACCCAATGTGGGGCTTGAACTCGCAAATTGTGAGATCATGACCTGAGCCATAGTTGGACTCTTAACCAAATGAGCTACTCAGGCATCCCTATACTTTATTTTTAGGTAGTTAAAGGGAGGTGAAGAGTTTTTCTCGAATATGCTGGTTTTTAATTGCCTTTAGCTCAAAATAATCCTCAGGCCATACTGGCATGTCATGGGTGGCACATTCCAGTACAATTTGCCCATATTGTCACTAGTGGGGTCATGATACTGCCCACAGAGGGCCTTCTGAGGGGAAGGTTTGTACTTTCCTCTGAGGCTCACTGCTGTCTGCCAGTGAGAGATGGCAGCTTCTTCAGGGCAGAAGTAGCTGGGAGGAAGACCAGGTCGGGGAGAGAAAGTGCTGGAGGAGCAGGAGTCCAGGAGAAAGGACACCAGACCATGGGAGAGAAAGGAGGAAACACCTGGAGTAGAGTGGAGAGCCTCAGCTTCTCCTTCACCTGAAGGGGCCAGCTTCATTACTGGAGGACCCTCTCACCAGCCCTCTCTGACACAGCTAGGGTTTGGCCCGTGTGCCTGGCTGGTGGGCATTCAGCTGATCTATCCAATGAAGTCAGTCTTGGAGGGCAAGCTGATGAAGAAGATTTAAAGGAAGCCAAGAGGAAGAGATGTGATGAAAGCCAGAGAAGAAGAAAGCAGTGAGTCGTCAAGGGTAGATCGAAAGGTGAAAAATAAAGCACCTCCTATAAAGATATGAGAAAGAAGATTGCCTTCAAGACTTCGACTGAACAACAACCCCTAAGAGATAAGAACAGAGATACACAAACTCAACTGAAAGAAACAGAATTGTGTCAAGCTAGCACAAGGGATAAATAAATGAATACAGCCACTGAAAGAGTGTATAAAGCAAAAAAGTGGTTGTTTGGCAAGAGAAATCTCGAAAGAGGTAATAATGAGCTGAGAAAGGAATCCAAGCATCTATAAGAGAACAAATCAGAACTCTGAGAACTAAGAGATAGAAACCTGAATCTGCCTGTTCCGGTAAGGAGAATGAATGATTGAGTCTTCAGCTGTGAAGTGTGAGAAGTCTGGCACTCCTTCAGGCCCCTAGCACCCCGATAACCTGCCTGCACTGGTGCATGAACCCTGGGGCTCCCAAAGGTTGTCATGGAGATGACACACGCTGGTTACCTGACTATAGGCATGGCCCCTAGTCTACCCAAGGTCTCTCCCTGCCTTCCAGGTAGAAAAGCACATGTTGATGTCCTGCTTCTCTTTTCAGTTCTTATTAGACTAGGGAGAGAATGATGGTCGGAACTCAATGGCATCTAATTTAAACCCTTTCACTAACTGCTAGGGAATGCTAGAGTATCTCAAAGCAGCAGGCAAGGCCTAGCGTTCACCTCTCCATTCGACAAGCAGTTAACACTGCTAGCATCTGACAGGCGCATGTCCTTTCCAGCACTTCCAAACCACCATCACCACCACCCCCAGGGGTAGTGGGAATTTAACCTGATGCTTATCACTTGCTTCATTAGTAACCTGGTATAAATAATCAGAAAATGAGAATTTGTATTTTAGTTTTGCTTTGGTCCTAGAATCCTTACTGACTGTTCTTGCCAGCAGAACAGTCTCTGCTTCACTTGTAGGTTTTACAACCAAACCTGTTTGAGTATAGATGTGCCAGTGGATTGATTTCCTTCCTTTTTCTGGTGCAAAATAATAATGATAACAACAACAACAACAACAACAACAACAACAGATGGGGAAGGAGGGAGAAATGTGATGAAACATCCAGTTTAGCCTGGAGAAGCTCACTGTCTAAAGAGGCTTTGCCCTGTCAATGGTCCATACCTCAAGCAGATACTCCAGAAAAGAATGAATTTATTTCATTCAAGCGTCTAACACCTGCTTATATGGTTTTATCTGCCTACTAGACCCTAAATAGTCTCACTCCCGGGGTGCTGGTTCTGTTCCAGGAAGAAGTACCATAACTAAGAAATCAAGGGAAGCACCTCCCTTGATTTGTTC
The DNA here is from genome assembly GCF_022079265.1 of Lynx rufus. Lineage (NCBI taxonomy): Eukaryota > Metazoa > Chordata > Mammalia > Carnivora > Felidae > Lynx > Lynx rufus. The sequence continues at coordinate 16,502,526 of NW_025814837.1, forward strand.
CCTCCACAAAGTTACTGAGGCCCTGCCCACAGAAGGACACCCAAAGTGTCAGGCGCAGAACTGCCCTCAGTGGGACACAGGGATTGTATGGACACAATTCAAATAACTAGTAATACAGGTTGCTGCTTTTATAAAGATAATACATTCCAATCCTAATACTAAGTACATTCCAAACAAATGGATTCTTGCACATGATGAGGAGAATGAAACAGAGTTTATAAAGACAGAATAAGAAGGGTAGAGGAGATCCCTTGCATGTTGGGTAACAGCATGCACCATGCCTTCTCTGCCTTCCCCTTTCTCCCTCAGCTCCATGCTAAAACAATTAGCACCCGACAGCCCCTAGGCATAGCAATACAGCAATTACTTCAGGACAGGTATAGAACTTAAGTATATCCAATCAGAAAGTTGTCTGGGATTTATTTCAGGGCTTTGACACGCACACCCCCAAAGTAAAAGCCAGAGAGAAAGAAGAAAAAAACTTACTTGAGTGTATACTCGCATACACTCTCTTCTCTTCCTACCTCTACCCCTCTCTCTTTATGGATAGGGAGATATGGAGCCACTCCAATGGCATTGGAAGTCAATTTGTGAGAGTATCTGGCCCTAAAATGAAGCAGATAGGGGTACCTGGTTGGCTCAGTCAGTTGAGTGTCTGCCTTCAGCTCAGGTTATGATCTCACAGTTCATAAGTTCCAGTCCTGCATCAGGCTCCCTGCTATCAGAACAGAGCCTGCTTCAGATCCTCTGTCCCCTTTTCTCTGCCCCTCTCCCTCCTCTCTCTCTCTCTCTCTCTCTCTCTCTCTCTCTCTCTCTCCCCCTCCCTCCCTCCCTTCCTCCTTCCCTCCCTCAAAAATAAATTTAAAAATAATAGTAAATAAAATAAAATAAAGTAAAATAAAATAAAATAAAATGAAGCAGATAATGTGGAGGGTGGAGCAGAAAGAAGAAAATATATGGGTCCTGGTTTATACTATTGGACCATTGGATACACACTGAAGGCACCCTGCTTATGGACTGTGCAAATACAGGAGCCAAAAAAGTCATTTAATGTTTACCCCACTAGAAATTGGGGTTTCTGTCCCTTGGAACCAAAAACATCCCTACTGATACTCAGGAGATAAGTCAGAAGACAGTATTTCAGCCTAATATGAGAGGAAAACACTTTCATACCTTCTAACATGAGCTCCATCTTTGGGGAGGAAGAGAGGCAGGGAGAAAGGAATGGAAAGTCATAAGAGCCATCCAGCCACCAGTGCCTCTCAAGCTTTCTTTCTTTTCGTGACACTGGCGAAGCAGTAGTGTGGTAATGAGGAGGGGGAGGAGGGAATGGGAGGGAGGACATGAGGAGAGGTGCCAACTGGATTGTGTCAGCATCATCTGTGGGCTGCCCTGGAGCTTTCCATATGGGCATACACTGATTACACGAAGCACTTTCTGGAACCGCATTCACTCTTCTGGGCCACATACTCAAAAGTGTAAATATTAGTGTACAAAACTGGGTTTAATGTGTTTTCACAAATAAATTTGAAGTGTGATTAGCTTTGTTATTTGTATAATCAGAAACTTCAAGCCTTTGTTCCCCAGAAATCTCTGTCTTGCACATGTCACATGAGCACACTGGCCAATCTTAATATCTTCCCTGCCCAAGTGCAAAGAAACATGGAGGGGCGGTCGAAATCGTTGGCCCCACTGGCCCAGACTTCCCATGATCAGGAAGAACAAACCTCAGTCCAAGCAAGTAAAAACTTGGTTTGCTTTATTTCTCTGCCTTTCTGTTGCTACAGTCAAATCTTTAAGCCAAGATGCCTTTCAAATACCCTCTAAGGGCTTCAACTTTGTTTTTCCCCTAGTAATTACAAGGGCACTGATTTCATACTCTGTCTCCAATAGACACTATGACATTATTTCCCCTTTATTATTATTGACACCTAAGTGAACCTATCTTCAAACAAATTGGTTTTCTTTTACAGCCAGGATGTGGGAAATCCATCTGTCACTTAGCACAAGCAGAGACTGGAGTGAAATAGGGTGGCTGCCCAAAGGCATAAAGAAATTTGTGAGAAAATTGGAAAGCAAAAAAGTTTTCGAGACAAAGTCAGTAAGCGCCATCTGCGTAGGCCAAGAGTCATCCCCCAAGATTGGGAGACGCTAAGAAAGACAGAGGGAAAAGGAGGGAGAGCAGGAGGAAAAGGGGAGAAATGCAGGCAATAGACAGAAAACGGAGAGGTGGAAAAATCACTTTTCCCCACACAATGGGCTGGTCAGCTGGGACAGAGATTCGAATAGCTGCGAGCCATCCCTTTCATGTTCTCAGTTAAGTCACCTCTGGACTAAAACATGAGATTTTTGCCCTTTGAGAGGAAATTCTGGCTTGCCCTTTTTTCTGCCACTAGACAGAAAGTATGTGAAACCATTATTGACACAGGAATTAAGTTATCATGATTTTGGAGAACTTTAAAATGGCCTAAGAGAATACTCAGTGCTGAAAGTCTTACTTTTGACTAATCCTCTCCATTTCCTTCCTTTATTGGCATTTTCTTGGCTTACCTAACCCTTCTTCCCTCCCCTTTTGTTTCTTCTATTCCCATCCTGAGCCTGGAGATCACCCTCTGGGCAGCCCTCACATCTTGCTCTGCTGAGGCCAACCATCCACACCAAGTGGTCCACGATGGGCCAGTGAAGGCGTGTGTGTGTGTGTGCACGCGTGGGCTCACACAAGCACCACACCACACACACACACACGCACACACACATTACCGTATACACACATACCCCACACATACCCCCCACACATATGCCATCACATGCACACACGCCACATACATACACACACCACATACACACTGCCACATATACATACCCCACACACACCACCACATACACAAACACACTACCACATACACACATCCACCACAACACGTATACACCATCATGTAGACAAACACATAACACAGACACACACACACTACATTCACACACATACACACCACCACATACACACACATCAGACACACACCACACATATACCACCACACGCATACAACCACATCCATACACACATATACCACATACACATACCATACATCATACACACCACACCACATGTGCACGTAACACACATACCACCAATGTACATACATACACACACCACAACATACCCATATGCCACACCCCACACATCACACCACATACGTACACACCCCACACATACATACCATATACACCACACCACTCACACACACCACACCACATACACACCACACTATACACACCGTGCGCGCGCACACATACACACACTCGCTCCTCGCTTTTTCCTGCCCTCAACCCAAACCTGCTGCAGTTGACAGGGATAGAGATCTTTTGCCAAGTTCCGAGAAAGAGGGACAGGGAGCCCTTCTACCAAGTTGCCTTCAGCCCAGGGCCCATGCCTATGGACGCAGCAACAAGTGTGGCAGCTCCCCGTGTCTGTGGCCCAGGCCACGCACACAGGGTGCTCACCCTGCCTAGGCCATGTATTCCTCTTCCTCCCCTCACCCCAAGAAGGAGGTGCTTATTGTTAACACTTTCCTCAGACTGAAAAAATTGTGACTCGAGATAGTTAAGGAATTTGCCCAAGGCCATAGAGCCAGTGAGTGGTGAGCTGGGATTGGAACCCAGGTCTGTGTATCTCCGGAGCGTAACTTTCCTTCTTAACTTCCAAATTTCCCTTGCCTTATACCCTGAGCAGGACCCTGGGGACACCTAGGAAAGAGTCTCAGGGCAACAGCACCTTTCTGATAGAAACCACAAGATGGCGGACACCCCCATCTCGTTGAGTTGAATGAATTCCTTCAACTCACACCGGCCACCATGCCAGAGCCCGCGTTTCACACGCGCTCTTTGATCACACCCAAAGCCAGGTGCCAGCAGGGGCCCACCTGCATTCCACCCCATGGGAGGTCACACATTCAAGTCTTGGAACCACAAGCTCCCAGGCCCCAGTGAGCACAGCCACGGACTTGGCAGCATCGCCTGATTTCGTAAGTATGTTACCATAACTTAAGATCAGAGTTGTTTTCTTGCCCGGCCCTCTTCTCTATTAAGTAAGGTCAAAATAAAGTTATTGCTTCCAAAACTTAAAAAAAGTAAAGCAGCTAAATGTCAAGCAATTTAGGCATTTTTAAGTAACAGATTATTCTGCTTTCATCCTCTGGGAAGTCTTATAAAGAAGCAAAGTGCTTCTCTCTCCTGTCACTATTTTCTCACACTGTTCTCATGGTTATTATTATGGTTCACTCAACACTCAAATGGTAACATTTAAATTGATCAAGCATAAAAACAGACATAATTTCTGTCCCAAGAATCTCCCCCCACTGAAATCAGAGACAGCTGCCCAGACGGAGACGCCAGAAAGCCTGCGGTGAGAATCCAGCCCTTCCCTCTTTTGTGTATTGTCTGAAGAAGGAGCCAACTAGGGCTCACCTTTCAGTGCAGACAAAATGGTCTTCTTTATCTATAAAGGAGCCACTTAGATCAACCAGACTGGCCACAGGATGTCACTGTTACTCCATACACACAATAGCGAGTGTGCCTTTCTGTCAGGGGTTGGATGTGGATGGGACCTGGGCTCCCCTTCACCTCACCTCTCACAGAATTGTTATCCCTTCAGGTGGCGCTCCGCAAGCCAACAGCACGCTCCCCATAAAAGCCGCTGCAAGCCTGCCCCATTGTCTCAATCTTCCTATTGTTCTGTATCAAAGGAGGAAAGGAAGAGAAAGAGAAGTGACGAGAAGAAAAGGACCAGCATGGTCTCTCACATCACTGGTTCTACAAGGGGTGGACTTTGAACATTTATGACCTTGGATAAAACCAATGTCCTTTTAATATATTTTATACTGTTATAAGGAAGGGTGAGAACATCTTTTTTGCTTACTTTTATTTTCTCAAATTTCCGGAAAGGATATGGAATATTCAAGCAATTTTTAAACCGTCTTAACTTTTTGTAGGGAGGCTTTGTATTCTCCTGAAATGAGGCCAACGCTAGTGAAACATCCTCCCTTGACCCCCACAAACACTCCTCTACCCGCCACCCACTCCTCAGACGTCTCCCAGCTCCGTGAGCAAGCCACGGTCCAGAAAAGACTGAGCGCTCGGCAGCTGGTGAGCTAATGCCACTTCAACATTGGCATAGCAAAACTCTTATCCGGGGACACACCAACAGCCACTGTTAGACCAGGAGAATCACCCACCCCTGCTGCCCTCAGAGGGAGGGTTTGCTCTTCAGGTCTTGTCCGGCCCCTGGCATTTTCTACTGTTATCCTCGGCATACATTCCACACAGTGGAACCTTTTCCTAAAAGTAAGAAATAAAATCTTAGACTGACATAGTCAGTGGGAAGGAGTATTCTGGGTAGTCAGGGAGATATTGATTACTGCAACATAAAAAATAATCACGAAATATAGGTGGTTTAAGTCATAGAGGGAAGGACTTTTGCCTTTAAAAAATGACTACTTCATAATGTAATCACCTGGAAGCAGCTTTGCATAGATGAAAGTCAGGGCAGTCAAAGCCTCTCTGCCATGTTGTCACCCCACTTTAGCCGTACCACAGCAGCAGAAAGGATTAAGGCAAGTAAAGGGGGCAGTTTCGTGCAGAGAAAGCATTTTAAGAAAAGAAACTTGATATTATTCCTGCATTTACAAGGTTCTGTGCAGTAGCTAGGAGCCAGAACTAATAAAAACAGTGGATGGAGACTGAATTTCCATACTGCATTAAATATATCAGTCTCAGGATAAGAGAGCCACTACTCTGACTGAAGTGTCTTGGATGTGGTAAGGAGTGGACCGTCATGAGACACAGGAAAAAATCAGTAGGCAGTGCACAGGAAGAATCTAGATGGGGACAACTGCCTTAGCTACATGTGCCTTAGGATTTTAACAACTCCCAATGGTGATGGTTTAGAATTAATGCCTGAATAAAATCTGCCTAAAAATTGAAGTTTGTTGCTCATTCATACAGTGAATATTTTCTGAGCACCCACTTTGTATTTGCTGCAAAGACCATGATGAACAGGGCAGCATATTCCCCGCCCTCAAGAAGTTAATGAGAAAGACCAGTAAGCACGCAGCAATAAATACAGTGTCACGGGGACTGTGTGTAACAAAGAATTTGGTGGGCCTTCATCCCTGATCCCTGGGAAGTAACCTGTGAACCCTTGGGATTTCCCAGTGATTGGAAGGTCTTTCATTCCTGGTGGGCCCCTCCCACTACACCTGATAGCTAACGCAGACAAACGACTCAGGATGGGGATCTCTCTTGCCAGAAAGATCAACCACATGATTAGAGGCTTGGGGCTTGAGCCATGTGATATTGGCCTGCCCCCTGGGGAGGGGTGGGGGCTGGAGATTGAGTTCAGCCACTGTGCCAGGGCTCAATCAAGCATGCCTATGTAATGAAGCTTCAATTAAAACTCTGACACTAACGCTTGGGCGGGCTTCCCTGGTTGTCAGTACTCTGTGTATTGTCACACATGGATGTGCCAGGAAGATAACACATCCCTGAGGATGATCTAGCCCTCCCTACCCTCCTGGACTTCTCTCTATGCATCTCTGCTTTTGGCTGGTTAAGGATAGTGCTTTCAGTGAGTTCTGCAAGACTTTCTAGTGAATTATTGAACCTGAGGGTGTCTCCGAGGACCCCTAAACTTGCAGCTGGTGTCAGAAATCTTGGGCAGACTTAGCATTCTAGAGACATGTACTCAACCTGAGAAGCCTGGCCTGACTCTGAGTAGGCTGCAACAAAGGAAATATAGGGTGCTGTAGGCACAGAAAAGAGATCCAGACTGGGTGGGGAGAGAGATGCCAGGGCATACGCCCCAGAAAAGTTATCCCTGGCACTTGAAGACCAGGTAAGCATTTAAGTTCAAGGTAAATCTTTAGAAAAGCAGGGTCAATTCCATAGAGGATGTATAGTTCTCAGCAAACCATTGTCCTTGTTTTTTGAAGGTCCCAGGTTACCGAAATACTCTGGTTTTACCTAGGAAGTGTCCCTGAGCTCAATGTGTCTAGCCAACAACTGAAACACAATTCCAGGCTTTCAGGGAAAACAGAGCCGACAAATGGCCAATGACACCTCAAAGTGGTGCCATCACGGAACAGGGTTTTGTTAGGATGAGCTGTTGGTTATAGCATAGATCAAGATGAAGAGTGGGGCTCGTCCAGTCCAATCGTGCAAGATTCCTTTGGTGGAAAAAAGATCTTATTAACCTCTCTTTGCGGCACTGAGAGTTCATAAGATTTATTTAAAGTAACCTGTAAGTTAGTTCTCAATAGGGGAGGAGAGGCCATCAAAATATTGTTTAGCAATGATTATCCTCAATTACCGTTTTCTGAAGACTCTTATTTAGGATGCACTTCTTGAGTAAATGTGTATTATTTCTCCCTTCCATCCATGTCCATCAAAATATCCTCTCCTATAGAAACTGGTAAAAAACAAACAAACAAACAACAACAACAACAAAAAACTCAGGTGAAAATGGCTGAGGAGACCTAAATTGTTTACCCCCAATGGCATGCTTGAGCATTTATTTATCATTCTGTATTGAAATGATCTACTAATGTGTGAATTTCTCACCTTCATCCTACTCTACACAAGAACATGGACCATACTTGTACTCTTAGCCCTCAGCACAGTGACATGGCAGCTACTCAGTAAATATCTGTTCAATCAAGTGACGGTAAATAAGAACTTGAAACAGAAAAATAAACCCCTAATAATATAATTTCTGGTATCAGAACATAGCCCTGTTTTGAGTTAATTCCTAACACCCAAGTGCACCGTGCCCTGTGTTTTAAGTGGTTGGTTGTCTGTTCAATGTCCCCAGTGCTCACATGAGAGGCTACTGCTGTGTCTCCTCCTCCTCCTCACCTCATTCATTTATTCAACAAATATGTATTGAGCACTCAGCTCTCATTGCTGGGGAATACAGCTGGGAACAAAATCAATGAAATCCTTGCCCCAGTGGAGCTTACATTCCCACGGAGGAGACAGTATAAGCACCAGCATATAGAGAATATTAAACAGTGGCAATGCTAAGGACACGAAGCAGAGACAATAATGAAGCTGTGTTGGTGAGGGTGGTGGCAATTTTAGAAGAACCAGAGGGGCTCTCTCTGTTGTACAAAGACCTCTGGTAAGAGGTGGTGGTAAGTTACTCCAGGAAAAGAGTCCCACCCAAGGGACCTGGTAAGTGCACACATTCTGAGGTGAGAAGCTGCTCACATATTCAAGGAAAAGCGAAGGCACCAATGTGGCAGAGAGAGTACAAAAAGGCCATGAGAGCAGAGAGGAAATGGGCACAGCCCAGAGGACTGTGTCTGACTCCAGCCTGACAGATTTTAACAAGATGCTGCGGACCTCTGGGATAAGAATAGGTTGAAAGGCACAGAGGAAGGTAGGGAGACCTACAAGAAGCTATTGCCAAAGTCCAGGCAAGAGAGGAGGGCAGCTAGGACCAGGGTGGTAGCTGTGAAAGTGGGGACAAATGGTCAAAACCTGGCTAGGATTTGAAAGTAGAGAAAACAGGATTGGCTGACAGATCAGACATAGGATCTGCAAGATGTAGGATGTAAGCAAGGCAGGAGTCAAAGATGACTCCCAGGTTTGGCCCCGGCAACTGGAAAGATGCCACTTACTGAGATGGGAAAGGCCAAGAAAAGGACCGGGAGCAGAGCAGATGTAGGGGGAGAACAGTAGGAGCTCAATTTGGGAGATGCTGAACTTAGGACACCTGTTGGGCATCCAAGTGCTTTCTCCTGCTGATGATGAGGCTATATATAAAGTATGTATTATTAAATAAATATAATACATTCCCATGTATTAATATACCTAATGTGTATATTATGTGTATATAATGTATATATAATATATAATGAATATATTATGTATAATTGACATATATACCATTGAGATAAATGATAGATAGATGATACATAGATACGTATACAGACAGGCAGGCAGACAGACAAGGAGAGGTCCAAGCTGGAGATAGCAATTTTGGAATTATCAGCATAGAGAAGGGATGATTTCACCAAGGAAAGGAGAGTCCTATTTATCAAATGTCTAGAGTTGGCATTAATACCAACATGCATTCCATTAATCGTATCCTCTGCTAAACTCTTCTCTAACCTGTAAATCCACAGCAAAGCCCATTCTAACTCTTCCATGGCAGAAAGTGGTGAACTTGAGATGAAGGTGTGGGGGTGCCCCTTGGCATGTAGATGGTTTCTGGCATGTTTGGTGTATCAGGGCCTGGAGGAGCAAGTAATTTTCAAGGGAAATAACAACATGATTTGGGCTAAAATGTCCTAAAACTAAGGTGAGGTTCTGGGTCAAGAGCAGGGCTACAGGGATTAAACTGGGAATGACCAGATTATACCCCTTTCCCATGTCCTTTCCTTGTCTTTTCAGAGTGGAGGCAATGCTCCTGCTACCCTCTTACACTGTCCTCTAGGTGACTGACTGTTTCTCCACAGTCCACAGTGGATCATTCTTCTCAATAAAGCCAAATTAATAAATGCATAACTAAATGCAATTCAAAGTGAGTAACAATGGAACAAATTCACAAAACAAGAGGAAAATAATTTGTGAATGCATAAGTCCCAATTCGGGGTTCAAAAGCAAAAATCTAACATACCAGCTGCCCTCTGCCCAGGGTGTATAACAACAAATTAAAAGGGTTGAAGGTTTGCTTCTAAGCATGGCAGGAACAGAGCAGGCAGTTAGGCAAATGCTGCCATCAGTGTTCTGAAATGCCTTCAGGATGTTCTGGAAAGCAACACAGGCTTTCCCGACAAGGAGAGAGGGAAAAAGACAGTGGCTTATTCCAAGCGGATGCAAGGCTTCTTCCCTGCACAAAGATGGCATCACCACCCCACAGTACCTCCATATCATGGCGCCTTGACCTTGAAATCACAGAAGCTGAGATGAAGAAGGCAAAGCTGAGAGCAGCTCCCTCTCAACGTTGCAAAGCTGGAAGACTTCAAGTCCAAAATAAAGCCTGTATCTTCTGATCGCCAGTCCAGAACATTCTCTACACTAGAACAAATTGGTTCTGAACTTAAAAAAATAAAGCCCTTGTTTGGGTTTGAATCACTTGAAGTTGGAGTTCAAATAATCCCAATCCCATCTTCTCTGTATTTAGCAATGAGATTCTTCCCTAAAGGTTAGGAGTTTTAGGTGCCCCAGTAAAGAACTCGTCAAAGTTCTGAACCAAGGCAGGAAAGAAATGAAAACAGCACCTACACCAGGCACAGGGCTGAGTGCAGCAGTTGTGGTGCATATCTGTGGGTGAGTGAGCTTCCTACTGCTGACTCCCCAAACTGAACACACTTGCTCACGCAGTCACTGGACAGCACAGGGACAGGGTCTGCCCTGTGAAATGGACAGAATGAAAAACAGACCAGAATTCATGCTTAGCTCAGGCAGCCTCACCCCCAGGGGTTAAATAGTCGGCTCTGGGCTAGCGAAGGCCCATTCTGCCTCCAAACCTCCCCTCCCCCACCCCTTATGAGATTAAAGCATCCCCTCCTCTTCTGGGGGGGTGGGGGAGGGAAGTGAGAGCGGGTCAGGAGTGTCATTGCCAGCAAAGGCCCCTCCACGTGGTAGAAACATCCAAAGACCGGAAGCAGCTTGGGAGAGAGTGGCCACCCCACTCCTTGGATTGTGCTCCATGGAGAGCCACTGTTTCCCAACCCACAAGATACACACAGTCATTTCTCAAATGACAAATTACATGTGAAGCACCCGTCGTCGTGCCTGGAACATGGTGGGTGCTCCAAAGTGACAGTTATGATGACACAGCAGAGGGAGTAGAACAAAAGGGAGGGAAAGAAGAAGGGAAAGGCAGGGGAGAGGGTGGGGGCAAACCAAAGAGGTCGGGAACACACTAGCCAGAAAGCCTGGAAGTGTGAGAATAGAGCCTGTGCGGCTTGTGTGCCAAAGCAGGCGGTGTGGTTGGGACCCACATGGGACTGTGACGATGTGATACTATCGGGAACAATGTGCATCTGTAATGTGCTGAAGCCGGAGTCACTAACTTAGTGCTGTGCTGAATGAAGTGGAAGAAATGTTATTAAATCTGTGACTCCATGAGGTAATAATATTCCCAGCGAGCCCACGCCTACAGAAATACACCCAGCAAGCAGGCTTTCCAGGAGCCCCCTCTAAGTTATAACAAGCTGCCTATCTCCTGCTGCCAGGATGCAGAGAAAAAATGAAAACCAGTTACCAACTACATTATAAACTTAGTGACCTGCTTCACCTCCCTTGGTTTAGTGACGAGCTTGGCTGCCTTTTGGGCACGAAGAAAGAAACATAAGGCAAGGATTAAGTTCCTTGGCTTTTGAAAGCATCAAGAGTCAAAAATGCTTTCAGCTGGCATTTCTCTCTGTTAGTCAGCTTTGATGGATTTATTTTCTTCGCCCTAGTTCATAGAAGTTACTGGGGCCAATTACCGCGAAGTGATCGCCAGGAAGTTTTTACGACGAACACTAGGTGGCGCTGTCTCCCAGGCTGTTTCAGTCCTCCTTCCAGAAGTGCAAAGACATTTCATTAAAGTCCTCCTTAGAGCTTTCTAACTTGCAATGAGTGAGGAATTCAATGGTCAGAAAGGCACTCACTTACTTTCTCCAATCTGTGGGTCTCTGAGCCCCGAGAGAGCGGTAGAATCCTTTATACACTTCACACTCTCACAATTTTATTTCTCTCTGATGCAAGTGAAGCAATTAGAAAGTAGCACTATTCAGATATTCATAGTCAGCAATCAGCATTCTTATTCATTTTGGACTCATGCAATTTGATTCATTTTACAAGTCTTTTCTTACTGCAAATTACAGATTGCTTTCCAATTTATTTTTTTTTTTTAATTCTATAACCGGATTCTCAATTGAGGACATTTCTAGTTCTGTTAAAAGACCAGGATCTCTTACATGGATTGGAGTCTAAAATCCTGACCAGGAGGTTGTGAGCCTTGCAACTCTGAAATAGGCCGAGTATCATTTCCCTCTGGGATTTATGAAGACAGCAGCAATGAAGGGGGTGGGGAAGGGGGCATGGCTCTCACCACGAAGAGACCACAGTGCCTCAACAAAGCTAGGCACTTTTGCTAAAGTCAAACAGAACCGAAAATACCGTTGGGCCCTAGGCCTCCTGATTCCTGATGCAATGCTTTCTTTTTCTTTATGATACTCCACTGCCTCCTTAAGCCCAAATATCTACATATGCCTGGATTGATACTACATGTTACATGATGTCTGAAAATCATTGCTGGGATATCTATAACGCTAAATAGAAACCCAGTGGCTTCCAAGCAGCATGTGTAGATGTAAGAGAAAAGCAATATTCTAACTTCTGGCAACACATCAAGTATCAAGAATATCACTTACCAGAGCTGACTTTATAAGAATGCCCCTGGGGGACCATCAAGCTGCCTCATTCCAAACATCTGCCATGGACCCTCCCAGGGCCGGGGAGCTGGGTGGCAGAGTCCCAGACTTTTCTCTTGGATCTTTTCTCTGAAGTGCCCCCAATCCTGTCTCCTCTCTCTCTCTCTTTCTCTCTCTCTCTCTCATGAGAGCCTTGCCTCCTGGAGCAGAGTTATCAGAGCATGGGCTTTTAATACCAGCTTCTGACCATGATATATTTAGGCGATGACTGGAGGAAGGAATCAGTCCTTAAGTTTAAAATCTGTATTTTCGTGATATTTACAGATCTTATGAATTTAAGATGTAAACCTGAACTTGTGTTCGTCAGTTTGTATTTTCCCTGGTTTGTGTTTTCCCTGCTCTCTTGTCTCGGTTGCTGAAAGATTAATTAACCTGCTTCTCAAAGGAAGAGTCTACTTGCTTTCTAATTCTACTCTCTCCAATTTTATATAGAAACTGGAAGGTGGTATAGTCTTTATATTAAAAAGCTACCTGATCCCACCAATTTGGGATTTTCTGCCTTATGAGAAGTAAACTGCTCAGCCCCAATTACAGGTAAAGTGTCTAGTATTTCTGGGAGGGGGTGGGAATCTCCTTTTTTTTTTTTTTTTCATTAACAAGTATGAAAGTCTTTATTAATACCACTAGGTACTAATTTTAAGTCAATTAAAATTGAATTTTGAGGGTTGCTAGAAGGGGAGAGAACAAGGAAATAGGCTATCTCATTTTTCAGGGAAATGAAATAAAATGAATATAATTCATTTACTTGTTCATTTATTTAGAGAATATGTATGGAACACTTATTTTATTATGTGTTGGAAAACTTACTATATTATGCTTATTATACATCAGGAACTTCTAGTCTTGGGTGGAGACAATAGTCAGCCAGACCCATTCAGTCCATAAACACTCTGTGAATAAGTGAATGAATGAACAAATGAATGACATTTTATACCATTTCAATTCAATTTTCATTTATGTCATGTATATATTTGGCTACAAAATTCTTCTCCACCCTGGGTTCAAATGCTTTCTACCTGGCCCAAGTTCTTTTATTATAAATACAGCTTAATCCTCCACTAGTTATCTTGTCCCCTTGGTAGTAGTCTGGCCCTTGAAACCAAGGTCCCAAAAGTCATGAAATCAAATGTCTACGAGGGCAGGGTGTTCCTGGAGAAAGGAAATTGGGTTGGGTGAGGCCAGGAGTTTCTGTGCCTACTGAAGGGTCTGGGGCTCACTGTTGCCCAGAGGGAACAAAGCTGTGTTGTGAGATCTTCAAATTAAGAAATTTGTATTGCTACCTAAAATCTCTGATTTTTAAATTGTGACAAGAGATACTGTTAAAGCACTGCTTAGGTCAAATAAAATCTGTTTGTGGGCTGATCCAGGCTGTCAATCTGACACCTGTAATGGATACTTTTAGATTAAATGAACATTCTAACAAGAATAGTAAGCCCCGAATAATTCAGAAATACCTGGCTCAAGATAGCTTTCTTCAGAGCTAGAAGTTTTAAATACCTGAGTGGAAACACTCGATAATTAAACACAGCCCTATCCTTTTGACACATTCTCTGAACATCACCTGACCTTCTAACAACTTTGTCCAAAAGTCTGAACTAGAAAGGGGTGAATGGCATGACAGAGAATGGTTACATATATTGTAGTCACGCTGCTTGTTTGCATATATATGATTTAGAAAAAAAAACAAGTGATTTTGGATCTCCGGAAAAGACTTCTTAAAATGTAGATGAGAAAGGGATTTTTATTATCTTAGTAGAATGTAATACAATGGCCCAAGAAAATCAATACATTCCTTACCAAAACAAAGTTTGCAGAGGAATTTTTAGGTTAGTATTCTCCAATTTCTCTTATAAAAGCAAAGAAAAACTTGGCCAGCATTTTAGAACATCTTTTCATTCAACAAACATTTACAGGCCTCCCAAAATAACCTGGCATCCTGAGAAACAGACTTTATCACTCTCTGAAGGCTCTTCAGCACAGAGTCTGCCTTTCGATAAACCACACTCAACATATATTTATGGAATGCTACTCTCTAACAAATCTATTATAAAAACAGATTTGATCTTCTAGTGATACCGATATGAAGAGGGCAGGTGATTCGCTTTTATGGAAAACAAGCACAAAAGTGGATAAAATTGTCCTGAAAAAAAATTATTTCAGGATGTACAAACCTATCAAAGGCAGAAGATAAATTTAGAAACATTTACCTGAAACACAAAAACTAATAGAGTTTTGGGTAGGGGTGGGGGAGTCTGTGACCTCTTGCCTGCGGCTGTTCTTAGACCGCTCTCCCCCAGGTTAGTTGGCAAGAATTGTAGCCATAGCAAGCTGGGCTAGCTGCAATAAAAAAGCAACTTTGCTGCCAGAGAAGGTGACTTGCCTTGGAGCAGAGGTGGAGGAGGGGGACAGTTAAACACCTATGACATTCACAGCTAAAAAGTGGCAGATTTGATTTGGGATAGATCATAACAACCTGCAGCTTTTCTAGACCAATGTTGTGTTTCCCAGTTGAGGGTGAGCAGCCAACCAGCCAGAAATTTAATGGGGAGTTGCTGGAATTCAGAGCATCATAAAAGAACTATGATGAGCTCTCTTCCTCACATCCCTGGCTGACTGCAAAATCACACATGTGTTGGGGAGGTCCTAAGGATCTGTGAGGATGTGAAAACCAAGGGAGACTTCAGAACTGGCCGTGACTTCGGATGTGCTCCGCAATCACACACAACTCAGTTGGCACAGGTGGAAGCTGAATAGATTCAAAGTGTTTGAACAAAACATGAGTCTTGATCATTGTTGGATCACTGAACTATACAGAGGGAGGAATGACCTCCCCTAGTGAGCCAGGCTAACACATAAAAATAGGAAAAACAAATCCATAGAGACATCAGCAGTTGCACGCTATGAGAAAAACAAATTCCACAGTGTAAGTTCAGGCAAGTTTTAATTAATTAATCTATAGAACACTCCAGAAAATATAACTGAATCTAGAGTCACTATAAGATCTGAATTAAAATGTCCAATATTCAACTAAGAATTATTAGATATGTAAAGAAACAAGAAAGTGTCACCTATAGACCAGGGTGGGAGGTGGGGGGAGACCAGTCATTAGAAACTGACTCTGAGTGAACCTAGATACTGGACTTAGCTGGCAGGACTTCACACTGCCATTATAAATATGTTTAAAGAATTAAAATAAACTATGCTGAAATCGATAAAGAAAAATATGCTAAGAGTCAACTAATAAGGAGTCTCTATAAAGAAACAAAAATTATATAAAAGAACCAAATGAAAATTCCAAAAGATTCTACCTGAAATGAAAAGTTTACTAGATAGAATCAACGGCAGATCTGAGAAGGCAAAAGAAAGAAGAGAAAGCATAAAGATAGATCAGTAGAAAGTATTGAATCTAAAAAACAAAGAAGGAAAAAATTTGAAGAAAAATTAACAGATCCTCAGATTTGCCAGGTAATGTCATGAATTCTAACATGTGTGTAATTGGAGTCCCAACAGAGGAAGAGAGAGAGGGAGAGGGACAAAAATATTCAAAGACACTGTAGTCTCTTAAACTTGACCAAAGAAAGAAAGAAAGAAAAAGAAAAAACACAAAACTTGAATTTAACAGATTCAACAAGTTCAACAGGCATCAAATAAAATAAGCATAAATAGGACCACATATAGATGCACTATTGTCAAATTGCTGAAAGCCAAAATAAAGAGAAAATCTTGAAAGTAGCCAAAGAAAATGATTCACTGGGTACAAAGCAATAATAATACAATTAGTAGCTGACTATGCATCAAAAACAATGGAAGCCAGAACGCAGTGGAATAACAAATTCAAAGCACTGACAGAAAAATGTGGCAAGGCACCCTATAGTCAAGAAAATTATTTTTCAAAAATAAAGTGAAATGGGGCACCTGGGTGGCTCAGTCGATTTAAGCGTCTGACTTCGGCTCAGGTCATGATCTTGTGGTTCATGAGTTCAAGCCCTGTGTCAGGCTCTGTTCTGACAGCTCAGAGCCTGGAGCCTGCTTTGGATTCTGTGTCTCCCTCTCTCTCTGCCCCTCCCCTGCTCACGTTCTGTCTCTCTGTCTCTCAAAAAATGAATAAGCATTTTAAAAAATAATTTTTTAAAAAAATAAAAAAGTGAAATAAAGACACTTTCAGATAAACAAAAATGAAGACAAATCTTTGATAGCAGACATGTACTACAATAAGTTCTAAGGTCAGGCCTTCAAGCTGAAAAGAAATGACACCAGATGGTAACTGAGATCCATGGTTAGATACAATTATTTCTATATTATAATATGTCAATTATTTCTATATTTCTATATTATATATGTCAATAGCTCTAAGAAGGGACAAGGATGTGAAGCTGTACTAATACAAAGTTGCTACATTTTATTGGCATGAGGTTGTGATTAATTTAAGATTCCTAGAAAGATACAAATTAGTAAAAGGGACTCAAGAATAAATAGAAAATAATCTCAGCAGAGGTAGAAAAAAATTTTGATAAGACACAGCACATAAAGATAAACTTCTCACACAATCAGGAATAAAATGGAACTTTCTCAACCTGATAAAAAGCATCTACAAAAAGCTGACAAAAAATAATCATGCTTAATGGCAAAAGACTAAACGCTATCCCCCTAAGATCAGGAGCAAAGGCAAAGATGTCTGCTTGTACCATTTCTATTCAACACTGTGGAATAAGGCAAGAGAAATAAATAAAAGGCTTACGAATTGCAAAAGAAAAAGTAAAACTCTTTCTACACAGACATGATCTTGTACATAGAAAATCCTTAAAAATCTTCGGAAAAAACTACTAGAATTAGTAAGTTTAGTGATGTCACATATTACAAGATCAATGTACAAAAATCAATATAGGGCATTTTTGTAGACTAGGACCAATGAATTAAAAAATAAATTAAGAAGACAATTCCATTCACAAACACATCAACGATAATAAAATACTTAGGGATATATTTAAAAAAAGAAATGAACAACTTTGGGGCACCTGGGTGGTTCAGTCAGTTAAATGTCCAACTTTCTCAGGTCATGATCTTGCAGTTCGTGAGTTCAAGCCTCGCATTGGGCTCTGTGCTGACAGGTCAGAGACTGGAGCCTGCTTGAGATTCTGTGTCTCCCTCTCTCCCTGCCCCTCCCCCATTCACACTCTGTCTCTCTCTCTCTCTCTCTCTCTCTCTCTCTCTCTCAAAAATAAAGATTAAAAAAAAAAACAGAAATGCACAATTTAAAGAGTCCTAACTAACTGGACAGATATATCACATTTATGTATTGAAAAACTCATTTGTTAAGATAGCATTTTCTCCAAATTCATGTTTAAATTCAACATAATTTCTATCAAAATCCCAGCAAGTGCTCTTGTACAAATTGAGACAGTGATATAAAATTTATATGGAAATAGCAAAGGATCTAAAATATCCAAAACAATTTTGAAAAATAAATGAAGAACAAACTTGTTAGGATTTATAATAACTGGCTTCAAAACTTACTGTAAGGCTACAGTAATCAAGAAAACATGGTATAGGTGTGAGGACAGACATACAATTAAACAGAAGAGAACACACAGTTTACAAATAGATCAAAACATACACGGCAACTAATTTTCAACATAAGTGCCAAAAAATTCAATGGAAAAGACTAGTCTTTTCTAAAAATCATACTGGATGTTCATGTATTTTACTGACATTGGATCAATATTAATTTATATGTTTTAGAAATTCAACCTGACCCTGTTTCTCATCACACACAAACTTAACTCAAAATGGATGTCAACCTTCCCTGAATGTAAGATTGAGCTTGCTAAAACTATAAAATTCCTAGGAGAAAATCACTGTCTAACTTAGGTTAAGCAAATATTTTTTTAGATATGACAACTATAACACCATTTTGGAAAGGAAAAATTGACCATTGGAATCATCAAATATAAATATTTCTCAAAAGACACCATTAGAAAATTAATAGGAGCCACAGACTGGGAGAGAAGATTTGTAAAGCATGTATCTCATAAACAACTTCTATTCAGAATATAGAAATTTCCCTTCCAACTCAATAATAAGATAAAAAGAATTAAAATGACAAAAGATTTGAAGATTCTTCTCCTTCCAAAGATATGTACAAATGGCAAATATCCACATGAAAAAAAATGCTCACAATCATTAGTCATTAATAAAATGCAAATTAAAAACACAATGAGATACCTCTACAAAATCACTGAAATGGCTAAAACTAGACAGACTGACAGTACTAAGTGTTGGCAGAGAAGTGACTAGCAACGGCATACATTATTGGTGAGAATATAAAATGGGACAGTCTCTTTGAAAAGGAGTTTAGTAGCATATTAAAAAGTTAAACATGAACTTACTGTATGACTCAGCAACTTTATCCCAAGGAATCCACCAAAAAGAAATGAAGACATGTCCACCTGAAGATTATTCATAATAAACAAGATCTAGAAACCATTCAAACTGCCATCAACTGGTTAGTGGACTAACCAAATATGGTTACCCATCAAACATAATACTGTTTAGCAATTAAAAGGAATAAACTATTGATAACATACAACAACATGGATAAACCTCAAAAAACATTGTACTAAGTAAGAGAAGCCAGACAGAAAAGACTGTATATTATACAATTCCATTAAATAAAATGTCTAGAAAAGGCAAAGCTATAGTGACAGAAAGATAAATGGTTGCATGGACCTGGAGAGTGGAAGCAATCAGTTATTGACTGTAAACATCCAGATGGGAAATTTGGGGGTGGTGGAAATGTTTTAAAACTAGATTGGTATAAACTCATAAATCCATGTAACTAGACACTTAAAATAGGTGAATTTCACGGTATGTACATCATTCCTCAATAAAGGCTTTGAAAACACAGATTTGATTTTTGCCTCATAGAAAATCATAAGAATATAGAGGGGTGCCTGGGTGGCTCAGTCGGTTAAATGTCAGACTTCGGCTCAGGTCATGACCTCACAGTTTGTGAGTTCAAGCCCCTCTTCAAGTTCACTGCTGTCAGTGCAGAGCCCCCTTCAAATCTTCTGCCCCCCTCTCTCTCTGCCCTTCCCCACGACTCTCTCTCAAAAATAAATAAACATTAAAAAATATATTTAAAAAACATAAGAATATAGAAATTATCCAGGTAAGTGAGTCTCATACAAAATCCCTGATATCTTTTATCTTCTATTTAAAAAAAGAATTCTTGGGGAGCCTGGGTGGCTCAGTTGGTTGAGCGTCCAACTCTTGATTTCTGTTCAGGTCTTGATCCCAGGGTCGTCAGATTGAACCCTGTTGGGCTCTGCACTGAGCATAAACCTGCTGAAGATTTTCTTTCTCTCTCCCTCTGTCTCTCGCCCCCTCTCCCCCACTTGCATGCTCTCTGTCTCTAAAATTAAAAAAGGAAATTTAAAAAAAAGGACTGGAAATCTTCACTATACTCTCTCCATGCTAGTTTCCAGTACTACTTTAATGAATGTATGTTGGCTGAATGGAAAAAAAAATTAATGAAATCATAAATAATTATAATTGTTAAACAAGCCTACAGAAATCTTTCTCACTCTAAAAAATATGTAAGTGCATTATGCTAAGTGAAACAAGTCAGAGAAAGAGAAATATACTATGATTTCACTCATATTATGGAATTTAAGAAACAAAACAGATTAACATAGGGGAAGAAAGGAAAAATAAGATAAAAACAGAGAGGGAGGCAAACCTTAAGAGTTTCTTAAATACAGAGAACAAACTGAGGGTTGCTGGAGGGGAGGTAGGTAGGGGGATGGGCTAAATGGGTGATGGACATTAAGGAGGGCACTTGTTGGGATGAGCACTGGGTGTTCTATGTAAGTGATGAATCACTAAATTCTACTCCTGAAACCAATACTACACTACATATTAACTAACTTAGATTTAAATCAAATTGTTCAAAAAATAAAAAATTTATGGGATTCAGTAGAGCAGTTGTTCTCAACCATAGGCCATCTTGTTACTCAGGAGATGTCTGGGAATGTCCAGAGTCATTTCTGATGTTCATGACTTGGGGAGAGTTCTACCGGGGACTAGTGGGCAGAGGCCAGGAATGCCACCAAACATCCTACAATGCACAGAATAGTTGCTCCCCTCTCCCCCACCCACAAAGAGTTATCTTGCCCAAATGTCCCCAGTGTCAAGACTGAGAAATCTTGCTCTAAACTAACATTATGCTTCTTTCCGACAATGCTTGCTCCTTAATGTACATATCACATTTCATCTGTTCACTTTCTGTCTTCTCCTATAGCCTGGGACTCTCCAAAGACTGTTTCATGTCTACTGTGCTTCTTCCTTCTGTGTGCCCGGCATAATGCCTAAAGCAGGTAGGCGTTCTCCAAGTGGTCAGTAGAAGAATAGGTAAAAGAATGAAAAAGTGAGTGATTAAATATAATTGCTATTTTTAGGATAATTGTGCTACTTTAACAATTGAACATCCACCATTGTTTTATGTTATAACACTGGCGCCAAAAACTAACTTTTAAAACAAATGTCATTCTATACCTTTTTCTAAAGATGAAAAGAAACCTTCCAAGAAGCATATGTCACATCTCTAAAAGGGATGTGAAAGAATGGGCTAATTTCTGAATTTACATTCCACAGCCAAAAATATCAGTCTTGGGTTTTTACACAGGAAAAACATCCTTTGTAAATCTCCCTTCCCAATTGTGTACTAGCAAGTTAATATTATTGTCATCAATAATAGTCATTCTCATTAACCAGTGTATGCTGTTCTCATCTTTAAAGCTCTTTGCAGAGTCTACTAGTTACCATTAGGATTAAAGTTATAACATTTAAATATAGGCATTTCATCTTAAAGTTTCCATTTCCCCTTCCCATATTATAATAAAAGAAATGAAACCAGCTAATGTTGTTATAATTCCTCTTTGACACTCTGCCTCCCATCCCACTCCATCCTGGATAACTCAGGGAATTCTAAAGAGGATGTAGATACAGTTGTAATTAAGGTCATAGACATAGACAGATAGATAGAAAGCTAGGTAGATAGGTAGTTAGTGGGAGGTAAATGATATAGTTGATTAGATGGATAGATAGATAGATAGATAGATAGATAGATAGATATAGACATATAGGTGGGTGGCCAGGTAGGTAGGTAGGTAGATAGTTGGGTAGGTAGTATAGAGATAGAAGATGAATTTATGTATAGATACATAATTATACATAAGTATGTATACTTTGCCTCTATCTATCTATCTATCTATCTATCTATCTATCTATCTTTTTTTCTCATTTCCCCACATGTGTATGTACATTAGTGGCTGTCTAATGTCCATGACATAGTCTCACTCTTGACACTGATGTTTAAGACCTTCTCCAGTTTGGCCAATATCTGGTTCCAATGGAATGTACCTCTGTTTCAGAAATTCTCTGCTTAATTCATACTGACCTACTCATATTCTTCAGAAAGGAAAGCTTCTGAGAGAATTTGCCTCCACACCCCATGTCCTCAGGCCACTTCAGAAATAAGAAATGTGATGGATGATAATGGAATGGAGATTGCCTCTCTCTTTGAATTCATCTTCTAAAGAAAGTTGCACTTAATATGTGCTTTCATAGAGGAAAACAGAGAAAATAGAGGAGAAATTCAATTTCCTTCTACCTCTTCAATGGAATTTTATGATCACCTTTCTAATTTGTTTTTGATATTGTTGATTTGTATATTCATTCATCCTATAGTGTTAAAGACATGCAAAAGAATATAAAGAATATTAAAAGAAACATCATTATCCTTCATTTCTTCTGCTTCTTCTGCTTTACTTTTGCTACATTTATACTTACCTTTGGACAATTTTATGTATTGTTTTGGATGTTTTTATAACTTCCATAAATTATATCATAATGCACAGAACATTCTATAATTTACGTTTTAAGAGCAGCATTATGCTTATAAAATGCATTCAGTACAGGTACCATGGAGCTATTGTTTATTTACTTTCACTGTTGTATAGTACTCCTTTATAAAGACTTACCACTGTAAGTTATTTCCAATTTTTGCTATTACAAATAATGCTACTATAAAAATACATATATCTCCTTGGATGTGCAAGTGTTATTCTTAGGAAATATGTCAAGGTGTGGATTTTTTAAAGTATAGGGTATGAATATCTTCAGTTTTCTTTATAGATATTTCCAAATCGTTCTCCAAAATGGCTGTACCTTCCTACTAACAAGTGTAGAGGTTTCCTGATGTTCTTTTTTTTGTTTAATTTTTTTTAACATTTATTTATTTTCAAGAGACTGAGAGACAGAGCACGAGTGGGGGAGGGGCAGAGAGAGAGGGAGATACAGAACTGGAAGCAGGCTCCAGGCTCTGAGCTGTCAGCACAGAGCCCTATGCGGGGCTTGAACCCACCAACAGCGAGATCATGACCTGAGCTGAAGTTGGACGCTCAACCAACTAAGCCACCCAGGCACCCCAAGATTTCCTGATGTTCTTCTTTACACTTGATATTGTCAAACTTATTCCCATATGATGAGGTGAAATCACAAATCGTTTTGGTTGTCTCTGTCCTACTCTGTGTTTAATAAAGATATAAGTCACATACTACTATTTTGTATTTAAAATTTTCATAATTAGAAGCTATTCTTCATCAAAAGTTGATCTCTTTCTTCCACATAAATTTAATATCTATGGTTAGGCATTAGCAGAAATGTAGACTGTTTGCATTTTAGGATGTAGCTATAAAGCTATATGTATATGCTTTGTAGAATCTCCATCATTATTTTTGCTTTTTCTGTGGATGATCAAACTGGTGAGGATAAGGTGGTATAGTCACCACTAAATCTGCCAAACTAGAACATGCTGAAGTGCAGGTATTTTAATCATTAATTGATAGGCAATCATCTCTGCTCCAAGATTTGGGGCAGGAATAACCAGACTTTGAAGAATGTTAAATGCTGGCGTTGTCAGTAACCACAAAATAATTCCCAAAGCATATCCTATAACAGAAACCCACTGCATATCCATTAGAGCCTACACTCCTTGAAGTCAGTATGCCTGTCTTCATCTCTGCTTCATCACGAAGCTCCTAGCCAAGTGGGCTATGCACAGCAAAGCAGTCAATAAATACTTGAAAAGGATGAACACTGCTTACAGGGCCTGTTGCTATTTCCAGGCTTGCTTTGGGTCTGGATTCCTGCCCCTCCCTGAGCCATGCAGGGCTTTTTGCTATAAATGAGCTGCCTCTCCCTGCTTGCTGTGAGCCAGGTTTTTGTCCATCTGCTGCCATTGTTTCCCCACGTTTCACAGCTATGTTGTATTGCATGTGGTTATTCTTTAGTGGGTCATTACGGCATCTGTCTGCCCACCTTGTGAATGCCCCGTCTCAGCTCACTAGACAGCAGCTGCCAGAACATCCTGCTCCCCTCCATCATCCATGCAGATCCAGCCCTGTCAAGCCTGCCCTGCAGAAATCATCCTTTCATTGCTTGGGGGTTGGCCGCACTCCAGGACCTGGTTACTGGGATCCTTGCTTGCCATTTAATACTCCTATAGGTAGTTTTTTTAACCAGATCTGTTACCCACAAGAAATTTCGGTTTCGTGGATGTATACAAGGCTATATTCAACCATCACTACATGGATCTAAGTTCTAATTTTTTTAGGAAGTGACCCTGGGAACCACATTAATAATGATAGAGGAAGGCTCACATTTTGTAAAGACTGGACTTCCAGAAACCCTAATCCTCATCCAGAACTAATCAGAAAAGAGGAGCAATAACACTGTCACAAAGTTCATGCACTTTATTCGGCCACCTTAAATAGAAGCTTCCTGAGGGTTCATAGCCATAAAGGTGAAACTTGGCTACATGCAGTACACAGCTTATGACATGACAAACCAAAAGTTTGTATATTAAGTTGATTGTTTGGAGTTCAGGCTTCTGTTCCCTTTGGTAATTTTACTTGTCATCAAATTGAAGGCAGTAAAATTAAGATTGTATCAATACTGGTACAATGCATCCAAAAGCTGAAAGTATCCATACCTTTTCTATGACATAAAACTCATGGCCTTTGTTACAGCTACCTTCCTAACCTTCCTTGCTTACTTTTATATAAACTGTATGACAAAGAGATTAAACTTCAAAGCCAATGACAAAAGTATATTTAACATGTACAATGGGTCCAAATTATATTAGTATTATAGAAATTCAACGGGAATGACACTGTCACTTAGTGAAATTCCTTCTAAGTACAACATCAAGGTGGCAAGAATAGCACTTCTTCTTATCTCTCATCTTCCCTCCCTCACTGCCCCCCATACCTCCTCACTCTACTATCCTCCCCACCACCCCACACTCCTCACCATCCCCACTCTCATTGCAAAGGTTCATGAGACTAAGACAAGAAAAGCAAGCTGGCTGGGCAGCCTCTATGGTGGAGAGAAAGAGAAGGGCATCCTGACAGAGGTAGAAACATGATCTCCCCACTTTCTGAGAGCCACTTGGGCCAGATATCATGCCAAGCCATTTTGTATATGGTACCTGCCAAAGATTAACAAAGCTGGACACTAGTTAATGTGGTAAGGGCAGATTTTAATCAGTAATATATTATTGCAATAGGGAAAGACTCCAGGATAAACCGAATTCAACACAGCTCAACTGATTTGGACAGAGAGGATAGGGTTTTTTAAAGGAAGAATGAGGGAATGGGGAGAGTGGTGAGCAGGGGCTCAGTAGAGTCAGGGAAGTAATAATTACAAAAGCAGAAGAAGGGTTTGGTCCAAATGCATCTGGGTTTATTAACTGGTCCCCATCAAAGTTAAGCTTCTGCCTTCCCACAGAGGCTGGGACACAGGGGCCCTATCTTCAGGCATCATCTAGAACACACAGTAAATTCTCTGGGCAGCCTTGAGTTTTCTCAGGCAGGCACTTTAAGGAGGCTAGTGTCACCCTAAATATGCAGCCTTGAGCTGTCAGTGAACTATGTTAGTGTTCATTCAAGTCTTCATAGGCCAAGGTTGAGGCCTAGTTGGGAACAGTGCTCAAGGGAACCTGGCTAGAGGTTGGTCAAGGAGAAAATCTTTGTCATATCTTAATAATCACCCAATGCCCCATGAAGGAGATTTTATTGTTTTCATCTTGCAGATGAAAAACCTGAGACCCAGAGGACAACGGCCCTACAATCAAGTGAGTCCTAGGTGGCAGAGGTGGGATTAGAGAGTAGATCTGTTCAGTCTCTGCCAGGTGGTAACATGGGTTGGCTCCTTGGAGCTCTGCCTTCCCGAAGCCAGAAGCATGGGGCATGCACGCCACCTGCATCTAAATTACAGTTCAATGAAAATGACCCAGAGACCTGATTCAAGGCAGACCAAACGATGCAGAGCAACCAACTCCTTTCCTTCTAAAGTTTAGATAATTAAATAGGGGTGCCTGGGTGGCTCGGTCAGCTGGGCATCCAACTTCAGCTCAGGTTATGATCTCATGGTCTGTGGGTTCGAGCCCCAAGTCGGGCTCTGTGCTGACAGCTCAGAGCCTGAAGCCTGTTTTGGATTGTGTGTCCCCCCCTCTCTCTCTGCCCCTCCCCTGCTCATGCCTCTGTCTCTCCCTCTCTTTCTCTCAAAAGTAAATAAACATTAGGAAAAAAAAATTAGATAGTTAAATAAACCCAGGCTAATGTGAATAAGAAGTAGGGAGTGACTAGGCTGAGTCTGAACTAGAGTTTGAAGCTTTCTGTGACCCATTTAAACAAGGTGGCGGAATAAATTAGCTTTAAAATCAAATAAGGAAGAAAAAGGACTTTATCCTATGCCATTTTTAAACAGTTCCAAAAAATATGCTTTTCAATTCTAATGTGGTTTCTTTACAAATATTATGACACCTGGTATTACATTTTGGAACTGAGACATTTCCCCCTTTTCCTCACTACTTTCCAAAATTTACATGGATTTTCTACTTCTGCTGCCACCATTTCTGCCAAGCCCAATCCTTTTCATTCCTGTACATAATGTGCTATTCCTCAGTTTGAACATAGTCATTTCAGTCCAAGAGAAAAAAGAAGTGCTATATAAATAAATCTTTATTACTGTCACAGCATTGTTAAAGAATTTCCTAGTTTGAGCTGCTCTTCGTTTGAAATCACCACCTTACCAGGGCAGAGAGGATCCTGCTAGGCATTTTAAATTAGGGAAGACAGTTTTATTGTCAAGGCAGGTCAATCAAATTATAATTGGCTCTAATTTGCACTCCCACCAGCTGTTAAATTCTTCACCTGCAGCACTCAAAATGGTGTGAAATTCTTGCCGGCTTTGTGAAAGCTTCAAAGAGAATCACTCTCCATCTGATCCCTAAAACCAAAAGTCCTTGTTACTCTTCATCAGAAGCAAGGAAAATGCACCATTGGCTCTGACTATGGGATGTAGGACCCAGTCCGAAGTGGGCAGAGCCTGACAAGGATGGACAAACACATCATCCATGCACAATCATCCTTGACAAGCCAATGTTTCTATCACAGACCAGCCAGGGGCTCTCCTTTGTAATAGGCACAATACTGTGGAGCTGTATATTCAATTTCATTGCAAATTAAACTTGCAACTCCAGGGGAAATCACAAATTTAGCGCTTAAAATGGGATAGCAGGGTAGAATCTGGGGAAGGGTGTATCCATGTTGGTTCTGTAGTGAGGACTGACTATGCTTTCAGACATCCAGCATGGCAGATCGTCTCAAGATGGTTTGGGACTCTGGATAACTAAAACACCTCTAGGGAGCTTCTTTCTACCAGTGCCCTCAAACACACATGCACCTAGAACACATACGTGTGCGTGCATGCATACATACTCACAAACAGAGCTCCAGGAAAGAATGGAAAGCAACAACCAGTCAGCACATTAGGATGAACTATCATCTTGCTATTCCTTTGAGGGCCCCAGCTTCCTACTCCTTTACAATCTCGCTGAAGGCAGTTTTGAGTAAAACAGTAGACCTTTTGATGGCAGCAAGAGTTTGGTATGGCCAGATATGGAAACATCAAAATCAAATAACCAACGTAACCTTAGTTGTGGATGCATTTTGGCAAGTGCTGGTTTGGCTGTGGCTAAGGAAACTTTTTGATTTAAATGACCAAATGGAGGTTTTCCCAATCTTGCTAATTTGCCATTTGGATAGTCTTCAACCATCTCAAAACGAAGGTGTTTGGGGGCGCCTGGGTGGCGCAGTCGGTTAAGCGTCCGACTTCAGCCAGGTCACGATCTCGCGGTCCGGGAGTTCGAGCCCCGCGTCAGGCTCTGGGCTGATGGCTCAGAACCTGGAGCCTGTTTCCGATTCTGTGTCTCCCTCTCTCTCTGCCCCTCCCCCGTTCATGCTCTGTCTCTCTCTGTCCCAGAAATAAATAAACGTTGAAAAAAAAAATTAAAAAAAAACAAAAAAAAAAACGAAGGTGTTTGGGGATGACTGGTGAGGAGAAAATGTAATCAAGAAAATTAGGTTCTTTGAAGAAATATTTTTGGATTTCAATGGGTTTAAGAAAATATAAGATGAGCTTCCTAAGAATAAAATGAAATATTACCCTAGAAATAAGAGAGAGAACAGCTTCCAGGTAAACTTTCTGAGGAAATGAGGCAGGAACACAAATAATCATTACAACAGTATTTAATAGAGCCAAAAACTAAAAACAATCTACCTTTCCAATAATAAAGAATAAGTTAAATCATCTAAAGCACTTCCATAAAACAGGATTCATGCAGCACATAAATGGTCTTTATGAAGAATTTTGTATTACATGGGAAAATACCTATAACATTGTTAAATGAAAATTAGGATTAAGACTACTCATAGTATAATGTACACTTCTGTATAATGTACACTTCTGTACCTATATATGTATTATATTTACATCACTCAAACTCAGAAAAATATGAGTGGTTAGTCCCCAGTGGTGAATTTGTAGGCAATATTAATTTATTTTTATGTTTTTCTCTACTTTTAAAATTTTACAAACTGAGTTTTTGAATTTTTTATAAGCAAAGAAAATAAAATCAATAAATACTTGCAAGCATAAGGATTTGGGATACAATCCTCAGGTGCAAAAACTGTCACATAATTTGATTTCTCTAGATCAGATCAAATCTCTGAGGCCCAGTGGCCCAGGACAGGCAAGATGCCTCATAGTGGTCATTATGGGGGCCCTCTTGCCCCTCAGTGCAATCAGGAGTTGAAATGGATACAGAGAATTGAGGAAGGAACCAGACCATTAGTGTTTAATGCCCCATCTTTCTCTTCTTCTTTTGAGCATCCAGATGTGGCCATGCAGCAGGTACTGGCACTCAGAGGTGGGGATGGGGGCTTGATCCCCTCCACCACTATTCCATGGCCATGGTCCCTTCTGCCCCAAGGAAGGGCATGGCTTGTGAGTAGAGCATAGTTCTGCACAACTCATGGACATGTCCCCACATACAAAAAAAAAAAAAAAAAAAAAAACCATCTCTTAATCTCCAACAATCTGCCCCTACTCCGGTGAGCACACTTCATCTACCCAAATGCTTACCATAATTTTCCCTTAATCCCAGGCCTTCCAAACAAGTTATGCATGAGTCAATATGGACCCCAAAAGCAATAACAAGGAATGGGATATAGATTTAGATATAAATATAGATACAGATAGATATAGATAGACCTTTGCAAACATTATCTTATTTATCTTCCCAACAAGCCATGAGATAGCACCATAATTATCTCCATTTTCCAGATAGGAAAGCCTGAGTCTTAGAGCAATTAAGTTACTCCCCAAGGTCACACAACTTTAATATATAACTTCTTTTTGTGGCCCTGCCAGAAAGCCTTTAACAAATCCCTAAGGCTAGGAGCTAAAAACTGAAGAAAAATTGACTTCCTTCTTGGGATAGAGACAGGAGATATGCTAATAATTCCATCAAGCCTCCTCTGGGACTAAAAGCAAAGGTATAAATTAATATCTCAACACATTAGACTGTCATCCAAATTTAAGACCAAAAACAAGGAGAGGATAAAAGAAAAAAAATGCAAAGCCATAGCCTGCTAATGGATAATATCTGTATCACTCGGCAAAAGTAAATAAGAGACTGATCACCCACCAACCAGGAAGAAATGAGCAGAGACTATGGGGGAGAATTTGGGGGAAATTTGGAAAAGATTCTGCTTCTCTGGGGACTCAGAGCCTAAGAAGTTCATCCAGGCCCTATTATCTTTCTGCCCCAATGGTATCTGTATCCATTTGCTTGGGCCGCCATTTAACAAAGTACTACAGAATGGGTGGCTTTAATAACAGAAATTTATTTCCCAACAGAAATTTATTTCCCCCTGTCAGCAGGGTTGGTTTCTTCTGAGGGCCTCTCTCCTTGGCTTATAGATGTCTGTCTTCTCCCTGTATCTGTACATGGTCTTTCCTCTGAGTGTGTCTGTGTCCCAGTCTTCTCTTCTTAAAAAGACACCACTCCTACCAGACTAGGGCCCACCCTCATGACCTCACTTAACCTTAATTGTCCCTTTAAAGACCCTACCTCTAAGTATAGCTCAGAGGATTAGGATTTTAGCAAATGAATTTTTAGCCCTTAACAGTATTTAATGTTAAAGTCTAGTTTCCCTCTTGATATCAACATGTCACTTAAAATGGGTTACTTCTCTATGCCTTCACAAGTAAGTACCTGAATATTACTGTTTCATGTAGAACAAGTCAACGTTGTTCCCTGAACCTATTCTATTTGTTCAGAACTATTCTGTACGATGAGGGCTACATGGAAAATGGAACACTTGTGTCCTGGACCAAGCACCTTGCAACCTGAGACCAGAGATCAGGTATGCATAGCACATACGTAGAAATCCATGGTGATAACAATTCATGTAGGTTTGCCCAGAAGCGCAGGACAGAGTACCAGGGATGTAATAACAATGGATCATAATCTACTATGGCCTTATCACAGCTGTTTAGTCTTGGGCAAGTTGCTGAGGCTCACTGTGTCTCAGTTTTCTTATCTGTAAAATGGCATTAATAGGTCCTACAAAGGCTTTTCGTGAGGATTAAATAAAATAATACATACAAGGCAATCGGAATAGTACCTGGCACATTGTAGTCACTCAGTAAATGTTATCATTTGTATTATCATTGCTCTGCTATCGGGGTCACCCAAGCTGGTTGATGGAAGCCAGCCAAACTGTGTCTCACACCTATGCTCAATTTCAAGGACCCAAGCAGGGGAAGCTTGGTTTCCTCTGCCCAAAACCCTAGTTTGTGTTCCTTGCATCCTTATTCACTCTCCCAAGTGTCAGGAAAATAACATGGACTTGGAAGCCATAACCTAGGGTCAAATCTTGCTCCAATTTCTTCTGTGCTTTTAGGCACATCGCTGAGCTTTTCTGAACATCAGCTTCTTCTCAGCACAACGGAAAAATCATGCCAATAATACAGATAGTGCCTCATAAGTGTCCGGGACAGAGCATGACCTGACACTTGGTCCTTCTCCCCTTCTCTTTTAAGTACAATTAGATTATTACGAGGTGTCTCTGTCCCCTACACACATATCCTGAGTGCCATGTATTTCTTTACAGGTAGCACAATTCTCAGATACAGTGGGATAAATTAAAACTCTATAACTCCAACAGGAAGATTTCAAGAAGCTCCCTGTTTTCAATCATTGTTATTTCCAACAGTGCCAGACATTCAAGAAATCATGAAAAGACCATCGGTGTCTCTTTGTCAATGTGGTAAACAGTCAGATGAAGCTTGCCTCTGAAGTAACGGATGATAGCTGATCAATACGCTAACAAAAAAGACTAAAGGAACAAAATTTTAAAAGGAAAGTATATCAGTACGACTCAGTGTGTGTCTTACATAGGTCTTTGAGGAAGACGAAAATGAAAGAGGTAGAAAAAATCAACTACATACTTATGTGATTAATAACTTGCAAAATATTTTTCACATAGAATATTCCACTGATTCTTACAACAACCCAGTGAAATATTTATTTTTTTTTAAATATTCAGTTATTTTGGGGGAAAAGTGCAAGTGGGGGACGGGCAAAGAGAGGGGGACAGAGATACCTGAAGCAGGCTCTGTGCTGACAGGCTGACAGCAGTGAGCCCGACGCGGGGATCAAACTCAGGAACCGTGAGGTCATGACCTGAGCCAAAGTTGGACACTTAACCAACTGAGCCACCCAGGTGCCCCCAATGAAAGATTTAAATTACTTCATGATGAGAATTATTACTAGATCAAGTATTGTTAAATCAAAATGCATATGCATGTACACCTTTAAAGGATCTCTGGATCCTGGGACCCAGTGACATAATCTTTGCTTTCCCTGATTTCTCTATCAAAGTTTTATTTTGTTAATTTGTTATATTCATTTTGATGATTATCTAAAAAAACATCAACCATGTAAATTCTGGATCGATTAGAACAAACAGGTTCTAATCGAGTACGTTTGGGATATTTCAGAATCTCAATGGCATAGAGGAATTCTTCTTGATATTCATGAGTTAATGAATAGTGAAAAGAAGTGAGGTGCCTCTGATGAGCGTATGATGTGTTCATGCCACATAAAGACCAACAGACATGTGAATAGCATCTGGTCAGGATTATGACTAGAGAAACAGTGAGGGAACTGAGTCACCATACATCACTCAGAGCAAATGTTTGCCGGATCCAAATACCTAAGCTGGAGCACTCAGCACCACAGGTATTTACAAAGGGGATGTCCTTCCAGGAAAAAAAAACCATCCCCAGCCCCATTCACATAAAGATGATATTTTGAATTTCATTTTCAGAAGGACTTTTTGAAGGGCATATAATTTGAAATTTTATACTTGCTTTATGTTTCCTCAAGGGTTATAAGCACCGAAAATATGCACATTTTAATTGTGTATATTTGTAAATTCTTCTATTATATACTTCTTCATATTGACGAGATTATTATTTTATATTGGCAATTATTTTATTGGACTACCACATAGGTAAAAATTGGGGCTAACGAGCTTGAAAACTTTGCTTTTTTGAGATAGAAATGTTTGTCAAACTCGTCTGTAGAATTTCTTTGAATGGGCTAAATCATTTGTGGTAACCTGGAAAAGCTAACTAAAAGAACTCTGCAAGCTCTCCTTAAATGAGAAATCTTTTTGCACATAGACCATCGCCAGGAGATTTTGTCCTCTTTCTACGTGCAGGCAGTCACATAACCAGGCTTTCCCCAAGCGGTGCACGTGACATAGTGCAACGGATCAGGGAAAGAAGAGTCGAGAGAGAGAGACAGAGAGATGGAGAGGGGGGGAGACAGAGAGAGACAGAGAGACAGAGGCTAACCTGCAACAATGTGGCCATGATGCAGATGCACTGTAAATGTTGAACATGTGCGCAGACTGTAAGTAAAGTAACCACAACTGAAATTTTGTGAAACTGAAATTGGATAACTGAAATCCAATACCAAGGCATGCAAAGAGGGGAAAACAAAAATGTTGCCCCCCGGGGGACTGGCTCCGAATCTGGCATTCCTCATCTTTCCTCCATGACTCTGAATAATGTTATTGCTCTGCCCTCCTGGTCTTGATTTTTTTTTTCTTGGGGAGGTGGGCACAGTTGTCGTTTTGTTTGTTTTGTTTTGTTGCCAGTCACAAAACGGGGGCCAAGAATATTGCTCTGTGCAGTGTTTTGTGAATCACAGATGCCTGCTATTCTCAAGCATGAAAATCTTGAAAATGTGCAATTTAAGGGTCTTTGTGTAGCACGCCTGCCATTTTCTTTCTTTGTAACTCATCTCCGATCACTTTACTGTGTTTATTTGAAACAGATGGAATAGAATAAATAATAATTCTAGAATAAAACTAGAATAAATACCCTAGTTAGAGGTGGGTTTGATTTCCCATTAAAAGGACTAGTATTGATGTCTCCTTTTGCCCCAAAAGGAGAATGGAAGGACATGTCAGTTTCTAACTTCAGTCAGAAAGAACAAATTTGCAAAGAAAAAACTTGATAGGAAAAAAGAAGTGAAGTTGAGTGACTTTCATAAGCCAAGAACATCAAAAGGTTTTATTTTGGTTTAATAGAAATTGTGCACACTATTAAAATTGCTCAGTGGACTGGGTCCTCTTTGCTTTTTGTTTAGAAACAAATAAAAATATTTAGCTGAATTATTAATGTGAAGTAAATTGGTTACTCTGCATTTAGAGTTACTTTTTAATTCACACATACATCTGTGTTAACATCTTAATGGTGCTTTACCACAGATTATGCCATACTTGTAATGGCATCCAAGGAACCATTTAAAAGATAATGTTTCTAGCAGAGACATATTTGAAGTGGATGGTGTTGAGTATAGGAAAAAAATGGTCTGAATAAAGTCAAAAAATCCACCTGTGAAGTTAGGGGTTACAGTCCACAAGACCATGCTTAGAGTTCAGGGGTTCCCAAGTCCATGTTTAGGCTCCATAATTCACTAGATGAACTCAGTGAAAGCTGTAATAATCATGGTTATGGGTTATTACAGTGAAACAATAAAGGGAACAGAGTGAAATCGGCCAAGAGCAGAGTCCCAGAAGGTTCCAAACATGGAGCTTCCAGTTGTCCTCTCACCATGGAGTCATGGACAATTTTTACTTTCCTAACAATAATATGTGACAATATGCATAGAATATTGCTAGCCAGGGAAGCCCACCCAAGCTTGGTGTCCAGAGTTTTTATCGTGGAGACATGGTTGCCTGCACACATGGCTGATTTTGGTCTCCAGCCCCTCTGGAGCTCTTCCAGAAGTACAGCAGATATCGTGCAGCCCAAAGCCATCATCATAAATCACGTGGTTAGTTGTCTCTTGTGGCCCAGAGCCCGCAGGTAAACAGACACTTCTAGAAAGCACCTCTAGCTAAGGTGAGATCTCACCTTGAATAAGTTTAAATTCCTTATTACACAAGCCACCCCATGGCCTTTGGCCAAGGACCTCTCCTTCTAGGGAAATGATCATAGTTGTCTGAGCATCTACCTTTAGTATAGCATTTATATGACAAAGACAGCAATAGTATCAGTATGAATATGTCTAACATTTGTGGGATAGGAAATAGATTTAAAGAAACTAATCCATCCTAAACAGGCATTAGAATCATTTTAACATTTTGTGCTAACTTGATTATTTCATCTATTACTACTTGTACCTTATGATAAACTTGTGTAGAACTATTTAGCATAGCAATTGTGATGGTTACTTAATCCAGTTCTTCTTCAGATTAGTCATTTTCAATTGGTATTATTATATCCTGAGGAGGCTTTAACTCAATTTCCCAGTATATTTGATTATTAACATGAGTATAATCTTAAGACTTACATACATAAGGAAGTCAAATCTTACCCAAAATGCCAATGGTACACTATATCACAGTGTTGTCATGGTTCAACTATGTTTCATTACAGAACAAAATCAGTAAGAATTACAGAGGCAGTTGGAATGCCTTCCAACACAACCAACCCTCGCCAGTATACCACATATTACTATGAACAGGTGCCATTATAACTGGCCATGATTGGTTATTTCCATGGTCAAAGTCAGTTGGGGACAAAGCCACTCAACCTGTCTCAGTTCATGGACTTGTACTAAAACCATTTCCATTATGTGCTGTTATATAGCAGGCCCTACCTCCCTCCTGCGAGGAAGACACAGGTGCCATTCAGAATAGTTCCTATCCTTGCTACCTGTATTTCAGTCTGTGTCTTATTTTGATATGCCCTAGGGGTGAGGGCAGTCATAGCATATTGATGTAAATTACAAGTGCCCCCAGAGACTTTCCACAGGTTTAGAAGGCTGTAAAATTATCATAGCTGTGCCCTTGAGCCTCAGCCGCTAGGATGGACAGCCAGTGCCCCAAGGCTACTTTGGCCTTCATCTGTACGAAAATAGTCAAAAGTCCCTTTTGGATCAAGTACAAGGCTTTTGCCAACACTGGGTCCTAGCATTACCCCACATTATTTGTTTTGTTTTGTTTTTTAAGTTTATTTATTTTGAGAGAGAGAGAGCACGAGCAGGAGAGGGGCAGAGAGAAGGGAAAAAGAGAGAATCTAAAGCAGGCTCTGCACCTAAGAACCTAAGCAGGTTCTGCGGGGCTCAAACCCATGAACCTCAAGATAACCACCCGAGCCAAAATCAAGACCCAGACGCTTAACTGACTGAGCCACCCAGGCACCCCACCCCACATTATTTGGTGAGTCAGCCTGACACACTTCACTACAGCTTCATCATCTTTCTAAGCTGACTCCCATCCTTTGTCTTTCTCTGCGAAGAGAATACTTCTAATTTTCTCATTCTAGTTAATAGGGCTTCTTTCTCCAAATACCACTCCTCATTATAAGCAAATTCATTTAATACTAAAAAAAAAAAAAAAATGTTTTTTAAGTGAATTTAGTTTGTCCCGGGATGAACAGGCCAGAACCCATCTCCCATAAGGCCTCATTCTGACTTGGGGACCAGTGTGGTTTAATCCATCATGCATATTATTGCCATTGTGTACTAATTGGCCTGAGTGCAGTTAGAATACATGTTTCATACTCAAAAATGTTGGTCCTCCGTTCTAGAGTTAGATGAGTGGTGATCATAGCTGGATGTAATTCAGTTTGCGTATGCCCTAAGGCCTCCCACAGCCTTCCTCATCTTGAGGTAGTGCTGTCCCAGGGGAATCCAAATCTGCCCTGTGGTGCCTACAGTTCTAATCCCATCAGGACCCATTGTTTTTTTTGTTTTTTTTTTTCCTATTGTGTTTAATATTTTCCACCCACAAAAACAAGGGTGATGTGTACTTGTGCACAGCATTTTATGGCATATCAGGCATGCCACAGCTATATTTTGTCCAATATAGCTAAGAAGCTTTCTAATAAGCATGCGGTCATCCAGGTTTATAGTTACACAGTTGTCAGTCAGCTGGGAGTTGCATATCACGTGGTCCAATGACCCAATAGGGAGCAGTTGTCAAAAACTCCTTCCCAAATAATATCTTCTATGTAGATACAACCTGAGAAATAAGAGTTTGATATTGGCACATTAATAGGGTTCTACTCACAGGGCGCCTGGGTGACTCAGTCAGTTAAGCATCTGACTCTTGATTTTAGCTTGGGTCATGATCTATCGTTTGTATGATCAATCCCCCAGTCAGACTGCTTGAGATTCTCTCTCTGCACCTCCCCTGCTCATACTCACTCTCTCTCTCTCTCTCAAAATAAATAAACATTTTAAAAAACAGAGTTCTACTCATTCATTAACCTTCAGTCTAGCTCATCATATTATATGACCAAAATGTCTCCTAGAGCAATGCCACTCAGGTTTGCAGGGTTCTATTCAGTCTTGTGAGTTTCCAAAAGCAGAGGTGGCCTTGGAAAACATGGCTTTACCCCTCTGGGCATCTGGTACAATTGAGCTAAGGAGGTATTATTATTCTTCTGCTCTGAGCCTCTATCAAGTCACCAGCACTATATTGGATTTCTCTCGGTGCATCATCACCCATTTATTCATTCCTTTACCCTGAGCTACTATTTCTCCTTCTCTTTCATTTGCCATTTATGTTTGCCCAAACTTTCCACCTCTGGAAGGGCCTTTCAGGCAAAGGAAATGTAGTCACTTCATATAAAATATCATGTTCCAATTGTAATCCAGACTTTCACTTTATCCTATCAACCATTTCACCTCATTTCCTCCCAGTCTAACTGTACATCTCATTAGGACTTCACCAGCAGGCTTTAGAACCATAGCGCATTGGGATCCCATATCAAGAAATCCCAGAAAATTCTTTCCCCCCCCAACCCCACTAGCCATTTAACCCACACATGTGCACATGGATTTAGGCCCCAGCTGGGCGTTGAGCAAGAAGGTCCTGTCCACTCTATCAACTTCCATCTTAATATGCCAGACCACTGCCCCCAGCAATTTCATTGTTTCTCATTGTCATCTTCACCTTCCAGAATTCCAAATTCTTCCACACTGGGTTCAATAGCGTAGTTTTGTTTAAGGCCCTTTGATGTTGGGAACCAGGAGGGACTCCCATTGTCTACCTGACCCCCAATAGTGCTACATTAAGACCTTTATTTCAACTCATCAGTGTCTACTTTACTCATCCCATTCCTCCAAAACCATTGAAAGATTTCCAACCCATTGTCTTTCTTCATTTTCTTGTGAATCATTCTAACTTTTTTAATTCTATAAAATTCCATAAGGGAAAATGAGACAACAAATCTGACTGGACTTGTAACTGTGGACAGCTCTCAAAAATTTGATGTGTTTTATCTTAATCAACAAATCATTCCTTCTGTCCCAGGGAGGGTAGCCCCACCCTCAATCTCACCTTATACTCTACTCTCCTGGTATTCTCATTTGCTATAATTATTTAGTTACTGTTTCCCTTATTCCACTCCAAGTCTAGCTGGACAGAAGTATATTTATGACTAAACTTAAAACACAAACTATAGGGCTTCCTGGGTGGCTCAACATATAAGCATCTGACTTGTGAGTTCAGCTCAGGTCATGATCTCATTGTGTGTGAGTTTGAGCCCCACATCCAGCCCCATGTCAGGCTCCAAGCTAACAGTGCGAAGCCTACTTGGGATTCTCTCTCTCCCTTTCTCTCTGCCCCTCCCCCACGCTCACGCACATGTGTACCCTCTCTCTCTCAAATTAAATAAATAAATATTTTTAAAAAACATTATAAACCACCTTAAAAGACCTTTTCTGTGCCATGGATTCTCTGACCTTTTCATAGAGATACTCAAACCTTTCTTGGCGATTCCTACAGACACAAGCCATGGTAAATGTATTAAAAGTAATAAATAGGGAGCACTGTGGAAGTTTTATGTGTGTCTCGCGTCCATGAAATACAGTCAGACCAACACTAAGCCATCCTGCACACCAGAAAACTGATTGGAGGATTAACACAACAATCTGCACAACCTGAACCACAGAATTCAGCAGGTACACGGCGCAGGGAAGTGAACTGAGGGAGAGAGAAGTGCAGAAGGCCGGGAGCCTCTTTTGCCTGCAAAGAGGATGGAGATCGGGCGGGGGTAGGATATGGGACCTCCCCTCCCCCGCCAAAAGCAGCTGGAGAGAAAGTGGAAAAGTGGAAACAGCCGCAGGGACTGAACCAAAAAGGGAGAAAGGAGAAAGGAAAGGGTTTAAATTCCATTAAGACTATAAACAGGGGGAGCACAGAGGCTGAAACTCCGCAGCTCCATACCTGGCGGTGCTCTGGTGAGAAGGGCGAATCCCCAGGAGCAGAGTGGAGTCCGGGGTTCTTCAGACCACACGGGAGAAGCGGTTCCCCTGATGGGCGGACATCTGGTAGAGGCTATGTGGGTCCCCCAAAGGCAAGGCTCCAGTGGACCCGGGAGAACAACCACATTCCCTGGTGCTGGAACAAGGTCGTTAAGGGCGAAGCCGGGGGCCAGATGCTTGTCGTGATTTTCCATAATCCTTGAGGCGCTGCTGCTACACTGTCTTGCAAACTTTTTCTTTTTCCGGGGCGGGCTGGCACCCGGACGCAGTCTCTGGGCGTTGGCAGCAGCACGGCCGCGAGCATTCCTGGGAGCGGCCGGCACCCGGCCATTGCTCGGTGAGACCCTCCCCCAGACAGGCAGATCAGGTCAAAGCCGCAGTCCCTCAGAAATAAGGGGTCGGGATGGGGCGCCTGGGTGGCGCAGTCAGTTAAGCGTCCGACTTCAGCCAGGTCATGATCTCACGGTCTGTGAGTTCGAGCCCCGCGTCAGGCTCTGGGCTGATGGCTCGGAGCCTGGAGCCTGTTTCCGATTCTGTGTCTCCCTCTCTCTCTGCCCCTCCCCCGTTCATGCTCTGTCTCTGTCCCAAAAATAAATAAAAACGTTGAAAAAAAAATTAAAAAACAAAAAAAAAAGAAAGAAGGGGTCGGGAAAAACAGCCGCATCTGAGACAAAACTCGGGAGGGAGGTGCTACCTGGGGCTTGGTCACGGACCGTGTAAAAGCGGGGAGTGGATGGAAGCTGAAGACAAAGGATGGGTGCGTGACTGCTGATCAGGGAGAAAAGAGTTCTGATATTAGAGACTAAATACCTGGGTGACACCATTTTCACGCTCCAGCGCATGCGCATACGCATCTACAAGCACTAGGACAATCCAACCCGGTAAGCTAAGCAGCGCCATCTAGTGGAGAACGGAGCCATTACACTAAGCCCCGCCCAACTGGGCCAACCTCACTCTTCAGGAACACAAGTCCTTCCCCCTGCTTAGATTATGGACTATAAAGCGATTCATAGTTTGGTTTTTTTTTTTTTTGTATTTATTTATTTTTGAGAGACAGAGTGAGACAAAGTGAGAGTGGGGGAAGGGCAGAGAGAGAGGGAGACACAGGATTGGAAACAGGCTCCAGGTTCTGAGCTGTCAGCCCAGAGCCTGACGCAGGGCTCGAACCCACAGACTGTGAGATCATGACCTGAACTGAAGTCAGACGCTCAACCGACTGAGCCACTCAGGCGCTCCAAGGGATTCATAGTTTGACTTCTAGGGGAAAACAAAGTAATTTCAGTCATACTTTAGTCTGTTCACTAGTCCATCTATTCAATTTTCTTTTTTTTCTTTTTTCTTTTTTCTATTTTTGTTTCTTTTCTTTTTCTTGAATACAGAAAGAGAAAAAATTCATTTTTATTTTCAACTCTTATTAAAATTATTTTT
The DNA here is from genome assembly GCF_022079265.1 of Lynx rufus. NCBI lineage: Eukaryota > Metazoa > Chordata > Mammalia > Carnivora > Felidae > Lynx > Lynx rufus. Next base: position 16,542,705 of record NW_025814837.1, read on the forward strand.
CTTTAATTTTTTTCTACTATATTTTTTACTTTGGTGTAAATTTTTTCAAATTCTATTTTACTTGTATCATTTCATTTTAGTCTACTTCAGTGTATTCATTTTTTCAAGTTTTCAAACGATTTCTTTTTTTTCTTTATTTCTTTCCCCTTTTTTCCCTAATCTATCAAGCCCCTTTCAACACCCAAACCAAAACACCCCTAGGATCTAGCTTCATTTATTCAATTTTTGTGTCTGTGTTTGCTTTTAATTTTTTAAATTTAACATTTTTTCTAATTTCAATTTTTTTATTTTAATTATTTTTGCCTCATTAATTCCTTTCTCCCTTCAAAATAATGAAATGAAGGAATTCACCACAAAAGAAAGAGCAGAAAGAAATGACAGCCAGGGACTTAACCAACACAGATACAAGCAAGATGTCTGAACCAGAATTTAGAATCACGATAATAAGAATACTAGCTGGAGTCAAAAATAGATTAGAATCCCTTTCTCTAGAGATAAAAGAAGTAAAATCTAGTCAGGATGAAATAAATAATTCTAAAACTGAGCTGCAATCTGGAAAGGATGCCACAGAGGGAAGGATGGATGAGACAGAACAGAGAATCAGTGATATAGAGGACAAACTTATGGAGAATAATGAAGCAGAAAAAAAGAGGAGGATTAAGGCAAAATAGCACAATTTAAGAATTAGAGAAATCAGTGACTCATTAAAAAGTAACAACATCAGTATCATAGGGGTCCCAGAAGAGGAAGAGAGAGCAATAGGGGTAGAAGGGTTATGTGAGCAACTCCTAGCAGAAAACATTCCTAACCTGGGGAAAGACACAGACATCAAACTCCAGGAAGCACAGAGGACTCCCACTAGATTCAACAAAAACTGACCTTCAACAAGGCATATGAAAGTCAAATTCACAAAATACTCAGGCAAGGAGAGAATCATAAAGCAAGCAAGGGGGAAAAAAGTCCGTAACTTACAAGGGAAGACAGATCAGTTTTGCAGCAGACCTATCCACAGAAACTTGGCAGGCCAGAAAGGAGTGGCAGGATATATTCAATGTGCTGAATCAGAAAAATATGCAGCCAAAAATTCATCCAGCAAGACTGTCATTCAAAACAGAAGGCGAGATAAAAATTTCCCAGACAAACAAAAATTAAAGGAGTTCATGACCACTGAACCAGCCCTCAAGAAATTTTAAGGGGGACTCTCTGAGGGGAGAAAAGATGAAAACAAACAAACAAACAAATAAAGACCAAAAGCAACAAAGACTAGAAAGGACCAGAGAACACCACCAGAAACTCTAACTCTACAAGCAACATAATGGCAATAAACTCATAACTTTCAGTACTCACTCTAAATGTCAATGGACTCAATGCTCCAATCAAAAGACATAGGGTAACAGAATGGATAAGAAAACAAGATCCATCGATATGCTGTTTACAAGAGACCCACTTTAGACATAAAGACACCTTCAGATTGAAAGTAAGAGGATGGAGAACCATCTATCATGCTAATGGTCAACAAAAGAAAGCCAGAGTAGCCAATCTTATATCAGACAATCTAGACTTCAAAATAAAGACTGTATCAAGAGATGAAGAAGGGCATTATATCATAATTAAGGGGTCTATCCACCAAGAAGACCTAACAATTATAAACATTTATGCTCCAAATGTGAGAGCACCCAAATATATAAATCAATTAATCACAAACATAAAGAAACTCATTGATAATAATACCATAATAGTAGGGGACTTCAACACCCCACTTACAAAAGTGGAAAGATCATCTAAACAGAAAATCAACAAGGAAACAATGGCTTTGAATGACACACTGGACCAGATGGACTTAACAGATGTATTCAGAACATTTCATCCTAAAGCAGCAGAATATATATTCTTCTCCAGTGTACATGGAACGTTCTCCAGAATAGACCACATACTGGGACACAAATCAGCCCTCAACAAGTACAAAAAGATCAAGATCATACCGTGCATATTTTCAGACCACAATGCTATGAAACTCAAAATCAACCACAAGAAAAAATGTGGAAAGGTAACACATACTTGGAGACTAAAGAACATCCTACTAAGGAATGAATGGGCTAACCAAGAAGTTAAAGAGGAAATTAAAAAGTTCATGGAAGCCAATGAAAATGATAACACCACAACCCAAAACCTCTGGGATGCAGCAAAGGCAATCATAAGAGGAAAGTATATAGCAATCCAGGCCTTCCTAAAGAAGGAAGAAAGATCTCAGATACACAACCTAACCTTACACCTTAAAGAGCTGGAAAAAGAATTGCAAATGAAACCCAAAACCAGCAGAAGACAGGAAATAATCAAGATTAGAGCAGAAATTAATGCTATTGAAACAAAAAAAAAAACCAGAACAGTAGAACAGATCAGAAGCTGGTTCTTTGAAAGAATTAACAAAATTGATAAACCACTAGCCAGTTTGATCAAAAAGAAAAAGGAAAGGACCCAGATAAGTAAAATCAAGAATGAAAGAGGAGAGATCACAACCAACACAGCAGAAATAAAAACAATAATAAGAGAATATTATGAGCAATTATATGCCAATAAAATGGGAAATCTGGAAGAAATGGACAATTTTCTAGAAACATATACACTACCAAAACTGAAACAGGAAGAAATAGAAAATTTGAACAGACCCATAACCAGTAAAGAAATCAAATTAATAATCAAAAATCTCCCAAAAAACAAGAGTCCAGAGCCAGATGGCTTTCCAGGGGAATTCTACCAAACATTTAAGGAAGAGTTAACACCTATTCTCTTGAAGCTGTTCCAAAAAATAGAAATGGAAGGAAAACTTCCAAACTCTTTCTATGAAGCCAGCATTACCTTGATTCCAAAACCAGAGACCCCACTGAAAAAAGAGGACTATAGACCAATTTCCCTGACGAACATGGATGCACAAATCCTCAACAAGATATTAGCCAACTGGATCCAACAATACATTTAAAAAGTTATTCACCGATTCTGGGAAGATGGCTGCGTAGGAGGACGCTGGGCTCACCGCGCGTCCTGCTGATCACTTAGATTCCACCTACACCTGCCTAAATAACCCAGAAAACCGCCAGAGGATTAGCAGAACAGAGTCACCAGACCCAAGTGCAGACGAGAGGCCCACGGAAGAGGGTAGGAAGGGCGGCGAGGCGGTGCGCGCTCCACGGACTGGCGGGAGGGAGCCGGGGCTGAGGGGCGGCTCGCCGGCCAAGCAGAGTCCCTGAGTCTGGCTGGCAAAAGTGGAGGGGCCTGACGGACTGTGTTCCGACAGCAAGTGCGACTTAGCATCTGGGAGGTCATAAGTTAACAGCTCTGCTCGGAAAGCGGGAAGGCTGGAGGACAAAGGGAGGGTGAGCTGCGGAGCCCCCGGACGACAGAGCTCAGTTTGGCGGGGAACAAAGGCGCTCGCCAGTGCCATCTCCCCCGCCCATCCCCCAGCCAAAATCCCAAAGGGAACCGGTTCCGGCCAGGGAAATTGCTCGCTCCGCGCAAACACCCAACTCTGTGCTTCTGCGGAGCCAAACCTCAGGCAGCGGATCTGACTCCCTCCGGCTGCCACAGGGCCCCTCCTGAAGTGGATCACCTAAGGAGAAGCGAGCTAAGCCTGCCCCCCCTGCCGCCGTGCACCTTGCCTACCCACCTCAGCTAATACGCCAGATCCCCAGCATCACAAGCCTGGCAGTGTGCAAGTAGCCCAGACGGGCCACGCCACCCCACAGTGAATCCCGCCCCTAGGAGAGGGGAAGAGAAGGCACACACCAGTCTGACTGTGGCCCCAGCGATGGGCTGGGGGCAGACATCAGGTCGGACTGCGGCCCCGCCCACCAACTCCAGTTATACACCACAGCACAGGGGAAGTGCCCTGCAGGCCCTCACCACACCAGGGACTATCCAAAATGACCAAGCGGAAGAATTCCCCTCAGAAGAATCTCCAGGAAATAACAACAGCTAATGAGCTGATCAAAAAGGATTTAAATAATATAACAGAAAGTGAATTTAGAATAATAGTCATAAAATTAATCGCTGGGCTGGAAAACAGCATACAGGACAGCAGAGAATCTCTTGCTACAGACATCAGGGGACTAAGGAACAGTCACGAGGAGCTGAAAAACGCTTTAAATGAAATGCAAAACAAAATGCAAACCACCACGGCTCGGATGGAAGAGGCAGAGGAGAGAATAGGTGAACTAGAAGATAAAGTTATGGAAAAAGAGGAAGCTGAGAAAAAGAGAGATAAAAAAATCCAGGAGTATGAGGGGAAAATTAGAGAACTAAGTGATACACTAAAAAGAAATAATATACGCATAATTGGTATCCCAGAGGAGGAAGAGAGAGGGAAAGGTGCTGAAGGGGTACTTGAAGAAATCATAGCTGAGAACTTCCCTGAACTGGGGAAGGAAAAAGGCATTGAAATCCAAGAGGCACAGAGAACTCCCTTCAGACGTAACTTGAATCGATCTTCTGCACGACATATCATAGTGAAACTGGCAAAATACAAGGATAAAGAGAAAATTCTGAAAGCAGCAAGGGGTAAACGTGCCCTCACATATAAAGGGAGACCTATAAGACTCGTGACTGATCTCTCTTTTGAAACTTGGCAGGCCAGAAAGAATTGGCACGAGATTTTCAGGGCGCTAGCCAGCAAAAATATGCAGCCGAGAATCCTTTATCCAGCAAGTCTGTCATTTAGAATAGAAGGAGAGATAAAGGTCTTCCCAAACAAACAAAAACTGAAGGAATTTGTCACCACTAAACCAGCCCTACAAGAGATCCTAAGGGGGACCCTGTGAGACAAAGTACCAGAGACATCACTACAAGCATAAAACATACAGACATCACAATGACTCTAAACCCGTATCTTTCTATAATAACACTGAATGTAAATGGATTAAATGCGCCAACCAAAAGACATAGGGTATCAGAATGGATAAAAAAACAAGACCCATCTATTTGCTGTCTACAAGAGACTCATTTTAGACCTGAGGACACCTTTAGATTCAGAGTGAGGGGATGGAGAACTATTTATCATGCTACTGGAAGCCAGAAGAAAGCTGGAGTAGCCATACTTATATCAGACAAACTAGACTTTAAATTAAAGGCTGTAACAAGAGATGAAGAAGGACATTATATAATAGTTACAGGGTCTATCCATCAGGAAGAGCTAACAATTATAAATGTCTATGCGCCGAATACCGGAGCCCCCAAATATATAAAACAATTACTCATAAACAGAAGCAGCCTTATCGATAAGAATGTGGTAATTGCTGGGGACTTTAACACCCCACTTACAGAAATGGATAGATCATCTAGACACACGGTCAATAAAGAAACAAGGGCCCTGAATGAGACACTGGATCAGATGGACTTGACAGATATATTTAGAACTCTGCATCCCAAAGCAACAGAATATACTTTCTTCTCGAGTGCACATGGAACATTCTCCAAGATAGATCATATACTGGGTCACAAAACAGCCCTTCATAAGTTTACAAGAATTGAAATTATACCATGCATACTTTCAGACCACAATGCTATGAAGCTTGAAATCAACCACAGGAACAAGTCTGGAAAACCTCCAAAAGCGTGGAGGTTGAAGAACACCCTACTAACGAATGAGTGGGTCAACCAGGCAATTAAAGAAGAAATCAAAAAATATATGGAAACAAACGAAAATGAAAATACAACAATCCAAACGCTTTGGGACGCAGCGAAGGCAGTCCTGAGAGGAAAATACATTGCAATCCAGGCCTATCTCAAGAAACAAGAAAAATCCCAAATACAAAATCTAACAGCACACCTAAAGGAAATAGAAGCAGAACAGCAAAGGCAGCCTAAACCCAGCAGAAGAAGAGAAATAATAAAGATCAGAGCAGAAATAAACAATATAGAATCTAAAAAAACTGTAGAGCAGATCAACGAAACCAAGAGTTGGTTTTTTGAAAAAATAAACAAAATTGACAAACCTCTAGCCAGGCTTCTCAAAAAGAAAAGGGAGATGACCCAAATAGATAAAATCATGAATGAAAATGGAATTATTACAACCAATCCCTCAGAGATACAAACAATTATCAGGGAATACTATGAAAAATTATATGCCAACAAATTGGACAACCTGGAAGAAATGGACAAATTCCTGAACACCCACACTCTTCCAAAACTCAATCAGGAGGAAATAGAAAGCTTGAACAGACCCATAACCAGTGAAGAAATTGAATCGGTTATCAAAAATCTCCCAACAAATAAGAGTCCAGGACCAGATGGCTTCCCAGGGGAGTTCTACCAGACGTTTAAAGCAGAGATAATACCTATCCTTCTCAAGCTATTCCAAGAAATAGAAAGGGAAGGAAAACTTCCAGACTCATTCTATGAAGCCAGTATTACTTTGATTCCTAAACCAGACAGAGACCCAGTAAAAAAAGAGAACTACAGGCCAATATCCCTGATGAATATGGATGCCAAAATTCTCAATAAGATACTAGCAAATCGAATTCAACAGCATATAAAAAGAATTATTCACCATGATCAAGTAGGATTCATTCCTGGGATGCAGGGCTGGTTCAACATTCGCAAATCAATCAACGTGATACATCACATTAACAAAAAAAAAGAGAAGAACCATATGATCCTGTCAATCGATGCAGAAAAGGCCTTTGACAAAATCCAGCACCCTTTCTTAATAAAAACCCTTGAGAAAGTCGGGATAGAAGGAACATACTTAAAGATCATAAAAGCCATTTATGAAAAGCCCACAGCTAACATCATCCTCAACGGGGAAAAACTGAGAGCTTTTTCCCTGAGATCAGGAACACGACAGGGATGCCCACTCTCACCGTTGTTGTTTAACATAGTGCTGGAAGTTCTAGCATCAGCAATCAGACACCAAAAGGAAATCAAAGGCATCAAAATTGGCAAAGATGAAGTCAAGCTTTCGCTTTTTGCAGATGACATGATATTATACATGGAAAATCCGATAGACTCCACCAAAAGTCTGCTAGAACTGATACATGAATTCAGCAAAGTTGCAGGATACAAAATCAATGTACAGAAATCAGTTGCATTCTTATACACTAACAATGAAGCAACAGAAAGACAAATAAAGAAACTGATCCCATTCACAATTGCACCAAGAAGCATAAAATACCTAGGAATAAATCTAACCAAAGATGTAAAGGATCTGTATGCTGAAAACTATAGAAAGCTTATGAAGGTAATTGAAGAAGATTTAAAGAAATGGAAAGACATTCTCTGCTCATGGATTGGAAGAATAAATATTGTCAAAATGTCAATACTACCCAAAGCTATCTACACATTCAATGCAATCCCAATCAAAATTGCACCAGCATTCTTCTCGAAACTAGAACAAGCAATCCTAAAATTCATATGGAACCACAAAAGGCCCCGAATAGCCAAAGGAATTTTGAAGAAGAAGACCAAAGCAGGAGGCATCACAATCCCAGACTTTAGCCTCTACTACAAAGCTGTCATCATCAAGACAGCATGGTATTGGCACAAAAACAGACACACAGACCAATGGAATAGAATAGAAACCCCAGAACTAGACCCACAAACGTATGGCCAACTCATCTTTGACAAAGCAGGAAAGAACATCCAATGGAAAAAAGACAGCCTCTTTAACAAATGGTGCTGGGAGAACTGGACAGCAACATGCAGAAGGTTGAAACTAGACCACTTTCTCACACCATTTACAAAAATAAACTCAAAATGGATAAAGGACCTAAATGTGAGACAGGAAACCATCAGAACCTTAGAGGAGAAAGCAGGAAAAGACCTCTCTGACCTCAGCCGTAGCAATCTCTTACTCGACACATCCCCAAAGGCAAGGGAATTAAAAGCAAAAGTGAATTACTGGGACCTTATGAAGATAAAAAGCTTCTGCACAGCAAAGGAAACAACCAACAAAACTAAAAGGCAACCAACGGAATGGGAAAAGATATTTGCAAATGACATATCGGACAAAGGGCTAGTATCTAAAATCTATAAAGAGCTCACCAAACTCCACACCCGAAAAACAAATAACCCAGTGAAGAAATGGGCAGAAAACATGAATAGACACTTCTCCAAAGAAGACATCCAGATGGCCAACAGGCACATGAAAAGATGTTCAGCGTCGCTCCTTATCAGGGAAATACAAATCAAAACCACACTCAGATATCACCTCACGCCAGTCAGAGTGGCCAAAATGAACAAATCAGGAGACTATAGATGCTGGAGAGGATGTGGAGAAACGGGAACCCTCTTGCACTGTTGGTGGGAATGCAAATTGGTGCAGCCGCTCTGGAAAGCAGTGTGGAGGTTCCTCAGAAAATTAAAAATAGACCTACCCTATGACCCAGCAATAGCACTGCTAGGAATTTACCCAAGGGATACAGGAGTACTGATGCATAGGGGCACTTGTACCCCAATGTTCATAGCAGCACTCTCAACAATAGCCAAATTATGGAAAGAGCCTAAATGTCCATCAACTGATGAATGGATAAAGAATTTGTGGTTTATATACACAATGGAGTACTACGTGGCAATGAGAAAAAATGAAATATGGCCCTTTGTAGCAATGTGGATGGAACTGGAGAGTGTGATGCTAAGTGAAATAAGCCATACAGAGAAAGACAGATACCATATGGTTTCACTCTTATGTGGATCCTGAGAAACTTAACAGGAACCCATGGGGGAGGGGAAGGAAAAAAAAAAAAAAGGACGTTAGAGTGGGAGAGAGCCAAAGCATAAGAGAATGTTAAAAACTGAGAACAAACTGAGGGTTGATGGGGGGTGGGAGGGAGGGGCGGGTGGGTGATGGGTATTGAGGAGGGCACCTTTTGGGATGAGCACTGGGTGTTGTATGGAAACCAATTTGTCAATAAATTTCATATATAAATAAATAAATAAATAAATAAATAAATAAATAAATAAATAAAAAGTTATTCACCATGACCAAGTGGGATTTATACCTGGGATGCAGGTCTGTTTCAATATACACAAAACCATCAATGTGATTCATCACATCAACAAAAGAAAGGACAAGAACCATATGATCCTCTCAATAGATGCAGAGAAAGCATTTGACAAAATACAGCATCCTTTCTTGATAAAAACCCTCAAGAAAGTAGGGATAGAAGGAGCATGCTCGAGATCATAAAAACCATATATGAAAGACCCAACACTAATATCATCCGCAATGGGGAAAAACTGAGAGCTTTCCTCCTAAGGTCAGGAATAAGACAGGGATGTCCCCTCTCACCACTGTTATTCAACATATTCATCATAGTCTTAGCCTCTGCAATCAGACAACACGAAGAAATAAAAGGCATCCAAATCAGCCAGGAGGAAGTCAAACTTTCACTCTTCGCGGATGACATGATACTCTACATGGAAAACCCAAAAGATTCCACCAAAAAACTGCTAAAACTGATTCATGAATTCAGCAAAGTTGCAGGATATAAAATAAATGCACAGAAATCGGTTGAATTACTATACACCAACAATGAAGCAATAGAAAGAGAATCAGGAATCGATCCCATCTACAATTGCACCAAAAACCATAAAATACCTAGGAATAAATATAACCAAAGAGGTGAAAAATCTATACACTGAAAACTATAGAAAACTTATGAAAGAAATTGAAGAAGACACCAAAAAAATGAAAAGTTTCCATGCTCCTGGATAGGAAGAACAAATATTGTTAAAATGTCAATTCTACCCAAAGCAATCTACATATTCAATGCAATCAATCCCTATCAAAATAATACTAGCCTTCTTCACAGAGCTAGAACAAATAATCCTAAAATTTGTATGGAACTAGAAAAGACCCCAAATAGCCAAAGCAATCTTGAAAAAGAAAACCAAAGCAGGAGGCATCACAATCCTGGACCTCAAGCTATACTACAAAGCTGTAATCATCAAGACAGTATGATACTGGCACAAAAACAGACACTCAGATCAATGGAACAGAATAAAGAACCCAGAAATGGACCCACAAATGTATGGCCAACTAATCTTTGACAAAGCAGGAAAGAATACCCAATGGAATAAAGACATTCTCTTCAGCAAGTGGTGCTGGGGAAACTGGACAGCAACATGCAGAAGAAGGAACCTGGACCACTTTCTTACACCAAACACAAAAATAAACTCAAAATGGATGTGAAAGACCTAAATGTGAGACAGGGAGCCATCAAAATCCTTGAGGAGAAGGCAGGCAAAAACCTCTTTGATCTTGGCTGTAGCAACTTCTTACTCAACACATCTCTGGAGGCAGTGGAAACAAAAGCAGGAATGAACTATTGGGACCTCATGAAAATAAAAAGCTTCTGCACAGCAAAGGAAACAATCAGCAAAACTAAAAGGCAACTGACAGAATGGGAGAAGATATTTGCAAACGACATATCAGATAAAGGGTTAGGATCCAAAATCTGTAAAGAACTGATCGAACTCAACATGCAAAAAACAAATAATCCAGTGAAGAATGGGCAAAAGACATGAATAGACACTTCTCCAAAGAAGATATCCAGATGGCCAACTGACACATGAAAAAATGCTCAACATCACCCATCATTAGGGAAATACAAATCAAAACCACAATGAGATACCACCTTACTCCTGTTAGGATGGCTAACATTAACAACTCAGGCAACAACAGATGTTGGCGAGGATGCAGAGATAGAGGATCTCTTTTGCACTGCTGGTGGGAATGCAAACTGGTGCAGCCACCAGTATGGAGGTTCCTCAAAAAATTAAAAATAGAACTACCCTACGACCCAGCAATTGCACTGCTAGGTATTTATCCAAGGGATACAGGTATGCTGTTTCGGAGGGACACATGCACCCCCAATGTTTATAGCAGCACTATCAACAATAGCCAACGTATGGAAAGAGGCCAAATGTCCATCGATGGATAAATGGATAAAGAAAATGCGGTATATATATATACACACACACACACACACACACACACAGTTTTCTGCTGGCCACAACCAACATGTATGAACCAAAACCCCACGAACTGCAGGTCATCATCTTGGTACCCTGAGGAGAACCAGCCTCCAGGTGAAACGAACATTACAGAGCACAGGGAAAAGCAAAAGGAAATTAGTACTTTCGTAACTTTTTTGGACAGCTGGAACAAGCCTTAACTGAGACTAGTATTTATTCCTGGACATTGCAGTTGCATCAACTAAAACGTTCTTTATTGTGGAAGACCTTACCACTCGAAATGGGATCTTTATGAGTCAACAGCAGCAACCTCACTTAGGAGCTTGTCAGAAATGCAGAACCAGGGCCAGGCTGGGGATCCTCCAGAGGCCGGATCTGCATTTGAACAAAATCCCCAGGGTGACTCTCTGCGCACATTGGCTTTTGAGAAGAACTCCTCACCTTCTCTGAATCAGCTTCTCCAATAATTTGCATCTTGAATCAGACCACCACCACATCCTTATGCAATAGGCCATATAGATGTTTTTGCTCCTCTTTAGAGACACAGAAACTGAGCTCAGGGAATTTCCATGCTAGCCAAAGCTCCCACACATTTAAAAGAGGCAGAAGGAGCAGGGGCATCCAGGTTCCAAGCTCCACTGTAATTCCCTCCTCTAATGTGTTTTAGGGAGGGGGAGGGCCGTTATCAACAGTTTCCAAGCATAGTGCAGCTTGGAAGGTCTAAGGCTACCTCTTCAGCAACCTTGCATTAGCCTTTATTTTAAGAGACCATGGGTTTAAAGACATCCTTCCTCTCAGTGTTTGCAATCATGGAAAAACTCCTTGATCTAGGTAATTTATTTAATAAGTAGCTCCAAATATTGGTTCCCGACTACCAGTAGTTTAACACAAAAATTACAGGCTAGTTTAATTGCACTTAACCAAGTAAGCCCTGTGAACAATTTTCTCTCATTATTTCTCACTGAGGCATGCCCCTTTGGCACAGTTCTCTTTTTATTAATAAAAGCAAGGAATGGGTGTTGAAAAATCTTCATGCTCCTTGACGTTTTCTAAAATTTAGCCAATAAAGAAAATTACTATATAAAACAGAATTATTTCAGAGAAAATCTTCCCCTTGAAAAATTTTCAACTCAGCTAAAATAGTATTAGACATTTAAAGGCCTACCTGGTAAATTGCTGTGGATCTTTAATATGGTTTATGTGCACAAGAGTGCCTCAACAAATACTTGTTAAGTACACAACTTTCACTTTTAAGTTACTTGACAGCTTGCAAAGCACCTTACCTTTGTTTTTCCTTTTATTCTCATTGACTTGTATCTTTGCAACAATCCTGGTAGGTACATGTTATTATTTCCATTTTACAGATGTTGAGACTAAACCTCAGAAAGATTAAAAACACTTTATTTTATTTATTTGTGATAGAAATGGGATTCAAATCCTGGTCCTACGACTATAATTTTAGATCCTACTATCTTATGCTGAATCCTGCTTCTAGAAAGGCATTCCAGTGGGCCTTACACTGTTAGTAAGTGGAGCCACTGTTAGTAAATGGAGCCACTAGGCCATCCTTGGGTGCACACACACCCACAGCCATTTCATGAAATCTGCTCTAGATGCAAGTCTTGTTTACTACTTGGAGTAATTTGTATTACACTGAATAAATGATTGTAGACCAAGTATTCTTCCACCATTTCCATCTCTTTCAAAGTCTGTCATGTGAGATTGTTTCTCATAGGCTGGAGAGACATCCTGACCCTCAAGGATCCCACTAAGATGCAAACATGGGGGTTTCTTCCAGCTTTGGTTGGTGTCTTTCCCAAGCTTCAGCTTCTAGTCTGCTGATGGCAAAGTAGTGTAGACAGAGGTCCTGCCACTTCTTGCCTGTGGTAAGAAGCTACAGCCACAAGCCACCCAGACACTGGCCCAGATGCAGGCTATCAGGTCAAAGATAGAGCATAGGCAAAACTTGTCTCCTAGTCAGTAACACACCAATGTACTTCCTGGAGAATATGTCCCCATTTTCTTTGATAACTTTCTACTAATGTTATGGTAGATGGGCTTCTAAGACAAGAAGCTGGACGAGAAGATTATGATGTATTACACCCCCATCCTGTCTGCAAACAGGTGTATTTTTCATTTGCTTTTCCCTTGTGAGTCCCACATCATTTGCAAATATGTATGCAAAGTGGTATCCTGAAGTGTGACTCCATCTCCCCAACACTCATCATACTAGTGGAAACTAGACATGATCTTAAGAGTGATAAAGACATGATTGAGAAAATGCAGAAGTTGATTCCCATCTTGTAGCCAAAGGCATTAGCCACAGCTTAAGGAGATCAGTGCTGTAAAATAATGTACCTGGAATGTTCAGCTCTCACACAGAGGGGTCGCAGGACAGTGTTTGATGGAAATATTAGAACTCTCTGCCCACTGCCTGTCAAGACGAGGAAGAGAAATGCTTGCTGTTTCAGGGAGGGCAGAATAAATAAATTGACAATCCTGTAGTTAATTCATTAAAGAAAAAATAAAAGATATTAAGACAGATGAAATCAAGTGTGAGGCAGGGATATAACTGATACAGAAGAAGTCACTGACCACAGAATACTATGAAGTCTTGTTGAAATAGCTGATTTTCAAGAAAATACAAACATAGGGGAAGGGAAGGAAAAATAAAATAAAAATAGAGAGAGAGGCAAACCATAAGAGATTATTAAATACAGAGGACAAACTGAGGGTTACTGGAGGGCAGGTGGATGGGGGATGGGCTAAGTGGGTGATGGGCATTAAGGAAGACACTGTTGAGATGAACACTGGGTGTTATATGTAAGTGATGAATCACTAAATTCTATTCTCAAAACCAATATTACACTATATGTTAACTAACTAGAATTTAAAAATTAAAAAAAAAAGAAATAAAATAACCACCAAAACAAACAAAAAACAAAAAAGAAAGAAAAGGAAAGGAAATACAAACTCAAAATTCCCTTGGGAAAAAGCAGAAAACTAAATAGACAAATAACCAGGGAAGAAACAAGGGAGGGAAGACGGGATGTTGTCAACAAATTACCTCCAAGAAGATTAACAGACCCATAAAGTGTTCCCACCAGCTCTGCACACACAGTCAAGAAACGTAATTCCTAAGTTTATACAAAATATTCCATGGCATTAAAAAAAACTTTCCAAATCTTTTCACAGAGCTAGACTAATTCTCATATGGAAACCTCAAAATAAATAACACAATAGGGAAAAATTACACACTTAGCCTTTGAAGACATGACAGTTAAAGATCTTTATTTATTTTTTTTATAATTATAAACCAGTACTTTTTACTTCAGTGCCTCCTCATCTGATGTGTTTCTCCCTCCTGCACTATTTGCCCCTCAAGGCCAAGGGGAGTGACACTCATTCCTTGGTTAACCTCCCTCCCTTCCAAGGGTTGTGGAGTTCAGCAGGTGAATGACAGGACCCAGATTCTCAATCTCATTTTCTGGTTCCTAGCATGTCTCACACAAAACAGCATAAAGTAGCAACCCACTTGTCAATATTCATATGGCAAAAATCTAAATAAATGCAGCTTACTGAGACCTCTGAGAATTCTTTCAAGATAAACTCAGGGAGCAGGGGACACTTGCCAAGAAGCGATAGTTAATTTGTGATTGGGAGAATATGTCATTATTCCTGGCACACAACACAGATTGAGAGAAACTGCCACTTCCCCACTCCCCATCAAAGACCTTTCTGGGTGCTTCGGGAACCAGCCCCGCTCTCATCTCTGGAACCAGCAAAAATATCTCTCCAAAGTGACATGTTCTTGTTTTCTGCAAATGCTACACTTTCTAAGAGTTGGGCAGTCTTTTTGTCCTTAAAACAATAGCACGAAAGCATTTGAGTATCTTTCCCTATTTTTAAGCAGTCAAGTGACAAGCTACCTTCTCAAGCAAACAAGCAGATTTCCTGTAAGGTCATGCAAGTTACTCATCTTTTTTCTTTCCCACAGTGTCTATCATCAGTCTGTGAATGAAGGGTTCCAGAATGTGGGATGAGGAGAGAAAGAAGACCCATGACCAACAGTGTATGAACACATATGTGACCACCTCTTCTTCTCAACCCTCCACAGCTCCCCAGTTTTTTTAAAAGGACAAATGTCTAGCTCATTTCCTAGGGAGTGTCCAAGGAGCTGCACAATGAGACCCCAAGCTATCTTTCCAATCTCATCCCTCCTAATTCTTGCTACACCCAGCCTCCCCAGACACTTCAAAGGCACCCAAGCTCACCAGAAATTCTCTCATATTGTTCCCTCTGGCTGGAATGACGTTGATAAACTCTCCCTCCTGCCATGCTCCTACTCACCGTCCCAAGCCCAGATCAAATATCACTCTCCCTTTGAAATCCTCCAAGCCAGAAATAAATACTCCTGTGTTTTCAAGCATGAACTGTATCATAATTATTCGAATGTGGCTTTGCTCCCCCTAAAAAATTACAAGCTTGGTGACGACAGGGACTGTATCATGTTTGCATATTTGTGCATGTGCCCCATTGTCCAGCTCAGTGCCTCACACGATGCAGGGACTCATTACATTTTTGTTGAATGGCCCTTTTGAGTGTCTCCTGGAGGTCCACTGCCTGACACAAATAGACTGTAACCTGTAACCTGATGTAATTTGATTACTGAGAGTGATCAGAAGAACTGACAAGAGCATTTTAAAACAATGCGAAAATGGTGTCCACAAGGAGACAAACCGAGGGCAATGGTTTCTCCGATTGGCAAGAGGAAATGACACCCAAATCAAATTAAAAACATCCAGGAAATGTAGTCCTACCTATCCTTGAAAACATTTTCTCTGTCATTCTCTTCTTCTTCAGGCGATTTGGTTTCCTAAGTAAACTTTCCTTCAGGGAAGACAGTGGGTGGTGGGAGTCAATGGTTTTTATTACCTATTGCTGTGTAACAAACTATCCCAAAAGGTAGGGGCTTAAAAATAGCTATTTGGGGGGCGGGAGGTGCCTGGGTAGTTCAGTCAATTAAACCTCCAACTCTTGATTTTTAGAATTTTGTAAGTCCATCTACCATGATCTAGTAGATTCATGGGCTCAAGCCCCGCATTGGGCTCCATGCTGACAGTGTGGAGCGTGCTCGGGATTCTCTCTCTCTCCCTCTCTCTGTGTCCCTACCCCACTCATTCTTGCTCTCTTTCTAAAATAAATAAACCAATTTTTTTTTAAATAGCTATTTTTTTCTTGCTTACGATTCTACTGGTCAAGAATTCAGATAAAGATAAGCTGAGTAGTTCTTCCACTCCGTGTAGCATTGCTGGGTTCAGTTGTTTAGTGGCATTCAGTGGGGGCCAGGTGGTGTGGGGTTGGGGGGGGGGGGTGAGGTGCTCATCTGGGCTAGTTCTATAAGGCTCCAGCGCCTCCTGGTGGCTGCATGACTAGCTTGGGCTTCCTCGCCACATGCTGGTCTCAGGGTAATTAATAACACTTCTCAGGTGGATGCTGACTTTCAAGAAAATGTGTCTCAAGCAGTGAAAGTGGAAGCTGAAGCACTGTTGCCCTCCCCTCAGATGTAGAGTCATCCCTGCCAATATTCTATTAGTCAAAACTGGTCAGAGGGCCATCCTGCATTTAGAGAAGAAATAGTCTCCATCCCTTTCTTCTTCTTGTTCTTCTTCTTCTTCTTCTTCTTCTTCTTCTTCTTCTTCTGTTTTTAATGTTTATTTATTTTTGAGAGAGAGTGAGACAGCACACACATGAGCCAGAGAGGGGCAAAGAGAGAGGGGGGACAGAGGATCTGAAGCGGACTCTGTGCTGACAACAGAAAGTCCAATGTGGGGCTCAGACTCACAAACCATGAGATCATGACCTGAGCCGAAGTCAAATGCTTAACCGACTGGGCCACCCAGGTGCGCCATAGTCTCCATCTTTCAATGGGATGGAAAACAAGGAATTTTTAGTCGTCTTTAATCTATCTCTTCTTCCTAGGACTTGATTAACTTTGAATAAACCAAATGTCAAAGTTCTAGGCCTCTAGAATGGAAGCATACCCAATCAGACCATCCATTAGCATGAATACATCCCTTACCATTATTAACACATAATAGGTTTTCCTTACTTGACGTTTAGTGGATATTTCTGAAACATGCCTATACTTCAATATTTTGGAAAATGAATCACCTTTTAATGCATCAAAGGAGTTGGCTAATTAAAGGAAATCCATTCTTTTGCAGGGAATTCTCTGCTTGCTTGGTTCCAAGACAGTTCCAACTCCACTTATCTTTATTCCTTTCAATAAAGACTATCCCATGATTATGATACTGAATATATTCATAAATATATTATCAAATAAGAGCTAATTTTATAAATTATAAGCATTTTTACATAAATAATTTCACAAAGTAGAAAAAGTTACTGTCAAAATTATTGTAGATTCACTAACATTTTTGCTGAAACTCTACCAGTTTGGAATTTTTACAATTGCTGTTGGAAAAATCTGATAAATCAGTGACTTATAAGTGGCCCAAACATCTTCTGAATCAAAGCCTGAAGTATTTGTTCAGCAGAATCTTAAGTGATGGTTTTGAGAGAGGTTACTTTGGATATGATGGATAAGAATTGTCATTTAATCTTTGATTTCTGGCTACATTAACAGTTAAATGCCCAATCTGAAACTGCCAAGGCTTGAGAGCTGTGGAATACATAGTTAATTGACCTAGGTAGTATGAGAAAAGGCTAGAGTTTCCAGGCCAATTTTAATTTTCTCAAAAGGACCAACACAATTTTTTCCAGGAATAGGGAGATCTATATGCCTCAATACATTTTTGTGGAATGAATTAGTGAGGGAATGCATAAGTAAATATATCACTCGCCCTTTTCTTCAATGTGCTCTCAAGAACCCTACAGACACACTGGAAAGCCCATTTAAATACACAGGGCAGCAACAGCATGAATGGGAAAGACAGAACAGATTTCAAAAAATATTTTAGGGGACCGAATCAAGATATGGTTATCCAGTTAGAGGTGACAAGTGAGGACGAGGAAAGAAGTTCACAGGTTTCAAGCTTAGGTGACTAGGTCAATGGTGCTGATGCCAAGTGTGTTAAGAATAATAGTGAAGTTTCTAGTGCCGAATGGAAGGGTGAGTAGCTCAGTGAGAAAGTCCAATAGTTGTAGACATCAGGGAAGATGTCCAGCAGGCAGTTGGTATATTTCAGTTCGGCTGTCTGGATGAGAGGTCAGAGCGTGAAGGTGTAGGTTTGGGAATTGTAGTAATACCTTATGTGGTAGTGATGCCATGAAAATGTACGTAATTGCCCAGTTGAGAGAGTATGGAGGGAGAGAACAGGGCAAGGACAGACCCCAGGGAAACATCAGCACTTACCTGAGGGGGAAAGGAAGGAAGGCTTCTTGGAGGCAGGGACAGAATAATCAGAAATATACAAGAAATGTGCAAAGTGATGTACTGCAGGATCAGTCTTCAAAAGGGAGAAATGTCCAGCCCCATATATCTGTTAAATCCACCTATGAAATTGGTGCCTATGAAATCCACCTATGAAATCAGTCAGTTGGGTGTCCGACTTTGGCTCAGGTCATGATCTTGCAGTTTGTGAGTTCCAGCCCCGCGTCGGGCTCTGTGCTGACAGCTCAGAGCCTGGAGTCTGCTTCAGATTCTGTGTTTTCCTCTCTCTCTCTCTCTCTCTCTCTCTCTCTCTCTCTCTGTCTCTCTGCACCTCCCCTGCTCACACTCTGTCTCTCTCTCAAAAATAAATAAACATTAAAGACAATTTTTTTCCCCACCTGTGGAATGAGACTATGAAGCATCTTGCATTGTAACGTCAACTAAGAAAACTCGTGGTCCAAGCAGTTAAAAAGATCAAGATACACATCTTTCAATCTGCCAGCTAATTAGCTCCATGACCTGGGTAAAGTCCCTTAACTTTTCTGTGCCTCAGAGCTCTCATCTGAAAACAGATAATAGTAATTAAGCCCATTCTAACCACCTCATAGGATTATTGGAGTTCAATGAGAAAATGCATGTGAATGCCAGTCCATTGTGAAGTAAAAATCATGTAGTGATATAAAGTTATTTCTTAATTTTAGTAGGCAGACTAATGATTGTTAATAAATGCTTGAAAATAACAGTATATGAGAAGAGCACAGATAACTCTGCTTTGATGAAGCTCTTTGGTAAAGAGCTTCTTGGATCACTGAAGTGTTCTTTTTCCCAAGAACTTGTACGTCCTGCCCCACATGGGACATGCCACTCAAGCAGCAACAGCACTGGCCTGGGATTCAGGGTCCTCATCCCAGGCCTTGCCAACCATCTGTGCCTATCTCCATGGTGAACGTGCCACAGTCTATTGTGATTATTTGATGTAGGTCTGCCTCCCTTTCAGACTGTGAGATCCTTGAAGACAGACCATATTTTGTCCATTGCCCTTCTGTTTTTATCAGTAGTCCCAGCACAAAGCTTGAAACATGGAAGGCGTTCCATAAGTGTTCACTAAAAAAAAAGAATAAATGGACATGGATCTCACAACATCATTCAATTTTAACCTCACTATAAGAGAACAAAATTAAATTATAAATTTTCTCTAAAGACTTATGGCATTAGTATTTTCTTCAGACACACTTAATCAGTACCAAGAAATGCTTGACATGTTATCTGGAATAGATAAATAATTATAAGCATGTATAGAGATGAAGGGTTACCAGTATTCATAATCATTCATTCTTAATGAGATCAAACTCTTTGAGGATGGTATTCAATAATGTGATTTCAAACACCTATAATCATGAGTACTTGCCTCATGAACAACCAAAAAATGATAACAGGTTGAGCAGCAGGTGAAGTTCTAGTCTAGAAAAGACACTTGCCCTTATGTCTCCCACTATTTTGCTAATTGCCTTTGAGCCCCCTGGCATGTGTCACCCCCACCTCACTCCAGTACCAAATGAAAGATATTTGTTGGGTTTTTCCCCAGGAAAAAAAAAAAGCTAAGCACCTTAAAAATAATAATGATTAGAGTAAAGATGACTTTGGCAGCTCAGGATGGTACATCTTTGACCTTGAGCAGCTGCAGCCTATACTTGACAATGGAGCTGCTGGAGGTGTTGCTGAAAGTCACAGTAGAGCAAGTATACCCATTGTTTTGTTCAATTGGTTGTGCAGCAGTAACTACAGTTATTAGTCATTGGGGTTTGCAAAATATAATTGTGTTCATTGATTTCTATGACCTTATACTCATGGTTTACCTACATAGAAATTCGCCTTTGAGGTGTTTTTCCCCAATATTATCTATACCCTTGGAAACTTGACAGTAAGTGGCCCAAGTTCAAGTCAAATATCACATAACATCAAGGAGTAGTAGGCATGAATTTCAAATAAGCACCCATATCTCGTTTAGTGACCAAAGTCTGGCTCCTCGCTTTGTTTTTTTAAATCCCCTTCTCATGAGTTAGACATAAGATATGCCCCCAAATAGTCAACCAAGAAATATCCCTCCTCTGAGGAGCATCTAGAATGCTAGAAAGTTCACATTTCTGCCCATTCTTCTCAACAAAGACTGTGATGGACTCAAACACCAGCATTCTGCATGTCGTGGCCACTCTCCATGAGTATCCTCTGTCATCAAACTGAGAGTTCTGGTATTTTGGAGGCATTTTCATCCTTCAGTCCAGAGTAATTCTCAGCATTTCACAACTTGGATTGATCTTGTCAGTGATCAACACCTGATGGCTGTTGTCCCTGCTTCAGCCATATTATTCAAGTGTCAATAATTTCATTTTCAACTCTCCAGTCCTAAGAGTTCTCAAGAGAAAAACAGCCCCATAGACAACTTTAGTGAATCACTTAAAGTATTGTGTTTTCCTAAAACAATTCAGTGTCACAAAGGAAAAACAGGACAACTAGACAATGCATGAACTTCATCAGGGCCAGGGAAATAATCATACAAAGAAACACAATTCCATGGAGCTACCTTAAACTGAAGAGAAAATTGCAGAAGGGGTACAAGATCAGCTTGGTTTCTGCTGCTGCCTGTAACGAATCGGGCAGACTTACATGGAAAGGCTTCCAACCTAACACCTGAAAATGCTTTTCACGTGACACGTTCTCAGTGTAAGATTCATCATCAACTCCAAGACACACAAAAGGAAAAGGACACTAACTCTTCAATAATGTTGGTACTAAATCATAAATGGGGCTTTAGAATGCCACCTTCTTAGGAACTTAATCAATGAAACTTCCCAAGTCAGAGCACATCATAGAGGTACAAGCTTCATCTCTTAGTGTACAAATCAAATCCTTGGGTTTGCTATGGCTTGTAATTCATTTTATTATCCAATAGGTTTCAGGTTGCATCTTATCAGAACACAGAACAACATAAAAGGCTGGTGGAGCCCACATTTCAGGGGGAAGGGACCAGGAGAAAGGCTAAGCTTGTTCTGGAAACTTTTCCCAGAAGGACAAGGTGAAGGGTAGTATTACTCAGGTGAAAGAGAGGAGAGCATTCTTAGTGTCCCCAGGGAACAGGTGACCACAGCTGGTGTGGAGGGAAACCCAGGGAGAAGGTCCCTCTGAGTTGTAGATTCAGGGCCCCTGCTGGGTTCCCTTCCATCTATCTACTTCTTCCTTCTCCATGACCCCACATACAACTTGAGTGCTTGCTACAGGGTGGAGTTCATGCACATGGTATCCTCTGACAGACCATATTTCCCAAGCTAAGAATCAATTCTCATTGTTCTCACAGTGGGAGAGAATATTTGCAATTGAAACAGACTTGGAAAATCTGGGAATAATTACTATAAATTATAGTCATTTTCTGTGGACTGCTTGTCACCTGTGACCAATATGCCTATAACTTGATATTACCTGATTAACCTTTCCTAAGTTTTATTTTATTACAATAGTAAACTCTATTCATATATATCCAGACATCATCATTCATTTTCCCTTATCAAGGTTGTCAATGTTTTGTTGTACTTTTTTGTTTATTTGTTTGTTTGTTTGTTTAAATTCAAGTTGGTTAACATATAGTGCAGTATTGGTTTCAGGAGTAGAACACAGTGATTCATCACTTACATGAAACACCCAGTGCTCATCCCAACAAGTGCCCTCCTTAATGCCCATCACCCATTTAACCCATGCCCCCACCACCTTCCCTCCTGCAACCCTCAGTTTGTTCTCTGTATTTGAGAATCTCTTATGGTATGCCTCCCTCTCGGTTTTTATCTTATTTTTCCTTCCTTTCCCATCTGTTTTGTATCTTAAATTCCACATATGAATGAAATCATATAATATTTTTTTGTCTAACTTATTTCACTTAGCACAATACACGCTAGTTCCATTCACATTGTTGCAAATGGCAAGATCTAATTTTTTTATTGTTGAGTAATATTCCATTTATATATATAAATATATATAATCTTCTCTATCCATCCATTGGTCTATGGACATTTGGGCTCTTTCCATAATTTGGTTATTGTTGATAGTGCTGCTATAAACATTGGGTGCATGTGCCCCTTTGAATCATCATTTTTGTATTACATCATTTATGTACTAGGTACATAAATACCTAGTAGTGTAATTGCTGGGTTGTAGAGTTGTTCTATTTTTAATTTTGTGAGGAAACTCCATACTGTTTCCCAGAGTGGCTGCACCAGTTTGCATTCCCACCAGCAGTGCAAAAGTGTTCCCCTTTCTCCTCATGCTCACCAACATCTGTTGTTTCCTAAGTTGTTCATTTTAGACTGTCAATGTTAAAGAAAATTGAAGGAGACATTGTCTGATACATATATTATAAAATACATGCTTGCATTACAAAGTATAGCCTAAATCTGCCCAGAAAACCCTACTTACTTCTTTAGGATCATTAGTCAGAAAATTCACACATGATTCCACCTTTATGGCAGATGGCATACACTCATAGCTTGGCTCAAGACATTTGGATAAGTACTCTTAAATAGGATGTGATCATTCAAAACACATCATTGGAAACATTTTTTAGTTCTCTTGTCAATGATAATGATTGGTTTGCTTAACACACTTGTTTGCTTAACAGTAAGAATTCCAATGTCTAAATTTTACAAATGTCCGAGTTACAAACAAAGTCTATTTCACTCACAATGCCCCAGGTTTGATCAACTTTTTGATCAATCAAAAAGTCCTCATAAACTTTTGTTGTTGTTATCACTAATTTCTTCCATAACAGAAAGACCCAAGGATTAAAGCATGGCATGTCAGGACAAACTGGCAGCTTAAAGACTATGTCACCCACTATCCTCATTTTATTTAATTGCTTTATTTGAATTGTTTTGATTGTGTTGATCATTCAAAGATGACACTCTTATTATGCACTGTTCCAAATAGTGGCTATATCAGTGGAGATGTTTGCAGTTGCAAGGAACAGAAAACCCAGCAAAAAGTGGCTTAAAACCACAAGAAAAATATGTTACCTTATGTTGCAAGAAGTCTGAAGGTGGTCAGTTCCCAGGAGCTGGGTACTCTGCATCTTTCCACTCTGCCATGCTCAGCAGGTTAACAAAGCCCTCCTTTATATTTGCAAGTTGGCTGTAGCAATTCCAGATGGTACCCACAGACATGACATCCAGCAAAGAAGAAGGCGTTCCTCTCCTGCTTCTCTTTATGTATTTCAAGGAAGACATTTCCCAGAGGCTTCTTGTACACTACCCACAATTGTCTTACCGTGATCAACATTTGCCTCTGGAGCTGGAGAGGGGTCTTTGGAGCTCCTGTAAACCCAATTACTAAACAAATGCAATGCTCTACTAGGAAGGAAAAAAATGGAGTGGTCAATTTGGGATAAGGAATCAATAGTTTCTGCCACACGGGTTTCCCAAAATAGTTCATCTTGTCCTACTCACCTTGTTAATAATATGAATTTGTCCATTTATACCTATTCAACCCCATTAACATTTTCACCTCTACCACTTGCTCAGGCTTCCAGATTTATAGGAAGCCTACCAATATTTTCAACCTACTTCCATTTTCTATGTGGAGCCATGTTTCTCCTAGGTATTCTAAAGAATAACTAGATACAAAATCATACATTATTTGTAGGCCTTCCTGGGATTACACCTCCACAATCATACAATTCTGGAAGAAAATCTACCTGATTTTGACCCTTTAGCAAGGAAGCACATATATGCACTGTTATAAAATGAAATTCAACTAAGTAAGTTCTAGAGATCATACTGGCTTGACTCAGCAGTTCACGAGTCAGGTAGCATCCAATCTAGCAGATAGAAAAGAGCTCCAAAGTTGCTGTCTGAAACACAGGACACTTATAGGCAGGAAAGAACAGGAACAAGGAAGTTATACTAGGCAAAAAAAAAAAAAAAAAGAGAGAGAGAGAGGTGTTGGTTATTGCAAGGTTACTTTTCTTTGGGGGATGGCTGGAGTGTATCAGGCAAATTACTTAACTAGTTCACATCAGGTTTGAGATTCTATTCCTAATGGAACAGAAACTGTAATTAAGTTAAGTCTCCATTTGGTGGCATGGGGCTTAGCATAAGTGACTCCATTTGGGGCCTGTTGTCTTGTTTTTAACAGCACCTACATATCACCCATCCAGGAAAGAGGGAACAGCCACTCAGCCGGACCTTTCCCAGCCACACCTTTTTTTCAGAATGGGCATACTCAGAAAGTTAGGAAGATGACTTTCTTGCTCTTATCATTTGTGTGCTCACAGACTCCCATGAAAGAGAGCTAGAGGAGAGAAGCCCACCAGTCTACTCAGATTTGTATCTAACCAGACTGGTGTCCCTGATTCAGGTGTGTGTCCCTCCTCTATGCCTAATTTGTGTCACCCCTAATTTGGGGCCCTTGGGTCAACAATTCTCCTGGGTAGGATGTGAGTCTGCTCCGGGCTTTTCAGCTACTTGTTTTTTGTTAGTCTTGATCACAGGTAGATATGTAGCATTTGGCTGGTGCAACCATTATCGATAGCCATGTGGTCATCAAAGGAAAAATCCTGATAGCAGGGAATGTTGTCATAATCTATCACTTATAAACCCTGTCACTGTGTTAATCACCCTTAGGAATCCATTACTGTCCCCACCAGCAGCATTCACTGAAGAGACACAGGTCAGAGCTCTCTCTGGCTGCTGGGAGAGTGAAACGTGCTAAGGCCACAGGAGCAAGAGGCGCTCCCATGTGCAAGGGCTTCAACTTCATTAGCCCTTTCCCCATGGCTGGTTACACATGTGTGTGTGCCAAGAATGCATAAGCTTCAGGGAATTTCCACCTCAATGTAAACTGAGAGCCCCACAGAAAGAGTGATGAACACCAGTATAAAAGGATTACATGGAGAGCCTCATTCTGGAGGGGCCATTCCAAATGATCTATCTGCACCCAGTTTCTTTCATGTGGACCCAGCACAAAGGAGCCTCATAGAATGTACAGAATGTACTAATGGCTCTGCTTTCTGGCATCTGCCCTTTCAAAGCTTCTTTTCTACTCTCCTATTAATCTCAGCCACAGCTACACTAGAGTGCACTTGAACACTACATTCATTGCAGACCAAGTCATTGGCACAGGTACTGGTGGTACTTTTTTGGGGGGGGGATGGGGGTGCATGGGTGGGAAGCACAAGGCGGGGTAATGGGAGGGGTATATTTATTTTAACATCTTCAATAAACCCATCAGTATTTGAGGAAGCTTCCGAGTCAGACTTTGGGGACCAAAACCTTAATTATACAATATAATTGTTGTTAATGGAACGTGTACATTTCAACCCAGCAAGACTGGTGGTGTTTAATGCCAGCATGACATATTTCCCAAATCGTTCTCTTTATTTGTATAAATAGGAAAGAAGCAAAAATTGCATCAGCTCTCTGCATAATGAAGAGGGAGGGAATGTGCAGTCTGTACTATGGTGGCCAGATGCCCTTTTATCTCTTTTCAAATCAACATGCAGAGCTGGTGGTCCTCAAATAGAAAGCATTTTTCCTAAGGGATGGCTGCACTGTACGTTTAGAATGATAACATTCTATAAATAAATAAAAAAGATTATTAAGAACGCTCTGTAAATCTCCTAGTCAAACACCCCTTCAAGCAACCATCATCAGTAATTCAGTTTGGTCCCTTAATCCCACTGTATACAAATACACAGCATAAATACAGTATTTAACAAGCACCAGAGAAAAGGCAGCACTCTTGCAATAAAGACTCATTTAGGAAGAACGAACATCCCTTGCCCCGAGTCTTGTTGGCCTCCCCCAGATTTCAGTTCTTCATGTGATTCTCTTGCCTGAACAAGACGTCCACCTTACATGAGAGAATCTCAGGCATAGCCTACCTATTTAGTAAAACCTAAACATAGTAACTTGGTTCCCACATTCTTTTTGTTCCACTTCAGCGAATTCACAGGGTATCCATTAGAAACCACATCACAAGTACAAACACCCACGGGCTTCGTTAAGCCATGACACTCCAGTGGGGTTTCAACCAGATCAGAGGCAGAGAAGAGAACAGATCTGACGCGCGATCCATAAGAATCCTATGGGATCTGAGGTCTAGTGATGTTGACTTGCTTTCCCCGTGACCACCTACTTCTCTCTGCTTGTTCTTTGTCTTTGTGGATTTTCTCTGTGGCTCTTGCTGTGTCTCCCTGAATCTCCATCTCTGCCTCTCTCTTCTCCACCCCTCAATTTTCTTCTCCTTTGTTGTTCTCTGGATCTAGGATCTTGGTCAACATGAGGACTCAGGTAACAGGGAGGGTAACACACTCTGATGGTGAATACAGACTAAACATGATGTCCTTGTTTTCTTTGCTGGCTTTTGATGAACTGTGACAACATGCAACCACACGGCTGGAGGCTGCAACAGTGCCAGTGCCAGTGCCAGTGCCCAGCTATTTCCTCAGCCCAAATACAAGCACTTCTAGTATTTAGTTAAATGGATACAGTGCTTTTTCCCTTACTCCCTCAACTTGAATTATAGAAATGACTGCCCAGGTGCCACCAGAAGGCTCTGCCAGTTAAAGCTCTTCTCAGTGAGGAGCCATTTATCAAGCTCTCCATGGCAGCATCCCAACACCCCAAATTGTGTTTCTCTCCATGCTGACTGGTGTGTGTGACAGGAGAATGGGCCCCTGAATCCACTTCCATCAGGGACACCCTCCACCAAGAAACACCCTTACTCTATTCTTCCCTTCTCCTTTAAGACCTTCTGGTTCCATCCAACCCACGATGCCGGGGGCTTGCAGGCAATCCCATCCATCCTCTGCCAGGCCCAGAGATGTGCATTTTTCTCTAGAGGACCAGCCCTGAGGGGAACTCCAGGGAGAGTCTGAGGCTGCAAGTTACCACTCTGGAAGCCAAAGCCAAGGCCAACTCAGCACCTTAGATCTTCGCCTCATGGGTAATAGGACCAAAGTGGTTTTGTGTGTGATGTGTGCAGCAGTTGTGATCTACTACCCGGACTTTTCAGCCATTGGTTAGCAAAAGTTAACTTTTACAAGTGTCTGATTCTTAGTTTCTCTATGCTCTTTATTATGTTCAGATTTTAAATCAAATAGGGTAGAAAGATCTAGGCACTGCATTTGTTTGCTAGATCTACCATAACAAAATACCACTGACTGGGTGGTTTCAACAACAGATATTTATTTTCTCAGTTTGGGAGGCCAGAAGTCCAAGATCAAGATGTCAGCAGGTTTCATTTCTCCTGAGACATCTCTTCTTGGCTTGCAGATGGCTGCCTTCTTGCTGTGTGCATGCCTCCCTGGTGTTTTTGTGCATCCCAATTTCCTCTTTGTATAAGGACACCAGTTTGCACAGCAGATTGGATCGGGGCCCGCCCAGATGACCTTATTTAATTACCTTTGTTCTGGGTCCCATCTCCAAATACAGTCACATGCTACAGTACTAGAAGTTAGGGCTTCAACATACGAAATTGGAGGGCACACAATTCTGCCCATAAGAGGAACAATCACATGCTTCTGGTAGCATCCAAGGGTTTACCAAGCTTTACCTCAAAAGAAATGAAGTGCATCTAAGCCTTGTTCTTAATTCTCTGTTGATGCATTATATTTTTCATAACAGTGACATTTAATGAATATTGCAAAGATTAAAAAAAAAAAGAAAAAGAAATTGTAGGCACAAATCAATTCCTAATAAATCTCAAGGATCTTTGAAATTCAGCCACTGAAAGCAAAGTTTCTTCCTCTGGTTTAAAGCAAAACAAACCAAAGAAAAAAGAGTGGTTTTTTATCTCTGAGTTTTGGGGAGGTGGGGTAGATTCTTATTATAGTTGTTTTGTCCTAACAATGTTTTCTGTAAGAACTTTCTTGATTGCTAAATCTTGACTGTTTTTTGTTCTTTATCTTCATTGCATTCTTACAACAAGCATTGCCCCTGTCCAGGTCTCTCCAGAACACTTGTACAGTCTGGTATAAAGAAATAAGCTCCAGTCTTGTTTCACAGGTAACAGTCTGCTCTCAAGTCGAAAGAGGCAGATAAGAAGAAAAAGCATATGTGATGCTTTCCTGTTTGACAAGCTTTCCATGAGACAGGACTCCAGGTTTGTTTCTTTGTGTATTTCTCCCTCTAATAAATGTGATGGGCAGTTTGGAGTATGGACATCATGAGTAAATAGGAAAATTACTGCTCCAGACCTTAATTAATCACACAAAAGCCATCCCAGAAGTCTGTCTCCCATGCTCAGATGCCTGATGCTCCAACAGCTGCTCACAGGGAGACAATTCCCTGAGGTGTCTCTGGCCCTGGCTGCATTCAAGCCAGGCTCAGTGAAGGATTCTAGAGGCCAACAGACCCAACTGCCAGGCAGGCTGCCACCTGGCAGTGCTGCCCCCTGTGGGGGCCTCTGAGACATAAAGAAGTTTTTGTTTCCTATGAACGAGATGTGAACTACAATCTATGGTGCCCTCTGTGACTAAAACCCACCAAGTGTGATTTCTGAAATTCAGGTAAACAGAAGGGAATTTGGGTCAAATATGGTAAGTAGACCACACACATGTATCTCTTCTCCCATCCAAAACCTAGATAAAATGACAGTGAAAGAATTAAAAAGATGTAAACCCATAGGTCAAAGAGAACTGGAGAGGCAACAGCAGTGAATGACAACTGTCAACACATTTGTGGGGTGTGGGGGGGGTTAGAAAGTAATGGAGAAATGGCAGTTAGCTTAGCAGAGGGGAAGAAACTATAAGCTACCAAGGTGCAGAACCCTGGAGAGGTTGGGCACATGGACACTGCAGGTCCTCCATAGCTGGGGGTGAGGCATGGGTCTGAAACAGAGGTTCTGACTGAAAGTCTGCATACACAGTATGTATGTCTCTTCCTCCACCGAACACCAGCCCTGCTCACCGGCCCCCACCAACCCATCCCTGCTCCATCTCTTCCAGGAAGCCAAGAATGTATTCTTTAGAGAACTTGAACCAGAGAATCCCAAACTCAGATAACAACAGGCATAGAGGATGGGGAACCAGGTGCTAGACTGAAAGAAAAGCACTTAGGTGAAAATCTGGTTTTCCAAGCACCCTTCCTGCCTCTGCTCACGGAACATGAATGTCTGGATATATACCGCCCAAGCAGAAGCATAAAGGAAAATTCTCCAAAGAAATTCACTGGCTCTGGAGAAAATCTCCACAGAGACTCCCATCTAAAAATGTTCTTCATCAACTCAGCCAGCTCACCTCCTGACAATACTTACGGAGGCACAAGCCACTCCCATGCACACAGTTTCCTAATGGCTCCTTATTGCATCAGTTGTTAATCATAAATGAAGATTCAAAGATCACCAGACATTTGAAGTTGTTCTCAAAGATGCAAAAAGAGAACTAAACAAATAAATATAGTTTTTAAGGGACTAAGAAGACATCGAGGCAGCAGAGGAAACAAAAGTAAAACCAAAAGACAAAAAAATGAACCTACAGTAATTATCATCAGAGAGTTCTGAAAAAACATTGCCTTCACAAAACAAGATAGGATACAATAAAAAGGAAGAATCAGAGTGCAAAAGAAGAGTTTGTGAAATTAAAGGTATAATAACCAAAATAGAAAACATTCAGTAGGACACTTGGAAGATAAGGTTGAGTGACTGTCCTCAAAAAGCCAAAAAAAAAAAAAAAAAAAAAAAAGGGACTAGGGGGAGAAAAGGATATTAGAGAACCAGTCTAATGTGTCCAACATCAGGAATTCCAGAAAGAGAAACTTAAAATAATAAAGGGGTGGAAATGATCTCACAACTGGAAGATATGTTTCTAGAGAGTGTCCAACACCATGCATTGAAAAACAAAAGCAAAAGCCCAGCAAGACAAATACCATGAAACTTCAGAATACCAGGTATAGGAAAGCTCATAAGTCTGCAGAGAGAAAGCCTATCACAAAGGATAGGAAACAAAAATGCCATTGGTGCCTATCACAAGGAACACTGAGGCCAAATGACAATATAGCAATGCCTGGCATATTCCGAGGTAAAAACAATTCTCAGTCTATGTCTACAGCAAGCCAAGCTCTTCATAACATATCAGGGTGGAATAAAAAAATTTTCAGAAAACAAAAACTAAAAACAATACACCTCCCACACACCATCTCTCAAGGTGTCAGTGCTTAACTCGTGTTAACTGCAATTAGTGTTTCACCAAAACTGTTTTTTAGTTATTATGGCAAAACAAAATTGGAGTCTAGGCAAGGAGAGAAGAGAAAATCAATCCCAGCAAGATATAGAAAATGAATCATACGACAAGTATGCGATGAGCCTGGAAAGCAACCAATGTAGAGTGCAAGGGGTTTGGAGAACTTTGGGAGAAAAATCTCCAAGTGGGGGGTAGGGACAAGTGGGAGAATTCTAGATTATTTGATATACCTAACTTGTGGAAAACTGCATGAGAAGCATTTTACACCCTCTGTCAGAGGACTTGAAAAAAAATCGGTGATAGGTTCATAGAACACTAAGCGAATGGAGGGAAAAGACTATTCATTCTGGGGAGGGGGAAGTGGGAGGGAGATGTACAATAAACTAAAGGTAAATGCAGTAAATAAATAACCCCTTTATCTGTGGTTTCACTTTCCAGAGTTTCAGTCCCCCAGGGCCAAACACAGTTCGGAACAGATGATCCCCCTTCTGACAAGTGGTCAGAAGGTCAGTAGTAGCCTAACACTACATCACAATGCCTATGTGGTTCACCTCACTTAATCTCATCATGTAGGCATCTTATCAGTTCACATTATCACAAGAAGAAGGGTAAACAGAGTACAATAAGATATTTTTAGAGAGAGAGACCATATTTACATAACTTTTATTACAGTATATTGTTATAATATTGTATATTGTTATAATATATTTTATTATTAGCTATTGCTGTTAGTCTCTTACCATGCCTAATTCATAAACTAAACCTTATCATAGGTATGTGTGTACAGGAAAAAATATTGTACCCATAGGGTTGGGTACTATCTGTAGTTTCACACATCCAGTCTTGAAATGTATCCCCCATGGATAAAGGAGGTCTACTCTGTAGCACTTATTGTTCAATAGCAAACAATATTTACATAGCCACAATAAGGTAAGCTCTGAACAGGAATCAAATGAACAGGTATCAATATGCTGAGAGGAAGTGGGGGTGATTAGAGAAAAGCTCCACTATCATCATATGAAACAAATAGATGATGTCTAAAATAGGTAAATCAAGAATTAACAATATTAGCAGATTGTTTACAAATACGAGTGTACATTTTTAAAAAAGCTAAAAGACCTAGGAGTGGTTGCCAATGGATACAGAGAGAATAGGGCCTGGGGAGAATTCGAGATGGGTGCTGCTCGGTTGATTCTATGTCTTTTGATCACATTTTTTTAAATTATGTTCATACAGAATACTTTAACAATTATAAAAAAATAATACTAAGTAGATGAATATATAGGAATAAGTAGATAGAAGAGAGAGGAGAGGAGAATAAATAGTGAGGTAAGACAGTTTGAATAAATAACTGGAAAGGCTTATGTTGAAGCTAGAAGCCATGAGGAGAAACCCAGGCTGAGCCAGTACGGGTGCCCTTTTGCCAGAAATGGAAGAGCGGCATTGGGCAATCAGGGAGAAAAGAATCGCATTTTAGATTATGTAGGAACGATTCTGGCTTGGACTGAGAGAAAAAGAACATTGGAGCTATGGATAATGCACTGTCTTCTGGAGAGTCTGCAACAAAAAGAACCTGAGGTCACCATGACCCCCTCTGCATCACCCAAGAGGGTACGATCCACATCAGACCCCAGGTATTGATACTCCCTGGGGTTACGCAGGTATGTACACCAGCCCTGTCGGTAGACACACAAATTTACAAAGTAGGGTTTACACCTTCAACTGTACCTCAACTCTTTCCAATTGTATTTGGTCCTTGTAATGATCTACCTGAGCATAACTGTATCTGATAACTCTTCAGACTGTCAATGGTGACGCTATGTTGCCCCTAAGAATGATATTGGTGCCTTAGTCTTGAGAAGGTATACCTCTTAGAGAGATCATAAACTACAAGCCCCCAAGGAGAAATTAAGTCTTCACGTAGTAGCAGAGGTGTCTCCAAAGCAAAGACCCGGGCTTGGTGTGGCACCTCACTGTGGGAGGCCGGACCCCGGTGCCAGGCTGAGACCGGGTCGAGCAACGGCTCCCTGTTGACTCAGCCAACCCGGTGGTTCCCCCTCCCATTCCCCCACTTGCAAGGGCATACGAAAGCCTTGTCAGGGCTGAGAAAGTTAATTCCTGAAGCCTGTGGTCTGTGGGTGTTGGCAGTAATGTTACCCCCCTTTTTCTACCCCGGGTCAAATAGAAACAAACATGGGAACTGTGTTTTGCTAGCAATCTATCAACAAGGTCTTGCTGTGACCCGTTTAGAAAGTTCACAAGGTACACAGAACTAAATGTTTTGGCTGGCAGTGATCTTGTGAAACCTGTTTATTCTTAGAATGACCTGATCCATAAGAGTCTTATATTATAAAAGATTGTGTACAGCAACAATAAACCCGTCACTTGGGCCATCAGCCCAGGGGACCCTCCTGTTCCCAAACTTTCTCTTCTCTCTTTTTTTCTTACATTCCCCTACCCTCAGGACCCTGATCTCGGTGTTTGTTGCGCCGGTCGCAACACCTCGCAGTGGTTCCCTGATCAGTGCAAGAGATCTCAGGCAGATCACTGACCCTGGCTGGGCATGAAGACCTTTCTTGAGATTGAGGAACTGGGCTAAATACACTGTCTGGCCCACTCCAGCTCTGATAGCTTAGCTGTGTCTAAATTAAACTCTGCTGGAGGAGCTCAGCTGTCTCGTGGACAGAAATCTTCTAACATGGACACCCAGGTTGGTTCCCCCATAGGTCGGGTGCCACTTTACAACATTTCAGGTTCTACTCAAAAGGCTTCCTCTTCATGCCACAGAGGGTCAGCTACTAAGTTTTCCAAATGTGCCTTGAATCATGCCCAAGCAACTATCCTTTTTTACATGACCTTTCTTCTGATTTTAATAAATCCATAATGAAGAGCAAGTCATGAACTTCTACTAGTCACTTCTGGAATAGGTGTTTCCATGGCTAAGGCTGTTGTGTGGCATCCCTTGAAGCATCCCTGCTTGTCCCCTTTGAGTTGGATGGGAGATAAAGAGATTTTTATCAGCCCAGGATTAGTATATAAGACAATATTCCATACAGTTGCTAAACATTCTAGGTTGTGAAAAACAAACCACATAGACTTTTTAAGTTGCCCTTAACCTCTGGCTCCAGTCCTTTCTGTGCCACGTATTCTCGGCTGAGCTCGTACAAGCCTACTTGTTGAAAGCAGTTTCCCAGATGACCAGCAGTGCTGCCATTTCCACTTTCCTGGTCCAGGGTAACTAAAACCAAGACTTTCTGCAACCTGATTCCAGGTTTCCTTTGCAGCTTTTTTACGCTGTATACAAGATGGCTGCTCTCCGAACATATCATTTCTCGTCTTTACCCTTTTCCCCCAAATTCCAAACCTCTGGAATGCTTCTCCTTTACTCTATATTTGGAGGTTTTTGCACCTTTCCAAATACAATTCAGATCCCTCCTCTCACTCCCTGTACACTTGCCCCAAACCCCACTGGCTGAGATGTTGACTCTGTCCACTAATTGTGGAAAACCTATCCCCTTTAGCGTTCCATGTTGCATACAAACCTCCATAGCTCTTCTTACATGATCTTGAACATTTCTTAATCTTTCCTCTATCTCTGATAATCTTCTTACCAGGCTATAAATCCCTTAAAGGCAGAATATACATCTTAGACCTCGCTGTCCCTCCTGCAGGAGGAGGTACGCCTCAATAAATGCTCCTTTATCTTATTATTATTGAATAAGAAGCATTTCAATAGGAGATATCCACCCTGGGTCGTGATGGATGTGAACAACACCCCTACTTTTCTTCAACTCTAAGATCATTTTTGCTCAACAGAGCCAGTCACCCACATTTGAAGACCTTTGCTGCCAGGATCCCAGAGCCCTGGGGTTAGCCTCGTCCTGCCAGACCCTGCCACCATACTCTATAGTCGGAGAGGCAGCAGAAGCAGAGACAGGCACAGTGTGGTGGTGAACTGTGTAGGATCTGGAGTCGAGCTGCACTACGAAACTGTGATTTCACCTCCTCGAGCTTCTATTTCCTCCTGTGCAAGATTGGATAATATTAGTACCTACCTCCTAAGGTGTTTATAAGGATTAAATGACTTCATAACTGTAAACATTGTAAACTGTGAACATTGCCCGGCTTATAGTAAGCACTCAATAAATCTCAGTTAATATTATTATTACTTTTTTTTTTTTAAGCTTGGATCCAACTCTGCGTTTATTTGACTATTAACTATCCTTTCCTTTAGTTTTCTGTCTTTTTTTTTTTTTCTTTTGGTGGTGCTTATCCACTTCTGTGGCTCCTTGGCCTCCCCCATTTGCAAGCCCTATATGAAAGATTTCCCCTTCAACATAATAAAAATACTTCTAATAACAAATGTGAGGCTTCTACAAGAAGGTACGGTACAAGTGTGACGGTTGAGTGAGATGAAGCATTTTTATGTGTGTGAGTGACTTCAAAGACTGGAAGATACTTTCTACTGTTTTTTTTTAGAAATTCCATGCCTTCTACCATTATTTGTTTCTCAGGGCACTTGTTAACATTGGATCTAACGCATGAGTCCCCATGTTTCAGCAAATGTATCTTGTCAACTTCCCCTCCCTCCATGGTGTGAGATGGACAGGCTGTTTCTGAAAGAACCTGTCCCTTGACCATTGTAAGGGTTGAGATTTATACAGTGAGTAACCTTTTTCTCCTGGGGTTGAGATTTACATATTGAACGATTTCCCCACCCCCACCCCCCAGGGTGGGGTGTGGGCTGTGAGCTGCCCTGCATGCTTTGAACTCAATCAGGGAAGGGGAAAGGCTGCTGGAGCTGTCACCAGGAGCCACTTTCACCTTGACTTTCACAGTTACTGTCAGTATAAGAGGAGAGAAATGACACGAGAAAATAGCCACGTACTTAAAAGTCACAGTTTTCATCCAGGAGTCTTATGAACTATTTGCTACCATAATGATCACCCAGTTTTCTGCTCAGTTGTCTGGGAAAGAAACTTACATCTGGGATATTGGGAGAGGAAGGGAGAGACAGAGACAGAGGGAGACACAGAGAGTGACAGAGAGAGAAAGAGAGAGAGAGAAAGGATTTGAAGAACTCCAGGAGAAATAAAACAGTATGAGCCCTCAGAGGCATCCTACGTCAGTGACAAGCCGTGCAGCAGCCATTGTGTGGAAGGGTTTTGATGGCTTCATTCTCAAGCCACACAGCAGACCCAGAGCCGTGGGTCTGGGTGCACAGCAGCTGTGCTCTGCCTCTACCTGCTGTAACCGAGAAGATCCGTCCTTAAGGTGCCCGTGAGGCCACATTTTCATGAACTGCCTGAGCAATTGATAAGTCGTCAGTTGGGAAGTAGAGACATTCACAGGTTCAGACCTGAAGCTTGGTCCTTAAAATGAATTGGAAGCATCTGGCTGTTTTGCTGTCGGTAGGTAATGATGCAGCCGCCTCACACACCCAGATGTGATTCTACATTTCTGCAGCTGTTCTGGTGGGAGTTTCAACACCCAAAACATCTGCTGCTGGGACTCTGCGGCACAATTCTCACTCCATCTCTCTGGGTTCTTATTCTTTTCCTAGAAAATGTACTTTCTTTCCACTCGGTATTTTCCTACTTTCCAAAGGTGTTATTCCCAGCAAGGGGATACCCACCGAATTCTATGTAATGTGGAAGAGAAATCCGTATCATCTTCAAAATTCACAGCCAAACTGAGGGGGTGTGACGCTAATTCATTTTATGAGGTTTGATGAGATAGAACATTACAGCCAGGCAAAAAATTTCATACTTTATGGCACACGTAGAAGAAACGGTTATAATGAAGTCACTTCTGTATGTTAAACACAATTGACAGGGGAACGCCTCTAAAGTCCAAAATGTTTATCTCCGGGATATTTGTCAACATCATCAAATTGCACACATAAAGCACTCTCAGTACTGCCTATTTAGTAGAAAAAAAAGACCCTTCTCAAGCCTGATGCCTCAAACGTTTTAGGTGATATTACAAACTGACATACTAGTTTTGAAGAGCAACAGGAAATATTGAGTCACAAGATATTCATGCACTTTGACCCAGTAATTTCTGGGAATTTATCCTAAAGAAATTATCTTATATGCGGAAAAGTCTTACTATAAAGATGCTTATCACAGGACTTACTATGATGAAAACATGGATTTGATCTATTGCCCCCAAATATGGAAATAGTTAAATAAGTATGGTGTCTCTATTTCTATAGGATACCTGGAAAATCAAAACGGGAGACTGACAAATGTTCAGTGGCCCAGTCAGCAATTAAAAAGATATTTACTGAAGTAATAATACTGAAATGCTTCTGACATACATTCAGTGGAAAAGCAAAATACAAAGTTGTTTGTGTTTGTGCTTAGAATCCTATCAAAACTTGGCACTTAAAAATGACCCAAAGTAATTGCTCCAAAACAACAATAGCTATTGTGCTTAAGTGGGAGAATTATGGGCAATCTTTTTCTTTTCTCTATTTTCCGAATTATTTAGGAAGGGGTTATATTACTTGAGTCAATAAAAAGACCAAGAAAAAGGCATCCCTACATTGTGACCAAGACGTGAAATCTGCCAAGGTAAGTGAAGTTGAAGAAAAGCAACAGCAAGGAGCCTGAGGCATATCTTGAAAAGAAATCTGGACTAGCGGACTTCAGAGGGAGACCTATTTCTCTGTCACAATCTCAGTTTTTGGCCAATTTTCTCCAGAGTGTTAAGGAATCCAAAATGAAACTAACCCAACATTCTGACTGCCACCTGACAAGGGTTGGAAATGCAGTGACAGACTATGAGAAAGCCAATCCTGCATCATATGAAAGTTCGTGAATAAGCACAAACGGAGAGACTTATTTCTCTTCATTTCAGGGAAAAACTTGGAACAAGACTCCTCTCCAAGTTCCACCAGGTAACTTTTCCAAGCCCGTGAAACTTGGGAAGGGTGAATATAGCACTTCTGTCTCTCCACACCCACGTCTTTGCCAACCTCATATTAAGCCTGAAGGAGAAAACAGATCCAACTAACATTACTTGGGACCTACTCTTTTTTTTTTTTTTAACTCCGCTCATATTTTAAAATAGTACATTGATTTTTTAATATCCCAAAATAAATTGCTATTTCTTAGCCTTTTGGGGGACAGCTTTAATTTAGGAGGGAGAAGGGATGATTGAGTGATAATAAACTGATTAGTCTCAGGATTTCTCAGGGAAATGCTGACCCAGCATCATGGCCCTCACACACGCCATTATAATTCTTTGATTTCCTGTCACGGCAGACAGTTCAAAAACGGAAAGTAAATAGGAGACATGGAAAATCAATGTGAGGTGCTGAATTGTTCCAGCTGCTGAGGTCTGTTAATTACATCATATTTTTATGGAGACATTCAGCTCAGACTCGCCAAGTGCCCACATCTGGAGGCTGTTGTGTGCCATCCTGTTGGGGCAGCTCTTCTCCCCCAGCATCTTGGTTAACTGCAAAAGGACAAGCTACCCCAGGAAAGTCTGCTTGTACAGACCAACTCTCTGAGGCAGAATCCGGAGATTGTAGTGTCTTCCGTTACCATAGAGATAAGAGGGGTTGGGAGCTGGAGAGGGGCCACTGGAGTGGCAGGAAGCGGGTTAGTCAGTATGCACAGTGTGAACCCAAGGAAAATGAAAGTCTGTTCTACTTGGATAGACAGGCCTTGGTGGGCTAAGTGGGAGAGAGCTGAGAAGAGATGAGAGACCACAGGGAACAAGCAGAGAGAAACAAGGCTAGGGAGCGAAACGCAGGGCTTAACGCTGTGTGAAGAGCCAGCCCACTGGGGAACCACAGTGGATTTCCAAGACAAAGTCCTTCGAGCACCTCCTCTCTTGCCAGGGCAGTAAAAGCAAGCTCACAGCACGAGCATGAACTTCATGAATCGTTTCAATAAAGGTCCTTCCACACTTCCATATAATTTGGACCCTTCCAGAGTCCCTTCTGGTTTCCCTTCCACCTCACCATCCTCTATTCTTTCTTTTTTCTTCTCTCACATCTTTCCAGAAGATTCTGAGCCCCTTCTTTTTTTTCATCTTTATGCATGGTAGGACTGGCTTCTTCATCCAGACAACTCTAACTCATCACAACCCATTCTCCTTCCCTCTTTTTGTTTTTCTCTCTACACCACCTCCTTCCCTCATTACCTTATTGCTATTTTTTCCTAATTGTACCTTCATACACAAATAGCTGGAGGTTAGCTGGATGAAAGGGAAATCCAGTGCTTATCACAGATGGTTTAAGATATTTCCTAGGGGCACCTGGGTGGCTCAGTCGGTTAAGCGTCCGGCTTCAGCTCAGGTCATGATCTCACAGTTCCTGAGTTTGAGCCCCACATCAGGCTCTGTGCTGACAGCTCAGATTCTGGAGACTGCTTTGGATTCTGTGTCTCCCTCTCTCTCTGCCCCTCTCCTGCACTCTCTCTCTGTCTCTCAAAAATAAGTAAATGTTTAAAAAAAAATTTTTTTTTTAAAAAGACATTTCCTAAGTCCAGTCCCTGCTTCCCACCTCCCCCCTCCCTACCCCAACATGTGAGACTGTCACAAGCAAAGTTTTGGCCTAGGCCTCTATTCTTTAGAGAGACCCCAAGGGTTCTACATATATTTTATTTATAACCCATTATTTAAATATGTATTTCAAATGTGTGACATCTATCTCATACTCTATCCGCCCCCCCAAAAGTTGCACATTTTATTGTAAGTTAAATGTACATGTATGTACATGCAAATGTAATATAGCAAATGTGTGTTGCATTATAATTTTTATGTAAATTCAATGTGAAGTGTAAGTTTAAAAACTTACAGATTTTAATGACCTGAGCCAAAATCAAGAGTTGGATTCTCAACTGACTGAGCCACCCAGGCGCCCAGTTCTGGTTGTTTTTTGAGTGGCTTGTCTGTGAGAGGAATCTAAGCACACACTGAGCATCATCAGTGATCCAACTTGAAAATATAAATTTCCTGCTACTCCATGTATAAGAATCCAGATCGGTTTGGTTAAGCTCTCCCACAATTGCAAAGCCAACTGCAAACAAACTTATAAATTGCGAGTATTTATCTGATTCCAAAAAGCTGATCTAACACTTGGAACTGTTGTTTGTAATTCCCCAATATCGAGTGCTTGCATTCATTCAAATGCTTTCATTTTTGTAATTTACTGAAATTTGAAATAAAACAAATGTGTACTAATAAACTGTCATTTAATTGGCTTTCTATATTAAGACTTCCATTTACATTTCATTTGAAAAGAAATGCTGTGCTACAAAAAAAAAAAAAAAAGAAAGAAAAAATTGGTGACAGCCCCTGGCTTCACCCACTGCCCCCTCCTCCTGGCTCCACCAACGGTCCTTGCTTTTCCAGGCTATTCTCTGTTCCCTAGTCTCTTCCTTTCAGACTTGATCCTACAACTCTGTCCTGCTCTAACCTGGTAAATAGACTCACACTGAGGTGGTCTTAACCATGATTTAAGGGGTTACTCCTGTGTAGGAGGGGAGGGAGGAGATCTGCATTGTACCCTAAACTGCTCAAGTCCCAGGGAACCAACATAAAGGAGCACATCATCCACAGTGAAATTCTAGGCACT
Organism: Lynx rufus; assembly: GCF_022079265.1. Lineage (NCBI taxonomy): Eukaryota > Metazoa > Chordata > Mammalia > Carnivora > Felidae > Lynx > Lynx rufus. The sequence goes on from NW_025814837.1 coordinate 16,582,881, forward strand.
TTTGAAAAGAGTCTGTCGGAAGCAACTCTTAGTTAATCTCTACCTTTCAGTGTCTCTCAGACCACCAACGTTTCAGTGTCTCTCAGACCACCATCAGAGAGAGACTTGCCTCAGAACCCCTTGCGAATGAAGCACTTGTGGGAAAGGCAGGCTCCAGCGACCCACTCCCAACCATCTGGAGATTAGGATCTGAAGCTGCCTTTTTAGCAAATAATTCTTCACTTTGAAGTTCAAGGGTCACCCCCGTCAATCTTCCATGCACTGGTGCAGAAGGCATGAGTTGAGTGAGGATATGGGGTGCTGCCTGCCCACCCTTTGCCTGGATTGAAAGATACAGACTTAAGAGGCAGCCCGGGGAGGCACTGGAGCAAAGAAAGGCATGCAAGCAAGACGACAAATGCAGAGAGAGAGAGAGAGAGAGAGAGAGAGTATAAAACCCAGGGAGCAATTTCAAACAGGACAAGAAAAAGAATTCCAATTTCCCTTTCTCCAGCTCCAAGTTCATCCGTCAGCGGTGGCACAGCGGAAGTCCACTGGGGACAGTGTGAACAATGGAGGGAGCCCAGCTCCTGGCACGTCCTGGAGGAAATGGTAGCATGAAAGTACAGTGCTGTGCAGGGCAGTAAATACAGACATGGCCCTGGGGACAGCTCTGTCCACCCATGCGGAAAGGGTTTCTGGGACGCACTTCCCCATCAACCCTTCTCCCAGGCTGGCCCAGAATTCCTGAAACCCCCGGCGGCCCAAGTACTTGACCAGCACCAGCACATCCCTGTCCTGGCACCTCCTGAGGCTGTCATTCGTACCTCCGTTCTTCCTTCATAAAAATCCATCGTGCACTCCAAAAGAGTAACTAGGACACTTCGTTTTTATTCCACATGCATCTCATTTGTCTTCAGTAGGTTCTTCCATAATCTCATCATTATTGCTATGGCCCTCGGAGGACAGCTGACTTGCATTAATCAGCCGAGCCCCTCATCGCTCACCAGATTCTTTACACTTTTACCATGCCCTGGGGCATCCTAACTTACTTGAAAAATTAATAAACCTCCCCCTCTTATCTTACCTTATTAATGTCTGTCTTTGTAACCCATTATCCCCGCATATCATCAGAGATCACTGGAGGGCGCAGTGGTCACCAGCTTGCTCCCCTCATTCTATCCTAAAGCCAGAACGCCACCCCCTGAATGGCCAGGAAGAAAATGGCTTTCATGGGCCAGCAGGGTATTTGTTTACCAGCTCAATGGCACAGTGGATGGAAAGCAGAAGAATTCTTCGGCTGCAGCTCAAGGCCATTAAAGTCCATTAAGTTGTTCTCTCTTCCCCACCCCCTCTCCCCCTCTTTTGTGCACCCTAGTAAATCTGACTCATTAGCTTTAGATGTTTTGAAATACTGGTACATTAATCACTTGTGTTTGCACACTGTTTATGTGGGTTGTTGGTCATGGTCTGTAGTTATACTGGCTGTCTCCCTTGCTTACTTAAAGGTACAATCCAATTGAAAATAAAGATTTTTGCAGGTTTGCTCATTACACACAGTGTCGGCAGCTGGTGAGTGTCTTTTGCAATTCATCAGAGGCCTCCCAGACCACCTGCTCTCGGCATCCTGCAAACAGCTGGCTCTGGGTAAGTACCATAAGCTATTACCTTATACAATAAATAAATAAATAAATAAATAAATAAATAAATAAATAAATAAATGGATAGGCAAATAAATAAATACATTCAATTGCCAGCCTTGAAGCATTGCTTCTTGAAGGGAAAAGTCCATTCTGAAAAGGGAAAAATACCTCTGGCCCACACCTTCTTGGTGCCATTTAAATGAAAAAAGAGGGAGGGAGGTGATGACCCCAAAACTTCCAGTGGAAATATTTTGTCATTTGAGGACGAAGGTGGTCAAGAAAAGGACTCTACAACAGGCTGGCTGGGTGGTTTGGTTTGGTACAAAGAATGAGAGGTAGGGGGTAGGGGGTGACTTGATTTTAATTGCTGGGTTTTTCTTTTCTGAAAAAGTCATAGGGAGGCTTTGTGAAGCCTGAGCTAAGGCCTCCAGATGTCCCAGGAAGAAGAAATCAACCCCTGTTTCCAAGATTGCCACTACTTTTGATTTTTGTGACACTTTACCCCAGTCTTTGACCCTGAGAATGAGCTGGGTGGCCATGCTCTACTCCTGTCCTGACCCTGCAGCCTGAGGAAAGCCTAGGGACAGCAGGAGCCCCATGGCCAGGCACTTGCAAGGAAGAAGGACAGGATGTGAGAATGGGTAACTCCTAGGCTGCGTGTAGCAGAGCTTAGCAACACAGAAACAAGATGGTTGGTGGCCTGGGGGGCAGGGGAGGGGGAGATGGACATTCAGCAGGGTGTCATTTTGAGAGATTTCTAAGGCTATCACAGATAGCCTGAAACTTCCCTCAAGTCTACTTGGAAACTTTCTAACTTGGGGCTGGGTCTTGCAAACATCACCCAATACAGCTCTGATCCCCCAAATCGTTTATACTCCAGTCTCCATGGGTCAGTCAAAATTTAGTTACGTCTTTTGACTTGTTCTTGCAAAACTGGAAAAGCATACTGACATACGACAGGCACCCATGTGACTCACTGTTGTGTGTGTGTGTGTGTGTGTGTGTGTGTGTGGTGTTAATTTTTTTTAATGTTTATTTTTTAATAAAGAGACAGCGAGCAGAGGAGAGACAGAGAGCGAGCAGAGGAGAGACAGAAAGAGAAGGAGACACAGAATCTGAAGCAGGCTCCAGCCTCTGAACTATCAGCACAGAGCCTGACGTGGGGCTTGAACCCACAAGCTCTAAGATCATGACCTGAACCAAAGTCAGATGCTTAACGACAGAGTCACCCAGGCACCCCTATTTGACTCACTGCTTACGAGCTTTGCCAATCAAATGCCTGAATGAAGCTGTTAGAAATCATCATTTTTATCTTATGGTAGGCAAAATTCTAATAATTTAACTTTATTAGATTAGCTTTATTAGATTTATTAGCAGCTTTATATTTTTTGTTACCTTTTGTCAGCAAGAGTATTTATGGGTTGAATTAACACGAGGAACTGTTTTCCGTTTTACCAAGTTGAAAATGAAGGCGCATCTATATTCCTACATTTTTTTACTCGAATTCCTCAAGAACTATGAAGGGAGTACCTGCTCTATGTGGTGGGGAAGCAAGAGTATCAGCATCAACCAGGGGGCTTGTCAGAGATGCAGACCCCCTGAATCAGAGTGTGGAGCTTAACATTTAAGATCCCCAAGTGACTTGTTTGCACATTAAAGTTGACAAGCTCTGCTCTCATATGCCCTTGATTCTTTCCGGTCAGAAGTATCTGATAGAGATGGCCACCAGTCATATCAATACTGAGGTGATCACAAGAATTTGAATAAGCAAATGTGAACCAAACAACTTCCTCACCTATGGCGGAAATTAAAATGCCCTGTTCTTTGGCAAGGCAGCACAGCATGATAAAAAAGAGAGAGATGAGGGGCGCCTGGGTGGCGCAGTCGGTTAAGCGTCCGACTTCAGCCAGGTCACGATCTCGCGGTCCGTGGGTTCGAGCCCCGCGTCGGGCTCTGGGCTGATGGCTCGGAGCCTGGAGCCTGTTTCCGATTCTGTGTCTCCCTCTCTCTCTCTGCCCCTCCCCCGTTCATGCTCTGTCTCTCTCTGTCCCCCAAAAAATAAATAAACGTTGAAAAAAAAAATTTAAAAAAAAAAAAAGAGAGAGAGATGACTTTTGAGTCCGAAGAATCTGGGCTTTCTTTCAGACTCTGCTTCTTAGTAGGATTCTGACTTGAGGAGAGTCACTCTTCTGAGGCTTCGTTCCCTCACGGAGACTGGAGATAACAGCAACTCCACTGCCTGCCTGCAGGACAGTTTCCAGAATAAAGGAGAGCCTTTGTGTACAATCACACGGGAAGCTCCAAAAGTGTTATTATGTATGTATAATTAAATCATAGTCACCACAGCACTAAGTGGTAGGATGTTGGAGGTGGAACAGCTGGATCAGCCCAGGGGATGAGAATGAGGCCCTTCCCCCAATGGTCGGTGGGGGGTGGGGGTGGGGGAGAGGCCCTGGTGGTTGCAGGGCTCCAACTGCTAACATTTTCACGGGTGGAAGTGAGTGCACTGGCCCTTGCGGCATCTCTGGCCCTCGAGAAGTATGCGACGTATGTTAAATAAAAGGAATTGAGTAGTCCTTGCTGGGGGCCTTTGACTTCTTGAAGAAAGATTATGACAAGCTCGGGATGACTATTGGACAATTCATGAAAACTCGTGAAAGCCTGATGGCCTTCTAGGCCACATTTAAGAAAGTGCTGATCTCTTATAGCCCGTGGGCAGGCAGACAGAATGATCAGGTTCGGAACTTAATCACAAGAGTGGCAGAGTTCCAGAGAAAGTCAACATCTCCTCCTGGAAGGTTTCCTCTGCCAAGATCAGGGCCCTAATAGAGAAAGTGTCAGACTCTGGGACGTGAGATGGGGATCTCTAATAATGCAGATGAGAATTTTCAGCTCCCTCTCAGACCCCCTTGGCTCCCTGGATCTACAGACAAGGCCCACACCCCTTTGTTAGAAATAGTACCCCCAGGGGCACCTGGGTGGCATAGTCATTGAGTGTCTGACTTTGGCTCAGGTCATGACCTCACGGCTTGTGGGTTCAAGCTCCGCATCAGGCTCTGTGTTGACAGCTCAGAGCCTGGAGCCTGCTTTGGAATCTGCGTCTCCCTCTCTCTCTGCCCCTCCCCTGTTCATGCTCTGTCTGTCTCTCTCTCAAAAATAATAAATAAACATGAAAAAAAAAGAATTCCAAAAAAAGAAATAGCACCCCCATTTGCTTGAAGATCCCTCAGAGATCTCAAATGAAGCAGGTGTCTCTACTAGTGCATCAGGAGCCCCCAAGGCCACCCCTCAACATACACCAAGTTTGATGATGTGCTAGGAGGACTCATAGGACTCAGCATATCATTGTACTCAGTTACAGTTTATTATAGCAAAATGACGTAAAGCACAATCAGCAAGGGAAAAGGCGCACGAGGTGAAGTGCTGAGGAAACCAGGTGCATGCTTGCAAGGGCCCTCTCCCACAGGGGTCACACAGGATGCACCTGGTTCTCCACCAGCAAGTTGTGACGACACATGCGAAATGTCACCAACCCAGGAAGCTCATCGGAGACTCAGTACCCAGAGCTCTTATGGGGGGGTGGGGGCTGGTCATCTAAGCAGTCTCTGCCGGGCACATACCCAAATTCCAGAATCCCAGAAGGAAAGCAGGTGTTCAGCATAAACAATGTGTACCAAGAGTATACGCACAGTGAGCCACTCTTATCAGTTCTAGGAATGGTGGGAAGCCTCCCAGAACCCAAGTTCCCAGATGCCAACCCAGGGCCAACCTTGTAAGCAAGGCTTTCAAAGGATACCAGTCGCACTTTGGGAGCCTGGAGCAAGACCTGGTAACCATTTCTCCCTTCTCAGCTGGTGAAATATATTGGTCCATAGAGGGCACTGGAGTGACACTGCCTTAGCCGCAGGAAGGGACTTCTCTTTCTGGTCCCATTGTGCCATTGTTCTTTGGCCTGGCTGCCGGCAGATCGGCATGCAGGAAGCCTGGTGATACTCACTCTCCAGCCCTCCTGGATGACCTCCACCCTCCTCCCTGCCTTGCTGCCAATCTCCAACCCTCCCCAGAAAGCTGTTCCTGCAGACCAAGCTCCAGCTGTGCCACCTAGTAAGTCTCTTCTTCATGAGCACACTGTGTTCCCATGGTAGCCATGCCCTTTCCGTGGAGGTCTGGGTCCAGAGGGTCTGGAAGGAACAGAACAGAGGACATGTTTCTTCTAACTTCTCGGTCCTTCCTTATTCATGCTTCCTCAGCCCAGCAGGAGTAGCTGCTTTCCACATATGCTATTTCTATACTCCTTAGAGTCCTCTTTTATTCCTTTTGGTAGTCGAATATCTTTTGCTAATTAATAATTCTTTAAATTAAATATTCCCTATTTAAATTACTTGTGCGGTTTCAATCTCCTAACTGGACCCTGACTGAGGCTGTGCCTTAAAAGACAATGCTTGTCCCCATTGCCCCTCCTGGAAACCAGACAGATTATGAGGTTAGATCTCAGCACCCCCTAACTGGGATGTGCTGGATCAGCTAAGGGAGAATAGGGACTATATGCCAAAAGAGCTGCAAGATCTGGCCAATATGTACCAGCAGGCATGGGAAAGCATACTAGTAGGTGGGGGCATGGAATACAAAGTTGAATTAAGGTGAGTTTACCAGCATGGACTACTCTCCCATGATATACAAATCTAGGCAAATACCCCTGCCAGGATGCTAGGATGGCTCTTAGAAGTTTGGAAAATGTGTAACACATGGCCCAATGAATTAGAAATACCAAAACTGATATATCAAGGGGCCTGGAAAGGCATCTCAAGGCTCAGAGAAGTGGGTATGCATATACTAGTAAAAGGGCGTACACTAGGTAGGTCTGGAAACTCCCCATTGCCAGCAATGTGCCTTAGGAAGTCCCAGAGGATGCCCTTTTACCAAAGAGAGAAGGAATGTGCTTGGGAGAGGAGCATGAGCATTGCCGAGAAGCTTCGTGGTGGCTATCCTCTGTAGCCCAGGCTGAGAGTAGGAAACGCCATTACAGAACTGAACTCATTGAAAACAATGGGAATTTGGAAATAATAGAGGTCTAGTGGCAGCATCACACCATCCAAAGCAATTATCACAATAAAAGCAAAATCAGAGTAGCAGCCGGGAACCTCAGAGAGCTATGGATATGGTAAATAGAACATGGTGTTCCTAGGGACGGCTAGCAAGGGTATTGCACAAATTATCCCACTAAAGGAAATCAAGAATGAATCATCAAAAGTCTGCAGGCCCAAATAAAAGGTCATGATTGCTCACCAGGCTTCTGTACCAGAGCTTTTGTTTCTAGAACAACTGAAAGAGAAGTCAGGTCCCCAGGAAAAAAAGGCATTGGAAAAGCACAGCAACTATATTCAGTAGTAATTCTCCCAGTTGTTCCCCCAAAGTGACCTATAGCCATTTAGTCACATAGGGATAATAGGATATTACAAGTATTGTTGGATCCAGAGTCTGAGTTGACTTTGATTCCCAGGGATTCGAAGCACCATTGTAACTTCTGTTGTAATTGAAGAATATGGAGTCCAGTTGTGAGCCCAGGTGCAGCTCCCTGTGGGTCCACTGGGTCCATAGATTCATCCAGGGATCATTTCCCCATACCCAAATATAAAACTAGAATGGGCATACATGATAAATGACAGAACCCTTATATCAGATTCTTGACCTGTGGAATAAGAGCTATTGCAGTGGAGAAAGCCACGTGGAAACCTCTGAAATGTCCCCCCTGCCTTCCTCAATAGCAAACATATTTTTTAAAAAATCATATCCAAAAGAGAATGGCAAAAATCAGTGCCCATTCAGGAATATATTCAGGAATGGTATCCCCATTAATTCACCACTCTAGACCCTATAAAACCTGTATTGATCGTGGTGGATGACAGTGGACTACCACCAGTGGTGTGCTGGTCAGTGTTTCCAAGGTTTGGGGGAGGCTTGTAGACTTTGCCAAGTTTCGTGGTGTAATGCTCCCACCAAAGGCTTAACAACCATCTCCCAAGGCTCCTCCAAATGTAAGTCAGTGCTCATGGGCCAGCACGGGGCTGCTTCAGCACACAGATTACCACAGACATGACCAAATAGAAGTCTCCATTGCAGCCACTATACCACTTGTGGTATCTTTAACACGATCTTCGGCATATCCATAGCTATTAAACCAGCTAACTTTTTTCCATCCCTATGGGAAAGAAGGATCAGAAGTTGATATTCCCACAGGATAGATGGTAGTAAACAGTTACCCTCCTCCCCCAGGGCCTTGTTAAATCTCTGTTAACACCTCAGGGCCTCTGTCATAACATGGTCCGAAGGGACTTGGGCATTCTGGAGATTTCACATAATATCACGTTGGTCCACAATGCCAGTGATGTCATGTTAATCAGCTGGATTTGTAGAAAGTGGAAAGTGTCTTTGGAGTATCTTGGTAAGAGACATGAGCCCCAAATGTCGAAGAGAAGTTCTAAGAGGATTCAGGAAGCCACTGTCTCAATGAAGGGTGTTTAGGGGTCAGGTAGACTGGGGAATGTTGGGGAACATGCCTTCCAACCTAAAAAACAAGGTATAATTTATACCTTTTTAAATTCCTATTGTTATGCAGGTGCAATCCGCAGTGCTACCTGGCCAGATGATCCAGCAGAGAGTCTGTGGCAGGGGGAAAAAAACACCATGCACTAAGTAGGTGACATAATATCCCACTGGGAACTGCCTTGTCCAAGGTTGCCCTCTCCTCTGCTGAGAGCAGTCCACAGTCAATGACTAGCTGATGTGGAAATATAAAGTCTTAGCCCTGACTTCGACCTGGGACAATTCTGAAGAGTTCTGTCCCAACCAAATTCTCCTGAGAGCTCCCTGGAGAGTCAGCTGAAGCCTCAGATGCAAATGGCTCAGAGGGCCAGCCTCTCCCTGTTTGTTTCTGTCATCCTCTCTTCTTTACAGATGTGTTTCTCAGAAGCACGCCCCAAGAAACCTGGGGAGAGTATGCAACCCTTTATCTCAGAGTCTGTTTCCAGGGAACCCATTCTAAGAAAGCCTCCAATGGAATTCTGAATCCCACTCTTTATCTAGAGATGTTCTGCTTTTTAATCTTGATTTCCCATTGTTTGTGTTATTGTTACTGCTCGGTGTTTCATGGTGAGATTTCCTCTGAAGGAAAAAAATGGCAAAAGTAGAATCTGTCAATGGCTCACACTTGAAGGGACACTTTGGGTTTATTGCCTTGTAACTAACCATCGCCTGCTGAAGCTTGATCTGGAGTTTGGACTTTGCTACAAAGCCCGGGATGGAAACTATGTTGTCCTTCCATATGCCACTGGCAGAGCCTTCTAGTAGAATTTCAAGAAGTATTCTGAGGTCATATGTATAAAAAAACAAATAAACAATGAACATAATCAATTAATCTTAATCACTCAATTAATTAATAAGTTTAGTTAATTAAACTTAATGATGTCAACCTTGAATCTGAAGTAAGGAGTAGTGGCAGCATATGTGACATATATTTGCTGGACTGTTCTAGAAGTTGTGTTAGGCTAAGCACTGGGAACTAACGTGAGCAGAGGAAAACTCCAGAGTAAAACCCAGAACTGCTATAGAATCAGATGCTCCAGGAGAAACATGGGCTGTTTTATGGGAGTAGAACCCCTAGATTACAGGCAGGCAGAACAGGTCTTCCCATGAAAGAGCTTCAAGTATTAAATCTATGTGGCCATCAGAATGGAGGCAGCATGGACTCTCTTGACCTGCAGGGTACTGAACTGGTTGCTCTAGAATCCAGACACAACTGGGGTACCAAATGTACACTTCCGTCTGAGGCCATGCTGACCTAAGACTTCCCAGGAGCAGGAAGGGTCACAGACTGGCCACAGGAATCATGATGAGATAAAAATCAGTCCTACTTATAACCCAAAGGAGTCAACTAAAAAACTGAAAAGTTTTAGGACTACTTGAGAACCCCAAAAGATTACTATTTCAAAATAAATAAAGGTATATGAGGCAACTGGGTGGCTCAGGCGTTTAAGCATCCAACTCTTGACTTCGGCTCAGGTCGTGATCTCACAGCTTGCGAGTTTGAGCCCCACGTTGGGCTCTGCGCTGACAGTGCAGAGCCTGCTTGGGATTCTGTCTCTCACTCTCTTTCTCTCTCTCAAAATAAATAAAAATAAGCTTTAAAAAATAAATAAATAAATGTATAAAAATAGCATTTTCGAAATGCTATAAAACATATAGAAAGCAGATCTCACATTATATGTGTATGTGTGTGTGTGGACGTGTGGGCGTATAGCTATTTAGTTTGAGATATAACTTTACACACACACACACACACACACACACATACACACACACACACAGAACCTCTAAGGTACAAAACCTTTGCCAGTCCTGATCTTTACTGCCTCTGCTCTGGTCTTTACTATAAAGTGGCTGACAGCTCTTAGCTGCATCATCCTGGCCCCTGTGTCAGCTGGTTCTGGCAGGATTTGGCCAATGGGAGGCACTGCTGGGAGATTAGAAGGATAGGAGAAGGAAGAATTTAGGGTATTTTACCTCCTCCTTCTGTGCCTTAGGAGACACCTCAGTAGTGAAGGTGCTTCTCCATTGTTCCAGCTCCCACCGGACTCTGCCTTCAAGCAGCCAGCTTCCGCAGGTGACCTTGCCACAAGCTCCAGGAACGCTGCCTCCCGCCTCTGACTCTCCAGCCTGGGAGCGGGTACTCCCGCTGTTGCTTATCTCCCAGTTGCCTCGCTGTCCTGTTTCCCTTCTGAGCTCTTTCACCACCCATGGAACTAACTGCCAGTGTTTAATTCCATGGATTTGAATACTCAGATGGTTTCTGTGTCCTGCTTAGACACCAGCTGTTTTGAAAATTTTTTAAATTTATTAAGGGTAAAAAGAAGATGTAATTATTAGAAAGACTAGTTTGCTAGCTGCAGCTTCTCATGCCCTGATTTCATCTACACCCTCCTCAGGCAGCTCACTGGCTAAACAGGATGTGTTGACACTGACCATCCTGCCTCCAGATCAGGGTGTACAGGGAGGATCCAAACAACGACTAGGTAAAAAATACAGTGAAACTCTACATAACTATGTAGAATAAATAGCCATTCAGGAGAGAAATGTCCCATTCAAAAAGAACCAGTGTGGTACCTGAGCAGTAATTCTCCCAACAGCAACAAAAAAGAGGGACTGAAACTAATATGTAAGGAATAAAGAAAAGTTTAAATGATGGTTTAATCTGGAAGTAAAGGAAGTTTTTAGACAGCAGCTACTTTGCATTCCCAGGGTAACCAAAGAAATGGAATGAAAGATGATGGAGCAAGATAAACTTGGATGGAAAGGCAATTAGAAGAGTTAAGTGAATGTGCCTGAGACAAATAATAGCGTAGAATTCTAAGATGCTATTAGAAGCAGAATTAAATCGATAGAATCAGGATGATAGTAGCATAGAGCACAGGTTTGTGAAAATCACCTACAATGGATGGAGAAAGAATTAAAAAGATAAAAACAATTGGATGGAATATGGTTTATGTGGCAGACCAATAATGGAGATCTAATATATAAGTAACTTCTATGCCTGGAGGAAATAACAACAACAACAAAAAAGCAATGACAATATCAAAATTCACAACAGAAGAAAATCTTTGTGAAATAAAAGAAGATTTGTATATAGAACTCAGAAGACTCACTCTATCCTAGCTAAAATAATAATAATAAACTCACAGCAAACCAAATCTGGCAAGTTGTTGAATTTCATATATGAAGAAAGTATCCAATAAGCATCCAGGCAGAAGCAATAAGTTATTGACATAAGAAAGAAATTAGATAACTCTCAAACTTCCCTCGAGAAACATGAATGGCAATAAGTAGTGGAGCACTGTCTAGAATATGCAAGGAAAAGAGGTAGACCTACCATGTACAAGGTTACACGTATAATTTATATACATGTAACTTTGTATTGTAATATGTATTATATGTATATTTATAGGCAAGTGATATACATATATATTATAGGCACACGGGTGTGTGTGTGTGTATACAAATATATGTACATATATTACATACAAATATATATATACTACTTGTATATATACAAATATAAATACATATACTATATATATGCACATATACTTTTATATACATATAATATACATATTCTACTTATAACCATATATGTATATACACATATTTTTATGTGTATAAAAAAGTGAATAATCCATGCTATTTAAAAAAATTTTTTTTTTAATGTTTATTTATTTTTAAGAGAGAGAGACACAGAGTGAGAGTTGGGGAGGGCCAGAGAGAGAGGGAGACACAGAACCTTAGGCAGGCTCCAGGCTCTGAGCTATCAAGCACACAGCCGAACCTGGGGCCCAAACTCAAAAACGGTGAGATCAGACCTGAGCTGAAGCCTAACGCTTAACCGAATGAGCCACCCAAGAGCCCCAATAATCCATGCTATTTAAAAGGAATAAATAACTTTAAAGGAAGATGTAATAAATTCAGAAATATAAGTTTAAATACATTATTTGAGAAAAGAAGCAACAACTTAGAGTATATATACCTTTGAAAAGAGCACAAAAATCAAGGAAGCTAAAAAAGTAGAAAAGCTACAATTAAATAGATATTTAATTAGTTACCTTTTTTCAAAAATTACTTTTAATGAGTTTCTATGTTACAGAAAAGTTGAAAGGATAGTATAGGGAATCCCTACATACCCTTCTCCCAGACATTCACTGAAGCTTCACAATTGTCTCAATAATGTCCTTTGTAGCAAAGAATCAAATCCAGGACCACATGGTCTACCCAGTCATGCTGAGTGTCTAGTTTCTTTTAATCTGGAACAATTCCTATGTGTTCTTAACTTTCATGATCTTGACATTTTTGAAGATTATAGGCCAATCGTTTTGCAGAATGTCTCTCAGTTTGGATTTGTCCAATAGTTCCTCATGATTAGAGCCAGGTTTTGCATTTTGCCTGGAATTTTACAGATAATGTGTTCTTTTTACTGCACCCTGCTGGGCAGCTCACAATATCCATTTGTGCTCTTACTAGTGGTGTCAGCTTTGATGACTTCATTAAGCTGGTATCTGCCAGGTATCTCCTGCAAAGATACTTCTTCCCTTTTGTAACTGATAAGTATTTTTATGGCAGATACTTTGGAATTATGTAAACGTTTCTTCCTCAGTACACTCTCACACCCTAACTTTAGCATCCATTGATATTTCTCGTGTGCCTTATCATGATGAAAACTGCCATATAGTGATATCTCTATTACCATCATTCTTTCTATTATAAAGAGCTTTCTCTTCGCCCAATTTATTCACTCATTTATTTATTTAGTCCGTGTGAACTTAAGAATTTTTATTTTATTCAATGGTTTATATCAGTTTCTATTTTATTTATTTTGATGCTTAAACTGTCCCCGAGTTGGCCAGTGGGAGTTATGTCAAGCCGGCTTCAGTGTTCCCCAACATTCATTGAGCACTTCCCTACAGTCTGGCACAATTAAGTGTTCTGTCCTTTTTCAGCTTGCCCTTTTCCTGCCCCCACTTTGAAACAGGCCATTTCTCCCAGGAGCCCCGGTTAAAAAAACAAAAAATAGAACTCCTGTGCATATTTGGAAACCAAGATCGGGACACTAAGTATGCTCATGGCTTACTAGAGCATCATTGTCCCCAAGCCTTTTGAGTTGACAGAGCTAGAAAATATATATGTGAATACATCACACACACACACACACACACACACACACACACCATATTTATATCTGTATTTATTTCTATATTTATCTATATATATTAAAATCCATTAGCTCCACAGCTTCCTCTACACTACAATCCAACCCTACAGGGTTTATTCCAGTTAGGATTTCCAGAAAAAATGCAGGATGTCTAGTTCAATTTGAATCAGATAAGCAAATACATTTTAGAATAAATACGTTCCAAATGGTACCCTGTATTTTTATTTGCTAGATCTGGCAACCCTAATTCTAGCTGTCTCCATTTCCATATATATCCTCTCCTTTTCCAATAGTAAGATACCTGACTCTCATTATCCTGAATATATTTCTCAAGCCCCCTCTCTATGGCTACTGTCTTAGCCCCACATAGCCCCTGTTCCCACCTTGCACACAGGCCCTTATTCCTGCTTGGAATGTCTACTTCATTCTAGTCTGCTAATGGTTTTTTGATGATGAATGGATAGAAGAGAAGGAAGAAAGAAGAGAGTTTTAAGGAATGGATGGGGAAAGGGAAGGGAAATGCAGTAATGAGCAACTCTAAATCTCAAAGGGTTGTCACAATAAGCATGTATTTCTTGCTTGCAGGTTTCCAGGTTGGCAGTGCTGCTGGGCACAACTCAATTCTGTTGGGCTCCCTGAGTCTTCTCATTCTATGTCCTAAGATGTAGATGCAGTCACTCTCTGGGGCTTCTTATGCAAGGGGGCAGAACTCAGTGGAAAAGCCAAACTCAAAGTGCTTCTTAAAATCCCTGCTCAAAACTGGCTGCTGTTATTTCTATCCATACCACACTGGTCAGAGCAAGCCCACGGCAAAGCCCAAAGTCAAAGAGGCAGGAAGGAGAGTACATTCTGCCCATTAGGAATAACGGCTAAGAATGGGGGTGGATGAATGACTGAGAACAAGTAATACCATCCACCACCAATGCAAATTAAGTAAGAATAAATACAACCAGTAAAACAACCATACATAAAGGATGAAGCCATCAATGGGGGAAAATACCTCTCATCTTGAACCAAAACACTAAACTCAACTCTTTTCTGTACCTAAGAGACAGATCAAAAATAAAATAAGTCGGCATGGTTGAAAGGAAAAGAATAATTATTGTTTAAAAAGGTACAGTAGCATGTTATAATTACCTGAAAATTTGCTCCCAAGACTTTGTGCAAAACTCTCTAGTAAAATAATGGTGAGGGGTGCCTGGGTGGTTCAGTCAAGTAAGTATCCAACTCTTGATTTTGTTTTGGCTTAGGTCATGATCTAAGGGTTCATGGGTTCGAGCCCCACATCAGGCTCTGTGCTGATATTGCAGAGCCTGCTTGGGAGTCTCTTTCTTTCTCTCTCTCTGCCCTTCCCCTGCTTGTTCTCTCTCTCTCTCTAAAAAATAAATAAACTTAAAAAGGCAATTAATTTAAAAAAATAATGGTGATAACTACAGTTAACACTGCTGTGCAGTACATCTGAAAGTGGCTAAGAGAATAGATTCTAACAGTTATTATTACAAGAAAAAAATTTTTAACTATACGAGGTGATGGACGTTAACTAAACGTATTGTGGTGATCATTTCACAATATATACATATGTCAAGTCATTACGATGTGTACCTTAAACAGTGTCATTATGTCAATCATATTTCAATAAAACTGGAAAAATGAGAACTCTCCAGCAAATCTAGCAATGACTTAATCTAAAGTTCAAAAGCGTCTCCTTCCCCAACAAACCAAGTTCCAAGAGTCAAATTCTTCTTTTGAAAAAAGCATAACCACACACTTAACAGTGATAGAAATTACAGATGTGAGAGAGAGCGAGAGGTGTATACTATATAGAGATTGTATCTTCTTGTCAACATTTACAAAATAAGACATTTGCCAAAATAAAACAATATTATATTACAGAGAAGCCTTAATAAATTCCACCTAGTTCAGATCATACTCACTGACTACAGCAAAGTAGTACCAGATATAAATAGATGAATATCATAGAAAGAGATAGCAAATGAAGCCCACGCCTCAGAGATTGGGCCATTCTAAATTTCACTGGTTAAGGGAAAAAGTCAAAACTGCAGTTTTAGAATAATTTGGAGAATAACAGTAATGGGTACACTGCATATAAATACTACAGCTGGCATTTCTTATTAAAGGGAAAAAAATTTTGGGACAATTAGCTAGCCTTCTGGGGGCAAAACAGTAAATTTGGATTCTTACTGAGTAATTCCTTATGCCAGATGAATTCCAGATGGATTAAAAATTAAAATATAAAATGGGAATTTATACTTAGCCATTGATTTATTTTATGGTTTAGAGGTGGCCAAGGCCTTTCTTACCTTGAGCCAAAGGCAGAAACTAAAAGGATAATATTGGTATATTGGACTCCATTAAAATGTACAGTTCTGAAGAGAAAAAAAATGGCTAAAAGAAATTAAATTTGGAGGAGATATTTTAATTTTAATATAAAATGTTTAATATGTAAAAATAAATTACAATTTTAAAATAAAATATTTCATATCCTTAAATATGCTAAAATGATCATATCCATCCATATGAAAAATTGAAACCAAACCAGAAAAAAAAAAGCAAACTGCATGAACAAACCCTTCAGAAATGAAAATTTCCAATGTCTGGAAAGCATTCTGGATATATTTGTCAGGCATGTTCAGCCTTCCTAGTAACGTGTGATTGCATATACATGAGCATGTGTGCCTGTACACGGGAAAATGTCTGGAAAGACAGATATCAAACTGTTAGCAATGATGATCCCTGGGGAGTGAGATTTCTCTCTCTCTCTTCTGGAATAGGCTTGATTTTTTTTAATTAACATGTTAATTTTACATGTTTTATGATGAAATTAATCAGCATCCTAAAAAGTACAAATAAAAACTGATGATTCCTCCTTTATCTTTTATAAAAATTCTTAAAATCTATTTTTAATCACCTGGTAGAAGAATGTTACTGACGAGGTGCTATACACTGAATGTTTATGTTCCCCCAAAATTCATAATGTGGAAGTCCAATCCCCAATCTGACGGCATTAGGAGATGGAGGTTTGGGAAGGTGGTTAGGTTATGAGGGTGGAGCCCGCAGAATGGGATTTGTGCCCTATTGAAAGAGACCCTAGAATGCTCTCGTGCCCATTCTGTCATGTGAGACCACAGTGTGGGAGAACAGCAAGCAGACCCTCACCAGACCTGAATTTGTTGGCACTTTGACCCTGAACTTACCAGCCTCCAGACCCATGAGAAATAAATGTTTGTTGTTTAAGCCACCCAGTCTATTGCATTTTGTTATGGCACCCTGAATGCTCTACAATACATAGGAAAATGTTCACGTATTAAAAGATAAGGAAACAAGCTACAAAATTATGATTTAACTTTTCTTTTGTAAAGGAGATACACTACATAACAGTGATTTTCTCCAAGGATGAAACTGTGGGTCATTGTATGTTCTTCTTGGTGTTTTCCAATGATCTACAATAAACATTCAGAAAAAGTCAATAGTTCTTAAGTAAGAAAAGTTTATCTGCTACAGATAGGGATTCTGGACTATAAAGCCCTTATAATCATTGCAAAGTTTGAGCTTCCCAGTTTTCTTTGTCGGGAATAAAGCAAACCCATCAGAGATGTGGGGTATTAAGGGATCTACCGTGTCGATTCTTAGGTAGAATTTCTGCCTAGTCATTCTTGAGACTGCAGTTGGGAGCGAGCTGTTTATCCAGAGTCTATGCCTTGAGCAGTGATACATGCTCAACAAATATTTATGGGGCACCTACCAGGACCAGGCATGAGGGGAGATAAAGCTGCCTCAGACAGTAGCCCTCTCTCCAGAGGGCCCACAGACTCCCAGAGAAGACTCAGTGAGTACATAGTGTGATGTGCCCTATAACAGATTTGCAGCCTCAGACAGTGGAGGGGAGTAGGGGAGGACCTCCAACCATCCCCGCTTGCCTGGGACTGGGGGTGGCTTTCTGGGAGACAGGACTTTCAGTCCTAAAAAAAGGAAAATCCTGGCCACCAGGACAAGTTGGTCACTCTAGAGAGAGGTCAGGGACAGCTTCAAAGCAGAGGCTGAGCCTGAGTAGGGTTCTGAAAAAATAATTTGGCATATTTGTAGAAGGGAGAGGCCCTGCCCACCGAGTTCCTTCCATCCCGGGTCTTTGGCCAGAAGGCAAAGGA
This sequence comes from Lynx rufus, assembly GCF_022079265.1. NCBI lineage: Eukaryota > Metazoa > Chordata > Mammalia > Carnivora > Felidae > Lynx > Lynx rufus. The sequence goes on from NW_025814837.1 coordinate 16,600,421, forward strand.
CTGGGTGAAGAGCAGAACTCGAGATGCAGCAGGTTCATTTTCTGCTCTTTGGATCACCAAATCCCTTCCAGAGCTGAGGAGTGAAGAGACTGTAGCCTCACTGAGGCCTCCAATCCTGCCATCCCCTTCCCACAGAGTGAAGATGAACCAGGTCTCACCATGAAAGTCCCCATAGGGAGCCCCAGGGGTTAGGCTTCCATGCTGCCCACCACGCACATGGAACACAGCAACCCCTGTTTGGAGGACAGGTCCTGGAAGATATTAAAGGCCGCCTTCCTGGTCAGCCTGGCAGAATTTTCTGGAAGAGCCCCATATGACACTATGACTCACTTCCCAGTTACCCAGTTCATGTTTGCCCAAAGAAGAGTCTCCTGTTTGTAGGAGGAGTCATGACAAAGCAATTCCTGCACTATGTGACTGTGGAGGGGACAAGGACAGAATGATGTGGCACCAAGAGTACTGAGGGAGCATCACAAGGGGTCACTGGAGAGTTACCAGGAGAGTTACCAGGCAGTCAGCTGTTCAAAAGCTCGGGGGAGGAAGGGAACAAGCCACATATCATGGGGCTTCTGCTGGGTTCTCAGAACTCCATGGTATCCCCTTGTTCACCCTGAACCCCCACAGGCCCACCATATGTACGGTGGCTTTTTTCCCCCAGACATCTTGAAGAGACCACGTGGCCTCTGACCATTACACACTGACCTTGAGGTTACTGGAAGAGTATACTGAGTTCCCACCTTTTCTGTTTCTGAAGGACAAGCAAATTCAATGATGATAAAACCTTTCCAAGTCATTTCCCACCCCAGCATGCCTACTATCTCCAACACGTACCAGAATTAAGGTGGGCACTGACATATAATTAATTAATTAATTAAAATTTTTAAAAATTAAAAATAAATTTTAAAAAGGGGGGAACCTGGATGGTTCAGTCAGTTAAGCGTCGGACTTCGGCTCAGGTCATGATCTCACGGTTCATGGGTTCGAGCCCAGCATTGGGCTCTGTGCTGACGGTTTGGAGCCTGAAGCCTGCTTCAGATTCTGTGTCTCCCTCTCTCTCTGCCCCTCCCTCACTCGTGCTCTGTCTCTCCCTTTCTCAAAAATGAATAAATATTTTTAAAAATGTAAAAAAATTTAAAAAGGTGGGCACCAACATTTCCTTGCCTATCTCTGGGACCCATCCCCCTGAGCGCAGAGAGGACAAGGACATCCCCTTGCCTCTGAGGGGAAGGGATCATTCCCTGTGACTGCAGGGAAGCAGCAGGTCAGAGTTGTGGCCCTACTGCTCCTTACTGGCAGATGTGCAGTATGTGCACATCTTAAGTGCAGATGCCCTTACTGCTTCTCACTCGGGCATCTGCACCTAGGGAAGAGGCAAGAAGCCAGCCAGGACCTTTGCCCTCCTTCCCTAGTCGTTTTCCTTTGCTGGGATATATTTCAAATACCATAGCATATCTTTCCTCAAGCCAAGCAAAGGTTTACTTAGACATTGTTGAAGAAAACAGAGGTCCAGAGTAGTTTGTACAAAGGCATTCTTATTCTCTAAAATAAACAGGTGGCTCCCGCTTAGTCTCCATCAGCTTCCTAAATTCCTGTCCTTGGCAAACCACTGAATGTGCACCTCCACCTCCCCATCTCCATGAAATACACTCTGGCCCATGGCTTTGCAAAGTGGGTTCTGTGAAATACTAGTCCCCGAGATGCCCCCCACCAAAAAGGGATTCTGGCCACATAAGGTTGGGCAAACACAGCAGAGCCCACCTTCTGGAGGCCATGGGAGACCTCCTGTGGTCCTGAGATCTGGCCACATTCCCTGTCTGTCTTAGGAAGTAGGCAGCAAGAGTAAACTGTGAGTGCTCTCTGATGTTTTTCACATGAAGGACAGCAAGAACCCCTGTATCTTTCCCAAAAATATAGCATACAATCCAGGGTCTACCAAGAAATAAAACCCAACTCAGGTGGTTCAAGAGGCTTTAAAAACTGGCAGTGACTATTTGCAGAGCTGTGGGCAGAGAGAAGGGAAGGCATTAGGAAAGGTGGAGGCACTCAGAGAGTAGCAGCAGAAGGAAGGGGAGAAGGCTGTCCTTGGAAGCCAGTGGGGGCTGGAGCCATGGGGCAGGGCTGCCCACGGAAGGTGGGATTCAGGAGGGACCAGCCTCTTCCAGAAACACAGCACAAAGAGCGAGGAACAGGAGACAAGTGCCCCAATATGTCTCCTCCAAATGGGAAGGGAAGTAAGAGGAGAAGGGGATACAAGTGGAGGTGTCTGCCGGGGTGGTGGGGAGCAAGATGGTGGGCAGGGGGAGGTGCTGGAACATGGAGCTTCTAGATCAACAACAAGGGAACAAAACATGAGAAGTCTGTGATTTCCCTGTGAAAATCCTTCATTGTTGAGTAGTTAGGTTTGCTTTTTCCGAAATGTCCTACTAAGATTAAGGGAGAAGGGACCTGCCTGTGAGTGTCCTAACTGAGGTAAGAAGGTTGAGTTTTGCTGTTTTGGCCTGCCATTTCTGTCCTGAGAAAAGCAATAAGAAGGATTGAGACCACATTTCCCTTTTTGGAATAACTGCCCTTTTGTGCTGGGAGGGACTTGGCTTTAAGAAGGAGGCGCTTCCTCTGTCATCCTCCCCCAAGGACAAAGTGACCTGAGCTGGTTCTGGGCCCTGAACACTTCAGAAACCTGAAGGCTTTCACCTGCAGGCAGAGAATAAGAAATGCCCAGGTGGTTTTTAGCACCGCATGGTGTGGGAAATAAAAAGACAATCAAACTTCTTTTGATCAGTCTCTATCTCTTGATGTCCTGAAATTTACATTTCATTGCAATAAAAAAGAATCAAAGGAAGACAGACCCAGAGAGGAGAGCTATTCCTAATTCTGATGGATCATAAAACATCCCTTATTGGAGATCTGTAATATACATTGTTAAAATATCTAAGTAGTCCTGCAGAAAGAAACCCATTTAACTCTGCTTAATCCAGGATTTCCTACACTCCTGTGAAAATCGAGCCTTTTTTTTTTTTAATCCAAACACCCTTTGGAAAGTACTGTGGTCTTCTATAAGCAGTGTTTCTAGGATCTATGTTTAGCAGGAGGCTAAGTTCAACTGCATAGTAATTATCTCATACAGCAAAAGAGTAGAGTTTAAAACGCAGCCTCCCCGTCAAATGAAATAAAAGGGATAGAATTTTTTTACCGTCTGCTAAGAAGCAAGTTATGTGGTAACCTTCATAGATTGCACCTACATTTAAGGTGATGAAAATATATGCCAGTCATGCTAAGAAGTAGCTTGCCTGATCCTAACAAGAAAGACCTCCGAAAGAAATCTGGGGAGGCAGGGGCAGGAGGGCCTGGGTGGCTCAGTCAGTTAAGCATCCAACTCCTGGTTTTGGTTCAAGTCATGATCACAGTTGGTGGGATTGAGCCCCGTGTCAGGCTCCATGCTCACAACACAAAGCCTGCTTGGGATTCTCTCTCTCTCCCTCTCTCTCTCTCTGCCCCTCCCCCGCTTGCTCTCTCTCTCTCAAAATAAATAAATAAACTTTAAAAAAAAAAAAAGAAAGAAAGGAAATCTGAGGCATGTACGGGAGAGAGGAAGAGAAATGACATTTCAGGAAGAAGCACTGGTGCCCTGCTACTTCTCTGATGTGGCCGTAGGTAAGTTGTGTGTGGAGTGCAGTAAGACTGTTTACCAACAAGAGCAGAAGTGAATGGGGCTGCAGCAGGTGATGAGGACACCTAAGGAGAATGATGACCAGAGGAGAGCCCTAAAGTCCAGAATTAGCATTTTCAATCTGATTCTAGGAGCAATTGGGAGCCATATAGACTTCAGAGAATCTTCAGAATGGAAATAATACACAGTGCAGTACACAGGATAACTTGCAAGAGAAGAGAGTTCAGAGAGCCAGGTAGAAGATTGTATGAGTCTTGTTAAAGAAGCCAGGGACACTGGGACTGGGACTCCAAGCTACGAAGGTAGGGAGTGATCTGAGAAGTAACAAAGTCAGAAACTTTATGCTTTGCCGGTAAAATTGTTACAAGGGGCTAAGGAGGCAGGGGAGTTGAAAATGAACAAAGTTTATGAGCCCAATATGGAATTTGAACTTTCAGACTATAATCTACCCCAGCTCTAATTTCGTATCAATTCTTCAACTCCATTGTAGTGGTTCTGCTTCGTTGTACTCTGGGCAAGTCAGCTGGCATCCACACTTCAACACTTTCTATGCCTATCAGCTCTGATGCCAGAAGTGAAGGCGCTGAATGAGGAAAATACAGCCAGAAATAATAGAAACCCAATGAAAAAGGGAGGCTGGAATGCATTTTTTGGTGCTAAAAGAAAATTAAAAGGAGGCCTGAAGATAATCTAATAAAATCCGAACTACGGAGCAGTTGTATCCCATAATAGTGAGCCCAGAATCCTTCCAGGACCTCAGAACTGAGCTTAACCGAACTGTCTCCACCTCAGAGACAGAGAGCTGAGCTGTCATTCTAAATGATCCTGAAACACACTGACACCCAAATGGATGACGTCTAAATTATCTTCCACACATGCCTGAAGAACATCTTATTCCATGCCAAAGTGTCTTATCTTACAAGCATGTTCTGATGGCACCTAAACCCAATATTATCACAGGAGCTAAGAAGCATTAGGTCAAGTTCAGCCTCAAAGCTCATGATGGAGAAGTATCTCTCCAGGTGCATTGTTTTTGTACCAACACATCGTCATTTATTTTCCAACACTCTTCCATCTACCATTTTGTTGGCATTTGTGCAGGCATCCTCCTAACAACCCAAACTCAGAAGTCTGTGGTCATCTTTGACCTCCCTCTCTTCTTCATTCGAGTTTTAGTTCTGCCTTCACATGTGACTGACAACTGTTCTCTCCTTTCCGTTTTCATAAAACACACCCCACATGTTTAGGCCTCCAGCATCTCTACCATGTTCTATTGCTGCAGTCCCCCCACATCATTTTCACAATCCACCTCTTGTCCCCGAGTCCACCATGCAGCCAGGATAACTTCATAAGCAGGGTTAGGTGAACCAGGTCTGACTTGGTCACAATTGCCTCGCTCCAAAACGCCCAAAGTCCCCTTTGCACAAGATAAATTTGCATGGCATTGAGTGCTTCCATTTCATGTGCCCTCTGTCTCTCAACATATCATTGATGAGTGCCCTCCTTTATTTACTTTGACTACACTCTTCACCTCAAATATGCCTCCATTGTTTCCTGCTTGTCTTGATGGCATTACGTGCCTCATAGCCTTTTTAAAGATTTAAGAACTTATAAGTAGAAAGGTATTATCTTCACCACCATCAAAATCAAAGACCTTCTCAAATGCTTCTCTGCTGCCTTTATTAAATCCCTTTACCAAAAGGAATTTCTCTCTCTTTTGACCTCTCATGGAAGGTTTCAAGACAATCTGCATTGTATCAAAATTAATTATACGCATCTCCTAACTCCCCTCTTTGAACATAAGTCCCCTGAAGGCAAAAGCAGGGCCTTAGTCATCACCATACCCCTCACATCTCCTAGCAGAGTGCCCTGCTCAATAAATGTTTACTGAGTGACTGGATAAATAAATAGACTTAGTTAGAACTCACACCCTCTTAGCAAACTGGAAATAGATGGAGAATATGGAATATCAATGGGAGGCATGCTCCAGCTGCTGCTACAACACTGTTAATTACACAATACTTTTATTGAGCAATTCGGTGGTAATTCTTGCAACTATTCCTCCTTAATAAGATCCATTGTGCACCATAAAATAGTAACTGGGACGCAGTTTGTATTCCACATACATCACATTTCTCTTTAGCAGGGCTCTTCCATATCCATAATCTTATCATTATTACTATTACCCTCAGAAGACAGTTGACTTGCATTAATCAGGCCTTGCTGCCATTCCCTTGCCAGATTTTCTGCAGTTTTATTGTGCTTTTGGACATTTTAATTAACTTGAAAAATTAATTTTAAAATCTTACCTTATTAATGCTCTGCCCCCTTGGAAATCCCTTCTTCTTGTTTATTATCACTGACCACTTGAAGAGGAGGTCATTAGTGATTAAAGCTCCAGAGAACTTGCACACCATCTTGCCGCAGACTCTATGCTATTTTTAAGTGGGATGAGAATAATCATCCAAAAATTGAAGGTGGGGGAGATTTCTGTTGCTTTGGGAGTTAAAAGACTTATTTCAATTATGGCATAACATTTACTCCTCGACTACCTGCTCTCTACAGAAGCTCAACAATGTTAGTTTATTAATGCCATATACAGAGCTGAGGTGTGTGTGTTTGTGTGTGTGTGTGTGTGTGTGTGTGTGTTTAGCCACTTGACAAGCTGAAATGAATAAGACACCAGATTTAGCAACTCAAAAACACTGAAACATAGCCAAATGCCAGGACACATCAGATAAAACCAGCTTCTTGATCCTTAATGCTCTTTCTGGACCCTAGGAAATAAAAAGGGATGGTCATTGAATATGAGTTCTTCATTCTCTAAACAAAAAATGGCAACATCTCACAGCTAACTGCAAAAAGTTAGTGGTTTCCTGGTCACTACTGATGAGGGTGTGAGTCTATAATAGGAACTTCCACAAGGAGTGTCCTCATCAGTAAAAGCCACCTCCCATGTGCATGGGATGAGTGAGTGACAGCCACATATCTGCCTTTCCCATTATAAACACTCAGTACGATTTTGGTATAGTTTACAATAGTGATTTTCAACTTTTGATTATAAGGATCCAGTCTTAACTTCATACATGGGATGGACTTTCATATAATCCCATAGTGTCAGTTGATACAGAAAATATATGACAAAAAGCTAGTATGAATTCTGTAACTACTTTACATGAATCTTTATTTTATTGATACTAATTACCCCTACATAAATTTAGAACACATGGTCCATGTATGCACAGAATGCATTATTTATTGAATTTATAGGCAGTGCTTGGTGCACATATGTATTTGTGCACTCTTTGTATTAACTCTGTACCAGCTCCACCCCACTCCTTCTTCTTCAGCCAGAGCTCAGATGCTCACAAAGTGGTAATTCCTAATTTTAGTCCTAGAACTCGAGAAATAAGTATGCAATTATCAACAATAGCCAAACTATGGAGAGAGCCCAAATGCCCATCGATTGATGAATGGATAATGAAGATGTGATATATAGACATAGAGATAGATATAGATATAGATATAGATATAGATATAGATACAGATATAGATACAGATATAGATATAGATATACACACACACAATGGAATATTACTCAGCCATCAAAAAGAATGAAATCTTGCCATTTACAATGATGTGGATGGAGCTAGAATATATTACCTACCTAAAATAAGTCAATCAGAGAAAGACAAATACCACATGATTTCATTAATATGTGTAATTTATGAAAAAAACAGATGAACAAATGGGAAGGGGGGGAGGAGAGAAGGAAACAAACCACAAGAGACTCTTAACAATAGAGAACAATCTGAGGGTTGATGGAGGGAGGTGGGTGGGGGATGCACTAATGGGTGATGAGTATTAAGGAGGGCACTTGCTGTGCTGAGCACTGGGTGTTGTATATAAGTGATGAAATCACTGAGCTCTCTTCCTGAAACCAATATTGCACTATATGTTAACTAAAATTTAAATAAATTTTTAAAAAATAAATTAAGAAATGAACATGCAAGCCAAAACACTTAAATGGATGTTTACCTTTGAACATTTCCTTTTTTTTAGAGCCTTAAAACAATAATCATTTTATTTTATTAAACATTTCCAAGAGGGGGCTTATTCCTCCTGATTCCATTTAAAATTCCTATAGTTTTACATAATAACAGAAAGTCAAAGAGCTACTTTTTCTTGCCGCCTCCAGTCTGAGCTTCATTAACTAGCTACCTAAGGTATCTGTTGACAGGAAGGAACAGGCACCCAGCAAAGCTGGTTTATTACAAGGATATTTCAAGATGCAGACTAATACGATGGGACACATTTGCAAAGAGCTCAGCCTACTTCAAGTCCCTCTCATGTCACTGACTAGCTGGTGTCCTGAAGTAACTCACCTCTCATCTCAGAGCCTCAATTCCTTCACATATAACGTGGAGATAGTGCGGTACCTGGATCACAAGGCTACTGAGACTATTAACTGCATGTCAAGACATTAGCCAGTCCTAGGAACATAGTAAGTACTTAATACAGGTCAACTAGTAACAGCAGCAACAAAAGCAATGGAGGTTGTGGCAGATGCACGGCTGGGCCCCATGGAAACTATATGAGCCAGAATCTCCAAGTCTCCCTCCGGGGGCTGCCGGGTTTCTTGCTGATTTACTTGGTTCCTTTTGCTTCAGACTGTCTTCCTCTTTGCCTTCCAGTTTCTGCCCCCTCTGTAATTCTGTCTGAACGTGTCTAAAGGAAATCCTACCACTATAGGACCGGTGGGGGCAGACATGTTGGTTGATTTCTCTCCCCATTGCCTCATACCACGGCCAGGCACATAGTAAGCCCTCTGTCAAGTCAATATTGGCAGCATGTATGGGCTCTCATGACAGCAACTCTGAACACAACTCTGCATGGTTTTATTAGTGCCAGTAACTCAGCACCATCCGAATGACTTGATGTCTGTTTTCAATGACATATTCCAGGAAAAAGAATATGATTGGCCTAAACATGGGTCAAGTACCAACTATAATCAATGCAGCAGGGGCTAGACAGGCAAAGTCACATATGGCTTCCCATCCTAGAATAAATTCTCTGAAAAGGAATGGGAATGAATAGAGCATTATCGGCATCTTTTGTTCATATAATATAAAAATTCAGAAGAGAGATGATTTAGGGCTGGCAAGAGGGATTAAGCATAGCTCCATGGACAAAGTGGTATGTCAGGTGGGTTTTGAAGGATAGATAAAGTTTTTATGGGGTGATTGTTTTTATATGTGTAATGTTTATTAAATTTTGCTTAATATTTTAAAGTGAGCAAAGGCACACTCGACCATCCTGACACAATTTTTGTTTAATTTCTGCTATGTACAAAGCTCTAGAGTAAACACAGTTACTTATGAAAGACATATGAGCAGGTCCTGCTTTCAGGACCTTTCAGCTGGTTGAGGGGAGATCTCAACATATGGAGACAAGGACTCTAGGAATGAAGAAGATGAAGAGAGCCTTGTAAGCTAGAACAGGAGTAGAGCTGGCTTCCAGGAGGAGAAGTGATGTGTGCTAAGTGCTGGCTAAGCATGATTAGGCAGAGAGAATGAAGGAGGAGTACTCTTTCTTCATGGCTTACAAAAATGAACCCCCATTCCCAACCCCCTTGTCTCTCTCCACCTCCATCATAGAGCCTGGGAGAGCTACATGCTCACTTTCCCAACTTCTCAGGACTTCCAGCAAATGAGACACAAGTGGAAGATGGTGGGACCTCTTGCTCTGCTTAATAAAGGTTACAATCATCACTGGGACCGTTCTGATTGAACAAGGATGTGATGCCTAAGACTGCAGTAATGTTCCTGCCGCAGTGAAGCTCTTTGTACAACAGATGCGAGCCCCCTCAAACAGACCTAGGCAACTGCTCCCCCTTTGTGGCTTTCTTTTGAAAATTTGTCAAAAATTCTTTTGTGATCCTATGCTTCAGACTGAATGTTTGTGTCCTCCCAAAATTCTTATGTTAAATCCTAATACTCAAAGTGATGGTATTTGGAGGCGGGGCTTTTGAGGGGTAATTAGGCAATGAGGGTGGAGGCCTCATGAATGGGATTAGTGCCCTTATAAAAGAAATCCCAGAGAGCTTCCTCACCCCTTCTGCCATGTGAAGACACAGTGAGAAGACTATGAACAAGGAAACAGGCCCTCATCAGACACTGAATCTGCTGGCACTTTGATCTTGGACTTCCCAGTCACCAGAACAGTGGGAAACAAACATCTGTTGTTTACAAGCCACATAGTTCATGGCATTTTGTTATAGCAGCCTGAACAGACTCAGCCATCCCAAATGTTTAATTGTTTCAATTCCAAATGTAGATCCAGGCTTTGCTTTCCTAAATAAATGAAGACAATCCATCCACTGCCACTTGTATTTCTTTCATGATTTACTAGAAATAGATGCAGCCCTCTCAAGAGAGTCTCCCTTACCACATTGACACGCCTGCCCCAACCAGGCTTGGTCGTAAGCATTCTTTGATGAGCACTCTGCTCATGACTCATTACCCTTTTTTCTAAGTATGATTTTTAAGGAAGAAATGATAAGGCAGAAATGCCTTATTAACTTTGAGAAGGGGAGAAGACAATGGCTAAGTCTGGCTCACAATATGGAAAATTGGCCATGCGTTCCCTGTTGGGTGACTCGCCCATTGCCATGATACACCAACTTCATTTTTATCTCTAGACTCAATGAGCTGAGGAAAGTGAGAATTTTCATAGAAACTGGAAATAATCTCCACAGTGAGAAGCCCTGTGCTTTTTCAGAATCCTGATTGTCTCCATCATTAGATGCTATGTGTATAAGAGCTGGTATCATTTCATGGCATAAAACAAGGTGGAACAGGAAGAGCTCCGAAAACAAATGAAACTCAGCGGGAAATTGTCACAAAGGCAAAGTGAAATCAGCAAATACCTGTGAGTACAGAATCAGGATTGGGACCCAGGGTCTGAAAGCCCCCATCATCCAAAGCAGGCAGGAGAGAGAAAAACTAGCACCTGGATGTACATGTTCACCCTAGACTTTCACAAGTGACTGGCTGCTGAGGCTGATGGCGAGACCCAGTGGGGCCAGTGTTGAAGGTTTGCTTCAGGCCATGAGCTGGCCCCATCCATATGAGCATGTTGGCACAACGCAGCAGTCCTGGACTCAGACACTGGCTCTTCCATGTCCCAACTGTGTGACTGTGAGTCACCTTACTTAATTTCTGTGAGGTAATGGCACTTTCCCATCTGTAACATGGGGTTGTTTGGATAAATTGCTATAATGCATCTAAAATAATTAGTTACAGCATGTGACACGGTATGAGAACTCAACAAATGTTGTCTCTTGTTATATTGCTGTTGCTGTTGTTGTTGTTGTTATTGTTATGACCAGTGGGTCCGGAGGCATCTCTCATATCCAGATGGTACTTGGTGGATATTGAGTGAGTAAATGAATTAATGAATGAATGAAAGTGAGCAAACAAATGAAGGAATAAGCAATAGAATTGTCACAGACAGTACATAGTTAACTATGGATTCAGTGAATTCTGGGGTAAATCATTTTCTTTTAGCCTCATTTCTCTTTGAAAACAAAATGTGCTCAGTTTTAAATCAGCCCCAATACTACACTATGCAGATTTTTCTAATATACTTCTGGAACAACACTCTTTTTAATATCCAAAATATTACAAGCATAATGTTTAACAAATACAGGGTTACTTAGAAATGGGAAGCAGCATTTATTAATCTTCAGTGTAGGGGCGTCTGTTTAAAATTCTGTTATGATTTATTGAGGGCTGAGAACTCAGCTTGTCACATTCACCCAGAAAGCATAGCTCTTAAGGAGTAAATTAGAAATTGGATACACATCTTCGAAGGGACTGTGTGTCTTTTTTAAGTGTCTGTTGAGATCTACTCAAATAGAAGGGGAAAGAGAAGATCTGCAGAGCTTAGCAGTCGCACGGCAGGTCAAGGGTAGGAGGGACTACTTTGAAGAGAGGCTATAGAATCCTCTGGTAAGTTCAGAGTGAGCAATTAACATCAGCAGCATTCTAAGCCCAAGTGAGGGTCAAGCTAGTGCAAAGGATCAGACAGCTAACAAAAATGACCCAATACAACAACAGATAAGAGAATGGTAGGTATTTCAATCTTGGCCCATCAAAGCAAAAATTAAGTTAGCAGCAAGGAAGTCATTGTTCTTAGGTACTTTTCTAAACACATCATCCATGTACTATGAATATTACACACAGAAAATGAAATGTACGTATGTTTGTTATCTAGGTAAAAGCATCTTAAGGTTCCAGGAGGCACACTTGCACTTTCAGCCTGGCAGCATTCCTTGGAACCTGGATTTGCTTATTTGGCTGATTCTGTCTCCCAATTGAACCCACAGTAGGGATCTGCTTTAACTGTTGACTTGAACCAACTCAGTATATTTTCCAGGTACCAACCTTACCATAGCCTTGGTTCCAAAACGAAATGCATGGCATGTTCAAGAAATGGCAGTTATCCCTGTGTGAGTAGAGCACAGAATGCCCAGAAATAGGGAATGGGTAGTAAGGCTGGAAGGGAAGATTTGGTCCAGTGATAAAAGCCCATGAGGCCATACTAAGGAGTTTCACTGTAGGTTAATATCCTATGGTTAAAGTAGGCATAGGTGAGGTTTGGTCTTTGCATACTGGATGGTCTTTCTACTACATACTCCTTTCTAGAATTAGGTTTATAACTCTATTATTTGTATACAAGACATTGTTTAAAGTTGTTTTTTAATGCAGTACCTAAGCCCAAAAAGAGTCAAATGTCATTTTTATCTTTTATCATTAATATTTTATATCAATTTCTTTATCTACATGTTTGCCTTCTAAGAAGGGCATGTTACCCTAAGAAGGGTAATTTCTACCATATTTGCTCACATACTTGATTCTTGATTCTATTGTCTCCCCTACTTTTGAGAAGAAAGTATCTTTTTCTGTAAAATTCTACACTACTCCTCTCTCACCCAGACAGATTCTCCTCTATCATGAGTGCAGCCTTAAGGTTGTCCAGGTCCCTGAACCTCTGAGACCTTCCATCACAGTGCTCACCACTGCCTAAAATATTTCAGAGCTTCATGATTAGTAATTTGACAGAAAGAACCTGATTGACCCAGTGTGAATCAGGTGGCTACCCTCTCCTGCAATCAGGTTGGAGAAACCAGGCCATCTGGCCTACACATGGCGACAAGACCCCCCTCTTCTAGCCACAGCTGATGTATTTGTGTAAAGGGTTGAGCACAGGCTGGCCGTGAACCGTAAGCATGCCTACCCCCTAGCTTTTTTTCAAACATGAGTGCTTCAAGGCAGCATTTACTTATGGGGGGTGTTTTGTGGACACTAAAGAACTAATAAAGAAAAAGAAACCCATTAATGCAATTTGATTCTGGCAAAATTGTCGCTGATTGTGGTTTAATTCTGGATAGGTTGTTATTCTTCAATTAACCAAAGAGAAGAGACATAATAATTCAAGAGTAAATGATAAGATGGACCATAATTCAGATCATTGTCTAATTAAAGTCTCCATGCCTGGATTAAAGTGAAAATATCAGGGGGAAAGGGTGTGTTTTGAAAAGAAATTCAGTTTACCATAAGTAATCAAGATATTACTGGGGTTTCCATACCTCTTAAGAACTAGATGAGATATCCTCAATCCCATGTCATACTTGTAAAAAGTCCAATGTCTACACTAGGGTTCCTATGAAGTACTAGTCACCTCCATTTCAAACTCCTGTTTTCATGGGTCAGTTCTGTTTATGGACCAACCTACCATCTACCTCTTCTGTCCATACCCATGTTCTTCCCATGACATTAAACTCAGATATGGGCACTGGCCCTTTGTCTCTTTGCACCAAATCAAGAAATCTCATGCAAGGAACAGTGGACTTTACTGAAGATGTCAGGAGACAAAGGATGGCATCCCTGTGCCCAGAGAAGAGGAAGCTGGAAATAGAGACAAGAAAGCCGGGGAAATAAACTGGCCTGTAGAGGCAGGATGTCTGATGGTGGAGTCTCCAAAGTTATCACCATCATAAATCTAGAAATCATGAGAACAGCATAGCAATGGGAAATCCAGACATGGGTCAGATATAGCTGAAGCTCTTTTAGCCATCCTCCGGCTGACTTTCCTCTGCAAAACATTCTCATTGATGCCCATGGCATTCTGAATCCCAGGGGCCAAGAGGCTACACTTCAGTGGCTGAATACTTGGCAAGAGTCAATGCATTTGTTCCTAACCCTGCTTATATTATGTACATGTACACTGCATGACTGTAAATGGGAAAGAATTAGAATTGGTATTTCCATGAAAACTAAGCTAAAGTCTTTGGAAAGACTTAACACAACTAACAACTTGCCAGCAAATGAGCATAAGAAAAGATACTTCTAAAATTGGACTTGGGGGAAATTCTAAAAGTCCAAATGATTCTGAACTCAAACTTCTTCTAAAGTCTTAAGTTCTCTTCCCACTAAGAAGGAAAAAAAATATAGAATGTATACACAGTGCACTATAGGTGTGATTTATACATATAACACATAAACTCCAAAAATCAGAGCCATAAAAAAGGCTATAGGTCTTGGCCCTATAGCAAGAATGGGGATTTACTACTGTGTATGCTTTAAATTTTTTTGATTCCTTATTTTAACTGTATTTTTTTAAATTAATTCAACACCTGATCAAGTCAGAAAAGAGAATTTATTCTGAGTTTTGAAATTTGGAATGTTGAATTTTCAAAACAGAAATATGGAACATTCCATGGAGAGTTACCTGCATTCTGTGGATTGTCAGTCAGCAATTGCAAAGTATAGGATTCAGGCCCAAGGAGGAAACTAGGAAGGACTTAGGTAGAGAATCAAGGTCTATGTCAAGGTGTATAGGACTCAGGATGGGGCCATAATGTTAGGAAGATACTAGGCAGATAAAAAGAATGGAATACTGGACAGAAGCAGAAGCCATGGCTACTATAGGAAGCAGAGATCGGTGCAGTTGATCTGCACAGTCCCAGACTTGTTCTGAAAGTCTAAATCCTGAATCAAGCTGGCAGCAAAGGTGACTTGGGGCTGCAGCAGGCGTGATGGGGGAGGGCCACATGGAGGTGCACATGGGGGAGCCCCATGGGCCTGGCTGAGCCACCAGGTATCGGGAGGGTGACCTTTGCTCACACCCTCCTTGGACAAGAATGGAGAGGATTGGGTCATAACAGCTGCTGGTCTATTTCTTGGCTTAGTTAGGAATGCAGGTGGAATGGTTCTCAATGGAGGGGTGAAGGAATGATGGAACCATTTGGGGGAGGTGAAAGGACAGGAAGAAGATAATCCATCCTGGGCTGCAGAGCTCAGTTATTATGGCAGATCTGGGATCCCTCCCCCTGCCACCTCTCAGGTGCTCTTGGACTCAGAAATCCCTTGGTGCTCAGAATGGCTAGGACTCAGGTTTAACCCACCCTGGGTAACATTGGGATCAAGGTGCTGGACTCAAGGTCCAGGGGAGGGTAATGGTGTCGAGAAGCTTTGGGGCTTAGAGCAGTTAGCGATATTTAAGGTGTAGTTTCAGAGCACCTGGGTGGCTCAGTTGATTAAGCATGTGACTTCGCCTCAGGTCATGATCTTGGGGTTCATGAGTTCAAGCCCCATGTCAGGTTCTGTGCTGACAGCTCAGAGTTTAGAGCCTGCTTTAGATTCTGTGTCTCCCTCTCTCTCTGCCCCTCCCTCTGTCCTTCTCTCTCAAAAATAAATAAACATTTAAAAAATAATAATAAGGTACAGTTTTAACTACAGACATCTATGTCCTAGGAACCTAAGAACCATTTAGAAAGATGTCTTTATGAGAAAACTGTGTCTCTATTTCCACATATAATAAGGTGTCACCAAATGAAACTGTCCCTGTCCTGCACACACATACCTCCAGGCACACCATGGGTTTGGGTTTTTTTTTTTTTTTAACTCTTTTCATGAGAAACCTGAAAAGAAATTATATAGAGTTTGATTTGACTGAGCATGGGAGGTCTCATGCATGGCATCATTTCTCAATGAATAATCCAGATTTGGGGAAATTGTATGGTCATCCTGTTTATGCTATGGGGTAGATGACATCTTTGTGATTAGGCATGTGACTCTACCTGAATGGAATGAACATTCATGGAGGTGGGGGGGGGGGGGCAGTCATTTTAAGAAAAGGTCAACCTGAGACCAAAAAATATATAGAAACCAGGAGGTCAACCTCATATAGGGAAGAAGGAAACACTTATTTCTCTGAATCTGGAAATCCATTAGGATGGCAAATAATGTGTGGAGGCATAGAAACATGCCAGGAGATGAAGACAAGCTATCTTTAGTCATGTGGTGGTAGACAGAAACCTGACCCAGTAGAAAACCCTACAGTGGGCCTGGGTGTGGGTAGCTGTTACAAATGATTCTATTATGCTTCCCTTTATTAGTAGTCAGGATGACTCTGGTTTGCTCATGATAGAAATGTAATTCAAACTAACTTCAGCAAAAATATAATTTATAGGCTCATAGGATTTCAGGAAGGGCTGAATACCCAAACTGAAAAGACAGAGATGGAGGTCAGGTACATCTGAACCCAGGGACCCACATGCTTCCAAGATTTTTGTCCCTCATCACTACTTTTATCTACATTATGACTTTCTTCTCTCTCACTAGTTATTTCTTCATCGAGTGGTAAACATGGCCACCACCCGCTCTTGAATTTTACATCCTGCAACCACTGCTCTCAACGAGACCACCTGGACCTCTCTCTTTGCCCCAAGGAAGGATTCTTATTGGCCCAGCGTGGATCATGTGTCTTTCCCTGGACCAATCAATTGAGGCAAGGGGGGGTGGGCACCACTCCCACCACCACCCCTTACACTCACTCTTACCATGTTGTGGCTAACATAGCACCCATCATGAGCTGAGCTTCCTGATATTACTGTCTTCCTGACAGGCATGTAAGTCCTATAAGAATAGGTAAAACATTTCTGATTTGCTTACCACTGTATCCCCAGCACCAAAACAACACTTCAGCACGTAAGAGCTGTTCAACAGACGCTTCTGAATTAACATATCATAAACCCAGTCAAAAATCAAGCCATCTGTGAAATTCACGAGCCACTAAAAATCCGGTTTTGGAGAAAATTGCTAGCCAAGCAAAAAAGAAATGGATGTAAAACTCAATTTCCCATAGAACCCTAATTTATAAATAAGCATGGCTTTAAAACTCTGTATCTCAAATGGGAAGGGTAAAGTGAGCAGGAACTCATCGGACTGGAGAGCCTGCCCACAGACCCTCATTCCATGCAAAGGAAATGAAAAGGGAAGCCAAAGGCAGAGGAAGGCAGTGCCCCACTGTCCCCTTGGGTCCCTGGTAGGGCCAGATAAAATACAGAATTCCCAGTTACATTTCAGTTTCAAATAAACTACTAACAAATCAGTTTTAGTAGAAGTATGTCCCAAATACAACATACTTAACAATACTAAAAAATTATGCATGGTTTATCTGAAATTCTAATTTAACAGGGTGTCTAGTATTTGTATTTGTAAATCCGGTGACCACGGGCTCCCCAGTGCCCACCCAGGGGGGCACAGAAGTACTGACATAGCAGTGTGGCAAGTAGAGCAAGGTCAGGAAATAGGGTCTTGGGTCTTCCTGGTGGGTTGGAACAGAAGGAATGCTCCAGGTGTTTCTGCCTGTTCACAAGGGAAATGCAAATGATGGCCAGCATCCCTGCCATGAGGAACTGCAAGGTGACCCCCAGTGGAGTCTGAGGAGTGGGTTGAGTAGACCAGCTGCTGGACAACCTGTGGCCAAGACTCAGAGTACCTGTGGCCTGGCAGAGCTGAGGTGGGGCTGAGCCAGCAGAAGGACGCCGACCCTGACCAAGCCAAAAGCAGTCCCCCTAAGTCACACTGGTTCATACCCCTTAGCTGACTCTAACGGCATGCCGGCAAAGACAACAGACATCTTTGCAGAAGCTGAAAGAGCTCCCAAGGAGAGCACAAAGTCAAGGCCATGGATCTTCCCCAGTCACCATGAAGCAATTCTGGTAGGCAGGTCAAAGCTTGGGGTGCACATGTCCCAAAAACTGTGATTCAGGCTAAGTTTACCATCTTTCTGCCATGAGTGAAAATGCAGACATCAGAGAAAAGGAAAACCAATAAAGAAAATAAAGATCATTTCCCCTTTTTTGCTTTCTGAGTGTCTTATATACACAAATAGAGGAGGGTAGATAATTCCTCAGGAGGGACCTAATCTTTCAAGACAACACTCTTCTGGGCCTTTCTTCAGCGGTGAAAAGTAAGGTACCCTGGACATACTAAAAAAAAAAAAAAAAAATAGGATTAAGAGAAGAATTTAAAAGGGCCCCTGGGTGGCTCAGTTGGTTAAGCATCTGACTCTTGGTTTTGACTCAAGTCATGATCTCACAGTTTGTGAGTTCCAGTTCTACATTGGGCTCTGTGCTGAGAGTACAGAGCCTGCCTGGGATTCCTTCCTGCCTCTCTCTCAAAATAAAGAGAAGAATTCAAATGTTCCCTGTAACAAAGTAATCAGAATTTTAGAACTTTTTCCAAAGGAGCTAAAGCTTTTATAGTCCTGGCTGAGAAGTAGACTGTAGCCAGGAAGAAAGTCCCAGGAAAATGATGAGAAGTGGAGGACTAAGGAAGAAGTATCCTATGAGAAATAGTCCCTTGTTCAAGATGCCTGAGGGATGTTTAAACACAGTGGTGTCTAATCTTTGGTTGTAATTTATTCTCTGTTCTGGGCAGGGATATAATCTAACTCCCCTCCGTTAACTGTAAGCTGGGAAAATCCATTAAACACAAAAGCCTGTGGCAGGGTCACTAGAGACTTAAAGGATTGACAGTAAAGAGATGAGTTGCTTCATAGATTCTTCAGTGCACAACCTGCACGCCCATACGTGGTGACCCTAACTGATCCAGGACTGGAAATGAAGAAATCTTCCTTCTCTCTAAGTACGTGGGAACAAGATGATCCTCAAAAGGGAGAGCAAGGAAGGTTAAATTGTATTATTACCTGGATTAGAGAAGGAATAAAATATATCAAAATGTGAATAGTGATTATCTCTAGGTACTACAAAGGGTGACTATTATTTTCTGTTTAGTGCTATATTGTGCAATGAATCTGCTCTGAGAAAAAATGGTTATGAATCAAAGAAATAATCAGACAATAGGCAAACAGTGGTGATGGAATGGCTGGCCATGGCCGCCTCTCATCTCTGGACACCAGCTGGGTTCTGAGTCAACTGGTGTTCTACCTGCCTGGGCTGTACCTGGCTCAGGAATTGGGAGGTCTGAGCCTACACCAGGAGGTGCCAGTGCTCCTGGAAGAAGGAGATTGCCTGCAGGGCAGTGGGGGCGGGGGGAGAGGCCTGTGACTGGGCAGACAGCCTTAGCAGCAGACCCCAGGCAGAATATCTTGTTCTGGGGAGCTGTGCTGCGGTCTGTGCACTTCACCATCACAGAGACTCACCACACTACCTCTAAATCTTAAGCAAAATGCCAAGAAATGAGGAGGTGTTTTCATATCTTCATCTAAGGTCTCTCTGGAATGTATTTCCATTACTCTTTATAAAAATTTTACATTTCAAAAGTAGCAGGTTTTTTAATCATGCCATTTTTCTCTTTAGAAGACCTTAGAGGTTACGCAGTGTTACTTCCTCTTTTTACAGATAGCACACTTGAGCCTCAGAGAAGAGAAAGGATGAAACCAGGATTACATAGTGTATTAGTCAGGATTCTCCAGAGACACAGAACCAACAGGATGTGTCTATAGAGAGAAAGAGAAGGATTTTAAGGAATTGGCTCACGTGATTATGGAGGCTGTCAAGTTCAACCTCTGCAGGGTGGGCTGGCAAACTGATGCCCCAGAAGAGAGCTGATGTTGTAGTTCAGGCCTGAAGGCCATCTGCTGGCAGAATTCTCTCTTGTTTTGAGGAGGTTAGTCTTTTGTGCTCTTTAGGCCTTCAACTGATTGGATGAGGCCCACCTGCATTATGGTGGGCAATCTGTCTTACTCAAAATCCACTGATTTAAATGTTAACCTCGGACAAGAACAACCTTACTGAAACATTCAGAAAAATCCTTGATGGTTTATCTGGGCACCATAGCCTATCCAAGCAGATGCATAAAATTAATCATCACCCATAGATAGTTACAAGTAGAAATGGAATTAAAACCCAAACCTCCTGATTTTCAGAAAGCTCACTTACTCCGTCTTGTGGTCTCAATAAGAGACTTATACTTTTGGAAAAACTAAATTCTGGAGTCTTAAAGTTTTCAATGCAAGAAGCTAGGTGTAGTGAAATGTTATGCCTCACAAATGTATTCGTTATATGCTTTAAGTGATTTTCCCCCAGCAATATGGCTACTTGGACACATTTCAAACCAAGAAAGAAACAAAACATAATTTGGAGAAAATGAATCCAAGACCCCCAGCTCTATAAATCGCCCACAGCATCCCAACCCCACCATAAAATAACATTAATAAAATATTTTTGCAGCCCTTGGAGAGCTATAGATATTAGATGCAGAATATTGTGAAATACCAAGCAGTGAGAGGTACGTGCACCAAATGTAAGCTCATGGCAACTTCCTCGGGTGTCTACTTATCAGTAATTCTGAACGTGTGATATGATTCCTTATAAGAGGAGGAGCACATTAGTGTTCACGTTTCCACTTCTCTTCTATTTCAGTTTTAGTGCTTTGAATTGTACCTCCTACTGTCTTTTTTTTTTCGATGAAGGGAAGAGAGGGAATGGAGGCTTTGAACTAAACACCTCATTGAGGAATCTCTGTGATAGGAGGAGACTTCCCACCCTCACTGCTCTAACTGACTGGAAGAATGTTTTATTAGCTAATGAAGTAAAAACTACAACTCTGGAAGATTCCCACCATACTTCTACTGCAATAACATCGTTACCATAGCAA
Organism: Lynx rufus; assembly: GCF_022079265.1. Classification (NCBI taxonomy): domain Eukaryota; kingdom Metazoa; phylum Chordata; class Mammalia; order Carnivora; family Felidae; genus Lynx; species Lynx rufus. Next base: position 16,621,061 of record NW_025814837.1, read on the forward strand.
ACTACGGATTTCAGTTCAGTATCATCTTCTTCCAGGACTTAGGTAGATGAATCCATTTTGAAACACTAAATGTGGAGTGCCTGGGTGGCTCAGTAGGTTGAGCATCAGACTCTTGGTTTCGGCTCAGGTCATGATCTGACAGTTTCGTGAGTTCAAGCCCCGCATCGGGCTCTGTGCTGGCAGCATGGAGCCTGCTTGGGATTCTCTCTCTCCCTTTCTCTCTCTGCCCCTCCCCAACTCGTGCTGTCTCTGTCACTCTCAAAAATAAATAAATAAACTTTTTTAAAAAAGAAGAAAACGCTAAATGCATTGGGACGTATTTGGAGAGTGCAGTGAGTTTGAATCTAAACAGAAACAAGAATTAACAAGCAATTGTACTCTGCTCAGCTGATGAATGTTACCAAGCAGGAAGCAATGGCTGAGATGAACAGATCAATACCCAAACAATGAATTATAATACTGCCATTATACCTTTATAACAGCCAAAATACGAGACCTCAGGTTAAAACAGCAATCCATTCTGTCTTTAGGACTGTGAACTTGGCAATGTCTTAGCTCAGACTGCCATGACAAAATACTACAGAATAGGTAGCTTCAATAGCATAAATGTATTTTCTCACAGTTTTGGAGGCTAGAAGTCCAGATCACAGTGCTGGAAGGGTTGGTTTCCGATGGGACCTCTCTTCCTGGCTTGCAGCAGCTGCAGACACCTCACTGCATCCTTCTATGGCCTTTTCTCTGTGCACAAGCAGAGAGAGAAAGAGAGAGGGAGAGGGAGAGAGAGGGAGAGAGAGAGGGAGAGAGGGAGGGAGAGGGAGAGGGAAGTATCAATCTGCAGTGTCCAACAGATTAGGGTCCCATTCTTATGACCTCATTTAACCTAAATGACATCCTTAAAGGCTCTGTCTCTAAATACAGTCACATTGAGGGTTAAGGCTTCAACATATGACTTTTGAGGGGACACAATCCAGTCATAACGGACAATATTAACCTACCTAAAATGACTTTTTCTACTCTTTCAACTTTACGTGGAAGCCTTTTTCTTTCCCTGCTCCTCCCACATTTTCTCTTCCTTCTCCTCTTTCTCCTTGTTTTGTTTTCCTGTTAAATACAGATCGTTCCCCATTCCCAATAAGCCCCATGGTAAATTAGAAAATGTTTTTCTCCTGTTATTTTTTTCATGCATTGAGTATTTGGAATTCTTCCTTTAATGCAAAGGAAACGATTCACAATTATCTCAAAAGAACCCAAAATATGTTTTTCTAAATAACCTCAAGAATGTCTGCTTGCTCCGACCAGATTCAGTTCAACAGGGCAATAAAAGCACAAGTGGGCAGACACGCCAGACCTGACTTCAGGGGAGTTACTTCTTATGTGGATTTAACTTATGCAAATTCAACTACACTCACTTGAAGGGCACCTGGGGGAGTCGCAGGGGACATACCCTCTACAATGTGATTCAGTCCACCTGGCATTCAACCAAAGAAAAAGCACGATGTTCTGACCAGGGAGGAAAATTTTCCCATAGGTAGATTTGTTGACAGCAGAAGATGCACTAAGACATCTATGCTAAATGTGCAACTTAAGATGTTTTCAAGGATACTTTTGGCTCTAGGATTTTCCCTAATGATCTGTCCTCAGAAACGAACTCCAAAATATGACTCAATTTCGAATGCAACATGACAAAGTTTAAAAAAGAAAGTTCAACTGACCAGCACCAAAAAGATGAATAAAATTTGCCTAAGTGGAAGGCAGAAGGGACAGCATTTCAGGCAGGGCGAACAGTAAAAGCAAGGGCATGGAGGCAGGAATGTGGCCAGAAGGTACGGGAACTGGCTTCTCAAACGAATGTGCTCAGGAATCACCTGGGAACTCGTTAACATGCAGATTCTCCTGAGAGTCTGTATGTTAATGAGCTCCCAGGTGGCGCAGCTGCCTGCTGCTGTTCTGGGAACCTCACTTTGATGACGAGGCACTTAGAAGATGATAAAAAAAGATAAACTGGAAAGGTGTTTGTCGAGAAGGTAGCGAGAATAAAGGCAGGGTCATTTGCGGAGGTCAGGTGAAATAGGGCCTTGAAAAGTAGAGCAAGTCGTCGGACTTGTGAGAAGTTATTACTCTCGAAATGATCTGGCGGAGGAGGAACGAACGCTAAGTATTAGCGGGAAAGTGTTACAAATGTTGTCTGACAGAACTATGCAGCGACCAAGCTGGGAAAGAACAATTCGATTTAATTAATACAGAAGATTGGACGAATTTGCATCTCAAGGAGAAAAATTCCACTAAAGAGGGCAAAAATTTAGAGTGCTAAGAACAGTAAAAGCAGCCCACTTAATGAGATGTCACTTCAACTTTAATGTTCAAAGGCCCTAAAACAGGTTGTAATCTATTTTTAATAAATGTCTCAGAACAATTATAAGAGTCTGTCTCCGAAGTTTGAAAAAAAAATTGCATGTATGTATTAGAAATAATTGAATTGCTTTTCCAGAAAGCACTTCCAGGAAACACCATCATGGGCTAATATTTATACACCAGTTGGTTTAAAACCTTAAAAGTCTCTCCTTTACAAATTTACAAAATTAACCATAAAGGCAGAGGAAACTCATGTCAAATATAGATTTTTTTTTAATCGTATATTCTATGTCAAGAACATTACAGGTAGGTAGAAAAAAAACGCAAGACTGAAGCCAGACCATTGTCGTGATTTTGCTACCAATTGCTTGGCAGAACTGCTTTTTTAAAAAGCTGATTGGTACTTCAAGGTGCAGTGTTTGGGCCCAACTCTAGACAAAGATAAACATTCAGGCTTCCGGGGACTGGAATCACAAGAGTGACTAGCAAAGTTCATAGGAACCGAAAGACCCTGGTGCCAATTAAAAACCATACATCCCATCACAGCAAGAAGGGAAGCTATTGAATAATTGAATAATCTCAAGCCATTCCAAAGGAGAATAAACAGATGATGGCCGGATCCCGTAGAGACTGGATGGGGCTGTGTGCATGGGAGTGCTCTATATTCTCTTCATACTTTGATTAATTATCCAGCTGTGCAACTGTCATTATCAAGGATATCTGTGAATCATGTGGCTCCGACAGTAACCAAATCTGGCTGTTCCTTTCATTTTTTTTTTCACATGGGTAAGCGCCTTGCTGTTTGGAAGTGAGTTGCCTAGTATGTCACTTGACACAAGCAAATGCTCCATTCACCACAGACAACAATGGGTCAGTCTTTAGATTGTTTTCCAGGGCATTGCCAATAGGCTTGTACTGAGGTACACCCAGCAGATGAGAGAAATATGCCCTCCCAATACATGGATGTTTCCACTAGAAGAGTTGGAAAACACCAGGCTTGAGATGAGAATGAGTGTCATTTTTAAATCTTATTTGCTTATTTGTTTAATTATTTGTCCTAGAAAACTCCACCCATCCCGTCATTCTAAAGGAGATGTGAAACCCTGTGGTGCAGGATCAATAGAGTGTTTCTCTAAAGACTACTTTAATTTTCAAAAAATCCAAACCAAAGAAAACCATTTGAAATTGTAGAATTTCCAGCTCTGTCAATGCTATCATGGGAGGAAAGAAAGGCATAGGGGAGGTGAGGGTAGGAGGCTCATAAATAATGTATCATGTCAATAGTAGCCAATTCCCTCATCTCTTGGTAGCTATGGCCAAGGTAACCACGTAAACTTGAGTGAGTCAGTTCATTTCTGTGCCCAAGTCTATCCACTAATTAAATCTGGATAGCAATGCATGTCTTCCCTACTTCCAGGAGACAGCACAATAGTAGGGAAGAAACAGAATATTCACCAATATTCCAACTGTTCCCTACATTTCCCAGCCCTCTTCTAGTTAACCAGAACTCTGTGACTAGTTCTGGCCAATAAAATGTGAGCAGAGTGATGTGAGTCACATCCAGACAAATGTAATCAAACCCTCATGAAACATTCTCTTTTCTCCTGCTCATGCTCCAAAGTGCACACCTATCTATAGGTAGTGGTCCTTCAGCCTGGGTCCCTGAGTCAAGGTGTGGAACCAAGATCCCTTGCCAGTTTACCTTGTAAATATTACCATGAGCAAGAACTAAACCTTGAGTGGTTGACCATCCCTTCTCATCTCTACCAGAGGAAATTTTATTCATCCTCCAAAGGCAATCTCAAATGCCACATCTTCTGCGGGACTTCTACAGATAGGAGTTCCCATAGCACTTTGAATCTCTATTTTTTTTAATACTAAGTAATTTGGCCTAATACTACTGAAAGTCTGTAAAGCATAGCTCAGGCTCTGTGGTCAAATGTACCAGGATTCAAATCTCAGTACCAGAATACATAGCTGGTTAGCCTTAGACAAACTATTGAACTTCTCTAAACCTCAGTGTCCCACCTTCAAATGGGGCTACAAGGAGTCTCATGAGATTTTAAATGAGATACAGGTAAGGAGTTGGCACAGGGTCTGATGTAAGACATGCATGAACCTTCAGTTTATTGTTTTTATGAGTTGGCCCTACAACCTTACAAGATTGTAAGAGCCTTATGTATGGAGGTGATATACTCATCGATTTTCTATCTTCCGCAGTACCTGGAACAGACTATTACTCATAACAGATGCCCAGTAAATGAGGAATGAATGAACTTCAAAAAAAGAATAAAATAAATCATTGAAATGATTTTTTTAAATGATAAAAATTTTCTAATGCAAAATGGAAGAAAAATGAGAGACAAAGTTTAAAAATATCGAGACAATGGAAAAATTTTAAATAAACCACGTTGATTTGGAAAATGTAGATAGATGTCATCTGTGTTTATAGGTGGCCATTTTTAGAAATGACTTTAGGTACAGAGAGCAGAGGTGATCATACTCCTCTATTTCTAGCATTTTCTTCTGGTTTTTATAATGTTTCAGTGAAATATTTATACCTTAAAACTCTTTGAGGACATATAAGGTATTAGACATAAGGGTATTCTGAATTCTTCTCAGCAAATCACCAGGCATGACCAAGATAGATTGGATATTGCTGAGTAAAGTAAAAATAATAACAAATAAAAATAAAACAGGGGTCTTGCGGGATAGGCGAGGCATTGTCAAGCTTAGAAATGTCTTTTAAGTGTCTAAAAGTGTGCCTTTTATTGGAGCAGTTTTCCACATTCCTGAAACTTCATAAACTGGTTCTCACAAAAGATGGGCTTTGGTTCATCTAAATGTTTAAGCAACAGCGACATCATGTGGCCACTCTGGTAGCTAACTAGGCTTTCTCTCCCAACCCTGAATTTCCCCAGGGAAACATGGATATGCGTGCCGCCTTCCCTTCAGGGTAAATTCATTCAAAAAACATTCAGTGAATAGAGTGTAGGTTCCCCTGCCTTGGAAAGTCACAATGATATATGTCTCTACACAGTCTTATCTAGAGGATCACCCTGTCGCTAAACTCTTAACCAGACAGCCTATTCAGAGACTTAAACTAGTCACACAGCAATCAAATCGAGTTTGTCTGACAAAACATCTTTTGAACATTACTGGGATGGACCCATTCTCTCAGCCAGTTCCAGAATCAAAGGCACATAGAGTGTGGGTGGTCTTTTCCCACTGCTGTAATAGGCCCCCCAGACCAAGCTGAGACCCTTTGTTTGGCACTCTTGTGGCCCCTGCAGTGGCGTTGCGGAATTCATCGCAAATGCAGGATTCCTAATGTCAAGTTCCTCCTGCACTCAACTGAATGCTCCATGAGGGCAGGGACAGGTGTTTTCTGCCCGTTCGTGTTTGTGCACCCTCTGCCTCCCACTGGCGGTGCTCACCCATCCCTTCACAGGTGTTTATTTAGTACTTACTGTGTGGCAGCCACTGCTGCAGGTGCTGTGGGTTTTGAGGTGAACACACAAAGTCCTTCCTCTTACGAGGCTTTCAGTCTAGTTAGAGCACTCAGGCAAAACACAAGTAAAGGGTGACAGTGCCGTGGGGAGGTGGTGGGGAGGGAGCACCGTCCATGGGGTGGGGGGGATGCTTTGTGCTGGGTGATCAGGGAAGGCTTGACTAATAAGGTGACAGCTGAGCAGAGAGACCTGAAGACAGTGAGGGAGCCAGTTGTGTGGCTAATAGGAGAACAGTTCTAGGGGATTGAGCTTGAACTTGGGAGGGAGGGAAGTAATGAGGCAGGGGTGAAGGGAGGAAGGAAGAGCTCATCGGTCACTGGACAAGGCGTGAGACGTGGGTTCTTACTCTGACCTTTCATAACTAGCTGCACAAACTCAGGCTTTCCTTCTCCGCTTTGAACCTCAGTTTCTGCACTACAAAGTGAAGAATTTGATTAGATATCACTACAAGAATGTCAATTTTAAGACTCTCTATCATGAAAAATCACAGATTGTAACCTTTCAGGCATTTGGTGCATGTAAGTATGCATGCCTCGTGTGTGTGTGTGTGTGTTTCATTTTCCAAAGCAATTCTTCTTTCAAGAGTGATCAGCCACACACATGCGCGCGCGCACACACACACACACACACACACACACCACTGCTTGCTCACTATTTAAAAGAAATTTATCTTAAGACTATGAGTCTAAAGATTGATTGGTCTCACACTAAGATGCATGCTTCTGGAGAGCTGTCATTATGTGCCCAAACCCAAGAATTGCTAAAAGATCATGCACTGTAATTTGACCCTAATCACTGTTCCGATAGAGTTAAAGGGAGCAGTTAGCTCCAAGATATCAACACCTGTTAAGTATATGACATTTTACCGAAGATGAACTCCCGATCTGGCAATCCCCTAGCTGGATGGTTTGAGAACTGTATTAATGTCTGAGGCTCTCTGGTTATACAGTGACTGCCATTTACAACACAATACAGACACACTATGCAATAACAGAGAGAGGATAAAAGCAGATTAAATGGGCTCTGGGCTTCAAATAGCGCCTTGGTAACATGCTTCCCCAACTTTCATCAACATACTCACATGTGGAGCCAAATGCTGCTGACAGGACAGAGCCTGTGTTGGACCAGCATCAAAAGGCTCATCATCAAGATTTCAGAAATCAGAAAGGCCCATCTGCCCAAAAATGTCTTCTTCACTGGACCATCATTTTGCCTTAAATGACATCATTCGAAGTTCATTCTTTGGGCTATTATTTCTAGAAAGTTCCTGCTAAAATGCAATGATGTTCCTACAGGGGGCTGCTACTCATTCTACTTTTGTGGCACTGTCACAAATGTTACAAATGCCTTACAAAGATGGGGCAAGATCAGGAGACAGTCCAGAGGATGACGGCTTGAACAGAAGTGCTAACATGGGAAGGGAGAGGAAAGGTCAGGAAGCAATGCAAATAAGAAAAAGTCAGTCTCATGTGGTGAGTTTCTATGTATGCCAGGCTCCATAGCTAGACTCTCTACACGCAGAGCACACATTTTACAGATGAGGACACTGAGTCTTGCCTGAAATCTCACAGTTGGTTGCAGAACTGGGGTTCTATCTCAAGTTCACAGAATCCCCATGGTGCCAGAGGCACTGGACACCTCACCAAAAAGGAAATATTGATAAGAAAAAGGAGAGTGATGGAGGGGGGTAGGAAGATGAAAAACTTGACTATCTTCTGTCCCAGCTTCAGACCTGAGCAGTAGAAACTTATGGGCACACCAGGGGGCAGCAGGAACCTCTGAGGCAGCCACACATTGTGTTGAACTGGATAACTGGTCATAGCACATTCTGCAACAGTGCTGTCAAGCACTAAATACAAGGTTGAATAGTGTTGTGGAAGAAGAGTGCGTTCAAATATTAGCCTCATCACTTCTTGAACGTGACACTCAACTTCTCAGAGCCTCAGCTTCTTCTTCTGTAAAATGGGGAGAATAACTACCCAGGGGGGTTTCTGAAGATAAAAAATATGAACGCGGGGCGCCTGGGTGGCGCAGTCAGTTAAGCGTCCGGCTTCAGCCAGGTCACCATCTTGCGGTCCGTGAGCTCGAGCCCTGCGTCGGGCTCTGGGCTGATGGCTCGGAGCCTGGAGCCTGTTTCCGATTCTGTGTCTCCCTCTCTCTCTGCCCCTCCCCCGTTCATGCTCTGTCTCTCTTTGTCCCCAAAATAAATAAAAAAACGTTGAAAAAAAAATTAAAAAAAAATATGAACGCTACACTGTGCCTACCACACAACACATGTATCCATACATGTGACCCATCCTTTTTCCCCTCAGAGCAAAACCAGTATACTAGGAAAAAATGAGCTCATTGCATCCAACCAACTTGCACTCTTCTTCTTGTACTTGGATTGTACCCAATCCACCCTCAGCTTCTGTGGGGCAGAAGGTCTGTAGCTGGTCATCTCATTCTCTCGAATTGTCATTTCACAGAACAACATGTGTTCGTACAATCCCCTGAGGAGGCCCGGGAAAAACAGAGCTCCTCCTGGATTACAGCATTTGTACCACCCTCAGAGAGGGCACCAGGGTACATCTGGGCACAAGGCGGGTTAAGGTCCTTTGTGAGGTTATACTACATTGAGGAATATGGGAGTGAGGGAAAGTTGAAGAGTTGAGAAAAGAAGTCAAACCTTCCCTCATTGGTTAGAGCCAAGAAATGATATAGCTGACCTTGTGACATGACGCTCACAATGAGCTCACCAGAACAAGGGCATACTTTCTCATGCTCATGAGAAAAAGTTCAAGGATCCTTGACTTGGGGGAAGGAAACAGACTGTAAGATAGCTCTCTGCTCCTGGCCCTATGTCCCACCCTCATCCCTCTCCTGTTGAGGCTGCTTATGAGTACCTTGTACATAGCAAGCCCACAATAAAATTTGATGAATGAATTCCAAATAAATTAAGTATTGGGTGGATGGATGGATGGATGAATGGATAGATGGATGGATGAATCTTAATCCACATAGTTATGGTCCGACTTTGAAACAGAGGTGTTTTTTAATTTGGCTATGTGCATAATGCTGCTAACAAAGATTTGCCCAGCGCTATGCCTCTGTTCACTAGTGTTTGGTGTGGCAGGGGGAGGACATATCCCAACATCCAAGTTAATTATTCTCATACCCTAATATCCTCCGTGCCTCAGAGCTTGACTGGATAACACAGCCCTGTCAAAAGACAGCATTCCAAAGAGAAATATGATTCCACTAATATTACTACAGAACTCCTGAAAAAAGAGAGCGTTTATTCTTGAACTTAGAGCTGGATGCATGGGTATGGGTTGCTTTATTGCTTTTTTGAATTGTCCATATAGGATCTCCATGCTCTTTTGTGTATATACTTCCAAAAAATATTAATAAAACTTTTTAAATGAAAGAAAGGTAAGGAGAGGGTTAACAACTGGCTCGAGCCTCAGCAGAAAAGAATAAATCTTTAACCTAAGGCCTCATGCCTTCACTGTGGTGGGCAGCTCCGCTGATGGCAGAAACACAGTGTGGTGCCCAGACGAACAAGTAGACAATGAAAGAAAGAGATCCTGTGATCTTTACATCCTTGGATAGTCTTGAATTCCACACAGCTGTTTCTGGACAAAGGGACATTCTGGAACTGGAGTCTTCTCCCTCAGGATTGATCTTCATGTCCTTTATTACCTAAGAGTGGCGGGTCTTTGGCGCCAATGATGAAAGCCAATTCACAAGCCGCGGTGGACAGAAAGGCTTTTTGTGATTTCCAAGTGTGCAAGGAGGCAGGCGAGGGCAGGCGCCCTGGCACTCCTGAAACCCCACTCAGATCTCGAGGGCACCGTGGAGTTCAGCTCCTCCCCGCTGACCTTAGAAGCCCTGACAAGCCACTTCAAGGAGATTACCTCGTTTCTATTTTGCAGCTTTTCTGGGTTTCCACGGGGTGGTTGTCTGGACATAACACATACTGGCAGTTCATCTTAATAGAAAGCAGAACGAAAACAGCCCGAGCAAATCCCTACCCAAAGGAATTCACAGTGGCTGCTTTCAGAGGGCCTCGGGCTCCCTTCAGCCAGACGTCCCCATGACAGAAGGATGTGTGGGGAGCACCCCCCGGGGGGCAGGGGGAGAGCCCAAAACATGTAAATTCTTCCCAAGAAGAAACAGCTTCTCCTTTGGCATCCCCACCTATGCTTTTGTGGGTCTGCAATAGTCCAACTGAAAAAAAAATTAGGAAATGAAAATTACTCATGTTAGAATTATTTTAAGTCTGATTTGATCATCGATATTTCTGTGTATTTGAAATAAACTGAACACACGGTGCAGTGACTCACGGCGGATGTGTCATCAATTTTCCCTGCTCCTCTCCCAAGCTGAGCCACTATGGTATCCACACAAACTGTGAGACAATCAAACTCTCCCAAAGAGAAATCTCTTTCTCCCATTCTCTCTTTGCCTCCCTTTACCTGTATTTCTGAATGGGGTGTATTTATTTGCTAGGGTCACTATAACAAAGTACCATAAAATGGGCAGCTTAAAAAACAGAAATTTACTGTGTCACAGTTCTGGAAGCTGGAAGTCTGAATAGGTGTCAGCGGGGCTGGATCCTCCCAAGGGGTGAAGGAAGGCTCTGCTCCAGGCCCCTCTCCTTGGTTTGGGGATGGCCATCTTCTCTCCGTGTTTGTTTACATTCTCTACCCTCTGTGTGTCTGTGCCCTAGTCTCCTCTTCTGATAAGAACACTAGTCATATCGAATTAGGACCCAACCTAATGACCTCATTTTGACTTCATCCCTCTATTTTTTTTAATGTCTATTTATTTTTGAGAGAGAGGGGTACTGGCTGGGGAAGGGCAGACACAGAGGGAGAGAGAAGCCCAAGCAGGCTCCACACTGTCAGTGCAGAGCCGCATGCGGGACTCGATCCCACGAAGACCAAGATCATGACCTGAGCCAAAATCAAGAGACGCTTAACCGACTGAGCTACCCAGGTACCCCTTGACTTCATCCCCTTAAAGACCCTATCTCCCCCTATCTCCAAATAAGGTCACATTCCGACGTATTGGGGGTTAGGACTTCAATGTATGAATTGAGGTGGACACATAATTCAACCTATAACATAGGGCTTTGTCAAAATCCCTTTTTCCAAGGGATTGACAGGTGCATTTGGGACCAAAATCACTTCTTCAAGGCTGGATGCTATAGTGAATACAGACAGGTGTATACCCAAAGCAGTCACATGCTCAAGTGGATGTACTCAACAAAACACCAAGGAAACATGTGGATTTGGTTGAAACTCCAAGAGGAATGGGAAAGACTCTTCCCAAAACAAGATAAGATATTGTTTTACAGTGCATATCAAGCCACAGAGATAACTTTACACGTCTGAGGGAAGAAGTCCATTTCCTTACTGCATGTCCTTAAGCATACTATTTTTCTTTGTTTCAACTATCTTTGTGTTCTATATATTCCATACTGACTCATAAATCCACACCTAGTGAGACAGACATTTATTCCACACCATGATTGTTTAGCAGTGCAAGGAGCATATTCTATATCCTTGAGACATCCAGGGACAAACCAGTTATGATCTCTTATCACATACTCACCAGGGGGCAGGGGAATAAAGTATGAGAAATTCCATCACTCTGATCCTTCTTCAGCTTGGCCTCTCTTTTCTGTGTGTCTTCTTTTTTTAAACTTTTTTTTTAAGTTTATTTATTTTGAGAGAGAGAGAAACAAGCAGGGGAAGGGCAGAGAGAAAGAGAGAGAGAATCCCAAGGAGGCTCCACATTGTCAGTGCAGACCCCAACATGGGGCTCAAACCCACAAACCATGAGATCGTGACCTGAGCAGAAATCAAGAGTCGGATGCTCAAGTGACTGAGCCACCCTGGCACCCCTTCTGTGTCTCTTCTTTAAGTGGTGTAATAAATGTCTGGCTAATAAATAACCATAGAGAAGCAAATGATATCAGACTCTGTGCCTTTAACTCTATTCAGCATCCAAACCAGGGCTGAAGTTCAACAGCTCATGGGCACAGTGAAGACCCTGCCCCCTGGGGGACTGCCATGCCTCGTAATGGACAAGGGGCTGTCTACACTTCAAGGTCAGCATCCAAACCAGAAAGTCGCCTGTCTTTATCTTGGTAGCACCAAGATAAAGCAGGTGGGCTTGCCTCCCTCTCTGAGGATTCTTATGGCTTTTAGTTCCTTGCTACCTAAGAAAAACTAGGGTTCATCTGAAAAAAAAAAGATAATCAGGATGATTAAAAGTGAATACTGTGTCGTCTGGAAAGAAGTTGAAGGAACTAGCCGGTAGAAGACTAGGGAGGAAATTTAAAGAACTGTCAGATCAGAGATTGCTAATTAGTACTGGTGGAGGTTATAAAGAGCCCAAGGGTCAATACAAGGTCGTTGTTACAAACTTGAGCTGTCTATACAAACTGCCCTACAAGCAGTCAGTTTCCAGTCACTGAAGTGTGGAAAATAACTCCATTACACACAAGCACAGTGTCCGTCCTAAGAGCCTAGGCTATTCACATTTGAATTCTTGCTCACCTCTTCCTAACCATGACACCTTAGATAAATTGCTTTACCTCTCTGACACACAGCCTCTAGCCCATGGTAAATCCTCAGGTGTTAACACACCCACCACCCCCCATGCTCCCCTTCCCTTAATTCTTCCCATAGAGTCACAGATACTAGAAACACTAATTTCCATTCCTCTCATTGAACAAACTGAGAGAATCCAACATCTCAGCACGAGTGTTTGACTTTGCCCCTTGCGACAGAATCCACCTGAAAATTCCTCTGGGTGACTGAGTAATAAAAAGAAGGCACAGCCTTACCACTTCTGTTCTCCCCTTTCTACTTGAAGGGAACCAGGACTTGAGCACCAGTGACCACATAAAACATTCAACTCCATTTTGCTGGTAGTTTTAACCACACGTAAATATTTCATAGAGAACATTTTTCTCTGAAACACTCTCTTATCTCATTTTTTAACAGTGAGTGACCTGAATTAATGTGGAGAGGCCAGAATAAAGAGTAGAAGAAATTAATACAAGGCAAGCTCTAGTGCTACAGCAGTTGAACGCTATTTTCTCGTCATCTATGTTAAATGTCTACACATCAGTCTCTAAACACTTCAGAGATATCACTGACTGCATGGCTGCTTACGCGTTTAAAGAAGCAGGATATATATACCCCCACACATTACTCAGTACCTCCTGGGGTAGATCAGACTGCTGTTCACAACTATTTACTCCCTGCCTTCCTCTTCTAAGGCAGGAGGATACTTCCCCACCCCTCTAGTTTGGGGTTCAGTCATGTGACTTGCTTTATCCAGTGAAATGTGGGTAGATGCAACAGGGTGCCTTTGGACAACATCTGCTTCCACCGAGTCTCTTGTTCTTCTTCCACGGCCGTGAGAAGACCATCCCATCAGACCGCTGTTGCCTCTCTGTCTGGGCCCAGAATGAATCCTCAGGAAGCAAACCTGAGCCCAAGAGCCAAACCCAGCTGGACTGCAGTGGAGCCACCTGACAGAACACAGCCCTGATCAACAGACAGGCAGATACCTGAGCAAAACGTTATGCTTCCTCCCTGCTTAAGCAAATATATTACATTCTTCTAGCCAGTACGTGTACCATATGATGCAGATTTAACTACATGATAGAGAGTACATGACTGTCATTACTCCTGATAAGTATAATCAATACGCATATGCAATGTGTGTGTGTATGTGTTTGTAAATGTGTGTGTATGCATGCAATATGATCTGTTTCTACTCACAACACTTCTGACACCAATATGTGAGGTTTCCATCCCAAGCAATTCTCTGGTTCTCTGCAGACGCCAACTGGGTGTCTTACAATGTAGTTTAATTCTGACACTAAGTATCCAGAGTTAGCATAGACCCCGCATATTAAGGGCCCAGTCCCTCAAGACCGCACCCCTCCATTTCAGACGCCGATCTCAAGAATTGGCTCCCTAGGTACCCCCACTTCTGTCCAACTTGGCTACCAGTCAAGGTTTCCACAACCAACTCCTCAGGTTCAATAGTGTGCTACGACAGCTCACAGAACTCAGACCAACACTTTACTTGTTACTGGCTTATTATAAAAGGATGCAAACGAATAGCCAGAGGAAGAGGAAGGCACACAGGGCAAGGCCCGGAAGCATCCCAAGTACAGAAACTTCCATCCATTGGAGTTTGGAGTGCCCCACCCTCCCAGCACATGGATGCATTAATCAACCTGGAAGCCCTCGGAATCCCATCATTTAGGGTTCTCACAGAGAACCCATCACACAGCATGGTTGGTTAAATCGTCGCTCATTGGCAATTAACTAGATCTCCAGCCACCCTCCCCTCCTTGGAGGTCAAGGGGTAGGGCTGAATGTTCTAGCCCTCTATCACATGTTTGGTTCTTCTGGCAATCAGCCCCCATCCTGAAGCTATCTAGGGGAACAGCAAGAGCCATCCCGTTAGCATAAACCCACATATGGCTAAAAGGGGCTTGTTATGCATAACATGAGATGCGCCTTGCATCCTTACCACTCACAAAATTATGAGTTTTCGTGCCTCTATACCAGGAACCAAGAGCAAGAACAAATATACATTCATTATTGTGTAACAATATAAATAGCTATAAATAGATCTTCTTATGAATAGGATGAAGAAGCCGTCCAGTGAGGGACAGTAGCCTGGAAAAAGAGCCACAGAAAGAAAACAGCCACCTTCGTGAGTTGTGGAAAATGATGATTAACTACAGTGAAAGAGTTAATCTGGCCCATTCTTACAATCTCCTAAAGGAGTAATGTGTGGGTCTGAGAGCCCAAGACAGAACCATGATCCAAAGCAGTTGTTGAATCATCCATTTTCTGAAGTTCCATTTTTTTCAGTGATTTTAATGGCCCTGTCGATTGGATAACTTGCACGTCAATCTAACACATGGATTTTGCAGTCATTCACCCTAGCATCCACAGTTTGGGGGAATTAAACATCAGATCTGTCATCATCATTAACATGACTGAATGTCCATGCAGAGCTTGCTATAGAATTCAGGGTCCAGCTCTGAGCCATTGCTTAACCCCTGGGCCTCAGCACTTGGGTTCCCAACCTAAGCAAATGCATTGATCCCATAACCTTCATGATGCCAGGCCCATGGGTCTCTCCCACTAACTTGTGACTAAGAAGAATATCAAACACTACCACTCTATTGTTGCTGCTGGAAAGCATACGGGTTCAAGAGGCTGGTGGGAGGCCCCAGGGGACAGAATGACTGGAAAATACTGGGACTCTCAGTGGCCATAAACGGGATGGAAAGCAGAACACACACCTGTGCAGAGCAGAGACCTTGCACCGACACAGCAGCAGGGTGTCCTTATGGGGTGGGGTGTTTGCTCAGGGTGAAAATGGCTGGCTTTAAATCCAGAGCAGGGAAGGTAGAATAAAGAGCAGTGTGATGTTTGGAAACAGAGCAAGACACTGAGAAAAGGGCAATAAGGGAGCTTCAAAACATGCTATTTAGTGACTATATTTGACTTTTGTTGTAATAAGGAGGTGTGCTAGGAAAACCAAATGGGAAAAAAAAAGCCCTCCACTATTCTGTGATAGCATATCCTGTATCTAGCTGTCGTGAAGTAAAAGGACAAGAAAAAAGGACCACTCCACAACCCTCAGTTTCCCCAGCCACAGAATACAAGTACCTTATCTAAATGTTACTCAGTGACTGACCTGTCTGAAAAGGAGGCAAATAATACACTAGAGATGTGAATATGCAGAAAAATTGTGACAACAGCAAAACAGATTCATTTTCCATTGCTGGTTAACAAATGACCACAAACATAGTGGCTTAAAACAACACCCATTAACTATCTCATAGTGCTATAGGTCCAAAGCCCAGCACACTTTGGCTAGGTTGTCTGTTCAGGGCCTCCCAAGGCTGCAGTCGAGGTGTCAGCCAGGCTGAATGCTCATCAAAAATCCACGTTCAAGCCCATTCTTGGTGTTGGCAGAATTCAGTTCCTATGGTCGCAGGAACTGAGGCGCCCATTTTCTTGCAGGCTATCCATGGGACACAGCTCTTGGTTCCTGTAGGCCATCCTTGCCTGTAGGCTGCCTGCCTGCCCCATGGCCACCCTCATCATCAAGCACATTAAATCCTCTCATGCTGCCACTCTGACTTTTCCATCTCTTGACCTTTGGATCCAGATAGAAAGGACTCCTTGATTAGGCTCACTTGGATGAGCTCCCTCTTAAGGTCAACTGATTTGGAACCTTAATTACATCTGCAAAACCCTTTTTATCATATAATGTAACACCATCAGGGGAGTAAAGTCTCATCTTATTCACAGATTCTGCACAAACTCAAGGGGAGGAGATGATACAGGGTGTGGGTCATTGGGGTGCATCTGAGAATTCTTCTTCTCAAATAGATGCTCCTGCTTTGCCCAAAGTTCTAGAGTCTTCCACCAGCCCTCAGCTTCCTAGAACCCTGGAGACTATGGTTCCATTCAGGTCCATTCAGACTTATAGCTCACTGTTTGTCCGATTCCAGTAGGACTTCCCTAGCTCAGCTAATCTGATAAATGAACAACACCAACGTGTTAGAGGGTTCAGGTATCCCTTCCTTTTGATCATCACCTCTAACTTTTTTAAAGTTTATTTATTTATTCTGAGACAGAAAGAGAGAGAGAGAGTGAGTGAGAAAGTGAGGGGGAGGACAGAGAGAGAGAAAGAGAGAGAGAGAGAGAGAGAGAGAGAGAGAATCCTAAGCAGGCTCCGCACCAGCAGTGTGGAGCCCAATGTGGGGCTCCAACTCACGAACCGTGAGATCATGACCTGAGCCAAAACCAAGAGTCTGACACTGAACTGACTGAGCCCCCCAGGCGCCCCACCTCTGACTTGTAATAAGAGCTCAGATACAGGGGAATTGAAACGGAGACTGGACCCCAAATTGGCTCTATGACACCTGCTGGAGGAAATTGTAACCTGATGTCACTTTGGCAAACTGACATCCCTCAGGTCTGGGCAGACCTGCCCTGCCTCCATGAGACTAATGTCAGGAAGTAGAGTCTATGAAGACTCCAGTTTCATTCACCTCATCCATCACCTCACCCAGCCTGGGCAACACGGTGAGCAAAGGCTTTCTATACGATACTGTCCTGCTCTGCTTCATTCACATTCACGCAGAGCAGAGACTGTTCTGACCACTCCTCAGGCTTTCAGTTTGGCTGCTCAAAAACTGGGATAGGTGTTGTACGAGCAGATGGTTTAATCTGCAAGTCAGCCTAAGGAACTTGTTTTTGGGGATAGAAGCTTCAGCCAGCATCGAGCACCTGCTTCTTGCTAAAATCCGTGCGGCAGGTTTAAAAGGGCAGCATTTGGCCATCTGTAATCCATCCACAGGCCAGGCCTATCCTCTATGTCCCAAAATAAGCCAACCCCCAAAATAAGGTGACCTCCCAGTGTCTCAACAAAAATATCTAAAAGAGAAGGTTTGGGCCAAGTTAAATGTACCAATTTTTAGGGTTGTAATTGACACAGAAAATGTGTGTTTCTTTTTTTTTTTTTTTCATTTTTTTAACCTTTATTTTTGAGAGAGACACAGATGCGAGTGAGGGAGGAACAGAGAGAGGGAGATACAGAATCCGAAGTGGGCTCCAGGCCCCGAGCTGTCAGCACGGAGCCCGATGTGGGGCTCGAACTCATGAACCATGAGATCATGACCTGAGCCGAAGTTGGACACTCAACTGACTGAGCCACCCAGGCGCCCTGAAAAATGTGTATTTCTGATGTATCATTTATAAATTTACTTTCCCACACAACTTAAAGATCACACCATATTAAATAGTGTAATTTGGGAACCTGACTTGTTTCCACTCTCACATACCATCCTAGTCAGCGAGGGCTGCCATTAACAAATTACCGTAGACTGGACGGCTTAAACAACAGCATATATTTCTCACAGTTCCATAGGCTGGGAAGTCCAAGATCAAGGTGCCAGCAGAACGGGTGTTTGGTAAAAGCCCCGTTCCCGGTTTGTAGAAGCACACCTTCTTGCTGTGTCCTTACATGGCCGAGAGCAGAGGGACGGGACGAGCTCTCATCTCTCTCTCTTCAGGGCACTTATCCCATCGTGAGGCTCCACCACCATGACCTGATCACCTCCCAAAGGCCCCCCCACCTAACGCCATTACATTGGGGGTTAGGACTTCAGCATAGGAATTTGGGAAAAACAGACATTCATTCTATAACACATACCATGAGACAATTTTATCAGGCTCTTCACATGCTGCTTCTGCATTGATGTAATCTCTACCCTAATGCCCTTTGTGTCATATATAACCTGGCTGAGTTCCTTTGACTTCGTGTTTCAGACTGACTCAGGAGATTTTATGTCACAAGGGCCCTTTAGTATAAAAATAGGCATAGCAATTGATATAACTTCTTGTTTATATTATTGGTGTACATTAGTGATCTTCACAGCATAACCATTGACTGCATGGCTCTTTAAGTGGTCTTGTAAAGGCTTTTTACAATATCGTTCAAAACTTGCAATTGTGAAGTCATTTCATTCAGGTCTCTGATCAAAGATCTCTTCTCTGAGCCCCTGGGTGGCTCAGTCAGTTAAGCGTCCAACTCTTGGTTTCAG
The DNA here is from genome assembly GCF_022079265.1 of Lynx rufus. Lineage (NCBI taxonomy): Eukaryota > Metazoa > Chordata > Mammalia > Carnivora > Felidae > Lynx > Lynx rufus. The sequence goes on from NW_025814837.1 coordinate 16,639,577, forward strand.
CTCAGGTCACAATCTCATGGTTCGTGGGTTCAAGCCCTGTGTCGGGCTCCGTGCTGGCAGCAAGGAGCCTGCTTGGGATTCTCTGTCTCCCTCTCTCTCTGCCCCTCCCCAGCGTAAGTGCTCTCTCTCTCTCTCTCTCTCTCTCTCCCTCTCTCAAAATAAATAAATAAACATTTTAAAAAAAGATCTCTTCTCAGAGGCAATTTCCTTGACCACCCTTTCTAAACAACACCTTCTTCCACCAGCTACCCACTTCACCTGCTGTATTTTTCTCCATAAAATTCATCTTCCAAGATCTTGTGTTCTCCATGAGGCAGAAATCTTGTTTCTTTTATTGCCATCTATCTCCACTTTCTTACAACAATGTCTGTTACATACAGGAGCTGATACTTCCTGATATTTCCAGGAATGATCACTAAATTATGTTAAATTACACTAAATTGTATTATATATATCTGGTTTTGCCATTTAGGTGTAAAACTTCATATACATTTTATATATGAAATTATACGTATCATATAAATAAATATGAATACATAAAATTATAAATATATATATCCATTAAGTAACATCTATAGCATGTAAAACTATCATTGATTAAGGTCCTTTTAGGTTAATATGCATTCTCTAAAGGATACTTTCATAGAAAAGTATTAAATTTTATGCAGCCATTGAGAGAGCATCCTGTAATATAACAGAAGAGTAAGGGGTCAGTTTCTGGAAGGAGTGTCTCGTCTTATCTGGGGCCCATATGTAGGACAAGACCAGTCATTTCCAGCCATGGAAAATCCCTTCCCCTGTCCTCTCTTCTATCCAAGTTCTGCTTCCTCAGCTTTCATGACCATATCTCTATAAACAGCCCTGTCATGATTGTTTTATGCACCTGTTCCCTAAACACAAAAGCCCTCTGCTGGCCTTTGTCCAGTCTTGTGCTCTTTTTAATTTGTTTTATATACAGATTTCTTCACCTTCTTAACTTCCTGACAGACTTCCATTCTCCTAAAGTCTGATTTCTGGCTTCCATGCTGTTCCCAGGCACTTTCCCTTACTCCTGCCCACCAGGGAACACATTCCTTGACCCCATCCTACCCTCACCTCTGAGTATCACTATTATTTTGATGCATTGCTGGGTCCCACCACCCTACATGAATGCAGATCCCTTGAGAAAGTAAACACAGCAATGTACACACATGAAAAGATGATGGGAGGGACATCCACACATCAAGAGAAATGCTGACTGTCACACAACACAGGGATCACGTCTCGAGAAGCAGAAGTCCCGAAGAACCGGTGAGAGGGGACTGTCGCCATCAACATAGATGTCGCCAAGCGACACAAGCCCAGACTTCGGAAAGAGCCTGTGTGACCTGTGATGTTAATCCACCGACTCCTGTGAAGGAACCAGCTAGAATGTGTGAGCCGCAGTAGTCCATTGTTCAGATTGTTGTGTGTTCACACCAGCGGTAGGGAGATGGGAAGCGGCAGACCTCAGGGGTCCCCACAAGGCAACAAAGGGTCCTGAACTTTATGGAGGTTGAGACTAGGGGGAAAAGGGAGGATTAAGCAACACATCCCCAAAAAGCCATGGCCCCTAATTATCCACTTCCTAAAGTTCTGTAGTTTCTCACGGACCCTCCATAAAGTTAATCCAACTGACTCTTGCATAGAGAATAAAAATTCTTCTCTGGCCCCTCAAAAACTCGCTGAGAAGGTCAGGAGAAATAGACATCACTCTCTCCTGTGCTTTGGAGGAGGGGACAGATCCCTGCCGATGGAAAAGAATTCAACAGTGCTGAGAAAGAGAGGGGGTCAAAACAAACAGCCCCACTTCCTCTGAGAAGCTTTTCTTTTGTTTCCCGGTTTGTGATTGCATGAAAAACATCCTGAAGCGTCCTTTGTTTGGTTTCCCCTCTGCTCAGGTTCTGTTCTGTAATACAAGCAGACAGCTGTGGTTATAGGGAATGAAAATATTCTCGGTCAGTTTTTTTCTCCCTCTCAAGTTTTTGTGTGATGAATTGCCTGAGCAATTTGTGTGCAAGAATTTTTTTCTGGAAAAACTTGAGAAAAATCCCCACTGGCACATTTCTACCACATCTAAAATGGCACATATGCTTGCTCAGCAACTATCACTATTTTAATAAAAATATTGCCGTTTTTAGGCATTTTTACAATTACATACAGATAGTAATCTCTTCGTCCTTATGTCTCTCTCTTTTTTTCTTCTGGTAAAATTGTTAAGGAAGAAATCTGTTCAGAGATAGTTTTCCCTTACTCAGGCACACATATGAATTGGTGATGAAGCCAGTACCACAGATTATGTGTGGAGTTAGAAATATGTTATAGTCAGTGATTTACAGTCTCATGACAACATAATTTATACAAGGAGAGATGCTAATTTCCATGCATCCTGATTTATTTCATTAATAACTCTTACAGGCAGTATATTCTGTTATTACCGAACTTATTTTAGATCAGTAAGTTTTCAAATTGGCTTATGACCAATTCATAAAAATACTGAGAGTAATCAGATATGTAATAAATTGTTCCATAGAGTAAGATATAACTACTATGTAACAGTATATTGAGATGATATTGGTTTTAATCAGCTACCCAAAAAAGGGAAAATTTATACCATTCTCTGTTTAATTTAGATTATAAAATTCACTAGGGAAATCAAGGAATCGGATAGCTGATAGGAGTTCTTAATAGCAATTGCAGTAAAACACATTTCACTGCTTGAAATTTGTGAGCCTCAATTAATCATGGGCTCAAATAGTTTTTAAAAGTGTTTTATAATCCAAATATTACTATCTCAGTAAGACACTCCAGTGTGTTTATTAATCCATATCTACTTGCATACCCTCCTTGACCTTCAGTCACATGCCTTCCAGCTCAGCAGGCTTCGAGCAAGATGCCAAAACTCCTGCTCTGTCTAATTGCATGATTTTCAGTTACTCTACTCTATTTCTTCCCCAAGAAGCTTTAAGAAAAAATAATCCCTCGCCAGTTTAGTCTCCCTTGCTAATGACAATAGACTATACATTCATTACATGCTTGGGATTTTAGAGTCTTTTCTTTTAACCTTCTTCTTTAAAAAATCACCTTCCCAGTCCCTACCCCTTTCTGTTTTCTAAAATAAGACAACATCTTTATTAAACTCCTCAGGATAGATGGGGGTCTGTTCTCCGGAGAAGAAGATGCAAAATTCTCTCCTGTGAGCTATTCCACTGAGTAATCCCCATCTTCCCCATATCCCTATAACCTCCTCTAAGAGGACAGGTCTCTACCCTGTCTATCAAGCCTCCCCTCCCCACCCCCACCCCCGTACCCAGAACATGCACAGTACTTTAGCAGGTGAGCAAATACGTCCCCTAAACCCCTTGTTCTGCCATTTTAGACCATTTTATTTTGTTTACCTTCAGTAGAGAGGGAGACAAACTCTCCAGAGATTCAACAAATACACATTGGGATGTGGTATGGTGCATCTTTTAAAACACATCGCTGGAGACTGAAGACATTCCAAATTCTTCATCCTGGCAGGCAAGGCTCTCTACCCTCCAGCCTCGCCTGCCACTTCTGGTCTGGCACATGGCCTTTCCTTCCATCTGACTTCAGCTTATCTAATTAGCTGTTTCCACAACACATCGGGCACATTTCCTTCCCTGACCGCTTTGCCTGCACGGTTCTCTCAACCCGGAATGGCTTCTCAGACACTTTGTCCATCAAAACACCGGTGGGCCGTAAACCCAGGGAGGCACCAGCACGAACTTGCATGTCAGATGAACAGAGTGGCGGTAGACCAATTACTTACATTTTCTGTACACTTGTATCCTCAACAGTAGAATGCAGGTAACCTGGATACGAAATAGCCCTACCATGTGTGTAGCAAAGGAAAGAACCAGAACCATTTGGCAAAGCATTAATGACCATCGCGTCCAATAATTCATGAACTTCTTAAGCAGAACATTAAACAGAAAAGAGATCTTAAATATCTGTTATCCTTGACAGCTCCAGAGGGTTTTATACACCGTAGTCACAGATAAATGAAAAATGAACAAATGAATGAATGAGTCAATGCAGAAGAAAAAAGAGAAAAGAGGCAAAAGCAGCATTGGAAAATGCAGAGGAGCAAAATAGGAGAGCGTTTATAATTTCGGGTCCCTAATGCTGTTTCTGTAGGTGTATTTGAGGCAGATTTTCCCTGTTGGGGAAACCTCAGTGATGTTTAGCTACAATATTCTTAAAGACATGATATAGAGTCTCACTGTGGGGCAAAGGTTAACCCTGTATACAGCAGGAAAATGCTTCTGGGTATAAGCCAGAGAGCCAGACGGGGGAATTTTGTCTTTCCAGCTGTGGAGGAAGTTAACATTCCCAACCCTAGGGTCTTCCATAGAAACAAAATTAATCGGTTCCTTACTAAGTATGTCCTGAACTCCAACAGGAAGACACCTTCTATCTGGCCTCCAATTCTTGCCTTCACTTGCATTTGCTCAACTTTGAGTAAAGCACTGTCCTGCCCTAGCATGCTTTTTCAACATGCAAAGGTAAAGCCTTGTGTCATTGACACTTCCACGAAAAGAAGTTAAGAAATCTACAACCTCCACACCAAAAGAAATTATGAGTGGTAAGAGAACAAGCATGCCAGGATCTAGATAAAAGGAGGAGAAATAAAACACAGCAAGATGTTCTCATCAACCCTCGCGCCTGAACTGCTGCTTCTAAGCAGGTGACACCCACAGCTTACATTTGCCCTCTCTTCTGGCAGATGTGCCTCGCTCCTCATGGCACCTCTGCTTGGATGTCCCTCAGTCACTTTCAGTTCAACAAGTTCAGAGCTGAACTTAGCCATGTCCCTTCCTGACACATCCTATCCCACCACCACATAGACCAGTCCTGTTCTCCCTTAAAGTCCCAGCATACACGCCATCTTTTCAATGAGGCTCTTCATTTGGAAATAATCTCTCTCTTTTGAAACACCGTTGCCTTTCACTTGTATCTTGGCAGTCGCTGTCACTCTCTATCTTGTACTTTAATGATGGAGGTTCTTTCTCCTCATTTGGACTGTAACATCTTTTATACGTTCATGAATTCTCTGACAAAGTCTACACAGTGTTTTCTACATGGACATGTTAGTTGCATTTATCAATGAATCAATCAGTCAAAGGTAAAGAGAAAAATGTTGGACAAGAAAAGCCTCCCTCATGTCATAATTAAGATTTACAGGGGCGCCTGGGTGGTTCAGTCGGTTAGGCGTCCGACTTCAGCTCAGGTCATGATCTCACGATCCGTGAGTTCGAGCCCCGTGTCGGGCTCTGTGCTGACAGCTCAGAGCCTGGAGCCCTTCTCAGATTCTGTGTCTCCCTCTCTCTCTGCCCCTCCCCTGTTCATGCTCTGTCTCTCTCTGTCTCAAAAATAAATGAACGTTAAAAAAAAAAAAAGATTTACAAACAAAATGCCTCAGACCCATTTTGAAACCTTATGTCTATATTATGATCCCATAGAATGTTGCTGCATCCAGGGAATGATCAAGCTATTAACCTGAAAGATATGTTTAAAAATCACCTAGTCCAGGGGCGCCTGGGTGGCGCAGTCGGTTAAGCGTCCGACTTCGGCCAGGTCACGATCTCGCGGTCCGTGAGTTTGAGCCCCGCGTCAGGCTCTGGGCGGATGGCTCAGAGCCTGGAGCCTGTTTCCGATTCTGTGTCTCCCTCTCTCTCTGCCCCTCCCCCGTTCATGCTCTGTCTCTCTCTGTCCCACAAATAAATAAACGTTGAAAAAAAAAATCACCTAGTCCAGAGGTATTGTAAAACTTTTAAAGTCACTAGATAGATAGATAGATAGATATAAAAATTGAATTGCACAAACTTGATCAAGAGATAAAGTTTTAAATATAAATATATATACACTATGCACACATAACAAATAATAGGAAATTAATACCAGCTTAAAGTTAATAATTAGTATAAGGTGAACTGAATTTTCAGATTCATTTATTTGTTTATTTAATGAGCACTTCTATAGTATTTAGTGCATTCCAGGCACTGTTCTAAATGCATTAGAAATATTAAATAATTTTTGTTGCAACAATGCTAAGAAGTAAGTATTATTATCCCCATTTTATAGATGAGAAAACAGGCACAGAGAGTATATAACTTCCCCCAGGTCACATGACTAATGAATCATAGAGTTAAGATTCAAATTCAGACTATCTGACTCCAGCGTCCATGCTCAAAACCAACAAAACAGCTTCCTTGTTAACTGTCATTATTGTTATTGTTAGAAAAATAATAAAATGCTACTGTAAATGTTATTTCCTTTTTCCTCTGGATGATAGACAAAGAGTTGGATTCAAAATTTATGGCTGCAGGGGCGTCTGGGTGGCTCAGTCAGTTGGGCTCAGGTCATGATCTCACAGTCTGTGAGTTTGAGCCCCGCATCGGGCTCTGTGCTGACAGCTCAGAGCCTGGAGCCTGCTTCAGATTCTGTGTCTCCCTCTCTCTCTGCCCCTTCCCTGCTTTGCTCTCTGTCTCTCTCTCTCTCTCTCAAAAACAAGAAACATTTAAAAAAATGTTTTTTAAATGTATGGCTGCAGATGACAACATTTATACTCAATTTACTACTGTAATACTCAATCATTCTTGATTGAAGCTTTATGAGCCAGATAGTAGAAAGGAATTAGGTTAAGAAATTATTTCATTACTATCCTTATAATTTAGAAGAACATTCACAAATTCATAAATATCTTTAAAGTAACTCATGAATCTTTGTCAAGTTTCTCTAGAAACCAAGAGTTCCACAAAACACTGAATAATGTTACTGATCAATTCTGCTGTTTCAAGGCCAACAATCTCTAAATTATCATGGGAAGATTTGTGACCAACTTAGGGCCAGGACCATGTCTTGTATGTCTCTGTATCTCAGTATACCTAGAATAGCACATGGCATCTTATGAGCTCATCGTGTTTCTTGAATTGTATTTAACAACTTTTTTTCTATGTGTTCTAAGTCTCTACAAAAATCCCAATGTAGCACTAGTGAATGTCTGAAAAAAAATCCCTAAGGACAGGAAAGAAAGCAGAATCCAAAGCCAGTGAAATCTCATAGCAAGGGAGGTTTACTGCCAAGGATAGGGGATTCTCCTTCCCTGTGGCGAGCCACACAGCAAGCATACCTCAGCCAACCACAGTATCACAAGCCTCTCATTGCTGACCAGCAAAAGCCAAATGGTCATACACTTGGCAAGAGAAGAACAAATGTCTGGGACAAGGATAGAGTCCATATCTTATCAGTGATTACAGGAAGTGTCCTAGAGGGATATCTCTTAGGTACCACATTGGAGGTGAGGGGCAGGCAGAGAGGAGTATGTATCTCAGCAGGCATAAATTCCCCAAAGAAAGACCATCTCACCAGTGTGGGGGTGTGGGGAGTGGGTGGGTATGTGTGAGAGAGAGAGAAAGAAAGATAGAGAAAGGGGTAGAGAGAGAGGGAGAGAAAGAAGGAGAAAGAGAGGGGCAGCGAAAGAGAGAGAAAGAGACAGAAAGCTAGAGACAGATGGGAAAAGGGAAGGGAAGGGAGAAGATAAAGAGCACAACCCATCTAGATGACAAACATCTGGGGTCCTGGGATGCCCATGCCTCTACTCCATCCAGAAGTGACTTCCCTCATACATTGTTGAGGATGAGCTCTACAAGTAGTCATTCGTAGACACTTCCGCAATGAAAGGGGCCTCAACATTCATCCAAACCTTTTTTACACATGTAGGACAAGAACCCACTGCCCAGGGAAGATGGGAAGACTAGGACCCATGTAGTTTGATCCAAGTGAAGCCCCTTTTCTCTGTTATACTTCATCTTTTGTTTAAAAGCAAACACTCTTGGGGCACCTGGGTGGTTCAGTCAGTTAAGCGTCCAACTCTTGATTTTGGCTCAGGTCATGATCCCACGGTTTGTGAGATAGACCCCTGTGTCAAGTTCTGCTCTGACAATGCAGAGCCTGCTTGGGGTTCTCCCTCTCCCTCTCTCTCTCTGCCCCTCCCCCTCTCAAAAATAAATAAATAAACTTTAAAAAATAAATAAATAAAATCAAACACTATTGACAGAAGGACCTTAAGCATTATCCATCATTCACGTGCAGTATTTCTTAAGCCTCGGTCGTTTTCCTACCTCCTTTCCAATTTTTGCTCCGTCTGTATACAATGTGTCCTACTCATTACCTATTAGTTTTTTCTAAATTCATGTTTAAATTTTTAATGTTTACTTAATTTATCTTGTCAGAGAGAGCAATACAGCATGAGCAGGGGAGGGGCAGAGAGAGGGAGAGAGAAAGAATCCCAAGCAGGCTCTGTGACATCAGCACAGAGCCTGACATGGGGCTCAAACTTACGAACCATGAGATCATGACCTGAGCCAAAATCAAGAGTCAGACTCTTAACCAATTGGCCACCCAAGTGCCCCAAAATTTATGTTTAAACTTTTAATCTTCAGCAGAAATTGCCAACTATCCCCTAGTTTCCATTCTGCCCTTCTGCACCCCTGAGTTCTGGCTTGCAGAAGGGCACAGCCATGTAACAACAGAATGTAAGCAGAAGTAACATATGCAACTTCCACTTATTTAGAGGAATAAAGTTCTTTGCCATGAAGTTCCTTTCTCCCCCTTCTAAAAAGCTAGAAACAGTGATGTTCAATCCCTCAGCGGAGAACAATGCCATAGAGGATGACAAGTGACATCATGCAAGAAATCCAGGACTCTAAACAGGTTCATGGACCCAAGTTCAAGATAAGTACACTGAAGGTAACTTCTCTTTTACTTAAGATACTGTATTTCGGGGGCACCTGGGTGGCTCAGTCAGTTAAGCATTCAACTCTTGACTTTGTCTCAGGTTGTGACCTGAGCCAAAATCAAGAGTCAGATGCTAAGCTGACTGAGCCACCTAGGCACCCTGCTACTGTAGCAAATTAATTGAACCCAAGGAGGGGGTCATGGGAGCCTCAGTTTTGTGGTTTTTTTAATTTAATGTTTATTTATTTTTGAGAGAAAGAGACAGAGCATGAACAGGGGAGGAGCAGAGAGAGAGGGAGACACAGAATCCGAAGCAGGCTCCAGGCTCTGAGCTGTCAGCACAGAGCCCCATGGCAGGGCTTGAACTCACGAACTGTGAGATTATGACCTGAGCCGAAGTCGGACGCTTAACCAACTGAGCCACCCAGGCACCCCAGTTCTTTTTTTTTAAGTTTATTTATTTATTTTGAGAGACAAAACATGAGCTGGGGAGGAACAGAGAGAGGGAGAGAGAGAGAGAGAGAGAGAGAGAGAGGATCGCAAGCAAGCTCCACACTGTCAGCGTGGAGTCTGATGCAGGGTTTGACCTCACTAACCATGAGATCATGACCTGAGCCAAAATCAAGAGTCAGATGCTCAACTGACTGAGTCATGCTGGTGCCTCATTAGTTCTATAGCCAGTTGGTTGAAAGCACAGGTGACAACCTGGACTTGTGATTGGTGTCTGAGTGGGGGGACGGGCCGTCTTGTAGGACTGAGCCCTTAACCTGTGGGATCTGATGGTATCTCCACTTACATAGTGTGAGAATTGAGTTAATTGCTTAATGGTGGGGGGGGGGAACCACATTGGACTTTGTTATGGCATTTTAGCAATTACCCTACCTAAAACATCCTATACAATGATATCCATGACAAATCAGGATTTTATTTAATCTTTTTGCAAAATACAATAAATTATATAACTGTTTCAATGAAAAATAGCTCAAATATCAGCTAAACCTCATTCCTATAGCACAGAAGCATGAACGTCTAACTTGAAGAAAGACTGATACAAGGAAAGCAAGCACAGGTTTTGATTCGAATAAATGGCAAGGGCGCATAGGCATTGACAGAAGGGAAAGGAATACTAGACAAATGACAGCTAAGTTCCCAAGAATTAACCTTTGCCTTCTTCATCATCTAGGCTTGGGCAAGTCTGGGTTCTGCTGCACCGTCCAGGGAAGAGGGAAGGCTAAGGACTCACAAGCCACCCCAGCCTCATCTCCTTCTATAAGAAGAATCCCAGTCACAGCAGGGACACAGACCTCCCTCATCACCATCCCCAGCAACCACCCAAGATGGAGGTTGATAGAAGTGGGTGCCATTTTAGAAGGCTGTAGTTGTACAAGAGAATCTGGGCAGCTTCAGCCACTTCTCCTGCCCTGATTCTCTTGCCCTGTGCAAACCAAGGAAAAAAGCACAGTATTCAAGGAACCAAATGAGAAAGGCAATACCATCTGTATTTGCAAAGAAAGGCAACTCTTCTGTGTGTTTTTCATGTTGGGCTTTCCCCCCTCCTGCTCCCCTTCCCCAGGTAGCCTTTTTCCCCCAGGGGATGGGCATGAGAGGATACAGATTGGAAACACATGTGCCAGAAACCCACCTCTCCTTGACCTACAGCATGCCCACTGCCACTACCCCACATGGCCTCTCCTTTAACTTCAGTGTGTCTTGAAACATAAAAATGCTGCTTTGCCTGAGGCCATCTTGGAAGCAGAAGAAAATGAGTTTTTAAACTAATTTTCGGAAAACGATATTCATCATGTTAGCTTCCCATCTGGAATTATTTAAAAAAAAAAAAAAAACATACAATGGCAGGCTTTGCCTTCATCTCTATCGTTACATTTGACCCCTGCACTGAGGCAGAACAGAATCGAGTCAAATAACTTTGTATCCTTTTCCTTAGAAGATGATTGTACAAGGCTTCCCCCCCCCGCCCCCCCGCCCCCCCGCCACCAAGAAGCACTTCCTTGAAGTATCCTTCAAGGCACTGTCAGTACAGAGACCCTGGATTTTCCTCCTCAGACCACACTCACTCATCAGAGTGAACACATCAAAGTGAAATTGTTGAGTAACTACATTCACGTGTACAGGAAGGAAAATCTCATAATTTAGCTCCGAGTTAAACAAGTAGACTAGAAAACAAATCACTGTGATGGTCGTAGACTTAAAAGTTGGCATACCTAGCTGTGCACTGAAGAGATGTTTCAACCCCAGGCAAGTTAATACACATCTCTGAGCTCAAATTTCATACTCTAGGACCAGATGGTGACACCTTTCACGTACGGTCGGTGGGAAAATTAAATGGGATGACATATAAAAACCTGAATAACACAATGCCTGGCAGTACTCCATAAAGGCAAGTTACCTCTTTCTGTCTTTTCCCTTCCGCCTAAAACAAGCTGATACATTAAATGGCTTCAAGAAGAAGTATCAGGGGGAGATTTTGATTTTGTTCTTTATATTTTTTTATATTTTCCCAAAACCCAATACTGAACATGTATTGCTTTCCTGAAGAAGAAAAAAAAGTTATTTACAAAGATAGCAACATGGAATCTGTATAAAGAAACCTACTCGGGGCACCTAGGTGGCTCAGTCGGTTGTGTGTCCAACTTCGGCTCAGGTCATGATCTCACGGTTTGTGAGTTCAAACCCCATGTGGGGCTCTGTGCTGACAGCTCAGAGCTGGAGCCTGCTTCAGATTCTGTGTTCTCCCTCTCTCTCTCTCTGCCCCTCCCCCACTCATGCTCTGTCTCTCTCTCAAAAGCAAATAAACATTAAAAAAACAAAAAAAGAAAAGGAAGAAATCTACTTGTCTCCACTGCCTAAATTCATATACTTTGTGTTTATTTTTTTCCTTTCCAAACCAAACTTCAAACCACCTCCTAACTTGGAGTAAATGATTTTTCAATTGACAAAAAAGATAAAGAAGTGCATCATAACAATGATGAAAGCAAGCTCTTCTATTTGTTCTTACCTCATTATGTAAAATAAATATAAGCAGCAGCTAAAGTGTTATCATTAACTATAAATGCAGTACTTTTTTCACTACAGGATAGAACGATGCTTTGGGGTGTAGAATAGAGCAAGCAATTTGAAATTATTCATTATTCAATTATATCTAAGTGTGTTATGATATTTAAACATTTCACCACCTTAACATGGTTTTTTAATATTCTGATAAATGGTAATAGTAGTTGGTAAACTACAAACAGATGCAGAATTACTCTTTCCTGGAAGTCCAACAACCTTAATACATACAAACCAGCATCCAGGCATGAAAAGCAGGATTTCAGTACAGCACTGCATCTGGAAGACACAAAGTATCTGGCCTTTACTGGCATCGTTGTCTGTGGTTTTACTACATTAAAATGGGAATGGGATTGGGGCGCCTGGGTGGCGCAGTCGGTTAAGCGTCCGACTTCGCCAGGTCACGATCTCGCGATCCGGGAGTTCGAGCCCCGCGTCAGGCTCTGGGCTGATGGCTCAGAGCCTGGAGCCTGTTTCCGATTCTGTGTCTCCCTCTCTCTCTGCCCCTCCCCCGTTCATGCTCTGTCTCTCTCTGTCCCGAAAATAAATAAACGTTGAAAAAAAAAATTTTTTTAAATAAAAAAATAAAATAAAATAAAATGGGAATGGGATGAATTTGGTCAGCATTTGATCCTGTTCTGCTACTCTACAGAACCTGTTTCATAGACACTATGTTATGAGCGAGACGCTGATCGTAAATAATCTATACTCTGTATCACGAGTATTGGTGTATTTCTGACTGTTATCATAATTAACTGAAATTATTATCTCCCAACTATTATACTTTGTTGTCTTATATTTGGAGGTAGATTGGTTATATTTCTTTTTTTTTTTAATGTTTATTTATTTTTCAGAGAAACAGAGCATGAGCAGGGGAATGGCAGAGAGAGGGAGACACAGAATCTGAAGAAGGCTCCAGGCTCTGAGCTGTCAGCACAAAGACCGACGTGGGGCTTGAACTCACCAGCCGTGAGATCGTGACTTGAGCTGAAGTTGATGCTTAGCCAACTGAGCCACTCAGGCACCCCATAGATTGGTTATATTTCAACTTAATTCCTTTTAAATACAGCTTTAGGAAATTAAAATAAAAATGCACCAAAACCAAATGGGATTTATCCCAGTAATGCAAGGAGAGAGTTCAATATAGGAAATAATTAATATAATGAACCATTTCAATAAAACAAGGAAAATGATAAAATTATATCATGAATTCTGAAAATACATTTGATAACACTCAGCATCTATCACTGATAAAAACTCCTAATACTCATAGGAACATCACTTCCTTACAGTGTGTTCAGTACTACCCCTGCCCTGAGCCCCATGCTTTACAGTCCACCCCCACCCTTCCACTGCTGGACCATCCTTAGAGCACCCAGGACCACAGAATTTCCTGTTCAAATGTCCCCAAGCCTGGTGACATCTGGGACAGCACTATCTCTTTTCTAGTTCATCGTCCAGTGGGCAGACCATCCCCACACAGACATCCCCATTCACACTCCAGGCCCTGGTGAAGACCAAAGAATGGGCATTTATGACACAGGGTGCCAACAGAGCTCAGAAGTTCGGCTGGGGTAACCTAACACATAAGCAGACCATGAGCCCTCTCCATCTGGGTTAAAGCTGGAAGGGACAAAAAGCTAAAAGTGCTAAATTTCCCCACACTGCTACATTTCAGCACAAACTCTGAAGAGTCCTGAAATTCTGTGTTTGAATCTGGCTTCCAGATCTTTATAAATATATCATGTTTTTCATGATAAATAATTATTTTACTTAACAGGTTTTGGCTTGATTAATAACTATAAAATGTTTACAGATTTGTTATGTCAGTTTTCATTTTGGGTCTTGTCCCAGTTCTCATAAAAATCAGGGCACACCAGTGTGGCATAGTGTAGCATTATAAGAGTAGGGTTTTATCTTGAGCCCAAAACTAGGATCATGCACAATGAGGAAAAAACAAAAAACAATTAATCCTTTTAAAGAAGAAGCAAAAGGGGCGCCTGGGTGGCGCAGTCGGTTAAGCGTCCGACTTCAGCCAGGTCACGATCTCGCGGTCCGGGAGTTCGAGCCCCGCGTCGGGCTCTGGGCTGATGGCTCAGAGCCTGGAGCCTGTTTCAGATTCTGTGTCTCCCTCTCTCTCTGCCCCTCGCCCGTTCATGCTCTGTCTCTCTCTGTCCCAAAAATAAATAAACGTTGAAAAAAAAAATTAAAAAAAAAAAATAAAGAAGAAGCAAAATGACAATATCCATTTTCACGACCTGGGGACATTTTTCAATAGGAATTAGCTAAAACAATTAGATAAGATAAAGACATTACAGACAAACAATTGATAAGGAAAAGCAAAATATCAGTATTTGGAGATGATATAAATGTCTGACTAGAAAACCTAAAAGAGGGGCGCCTGGGTGGCTCAGTTGGTTAAAAGTGTCCAACTTCAGCTCAGGTCATGATCTTGCAGTTCATGAGTTCGAGCCCCACATCAGGCTCCGTGCTGACAGCTCAGAGCCTGTGGCCTGCTTCAGATTCTATGTCTCTCTCTCTCTCTCTCTCTGCCCCTTCCCCATTTGCGCTCTCTCTTTCTCTCAAAAATAAATAAACATTTTAAAAAATTTATTAAAAAGAAAACTTAAAAGACTCAAATGGAAAAAAATATTAGAAATAATTTTTAGTTTGTTAAGTTGACTTGTAACAAAATCAATATACAAAATTCAATAACTTCAGCCAATTAATAAATATAAGAAAAAATATATTTGTAACTGCAACAAAATGTAAAATATATACACCCAAGGGTAATTTTTAAATTTGTGACACCTCAAAATTTGCTTTATAGGTAAATAAATAAACTTACAAGAATGGTCATAACAATCCTGAAAAAGAATAATAATTAAGGAAACTGGCTTATTAGATATTAAAATCTATTATAAAGCAATAGTAATTAAAATAGCATGATATTTTCTCCATAAAGAAGCAGGGTAATGAAACAAAAGAGAGTATCCAGACATGGACCAAAATGATCTAGAAATCTAGTACATGATAAAGGAGTCATTTCAAATCAATGGAGAAATAATAGGTTTTTCAATGATTTTGGAATATCTCATTGCAACAGCTATCTGGGGGGTGGAGGTAAAGTAGGGCCTCTGTAGATTCCTAACTTTATTCTTTTTATTTTTTTTAAGTGTTTATTTATTTCTGAGAGAGAGAAAGAGAGAGAGAGAGAGTGGGAGGGGCAGAGAATCCAAAGTGGGCTCCACAATGACAGCAGCAAGCCTGATGCGGGGCTCACACCCACGAACCCTGAGATCATGACCCCAGCAAAAGTCAGACGCCCAATTGACTGAGCCACCCAGGCGCCCTTAAACTCCTAACTTTAAAGTAAGTCTCAGAAATATGAAATATGTTGATGTCTAAAATTAAGCTATAATTTAAAAAAATACTAGAAAAACATGGGGATTTTTGTATTGGCTTGGAGTGGGAAGGTCTTTCTAAGCAAGACAGAAAGGCTCAATGCATAAAAGAAAACAATAAAAATTCTCACTACGTAAAACAATAAAATTTAGCACAGGAAACAAATAATAAAGTCAAACACACACATGTAATTTAACAAGGTTTTTTTAAAGAAAATGAAAAAAAAGTTTGCAACACAAATGACAAGGAATTAATCTCTCCAATATACAAACTTATATAATGAATACATTAAGAAAAATAACAATTTAATAGAGAAAGAAAGAGGTAAAGAATATGCAGAGAACATTCACAGAAAAATTTTTAAATGTAATTCAATCATAAATATAAATAAACACAACTATAATGAAATAAAAATGTTTAGCCTCCCATCCTAGCAGATCAAAATTCAATAATAAACCAGTGATTCATGTAGCGTGTACATTGGCACTCTCTCACTGAGTCCACAATTCCAGCTCTAGAAATTCATCCTGAAGATATGCTTAGCATATGAGTGTGAAAACCTATGTAAAAGCGTATTCGGTGTGGCATTAGTAGTAGTGGTGAAATAAGAAAACAATGTCAGTGACCATCACCCACAGGACAGTTAAATACACATTGATACCTTTATCCAACGTGCCCACTTTGTAGAATGGTTACTGAAAATGTATGAATATAGAACTAACTATCTTTAAGATATACTGCAAGCAAAAAAAGAGTAAAGAGCATTTTGAGCAATATATATAGGATGCTTCCGTGTGTGTGTGTGTGTGTGTGTGTGTGCGTTTATGTATATTTGTAGATAGAGAGAATACATCTACTTCCTAAGAAACTCACAGCAATCACCTTGGGAGAAGACTGAGACTAAGGCCAGGGATGGAGTAAGGCTTCTTTCTTCCTGTTCTTGTATGTATTGTTTTTCTTATTATATGCACAGATTCCCCTTCCAAAAAAATTAAAATATTAAGATATTTTAAAACATTTCATGCCAAAAATAAAAGCATCAAAAGAAAAAATGCGTAAATCAGACTTCATCAAAATTACCAACTAGTGTGTTGCAAATGATCCTATCAAAAAAGCAAGAAGACCCCCAAAATGAGAGAAAATATTTTCAGATCATGAGATCATACTATAAGATCTACTATAAGATCATACTATAAGAGGAGCACCTGGGTGGCTCCTCTGACTTCAGCTCAGGTCATGATCTCACGGTTTGTGAGTTTGGGCCCCACATCAGGCTCTGCACTGACAGCTCAGAGCCTGGAGCCTGCTTCAGATTCTGTGTCTCCCTCTCACTCTGCCCCTCCTCTGCTCACGCTCTGTGTTTCTCTCTCTCTCAAAAATAAACATTTTTAAAAATTATATGAAATGTCCAGAATAGATATACCTAGAGACAAAGAAGATAGATTAATGGTTGCTGGAGGCTGGAGGAGGGGCTTGGGGGACAGGAAATGGGACAAGACTGCTAATGAGTGTGTGGTTTCTTTTGGGGGTGATGAAAATATTCTAAACTTAGATTGCAGTGATCATTGCACAATTCCATGAATATACTAAAAAACATTGACTTGTACATTTTAAATGGGTGAATTTTATAGTATGTAACAAAAAGCTGTTAGAAAGAAGAAAGAAAGAAAGAAAGAAAGAAAGAAAGAAAGAAAGAAAGAGAATAAGAAAGGGAGGAAGGAAGAAAGGAAAGAAGGTAGGTCCCCTGGATAGGGGACTCAGCCTCAACATGTCAGCTGAGTAGATGGCCTTTTCAATACTTTCTTGCCTGTAGGGGAAATCTCATCCTGCTGGGATAATGGGGCAGTGACTATACATGAGCTAAACACCGCCAAACAGGGCCCCTCATCATCATTCGGTAAATATTTATTAGAGACCTGCATGAGCCAGGCTGTTTGAAGGACTGGGGAGGCAACTGTGAGCAGCGCAGAATGTTCCCTTTCTTCATAGATCTTGGATGTCAGCTGACAACAGCTATCTTTATAATGCATTGTATGTTGCCCACTTTACATGGATCATCTCTTGTCATCCTCACAAGTATGAGTACTTCCTTGTGGATACTCCTCTTGTGGGTACCCTATGAGTACTCTTACTATGCCCATTTTACTGATGGAAACGCTGAGGCTCACTGAAACTAGTCACAGAGCTGATAAGCAGTGTAGTCAGACTTCAATCGTAACACTCTGACCCCAGAATTATGCTTTGGACCCCTGTTCTGGGTCTATTGGTTATCCAGAAAATAAACAAATGTCAACAGCCAGTTACCATGACCAGCCAGTGACCAGCAGGTTTCTGAGAGATATGTTTAGAGGGGTGTTTAGATATCATTTAGATGAAGTGATCAGTCTCTATGAGGAAGTGCAGCTTAGGCTGACAACTGAAGGATGAGGAGCCACCCCGAAAGAGAAGAGAAGGCTGAGGTGTTGCAGGGTGTAAAGCTGGAGCGGGAGGTGGCAGAGGCTGGGGGGAGGGAGCAGAGCAAGCATGTCCTGACCGGCCAGAGAAATGAGTTTGGGTTTCATTTTCAATGTAATAGGATCTCAGTGGATGGTTTTAAGCAAGGTGAAGTACAGAGCAATGAGTCGGGTCCAATTCAACATGTGTACTGGAAGTAGAATCAAGGAAAGGAAGAATGGATGTCTCCTGAGATCTTGGCCTGGTGCCTTGTGTCAGGCCATGATGTCCTCATGCATTGACCAAGTCTTTTATTTTCCTTATTCTGACGCTTTGACACCTGCGGCCTTGCTGACCCTGGAGGGGCGGCCCCTCCCTGGGTTAGACGATTCCTAAAGATAGTAAACAACTCATCCATGAGTGTGCTCTTTTTTTTTTTTTTAAGTTTATTTATTTACTGAGACAGAGAGAGAACAGGAGCAGTGGAGGGGCAGAAAGAGAGGAAGAGAGAGAATCCCAAGCAGGCTCTATGCCCAGTGTGGAGACAGATTTTGGACGTTTAACCAACTGAGCCACCCAGGGCCCCACATGTGCTTTTCAAATGCAAACCAACCAATCCACAGCCCACACACACCTCAGCCACATCCTTTAGTGACTCTCACACTCCAGGCCACTATCTACCTGCCCTAATCACTCCAGGGTCAGGTGAAAGGGATAGCCCCTGAGCCCCAGAGCTGGCTGAAATGATTCCAACTAGCCAGTCCTATGCCTGCTCATCCTTCCTTGCCTGTTCCTTCCTGTGGAAACCACAGCAAAGGCTCCTGCCCACAGGTCCCCTCTCTCTGTCTGCCTCCTGACCGACCCTAGTCTTCCCTGTGTGGCCTCCAAAGCACAAAGTAATCCCCCTCCTTAGAAACTGAGTAACAAGCTATCTCTTCAGTAGCAGCTGTCTCTGGTCTATTGACCTAACTATGCCTCACATTTCCTATTCATGCACTGTATTTTAAAACACCCTACTCAACCAGAACCTCATTTCTTGGGGAATAGAAAAGGGAGGCATGGGAGGCATACACAGAGGAGTGGGGGTGGCTGAGCGTTCAGGGCCCTCATTGACCCTTATGAGGATCTCCCCAGGCTGGAGATCAAGTGAGCCCCTCAAAGAACCACAAGATCTAGGACAAGCCCCCTCTTTTTCCCATTCCAGCCCCCACCCCCATCATTTTCACGGGCACCCCCCAGACTGAGAAACAGAGCTGGGCTCTCACTCCACTGTCCCCACCACATGAGGTGGAAGGAAGTCCATCTGCTCCGGGCTGGGAATGAGGCTCCAAATTATGTGCTCATTGCACTGTTCACTCCCCACAAGCTGCACTTGGACACTCAATGCTATTGATATCACAGATATTATTTTAACAATAGCTTCCAAGATAATTAAGCCAGCGAACATCTCTGCCTGGGGAACCATAGGCAGGGTCTGTGAGAGGGTGGGACAGGGGTGACTGAACATATCCACACTATTAAAAGAGGTGAGAATTAGCAGAGGCACTTAGAGGGATTTCCAAGAGTTGTTAAAAGTGATCAAAGCCTTTTCTTCCTCAATAAGACCTTAATTGTGCTGAGAGTTACCACAATTAAGCAGTGGGTAGCAAATAAAATGCCCTGGCTCTTTGCAAAGTGAAGCAAGGAAATTGTGAAACTGGGTTTCAACAAGCAAGATTTTCAAACTCCTGCCAGGAAAGTTCCCAGAGCACCAGATTCAGAGACAGTGTGAGTACAGAGACAAACACACCTCACTGCACCCACTTCCAATCCTGGAAGCCAAGATGGGAAGGGTCCAGGAGAAGCCCTAGCCAAGACTTTCTTTATACCAGTGGGCACGACGGAGCCCAAGAAGTGACGTGAGATGGCTGAGATCACACAGCTGGGGAGAGGAGACTGTGGCTTGTTTCCAGAAAGGGGGGGCGCATTTTGAGTGGGGCACTTTTGACCTTTGCCCCACCCCAGGTGCCCCCATCCCCAGGCCCTCACCCCACTTCCATGGCCCAGGCAAGCCAGGCTTCTACTTGGCCTTCATGACATAGACAGGCAGCCCTCTCCTCGGAAGCCCAGGGGACATGGCCAACTCCCCCGGGTTTTTGGGGCCCTCTGGGCTCTCAGTGTGGTCACTGTCTCCTCACTAGTCCCTAGGGTACCCGATGCAGGCTGCTCAGTGAGCTGACTCTAACTCAGCTACCTTCCTATTCGCTGTCTTACTTCCTCAAGCCCCACTCTCTACTTTATAATGTCCCATCTGACTTATCTGACAAACCAACTTTTGCTAATGAATTAGTGAATTACAATGACCAATTTAATTCCTCAGCAAACTTTAAACAGAATATATATATTCTAGGCAGAAAAGGCCCATTTGAGAGTGTGCAAAGCCTGGTATTTCTCCCATAGGGGGTGGATATATATATGATATATATATATGTGATATATATATATATATATATATATATATATATATATATACCTAAGCCACAAGGTAACTGGAACAGACCCCTAGTACCTTGTGGTTTAGGTATATATATACATCCCCTATGAGAGAAATACTAGGCTTTGCACCCCCTCAAATGGGCCTTTTCTGCCTGGAATGAGAGGAAGTCTCATTCCTTAATCCAGAGAAAATAATTAGATGTAGAATCCAGAGTGAATATTTGTCCAATGCTTATCTGATCTAACAGAACTGAACTTATCATAGCTTAAAGTCAGGATTTCTATTACATATGTGAAGAAACAAAATTCAACTGAATAAATTTTAAAGATCTTATTGGCTTTTATTCAATGATTCATGAATTGGGTGGCATCCAGCCTAGCAGACAGAAAGGAGCACCACAGAGCTGCACATAATGAAAGACTTTTAGAGGCCGAAGGAGTGGGATCAAGGACATTATACTAGACAAAAAAACAGGTTGATTATTTCAAAGTTACTTTCCTTTAGGGGATAGTGGGAGTCTGTCAGGCAGATGACCTCACTAGTGCTGATCAGGTGCGTCCAGACTGACTGCATTCAGATCCCATTTCTGGAAGAGCCAACACTATAATTAAGTCTTGGTTTGGTGAGTTGGGCTAAGCATAAGTGACTCCATTTGGGGCCCGTTGTCTTGTTTTAAACACATAACACAAAATATTCATCCGTCTCAGGTAATGTCAATACAATGGAAACTTTTAGGGGAAACACTATCAGATTTGACTATTGACCCGGTGTTGGCATATCACAGAATTGCTTCTTTTTTTTTTAATTTTTTTTCAACGTTTATTTATTTTTGGGACAGAGAGAGACAGAGCATGAACGGGGGAGGGGCAGAAAGAGAGGGAGACACAGAATCGGAAACAGGCTCCAGGCTCCGAGCCATCAGCCCAGAGCCCGACGCGGGGCTCGAACTCACGGACCGCGAGATCGTGACCTGGCTGAAGTCAGACGCTTAACCGACTGCGCCACCCAGGCGCCCCTCACAGAATTGCTTCTTGAACCCCGGATTACTCTCTGGATATCTTTTTCTAAATTAAAAAATATTTAAGTTTTTTTTAAGTTTATTTATTTATAGAGAGATGGTGGGGAGGGGCAGAGAGAGAGAGAGAGATGGTGGGAGGGGCAGAAAGAGAGAGAGAGTGAGAGGAAGAAATATGTATATATATATATACATATATATATATATATATATATATATATACTTTAAATAATTTATCATTGGGGCGCCTGGGTGGCTCAGTTGGTTAAGCGTCCGACTTCAGCCAGGTCACGATCTCGCGGTCCGTGAGTTCGAGCCCAGCGTCGGGCTCTGGGCTGATGGCTCAGAGCCTGGAGACTGCTTCTGATTCTGTGTCTCCCTCTCTCTCTGCCCCTCCCCCGTTCATGCTCTGTCTCTCTCTGTCTCAAAAATAAATAAACGTTAAAAAAAATTAAAAAAATAGTAATAATTTATCATTAAAAAAAAGTTATCATACTGATTCTGCCAAAAAATTAAACACCTAGTCTTTATTACATATTTTCAAGAAATCACATCTTGAGGCACCTGGGTGGCTCAGTCTGTTAAGCATCCAACTCTTGATCTAGGCTCAGGTGACAATCTCATGGTTATTGAGATCAAACCCTGTGTCAGGGTCCACTCTGATAGCGCAGATCCTGCTTGGGATTCTCTCTCCGCCTCTCTCTGCCCCTCCCCCATTTGTGAAATAAATAAATAAGTAAATACATTAATTAATTAATTAATTAATTAATTAATTAATTAATTTTTGGTGTAAAGGCACCAAATCCAGCCTGCATAAATATATAAACATTAAAAAAATTAAAGAAACTGTATCTCTTCATTACAGCAACGACTATGTAGTCTCTGAATGCACAACTCTTCTGCACTTAATTCTTATGCTCTATTCTATTAGGAAAATACTAGCACAGTAACCACAAAGAACTGAGAACTTGAAAGGACCTTTAGGCCCATGAACAATATTTGCCTTCATTTCAAATCAACTTTGTTTATTTGCTTGAAAGGAAACGGGTGATACCAACTCTTTGTAAACAGTGAACCTTGAAAGTTCATTTTTCCCATTTTTCTTTTATTTCTCGAACATTTAAAGCAGGGCCTATATCCTTCCTTGGGATAGAACACTCAAAAACTGGAGATTGACACTCCAGTGTCTGTCCTGACACTTCATAATTCTTCATTCTGCATACTCAATTCTTCGTTTCTGGAAGAAACCTCAGACATCAACTCCAGTCTGCAACGGAATACCCCTCAATGGCTTACCATTGCCCTTGAGATGAGATCAAAATGCTAACTACACCATGTGCAACCCTCCATGTGGCCTACATTTTACTTCATGTTGCAAAATTGAGTCACAACACCTTTGGCTGCTGTAGAAGCTTCACAAATGCTGTTTGTCTGTGCTGCCCCCCCCCCCCGATTCCATCTCACTCCCAACTCTTTAGGCTAACTCCTCTTCATCCTTCAGTCTCAACTTAAACTCCCTTGTCTTCCATCTCAAACTCAACACCTTTCCTCAAAGCCTTCCTTGACTCCTCAAACTTGTATAGCACCATACACTTCCCACCTAAAATTCATCACCCTAAAATTATTTTAATGTTAGTCTAACTTGGTATCCTATACAATCCAAAAGGACATGAACTATATCTGATTTATTCCCATAGTCTCCCCATTTCTTAGTACACATCTTGGCACAAACTGAACACTAAACTAAAAACTGTTAAGTTACATTGAACCATCTGGTCTACCTTCCTCATGTTACAGAGGAACGTGAAGAAACTCACCCAAAGTCACCATCTTTGGTTGCAGCCAAGAATTAGAATCCAGGTCCCCCAATGACCAGTCCCAGGGTCCTTCCTTCTCCTGCCACCTTCCCCCATTCCTGACCTTACTTAGCTCCCATTTGTCACAATCCAGGCACATACAGAAGATTGATTCCCGCCATGGATCAATTTAATTTAAATTGTCTGACATCCACCTCCTCCATTCCGTATGAGGGTGAACTAGGAAGACTGCTATTTCTCAATCTCTTATGAACATGCTGGGATTCTTATTTGGACATCACACAGCTGAGCACATAGCTAGCGTGTAAGAGCACACACTACCCCCACTGCTTTGTTCAGCGCCTTAGAAAAGTTAATGCTACATGACAATATCCTTTTGGTGTAACTGTTGAAATAGCCTTCTTTCCCCAGTGAGGAAACATCCCAAATGAGTGCAAGGTTCCCTCCAGTGGTGTCATCTTCAATGAAGCTTGCCCATGTCATTTGCAGTTAGGGGTTCATTGGTCAGAAGTGTTTTCTAGAAATGCGTACAACGGAAACCATTAGAGAGATACTCAGAGCCGCCAGCTAGCCCGAAAGTTTAATCCACTATATTAGCTATAATGGTGCCAGGCAGCTGCTAAAGGAGAGGAAAGCAGAGGAACCAAGAGAGTGCCAGCCTTGTACTAATACCCTCACACGAGGTTTTTAACAAAAGCCCAGTGCCGGATGTAATATAATTATAGCATTAATAATCTCTTCCAGATTACTAAAAACACCTTTAAAATCCTTCAGATAATGAAAGGATCTGAAAAGACCTTTCAATAAGCCTGTGTGCCTCCACTGTTCGTTACTAAAGTGGAATTCTGTCATCACTTTTATTTTTGCTTGAGGTGGGCCAGGGGAACCCAATCACCCTTGGGATAACTTTCAGGATCATTTCTCAGCTAGACAGTTTCATACATGAATCCCAGAGAACAGTGACATTCTTGTTTAGAAGGCATTGGGTAGTATAGGAATTCTCATCTCTGCAACCAAAGTCATCAAAAATAAATTAGGACTTAAAAAAAAAAAAAAGAGGGTCATTATCAAGGGCTCCAGATTCACACTTGTTCATCTGATGAGTTATAGTGTATCATCTGTGCCAGTAACTCTGTGTTACAAAACAGCCAGTGCAATATCTGAGGTGCAGATTACAGACTTTGATCCCAACTTGCCCGTTAGAACGGGAAACTAGGCTTGCTCTTTATATTTTATATCTCCAAATGTTTCCGAGTGAAGAGATGAGAAAGCGGATTGAATCCTTCAGTTCTCTCTTTATCCATGCCTAAATGGGATCTTAGGAGTGTGTGTGCTTACCTCGCCTTTTATCCAGCCTGCAGTGTGACTCATCTGCAAGCACAAATTACCTCGCTAAAGTATTCTTAGGAGAAATAATTAGCCACATGCCCCTCCTCCGCACACTCGCCCGCATTCCTCGGGAGGCCCCGATGCCTGACATAAATCATTTAGTCCTGAGCCCTAGCACACACCTTTCCCACTGGATTCCATAATTGGCAAAGTAGTTGCCAACTGGGTTTAAAGTGATTTGAAATTGTTTTCCATCCAGTCTTGCTGATAGCAAAAGGTTTCCCCTTTACCTCAAGCATGAGTTACAGTAACATGATTGAGTGTAACCAGTTATTCAGTTCAAGCTGTGATTCTGATACAGTATAGACAATATGAATTCCCCAGAGCTCAGTGAGGCCATCTCAATGGTCCGTTTAAGTCCAATTCAATTAGACTCACCATGGTTCTTAGACTTTCTTAGGTATGTGTGCAGCAGCCCTCGGGGTTGAATGTGAGACCGGTATTCATCTAGGACTTTTAAATTAGGTCTCAAGTGTCATCATTCTAAATGAATTATTACAGTGCTGTGTTCACACTGCTATAGTTGAAGATATGTTAGCATCTCCTCTCAACCATTTTAATCCACTGTGGAACGGAACTTGTCATGTAAGGTCTCTGCCAGAGAGTGACTTTTTCCTTGAAACCCAGTTTTTAAAATAATTGGTCTACCAAGTAAATACTGTGATATGCATTTTTTGATGGAGTGGAGGGAAAGACCACCTTACTTTATTGGGAGTTGTTTTGTTTGTCTGTACATTTCTTTTACTTTGTAAAGGAGCACATGAAAAAAATTAGCTATCTTACTATTGAAATTTCTTTCATTTAATAGCTTGAGTCTTTGATGCATCCCTATTTGGAGGTGGCTGGGGGGAGGGGAGGTCAGACCTAAAAGTTGATATATTGGTAAGCTTTCTTTTGCCAAATTTTCTGTTGCCTGCCTCTGTGATCTCTCCTTCTAGAGCCTTAGCTAGCATTTTCGCCTTTCTTTTAATTTCCCGGGCTTTATATGAGCCCCAGTCATGACATCAGCAAGCATGTGGGAACATCTGTCTGTGTGTAGCTATTTCAGACACGTTAAAAAGTACATGCTCATTTCCCTATGCTAGAGTTGCCTAACCAACTATAGCACTGAGCATAGTGACCGTGACATTAACATCATAGTAGAGGGATCAGCCAGCCTAAGGAGGAGAGCACCCTTTGCATGTATCATCAATAACAAATCACATGCTAGAGAGAAAATAAAATAATTACAGGACCTACATTTCTTTATTCAGGCAATTCAGACATTGTGGCAGTGTTCCAAGTTCTCCAGAATCAAGGGGTTGCCGTAATCAGGCTCACTCTGAAAATGTATGCAAGAGAGAGTTTAAAACAACAGAGCCATGAAATTCAGAACAAAGTGACAACAGGTGAGCAGATTAAATGGGACACTAATTGGGTAGTTTATAAATCAGAAACACAGAATGTGAACATATTCAGGGTTTATTATTCGTTCCCAATGAAATAAAAGCAGAACTGGCAAATTGACGGATATTTCTATATGTTAGCTCTGTGATTATCCCTGTGGCTTTTGTCCATGAAGTGTAAAAGGAAGGTGCTATTTTGCAGTCATATGGTAAATTTGAGTGATGTACCCAAACTATTAGGTTCCGGTTTTCCAACTATTCAAGACACCTAAAATATGCGAGGAGAGTATAATGGTCTATCTCTACACGAAAATAAGCTTATTTTTAGTCATCACTATGAAATCGTAAGCAAAACCATTACAGTCTTCACAGTTTACCTATTAAATACTTGCATGCTAGAG
Organism: Lynx rufus; assembly: GCF_022079265.1. Classification (NCBI taxonomy): domain Eukaryota; kingdom Metazoa; phylum Chordata; class Mammalia; order Carnivora; family Felidae; genus Lynx; species Lynx rufus. The sequence goes on from NW_025814837.1 coordinate 16,665,748, forward strand.
CAAGTAGTGGAAGAAGTATTCCCCAACTGCCTAAAGTGACCAGAAAGGGGGAAGAAAATGTTAACCAATTGTAGCGTTGAAAATTGGTTGCTGCTGATTTAAATGGATGCTCTGGCTGTTTTTATTCCATCAATACATTTTTTTTAAGAAGTTGTGTTAATTAAGGATAATATTCGCCAGGCTAAATTTCCTTGCCTACTTGGATTTTAGGTTTCCCCCAGATATTAGCACAGTCGCCTCATCATTAACACCAGGTCTCAGCTCAGATATCCCCAGAGACTCCTTTCCTTACCACCCTGGCCAATGGAGTCCCCCTCCTGCTGTCACACTCTGACCCATTACCCTCTCATATTCTTTGTGGATTTATAACCTGAAACTACCTTGTTTATTTGTTTGCTGATATGGATACTGTCTCTTTCCCTATTAGAATCTAGGCAGGAAATTTGTCTTTCTTACTTCTATATCCTCAATGCCTAGCTTATGCTTCATATACAACAGTACAGGAAGGAAGGAAGGAAGGAAGGAAGGAAGGAAGGAAGGAAGGAAAGAAGGAAGGAAGGAAGGAAGGAAGGAAGGACCTGCACACCACACACACTCAACAGGTGATAGGAATTCAAGTCAAGTTATCTTGACACATGAATTTATCCATGCTTTACACATGTGAAATATGGATCTATTCCTCAAAGGAAGAATTATAGAATTGGTACTATCACACGCCATCAGGAAATGTGTAAATAATGTGATGTAAAATAATATCTGGGAGACTCAAAGAACAAAAGGAACAATATAGACCACTCAGTGAGGCAGAACTGAATTCTTAGGTAATCAGATTGGTTTTCATAGTGTCGGAATCTGACTGGGTATCCATATGGAGCTGAACTTGAGTGCCCAGGAGACACCATGAACAACACAAAGGAGAAGTCAGTAAGGGGATTTCTGATTCCTGCATTACAGAAGACTAGATATCTCAGAATGCAATCCTGAAAATACCAAATAAATTATAGAAGCATTTTTTAACTGTAGTAAAATACAACACATAACACCATTTTATCCATTTTCAAGCGCGCAGTGCAGTGGAATTAAGTACTTTCGCATTGTTGTGTGACCATCACCACCATCCACCTCCAGAACTGTTTCTTCATCCCAGGCGAATATTTTATACCCGTTAAACTCTCCATCCCATTCTCCCCCCAGCCCCTAGTAACCACCATCCTACTTTCTGTCTCTAGGAATTTAACTACTCTAGGTACCTCACATAAGTGGAATTCTACAATAATTGTCCTTTTAGTGACTTATCTTAGTCAGGATAATGTCTTCAAGGTTCTTCCATGTTGTAACACATGTCAAAATTTCCTTCCTTTGTAAGATTCAATAATATTCCATTGTATGTATGCCCCACATTTTGTTAATCCATTCACTATAGGTAAACACTGGGGCTGTTCTACCTTTTGGCTATTGTGAATATGTCACGATAAACATGGGTGTGCAAATATCTATTGAAGTCCCTGCTTTTAATTCTTTTGAGCACATACCTGACAGTGGAATCTTATAGCACTTAGATAACATGGTAATTATTTTTGTAATTTTTTGAGGAATTTGTGTACATTTTTCCATATCAGCTGCCCCATTTTACATCATTGCCAGTGGTGCACCAACTTCTGATTTCTCCACAACCTCTTTTTTGCTAGTTGTTGTTTTTTAATAATGGCCATACTAATGGATGTGAGGTGGTATCTCATCATAGTTTTGATTTGCATTTCCCTGATGATTAGTAATGTTGAGCATCTTTTCATATGCTTTCTGGCCATTTTTATATCTTCATTAGAGTATATTCAAGTTCTGTGCCCATTTTTAGTCAAGTTGTTTGTTTTCTTATTGAATTGTAAGAATTCTTATGTATGTTATATATACATATATCGTACATGTGTGTATATACAAACATATATATTTATAATATATTTTATATATTCTTTATCAATTATGATATATGTGGTCTTTAAATATTACTCTCATTCTGTGGGTTGCTTTTTCACTTTGTTGATAGTGTCCTTTGATGCACAGAAGTTTTTAATTTTTATGTGGTAAAAAAATATTAAAAAAATTTTTTATATTTATTTTTGACAGAGAGAGAGCGAGAGACAGAGCATGAGCGGGGGAGGGACAGAGAGAGAGGGAGACACAGAAGCCAAAGCAGGCTTCAGACTCTGACCTATCAGCACAGAACCTGATGTGGGGCTCAAACCCACAAACCTGAGTTGAAGTCAGATGCTCAACCAACTGAACCACCCAGGTGCCCCCAAAGAACATTTTTAAATGTATGGCTATGCTGGTGAGGAAGAAGGGAAAGTCCTTAAAGCCCAAGGTAATGAGAAATGTCAGACTCAGAAGATAACCAAGTTTGAGGCCACCATAGATGCACATTCCTGGATTCTTACCCACGTACAGGTGGCAAGAAAGGAAACAAAACCCAGAGCCAAACAAAGCAGGGGATGTATCTTAAAGTTGAGACTCCCTAAAAGTGACACTCTCAGTGGGTATGTTTTTTTATTTATTTTATTTATCTCCTTTTTTTTTTTTTTTTTTGAGAAAGAGAGAGAAAGCAGGGGAGGGGCAGAGGGAGAGGGAGAGAGAGACTCCCAAGCCTGCTCCAAACTCAGTGCAGAGCCTGACCTGGGGCTTGATCTCGAGACTGTGAGATCACAACCTGTGCTGAAATCAAGAGTCAGATGTATAACTGACTGAGCTACTCAAATGCCCCTGGTAGGTATATTTTTTAAAAAGATTTCTGAGAGAGAGACGTTTGGGATACTTGCATGTCTCAGCCTTGTCTCTGGTTAGAGTATAACAAAGAAGATTCTCCCCCAGTAATTACTAACCATAAGCCCATTTTCATGCATGTTTGGGACCAGAGTTCATTACTGCTGGAGCTCAAGAAAACTCAAGCCAAAAATTTACTACGAAGCAGCCTTGGTTGAGGAATTCACAAATCCACTCTGGCAAAACACAGGTTAGACATTAAAGAACAAATAAAATTGCAAATAACATGAGTTTACCATCACTAGACAAAAGAGAAAAACAACTAACATACACAGGAATCAGCAGAAATGGCAAAGCATAGATACTGGAACCACCTGAAGATTTTGATATAATAATATAGTGACTAGAAACTAAATAAGTTTACATGTTTCGAGAAAGATTTGCAATATTTTCAAAATTATGATGAGGATTAAAATAGTATCAAAGATCCCCAATAGGCTCAGAAAAAACTAAATAGAGCTTCTACAATGTAAAATTGAAATTAAGGGGTGGGAGGAGTCAATAGATGGATAAAAGCAATGAAGAAAACATGGAAACTTGAGGAGCAAGATGAATAAATTTCCAAGAATGTGGCACAGAGAGAGAAGCAACAAGAAGGAAAATATGAGAGGGGTCAGAGGACACAGAGGATAGAATAAGGTCTAAAATCCAATCAGAGTTTCAGAGAAAGAAATTAGAGACAATGAGGAAGAAGCAAGTATCCAGAACTGGGAAATATCTACTGCCCTTCAGATTTGAGAAACCCAGTGAATCTCAAGAAAAAGAAATACAAATAAAATTCACTAATTACCATTTCTATCCACCAATAATGAAGAAGCAGAAAGAGAGATTAAGATAACAATCCCATTTACAACTGCACCAAAAATAATAAGATACCTAGGAAGAAACCTACCCAAAGAGGTAAAACACCTATGTTCTGAAAACTATAAAACACTGATGAAAGAAACTAAAGAAGACAATGAAATGGAAAGGCATTCCATGCTTATGGATTGGAAGAACAAATATGGTGGAAATGCCCCTTACGACCCAAAGTAATCTACACATTTAATGCAATCCCTATCAAAATACCACCAGCATTTTTCACAGAGCTAGCACAAACAATCCTAAATTTTATATGGATCCACAAAAGATTCTGAATAGCCAAAATAATCTTGAAAAAGCAAAGCAAAGCTGGAGGTATCACAATTCTGGACTTCAAATTATATTACAAAGCTGTAATAATCAAAACAGTATGGTACTGGCACAAAAATAGACACATAGATGAATGGAACAGAATAGAAAGCCCAGAAATAAACCCACAATTATATGGTCAATTAATCTTCAACAAAGCAGGAAAGACTACCCAATAGGGAAAAAAAACAGTCTCTTCAATAAATGGTGTGGAAGACTGGACAGCAACATGCAAAAGAATGAAACTGGACCACTTTCTTACACCAAACACAGAACTAAATTCAAAATGGCTTAAGGACCAAAGTGTGAGACATGAAACCATAAAAATCCTAGAAGAGAACACAGGCAGTAACTTCTCTGACATTGTCCATAGCAACTTTTTTCTACATAGGTCCCCTGAGGCAACAGAAATAAAAGCAAAGATAAACTCTTTAGGACTGCATCAAAATAAAAAGCTTCTGCACAGCAAAGGGAATAATCAATAAAACTAAAAAGGAACCAACGGGATGGGAAAAGATATTTGCAAATGACATATCCAATAAAGAGCTGGTATCCAAAATATATAAAGAACTTATAAAACTCAAACCAACACCCAAAAAAACAAATAGTCCAATTAAAGAATGGGCAGAAGACATGAATAGACATTTCTCCAAAGATGTCCAGATGGCCGAAAGTCACATGAAAAGATTCTCACCATCACTTACGATCAGGGAAATTTAAATCAAAACTATCATGAGCAATCCCACCTCACAACTGTCAGAATGGCTAAAATCAACAACATGAGAAACAACAGGTGTTGGCAAGGATGTAGAGGAAAACAAACCCTCTTGCACTGTTGGTGGGAATGCAGACTGGTACAACCACTATGGAAAACAGTATGGAGGTTGCTTAGAAAGTTAAAAATAGAACTACCCTACCATCCAGCAATTGCACCACTGGGTATTTACCCAAAGGATACAAGAAAGGTAATTCAAAGGGATACATGCACCCCTATGTTTATGGCATCATTGTTTACAATAACCTAGATACAGAAACAGACCAAAGGTCCATTTATAGATGAATGGATAAAGAAGGAGTGGTATCTATATATACAATGGAATATTATTCAGCCATAAAAATGAATGAAATCTTGCCATTTGAAACATCATGGATGGAGCTGGAGAGTATAATGCTAAGCAAAATAAGTTGGTCAGAGAAAGACAAATGCCATATGATTTTACTCATATGTGGAATTTAAGAAACAAAACAAAGAGAAAATAAGGGAGAGTGAGAGACAAACGAAGAAACAGACTCTTTAGAGCATACTGTTAACTATGTTTACCAGAGAGAAGGTAGGTGGGGGAATGGGTTAAATAGGTGATGGGGATTAAAGAGTACACTTGTCAGGATGAGCACTGGGTGATATATGGAATTGTTGAATCACTATATCATACACCAGGAATGAATATAACACTGTATGTTAACTCACTGGTATTAAAATAAAAACTTTTGGGGCACATGGGTGGCTCAGTTGGTGAAGCATCTGACTTCGGCTCAGGTCATGATCTCATGGTTCGTGAGTTCGAGCCCCACATCAGGCTCTGTGCTGACAGTTCAGAGCCTGGAGCCTGCTTTGGATTCTGTCTCCCTCTCTCTCTTCCCTTCCCACAGTTGTGCTCTCTCTCTCTCTCTCTCTCTCTCTCTCTGGCTGTCTCTCTCTCTCTCTTAAAAATAGATAACCAGTAAAAAAATTTTTTTAATACAATAAACACTTTTAAAAATTTACTAATCACATCATAGAGAAGAATACCAAAAACAAAGATCGTAAAAGTAACCAGAGAGAAAAGATAGTTTACCTATAATTAAAGTCATGGCAGGCCACATTGACAGTCAGAAGACAATGGAGTATTTCAACAAATTGAGAGCAAATAGCTCTCCATCCAGAAGTTTAAAGACTATCAAGAATAAAAGCAAATTTTCCAAAAGAAAAACATAACTAAGGCATTTCCTACCAACTGATCCTCACAAAATGCAATTCTACAACATATATTTCAGGAAGAATGAAAATTATACCAGAGTAGAGTCTGGGATTCAAGAAGGCAAGAGAGAATAGTGAGGGGAAGATAATCTTTGACTGTATAAAACAATAATGTGTCTAATTTGTGGGTTAAAACACAGTCAAGATGGAGTCAAAAGTACCAAACAGTAGTAGTATGTAAGTCAGAAGGGGATAACCAGACTTAGTCATCTTGGGTTTTGAGTGTCTGACAAGACAGCAAAGAAAATAAATGCAGACTATGTTAAGTTATACATGCATAATAACATTTTCACCATCAACATTGTAAGAATGGAGATGGTGTATCCAACTTTCAAATCAGTAGAGGGGGGACAAATGGAATGAGAAAGATAAAAAACAAAGCTAACCACAAAAAAGACTTAAAGATGGGAGAATAAACACAATTATTTGAATGAACAAAAGGTTAAATTTGTAATAATGGTAAGAGCAGAAAGAAACATCGATTATATGTTCAAAATAGTGACAAAGAAATAAGCTAATATAATATGCAAGCTATACTTATAAATAAAATCATATTTTATAAATCAAAGCACCTACATGCATCTGATTGGACATAAAGCTTAAAATATTCTGATCAGGGATTTAAAAGCCATGCTGGAATTTTGTAAATCTATATAGAAAAGCATATGACCTACATAAATCCAATGTAGGGATATAACAATATATATGAATAAATAGAAAATGCAAGTTGCAGAATTGTACATATAATCCTTTCTTTGTTAAAAAAATTTTTTTCCAGTGTGTACGTGATTGAACTCACACATAAACACACACATCTATATAAAATGCATAGAAAAAATCTTGAACACATGGGAGGCTCTTTATAACTTTATGCATTTTGCATTATTGGAAATTGTTTATACAATAGGCATGTGTTCCTTTTATAATAAAAAAATAATAAATGTAGAAAATGCAAAAAAAAAAAGCATCTAAAGGGCTCAAGGGACTATAAACAGATAAGAAAAACAAGAGGGAATAAAATGAAGGTCATGGAAAAGAATCAGACCAGAAAAAAATAAAATAAAAAAATATAGTGAGAAATTGGAAAACAGGAACGCCAAAAGGTTATATAAATGTTGTTCTGGTTAACTTCTCCGATTTAAAAAAAAAAAAAATGGCTCTTTTATTTACTGGTTGGTTTTATTTTTTTGTTTTTTTTATAATGTGTGCTGGTATGTTGCCAAAGCTCTAGATTTCTCTGCAGCTAATTAAGACCCTTGTCTGGATTTGGACCCTGGAGATAAAGGTCAAAACTGCTGGTAGGGGCTCTCAATGGTTTTAACTGTTGTTCTTTGCACTCCTAAAAGCTTAACTCCTTAATTGCCAACCTGAAAAATGGTGTTGTCCTTTCCCCTGACAAACAAACCCTCCCTCCAGTTTAAATCTTTGCCCATTTAACCCCTCGTTAACTCATTGAACCCCTTCAACTGAATTTACATGTTTGTTTCTTGCAGCTTTGGTATTTTCTGGAGATAATGCTGCCTGGGCACATCATTTCGTCTCTCCTATGGCTAGTTAACATCAGGACCCTGATTTCCCAAACTGCCACAGCTTTTTCAGAATTAAAAGCCCTGTGAGGAAGGTGTTAATCAGAGCAATACTAAAACAATTGGACTCTAGGTACTGTCTCAAATCCTGAGGTAAAAACAGCCCTGAAAATATACAGTGGCTCCCAGGCATCAAAAAAAAGTTATGAAAACTTAACGAGGCAGTGGGCAAGAAAGGCCTAGGCAGGAAATGAGGTAATGAGTCATATGAATTCTAAAGTCTACAGACGTGTGTGTTAGGAGGGAAAGGGAAGAAAAGAAAGGTGCCCCTCTGCACTGCCTGATTTACGGCAAAATACAAAAACATTCTGCTAATGCAGTTTTCGGGAGATTCAGTTGCACAATTAATTATTAAGTTCTCAAAAGAAAATAGGAACTAACGGTATGACTAATTAAAATTCTGGCCTTAAAAATACTGTAACCAAAATCACTTTATTCTTAGCTAATGAAAAATAACATGATCCACCATTGAAGGCCCCCTCAAAGCCTGCTTGGCGTATTCACAATTCTCTTGGTCTCAAAGCTATCTGGCTCTTTTGTTCCAATACAATAGCCTCCATATATCAGACTATCTCTGTTTGCTTCAAGCAACATGGAGAATTTGCTCCTTTTCCACTATGTGAATTTTCATCTTCATGAATCCCTTTCCACATAAGCAAATAGGCAGGTAGGTACCTAATATAGTGACTTCAGTGGTCCCCTGAAATCTCCTAAGCATGTCTCCTGTGCCCCAGGTTCCAAAATACCAGGAACACCACCATGGAAGAGACTTAAAGCCCAAAACAGAATTTAAAATTAGGAAGTTTCCTCTTCTTCGGGTCTCTTTTAAAATGCAAATATGAGGGACACCTACCTGACTGGCTCAGTAAGAGAAGTTTGCAACTCTTGATTTCGGGGTCTTGAGTTCAAGCACCATGTTGGGTATAGAGATTACTTACATGCATACATACATATACACACACAAACTTTAAAATGCAAACATGACAGGAGATATAGCATACAAATCGCTAACATTATAGTTTGAATTAATGCATCAGAGATGCCAACTACCTGACACCCAGGGTAAAATAGCTGAATGTAGACTTCTTAAAATATTTACGTAGACATTTAGCTTCTTTTTCAAGACTCTTAGAGAAAAAGTGTTACTTTTATCACATGTACTTCCTTTCATATGAAATAGAACCTAAACAACATGCTTATATAAGAGAGGGAAAAAATTCTTTTTTCCCTTACCCAGCTTAGGCTCATCAGCTGGAATTCTGCAGATTAGACTGACATGAGACAGATTAACAAGAGGAAAACAAGCCTTAGGTTATTAACATGTGCATCTCACATACACAAAAAAGTATTAAGAGATGAGTAACTCAAAGGGGTGATTAAAACTTCAACTTAATAGTATCTTAGCAAAGAATAATAATTTTGTAGAGAACTGACAAGACAAAGGAAAAGAACTTTGAGCTTCTAGGAGGAGCAAATTATGGAAAGGCAAATCTATAGGAAAACTAATAGCAAGTAAGAGCCAGTTAGTCAAGTTTGTTATGTAGATTCCTCTGGTGCTATCTCTGGGCTGATAAAGATCTAGTTGTCTGCAGTGATTAACTTCTCTCCTTCCTGGCAGAGAGGGGACAGAGGACACTTTCACAAATTTGTGTCCTGCTTTTCAGCAAATAGGAAGAAGGCGGAGTGCTTTTCTTACATCTACTTCTTCTCAATTGCCTTCAGCTCAAAATAATCTGTATGTGAAAGTGGCATATTTTAGGGTGGCATATTCTGCTACCCTTCACTTATTAGATATTATTAGTAATGTTGATATGGATTCTTTTTTCTATTTTAAATTTTCTATCCATTCAGAAATGAATTTTAAAATTCCCATTGCAGTGGCCCTAGCTAATACCTGTAGGTATTAGGTCAGCCTGACTGGGTATCTTAGTGTTATCAGATTATACCATAGACCATTTTCAATTAAAAAATAACAACAGCAACAACAACAAGCTCATCTTTGATTTTTTTTTCCAGTAATAATGCCTTGCTTCAGGGGCGCCTGGGTGGCGCAGTCGGTTAAGCGTCCGACTTCAGCCAGGTCACGATCTCACGGTCCGTGAGTTCGAGCCCCGCGTCAGGCTCTGGGCTGATGGCTCCGAGCCTGGAGCCTGTTTCCGATTCTGTGTCTCCCTCTCTCTCTCTGCCCCTCCCCCGTTCATGCTCTGTCTCTCTCTGTCCCAAAAATAAATAAACGTTGAAAAAAAAAAATTAAAAAAAAAAAAAATAATGCCTTGCTTCAATTTCCCACCTTTAACCTTGACATAAATATGGCCCTTAATGAGATATTTTATAGATGAGAGTTTAATAAGACTTTTAAAATTAGTCTAATTCTATTAATGTTTTAAGGTTTTGATTTTTATAAGATTTCTAATAGAGAAGTTTGAAGAAATGTTTTATAATGGATAATTGATTCTTTCCCATTTTGTGAATGTTTACTTAATGACTTCTGTTTTTCCAAGCTACCAAAGAAGTAGAAGCCATTTAGTAAACAGAAGTGTTTTACCAGTCATTCCTTCACCAACATGTGATTCTCTGTCCTGTTGTGATAAATAGTTGCTATCATCCAGTGTGGCTAAATGGGTTAGTCATCAAGAAAGATTCACTATGTTATTTTTGGATGCTCCAAATATTAGGTGGGTGAGTCTCTATTGCCCCTAAACTCTGGGTCAGAGTAATTCAAACCTACATTCTATGGATTACAGATGCTCAAAGCCAACCTCAGATATTCAGTAACACTATTAAATCTATTTATATATCATACAGAGTTTCTCCTTAAATAATTCAGATTATGGTTCCCCCTCAAGTCTTGCTTATGTCACCCTGGTCCTATGCTAATGCTCCTCTAGTGATAAAACTCTGCCTTCATTTAAAAAAGCAAACAAGTAAAAAAACTACTTATGCAAGATATTGGTATTAAGGTTGAAAGCTGAAGGAAGGAGTCTTTAGCTTACACTATATCAAGCCTTGGACATGCTCATTTTCATAAGCCTTTGACTTCCTCTCATGCAGAATTTTCCCCTGTCCTTTCAGGGCACAGGATTACAAAGCACAATGCCATCTCCCTGTTTCCTCTCCCCACTTTCCCCTTCTTTCTGTCACTCTATGGTTCCTCCATCCCAGATTTGTTTTAGAAACCACCTTTCTTAATCTCATTGTTATATGGAAAACTTCAACTCTCTGTCTATAATAACTATGTCCAAATTGGTTTTTGCCCTCCTTTATGTATCAAACATACCTAGTTGCTCACAGAAGGGTTTTTTACAACATGAAATCCACCATCTTCAAAAAGTCCTGTGAACTGACCAATAATTACTTTAAATATAAGTGGACTAAATTCTCTAATCAGAAGACATAGAGTAGCTTCATGAATAAGAAAAATAAATAAATAAAGACCCAACTATATGTTGCTGACAAGGGATTCACTTCAGCTTCAAGAACACACATAAGCTAAAAGTAAAAGGACGGAAAAAGATATTCCATGCAAGCAGAAACCAAAAGAGAATAGTAGGTGCTATGCTTATATCCTACAAAATAGACTTTAAGTCAAAAGCCATTATAAGAGACAAAGTTCCTTATATAAGGATAAAAGAATAAACTCATCAAGAGGAAATAACAATAGTAAACACATATGCATCAAACACTGGAGCATATATATATAGTAAATATATATAGTAATATATATAAATATATATATATAAAGTAAATATTATATATATATATATATATATATATATATATATATAGTAAATATTAACAGGGGCACCCGGGTGGCTCAGTGGGTTGAATGTCCAACTCTTGATTTCGTCTCAGATCATGATCTCACAGTTTGTGAGAGTGAGCCCCAAATCAGTCTCTGCACTAACAGTACAGAGCCTGGTTGGGGTTCTCTCCCTCTGTCTCTTTGCCCCTCCCCTGCTCACATGCATGCTCTTTCTCTCAAAATAAATAAATAAACATTAAAAAATAAAGTAAATATTAACAGCTCTGAAGACAGAAATAGTGATATAGTAATAGTAGGGAATTTCAGTAGCCCACTTTCAACAATAGGTAGATCATCCAAACAGAAAATTGTAAAGAAACATTGAACCTGAACAACACTTTAGACTAAAAGGATCTAACACACATGTTAAGAACATGCCATCCAACAGCAGCAGAATGCACATTCTTCCCCAGTGCACATGGGACTTCTTCAGAATGATCATATGGAGGTGCCTCAATAAATTAAAAGTAGAATTACTATATGATCCAGCAATCCCACTTCTGAGTACATATCTAAAAGAAATAAAATTACCATCTTGAAGAAATCTCTACATTCCCAAGTTCATTGAGGTACTATTCACAGTAGCCAGAATATGGAAAGAATCCAAGAGCTGGTCAACAGATAAATGGAAAAAGAAATGTGGTATAAACAATGGAATGTTATACAGCCTTAAAAAAGAAGGAAATCGTGCAATGAAGGACATTATGCTAAGTGAAATAAGCCACAGAAAGACAAATATCACAGATTCTCACTTATATGTGGATTTTTTGTTCAGTCAAACTCATAGGGGTTCCTGGGTGGCTCAGTCAGTTAAGTGACCAACTCTTGATTTCAGCTCAGGTCATGAGCTCATGGTCAATCAAGCCCCAAGTCAGGCTCTGCGCTGGGCATGGAGGCTGCTTAAGATTTTCTCTCTCCCTCTGCACCTCCCCCATGCTCCCTTGCACTCTCTCTCTCTCTCTCTCTCTCTCAAAAATAAATAAATAAATAAATAAATAAATAAATAAATAAACAAACAAACAAATAAAAGACAAACTTATAGCAACAGAGAGTAGAATGGAAGTTACCAAAGGCTGAGAGATGGAAAAAAGGAGACATATTGATCAAAGGGTAGAAATTTTCAGTTATAAGATACAAGTTCCGGAGACCTAATGCCCAGTGTGGTGGCTATAGCTATTAACACTGTATTGTATACTTGAAATTTGCTAACAGAGTAGATCTCAAGTGTTCTCAGCGCACATACACAAAAATGGTAACTGTGGGAGGTGATGGATATGTTAAGTAGTTTGATGGTGGTGGTCATTTCACAACGTATACATATATCGAAATATCACATTGTGTATCTTAAATATAAATAATTTTTATTTGTCAAAAATAAATACATAAAAATAAAAATCAAAGTCCTGTGAGCTATACATAGCTGTATTTCTTCTTCATTGTATAAGATTGTTGGAAGTTCTGAGATTTTTCCCCCATTTTTATTTTTTTGGATGCCCCACCCCCTAAACCCCCCACCCCGTACATGAACCTGGGTCACTGCAACGATTTTTTGCTGCCAATACATATCAGTTTCCACAGTTATTCTAAGAAACACACACTGTAGGTCCTTGCTTCTCTACAGATGGTGCCTACATCATGTTAAGCAAACAGGTTAACTGAAACAATATGATGTTGGCCTTTGCTGAGTGAAAAAAGGGACTCCATTTGCAATTTCATGTTTGATGTATTTTGTGCATTGTAGGTACTCAATAATGCTGGTTAAATGAATAGTTGTAAAAATATGCTGCTGGTAAATAAATTCTGAAGTCTTGGCTTCAATTAACATTTTAGATGGGGAAGATAAAAATGATAGCTCCACATTCAACATTTGTCAAGAAGGATGTAGCCTGAGGGGCAATGTTACCAGGGTGCAATTTAAATAGCACCACCACAATAATTAGTTGAGTAAAAGGAAATTGATTCTGCATATTTTTTTAATCTATGCATTATGTACACATATAAAGCTTAAACTGGTTTAAACATTGAGGTGATTTATGTAAAAGCCCAGCAAGTATGACAGAAACTATATTCAGATGGGAAAGGTATTGTCATCTGAAAATATGAATGTGCTTGTAGTGTCTTTCTGGCAATCTTAATTTTACTGCTCTGAACATAAACATTTATATGGCCAAAGAACATAAAAGTCTCAGTTTTTTCAAAGGCACTTTCAGGTGTGTCGCTTATATAACAGCTCCTCATCCTGGAATGGCACTGTAGGCAACATACACTGTCTCTTTATCAACCGTCCAAACTCCTGCATTTTGCAACAACAGAATCCAACAAAGAAAAATAATTAATCAGATGTACCTATCAATTAAATTTGCATCCATGGAAATTTGAATCTCTAACCTTGGTTTTGTGTAACCTCTGGCCATTTTTTTGCTAGTCACCCGCCACGTGTAATATAATTGTCTGTTGGTATGTCTTAGCCAGTCTCTGAGTCAGCTCATTGAACACAGAGACTGGATCCTCCTCTATGTATCATGCCTGACGAATAAAAGGCTTTCAGGAATGCTTATTACAGGAGTGAATGCCAATGATCTGATTATTTGCTCTTTGGGGCCTCTCTGAGATTTATAGTTATGATGTCAACCTCAAGTTCTCTCTGTCCTTTCTTGAGTCATCTTGTCCAACCTCATACCGCAGCTCACATTGCTAGAGCATGTGTCACACTCAGGAGCTGTGCACCCCTAGATGCATTCTCATTCAATCTTTAACACCAGCCTGGAGGGTTGATTTTCGGATTATTGTTGGATTCATTCTCAGAAGATTTCACTGAAGTTTGAAGAAGTTAAGTGTTTTGCCTGAGGTTACACAGCTAGAAAGAGACCAGCTAAGAGTTAAGTCTCTATCTGTTGGATTCCAGAGCTTCCATGTGATTTTAGGCATTTCACTAAAATTCTGAACTGGAAATGAGCCAAAGAAAAAGCTGAGTGCCCATTAGTAATGGATAAAAAGCATCTTGTCTCTGAGGACCTGGGGGCTTGTAAAAATTCCAAGAGTTCTTCATCTCTTCCATCTTCTGTGCCCTCGGTGGAGGCCTTGAGCTGGAGTTACTAACAGAGAGAAGTGGGAGGGGAGATGCTCCCCTGAGTAGTGATCTGCGTCTCCACTGGAAGATGACTGTGGGAAAGGGCCAGGGGGGGTGGGTAGAAGCAGGTGATGCTTTCTTCTGTCTTTAAATGCACAGCCTGTCTGTAGCAGTGGTCCTGCAGTTCTGTACCAGAAGCCAGTACAAAAGCAAGATTCAATTATGGATTTCACCTTTACATAGCTCTAGGGGGAGAGAAGTATATTAATTAAATTTAACCACTGTTGAGTTCATCCAACTCCTCCCATGCTTACCAGGGGCATCTCCATAAAGAGTGCGGTGTCTGCGAGCAGCCAGAGTGAGTATCTACTACGTGTATGATCCAAGGGAAGCCAAAAGGCCCATGGCCTCCCTCCCACACCTTACTTAGCCTGCTCCAGGAACAGAGCCTTCCACCATTGATCTTCTCCACAGCCTATAGGCTGGGCCAACCTCCTCCTTCCAAACTTCTCCCACAACATCCTTTGCAAACAAGTATACAACATCATACAGCATATGTGAAAGAACAGCAAAACTGTGAGTCGAAGAAAGATCTCTCTATCCCTCCCAACTCAATTCTAGCATTCTAGTGGTAGATGAAGTACGTGGTGAATCTGTGAGCAAGGTCTCTGGGGGTGATCAAACAGAGGTGGGCGGCCATTCAGCCAGATCCTAGTGGGGATCCTGCATTAGGCAGAACGTTGGAAGAGGTGGTCTCTAAGATGTGACTCTCTAGTTCTATGAGTACAGTGCTAAGTCTGAGTGTGGTACAGACTGTCAACAATCCAGGTGTTCAGACAAAGGGGAAATGGTGGCTTTCCAACGGGTTATTCTGAAGACAACTTGCAAGTGCCCAACCATCTCTTTGTCACCTAAATCAGATCATTAACAACAGTTACTCCTTGATAAGATATTATTTCTTTGTTGTGTTGCTTATTTATAATCCAACCTTGTCTCAAAGAAGCTCTGAGGTGACTGTAATGTAAATTGGACAAAGCAAGAGTATTAAAAATGCAGACACAGACCTAGAAACCTCCCAAACCCTCGAGCCTAGCAGCTAGCCATAGTGTTTCCTGTATATGGAACAATAGTGACATCCAGTGGTCAATTAAATTATACCCAGATGAGGTTTGCAATTTGTCCCCAACCTAGAAATAATTACACTGGGAAAATTATTTTTTGAGCCACTCAATGTGGGGCTCTTCTGAACTTCAAGAAAGACTTGATGTGTCCTCAAATGCAGGAAAAGACTCTGTCTCCCAGCCTGCAGCTTTAATGTCTGCAGACAGGATTTGCTCAAATGTAGGAAAAAAAGAACTCTCTACAGCCTCATCTATAAAATGGAGCAGGTAATAAACTACCTGCCAAATTGGAGCCAGCAATGAGTTGCCACGGGAAGCACAGTGTGTGAGGACAGCCATAAATGCACACCGGAGGAAAAAAGGAGAGAAGGTATTCCATAAGTCAAACACAGAACAAAGAAAGGAAAGCTGAAAGAATGCGGCCAGATTAATGGTCTCTCAGGCAGAGAACGGCATTGAGGGTAAGGCCTTTGGCTTATTTGCTGCCGTATCCCCAGCACTTAGCACGGTATCCAGCACATGGCAGGTGCTCAGATGGTCTTTTACTCCATGAATAAATGAATGAATGAATTGAGGGGTTTTCAAGCATTCTGTCCTAAAGGACCTGCCAGTTAGAGATGAGGCAGGTCTGCTCAGCCCAGTTTTGATCTGCCCATTGCCCTGTATCTGAAGACCAGCAGG
The DNA here is from genome assembly GCF_022079265.1 of Lynx rufus. Classification (NCBI taxonomy): domain Eukaryota; kingdom Metazoa; phylum Chordata; class Mammalia; order Carnivora; family Felidae; genus Lynx; species Lynx rufus. The sequence goes on from NW_025814837.1 coordinate 16,682,012, forward strand.
AAAGATGAAGACTCAAAATGATCTTACTAATCTGAGAGTGAAAAGCTGGAACAGTAAAGTGGTGTCCGTAAATCCTACGTCTGTGTGGTTTATACTGAAAATGTACTTGTTTAGTTATCTGATTCACTAACAGAGGTATTCAGCAGCTGACCCACTCACTAGTAAGTAGTGGCCCAGGAGAACAAAACAGGAACCTGTGATAAGCAGCCCCCAAGGTCAAGGTTCAGACAGTTCCTGCTTTATTCCCTTGGGTCCTGACAGCCAGACTTAATCAGAGGCCAATCTAAAGAGCCTTTTGGGCAGACGTGCTCTAGATGGTTTTGCATAAACCGTAGCTTTAGATTATTTATCTAATTTTAAGTGAAATATTTGTAATAAGAAAATAGCATTCAATACAAACAATTTTCTTTAATAACATTTTAGGGGCCAATTACATAGAAAAATGTCTTTATTGTTTAGAAGATTTTACGACTAAATATGTTGATCACATTGATAGTGTTAGCAAACAAAGCAAAAATTTCAAAAATATAGTCCAAATCATCTTATACCATTCTCCTCTGGATCCATCTTTGTGGAGAGGGAGTTAAAAGAGTCTTAAACTACAGCGAATGTCATTTTTGCATAGCCTGTAAAAAAAACAAAATGGCCAAAAGTGATGATTTCCAATTCATGTAATAATTCATCATCCTATAACTTCACCAAAAAAATGTAATAAAACATGATATTCTTGGTAACAGTAGTATGTCTGAGATTCTAATTATGATAAAATACAGAGAAATCCAAGGCAATTTCTTCCTAAAACTGTAATTAGTATAAAAGAGCATAAAGTCTTGGAACAACAAAAACACATTTGTATTAAGAAGATCATTCTTGGCCATTACTAGAAAATTGTGAATTCGTGAAAAGCCACATGTATATAAATTGTTAGCACAATTATTATACTCTTCTCCCCACATGAAATATGATAATATCAACATTACCAGCAATAATAAATTAAAGAGTGTGCATGTGAATTCATTTAACGATTTTACTACGTCTTCTGTGCAGATGGGCTGCAGTCTAGATTAAAGTAAAGATTTGTGAGATTCAAGAATTGCGGAAATGAATCATTACAAATACAACACAGTCTTCCTGCTTATGGGTTCTCCCATCAGCAAAATGTCATTCGCCTTCTAACATAATACGTAATTCCACAACTTCCCAAGAGCATATATGGCATCCTGGGAACCTATTCAGCCCTCAGTATGCACAAGTAAAAGTCCTTGTATGCACCTTTAGTATGCAACTCTCAAGGTCCAAAAGTGCAAGTGTCAGAGAGAAGAGAAAGGTCCTATCAGAGACCAGAGAAAGGGGCCTTCTGCATCCGTAGTTATGGACGCCAGCCATACTTTGTCACTGGATTCCACTTAATTCATTACGTAATACATAAAAGACACTATACGGAAATACAACTGTTTTCAAATGAAAGTCCACTTAAATTCATTTTCTGAGTGCTCGCTTCAGCAGCACATATACTAAAATTGGAACAATACAGAGATTAGCATGACCCCTGCGCAAGGATGACACGCAAATTTGTGAAGTGTTCCATATTTTTTATTCATGTTTGAGGCGTCTGGGTGGCTCAGTTGGTTGGACATCCGACCCTTGATTTTGGCTTAGGTCATAATCTCATGGTTCATGATTTGAGCTCTAAGTCTTGCTCTGTGCTGACAGTGTGGAGCCTTTTTGGGATTCTCTCTCTCCCTCTCTTTCTGCTTCTCCCTCTCGCACACGTGCATACTCTCTCAAATAAATAAACTTTTTTTTAATTTTTTTTAACGTTTATTTATTTTTGAGACAGAGAGAGACAGAGCATGAACAGGGGAGGAGCAGAGAGAGAGGAAGACACAGAATCTGAAACAGGCTCCAGGCTCTGAGCTGTCAGCACAGAGCCCGACGCGGGGCTCGAACTCACGGATGGTGAGATCATGACCTGAGCTGAAGTCCGACGCTCAACCGACCAAGCCACCCAGGCGCCCCTAAACTTTTAAAAAATATATTTAAAAAATAATAAAATAAAATATTCATGTTTCATGGTCAGATTCTCCCATTAAAGTCGAGAACAAGATAAAAATATCTGCTATCATCACATTTGACAATGTCTTACTAGACAAGAAAAGGAAACTATAAGGCTTAGAAAAAAGTAAAAGATCCTTTTTTGCTGATGGTATGATTATTTACATAGACTGTATAGCTCTCTGAGTAAACTACTGGGATTAGTAAGAGAATTCAGAGTTACTAGATATTACTAACACCAATAAATAGCTTCTTGATATACCAGTGATTATGAAATTAATAGAAAAAAGATCTCATTCATGATGGCAATAAAATAAGAAATTTGGAAATAAATGTAATCAAAATATGTTTAAGACCATTATCTAGGAAATTCCAAGTTATTGTTTGAAAGCATAAAAGAAGATTTGAACAAATGAAGAACTATACCATGTCTGTGAATATGAGAAAGGTGTCAGTTCTTCCTAAGTTAAACCACGGTTTTGGTGCGTTTACAATAAAAATCCCCAGGCGCCTGGTGGCTCAGTTGGCTAAGTGTCCGACTTCGGCTCAGGTCATGATCTAGCGGTCCCTGAGTTCAAGCCCCACGTCTGGCTCTGTGCTGACAGCTTGGAGCCTGGAGCCTGCTTCGGATTTTGTGTCTCCCTCTCTCTCCGCTCCTCCCCTGCTCACGTTGTCTCTCTCTCTCAGAAATAAATAGACATTAAAAAACATTTTTTTTAAATCCCAATAAAGTGATTTGTGCCACATGATAAGCTGATCTAAAAATTCATGTGACACACAAAAATAAATTCAAAATGGATGAAGGACCTAAATGTGAGATAGGAAACCATCAGAATCCTACAGGAGAAAACAGGCAGCAACCTCTTTGACCTCAGCCACAGCAACTTCTTACTTGACATGTCTCCGGAGGCAAAAATGAACTATTGGGACCTCATCAAGATTAAAAGCTTCTGCACAGCAAAGGATACAATCAACAAAACTAAAAGGCAACCAACGGAATGGGAGAAGGCATTTGCAAATGACATATAAGATAAAGGATTAGTATCAAAAATCTGTAAAGAACTTACCAAACTCAGGACCCGAAAAACAAACAATCCAGATGTGAAGAAATAGGCAGAAGACACGAATTGACACTTTTTCAAAGAAGACATCCATATGGCAAACAGACATATGAAAAGGTGCTCAATATCACTCATCATCAGGGAAATACAAATCAAAACCACAATGAGATACCACCTCACACTGGTCAGAGTGACTAAAACTAACAACTCAGGAAACACCAGGTGTTGGCAAGGATATGGAGAAAGGGGAACCTTCTTGCATTGTTGGTGGGAATGAAAACTGGTGTATCCACTCTGGAAAACAGTGTGGAGGTTCCTCAAAAAATTAAAAATAGAACTACCCTATGACCCAGCAATTGCACTACTAGGAATTTATCCAAAGGATACAGGAGAGCTGATTCAAAGGGACACATGCACCCCAGTGTTTGTAACAGTGCTATCAACAATAGCCAAATTAAGGAAAGAGCCCAAATGTGCATCAACTGATGAATAGATTAAGAAGATGTGGGGTGTGTATGTGTGGGGTGTGTATGTGTGTGTGTATGTATATATATATATATACATACACACACATACATACACAATGGAGTACTACTCAGTGATGAAAAAAGAATGAAATCTTGGCATCTGCAATAATGTGAATGGAACTGGAGGATATTATGCTAACCAAAATAAGTCAGTAAGAGAAAGATCTCATGATTTCACTCATATGTGGAATCTGAGAAAGATAACAGATGATTATAGGGGAAGGAAAGATATAAATAGAAAGGGAGGCCAACCATAAGAGACTCTTAAATACAGAAAACAAACTGATGGTTGATGAGGGTGAGGAAAATGAATGATGAGCATTAAGGAGGGTGCTTGTTGGGATGAGCACTGGGTGTTGTATGTAAGTGATGAATCACTGGAATCTATTCCTGAAGCTAAGACTATACTGTATGTTAACTAACTTAAGAATAAAATTTTTTAAAACAATAAAGGAAAAAAAATAAAAATTCATATGAAAGAGTCAAAGGCCAAGAACAGTAAAATAAATTTGGATGAATACTTGCCCTACTCAGTATTGGAACTTTTATAAAGCTATAGTGATTAAGACAGTGTGAGATCAGACAGATAAAAAAGTAGAAGAGTGGCACCAGAAAAGAAGGCTCAGAAGTGGACCCACATGTAAATGGAAATTTATAGCATAATATGTCAATGGAAAATGGTGGACTGTTCAGCAAATGATGCTGATGCAATTAGTTATCTGTAGGAAACAAAATTAGATGTCTTCCGCACTGAACACACACAAAAATATGTATTAAATATGTAAATATTAAAAGAAAAGCTAAAATATTTTAAAAGTAAAAAAATTCATTTTCTGAGAATTTTTGAGGATTTCAAGGCAGCTTGTATTTTTTTTTTTTGGTCAAATTTTTATTTAAATTCTAGTTAGTTAACATACAGTGCAACATTGGTTTCAGGAACAGAATTCAGTGATTCATCACTTACATAGAGTACCCAGTGCTCATCACAACAAGCGCTCTCCTTAGTACCCATCAACCATCTCGTCCATCTCCCACCCACCTGCCTCCATCAACCCTCAGTTTGTTCTCTATCATTAAGAGTCTTTTATCCTTTGTTTCCCTCTCTCTTCCCCTTTCATATGTTCATCTGTTTTGTTTCTTAAATTCCATATATGAGTGAAATCATATGGTTCAAGGCAACTTTTTAAAGAATTAGATATAGTGATACTTTTTAATAACTAGACACCCCCTCAGCTAAAGATCTGTGCAGTGGCTTCCCATTACCTGCCCCATACATTCTGACTTCCTGAAATAGCACATAAGACCTTAGTGTCCTAACCACTCTATGCCTCCCTCCTGCCATCCACACCGTGCCCCCTCCCTACCCAATGCCTCCCCCAGAGAATTTTCAACATCTCAAACAAGTACAAAATCACATAAGGGACTCCTTTATCGACATCTCCCTATATTCATTTAGCAAGCATCTATTTCACACCTTCCGCATGGGTGGCTCTCAGGATAAAATGTTGAACAAAACATTGTTCCTATCCAAGAAGTTCATAATCTGGTAGACTGCTATCGGATGTTGCAGAGTTTCTCTAAATCTTAGGAAGGAAATAAGACTCACACCACCTTTCTAACTGCCAAGAAGAAGGAGTTATAAGCCTGAATGACAGGATAGGGTAATACTGATAGCCAAACTTCCAATTTGGGAAGCGGCTTCAAAGTTCCAATTACATCCAAACGTGGGCCAACTTAGACTGGTTACCCAGAGAAGATAGGAGAGATAGGAGAGAGAGCTGGCCTTAGAAGTGCAGAGTGGAACTCAAGGGACCATGATGAAAAAGATGATCAGGCCTTGGGAGGGCGCTGGTAGGATCAGAGAAAGCGAAGACTCCTAACCTTCTGGGGACCCAGAAGGCTGGGCAGAAGGCAGTGGTTGATTTAAGCTCACCAGGAAACAGTTCAGGATGTGGGGTGTGAAGAAAGACCAGAATTTAGCACTTCAGAAACCTGGAAGGGCTAAGGACTTCTGCCCTTTGGCAGAGAGCAACCATAAGAATTTGTAGAGCCAGAGTAGAACAAAAGTAATTTGGCCAATTCCTCAGTGGATCTAAGGAAGGGAAAACCAGACTGTGAAAGACTCAGTACCTAGCTCTCACCGTTGACCAAGATTTCTCATCAATGTACGGAAGGAAGGTGAGGGAGGCGAGGTCTCCAATGAATAGCATCTGTGTCTCTCATTTTCTCAAAGCTACATTAATTAGGCCCTTGTTAGTTCTCATGACACCTATGTGGTATTATGATCTCCATTCTACAAATGAAGAGACTTGAGAACCAGAGAAATTGTGCTCAATATCCACATAATTACTGTGTGTTGGAGTCACAATTCCAAAACCAGTACTTTTAATCACTGTGCTATGTTGCCTCTCTGAGTAATTTACTTGGTCCCAGGTGTCATGAGAATTAGAGCTCTACTGGACAACCTTAAGGTAAAGGCAAGTTATGCATAAGGTAGTAAGGAGTGCTGGTCACCTCAGCGATTTCCAGGTTGACATCATACACTTGCCTTTAGAATTAAAATAAGCCACCAGGTGCTAGAGTCGTATGGGGGAAAAAATAGCTAAAAAGTATCAACACTGTCCGATCAAAAAACAACATCAACAGTCAGATAAATGCACATCTGGTTTGTACTATGGAGCAGTCATTGCAAAACATAAATAATTTCTCTTGAAACCAAAATACAGGATCAAAATTAATGAAAAAGAAAAAAAGCCATTCCATTTTAGAAGTCAGTGATACAAGGTGGTTACACGTGGAAGGGACTAATTTCTGTCCATCGCTAGAAGGTGTTGGTGGTTATTTTAAGTCTTTGCCATGCCACCTAGACATGCTTGCACAGAGGCAGGGCCTGAAGAAGAAATGTTCATGCCTCAGCAGAGGCAGAGTATAGGGACCTGCCAACTGAAACTTGGTGTACTGAATCAAAATATTTACAGCACCACTTTATGAAATGACCCATTTTCAAGGCATCAACTGCTTTATGCAATACCCCATCATGCTAAAATGTTCTCTTCTGAGTCCGCATATAGAGGAAGTTGAAATATGTTCTTATGAATATCGACATGATTAGAACAGCTATTTGTTACTAAATCTAAAAACGTACTTTAAGGGGCGTGGGATTAAGGATGCTGCAAATTGAAATTTTGAATGTGTCTATTTCATATGGTGAACAAGACCTCTGAAAGCTTTGTTTTCTATTTCTTTTATGCCAGTAGAAAGATATGTATGCTCTGCAATTTCAGGATAATGTTTTTGCTTTGCTGCTTAGTGATATAATGGAACGAGTGCATGGCTGAAAATTTGTCTCCACAGTGTATCTAGAATACTAATACCCCAGTTATCATAGAACTTCATTTATTTAGAAAGATGAGGCAGGTCCCTCTGTTTTTCTTCTTTATTCATTCATTTAGTTCAGTAAATGCTATACGTAAGGGAAAGGAATGTAAATGTTCCACTAGACCGATTTCTCAACCTCAGCACTACTGACATTTTAGACCAGATAATTCATGTGATGGGGGCTGTCCTTCGCATCGCAAGGTGTTTAGCAGCATCCCTGGACTCTACTTACAAGATGTCAGTAATACCCATCCTCCCAAATGTGGCAACCAAAAATGTCTTCAGATGTTGCCAAGTGTCTGCTATGGAGCAAAGTCGCCCCCATTGACAATGATGCATTCTCCAAGCCCAATGGGCAGGCATGATTGAGCTCTAATTTTCCCGCTATGCAGTCAACAGCCATCTTTTTTTCACCAGAAGCCACTGTGTTTGTGGATGAGTTCTGCTTAGATAAGGAGAGTTCTCAAATGCAGTAAATTGGAGGTTCCACTCTCACATGGGTGAGAAAAATGACCAGGGCCAGTTAGTTATATACCGGAGAGTTTCCTCCTCTAATATTTAAGTACAATTTTGTTTTTGTTTTTTAACAAAACACCACCTTTGCTTCACCACCTTTAACACATCTAGTAATGTTGTCAAGGAGACAACCACCAACTAGCAGATAACAGCTGCGCCAAGATAATTTGACCTTGGTTGCTGTCTGTTGTTCCTGTGCACACACACGGTGGACCTTGCAGCCTCCTTAAATCAGGGCTGGCTGAATGATTATTGTATCCAAATAAGAAACTCACAGATTCTAATCTCCTGATCTTACCTGGTTTAAAACCAAAAAGACACATTTCATTTGTTTCACCAGATCAAATAAAGAGGGAGTCTGGCAATAGCGATAAACCCCAGAGATCGGCTAAATTATGTCCCAACTTGACATTTATATGAGCACACGCCTCTCAATCTCCGGAGGTGATTAGATTAAGTGTATTTTAGCATGCGCTTCAGGCACGCACATCCTTAGAGATTCAAGGACAGGGGTGGATTGTGACTAATACCATCACTGCTTTTATTCAAATGTTTTGTGTTGCCAATATGCTGCCTAAAACGTTACTTAGGATCGAGAACTGCATTTCAACAAAGCACATACAAAAGCTTCTTACATTTCGGGATTAAGGTTTTCATACCCGCTTTAGCTCAGACCCTGAGCAAATATTTCTGCCGTTGAGACATGTGATCATGGTTTCTTATCTGGGCATCATCCCACGTGGGGGATACGTTACCTCCAGAGACTGGAATCATTTTGCTCAGAGATTTTGATTTACTTCATTAACTCCAGAAACCTCAGGAGAGGCGGTGAGACTGAGCACTGGAATGCAGGCTGGTGGCAGTGAGTCTCCCGGGGGCATGGGAGAGCAGTGAAAGACGCTTCCCTACCTCTGCTCTATGTTAAAAATAAAAACAGAAACACTAATGCCCATAAAATTCAGAATTACAGCTGAAATGCCAAGTCACCAACAGCTAGTCAAAACCCACTTCTTTGTCCTGGTACCAGTTAAAATCTCATTGATTGCATCCAGGGGATACCACATTTGTCATTCTTAAAAGGAAAATGAGCAGTCACAAGGGATTTCAGATTTCAGACCTGATAGTTTAAGGATAGTAAAATACATCTCAAAATGCACTATTTATTGACATGGAAAAGAAGGAAAATATTGTAGTCTTTATTTTTATGTATATATAAATTATTCAATTCCTTCAATCCAAAAGACATTTCAGTCTTGGCCAAAAAAAAAAAAAGATTCTGAGCAGCAGTTTAATGTTATAAATTTTTAAATATTTTATCTATCACTGGTCGAATAAAGCAAACTTTTTCAATTGTAGAAATTTATGTTGTTTCTCTTGCTTCCCTGCCTTCTGCTTTACTCTCAATGTATTATTTAATCTATAAATATTATGACTATTTATCCTCTATTTTTGCAGGCCGATGGCAATATTCTACCCTGTTATCATTGTGTCAGACCCTACCTCAGAACAAGGGGCCTAATTTGAGTGTCCAAAAATAGCTACACGTGTCTCATAAACACAAAACACAAAATCCTTTGGAAAGACAAGTCCCTCTCATCATGGCCAAACTTCCAACATCCCATCACATAGAATCATCTGCGGCAATAGAAAGTCCAGAAGTCATTTTCTTTTTTTGCCTATACTTACCCTCACTTCAAGCCACAAAGAATTACAGGTAACTTACAAAAATATATACATTACAAAAGAATAAACTAGGTGAAGGAATCAAGGAAGAGGTAAATGAGAACAGGAAGTTGATAAAGCCCAGAAGTAAGATCAGAATGCAGAGATGCACAGCATGGGACCCTGTCTGGTTGCAAGAGGTGAGCCCTGAGCTTGACTTCAAACTTCCTAGTGACCATATCAATGACAGAAAGATGACTAGTTGTGAGATCGCAAGCAAACTGTTCAATAACAGTTCTATTGGAAGTCAAGTCCTGAGGTTATCACTCTGAGGACTCCTCCTAAGAAGTCTTATCAGACTGGGGCCTCAACCGCACCTGGATTCACTTTTTTCATCTTAACCCTTCTCAAGGCAACACCTAATCCTCCCCAAAGAGGACATAGTTGGTTCTCATTGTTAAAAACAATCACTAGGGAGGAAAACTTGGACACACCATCCAGTGACTCACAGCTCTGCAAATACTTCTTACTCCTTCTTTCTTACAGGTATATTACATGCCTTCTTGTCTCCTTTCTACAGCCAGCTCCCTAACCCTCCTTTCACATGGATGAAGACATAAGCACCCTACAATCCCACTTTCTGAAAATTGTATGTGTATATAACCTTGGCACATCAGCCCCAAGAATCAATAAACCTTCATATTAGAATCCACGGTGCTTTAAAAACATATTTTACTCTAAAATATGCCCTACAAACTTACATGGAAAACTGTGGAAAATCTGTATTGTGTGTGTATAACTTTCTGTAATATATATGTGCTACCTAAAATCATTTGCCCCCAGTAAAACCTTTTTGTGGGGGGGAGAGAAAATATTATGGAAAAGAACAGGCAGCAGAGAATGATAATGAATATTACATGCTCTTGTACAGAATGTCTTCAAAGGAGAGGAGGCTTGCCAGCGTAACTGAGTAATGATCTTTGAACACAGCATTAAAGTCATAGCATGAAGGAAGGGAGATAAAATATTTAATGACATCTTAATATTCCCAGTCTTGCAAAAAGCCAAGAACTGGTCACAGTTTATCAATGGTCGTACATTTTAATATCATTAGACAACAATTTTCCCAATCAGAGTATTAGAGCTACCAAAAGCATAGGGTGGTAGAAAGCAAGGGAAACAAAGTGAGCTATAAACTGCTTGGAAATCCTGTCTTTTTCAGTTGACTTTTAATATGAATGTGGAAACTGGGCTCGACAATGAATTGGCTCACTTGGCTAACAGCTTGGCCAGAACCTCAATAACTATTGAGCATGTTTCTATGAAATAGCCTTTGTCGAATCATATTGAGGACAAGTCCTCAAAAACCCCACTTGACTCCTGGGACACGAGTGTGGTCAGAAGTCATTGTAACATCTGGTATCATTGTCCCCAAATCTTCCAGTTCTCCCTGTATGCTTCAGTTCCAGGAGAATAATACATCGAGAGCTTTGCACCAGGCAAGCAGATGCCTGATGAAGAGGGGATGAAGAGGAAGAGAAGGCAGGGAAACCTATTTCATCATAAAGAGAAAAGCAGACAGGCATGAAAAAACAAAAGTGGGGAAACAGAAAGCAGACTGTGGAAGGTAATTTACTGAGTCACCAAAATGCCTCAGTGCATTTTCCTCTCCTCTACTCTACCACCCCCTTCAAGTAGCAATGTCCTTACTATTTTCTTGCCACAGAAACTTATGACACAAAACAGAAGCTATGTAAAGCAAATGGCTCTTCTGTCTTTCAAAGAAGCCCAAGCTAATAAAAAAGCAATTTTTTTAAGGTACAAAATGCATTAGTCAGCTAGGACTACTATAAAAAAGTACCACAGACTTGGGGCCCTAAATAACAGACCCACAGGTCTAGGAGCTTGAAATTCAAATTTAAGGTGTCAACAGGCAGGGTTGGTTTCTTCTAAAGCCTCTCCTTGGCTTGTAGATGGCTGTCTTCTCCTCCCTCCACTTTCACATGGTCTTCCTTCTGTGTGTGTGTGTGTGTGTGTGTGTGTGTGTGTGTGTGTGTCCTAATCTCTTCTTATAAAGACATCAGTCGCATTGCATTAGAGCCCACCCTAATGGCCTCATTTCAACTTGATTACCTCCTTAAAGGGCCTGACCTCCAAATACAGTCACATTCTTAAGTACTGCAGGTTAGGACTTCAACATAGGAATTAAAGGGGATTCTACTCAGCTCAAACAGAGAGATATATATTTTGAGTTCTAGAGGGAGAGGTGTGTGAGTCTGGTGGGCAGTAAGGTGATAAGACTTAGAAGGAGTCTCTCTGTGGGACAATTAGGAAGGACAGACTTAAACCCAGAGATCCCTCAACCTCTTTCAGAATTCCTCTGCTGTAAGCACCACACTCAAGGAACAGAACCTCTGAATCTGAAGATCAAGACACCAAGAGTTTCTCTGGAGGAACAGACTGGTGGCCAATGACCAGATGGTCTTCCCTGATGTCTAGGCTCCAAGTCCCAAATCCCTTGCAAAATTCAGGGCTGGGAGCCTACAGAGAGGCTTAGTAATGACCAATATTGAATTTCCAGACAGTCCTGTGGAATAGGGGCTCAGGGATAGATTTATATTCATTTAAAGCAAATACAGAATGTGATATTTCTTGTTGTTTATGGACTGAGTTCATACCTTCTAGAATTAGGTCAAGATATATACTATAAAGCCTGAGAAAGAATTAAACAACAGAGAAACCAGGTCCTTATCTATACAGTAAGCCAACCAAGGTAACCAAAACAGCACCAGATGCAGTGCAGAGCTCAAACTAAGAGGTCTCAGGGTACAAAGCAATTTATTTGGACTTAAGAGGCAAGAGTAAGTCAGATATCCTGACCTACTCCAACAACACATTGAGCTCCTCCATGAATGATATTAATAGTAGTTAACAGGTGCTAGGAGCTACCACATGGTCAGTCTTCCCAACCCATCCAATCATGCCAATAATCCCATTTCAATTTAAAATCCTTCCTGATCTCCTATATACCTTAATACTTTAGCACTCTAAGTGATTTTATATATCTTTTGTTTACTCAGTCCTCCTATTTAAATGATAAACTTCATGACAGCAAGATCTGTTTGGTAACTCCTTTGGACATCCTCACAGTGCTTAGGGAAATTTCACTTTATCATGGGTCACAGTTATGACTGAGGAGTCTGTTTTTCCCTCCCTCCATAAGCATTAAAAAGAATCCATACATCCCTACATCCCTTTGTGCTCTTGAGACGTAATGGGCAATCTGAATGAAATCTCCCTGTTTTTCCATTTAACACAGGTTAAGAGTGTTTTCAGAAAAATTTTCTGGCAGGTAGCTAAGTTCTAGAATGACCAGTGAGAGGAAAAAAAAAATAGGTCCAGCATTAAGAAAAACAAAAGAAACCAAAGGAGAGGCAAATTGCAGAGGAAAAAAGTATGAGAACATGGTTAATTGGGTTTAGGATAATATTAGCAATTGAAATTCTTACTCTACCCCATTTACTCTAGCCAAATATATGCCTTTTCCAAGAAAAAGTTCTGGAAGTTCTGAACCATTAGTAAATAGAACAAAAGAATAAAGCAAATAGGAGATCATATTGCCCCCTCTATTCCAAATAAGGTTTATAATATAGAACAGAGGTACACCTGCAGACAAGTGGACTGTGTAATGTGTAATCTAATCTCTGAATTAGATCCTCCTTCTCTACTCTGGGATGACTGGGTGCCCTTCGGTTCCTCTGATAGATGCCAGACCTTTTCCACTAAGCTTGCTTCAGGTCAAGAGCAATCAAGAACGTGTGTCCTCTGAGAGCAGCTCACCAATCAGGGAGGTTTTTCCTCTCCAAAGTGGAGAGTAGACAGAGGCTACTGAGTATCGTGCTAGTGAGTATGCCTGACCATGGAAGAAAACATCAGAAGTGAAAAAGGGTTCTTCCTTTAATGGATATGTTGAGCAAAATTTTCCAAGATCTCAGTGGACCATCTCACTGACAGATACAGAGAAAGAGATGCAGAAGGTTCAGGAGAGAAGTCTAGGGCTGGGACATGCATCTTGATGTCACAATGTACAGTAGTGGTTGAAATCATGCACGGATATGGGATTCCACAGAAAGAGGAGCCAGGGTGTGAGAAAAGGGAGCTAGGAAGAGAGCCCTTAGAAATGCAAGCAAAGGGTAGAGCAAAGAGAAGCCAAGAAAGTGATGCAGAAGGAAGAAACCGGGAATGGTGTTGCAAAAGCCAAGAACAGAAGAGCTGGAAGAAGAAAAGTCAGTACCAAGCTGTCAAGCAGCCCAGGTTTGGGTATGAGGTTTGGCACATAGGTAGCCTTTGGGGCACCTCTGCCCTTCTGCAGAGTAGTTTTAAGAAGCTGGTAGTGAGAAGCCATACTGCAGTGAGATGACAAATGAATAGGAGGTGAGAAAGACCTGTTCTCTGCCCTCCAGGAGAGGAGAGCCCTACAGCAGTGGTTATCCATAATTAACCAGGCAATTACCAAAGGCACAGTCTTTTTTTTTTTTTAATGTTTTCTTTATTTCTGAGAGAAAGAGAGAGAGACAGCATGATCAGGGGAGGGGCAGAGAAAGAGGGAGACACAGAATCCAAAGACAGGCTCCAGGCTCTGAGCTGTCAGCACAGAGCCTGACGCGGGGCCTGAACTCATGAACCATGAGATCATGACCTGAGCCAAAGCAAGATGCTCGACCGACTGAGCCACCCAGGTGCCCCCCCAAAAGGCACAGTCTTCATCTTAGACCCATGAATGTGCTCCCCAAAGGCCCCCAAAAATCATACAGCAAACCTTATGTGCTTTGTGTATCTGTGTATTTTTCTAGGTTGAGATTTATAGCTTCCTAAAATCTAATTGCCCAATATTAGGAGCCAAGAAAACAGATAGCTGAACAGAGATGGCTCAGGATTTTAAGCCCTTGTAAGGGCAAGTGTCTAGTCAAAGTCTGTGGTCTTGGGGTCCAAGTGGAGTAGGACAAGAACTAAACCCAGAAGGCAACTCTTCCAGAAATGTTTATCCTCAGATACTTGGGAGACACTTGAGGGGTCAGTTGAGGAAATCTTGGTAAAGAACAGGAGAAACAAAAGCAAGTCAGAGAAAGCTGGAAAGCTAGAACTGCCATCCATTCATTTCACAAATATTTGATAAGTGCCTGTTATGTCCCCGGGGCACTGCTAAATCCTGCGGCTATAGCCTGAGGGAATTTGTCTTTAGAAAGTGAGAGATGGAAACTTGAGATTTCATGGGTGAAAACAATTCTTTTCACTGCCTCTTGTTAGGTTTGCTCAATTATTTCATTCTTAAGTCAGAATGTTCACATTTGGAGAAAAAAAGAAAAAAAGAAAGAAAGAAAAATTATGCATGGTGAATTAACCTACCAAGCTGCCAAGATCAATCTCCAATTCATTCGTTTGAGTCTTGGGGGAAGAAGGGAAAATGCAGGATGACAATTAAAAAAAGAGAGAAAATTGATATGTTAAAACTTTGCATTTCAACTTTGAGCTGACATTGTGGTGAGACTCTTTCCAGCTGCTTTGTCTGGCCATGTCAAGAAGTGACCATGATTTATTGTGCCACCTCCACAATTTCAATGCGCTTGATCTCCCACCGGAAGCAGTGACAAGTAAGGTTAACTGCTGTGTGAAGAGACAGTATGAGTAATGCTTCATGCACATAGCTGGCACCAATCTGCAGCACGAGGTGGTGGTGGGGGGGGGGGGGGAGGAGGGATGTTAGCCATTGGTCAAATCCCTTCCAAATAGCAACTTTCCTAATGCCCTAACACCTTTTGGAACAGTCAATCCTTGTACAGAAAAACACCCTGAATTGTGTTAGAGTCTGTTTCCCTGTCCTCATTCCCTCACAAACATGCAAACAGCCAACCTTGCTCACACTTGCATTTTGTATTGTTAGTGATTACTCACATTAAGTGTCCCTATATCATGCCAGCCCTGTCTGCGTGCTTTATAGTCTTTATTACTTCAGTCAGTCCTCATCTTGTCATTCCCTGTTATCATCCCCATACACAGAAGAGAAGAATGAGGCAGGTTAAGCAGAATGAGGTTATTAAGTAGCTCACCAAGGAGTAAGAAGCAAAGCCAGGATTTGAGCCCAGGTGGTCTAAATGTACAACCCCACCACCCTACTCCTCCATGAGTCCATTCTTATTTACTTAATTCAGTCAACCTATTCTAATTCATATTTTCTCCTTAACCAAGCTGTCTATATTTCCAAAGGACTATTGCTTGCCACACTACTGAGGAAACTAGCACATGCGTCACCACAGAAAATATTTTTTTATTCTTCCACGATTATAGTTTGTCTTGATGAATAGGCTCTAGACTGGAATTTTTATGCCTGCAAATATTCCATGAATGCTAATCACTTGCTCATATGTTTACACCTCATTTCCTCCAAATAAATGAAAGAGAGAAAAGAAAACTAACATTTTCTTAGAACACCTACTTCATTCTAAACATTGTGGTGAGTGCATGAAACCTCATGGTGACCCCATGAGGTAAATGTAGTTATCCTCATTTTATAAATTGAGACATGGGAGCTCAAGGAAGTTCAGGACACTTCCCCTGGTCTAATTATGTGAGAGGCATAAGTGGGCTCAAAGGCCCCTGTGATTGTCCTTCCCCAGGACTAGACACATGCTGTCTTGTGTATGTAACTCGGTGCCTCATATTTTGTTATTCATACAGATAAGGGGAAACCAACGGGAAAGAGATAGGCAGGAAGACAAGAGATTGAGGAGTAAGGTGAGAGTTGGCATCAGAGCTTAGGCACCCCAGAACACTGGAAAAATGGCTTCTCTGCATCCCAAGTTTTCTCAAGGTCTGTCTAAATTATTGTCAAAGACTTTAGATTACAAAATTGGCTGGATGGCAACCTTGAGATGTCACACAAAAGCTTCTTCTCTGGCAAAAAGCCAAACTCCTTCCATCTTCTGGCAAATGCACAGTACCTGTGTGAAGTGTTCTGCTTTCCAAAATGCCTGAGGACAAGGTCAAGGATCGGCCGCTAGTGGGATCTCATCCCATACAGTGACTCAGCTGGTAGGGATTGGGTTCCTGGAGGAAAAGGTAGGGACCTAGCCTTCTCTCCTCATATGAATATCATCTTAATCTTATCTTCTCAACTCTTTGCCCTCATTGAAGAGTTTGTGAAAGTCAATTCATATCTCAATTCAAACTCTCTTTTGCCCAGAGGGCAAAAAATGCTGTTGTTGTTTTTGTCTAATCGAAGTACTGTGCTGTAACTGGATTTGTAACAGCAGAGTGTCAAAATGCCAGAAAATGTGTCAAAAATAACATTAAAAAAAAAAAAAACAACTCAGGGGAGACATGTTATAGTCCTAAATGAGCATGTTTATTTCTCTTTGTTGAAATGTATTAGTCTCTTCTCAAGGGTCTTAATAAACCTAAAAAAAAAAAAACGAAAAACAAAAACAAAAAAAAAAACCCAAAAACAAAACATACAACACTTAATGAATGCAATTTAAGGGCCAATTCAGCCTTTGATATTCCCATTCCTGTCAAAACATCTCTCACTTGTGTTTGTGAGTTCTCCTCTTTCAAGTCTTCCCATGCAATTTCCTCTTCAATGAAGGCTTGTTTTCCCAACATCCACAAGCTCCAAAGTATATGCATATTGCCATAAAGTTAGTCAACTAAAAATAATTAATTTCAATTTATTTTCTTTGTAATTGTTGAGGAAAACATCACAAAGTATTTCTTGACACACTACAGGTAACAGTCAAATTCATAGCAATCCCTTGTTGCCAAGGGTCTATATATTTAATTTAACAGGCTTTTCAACAGCATTCAAGAACATCTATAAGCAGGATGCTGGCCTCCCATGATATGGCTGAAAGAAGATAAGAATATTAAAATTTCAGAGGTTATTCAGATCATTCAAAGTATTATAGTGTCTTTCTGCATAACTTGAAGAGGAAGTATTTACTTCTCTCAAGATCCAGAGTGGAGGTTTTATCTAATGCCAGGAAGCTCCTCGAATTTCTTGCTTCAACCCCTTTATTGGTCATCTACTGCTTAGTGACTGCTCAGTTTCCCCACTGCAGAGGCAAAGGCAAATGAATCAAAACCTAGGCAAAATAATTGGAAACTACATTGACCGATGACATAGCATAGCCATAATTATTCTACAAGAATTATTTTTATTCTAGGAGGAAAAGAGTATCTCTGCTAAGTTCAAGAACAGTAGAGGGTGATAAAACTTAGGACAGCTGGTGGCCATGCTTGCCGTGATGTGGAGAACCTCTTTATAAACATGAAATCAATAAAGGTAGCCAAGGGCCAAAACATGAAGAACAGTCTCACCGATAATAGTTGAATGCTTGGATCCAGCTGTACCTAAAGTCAGACCTATCCTCTTAGATTTCCAAGTTATATGAGCCCATACATCTCTTTTTGTGCTCATATTAGTTGGATTTTGCTTCTTTGCATACTTGAATAATAAGCCTGATAATTCCTATAGGTACAGAAAACTGTATTTCTTTCATAAGCCCAAGGCATCATGGTTCAATGTGGGTGGGTTTTTAATTTTTCTGTTGCTATTGCTGTGTTACAAAGATGTGGGGTGCTTATACCCGGATGATTCCCCTCATCTCTTTGCTGGTAAATTTTCACTACCAAAGACCACAGATCACCTTCCCAACACTCATTTGCTAGGTGCTCTGATACACCTATGGTGGGATTATAATCTAATGCAGTCTTTCTACCTAGCTAATTAGCAGTAGGGATCAAGAGTCTTTGATATTTATACCACTGGGATTATTCCAAAAATACCAAGAAATCCTTTAATGGATCAAAAGTGAAAACTCACACACAATCTCCATAAGTGTCGAAAAGATATTTGAAAACTTCACAATCTGCTTTTTATTTTTTTAATCTTAACAAAATAGGAAAAATGGATACTTCCTCAGCATGATACAATATGCCTCTCTCAACCCAAAAACCTCCATCATACTTAATGGAGAAAAACTATACATATTCTTAGTAAAATGAGAAATAAAATAAAGATGTTCATTATGTCAACTTCTATTTAGCATTATTTTGGAGATATCAACCAAGACAACAAAATAAGAAAAAGAAATGAAGCATAAAAATGAGAAAAGAGGAAGTAAAATTATTATTATTTGAAGTGGTCTAACAATTTATCAGAGTGGTCAATAGACTCCATTACAAAACCATTATTAAAACTAAAAACAAGTCATAGTATGACTAGTGACAAAATTATTACATATATTTAATAGCCATTATATATTTAATAGGCAACTACCAGCTATCTTATGAAATGGAAGAAAAGACTCCATTTGCAATAGCAAAAAAAAAAAAAAAAAAAAAAAAAAAAAGATGCTAAAATACCTAGGAATAAATTTAGCAAGAAATGTGCAAAATCTACTTATATTAAACTTTAATGCTACTAATGAGGAAAAGGACAATAAACAAATGGAAAAACAACCCTTTTCTAAAATAGAGAATATCAAATTATATAGATGTAATTTCTTCCCAAATTAATCAATGAATTTGAAAATACTATCGGATTAATGGGGGGGGGAAGAAGGCAAAGCAATTCTAATGTTTATATGGAAAATATAAATGGACAAGACTGTCAGAAAGAAAGAAAGAAAGAAAGAAAGAAAGAAAGAAAGAAAAAGAAAGAAAGAAATCTGAACGACAATAATAAAGAAGGGACACTAGCCATGCCAGGTATTGGCATATATCATAAAAATTTTTAAGTATAATTCATGAAAAACTAGGTCAATATAACAGAATAGAGAAATGAGAAATAGAACCAAATATATATAGGAATTTAATATATGATAATTCTGGCATTTTAAAATAATGAGGGAAAACATAACACAACAAATGGTATTGATTAGCTATTTTTTTTTAATTTAAGTTATATCTCTATCTTACACTTAACGCAAAAATAAATTCTAGGTTCAGCAAAAATTTGTGTAAAATACAACTCAAAAAAGTACCAAAGGACAATGGAATAGTATATTTAAAATCTCCAAGTAGAGAAAGGCTTTCTAAGTGTGTATGACAAAACTCAAGACCTTGAAAATAAAAAATATTAATACAGACAATCATACACATAAAACCCTTCTGGAAAAAGAACATTTCTGAACAGCAAAAACAAATAAACAAATAACAAACACTGAAAAGATAATCTGAACCAAAAAGTACTTGCAAATAATATCACAACCAAAGACCTATAATTTCATCAATATAAAAATAATGCCCTCGGGGCGCCTGGGTGGCGCAGTCGGTTAAGCGTCCGACTTCAGCCAGGTCACGATCTCGCGGTCCGGGAGTTCGAGCCCCGCGACAGGCTCTGGGCTGATGGCTCAGAGCCTGGAGCCTGTTTCCGATTCTGTGTCTTCCTCGCTCTCTGCCCCTCCCCCATTCATGCTCTGTCTCTCTCTGTCCCAAAAATAAATAAAAACGTTGAAAAAAAAAATTAAAAAAAAAATTTTTTTTAAAATAAAAATAAAAATAATGCCCTCAAATTAACTAGGAAAAAACTAACCCAAAAGAAAGCACCTCCCCAAACACCCCACCCCCCCAAAAGGAAATAATAAATGGCTATTTTAAAATGCTCAACCTCATTCAAAATAAATTAAAATTATAAGGAAATAACATTTAGCCTCTTAAATTGGCAAAGATCAAAACATTTTGTAATATATTGTGTAGATGGGGAGAATAAAAAAACAGACTCTTTTCTCATATTACTGGTAGAAACATAAATTGGTACAACTCAATGGAAATACATTTTGTAAGACAGTAGTGCCCCCTTATCCATGATTTTGTCTTCAACAGTTTCAGTTACTCTCAGTCTGGAATCAAATGATCCTCCGCTAACATATGGTCAAGTCAATAGTAGCCTAACACTCCATCACAATGCCTACGTCATTCACCTCACTTCATCTCATCCCATAGGCATTTTATAAACTCACATCCTCACAAGAAGCAGGGTGAGTACAGTACAATAAGATATTTTGAGGGGCGCCTGGGTGGCGCAGTCGGTTAAGCGCCGACTTCAGCCAGGTCACGATCTCGCGGTCCGGGAGTTCGAGCCCCGCGTCGGGCTCTGGGCTGATGGCTCAGAGCCTGGAGCCTGCTTCCGATTCTGTGTCTCCCTCTCTCTCTGCCCCTCCCCCGTTCATGCTCTGTCTCTCTCTGTCCCAAAAATAAATAAACGTTGAAAAAAAAAAATTTATAAAAAAAAGATATTTTGAAAGATACCACATTCACATAACTTTTATTACAACATATTGTTAAAATTGTTCTATGTATTATTAATTTTTGTTAATCTCTTACTGTGCCTAACTTATAAATTAAACTTTATCATAGATTCACATGTATAGGAAAAAACATTGTACATAGATTTTGGTACTACCATCGGCATCCACTGGCGGTCTTCAAATTTATCCCCCCAGATAAGGGGAGACTACTATATCAAAATGTTAGATGTTTGTAACTTTCAACCAACCAACTCCTACTATCTTATATGGTAGAAAAGAAGGTCTACACAGTGATAGTCAATACGGTATTGTATATTATAGAAACAGATTAGGATTCATGTAAATGTCCATCAACAGGAGACATATACTCAAATATTACACAGCTAATAAAAAGAAAAATGCATCTCTTTATATATGACATGAAACAATCTCCAGGATATATGTGCCCATAATATAATTTATCTGAAAGGAAAAGCAAGAAAATGAGGTGGCTGGGAGACAGAATGGAAAGGAGACTTGATTTCACTGCATGACCTTTTGTATCATTTGAATTTGTATCTTACACATATTTGTATTACTTATGAAAAATAATTTAATAATTTAAAAATTATTAAACTATTTTTAAATAACATATCTGTATTGTAACAAAGTAAGATCATTTCTAAGGCTCTATTTTAAGAAAATAATCTGAAACAGACCAAAGCACATGCACAGAGATATGTCACAAAGGCTTGTTTGTTTGTTGTATTGTTGTTTTGTGTTCATAATTAGGAAGTAGTAACAACCTAAATAGATAATGTTAAGGAAACTTTTAAGGAAATATTATTACATTTACAAAAGGGAATATTATGCATCCATTAAAAATGATGTTTATGAAGAGTTTTTAACAACATGGGAATGTGCTGATAGGATTTGGTGAGAAAAGCAAGCCAGAGACTTTTTTTTATACACCGGGATCTCAACTAAGTAAAAACACATAGAAAAAAATGTTAAAATATTAATGATAATTATCTCTGAGAAATGGGATTACAGCACATATTTTTCTTTTTTATTTTTCATAGTATCCAATTTTTCCAAAATGGGAATGTATTTTTACTATAGCAATAAGAAAAAAATGTTGAGTAAAAATTAAAATCTGTGTTCCTTTATTCACAATTGTTGGTCTCCTTACTAATGACTGGTTCAGAAAACCATGCCCTCTGGGACTTCCTTTTAATCTGCATATAACATTGTTTTCTGGTTTCTAGTAGGATCCTACCAGAGGTGGTGATTTCATTTTGTCTGCACTTGGTGCTGAAGAGATCAGTGCCCACCTTTTTATCATCACACCCTCTGCATAAGACTGGGCATCTGGGCATCCAGCAGGATGACAGTTTCTGAAGTCAAATTGCTTGGATAAACATCCCAATTCCAGCATTCTCTACTTAATGTCTCTGTACTTCCATGGGGATACAAGAGATCCACCATGTAATGTTGCCATGGAGATTAAATGAGATAGTTCATGCAGGGTGCATAGCACAAAAGTGCCTGGCACACAACTAATCCTTAATAAATATTAAATATTTTTCAAAAGAGAAATTTGCTTTTTGATGCAAGACCATGACTTCAAAACATGACGATAAATTCTCTTAATAACAGCCAATTCTTTATCAGTTTATCTGCTTTTGTTCTTCTCCAACAGTTTGAGGTTCTGTCACATGGCTTGAGATTTTGTCACCCACCCTGCATTAATTCCACGCTGACTCTGCTGCCTTTGAAACCCACACTAGCAGGAAGCTTCAGGGACTTGATAAAGGTTTCAGTGCTGATGCCCTAGGGGGGCTGGCTGTCTTAGGAAACAGGGAATGAGTTGGGGGAGGGGAAGGTCAGAGGAAGCCTTCAGAGAATTTGCATTTACTCCTGAAAGGCTGGAGTGATGGTCAGAGTTCTTTATACAGAGCAAGAATTCCAGATTACTCATAGACAATAGATTAATTTCATACCTAAACTCAAAAAAAGAAGATTGGAGCTAATATCTTGATTTCTGAACACTGTTCTCCACTAAAAGAAGTCAAGGGCTGGGGCGCCTGGGTGGCGCAGTCGGTTAAGCGTCCAACTTCAGCCAGGTCACGATTTCTCGGTCCGTGAGTTCGAGCCCCGCGTCAGGCTCTGGGCTGATGGCTCGGAGCCTGGAGCCTGTTTCCGATTCTGTGTCTCCCTCTCTCTCTGCCCCTCCCCCGTTCATGCTCTGTCTCTCTCTGTCCCAAAAATAAATAAACGTTGAAGAAGTCAAGGGCTATTTGAAAGAAAGTTTGTTTCCAGGACTGAGGCAGGAAAAGGAAAAGATGCTCCTGGAATATTGTTTTGTGCCTGAAACTAAGGAAGTGTTCAAAAAACGATAAGGACCCGTCAAAGGAACACAGAAGTCAACTTGAAGGTGCTCCCACTGAGCGTCAAAATAAATAACAATAGTAATGGATGATATCCTAGAAATAAAATAAAATTCCAAAACTACATACTAATGAGAGGGAGGGAGGAAGGCAGGAAGGAAAGAAGGAAAGGCCACCAACAGTGTACAAAGTTTCCATTTTCTCCACATCCTCATCAACACTTGTTATTCTCTCTCTCTCTCTCTCTCTCTCTCTCTGTGTGTGTGTGTGTGTGTGTGTGTGTGTGTGTGTGCGTGTATAATAGCCATCCTGCTGATGAGTATGAGATGATATCTCATTGTGGTTTTGATTTGCCTTTCCCTAATGATGAGTGATGTTAAATTTCTTTTCATGTGCATTTACTGTATTTACATTGGAGACTATTCAAACCCTTTGCCCATTTTTGAATTAGATTGTTTTCTTGTTATTCAGTCATAGGAGTTCTCTATATATTCAGGATATTAACCCCTTATCAGTTCTATGATTTGCAAATACTTTCTGCAGGATACCTTTTCACTCTGTTGATAGCGTCTTTCGATGCACAAAAGTTTCTTGTTTTGATGTAGTCCAGTTTATCTCTTTATTCGTTGTTGCCAATAATTTGTGTGTCATACTCATTCCATAGACTCTTAACTTGTGCCATGTTCAAAGATTAGTGCATGGGTATTTAATTGACTCAGTTATTGACATCCGTGCCCTGTCACTTACCATTCAATGACAGCCAGTGATGTGGAGCTCTTCAGCACCCACTGCAATGATAGGCTTCCCATTTCAGGGTGGCAAGGGGTTGAGGACTGACCCCACAGATGATCAGTTTTTAAAAACGAACTCATCCAGGCTCCTGGATATCTCAGTCAGGTAAGCAACCAACTCTTGATTTTGGCTCAGTTCATGAGTTCTAGCCCCCTATAGGGCTTTGCCCTGACAGGGCAGAGCCTGCTTGGAATTCTCTCTCTCTCTCAATCCCTCCCCCACACACCCACTCTCTCTCAAAATAAATAAATAAACTTAAAAAATAATAATAAAAATAAAAAATAAATGCAAACTCATCTAAGAGAAGCAGAGCTAAAAATTTTTTATCAAGGAATCACATCCTCTTATGGTACTGTCATCAATCAATAACCAGCTGATAAGCTCAGAGGAGATCAAGCCTGCACCAGGGACATCCATCCTTAGCCTACTTTGGTCTTTGCAAGGGAAGGGAAATGTTAAATGCAGCCTGAAAGCCTGGTGACATAGAAGAGAAAAATATTTTGAACTCTGTTTCTTAAGCGGCATAAAAATTTGTGATATGTTGATCAAAGATAAAAAGCAGCAATACAGAGTGATGAGTTTGTCCTGAGGGGCTGGCAGATACCTTTAGGCACCAGAAATTACATCGAGCTTCAGATAAACTAAAGGCATATCTAACAACAGTTCCCTCATATAAAATGAAAATAATGACCTCTCAACTTTTGTCCCTAACATGCGTTTTCTAGAACCTTCTCCCTGTGTTCATATGTTACTCATCTCATCTATAACACATATGTAATAATAAAAGTGCTTATAGACACTTACTATATGCTAGACACTGTTTTTAAAAGCATATATTAGCATATTTAATCCCCCCAACAACTCTATGAGGTAATGTTATTATCATCCCCATTTTATAGATGAGGAAACTAAGGCACAGAGAAGTTTTAATAACTCATCCAGGTCTCAAGGCTTAGAGGCCAAAGCTAGAATTTGAACGTAGGCCATCCAGTTCTAGAAGTGAGATCTTAATAGTAACAATTTATTGACAATCTATTGTCTTTGGACTTAGAATGTACACACACACACACACACACACACACACACCTGTAATCATCCAAAAGATCCCTCTTTCAACACAATTTCAGCAGGAGGGAAGAGCAAATATATTGACAGGTCATCTGTCATTCTCTGTGGTCTAAGTAATATATGCCAAGCTTTTGAGATTCCTGAATACAGACTCAAATAGTTTATGAAGAATATGCAACGTATCTTCAAAATAGACTGGGATCTACACCTTTGGTTCAATGAATAAATTTTCTACTATGGAATGTCAGACAGCCTCAAGTATGTAGGAAAATCTAAGTGTGGAAATGCTCCAGTCAAAAAAACGTTTGCTAGTACCTTAAATTGCTCTGGATGGGCAGCTATCTTTATTCTTGTTGCATTTCTCAGGCCTCACCTGAGATCTCCTGCCACCCAAAACTCTCCCTTCCCATTAGATTAGTTGTGTTTCTTTTTTTCCTCAATACCACATTTGCATCTTTAGGCTTCAATTTCCTTATCTGTAAAATGGGCTAATTAAGTCACCTACATCATAGGATCATTAGGAGAATTAAATAAGACATGTGAAGTTCTTGGAATGGCTGGTGTAGAGCACTAGGAAGTGTCCATTGCTATTGCAATTATCACAAACTGAAAATCCATGTTCCCTCATTTTGCATTTTGTGTGATGGTTCCAAGTGGCTGTTCCTGATGGACTGTGGACTGTTCCATCCATCTCATGACACTATCACAGATAACTTCAGTTCCTGATTGTGAATTAAATTATGTCCTCCCCAAAATATGTTGAAATCCTTGGCCCCAGAAACCATGAATGTGGCCTTATTTAGAAATGAGGTCTTTGAAGATATAATCAAGTTAAGATGAAGCCATAGTGAATTAGGGTATACTCTAATCCAACACAACCACTGTCCTTATAAGAAAAGAAGACATGTGTGCATGCATGCACACACACACACACATATGCACACAGGAGAATGACACGTGACAATGGAAGCAGAGATTGGAGTGATATATCCACAATCCAAAGAGACCCAAGGATTTTGAGCAACCACCAGAAGATAGAAAGAAGCAAGGAAGGATCCTCCTCTAGAGCTGTCAGAAGGAATAGACCCCTGTGAGAGAATAAATTTCTGTTGTTTTAAGCCACTCAGGTTGTGGTAATTTGTTACATCAGCCCCAGGAAACTGATCCACTGATCTTTGCTTTTCACTTTATGTGTTTTCCTTCTCTAACTTGCCTCCCCAATGTCTCTCATTCAAGTTCTGGTGCATGAATTCTCCCTTATCTTATGAAATACCTGATGAAATATTTAGTCACAGTGGTCTGTATCAGAAACTGTCCTGTTCTCTAGAGGTTTTTTTTTTTTTAATTTGTTATACATTAATTCTTTCCCTACTGCAAAATACCCCAGTGCAACAAAGGGCTATGACACAGAACACTGAATTTCTTCTATTTAACTCTGTCAGCATTAGGGAACAATGTGTTATCATTGGAATCAGAAGCCAATCTTGTCCTGCTGGGTTATCGTGAATCCTCATTTGGCTCTGGCCATTCATAATCTTGATGTCCTAATATTCTTTCAACTGGGAGATTGACAGAGAAACCACTGTCATTTCACTGAGTGATTATTCAATTCCATATTCCTAAATCTCATTTTTTCCAGCTTCTCTGAGTTAAACATTACATTTTATTTCAGCTAAATCACCCCTGTAATAGGCTGAATCTTATTCTGTTAGAGATTTTGATGACTTCTCCATTGATGGAACATAAAACAGTGTCTAGCATATATACATTTTTACAGTTTAATTCTGGGCTCCCAAAAGATAAATTGTGAACCAAATGGGGAAAGAGACATGAATAAATAATGCCAGCTGAACAGACTAAAATATGTAGGGAAAGTTAAGCCCCTCTCAGTAAATGTCAAGTATGAAATTGTTTTATATAATTTTATTCATTGGACCTAACCTACTCCCACAAGATTTCATTTGATTTTCAGAGATTGATACCATTATGTTCTGCATTTCAAGTATGAGATCAAAACATTTCCAGCACCAGACTTCAGTTTCTTG
This sequence comes from Lynx rufus, assembly GCF_022079265.1. Taxonomy (NCBI): domain Eukaryota; kingdom Metazoa; phylum Chordata; class Mammalia; order Carnivora; family Felidae; genus Lynx; species Lynx rufus. Next base: position 16,708,791 of record NW_025814837.1, read on the forward strand.
CACTGTGATGCAGAACTTGCTTTAACAATGGTGCATTCCTCAGAACAGAGTAAAGTCTATGGTTCATCAAGACCCTACCCAACACTGCTCACTATGAACTGGAATGTGTGGGTAATCACTGAGTGAGAGTTGAAGAGTGAATCTCCACTACTATATCAGATCAGAGCAAGGAAGCCTAGTGCAAGAGCAGAGGAATGACTCCTGATTTTCAAAAGCTATTGCCCCAATGGCGGTTAATTAGAGACAGCACAGCAGCCAAGCTGACCACACATGTAGGCATATGTGACAGAGATTGTCCACCAAATTATTTGACTTATCCCCCTAGACACACAGCTAGACTATATATCCCAATCTCCCTTATGATGAGATGTTGCCTGGTGATTAAGTTCTGGACATCGGAATATGGATCATAGTGGTATACTCCACCTTCAAGCATGGGCTATAAACCTTTTCATACAATTCTATTATCTCTCTTTCTTCCTCTGCTAGCCAGACTCTGAGAATTCAGGGGAAATTTTCAAAGCCTTAGAGTGGAAGCCAGCAAGGTGTTTCCTATGAAGGGCCAGAGGGTAAATATTTTAGGCTTTAGAGGTTATACAGTCTCTGTTGTGACTACTCAACTCTGTTGTTGTATTAGGAAAGCACCCATCAACAATATGTAAATGAATGAATGTGTCCGTGCTCCAATAAAACTTTACTTACAAAAACACATTGGATTTGGCCAATAGGCCATAATTTTCCAAACTCTGCTCCAGGGGGACCACTCAATGCAAGGATCTTTGGGTCCTGAGTAACCATGTGGATCAAACCATCTCCTCCTCTGTATTGACCTTATTGGCTGGGACATGTATGACAGGCTAGGATGGGGTTCTGCTCCTGGCAGAACAGAGGCGTTACCTTAGGAATCCAGACCAACAGAGGCATTATCTTAGCACACATTTTTGCAATCACCCCCACTTTTGAAAGGATGTATTTCATATAGTACCCTTCTTAAAGCTTCTTCCTAGAAGTGATGTGTCCTTTCCACTCACATTTTATTTGCTTAGTCAAGGCATATGACTACATCTAAAATGGAAAAATTGGAGAGGTGATCCAACCACATGCCCAAGAAGAGAAGAGAATTTGATTATTTGTGAATGACACTAATGATACTACAGAATGTTAAATAAAGCCATCAGTCATTCACATCTTAAGTGCAAGAAAAGCTTAGACTGCTATCGTCCTAAGGATGAAGACTGGTCTATGGGGACATCTGGGTGGCTTAGTTGGTTGGATGTCTGCCTTCAGCTCAGGTCATGATCTCACGGTTTGTGGGTTCAAATGCCACATCGGGCTCTCTGCAGACAGCTCAGAGCCTAGAGCCTGTGTCTCCCTCTCTCTCTCTGCCCCTGCCCTGCTCATGTTCTGTCTCTCTCTCAAAAATAAATGAACATTTAAAAATTTTTTCGTGAAAATAGAAGAGTATAAAAACAGTTATATTAAGTTCAGAGGGTTAGAGGGTTCTACCCAAAAATGTGCTGATAAAACAAAATATTCCCTAGATTGTGTAACCAGATCTAGTCCCGAACATACTCATAACAGGAGTAAGACTGATTATATTCTTGTCTTGACATTGGCTCTTCTAAAGTTGCAATCACTCCACCTCTAAACATAGGAAAAAGAAGATTAATACATGTTGAGCTCCAACATGAGCTCCCTCTATGTGAGGGACTTAGAGCCAAGGTCACAGTTGAGTTGAAATGAGGAATAAGTGTCTAGCTGGCCCACAAGCAGTCCCAAGGATCTTTTTGTCCAGTGGAATGGAGACTGTAGCCAAGCAGAAGTGAGGAGCAGCTGATATGAATGGATACAGGTTTGGCTGGGAACCCAACCTTCAGGACTAGGTCTGAGCCCCACACTAAGAGGCTGGAGGCAGAAGCTGTCTGGGGCTATTTTCTTGAGAGACTTTGTGAGATATAAGACTTAAGTGGTGAGTCTTTGGAGTCATTGGGATTTTGTGCCTTTCGTGTAGCAAGTGCACTTACAGTGTGGTCTTGGTTTGCTAGACAGAAGTCAGACAAGAAGAGGTCTGTGAGAAGAGTCTTCATAAGCCCAAATCAGATAATCCCCTCAGGAGCTCAGAAATAATGGAGGAAAATTAAGGAAAGATGGAAGGGATGATGTCCTGAAGCAATGGGGGACACTGGCCATAGAAATGTGGGCTTTTCTTACAAAGTGAATAGTCAGGGTTCTCCAGAGAAACAGAACCAGAAAGTGAGTGAGTGAGTGAGTGAGTGAGTGAGTGAATGAGTGTGTGTGTGTGTGTGTGTAAGGAGATTTATTTTAAGAAATTAGCTCATGCAATTATAGAGGCTAGCAAGTCCCAAGATCTACAGGGTGAGTCGTGAAGCTCAAGACACAGGAAGGTCAATGATGTAGTTCCAATCCAAAGGTTGGCAAGTTCAAGACCCAGGAGGAACCAGTGTTTCAGTGTGAGTCCAAAGGCAACAAAAGAAAAAAAACAATATCCCAGTTTGAAGGCCCTGAAACAAAAAGAATTCTCTCTTACTGGGAGGAAGGGCAGCCTTTTTGTTCTATTCAGGCCTTCAATTGACTGGACACGGCCCACCCACATCAGGGTGCCTTATTTAGTCTACTGTTTCAAATGTTAATCTCATCCAGAAATATCCTCTCAGAAACACCTGAATGTGACCAAATCTCTGGGTACTCTGTGGCTCAATCAAATACACACATAAATAACCATCACACAAAGTAACCTCTTTTATTCCCACAGACTGATAATTTTCTATTTCACAGAATCTTTCCAACAACTTCTAAATTAGGTATTACTGAGATAATTGAAGAGTTAAATGGACTCTCTGAGGTCATAGCTAATGGAGGAGTCAGGATTTGAACCCATGACTTTATATGTTGGTTGTTTCTAACAGTTTCCAGCATAAAGAATCCTTTTTCTATGCCATAACCTTGTTTATTTCTTGATTTAAGAAAACTATGAAGAAAAAATCTTAGGGGCGCCTGGGTGGCTCAGTCAGTTAAGCATTTGACTTCAGCTCAGATCATGATCTCACAGACTGTCTCTAGTCCATTGGATATTCTTTCCTACTTTGTCAAAGATTAGTTGGCCATACTTTTGTGGATCCAATTCTGGAGTCTCTATTCTATTCCATTGGTCTATGTGTCTGAGAAACTTACAGAAGACCATGGGGGAGGGGAAGGAAAAAAAAAAAAAAGAGAGGGAGGGAGCCAAACCATAAGAGACTCTTAAAAACTGAGAATAAACTGAGGGTTGATAGGGGGTGGGAGGGGGGAAATCAGGTGATGGGCATTGAGGAGGGCACCTGTTGGGATGAGCACTGGGTGTTGTATGGAAACCAATTTGACAATAAATTTCATATTAAAAAAAACTCACCAAAAAAAAAAGAAAGACAGAATAGATAATGAGATGAATGTCCAAACCAACAATTTTCCCTCCTATATTCCGTAAGTAGGATTGATTCTGGGTGTGTTAGTCTTCAGGTGACAAGGAAAGTTAGCCCTTCAAGGATGGAATGTTTCCTAAGGACATAGGGATCTTATAAGAAATTAAATCAGGACAGTTATCCAATCTTATATTCCACTATTCTCTTATTCTAGACAAATTAATTTATTATCTGTTATAGGTCTGAGACTTTCTTATCTCTGCTTGTGTTAAGTTTGTCCACCCAAAATGCCCTCCCTCCCACCCTCTCATGTCTTATAAAACTCCTGCTTCCCATTGATGTTCAGCTCAGATGCCACTTTCTTCACAAAGGTTTTTCTTCACAAAGGTTTCCCTGAGCTCCTGCCCTCACAGCACCCCCCATCTTACCCAATCCAACTTCTTCTGAGCCTCTATAGTGCTGTGTGCCTCTCCTACGACACCTCTACTTTTCCTGTGGATTCATGGGGTGTGGGGCTAATTGTGCTGTCACCTTCATCTTCCTTCCAGACTGTAAACTCCCTGAAGCGAGCCTGCTTTATTCATCTTCACGTGCTTCAACACCAACTCATTGTCGGCACTCAACATGTATTAAATCTCGTTCAACTCAGCACCCAGAAATTTGTCAATTGTCACAATGATCTCAACCACCATTAAAACAAATCAAGATGTTCTAGTTCTTAACCTGGGTAGTGGGATCAAGAGCATCATTTTATAATATTAGTAAAGAATTATTACCAATTCTTTTAACATGTGTGATATACAGTTTTTTAAGAAAACAGGAAAAATAGAGGTCTCATGTATTCCCCATCATCTACACATCACGTTTACACATGGTATGCAGCTTAAACTGTAGAGGGCTCTAGGTAGACCATGCTCTGGCTTTAAATCCGCCCTGGATCCTTCATATATTTCTTAGAGCTTAGTCACTGCTACCTTAAGAAAGCACTGGTTGAAACTTGATGCCTATAATTCTTAATTACAATTGCATTGCTGGCTTTATGTGCATCTCTGCTCATTTAAACTCAATGCTGACTGACAAATTGTGCTCGTCTGCCTATCCGACAGTAATTTAGTCAGGCAACCTGCAGCTTGCACCAGATTGATGAGCAGCTGTTTGATCTGTTTGGGGATGTATTGTTTTCTTGGTGTAGACTGCTTTGTGCTGCTGCTGAATGGATGGATGGTTTTGTCTCCTCCAGTGACATTGTGGACACTCTAGATGGCCTCTCCTGTAACTCCAAAGGCACATTTTAAAAACATCGATCACTCTCCATTGCAGACATAACATCACAGAGAAGAGCAGAATGAAATGGCTCATCAGACTCAACTCAAACTCCTATCGTTGTTTTTCAAGCCAGTGAGAGTTCAGGTTGATACTCAAAAGGTGGCTATCCTTCAACTGCAAACCAGAATCTATGCATTTGTTACACACGGTGATTTCTCTCTGAAGAGCTTTATGCCAGTAAAAGTTGCCTTTCGGTAGAATAACCCTACCCACCACGACACAAAATACAGCGCAATACAACATTGGATCCTGAACCACCCACTCTTTCCCATGGCCTTCAGCCTCTTAAGCAAGGCAAGTTACTGAGTTAATTATCTGAATCTCTTTAGGCTGTGAAGAGATCTCTCTCCCTCATGATTCACACTATATTATTTTTCCAGTTCAGGTTTTCATGGTCCCTGTGCCCTGAATGCAGAGTGAAGGAAAAGTGAGTATCCCTAAGGTAGAACCAATGGCTTTGTTGAGATATAATTTACATACCATGCAATTCACCCATTTTTAAGTGTAGAATTAAATGGATTTTGGTATATTACAGTATTAATTGTTTTAAGTTGTGGTAAAATACATATCATGTAAAAACTTGTCATTTTAACCATTTTTAAGTATACAGTTCAGTGGTATTACTACATTTACAGTGTTACACAACCTTCACCACTATTTCCAAAATGTTTTATCACTCCGACAGAAACTCTGAAACCATTAAGAAATAACACCCATTATCCTCCCTCTGGCCCCTAGTAACCTCAATTCCACTTTCTATCTCTATGAATTTGACTATTTTAGTACCTCGTATAAGTGAAATTATACAATATTTGCCTTTGTGTGACTGTCTTATTTTACTTAGCATAATGTGTTCAAGATTCATATCAATAGTGATAGCATGTATCACTATTGCCTTCCTTTCTATGGCTGAGTAATACACGTGATACCCCGTTGTGTATGTATATTACATTTTTTGATCCATTCACCTGTTAATGGACATTTGAATTGCTTCCAACTTTTGGCTTTTGTAAATAATGCTGCAATGAACATGGATATAAACTATCTGTTCAAGTCCATGCTTTCCATTCCTTTGGGTATATACATAGGAGTGGAGTTTCTGGGTCATATGGTAATTCTATATTTAGCTTTTTGAGGAATCACCAAACTGTTTTACATAATGGCCTCATCATTTTACATTCCCACCAGCAATGCACTAGGTCCTAATTTTTTCACATCCTCGCCAACACTGATTATTTCCCATTTTTGTTTTTATAGCCATTCTAGTAGGTGTGCCTAACATCTTTTTAATCCTTACAGTCTGGGGTAGCAATTTTCACAAGCAGTAGTGGGAAGGGAGGAGACTGCCCAACTGGGGTTTGAAAACATACCTAAACCTCCACACTTCAAGGAACTTAATCTAGGTCAGTTTTAATTCCAGATGTTTTCTGGTGGCCTCATCTTATGTCCTGTGACATTGATGGTGGGCAGGGGGGACCCTAAGGTCACACAAATCCTCCTACTTGCAAACATGCTAATTGGCTCCTATTAAGGGACAACATCAAGTGAATTGATAAGTCACCCATAGAAGACAATAAAGCATAGACATAGTATATATAACAGTAGTATATTTTATATGCCATGTATAAGGAAGTCTCCAAAAGTCGAAGACAAATATTGGGGCAGGGGAGAGGAAATCAACCTCTGAAACTGAAGACAGTAAAAATCAAATATGTGCACTTTCTTCAAACTCCCAACCCACATACAAACCCAATATCATAACAAATAAGGCCAATTATCTCTTCACTGAGAAAATAAAGCAATTAGTATGGGTTTTTCAGTCAGATTCAGGCTCCAGAGGACATCTCCCCAGCTCTCCAGTCACTGCAGGTTAGATCTGACCTGAGACAACACTTCGCTCACTCTTTCCCATCCCTCCCTGGCTCCCCTCCTTCCCTTTGGTCTTCCTAAAATGCACACCCTCAATAAATCACATGCATCTGATGCCCTGGCTCATAATTTGGCCTTATACCAAGTATGTGTTGTCTTAGGGACCTGTTCTCCTCATCTCTGAAATGGGGATGAAGTTATCTCCCAGGGTCGTGAAGGAAGACCTGTGACAGCATTTAGCCAGCTTTCTGGGAACTAATAGGCACCCACTAAACACTGGAATCTGACCATTAGCTCCCCCCACCCCTGGGGCAGACAATAAAAAATTACTGCAGGGAATGTTCTGGTGGAGGTGAGGGTGAGGTAATGTTCCTGGAAAGGCAGGGACAATTTCACAGTGAGTGCGGCTCAATCTCAGACACCAGTGGTCCATTCTTCCTGACCTTAGCAACTCTACTCATTGTTCTACCCATGTTGTTGCCCACGAACACAGCTCTGTCGACTCACTCGTGAATTATTTCTAGTTATTCCTATGTGACCCCCAGAAAAACTAGGACTGTTAGGCACTCTGTAGTTGGTCAGTAAGCACTGATTCAGTTACCACCGAAATCATCTAGTGAGAGAAACTCCAGCCTAGTTTCAACAGCCCAGCTCATACCAAAGGATGATGGTGTACAGTCTGACAAAACAGATGCAATGCAGAGGAGATGGGGTACTATCCTGGGCATTTAGGTCCCAAAAGGAGAGAGTCAGGGGATGGCTCACATAAGGCTACAGAATACATTTTCCCATTTGTTTCAAGATATGATAACTGTTCTCCAGCCCCGAATGTGCTGCTATGACTTAAAGGTCCACCCCATCTTTGTCTACCTTATATTTTGGTCCTCAAGCCCTGAGGATTCTACTTGCTTAGAATTAAAAGTCCTGCCCAGAACATTTTAATTTGCAATCAGATAAACAATATTTCTTACAGATCAACCAAGAGCATTTCATCCTTCCTTCGTATGACTTCCACCCCAAAGTGCACAAAACGATTCAGGAAACAGACATAATAGTTGTGAAGTCAGACATAACCAGATGGTTTTCCAGTCCTGGCTATCTAAATACCATGTCATCTGTGTTACATAATTCTTACAGGAAGCACACCGCTTTAATTGTGCAGCACAGATCATGACAGATTGCTCAGTTTTTTGACATCATTTTCTTTGGTGTTTGTTCTGCTCTGAGCACAGGGAAACTAATTATGTCCAGGTGGGGTCCAGGTGCAAGTATGTGTGCTAACTCCGGAGGGCCTGCTTATATATAAAATGGTTTCGTTGGAGTGTTCTATCTTTGAAAACTTGCTCTCTTGGCCCTTTTTAATAAGTGCTCATTTCTCTCTAAATATTCCCCCATCCCCACACTGACTAATGACTAATTGAAGTTCTACAGCAATGGAACAGGCTCTGGGAAGGAAGAGAGGCTCCATTGCAGATTGTGGGCTGCCATTCTTTACGGTCTCTCCGGAAACCTATCTGTCTTTACGGCACGTGGGCTCATTCCTGAAATTAGCATCATTATATACAGTGCTAAGATAACTTAGCTTCACTTCATGTTTATAATAGAAAAATGCACTTGTTAAGAACATAGATTTCCTGTTATCAAAGCAACTGGAGTTTTGAAGGAGGATGCATGGTAGTGATGGCCACACAACAATGTGAATGAACTGAGCTGTACACCTAAAGACTGTTCAAATGGTGAAATGTTATGGGATGTATATCTTGTCACAGTAAAAATAAGTAACTCGTACTGTTTCTAACTTCAGGAGATGGGATCAATAGAAATTAGAGCAGTATGCCAACTTCAGATTGGTAATATTTACAGAATCCTTCCATTTGACGGGTTACTTCAGAGACCGTCACCTTATATTGGCATAGAATTGCTTTCTGGTTTGCAAAGCACTCTCAAAAACCCTATCCTACTTGGCCTTCCTTGCGTATACAAGACAAGTGGGTTTATTGCCATATTGCAAATGAAGATTGTTGCCATTATCTTTGCTAAATAACAAACTAGTGGCTTAAGAGGTGCACTCATTTGTTACTCACCACTCTGCAATTGTGGACAGCACTTGGTGGGGCTGGCTGTCTCTGCTCCACACACCATCACTCTGAGTGGCTCACCGAGGACTAGAGGGTCCACCTCCAAGAATAGTTCTCTCACATGGCTGGCAAGCTGGTGCTGGCTGGCAGCTGGCAGCTGAGTCAGGGATGTCAGCTAAGGGTTATTCTTCACATGGTCTTCTTCATAAGGCTGCTTGGGCTTCCTAGAGCATGATCGTTAGGTTTCAAAAGTGGACATCCCAAAAGATAGGAAATGGCAGCTCCCAGTCTCTTAAGCCTTGGGTTCCAAACCTAGCACATCATCACTTGAGGTACATTCTATTGGTCAAAGTGGGCATATTGTTCACCAATATTCAAGAGGAGCAGACACGGACCCAACCTCTTGAAGGAAGGAACGACAATCCAATTTGTGAGCATCTTTACTCTGCCACAAAGATGTCAAGGCTTAGAGTGAGTTGGCCATGGTTACTCAGGTAGCAAGTGAGACTCAACCATTCAGATTTCTCCACCAAACTATTCTGGATTAGTATGCTGATTATTGCACCAAAATCCATATAAGCCATTTGAGATTATTTCTTTCCCATGAAGTCAGTGAATAATCATGCTTAAACCACTTTTCCTCCTTCAAGTGAGAGTACTGAAGTAAATTCTTAAAAGTTACTTTTTTGGGGCACCCGGGTGACTCAGTCAGTTCAGTCATGAGTTTGAGACCCACATCGGGCTCTGTGCTGACAGCTCAGAGTCTGGAGCCTGCTTCAAATTTTGTGTCTCCCTCTCTCTCTGCCCCTCCCCCGCTCGCATGCACTCTCTCTTCCTCTCTCTCTCAAGAATAAATTTACATTAAAAAAAATTTTTTTAAGTTACTCTTTAAAATACAAAATGCTTTGAAACACATCTCTTTCAGGTCTGAGTTCTAGGTATACCACGAAATCCTTAATTTGGTGTCTGCCAATGATTTAAACACGACCTCACATAATATTTATCACCACCAAAATGCATACAAATGCAGTATCATGTGTCCTAAATCTGAGCAATTTTAATATCAAAACTGTCGTGCTTATCAAATTATCTCAAGTAGCAAGGGAATTTATTTTACGTCACCTACAAATCTCAAAGATTAAAACTGTTCTATTATGGTTAAGATGTCATTTTCACGATATGAAGTTCCCATTTTAGGGTGAAGCTCTGTAGGTAAAATAACCATTTTGCTTTGAGCAATCCTACCATGCAGCCAAATTTGCTGGAAATAAACTACTCCATCAAGTGGGAGATACTGACCTATGAGGGCTTCATGTTGACAAATGAGGTTGTTAAGCCATGGAGACTTGGGAAAACGTCTTTTACAATGGAGAGAGATGGCTGACATCACTTTAACCAAGTGATCAAACTCCACATCCACATCACTAATAGTGGAACAATCTGCCATTAAATGCCTCTCAGCATGATACAGGGGGAAGGACACAGTACCACTTATAAAATAGCCCTGCAGAAAATGTCTTAAGTTGACGCTCATCAGCCTCAACACCTGACTTTCAGGACACCTTTCTCAAAGGAAGTTCCTCCACTGAACCTTAGAACACAGAAAACGAGTTGAGTAATGATTTCTTCAATTTTCCCAAGAACAAACCATAACGAGTACCATTCTATCTGCATTGGGATAGAAGTTCATTCATGACATAAGATGGGTGTCATCAGACATTACAGCTTAATTCTTTCCTGGATCTTCAGTTGCAAAGAATCAGGTGAAGCAAGGAAATAATCAAACATATCCAGAACATGAGACAATCTACAAAACAATTTGCCTAGTCTCTTCAAAAAGAAAATGTCACAAAAAAGTGATATTTGTTAATTAAAGGAGACTAATGACCTCTCACAAGGGATGATTTTTGTGTATTTTTTACCTTTATCTACAAAGACTTCTATATAATATATCCTCTTTGTATCAAGCTTGTGTCCTCAAGATAATGTCTGGGGAGACTGGGTGGCTCTGCTAGTTGGGCATCTGACTATTGGTTTCAGCTCGGGTCATGACCTCACGGTTTGTGAGTTCAAGCCTTGCATCAGGCTCCCTGCTGATGGCCCAGAGCCTGTCTGGGATTCTCTCTCTCCTTCTCTCTCTGCCCCTCCTCTGCTGTGTCTCTCAAAATAAATAAACTTTAAAAAACCTTTAAAAAAAGATAACATCTGAGATTCACCCAAGCTATTGCATGATTCAGTATTGCTCTGTTTTTCATTGCTGTGTAGTATTCCTTTGCACAAATAACTCACAATTTATTTATCCATTTTATTGTTGATGGACATCTGGGATATTTCCAGTTTGAAGAAATTAAGAAAGCTGCTATGAGCATTCTCAAAATGCCTTTTAGTGACACATTCAATCATTTCTCTCGAGTATACACTGAGGAACAGCATTGCCAGATCATAGAGTCATTATAAGTTGAAATTTATTAGATTCTGGTGAACAATTTTCCTAAGTGGCTGAACCAATTTATACATCCAGCCAAAGGATCTGAGAGTTCCAGATCCTCACCCCTTCTGGGAGATGGGGAGGAAGAAATATTGACCAGGAAAAGCTATGAGAAAACCTTCCAGGGCAATGAAAATATTCTATTTATCTGTTAGTACTTACATAGGAATATATTTAATAAAAATTCGTCAAGGTCTAAAGCAGTTCTTAAAAAATCAATTGTGAGGGAGGAGCCAAAATGGCGGAACAGCATGGAAGTTTTTTGTGTGTCTCACGTCCATGAAATACAGCCAGACCAACACTAAACCATCCTGCACACCTAGAAAACTGATGTGAGCATTAACACAACAATCTGCACAACCTGAACCACGGAATTCAGCAGGTACGTGGCACAGAGAGGTGAACTGGGGGAGAGAGAAGTGCGGAAGGCAGGGAGCTGCTTTTGCCTGCCAAGAGAGGACGGAGACAGGGTTGGGGGTGGGGTGGAGAATACGGGAAAAGCACTCCCCCCAAAATCAGCTGGAGAGAAAGTGGAAAAGTGGAATCAGCGCAGGGACTGAACTAAAAAGGGAGAAAGGAGAAAGGAGAGGGTTTAAATTCCATTAAGACTATAAACAGGGGGAATGCAGGGTCTGAAACTCTGCAGCTCCATACCTGGCGGTGCTCTGGTGAGAAGGGAGAATCCCCAGGAGCAGAGTAGAGTCCGGGATTCTTCAGGACACAGGGGAGAAGCGGTTCCCCTGCTGGGGGGACACCTGGTAGAGGCTGTGTGAGCCCCCAGAGGCAAGGCTCCAGTGGACCCGGGAGAACAACCACATTCCCTGGTGCTGGAACAAGGTAATTAAGGGCGAAGCCGGGTGCCAGATGCGTGTCGTGATTTTCCATAATCCCTGAGGCGCTGCTGCTACACTGTGTCACAAACTTTTTCCGGGGCAGGCTGGCACCCGGCCGCGGTCTCTGGGCGTCCGCAGCAGCACAGCCTGCGAACGTTCCTGGGAGCGGCCGGCACCCGGCCATTGCTCGGTGAGACCCTCCTGCAGACGGGGAGATCAGGTCAAAGCCGCAGTGCCTCAGAAATAAGGGGTCGGAAAAACAGCCGCATCTGAGACAAAACTCAGGAGGGAGGTGCTGCCTGGGACTTGGTCACGGACCGTGTAAAAGCGGGGAGTGAATGGAAGCCGAAAACAAAGAACGGATGCGCAATTGCTGATCGTGGAGAAAAGAGTTCTGATATTAGAGACTGAATACCTGGGTGACACCATTTTCACACTCCAGCGCATGTGCATACGCATCTACAAGCACTACAACAATCCAACCCGGTAAGCTAAGCAACGCCATCTAGTGGAGAACGGAGCCATTACACTAAGCCCTGCCCAACTGGGCCAACCTCACTCTTCAGGAACACAAGTCCTTCCCCCTGCTTAGATAATGGACTATAAAGCGATTCATAGTTTGACTTCTAGGGGAAAACGAAGTAATTTCAGTCATACTTAAGTCTGTTCACTAGTCCATCTATTCAATTTTCTTTTTTTTTCTTTTCTCTTTTTTCTATTTTTGTTTTTCTTTTTCTTGAATACAGAAAGAGAAAAAATTCATTTTTATTTTCAACTATTAATAAATATATTTTTCTTTAATTTTTTTCTACTATATTTTTTACTTTGGTGTAAATTTTTTCATATTCTATTTTACTTCCATCATTTCATTTTAGTCTACTTCAATGTATTCATTTTTTCAAATTTTCAAACGATTTCCTTTTTTTTCTTTTTTTCTTTCTCCTTTTTTCTCTATTGTATCAAGCCCCTTTCAACACCCAAACCAAAACACACCTAAGATCTAACATCATTTATTTGATTTTTTTGTGTGTGTTTGTTTTTAATTTTTTAATTTTAATTTTTTTACCTCATTAAATCCTTTTCTTCCTTCAAAATGACATAATGAAGGAATTCACCCCAAAAGAAAGAGCTGGAAGAAACGACATCCAGGGACTTAACCAACACAGATACAAGCAAGATGTCTGAACATTTTAAGGCAAAAGAGCACAATTTAAGAATTAGAGAAATCAGTGACTCATTAAAAAGGAACAACATCAGTATCATAAGGGTCCCAGAAGAGGAAGAGAGAGTAATAGGGGTAGAAGGGTTATGTGAGCAAATCATAGCAGAAAACTTTCCTAACCTGGGGAAAGTCACAGACATCAAAATCCGGGAAGCACAGAAGACTTCCACCAGAGTCAACAAAAACTGACCATCAACACGGCATATCATAGTCAAATTCACAAAATACTCAGTCAAGGAAAGAATCATGAAAGCACCAAGGGGAAAAAAAGTCCTTAACCTACAAGGGAAGACAGATCAGGTTTACAGCAGATCTATCCAGAGAAACTTGGCAGGCCAGAAAGGAGTGGCAGGATACATTCAGGGTGCTGAATCAGAAAAATATACAGCCAAGAATTCTTTATCCAGCAAGGCTGTCATTCAAAATAGAAGGAGAGATTAAGTTTCCCAGACAAACAAAAATTAAAGGAGTTCATGACCACTAAACCAGCCCTGCAAGAAATTTTAAGGGGGACTCTCTGAGGGGAGAAAAAAAGAATAAACAAACAAACAAACAAAGACTAAAAACAACAAAGACTAGAAAGCACCAGAGAACACCACCAGAAACTCCAACTCTATAAGCAACATAATGGCAATAAACTCATATCTTTCAGTATGCATTCTAAATGTCAATGGACTTAATGCTCCAATCAAAAGACATAGGGTAACAGAATGGATAAGAAAACAAGATCCATCTATATGCAATATACAAGAGACCACTTTAGACATAAAGATACCTTCAGATTGAAAGTAGGGACATGGAGAACCACCTATCATGCTAATTGTTGACAAAAGAAAGCCAGAGTAGCCATACTTATATGAGACAATCTAGACTTTGACAAAACTACTGTAACAAGAGATGAAGAAGGACATTATATCATAATTAAGGGTTCTATCCACCAAGAAGACCTAACAATTATAAACATTTATGCTCCAAATGTGAGAGCACCCAAATATAGAAATCAATTAATCACAAACATAAAGAAACTTGTTGATAATGATACCATAATAGTAGGGGACTTCAACACCCCACTTACAACAATGGAAAGATCATCTAAACAGAAAATCAACAAGGAAACAATGGCTTTGAATGACACACTGGACCAGATGGACTTAACAGATATATTCAGAACATTTCATCCTAAAGCAGCAGAATATATATTCTTCTCCAGTGTACATGGAACGTTCTCCAGAATAGACCACATACTGGGACACAAATCAGCCCTCAACAAGTACAAAAAGATCAAGATCATACCGTGCATATTTTCAGACCACAATGCTATGAAACTCAAAATCAACCACAAGAAAAAATGTGGAAAGGTAACACATACTTGGAGACTAAAGAACATCCTACTAAGGAATGAATGGGCTAACCAAGAAGTTAAAGAGGAAATTAAAAAGTTCATGGAAGCCAATGAAAATGATAACACCACAACCCAAAACCTCTGGGATGCAGGAAAGGCAGTCATAAGAGGAAAGTATATAGCAATCCAGGCCTTCCTAAAGAAGGAAGAAAGATCTCAGATACACAACCTAACCTTACACCTTAAAGAGCTGGAAAAAGAACCACAAATAAAACCCAAAACCAGCAGAAGACAGGAAATAATCAAGATTAGAGCAGAAATTAATGCTATTGAAACCAAAAAAACAGAACAGTAGAACAGATCAGAAGCTGGTTCTTTGAAAGAATTAACAAAATTGATAAACCACTAGCCAGTTTGATCAAAAAGAAAAAGGAAAGGACCCAGATAAGTAAAATCAAGAATGAAAGAGGAGAGATCACAACCAACACAGCAGAAAAAGAAACAATAATAAGAGAATATTATAAGCAATTATATGCCAATAAAATGGGTAATCTGGAAGAAATGGACAAATTCCTAAACACATATACTCTACCAAAACTGAAACAGGAAGAAATAGAAACTTTGAACAGACCCATAACCAGTAAGGAAATCAATTAGTAATCAAAAATCTGCCAAAAAACAAGAGTCCAGAGCCAGATGGCTTTCCAGGGGAATTCTACCAAACATTTAAGGAAGAGTTAACACCTATTCTCTTGAAGCTGTTCCAAAAAATAGAAATGGAAGGAAAACTTCCAAACTCTTTCTATGAAGCCAGCATTACCTTGATTCCAAAACCAGAGACCCCACTGAAAAGGAGAACTATAGACCAATTTCCCTGACGAACATGGATGCACAAATCCTCAACAAGATATTGGCCAACTGGATCCAACAATACATTAAAAAAATTATTCACCACGACCAAGTGGGATTTATACCTGGGAAGCAAGGCTGGTTCAATATCCACAAAACAATCAATGTGATTCATCACATCAATAAAAGAAAGGACAAGAACCATATGATCCTCTCAATAGATGCAGAGAAAGCATTTCACAAAATACAACATCTTTCTTGATAAGAACCCTCAGAAAAGCAGGGATAGAAGGAGCATGTCTCGAGATCATAAAAGCCATATATGAAAGACACAACACTAATATCATCCTCAATGGGGAAAAACTGAGAGCTTTTTCCCTAAGATCAGGAACAAGACAGGGTTGTCCACTCTCTCCACTGTTATTCAACATAGTGTTGGAAGTCTTAGCCTCTGCACTCAGACAACACAAAGAAACAAAAGGCATCCAAATCAACCAGGAGGAGGTTAAACTTTCACTCTTCGCAGATGACATGATACTCTATATGGAAAACCCAAAAGATTCCACCAAAAAGATGCTAGAACTGATTCATGAATTCAGCAAAGTTGCAGGATATAAAATCAATGCACAGAAATCAGTTGCATTCCTATACACCAACAATGAGGTGATAGAAAGAGAAATCAAGGAATCTATCCCATTTACAATTGCACCAAAAACCATAAAATACCTAGGAATAACCAAAGAGGTGAAAAATCTATACACTGAAAACTATAGAAAGCTTTTGAAAGAAATTGAAGACACAAAAAAAAAAAAAATGGAAAAAGATTCCATGCTCCTGGATAGGAAGAACAAATATTGTTAAAATGTTGATACTACCCAAAACAATCTACATATTCAATGCAATCCCTATCAAAATAACACCAGCATTCTTCACAGAGCTAGAACAAATAATTTGTTAGAACTAAAATTTGTATGGAACCAGAAAATACCCTGAATAGACAAAGCAATCTTGAAAAAGAAAACCAAAGCAGGAGGCATCACAATCCTGGACCTCAAGCTATACTACAAAGCTGTAATCATCAAGACAGTATGATACTAGCACAAAAACAGACACTCAGATCAATGGAACAGAATAGAGAACCCAGAAATGGACCCACAAATATATGGCCAACTAATCTTTGACAAAGCAGAAAAGAATATCCAATGGAATAAAGACAGTCTCTTCAGCAAGT
This sequence comes from Lynx rufus, assembly GCF_022079265.1. Classification (NCBI taxonomy): domain Eukaryota; kingdom Metazoa; phylum Chordata; class Mammalia; order Carnivora; family Felidae; genus Lynx; species Lynx rufus. The sequence goes on from NW_025814837.1 coordinate 16,725,448, forward strand.
GGTGCTGGGAAAACTGGACAGCAACATGCAGAAGAATGAACCTGGACCACCTTCTTACACCATACACAAAAATAAACTCAAAATGGATGAAAGACCTAAATGTAAGACAGGAAGCCATCAAAATCCTCAGGGAGAAAGCAGGCAAAAACCTCTTTGATCTTGCCAGCAGCAACTTCTTACTCAACGCATCTCCAGAGGCAAGGGAAACAAAAGCAAAAATGAACTACTGGGACCTCATCAAAATAAAAAGCTTCTGCACAGCAAAGGAAACAATCAGCAAAACTAAAAGGCAACTGACAGAATGGGAGAAGATATTTGCAAATGACATATCAGATAAAGGGTTAGTATCCAAAATCTATAAAGAACTTATCAAACTCAACATGCAAAAAACAAATAACCCAGGGAAGAAATGGGCAAAAGAGATGAATAGACACTTCTCCAAAGAAGACATCCAGATGGCCAACCAACACATGAAAAAATGCTCAACATCACCCATCATCAGGGAAATACAAATCAAAACCACAATGAGATACCACCTCACACCTGCCAAAATGGCTGACATTAACAACTCAGGCAACAACAGATGTTGGCGAGTATGCGGAGAAAGAGGATCTCTTTTGCACTGCTGGTGGGAATGCAAGCTGGTGAAGCCACTCTGGAAAACAGTATGGAGGTTCCTCAAAAAACTAAAAATAGAACTACCCTACAACCCAGCAATTGCACTACTAGGTATTTATCCAAGGGATACGGGTATGCTGTTTCAAAGGGATACATGCACCCCAATGTTTATAGCAGCACTGTGAACAATGGCTTTTTTGGAAAAGCCCAAATGTCCATTGATGGATAAATGGATAAAGAAGATGTGTTGTGTATATACTCCATTGTATATATATATATATATATATATATATATATATATATACTCAGCAACCCAAAAGAATGAAATCATACCATTTGCAACTACGTGGATGGAACTAGAGGGTATTATGCTAAGTGAAATTAGTCAGTCAGAGAAAGACAGATATCATATGACTTCACTCATATGAGGACTTTAAGACACAGAACAGATGAACATAAGTAAAGGGAAGCAAAAACAATATAAAAACAGGGACGGGGACAAAACATAAGAGACTCTTAAATATGGAGAACAAAAAGAGGGTTCGTGGATGGAGTGATGGGCTAAATGGGGAAGGGGCATTAAGGAATCTACTGAAATCATTGTTGCACTATATGCTAACTAATTTGGATGTAAATTTAAAAAATAAAATTAAAAAAATTTTTAAAAATCAATTGTTAAAAAATTAATCAAGGTCCACTCTTGAGATTTGTGCATTTTGTAGGTGGGTTCTACATCAATGAGAGAAGAGAGACCAAGAAACTAACAGCCTTAACAAGCAAACTTATGGCAGAGTCTGGACCGACTCCCCGTTCAAAACGAAAACCAGTTATTAAAGATCATTGGGAGTCAACTGGAGAAGTGGTAATGTGGACCAAATGTTAAATGTTATCAGAGAATTATTTTACATTTTCTTAGGTGTGATCGTTGTATTGCGGTTGTGTAGGAGAATGTCCTTACTAGGAAATGTACCCTGGAGTATTTAAGGGGTGAAGTGTCATGATGTCTGTAATTTACTTTCAAATGGTTCAACAAATATGCCTGTGTGGGAGGAGGGTGGAATGTATTCACACAGAGACAAAGATAAAACAAATATGGAAAAAATGTTAACCACTGTTGAATTGAGGTAGTGGGTATAAAGGGGTCTGTTACATTTTTTTTTTCAACTTTTCCGAATATTTTTAAATTTCTATAATAAAAACTTGTCTGGTGGGGGGAGAATATAGAAACCTGAAGTGACCACCTGAAAATGACAAAGTAACAAAGAAGACCCTAGGACAAAATCTAGGAATCTTGACTTCTAATTCTATGCCCTCCAGGACGTTGTTTCTTCCCGGTGTCACAAACCGATTGTTAAATATGAACATGCTTTTTTATATCAATTTCCTTCTGCAAGGTACCCCCAATAGTCTAACCAGATGACACAAAGACACCCCAGATTTCTTTTCAAAATAAATTGAACTTGCATTCTGCCCGCAGACCTACACCTCTCTCTGCAAATATCTCTCCTCCTCCCCCTCTCTCTCTCCTTCTCTTTCTTACTTTCTGTCTGTCTGTCTCTCTCTCTCTGCCACCCCCTCTAGACACCTCCCTCAGGTTTACACAGCCACTTTCAAAACCTCGCCACAACCACTTTACTCACGTCCAAATTCCCTTCTTCTAATGCAAAAGCTAAATTGAAAGCTGAGTGGCCGAGGCAGCACACAAAGCCCCCGTGATCCCCCTCTCCCCCCAGGGCAGGAGGGGGACACCAGACAACGCAGCTCTTCTGTTTGAGGTTCACTAGCCCAGCTGCAGTGCTGAGCGGAGCTTCTCAGGTGGCTGGGCCACTTTGAAGGTTTACTTTCAATTAAAAAAAAAAAAATAAGAAGAAGAAAGAAGCCAAATCAGCAGCTGTCAGGGATGCAGGGAAGATTTATTCAGGGTGGTCAAAGGGGAGCGGCCAGCAGTAAAGGCCTGGAGATAGACGGGAAGGAAATTCAAGCTGGAGAGAGAAATTCCTCCTGGCAAGGTCAGGCCGGCACTGGGCTGGTCCTTCTGGGTAAGGCGGCGCTGAATCCGATTGCGGGGCTCGGTCACAGGGGAAAAGAGGGTCCTGTTTGCAGACACTTGGAGGGTGGGCTTGGGGAGGTGAGCTACCCAGGGGAAGTCAACCGATCGGGCCTTGAACGCACAGCTTATTAATCAGATGAAACCAGGCCTGCGGGATCAAAACATGACTGATTTTAAAATTGCTTCCTGATTCAAAAGCTGGTGTTGCCCACCTCAGAATGTGATGAGGGGTGAGGAGGCCAGGTCCCCGGGCAGTTCTGCAGGCACAGAGCCTCCATTGAAGTCCGCCTGTGTGGAGAAGCCACGCAGATGTGGAGAGAATAGAGGCAGCCAGGGTCTGCGGTTTTATCACCTTTCATTTCCTGTCTCTGTTCTTCTATGGCTTCAGACATTTGATGCGCTATTGTGAAAACTAATGTGTGCTTTTCAGATGGAATGAGCCAAGTTCCCAGTTAACCCTGATCAATGCCCGAGTAACTAATAGAAGTAAACAGTTAAGCTTACAGGCCCCAGTTTGAAAACACTATCTTCTCAGCCTCTCTCCCCAAGGCTGCCCTCCTTCTCCTTCCCACCTAATCTTGGAGGCCATGGGAATATAGAAGCCAGAGTGGGTTCTATGCCCCACACCCTTCCGCCAGAGGTGCTAAGTGTCCAAATTACACCTGCTCGAATTGCACCATGGGTAACAAAGGTTACTATGAAGCTGCTGTTTGTGCCTATGGATGTTGCCCAAATATCCCAGACTTCATTAGCCTGTGACTACTTTAAGCATGAATATATATGTATATACACATACATACATAATTTTATTGTAATGTAGACAGAAAAAGAAGCATTTAGTTTTCAAAGAAATTATAATAGACTAAGCCTACACCTGTCTGATCCCCAGACATTGGCCTTTTTTGTACCCATCCTGTCGTTTCTGACAGACGCCCTTGCACATGCCCACAAGCCAAACTGTCAGCTGCAGTCAGCATGAGGCAACCACCATTTTTTCCATCTCCAGCTCTCCTTTGTCCTTGCCCACCACACGTGAAGTCTCCTGTATGGGGAAGGCACAGTACTGCCAGTGCCCAGCAGCAGAATCCAGTGGTCATACTGAAGTCTAAACGATGTGGAGACCGAGTTCTCAGAACAGTGCTGGGCTCCTGGCAACATGGAGGAAAACGCATCCTTCCTAGCTCTGTGTCATACTTTGACATCTGGTCACCCAGGCAGTTCTGTTATGCCAAGAGAATCACAAAGTCTTTCTGGAGATTTTTTTTATCAACTTCTGGATCACCCTTTGCCTGGAAGAGAGTCCTCAAGTAAAATAATTCTAGCAACTTGTGGTCCTCATTCCTCTCTCCAGAGAAGTTCAGATATAAGCCAGGAAGATAAAATTTCTCTTTCCCAAACTGCAAAACAAAACTTCACAGAATTTTAATAAATGAAATGTATATTGACTGATAGAGATGGAATGAAAGTATAATCTGCATCAACAGGATCTGGGACTCTCCTTAGTCAAAATTTTGTGTAAATCTAAAAAACCTACCAACACTGAGGAATGCCCCAACTAAATGGAATGGAACATTGGGGGCAAGATAAAGATTCTAAACTTGGCTTAGACTCATGGAACACAGTGTAACAAGAAATTATAAATGATTACATAATTAAAATAATTTCTCCTTTTACCTCCTAATAATACAAGCTGCTTTTGGGGCTGGACATTAACTAGACCTGAGCTGCAATACCAGAATTAGCCAGTAGATAGTGCTGTCTTAAAAGGAGAAAACAATATTGAAAACTGCTTTTAGGAAGATAATCGAAGTTAGAGGATCATGAGTTCACAGCTGCCTCCAACTATTAAAGTTTTGGATATTTGGGCATACCAATCTTATAAATACACAGCTACTTTGGGGGGTCACCAAGAAATGTAAAGAATAGATGAAAAAGAAATGCCAGTAAAATAATAGTTTAGGAAAGATGTGCATAGTTTTGTGTATGTGTAAGAATAAGAAGAGAATTACTGTTTTCAGTGAATTTTGGAGAAGAAAGATTTTTCCAGTTTTATTGAGAAATAATTGACATATATCACCGTATAGGCTTAAGGTGTCCAGCATGATGGCTTGATTTACACACATGGTGAAAAAATTGCCACAATAGGCTCAGCTAACATCCATCTTTTCATATAGATACAATAAAAAGAAAAGAATAAAGGAAAAAATTTTTTCTCCTTTTGGTAAGAACTCTCAGGATTTGCTGTCTTAATGACTTTCCTATATATCATACAGCCGCATTAGCTATAGTCATCATGTTATACACTATATCTTGGTACTCATTTCTTTTATAACCGGAAGCTCGTACTTTCTGACCACCTTCCTCCAATTCCCCACCATTGCTCTCCACCTCTGGCAGTCACCAATCTGGTCTCTGTATCTGTGAGTTTGTTGGGGTTCTTTTATTTTGTTTTGGGGTTTTTTTAAGATTCCATATATAAATAAGATAACGCAGTATTTGTCTTTCTCTGTCTGACTTATTTCACTTAGCCTAATGCCTTCAAGGACCATCCATGTTGTCACAAATGGTAGGATTTCCTTGTTTTTTCATGGCTGAGTAATATCCCATTGTATATATATACTACGATTTCTTTATCCATACATCCATCAGTGGACACTTGGGTTGTTTCCATGTCTTGACTATTGTAAATACAATTGCTGAGAACATGGGGACACAGAGATCCTCTATTACCTTTGGATATATTCCCAGAAGTGGAAATCCTAAATCATATGTTAGTTCTATTTTAAAATTTTTGAGCATCCTTCATACTGTTTTCCATAGTGGCTGTACCAATTTTCAATCCCACCAACAGTGCACTAGAATTCCCTTCTCTCCACATCCACGTGAGCATTTGTTATCTCTTGTCTTTTTGATGATGGCCATTCTAACAGACGTGATGGGATATCACACTGTGTTTTAGTTTGCATTTCCCTAACCGATTGGTGATGTGGAACATCTTTTTGTGTACAACAAGTACATGTTCTTTCATGTATCTTCTTTGGAAAAATGTCTATTTAGGTCCTTTGCCCATTATTTAATTGGGTTATTTGGGGGTTTTGCCATTGAGTTATGTGAGTTCTTTATGTGTTCTGGGTATTGACCCCTTATGAGACCCATGATTTGCAAGTATTTTCCCATTCCATAGGTTGTCTTTTCAGTTTGTTGATAGTTTCTTTTTGCAGAAGCTTTTGGGGGGGGAAGAAAAATTTTTCATAGGCTTTGGAAATCCTGTAATGCAGTGATTTTAGTTATTTATTTTTTTGCAGTGATTTTTTTTTTAAAAAGCAATAGTTTGTCATGTTTTCACAAAGGAAAGATTAGCGGATGAAACAAATGAAATAGGCACAGAAAAACTTTTATACTTTCCTTTTAGTCTTAAGGGGCTTTTAAGAGATTCCTTGAGAAAAGATTCTTGTTCTTGGAATATGCATGTCTGTGTATGTGTGTGTGTGTCTATGTGTGTGTGTGTGTGTTTGTGTTTTTGTGTGGCTGTGGAGGGAGTAGATCTGTGTGGGTGTATAGATGTGTGTATGGGTTGCTGTGGGTGTGTGGATATGTGTGTGTTTGTGGATGTGTGTGGGTGGATGTGGGAAGATGTATGAGACAAGGTGGATGCGTGTGTGTTTGTGGATGTGTGTGCACACTAGTGCCCTTATGGGAGCGCCTTGGCTCAGTCATACCTTCTAGTGGGGGCGGGGGGGGCGGGAAGGTCGTTGTTTTGTTTTCACAGAGTTTATACAGCCTTCCCTGATTTTATGAGCTTAATTCAATTTAAAATATTGACAAGTGAGATGGCTGTTATCAGATTTCTTTGAATTGTAACACAAAACCATATTGCCTATGTATTTATTCAGCGGCCGCTCCTCCAGTAACGCGAAGCAGAAAAACTATGTGGAGTTACTGCCATCTTGTGGAGAAAATAGAGCCTAACTATTGTGAAAGTGGGGGAAAGGACCGTTATGTTTGGGTTTCCTTGATTTGGATTTGTTTTGTGTTTATTTGATTTGATTTGGGGTTTTGTTGAGTTCATTTACACTCACTTCCTCATAAAAGCTCTGATTCACTAATGTTCCTGTGTGGGAGGAGTAAGCAGAGATTTGCTAAGTGTGGAGAGGCCGTGTGGGATGGGGCTTATGCATCCTGGCTCTAGTGTCAGACTCCCTGAGTTCAAGTTTGGTGACGTTACCTGCTGATTATATCACAGGGGCAAGTCATCTACTCTCTTTGTTCTTTAGTTTCCTTGTCCACGGCAGAAGAATAACAATGGTGTCTGTTTTACACAGGTGTTCTAAGGGATAAGGCAATTAATCCTGTCTGTCACGTACACAAGTTTCCACGTTATCATTATCCATGCAAATCCTATTGTACCTTTTTCCAGTGGAAGCCTTGTCTATGCTGGTCAGAGAGAACAGCTACATGGCCTTGCCATGGAGGGACTGGGTTGCTTGGAGAGACAGAGCCAGACAGGGTAATTCTGCAACAGCACAGCTGTAGGGCACTGCCCTCTGTCGCCTCCCTACAAACATCACTATAAACGAACCATTCATCATGCTGTGTCACTTCGTGGCTGCGCACATTTGTGTGCAAGTCCCTGTTGATTCCAAGCTAGCTGACATGTAACCCTTAAAGGCAAGGATGGACTCCACCTAACCTGCCCCCCACCCAGTGCCCACTATCTGATGGGAACACTGTTGGAGCTATTTTCTCAAAGCAGCATACATTATCCTCAGTCTGGAGAGCAATGTAGAAGGATGTGGGCTTTAGAACTCCAGGCGACCCTCTTCTGGGTCCTCATGAATGCTAGAGAGTAAGGAATACTGAGGACTAGATCAGGGTGTCCAACTCCGTACCAGGGGGACCACAGGCCCTTGAGAGCTATTCATAGGTCAGTAATTGTGAACTTCAGCCCAGCCTGAGCCAGTGAAATTAGAGGAACAAAACCCAAAAACAAAGGTTGAACTCAAAACAGTTATCTTCCAGAAACAGGAAGTCAGAAAAGAGAACGTCCAACAAGTTGCTTAACTGCGACCTTGGCCATTACCCAGACAGCCTAGATTGGGGCAAGAGCACAGGAAGGATAGAGCAATCATTCTGAAAACATTTGTCTTCCAGGTTCTTAGAAGGACCGGATAAAAGCCTTTCTATCAAGGAAAAAGTATACCTTTTATGTCTTTACCTTGACTATTAAAAGCTTCAGGAAAGGCTGAATGTCAGAAAAAGGTTTCAACAATTCTCTAAACTTTTCTTAGGATTTCCATTGCTCTGCTGATGTTGCCCATCTATTCTTACATGCTGTTGATCTTATCCATTCATCACAGTTGTTTTAAATTCCCAGTCTGATCATTCCAACATCTCTGCCATGTCTGGTTCTGATGCTCTCTCGATGTATTCAGATTGTGTTTTTTTGCCTTTTGGTATGCCTTGTCATTTTTTCTGCTAGCCAGACTGGATGTACTGAATAAAAGGACCTGCTGTCAATAGGCCTTTATAATGTGATGGGGAGGGGAGTGGAGGGGAAGTGCTCTTTAGTCCTGTGATTAGGTCTAGGTCTTTTAGGGAGCCCTTGACTCTGAACTGTGAATTCCACAAACTTTCTGGATTTTTTTTCTCCGCAGTTAAATGGGTCAGGATGGCTACTGCCAGCTGGAATTGGGTACTTTCTTCCCCCAAGGTCAGTTAGGCTCTGTAATACCTCAGCAGGTTAACTAACCTGCTCTGGTTAACCAACAGTTACCTAAACTTTTCCTGCAGGATGTTTCCTTTTATGGTCAACTCCTTGTGATCTGTGGTAAGAGAACAGAGAAAGGCAGAATTGCAATCTGAACAAGATAAGTTCGGCTTCTTCCGCTAATCCTTCATAGAGCTACTTATCACTAACCAGACTGGCTGGTTCTATTTAAAGTCTTCTCCTTTCCCCTCTTCTTCTCAGAAGTTCAGGCATAGAAAGAAATCACTACAGGCATGAGCAAGGAGAAAAGCATTCAAAAAAGACAGACTAATAGAAACCGCACAACCAGTTGCGGTGGAGTTAGGGTGCGGGACCTGACTTAAGGTAGAAACTTGAAGAAACTGAAGGAGGCAATTAAGGGAGAGACGTACATAGCTAAGAACAGCTTGTTGAAACTTGTGATGCCCTTCCTCTTCCATCCCCACAACGCAACTTTACCCTCATGGGTGCGTCTACCCTATTCGTTTATGATGGTTCAAAATCAATTACCCTTGCTATGAAGTCATTTTGCAATGACTATGTTTCTGTGGAGAAGTAGGTCTGCCCTTAAAAAATGTCTGTCCCATTACATAAGAATGTGTATGTCTCTTTTCTCAGCTCCCACAAAAGAACTAGTGATGTAAATATCTACATCTCTCTGGAAATCAACACGGTAGGGTAAGCGCTTGCCATGTCAGCTACCTATTGCTGAATACAAACCACTCCCAAAATGCAGTGTCTTGCCATTGCTCAGGAGTCTCTGGCTTAGCCGAGTGATTCTTCTTGTCTGGGCCACACTAGGCTCCCTTCAGCTGGTCTTGGTTAGCCTGCATTTGCCCATGCATCTCCAATCGGCTGCTGAGTCAGCCTGGGTCCAGCTGCTCCAAGATGGGCTCAGCTACTACAGCTTGATTCTGCTCCACATGGTCTCGCATCCTCCAGTCGCGCAACCTGCGTGTGTGCACCTGACAGCTGAGCAAGGTTCTAAGAGTGAGAACAGACATGCACAGGCCCCTTGAGACCTATCTGCCTTGTCACTTCTGCTGCCTATTAGTAGCAGTTTATTGGCCACAGCAAATCCCTCTTGATGAAAAGAGCTGCAGAGTCACATTGCAAAGGGTGGGGATACAGGAAGGGATAGAGAATTGTGTCCATTTGGGCAGGCTCACACGATGTATAAGGAAGACAATCAGATCTTCACGATATCCCCAATGTCTGAATATCCCCTGGAATAGATTTTTATTATCTCTTTCCTCTTCTTTTGGTAACCGTACCTCTCTTCATTTAAGGAAACGGTTTCTCCCTCTGCAGGTCACATAGTTTGAAGGGGCTGACCCTACTTCCCCACCACAGAGATAAGTCTGAAGGAGGAACTAACCCAAGAGGGCAGTACTAGCATCTACTCTCCCCCACAGGGATTGGTCCTGAGATATTAACACAAGATAACCATTGGGCACTCAATTGATATTTTCCAAGATTTTTTTTTTCTCATCATTACTAGGAGAGGTGCTGTCCCCATCGGATCAAGAAGAACATGAGCATTCATCATCCCAGCCTTATGGAGAAGCCACATGTAAAATAAAGTTGCCACAGAGTCCCTGGACTATCTCATACCATTGTCTTTCTGCACTTTGGCAACAGAAACCAAGACACTCACTTTGGCCCAGGTGGTTCAAATGGTATTTCTGTCACTTGTAACCTAAGGAATCCTAACTGAAAGAGCCCCAAAACATAAAATTTCAAACAGAAAAGGCCACATTTGTACTTTCTGGGGTACTCACTAGTTTCATGAATCACTCTTCTTTCTACATATAGAGCAGGAGTTGTAATTCCCATGGTGGAAGGAAACAACCAGTAAATGGAAGTAACTAAATGAAGGAAAGTATCCTGCCCCACCCACCATGGAAGTCTGAGCACTGGCGACCCCACCCCTTTGGCATCTAAGCCCTAACTATTGGGCATGAAGCATCAGTTAGAACTCCAAGCATTGGTCCTCTGGGATCCCAGATTCTCTTTGATTCTCTTTCGTTTCTCTCTGTCCCTAAAGATGGTTATTGCTCGCTTAAGTTTTTATGTATGGGCTCTGTCAACATCTACTTCTTTCTCATTTAGCTTTCCAATAGCCTGTATTTACTCAAGTCTTTGTATTAAATTCCTTCTGTTTGAAATAATTAACATACCCTCTGTTTCCTTGACTCAACCCTGACTGATAACAATCATTAGAACACCAAGTTTATTTTGTATGCTAGAATTTCTTTTTCTGAAATCATAATGTGAAAAATAATTTCTTCAAATGCCAAGATCCTTGCTACAAGAAAGTAGTTACCAACCAGCCACAAAAAAAGACTTCTGTAAAATAGTTATGATTGTTCTGTTACTTATATCAAAGCCCTCATGATTCGTAAAAAGACTAGACCTGAAGTGTCAGTCATAATTAGCACTTATATCCCTAAATCTGTCTTTGCTCTTCTTGAATCTATTTTTCTTAACGTTTATTTATTTTTGAGAGAGAGAGAGAGAGAGAGCTTGGGCAGGGCGGGTAGAGAGAGAGACACAGAATCTGAAGCAGGCTCCAGGCTGTCAGCACAGTCCATCTTGGAGCTTGGAGCCACGAACCGCAAGATAATGACCTGAGCCAAAGTCAGATGCTTAACTGACTGAGCCACCCAGGTGCTCCTTCTTGAATCTATTTCTTTCTCTTTTAAAATTTTAAATATGTATATATTTTTAATTTTTTTTAAAATATAATTGATTGTCAAGTTGGCTAACATGCAGTGTGTACGGTGTGCTCTTGGTTTTGGGGGTAGATTCTTGTGGCGCATTGCTTACATACAACACCCAGTGCTCATCCCGACAAGTGCCCTCCTCTATTTCTAAACAGGTCAACCAAAGCCAACGCTCAGGAAACAACATTCTAAGAAATGTTCTGCTAATTATACCAGTGAAATTGGGTCTGGATTTAAAATGTGTTAGTATTTTAAAATTTAAAAAATACATATTTTAAAATACTTAAAATTAAGTATTACATATTGAAGTATTTAAAAAAATTTTTTTTCAACGTTTATTTATTTTTGGGACAGAGAGAGACAGAGCATGAACGGGGGAGGGGCAGAGAGAGAGGGAGACACAGAATCGGAAACAGGCTCCAGGCTCTGAGCCATCAGCCCAGAGCCTGACGCGGGGCTCGAACTCCCGGACCGCGAGATCGTGACCTGGCTGAAGTCGGACGCTTAACCGACTGCGCCACCCAGGCGCCCCTGAAGTATTTTAAATCAATTTGAAATTAGGTATTTCTATTTAAAATTTAATAAGTATTTTTAAGTCAGCTCTATATGTGGAGAAAGGGACAATAATTACTCATCTAGAACAGGAAACTTCATTTCAGGGAAAAATTCACCTGAGGATATTGTGAGAAGTTTAGATATACAAACGCGTGTTTCTAAAAATGGAATTACGTTATTTTTTTTCCCTAGAAACACCTACACCAAACTAATAATTATGACTGTTTCTTGGTTACAGGAATTGTTTTATTATTGTCTTTTTATGATCAGTACATACTACTTTACTTCTAATGCAAAATATATTTTGAAGTTTCTCCAGGGCAAATTTAAAAGCCTTGGATTTTAAACCTAGAATTTATATTCCATATTTAAGGAAAATGCCTAATGAATTCCTCCTCAATAAATATCTACTGCGCACCTGTGGGGTGCCTAACACTACAGAAAAAGAACCCCAAAATAAAACTCCTACCCTATGGAATTTAAATCAACGAAGTTCATAGGCATCTTTACAGTTAGGTAGCTAACACACGGTAGACTCCTAATAAATGTTTGTTAAATGAATACATGAAGGTACCATCAAAAGTATTTATTTATTCAAACACTCATTTCACGGAGGCTTGGCCTTGTTCTGTTCATTCATCATACATGTATCATATTTCATCACTTCCAAGACACACATTGCTCACATTTCAACAACTCTGAAATCAGAACAGGACTTACTATCAATGTGATTTTTAAAATATTGTTTCATTGGGGCTCCTGGGTGGCTCAGTCAGTTAAGCATCCACTCTTGATTTCTGCTCAGGTCATGATCTCATGGTTCGTGAGTTCAAGTCTCATGTCGGGCTCTGCGCCGAGAGCATGGAGCCTGCTTGGGATTCTCTCTCTCCCTTTGTCTCTGCCCCTCCCTGCTCGTGTGCTCTCTCTCAAAAATAAATGAATATTATAAAAATGAACATTTTTTAAAACAACAAATATTATTTCATAGACAGTTTGCAGCATTTTCTTTGAAGTGGCAAAAAAAATAACAGTGTGTTTTACATTGATCACATCTTTGAACGAGACATATTTTCTATAGTTTAGAAAATACATTATGAATATTTATGTTTGTTTCCCCTAGGGTTCAACCAGAAAAAGTTTTCATGGGGCCACACAATTCAATAAACATTCACGGTTACAGTAATGATATGAAATCCCAACTACTAATGTATAAATGTCAAAGCCAATAGCTGACAAGTAACAACTTTATAAAAAGTTGTGTACTTGTAAGGGTTCATTTCTCAAATTTTCAACATTACTATTGAATGTTTTTTTAAATATGAAATTTATTGTCAAATTGGTTTCCATACAACACCCAGTGCTCATCCCAAAAGGTGCCCTCCTCAATACCCATCACCCACCCTCCCCTCCCTCCCACCCCCCATCAACCCTCAGTTTGTTCTTAGTTTTTAAGAGTCTCTTATATTTTGGCTCCCTCCCTCTCTAACCTCTTTTTTTTCCCCCCTCCCCCCTGGTCTTCTGTTCAGTTTCTCAGGATCCACATAAGAGTGAAAACATATGGTATCTGTCTTTCTCTGTATGACTTATTTCACTTAGCGTAACACTCTCCAGTTCCATCCACGTTGCTACAAAAGGCCAGATTTCATTCTTTCTCATTGCCACATAGTATTCCATTGTGTATATAAACCACAATTTCTTTATCCATTCATCAGTTGATGGACATTTAGGCTCTTTCCATAATTTGGCTATTGTTGAAAGTGCTGCTATAAACATTGGGGTACAAGTGCCCCTATGCATCAGCACTCCTGTATCCCTTGGGTAAATTCCTAGCAGTGCTATTGCTGGGTCATAGGGTAGATCTATTTTTAATTTTTTGAGGAACCTCCACACTGTTTTCCAGAGTGGCTGCACCAGTTTGCATTCCCACCAACAGTGCAAGAGGATTCCTGTTTCTCCACATCCTCTCCAGCATCTATAGTCTCCTGATTTGTTCATTTTAGCCACTGTGGCTGGCATGAGGTGATACTATTGAATGTTAAACATGTGTCTCCTATTTTTGAACTTAATGCAAGGCACAATTGCATATAAAAATCATAGGCATATCTAAGCATTTATGTAAAGGATTTTCATATTTTAGTGTTTGAAATTAACCAAGGTTTAAAAGATCTAAAAAATACAGAAATGACTAAGGAACTCTGAGAAGTTACCAAAGAAACACTAATAAAACCTTATAGGAGAGATGAAATTAACAATGAAATCAAAATAAAATTTTATTACAAAGAAGGAAGAGGAAAAGGTGGAGGAGGAGGAGGAAGAAGAATTAATAATAACAAAAAATAAATAAATAAAACATCACCAGACTAAGAAAATGTGACTCATCAGCAAGGTATAACTTACACTAATGGCACATAAAGAAATCACTCTTAGCACTACACACACGTTAAAGACGTCAAATAAATACAGAAGTATATTTTATTAATTATTGACATCTATTAGTTCTGAGAATGTTAAACAGCTACATCAAGTTTAATCATAGAGTCCTTTTGCCATCTCGTAGCCTTTCTCTTACATATTTTCTCACAGATGTTTTAGCTGATGTGGAAGTTGGAAGAAGAGGGCAGGAAGGACAAAAGGAAAGTCATCTTTCAACCAGTTGGTGATCTTGTCTCTCACTTACTCTCTTTTCCTATGATTGCCAGGCCCTCTGAGGAACTCTGAGAACCGCAGTTACCTGCTCTTCCCTCCCCACACTTTCTTCTTTTCTGGAATCAGTAACATAGAGCCTGGAAGTACACGTGCCTTCTACCTTTCCATCGGGGCACACCATGGCTCCCTGCTCCTGACAACTCAAACCCCAACATGCCTTCCTACTTCCAGCGAAGAGGACAATATATCTCCCTCTTCTATTGTATACTTTAGGAAAAAATGACTTTACAACTTGACAATTTCTCATCACTATAAAATAAAAGGGAAATTCACTTAACACTATAGCAAACACTGAACATAGAAAACAAGAACTCTTGACTTTCGCAATCAATGTTATATAAAGATCTAAAAGACAAGGAAGAGGCAATGAGTAAGAAAAGTACAGTGCATTTGTGGCTGTGAGTTTACAAAAAAGATTGTTGTCTATTTCTGGTTATTTTCCCTTGACTTCCAGTTTCTGATTTTTCTTTTAAGTTTGCAAGTGTTACAATATTATGGACTTTTCTCATTTTGTCCTGCCTAGTGGAAAGGGAAAAATGAATGACAGATCAAATTCATGTAGGTGAGCTTAAGACTAAAATTTTTGTAAATGATAAAATCATCTTTAAGAGGACATTGACCGATTTTGTGTTAGTATAGGTTGCTTTTTCACATGAAATATTCTCAAGAAAGCCTTCTGGAAATGTTTGTGACATAATGGATACAGAAAAGGATTGACAAGGGAATTGAACCATTGAAGCCAAAAGGTGATTTCATACCAAATTGTTTGAGGACGCTGTTCTGGTGAAAGAAATGAACGAATGATCGTGAACAGAGAATATGGAGCCCAGCAAAAGGCAAAAACACCTAAGAGAATGGCCAGTGACTTGGCTAATTTCCTGGCTCTGAGCAGTTCAATGTGTTCCCTTTGGTGAAGACATAGGGAATCACAATGGGAGAGGGAAGCCATTTTGGAAGCAATTATATTTGTATTCGTCTGGGCTCTTAGAGAAAACAAGAGACTCCTCTTTCTACCGTGTCTCTTCGAAGGAACAGATGTTGCTGTTTCCTTCAGTTCAGGAAGAGATGTTCTTGAAAACAGTCCACCCCTGAGTGAGGGTCCACAGTTATTGGGAGGGGTAGGAGAAGTGAGTCCAGGCTGGCTTTGCCACCGACTGAGATTACCACGCTTCCACAGCCTCCAGTAAATGTGTATGTTGAAATAGGCCACTGACAAGACTGGAACCACAAATTCCAAGAATGAAGTGATGGCGAGGATGTACCATTTGGAAATGAACCCAGGTTCACAGTCCTTTTTCTCCGAGACTCTGACACTGGAATTATTCCAAGACTCTGAAACTAGAATTATTGGCCCGTGCACTAAGAAGGCCAGAACCCAGACAGCCACCATCAGAGCTACGATCTTCAAGATCCCAATGTGTTGAGTTCTGTAAGATATCTAAAAGAGAGCAAATAAGTTATTTTCATTATAATGAACATATGTTGGTTGCATAAGGCATATCATAGACCCTCAGGAGTTTCAGGGATATGCAAGAGGTAGGGAAGTTACCTGGCCTTGAGTAACTGGGTAAGTAATCTAAAAGGTCAACCACCCTCTATGAGAGATAAACACATGAACCAAGAGTTTTTGGAGGGGACCTGGAACAGACAACCTCCCTAAGCTTCTTTTAGATCAGTAAGGTTCCTTCTAGCTCATATATTCCATATTTCTCTGATTTCCTCACTCAAGGGAAAGGAAATTATTTCCCCATGAAACTGGAACATGCCTCCCTTTCCACTATGGTTCATGTACTATTTTTCTCTGAGTTTCTAAGTCTCGTGCTACAGTGTTTACTCATTTTTATTAAAAAGGTGCAACAATGCCCAGCACTGTCTTTCTTTGATGGATTGTGCAGGCTGGGAAGGGCTCACCAATTGGCTGGAGGTAAGAAGAAGCTGGCTTCAGAAAAAAAAAAAAGGGTTATTTTTATAAACTGCAGGGAAGTGGGTTTTTTTTCCCTACATTACTAGTATTTCTTAGGCTAAGCTAAAATGCATATGGTGCTGACCACAAGTTCCCATATAAAATACACTTCTTTGCCTTCTGCTTCTCATGCCACTAATTAATATATCTCTTGCACTAAATCTAATGATTATGAAGATGGTAACAATACCCAGATGGTCATAAAACTGCATTTAGTTTTTTAATTGCTCTGTTCAGCCTTTGTAATGATGTGATGCAATATGCTAGGAAGTGATCTCTATTCTATTATGCATAAGGTCAAATGGGATAATGGACATCCAAGGGAATTGAGAAGATGATGCCCATCTCTTCATCTCTGGGTAGTATTTTTGACAGGTAGCTCAAGCATTGCTTGAATTCAGGCCCAAGCCAGTTGGCATGGCCTTCCTGACATCAATCAATGGCCCAGTCCTCACCCACGACAGGATCCGTTCATTATTCAGAATATTGCCTCTTATGCCTTCCCCACCCCAATAAGATATCCAAACGTTCCATCAATCAGATTTCTTTTATGAGGCAGAGCAGCCTGCAGAACACACTGGTGGTAACAATGAGATGGGATTGCAGAGCCCTTCTGAGTGCCTGTTGCAGGTTGAGCTGTGTCCTCAAAAGAGATACGCTGAAGTCCTAACACCCAGTGTCCGCGTGCACGACCTCATTTGCAATGAGGGTCTTTGCAGATATAATCAAGTTAAGATAAGGTCATACTCGATTAGGGTGAACCTCCCTGTAAGAGGCACACAGACACACAGGGAGAATACCACAGGACAATGGAGGCAGAGCCTGGAGTGATGCATCAACAAGTAGAGGAAGGCCAGGAAAGCCAAGGATGGCCAGTAATACTAGAAGCTAAGAGAAAGGCATGGAACCGGCTGGCCTAGAAGCCTCAGAGAGCATTGCCCTGCCTACACTTGGATTTTGGACTTCAAGTCTCCAAATATCAAATTTATTCCAGAGAACAGTTCTGTTGTTTTAAGCCACCCAATGTGTTCTACTTTATTACAACAGTCCTAGGAAACCAGCAACAATATTTTCATGGTCTTGATTTTCCTGTCAAGCTTCCTTCATCTTCAGTATACTCTCCACTTACCATCTTAACTCTGCATACATGTTAATTCCCACTCCTTCCAATGACACTATTCTACTTTCCCTCACCCACCCTTACTTCAGCCATACAGAAATCTGCTCTCCAGAAAATGTGTCTGAGCACTGTAATCATGCACTGCCATCTGCATGGAGCCTTCCTTGCCCAAGTTATTATCAGATTTCCATCTTTCAGGCTCAGCTCATGACCCTGCCCTATCACACTACTTCGTACTACAGCAAGAGCTCAGCTTCCCCACAACTACTTCCCACAAGTTTCAGTGGTCTTTGAGGGCTTCCTGGCTTACACAGCTGTATTTGAAGTATTAGCCAACAGAGGTGCAAGAGCTGCCTGAGCGCCCCTCGCGAACATCCATGCACTGGTGTTACACAGTTGACTCTGTGCTAGGTGCTAAGGACCTGGGATCCAGCTGGACCAGCCCTCACCACAGGGACAGCTTATGTGGCCAGAGGAATTCCTCAGGGCAAGACTAGAAAACAAACCTACTCATTTTCTCTCTGTGGACATCACTCCTTCTGTCTCTGTGACTTCTTTTTTTCTTTTTTTTTTTAAGTTTATTTATTTATTTTGAGAGAGAGAGGGCACAAATGGGGAAGGGACAGAAAGAGAGGGGGAGAGAGAATCCCAAGCAGGCTCCATACTGTCAGCGCAGAACCCAATGTGGGGATTGAACTCATGAACCACGACATCATGACCCAAGCTGAAGTTGGACACTTACCCGACTAAGCCACCCAGGCACTCCTGTCTCTGCAACTTCTACACACTTCTCCTAACTGCACCTGGGGTAGACCTAAGAGCTTAGACATCCAGTGAAAGGATGTCCTAATGAATGTTAAGTGGGAACACCCAGGAAAGGCTACAAAAGAAATATTAACACAGAAAACAAGGAAATGTTTAAGTACAAATGGGAAAGATTGTGAATTAGAACACTCTTTTTTGAACATGTTGACTGACTTAAGAAATATATTTTAGGGGTGCTTAAGTGGCTCAGTTGGTTAAGCCTCCGACTTCAGCTCAGGTCATGATCTTGTGATTCGTGAGTTTGAGCCCTGCATTGGGATCTGTGCTGACAGCCCAGAGCCTGGAGCCTGCTTCGGATTCTCTGCCTCTGTCTCTCTCTCAAAAATAAATAAATGTTTAAAAAAATTTGATAAAAAAAAAGAAATACATTTTACATAATAACTAAGTCCATAGACAGAGGTATTCATAAAATAACACATTTATTATGTACAAAGTACTCTGATATTTTATACTCTAATTTTTAAAAATTGTTTTAGTATGTTCTTCTATGCACTTTTTCATTTAAAAAAAAGTGGGGGTGCCTGGGTGGCTCAGTCAATTAAACATCTGACTCTTGATTTTGGCTCAGGTCATGATTTCATGGTTTGTGGGTTCAAGGCCCATATTGGGCTCTGCACTGCTTGGAATTCTCTGTCTCCCTCTCTCTATGCCCCTCCCCTGCTCATGTTCTCTCTCTCTCTCTCTCAAAAACATTTAAACATTCTTTTGAAAAGTGGTCACAACCCACTGAACTGACTTCATGACTCAATAACGGGTCATAACCTGCGATTTGAAAAACATGAGCTTATAGGCATCTAAATTGTTCTCCCAAGCTGATCTGCACTCTCTCCATAGTTTGTCCAGTACAAACTGCAGTGGACCCTGGGTCAATGAAGTACCCAAGGCCAAGTGTCTGGATGTCCCAACACATTAATTCTCCCCTTCTTCCTGGCAATATGGTAGCTTAGCTAGAGACCACGTTTCCCAGCTTTTCTTGCAGTGCGATGTTACTGCAAGATGTTACTAGCAGATGCGTGTTAGTAAATGTCACCAGTAAAATGTGAGCGGAAATGATTGTATGATTCTAAACCACATGGTTAAGACAAAATCCCTTGCCCTGGATTTCTGCTCTTTTCCCATCCTTTCTAGAACCTGGAGTGACAACAACCTGAATTTGACCATGCAGAGGAGAATAATGACCTAGAGCAGGGGTCAGCAAACCACTGTCCATGAAACAAATGTGGCCCACCATCTACTTGGATAAATAAAGTTTTACTGGAACACAATGAATGAATCATTCTTTTTTTTTTTTTTTTAACATAGTATGTATGGCTGTTTTTGTACCATAATGACAGACTCGAGCAGTTGCAACAGAGACCATAGGTCCCTTTCTAGCTAAAGTTTGCTGACTCCTCCCCTAGAGGGTGCACAGCCACCCTGTTAGCCTAGGTCCCTGGATGAGTTTCTGGAACAGAGGCTCCCACCTTTCCTGGACTGTTCTGCAACAGAAAAATCAATTTCTATCTTGTTTGAGCCTCATCTTTGTTCCCACAGCTTACCCTTGCCTTATGCAATATACCTTCCCAACCCCGTCTACTGCAAGCTGCGCAGACCTCCCAAGTCAGAACTATCACTGTCCCCTCAACACCTCCAACACCATGCTTAGTCCACTGTACTGAACCCATTTGTTCCTGGATCTGTCTCCACATTAGACTATTATGCTCCTCAAAAGTAGAGACTCTGTGGGCACCTGGTTGGTGGTTAACCGTCTGACCCTTGGTTTTGGCTCAGGCATGGCTTCATGGGTTCGAGCCCCGCATCTGGCTCTGCACTGGCAGCATGGAGTCTGCTTGGGAATCTCTTCCTCTCCCTCTCTCTCTGCCCATCCCCAACTTATGGTGTCTCTTTCTCTCTCAAAATAAATAAACTTAAAAAAAAAAAAAAGTAGAGACTCTGCTAATTCATTTCCCAGCACTCAGCAAAATCCCTTGCACAGAGTAGCAGCCCCCAAAGATTTGGGTCCTGGGACTCAAGAATGAAGGAAGTTTCCCATCTAGGTTTCCTAGACATCAGATTACTGCCCCTTATTTCTCTACCCCTTTCACCCTCTGTCTTTACTTGCATCTGCCCTTGTTTGCTCCTTTGTTCTATTGCTGATCAATTTAGCTGGCTTATGAACTGCCACTAACTTTTTAATGAGGCTATTCCAAAACCTGGGTCAATTCAGACTTTCTTGGCATGGGTCCTACCCTGGCACTAGGAGTTGATCTTTCAGGTTGGGCTCACCGTCTAAGCTATAGCCTCCCTGTACACTGTCTTTTTTCCTTTGGCCATTCAAAATTGAATTTCTCATGACATTCAAAAGTGTGGGTGTCTTTCTACTTTCCCACTAGATCCCACCTGAGGAAAATATTCAGGTCTTAGTTTGTGTAAGGAATGAAACTGATAGGGATGCCTGGGTGGCTCAGTTGGTTGAATGTTAGACTTTGATCCAGGTCATGATCTCACAGTTCATGGGTTCAAGCCCCACATAGGGCTTTGGGCTGACAATGTAGAGCCTGCTTCAGATTCTCTGTCACCTTCTCTTTTTGCTCTTCCCCCACTCGCGTGTGTGCGCATGCGCTCGCTCTCTCTCTCTCTCAAAAATAAATAAACATTAAAAACAAAAAAAGGAAAAAAAGAAACTGATAAACGTGCTGCGACCCCCACATCTATCCAATCTACTATGGACTCGGTACATACTGTTTCTGACAACTCGCCTTAGATTTTCTTTGATGTCTTCCCATTTCAGTGGCACATAGGGGAGTGACTTAGCCAAATCACACACAGAAATTGTTCACTAAGGGCCAATGAAAACTCAGTGCCAGTTAACTGAAGGATAATCAGGCTCCTCGAAGGTTTGCCAACTAAACGAACAAATTACACTTGAAACGTTTTTGCTTGTGGACCCAAAATGTATAAGCACATAATGTTTAAAGAAGGCAAATTAATGTTTTGACTTACAGCATTTGAGACTGACTGGTATCGATCGTAGCTGATGAGTACAATGTTATACACAGATGTTGTACACAAAAGATAGTCAACAATGAGCCAAAACACGCAGAGTTTACTTTCAGAGCTCCAACCATACAGCGTGTGAGGGATGTACAAAGGAATGGAGATCATACCTGTACAAGGAAAAAAGGTTAAAAAAAAAAGCACATATCAATGACTACCCAGAGGCAAAGGTACACAACACGATGACATATATGACATGACCAAAAATGGCTTGATGATAATTTAGAAATTCATAGTGTTTCATCAGCAAACTCAGGACTGATTTCCTATGGGTTCTTTAAATATCATTTTTACAATGGCTGTCATAAATATCCTGTGTTTCCTTATTGCTTTCCAAATGAAGCACAGGTCTGGACGGCATTTCCAGCCACATACAGCACAAACCATCTTCACGTTCGTGATGCAACCCACACAGGATGGGCCAGCCTTCCCCCACAGACAGCCTATAGTTTCATATCCCCTTTGCCTTTGCCAACAGCATTCTTTCCTCCTAGAATATCCTCCTCTCTGGCACAAAAACAGACACATAGACCAATGGAATAGAATAGAAACCCCAGAACTAGACCCACAAACGTATGGCCAACTCATCTTTGACAAAGCAGGAAAGAACATCCAATGGAAAAAAGACAGCCTCTTTAACAAATGGTGCTGGGAGAACTGGACAGCAACATGCAGAAGGTTGAAACTAGACCACTTTCTCACACCATTCACAAAAATAAACTCAAAATGGATAAAGGACCTGAATGTGAGACAGGAAACCATCAGAACCTTAGAGCAGAAAGCAGGAAAAGACCTCTCTGACCTCAGCCGTAGCAATCTCTTACTCGACACATCCCCAAAGGCAAGGGAATTAAAAGCAAAAGTGAATTACTGGGACCTTATGAAGATAAAAAGCTTCTGCACAGCAAAGGAAACAACCAACAAAACTAAAAGGCAACCAACGGAATGGGAAAAGATATTTGCAAATGACATATCGGACAAAGGGCTAGTATCCAAAATCTATGAAGAGCTCACCAAACTCCACACCCGAAAAACAAATAACCCAGTGAAGAAATGGGCAGAAAACATGAATAGACACTTCTCTAAAGAAGACATCCGGATGGCCAACAGGCACATGAAAAGATGTTCAGCGTCGCTCCTTATCAGGGAAATACAAATCAAAACCACACTCAGGTATCACCTCACGCCAGTCAGAGTGGCCAAAATGAACAAATCAGGAGACTATAGATGCTGGAGAGGATGTGGAGAAACGGGAACCCTCTTGCACTGTTGGTGGGAATGCAAATTGGTGCAGCCGCTCTGGAAAGCAGTGTGGAGGTTCCTCAGAAAATTAAAAATAGACCTACCCTATGACCCAGCAATAGCACTGCTAGGAATTTATCCAAGGGATACAGGAGTGCTGATGCATAGGGGCACTTGTACCCCAATGTTCATAGCAGCACTCTCAACAATAGCCAAATTATGGAAAGAGCCTAAATGTCCATCAACTGATGAATGGATAAAGAAATTGTGGTTTATATACACAATGGAATACTACGTGGCAATGAGAAAAAATGAAATACGGCCTTTTGTAGCAACGTGGATGGAACTGGAGAGTGTGATGCTAAGTGAAATAAGCCACACAGAGAAAGACAGATACCATATGGTTTCACTCTTATGTGGATCCTGAGAAACTTAACAGGAACCCATGGGGGAGGGGAAGGAAAAAAAAAAAAAAGAGGTTAGAGTGGGAGAGAGCCAAAGCATAAGAGACTCTTAAAAACTGAGAACAAACTGAGGGTTGATGGGGGGTGGGAGGGAGGAGAGGGTGGGTGATGGGTATTGAGGAGGGCACCTTTTGGGATGAGCACTGGGTGTTGTATGGAAACCAATTTGACAATAAATTTCATATATTAAAAAAAAAGATAAATAAATAAATAAATAAATAAATGAATGAATAAAAAGAATATCCTCCTCTCTTCTATTGAGAAGTCTACCTCCTCATTCTCCATGCAGTTCAAAAAAATGACTTTCTCCTTGTCATCTCTTTTGGAACTTCCTTGGCAGAAGGGACCCCTCTGTCCCCTGACTATGTTGGCACTTTGCTCTTCACTCCCTCTCTCAGGTAGAAATACTTGCTACTTGGTATCTCTGTCATCTTTTAACTAGGTTCTCCTGAAGCCTGGGACCATGTTGTAAGTTGATCTTTGTATTTTTCACAGCACTTAGAGTTGCCCAGTGGCTCACACATTTAACTTGGGTAAATTAATAACAGCCAATATATATTGTGCAGTTACCATATGCCAGACATTGTGCTATGTCTGCTGTATATATCACCTCATTAAACTTTCATAGAAGCTGTGTAAGGCAGAAACTATGCTGAGTTAGACGATAAAGAACCTATAGCTCAAGAGGGAGACATGATTGCCAAGGTCTACTCAGCTAGTAATGGAAGATTGGCTTTGAAACCAGGCAGTGTGATTTCAAGACTCCCTACCGGGACACCCGGCTGGCTCAGCCAGTTAAGCATCTGACTTCAGCTCAAGTTTTACTCTCACAATTCATGAGTTCGAGCCCCACATTGGGCTCACTGCTGTCAGCATGGAGCCCACTTCAAGTGCTCTGTCTCCTTCTCTCTGCTCCTCCCCCACTCATATGCACGCTCTCTCCCTCTCTCTCTCTCTCTCAAAAATAAATAAACATTAAGGGAAAAAAAAAAGACTCTTGACTTTAACCACTACACTTCACTGAATGAAGAAATATGTGAGTGGTTCAGCTTAGCACAGAAATAGCCTAATTAAGAAAAATGACTACCCTGGATTCCCTTTCCTTAAGCTTTGCTGGGAGTTTTCCGCTGGATTGACATTTCAGACAGGTGACACTACTCACTGAGAATATAATCTATTAAGTGGAAGCTCAGTGAGTATCTTCATATTTCATCAGGCACTTGGCAGGATTTCCCATTTTCATATGAGAACCAAATAAGCCTATCAGGAAGAACAATAGTGAAGGTAAAAAGAAAGGAGAAGGAAAGGGAAGGAGGAAGGCAACCCTACATTCTCCCAAAACAAGATGACGCGAGGATATGATGCTGTAGTTTCAGCACCAGTGAAAGGGGATGCAGAACTTAGCATTCTGTACCTAAGTTCACATACAAAGATGAGACACGAGGCATCATGGAGATGGAAGAGTTGTGTGGTTGTTTTTTTTAAATGTTTATTCACTTTAGAGAGAGAGAGAGGCAGAGTGTGAGCGGGAGAGGGGCAGAAAGAGGAGACACAGAATCTGAAGCAGGCTCCAGGCTCTGAGCTGTCAGCACAGAGCCCGATGCAGGGCTCGAACTCACAAACCACGAGCCAAAGTCGGATGCTTAACCCACTGAACTCACCTAGTAATGGAAGACTGGCTTTGAAACCCAGGCGCCCCAGTCAGTTCTTATATGTAGTTCAAATTGCCTGCTTATTTCATGTTTCAATTATATTTTTAATGATAACTAAGCTTCCCTATGGTGTCTCCCATCTCAAAGATGGGTGTGTGCACGCACGCGTATGCATACACATGCCTGTGGTATAAAATAGGTAAATAAATAAGATAAATCAAAGTATCTGAGATAAATCACCTGAGATAAGTCAAAGTATCTTCAAAACAGAAACCTATATTTTGGTCCAGATTTGTGGCTTCTAATATTCCCAACATGAATATTTTACACACACACACACACACACACACACACACACACACACACACACACTCACACACACATTTCCTCCACAGAAATGACAGCAAAGAGTACAATGCCAGTAATTCTTTGCCTGACAGACACCACTGTCTATTTAAACGTTAAAGGAAGGGGGACTCCTTCCTGGGTGGCTCAGTCTGTTAAGCGCCAACTTCTGCTCAGGTCATGATCTCACAGTTCGTGGGTTCTGCTGTCAGTGCAGAACCTGCTTGGGGTCCTCTCTGCCCCTCCCCTGCTCTCTCTCTCTCTTTCTCTCTCTCTCCCTGTCAAAAATAAATAAACATTACACATTAAAGGAAGGCTGTGAGTTCAATAATCTTGTCCACACATTTTCTGAAATAGATGAAAGAGGAAGGGTGTGTTTGGGTGTGTCCAAGACTTTAGTTGCTGCTTGACATAGCATTTTAAAAGAGGCCGTACCCTATTCCTTTGGCTTTCGTGAAACCCCCGCTGTTCCCTTGTGTTCTACATGATGTTTTAGCACAAACGTCATGCTCAGATCCTCTATCTTGTTGAGTGGGGGAGATGTTTGTGGCTCATTCCACCACTGTGGAATCGGAAACATTTCTAGGATACACCCACTCTGAAGTGTTTCTGTAACTTCCACTCTGGAAGCATACTTCTGGGTCAAATGGACTTGATAAGGAAAACTAAGAGCCAGTTTCTTGAAAGGAGCAAGAAGCCTTTGGCATGACACATTAAGGGCGTGGGGGCTGAGGGAAAGAAAACTGTATTAAGAGAAGATGGTGAAGAAATAAAAACAAGGAGGTGAAGGATCAGGGGGAGGAGAGAAGGGAAAAAGAAGAAGGATGGGAGGAAAGCCCAGGCCACTTGCTCACCCCAGCCTGCCCCGTCTTTCCTGTCTCACTTCCTGCTACGCCCTCCATCCCAGTTCTTGGGCCTCAGAAACACCGCACACACACCCCTCAGACCCTTGCACTTTCCTCAGCATGAACTGCTCTTCCCTCAGAAGCTCCTTCTATTTGCTCAGAAGTGTCCTGACCAGTGAGCCTTGCCCTTGACATTTCAATGGCAACCTCCATCTCTAGCACCCTTTCTCTCCCTCTTCCCTGCTGCTGTTCTCACTAGCAATGACCACCTTCTAAAATACTACGCACTTTTATTGACTTATTTATACTTATTATGTATCCCCCCCACTGTCCCTCCCCCCAGTAAAAACAGAAGCACCACGAGGACAGGGAATTTTGTCCCTATTTTCACTGCCATATGCCCAGCACTTCAAAGAGTGCCTGCTTCAAAATAAACCAGTATTGGATGAATAGATGAGAATGGGGAAGCCCAGTTTGTGTGAACATTCCCACCAGTCTGATATTGTCCTTTCTTTCCAAAGCCAGCTAAGACGCTACATCTTCCATGAGAAAATGACAGTCAAAATGGGGGGTGGGTTGGGGAGAGAGCTAAAAGTCCCTGTGAATTCTTTGGGCCGAAAGAGAAATGTGTGGATAACAGTGAGTGCCTAGAGGGTGTTATGAACTGAATTTTTGGGTCGCCCCCAAATTCATATGTTGAAGCTCTATCCCCCAGGGTCACTGCATTTGGAGATAGGGTCTACAAGGAGGTAAAGTTAAATGAGGTCATAAGGATGGAGTCCTAATCCGACAGGATTAGTGTCCTTATAAGAAGAAACACCAGAGACTCGGTCAATTGGGTGTCCAACTTTGGCTCAGGTCATGATCTCACAGTTTGTGAGTTCGAGCCCCGCATCAGGCTCATTTCTGTCAGTGTGGAGCCTGCTTCAGATCCTCTGTTTCCCTCTATCTCTGCCCCTCCCCCACTCTGTTGTGCGCTCTCTCTCTCTCTCTCTCAAAAATAAATAATCATTAAAAGAAGAAGAAGAAAAAACACTGGAGAGCTTGCTTGCTCTCTCTCTCTCCATGCACACACAGGGGAAACAACACGTGAGAGCACATGGAGAAGGCAACCATCTACAAATCAGGACAAGAGCGTTCACCAAGAACCGAATCAGCCAGCACCTTGGTCTGGTACTTCCCAGCCCCCAGAACCTTAAGAACGTCAATTGCTGTTAAGTCACCCTGACTGGGGTATTGTGTTGTGGCAGCCTGAGCTAACTCACGAGAAAAGAGAAGAGTCCTGAACTGAGGCATGAAGGGACTAAAGATTAACTGTGCCCTCCTGAAAATGAGGTTCAGACTCTGTCAGCCCCAACCACCTTTGTCCTTGCAGATCCTGCCTGGGCCATCTGTCACATGGTCATGTAGGCCATAAATGCCCACAAGTGCAGATGTGAAGACGGTACCCACAAATGTGATACCAATTTTATAGACGTCTCCCTATATTTATATATATTGATGGTACTTTGTTTCTGGAATAGTGTACAGATGAGATATATTTCTATCAATGTAGCTGGTACTGGAGTTTTTCCTCAATAAATCTTTGCTTTCCAACACAACAGTCAGCCTGGGAAGTTGTTCAGGTGCTACGAATTTAGATTTTCGACTGGAGGCCATTTTCAAAATCTGTAAGAAAAGGGCATTCAACCAAAAGCCCATAATATCTAGCACATGTGATACTCCAAGCCATTGCCACATGGTTCTGGAGCTCAAGGTCTCCTGACCACAAGTCCTAAGAATTGCTGCCTTACAATTACATGAGTTCTGCCCTGGCTCACCACAACTGTCACGAGCCTACAGGCTGAGCCAAAAAGCCCACTTCTGAGCATGGCAAAGGAAAAGAACAGCCTTGACACAAAACGCCAACCTTGTTACAGAAAGTTCTCAGAAACTGTTCTAATTCTTCCATCGTCATGGCAGATGCTGTTAAATAAGTGGACATCTGGATGAAGCTGGCAAGGGGCATGGGAAATGTGAAGGAGGAGAGTGGCAGATTAACAGAGATTCTGGCCTGTGCTCAGTTGCTCTCAGCAAGCTGTGGGGTTGTTTTTGAAACCAAACTTCCCCATTCCAGCTTCTCCCACCTGCTACATCTCTGCTGATGTCTCTGAGGTAAAGCCTCACTCTATCCAGTCACTCAATTGTTTTAAAAATCTAGATCTCCACACTGCCTGTTGAATAGCCTCCAATCCAGACACACTAGCATTCAAGAGCCTTCATTATATAGATCCCAACTACTCCAACTTCATCCCCTACTGACCCCATGTAGCCATTTTTACACCAGCCAGCCTGCAGCCCACACTTAGGAAGACATACACAATGATTTTCTACCAGCATGTCTTTGCTGATTCTTGGAATACTCCTCCCCTCTCCATCTCTGCCTATGGAAATTCTACCCGTCCTTTGAAGTTCACTTCAGATGCTACCACGCACAAACCAAATGTGCTCTCTCTCTCCTCTGAGCACCCATAGCACTTGGTAGGTCTCTGTGGTTCTCACAATGCTGTATACTGTTACAGTCACTGGTGAACATCTCTTATCCACTCTCCTCCAATGAAACCTTACTAATGAGACTTAGTCTTCTATAGATCTCCTCATTAGCTAATCATACTTGAGTACCTAACAGTCCTTACACATGGATGGGTAATCTACTGACATTCATGACCTTGGGTGGAATTGACACGTATCTGCAGAGAAATCAAAAGAGAAGAGGACTAACATTTGTTGAGCAACCCTATGTTCCAGGCAATAAAGTAAATATTTTATGAGTTTTGGTTCACTGTAAGATACGCAAAAGCGTTTATGTAGCTATAGACAACCACAAGTTAAGTTATACTAGAAGTTCCTATAAAACAATATCATCAGCTGACTTTTCTACACATACTTATAAACCTAAACATTGAAGGAAGGTACCTCTAGAAACAAGTAACTCTTAGACTAAAACAATTTTAGAACTATTCTGGACTCATTTTTATTCTATAAAAAGAAAATAAACGATTTTCAAATGAAAATTCTCCTACAAACCCACACACACACACGTATATATATACTACTCCCTTAAAGCCTCCCCAGAACTTTAATCCTTAAACTTTTTGTTTTTAAAATCCCTAATTCTACACAGTCCCTTGAAATAACAAAAGTTTATTTTAAAGTTATAGAAATAAATTATAATTGGAAAAGATTATCTGAAATAAGGATATGTGACTTACCAACAAAGAAGTCAGCAATGGCCAAGTTAAGGAAAAAGTAATTACTTCGATGTCTAAGCTTTTGGTCCACCACAAAAGCAAGAATAACCACAGCATTTCCTAGCATTATAGCAAACGCTACTAAGCACATTAAAAATACTAAAAAAATGTGAGTGCTTGGTAGTAAAGCAATTGTGCTATTAGTAGAAGCTGACATCTCATCAAATGATGAAGAGGCCCTCATCATCTAGCTAGTTAGTAGAGCAAACGAATCCAGCAAGACGATTCTGACAAGTATGTTTTCCAATCGGATACCTAATACATATAGTCTCCTACTCATAACAATATTTCTCAAAATCTAATGCTGATCTCACTGTACTTCCTGATTCTTGATAAAGCAAACTTGTGATAACAGTTTCCCTTTAACTGACACTGAACAAGTTTTTTCCAAAAGACAGTGAAATGTTTTATTGTAAACATTTGAATGTGACTTAACCATCTTCACTTAATAGAGCAATATTATGTAATATATATGAAATATAATTGGTTCATCATATAAGTAAGAAATTGGGCTCCAGTGAGATTCATTTTTTAAACTAATATAGGACTAGTTAAAGATTCCCTTATGACCATGATGGAAAAACAGGGGCTGAATTCACCATCCTATCTGACCTAGCCAAAAAACTGGGCAAAATATATGAAACGATGGTTTTCAAGGCACTGGACATCAGGCAATGAAGAACAATGATCCCTGAGAAAAGGGGTTTATGAGGTGAGCTCAGCCGTTGCCCCAGCTTACTGTCTTTTGAGACTTTCCAAGCACAGAGCAAGGAGTGGACATCCAGAAGGAGCCCCCAGAAGATTCTTTGAGATGGGGAGGTGAAGATGAGAGTTGGAGAGTATCAGATAGGACTCCGTTGCACCGCTGCTCTGTAATATATGCTTTTATTTATTTAGAGAGGCAGAGAGAATGAGCAGGGGAGGGGCAGAGAGAGAGGGGGACAGAGGATCTGTCCCAGACAGAGGGTTCCACGCTGACAGAAGCAAGCCTGATGTAGGACTCAAACTCACGAAGTGCGAGATCATGACCTGAGCTGAAGGTGGACGCTTAACCGACTGAGACACCTAGGCACCCCAATATATATATTTTAACTGCACATAAGCTGGAAGTCTTGTGTACAAGATGGTGCTTGTGATTTTAAAAAAATGTATCTGATAAAAATAAAATACACATTACATAGTGAGATTTGACTTAAAATATGGTTGATTTGATTGTTTTTCATTCATGGCATGCAAATTAATGATAATGATCTTTTTAAAAAATCTGAATGATGTTCCCCATCACTCTCCTTAATCTTTATTCTTTTTTGCATTCACTCATTCACTACCAAGAGGCATTAGGACTTTTTTTTTTAATTTTTTTTATGTTTATTTATTTTTGAGACAGAGAGAGACACAGCATGAACAAGGGGAGGGGCAGAGAGAGAGGGAGACACAGAATCTGAAACAGGCTCTGAGCTGTCAGCACAGAGCCCGAGCGGGGCTCGAACTCACGGACCGTGAGATCATGACCTGAGCCAAAGTTGGACGCTTAACCGACCAAGCCACCCAGGCGCCCCAAGGTATTAGGACTTTTTACATTCTTCCACAATTACAAAGTCCCTTCCAAAACTAGCCAGGATTTAAAAAAATTTTTTTTAATGTTTATTCATTTTTGAGAGAGAGACAGACAGACAGAGACAGAGCATCAGCAGGGGAGGGGCAGGGAGAGAGGGAGACACAGAATCCGAAGAAGGCTCCAGGCTCTGAGCTATCAGCACAGAGCCAGATGCAGGGCTTGAACTCACAAACTATGAGATCATGGCCTGAGCCAAAGTCAGACACTTAACTGACTGAGCCCCCCAGGCGCCCCAAAACTAGCCAGTTTTTATGTTTAGCCAACTTTCAAGGCCTTTCTATTAAAAAAGCAATGCAGCACCGGTTTAATGTAATTTCTTAATTCCAGTCTCTAAATTGGAGACTCTAAAGAGCAGTGTGAAGGGGGAAGGAAAGAAAGGTTGATAAATACACTGCTGACTTTGTAGTAGAAGATAAGGTACAAAAGTAAACAAGATGACTATAAGCAGTATAGATAAGATTGTAAAGGGGCACTGAGTGGGTTGGCTCATAAGGTAAACCAGGATTTATTTTATGGACAAAGTGTGGTAATCTGGACTTTTTTTTTTTCTTGTAATTTCATGTGGGAAGAGAAAGCAATCCAACAGACTTTGGAGAGCTTGCCTTGTGGTCTGAGGTTGTAGGGAATTGCTTTCATGGAAGTGGACTGCCAGGTAGGTAACATTTAAGAAAAAGAATAATGACAAATTATGTTGGGCAAAATTTCATCCTTTCTTACCTTGTGTGAACAGAGAGTTGACTAGGTGCATAGCTCAGAATTCCATTCTAGGTACTCTGTTTACATTTATTTAAATTTACTGGTGTCAAGTCGCTGTAACTTGTGTGGCAGGCCCCTTCCTTTTCTATCCTTCTAATGTATGTCCAATGATTCTTTTTAAAGTATTTATGATACTTTAAAAATTCGAGTTCTGTAAATAAAAATAAATATATATAAATAAATCCTAGTAGCTATCATCAGTAACCTTCACAGGTGAGTTCACCATTCAAAAGAACCTATTCACAGAGACTGTTTAATAATCACGGACTTTAACATTCAGAAAGTCATGATTAAACCCTTTAAAAAAAATTTTTTTTAACGTTTATTTTTGAGAGGAAGAGAGACAGAGCGTGAGTGGGGGAGGGGCAGAGAGACAGAGACAGAATCTGAAGCAGACTCCAGGCTCTGACCTGTCAGCACAGATCCTGATGTGGGGCTCAAATCACAAGCTGTGAGATCATGACCTGAGTCAAAGTCGGATGCTCCACTGACTGAGCCACCCAAGGTGCCCCATGATTAAACCCTTTTAATCAAGATTGTTAAACATCTAGAGATTTTCATATATCAGTTAGCAATTTGCTACTAAATAATGAATTTAAGTAACCTTTTTTAGTGAACTGTGACCAGTGATCTAAGGTCTTTTGGAATTATTTAGATCCTTTAACTTAAGCCACTAATTATGCTTATATAGCTAAGAATAGAAATAAACATCACCTTACCTCATGTAGTGACTGTTAAAGATTCATCTTGTGGGGTTCCTGGGTGGCTCAGTCAGTTAAGCATCCAACTTCTGATTTCAGCTCAGGTCTTACAGTTCGTGGGATAGAGACCCACATCAGGCTCTGTGCTGACAGTGTGGATCCTGCTTGGAATTCTCTCTCCCTTTCCCTTTGCCCACCCTGTGCTCAAGTCTGCGTGCACTCTCTCTTTCTCTAAAAATAAATAAATCATCTAAAAAAAAAAAAAAAAGATTCATCTTGCTAATGTGAAGAGGGACACAACAAGAGACTTAACCTTACCCCGCAGAATTCTGCCGGTCTCCAACACAGCCCATCTCCTTTAACAAACAGGAGACTAAAATCATCACCACGCAGAGGCTTACCAGCAGGTTTATATTTAGGGATGAAGAGGAAGTAGAAGGACCAGACTGAAGGAGCCTGCTTCAGATTCTGTGTCTCCCTCTCTCTCTCTCCTTTCCCTGCTCACTCTCTCTCTCTCTCTCCCTCAAGAATAAATAAACATTAAAAAAAAAGACTTCTTTATATATTCTGGCTACTAGATCCTTATCAGATATAATTTGCAAATATTTACTCCCATTCTGTGTGTTATTTTCACTTTCTTAGTAATATGTTTTGAAGCACAGAAGTTTTTAATTTTGATGAATTCCAACTGATTTTTTTAATTGCTTACACTCATGGTGTCACAGCTAAGAAACCATTATCTAATCCAAGGTTATGAAGATTTACTATTATGTTTTCTTCTGTGAGTTTTATAGTTTTAGCTTTATAATTAGGTCTTTGATACATTTGAGCTAACTTTCATATATGGTGTGAGGTATGGACGCAATTTCATTGTTTTGCATGTGAATATCAAGTTGATGTTATTTGTTGGAAAAGTTACTTTTTAACCCATTGAATTGCTTGCAATCCTTGTAGAATATCAATTGACCATAAATGTATGTGTTTATTTCTTGATTCTCAATAATAGTCCATTGATCTTTATGTCTATTCCTATGCCAGTACCATATTCTTCTTTATTTTCTATTCAGTTTAACAATATCTTTGTGTCTCAAACATCAAATAAAGTATATTTCAAGCTTGTGAAATAGAATTTTATGGTTTAAGACATAAAATCACTAGGGAAGCCAATATTAAAAAGAAAACTCACCAGCATTTAAGGTCAATATGAAATGACATTTTAGCACTCAAACAACATACATTTGTTTAAGCTCTTGTAAAAAAAAAATTTAATAGCACAACAGCATAACTGGCAGATGACAAAACTGAACAGCATGAGTTTTCAGTCTTAAGCATAGAACTTCATTTAAAATGTGGTCATTATGATTATACTTAAATAAGTTAGGTAACATATACAAACACGGTCTTAGAACTTCTGGTTCCACATGTAAGGAACTTGGAATTCACCACTCCATCCTAATGATGAAAAAGCTGAACAGGCTGAAAAAGCAACTCTTCTTGGATCCATAAGAGAGGGAGGGACACAGGGCAAACTGCTGTCGCCAAGATTGGAAAGACAGCTGGGCAAATATACAGAGTTATGAGTTATCAAAGCAGAAGGTCTGAAAACAGAAAACACTAACGAACTGGTGCCAGGGTGCAAAACCATGAACTGTAATTGATGAATTGTTAGAGGATCAGGGAAGTTAACTCAGAGTGTAAAATTCCAGGGGGATCCAGTCACAGGGAGGACCCCACAATATTACGAGATTTGTTTCCAAGAGTTTGACCAAGTTCCCAGTGTAAATACCAGAAAAATGCCTTATACTTCCAGCAGGGGGAGAGAAAAAGATACCATTTTGAAATATGCCAGAGCACTCTGTTCTTAATAAGGCCTGCCCTCGGGGGGGGGGGGGGGGGGAAACTAGTTAACCAGAACCCAACCTGTTGGGGTTAGATCAGAGCCTAACAGATCTTGGGGAAGGGAAACACCCAACTCCAGCCCACTCCAGCCATCTTGTCCCACCTAATGGAGGAGAGTAAGAAATACTTTTACAGTTCACAGTCCAGAGGCATGGGCTCACTAAAAGACCGAGATGTAATCATAGGACTATAGAATGTTTCCCCTCTCCTGACACCTCATTGTCACATCACTAAAGGCCTATATAAAGCAGTTCTTTTTACTCAGTGCATCATGTCTGGCTATCAAGAAAAAAAAATTACAAGACATACCAAAAGGCAAAAAACACAATTTGAATAACATGAGTGAGCATCAGAACCAGAAATGGCAGTGATGTTAGAATTATCAGACTGGGAATTTAAAACAACTACGATGAGTATGAGAAGGGCTCTGATGGATAATGTAGGCAGTATGCAAGAACAAATGGGCAAACACTAACTTGAAAAGATGTATGTACCTCCATGTTCATAGAAGCATTATTTACAATAGCCAAGATATGGAAGCAACCTATGTGTCCACTGATGGATGAATCAAAAAGAAAATGTGGTGTAGAGGCACCTGGGTGGCTCAGTCGGTTAAGTGTCTGACTTTGACTCAGGTCATGATCTCACGGTCCGTGAGCTCAAGCCCCATGTCAGGCTCTTTGCTGACAGCTCAGAGCCTGGAGCCTGCTTCAAATTCTGTCTCCCTCTCTCTCTGCACTTCCCTCACTCATGCTCTGTCTCTCAAAATAAATAAACGTTAAAAAAGAAAATGTGGTGTATAAACATACATACAATGGAATATCATTCAGAATGAAATCTTGACATTTGTGACACTACGGATGGACCTTGAGGGTATTATGTCAAGTGAAATAAATAAGACACAGAAAGACAAATACTGTATGCTTTCATTTCTTTGTGGAACCTAAAAAAAAAAAAGACAAAACAAAATAACAATGACAAAAGCCAAGCTCATAGATACAGAGGATAGATAGGTGGTTCCTGAGGTGGGGACTGGGAGGAGGTGGCCAAAATGGGTAAAGGAGGTCAAAAGGTACAATATTGCAGTTATGTAAGTCATGGAGATGTAATGTACAGCATGGTGACTATAGTTAATAATATTTGAAATTTGCTAAAAGAGTAAATCTTAAGTTATCATCAGAAGAAAAAAATACTTATGGTAATATATATTAACCAGACTTACTGTGGCGATTGTTTTGCAATATACACAAATTTCAAATCATTATGTTGTACACCTAAAACTAACATAATGTTATATGTTGATTATACTGCAGTTTTTAAAAAGAGAGAAAGAAAGAAAAGAACAAATGAGCAATATAAGCAGAGAAGTGGAAATCCTAAGAAAGAACCAAAAATAAATGCTAGAGATAAAAAAAACACTGTAGAAAACTGGGCTAGTTAGTAAATTGGACATGACTGAAAAAAGAATCTCTGAGCTAAAGGTTATGTCAATAGAATCCTAGAAAACCAAAAGCAAAAAGAACAACAACTGAAATAAAGAAAAGAATATCCAAGGCCTGTGGGCTGACTACAAACGATTAACATATGCATAGTGAGAATACCAGAAGAGAGAAAGGAACAGAAAAAATATTTGAAACATCAATGACTGAGAATCCCAAATGTCAGACACTAAACCATAGATCCAGGAACCTTAGAGAACACCAACCTGGATAAATACTCAAAAGAC
The DNA here is from genome assembly GCF_022079265.1 of Lynx rufus. NCBI lineage: Eukaryota > Metazoa > Chordata > Mammalia > Carnivora > Felidae > Lynx > Lynx rufus. Next base: position 16,761,331 of record NW_025814837.1, read on the forward strand.
TACACCTAAGCATATTATTTCAAACTTTCAGAAAATGAAAGGTAAAGAAAAAATCCTGATAGAATTTCAGAGGAAAAAACTACCTTACCTATAAAAGAACAAAGACAAGAATTACATCCAACTTCCCAGAAATCATGCCAGCAAGATGAGAGTGAAATATTTTAGTGTTGAGAGAAAAACCCACCAACCTAGAACCTGTACCCTACAAAATTATCCTTCAAAAGTGAAGGAGAAATAGGCTCTCTCAGATAAACAAAAATTGAGGGAATTTGTTGCCAGTAGACCTGCCTTGCAGAAATATTAAAAGTTTTTTAGGGGCACCTGGGTGGCTCAGTCAGTTGAGTGTCTGACTCTTGATTTCGGCTCGGGTCATGGTCTCACGGTTTGTGGGTTCGAGCCCCATGTCGGGCTCTGTGCAGGCAGCATGGGTCCTGCTTGGGATTCTCTCCCTCCATCTCTCTCTCTCTGTCCCTCGGCTTGCTTTCTCTCTCTCTTTCAATCTCAAAATAAATAAACATTTAAAAAAAAAAGTTTGGGGCGCCTGGGTGGTGCAGTCGGTTAAGCGTCCGCCTTCAGCCAGGTCACGATCTCGCGGTCCGGGAGTTCGAGCCCCACGTCGGGCTCTGGGCTGATGGCTCAGAGCCTGGAGCCTGTTTCCGATTCTGTGTCTCCCTCTCTCTCTGCCCCTCCCCCGTTCATGCTCTGTCTCTCTCTGTCCCAAAAATAAATAAACGTTGAAAAAAAAAATTAAAAAAAAAGTTTTTTAGAGAGAAAGAGGTCAGAAACTTGGATCTACCTAAGCTAAGGAAGAGCATCGAAGAAGGAATAAGTGAAGGTAAAAAAAAAGAAAACAAAACATTTTTTTAATTCATTTTTAAATGTTTATTTATTTTGAGAGAGAAAGAGAGACCAAGTGGAGGAGGGGCAGAGAGAGAGAGAGGGAGAGAGAATCCCAAGCAGGCTCCATGCTAACAGCACAGAGCCCAATGCAGGGCTCGACCTCACAAATTGTGAGATCATGTCTGGAGCCAAAATCAAGAGTGGAACACTTAACTGACTGAGCCACCCAGACACCTCATATATTTCTAATTCTTAATTGATCTAACAGATAATAGTTTGTTTAAAAAAATAATACCAATAACATATTTGATTATGTATGCTTATGTACATATCATATCCAGTCTTATATATGCTTATTTGTAAATGAAATGAATGACAGCAATGACATTAGGGACAGATGGGAGGAATTAGGATTATTTTGTTATTATAGAATACTCATACTACCCAGGGGTACATGAAATAGTAGACTGTTATTTGAAAGCAGACTTGGATTAACTGTAAATGTATATTGTAAACACAGTTTTATGACTTCACTCAGTAGTTTCAACGAGACATAGATTTTGTTATCAGTAGATAGGTGCCATACAATCATATTAGCAAAGCCAAATTTAGTTTTTCCAGTCCCTCAAAATAACAGCCAAAGGAAATTCAAATTATAAAAATCAAAACAAACAAAACCCATACTTTCTCCAGTTATTTGTTCATCCTGATTAGGATATATAACTAATTTACAAATTAATAAGTCAAATGAAACATGAATTAAAGTTAAAAATAATTCTTAGAAATTGTCATATGCCAATGAAATTCTGTGATATTCCCATTTTGGAAACAATGCCATACATTTCTCATCCCTGTGTTGAGGGATGGCAAACATGTGTATCACAAGCAACTCACAAAAGCCTAGGAATAGGAATACCAAAGAAAAAGAAAGAAATTTCAAGAGGTATATTTATGAGAGTATCAGAATATGGATCCATGCCAATGGCTCATCCTGTTACCCAATTCATCAGCAGATTCTAAGTTTGCTTCCTAAATGTTTTTCAAATTCATCTACATAGTTTCATCTCCATTGCCATTATCCTAATCCAAACTACCGTTATCTCTTTATTACTACAATAGCATCTTAAATGTTTTCCATCATCCACTCTTGTTGATTTTCAATCCATTTTCTACCAGAGCAACTAAGGTTCTCTTCTTGAAAGACAAATCTGATTGAGTCACTCTTCTGCTTAAAATCCTTTCGTTGTTTCACTTTCGTTGTTGCTCTTTTTAAGATCTTATCAGGGAAGAAATTGTGGTTTATATACACAATGGAATACTACGTGGCAATGAGAAAGAATGAAATACGGCCTTTTGTAGCAATATGGATGGAACTGGAGAGTATTATGCTAGGTGAAATAAGTCATGCAAAGAAAGACAGATACCATATGTTTTCACTCTTGTGTGGATCCTGAGAAACTTAACAGAAGACCATGGGGGAAGGGAAGGAAAAAAAAAAAAGTTAGAGAGGGAGGGAGCCAAACCATAAGAGACTCTTAAAAACTGAGAACAATCTGAGGGTTGATGGGGGGCGGGAGGGAGGGGACAGTGGGTGATGGGTATTGAGGAGGGCACCTGTTGGGATGAGCACTGGGTGTTGTATGGAAACCAATTTGACAATAAATTTCATGTTTAAAAAAAAAAAAGAAAAGAAAAGAAAAAAAAAGATCTTATCAAGGTCTACAAGATTCTACCTGACTCATTTTGCCTACCTTTTCTGTTTCATCTCATAAGATTCTTTCTCCAGTCCCCTACACCCCAGCCACACACCAACCTTTCATTTCCTCTAAACAAACGTTTTCTTTTTTTTTTTTTTTTTCAACGTTTATTTATTTTTGGGACAGAGAGAGACAGAGCATGAACGGGGGAGGGGCAGAGAGAGAGGGAGACACAGAATCGGAAACAGGCTCCAGGCTCTGAGCCATCAGCCCAGAGCCTGACGCGGGGCTCGAACTCACGGACCGCGAGATCGTGACCTGGCTGAAGGCGGACGCTTAACCGACTGCGCCACCCAGGCGCCCCTAAACAAACGTTTTCAATAAACTTAGTAAAACAATGAACTATAAAGGGTAGGTCCTCCCACCAATGCAATTCCCCAGAACGTTTATTTCAGTTGGTATTTTTTTCTTACATCGATCAGCCCTGTGCATGCCTCCGGACAACTTCCATCAACTACTCCCACTGAAGCTTTCTTCCTGCTTTCCACATCACCTTACAACAGTTAGAACAAAGTGAAGTCTACCCTATACTATATAGGGTCCTATTACTATTTTTTTTTAATTGTGGCAAAAGACACATAACTTAAGATTTGCTATGATAACCATTTTTAAGTGTGCCATTCAGTGGTGTTAAGTATATTCATACTGTTGTACCAACCAATCTCCAGAACTCTTCGTCATGCAAAACTGAAACTCTACACCCATTACCAACAATTTCCCATTTTCCCTTCTTCTCAGCCCCTGGCAACCACCATTCTACTTTGTGTCTCTATGAATTCAATGACTGTAGGTACCTCATGTAAGTAGAATCATACAGTATTTGTCCTTTTGTGACTGGATTATTTCACTCACTTAGCATAATATCCTCAAGTTTTATCCATGTTGTAGCACATGTCAGAATTGCCTTCCTTTCTAAGGATGAATAATATACCACTGAATGTATATAACACATTTTGTGTATCTATTTATCTGTTGATGGACATTTGGGTTGCTTTTACCTTTTAGTTTTTGTAAATAATACTGCTATGATCATAGATGTACAAGTATTTCTTCAAGACCCTGCTTTCAGTTTCTTGAGGTATATACCCAGAATTGAAATTGGGGTATTGTATGGTAATTCTGTTTTAATTTTTTGAGGAATCACTATATTGTTATCCCTGGTGGCTATACCATTTTACATTCCTACCAGCAGGGCACAAGGGTTCCAATATCTCCACACCTTTGCTAACACTTGTTACTTTGTGTTTGTTTGTTTTTTTCATAGCAGCCATCTTAATGGGTATGATGAGATTTCTCATTATGATTTTGATTTGCATTTCCCTAATGATTAATGATATTGAGCATCTGTTCATGTGCCATTTGTATATATTCTTTGGATAAATATCTGTTCAAGTACTTTGCTTCCTGTAATAAAAAAACAGATTGACAAAAGAAAAACAAGCAGAAGTTTATTAACATGTACGCCTCACATATGTGTGGGAGATACCCAGGAAAAATAAATAAAACTCCCGAGACAATCCAAGCCACTATCTTAAATACCATCTTCATCTAAAGACAAAAAAGATGTTGGGGGGGAGAGGGGAGAGGAGGTAATTTACGGGAAGGTGGGAGGAGGAAATGATTGGTAAGCAAAGGTTGCCCTTTGCAAGGTAGACATGCAGATAAGACAGGTGAAAAAGTTGTATATGGTAATAGCTCTCTTTCTGGTACAGGCCCCCTTTCTAATGTAAATTTCCTTTATAAATGTAGATTTCCATTACAAAAAGGTAACTTTTTCTTAGTTTTCAGAACTTCTGCTATGTCTGCAGTTTCCTGAAATAATTAGCTCAAACTAATCCTTATGCCAAAGAGGCCTATTTCAGGTGGCATATTCAGCTACACTTCAGCACCAATATCTTACTGATTTCAGATCAATCTGATTTCACTTCTTTTACAAGAAACATCTATTAAGCTCCTCCTTTGTGTGAAACTTTAGTGGCATTTCACACACGATCTTATTTCATTCAACCCTCCAAAAGTCCTTGAGGAAGGATTATTTGCCCCATTTTACAGATGAGAAAAATAAAGCTCAAAGAAGTTAAGTAAGTTGTCCAAGATGGCTTCCATGTCCAAGGAACAGAACCAAAATTTAAATCCAACTCTGACTTGCAAATCTAATTCTCCTTAATTACAAACACATAGTTGTGATTTATCTCTTGTCTGTCGAATGACAATAATACAATCTGGTAATGAGTTTGATGTCCTTTATTCAAAGAAGAACAATCCACAGATTAGGGGAGTACAGTGCCTGACAACCAGTAAAGCATTCTTGGCAAGGAATTTTGGGCAAGAGTGAGTTTTATAGAATATTAGGAGAGGTAAGACAGAAACATGGCTAGGAGGTCCGATTCCTTAAAAGGCCAGCAGGTCCTACTGTTTAGAGTAGGGTAAGATAGCTAAAGCTGAGTTGGAGGACTATGATTGATATAAGCTGAGTTTCCTTGAGAGGCATTTCCCGTAAGTGCAGACAGACCTATGTTTAGATCTATGACATGGGTTGTGCTACTGGGGCAGTCCCCATTTGGTGGGTCCTGATATATGAATTAACTTTATCATGACCCTAAACAGTATGTAACTCAAAAGTGGGGCTAAATGGGAAAACAAAATGAAACAAAAAAACTCTTCCCTAGGTTCAGAAACCAAAATCCTATCTGTAAGCGTTACAATTTTTGAGTTGCCTTTCTTTCTCTTTTTTACCTGGTCTACACCAGGGGGTTGGCAAACCATTGCTCACAGACCATAGTCTGGCCCCTGAGCTAAGAATGGTTTTTATATGTTGTGATATTATGCTTATCACATACTAAGCACTGTGGAAGTCATCCCATTTAATATCCATAATATCCCATCTCCATAATATCCCAGTCAGGGAAGAATCATAATCTACATGTTTATAAATTAGGAATCTAAGAGCAAAAAAGATGAAGTTCCCTGATAAATTCACAGAGAATATACCAGTGGGACAGTGTTGGAGTACTGAAATTTACAGAATATGTCACAGGTACGCAAAACTGTAAACTGATTTCTCTGTATCTGAACCAACTTGGTAACAAGCCCCAATATTTCCACTGCTGGCAGGGGGGACATGTGTCATTTAAGATTACTCAGTCATTTCAGGTATAAAGTATAGTAACCAAAGGCATTCAATTTCATTAGTCATCAGGGGAATGCAAATTAAGACCACAAACTGAAGGCACAATGTACCACACAGGATAATCAAATTGAAAGTCAGGTAATACCAAATGTGGATGTGCAGCAACTAGAACTTTGTTCACTACTGGTAGGAGTGTAAATTGGTTTAACTGCTTTGGAAAACTGCTTGGGAGCATGAGTGATGTGTGCCGGAACTCACAAAGAAGCGATTGCTAGGTTTTCAGGAAGTTTGCCACAGGTTGATTTCACATTGGTAGCTTGGAATTGAACGGTGTGGGAGTATATACACCACAGGAACTGGCAAATGTTATTGATGAGCAACCACCCCAGAGAGAGTTAAAAAATTTACCAGCACACCTTGGGGCGGCGTACTCTAAAGCTCTACAGGGGCGCCTGGGTGGCGCAGTCGGTTAAGCGTCCGACTTCAGCCAGGTCACGATCTCGCGGTCCGTGAGTTCGAGCCCCGCGTCGGGCTCTGGGCTGATGGCTCAGAGCCTGGAGCCTGTTTCTGATTCTGTGTCTCCCTCTCTCTCTGCCCCTCCCCTGTTCATGCTCTGTCTCTCTCTGTCCCAAAAATAAATAAACGTTGAAAAAAAAAATTTAAAAAAAAATAAAAAAATAAAGCTCTACATACGTGGATCCTGACTTGGCAAATTCATTTCCAGGTATATATGCTTCAGAAATGTGTATATGTGTTGACTACAAGCCATGCACGAGAATAATCGTAACAGCACTAATTGTAACAGCCTCAGACTGGAGACCCAAATACTCATAAACAGAATTGATAAACTGCCATGTTCACTCAATGGAATATTATACAGTGGTAAGAATAAAATAACTGCTACATACAAGAATCAGATGAATTTAAAAAAATGTTGGAACAAAAGGAGTCCAAACAAGAGTACATACTGTGTAGGGGAGGCTGGGTGGCTCAGTCGGTTAAGCAACTGACTTCGGCTCAGGTCATGATCTCACAGTTCGTGGGTTGAGCCCCGCGTTGGTCTCCGTGCTGACAGCTCAGAGCCTGGAGCCTGCTTCGGATTCTGTGTCTCCCTCTCTCTCTGTTCCTCCCCTGCTCGTTCTGGCTCTCAAAAATAAATAAACGTTAAGAATACATACTGTGTGACTCCACTTCATGTTAAAGTCGAAACAGACCAAATTAACCTCTGGGGTCAGAAGTCAGGGAGATGGTTAGGTGGCAGAGGGGGAGAGCAACTAATGTGGGATGAGATGCAAGGGGATTCTGCAGTGCTGGTAGTGTCCTTCCAACCTAAGTGCTGGTTATATAACTTTATTTTATGAAAACTCACTAAGAAGTTCAATTTAAAAACTTAGTCACTTCTGGGGCGCCTGGGTGGCTCAGTCGGTTAAACGTCTGACTTCAGCTCAGGTCACGATCTCGCACTCTGTGAGTTTGAGCCCTGTTTCAGGCTCTGTGCTGACAGCTCGGAGCCTGGAGCCTGCTTCGGATTCTGTTGTCTCCCTCTCTCTTTCCTCCTCCCCTGCTGGTGCTCTGTCTCTCTCTGTCTCTCAAAAATGAATAAATGTTAAAAAAAATTTTTTTTTTAATAGTCACCCTCATAATTGGATATCCATATGGAAATGAACTGCAAATTAAATCTCTTATACAAAAATTAACAAAAAATGGATAACAGATCTGAATGAAAAACAAACAAAAAACCTCTAAAACTTTAAAAAGAGAACAGAAAAAAATCTTTATGACCTGGGTTTAGGCAAAGTCTTTAGACCTAACACCAAACTCTTGATTAAAAACAAAACAAAAGGTCAATTATGTCTCATCAAAATTACATACTTTTACTGTGTGAAAAACAGTCAAGAGAATGAAAAGACAAGCAACAAAATGGGAGATTATTTGCAAATTACCTAACAAAGAACTTGTATCCAGAATATGTTTCTTGGTTTTGATAAATATACTATAGCTATATAAGATGTTACTAGTAGGGAGAGCATTTTTCAACTTCTAGTGAATCCATAATTATTTCAAAACAAAAAAAGATCAATTTAAAAATATACTGGTATTTTTTTCTACCAGAATCCCTACTGTCCCACATCTTTGGTATCCTAAGTATCTTCTAACACAATGCTAATGTAGGTCTAACCAATAAACCTTTCCTAGAGAGCAATTTGGCTAAACCAATCAAGCTATTAGAATGTATAAATGTTTGACCAAGAAATTCTATTTCTAGGAATTTTTCCTAATAATCAGAGACAAATACCAAAAAATCTGCACACAATGATTTAGTTTTTCATAAATATTTAAGCGAAAAAATTGAAAAAAACTTAAACATTGGAAACATGGGAGAACAGTTAGTATAGTATGATACACCCAGAAGACAGAATACAATGTAGTCATAAGAAATTAAGCCATAGAAGAATATTTATTGACATGGGAAAATGTTAACAATATGCTTCTATATGAAATATGCAGGATACAAAACAGTATATACAGTTTAATACCATTTTTATGGAAAGAAAAATAGCCATATATACAAAACCATGCACAGGACAAAAATAGAAGGATGTACATAGTAAATGTTAATAATGGTTATCTCTAGATAGTACAATTAGAGGTGATTATACAATTTTCTCAGTAAATTTCACCTGCCGCCAAACAGTATCTGCTTCATGCTATTCTTTCTTGGGTGTGATTAGCTTGATGTAACTCTTTTCAAACAGACTGCTTCATGATATGTACCTCCAAACCATACTGCTTTTCCACGTAAAAAGTAGATGCTACTTGCTCTTACATAACTGGCATATGGAGAATATTTTTAACTAACACAATATACTACAAAATATGCCACAGCATAGATCTGGCTATAGAAAATTATTGTATGGAGAATCTGAAAATCCTCTACTGGAGAGAAATTTTAAATAGAGAAAAAGATGCTCTCATTAGCTAGGGGTCCACAATGGTTGGGTGTAAATAACTCAGATTCCAGAATTAGAGACTTTGGGATCTCTTCTTCCCAGCTAACTGACTTTAGGCAAAGGAGATTAGGTTTTTTAGTCAGGAAAATGTGATTAATAATTTTATAGAAAGATGCAAAAATAAGATTTTTTTTAAATAAGAGAAAATGAGATCACAGATATTAAAGGTCTTCCATAAAGACCTAAACAACTGAGATGAACAGCAAGAAAGAAATTCACATTTGGTGTTACAGAAAAATTAATTCAATTTTTCTGCAGCACCAAATTCTTCCTATTTTATATCTTTGTTCACAGGTTAGAATGTGTTAAAATTGTGAAATTATTTTAGTGTTAATTAATGGTCTTCAACTTCTTTAGTTAACAGTTAATAACACTGGATATACTTTTCATGGAATCTGACCTAGGTGTTCTAAATATATATAGCACATCCTCCGATGACTCTTGATCACTGGCAACATCAGACATATTTACAACAAATATGACTTGGATTTTATTTCTCAGAATCCATCCTAGTGGAAAGCTATTTACTCAATTTTTATTAAAAACACCAAATAAGGTTGTTGGATCTTTTAAAGGTAAGACATCAAGAGAACAGAAAAGGCTATCTATCTGTGTCTGCTTTTCTGCAATGCTTTCCATAATGCAAGCACCATTCCAAGTTGCCTCCTAATTTCTGTCCCCTTCCTTTGGAAGAGAATCTCAGGCAAATCTGCAATCAATTAATGACTCTCAATAATTGTTTGCAATCATATCTGAAGGGGAACAGTTAATGACTTACTGTTAGATCTCAAAGATAAATGTATTGTCTAGAGGTAAACAGCATAACTTGCAGGTGAAAGGAACATAAAACATTGATCTTAAGGAAGATCTGGTAAGAATGGACAAGAGGGATTTTCTTTGTTTTCCCAACCAAAATGTTTGCTCCTTTTCACCCCAAAGTCAAGGAGTTGAGAAAGACAGCTGGAGCATGCCTACATAACTATGCGATGATGCACTCCACCCCATACCAGTGTTGTTTTCCTACCTCTATCCCCTTCTAGAAAGGCCCCGTTAACTGCAGAAGAGCTTCTACAGTAGTCCTAATTCCTCAATGAAGATCACAAGAAAGGTACTCCCAGGATATGAAAAGACCCAAAACTAGAATATTACACTAACACGTTTCAGGGGCAAGAGACTACTGACACTCCGTATCTACTGGTTTGCATTACAAGAATCAAAAAAAGTAAAAGCCAAAAAACCACATTTTGAAATTTCACAATCACCAATTTGCGACAGAAATCAAAGCATAACACTTGTGCTAACAAATATGTCAGATGAATTATCGCTTCAGCACATAACTGCAGATGGATACTCCTGGATTTTTGCTTAATCATTACTCAGTGATGAACACTATAAAATGCAAGGTGACTTCCTATGAACCAAAATCACAAGAAGAAACTCTCCAAGATCAATCTGCAATGAGCTCCTATTCCAATAAGCCATAAAGAGCAGTAAAAGGCAATATTCATTTAAAGTTATGAGAATCCCGATGACAAGATATCAGGTATTTATATTCCTCTTGAGACATTTCTTCCCCACCTAACAAAGGCACTTGACATGTACTGAAATGGACAGTTAATTCAGGTACTGCCCTGGACAACTGTTACCTTCCTAAGATTAGATGAAGTGGCAATTAAGTTCAAATTAATTCTTCTGAAGCAGCCTGAAATACACATGAATATATCACAAGTTCTCTATTTTTGGCAGATGATATAACCAAAGAAGAAAAGGTAACGTTGGTGTCCACAATGGATTGGCTGACTTGAGCAGTCCAGGATCCTCTCTGCACAATATTCCTTGATGACTGTGGAATTTGTGTATAATTATAGGCAAATTAACCTGTTGTATAATTTTAGGTATTAATGTTCACTCCTCTTCTTGTCTTTTTTTACTTTTTTGTTTTTTCCCAAAGCCTTAGATGATTCCTCCTAAAAAAGATATAAATCAATGTAGTATCTCCCAGTTTATATCAAGATACTGGCTTAGGAACCTTAAGTCTAATCATACAGAATAAACAGAACAGTGAAAATATAATTACTTCCAGGTACATCATCTTTCTGTTTTATGGGACATTTTTACTTATAGTCTATTTTAATATTTCCAAAATAATCAAGGATAGTCAAGGAAAACACTCATCTAACAGATTTATGTTTGAATCTATTTAATCTATTGTGCACTTTTCAAAGTTAAGGTAGAAAACTTTAAATAAAATAAACATGTTTATAAAATATGAAACAAAAAAAATTCAAAGTTTAAGGGCAGACATCCAAATGCATGCCAGGGGAGAGGGAAGGGACTCTGACACTAACAGTGAATATCAGAATTTTACATATGTTTAATTTTTTTTTTTAACGTTTATTTATTTTTGAGACACAGAGTACAAGCGGGGAGGGACACAGAGAGAGGGAGACACAGAATCTGAAAGAGGTTCTAGGCTCTGAGCTGTCAGCACAGAGCCTGATGCGGGGGACCGTGAGATCATGACCTGAGCCAAAGTCGGCCACCTAACAGACTGAGCCACGCAGGCGCCCCGGAATTTCACATACATTTAAGGAACAGCTAGTTCATAGCATTAGCTACACAACCTCCCCTGGCCTCAATTTAGGGACTGAAGAATAATTGGGTCTTAAAAGTTTTTATAAAATTCTGTATGAATCTATGAAATTAAGGCTCAAAGGGATGGAGTGATCTGTCCAAGGTTACACAACTAACTGGCCACACTGTTTTTACTAGAACCTAAGTCTACAATTTCCTAGTCCAAAGGTTTTCCCAGTGTACCACAAACACTCTGATTCATTCTTAATTTTCTGTCTGGGTTTGTTTTTTTTTTACTTTCATAGGCAATGGTGAGAAACTCTATATAGTATCAATAAGCACTCACCGGTGAATTTGTGTAGTTTCTCTCCACCAGTATGTTTCTGGCACAGTTGTTGATATGTTTAAAGCGATCTGGTCCTAGTAGAATTCCTCCGTACCAGCGTGATACTACCACCATGACATTTCTCACATTCAAAATCTGTTATTTTCAGAAGTATAATTAGATATACACATAGACATGTACAAATTTGAGTTCTAAACTGCACATAAAATTTCCCTATGACTTGAATGGCAGAACCACCCGAGTGAGCAGAGTGAGATTCCTAAAATTCAGGCGACAGAATTTAGAAATCAAACACTGTGCTCCACAGTGTCCTCGAATTCCAAATTGTGGGGCAACTGGGAAGAATGAAGGGGAACTCATGCAGGTAGTGTTCCAGTTCTTCATGAATTCAACCAAAATAGCTCAGTTTAAGCAGCCTTTTGCCCCTAGGCCAAACAACAACCAAAACATGCTTCTGAACAAAACACTGGAAAGAACTCGGGCTGCATGGGTAACTGCTAGGGCCTACCAGCAAGGTCTTCCTCAGTTGGGTATCTGTCAAATGCTGTTCTTAACATGAAGCCCACCAGGCTACAGGCCTGACCACACAGAGTTCCTATCATGGAAACGGCCTGGTTAGAAAACAAACCTCCACATACGGTAACAGAAGAAACTATAGCAACTACCTTAGGAAAAAAACCAATCTATTCTTAAAATTAACAGACAATTAAGATCAATGATCACCATATAGATGAAGAAAATCCAGCAGCATGAAAGAGAAAGGACAAGATAAACAAACTAAAATGGACCAGGAAAAATTTAAAGGGGAGAACATCTAAAAAAAATCCTGTAATTACTATTCTCAGAGAAATTGCATTCATAAAGCCAAAACAACACATTATAAAAAAGGGCTCAACCTCATGACCCCAAGGTCAAGAGTCACATGCTTTTCTGACTGAGCCAGTCAGATGCCCCAACAAGAAAGAACTGTTAAAACTTAAATACATGATTGCTAAAAAAAATTTTTAATTCAACAGAAATCTTGGAAGACAGGTAAGAAAATGTCTTAGAACATAAGGTGAGGAGATGGACAAGTTAATGAAAAAAGCAATATTCTGGGTCTATCCAGATGGTCCAATAATACGCAACTAACAAGAAATGCACAAAGACAGAACAGAGAAAATACAGGGACGACATTGTTGAAAAACAAAAAGGAGATGCTTTTTTAGAGTTGAAGACAATCTTCTATCATTTATGACTGCCAGACCTTCCAAGCACAGCGCTTGTTATTAACCTTGGGCTTTCTGCCCCACATCAAGTGGTTAAACGTTTCTCTCAAGGTTTAAAAATTAACTACTAGTTATCCCAAATATATCTCATGTCATGTAGCCTAACTGATTTACTTATTCCTAAATGGAGCTCTGTTTCATTGAAAAATTTTATGGCTCAGAGAGCAGGATTACCAGGGTTTAACTTACACTTACCTCCATGAGATGGAGAAGACGCCCGCCAGCTGCTGTCTCCCCATCGTCCTCACAGTCCTGTAAGAAGGTCTGTTTATCCTCACAATATATTCTAGAAATACATATAACAGTGTTACACTTTGAAACTCCAAAATATTGCACCTAAAAGTTACACCTACATACTTGTTGCAATCAATTTACTTCCAAAATCTGCATATTTGTCAAAAAAAAAATTCTTCTTGAACTATATATTAGATACATTTTCTCTGATTTGTTATCCAGTACATTTCATTTTTTTTTTAGATTTGGGAAAGCTAGGAATCAAGGGCACCTCCCTTAAAGCAGAAATGCTATAATTATGGAAAGGTGAGTTTATACATCTGACACTTCATCTAATCTTGAAGCTATAAGGTTACAGAGAGTAGTCATTGAAAACCAATGATTGAGAATATACTGTAGAGAAGTATGTAGGCACCATGAAATGATATAAAGAAATAAGTGGCATACTTCAGTCTTCAAAGAGCCTTAGAGCTAGTGGAAGAGACAAAGAGTATATAAAAAAGATGGAGGTGATGGAATCAACATAAATTAACATTTTATACTTTCCTCACATCTTATTCTAGCCATCAAACATTTCTCTATCCTCCCCATTCTAAGAATTATAAGGTTTACCTTCTCTATAATTTTTCCCCTGGTTAATTATCAATATCTGAGATAAATCATGATATTTTTACCTATTTAAATTATCTAGAAAGTTTGCATTTGGAATAATTTGGGCTACATTGTAGCAGAATAAGCATGGCAAGTAAGGGTGAGATATAAAAAGAAAACAGTGACAGTTAAGGTATGCTGTCTACAGGATTTCTTAGGTCCCTACAGATGACACCATCTAGGACTAGGCAAACGCAGCAAAGATACTTTTCCAGCTGTGGCTATAAAAAAGCCAGATACTATCATATCTAATACCTAAGTCAATTATAGCAATCCTATTCATATATTTATTATATATTCATATGTATTATAGCAATCATATTCATTCATTTATTCACTCATTCCTCCTTCAATCTATCTTTCCATTCATTGACTCAATCAATATTTACTGCCCACCTACTATGACCAGGCTCTACAATTATTTAGAATTGACCTCATTCCAAGAGAACAAAGTTCGTGCTATTAGACAAAATTTTTTATGGCAAATTTAAGGCAAAAAGGTGTCAGCAGTTGGTGTATATTAGGACTGTAATTATAACCTAACACCATAATTTTATAGAACAAATGAAGAAAACTTGAGTTATAAATCAGTGCTGTTAGGTTTTTTAAAAATGAAAATACCAAGGACGTTTTTACTTTTTCGGCACATGCCAGGAAGACAATAATGCAGTATCCCATAGCTGTGTATACCAGTAGCCTGAAAAGTGCCTCGTAACTCCAAAGCAGGAACACAGCCCCAGAACCAAGAAGTAACCTTAAAAGGATCCTAAGCATTCAAAATATACAACACAAAGTCCATATACGAGATAAAGGTTATTTACTTTACTTCCAGTGGGATCCTGCAAGACTCCACTTTGTACCTGGTTTAGTCTTAGGTGCCACACAATTCTGGCAAGCTAAGCTCTTTCATTCCCAAGTGTCAATTATAACATAATGGAGCAAGATGGAGTAAGCGTGTAAGTCGTGCTGATATCTGTGAGAATTGACAGTTGGTCTGATCACCTACTAACTTGCAAAACTAAAAAAAATACTTCCAGGTACTTAAAAACAAAAATCTGGGGCCTGAAATAGAATATCTGGCATATTATTTAACTTTTTGATAACTTAAGATTAAAATTATATCCAGCGACTGATTGTTGAAGGTGCAGCCACAGAGCCATGTCAGAATAAAAGAGAGAGAAATCAGTTTATCAGACTCCACTTAACAACTTTGTGATCTTGAAAAAGCTAAACTTTTTGCAGGGGCAGAGTTCCTGAAATAATCAAAATTAACTTTCATAAAGTATTTGGCACAGAGTAGGCACTCAATAAACACATGGGATGAATGAATGGCAATTAATACTTTTATAGCACATTCAAATCACCGAGAGCAAGCAGAGTCTAATCCCTTGTTTTTATATTGATGACCCTAACTCAAAACATCAAAATCCTGCCCAGGGATACTCTAGTAAGCAGGGAATCATATAACAAATAGTTTTTGGAAATTCTGGCACTTAAAGAAATGTGACTTAGTAATATAAAAAAACTCACCTATCCAAAGTGATGGATTGTTTTTTTTAATTTTCTGATTTTCAGATAGCCTAGATTTTACTAATATTCTCAATCACACTTTAAATTTGCACTAAATCTTGGGGCACCTGGGTGGTTCAGTCGGTTGAGCATCTGACTTCGGCTCAGGTCATGATCTCATGGTTCGTGAGTTCAAGCCCCACATCAGGCTCTGTGCTGACAGCTAGGAGCCTGGAGCCTGCTTCAGATTCTGTGTCTCCCTCCCTCTCTGCCCTGCTCATGCTGTCTCTGTCTCTCAAAAAATGAATAAACATTAAAAAAAAAAAAAAAAGTTAAATTTGCACTAAATCTCTATGTTTATATTCTGATTCATTTCAGTCCCAAAATATGTTAAGTCTATACTAATTTACGTATTTAGAAAATATTCTTTCTCTGTTTACTAACACTTCAGCAAAGATTTGTATAAAACCTTAGTATTCAAAACTAAAAGGAATACAGCAAAAGAAGCACACTTACTTCCCTGCCAATGAAAGCATACATTGGTTTAAAAGAAAAACTTGGGAAAAAATTTGGCACTGTGTATCAAGAGTTTCAAAAATGTTCATACTTTTTGATGATTTTACTTCTAGGAATATATTCTTTCTTCTTCAATTACACCCCCATTTCATTTCAAAAAATAATCTCGAGTAACCAGAACCTACTCCAAGTAAATAATCTAGAATGTATACAAAGATGTTCACAAGGGGCGCCTGGGTGGCGCAGTCGGTTAAGCGTCCGACTTCAGCCAGGTCACGATCTCGCGGTCCGTGAGTTCGAGCCCCGCGTCGGGCTCTGGGCTGATGGCTCAGAGCCTGGAGCCTGTTTCCGATTCTGTGTCTCCCTCTCTCTCTGCCCCTCCCCCGTTCATGCTCTCTCTCTCTCTGTCCCAAAAATAAATAAAAAACGTTGAAAAAAAAAAATTAAAAAAAAAAAAAAGATGTTCACAAGAATATTTTTTATAATAATGAAAAATATGAAAAACTAAAACAAAAAGAAAATAGCTAATTACGGTATACAGCCCGAAAGAAATAGTACACAGCCATTACAATAATGTCTATAAAGCAATTATAACAACATGGAAAAATGCTTTTGGTAAATTGTTTATTTCAAGTTATTTAAATTCTAGTTAGTTAACATAGATACTACGGCAATGCACTGAAAAAATAAAAGTCGCATAGAAGACAAGGAAAATGTATCGATACATTATCAAAATGTATCCAACTATTATCAGTTACATTTAATGGCAGAAAAAGGCTGATTTTCCCTCCAATTCCTTTTCTTTTCTGCAGATTCCAAATATTCTATACGTGATTATTACTTTTATAATGAAAAAAAAACCCACATAATAGTTGTTATTTTAAAAATCATGCATCAGTTTCCCCATTTTTTACAAATTGAACATGCCTAAAATTAGGTTTACTCACCGGTATGCATAGATGTTGTGGGTGGCACTAGCTATTTTCTTATTCTCATACAATTTGGCAAGAACCATCTTCACCTTAAAAACAGCAGTAATATAAATAAACCAATGTATACTTTTTATTTATTCCATAAATAAATGCTAGAAAAATATCTTAAAGCATATTGATATAAATACTGTTGTACTGAAATAGTGATTTAAAGAATTTACTACACTCTGAAAAAGTGATTTCCAAAGTTTTCTCCTCATTTAAAGAGTCTACTACACTCTGAAAAGGTCATTTCCAAAGTTTTCTCCTCGTTTTAGAGGCAGAAACTGATACTCTCAATTGGTATAAAAAACTACAGACCTGATATATTTTTTTTCTTCAAAGGCACAGATAAGGCTTTATTGGGCCTTATAGTTTGAGCTGAAGCAGGGCACAGTGCTGACAGAGAGTGGTCAGGCTGGCCTCCAGACCTGGTATTTTTGAGTACCAAATAGCAACAAATATTTAAGCACTAACTACGTTTAAGGTCCTTATAGATGAAATTGTCCCCCCTGTAAAGGATTTTAAACGTAAATATGACCATTTTTTAAAATGAACTGTGAAAGTTTATCACACTTATGTATCCAAATTGACAGGTACAACATGGTTATGTTCCAAATGTTGTAAGACCAAAGCTCTCTTGGAGTCCTATAAAGTTTACGGACAAGGTAACAAGAGCCAGATCTTGAAAGATAAGTAGCAATCTCTTTTGCACCAAAAGGGAAGAAAGGGGTGCAAGCAAGAAGAAGTCATTCGATTCAGAGGAAACTTCATGTGCAAATCTATCAGATTTAGCAAATAAAACATAAAGGATGCTCAGTTAAGTTGGAATTTCAGATAAACAACAAATAATTTTTTATTAGTAGTATGTCCCATACGATAGTGTTTATCTAAAATTCCAATTTAACTAGGCATCCCATATTTTATTTGGTAACCTTAGCAGGGACATAAAAGAGAAAGGTTCTGGAAATGACCAATAGTTTTATGTAGAAACTATTTAGAGTATGAATGAGATGAAAGACAATGTATCAGGAATGATAAAGCTAGGGTCATATCGCAAAGGGCCCCATAGAAGAGTTTAGGTTTCTCCTTGTACACAACGGATATAAGCAAAGATTGGGGGTGGGGCCAGTGACACACAGCGAGATCTTTCAGAAAGGTAACTTGCTGGCAAAGAGTATGGAAGAAATAATGGAGGTAGGGAAGACTGAGCTGCAGCCAGGGAGATCAATTTGAATCGGAAACTATGTTATCTTGTGGTTATTACTTTTTAATCTTTCAGGTTCTCAGGTTCCTGATCAACAAAATAAAGCAGACACTGATCTTTAAGATTTATTTGAGCTCTCACAATTATGATCCTGTAAGTCCAAGAGACTATAATCAGAAAAATAAAGAGGAACCAGGATGAACAGATTCAGAACATAATGTCTAAGGAGGAGCCTGGCAACAAGATTAGGGCAACAGTCAAGGACAAACTGCAGACAGAAAGAGCCAGAAGCCTGAACCAAAAGCTGTTATCTTGACCACAAGTCAATGCAGAGGAGAGTGAAAGTGCAGCCTGGTACAAAGAACTGTACCCTGTAGTTCAGGGCTTCAGAAGGGCTTACAGTTGAGGAGCTATAGAGACCAAAGAGAAGAGACTAAGGATTCAAACCTATGCTAAGTTAATGAGACTTCTGTTGTTAATTTAACTTTCTAGGTAGTTACAGTTTGTGATTGAAAATTCTCCCATTTGGTATCCTTGAGTGGGAATCAGGTCACCTAAGATCAAGAGGCAGAAAGGAAAAGGAATTCAGGTCAGAAAGACTCTGCTTGGGCGGCTCGCCAGCCAAGCAGAGCCCCCGAGTCCGGCTTGCAAAAGCGGAGGGGCCTGACGGACTGTGTTCCGACAGCAAGCGCTACTTAGCGTCTGGGAGGTCATAAGTTAACAGCTCTGCTCGGAAAGCGGGAAGGCTGGAGGAAAAAGGGAGGGTGAGCTGCGGAGCCCCCGGACGACAGAGCTCAGTTTGGCGGGGAACAAAGGCGCTCGCCAGCGCCATCTCCCCCGCCCATCCCCCAGCCAAAATCCCAAAGGGAACCGGTTCCGGCCAGGGAAATTGCTCGCTCCGCGCGAACACCCAACTCTGTGCTTCTGCGGAGCCAGACCTCCGGCAGCGGATCTGACTCCCTCCGGCTGCCACAGGGCCCCTCCTGAAGTGGATCACCTAAGGAGAAGCGAGCTAAGCCTGCCCCCCCTGCCGCCGTGCACCTTGCCTTCCCACCCCAGCTAATAAGCCAGATCCCCAGCATCACAAGCCTGGCAGTGTGCAAGTAGCCCAGACGGGCCACGCCACCCCACAGTGAATCCCGCCCCTAGGAGAGGGGAAGAGAAGGCACACACCAGTCTGACTGTGGCCCCAGCGGTGGGCTGGGGGCAGACATCAGGTCGGACTGCGGCCCCGCCCACCAACTCCAGTTATACACCACAGCACAGGGGAAGTGCCCTGCAGGCCCTCACCACACCAGGGACTATCCAAAATGACCAAGCGGAAGAATTCCCCTCAGAAGAATCTCCAGGAAATAACAACAGCTAATGAGCTGATCAAAAAGGATTTAAATAATATAACAGAAAGTGAATTTAGAATAATAGTCATAAAATTAATCGCTGGGCTGGAAAACAGCATACAGGACAGCAGAGAATCTCTTGCTACAGACATCAGGGGACTAAGGAACAGTCACGAGGAGCTGAAAAACGCTTTAAATGAAATGCAAAACAAAATGCAAACCACCACGGCTCGGATGGAAGAGGCAGAGGAGAGAATAGGTGAACTAGAAGATAAAGTTATGGAAAAAGAGGAAGCTGAGAAAAAGAGAGATAAAAAAATCCAGGAGTATGAGGGGAAAATTAGAGAACTAAGTGATACACTAAAAAGAAATAATATACGCATAATTGGTATCCCAGAGGAGGAAGAGAGAGGGAAAGGTGCTGAAGGGGTACTTGAAGAAATCATAGCTGAGAACTTCCCTGAACTGGGGAAGGAAAAAGGCATTGAAATCCAAGAGGCACAGAGAACTCCCTTCAGACGTAACTTGAATCGATCTTCTGCACGACATATCATAGTGAAACTGGCAAAATACAAGGATAAAGAGAAAATTCTGAAAGCAGCAAGGGGTAAACGTGCCCTCACATATAAAGGGAGACCTATAAGACTCGTGACTGATCTCTCTTTTGAAACTTGGCAGGCCAGAAAGAATTGGCACGAGATTTTCAGTGTGCTAGACAGAAAAAATATGCAGCCGAGAATCCTTTATCCAGCAAGTCTGTCATTTAGAATAGAAGGAGAGATAAAGGTCTTCCCAAAC
This sequence comes from Lynx rufus, assembly GCF_022079265.1. Taxonomy (NCBI): domain Eukaryota; kingdom Metazoa; phylum Chordata; class Mammalia; order Carnivora; family Felidae; genus Lynx; species Lynx rufus. The sequence goes on from NW_025814837.1 coordinate 16,781,480, forward strand.
AAACAAAAACTGAAGGAATTTGTCACCACTAAACCAGCCCTACAAGAGATCCTAAGGGGGACCCTGTGAGACAAAGTACCAGAGACATCACTACAAGCATAAAACATACAGACATCACAATGACTCTAAACCCGTATCTTTCTATAATAACACTGAATGTAAATGGATTAAATGCGCCAACCAAAAGACATAGGGTATCAGAATGGATAAAAAAACAAGACCCATCTATTTGCTGTCTACAAGAGACTCATTTTAGACCTGAGGACACCTTTAGATTGAGAGTGAGGGGATGGAGAACTATTTATCATGCTACTGGAAGCCAGAAGAAAGCTGGAGTAGCCATACTTATATCAGACAAACTAGACTTTAAATTAAAGGCTGTAACAAGAGATGAAGAAGGACATTATATAATAGTTACAGGGTCTATCCATCAGGAAGAGCTAACAATTATAAATGTCTATGCGCCGAATACCGGAGCCCCCAAGTATATAAAACAATTACTCATAAACAGAAGCAACCTTATTGATAAGAATGTGGTAATTGCAGGGGACTTTAACACCCCACTTACAGAAATGGATAGATCATCTAGACACACGGTCAATAAAGAAACAAGGGCCCTGAATGAGACATTGGATCAGATGGACTTGACAGATATATTTAGAACTCTGCATCCCAAAGCAACAGAATATACTTTCTTCTCGAGTGCACATGGAACATTCTCCAAGATAGATCATATACTGGGTCACAAAACAGCCCTTCATAAGTTTACAAGAATTGAAATTAAATTTTTTTTTTTCAACGTTTATTTATTTTTGGGACAGAGAGAGACAGAGCATGAACGGGGGAGGGGCAGAGAGAGAGGGAGACACAGAATCGGAAACAGGCTCCAGGCTCTGAGCCATCAGCCCAGAGCCCGACGCGGGGCTCGAACTCGTGGACCGCGAGATCGTGACCTGGCTGAAGTCGGACGCTTAACCGACTGCGCCACCCAGGCGCCCCAGAATTGAAATTATACCATGCATACTTTCAGACCACAATGCTATGAAGCTTGAAATCAACCACAGGAAAAAGTCTGGAAAACCTCCAAAAGCATGGAGGTTAAAGAACACCCTACTAACGAATGAGTGGGTCAACCAGGCAATTAGAGAGGAAATTAAAAAATATATGGAAACAAACGAAAATGAAAATACAACAATCCAAACGCTTTGGGACGCAGTGAAGGCAGTCCTGAGAGGAAAATACATTGCAATCCAGGCCTATCTCAAGAAACAAGAAAAATCCCAAATACAAAATCTAACAGCACACCTAAAGGAAATAGAAGCAGAACAGCAAAGGCAGCCTAAACCCAGCAGAAGAAGAGAAATAATAAAGATCAGAGCAGAAATAAACAATATAGAATCTAAAAAAACTGTAGAGCAGATCAACGAAACCAAGAGTTGGTTTTTTGAAAAAATAAACAAAATTGACAAACCTCTAGCCAGGCTTCTCAAAAAGAAAAGGGAGATGACCCAAATAGATAAAATCATGAATGAAAATGGAATTATTACAACCAATCCCTCAGAGATACAAACAATTATCAGGGAATACTATGAAAAATTATATGCCAACAAATTGGGCAACCTGGAAGAAATGGACAAATTCCTGAACACCCACACTCTTCCAAAACTCAATCAGGAGGAAATAGAAAGCTTGAACAGACCCATAACCAGTGAAGAAATTGAATCGGTTATCAAAAATCTCCCAACAAATAACAGTCCAGGACCAGATGGCTTCCCAGGGGAGTTCTACCAGACATTTAAAGCAGAGATAATACCTATCCTTCTCAAGCTATTCCAAGAAATAGAAAGGGAAGGAAAACTTCCAGACTCATTCTATGAAGCCAGTATTACTTTGATTCCTAAACCAGACAGAGACCCAGTCAAAAAAGAGAACTACAGGCCAATATCCCTGATGAATATGGATGCAAAAATTCTCAATAAGATACTAGCAAATCGAATTCAACAGCATATAAAAAGAATTATTCACCATGATCAAGTGGGATTCATTCCTGGGATGCAGGGCTGGTTCAACATTCGCAAATCAATCAACGTGATACATCACATTAACAAAAAAAAAGAGAAGAACCATATGATCCTGTCAATCGATGCAGAAAAGGCCTTTGACAAAATCCAGCACCCTTTCTTAATAAAAACCCTTGAGAAAGTCGGGATAGAAGGAACATACTTAAAGATCATAAAAGCCATTTATGAAAAGCCCACAGCTAACATCATCCTCAACGGGGAAAAACTGAGAGCTTTTTCCCTGAGATCAGGAACACGACAGGGATGCCCACTCTCACCGTTGTTGTTTAACATAGTGCTGGAAGTTCTAGCATCAGCAATCAGACAACAAAAGGAAATCAAAGGCATCAAAATTGGCAAAGATGAAGTCAAGCTTTCGCTTTTTGCAGATGACATGATATTATACATGGAAAATCCGATAGACTCCACCAAAAGTCTGCTAGAACTGATACATGAATTCAGCAAAGTTGCAGGATACAAAATCAATGTACAGAAATCAGTTGCATTCTTATACACTAACGAGGAAGCAACAGAAAGACAAATAAAGAAACTGATCCCATTCACAATTGCACCAAGAAGCATAAAATACCTAGGAATAAATCTAACCAAAGATGTAAAGGATCTGTATGCTGAAAACTATAGAAAGCTTATGAAGGTAATTGAAGAAGATTTAAAGAAATGGAAAGACATTCCCTGCTCATGGATTGGAAAAATAAATATTGTCAAAATGTCAATACTACCCAAAGCTATCTACACATTCAATGCAATCCCAATCAAAATTGCACCAGCATTCTTCTCGAAACTAGAACAAGCAATCCTAAAATTCATATGGTACCACAAAAGGCCCCGAATAGCCAAAGGAATTTTGAAGAAGAAGACCAAAGCAGGAGGCATCACAATCCCAGACTTTAGCCTCTACTACAAAGCTGTCATCATCAAGACAGCATGGTACTGGCACAAAAACAGACACACAGACCAATGGAATAGAATAGAAACCCCAGAACTAGACCCACAAACGTATGGCCAACTCATCTTTGACAAAGCAGGAAAGAACATCCAATGGAAAAAAGACAGCCTCTTTAACAAATGGTGCTGGGAGAACTGGACAGCAACATGCAGAAGGTTGAAACTAGACCACTTTCTCACACCATTTACAAAAATAAACTCAAAATGGATAAAGGACCTAAATGTGAGACAGGAAACCATCAAAACCTTAGAGGAGAAAGCAGGAAAAGACCTCTCTGACCTCAGCCGTAGCAATCTCTTACTCGACACATCCCCAAAGGCAAGGGAATTAAAAGCAAAAGTGAATTACTGGGACCTTATGAAGATAAAAAGCTTCTGCACAGCAAAGGAAACAACCAACAAAACTAAAAGGCAACCAACGGAATGGGAAAAGATATTTGCAAATGACATATCGGACAAAGGGCTAGTATCCAAAATCTATAAAGAGCTCACCAAACTCCACACCCGAAAAACAAATAACCCAGTGAAGAAATGGGCAGAAAACATGAATAGACACTTCTCTAAAGAAGACATCCAGATGGCCAACAGGCACATGAAAAGATGTTCAGCGTTGCTCCTTATCAGGGAAATACAAATCAAAACCACACTCAGGTATCACCTCACGCCAGTCAGAGTGGCCAAAATGAACAAATCAGGAGACTATAGATGCTGGAGAGGATGTGGAGAAACGGGAACCCTCTTGCACTGTTGGTGGGAATGCAAAGTGGTGCAGCCGCTCTGGAAAGCAGTGTGGAGGTTCCTCAGAAAATTAAAAATAGACCTACCCTATGACCCAGCAATAGCACTGCTAGGAATTTACCCAAGGGATACAGGAGTACTGATGCATAGGGGCACTTGTACCCCAATGTTCATAGCAGCACTCTCAACAATAGCCAAATTATGGAAAGAGCCTAAATGTCCATCAACTGATGAATGGATAAAGAATTTGTGGTTTATATACACAATGGAGTACTACGTGGCAATGAGAAAAAATGAAATATGGCCTTTTGTAGCAACGTGGATGGAACTGGAGAGTGTGATGCTAAGTGAAATAAGCCATACAGAGAAAGACAGATACCATATGGTTTCACTCTTATGTGGATCCTGAGAAACTTAACAGGAACCCATGGGGGAGGGGAAGGAAAAAAAAAAAAGAGGTTAGAGTGGGAGAGAGCCAAAGCATAAGAGACTCTTAAAAACTGAGAACAAACTGAGGGTTGATGGGGGTGGGAGGGAGGGGAGGGTGGGTGATGGGTATTGAGGAGGGCACCTTTTGGGATGAGCACTGGGTGTTGTATGGAAACCAATATGTCAATAAATTTCATATATAAAAAAAAAAATAAAGTCCCCTGCAATTATCACAAAAAAAAAAAAAAAAAAAAAAAAAAAAAAAAAAAAGACTCTGCTCAGCCAGTCTGTCCACTGTCTTCTTCCCTGGGCATCAATGGAGCCGACTTGGTTTTGCAGAACTCCCACACAATAGGACAAATAATTTTTTTAACAGGCTATTAAGCATCATAATTTTCCACACAATGCGCTTTTCTTGTTTGGAAATCCATTAGAGGGTTAAGCTCTAATTTGTTAAAACCGAAACAAATCTTCCATGATTCACAGTAATTCCGGGGTTGGAAAATGAACAAATAATTTTCATCTTATGTGAAAATTAAACATAAGAGCAAACATAAGAGGAAAACCATTTACTTGAATTACTTTGGTAAAACAACATCAAAGTGAACTGGACATAGAAACTTTACCTGTTTAGGACAAACTACCGGAGCCAAGTGCGCCTGAAAAGTACTTCTTCGGTCTGTAATAGGAATGCCATGATCAATCGGAGGTAATTCTTCTATTTCTATAAATTTAAAGAATTACATTATTTTATTTTTAAAATTCTTACATTTGAATAATGAAAAATTGACAATGGTGTGAGCAGAGGGTGGGGAAGGGAGTTGGGAAAGAGATGTAAATCATATAGCAAATCAACCCAAATTACCCTTAATAGCTATCTATTAAAATTATAATTTTAAGTAAAAAGTGTTCAAATGTAAGCAAGATTAAACTACTTGACTTATAAATGATTTTCACCTGTCAAGGTCACCCAGTAGGTTGGGCCTCAAATCCTGGGATGTTATAGTAGTATAAATTGGTATAATAACTAAGTTTTAAGAGTATAAAAGGATCCTAAGACCAAAAAGATTATCAGCTGCTAACATACCACAATTTATTTATCAATTCTGTTGATGGACTTCTGGGTTGGGAAACCTATGACTTTATTTTGTGTAGCTGTGATGAAATGTTTTCTGCTAATAAAACTGTTCCTTCTTCATAGGATTGAATATATCAATGATACACCAAATTGGTATTCCACAGAGTATCATTATTTCCAGTTATTCTGCCTCTTAAACAAGTTTAAGAACCACTAATTTGACCTTAACTCTGTTGAGAAACTTACCAACTATCCTGGCTACTACATCTGCCTCATTTAGGATCTAAAGCTATTCAGGAAAAATAATTAAAATTGTTTCCTATTTCTATTCACTGATCTGTTGAATCTTACCCAGGTCAGCTTGCCTTATAATTGATGGACTACTTCAACTAACACATGTAAAAATATTTCTATACAGCTTTAAACAACTTGTCAAAACTTACTGCACTGGTGTGTGGCAGGGCTAGGTCAAGAAACCAGGTTTATGCAGGATGTTTTGCCTTCCTCCTGAGTGTGTCCTCTTCTTGAACAAACTGTGACCACTGTACCAGTGTAGCACTAAGGTCAACATGAACTGGACACTATTTATTGTTGACTATGATTTTTACTCTTGCTTTTAATAGTGTATCCTGTTTCCTGAAAGAAATCTTATGCCAAATCCACAAATATATAAATGAATAAAATGTGAGACTGAGGTAGGGGTGGGAATCCTGGGTCTTTTCTCCCACTCTTTCTCTTCCTATTTATTTCCCTTCCTGGTCCTGAAACACCACACAAGAACTTTAAAGCTTCATAGTATTGTTTGAAAGCTACTGTATAATGCATAGTTCCCTCTGGCCTATCATGTTTTTGTAAAAGCCTTGAGAAAACTGATGCTACCGTTCAAAATTTTAAGATACTAAAATAGAAGAGATTTTCCAATGGCAACATACAGCTGATTGATTTATCGCATCAACCTATTCATAAGCTGAATACTATCTGATTATGGAACAAATCTACTTAAGCAAAAACTAAAATCTTAAAGGCATTTTACTAGCTTGAGTTCAGTGGCTGTACGTTCAGCTATTATATTTATGAACACAGACTAAAAGTTAACTGAAACATCAGGAGACAGCTGAGGATTTCAAAATAGACATATAAAAACAGGATGTGAACTGAAAACATTAACAGTTTTTCTTAGTTTCAGTTTCTCCTATCATTAATTCAAAACTCTAGAAAGTCACACACATAAAAAAAAAAACAGTGGGGGGAGGGAGAAATTTCTGTTTTTTCCTCATCATTCTGACAGACATAGCAAACATCAAAATGGCCAGCAGGCAGGAAAAAAAAACCCTCAATTCTCTGCAAATTAATAACTATTTCTTAACGTATGAGAGTTTACTACAGTTCTATACCATTTCAGAAACATTCCACACGCCTCAAAAGAAACTAGTTGGTAACAACTGCCATCCCAGGCGCCTCAAAAGAAACTAGATGGTAATATACCTGTTTGATTTTCACTAATCTCAAAATCCAATGCTTTAACAGGATTTTCCGGTTGACATGCTAAAATGAGATCATCTTCACATTCTACATCTTCCTCTTCAGTTTTCTTCTTGATGTCAGGTCCTATGTGGATATGAGACCTTATGAATGAACTTAGAGGACAGTAAGGAATTCCACTTAATAATTGGTTGGTCTTTGTCTAGGAAAATAAATAAAAGATGAGCCTGGAAGAGCTTATGATTCTGGAGAGCAAAGAAATGCTCAAAAAAAAAAAAAAAAAAAAAAAGACAGGTGAGCTAACAAAAAAGAATACAAAAGTCTACCTGAAGGCCAAAGCTGGAAAAATTTGAGCAACAAAATAATGATAGTATAGAATTTTAACCCATGGAGTAAAATAATATACATGAGTTCATACTGATAAAAATAAATAAAAAACAGGAAGAGACATCTCTTCCTCACAAAAGAATTCCAATTCCATGAAGAAGGAAAGAAGGAAATGAGAATCATTATTATGCAAACACCACAGCAATAAATACTGTTGACAAGACAGACTAATAGATATTAAAGTTAAAGTTTAAGGAGGAACAGGATATTAGCAGAGAGACAAATATCTCTCTCAAGGTACTTATCAACTACAAAGGGAAAGACAGTAACTGTGAGGTTAAGTTTATATGTCAACTTGGCTAGTTTAGTCCACAGTATCCAGATATTTATTTGATCAAACTCTATTCTAGATGTTTCTGTAAAGGTATTTCTTAGATGGAATTCACATTGAAATCAGTTAACTTTGAGTAAAGCAGACTGTCCTCCACAATGTGAGAGAGCTACATCTAGTTAAGGTCTTAATAGAAAAGGGACTAGCCTCCCCAGAGGAAGAGGGAATTCTTCGAGCAGACAGCCAGCCTTCAGACTTGAGCTGCAACACTAATTCTTCCCTAGGTCTCCAGCCTGCCAAAGTACCTTGCAGAGTGTGGACTTGCCAGCCTCCACAATCTCATGAGCCAATTCCTTAAATTGATCTCTCTCTCCTTCTCTTCCACACCTCTTCCTCCCTTCTTCTGCATCCATCCCTCTCTTCCCCCTCCTTGTCTTTATAAATACACACGCATACATACACACATACACACACACACACACACACACACACACACTCACACCCAATTGATTCTCTGGAGAGGCTTGATTAATACTATAACTTTACAGTGGAGATACCTGACAGATACCACTGTAACCAAAGGATCAAGGTAAACATAACAATAAAGCATACTGATACCATGAGTTCCTTGATATATGCACTGTGAAGGAGACAATATCATTTTTGTGGTATTCTTGCCAAAATGCCTAATCTTGCTCCAATATGAGAAAACAATGGACAGACCCAAACAGAGGGACATTCTACAAAATACAGTACTCTTCAAAAGTGTCAGGTCATAAGAGGTCATAAAAGCCAAGGAAAGACTGAGAAATTATTTACAGACTAGAAGAGAGTAAGGAGAAATAACAGGTCAATGCAATGTAGAATCTTGGACAGCATCCTATAACAGCAGAAAGGACATTAGTGGAAAAAAATCCATGAAATTCGGATCTTTAGTTTGGTTAATATTATACCAATGTTAGTTTCCTATTCTTGGTAATTATACTGTGGTTAAGCAGGATGTTACTAGGGGAAACAGAGTGAGGAATATAAAAGAGTTCATTGTACTATTTTTGCAATTTTTCTGTAAGTCTAAAATTAGTACAGAATTGTAAAAATTTTTTGTGTATATAATTACTTCAAAATTTAGTACTTCTGCAATAGAAAAAACCTATGAGATAAATTTGTACTGAAGATTAACAGTAAAATCAACCTAAGTTACTTGTTAAGTGGGTAGAATGGAAAATTCTCATGAGATATCTTGATCATGAGCTTGTAACCTTATTAGTTCTTTAGAATTACAAATCCTTCCATTTTAGCATGAAGTCTACAAAAACAATTTTTGGTAAGAAAAATACCAAACAAAATTTCTAAAAAGTATAACTACAAATTGTAAACAAAAATCAAAAACATTACAATTTAAAGACTGGCTAAACTGTAATGTGGATATAGATGGAAAAGGGAAAATATCTTATTTTTAAGATCTATACTTTTATTTATTTATTTATTTTTTTAATTTTTTTTTCCAACGTTTTTTATTTATTTTTGGGACAGAGAGAGACAGAGCATGAACGGGGGAGGGGCAGAGAGAGAGGGAGACACAGAATCGGAAACAGGCTCCAGGCTGTGAGCCATCAGCCCAGAGCCCGACGCGGGGCTCGAACTCACAGACCGCGAGATCGTGACCTGGCTGAAGTCGGACGCTTAACCGACTGCGCCACCCAGGCGCCCCAAGATCTATACTTTTAAAAATCTCCTGAGAATTGAGTGATTCCAAATTTTTTGGAGTCCTAAATTTTTACTGGCATACATTCCATTTTTTGCAATTATCCCACACTCTAGCATGGTAGATCAGCAAAAATCAATTTTATTTTGAGACTACTTTTCCTATCAATGCTACAAAATCAGAACATGAATTATAAAAGTCAGGAAAACAATTCAAAAATGATTGTCACATGGAGAGAATATCTTCATACCATTTATCTCAGATGTTAATGGAAGCAGTAAAAACGTTTATTTTCTACAGAAAAATAGTAAAATGCTCTGAAAAAGTTAGCACTACTATCAATTTTAAATATATAATGATTTTGCTAAGTGAGTCCAAAATAATTGGTTCCTTATAAATAATCTTCTAAAAAGTTAGTAAATAAACTATTGCTGGTTTTTTAAAAATCTCTTTACCAGATTGAAAATAATTCTATCAGTGGTAACAATGAAATATTAGAAACACCCACGTTGTCATGAATGATTCAATCAAAGAATAATAAAGACATATATTGATTTGATTTTGATTTTCAAATCAATATATGTCTTTGATATGAAATTAGATAGTAGCGACAGGTGTACAATTTTGGAATATACCAAAACCACTGTATTACACATTTTTAGAGGATAAATAATTATGGTATGTGAACTACATCTCAATTTAAAAATCAATTTTCAAAGTAAATTTTTATATCCTAAATATCAGCTGGTGTGTTTTCCAGAGTTCTTTTTCTTTTATTTAAAAAAAAAAATTTTTTTTAACATTTTATTTATTTTTGAGACAGAGAGAGACAGAGCATGAACGGGGCAGGGGCAGAGAGAGATGGAGACACAGAATCGGAAGCAGGCTCCAGGCTCTGAGCCATCAGCCCAGAGCCCGACGCGGGGCTTGAACTCACGGACCGCAAGATCGTGACCTGAGCCGAAGTAGGATGCTCAACCGACTGAGCCACCCAGGCGCCCCAAGAGTTCTTTTTCTATAAACACTTTACTCATTTGAAGCTAATGTCTAACTTGTGTACTCCAGTAATTCATGAGGAATGTTACATGGTTCATATTACCTTAATAGTCAAAGAAAGCAGAAATTTTAGACCCACGTTCTTTAACCCAAGTTCTGTAAGAGTATAATATGAAACCAAAGAGGCTAAAATCACATAGAAATAACCATAACTACATGAGCAAACGAACTTGTCCAGAGAAACTTGTATTTTATCACATATGAACCATAAAACAGAATACAGATTTTTCATTAAAAATTTCATTTAGAATAGTTACATGGAAATGTAATTATGATTAAGTTAAAAGAGCACTAATAATATTAATAATATTCTTCTAGTATTTACCTGGTTCTGTCATCTGAGATTTCTGTATTAGAACATCTCTTATTTTCTCTACCCATAGGTAAAGAATACTTTCACCAATATTCTGTCTAAACAAAATTGAAGAGAAAACTTGGTTATTAAAAAAAATTCTTTCTCAAATTCAAGAAAATATAAACATATTTACAATCTAAGAAATTATATGCAATCTAGCTATGCCTTTTACAAAAGAATTTATAACATGAGATTTCCTAACATCTGTTAGCTAAGTATTGAATACAGATGTTCATATCAGTATTAACAATTTCAACAGGCTCCAAATTAACATTGCTTACTTAAAATAAGAGAAAAGCTGCAACCAAAGAGGGTAAAGAAAACTTCTGAACTTGAACTAGATGAAGTAGATAGATGTAAAGGGGATTCAGTTCCTGTTAGCAGATATAGTTTCAGTACTGATGTCACAGCTTGCTTTTTTTTTTTAAGCTTTTTGAACAATTTCAAACCGCTTATTTGGCACACTTGTTTGGTATAATTATTTCAGCAAAGAAGAATGCAAAGCATCAGAGGAACTCCCTCAGAGACCAAATTTAAAAGACTTAAAAGACAACTCAGGTAACAACTTTACAATTGCATTTTGTTTTTGACAAAATATTCTGTTGCCCAAATTGACTCATTTTGGTTCCAAATAACGTCTGACTGATTCAGATAAATTAAATCCAACTCAAAGGTCACTGAGAAAAAGAACATAGCATGGTTCATGTCCACAGAGTTATGTCAAATGATGATAACAGCAATAAAATAAAGGTCCCGGTGTCTACTCTTTAGGGAATGACACCAACTTTAGATAAATGTCCGTTACGTGTACTTAAAGTAATCCCCGTATTACTTGATAACAACACCTTACCTCCTTCCTCTGAAAGTCCCCCTTGAAACCACTATCTCTCTTCATCACTACTCATCAGTACCCACCAAAGGAAACTTTCTTTTTTTTTTTTTTTTTAATTTTTTTTTCAACGTTTTTTTATTTATTTTTGGGACAGAGAGAGACAGAGCATGAATGGGGGAGGGGCAGAGAGAGAGGGAGACACAGAATCGGAAACAGGCTCCAGGCTCTGAGCCATCAGCCCAGAGCCCGACGCGGGGCTCGAACTCACGGACCGTGAGATCGTGACCTGGCTGAAGTCGGACGCTTAACCCACTGCGCCACCCAGGCGCCCCAGGAAACTTTCAAAACAAGCAGAGAGAAGAAAATATTGTTTTCAAATAATTCTGTACCCTCAAATCTTCCCCATCTCACCCATAACTCCTTAGCACTAAACATTCCTCCCTGTGCTCTGGTAACTGGTGTCTAAGATTCTAAGAGAGAGGAAAATTCAACTGGGAAGGCTTTAAAATTTGGGGAATGTGGTTTGAATTTCTTTTAAACAATTCCCACTTCTATCCTCTCTTCTCAATAAATGATTCAGAGGTATAGACGCAGAAAGGTACAATGGATTGAGTATATACAAAGCCCAAAGTTCATTATATGTGTCAACACATTAAATGCTCACAATTATTTAATGAAGTATTATTTCCCCATTGTACAAATGAGAAAACAGACCTAGAGAAAACAGACTTGTCTAAAACAGTCTTAGAAGCAGTGAAGAAGCCCAGAGACAGAATGTGAATGCAGACTGACTCCAAAACTCAGCTTGCTCACTGCATTTTGCTCTCCTATCAAGCAGCTATGATCCTAGGCAAGTAAGCCACTTGAACTCTGAGTCTGTTTCTTCATCTATAAAACAGAGACTTAGAGCATGTTATCTTACTTTACAGAAGCAGTTTCTTTTCAAGTGAACCTATCTTAATTCACTCAACATAACTACACCATGTCTACATGCTGGCCTGGGGGGATGGTAGTCAATGAGAAAACTGGGTCCCTTATATCAGTGTTTGTGATCCTTACAAATTTATGTTTTTGTATATAATTCTCTCCATCTCCTAATCTCATTCTATTGAATTCTTCACATCACCAAAAATAGTAATACCAGTATCTAGTGTTTAATGAACACCTACTATACAGAAGACATGTAGAAAACACTTTGTTACTTCACTAAATCCTTAAGCCACCCTTCGAGGCAGGAAAATCATCCTGTGTATGAATCATACATTCACATTCAGATTTGTTGTTGGAGTGTTGTGAAAACACCTTGGAAGAATTTTCACGATTAATAAATAATTTTTCCAAATAATAAAGACAAAATTAAACCTTAACTCCAAATCTCCTCTCCTCCGGCCCACGGCTTCTTGCAGAAAAACGTACAACAGCACTTCTGCCCAACATCAGTTACCGAATGCTTCCTTTTTCCCTTGTATTTAACAAAACTTACTGAAATCCAACGTACAGAAGTTGTAGTGGGTGTTTACAATTTCCTAAGGAAAATGACAATTACTCTTTCCCTTGTTCTATCACTAATGGTGTTTTGTTTGTTTGTTTTTGTTGTTGTTGTTATTGCTGCATTTGTGTTTTCTCCTGTAAGAAGAAACTGTGTTTTCTCCTTGGTCCAAGATTTTAACTATCCACTAGGATTTGGTGGTTTTCAAACTTTTGCATTGCTATAACGAAATCTCTCACAGAATCAGAAACAAATAAACAGACAAAAGCTGAGAGTCCTCCTTCCTGTGTCTATCTGCCTTGCACGCTACCCACAACTGGTCCTGGAGGAAGTCTACGGAATCCTAAGGACTCTGATACAAAATTTTAAAAAACTACTTATTATAGGGTGAGATGCTAAGCTTTTATTTATTAAATTAAATTATGGTAAAGTAGCTAAATAGAAAATGTCTAGAACAATATTTGTTTCAAATTGAATAAAAGACAAACTTGGACTAAAAGCTGGATTTTGTGAATAGCTATACTTAAATGACTGTTAGCCAATCCAGAATGATCAAAACAAAGTCATGTTACTTGTGGCTCTGTTGTATCTTTAATTTTCTAATATTTATATTTGTTGATTTATGGACAAAGACACTTGCTAAAATACACTACTAAGTTGTGTGACCTCAGACAAATCACTCAATCTGAGTTTCTATTATCCCATGAGATGATTCTTTTAATAACAATAAAATTAAGGGTGGCTATCATATGCTTCTAAAGCACATTACACAGATTATGTCATTTAATCCTCACAATAGTATTATTCTATTATCCTTATTTTACAGATGAGAAAACAGATTCAAAGAGGCCACATTATTTCCAAAACTGATTCTAGAAGCCTGGCCAAGACAGCCTTAATGCCAGCTTAGCTAAACTTGAGACTGGCAGAACTTCCTAACTATAGGCCCTGACCTCCCTCTTCTTAGTGCATTTTTGTTAGAAAACTTGACATTATAAATTCTTTCTCTACTCCTTTGGGAGTATCCCAAAGGATTTAGGGAGAATCCTGTCAGTTTTATAGCCTAAGAGTGTCTTTCTCAAGGACCTGGCAGCCATCATTTTGAACTGTAATCATTAAGGAAGACAGCATCCCTTCTCCCGTCTTTATGGGAGGGGAGGAGCCTAACTTCTGATGAGCAACAATTAGCAAACACAGATGGCCTAATCATGAGAAACACATTTGCAAACTCAGGAAATAACTTACTGGGCTTACACAGCTCACTGATTAACCTTCCCTCAAATCCTTATCCCAGCCCTTACAAATTCTGTTGATAGGAATGCAAACTAGTGTACCCACTGTGAAAAACAGTAGGCAGGTTCCTCAAAAAATTAAAAGTAGAACTACCCTACAATCCAGGAATTACACTACTGTGCATTTACTCAAAGAATACAAAAACACTAATTTGAAAGGATACATGCACCCCTATGTTTACTGCAAAATTATTTACAACAGCCAAACTAAGAAAGCAACACAAGTGTCCATCAATAGATGAAGGGATAAAGGAAATATGGTGTGTATGTATGTGTATACATACACATACATACACACAATGGAATATTATTCAGCCATAGAAAAGGATGAAAACTTGCCATCTGCAACAAATGGATGGATCTAGGTAGCATAATGCTAAGCAAAATAAGAGCAGAGAGAGACAAATACCATATGATTCTACTCATGCGGAATTAAAGAAACAAAGGAAGAGAAATAAAAAAAAAAAAAGACTCTTAACTTTAGAGAACAAACAGACGGTTACCATAGGGGAGGTGGGGGGAGTGTGGGATGGGGTAAATTAAGTGAAGGGGATTAAGAACAGACTTATCTTGATGAGCACTGAGTAATATATGGAACTGCTGAATCACTGTATTGTACATCTGAAACTAATATAACATTGCATGTTAACTACACTGGAATGAAAATTTTAAAAATTCTCCTGGCAAGAAAAACAAAAGCAAAAATAAACTACTGGGACTACATAAAAACAAAAGACTTCTACGCATCAAAAGAAACAAATCAACAAAATTAAAAGGTAATCTATGGAATGGGAGAAGATATTTGCAAATGACACATACAATAAAGGGTTAGTATCCAAAATATGTAAAGAACCTATAAAACTCAACACCCAAAAAACAAATAATCCAATTAAAAAATGGGCAAAACACATAGATATTTCTCCAGAGTAGACACCCAGATGGCAAATAGACACAGGTAAAGATGCTCTTCATCTCTTACCATCAGGGAAATGCAAATCAAAAGTACAATTAGACATTACCTCACACCTGTCAGAATGGCTAAAATCAACATGAGAAACAATAGGTGTTAGGGAGGATGTGGAGAAAAAAAGAACCCTTGTGCACTGCTGGTGGGAATGCAAACTGGTATAGCCACTGTGGAAAACAGTATGGAGGTTCCTCAAAAAGTTAAAAATAGAACTATCCTATAATCCAGCAATCGAATTACTAGGTATTTACCCAAAAAGTACAAAAACACTAATTCAAAGCAATATATGCATCCCTATGTTTATAGCAGCATTATTTACCATAGCCAGGATATGGAAGAAACCCAAGTGTCCATCCACTGATGAATGGATAAAGAAGATGTGACATATATAAATATGTATAATGGAATATTACACAGCCATAGAAAAAGGATTGAAGTAGTATGCTAAGTGAAATAAGTCAGAGAAAGACAAATACCATATGATTTCACTCATATGTGGAATTTAAACAAAACAAAAAGCAAAGGAGACAAAAAAAAAAAGAGAGAGAGAGAAATCAAGAAAGAGACTCTTAACTATAGAGAATAAGCAGATGATTACCAGAGGGGAGGTGGGTAGGGAGATGGGTGAAATAGGTGATGGAGATTAAGGAGGGCACTTGTCATGATGAGCACCAGCAATGTATGGAATTATGGTATCTTATATACATGAAACTAATAACACTGTATGTTAACTCATTGGAATTAAAAACACAAAAAATTCTGCCTTTTGTTTCTGGAAGTTGAGGTCAGACTGAGTAGCTCCCCTACTGCAATAGTCTTGAACAATGTTTTCCTCACTCTTTTAGCTTTGTGGCAATTTGTGCTTTGATAAGCCTCGCCTTGTCTACGGCCATACCACCCTGAACGCACCTGATCTCATCTGATAAGCCTCTCCTCCCAACTTTCAAATCTAAGACTCCATTATAAATCAAAATGTGAGGGGCTGTGGGAAATTAAACTCATCATCTTGGATTTTAAATTAAATATTGTTAAAATGAACCATTGTAAATTTAAATACAGATATTCCCCCATTTTCCAAAAGTTTGTGTTATGCCACTGCACTTTTACAAAAGATCTACATTAGCTATTTTCACTAACCAAAAGAAACCTGAAGAGGATTTTCACTTTTACAAGAACTGCCATTACTGTACCAAATGTAGGTCTTTCATAAAGTGAAGCAGTGTAACTTGAACATTCAGAAAGTTGGGGATATTCTTTCTTTATGCCATTTTGAGAGGTTTAATAGGAATGCTCCACTTTTAGATGGTGGGGAAAAACCTGTACTACAAAAAAAAAAAAAAAATGTTAATCCCTTTCCTTAAGGGATTACTCTTAAACAACATTTATTATTATATTCCAGGTATTTTTAAATCCATCATTCACCTTTTGCTTGATTAAAATAATTATTTTCACAGATTTAAAATACTCATATGCAAAATATTTCATCAAAAATAAGGTATGATAAGCAAATTAATCTACAAGTAACTAATCACCAAATCCTAGTCAATATTCTTTTTTTTATTTTTATTTTTATTTTTATTTTTATTTTTTAAAAATTTTTTTTCAACGTTTATTTATTTTTGGGACAGAGAGAGACAGAGCATGAACGGGGGAGGGGCAGAGAGAGAGGGAGACACAGAATCGGAAACAGGCTCCAGGCTCTGAGCCATCAGCCCAGAGCCCGACGCGGGGCTCGAACTCACGGACTGCGAGATCGTGACCTGGCTGAAGTCGGACGCTTAACCGACTGCGCCACCCAGGCGCCCCAATATTCTTTTTTTTAAAGAGTTTATTTATTTTGAAAGGGAGAGGGAGGGAGGGAGGGAGGGAGATGGGGGAGAGAGAGAGAGAGAGGGAAGGAGGGAGAGAAGGGAGGGAGAGAGGGGGAGGGGGAGAGAGAGACAGTATCCCAAGTAGCCTCCATGCTGCCAGTACAGAGCCCAACATGGGGCTCAAACTCTTGAACCGTGACATAATGACCTGAGCCAAAACCAAGGGTTGGATGCCATCCAGGTGCCCCAGTCTATATTCTTAAGTATTTCTTTAACTGATCATTCTTCTCCATCCATTCTTGTTGCCTTCCTAAAAAGGCTTCCACCATCTCCCTCCTCCTCAAACTCTTCACAGCCCATCTCTCACACTGCAATACAAATCTGATTACATCACTACTCTGTGTAGAACACTTAGAGCCTACAACATAATGCCCACACTTCTTTCCCAACTTACGACTTCTTTATTCTTATCCTTACCTAATTTATATACCTGGCATCTTAAACTATTTGCTAAATTTTGAAGATGCCAGGTTGCTTCACACCTACATGATTTTGCTCATGCAGTCCCTTCTACCAGAAAACCTCTCCCCACTTGATTACCTGGCAAACACCATGCTCCAAGGTCTCCTTCACAATGGAACCCTTCTTTACAACTCTATCCACATGCCCAGAGATAGTCTGTTGCTAAAACCTCTTAAAAAAATGCTAGTACAGCACTTGGTCCAAACCTCTCAGTAATTACATCATTATATCATACTGATACACATTTATCTTCATTTTTAAATTCCAAACTCCTAACAAAGTACCAGCATATAGGAGATACTCAATAAATTCTTACGGGAAAAACTGTTAGTTTTCTGACTTCTGCTTTCCTACCTACGAGGAAACAAACCATGGCTCATCCTCTTGTCTAGGCAAAAATCACATTTTACATACAAAATGATGTTAATGTAAAAATCTTCATAGTGATATAATATTTAGAATATAATGAAACTATAAATATTAAAACTATATTCATACATTTACTAATTTTCAAAACTAATAATATTTTTCAATTTGCTGCCCCCTGCTGGATTTATGGAAAAATATTAAAGGCTGTCACAAAACTTTTTTAAGAGTGTTTTATTTTTTATTTATTTTTTTTTTTTAGTCTTTTTTTTTTCAACGTTTATTTATTTTTGGGACAGAGAGAGAGACAGAGCATGAACGGGGGAGGGTCAGAGAGAGGGAGACACAGAATCTGAAACAGGCTCCAGGCTCTGAGCCATCAGCACAGAGCCCGACGCGGGGCTCGAACACACGGACCGCGAGATCATGACCTGAGCCGAAGTCGGCCACTCAACCGACTGAGCCACCCAGGCGCCCCAAGAGTGCTCTTTTTAAAAGAGTGTTTATTTTTACTCACATCACCTGTGTGAAAACAATACCATTGGACTAGGATTATTCAAGCCCTTTTTAATAAGCAAGACATTATAAACCACAATTCTATCTTTAGAACAAACTGCTTTATAATCTCTGACCTTTCCTAATTCCCAAATAGCTCAACTGAACCAGTTAGGGAGAACACCAAATTGTGTCCTATGGGAAGGGATCTATCTCTTAGTAAAAGAGGGGCTTTTGGATAGAAAAAAGGCAGATGGGAAGCCATTTCTGAGTACATGACATTGTGGACAGGTAGGAGAAAAATCTAACTTACGAACACTAGTATGATAGAATCCAAATATGGGAAGGTTTTCAAGAAAGAGGTACTTCAACACCAGCATAAGTTACAGATGTCACGTAAGATAAGAACTAAAAAAATGACCACAAGATGTATAATTACAACATCACTGGTGAACAAATTTGCAGTATATTTATTCTACTCTAAGGGAGAAGATAAAATGGTAAATAAACATAAATAAAAGATTACAGAAACAAGTTTCTTGGGGGCGTAAAGTTGGAATGACCAGTAAGGTTAGAGAAAGTTATCAGAAAACATTTAATTGAGGAAATAAATAATACTTATATGCTGAGGAATATCTAAATGGGGTCATCCTTTGATACATCCAGTTCTTGGTTACTTCCAGGGTCAAGTGTAAACCTGGGACTCAAGGAAGACCATACTTCTCCAGGAAGGAATGAACAGAAGCAATTCCATAAAGACTTACCACATTTTAATTAAATATTTTAGGAGGAAAAGGAACCTGGCCGAGATCCCAGGGATACACTGTACCAAAAAGGGTGGCCACCTAGAACATATAAGACAATCCTTACCAGTTTCTGGATTACAGTAAAACTGATTCTAAAACATTGTTTATTTTAAAAATTAACATCTTACTAAAATTAATCCAAATCACAGTCATCTTCCCTGGACTACTGCATTAACCTCCTAACGTATCTATTCTTGCTCCCTTCCAATCAGCTCTCCACACAGAAACAGATTGGTGTTTTCAAAGTCAGAATCTTATCAACGATATCACACCACTTGAAAACCTCTGCTTTCCACGGGTCTTAACAACAAAGACAACAATCCTTCACATGGCCTCCAAGACTGTGCATGACCTCCCCTGCCTACCTCACCAGGTCACTGTCCCAGCATCCTCCCTCCTCTCCCCTCCTCTCTCTTCCCCCTTCATACCACCAACTTTATGTCTTGACAAGCTCCTTGACACAGAGCCTTTGCACATGTTGTGCCATTCGCTAGTTATCTTCACTTCAGTAATTCAGCTCTGAAGTCAAGCCATCCTTGACTAGGTTATATCTTGTTTCAAATTCATTTAGTACTGCACATTAATATCTTTCTTTTACAGAACTTATCAGAGCTGCAGTTTTACCTTCATTTTACAATGTCATGAGTGATATCTCTATCACTAAGTTCTAAATGCCATGAAAACAGAGACCATTTTTGTTTTTACTATGTGTACCTATGACCTAGTACAGTGCCTATCTTGTAGTATTTCTTGAATGAATGAAACAGTGAAGAATACAGTGTCAACAGACTCTCAGTTTTATGACCTAATACAAGATTCTGCTGTAACCAGTTTCATTCAACATAGCCTGTGAAAGTATTAAAACAAGAACTGTATCTTTGGGTTTACTTTCACAATCTGGTATTTTTACAGCTATTAGCTCTGAATCGTTACTGTTTTTTGTTTTTGTTTTATCTAAGTAGAAATCATATCAAGTGTATATATAAAATTATATAACCAGTCTTTCAAAGACTCTTCAAATGCATCCTTTATGTTAAGGGAAAGGCAGCTTAACAAAAACTTTAGAAAATGCCTTAACGTATCAGTTGCAACAAAAGCCCACAATAAAATCACAAGTAGAATTTTTTTTAAAATCATTTGCTACTTACATATATATTTCCTCAAGGCTATTTGATAAATCTGTACGTTCTTGTCCTTTAAGCCAAGGAGCACTAAGATTAAATAAAACACAATGAAGAAGACTATTCAAGGATTGTGTTTATATTTCAAACAGAAATTACTGATTAAATTACAAATTATTTGATAACTTTTAAAAATTACCTACTTTCATTAAAATGTTATATTGTACAAATCTATACAGCTCCAAAATGCTTTCATTGGCATTAACTTATTGTGTCCTCCCAGGAAACCTTGATGAAGGCAATCCCAATATTATTCAATTAAAATATGGTTTAAAAAACAGAGGTGAGTTCATAGGATATCATGAACCTGTCCGGGTTTACGTAAATGGCAGAACAAGTTCGAGAATCCAAATTTCCAGATTCGCAGTATCTGCGACACTGTTAGGAATTGCCAATTTTTTTTTTTTCTAAATAGTGTCTCAAAAACAACTTCAACAAATAGAGTGGTTGCCACGTGACTGCAAAAATATATATCAGCTTTTCCTGAAAAGGGCATTTATGTTTATAGGCATTCTAAAATTATATCTCTCATTTTCAATAAATAAAAATTAACAGAACCATTATTATTATCAAATTTTATTTCTGTTTTAAAACACATACAAAAAATTATCCCACTGGTAGGTAAAAATTTTAATAATGACAATTTAATGGAATTCTCTTCACACAAGTTTATACATCTTAGGAGGTCAAGTGGACAAAGCTGATCAAAGATCATTTGCAATCAACAGGTCATGACTAAGATTAAGCTTAGGCTGCTAAGAAGATGGTTCTTCCACAACAAGGGTCAGGGAGAAGCACCAGAAGCACCAAGCATGGGTAATTCCCAGAGGGCAAGCAGTCTTAGGCAGAGGCATGCCAAGGAACTATGGCTAGGTCAGCAGAACCAGATTAGGAGAAACTAAACCACCAGTTTGTCTAAAGAGAAAGATTTCTCTCTCTATCTCTAAATACAATTCAGTAGCTATTTTATCCCTATGAACACTGTGATTCTCTTTTATACTAAATACATTCTGCAATGTGTTTTTTATATAATTTAAATTTTTTTATTTAAATGCTCTATACAAAGTCCAAAAGGTGTTCTTTTCAAGTACTTTTTTATTTTTTTTAAAATGTTTATGTATTTTTATTTTTGAGAGAGAGACAGTGTGAGCAGGGGAGGCGCAGAGAAAGAGAGAGAAAGACACACATACACAATCTGAGCTGTTAGCACAGAGCCTGACACGGCGCTCAAACCCACGAACCATGAGATCATGACCTGAGCCAAAGTCGGATGCTTAACCAACTGAGCCACCCAGACACCCCCAAATAAATAAACTTTTAAAACAGGGGTGCCTGGATGGCTCAGTTGGTTAAGCAACAGACTTTGGCTCAGGTCAGAATCTCAAGGCTTGTGGGTTTGAGCCCCACATCCGGCTCTGTGCTGACAGCTCAGGGCCAGGAGCCTGCTTCAGATTCTGTGTCTCCCTTTCTCTCTGCCCCTCCCTTGCTCACACTCTGTCTCTCTCTCTCAAAAATGAATAAACATTACCAAAAAGAAAGTTTCTTTATTGTGAAAGATAGAGCATGCAACCATGAGCAGGGGGAGTGGGAGAGGGAGAGAGGGAGAGAGGGAGAGAGAGACTCATAAGCAGGCTCTGTGCTGCCAGCACAGAGCCCAACATGAGACTTGAGCCCACGAACTGTGGGATCATGACCAGAGCCGAAATCAAGAGTCAGAAGCTTAACCAACTGAACCACCCAGGTGCCCCCAAAAGGTGTTCTTAACTTCCATATGTATTTTCCTAAGAAAGGTATTTTATATAAACACAAAGCACAATATAGAGAAATAATCTTTAAAAAGTATAATCTTTTTGTAAGAATATAAACATAGAAATATAGCTTACTTCAGTTGATAAATAGGTGGAGCTGTACCTGGGTATTCATTTGGTAGCATCACCTGTAAAGCAGTTTAAAAATAAATCTGTTTATACTTCATCATGACTCAAAATTAACAATATTTATAAAGCTAGTCACTGGACAAATTTCCTACTTGCCAAACTAAAATCAAAACAGTTATTTTGTTCAATCTCAGGAGAGAAATGCCTCCTCATATTTATACTTAAAGTATGTTGTTAATGATAATGCCAATTTTTAAGGAGCACATTATTTACAGAGAAGGTATACAAGCAATGAAAGTTAGGAAATAAGAGTGGGGAAGACAAAGATGAAAGGAAAACTGAAATGGGGCATTAAACCCTAATCTCAAGTGAAAAGGGTGGCACTATAGCATGTTCCAGGTATTTTTCTGAAGAAATATTAAAAAAAAAATCCTATTAAATACTGGTAAACACATTAAATAACTAACCCTTGACAGAGACCCATACACCTTTGTTCCCAGATCAGTATTGTTATAAAAACAAACACTGACAAAAACCTTTATGTTGAAAATACAGGCAGTCACCAAAGAATAAGCATTAATACAGAAAGCTATACTGATCTTGTCATTTTTTTATCTTAACCACAATGATTCTCAGTTAATAAAGAAACAAGTATCTGTTTTATAAAGCTTTTAAATTACTAACCTATTCTTCCTCTTAAAGGTTAGCCATCCTTCCAGGTTTAAACCCTCTCCTATTAAATGGACAGAACAATGAAAGGAAGTGAAACTCAAGTCTGTCAAAGGTATATTAAGAATATCTAATTAAAATAACTGGGATAGGAAAGATTGAGACTATCAGTTAAAGCATGTCTTGAGTGATCAGAGATTTCATTACCCTGGTGCTTAGATACTCAATTGTTAACAAAAGCTAACAAGAAAACAGAAAATTCAGAAGTCACACAACAGTCATTTAGAGGAATACAGTATTAGTCAATCATACAGTCACTGTTGTAACTGGAAAATGGCTATAGAGAAGGAGGGAAAAATACCTGCAAGCAAAGTGTCCACTTGGGGTCATCTATATCGTCGCTAATTCTAATACAAAATATTTTGGCACAGTCATCAATGACACACCATTCCTCGCCATAGATAGCTGCCATTGCTTCAATTTCCTCATTCTGTAAGAAGTTGATGGGAGGAAAAAAAGTCAACGAATGTACATGCCCTAAAAGCCTGAATTTTCCTTCCTCTTATAAAGTATTTTTATTTAACATTACTAGCCTTTATAAAGGATCCCTGAAGGAACACTGCCAAAAGGTCTTAGCAGCAGGTCACCATGTTCTACTCTGTAAGTGGTTGCCAGACAAGGACTAGGACCAGCCTTGCTGCAACATCACTGGGTTTTTGGCCACTAGTGAGCCAAGATATATACAATACCCTACAGCATGATTTACAAGTGGGAAGATGAACACACATCCTCTGCTTCACCTTTTCTTAGGTACCACGTAATCCTCACTCCCACTCCCCAGTATCCTTGCTATATACTAGCCATATATTCCTACTTAATATCTCCATTGTTTCTTTTGGATTTAGGCACAGGTATGGGTGGTTGTTTCATTGGTTTTTTTTGGTAATCGTATCCTAAAAACATTTCGGAAATTATTCTTTGGTTTGGGGTTAAAAAAGAAAAATAACAGGATCTAAAGGTGAAAAGGGGAAGCAAAGTATGCAACCTTGTATGCATCTCATTTTGGCCTCACAGCCCAGATGGAAAAGCTTTTAAGAGTACCCACGTGAGCCACGCACTAGGGAAAGCTCACTATCAAGAGGAGTAAGATCCAGCGGGCCCTCAAGGAACTCCAGGGTTTGTGTTATTATTGCCCATTTTGCAAAGGCAGAAACTGGAGATAAGTGGCTTGTCCAAGGTGACCCGGCGGCGACAGGGAAGAAAGCAGAACCCGGATTTCTGTCGCCGGCCCGGAGCTGCTCCGTCGCGTGCTGATGGTTGACGACGACACCGTCGGAGGCAGGCCGAGCCCGCCGACGCCCGGGAGCGGCTGGCCGGAGGGCGATCGGCGGAGAACGGGCGCCAAGAAAATGGAACGCGGTGCAGCAAATGGCGCGCCTGGAGGCCCGGACGGTGCCGGCGGGAATGGGGGCGGCCCCGGGCAGAGGGCCTCTCGGCGGAGGAGGCCCGGGACGGCGAGGCGAGGCCGAGCCGAGCCTGGAGGTCGGCGCCCCGGCGGGCCCTCACCTGCCTCTGGTCGCTCCCTGCGTCCCCCTCAGCCATGTGGCCCCGGGAGCAGCCAGGCGGCCGCCGCCGGCCCAGGTCCGGAGTGCGGGGGCGGGGCGCTGCGGCGGCGAGCGGAGGACCGGCTGCAGCGAGGCCGACCCGGAACCGCAACCCGGGGCGCGCCGCGCAGCCCGCATCTGCTTCCGGGTTGTGGGCCAGGTGATGTGAGGGGCTCTCCGCACCCGAGGTTCCTCTCCCTGGCCCTGTGCCCGCCTTCTTTCTGCCCCTTAGCGGCGCCCGGGGAAGCTGTCCCGCTAGAGAGACGGCTGGAGGGCTTCTGGGCTCCGTGTCCTGGAAACGCCGGGGCTGGGGGCTTCAGGTCGCCCACTGCGGCCGCGGTATACCCCGGAGTCCCCGGGAAACGTTGGGGCGTCGGGCTTACCGCCACGGCCCAAGGAGGAATTCGACCGCAGTCTACAGC
Source organism: Lynx rufus (assembly GCF_022079265.1). Taxonomy (NCBI): domain Eukaryota; kingdom Metazoa; phylum Chordata; class Mammalia; order Carnivora; family Felidae; genus Lynx; species Lynx rufus. The sequence goes on from NW_025814837.1 coordinate 16,806,340, forward strand.
CCAGACTCGTCTTTGCATTTCCAGGCAGGGGTTGTTTTGTTTTGTTTTGTTTTCTGGATTTTTAAAAACGTGTTTTAAGGTATTTTGTTTAATCTGGGCAAGGATGTGTTTGATTTTCCAAAAACAAGCGAGGAGAGAGCAGGCGGCATTTCGAAAGCGTGCAGGAAAACTTACCACCCAACTGTTGTATTGTGATAGCTTTTTGGGGTTTGGTTGGTTGGTTGGTGGTTGTTTTGGCGTTCTTGGACATTTTGCCTAAAAGCTCCTTTTGTACAAGACACTAGTTATGCCAGCCAATGTAATGGTCATTGTTTCATTACCCAAAACATTTGCATCAATTTGCTTCAGTTAGTCTCCACTCCACCCCACCCCTCCAACACCTACTTTGCAATACATTGGTTGTGAATTATATGGCTATCGTAATCAAGGCACATAATATCTTATTCAACTGGGATTTTGTCCCCTCTTCACTTTCTTCACACGCACAGACAAAACCTCAAAATATGACATCCTTCCTCTCTTTTGTCTTAATTATGGGCGTGTTTTAATTACCCCATAAAACTTATCTAAGAGTGCACCACTTAAGTACTTGTAAAGAAGTCTGCTTAAATTACTTTGAGAGGATCTTACTGAGCCTTGTGGATTTATTAATTCAGATATTTATTAGGCTCTTGTGCTAAGCTTTACAGATGCATTTTCAGACATAATGCATTGCCTTTAAGGAGCTAAGAGGGGGAGCAACAAAAGTAATTAAGATTAAAATGGACTAGAATTGTGTCCTGTTGTGTTAGTAGCACCAAAAAAGGCCGTCCAACCAATGTGTTTTTTAAGAGAGAGAGCTCAAGTGCGGGGGGGGGGGGGGGGGGGAGGGGAAGGGGGTTGTCAGGAGTCAGAGAGAGAGAGTGGGAGACACAGAATCCCAGGCAGGCTTCAGACTCTGAGCTGTCAGCACAGAGCCCAACCCAGGGCTGGAACCCACAAACTGCGAGACCATGACCTGAGTCAAAGTGGGAGACTTAACCAACTGAGTCACCCAGATATCCCCGCCCATCCAAATTTTACTGGGCTTCTTGTTCCAGAGAATGCTTGCACTGACTTATAGAAGAACAGGTAGAGGTTAGCTAATTGAAGAAGGGGAGGGTAGTTGTTTCAGATGGTGAGAAAAATACTGGCAGAAAAATTGTGGCCCGTGTAAGAAATTTCATGCAGTTCATTGCCTCTGACATCATAGCTGTTAACCTCCTCTTGTCACATGGCTTGCATGTGGCTTTCTGATTGTCTCCATAAGTTTGCAGCAGTGCATTCATTTTGGTTCCAAGAGAGTGCTTGGAGGGCTTTAGCCCTCAGTAATGTCGATCACATTTCCTCCCTCTATTTGGTTTGGACAGTGTGTTTTTCTTCATCTTGAGCTAAAACAGTTTCTAGCTCCTCCTTCCAACCAAGTTGGGCCCCAAAGTCCATGGTACTGCCAGTTTATCATGGTATTTCTCGACTAGGCAAGGAATTTGCCTGAAGTGCTATGGGGTTTGGCCACCATGCATCTCCAGGTTGCTTGAAACTTTCTGCATCCTAATACTACCTAGATGTCCATCTATTGTTAAACAGCTTTCTTCCTTCACTCTGAACTCTTCCTTCATTGATCTCTTCACATTTCTTACAGCTTCTATTGCATAAAATAGTGATTTTCACAGTTAAAAAAAAAAAAAGCCATGGGGGGGGCTGGGTGGCTCAGTTGGTAAGTCAAGCATCTGGCTGTTGATTTTGACTTAGGTCATGATCTCACAGTTTGTGAGTTTGAGCCCCACATCAGGCTCCATGCTGATAACAGAGCCTGCTTGGGATTCTCTCTCTACTACTCTCCCCTTCTCGTGTTCTCTCTCTCTCAAAATAAATAAATTAAAAAAAAAAACAAAACATAGAATCCTTCCTTCAATGAAAGCTTATGTAAAACAGATTAGATTGTTCTGGCTGAAATAGTGGTGATGGGCCTGAAGTCCAAATTACCAACAACCTTCCCTCCCTCCCCACAGAGGCCCCTCAAAGACTTTAAGCCCAAATTTGAAAACTACCGTGTTAAAATATAACAAAACAATGCACAGCACAACTTAACAGTCTAAACAAAGCACACTATATGCAGTTTATTTTACATAATACCTCTTTTCTTACCATATATCACAGAAGCCCAGTTTATTTTACCTTCTACAGATTACACCCATGATTTTCTATTACAGTTGACACTTGCACAACATGGGTTTGAACTGCAGGGGTCCACTTACATGTGGACTTTTTTGGACAAATACAATACAATACTGTAAATGTTTTTTTCATGATTTTCTTAATATTTTCTGTAGCTTATTTCACTGTAAGACTACATACAGTATGTAATGCATTTACAAAATATGTTATTGACTGTTTATGTTATCGGTAAGACTTCCTGTCAACAGTAGGCTATTAGGAGTTAAGTTTTTGGGAAGTCAAGTTACTTGTGGATTTTTTACTGCACAGGGGTTCGGCATCCCTAACCCCCACATTGTTTAAGGTCAGCCGTAATTCCTATTTCTTCTTAGCTAGAGCCTTTAATTTTTCTTTTGAGCTCAGATTCTGAACAGAAATGATTCTTTGCTAAAAGGAACAAAACAAAACCCTCTCTAATGCACTGAATGCTTATGTGTCAGATACAGAGAACCCCAAACTTAGACATGCAAAGAGCACTTTGGAAGAGAAGGAAAGAAATAGTTACTGAAGTAACAAGTGTAGCAAACAACCAACCTGTTTTGTAAAACACCTTGGGAAAAAAAGCAAAACTTTATTGACAACTTAGTTGAAAAGATTTTACCTAACACGAACTTTGAGCAGTTGCCTAAGCAGAGGCTGAGAATGGTTTGCCTCTGAGAAGCAGAGGCAGAGACAGTAACATAGATTTGGATCCAAGAGGGGTCTCTAAGCCAGATTCTTCTGATTTCCATATCGGTTTACCCAAAATGTTGGTTACTGGATGTCTTCTTCAAACTCAGTATGTTCAAAACCAAACTCAGTTATCTTTCTCCCTAAACCTCTTGTCATCCTCCTGTCTTCCCCAGTTCAGGAATTGGCAACCGCTGCACCTCTGGGTCGATAATTAATTGCCCAAGCATGAGCCCTGGGAGACATGCTGCACCCCTGTCTTTCACTGCTTTCACACCCAAACAGCAAGTTTGATGATTTGGATTCCTGTATCCCTTATGTTCCTCATATCCTCCTCCCTTTTCTTTTGGATTCCATCTGGACGCTCTTCAAGTTATCCTCCTCACATCTGCCAGAGTAATCATTCACAATGTTAGAGTCTGATCATGTCTTTTTTCTTCCTTGAAATCCTTCACTTGCTGCCCATAGCTTTTGTGATGATGCTTCAGCACCTTAACACACAAGGAATGTTCATGGTGACCTATGTCCCACTTTTCTAGTGAGACCAAACTGACTTATTTAAGCTTCCTTTGATGAAAGAATTACATGGCTTAAAAAAAAAAAGTATGAAAACTGCTCTCTAACACAGTAAACACTGTATAGAATTAAGATATACAAAAGGCCAGGGACCAGAGTGAAGGAAGAGAGCAGATGTGTTTAACAATATGTGTCTGGCTGCTTGCTGTTAGTGTGATAACTGCAGAAGGCTTCAGGTGACCTAGTGGAGACACAGGTGGCCAGATTCCATGGACTTCTCAGCAAGAAAGATGGGGTGACTGGCTGCACCAGAGCTTCTATGTCAGATAGACTTGAGAGTGCAATATGGTTGATAGGAGATGCTTGCAATTTTTTGCTTAAGATTAAGAAATGGGTGCCTGGCTGGTTCAGTTGGTACAGCATGCAACTCTCGATCTCAGTGTCCTGAGTTCAAGCTCCACGTTGGGCATGGAGCCTACTTAGGAAAAAAAAAAAAGATTAAGAAACATAAACTTTCTGAATCAAATAATTGGAGGAGAGAAGGGATGTTATGGAGATCACAAAGGGTCAAAGCCCTCCCTTCATAGCAAAAATGAATGCGTATAGATATAGAGATGATATAGAGATGACCATTAGCAGGTTTTGCAAGCAGTGTGACAAGATGAGATTGACAGCTGTGATATTAGAGGCAAGAATGAGTTATGTGAATGGGGGAAAAAACAACAACCCTAACCTGGAAGGGTATACATCTGACTATGACAGAGATGACTGTTACATCAGGTGAGGAGTTAATCCTGTGAAGCGTTCTCCATAAACATAGATAGTTTAAATAGGGCTCTTCCAAACATTCTCTAGGACCATGCTACTCAACGTGAGGTGTGTGGACCAACAGCATCATATTATCTGAGAACCTGTTAGAAATACAGAAATTTAGGTCCCACCCAGACCTATTGAATCTGCATTTTAATAAGATTCTTGGGTGATTTGTATGTATGTCATATTTTGAGAATCTTGTGTGACAACCATGGGGAAGTGCCTCTTAGATATTAAAGAAGACCCCAGCTCCTGTGCTCTGGGACCCCATTATTCCATTTGCACTGAGGCTATGCTTCCCATGGGCTGTTCTCAACAAAGCAGAGTTACACAAACTGGCCCGTTCTTAGGAGACAAGACCCCTCTGATGGGGTACTTGGGCTCCAGGGTTCCCCTGAAGGCCTTGCTGAACTTTTCTTAAAATTAGTGCCTTACAACTTTCCTCTGTCCCTCCTTCCATTTCCCCACTCACTCAGGGTCAGATTTGTATCAGTTTGTCGGCTTCCTGAGCCTCTTCAGGTTCCCTTCCTATTTTCTCGCACAGGTATTTCTCCCAATAAATTTCTTGCACATTTAATCTCATTTTGGGGTCTGCCTCTCCAGGATCCAGACCAGCACAAGGTGCTTTAGGGTACACTGTAACTCAGGTGAAGTCTGTCCATGTAGTATTGACTTACAGTAATATCTCATTCTGAAATTTTTTTCTTAAGAAAATATGTCCTTAAAATATTTAAGAAACAAAACACAAGCCATCTTGGCATACTATTAATAATAAGTCTCTCCCTTATTTCTCTGTGCTTATCTTACACTCCCCGTCAATGAAAGCCAGTGTGGCAGGCTACAAGCCAACAAATGCTAAGGTTGTAGGTTCTGCTTGTGCCATTTATTTGTGTTCTGCCAACAGTTTGACCAATATGGCCAAGAAAAGTGATAAAGGTACAAAGGAAGATTAACATGCCGGATATTAAAATACAAGTCTTCAGTAGAAGCTTTGTCAAAGAAATAGTCAAGGAAATGGAGTCACGATTAGCAAACAATAGAGGAAGGAAAGAAATCCTTGAATATTGTAATGTCACCATAAGTAATATGCAGCATGGCAAGATTAGCTGGCAGTCACCAGAAACTAATGGTGCCAGGCATTTGCTGACTTCAGGAGATTTGAAGGGAATGGAAAGGTGGCATGTAATGTGCACAGTAGAGCTGTGCAGATCCTGTCAACACCAATCCAAGTCAGCAATCCCATTGCAGAAATAGGAACCCCGTCTTTGGACGAGGTGTGCAACCACTTCAATTAACCTCTAGGGCAGTGGTTGATTTCCCAGTAACAGCATGTATAAATGTGTAGGCCACAGAAATTAATCCCTCAAGCGGTCAAGGGGGGAAGGTGGTGTGTGGTCAATCGAGTTTATCATTGCTGCGCTAAACACACTTCATCTGATAATTTTATGTTAGATTTTTCACAGCCCTTCATATTCTAATGTGCAATATAAATCTCTAAGAGTGGATAATAGTTTCAGCTTTTCACAGGGAATTTCTCTAAGGAATCCCTAACTTTCCTTCCCAACTCCCTAAAATCTTGGAACAGTAGCATTATTAGACTGCTCTTTGATAAGTACTACCTCCATTAAGCATCAGTATATCTCATATCCTCCTGGCAATGATAGTTCAGGGTCACATTTATATCTGTTGCTGGCCCAGTATTAAGAAGGACCTTATGTGGCAAAAATATTAACTCTGACTTTTTGATTATTTTCAAGAAGCATCTTTTTATTATTTTTTTAATTTTATTTTTTATTTTTTAAAATTTACATCCGAATTAGTATATAGTGCAACAATGATTTCAGGAGTAGATGCCTTAGTGCCCCTTACCCATTTAGTCCATCACCCTTCCCATAACCCCTCTAGTAACCCTCAGTTTGTTCTCCGTATTTATGAGTCTCTTCCGTTTTGTCCCCCTCACTGTTTTTATATTATTTTTGTTTCCCTTCCCTTATGTTCATCTGTTTTGTCTCTTAAATCCTCATAAGAGTGAAGTCCTATGATTTTTGTCTTTCTCTGACTGATTTCACTTAGCATAATACTCTCCAATGCCATCCACGTAGTTGCAAATGGCAAGATTTCATTCTTCTTGATTGCCAAGTAATACCCCATTGTATGTATATACCACATCTTCTTTATCCATTCATGGACATTTGGGCTCTTTCCATACTTTATCCATTCATGGACATTTGGGCTCTTTCCATACTTTGGCTATTGTTGATAGTGCTGCTATAAACATGGGGGTGCATGTGTCCCTTCGAAACAGCACACCTGTATCCCATGGATAAATGCCTAGTAGTGCAATTGCTAGGTCGTAGGGTAGTTCTATTTTTAATTTTTTGAGGAACCTCCATACTGTTTTCCAGAGTGGCTGCACCAGCTTGCATTCCCACCAACAACGCAAAAGAGATCCTCTTTCTCCTCATCCTCGTCAACACCTGTTATTGCCTGAGTTGTTAATGTTAGCCATTCTGACAGGTGTAAGGTGGTATCTCATTGTGGTTTTCATTTGTATTTCCCTGGTGATGAGTGATGTTGAGCATTTTTTCATGTGTCTGTCTGTTGGCCATCTGGATGTCTTCTTTGGAGAAGTGTCTACTTATGTCTTTTGCCCATTTCTTCACTGGATGATTTGTTTTTTGGGTGTTGAGTCTGGTAAGTTCTTTATAGATTTTGGATACTAACCCTTTAATATGCCACTTGCAAATATCTTCTCCTATTCTGTCGGTTGCCTTTTAGTTTGCTGATTATTTCCTTTGCTGTGCAGAAGCTTTTTATTTTGATGAGGTCCCAGTAGTTCATTTTTGCTTTTGTTTCCCTTGCCTCGGGAGACGTGTTGAGTAAGAAGTTGCTTGGCCAAGATCGAAGAGGTTTTTGCTGCTTTCTCCTCAAGGATTTTGATGAAGAAGCTTCTTCTTAATGAATATATTTCTAGGAGGGATGGCTACCAGTTCTATTGTTAATTGCTTGTTAAAACCTTGGAAGGAGACAGCCCACAGAGAACAGGGTCCCAAGTTGGAATAGGAATAAAACCATGGCTAAGCCTTCCTCAGCATTATGCACACTGACGCTGCCTTAACCCACACTGCCTCCACATTCTACCTCCTTACCTCTTTACATGACACCTCAGATTTCTTTTTCTCCAAAAGCTTTTCTTTTTTTTTTAATGTTTATTTATTTTTGAGAGAGAGAGAGAGATACAGTGCGAGCAAGGGAGGGGCAGAGAGAGAGAGGGAGACAGAATTCAAAGCAGGCCCCAGGCTTTGAGCTGTCAACACAGAGCCCAACATGGGGCTCGAACTCACAAACGGCGAGATCATGACCTGAGCCAGTCAGATGCTTAATCAACTGAGTCACCCAGGTGCCCCCGAAAGCTTTTCTTGGTTAGAAGTAGAATATGAGAATAGGATTAGCTCCCCCCACCCCAAAATCAGTGTTCAAAGGAGATGATGTACTTGAAATTCAAAAATGTTGTTTAGGGGTGCCTGGGTGGCTCAGTCGGTTAAAAGCGTTAGACTTCGGCTCAGGTCATGATCTCAAGGTCAGTGAGTTCAAGCCCCGGATCGGGCTCTGTCCTGACAGCTCAGAGCCTGGAGCCTGCTTCAGATTCTGTGTCTCCCTCTCTCTCTCTCTGCCCCTCCCCCACCCACGCTCTGGCTCTCAAAAATGAATAAATGTTCAAAAAAATTTTTTTAATAAAAATATTGTTTAAAAATACAAGCTGTTTTTTCCTCTGATGGGAATGTTCTCCCAATATTCAGATGACTGCCCCTTTACTTTTCAGTTCTTAGCAGAACAACACTTCATCAAAGACTTCCCTGACCATCCTAACTAAAGAATTGTTCCCTCTCCCTCCTGTTGATGCCCGTTAATCAAAGACCACCGGGAACACATTGTAATTCAACAAAGTTGGGCTTATAGATGCCCCTGCCACCAAGCGAGAATGCACATCTTGGCAAAACAGGATGTCTCGAAGAAAGTCTACAGTGGGGCGTGTTAAGGGTTTGGGCTTATATCAAGGAACTGGGATTTACTCTGGATTGGGGGCTGTTAAGAAAGGGGAGTCATTCTGTGATTGCATGTCTTAGCGAATTCTATCTTAGAGGCAGGAGGAGCAGAGTGGGGCTGAAGCTGCAGTCAGTAAAGAAACAGCATTCACTTGTGGTAGCTGGGAGAGGGGCTCTTCAGTCATTTTAGGGGTCTACCCAGTGTAGTTGGTTTTGTCTCTGCTTAGACATGACTATAGGGTAGTCTTTTTGTTGTCAATGTCTCCATCGCAATCCCAGAGTGGTTTTATCTCATGTCGATGTGCCACAAAATTGTTCCGTTCAACGGGAGAACACCACCATCTAGCTCTAAGTTCCAGACCAGCTCCCAGAAAACGGGTGATTTTTTTCCTTTCTCACTTTACCCCATCGTCCTGTGTAATGTTCTTCACAGTATGAATCAGCATCCAACAATTATATAACTTAACATTTTTAACGTGTGTGTGACCTGTCTTTATGTATGTACGTATGTATGTATGTATGTATGTATGTATGTATATGTATATAAGCTCTGTGAGGGCATGGTATCAAGTTCTCATTTATTGCTTGTCTCCAACGTCAAAAGCAGCCCCATCATATTGTATATCTTCAATAAATACTAGTTGAAAGGATGCATAAGTTAGGTGCTTAGGAAAGGACTCAAATAGAGGTGGCGATAGAGGTTCAGAAAGGGCAGTGAGGTAGTTCCCAAGCATATGCCTGATGGCACAGCCGTTTCAAGTCACCTCGGGGGTTGCCAGACCATCCTCTGATAGGGTACCTGATCTGGGAGGCTGGGAAACTACTAACTCTAGAATGAATGGCTTTTTGAATTCTGACTAAAGAATCCTGTGAGACTGTGAAATGGTCAAATCTGATTTTATCTGGCCAGTTATGTACAGAAGATATTCTAGTTCTTGCCAATTTTGATTATTACCTTCAAGAAACAGAACCTGAAAAAACAAGGTCTCTCAATCATCTTCCTACAATGGCTATCATAAGGTATCTTCTCAGAACTTTTGTTTTAGTGTCCAGGCCCAAGCTTCCTGTACATATGAAAAGAATATCATTGACTATAGATCTTTTATGCTCATTAAAATACTGGGGCTCCTGGATGGCTTCTGGTCAGTTAAGCATCCAGCTCCTGATTTTGGCTCAGGTCATGATCTCATAGCTCGTGGGTTCGAGCCCTGCATCAGGCTCCCCGGCTGGGGGCATGGAACCTGCTTAGGATTCTCTCTCTGCCTCTTTCTCTCTCTGCCCCTCCCCCACTCACACTGTCTCTGTCTCTCTCAAAATAAATAAATAAATGTAAAAAAAAATACTATGGTATATTTGGAAATCACTCTGAAGCTTTCAAAGAAAGCATTCCAGGTAAATACATGCTTTACTGCAGTTAGTAACCATTTTAAATTGTAGTCTTGAAAATATTCGTTGAATCATTTTCCCAAAGCTAGCCAAAATTTGTATCTAGGAGGCAATAATGATCATTTATGTTTATATTGACTGTTTGTGTATTTTACTACCACTGTTTGCTTATTTGTTTTTAATGCCTTCTGATGCGTTTTCCTACAAAGCTAATGAAAACTTACTAGCTTGGTTGAATTAAATAAAGATTAAAGCCCTATTTTGTGCTGGATACAAAGCACTGTGAATTCATTTCCAAGAAGTTTAAGAAAGAATAAAGGAAACCATGTAACTGTGTTTTTTTCAACTATGTGTAGCACACTGAATTATTCTAATATTTGTGCTGAAGAGATTCAAAGTTATTAGCAATAGCCAGGCCATGTTTAGCATATCTTGTGAAGTTGATGTGATATACATTTAAGCTGCAATAGGTATATAGTTTCTTCATGTACTTTGTAAGGGCTCCAGAGCCAGAGTGCTTAGGTACAAATACCAACTTTGCCCATGTGTGTGTGGGCACACACACGTGTGTGTAAGCTGTGTGACTTAACTGCTCTTTGCCTCAGTTTCCTTGTCCATAAATGAGGATGATGATGATAGTATCTATTTTATAGGAGTATTATGAAAATTAAATGATCTAATCTATGGGGGCACCTGGGTGGCTCAGTCAGTTAAGTGTCCGACTCTTGATTTTGGCTCAGGTCATGATCTCATGGTTTGTGAGTTTGAGCCCTGCATTGGGCTCCACGCTGACAGTACAGTGTTCTCTCTTTCTCTCAAAATAAGTAAATAAAGGGGCGCCTGGGTGGCTCAGTCGGTTAAGCATCCGACTTCGGCTCAGGTCGTGATCTCGCGGTCCGTGGGTTCGAGCCCCGCGTCGGGCTCTGTGCTGACAGCTCAGAGCCTGGAGCCTGTTTCAGATTCTGTGTCTCCCTCTCTCTCTGCCCCTCCCCCACTTACACTCTGTCTCTCTCTGTCTCAAAAATAAATAAACATTAAAAAAAATTAAAAAAATAAAAATAAGTAAATAAAAAAAGAATTTACAAAATGATCTCATCTATGTAAAGAGCTTAGGATATTGCCTGGCACATAGTAAACATTTAATAAATATGTTTATTTTAGGTTATGTTATAATATGTTGTTATATCATTATAACATTATTATAGAGTGTAAAGAGCTGTGTAATAAACATTTACAGTAAACATCTCCACAATGTTTCATACAGAAAACAGTATGAAGTTTCATTCTCCACCTTAGTATTTTTTGCTGCTTGCTATGTGGAAAGTTCATTATGGTTGCTGGAGATATGAGTATTAGTAAGACTCAATTCTTACCATTGAGGCATTCCCATCTAAAAACTCAGCAAAACTCTGCTGTGTGGTTAGAACAAAACTCTAGGCCTCTTACATACTTTTTCTAAATGTATTGAAACCAATTTTTCTTCTCTCTTACCTTCTGTGACCTACAATTGGTTATCTAAAATAATTCATGTCACACCTGTGTAGGGCCAGTAAGCATGATCTTTGTACAATGCCAAGCAGATTTCTCTGCCAACTACTCCTTTGTATACCCATTCTCTCTCTTTCCCACTACTGCTATCCTAGTACACAGAGCAGAGTAGAGAAGGGCAGAGAATGCATTGAGAGGCAAATGGACAGGCCAGAACAACCATCAGTCTGGGGTTTGGAGGGGTGCCTGGGTGACTCAGTCAGTTAAGAGTCCAACTTTGGCTCAGGTCATGATCTCATGGTTTGTGAGTTTGAGCCCCTCGTCAGGCTCTCTGTTGTGAGCACAGAGCCTACTTGGGATCCTCTGTCCTCCTCTGTCTGCCTCTCTCTCTCTCTCTCTGTTAAAAATAAATCAACATTTAAAAAAGAATTTGGTAGGGGCATCTTGGTGGCTCAGTCAGTTAAAAGTCCTACTTCAGCTCAGGTCATGATCTCGCGGTTCGTGGGTTCGAGCCCCATGTCAGGCTCTGTGCCAAGAACTCAGTCTGGAGCCTGCTTCAGATTCTGTGTCCCCCCCTCTCTCTGCCCCTCCCCCGCTTGCATTCTGACACTCTCTCTCTCTCTCTCAGAAATAAACATTAAAAATAAAAATAAATAAAACATAATTTGGGGTTTGGAGCCAAGGAGAGAACAAAAACCAGGTGGGCAGACCACTGTCGGCCCCATCCATAAAACCTCCCGTACCATCCTCTATGCCCTTTTTTGCTTTCAGTGACTCTGGAGTCTGTGCATTGACGGTGGTGATGTTCACAATAGAAGAAACGTGGATCTCTGAATGAGTGCTCAGAGCAGGGCTCTATCGTGACCACACTGCACTATAATATGAAGCCCCTGAGGTTTCAGTGGTTATTTGTTTCAGATGTCAGATGGTTGTAGGGGGCCAAGGGGAACAATTAACACTGATGACTCCCTAATGTGCCTCCCTTCAGGTTTGTTCTCTCTTTTGAGCTTCTGAGCACTTCCTCTTTAAGTACCTGTAAGGCATTTATATTATTTGTAATTCATGTAATTGGATATTTTAGATGTCATCTTAACCTTTTTTTTAATGTTTCTTTATTTTTGAGAGAGAGACAGAGCATGAGCAGGAGAGGGGCAGAGAGAGAGGGAGACAGAATCCAAAGCAGGCTCCAGGCTCCGAGCTGTCAGCACAGAGCCTGACATGGGGCTCGAACTCACGGACCGCGAGATCATGACCTGAGCCGAAGTCGACTGAGCCACCCAGGCCCCCCGGGTGTCATCTTAAACTCAAAATTTCACAGCCAAACTCAAAACCTTCCCCGAACGATCTTGTTTTCATGTATACAGTAATCTCCCCTTAGTCCGCAGCTTTACTCTCCATGGTTTCAGTTACCTGCGGTCAGCAGATGGTCCTCCTTCTGACATATCATCAGAAGGTCAATACTTTAGTGGCCTAGTGCTATGTCACAGTTACCTGCATCAGTCACCTCACTTTACCTCATCACGCAGCCATTTTGTCTTCTTACATCATCACAAGAAGAAGGGTGAGTACAGCGCAGTAAGGTATTTTGAGAGGCCACGTTCATATAACTTCTATATAGTATATTATAATTATTTTATTATTAGTTATTGTTGTTCATCTCCTAGTGTGCCTACTTTACGAATTAAACTTTATCATAGGTATGTATGTACTGGAAAAAACGTAATACATACAGGGTTGGGTATTGTCTGTAGTTTCAGGCATCCACAGACAAGGGGGACTACTTTACCCTGCCATTCCAATTATTTATTCATTGAGTTGGTCATTTTAGAATATTTGCAAGCCTGGGTCTTGAGCCATAAAATGCATTATATAAAGATACAAAGATAAATAAGACATGCTTTCTGATTTCAGGAAGCCCAGAGTCTGATGGAGGTAAACACATAAACAAAACGTGTTATGTGCCATGGCTGTATGTCAGTTGCTTCCTTTCCTTTACACCTCACGGTAAAGGAGTCAAATATCTTAAGTCCTTCCTCAGTCATAACCACTTTCTCGGAGGGTTATATTTTATTTAAATGATCACTGCAGTCTCCTTGCTGCTTCTATCTTTTCTGTCCTCACTCAAGTCCTGTTTCCACCTTTCCGCATTCTAGATCTGGTGTTATTCCTTAAATGCTGCTTTGTTCAAGAATTTAAAGTTATTTTCTTTTTTTTATCTTTAGATAGATTGTATCTGTGCAAGCAGGGGAGGGGGCAGAGGGAAAGAGAGAATGTTAAGCAGACTCCATGCTCACTGTGGAGCCCCACATGGGGCCCAATCCCACAACCCTGGGATCATGACCTGAGCCAAAATCAAGAGTCAGACACTCAAACTGACTGAGCCACCCACATGCCCTGGAATATTTTAAAGTTTTGTCTTTTCCTACTGAATGAAGGCTCAGTTCTGCTTGGTTTTCAGAGACAGTCAGATCAGTCCCCCTCATGCAGTTTATACCACTCTACCCACCTGTTTTTGTTCTTTCCTTGGCTCCAAATCCCTGACTGATTGCTCTGGACTGTGCGTTCTTGACCTCAGTCCTTTCCATGCCCTTCTCTACTCTGCTGGGGGTGAGGTGCTGCAGGCTGTGCACTGTAATTGCCAAGCCCTGCCTATTGTGATGCCCTGTCCCCTTCTACTGTCACTGCTTATCTTAGTTCAGGCTCTCTCATCTCACTTCAGACTATGGCAGGCACCTCTCAGCTCATCTTCCTGACTCCAGACCCTTCTACCCATCCTCCTCCCTGCTGACAGGACCCTTCCCTTAAAGCATCACTTGGGTCGTGTCAGTCCTCTGTCCCAAAGCCTTCCCATCTTCTGTATCACCTGTGTCAGTGAGGACGCCCTGTAGGCCAACTGTCTGCACCAGAAATGTGCCATCTTTACTCTTCCTTGTGCAGTCGATCACCACGCTCTTTCTGTTCTGTCACCTGAATCTTCCAACAATCAGTTAACTTCTTCTTTTCTCCATCCTCACAGTTCTTGCCAAAGTTCAGGCCACTGTGATCTCTTGACTGGACTACAGCAACAGTCTTGTGACTGGTATTCTTGCCTCACACATCACTGCCATTCAACCCTTTCTCCGTGTTGCCACCAGACTTTTCTCTTTGTGATAGACATCCAGTGTTGAAACTATTAGGTTTTAACTCCATGGTTTTGAGGATGAATCGCAAACTCTATGACACATTGTAAAGGACCCTTCATGATGTAATTCCCATGGATTTCTCCAGTCTCCTCTCCTCATCCCAACTCTCCAGCTGTCTGGCCTGCACCTTAGACGTAGCCTTACTGGACCACTGTCACTTCCCACAATGAGGCACATGATTGCTTCTCTGCTGTCCTATCACCTGTTAGCCCCTCTACTTGGAATGCTCTTTCCTTCCCCCTCCCTCCTACCATACACTGTTTGGGGCTTGGCTTTCTTGGCAGTTTGGGACTTGGCCGTTACTATGCTTTTCTTTATCCTTGCATTGTCGGCAGCTAGTACAGTGCTCTGCCTCTGGTCAGCTCTCTGTTCAGAGAAGTTACGTGAATTGTTCATGTAGACACCTGGTTAAGTGGCAGAGGACTGGGATTCAATCCCGATTTTCTGATGCTTAATTTTGTGTATATTCCATTTCATTACACTGCCTCCCACCTTGGATAAAATATCTTAGACATAAAGTCCCAGTTCATTCATTGATTCAACAAGTATTTATTGATTTCCTAATGTGTGCTATCCACTGTGTTAGATAAAGGGAGGAAACTAGTAAACAAGACACTCCCTGCCTTTAGCATACTTCTAATTTGATGAAAGACATAGATAAATAAAGAGGCCTTTGTAGCACAGTGTAGTAAATGTCGTCATGGGTGTAAGTACACAGTAAATCAGAAAGCCTATAAGAGGGGTACATAATCCAGTCATAACGAGCCAGCAAAGGGAGTTAGACGTGATTTCTAAACTCAGACTGTGTGAAACATAAGCCTCAGCAGGAGGAGGAAGCTGGGGAGGAGAGTTCAAGGCACAAGAAAACATGGGCAAAGGTTTGAAAGCATCAGAGACTGTGTCAATACAGGGAACTGAAAGTTGTTCATGATTGCTGAAGTGTAAAACGCTATGGTGATAATGAGACATGAATCAGGACGTTGCGGGGTTTTGTGGTGCTAAGGAGTTTGGACTACATCCCAAAGCAATTAAAAGGCAGAGTAGAATTCTAAGAGCATTATTTCATCAGATTTAAAATTTGGAAACATACTTTGACTACAAAATGGATTCGGGTTGGGTATGGGAGGGGTGGAGAGAGGAAAAGGTAGTTTGGGGAAAATGGAGGGAGAGAGACAAAAATATTTGCCACTTGAGAAAGAGAATGAATATGAGGGGAGCAGCCTGGAGGGTAGGGGGGTGGGGAAGGACAAATTGCCATTTTAGTTATGCTGAGTTTGATGAATTGGTGTGTGAGTCAGAAGTTCAGGTGTAATGTTGGGACCCAGTTATAGGTTTGAGACATGAGCATCCAGAGGGAACACATGACCTAACCCAGGAAGGGTATGAGGAGAGGTAGCGTTTAGGGCAGAACTTGTAACATTTAAGGAAAGGGGCAAGGATGAGGAGCTCAGGGAAACTAAGGGAAGAGAGCGTTCCCAGGAGGTGGGAAAGGGCCACTGGTGTCAGATGCTGCCAAAGATCAAGTAAAGTCAGGAGTAGTAACGGTCCATTGGGTTTTGCAACCAGGAGGACTTCGGGGTCTTCAGTGGGAGCCTGTTGAGTGGAGTAGCGGGAACAGAAGTGGCAGTGCAGAGAGTAGAGAGAGAGAGGAAATGGAGAGAGTCCTTATAGACCACGCTGTCAAGGAGTTTAATTTTAACTGTGAAGGAAGAGAGAGAGAAAGGATACTACTCTCTGGCAGGTAGGTTTGCAAAGGATGGCACAGGTTAGAGACGCCCTGTGCGGCAGGGACACTGTGAGAGCACTTGAAGATCCAGGAGAAAGGGAGTTGATGGGATGAGGGTGCTGAGGAGGGGAGAAGGAGGGGCCACGAACACAGGTGCAGGCCCTTGGCCTTGACACGTTAACAGAAAGGAAACGTAAGAAAGAGTGTGGGTGCAGGTAAGCTTGTTGGCCCGGAGGTTAAGAATTCCAGGGGGTTCTCATCTAATGGCTTTTGTTTCCTTGGTAGAGTCAGAGGTGAAGTCATCTATTGAGAGCGCAGGGGTACGGGTGGGGTAAGGGATGTGAGGTAGGGCAGGAGACAAAGCTCAGCCCTTGCCCCTTTTATTCCACTCTGTTCTTCTTGCTCCCTAGGCGTTCCCCTGCAAGCCTCGTGGCTTCAAGTTGCCTCTGCACAGACACTGGCAGGTTGATATCTTTAGTCCAGGCCTCACCTCCGAGCTTTCGACCATTTACCTGTCACCTACCCTTGAGTATCTCAAAGTCTCCTTCCCCACTCTGCCCCTCCAGCTCCAGCTCAGAGCGTCCAGGGGAGGAGAGGAGACTGGTAGGCAGAACTGAGAATTCTCCACGTTTTAGCCTCACCCACTTGCAGCATGGCCTACTCCGTGTGAGGCCCTATGCTATCTTGTATGCCACCCCCCGGCTTTGCTCAGATGGTTTCATCGGCTTTAACATGCCCTTTCCCCAACTATTTCCACAGCTTCAAATCCTGTCCCTCTTAATGACTTGACTTCAAAAGACATCTTCTTTGTAAAGCATTCACTAATAGCCCCAGCTGGAAAACAAAACTTTCCTCTTCTTTGTCCTTTATCTAAACTTTTCTTATGACTCCTCATTCTCGTATGTGGTATACCTGCTTACAAGTCTTATATTGTCTCATCTGCATTAGTAGGTTGTTAAATTCCTGAAGGCAAGGCTATTGTCAAAGGCATCTTTTCTGTCCTAGTGGAGAGCATGTATTCCCTCACAAAATCATGTCATTTATGAAGTTAATGTGTATCTACTGACTAATGAATAAACGAGTTAATCCACAATGAATGACACATTCTGTGCTCTGGTAAGTCTTTACATGTCATTATCCCAATCTTCTTTCCACTGGTAATCCTATCACAGATATTTGAGGGTGATTCGTAAGTCGGCTTCTAGAGTAAGCTCTTGCCCAGAAGAAACTCCCACATTTTGTTTCTTGCTGCATCTTTCAGATTTATTATGTGGGAGGCACTCATTTCCCGCTTCTTGGGGTTTCTAAAGTTGAGGCTGAGTGTCAATGCCACCACTTCTAAATGTCTTCTCTATTCCAGTCCTCACTGATCTGGTCTTCCCAAATCCTTGGGGGTGTTACTGTGGCTTGTCTTTTTTGTTGGGTTTCCATTGTATACTTTGCCTCCAACATTATATTGTAAACTTCAGGAGGCCAAGAATTTGTATATAAATGTATCACATTTTTGCTGTTCTTCTTTGCCCCTTTCTCCAATCTCTTTTCTCTCCAATTCTCTTAGTTGAGAAAAAACTAGCTACCACCAGAGGGCAGTAGAGAGGTCAGGGAGACCTTAGGATGGGAAAAAGGCCTTAGGTTTAGCAAAGTTGATCTAACAGGACTTAACTATTAGTTAAGATAAGATACTCTTTAGCTTCCTAGGAACAGATGTGATTTGCTTAATTCTAGGCACTGAATTTTAAGAGAGCAAAGTACAAACTGTATCACAATGCCATGACCAGTTGGAACATGAGGACGGGCTGGAGCATCTGGGAATGTAAGCCTAGAAAAAATCAAGGCAGCTCATGCTAGTTGTCTTTAAATGTGAAAGGATCATTAATCCTAACAGGTGAGGGCAGTGTGGAGACAGCATTTTCCTCAAGAAGAACTTGCAACAGCAAGCATGTTGGGGTGGGGGCAGGGGGAGTGGTTTGAGCTTGTAGGGGTGGAAAGCTTTTCCCTTCTTCCCTTCTAGGTTCTCTGGCTGGTCTAATAATTCAGTTGACATAAAACAGATTAATAGGAGAAAAACAAGTTTTGTACTTACTGGAGCCCCATAAAAATACGAGACTCCCCTGCAGTCAGGTGATTGAGGCTTATCTAGCATCCTGAGCCAAGGAGAAGTGGGTAGGGGTCTGGGGCTTCAAAGGGGAGGAAGAGAGTTCATAAGATGGAAAGGGTAAATATTTGGTAAACAAATGTTTTCCATGCCATGCAGATAAGTCTTTTCTGATATAAAACGTTCTCTGTAGTAACAGCTCTCTTTCCTGGTACATGCTCCTTATCTAAATTATTTTAGGCAGTTAAGAGGGAAGTAGGGGCACCTGGGTGACTCATTTGGTTAGCATCTGACTTTGGCTCAGGTCATGATCTCACGGTTTGTGAGTTCAAGCCCTGCGTCAGGCTCTGTGCTGACAACTCAGAGCCTGGAGCCTGCTTCTGATTCTGTGTCTCCCTTTGTCTCTTCCCTACCCCCCCCTCATAAATATTAAAAAAAAATTTTTTTTTTAAAGAGGGAAGTAAAAATCTCTTCTTGAATCTTCTGGATCCCCATTGTCTTCAACTTGAAAATATCCACATGCCAAAGTGGCACATTCTGGGTGCTATGGCCTGCTCCCCCTCAAGCTGCACTGTGAAGTCTAGGAATCTTCCTTCTTTGGGTATGAAGAAGAGTGAAAAGTGTTTACAGTAGTGGAGAGAATAATACTGTACATCTGTAGTGTATTTTAAAGTTCAGAAAAAACTACCCTACCTATCATCTTCTTTGATCCCCACGTATCTTTAAGCTTTTTAGAAGAATGGCTTGGGAAAGGGAATTAAAAGGTTCGGCTTTATCTTGAGGACCAACAGGTGAGGGCTGTGTGGAGCCAGCATTTGCCTCAGCAGGAGGAACTTCGAACAGTAATATGGAAGGGGGGGGGGGAATTGAGCTGCACTGTGAAACAGTGACCTGCCTGTTCATGAATTCCCCAGCCTGTGGCTGGGGGAAATATTACTTTAGAATGTGGCTGAGGACAACGTGGCTTAGGTTTGTGGTTAGACTAGCTGATTTCTGATGGCTTTTCCAAATCTAAGATCCAGGAGTCTGTGATTTGATCTATACTTACAATTCAGGCCCAAAGGTTGGTCTGTCAAATCTTCGTGATTTCAGTAAATGAACTGTATTTCATGCTATGGCAACTCATCGAGAGTAGGGCCTTGGACCTGGCTGTATCAGGTATCGAAAGGTGACTCAGAACAGATAGTGGAGGTTAGTGAGGATCTGGAAGAGAGATGTGTGTGTGTTTTAACGTTTATTTCTATGAGAGCATGAGCAGGAGAGGGTCAGAGAGAAAGGGAGACACAGAATCCAAAGGAGGCTCCAGGCTCTGAGCTGTCAGCACAGAGCCTGATGCGGGGCTTGAACTCAAGGACTGTGATATCACAACCTCGGCTGAGGTCGTACACTTAACCCAGGTGCCCTAAGAGATAGATGTGTTTTAGAAGGCTCAGAAGAGCAAGGAGGACTAGAGACCCTGAAGGAAGAGGTGGCTCTTGAAAAGAAAGGCGGTATTGACAGGGCTGTTTGCTAGAGATGAAGAACAAGAGAGCTGAATGCAGGGAAGGGGGTAGGAGTGATATATTAGGGTCTTTCTGGGTTCAAGGAATAGAGCGGCACTCAGGTTTCATCCGGTAAAGAGCAGGATTTGTTGAAAGCAAAAATACCTCTGCTGCTCTGAAAGGTTGTTGAAGATACAACTGTGCCAGCAGGTGGCGCCCTCTCAAGCAAGGCAACACTCTAGTGTTGCCGCACTCTGGGGTCTCTGATTCTCTCTCCACTTTTTCTTCTATTTCTGATCAACTTTTTCTACTCTCCTTCTTGCCATCCTATGGTTTCTGTTTATTCTCTGCCTTCACTTACCTCTATGCCTTTATGCATGTACCCTGGCTAAAGAATGTACTTGTATACTTTCATGGTCAAATACTCCCAGAGGGAATCTGGATAGTTTAATGCTACTCAGTAAAGACCTTTTCTGCTGGGCAGAGAGTATCTACCAGATCTTTGTTAAACCTAATAGAAAGGTACCATTCAGTTAGCCCCTGACCCTGCACCTTCTGCTGAGCCAAGGATAGTAGGTTGCATAAGCAAGTTCTCAAAACGGCTTGGGTGGGGCAGACTCTGTGACTTTTTTTTTTAAATTATTTATTTATTTCATTTTAATGTTTTTATTTATTTTTGAGACAGAGAGAGAGCATGAGTGAGGGAAGGGCAGAGAGAGAGGGAGACACAGAATCTGAAACAGGCTCCAGGTTCTGAGCTATCAGCACAGAGCCTGACGTGGGGCTTGAACTCATGGACTGTGAGATCATGACCTGAGCCAAAGTGGGATGCTTAACTAACCAAGCCACCTGGCCGCTCCTCTTTTTTTTTTTAATGTTTTTTTATTTTTGAGAGAGAGGGAGACACAAAATCTGAAGCAGGCTTCAGGCTCTGAGCTGTCAGTACAGAGCCCAAAGCAGAGCTCAAACTCATGAACTGCGAAATCATGCCCTGACCCAAAGTTGGACACTTAACTGAGCCATCCAGGTGTCCCCAAACTCTGACTTCTAAGAAGGGGTAGTATTTAATTATCAGGTACACTGGATGGAAAAACAGGGTTTACTCATGATGAATAGAGCTAAGGGCTAAAGGTGCAGCTGGAAATATTGCCCAAGGAACTTCTGTCACAAGCTATGAAAGAGAAGGGCTTGATTAAAAAAAAACAAAACAAAAAAAAAAAACAAAGAGGCTATAAAGGGTTTTTTCTGTGATGGTGGCTGCCCATTAACCATTGGCCCTTCTTCTGGTTATAGCACTGCACCAGGACACTTTCTCCCTCTCTCTCTCTCTCTCTCTCTCTCTGTGTGTGTGTGTGTGTGTGTGTGTGTGTGTGTGTGTGTGTGTAGGTGAGGAGCTACTTCTCCTATGGAAGGTAATCTTGTGAGATTGTCAGCCAAGGAGCCCAAAGTCCATCTCTCCCTCTCTTTCTTAAATTTCCCTCTTCTGAAGATAGGGTAGGAAAACAAAAATAATCAGAACTTACTCTTATTTCCTGGAAAAGCTATAGACTAGCTCCTCCTGCTGTAATCCCTGCAAGTGCCCCAGTCCTGCCCTTGCCAGACCAGATTTTCAGCTTTCTTTGATACTCTAGTACATTCCCTATTTGTTTCAGGTAGCCAGGGTCAGGGCTCATTGCTTGCAACCAATAAACTCTAGCTATAGGGGACCTTTCTAAGCTTCTTGTGTGGAGACCCAGCAAAATCAATCATTTGTGGAAGTTGAGTTATGTAGCCATCTGTAACTTGTCACCCCTAGGAACAGAGGGTCAAGTGCGGAATGAAGTCTTAGATAAAAGTAATTTAATATCTGAAAATATACCACCCCCCTTATTTTAGCTGTTAAATAAACTGTAATGGTACAAATCACAAAGAGAGAAAAACCTCCAATGACCTCATAGCATTTATGGTCTGGAGTTCATAATAACTACAAAGTACTTAATATGTAGGTGTAGAGGATGGTTAATTTCCCCCAACTCAACAATTGATCTGGATTTGCCTGATGACATCTGACCTACTTTTTCAGCATTCCAGGCAGTAATTACTCAAAGTCCTCCCCAAAGCCTCGGTCTATAAAATCCTCCTTTTAATAAGATTTAACAAGCCTTTAGTGTGCTCCTGCAGCACTTCAAAGTCACACCAGCACCAGGAGAGTGTTTTTAAAACATGGAATGCACCAAGTGCATTCTGGGGTGTTTCAGGCTTAAGACAAAACTGCAGGGATACAAACGTCAGGTACTGTAGTCTGGAGGGAATAGTTGGGATGTGGGGAGGAGAACAGGGGTAGAAAGCCGTGGGCTCTTAAGTTTATTGAATCAAGCAAACAAAAGAGTACCAGGTAGATCTCGTGTGAACCAGGCAGTGGGCAATTCTGAAGCATATCATGGCCTAAACAATAGCTACCTTTTCTTTTTCTTTTCTTTTTTTTTTAAATTTTTCATTTGGGTCAGGCAGGCATGGGAATGGCAGGGCAAAGGCTTAGTTACTCCCAAAGCCCCTGCCATACATCTAGAGCTTCCAGTTCTATTTCTGTTTACACGCATTGTAGCTAAGCATGATACAGTCACTTTAATGTGCTCTGTCTGTAAAATTAAAATACCTACTTTCTCAAAGGCTCAGAAAAGAGTTTGGAGAAATTATTGCTTCCAGAGGTTCTGTATCTGCCGAACGTTTTCTCAAGAAAGAGGATACCATGGTTGGGGAAATTTAGTGATGTCTTTGTTGTTCTAGAACAGCACTCACCAGTATGGTAGTGGCTAGCCACATGTGGCTTAAAATTAATTAAAATTTAATAAAATTTAAAATTCAGATCTTTAGTCACACTAGCTAAATTTCAAGAATTCAGCAGGCTCATGTGGCTACTATATTGGACAAGATAGAATTATAGAACATTTCCATCATTTTCAACATTTCCATGCAGAAAATTCCATTGGACAGCAGTGTTCTACAGTAAGAATTGTTAACACCTTTGTTGTGTTTTCATCTTACTAGTCGGCAGTAAAAATGCCAAAGAGATACCTTTTCCTAAAGATTCTTCATATAAATACCAAAGAGACTCCTGTAAATATACAGAAAAATTAGTGATCTTACCAAGATTGGAACTTCTTTTATTAAACATAATGATTACCTTCTATTACCTTCATCCTCCTATTTGGCTAGGATCTGTTTTCATTTACTAACTCAAGAGAGTACAGTGAATTGGCAAAAAAAAAAAAAAATGAGAGTAGTAAATTTAGGCATTTAAATATCATAGTGAGAATGCAGCCTTTCATATAATTTTGTGGAAAATTATTTCAATGGTCAATTTTTATTTTGGCTGGGAAGATAATTCAGTATCCTTAGAAAATAAATCCTGATGTTCTTTGTGAGGAAAATATGACTGCCTCAGTTACCACACATTTTGCAGTTGAAGTATTGTGCTACTCAAATGCCTTTTTTGTTAATAAGAGATGATACTAGCCTGGGAAATACAAGCAAGGCTACTGGTGTTCTCTAAAAACATTCTAAGAAATCTGCCCAAAGATGTATCACATGTAGCGCAATGACCAACCGGCCTATAATAGGTTCTCAATACATGTTTTCAAAATGGAATTAACAGGAAAACTACAGCCCCTTAAAAAATAATACCTACTTACTAATTTTTCATTACAAAAAGGTTCATAAAATATATTGGAAAATACAAAAAAGTTGGAAGATTTTTCACATGCTCATAATTCCCTTTGTTTTGGTTAAGCATAATTTTTTAAAAGTTGTAATTATACTAGAGTTTGAACTTTCATGTTGAAGACGGCGTAATTAAGGCTTCTGGCTAGACCTGTTAGAATGGAGTCTGAAGAGGTTGACTCTTCATGAAAGATTTTTTGATGCGGGGGCGGGGTGGGGGGAGGAGATGAGGGAAACTTTGTAAATCCTCATCTCTTTTTTTTTTTTTTTTTTTTTTAAATTTTTTTTTTTTCAACGTTTATTTATTTTTGGGACAGAGAGAGACAGAGCATGAACGGGGGAGGGGCAGAGAGAGAGGGAGACACAGAATCGGAAACAGGCTCCAGGCTCCGAGCCATCAGCCCAGAGCCTGACGCGGGGCTCGAACTCACGGACTGCGAGATCGTGACCTGGCTGAAGTCGGACGCTTAACCGACTGCGCCACCCAGGCGCCCCGTAAATCCTCATCTCTTTAAGCATCCTTCGCTGGTATTTATCTTGTAACAGTTACACCTGTATGGCATTTTAAGCCCATCCTTTGACACGTGAAAAGAAAAAGAGGTGTAGCCAATTCACAAAGCCAATTAAGTTCCCTCGGGTAAAGTCAAGGAAAGAAAAAACGCGGGCAGCTGTGTGATGTATTTGTTTACTGACAAATTTCCAGAGCCTGAACCCAGTATTTATATTCACTTCGGCCGGGGAGGGGGCCATTTCTCTCCCCGCCACAGCTCGTAAGTATCAGGCCCACCCTTTCTTCTAAGTCAGGGGTTTGGGGAGAAAAGCACGAGCCTCTGCAACTCCCGGCAGCCCTTGGCAAAACCTGGGCCCGGGGCCTGCAGGGGCGGGGCCTCGGCGTGCTACCCGCACGCTTAGAGGCCAGCGCGCCGGTCACGTGCTGCACGGGCCCCGCGCAAATAAACCGGGCGCGCGCGCGCGCGCTCCTGACGCTGGCGGCGGGGAGGGGCGGCGTCACCTCGCAGAGTGGCGCTTGACTGTCTCGCGTTCCGCCCCGTTCCGGGCTCCGGGACTCGGGAGACAGTCCTTCCGCGGGGCCGCGAGTCCTCCGGTAGTGCCAGCCAGAGTTGGTGACGGCCGCTTCATCGACGTGGGGAAGCCTGCGGTCGTGGCCCCCACCCCGGGAGCTCTGGGAGCCCGGGTGACCGCGTAGGTCAGTTTCCGTGCCTGGTTCCTGTGCGAGCGCGTTCCCCCCTGCCTGGTGCGCGGGGAAGATCTGTCCTCCCCTGGTGGGGGGTGCGCGGGCCTCGCGCGCGCGTCTCCGAGGACTGAGTCGTGGCGATGCTGGGCTCCCACCCCCGGCTCGGCTACTGTGTGGCCGCCGGCTCTCCAATGCTGCAACGAACTTAGTTGTTAAAAGTAGTGAGATGCTGGCGTTTGTTGCACTCCCCCTCGGGGTGCAACGACTTGTGCTAGTGCTACATGCATTCCCTACCAAGTCATCGGCCGTGTGCTTTCTCGGTACTCTGATGTGTGCATCATAACTTTTAGTTTCCTACTACCATGAGGAGAGGATTGATTCTCAGTGGAAGTCACGAGCTGTCCATGTGACCATTCTCTCAGTGTACCTCGTGGTCACTTCGACCAGCATGGAAGACTATCAAAGGGATAGACAGTATGAAAGATTGCAGCTGCACAGTAGAAACAATGATTCATTTGCCTGGTGGCCCTATTGATTGGCAAAAGGCGTTAAAGGGGTTATTCTGATTTAGTTAATATTAGTTTTTCGTTGTCAAAGTCGTTGCTTTATGCAGACTATATTGTGAAGTTGAATTGCTGGCAATGTGATACTAAGTGGAGACTGCTCGAATTTAGCACAGTTACTAGGCTCTTGTGGATAGTTGTTGGTAATACCTAAAATCAGTGATGCGTTTCCCCTGAAGCCTTAGTATTGTAGTTGTTGCATTCTTGATAGAGTTCGGAATATCCTCACCTCTTTAAGCATTTGGAAAATTTGTCGATTTATTTTGAGGGCTAGCAATGTTTGCGTTCTAACCCTGAGAACAACAAATTTTATGCAGCCAGTATTGTAGGTATAATTTCTGCATCCCGCAGCTGAAAATTTTAAAGATCTCTGTGATAATTACAGAATGGTTACAAAATCCACCTTGTCTGCATCCCCTAGTTCTAAACTAGGGGCTCTATCTACAATCTACAGGAGACAAGAAAAGTGTCAGTAACAGTTTTAAATTTTATCACCTTTTTCTCCCTGGCAGCACTGAAATTTGATAGTCAAAACAGGAGGTAACTGCCGCAAGTTGAGTAGATTTATCTGAATCAGTTGCTGTAATTCTGTGTCGTCTTCTGCCAAGGTCAGTTTGTCAGATGACACTTGCTAAATATCTCAGAATCTTGTCAGTGGAAATTTATGGCGGGTGGCTAATCCTGGTCTTGGCGGTATTATTCAAGCGTACTTAACACCTGTAATTCAGAGCAGCTGGATGTTTCTACAAAAGTACGCTCCCCCCACTCTGCCCTTAGGACAAAGGGGAATACATGTTTAGAATCAAGAAGTAGGTAGGAGAATACAGCTGGTTTTGTTTTATTTTGGTTTTGAGGGATAACATGGTGCAGTGTCTGTTAGATAAATTAAAACTTTTCTTCTTGTGGCTTTATTTAACTTACAGAAACATCTGTATATTTAATCATAATCTTTTCAGGTTGGAACTCTGTGGCCCTTTCTTACCTCTTGACCTCACTAAAAAGCTGAGGTATTGTACATTGCATGTATTCACTGAGAAAAGTAGTAGAAGGTAGAAATCAGCTTAAGGAAAGAATGAGGTAGCAAGTGCACATGAGAAATTTGAAGGGGTTAGGAACCTTGTCAGTTCTTTCAAGCCAAGTCTAGTGGTAATCAGAACTTTATTGATGACTAGTAAGTTCTTTCCAGTTCCCAGAAAGCGGGCAGGTGTTAGCAGTGTAGTCACCAGCTTATACCAGTCTTGCCAGAATTCATTAATGAAGTGATAGAAAAGATGCAGTCTGTGCAGTTTATATTGATGATCACGATGCCATAGAAGTATCTTTTAGGATGCTCTTGATCCCTAGAAATGTTGGATTTTCCCTCACTTATCTGATCTCAACCACTAATAAGGTGGGCAAGTATTAGAAGTAGTTTTAAAGCTTTTTTCCTTGAAGTATAGTTGACATATAATGATTAGTTTCAGGTGTACAATGTAATTATTGCACAATTCTGTATATTAAGCTATGCTTACCACAATAAGTGTAGTTACCATCTGTCACCATACAATTTTTACGCTTTTAGTAAGAGGAACTACTAGGTCACTGGCTGTGAGTTCTTGTACATATCAGCCAGCAAATAGGAAATTCCTATGTAGTGAAAACAGTCTTTGTCCATTTTCCTATCATGTGACAGTGGAAAGTAACCACATGTTTTCACTTTGTTATTTAAAGTTTTTCTTTAAAGAGAAACTTCTGACTATATGGTAGATAACAGGTCAGTATTATATATACATAATTTAAGTTTGGAAGATGATTTTCAAGTGTGAAATAATAAAAGTGGAAAACATTTAAATACATTTTATCTAAAATTTAGGGAATTTTATCATTAAAAGGTAACAATTAAGCTCATTGTTAGAGTATTTTTACTATCCAAAACTGGATTTGTCTAATGTGTGGACTTGTCTGCCCTTTGCTTCTACAGATCCAAACTGTTTGAAACAGTAGTTAACAGTTTTAAGAATCTATCCAGTTCAAATGCAAATCAGGGTTGCATCTAAGGGTTCTTGGTTATTGAAGCACATAAAATGTGTAGCAACCTAAGGTTAGCTTAAACGATTTCATAAAGCAAGGCCGAGAAGCTTACATAATTTTCACAAATTTTGATTAACACTTTCAACCAAATAAAGGTAAAATAAATACACAGGAAGTGGGATTGTTCTTCTGTGGTGGAATAGCATCTAAGTCCATGTGGGTGTATAACAAGTATGAGTAGAGAAGGTAGTATAAATATGTCAAATGTCACTACAGTTTACAAACTGTAGTGTTACTACAATCTCAATTACTTCTCTATCATTTCTCCTCCCAAGGACACAAGGCTGTTTATCAGTGCACAAAGTCTTATTGGAAGGAATTTATAAAGTTTCATTGAATTAAAAATTAAGTGACTTTTAATTGAACTTTACCTTTTTGAAAGAAAGAAGTGAGTGCCTCCTAAAATAGACTTGATAATTTGTTTTCCTTAAATTGCCATGTTTTGGCTACCTCCTTTTAGTGAATAAGGCTTCTAAAAATGAGAGGATTAAGGTATAAATCAGATTTAACTTTCTTAATGTTCACACAGGAACAATAACTAGAATCAATGGCCTTTAGTTTTAGAGGCCGAATTGAGTTTTATGAAATGTATAGCTTTAATAACATAATGTGCCTTGATTAGAAGTTCTAGATTCTGGTTTTGGCTTTATTGGCAAATAACTTTACCTCTGTACTTTCCGTTTTTTTTTTTTATTTCTAAAATCAGCATTAAGTTAAATATGAATCTACCACCGTTGAGTTTCTAAAACAATGTATTTGTGTAATTGTTATCCCAAATTTATAGTTGTATACATACATTTATATGTGTATATGTGTACATACGTACGTGTAGGAATATGATCGTGTTAGAGAAATCACTGCTAGGAGTTAGAATGAGGACAAAATTTATTTTCTTGCTATTGCCATGTTTTTTACATAGTTCAATTTTTAATATTTCCCTCACATTAAAAGAATAATGGGAAAAAATAACTCCTACCACTAAGCAGCTAGCTACATTGGAAAGCAGTGCTAAGTGCACTACAGATTTTTATGTTAGATTTTATAAAATATGTTCATAATTACATTTAATGTTTCTCATTCAAATTCCTAGCATACAGTGTGTTTCAAATATTGTTGTAATAATACCAGGCATAAAAGCGGTATCTGAAAAGTTTTAATTTTTTTTTTTAATGTTTATTTTTGAGAGCACGAGCAGGGGAGGGGCAGAGAGGGAGACACAGAATCTGAAACAGGCTTTAGGCTCTGAGCTGTCAGCACAGAACCCGACACAGGGCTTGAACCCACAAATTGTGGGATCATGACCTGAGCTGAAGTCAGACGCTCAACTGACTGAGCCACCCAGGCACCCCTGAGAATTTTTTAAATAATCACAATATGTAGTCAATTTTGAATAATTAGGTTCCTTTTGACTTTAATAGTACAAAAGCTATTTGACAATTGTAAGAACCATATTTCAGATGCTTCCTGAATTTCTTTTATTGTAAAATATACATGACAAAATTACCCTTTTAACCATTTTTAAGTATACTATTCAGAGGCATTAAGTAACTTACATCATTGTGCAACCATTGCCACTGCCCATCTCTAGGATTATTTCAACATCCCAAACAGAAACTGTGTAACCATTAAATACTACCCACTCCCTCCTCCAGCTCCTAGTAATCACTATCCTGTTTTCTCTCTGAATTTGTCTATTCTAGGTACCTCATATAAATGGAATCATATAATATTTGTCCTTTTGTGTCTAGTTTCACTTAGCATAATGTGTGCAAGTTTCATCCATGTAGCATGTGTCAGAATTTGCTTCATTTTCAAGGCTGAATAATCCATTGTATGTATATGCCACACTTTTTCTATTCACCTGTCACTGGACACTTAGATTGCTTCCACCTCTTGGCTATTGTGAAGAATGATGCTATGAACATGGGTGAGCAATTATCTGAATCCCTGCTCTAATGCTTTTGGGTATATTGTGGGTCATATGGTAACTCTTAGTTTTTGAGAAACTGCTATACTTTCCTGACATTTTATAATACCCAGTTAAATATTATGCGTATTATTGAATAAAGTTAGCATGGATGTCTTTGAATATTAACTTTTTAAATACCATTAAGAACTCGAAGACAATATTTTGAGTTTATGACACTCAGGTGAATAAGCTCTGCTTGTTGAACTTGATTATCTTTGTTTTTATTTTTATTTTTTTTGTTTATTTTGAGAGAGAGAGCGCGCAAGCAGGGGAGGGGCAGTGAGGGAGAGGGAGAGGGAGAGAGAGAATCCCAAGCAGGCTCCACACGGTCAGCATGGAGCGTGATGTGGGGCTTGAACTCATGAACTGTGAGACCATGACCTGAGCTGAAATCAAGAGTTGGAAGCCTACTCAGCTGAGCCAGTCAGGCACCTCAAACTTCATTATCTTTGATTTCTCCAGGAATTTTCTACATTGAGTCTATAAACCTTAAACTTAAATACTAAGGAAAAGTAGCAGTTCAACTTGATAGATCTCCAGCCAAATTTAGCAAGTTATGACTTGCTGTCCTTTAAGCTCCAAGTTTTAGGGTCTTTGCCAGGATCTCAGAGTTGTAAGGGCTACAGAATTTATTTGCTGTATTGAGTGGGCATTTAGTGGCACAGACTATCAAGTATGGGGACCAGTCTAATTAGGTGATTTACAGTGTTTATAAAACAACAAAATAATTTAGAAGCCTAGCTTCCTCAGTGGACCTGGGAGGTGAGGAAACAAGGCAAAATAGTCTGTAGCCTCCCAGCTTTTGAAGCTCAAACTGTTGTCTAGTTAGTGCCTTGAAAACATTCTCTTGGTCATTAAAAATCTCATTAATCTTAAAAAGAAAGCTTGGAATTGCATGAATGTGGAAAGAGCAGTTGAAAATATCCAGAGTGATGATGAAAAATACAATACTGATAGGCTGTGGCTCAGATCCATTCTGATCAGCTGCATTAAGGGATTGCTTGTCTTTTTCTTTCTCTTACACATCAGGGACCAAGCCCTTTTCTGAATTAAGCTTATGATTCCAAAGAATGAATGTTTGTTTTAAAAATCTGTTCAGCACGTGAATTTGGATTCTTTTATTTTGTTTTTCTTCTAAAGTCAACTATTAATCATAGATATCAGCTTATTTATAAATTAGAGATGCATCAAGTTAAATAATAGTAATCCTCAGTAATCCTAGAGTAGATTTTTTTAAACGTCTCTTTTTCTGTGATCTATAAGAAAAAGCCTTCCTTAGGGGCACCTGGGTGGCTCAGTCAGTTAAGTGTCTGACTTTGGCTCAGGTCATGATCTTGCAGTTCATAGGTTTGAGCCTGCGTTGGGCTCTGTGCTGATGGCTTGGAACTTGGAGCCTGCTTCGGATTCTGTGTCCCCCTCTCTCTCTGTTCCTACCCCACTCACTCACTCTCAAAAATAAATAAGGATTAAAAAAATTAAAAAGAACCTTCATTAATTGCTATTAGATAAAGGTGTACCACTTAAAGGCATTGCCTTTAGGCCTTCCTATAGGGAGGCATGATTGCTTTGTTCTCAGAACTGAATCCACATCCATTCATCTGCCCATCTATCTATTTAACGTTTGATTACCTGCTGTGTTCTAGGCACATTGTTAGGTCCTAGGAATATGATGGGGAACATAGTAGACATGAGACCCTTGTCCCATTCAAGTTTACAGGGAGTGCAGTGTAAGGAGAGCCAAAGAAATGACCACATGAGTACTTGCAGACTGATGTGTGCTAAACATGGTGAGGGATCTAGTTGAGGTTGGGAATGAAGAGGGCAAGTCAGACTTCTTGAGAGCGGTGGATAGTAATTGATTTGTATACTTGTCCCTCCAGTATTTTTTTTAAATTTTTTTCTTTTTTAACGTTTATTTTTGAGACAGAGAGAGACAGAGCATGAACAGGGGAGGAGCAGAGAGAGGGGGAGACACAGAATCTGAAACAGGCTCCAGGCTCTGAGCTGTCAGCACAGAGCCCAACGCGGGGCTTGAACTCACGGATGGTGAGATCACGACCTGAGCCGAAGTCGGACGCTTAACCGACCAAGCCACCCAGGCGCCCCTTGTCCCTACAGTATTTATAAGTTCCCCCTAGTATAAGGCCTGGTTTTACTCATTAATGAGCCAGCAAAGTCAGGACAAGTATTCCTGGAATGTTGTCGGCCCTCAATGAAATGTTTGCTGCTTCATCTCCTTGTGGGACACAAGTGCTTGGGAAGGTGAGGGTGGCCCTGGTGCTGGTAGGGGAGCCACAGCTTCTTGGGCATGTCACGCCGGACACCTTCCCAGCCCGTGCTGACTACCTGGATGCCCGCCGAAGGCACATGGTTTAAGATCCTGGTGGATATTCTAAAGCTCAGGTCTTCATCCTCAGCAGTGGACTCTGAGTTGTGATTTTTGAATGGAGAAAGAAGTTGCTGTGAATGGTTTTATGCCTTGGTTTGGAACAGTTTCTTTGTAGCTTAGTTGGAAGGAACATAAAGATTAATATGGTGGCCACACTGCTAGCATTTTAGGAAGTTTACTGAGTTTTTAAATTACAGGTATTTTTGGAGTTGTGCTAACTTTTGTGTTAGAGCCACTGAGAAATTATCTTGCTAAAA
Organism: Lynx rufus; assembly: GCF_022079265.1. Classification (NCBI taxonomy): domain Eukaryota; kingdom Metazoa; phylum Chordata; class Mammalia; order Carnivora; family Felidae; genus Lynx; species Lynx rufus. Next base: position 16,838,119 of record NW_025814837.1, read on the forward strand.
TATATTCTTACTGTTTTCTGCTCCTAACACGCAATGATTTGTTCACGGATGTAAGTTTTAAATGTATATGTGATTCGGGGATGCTTGGGTGGCTCTAAGCCTCTGACTCTTGGTTTCAGCTCAGGTCATGATCTCACAGCTTCATGGGTTTGAGCCCCGCATCAGGCTCTCTGCTGACAGTGTGGGGCCTGCTTGGGATTCTCTCTCTCCCTCTCTCTCTGCCCCTCCCCTGCTTGTGCTCTTTCTCAAAATAAACCTTAAAAAAATGTATATTTAAATGTTTATGTGATTTTATAGACTTGTTTCTATAGGGAGATAGGAGAAAGTGTCAATCCCCTTCCTACTCCTGCTACTCCTTTCTAGGGTAATAGAAGTTTACAAGAGCAATGTAAGGAAAATGCATTTTGGATTTATCATTAAGGGTACTACTTAAGTCCTAAATGTTACAGTCTGCGAACCTTTGGAATTGGCTTGGCCTGCTGATAGACTAATTCGTTTTGATAGATGTGGTGTTAAAATTGCTTTGTAAATGACAGAATGTCCAAATTGCTTTAAGAATGTTTTTTAATCAAACAGGCACCTGCATTAAAATCTATGGGAGTTAAGCAGAGAGCAACAAGAGATTTTTTTTTTTCTCCCGGTTTTGGTGAGATTTAACTGGCCTGGTTCCCTTCAAAATAATCTGTATTTTATTTACCTCTATTACACCTCTCCACCCACCCATCCTGTCTTGTAGTAAGAGTTCTCTCCCCTGTTAAGATACCCAAGAATCTGTTTCTGTTCTGAGGAAATTGGTGGCCATAGGACAGGAGATCTTCCTGGGCTGCCTAGCTTTGCCCACCGGCCCCTCAAGTACCATCCCCCTGTCCCTGGCCTCAGTGCCATGCTCCCTTCTCTTAGGCTGTTCATCCACTTACTTTAGGCACCTCTAGGATCTTTTCAGTCCGGCACCCCTCCTTTCTCTTATACATCAAGCTTTTCCTGTTTCTGGCCCTTGCCTCACAGCCTGTAAACACGTGCCCAGCTATCCTAACTCTGGAGCTAACACTAGCTCCTCAGAACAAAGTTCCTCTAAAGGAGTCTGGTGTCCTCTCTCCTTAGCATCCCTCATTCAGTCCTCAGTGTACCTACATCTGCTTTTGCCTGTGTCATTTCCACTGGATGTACCCTTGAGCTCATCAGTGACCTCCGATTCACCAGACCAACCAGTGATTTCACACCTGGTCCTGTGCTTCCTTTACCATTTCACACCCATCTGGCCCCTTTGAAACTCGGTCTTCTCTTGGTTTCGGTGCTGTCACCCTTTTCTGTCCCCTTTTCCAACCTTAGTCCTTCTCTGCTAGATTGTAGTCACAGGCCTCCTTCCCCTTAAATGTTGGTCTCCTCTAGATGAGGGATCTCATTTACTCCTGTGACTTTAATGACCACTGCTTGGCTGAAAGTCCTGCTGTGTGAATTCTAGCCTACAACTGGGTGCTTCTCCTCATGCTGCTCTCTGGACATATCCTTCTCCAGTTCCCACAGGAATCTCAGACTCCCCATGTCCAGCATGGGCTCACACAACTTCACCCAGGGTTGTCCACATTAGCAACTTTCTTCACGCTGCTGGTCTTAGAGAACTTGTCATTCTTTTTTTTTTTTTTTTTTAACGTTTATTTATTATTACTGACAGGCAGAGACAGAGCATGAAGGGGGGGGGGGGAGACACAGAATCTGAAGCAAGCTTCAGGCCCTGAGCTGTCAGCACAGAGCCCGATGCAGGGCTCGCACTCATGAACCGTGAGATCATGACCTGAGCCGAAGTCAGTCGCTTAACCGACTGAGCCACCCAGGCGCCCCAAAGAACTTGTCATTCTTCAGGCTCCAGCTTAAACGTCACCTTCTCTGTGATTCCTTCTATAACTGATGCAGACGAAGAACGCACCATGCTTTCTCCTGAACAGCTGCTGTCCCTTGGACATGTTACTATTCGTGGCACATGCTGCTCTGGTGGTTGGCCTGTCCCTTGCACACGTTACTGTTCGTGGCACGTGTTGGTCTGATGGTTGGCCTGTCCCTTGAACATGTTACTGTTCGTGGCACATGTTGGTCTGATGGTTGGCCTGTCCCTTGAACACGTTACTGTTCGTGGCACATGTTGGTCTGGTGGTTGGCCTGTCCCTTGAACACGTTACTGTTCGTGGCACATGTTGGTCTGGTGGTTGGCCTGTTTCTGAGAGGCAGAGACTGTGTCGTCATCACTGTACCTCCAGTGCCTCCTGCAGGCAGCCCATCTTTGGTAGGTATTAATAAACATTTGTTAGGTACATTTTAATCCCAGTCCCAGCATTTATGAGCAACTGTTGTGGTTAATATATTACTGTGGACTGTTTAAGTGGGTAAGGTTTATTTTTATTTTTATCATTTTATTTTGTTCGTCATAAGTGTGTTTTTTAATCTCCATCCCTGATTTCCCCCTTTCCCTTATGCACCTTCCCTCTGGTAACCATCAATTTGTTCTTTATAGGCAGAACGCTGTTTCTTTGTGTCTCTCGTTTTCCCCCCTTTGCTCATTTGTTTTGTTTCTTAAATTCCACATGAGTTATATGGTATTTGTCCTTCTCTGACTTATTTTGTTTAGTATCATACTCTAGCTCCATCCGTGTTGTTGCAAATGGCAAGATTTCATTTTTTTATGGCGGAATAATATTCCATCATGTGGATGGGTAGTGTATACACACATCTTCTTTATCCATTCATCTATTAAGGGACCTTTGAGCTGCTTCCAAAGTTTGGCTGTTGTAAATAATGTTGCAGTAAACATAGGGGTACACGTATCCCTTTGAAATAGTGTTTTCAGTTTTTGGGGGTGAATACCCAGTAGTGCTATTCCTGGAATGTAGGGTAGTTCTATTTTTTAAAAAATGTTTATTCATTTTTGAGAGACAGAGACTGAGCACAAGCAGGGGAGGGACAGAGAGAGAGGGAGACACAGAATCTCAAGTAAGCTCCAGGCTCTGAGCTGTCAGCACGGAGCATGATGTGGGGCTTGAATCCACGAACTGTGAGATCATGACCTGAAATGAAGTCGGATGCTTAACTGACTGAGCCACCCAGGCACCCCTAGGGTGGTTCTATTTTTAGTTTTTTGAGGAACCTCCATACTGTTTTCCACAGTGGCTGTGCCAGTTTGCATTTCCACCAACAATGTAAAAGGTTCCTCTTTCCCCACATCCTCGCCAACAGTTGCTGTTTCTTGTGTTATTGATTTTCGCTGTTCTGACGGGTGTGAGGTGGTATCTCATTCTAGTTTTGATTTTCATTTCCCTGATGATGGATTATGTTGAGCATCTTTTCATGTGTCCATTGGCCATCTGTATGTCTTCTTTGGAGAAATGTCTGTTCATATCTTCTGCCCATTTTTTAATTGGGTTATTTTTTTGGTGTTATATAAGTTTTTTATAATATGTATAATATATAACATATCTTTTAATAATCTTTACACCCATTGTGGGGCTCGAACTCATGACTGCAAGATCAAGAGTTACAGTGTCCTCCAAATGAGCCAGCCAGGAGTCTCTAAGTTTTTTATATATTTTGGATACTAACCTTTTATTGGATGTGTCACTTGTAAATATCTTCTCCCATTCAGTAGGTTGCCTTTTAGTTTTGTTGGTTGATTATTTCCTTTGCTGTGCAGAAGCTTTTTATTTTGTTATTGTCCCAGTAGTGTGTTTTTGCCTTTTTTTTTTTTTTCCTTGCCTCAGGAGACACATCTAGAAAAATGTTTCCATGGCCAGTGTCTGAGAAATGACTGCCTGTGCTCTCTTCTATGATTTCTATGGTTTCATACCTCACATTTAGATCTTTAATCCATTTCAAGTTTATTTTTATGTATGGTATGAGACAGTGATCTAGTTTCATTCTTTTGCATGTAGCTGTCCAGTTTTCCCAACATCATTTGTTAGAGACTGTATTTTTCCCATTGCCTATTACTGTCTCCTTTGTTGAAGATGAATTTACCATAACTGTGGGTTTATTTCTGGGCTCTCTATTGTGTTCTGTTGATCTATGTGTCTGTTTTTTTTTTTTTTTTTTTTTTGCCTGTACCATACTGTTTTGATTACTACAGCTTGGTAGTATGTGTTGAAATTTAGGATTGTGATACCTCCGGTTTTATTGTTTTTCAAGATTGCTTTGGCTAGTTGAAGTCTTTTGTGGTTCGATACAAATCTTAGGATTGTTTGTTTTAGTTCTGTGAAAAATGCTGTTGGTATTTTGACAGGGGTTGCATTAAATGTGTAGACTGCTTTGGGTAGTGTAGTCATTTTAACAACATTGCTCTCCTAGGGCGCCTGGGTGGCTTAGTCAGTTGAGCATCTGACTCTTGATGGCAGCACAGGTCATGATCCTGGGGTCACGGGATTGAGCCCTATGTTGGACTCTGCACTGAGTCTGGAGCCTGCTTAGGATTCTCTCTAAAAACAAAAAACAACAAAAAACCGTATTCTCCCAACCCATGATCATGAAATATCTTTCCATTTGGTTTTGTTATATTAAATTTCTTTCATTGGTGTTTTATAGTTTTCAGACTATAGCTCTTTCATGTTCTTGGTTAAGTGCATTCCTAGATATTTTTAAATTCTTGTTGAAATTGTAAATGAGATTGTTAATTTCACTTTCTGCTACTTCATTATTAGTGTATAGAATTTCAATGAATTTCTGTATATTTGTATCCTGCAATTTTGCTGAATTCATTTATAAGTTCTGGTAGTTTTTTGGTGGAGTCTTTAGGGTTTTCTATATATAGTATCACATCATCTGCAAATAGTGAAAGTTTTACTTCTTTATAAATTTGGATGCCTCTTATTTCTTTTTATTGTCTGATTGCTGTTGCTAGGACTTCCACTACTATGTTGAATAAAAGTGGTAAGAGTTGATATCCTTGTCTTGTTCCTGATCTGAGAAGAAAAGCTCTGTTTTTCACCACTATGATGTTGGCTGTGGGTTTTTCATATATGGCCTTTATTATGTTGAGGGGTATTCCCTCTAAACCTACTTTGTTGAGGACTTTTGTCAAGAAAGGGGGTCATACTTTGTTAAATGTTTTTTCTACATATAGTGAAAGAATAAAAACCATATGATCACTTCTCGTTGATGTATCATGTTGATTGATTTCTGAATATCGAACTACCCTTGCATCCCAGGAGTAAATCCCATTTGATTGTGATGTGTGTTTTTTGTTTTTTTTGATGTATTGTTGGATTTGGTTTGCTAATACTTCATTGAGGATTTTTGCATCTGTGTTCACCAGAGAGATTGGCCTATAGTGTTCTCTCTCTCTCTCTCTCTTTTTTTTTTTTTTTTTTTTGTAGTGTCTTTATCTGGTTTTGGTATTGGGGTAATGCTGACTTCATAGAATGAACTTGGAAGCTTTCCTTACTCTTTTATTTTTTGGAATAGTTTGGGAATAGGGATTATCATTTCTTGAAATGTTTGGTAGAATTCATTCTATGAAGCCATCTGGTCTTGGACTTTTGCTTTGGGAAATTTTTTGATTACTGATTCAATTTCCTTGCTGATAATTGGTCTGTTCAAATTTTTTGTTTCTTCTTGATTCAGTTTTGGAAGGTTACATGTTTCTAGGAATTTATCCATTTCTTCTGTCCAATATGTTAGCACTAATTTTTCACAATAATTTCTTACAATCCTTTGTAATTTTGTGATGTTATTTCTCCTCTTTCTGATTTTGAGTTATCTTTTTTTTTTTTTTTAGTCTTGCTAAAGATTGATCCTTAATTTTTTTTTAATGTTTGTTTTTGAGAGAGACAAAGCATAAGTAGGGGAAGGGGCAGAGAGAGAGGGGGAGACACAGAATCCAAAGCAGGCTCCAGGCTCTGAGCTGTCAGCACAGAGCCTGATGTGGGGCTTGAACCCACCAACCATGGGATCATGACCTGAGCTGAAGTCAGACGCTTAACTGACTGAGCCACCCAGGTGCCCCAAGATTGATCTTTTAAAAGGACTAGCTCCTGGTTTCTTTGATATTTTTTGCTATTATTCTTAATACTCAAATATATTTTTTCTGCAGTTTTGTATTTTAATATAGTATCTTGGTTTTGTTTCAGAATACAATGTTATTCTCCAAAGATTAGGTTTTATTTAACTTACTCTCTGAACTTTTTTTCAAGTTGCTTTTTTTTTTACCCCCTCTTTGGTTTTTAGACTCTTTCATGTTTTAGAGGTTTTACTCAGATGTCTTGTCGCCCTTAGCTATTGGCATTTAAGAATGAGGAACTTGAAAGCTGACTGGAAATTGAGAAAGTAGGGGAGCCTTGTTAACTGCCATTTTTACTAAGATTCATCTGGCTTAGCTTCTTGTTGGGAGCTGCTGGTGTCCTCTTGGAATATGTTATCCTTTAGGGACTGTCACCAGCTTAGTCTCCTCCCAGTGGGTGGAGCCTGGCTTGTCAGCATTAGGAATGCTGATTAAGAAAGAGCTGGAAGTCATGCTGTTCACTGTACATAGGCTGCTACTTTTTGAAACCGTCCTCCGACGGTCTTCCATCCTCTAGTCTGTAGAGCATTTCTTTTAGCCTTAGGGGATTTATTTAACCAGTTGCCTATTGATGGACATGGACTTCTTAATACCTTTTTCACTACTGTAAATAAAGCAATCCTTATGAATGTGCTTATGAAATAATCTTCTGTATTTCTATAGCATAGATTCCTAGAAGTAGAATTGCCCTGGGAAAGGAAATGGTGTATGTGTAATTTTTTAACATATTTTTTAAATTGTAAAATATGCATAAGATATAATTTACCATCTTAAAAATGTTTGTGGTATTAAATACATAAATAATATGTGCTACCATCACCATCATCCATCGTGAGAACTTTTCTTATAAAACTGAAACTCTGTACCCAATAAATCCCCATTCTCCTCTCCCCCAAGCCCTTGGCCATTACCATTCCGTTTTCTTTCTCTTTTGACTACTGTGCTCAAAGTACTTCATAAAAGTGGAATCATACAGTATTTGTCTTTCTGTGACTGGCTTATTTCCCTTAGCATAATGTCCTCATGGTTCATTCATGTAGCATATTGCAAAAACGTCTTTCTTTTTAAAGATTGAAAAATACTCCATTGTACCTATATACCACATTTTGCTTAACTGTTCATCTCCTGGTGGACACTTGTATAGCTTCCATGTTTTAGCTATTATGAGTAATGCAGCTCTGAACACAGATGTACAAATACCTCTTTGAGACCCCCACTTTCAGTTCTTTTGGGTGTATACCCAGAAGTGGAATTGCCAGATTATAGGGTAGTTCTGGTTTTAATTTTTTGAGGAATTGCTAATCTGTTTTACACAGTGGCTGTACCATTTTACATTCCTGCCAACAGTGCACAGGATTCTAATTTCTCCACATCCTTGACAACACTTGTTTTCTGTTTGTTTGGTTTTTTTTTCCCCATAGTAGTCGTCTTATTGGGTGTGAGATGGTAGCTCATTGTAGTTTTGATTTGCCTTTTCCTAATGATCAGTAATGGGAAACAACTTTTCATGTCCTTATTGGCCATGTGTATATTTGTAGAAATGTCTATTCAAGTACTTTGTTTTTGAACTGGATTTTGTTTGAGTTTTAGGAGTTCTCTGTGTATTTTGGTTATTAATCCCTTATCAGATATGATTTGCAAATATTTTCTCTGATCTTGTGGTTTGTGTTTTAACTCTGCTAGTGGCTTTTGATGCACAGAATTTAAAAATTCTTATAATGTCCACTTTGTCTATTTTTTCTTTTGTTACCCATGCCTTTGTTCTATCCAAGAAATCATTGCCAAAACCAATGTCATGAAGCATTTGCCCTGTGTTTTCTTCTAAGACTTTCATTGTTTTATGTTTTGCATTTAGATCTTTGATCCAGTTTGAATTAGTTTTTAAATATGATGTTAGGTAAAAGTTCAACTTTGTTCTTTTCCATGTGGATTTTCAGTTTTACCAGCACCATTTGTTGACAAGACTGTTGAATCATGTCGTCAGTCTTGTAAAGAATCATTGACCATATACACAAGGGTTTATTTGGCTTCTCTGTTCTATTCCATTGTTCTGTATGTCCGTCTTTATGCTAGTACCACAGTGTTTGACGTTAGCTTTGTTATAAGTTTTGAAATCCAGAAGCGTAAGTCCTCTAGCATTGCCTCCTTTTTGAAGATTGTTTTGGCTATTTAGAATTCCTTGAAATTTCATTTTTTTAAATACTGAAATATTTAAAGTATTCTCTTTTCTGTAGATTCTGTAGTTATTTTGGGGGGATTAGGGTTACCATGGAGATTACATTTATCATCCTAAAGTTATAACACTAATTTGAGTTTATACTAGTTTAACTTAAATAACACACACACACACACACACACACACACACACACACACACACACACACCTTGCTCCTTTATGCTCTGTTCCCACCCCTTTTGGCTACTGATGTCACAGAATTACATCTTTGTACACTCTGTACCCAAAACAAAAATAATTCTTTTAAATGTGTTAGTCCCTTAAATTATGTAGAAAATAAGATTTGGAGTTAGAAGACAAAATTATATTTTTAATCCAATATTTTTTTCTTTAAATGCGTTACTCTTAAATCATGTAGAAAACAAGAACAGCTATAAACCATTTTTTTTTTTATTTAAAAATTTTTTTTCAACGTTTATTTTTGGGACAGAGAGAGACAGCATGAACGGGGGAGGGGCAGAGAGAGAGGGAGACACAGAATCGGAAACAGGCTCCAGGCTCTGAGCCATCAGCCCAGAGCCTGACGCGGGCTCGAACTCCCGGACTGCGAGATCGTGACCTGGCTGAAGTCGGACGCTTAACCGACTGCACCACCCAGGCGCCCCTATAAACCATTGCTAAAATAACACTAGCTTTTGTAATTGTGCATGTGTTTGCCTTTATCAAATATAAATGTTTATTTCTCCACATAGCTTTGAGTTACTGTCTAGGGTGCTTTTATTTTACCTTGTAAGACTCTGTTGAGCATTTCTTGAAAGGCAGGTCTAGTGGTAATGAACTGCCTCGGCTTTTATTTTTCTGGGATGTCTTAATTTCTCTCTTACTTTTGAAAAGCAGTTTTGCCAGATACAGGATAGTTTTTCTTTCAGCACTTTGAATATATTTGCATACTGCTCTCTGTCCTCCAAAGTTTCTGATGGGAAATCTACCAGTCTTCCTACCCTGGATCCCTTGTATGTGATGATTTAGCTTCTTTCCTGCTATCGAGATTTTCTGTTTTGAAAGTTGGATTGTGTAGCATATCTCTTTGAGTTCCCCTTAGAGTTCATTGACCTTCTTGGATGTTTATATTCATGTTTTTTCCCTCAAATTTGGGAAGTATTCAGCTATTATTTCTCCAATTGCTCAACCCTCGTTCTCTCACTTCTAAGACTTTCATGATGCATGTTGATCTGTTGGTGTCCTACAGGTCTCTTAAGCTATGTTTGGTTTTCAGTCTTTTTTCTTTCTGTTCCCCAGACTCAGTAATTTCTGTGTCCTATCTTTCAAGTTTTCTTAGTGTTCTGCCTAATACAAATCAGCTTTTGAATCTCTCAAGTGAATTTTTTGTTATTAGTACTTTTCAGTTCAAGAATTTCGTCTTTCTTTTTAGGTTTTTTTTTGGTCTTTATTCATATTTTCATTTCATTTATGCATTTTGTCTTCCACCATCTCTTCCTTTAGGTCTTTGAATATCTTTTTGATGCCTTTGTCTAGTATATTTGCCATCAGATCTTCAGGGACCGTTTCTATTGATTTGTTTTTCCCTTTGGGCTCTACTTTTCTGTTTCTTTGTATGTCCTGTAACTTTTTTAATTATTGAAAACTGGACATTTGAATCTAACGTACTAACTCTAGATAGCAAATTCTCCTCCTTCCTCGAGTTTTCTAATATGTTGTTATTTTTCTTGGATTATTGTAGGCTGTGCTGAGGTCAGCCTGAGCTGTAAACTTAAGGTCTTCTCAGGTCTTCTTTTGGTGGTCGTGAGCAGTCATGTTTTAATTTTCTCCATAAATGCTGTTGTTTTTCAGTGCCCTAGTGTTTAGTGTCTGGCTCTTACGTGGGGGCGGGGGTAGTGGGGGGAAGAATGGAGAAATGAAGGCGGGTGCGGGGCGGGGGGGGGGTGGTGGGGGGGGACAAAAATGAATGCTGGTCCTTTAAATCTCCTGGAAGTTCAGTCTGCTGGAGGGGCTTAAAGCAGTGAGAGATGGGGGCGCCTGGGTGGCGCAGTCGGTTAAGCGTCCGACTTCAGCCAGGTCACGATCTCGCGGTCCGTGAGTTCGAGCCCCGCGTCAGGCTCTGGGCTGATGGCTCAGAGCCTGGAGCCTGTTTCCGATTCTGTGTCTCCCTCTCTCTCTGCCCCTCCCCCGTTCATGCTCTGTCTCTCTCTGTCCCAAAAATAAATAAAACGTTGAAAAAAAAAATTAAAAAAAAAAAAAAAAGCAGTGAGAGATGGTGCATGCAACAAGTGTGTCTGCTTGCTTCCTTGTCTGCATCTCTGATCAGAAGCAGCAGTGATCAGAGCTCAGCTCTCCAATATTTGGAGTACGGGGATCTTTTTGTTCACCCTGGTTCCTGTAAGCCATTCCAGGAATGCATGCACTGGGGGAATTTCGGGGTGGAGATGGGTAGCTGCTGCCTTGCTAAGAGCTTAAATTGACATAAATTAACTACAGTTCCCTTCCAAGCTTTCCCTGGTGGTTGTAAGCCTTCAGAAGATCCTAGAGTTCCAAAACCGTTACATCACGCAGATTCTGCCAGTACAGTTGTTATCTAGGTGGGGAGACAGATTGCTGGTGTTTCCATACTCTAGTCATTTTAGTAGAATCTTCCCCCAAGTGTATGTGTATTTTGAAATTTACTTGATATTGACAAGTGGTGCTTATATCCTGTCCATGACAGTATTAGGCATGTTTCATCTTTTTTTTTTTTTAATTGAATTATAGTTGACATGCAATGTTGCATTAGTTTCAGGTGTATAATCTTTTATTTAATCTTGTAGGCAAAAAATTGTTTTATTTGCATTTATTAGTAAGAAAGAAATTTATATTTTGTGAATTGCTACTTATTTTGACAAATGGCTTAAATTTGGTTGTAGTGCTCTATATTTTGAAGCTTAGTAAAATATGAAAGAGGAAACAAAGGAATTGTAATTATGGTCACTCCAGGATTTTTATCTGTAATTTGATTTTTTTCCTATTCAGGATGTTTTGCACAAGTTTTAAATGTTAATGTTTCAGCCTTATGATATTTTTATTGTAATGACCACATTTTAATTTTATATCTAGTTATATAATGTTTGCGTTAACCATTTGCAAAATATTTCATACCTTTAAGAGCATTCTGTCAAATATGATATAACAGCTCATGAGGTTGGTTATTTTGCAGATAAGGAAACTGAGGCTTTGAGAGATTAAGAAACTTGCCCAAATGTTTAGTGCACTTTTCAATAATAATAAAAAGGATAAGGAGTCTGAAGGTCAAGTTCTGGCCCTGCAACTGATTCACTTAGTTCTTACATCGTTCTTATTACTTGTAAAGTGATTTTTTTTTTTTTTGTATTAGCAGATAGTATACGAAAGGTAATTCTATCACTCAATAGTAATATTATTATTTTTAAATCTAGAAATGAATACTGAAGCAGAACAGGAGCTTCTCCATCATGCCAGAAATGGCAATGCTAAAGAAGTTCGACAGTTATTAGAAACCATGGAAAGAAATCAAGTAATTGCTGACATTAATTGCAAAGGTAAGCTTTGAGTGAGTTTTTTTAGCTTTTTCTTGAGTATGCACAACTCTGTCATTTATTTAGCACTAATCTTTTTGGTCTTGCTAGAAATAAATTCCCAGATCTTTTTCTAGAAAGAGTCTTCATAAGAGTAGGTAAAAGAGTAGTTTTACCTAGTAGTACCTCATAGTTCTAAGTCCGAGACATTGAGATCTAGTCTTAAGCTTTAGGGTCTCTGACAATTTTATCAGCTACAAGAGTGACCCTGAGCCTACAAGATGCACGCTATGATAGGGTGTTATGGTTAAATCAACCAGTTTGAGTGTTCAGTGTATGCCCAGAGTCCTGTGAAGTACCTTGCAGGTGGTGTTAGGCAGGATCCCTGGCCTCATTGAGACTAGTGTAGAGGATTAATAGACTACACTTCAAAATATGTACCAGAATATGGAACCCCAGGGTGTCATGGGATCCCATAGGAGAGACCTGTAACTGGACCTAGAAGGATTAGCTTCTTAGAGGAAATGATTCTAAAGTGATCTATAAAGAGTGTGTAGAACTTAACCAGGTGAAAATAGAGAAGAAAAGTGTTCAAGGGAGAAGATACAACATGTGCCAAGGTCCTGAGGTGAGAGGCAGTCCAGGTGGCAAGGGCCTGCAGGCAGGAAGGGTGAGGGAAGGTAAATAGCAGCCAAATCCTAATGCACCTGTGGCAAGGTTGTATGTGTTATGCTCAGGTGTGCAGAGAAAATTTATCTTCTAAAATGGCTCTGATATTTCAACAAGCACCTTCTCCTTCTTGGAGTATGGAGGACTAAATAAATATTAATCTTTTGGTTTCTCGATCTTGTAGCTTTTTGATAAATGATTGGTCTTCCAGAACCTCTCAACTCTCTTTGCCCTGTCTCCCCCAAGCTGGTGTTTAAAAATAAAGATGAGCCTTGTTGTGTGTGTCTATAGCCTTTGATTCCTCAGTGACCCTTGTCTTCCCAGTGCTCCTGAAGCATTTGTAGCTGACCCTTGGGACAAACTCAAACTCGTGTCTCTCTGTGTGTCATACAAGTGGTGCTCCGTGACTGTTACTTTGTGGCCACCTTGCAGGTGGGTGCTGGGATAGGTGGTTGCTAGGATATCTTTCTATGTCATCCCAGATGCCACTTGCCTGTTCTTGGTGTATCCTTGATTTATCTCGCTTTCTGGGCTCATGAACAGGAGCACCATGTCTCTTCATTTGTGCCTTTCTCACAGTCCTCTGTCCCCGATGCATATTTTATTCTGCTGGGTCACATTCTTCTGTCCTAGAGCAACAAACCTTATGTCTTCACCCATGTTGGGGAAGGATTATTATATTTGCAGTGGAGAGAAAACTATGATCTGAGTTGTCAGAAAATAGTTGTTTTCGGTATGCTAAAGGAATTGTAAAAATCCTCCTGGTCCTTTAGCAAAGACTAGTTCTTAATCTTTATCTTGGGATTCTATTTTGAATGCCAGAAACATTCCTGGCATTTGATAATCCTAATGACCCTTTATCTACCCTTTCCATCCTTACCTATATATCCAGGCTACTTGGTGGAAAGTCATCTAATGGGAAATGTAAAACTGTGAAATAGATGTGAATGCTTCTTCAAAATTTCATCATTATTCCTGTCAGTCAGACTTTGTCTTAAGGGCAGTTTAAAGGATTTATGTAGAAGATGACCTACCAGGTGATGTGCAGTTCACCAGTAGAAGTGAATGGGGGCCAGGGGACTCGATGTGAGTAGTGTTTCCCCGTGGGGATAGCCTTGCACCAGGCATTTCTAGGATTTCTTTGCTATCTGATTTGTTTTTCCAAACCCTGAGACATTGAGAAAGTGGTAAAATGTACTATAATTCTTTAAGAATTAAAGCTTAACAATCAACATAGAGATGTTATTGGTTGGAAGGAATTACTGGTGTCAAGTTGAAAGTGACAGAAGGAAACAATGGCCTGCAGCTGAAGGTTAAGGCCAATATTTCTAGGATAGGGGGACAAAGGATCTAATCTGTTTTCCTTATAGCTGTTGTGTGTTTACAGTCCTGTCTATTGCTAATGGTGAGACTTTCTTGCAAAAATTAATGTTTATATGCACAGTATACTTTATGTAAATTCTGAGTGGTGTTATTGCTGGGTGAACTGGGGAGCCCCTGGCTCTGGGATCTCAACACAGCCCATCCCAAAAGGTGTCACGGAATTCAAGGACAGATATGTAACACAGCAGATGAGCTACAAAAGCGGGAAAGTTTATTAAAGCAAAAAAGATAGTCTGGAGATGTGAGAGTGGTGAGCTAGAGGGTGGGAGGGCCGGGAGGGAGGTGCCTACCCTGGGGGCTGGGTTTCTATCTGTCATTGACAGTTGTTAACTAGGAGGTGGAACATTCAGTACTCAGGCGAGGATTCTAATAAGCAGTGTTTTGCGCCTTTTCTTCCGTATTTGGTCTTAGGTTTCTGGTCAGGGCTCCTGCCTCCTTGGTTCTGTGTGGTTTGACCCAGCGTCTTGTGGAGTGCTGCCAGAACAGGCCTCTGACTTTCCTGATAGCCGCCCATGACTTCTCTCAGCTGGCCTACAGGTATCCTGTTAGAACCTAGCTAACTGCCTACTCTAACAGTGTTCTAAGAAATAAGTTCTGGAAGCAAAGTTGTAACCGAGGCCCGAGGGTGCCAGAGCCCGTGGTTCGGGGGGGTTCAGGCGCTCACTTCTGACAAAATCCAAAGAGGGAGACGAGTGGTGGTAAAACAAGAAAGGGATTTGTTTCCAGGAGGCCAACACCAGGAGACAGGCTAGTGTCCCAAAGGCTATCTCCAAAGTGCTGAAAATACTTCTAGGTTTGAATGAGGAAAACGTGGAACAAAGGGTGGTGGGTGCGTGCCGGTGGGCAGTAAAGAATAAAGGTCAGGTGGGATTGTCTTGGGATCAGTCCTGCATTGCATGGGCATGTCTGGGCAGTCCCCCTTGCTCGAGGGGCTGGTTTTGGTACCCATTCCAGGATGTTTTGCCTGCTGGGTCTTCTGCCTGAGTTACAAGATAAGCTGATGAGAAGAACGTAATCAGTTAAGTGCAAAATGAGGTCAAAACAGGGTCTTTCGAAATAAAAACATGTGTTGTCCATGTCTACACGTGATTCTGTAGTGGTGTCCTGTTGCTTTGCTGGAAATTCTGAATGTGAAGTTATGTGAATGTTACCATAGTATCTGCTGGTGTTTCCCAGTGTTTCAGTATTCTATGTAGGGTACAGTCCTTTGTAAATACTCCTCAATTTGACATTTCTTATTTGTTGAACAAAATTTTTTGGATATCCGTGGTAAGTAGTAAAAAGATATTCTTGGGACACCTAGATGGCTCAGTCGGTTAAACCTCCGACATCAGCTCAGGTCATGATCTCACGGTTCGTGGGTTCGAGCCCCACGTTGGTTCTGGAGCCTGCTTCGGATTCTGTGTCTCCCTCTCTCTTTTCCTCCCCTGCTTGCAGTCTGTGTCTCTCTCTCTCTCAAAAATGAAGATTAAAAAAATTAAAAAAAAAAAAAGATACTCTTTACTGCTAACTTTACTACTACTCTTTACTACTTTTTACTAATAAAGAATGAAGTATTTTAAGAATCATGTAGGATTTTGGAAATTCTGATTTCTTGGAAACCTCAGATGTGAGGAGACCAGTTCAGTTCATGTTAGCTGTTAGGGGTTCGCTGGGGGTGAAAGCAATGTGAATGGCAACACACAGATATAATTAACATTTAGGGGATGGAATCGGTAGGGCACCCTGAATGTGGGTGTGAAAAGGAGAAAGGGGGCAAGAGTGTTGCTTGTTTATGACCTGAGAAACAAGGTGAATAATGGCAATTCATTGTGAAAACACACGTGGGAAGGGGTAGAGATAGTTTTAGTGACTGTGTAAAGTCGACTCTTGAAGAATGCAGGGTGAAAGGGCACCGACCCCCTGCACAGTAAAAAAAAAAAAAAAAAAAAAAAATCCATGTAGAACTTTTGACTTC
This sequence comes from Lynx rufus, assembly GCF_022079265.1. NCBI lineage: Eukaryota > Metazoa > Chordata > Mammalia > Carnivora > Felidae > Lynx > Lynx rufus. Next base: position 16,853,886 of record NW_025814837.1, read on the forward strand.
CACCCCCCCCCCCATCTTAACTGCTAATAGCCTGCTGTTGACCAGGAAGAAGCCCTGCTGGTAACTCGGTTTACACATATGTTGTGTGTATGATGTGCTATATTTTTATAAAAAAGTAAGCTGGATAAAAAATGTTAAAATCATGAGGAAAATACATTTAAAGTGTTTCGTCAACTAAACTCCATATGTGCGTGGACCCACACAGTTCAAAGCCAGTGTTGTCAAGGGTCAACTGTGTACATATAACAGAGTAAGTTCAGCTTTGTGCTTTTTTTTTTTTTTTAATTTCTTTAAATGTTTATTTTTGAGAAAGACACAGAGCATGAGTGGGAGAGGGGCAGAGGGAAAGGGACGTAGAATCCGAAGCAGGCTCTAGGCTCCAAGCTGTCAGCATAGAGCCCGACATGGGGTTTGAACCAATGAAGTGCGAGATCATGACTGAGCTAAAGTTGGATGCTTAACCGACTGAGCCACCCAGGCACCCCTCAGTTTTATGCCTTTTGAGCACAAAGTATTTTGCATCATCCAAATGGAGGTGTCTCGTAAAGAGATGGAATATGGATTTTGAAGTCCGTACCACAGAAAAAATGAAAGCAACGGAAGAGGGCCAGGAGATGCCATTATTGGAGATACCAATAATGAAGGACTAATTGGACAGTGGAGCTTCCAAAGGATCCTTAAAGAAGTGTCGGGGCAACGAGAAACCCTACAGAGTGCAGGGCTGTGGCAGCCGGGAAGGCCTGTGGGCCATACTATCCAATGCTATATGCAGTGACCCAGTGTTGTGATAGCTAAAAAGTTTCCCTGTCACTTGGTGATAGCATTTGTGGATCAAAACTGGAGGACCATTTGAATGACAAGGTGGGAGATGACCCTAGTCTGCCAAGGGTAGTGGGGGCTGACAGGAGTAAATGGGGTAGAAAAAGTAAGTGAAGGCAGAGCAGGGAAGGAAGAGTGAGGAGCACGGTAGCTGGTAGGGAGGATGCCATCAGAGGGCTTTTGTTGCTCTTGATTGTAAGAAGAGACCCAAGTGTTTACTTCCTCCTTACTCATAAGTGAGGAGGGAGAGGCAGAAGATAAAGGAGAAAAGTGCCTCAGAAGCAGAAAGGGGTGGAGTGCAGGGAACAAGGTCTGGGTTAGTCTAGGCCTACGGAGGGAAGGATGGAAGAACGCCTTTAGATGGGGGGTACGGTGGTACATTTGGCTCCAGGAAGCCCAGGGAATTCCATGAAAACTTTACCCCTCATTGTGAAGCTAAGAGACGGAGGCCCTTTGCTAAGGGGAGGTATTTGGGGAAGAGGCTTGAGAAGAGTCATGACTTGAAGTCGCTGCTGTGGACTGTAGGAGAGCCCCTCGAAGAGGGTATTCTAAAAAGGATTTCCAGGCAGTGTCTAGAGGCTCATGGAAGTAGGAGATCCGGAGTTTAAGGTGCTGGGAATCTACAGGGTTCTGTTAGTTTTGTTCTCCCACTGTTTAGCAACCTGGTGTGATTCTAGGAAAATCAAGCCAGTGTACTGATCAGGCTTTGGGGTTTTTTGTAGGCTACTGCGACAAGATTATTGAGGGGACTGGCAAAGAAGTTAAAGTAAGGGGTCAAAATGCTGGATTTGTTAAAGGAAGTAAAGATGGAGGTGTTTACATACATGAGAAGTGATCACAGGATGAAGGGCTGATTCAGCTGAATAAGTCTGGGAGTACACCTGTGGGAATAAGCTGGAAAGTGGGAGTTGATTAGCTCAGAAGTGACAATGATACCCAGGCTCTGACCCTGACCCTGGGGTTAACATCAAGCAGAGGCAAAGTTTGTGGGGAAATGAGGGAGCTGAGAAACAGAGGAGCCGGCATACTGAACAACTAGTAGACACCCCTAGGGCAGTGGCAGGGTTTGCATGGGGAGAAAGACTGTCCCCCAGAGTTACTTGGTGAGGGGCGAGCCAGTGGGAGGCTGGTAGATGACAGCAGAGAAGGTTTTCAGGCTTAATGGTAGAAGTCTCACAAGAGGAGTTGTAACATGAGTGGAGTCCTTGACTACAGACAGCGTTGGCTTCTGTCGTGGGAGGACCAGTGAGTGTGTGGGAATTGGGGGAGGGGAGACTCCACCTGAGGGGTAAAGGAGAGTCCTTGTCATCAGGAAAAGGACATCAGGTTTCACTTAAGGACAGAAGGTAAACATTCCACAAAACAGTCCATGGCTGTAGGATTCATTGACCGAAATTACAGGTTCCAGAGGGTACACGTTTTAGGGGACATCATCGTAGGAGTTTGGGTAAGTGGCACACAAACACAGGACACTGTTGGTGGCAGCAGTCCCTCAGGGAGCTGTCCGAGGCTTGTTCCGGGTACACTGAGGCTGGTGCCTCGGGTTTCTATTGGCTCAAAACCTGAAATCCAGGAAGCAAGGGCAGCCATTAAACCTTCAGCCTCCAGAGGAGTGCCCCACAGGCGACAGCATACTCCTGGGCTTTGGTTAGACCCTCCCGAGTGCTGGGCTTTGGAATTTGATAGGCTATATTCCCTTAAGCCTGAGTGGAAATTTTGGTAACCTTTTGGAGCTATTGCTGCTCTCAGCTACAGTGCCCCCCGCCTTTTCTTCCTGAATTGAATTGTATTGTTTTTGTCACACTCCCTTCTTCTGTACCTCTCCTCAGCAGGGATCCGACATTTCATTGCTCTTAATTTTGGTTCTTGTTATCTAGTAGAACTCTACCACTCTGATAACCCATATCCTCATTACTTGAGATTTTATCTGGAGTCAGGACTCCATTTTATGTCACTATCTGCAGAGCTAACAATTTTCCAAATGCTACAGAAAAGATTCTTTATCAATTCCATATTTCCATTCACCCTCCTGACATGGCACAGGTTTTCAAAGAGAGGTGCTTTTCATGAAATGCTGTGCCAAGAGAAGCACATCTTTGTTAAATGATGGTAAGATGGTTAGAGACTCAGAACCTTGGAGCCAACTACAGATTATCTACTTTGAATGTCACCCCCATCGTGTCTCTCCCCACCCTTTTAAGAATGAGGACATTGAGTTAGTGAGTTAAGAAGGTGGCACCAGAATCTGGGGCTTGTGGGTTCTAATCTATTACACTTGTTATGCTTCTGACTATGTCCTGTCTCTTGTCTCTCATTTATCAGCAGTGCAATATGAAGGGGAGACTGGCCAATGTATGGAAGTACCTTGGTAAAGAGAAATTTTAGTATAAAATTACCTAAATAACATCTAAAAATGCCTTATATTTTTCCACTTTTAGGAAGAAGTAAGTCTAATTTGGGGTGGACACCTCTTCATCTGGCATGCTATTTTGGACATAGACAAGTGGTCCAGGATCTGTTAAAGGTATGTATATGGCTCTAATTTTTTTTTTTTTTTTTGAGAGTGAGCACATGCACAAGTGGGGGAGGAGCAGAGGAAGAGGGGGAGAGAGAATCCTAAGCAGGCTTCGTGCTCACTGCAGAGCCTGATGCACGGCTCCATCCCACAATCTGAGATCATGACCTGAGCTGAAATTGAGAGTCGGACACTTAACCAACTTAGCCACCCAGGTGCCCCTATGGCTCTAATTTTTAAATGAATAAAATAAATATTGCTGTTACAGAAATTATGAAAGTCTTAGAAAAGCCAACTAACCATAGTGGCTTATTTAAAACAATAGCTCATCACTAACACACTTAATTGTTCTTTGCTAAGTACATGAATTAGGTTAGCCTGATGATTAAAATTCTGTTTTCTTAGTCATTTGATTTTTCTGTTACTGATTTTTTAAAATTGCAAAAATGGTTGCACGAATTTGAAGACACTATTATTGTTTTTTAATGTAACAGTTAAAAAATAACCAAAGCACAGCTTAAATGATTAAAAAATGTCAGAATCTCTTAATGAGCACCATATGATTGAAGACCTCACAATTTTCAATTCTGATTTTTTTCACATATTGGTATTTCTGAAATTGTGTCTTCAAATTTGTAAACTGTACATTTAAATAGTGGTATCTTTTTCTTCCTGAGAACTTACTAAATTGGTGGAGAAAATGTGGTATTTTCTTTAATATTTATTTATTTTGAGAGAGCATGCATGCATGAGCAGGAGAGGGGAAGAGAGAGAGGGAGAGAGAGGATCCCAAGCTGGCTCCATGCACGGAGCCTGACGAGGGGCTCGATCTCATAAATGTGAGATCACGACATGAGCCGAAATCAAGAGACAGATGCCTAACCCACTGAGCCACCCAGGTGCCCCCAAAATGTCGTGTTTCATTCAGACAGTTCTTTTTTAATATTTGGGTTTCTAAAGTAGAGTGAAAGTCTATAGATTTTTAAAGAAAAGTAAACTTTTTACTCTTCTACCTATCATGTAGACTTTTACCTTTCAGGAAGCTTTATTGTTTTACTGTGAATTAAATTGAATTTTAGTGGTGACAACCAATCAATATTAACAATTTTAATTTTGAAGTATTTAATATATTTTTGGGGCTACTGGCTGGCTCAGCATGCAACTCTTGATGTCAAGTTTATAAGTTTGTCCACGTTGGGTGTAGAGATTACTTAAAAATCTTTGAAAAAGAAATATTTAATATTTCTTGACACGTGGAAGATGTCTAACATTTTCATGTTTGTTCAGGCTGGTGCAGAAGTGAATGTATTGAATGACATGGGAGACACGCCGCTTCATCGAGCTGCCTTTACAGGACGAAAGGTGAGAACATTCCATGTTCAGTGTTTGCAAGTGGAATATTTGGAGGGGCAGTCGCCTGTGTTTTTTATGGCTCTGAATAGCAACTGAGAAAAGCCACAACAAATACGTAAACCAGCACTTTGGGTCACAAGGTCACAAGCTCTTAGAATGAAAAGTGAGGTCAGGTTACTTCCACTCTGGCCTCCTGACAGGGACTCCTTCTGTCCCCACTCGTGTCCTTTGGGATGGGGAACTCCTGATTGTTCCTTTTTAAAAAAAAAAAAACAAAACGCTTCATTGAGGTATAATTTTATGTTGCATGAAACTCACCTACTGTAAGCGCGCATTTCAGTGATCCTTGGTACCTTTACACAGTTGTCCAGCCATCCCCACAGTCCAGTTTTAGAACATTTCCATCAGCTCAGAAAGTTTCCTCATGCCTGTTTGTGTTCATTCCCTGCTGCTCTCCCATGCCTCAGGCCACCGCCGATTGGCTTTCTATCTCTAGGATGTTGGTCTTTTCTAGAAATTTCTTTTCTAGAAATTTCTTATAGATGAAATCATACAAGCTTTGTGTCTGACTTCTTTAATTTAGCATGATATTACTGAAGTTTATCAATGCTGTAGCATTCATGTGTCAGTAATTTCTTCCTTTTTATGGCAGAAGAACATACCATTTTATGGCTATGCCACATTCTTTAATCTTTTAACTGTTTACTGACAGGACTCTTTTCCTATTGTGTTGCCTTGGCACCCTTGTGGAAATGAATTGATCATAAATGTGAGGTTTATTTCTAGACTTTCTATTCTGTTTCTTTGATCTATGTCTTTCATTACATCAGTACTACACCACCTTTATTGCAGTAGGTTTATAATTAAATTTTGATATTTGGTAGTCTGAGTTTTCCAACAGTGACTTACATTATTTTGGCTATTTTCAGTCAAAAGTTTGTTTTTCCATATAAATTTTAGGATCATGTTCTACAAAAACACCTGTTGGAAATTTGAGGTTGTCTTGTCTAGAATCTTAGGCCCATTTGGGAAGAATGGCCACTTTAACAATATTGAGTCTTTAAATCCATGAATGTGAAATGCCTGTCCCTTTATTTAGATCCTTAATTTCTCTTGGCAGTGTTTTGAAATTTTCAATGTACAGATCTTACTCTCCTGTTAAATTGTTTTCTAGGCATTATATTCTTTTTGATGCTATTTTCAATGGAATTTTTCTTTTAATTTCCTTTTCTGATTCCTTGTTGCAACTATATAGAAAGACAAGTTGATTTTTTGTTGTTGATCTGTGTCCTGTGTACTTGCTGAGCTCATTTATTCTAGTAGATTTTTTATAAATTCCAAAGCATTGTCTACACTGGATCTTATCTGCAAATAAAGACAAATGTACTTCTTCCTTTCCAGCTGGATACTTTCCCCCACCACAACCTCTACCCTTTACTTTGCTAGATCCTAGTATACTATTGAATAAATATGTTGAGAGCAGAAATCCTTGTTTTTTGATCCTAGGGGAATAGCATCTAGTCTTTTACCAGTAAGTATGGTGTTTGTAAATTTTTCCTAGCTATTTATTAGGTTGAGGAAGTGTTACTCTATTCCTGGTTCTTGAAAGTTTTTATCATGAATATATGTCAAATGCTATTCCTCTGTCTTTTGAGGTGATCATGTGACTTTTCCATTAGTCTATTATTGTGGCATATTACATTAATTGATTTGGGGATATTAAACATTCCTGTGTAAATCTTCATATTGGACAATAATTGTTCTTGTGTGTTACTGGATTCTGTTTGCTAATACTTTCAGGATTTTTTTGGGTCTGTATTAATGACAGATCCTGCTCTATAGTACTGTTTTCTTGAAATGTGTTTTTTTGGCTTTGGTAGCAGGGTAATACTGGCCTTATAGAAGGGAAATGGAACATGTTCTTTTCTCCTGTTTTCTGAAATAGGTTGTGAAGGATTGGCTTTACTACTTCTTTAAATATTTGATAGAATTCACCAGGTAAGCCATCTGTGCTTGGACTTTCTGTGTGGGAAGATTTTAAATTTTTGAAACAACTTAATTACTTTATGTGGATCTGTTCCAATTTTCTTTTTCTTACTGAATCCGTTTTCGTTATTTTGTCTTTCTGGGTATTTTTCCATTTCACCTAAATTGTCTAATTAGCTGGCATAAAGTTGTTAATAATATTCTCCCATTGTTTTCATATCTGTTGGATTGGTAATGATAGCCCTTATTTCATTTGTTTGCTAACTTGTGTATTTTTCCACTGGTTAATTTGGCTAAAGATTTGTCAATTTTGTTGATCTTTTTTTAAAAAAATTTTTTTAAATATTTATTTTTGAGAGAATGAGGCAGAGCATGAGCAGAGGTGGGTAGAGAGAAAGGGAGACACAGAATCTGAAGCAGGCTCCAGGTTCTGAGCTGTCAGCACAGAGCCTGACGCGGGGCTCGAACCCATGAGCTGTGAGATCATGACCTGAGCCGAAGTCAGATGCTCAACCGACTGAGCCACTGAGGTGTCCCACTTTGTTCTTTTCTAGTACAGGCACTTAAAGCTATAAATTTTCATTTTAGCTGATACAATACATTTTAACATGTTGTGTTTTTGTTTTCGTTTATTTTAAGATACTTTATAATTTTTTTTGTGATTTCTTCTTTGCCCATAGATTTAGAACTATGTCTGCCACATATTTGTAATTTTCCAGATTTCTCCCCATCACTGATTTCTAATTTAATTTCTCTTATAATCATATAACATACTTTGAATTATTTATTGAATATAACATTCTTTTAAAATGTATCAGGAATTGGGGCGCCTGGGTGGCGCAGTTGGTTAAGCGTCCGACTTCAGCCAGGTCACGATCTCGCGGTCCGTGAGTTCGAGCCCCGCGTCGGGCTCTGGGCTGATGGCTCAGAGCCTGGAGCCTGTTTCCGATTCTGTGTCTCCCTCTCTCTCTGCCCCTCCCCCGTTCATGCTCTGTCTCTCTCTGTCCCAAAAATAAATAAATAAAAAACATTGAAAAAAAAAATTTAAAAAAATAAAATGTATCAGGAATTAATCTGTGAGACAACATCTGTCCTGGAGAATGTTCCTTCAGTGCTTGAAAAGAATGTATACTCTTGTTTTGGGGGTGGAGTATTGAATAAATGTCCATTGGGTTAGTCGTTCAAATTTTTACCCTTAACTGATTTTGTGTGTTTATCAAGTATTGAGAGTGTGGTATTGAAGTCTAGCTATAGTTCTGTCAGTTTTTGCTTCATGACTTGGAACTCTGTTAGGTCCATATCCAAAATGGGGTTATATGGAATATATGGCACGTATCTTCCTCACATATTGACTTTATCATTACAAAATGCCTTTGCCTTCAGTAGTATTTCCTGTCCTAAAGTTTATTTTGTTTTATGTTAATACAGCTATTCTAGCTATCTCATGGTTACTGGTTGCATTGTATATCTTTTCCACTCCTTTCAGTTTCTACTTCTCTGTATCTTTGAATATAATGTTTCTTGTAGACAGCATACAACTGTGTGAGTTTTTCTTTAGTAGGCACACTGTTACATTAGTTTCAGGTGTACAACTTAGCGATTCGACAGGCTTATTGTATATTTTGCTCTGTTCACTGCAAGTGTAGCCACCATCTGTCCCATTACATCACAATTACAATATCATTGACCATATTCCTTATCCTCTGCTTTTTATTTCAATGACTTACTCATTCCATAACTGGAGGCCTGTATCTCCCTCTCCCTTTCACCCATTTTACCCACCCCCTTCCCGCCTCCCCTCTGGCAGCCATCAGTACTCTGTGTTTATAATTCTGATGCTGATTTTTGTTCATTCATTTTTTAAGACTCCATTTATGAGTATTTGTCTTTCTCAGTCTGATTTATTTCACTTAGCATAATACCCTCCAGCTCCAACGATGTTGTCTCGGATGGCATGATCACATCCTTTTTATGGCTGTGTACTGTGTGTGTGTGTGTGTGTGTGTGTGTGTGTGTGTGTGTGTGTTACATCTTCCTTATTCATTCTTCTATTGATGGGCACTTAGGCTGCTTCCATGTCTTGACTGTTGTAAATAATGCTGCAGTAAACACAAGGGTGCATCTTTTCAAGTTAGTGTTTTCATTTTCCCTGGGTAAATACCCAATAGTGGAATTATTGGATCATATGGTATTGCCATTTTTAACTTGTTGAGAAATCTCCATAGTGTTTTTCCACAGTGGCTATACCAATTTACATTTCCACCAACAGTGCATGGAGGTTCCTTTTTTCCATATCTTTGTCAACTCTTGTTTCTTGTCTTTTTTATTTTAGCCAATCTGACAGGTATGAGGTGATTATCTCATTGTGGTTTTGATTTGCATTTCCCTGATGATGAGTGATTGAGCATCTTTTTATGTGTCTGTTGGCCACCTGTTCAGTTGTGTGTTTTTATCCAGTCTGGCAATTTCTGCCTTTTGATTTAGTGTTCGGTCTATTCACATTTAATTAATAACAGTTTTGGATTTCCATCTTCAATATTGTATTTGTTTTCTATGTCTCAGGTTTTTGTTCTTTTGTTCTTCCTTTACTGCCTTTTGTGTTACACAGGTATTTAGTGTAAAATTTTAATTTCTCTGGATATTAAACTTTTTGAACGTATTTAAATAGCTTCACACTCTTTATCTGCTAAATTTAACATAGCCAACTGAAAGTCCGTTTCTATAATCAGCATTTTTCTCGTTAAAGGTAACTTGATCCTTTGTCTCACAAGTTTTTATTGAAAATTGGACAGTTTTTAAAAGTTTGGTGTGTTTTTTGTTTGTTTGTTTTTTTAAGTTTGAGAGAGAGCGAGCAGGGGAGGGGCAAAGAGAGAGAGAGGGAGAGAAAGAGAATCCCAAGCAGGCTCTGCATTGTCAGTGTGGAGTCTGACCAGGGCTTGAATACATGAACCATGAGATCATGACCTGAGCTGAAACCAAGAGTCCGATGCTTAACTGACTGAGCCACCCAGGTGCCCCCCAAATTGGACATTTTTTATAATGTGTTTTAGCAGCTCTGAATTCTGACTTGTCTCCCCTCAGGTTATTTTTTTCTTTTTTTATTAACTTGTCTGGTCTTCATTTGTGAAATCTGGAATATGCCTGGCCTGATATCTCTGCTCTTTTTTTAAAAATGTTTTAATGTTTTAGCATTGTTTCCGTTTGGGACTGAATGTGTCCCCCTAAAATTCATATGTTGAAATCCTGTCCCCACAATGTGGTGGTATTAGGAGCTATGGAGGTGGGTGTGGGATAGGAATGGCCTGTGGCTTCAAAGCTAATGATGCCTGATGATCTTGCCTGGCGTTCTAGTTCCTGTTGAGTTGCCTCTCAGTTTGTTGTTTGTCTTAACTGAATATCCAGCACCATGAAATGATTTCGTTTTGTTCATTTTTATACTCATTTTTCAGGATGACTGTCTCTGATCTTCTCATACTTCCATAGCCAAAAATTGCTTTCCCCTTTATCCTGATTTTTTTTTTGATTATTTGAATGATCTGGTAAATTAACTATGGTAGAGGGCTTATTTGATTACTGACCATAGTTTAATATCCCTAAAGGTTATTTTAAAATCCTATACTAGGAGGATTTGTGTGTGTGTATCACAAGTTAATGAGTTTATTATTTGTTTCACATTTTCTATGTGTCAAACGACATAAATCTAATGACTAGCTTTAATTTTTGCATAAATTGCCATGAATGAGCCCTGTAAGTATGTGATTAATAAGCATGTTTTAATTAGTACATTTTACACCATAACAGTCTATTTGTTCATGTGTTGATCCTTGTGAACCAGGTATGGAGTCTTGCTAAAGCTGAGAAAAATGTAACGTTTACAGTAAAAAAATAAAGGTAGTGGGTAAATTGCTATACTCTATGGGATTTCAAAAATGAGCTGCAAATAGTTTAATTTGCCTGATCCATACGTGAACTTGTTGCTCTTGATAGCCCTGCACCACTTGTTTCTTCTGTGTAAGAATGTTGTTTGTTATCTGATTCCCATGGCCCAAGCCTACCCATTCTTGAAAGTGCAGTCAGGTGCTGTCTGCATAAATTCTTTCCTGACTTACTGCAGCTGGAAGAAAGCTATGCTTTTTCCAGATTTTCTAAATATTTACATCACCTTCTTTTATCTTCTACTTGGTAGTTACTGCTGTGTATGTTTTTATTACTAGATTGCATTAATCTTGCTTTCAAGGAGTTAACACATTTCAATTTTTGTATCATTGAACACAGCACATGTCTTTCTGTCCATCTTACCCACATAAGATCAGTTCATTTATCTGTACTTGGTTCTTCTTTACATATATGTCCATTTCTACTGTATTCTTGAACTTCGAACATGAGATTGTGCTAAGTTGGGCCTTTGATTCAAATATTAGCACATATATCATCTCTTATATTAGAAAATTTAGCTGATGCTAAGTGGGTACATCACATAGGAAACTTTAAAATGTATGTGCTTAATATTTGAGTATGATTGAATTTTGCAAAAAGCTTAATTTTCTAATTAAACTTTCATGTGCTCATGAAAGGAATCCAATTATCTTGTTTTCATGTAATCCTTTGCATGAATATAATTTAAAATATGATAGATTCTGTGATTTAATAAATACAAAGAGTTGAAAAGGGATTTCATTTGTTATTAAAGTACTTTACATTCTTGTCTGTTTGAATATATAAAATCTCCCAAAATTTTGTGAGGAACCTTCAGGCTTTTCTTGGTAATTAGTGAACTCCAGTGTTTTTTGTTGTTTTGTTTAATTTTTTTTTTTAATGTTTATTTTTGAGAGAGTGAAAGAGAGTGTGAGCAGGGGAGGGGCAGAGAGAGAGGGAGACACAGAACCTGAAGCAGGCTCCAGGCTCTGAGCTGTCAGCACAGAGCCCGACGTGGGGCTGGAACTCACTCCAGGATCTGTGAGATCATGCTCTGAGGTGAAGTCAGCCACTTAACCAACTGAGCCACCCAGGCGCCCCCTGCTGGTGTTTTATAATAAAAATTAACATACCAGAATTTTAAGATGTATTTAGTATTCCTTTTTTTTTTTTTAATGCAGTTAGAATTCTGAAATTTTTATATCTTTATGATCAGTACAAAATAGGGCTACAATCAATATAGTAAATAATGGGATTGTGGTACTGAATTTTGTGTTGGCTACTATTTTCCAGCAGATCTGAGAATAAATTTAATATACATGCTTCCTGGGGCGCATGGGTGGTTCTGTGGGTTAAGCGCCTGACTTCGGCTCAGGTCATGATCTTGAGGCTCGTGAATTCAAACTCTGTGTTGGGCTCTGTGCTGACAGCTCAGAGCCTGGAGCTGGTTTCAGATTTTGTGTCTTCATCTCTCTGTCTCTCTCTTTCTCAAAAATAAATATCAAAAAAAGGTTTTTTAAAAATATGTGCTTCCTATGTTCTGTGTCTCAGGAACTGTATGTCTGTCACCACCTGGCATATAGAAGATACATATAATCCTGGGGTTTATATAAGCTTATCTGTCTTGTTCTTCAAGATCCCATCTCTGAGTATGTATTAAATGCCTACTGTATATCAGGCATTGCACAGATGACTTGATATGTATCGTCTCATTTAATAGAGAATGACAACTCTGAACTATAGGCATAAACATTGCTATTTCTTTTTTTTTTTTTTAATTTTTTTTTTCAACGTTTTTATTTATTTTTGGGACAGAGACAGAGCATGAACGGGTGTGGGGCAGAGAGAGAGGGAGACACAGAATCGGAAACAGGCTCCAGGCTCCGAGCCATCAGCCCAGAGCCTGACGCGGGGCTCGAACTCACGGACCGCGAGATCGTGACCTGGCTGAAGTCGGACGCTTAACCGACTGCGCCACCCAGGCGCCCCAACATTGCTATTTCTTACAGGTTGGGCTTCCCGGAAAGCCTCCTGAGCTGCAGCAGGTCAATGGGAGTGCTGTGGGATCACACTGTAGCAGGGAAGGAAGGAAGCGGGAGTGGGCAGAGGCTGAAGTCAATCTGTGATGTACTCTTAAGGGATGCCTCAGCCAATGATGGGGAGCTCTGCAGAAGAGATGACCCATCAGAACTGTCCCACTTGGAGGTGAGGGAACACAACACCGGTGATGGTCAGTCAGTGGATACAGGCTGCCCTGGGAAGGGACATGACCTTGCACAAGGCAGCCCTCTTCAGCTGAGACGGTCCCTGAAATGACTAAAGGTAACAGCTGTGTCTTGGTCACTCCTAGCATCTAAGGAAGTAAGTCCCTTATTCCTCAGGGTGAGTCTGGGTGGTGCAGCACAGCTTGGACCACAGCTCACCTTTTATTTTGCTCAGATTCACTTCTTCATACACTTTGGGGAGCAGCCTCTTCAGGGTCCCAGTGGGCAGGAGGAAGGACGATAGTGGGGCAGACTATGGCCCTTGTTGCTGTAGTTGGCCTTTGGGCCACAACTGAATCATTTTCTCCCTCCTGTGCTGTCCATTCTAGATACAGCCTCCCCTTGGCTTGCACATCTGCTCTTCGTGGGTTACCCAGTACTGTGACTCAGGCCCTCATCACTGGAGGTCTGCAAAGGTCATGCCCTTCCTAAGCTTGTGGTTGCTACACTCATTCATTTACTATCAAAACTGGACTAGGGAATACCAAGAGACACTTGTGTGTATCATCTGCATGCCAGACATACTCCTCCATTTCCCCACTGTGTACAGTCCTCCTTTTCTTCTGACATTCGAGTTCATCTTTACCTCTAACTCTTCTTACCTCTGGGCCTTTGATAGAGGAGCCACTTGTTCAGGCAGCCTCTCTGATCTCTTGGCCTTGGATCAGAGCATTATCCTCAGGTGTGGACTGTGCTGCCCAGAACCGGAAGAAACCAATCAGACATTGTACTTCTCCATTTTGAGAAGTGCAAGATGGAATAATTTGTTCTTTACTTAGGAGACAGTGTCCTGGCATTACCCAGACCACTGAACGCCTAAAAACTTACTGACATCACATAGTCCCTGAATTCTCCCCAAGATTTATTTCCCACTCCCTAGAGCATCTATGTCTTACCAAGGCTTTCAACATTCTAACCTCTTGTTCATTTGGTTCTATTAACATATCATTGATAAAGTGGACCAATGTTCTGCGGGATGACCAAATGGCTCTGGGGCAAAACTGTACGTGTATCCTGTTGTCTATGGGTATGCAAACCGGTTTTGATCTTTTTTCCTAATGGGGAAAGAAAAGACTACATTTGTCAGATTAGTTGCTGCGTACCATGTCCTTAAGTAGTATTAACTTGCTCTAGCAAACACAGTATGTCTGGCAGAGTGGCTACGATCAGGGCTATTTGAGTTTATGCAAGTCCTCTGCAATCCTCCACATTCCTCTGGTTTTTGCAGTGTTAGACTGGTGAATTAAATGGAAATATGGTAGGGACTGTCACCCCTGCCTTTTGAGGTTTTTGAGGGTGGCACTAATTTCTCCCATTTCTCCCCATATGGGATATTCGTTTTGATTTATCTTGGCCAAGAGATGGGGGAGGGCAATTTTAGAGCCTTCCATTGGCTCTTACACTATAGACCAAGGGAGCCATGTGACACTTTGCCAACAACTGAGTGTGTGTGTTCCAATTATGTGTTCACAGACTCGGGGAGTGACTATTAGATGTCATTGTGGACCCAGTGTATGCACTGCGAGCCAGACCTGGGCCAGGGTTTCATTTATCATCTCGCTCTCATATATGCCCCCTTACTAAGGAGACAGATGACACTTTGGGTCTCTTGGCATCAGTGTCAGCTTGGACCTTATACCTAACAATTCCTGAGATGTGTGGATATTCCCTTTTCCCCAGTGTAGTTACTTGAATAAAAGGTCATTTGTTCCCTTGGGAATAGTCTAGGAAATTCGTAGCTGTGTAGGTTTGGTTTGGTGTTGCAAAATCTTTCCTTCTGGAATTAGGTCTCTCCTTTAATAGTTTTCAGTCCAAAACTGATTCAAGTCCAGAAAACTGGACAAGGTATCATGACTTCTTCAGCGACTGACTTCAGCTTCTGACCATTCATCATTGACTTTTTGATGGTACAGATTTTTACTTGGGTGCTTCCTTAGCAGCGTGGACAAAAAGCAGTGGCCCCCTATAGATGTCAAAATGCCAGAAATGCCATTGCAGACAGTAGAAGGCTCTAAATAAGAAGGCTTGCTAGATTGGACATAGTATGTAAGATTATACCAGGTCATTTTGTGCCTGGAAGGCCTTAGAGGATACATCATTTACCAAAACAGGAAGAAATGACTGGTGGAAAAAGCACCAGCATCACCGGGAAACTTATTAAGAACTATCCTCTCAAGTCTAGGGCTGCCATTAGGAAATGCCATTGTAGACCTGGTTCACCGATAGTGGGGTGTGCAGGGTGGGGGCTGTGTCCTAGGACCCTGGGACAGTAGAGGAGGTGGCACTTAAACATCAGAAGCCAGGTGGATGTAATTATGGTAATGAGCAGTGAGTTTAGAGGGGCAAGGTCAGGAGGACTGGCCTGCAGAAGTTCTGGAAAAGGCTAACAACATGGCATTCCTGAAGACAAATTATATGGGCATAGCAGATAATGCTTTTGTCTTTTTTTTTTTTTTTTAATTTTTTTTTTCAACGTTTATTTATTTTTGGGACAGAGAGAGACAGAGCATGAACGGGGGAGGGGCAGAGAGAGAAGGAGACACAGAATCGGAAACAGGCTCCAGGCTCTGAGCCATCAGCCCAGAGCCTGACGCGGGGCTCGAACTCACAGACCGCGAGATCGTGACCTGGCTGAAGTCGGACGCCTAACCGACTGCGCCACCCAGGCGCCCCATGTCTTTTTACTTTTTTACCCATTTTTACTACATGGAGAAACTACTGCCTCATACAAATTCTTCAGTAACTTACTACACATTTGTTAGACTGATCATCCACTGGGTGCTCAGTTCTGTTTCTTCATTTTCTCTCCCATCCCTCTCTCTTTCTCTTCCCTTTTTTGTCATGGGTCAATAGAAATCACTATCTTCAGGTTTACTGATCTATCTTGACCATTGTCCTGATGTCTCCTGATACCATCGAAGAAGGCATTCCTTATTTCTGTTACTATGATTTTTATTTCTAGCATTTTCTTTTAACTTTTCTTATAGTTTGCACTTATCAGTTGAAACTCTTACTATGTATGTAGTCCACCTTTTCCGCTAGACCTTTTAATGTAATCCTAGTTACTTTTAATTCTCTGTTTCAACGTCTTGGTCATTTCTGTGTCATTCTGTTGATGACTTTGTCTCTTGACAGTGGGTTGCTTTTTCCTGCTGTTTGTGTGTCTGGTAACTTTTTATGGGATGTTAAACAGTGTGTGTAAGCTAGTAGAGACAGAGGTACATAGTATTGGGCCTGGAAATGAGCATACCTCTTCTTAGTGTGGGAGGTCCAGTCAGTCTAGTCTGGAGTTGGTCTGAGCTTGGGTTTTCTTGTTGCCATAGCTACCTTCTGTGTACCACTGGCTTCAAATTTCTATTTCCAAATTCAGTATTACCTCTGCATAAGGTGCAGACTGATTTTTCTGGAGGGTTGTTTTGCTGTGTGTGTGTGTGTGTGTGTGTGTGTGTGTGTGTGTGTGTGTGTAATGTTCCTACTTTACTCTAAGCTTTAGGCCTGCCTAGTGTGTCTTGTGCCTCAGAGTGCGTTTCTGTCCATGCTGTTGCTTTTCCCCCATGAATTGACTATTCTTGCTTGTTCTCAGTACTTGTTAGCCTTGGGGAGGGGGGGTGGTGAGAGGAGGGGATGGAGTGAGTTCTGTGGTCCTGGTCCAAACTCCATCTTAGGTCTGGGACAGGGATTTCTTAGATGGTGGTCAATCAGTGACCCTGCTCCTCCCATAATGGTAGGGGACCTTTGGTGGTATGGATCCTTGATTGTTTCCTGTCCCTTTCCTTGGCTGAGAGGATCCTCACCGTGCCCTGTGGGTGAAAAATTTGCCGACGTTCTCACAGCAGTGTTGTTCCTTAAGGAATAACCTGAGGCAGAGAGGCTTGCCTGGGGCTTTATGCTTTCTCTGCTGCAGTGGCAGTCCCCCTCCTCCAGGCCTTGCACCTCTGAGGGAGAGGCTTTTTCTGGTCACCTGCCTGAACCTCCATCTTTTTTTTTTTTTTTTTTTTTTTTTTTACACTTTTTTAAGCACCAAGTGGAGGTCCGTGGGGAAGATCCTGAAGGTGGGTAGGAGCTTCCCCCCCATACCTGTGGCTCCCAGAGGTTCTCATGCTAGCCTTTCATCCTGTAACAGTTCGTTAAAAATTTCAGCTGAATTATGTTTTCTGCTTGTTGGCCAGTCCCTGTCTTACTCCCATACCTACCACAGTGAGCCAGTGCTTACTTTGGGGCAGTTTCCTTAGATTCCAGACTATAGGCATAGCTCAGAGATATTGCGGGTTTGTTTCCAGACAACTGCAATAAAGCAAATATTACAACTAAGTAAGTCACATGAATATTTTGGTATCCTTGCGCATATAAAACTTATGTTTACACTATAGTCTGTTAAGTGTGCAATATTATGTCTAACAAAACAATGTATATACTTGAAAAATACTTTATGGATTAAAAAATGCTAAGCATAATCCAAGCTTTTAGCAAGTTGTAATCTCGCTGGTGGAGGGTCTTGCCTCCATGTCGATGGTGGTTGCCGAAGGTTGGGGTGGCTGTGGCAATTTCTTAAAATAAGACAACAATGCAGTTTGCCACGTGGATCAGCTCTTCCTTTCACGAACTGTTTGTCTGTAGCATGTGTGGCTGTTGGATAGCATTTTACCCACAGTAGAACTTCTTTCAAAATTAGAGTCAATCTTCTCAAACCCTACCATCAACTTAATTTATGTAATATTCTGACTTTTGTTATTTCAATAGTCTTCACAGCATTTTCACAGGGAGTAGATTCCGTCTCAAAAAACCGCTTTCTTTGCTCATCCAGAAGGAGCAACTCCTCATCTGTTAAAGTTTTATCATGAGATTGCAATTCAGTCACGTTCTCAGACTCTACTTCTAATTCTAGTTCTCTTGCTGTTTCCCCCACATCTGCAGTGACTTCCTCCACAGAAGTCTGGAACCCTTCAAAGTCATCCATGAGGATTGGAATCAACTTCTTCCAAACTCCACAAATGTTGATAGTATTTTGACTTCTTCTTTTGAATCATAAATGTTCTTAACAGCATTTAGAATGGTGAATCCTTTCCAGAAGTTTTTCAATTTACTTTGCTCAAATCCATGAGAAGGATCACTATGGCAGCTATGGCCTTATGAAATGTATTTTTTAAGTCAGGAGATTTAAAAGTTGAAATTACTCCTTGATCCATGGGCTGCAGAATGGATGTTGTGTAAACCGGCATGAAAACAACATTAATCCCACTCTACATCTGCATCAAAGCTCTGGGGTAACCAGGTGCATTGTCAATGGGCAGTAATATTTTGAAAGGAATCTTTTTTTCTAAGCAGTAGACCTCAACAGTGGCCTTAAAATACTTGGTCAACCATTTATAAACATATGGTATCATCTAGCTTCGTTGTTCCATTCCTAGAGCCTAGGCAGAGTAGATTTAGCACCATTCCTAAGGACTCTAGGGTTTTTGGAATGCTATTTGAACATTGGCTTCGACTTAAAGTCACCAGCTGCAATAGTCCCTAACAAAAGAGTCAGACTGTCCTTTGAAGCTTTGAAGCCAGGCATTGACTTCTCTCTCGCTGTAAAAGTCCTAGATGGCGTCTTCCTCCAAAATAAGGCTATTTCATCTAGATTAGAAATCTGTTGTTTAGTGTAGCCACCCTCAGTAATGGTCTAGCTAGATCTCCTGGATAATTGCGGCGGCTTCTACATCAGCACTTGCTGCTTCCCCTTGCACGTTGGTGTTACAGAGATCGTGTCTTTCCTTAAACCTCATGAACCAACCTCTGCTAGCTTCAGACGTTTCTTTTGCAGCTTCCTCCTCTCTCAGCCTTCATAGAATTGAAGAGAGTTAGGGCCTTGCTCTGGACTAGGCTTTGGCTTGAGGAAATGTTGTGGCTGGTTTGATGTTGTATCCAGACCACTCAAACTTTCTCCATTTCAGCAATAAAGCTGTTTCGCTTTTTTTTTTCTTTAAATCATTCACGTGTTCACTGGAGTAGCACTTTTAATTTACTTCAATAACTTTTTCTTTGTACTCACAACTTGGCTATTTGGCCTGAGAGCCTAGCCTTCAGCCTGACGCAGCTGTGGACATGCCTTCCTCACTAAGTTTAACCATTTCTGACTTTGGACTTAAAGTGAGAGACCTGTGACTTTTCGTTTGAATAAACATTTAGAGGTCTTCATAGAGTTACTAACTGGCCTAATTTCAACATTGTGTCTCCCAGACCAGGGAGGCCTGAGGAGAGGGAATTGGGGGAATGGCTGGTCACTGGAGCAGTCAGAACACACACATTTATTGATAAGTTTCCTGTCTGCTATGGGCACGGTCCATGGTGCTCCGAAGCAATTATAATAGTAACTTTAAAGATCAGTGATCACAGATCATTATAACAAATGTAATGATAATGAAAATGTTTGAAATAACGCAAGAATTAACAAAATGTGACACAAAAATACTAAGTAAGCAGATACTGTTGGAAAATGGTTCTGATGGACTTGTTCAATGCAAGGTTGCCACAAAGCTTCAGTTGGTGTAAAAAACAAAACAAAAACTCTGCAAAGTACAATAAAATGAGAGGGGCTTATAGTCGGTCACCATACCACCTTGTTTCTCTGGGTTCAGCACAGTAGTTTTATAGATTATCTGTTTTTTCCCCTTTTTCAAAAAAAATATTAAAAAAAATTTTTAACATTTATTTATTCTTGAGAGAGAGGGAGAGCATGAGTAGGGGAGGGGCAGAGAGAGAGAGAGAGGGAGACACAGAATCTGAAGCAGTCTCCAGGCTCTAAGCTATCAGCACAGAGCCTGCTGCAGGGCTCAAACTCACGAACTATGAGATCACGACTTGAGCTGAAGTCAGACACTTAACCAACTGAGCCACCCAGGCATCCCGAAAAAAATATAAAAAAAAAAAAAATTTTTTTTTAACGTTTATTTTTGACAGAGACAGAGCATGAGTGGGGGAGGGACAGAGAGATAGGGAGACACAAAATCCGAAGCAGGATCCAGGCTCTGAGCTGTCAGCACAGAGCCCAATGCGGGATTCGAACTCAGAGACGGTAAGATCATGACCTGAGCTGAAGTCAGACGCTCAACCAACCAAGCCATCCAGGTGCCCCCCCAAAATAGTTTAAGTTTCTTTATTTTTGAGAGAGAACATGCAAGCAGGGTAGAGGCAGAGAAAGGGGGAGAGACAATCCCAAGCAGGCTTCACACTGTTAGTGCAGAGCCAGATGCAGGGCTCGATCCCTGAACTGTGCGAACATGATCTGTAATCAAGAGTTGGATACTGAACGGACTGAGCCACCAGGCACCCCTCTGCTTTTTTTTTGTTTATTTTTGTTTTTGTTAGAGGGGGTATGATGCACCTTCCAGCTTTTTAAATCCCAGGTGAAATCTGCAAGTCCTAGTTAATTTATGAAATAGGCTTTTCTTGTAACTTCAGAGACTGTGCTAATACTTAAATGTTTAGTTAAGTTGGTCATGTGTCTGTGCCTTATGTGGATCAGTTAATATTTAGCATGTCTTAGGAATCTTTAAGATGCTGTGAATTGCTTCTTTAAAAAACTACATGTGGCTATGCATGTGTATTTCTATGTTCAGTTTTATCTTTTTGGAATTCTAGGTGACCAGATAAAAGGTCTCCATAATTGATTCTCTAATTCTTTTATCTTTTTTTCACCTGTACTCACTCCCTCTTAGGTATCTTCCCCTCCCCTATTTTCATGGGAGAGATCTTCCAATTTTTCTATTGAATATTTAATTTGCTATTATTTTTTAAGAGTCCTTTATTTTTCTCTAAATGTTCCCTTTTTTGTAATCTTCATTTCTTGTTTAATAAAGAAATATCTAATTTTTCTGAGGATATGTTCTTTTTAAGGTTTTCTTCATTTTTGAAGTTTTTTTTCCTTACCTCTCTTGATCTTTGTCCTTTGTGCCAGTCAGATCTCAAATCTTGGTTGTAATTGGCTATTAATTCACATTTAAGAGTGATGTTTCTCAAAACTTATAGAGGTCGGTAAGCATGAGTAGGACTTGCTGACTTTCGTTGTAGGGTGAACTTTGTTGAATTTGTATAGTAGACTGTGGTGTGTTTTCATATGAGTGTATATAACACATACTGACCTCAGTGCCTCAGCTTTCCCATTTTTAAAAAGAGGGGTTATAATAGTACCTGCCACACAGGATTTTTGTGAAAATTTAAATGAGTTAATGAAACTCTTGGAACAGTGTCTGATACGTTGTAAATGTTAATTAAATATTAGGTATTGGTATGTAATTTTTTTAGAAATAACTTTTTAAATATCAAATCTAGCCTTAAATTTGCTCTTGATTTATTATGATCTTAGGAAATCATGCATCATTTTTCAGATGCACAGCTGCTGATATTTTCCAATAAAAATTTGGATTTGAAGGAATACTTTATTTGCCTAAGTTTGGGGAATTGTATTTCCACATGTATGGCTATTGGATAATTAAAGCTTACTATTTTAAGTCACTAGCTTTTAAAAAATATAACCTTTTAAAACAGTTGAGGTATAATTGGGGCATCTCGCTGGCTCAGTTGGTGGAGCATGCAACTCTTGATCTTGGGGTTGTGAGTTCAAGCCCCATAATCTTTAAAAGAAAATTGAGGTATAATTAATTTGTAACATTAATTTCAGGTATATAACATAAGGATTCAATATTTGTATATGTTGCAAAATGATCACGGTAAGTATAGTTAACATCCATCACTGTAAATAGATTTTTCTTGTGAGAACTTTTCAGATCTACTCTTAACAACTTTTGAATATGTAGTACAGTATTAACTATAGTCCCTGTGCTGTGCATTATATCCTCATGATTTATTTGCTTTATAACTGGAAGTTTGTACCTTTTGATATGCTTTACTCATTTTGTCTACCCCTCCACCCCCTGCATCTGGCAGCCATCAGTCTGTTCTATCTTTGAGTTTGGTTTTTTGTTTTAGATTCCTGTAAGGAAAATCATATAGTATTTGTTTTTTTCTATGACTTATTCACTTAGCATAATGTCCTTGCAGTCCATCGATGTTGTTGCAAATGGCAACATATTCCTCCTTTTTATGGCTGAATAATACTCCATTGTATATGTATACCGCCATTTCTTTATTCCATTCACCCATTGATGGACATTGAGGTTGTTTCCGTACCTTGGCTATAGTGAATAATACTGAAGCGAACATAGGTGTGCTGGTATCTTTTTGGGTTAGTATTTTTGTTTTCTGTAGATAAATACCTAGAAGTGAGATTGCCCAGTCGTATATTCTATTTTTAATTTTTTGAGGAACCTCCATACTGTTTTCCATAGTTGCACCCATTCACATTCCCACTAACAGTGCACAGGGGTGGAAATCCTTTTTTTTTCTTTTTCTTTCCACATCCTCACCAACACGTGTTTTGATAACCACCATTCTCACAGGTATGAGGTGGTAACTCATTGTGGTTTTGATTTGTGTTCCCTGATGATTAGTGATGTATAGCATCTTTTCATATGTGTCAGCCATCTGTATGCCTTCTTCCAAAAAATGTCCATTTGGATCCTCTGCTCATCTTTTAATTGGATTGTTTTTCTGCTGTTGAGTTGAAGGAATTCTTTGTGTATTTTGGATATTAACCCCTTATCAGACATACAATTTGCAAATATTTTCTCCCATTCAGTTGGTTGCCTTTTTTTTTCTGTAAGATTTTTTAATGTTTATTTATTTTAGAGAGAAAGTGAGCAAGGGCAGAGAGAGAGGGGGACAGAGAATCTGAAGTGGGCTCTGTGCTGACAGCAGAGAGCCTGAAGTGGGGCTGAGACTCAGGAACCCTGAGATCATGACCTGAGCTGAAGTTGGATGCCTAACCGACTGAGAGGCCACCCAGATGCCTCAGTTGGTTGCCTTTTCATTTTGCCGATCATTTCTTTTGCTCTGCAGAAGTCTTTTAGTTTGATATAGTCCCACTTACTTTTTACTTTCATTTTTTAATTTTTTGCTTTTGTTACCTTTAGTCATCACCAAGACACATGTTAAGGTGTGTACTGCCTACATTTCCTTCCCTGGTCTTGGGTTCAAATCTTTAATCCATGTAGAGTTACTTCTTGTGTATGGTGTCAGATAGTGGTCCAATTTCATTCTTTTGCATGCGACTATCCAATTTTTCCAGCACCATTTGTTGAAGAGACTGTCCTTTCCCCATTGTATGTTCTTGGCTCTTTTGTTGTAAATTAATTGGCCATATATGCATGGTATGTTTTTTATAGCTATATTTTAAATGTTTTAACACATTTCCCTGCTTTCTCTAATACAATGTGTCAATATAGTGAGCCCCCCGCAAAGTATTCTGATATTTCCCTTAGAATTGTATTGAAGTTACAACTCATTGTTGAAGTAGTTTTCTTGAACCTCTCCTAAATTCTAAGAGTTCAGTGATCATAATTTGTAGAAATTATTTCTTTTTTCTAACTTTGAAACCTGAAGACTGCATTAAGAGATTGCTTTACAAGAAGTAAAATTTTCACGGGCACTTGGGTGGCTTAGTCGGTTGAGCATCCGACTTCGGCTCAGGTCATGATCTCACGGTTTGTGAGTTCGAGCCCCGCGTCGGGCTCTGTGCTGACAGTTCAGAGCCTGGAGCCTGTTTCAGATTCTGTGCCTCCCTCTCTCTCTCTGCTCCTCCCCCGCTCGTGCGCGCGTGCTCTCTCTTTCTCAAAAATAAACATTAAAAAAAAGGCAGTAAAATTTTCATGTGGAATTTCTGCTAAAAGTAGATTAATTTTAAAAAATCAACATGGGAATGGTCATAACATCATAATAACCCAAAGGTGGATGCAACCCAGATGTTCATTAACTAATGAATAGATAAACAAAATGTGGTGCATCCATACTGTTAGAATGTTAGGCAGCTATACCAAGGAACGAAGTACTGACATATGCTGAAACACAAAGAAACCTTGGATACGTGCTGAGTGAAAGAAGCCATACACAAAAAGCCACTGCATATTGGATAATTCCATTTATAGAAATATTCAGAATAGGCAAATCCATAGACAGAAGGTAGATTAGTGGTTGCCAGGGGTGTAGGGGAAGGAGGATTGGGGAGTGGTTAATGGGTAAGATTTCTTTTTGAGGTAATGAAATGTTCTGAAATTAGATAGTGACGGTTGTGCACAACTCTGTGAATATACTAAAAGCCACAGAACTGCGATTTAAAAGGGTGAAATTTATGGTATGCGACTTATGTCCTAAAGCTATTATTAAAAAACAATCTGGGTATGGGCATTTTTCTCTAAGTGTCTTATCTGAGATGAATTCTATTATGGTAGCAGAGTAATGGTACAGTAAGGGAATGACAATTTACTAAGCAGAGTGGATTAGGGCAGTTTAGGGGCACGATTTACAGTTGTGTTAATTTTGTTTTGCTGTAATCTTTGTTGTGTACTACTAGGCCGAATGTACTATGTGACACCCATTAAAAAAAAAAAAAAAAAGAAAGGTATCAGGCTCAAAGTTAATACTTTACTCCGCCTTCTTGGTAGTTAGTTGTTTGACAAATTGGTCAAAATGCTGTCTTGACCAGGAATATTTTAAGCAAAATATATTTATTTAGGAATAAATATTAAATGAGTAGCCGTTTTGCGTGGAGGGGATATAACAATGAACAAAGCGGACAAACTTCATAGGGGAGAACAGACAGTAGGTACAGGAAGTTAACACGCTATGAAAATAATTCAAACTGGGCAAAGGGAAAGGAGTTAGGGGGTGGGCACATGCTACTTGAGATTGGGTGGGAAGGAAACCTTTGCGCAAGATGCATGTTTTCTGAATTTTAAAAAATATTTAAATGTGTCTACTCTTTTTCAGCTTCCTTAGCACCTGGTTATTTTGACTCTTTGTAGTAGAGATCCTGGCTCTACCCATGCACTGAATGTTTTCTTCAAGGTCATCAGTGTCAGTGGTTTACTGTTTTTAAGATTTTCTGTTCTCACATTTTTCTGTACCTATGTTTCTGTACCTAACAAAGCTGATCACTTCTGGGAGGAGAGACTCTTCTTGTAGCATATTTGGTTGCTTTGATGGTTCCTATTGTTTTTTTCTTTACCCTTTATTATAGGTGCTTCTCTGATTTTTTTTTTTTTTAACCACTCTTCCCTTTTCCCTTGAAACTTTCCCCATAATGAAAGCCACGTCCTCTTATGGCTTCATTATTTTTCCTGGGGGATTATTTAGAAATACGTGTTTGGACCTCCTGCTTCTCTCCAGGCATACAGGTCCTCTGTTGGGCTGCATGTTGGACGTCCTTACCTGCCCTCAGGAATCTTGAAACTTCACGCTTCTAAAGTGGGACTCCTCCTCCTCTACATCTGCTCCTTTTGCAGTATTTGAGTTGGTTGTTGAAATATGTTTTACTTTAAATCCTCCTTCTTACTGTCTCCACTTGAGAACAAACTCCTTGCTCTTTACCTGGACTGCTCTGTCTCCCCAATTACTTTTCTAATTTTGAAATCTCTTAATTCCACCCTGTGCGGGGGATGCCTGGTCAGTATGCTAATGTCAGCTCTGATTTTGGGATCCCTTTGTTATTCATTATCTAAGTTTGTTTTCTCTGATTCGTGGAGAGTCTTGCATAATGTTGAAAGCTTACGCGTGTGAAGTGAATAACAAGAGTGGAGAGCCACATATTCAGCTGGTGACAAGTGACTGTAAGGGAGAAGTGGATGGAGCTGGGGACTTTTGTAAAGCACCACTGACTACTCAGGACTAGATTAGGAATTCCAGGTCCTGGGAGGTGAAAAGGAAGATAATGACTCATTGTTTGGTGTCTGGGCAAAGTGGTTAAGAAGGCAGGATGGTCTTTAATTTTGGCATAGAGAAACACAGTTAGGCTTACTTTATTCTGAACATAGGAACAATGATCCTGCAACAGACTCTTAAAGAAAATTAAAACCTCTTCTACTCACTGAGGCATTAAAAATAGGCACTGACCTACCTGTCGGGTAGGTAGTCTAATTCATGTCCCTGGATTAGAAGTCCAACCACTAGTCTCTTAAGGTGCCTTCTTTTTTCAAATTATGATTCAGCGAACAACAACCTTTTCTGATACTGCTCCTGCCTAAGCGCTTATATTCCTCACCTGGAGGGCTTCTTAAAAGACAGGTTGCTGGGGGCCCCATGCCCATCATTTCTGATTCATTGGGTCTGAGATGGGGCCTGAGAACTTGCATTTCTGTAGATTTCATGGGGGTCACTGATCCTGCTGTGGAAGCAAATTCTGGGAACTTTTGCTCTAAATCTTTTTCACACAGCGGTCCACTGATTTTTCCAACTTGTAATCTGATATTCTTCTGAAACCTTCCACATGTATCCCTTTACCTTTCAGACAACCTGAGCTCCCTATAATTGCATATAGCAACTCCACACTCCACATTGCCCTGTTTGCTCCCTATGCCCTTTTCCTCATTATTGAAGCACATTCTTTTCTCTTAACAGAGGTATTTCTCTGTACCTTTGCTCATCCCATTTCCTCTGCCCATTCTCCATAGTCTGTCCCTTTGGGGATTTAGATCATTCAAGTTCCACATTAATTGTTATAGCCTTCCTAAAGATCATATCAGGCTAATCACTTGAACTCTGTGCAGTTGCAAAAATGGTGTAAGGCAATTAGGTGAGCTATTAAATAGGTTGAGAAATAACATTCCTTAACTCAAGTGTGCCAGTGTGGTACCAGGCTTGAATAACTCTAATCATTTTTTAAGCAATTTTGCGATCTGTTTCATACACTGAACAATTCAGCCATCTAAAGTACACAATTCAGTGACTCAACTATGTTAACAGACCGTCAACACAGTTTTAGAACATTTTCATCACTCCAAAAAGAAGCCACATACTCCTCTAACTCCCTGTTCCCTCTTCCCCTCCTCCCCAGGCAATTACTCATCTATCTCTATGGATTTGCCTGTTCTGGAATCTAATATAAATGGAATCGTGTAATACGTGGTCTTCTGTGACTGGCTTCTTTTAGTTTAATATTTTCATGGTTCATCCATGACATGGCATATGTTAGTACTTCATTCTTTTTTCTTGACAAATAATGTTCCATTGTGTGGACATTTTATTTATCCATTTATCAACTGATGGGCATTTGGGTTGTTTTCACTTTTCAGGTGTTATGAATAATGCTGCTTTGAACATTTATGTGTAAGATTTTATCATTCAGTTCATTTCTCTTGGGTGTATACCTAAGAAGTGGAATTGCTGCATCCTATAGCATCTTTACGTTTAGTATTTTGCAGAGCTGTCAAACTGTTTACCAAAGCATCTGCACCATTTTACATTCCCACTAGCATTGTATGAAGGTTCCAGTTTCTCCACATCCTCGCCAACACTTGTCATTCTTCTTAATTTTAGGCATTATAATGGTTGTCAAATATCACCTCATTTGTTTTTGATTTCCATGTCTGTAATGCAAATGTTCAGCATCTATTTGTGTACTTCTCAGCCATTCTTTGGAGAACAGTCGGTTGTAGTCCTGTGCCCGTTTATTTAAAATATATATATTTTTATTTTGAGGTCTTAAATTTGAGCACCTTCAGGTTCACAGCAAAATTCATGGAGTAAGATAGGGATTTCTTACATGTGCCCTGTCTCCACTCATGCATAGCCTCCTCCCCCATTATCATTTTCCACCAGAGTGGTCCATTTGTTACAATTGCTGAACCTGTATTGACCTATCAGAAACCCCCCCTCCCCCAGTCCATAGTTTATCTTAGGGTTCAATCTTCTATGTTCTTTGGGTTAGGACAAAGGTATAATAATATGTATCTACCATTATAATAGCATCATACAGAGTATTTTCACTGTCTCTGCGCTCTGCCTATTTATTCCTCTCCCTACTCCAGCCCTGGGCAACTACTGATAATTTTACTGTCTCCATAGTTTTGCTTTTTCCAGAGTGGTGTGTAGTTGGAATCATATAGCTTGTAGCTTTTTCAGATTTTTTGCCCATTTTTAAGTTGGATTGTTTGGGGGTTTTTGTTGAGTTTTAGGAGTTACTTACATATTCTGGATATAACTTTATCAGACACATGATTTGCAAGTATTTTCTCCTATTCTCTGGGTTGCCTTTTCCCTCTCTTGATATGCCCTTTGACGTTCAAAGTTTTAAATTTTGATGTGGTCCAGTTTCCTTTTTGCCTGTGCTTTGTGTGTCATAGCCAAAATTCATTGCTATATCCAGTGTCTTGGAGTTTTTCTGCTATGTTTCCTTCTAAGATCTTTATTGTTTTAGATCTCACACTTAGGTCTTTGATCCATTTTGATTTAATTTTTGTGTATGGTGTAGGGTACAGATCCAACTCTACTTTGTTTGTTTTGTTCTCCATGTGGGTATCCAGTTTTCCCACTGTTTGTTGGAATTTTCCCCTTAGAATGGTTTTGGCACCCTTGTTGGAGATCATTTGAGCATATATGTGAAAGTTTATTTCTGGACTCTCTATCCTCTTCCATTGGTCTATAGGTCTGTCTTTATGCCGTTACCACAGTTTTGATTACTGTAGCTTTAAGGTAAATTTTGAAATCAGGCAGTGTGAGATCTCTTACTTTTTTTCCCCAGTACTATTTGTTCAGGGTCCATTGAGATTCCATATGATTTGTAGGGTGGGATTTTCTATTTTTGGGAAAAGCATCCTTGGGATTTGATAGGTATTCCAGTGAATCTATAAATTGCTTTGGGTGGTATTCACATCTTATTATTAAGTCTTAAGCCTAACTATCTGTGAACATTAGAGGTCTTCCCTTTTTGTCATTTTTAATTTCTTTCAGCCATGTTTTAAAGTTTTACTGTACAAGTCTTTTGCCTCCGTGATTGAGTTTATTGCTAAGTATTTTATTTCCTTTGATGCTATTGTAAATGGAATTAAAAAGTTTTGCTTAGTTTTGTTTTCTGATTCTTCATTTTGTCTTTGCCCATTTTTAAAGTAAGTTATTTATCTTTTTATTGAGTTAAAGTTCTTTATTCTGGATATGTCTCTTATCTGATGCATGACTTGTAAATATTTTCTGTCATTCTGTGGGTTGTTTTACTTTCTTTAGTCATATGAAAACACTTCTCCCAAAATGCTGCCTTTAAGGTGACAGGAAATTCTAAGATTTTATTAGAATTCACTTTATTAAAATATTAACCATTTTTCTATTTTAAATGTCATAATATATTTTCTAGAATAATATTCAGCTGTGAAAAGTCTTTTAGATCATTATATAGATACTATGTAATATCCTGGAAAATACATGATATATTAAGTGAAAGGAGTTATAACATAAGCAACTTTAAAAGTTGTGTTTAAAAAAAAAAAAAAAACTGACTCATGCATAGGAAAAAGGATTAGAAAGAAATACACCAGAATGTTTATAGTGGTCATAGACTAGGACAATGAGTATTGTGTTTTCTACTTACTGTGTTTTTTAGGTTGTATTTAAGCATTTCTTAGTAAATAAAAAAAAAAAAAGATTTTTTTTTGGAAAGTACATGGGAAATTTTTTGGTCCAAAGGAAAAATGTAACTCATGGGAAAACATAACACATGATGACACAAGATATTCTTTCATATGTATCTGTGCATGCAATCAACCTGGCAGTTAGAATAGCATTGTATTTCATGCTGTCCTAGTGTTACCACATCCACCAGTACCCCTGGGTACTAACATTGAACATCAGATCTCTAGCATTCTCCTGCAAATCTGCATTCTTCATTTCTGCTGCCCTGTTAAGTTGTAAAACTGAACTGAACCAGTGATGCTGGACTTCTATACATTGCTGGTTAGTCTGAAATTTGTCAGAGCAGTTAACTGCTTAGAGTAAATATGAATGATATAGTTAATTATTCATTGTTGAATATTTATTTTAGGAGAGTGTTTGCTTCATTACAAACCATGCCTTTGGCAGTGTATCCTATCAGTCTGTATCACTTTAAGAGTCACATGTTCTACCTAGTGTCAGGTGCCCCTACCTACTGCCTACAGCCAGGTGCCCCTAGTCTGTATCACTTTAGAAGATGAGGGTCTATGTATTATACATCTCACATTTTTTCTTTAAATCTAGGTCTGTTGGGGAAATTTTTTTTCAACAGGTGTTGTAGGAATAACGTTAAATGAATGTTTTATCCGCTGCAATTTCAGTAATGGCTTTGCTAACTTATACATTTGGTTTAATCACGTGAATCAGTTTGGTAAAACAATCCGATAATTTACTTAAAAATCAATTATAGAAGTTTGTGTTAATTGTGGATTGGCAATTGTCTGGGTAATCATCAGTTATTACAGTTAGCTAAATTGTACGGTTGACCTTTTGAACAACACGGGATGGGGCACTGAGCCCTGCACAACTGAAAATTTACATGTACCTTTGACTCCCCCAAAACTTCTAATAGCGCACTGCTGACTGGAAGCCCTACCAATAACATAAACATTAATCAACACATATTTTGTATGTTATATGTACTATAGACTCTATTCTTAGAAAAAAGTAAGTTAGAGAAAAAATACTAAGAAAATGTAAGGAAGAGAAAATATATTTACAATAATGTGCTGTATTTATTTTTTAAATCTGCATGTAAGTGGACCTGCCCTGTTCAAACCTGTGTCATTCAAGAGTTGGCTCTATTCAACTTACTGTACTTAGTATTCACTTATTGTAGATACAACTGATGTAATACACAGATTCCTATGGTTCTTGTTTCTATTATAGAAACTTGGTAGTAATTACTAATTTGGAAAAGGGTTATAATAAAGTCTTAGTTTAATAACTAAAAACAATTTTTCTGCTTTTTTAGGAGCTGGTAATGCTTCTTTTAGAATATAATGCAGATACTACTGTTGTTAATGGGAGTGGACAGACTGCAAAAGAAGTCACTTATGACAAAGAAATCAGGAACATGCTTGAAGGTAAATATTATGGATCTTAAACAGTAATGACTTTAATGATAGCCAAGGTTCAGACTATAAGTAGAAGAAGCTTCTGGGATGCCAGAATAGACTACACTGCGCTTATGCTCTAAAGAGAATGCAACCTTGGAGTCCCTGATTAGACACAAAATTATTTGAGTTTTCCTCACAGCTTTAAAACTTAAACAGGTTGGTAAAACTTGCCATAATGTTGTATGATCAAATCTGCAACAGAATGGAAAGTAGAAAGTGAGAGACATGAAGAATGTGGCTGGTAGGCTGCAGAAACATCATAACAAAGGATACAGAAGTGGAGGACAGTGAAGCTGTGAGAGGTGCAGCTGGTGGGAGTCGTTTGATGCTGGCCTGCTCCATTGTCCTGAGGACTGCATTGTAGCACAACGGCTGACAGTAATTTCCTGAAGGATCAGCATCGTCGTTAGAAACTCCAGATATTAAATTATGTTAAAGAAGATACGACTCTGCAATAACTCAGAGCAATTTCTCTAAAATAGAATAAAACAAACATATTTTGATTCTTACATTGGGAAACTCTCATGCATTAAGATTATCCTCTGAGTGGCCAGGGCTTTACTATAATAATTTTTTGGTAGTATTTCTATGCTAGAGAAGAGAAGATTTCTTAATTTCTACTCTGTAGTAGAAAGCACATATCCTGTGTTTCTTTGTTTTGCAATTCAGGGAAAGGTAAGATAATTCAGTATTTAAAGGGTATTTCTTAATTATTAGTATGTTTAGCTATGTAAAAACCAGTATCTTTTTTTCTATTTTCCAGTTGTCCTTGAAAACTAAAATTTTCTCTTGTTTTCTAGTTAGAAAATAATGTCAGCCTATCAACCATACTCCTTCTCATGTCTACTACCTTTCTACTTTTAATTTTTTTGAAGATTTGATCATACAATATTATGGCAAATTTGACAAATCTGCTTAAGTTTTAAGTTTTGTCAGACATCCTTAGGTCACTGTCTTAACTCTTGCCTTAAAAATAAAACCCTTTGATTTAAAATGAACAGGCATATCAACTAAACATCTTCTCTAAAGAAGATTTTTTTGGGAGATTGCACATATTAGATGTGATCCCTGCCCTTTAATATATTGTGATCTAACTGGGAGGCTGAGGTGTCCTGTCCTTGACCATATCCTATCCGTTTTTTAATTTATTTTTAAAGTAATCTGTACACCCAACATGGGGCTCAAACTCATGACCCTGAGATCAATAGTCACATGCTCTACCAACTGAGCCAGCCAGGTGCCCTTGTTCTGTTATTTTAATTGTAACAAAATGAGAACCTGGAACTGAGGCTCACCTGACAGAGTGGATTTGTTAGTTTAGCCTGACAAGTTGACATTTAGTGGGGCCAATCATGAAGACATGTTCTACTACCTCCCCCAAACTCCAATGCACTAAGGACAAGGGCTCCATTGACTTATAGTTTGTCAGCTAATAAGGTGCTATCCTGGGAAATGGAAGGAGAAAGTTATTTGACTCTGCTCTGATGAGATCACCTTAGCCAGATATAATTTGTGGATAGCGCCTTAAGTGGCTCAGACTTCAGGGAGTGCATCTAGTAGCCCCCCAAGACTATAGGTAGAACAGAAACCACATCATGGGGTAGGGCACTAGAGACAGGAAGAGTTTCACCCCAGAAGCACAGATCTCAGGGGTCACAACAAAATTTTACTCAAGCATCTAAAGAAGTGTTATATTGTAATCTTATTTGTGCTAGAACAGAGCCAGTTGTTGGTCCAGTTGATGGAGTGCCAGGGGTTCATCTTTGGGTCCTGTGTATTGTAATAATGGCTTGGGTTGCACTTTAAGGTGTAGGGAGTTCACATGATTGGAGTTACCTGGAAAGAGGTTAGACTACTATGGGTCAGGCACTAGAGAGGAATACCTTCTTCTACATACCATTTGTCTTTCATTTTATTTTGAGAAATTTCTAACCTACAGGGAAGTTTCAATTATAGTGCAATGAAAACTTGTATGTCCTTCACTTAGATTCAGTAGTCATTAACATTTTGCCACATCTGGTGTATCCTTTTATATATTAATGTTCCTTAACATTTTTTGTAGAACTATTTGGGAGTAACTTCTAGAAAGTGGTACTTCTAAATATTTCAGTATGTATCCCTTAAGAACAAGGATATCTTCTTACATAATCACAATGTAACTACCAATTTCCAAAAATTTATCACTAATATAATATAGTTTATATTCAGATTTTGTCAATTGCCCAAATAATGTCCTTTGTAGAATTTTTCCCCCAATTCAGAATCCAATCCAGAATCTCTCATTGTGTTGACAGATTGCTTTAGTCTCCTTTATCTGGAATAAGTCCGTAGCCTTTGTTTGTCATGATCTTGACCTTTTTGAAGAGGAAGGAAATTATAGAATTATTTGTAGAATGTCTCAGTTTGGGTTTTTTTTTTTTTAATCTTTTCATATATTTTAGATTCAGGATCTGCTTTTTGGCAGGAATGGTGAGGTTGTATCCTTTACCAGTGCATCACACATTAGGAAGAAACATTGTTTATTTTCTTCTATTACTGGTAATGTTATCTCTGATAACCCAGTGCTCCACTGTAGAGATACCCCCTCCCTTTGTAAGTACTAATCTATGGGGAGAAAAATTCAAATTTCCTGTTTACCATTAATCTTTTAATAACTGATTTCAGCATTAATGATTCTCGTCCTGAATCACTTCTTACTATGGAGATTGCAAAATGGTGATTTTTCTGTTGTCAGTGAAGGACATTTGCCAGGTTCTTACCTCCATTTCAAGTGTATTGCTATTTAACCTGCCCTGTGCATATACATAAGAGTGTTGTTAGGAGGGAGTTAAACTTCATGATCTCTGCACTCCCTATTAACTCGGGATGCAGATTCAAACGAAAGATAGATAATTAGTTTGTCATATTAAAATTAAAATTTAGGGATGCCTGGGTGACTCAGGCAGTTAAGCATCCGACTCTTGGTTTCTGCTCGGATCATGATCTCATGGTTAGTGAGATTGAGCCCTGCGTTGAGCTCTATGTGGAGAGCACAGAGCCTGCTTGGGATTCTCTCTCTCCCTGTCTCTGCCCCTCCCTTGCTTGCACATGTGCTTGCTCGCTCTCTCTCAAAAATAAACTTACTTAAAAAATAAAATTGAATTAAAATTTATAGGACAAATGAATTTTTTGAATGGAATATTTCCTTTGAAAACATTTATTGAGGTATAAAATATATGGATAAAAGCATACATAATTAATGTACAGCTCACTATTTTCACAAACAGAACACATCAATGTAAGCAACAGATCAAGGAACAGAATGTTACCAGCACTCTGGAAGCCTCATCTCCCCAGCTGGAATTTTTCCTTTTCATTGGCTGCGTCAATAATCTTTCAGTGTCTTTAATGAACAGAGGACAGGAATATATGCAGTGTTTGCAACTCCAAAACCCCATTTTCCTTCATTTATGAATCTAGGCAATCTAAAAAGAAACATTAGGGTACCCTTTACCTCTTTTCCATGAAGTCTAGAACCAACATGATTAAGCATTGTTTGATTATTTAGTAAATATTTATTGACCAAATACACGTCGTGCCAGACACTGTCATAAATGGCTAGGATACACAGAAGAGTAAGAACAGTACCTGACTGCTAGCGATAACTTACAGCTCTGGGTAACACATGCAGGAGTAGAAGTACATACAAGAGGGATAGGAATGTGACTGTTCTCAGAGCTCATGGTGCAGTAGCCCCAGGACCAGTAAGAGGAAACACTGAAGAGTGTGAATCGCAGCAAAAGAAGCAGCCATTGAGAGCTTATGCAGAGGCTTGGGTGCCTTCCTTTGAGGTGAGGAGGGAGTCTGGGTGTGGAAATAGAAATGTGAGAATAGAAGATGATGGTATGTTAGGACTGTCAATCTTTTCTTAAAGCTAAACCAGTTCTAGCTATGGCTGTATCCACGATCGCATTCATAGTGTTTCCCCAGTCACTTGGCTCCCCAACCTGCTTTTAAGTCCGTGACCTTACTTCAGCCAGGAAGACCTGAGAAAACCTTTTATAGTTTCTCCCTTGCAGCCTTTGCAAAGGATATTATGCACATGTTTTAAGTGAGGTTACTGAGCCTTCCTGTGAAATTGTTTTTTTTAAGCCAGAACAGAATTCAAATCTAGCAAAAAGAGACCTTATTGCATATTGCAGTTTCTTAAATCAAATTGCCTGTTCTCTTTCTGTGCAAGTGTGATTTAAGAAGCAGGATAGAATAGTGGTAAGAGCATGGTCTCTGGAACCAGCCTGCACAAGTTCAGATCCCAGCTCCTCCATTTCCTAGCTGTGTGACCTTAGTTTAATTCCTTAACCTCTTAGTGCCTCAGTCTCTTCATCTGTACAATCAGAATAATAGTAACACCTACTTCATAGCATAGTTATGAGGATTTAATGAGCTAATATATTTTTTTCAAAATTTAATATTGAAGTATAGATGACCTACCGTGTTTTGTTAGTTTCAGGTATGTAACAAAGTGATTTGATTTTTATGTTTTATGCAGTGTTCACCGTGGTAAGTGTAGTTACCTGTCAGCATGCAGTATTACTAAAATACTGGCCTCATCCTGTATGCTGTATTTTTTCCATCTCTGGGACTTATTTATTTTATAACTGGAAGTTATTTTTAAAGTGCTTTGAATAGTACTTGGCATATACTAGGTGCTATAGAATTTGTTAAAGTAAGTCTTCTATTAGGTGGAAGTATATACGTATGTATAGATCTACTTACATGGTTTGTACATCTTCTACCAGTGCTGTTTCTTATTGTTATTTTTAACAGATTCTAAGGTTCTAGAAGGTGTGAGTGCTACTCTCCAATTTATCAAGGCAGATGTGTAATAGTATTTCAGCATGCAAAAGTAATTCATAATTATCTGTGATGGGTGTTATAGTAAGATACTTAGACTTCTGAATTGAAAACATAAATTCATATGAACCTAAAAGGAGTTGAACTCCCTTATCTGAAACTCAAGGCAGTGAGAATAACAATAAGTCTTTAACTATATTTGAATTATAATTCAAAATATTGTGACTTTTTCCCCACAGTCACTTTATTCATACATCCTGTTAATGATGTTGCTAATAGGATTCTGACTAGAAGTAGAGTAACATATACTTTCCTTTTGCAGCTGTAGAAAGGACTCAACAAAGAAAGCTTGAAGAAGAACTTTTAGCAGCAGCGAGAGAAGGCAGAACAGCAGAACTCCTAGCTCTGGTAAAACAACATGTCTTAGTTCTTTACCCTTCAGGAAAATTGTAACTTTACGTTAACACTTCATAATGTAGTCAAATTGCGGGGCTAAAATACTTGAGATTATAATAGTAGTACAAAAGTCCTTAAATATCTGAAAGCACTTGGCATATAATAGTTTAAGCAAGATACATTTTAAGGATTGTTTTCTATGAATTTGTGATTTATGTCCCCACTCCCTACTGTGAAAATCTGATAAATTAAGAATCTGATTTTTCAAGGCGAATACATTATGTAAGACAATTGTTTTTTTTTTTTTTTTCAAATTAAGCCAATTTAAATTGAAACATAATATGTAAGATCCTATAAAGGAACAAGTTTCTCTAATTCTGATAAGCAATCATTTCTGAAGGGTATGCTACACTTTTAGAAAGTAACATACAAATATGTGATAATACTTGGGAATATTCATATCATGTCAGAACAGATTGAAAGCTTTACCCATTTTTTTTTTCCTTTTGGAGACCTACTTTCCAGTTTCTATTTCCCACGTAGTCTCATTAAACATGGAACTAAATTTGTTCTAAATTGAAGAATGAAGCATTGCCATTTGCTTTAAAGTTATTTCAGCCTTTTCATTTGAAGAGACCTCTTTGGTTTCCAAGTAAAGTACCTAAAACATTTTTTAATCTTTGTGAAATGGAGACTGTATAAAGAAGTTTTTAAAATAGTCAGTTGGGAACAACAAATTCAGTAGAACTTTAACACATTTAACCTTTATGGTTTTAACTCTTCTGAATGACTGTCTGTGGTAGACTGGTGTATATTTTTGCTGTCACAAGTATGAATCACAAAATGGGTATAAGTGAGCCAATCTTAGTGAAATCTTAATGTCCAGGAGTGGGTGGGGTGGCACTGGTGTAGTGTGTGGTGTCTGTTGTCAGGGGAATGTGGGACCCAAGATTTCATGGCACCTTGAGGACGAGCATGGCAAGTGACATAGATTTGCTGGTTTTAGGGAACAAGAAGCCACTGACTGTCTAGCATCCTAGAGCTCTGGTGTTCACCTGGTTCTATAGTTGGAGGGTCCACCTGAACATCAGTTACACCTTCCTGTGTTTTAAGGGAGAAAATCCATCTTTGATATATAATTCTGCATTGCATTTTTCATTAGCTCAACAGGCCCAATCCTCCTGATGTTAATTGTTCGGATCAGTTAGGAAATACACCCTTGCACTGTGCAGCTTACCGGGCTCATAAGCAATGTGCCTTAAAGCTTCTAAAAAGTGGAGCAGACCCAAATTTGAAGAACAAAAATGGTAAGCATGTTGGTAAAAGCCATTGTTGGTCATTTTGGAACTATAAAAATAAGTTAATGCCATATAAAATTGTTTTATGTTAGGATCCAGCCTTTGTTAAACTATATGGCCCCTACTTAATTTTGAAGTCCAGGCATTCACACAAAAGAAAAAAACTTACTAATTTCCTTCTTAGTTAAGAGTTAACTATATAATAATACCTATTCCTTAGGAGGAAGTTGTGATTAAGATAGAGTTACTCCCTCGAGGAAAGAGAGTACAGTTGATTCGTGTTATTTAACTCCTGGGGGAAAAAGAGTTGGGTTCTTGAGAGGTTCTGGTCACAACATTTTTATACTGATTAATACATACCCTTGTTTATGTGTGTATTTCTATTTAAAAACACCTTTAATATATATTGTTAATCCATTAACAGAGCTTACTGCCAACAGCACTGTCATTCATGCCTCAATAGAGCTTGTCTGCTACACATATATTCTCCATAAAGCATATCACAGCCCTCTTACACTTAGGAACAACACTATATAATAATTCAGTACTATGTTTGGCAGCCAGTTTCAATCGTGAAGTCACCAACAAAAAGCAAACAAAATGTGAAAATGCGGCCCTGGATAGACTATGATGTGGACATTTGTTTACCTATGAGAGCTGAAACAGGCAGAGCATCACCTTTTTCTAACTCAGCTGGGGAATATGCGCCTGAGAAGACTCAAATTTTTCACCACTTTTGACGTGCCTGTGAATGACTGAGAAATTGCGATAAGTATTGATTTTGAGGTTACAGATAAATTTTAGCAATAGGCAAATCTGCAAATATCAAATGTACGGTAATGAGGGGCGCCTGGGTGGCGCAGTCGGTTAAGCGTCCGACTTCAGCCAGGTCACGATCTCGCGGTCCGTGAGTTCGAGCCCCGCGTCAGGCTCTGGGCTGATGGCTCAGAGCCTGGAGCCTGTTTCCGATTCTGTGTCTCCCTCTCTCTCTGCCCCTCCCCCGTTCATGCTCTTGTCTCTCTCTGTCCCAAAAATAAATAAACGTTGAAAAAAAAAATTAAAAAAAAAAAATGTACG
Source organism: Lynx rufus (assembly GCF_022079265.1). Taxonomy (NCBI): domain Eukaryota; kingdom Metazoa; phylum Chordata; class Mammalia; order Carnivora; family Felidae; genus Lynx; species Lynx rufus. Next base: position 16,892,314 of record NW_025814837.1, read on the forward strand.
GTAATGAGTGTTGACTCTATGCATAACAGTATCAGAGATGGGATCAGATAACCCCAAGAGAAGCTACAAAAGGTGTCTCGGGTATTCAAAGGGGGAACATCGCATTAGGGCCATTATCACTATTCAGGATGCTTCCCCCTGCCTACCATCAACCTGGATTAGGACTTGACTTGTTAGTAGTCCACCAGGAAGGACCCTGTGCTCACCTCCATTGTTTCCTAAATCACACTCCATGGTAGTTGTTGATTTATATAGCTGTATCTCATGAGACTGAATTCCTAAAGGCGGGGCTGATATTCTCCTGTCTAGTTTTCCTAGGACCTAGAGTAATGTGTAGCACACACCTTCTACATGTTGCGTGTTTGTTGAAGATTTGAGTAGTTAGAGATGGCTTCGTGAAGGAATAGATATTTAATACAGACTCTGAAGTCGTACTAGGATTTTTAATTCCTCTAGATACTTGTATCTCTAACAAAGGTCCCACTGTATTTTTTTTCTTTTTAAATATAAACAGAATATCATTAAATTTTGGAAAGGACATTCTAAGCAGAGAGATTATGAGCAAAGGCATTAAGATAAAAAAATTCAAGTAAAGTTTTAGGTGACATCCTCAGTTTGGCATATCCATACACATGAAGGGGGGCAGTACCAGATAATCCTGTAAATGCAGATTAGGCTTGCATAGTGGAAAACCTTAATATGGCAGACTATTTTACCCCTTAATTTGGAAGTTCAGGGGATCATGATAAATAGGTGAGCAGTGGAGAGAGGAGGTGCTTTAATTGGGGCCTGAATTTTTATTGACATCAGTGGGAGTAGAAAGGAAAAAGAAAATTAATGATCGAATTTTCTGCTCTCTTCCCTTCTTTTGGCCCACATGCTGTAGACCGGCACTATGCAATAGATGGATAATGAGAGCCACGTATATAATTTTAAGTTTTCTCGTAGCCACATTTAAAAAGTAAAAAGAAACTGATGAAATTAATTTTAATAATGTATTTTATTTAAAGCAATTTATTCAAAATATGTTAACACGTAATCAATGAAAATACTGAGATTTTACATCCCCTTTTTGATATTAAGTCTTTGAAATCTGGCATGTGTTTTACACAACATCTCAGTTTGAACTAGCCACATTTCAAGTACTGAATAACCACATGTGATTAGTGTCTATTGTATTGGATATAAAAGCTCTAGACATAACAAAGTGTTGAGTCTCTGGTTAACCATGCTGTCCCCAACCTGCGTATGCTTTTTTCTCTGCTGGAAATGTCCTTTTCCTACTTGTCCATGTGGTAAGCCCTAGTCTCACTCTAAGAGTTAGGTCAAACTATTTTCGCCAGAGAGGCTTTCCCTGTATCTCTAGGATAGATATAAGTTCTTCCTGGAATAAGAGAAACCGGGGAATAGTGAAGGGGGAGCACTCAGGAGCTGTGAGGGAAATACAAGTTCCATGGAGCCAACGGAAGACATAAAATGTGGAGTGAAGGGGTGGGGTGTATTCATTGTCATGTGCAACTTAGACTGAAGAAGATATAAACACTGAGGCAAGGCTGTGGAATTCAGTGACTCAGTGCCCAGGGGTCCTTTCTGAAAGGGTGGTTTCCGCTGGTGGTTGAGTAACAGCTAGATGCGTGGTTAAGGATAGAGTAGGAAATGAGGAAGCTGAGGCAGCACTGCTTCTCTGCAGTATTTAAGAACAGAAGGAATGGTTCTGTGGCCAAGAGGAAGATGTTTTAGGCAGAGAGATTTAAGCATGTTTGTAAAGTTAAGGAGGACTAAGGCAATAGAAAAGGAGCTTGAAGATTTAATTGTGACAGAAAATGTAATTTTTTCAAAAAAGCAATGCTTTGGTAACAGCAAAAAAGGGAACATATTTGATAAAGGATGCTTGGTTTTTTATGGCAGCAATTACCAACACAACTGAAGACCTAAAAGAAGACCAAAAAATGGAGAGACCGGCCATGTTTGGGGGAAGGGGAACTCAACATCAAAAAGCTAACAGTTCTCTCCAAGTTAATTCAAAGCAATCCCAGCCAGAACCTTCAAAGGGTTTTCATAGGTCTTGACTAGCTAACTCTCATTTATATAGAAAAGTCCAGTGTAGTGAATTTTAAAATGGAAGAGGAGCAGGGGGAGTTGTCCTGCTGGATAAAAAGACTAATGAACCTATGGGATGTAAAACATTTATTCAACAAAGTGTTTATATGCTAGTTACTATTCCAGGGGCTAGGGATCTAGAGCGGTGAAGAAAAAAAATCCCTGCTTTCATGGAGCTTACGTTATAATAGGAGAGGGCCAATAAAAAAAAAAATATGTCAGATGAGATTGGTGCTGGGGGGCGGGGGGGAGGCAAGGGAGGAGAATTGAGAGTGTGTTGGGTGTATAGATCATTGCTGCTTTGTGAAAGATGGCAGGAGAATCTCTGTTAGAATGGTAATTACGACTCTTAAGTGAAGGAACAAGCAGTGTCAGTATCTGGGCAGTGAGGATGGTCCCAAGCAGAGGAGGCAGAGAGTGTATATGATGTGTGTCATGAAAAGCCAACCAGTATGTCCAGAGTAGAGTGAGAGGAGGAGGGCAGTTGGAGGAGGTTAAAGAGGCCGAGGGACATGGATGAAGAAAGGCTTTGTGGGTTATTGTAAGAATTGTGGCTTTTACTCTGTGTGAGATGGGAAGGTATAGGAGGGTTTAGGATGCAGCAGTGATATGGTCAGGTGTAGGTCCTGAAAAGTGATCGCTGATTGTTGTGAAAATAGATCCTAGGAGGGAATCAGTTAGGCTATTCAGGTGAGAGGAAATTGGCTTGGATCAGGATAGTGGCAGTAAAAATGGTTGTTAATGGCTAGATTTTTTTAAACATAATTTGAAGGCAGAGTGGTCAGGATTTTCTGATGGCTTAGATACATGAGGTGTGAGAGAAAGACTGGAATTGAGGGTGACTCTACAGTGTTTGAGTCGAGGACCTGAAAAAATGGAATTTCCAGTTACTACGAAGGGTGAGACTGCAGGGAAGGGTAGGCTAGCAATGGCTAAGAATTAGGAGTTTGGTTTTTAAGGTATAAAAAATTTGAAATCCTATTCTACAATTCAAGTGAGACAGTCGGGTATAGAAGTTTGTGTTTAGAAGAGAGGTCTGGGTGGAGATAAATTTGGGAATTTTCAGGATGTAAAATTATTTAAAATAATAGAATGGATAGGATCACTGAGTGAGGTATTGGTTCAGGGTAGATTAAGGTGAACAGACCAGATAGTTTGGAAGTTAAAACATGTACATATGAGAACTTGACAGATGACAAAGGTGGCATGATAAGTGGATGAGGAAAGAACTGAGTAAACAATCCTGGCGCAAATAGCGAGCCACATAGTACTAGGTCATTTTAGACACCTGTTGCATATTGGATACTAAATTCCAGCTGGTTTAAACCTAAAAGTGCAATATAAACTTTAAAGCATCAGGAGAGGTTTCTGTTTTTGGCCATAATACAGTTACAGGGACTAGATTTACCTTCCCCTCTCTGTTCCTAATAACACTGTATTGGAAGTCTTAGCTAATGCAATAAAGCAAAAAAATAAATAAAAAGAAAGAAAAAGTATTCAGACTGAAAAAGAAGAAACAGAACTCTTTATTTATAGGTAATCTGATCATTCACATAAAAATTTTTAAGAAATCTCAAGGGAATATACCTCCACATAATAAAGGCCTTATATGGAAAACCCATAGCTAACATCTCAATGGTGAAAAACTGAGCACTTTTCTTCTAAGGTCAGGAACAAGACAAGGATGTCCATTCTGACCACTTTTATTCAACATAGTACTGGAAGTTCTAGCCACAAGACAAGAAAAGACATCCAGATTGGTAAGGAAGAAGTAAAACTTTCACTATTTGCAGATGACATGACAGAATATATATAAACTCTAAACACTCCATCAGAAAACTACCTAAACTGACAAATGATTCAGTAAAGGTGCAGGATACCAAATGAATACACATAAATCTATCACATTTGTATAATGAAGTAGCAGAGAAATTAAAATAATCCCCTTTACGATTGCACCAAAAAGAATAAAATGTCTAGGAGTAAACTTAACCAAGGAGGTGAAAGACCTATACTTAAAGTAAAACACTGATTAAAAAAAATTGAAGATGATACAAACAAATGGAAAGATATTCCATGCTCCTGGATTAGGGCTTGAAATATTTAAATATATTAATTACCTGAAGCAATCTACAGATTTAATGTAATCCCTGTCAAAATACCAACCTTTCCCACAGAACTAGAATAATCCTATGGAGCCACAAAAAATCCTAAAAAGCCAAAGCAATCTGGAGAAAGAAGAAAAACTCTGGAGGTAACACAATTCCAGATTTCAAGATCTACTACAAAACTGTCATAATCAAAGCAGCATGATACTGGCACAAAAACAGACACATGGATTAGAGGAACAGAATAGAGAGCCCAGAAATAAACCCACACTCACATGGTTATCTATGACAGGGGAGGCACAAAATGGGGAAAAGGTTGTCTTTTCAATAAATGGTGTTGGGAAAACTGGACAGCTACATGGAAAAGAATGAAACTGGACCACTTTCTAATACCATACACAAAAATAAAATGGGTTAAAGACCTAAATGAGCTCTGAAACCACAAAATTCCTAAAATACATAGGCAGTACTTTCCTTGACATTGACCTTCACAACATTTTTCTGAAGGTGTCTCCTCAGGCAAGGGAGCTTGTGATGAGCACTGGGTGTTGTCTGGAAGTGTTAAGTTAGTGTAACACCTGAAACTAATAACACTGTATGTTAACTAACTGGAATTTAAATAAAAACGTAAAAAAAAAAGTCTCGACGTTGATAAGATGTGTCTTCACCAAATGGATCTAGCAGTTTAGTGCAATACGAGTCCAAAACTCAGGCTTTTTCGTAGAAATTGACAAATTGATTATAAATTTTATTTGGAAATTGGAAGGACCTAGTGTACCCAAAACAACTTGAACAGAATTAGAGGTCCTTGGCTACTTTGTTGTCAGGGTTTTCCAAGAGAAAAACAGTTTGTTACATATAAACTTATATATGATTTTGGAGGCAGAGATCTGCCACGATACACTGTCTGCAAACTGACAAACCAAGAAAGCTGGTGGTGATATTCAGTCTGAAGCCTGAGACCAGAGAGGCTACTGGAGCAAGTCTTTGAATCCAAAAGCCAGAGAATCAGGACCTCCAATGTCAGAAGGCAGAAAGAGAAGGAGTCTCAGCTCAAGAAATGACAGAATTCATCCTTCCTTTGCCTTTTTGTTCTATTTAGGCCCTCAGTAGATTGGAAGATGCCCACACACATTGGTGAGGCAGATTTTCTTTACTAGTTCACTGGTTCAGAAGCTAATCTCATCCAGAAACCCCCTCGCAGGCACACTTAGAAATATTTTACCAGCTATCTGGGCATTTTTCAGCCTGTTTAAGTTGACCCATAAAATGAACCATCATATAACCTAATTTCAGGACCGTGTGAAAACAGATCGATCGATCAATCAATTGATCTATGGAACAGGAGGGAGTCCAGACAGCAACCTACAAATACAGAGAATTGATTTGCCTTAAGCGTCAAGGCCATCAGTGGGGAAAGGATAAATTTTTAACATGATATTAGAAGAGTTGGATAACAATCTCCAAAATCACAGAAAATAATGAGTTAAGATTTATTTCCTTCTAGATTTTTATGGTTTTGAGTTAACTTGGGTTTTGCAAAGATTTCTTAAGTATGTAACAAGTATGGATATAGAATACAGATAAGTTGGACATTATCAAAGTCATAAAATTTTGCTCCTCAAAAGGCATTGTTAGGAAAATGAAAATGCAAGCTATTGTATGGGAGAAAATATTGGGAAAACATATAACAACAGACTTGTTTCTGGAGTATATACAGAACCCTTATAACTCAATGGGAAGATAATTCAAGTTTAAAAAGGTTCAGACACTCCAAAGATCTGTGAATGGTGGAAAAGTACCTGACTAAAGGCTTCACGTAGAGGTATAAACCTAAATTAAAATGCATTCCCATGAAAAAACATCCACATAACTACAAGGGGATATGTACTATGATGTTTATTTCATTCTCCTTAAAATAGTGAAAAAGTGGAGATAAGCCCTATGCACTTAAATAAACTGATTTGACTTAATACTTGCAGCAATCCTAAAATAGAAAAAATAGGAGCTACATGTGTCAAGTGAATAAAGGAAAACAGTGTTAAAGGAAGTTGCAGAATGATACGGTATACCCTTATTTTAACAATACCATATTTAACATTTAAAAGTACTTTATGAATACATTTCTGTATAATGAAAGTAGAAAGATATGCATGAGAACGATAATACCCATTGAATAATGATGAAAAACAATAAAGCTGGAAAAAGAATTATAATTCCCTTTTAAAAAAATTTTTTTAATGTTTTTATTTATTTTTGAGAGAGAGAGCATGAGCAGGGGAGAGGCAGAGAAAGAGAGGGAGACACAGAATCTGAAGCAGGCTCCAGGCTCCGAGCTGTCAGCACAGAGCCTGACGTGGGGCTCGAACTCATGGAGTGTGAGATCATGACCTGAGCCGAAGTCGGACGCTCAACCGACTGAGCCACCCAGGCGCCCCTATAATTCCCTTTTAAAGTTAGTAGCCATTAGCAATTTAACATTGAAGCCTAATTTTTGTTAACTTTTATTTAAATTCTAGTTAACATAGTGTAATACTGGTTTCGGGTATACAATTTAGTGATTCAACACCTATAACACCCAGTGCTCGTCACAAGTGCCCTCTTTAATCCCTACCCCCCCCCCCCCCCCCCCCCGCTCTGGTAACCATCGGTTTGTTCTTTATAATTAAGAGTCTGTTTTCTGGTTTGTCTCTCTCTCTCTCTCTCTCTCTCTCTCTCTCTCTCTCTCTCCCCCTTTGCATGTTTGTTTTGTTTCTTAAGTTCCACATTATGAGTGAAATCATATGGTATTTGTCTTTCTCTGATTTATTTTGCTGAGCATAATATTCTCTAGCTCCATCTATGTCGCAAATGGAAAGGTTTCATTCTTTTTTTTATGGCTGAGTAATATTCCATTGAGTGTGTATGTGTATACACACACATACCATGTCTGCTTAATCTGTTCATCAATCAAGGGATACTTGGGCTGTTTCCATAATTTGGCTAGTGTAGATAATGCTGCTATAAACATTGGGGTGCATGTATCCTTTTGACTTAGTATTTTATTATTCTTTGAGTAAATACCTACTAGTGCAATTGCTAGATCATAGGGTAGTTCTATTTTTAACTTCTTGAGCAACTCCATACAGTTTTTTCCAGTGTGGCTGTACCAGTTTGCCTTCCCACTAGCAGTGAAAGAGGGTTCCCCCTTTCTCCACATCCTCGCCAATGCCTGTTTCTTGTGTTGTTGATGTTAGCCATTCTGACAAGTGTAAGGTGATATCTCATGTTAGTTTTGATTTTCATTTCCCTGATCATGAGTGATGTTGAGCATCTTTTCATGTGTCTGTTGGCCATCTGGATGTCTTTTTTGGAGATATGTCTGTGACCATTTTTAAATTGGATTACTTGTTTTTTGGCTGCTTATGTATTTACTAAACCTTTATCAGGTATGTTGTTTGCAGATATCTTTTCCCATTCTGTAGATTGTCTTTTGGGTTTTTTTTAAATATTTACTTATTTTGAGAGGGACAGGGAGAGGGAGGGAGAGCAAGCATGCAAACAGGGGAGGGGCAGAGAAAGAATCCGAAGCAGGCCCCATGCTGCCAACGCAGAGCCCATTGTGAAGCTCAAACTCATGAACCGTGAGATCATGACCCGAGCCAAAATCAAGAGTTGGATGCTTAACCAACTGCATCACCCAAGTGCCCTGCCTTTTAGTTTTGTTGATTATTTCCTTTGCTGTTCAGAAGCCTCTTACTTTGATGAAGTCCCAATAGCTTATTTTTGCTTCTGTCTCCCTTGTCTCAGGAGACCTATCTAGAAAGGAATTGCTATGGCCAATGTCAAATAAGTTACTGCCTGTGTTCTAGAGTTTTTATGGTTTCAGGTCTTTAGGTCTTTAATCCATTTTGAGTTTATTTTTGTGTATGGTGTATGAAAGTGGTCTAGTTTCATTATTTTGTAGGTTGCTCTCCAGTTTTCCCAACACCATTTGTTGAAGAGACATTCTTTTTCCCATTGTATATCCTTTCCTCCTTTGTCAAAGATTAATTAACCATATAATTGTGGCTTCGTTTCTGGGTTTTCTGTTCTGTTCTCTTGATCTGTGTGTCTGTTGTTTTGTGCAATACTCTACAGTTTTGATCACTATAGCTTTGTAACTTGAAGTCCAGAATTGTGATGCTTCCAGCCTTTTCATTTTCAGGGTCACTTTGGCCATATGAGGTCTTTTGTGGTTCCAACAGATTTTAGGATTACTTGGTCTAGCTTTGTGAAAAATGCTGTTGGTATTTTGATAAGGATTGTGTTAAATATATAGATTGCTTTGGGTAGTATAGACATTTTAATGATACTTGTTCTTCCAATCCATGAGCATGGAATATTTTCTGGTTTCTGGGTGTCTTCTTCAGTTTCTTTCATCAGCATTTTGTAGTTTTTAGAGTACAGGTCTTTCACCTCTTTAGTTAGGTTTATTGCTAGGTATTTACTGCTTTTGGTGAAATTGTAAATGGGATTGATTGCTTAATTTCTCTTTCTGCTGCTTCATTATTGGTGTATAGAAGTGTATCAAATTTCTGTACATTTATTTTGTATCCTGTGACTTTACTGAATTTGTGTAGCAGTTCTGATAGTTTTTTTTTTTAATTTTTTTTTTAACGTTTATTTATTTTTGAGACAGAGAGAGACAGAGCATGAACGGGGGAGGGGCAGAGAGAGAGGGAGACACAGAATCGGAAGCAGGCTCCAGGCTCTGAGCCATCAGCCCAGAGCCTGACGCGGGGCTCGAACTCACGGACCGTGAGATCGTGACCCGGGTGAAGTCGGACGCTTAACCGACTGAGCCACCCAGGCGCCCCCTGATAGTTTTTTGGTAGAGTCTTTAGGGTTTTCTATATATAGTATCATGTCATCTGCACATAGTGAAAGTTTTACTTCCTTCCTTCCTGATTTGGATGCCTCTTATTTCCTTTTATTGTCTAAATACTGTGACTGGGACTTTCTGGACTATGTGAATAAAAGTGATGAGAGTGGATAGATATCCTTGTCTTGTTCCTGACCTTAGCGGGGAACCTCTCAGTTTTTCCCCATTTAGGATGATGTGAGCTGTGGGTTTTCATATACAGCCTTTCTTATGTTGAGGTATGTTCCCTCTAAACCTACTTTGTTGAAGGTTTTTATCATGAATGGATGCTGTACTTTGTCAAATGCTCTTTTTGTGTCTATTGAGAGGATCATATGGTTCTTTACATGTATTATTAATGTGATTTATCATGTTGATTGATTTGTGAATATTGAACCACCCTTGCATCCTGGGAGTAAATCTCACTTGATGGTGAATGATTTTTTAAAATTATTTTTTTAATGTTTATTTTTGAGAGAGAGACAGAGACAGAGTGCGAGCAGGAGAGGGGCAGAGAGAGAGGGAGACGCAGAATTGGAAGCAGGCTCCAGGCTCTGAGTTGTCAGAATAGAGCCTAGCGCGGGGCTTGAACTCACAAACTGTGAGTTCATGACCTGAGTTGGAGTCAGACACTTAACCAACTGAGCCACCCAGGTGCCCCATGAATGACTTTTTTTAAAAGTATTATTGGATTTGCTCTGCGAGTATTTTACTGAGCATTTTTGCATCTATGTCCATCAGGGATATTGGCTCATCGTTCTCTTTTAGTGGTGTCTTTATCTGGTTGTGGTATCAGGGTAATGCTGGCCTTGTAGAATGAATTTGGAAATTTTCCTTCCTTTTCTACTTTTTGGAATAGTTTGAGAAGAATAAATAGTAACTCCTCTTTAAGGGTTTGATAGAATTTGCCTGTGAGGCTGTCTAGTCCTGGACTTTTGTTTCTTGGGAGGTTTTTGATTACTGATTGAATTTCTTTGCTGGTAATCAGTCTGTTCAAGTTTTCTGTATCTTACTGTTTCAGTTTTGGTAATTTATATATTTTTAGGCATTTATCCATTTCTTCTAGGTTGTTCCATTTGTTGGCCTATAGTTCTTCAGAATATTCTGTTGTAACTGTTTGTATTTCTCCTCTTTCATTTGTGTTTATTTATTTGGGTCCTTTCTCTTTTTGGTAAGTCTGGCTAGATGTTTATCTATTTTATTAATTTCTTTTCAGAGAACCGGCTCTGATTTCATTCATTTTTTTCATTTTTTTTTTTAATTTCTTTTCTTTCTTTTTTTTTTTTTTTTTAATTCCTAGGGGTGCCTGTGTGGCTCAGCCTGTGTGGCCTGTGAGCGTCCGACTTTGGTTCAGGTCATGATCTTGCGTTTGTGGGTTCAAGCCCCACTTCAGGCTTTGTGATGACAGCTCAGAGCCCAGAGCCTGCTTTAGATTCTGTGTCTCCCTCTCTCTGTCCCTCCTCTGCTCACACACTCTGTCTCTCAAAAAATAAAACATTAAAAATTTTTTAAAAATCTCGGGGCGCCTGGGTGGCGCAGTCGGTTAAGCGTCCGACTTCAGCCAGGTCACGATCTCGCGGTCCGTGAGTTTGAGCCCCGCATCAGGCTCTGGGCTGATGGCTCAGAGCCTGGAGCCTGTTTCCGATTCTGTGTCTCCCTCTCTCTCTGCCCCTCCCCCGTTCATGCTCTGTCTCTCTCTGTCCCAAAAATAAATAAATGTTGAAAAAAAAATTTAAAAAATCTCTATCATTTATTTCAGCTCTAATCTGTATTATTTCCTTCCTTCTGCTGACTTTGGCTTAATTTGTTCTTTTTCTCCTTTAGGTGTAAGGTTAGGTTGTCTATTTGAGGTAGGCCTGTATTGTTATATACTTCCCTCTTAGGACCACTTTTGCTTCATCCCCAAGGTTTTGGACCATTGTGTTTTCATTTTCATTTTTTTCCAAGTATTTTTAAATTGCTTTGATTTCCTGTTTTACCCATTCATTGTTTAGTAGCACGTTGTTTAACCTCCATGTATTTGTGGTCTTTTCAGGCTTTTTCTGAAAGATCAGCTTTTAAAAGTAATGGACGGTAGGTACAGATATATGGAAAGGACTTCCCTAATAGGCTCTATGAACTACAGAGCAATGGGAACAACTACAGTACAGAATTTAAATTTTATCTGCTAATTACTAGTTACAAACCAAAGTTATTTTCCTAGCTGGGAATTAAGCAGAATAATTCTAAAAAGTGCTAAAAGAATAAGAAAAAAACAAAAATTTATATTAACGGTACCATTCCTACTGTCTCTACCAACTTCCCAAAGACTTGAATAGTTTTTCTATGTGGTGGTTTATAATGATTCTTCCTTCAAAATTTAGATTCAAAAAGCATTCCAATGTAACTAGAATTAACAGTCCCATGCAAATATCAGTCTAAACTGAGGAAATATCCCTGTAAACATGAAAAATTTAATTGTTGGTGTTTAAATATACTTTTATCCTGTTGTTTTATTAGTAACCAAGTGTTAAAGTGTCCTTGATAAAAGTCAAGATGGAGCCTTCTGAAAAAGTATTTAAGTCATAAGGGTGATATTGTCTGCATTATAGAAAGTTTTAAAAATAGGAAAAAACATAAATGACTAAAATACAACCTCTGTGTCTTTGGCATATTATATAACTTTCTAATTTATTTTCAGTACCTACATTAGAGCAGTTTTTTTTAACTGCAAAACTAATGATTGTTGGTGCCTTCATCTTCCTCATTTCGAACATAAACAAAGTGTAATCACCTATGACCCAAAAATCCACAAAGATTTACCTTTTAGCTGTTATTCTCTGGTAGACTAGGCTTTTTTTTTTTTTTTTTAAGTTTAAAATAGTGGCACCTGGGTGGCTCAGTTGGTTTAGCATCCAGCTCTTGATTTTGGCTCAGGTCCTAATCTCATGTCTCATGGGATTGAGCCCTACATCTGGACTCTGTGCTGACAATTCAGAGCCTTCTTGGGATTCTTTCTGTCTCTCTTTCTGTCCTTCCCCCACTCACACATGCTCACTCTCAAAGATTTAAAAAAATAAAAATAAAGTTTAATACCAACTCAAGAGTGTAAATAAAAGAAAGTTCATACATTATTAATATCAGTGTAAATACAGAAGTGTCTCATGGTATTGAAAAGCAGGCATCAGAAGGGATGGAATCAGGAACCAGGAAGCTGTCAGGAACCAAAAAGATTGCCACTCATTGTGTGTGTATCCTTCTCATTGCTTGGTCTCATTTCTGCCTCTTAGCAGATCCATTTTCCAGCATGCATGCTAGAAGATGGCAGCGCTGAACTCTGTTCGGTAGATCTCCTAAGCTCAGCTTTAAATTCCAGCGGGGGATAATTTGATGGCACCCGCTGTGTTAGACATCTGCCTCTGATACAGTCAGCTGGAACTCTGGGGGCGGGGCATTATGGTACAAACATGGCTGCTAGGGCCTTCCCCTTGGGGTGTGGAAGGGGCAGTGCTCAGACAGCTTACCACCCAAAACTCCACAATATGGATGATTATCTATCTCTATATTTTCTAAGACTAAATTTTCCCAGTTTTTTTTTTTTAAGATGTTTTCCATTTTTATTCAAATTTATTGAACCTCTTCTTTGGTTTCTTTGAACACTTCTAGCCTTAGAGATTTAGTAAATAGTTGAGTCTGTTTTCTGCTAGCTTATCTGTAATCACATTCATTCATTAAGCAAAAATACTGAGCCTCTACTCTGTGCCAAGAACTATTTGTAGATGTTGGAGATCCAACAGTGAACAACACCTGATAGTTTCCACACTTTGGGAGCTTATATCCTAGTGGGAGGAGACAGATAAGGTGTAAATACACATATAATGTCAGGCAGTGAGGTGCAGAAAAATAAACAGGATGAAGGGGATAGAGAGTGATGGCATGGGGTAGGGGGCTGTTGTTTTGGAAAGGGTGTAAGGGAAGACCTCCCTGAGCACAGAGCTGCAGTGAGTCAGAAGCGAGCCCTGAGGAAATCTGGTAGAAGAGTATTGAAAACCAAAGGAAGCAACTGTAAAAGTTCTGGGATTGGAGAGGAGAGTGCTTTGCATATTTGAAGAAGAAAGCTTTCCGGGTGCCTAGAGCAGGGCAAGTTGGGGAGAGGGGAAAGGTCAGGAAAGTAGCCAGAGGCCCAGCCCCATTTGTTGGTGTGCTTGCTGGGTTCTGAATAGGAAACGCCATGTGAGAGTGTTAGGATGTGAGGCTCTCAAATTGCTGACCACTTACCTTTATTTACATCCTTCATCAAGCAATCTTCCCTTTCCGTTTTTTATACCTTTCTCCTACATTTTAAGAATTTGTTTGCTATTTTCTTTCATTGCTTCATCTGCCTCTTTTTTTGCAAGTATCTCTTTTTCCAATAGTTTTTTTTTAATGTTTATTTCTGTGAGAGTGCGAGCAGGAGGGAGCAGAGAGAGAGGGAGACAGAAAATCCCAAGCAGGCTCAGAGCTGCCAGCGCAGAGCCTGACATGAGGCTCAGACCCACGAACCATGAGATCATTACCTGAGCCAAAATCAAGAGTTGGATGATTAACCAACCTAGCCGCCCCACAAGTAACTCATTTTTAATGATTGTTTTTGTAATGTTTTAATATCTGGTAAGGTTTCCCTTTTCTTTTGAGGATTTTCTTTGACACTCATATCTGTTTATTCTCCCAGATGGCATTCAAAATAATTTTTTTAGGTTCCTAGTAAAAATACCATTGGTATGTTATTGAAATTACATTCTGTGTAAATTCCTTTGAGGAATGTTGACACTTAGTGTTTTCATTAAGGGACAAATGTATATCATGTACAAATGTAAATATTGGATCATTTCTGTTTTTTACTTTATTTTGTTGTGCTTGATAAGAGATTTTGAAGTGTCTGGTTATGATGCTTCTCCAGGTAGGGAGGCTATTTCATTCAGTTCAGAAAGCATTTTATTTGATTCTTACTGTCTGCCAGGCACTTTAGGCACTGAATCTAGAAATGAAGGCTTGGTGCTGGGATTTCAGTTAGTTGGCAGGAGTTCAGAATTTATTTTTGGTGTTAGGGCAGAATTCCATGAAAGAAATCACATTGTTCTCCTCCTCTTCACCTAAAGGAATAATTTCTCAAAAGTGCCCTGTAGATAGAATAAAAATAACAGTTGGCAGACCTTTTTTAAGACCTCTTCCTATATGCTAGCTAGAAAACCTAAACTGGTTATTAATTTCTCAGTTAACACTTTAAAAAGTTTTTTCCCCACTAAGGCAATAATATATAATCAGTCCAAGTTTTACGCATTAGTCCTATAAATCTACCTCTAGAAGCTGAAACCTGTGAATTTTTCTCCACATTTTCCGCTACTAACTCTGCAGTCCAAACCACCATTATCTTTCACCTGGACTATTGATATTGCTTTGTGCATATTATCCCTACTTTTCTCTTGCCCACGTTCACAAGGCATTTTCCACACTGTAGCCATGGTGATCTTTAAAAACAATGTTTTTATTATGGAAATTATCAAGCCTTAAAAAATAGAACAATAGAATTAATTGATGTCTCCCTCCCTCCCCCTCTGTCTCTCTGTCTCCAGGAGTTCTCAATAATGGCCACTGTCTAGTTATGTTATTTTTGTGTATAAATATTTCAGTGTATGGGCTCCTAGCTGGCTCAATCAGTAGAGTATGTGACACTTGGTCTCAGGGTTGGAAGTCTGAGCTCCACGTTGGGTATAAAGATTACTTAAAAATAAAATCTTGGGGCGCCTGGGTGGCTCAGTCGGTTGGGTGGCCGACTTAGGCTCAGGTCATGATCTCGCGGTCCGTGAGTTCGAGCCCCGCATCGGGCTCTGTGCTGACAGCTCAGAGCCTGGAGCCTGCTTCAGATTCTGTGTCTCCCTCTCTCTCTGCCCCTCCCCCGATCATGCTCTGTCTCTCTCTGTCTCAAAAATAAATAAACGTTAAAAAAAATTTTTTTAATAAAAAAAATAAAAATAAAAAAAAAATAAAATCTTAAAAAAATTTTTCAGTATATTTATAAAAGATAAGGGCTTCTTTAAAAAAAAAAAACACCTGTAACCACATGATGGTTGCACAGCTCTGAATATACTGAAAACCACTGAATTGTACACTTGAAATGGGTGAATTATATGGTATGTAAATTATATCTCAACATAGTTGTTAAAAAAACATCAAGGAGCCAAAGTTTGCATTTCCCCAGTTACACTTTTAAATATTTAACACTTTGATAGAGTTTTAAACATAAGTTGGATAGTATACTGTTTTTCTTAAAACCCTTCAGTGACTTTTCATCATATTTATAATAACCCATACCCCTTGTACTGACTCAGAAAGGTCTGACCTACAAAGCCCTGGCGTAATACGCTTCTTTGCCTCTCTGACTTTCTACCTCTCTTGCCCACTAAATTGTTTCTACCTCAGGGCCTTTGCATTAGCTGTTCCATCTACTGGAATGCCTTTCCCTATATTTTCCCAAGCCTTGATCATTCCTTTCAATTTAAATACCTTTTCCTCACAAAGGCCTACCCTGATCAGTTGCCCAGTCTCCAGTCTAAAGTGGTATCCTAGTCATTCTCCATCACACCATTCACTTATAAAGTATCAGCATAGCATAGTTTGTTATCTGGCATGTAATTGTTGTTAATTTACTATTTCCCTTTTTCTGTGCCTTCCCTGCCCCCCTCCCATGTTTTCTGTCATGTTCACTGCTGAATCCCCAGTGCCTAAAATATTAATTGGTGCATAATAGACCCTTATTAGAAATTCATACAAAAAACTGCCCAACACATGCCAGGTGTTTGGTACTTATAAAAAGGTTATTTGATAGAATATATTATCTCACTGCATAAACAGAGTTCTGGTCAGGTATGTTACTTTGAAAGGGCCATTTTCTACTCCCAAGTTATAAGGTGACTGGTTTTTGGGTTGTTTTTTTTTTAAGCGACCTTATTTGATACAGCATCCTGCTCACTTCAAAGCTCAATAAGTAACTTTTAACAAATTCTGTTCTTGTTTGGCAAAACATAGGGTGCTTGCATGAATAAGGTTGCAAAAGTTACTATAATGCCTTGCTGGTTTCATTCTCCATTATCACTTTTTCTTTTGTCCTCAACTGTGGACCATCACACTCTTTGCTTATGATCTCTCTCTGCTACCTGTTCTCTGGTGAAGCAGCTTAAGAGTGGCTGTGGTAGGCTGAATGACAGCCCCCTAAAGATGCGATTAGTTAAGTATCTTGAGATAGATAATCCTGAATTATCATGGGGGGCTGTGTAATCACAGTTGTCCTTACAGGCAGGGGGAAGGAGAATCTGAACATTGAGAAAGAAAACGTAAAGATGGAATCAGAGGTTGGAGTGATGCCCTTTAAAGATAGGAGGACCACAGTTCGAGCCCTGTGTTGGGCTCTGTGCTGACAGCTCAGCCTTTGGATTCTGTGTAGTCCTCTCTTTTTGCCCCTTCCCTGCTCATGCTCTGTCTCTCTCAAAAATAAATAAATAAATAAATAATTCTTTTAATTAAGATGGGAGGACCACAAATCAAGGGATATAGGTGGCTTCTAGAAACCAGAAAAGGGGTGCCTGGGTGGCTCAGTTGGTTAAGTGACTTCAGCTCAGGTCATGATCTCACGGTTTGAGTTGGAGCCCCGCATCAGTCTCTGTGCTGACAGCTCAGAGCCTAGAGCCTGCTTCAGATTCTTTGTCTCCCTCTCTCTTGTCCCTCCCCCGCCCCCACACCTCCCTCCCTCCCTCCCTCCCTCCCTCTCTCTCTCTCTCAAAAATAAACAAACACAAAATTTAGAAACCAGAAAAGGGACAAGGCAATGGATTCTCCCCTAGAGCCTCCAGAAGGAATGCAGTCCTGTCTACACCTTGATTTTGGCCTAGTGAGACTGATTTTGGATTTCTGATCTCCCAAACTATAAAAGAATTAATCTGTATTATTTGGAGCAGTTAAGTTTGTGGTACTTTGTTTTAGTAGCCATGAGAAACCAATTCAGTGATTTAAAGTATAAGAAGGCTTGAAGGATCACAGAACATGTACAGAGTGTTCTGAGGTTAATCTTGCTGGCTTAGTAGTTAGCTACCAAAATGGAAGCCAGAAAGAGTTGAGATGGCAACTTCAGGTGGGTAATGTGGGGGGAGAAGAGACAGGTGTGGTTGTTGGAACAGTGAAAGAATATTCATGCTGTAATGGCAGTATCCATGTTATATACAATTAAGCTCTTGATGGTTTGTTTCCTTGTATTTTACACAGATCAGAAACCCCTTGACCTTGCCCAGGGTGCTGAAATGAAACACATTCTTATTGGTAATAAGGTACGTAGTAATAG
The DNA here is from genome assembly GCF_022079265.1 of Lynx rufus. NCBI lineage: Eukaryota > Metazoa > Chordata > Mammalia > Carnivora > Felidae > Lynx > Lynx rufus. The sequence continues at coordinate 16,909,754 of NW_025814837.1, forward strand.
ACTACATGCATATGATCATTTTTAGAAAAAGATTTTGAATTCCTGAAATACATAGATGGCATTTTTAATGAAAACATATTTTCAATAGGTCATCTACAAAGCACTGAAACGATATGAAGGCCCTCTTTGGAAGGTAGGCTGAGATGATCTTATTTCTAGAACTGGAAAGAATTCTCAGGTGCCCCATTTTTATTTAATAAAAAAATTTTTTTTAATGTTTGAGAGAGAGAGTGGGGAGCCCATGCTTGTGTGGGGGTGGGGGCTGGAGAGAGATGTGGGGAGAGAGAATCCCAAGCAGGCTTCATGCTGTTAGCCCACAGCCCGACGAGGGGCTTCATTTCACAAATCGTAAGATCATGGCCTGAGCTAAAATCAAGAGTAGGACCCTTAACCAACTGAGCCACCCAGGTGCCCCAAAAATTATTTAATTATTTCAGAAGAAAAAATGATTTAAGCATTCTTGGATCTTGCAATGTAAACCATTTTGTGTGTGTGTGTGTGTGTGTGTGTGTGTGTGGTATTGGCTTTCGTTAGGGTTCCACTTGTTATAGCAATTGCTGCTCTTTTTATTGATGGTCTAAGAACACTTTTAAGTGACCAAGTTTATGCAGAACAGTGTTTAATCATAGAATTGCAGTGTTTTTGTTATGAATGTTGAAACAGGGAGGACTTAATAGGAATTTAATGTTTGACTTGTCACAGAACACACATACAAAATCTTTCTGGTTCTAAAAATTTCTTTGCATTTTGGAGTTCATTTATTTTCTAGAATTAACTGTCGTAGAGCATGTGTTTTCTTTTGCATTTGCAAGCACTCCCTTTACGTATTTATGCACAAGTATGTTTATGTTGTATAAAATTAGAATTAATTCTTAGACTTTGTCTTTGAAGTCCACAATTGAAAATTGTCCTATAATTATCCTTGGACAATACTGTCAGAACTGTAAACTGTGTTCATTATTGATCTTATCAGTATGCCATTTCTTCTCTTCTTGTCCCCCTGTAGTGGTATGTTTTCATTACTGCACCTAGTTACCTTAGTTCATGTTTGATCATTTTTTTTTATAATGTTTATTTTTGAGAGAGAGAGGGAGACAGAGTGCAAGTGTGGGAGGAGGAGAGAGAGGGAGACACAGAATCCGAAGCAGGCTCTGGCTCTGAGCTCTCAGCACAGAGCCCGATGCAGAGCCTGAACCCATGAGCCGTGAGATCCTGACCTGAGCTGAAGTCGGACACTTAACCAACTGAGCCGACCCAGGTGCCCCCATGTTTGATTATTTTTTAATATTCATCAGTACTATCTACATGAAAGACTACAATAGAATTATCATAACAATTTCTATCAGTCAGGTATTTGAATCTGGATCTATCAGCTTGGAAAATCCTTGCCATTTTTTCCCTTAGAGTTCAAGATTTTTTGGCTGGAGATTATTTTGGGTGGTATTAGAACATGGAGTCCTTTCGTGGTATAGGAAACAGTAAGTATTATGATCCTGATACTTAGTAAATTTATTCTCTAAATTTTGAAAGATTAAAAGTTTTCACTTATCTCTTTAATATTTATTTATATTTCTAATAATTGTAATATTTATTTTAAAGGCCTGATGCAGTCCATAATATTTATCGCCAGGGATGCAAACACTTAACTCAAGCAGTATGCACGGTAGGATGACACATGCATCTTTTGCCGACACCATGAAGTCAGTGTTGCAAGTGTTATTTTTATAAAGCTGCCTTGTCAAATATTGGGGTGGGGGGACTTGTGTGTATTTTTATTTGAGAACAAGTAAAATTGTGGAATCTCTTTAAAAAAAAAAAAATGAACCCTTGTTTATTTCACATATTGTGGGATGAGATAGCAGTGGTCTGAAAACATAAAGAGCCTGTCATGTTTTTTGTGTGTGTATGTGTGTATATTCACACACATATATGCATGTGTGTGTACATGTATATATGTACTTATACATGGGCAAATCGAGATAATGGAAGTTTTTCTGGTGTTAAAATTTAAGCCTGTGTCAAAATTGGGATTCTTAGATCCTCTGTGTTCACTGTTATACTTTACCAACCAGGAGAAAAAGTGGGTTTCTCCTCTTAGGTATTAGTCTAAGACTGGAGGCTAGACATGCTTTCTTCTTTCCTACTTGAAATCCTTGAGGGTTGTCAATATGTTGTGGCAATCACTTGTCACATTCCCCAGCAGTACAGCCTGATTACACAGCCAGCCCTTAATTGTCCTCACACCCCTTCCTCCCTTCACATTAGACCAGAGGGCCAGGGAACCTCTCTCTAATCTGGTGTGTGTAATCTTTTTGTTTTTTCTTTCAGTGCAATCCTGGCCATTGTCTTCTGTTCCCCCTATAGACTCATCTACTTACTACCAAGCTTTTTCCTTAGTTGAGCCTTTTATCTCACAAATAAGTGCTCCCCCTGCCCTTTTAAAATTTCTTGCTCTTTAACTTCTGTGGAATCCATTAGCTCTTGCTGTGTTATGCCTCTCCTTGTTGTATAACTTTTGTTTCTTCTGTAAATGTCTGCTTAAAGCTTATCTTTATGAGGCCCATATCAACACAAGTTAATGAGCATTCACTGTGTGACTGCTATAAAGCAGACTCTGTTTGCTTTGTAGTTTTTTTTCTTAAGTTTATTTGAGAGGGAGGGAGAGAGCAAGTATGCACGCACATGAGCGGGAAAGGGGCAGAGAGAGAGGGGGAGAGAGAATCCCAAGCAGGCTTCACACTGTCAGCACGGAGCCTGGTGCAGGGCTCGAGCTCAAGAACTGTGAGGTCATGACCTGAACCAAAATCAAGAGTCAGATGCTTGACCAACTGAGCTACCTAGGCACCCTACTTTATAGTTTCTTAAGGTAGAAGCTTAGAGTATTGATTTGAGATCTTTTTTCTAATATAAATGTTTGCAACTATCAGTTTCTTAATTTTTCTTCAGTGTGCAGTTCAGGGCCATTAAATACATCTGTATTATATTGCAGCCATCAGCACCATCTATCTCCAGAACTCTCTTTATCTTCCCATACTAAAACTCTGTACCCATTAATCACTTATTCCTTTCCTTTCTATTCCCAGCCCCTGCCAGCCACCATTCTACTTTCTGTCTCTATGAATTTGACCTTGCCAGGTACCTCAGCTAAGTTAAGTAGAATCAGACAATATTTGTCCTTTCGTGACTGGCTTATTTCACTTAGCATAATGTCCTCAAGATTCATTCATGTTACAGTATGTGTCAGAATTTTTTTCCTTTTTGAAAATTTTTAATTATAGTAAAAAAAGCACATAAAATTTACTATTTTAACCATTTTTAAGTGTGCATTAGCTTGAACTGTAGTCACTTTGTTGTGCAACAGATCTCTAGAATTTTTTCATCTTGCAAAACTGCAGCTATACCCATTAAGCAACTGCCTATTTCCTCTACCCCTAGCCCCTGGCAACCACTCTTGTACTTTTTGTCTCTATGAGTGTGACCACTTTAGATACCTCTAAGTGGAATCTTAGAGTATTTGCCTTATGTCATTTCATCTGATATCCCCAAGATTCATCCATGCTGTAGCATGTGCCCGGAATTTTTTTTGAAGGCTGAATAATGTTCCTTTTATGTATATGCCACATTTCTTTATGCGTTTATTCCTCAGTTTACATTTGGATTGCTTTCACCTCTTGGCTTTTGTGAATAATGCTGCAATGAACATGGATATGCAAATATCTCTTCAAGATACTGCTTTCAGTTCTTTTGGATATAGACCTAATAGTGGAATTGTTCATGATGTGGTAGTTCTATTTTTGATTTTTTGAGGGATTTTCATGCTGTTTTCCAAAGCAGCTGCCCCGTTGTATATTCACACCAGCAGTAATGGCAGGGGAGGGCTCCAATTTCACTTTTTCCACATCCTCACCAGCACTTATTTTCCTTTTTTTTTTTTTTTTTATTTTTTAATGTGGGCCATCCTAATGAGTGTGAGGTGGTATCTAATTGCAGTTTTGATTTGCATTTCTCTGATGACTAGTGATGTTGAGCATCTTTTCATGTGCTTAGTGGGCATTGGTTATTGTCTTTGGAGAAATGTCTAAGTCCTTGGCTCATTTTTTAATTGGGCTGTTTGGTTTTTTTGTTGGTGTTGAGTTGTAAGGGTTCTTGGCATATTCTAGGTATTAACCCCTTACCAGTATATGATTGTAGATATTTTCTCCCATTCTATGGATTGCCTTTACACTCTCTTGATAGTGTCCTTTGATGCATAGAAGTTTTTAATTTTGATATAGTCAAATTTATTTTTTTTTTCTTTTTGTCACTTGTGCTTGTGGGTATCATGTTCAAGGAATCATTGCCAAGTCCAGTGCCATGAAGCTTTACTCCTATGTTTTCTTAAGAGTTTTATAGTTTTAGCTCTGATGTTTAGGGATAGTTTTCTCCTGAGGCCTTTCCCCTTGATTGCAGCCAGCTGCCTGACAATCCTGCCATGGCTTTTTCTTTGTGTGCAGGTCTCCCTGGTTTCTCTTCCTCTTATTAAGGAATCCAGTCTTACTGAATTAGGGCCCCACTCTTGTGACCTCATTTAATCTTTTTTTTTTTTTTTATTAAGAAGAATTTTTTTTAACGTTTATTCATTTTTGAGAGACAGAGCATGAGCGGGCAAGGGGCAGAGAGAGGGAAGCAGGCTCCAGGTTCCGAGCTGTCAGCGCAGAGCCCCACATGGGGCTCGAATTCATGAACTGCGAGATCATGACCTGAGCCAAAGTAGGACGCTCAACCAACTGAGCCACTCAGGCGCCCCTGACCTCATTTAATCTTAATTTCCTCTTTAAAGCCCTATCTACAAATATAATCATATTGAGGGTGGGATCTTCATATGAATTTGGGGAGGACACAGTTCAGTCCATGACAATCAGTGTGGTTACTCCAGCTTTCGAATACCATTTGCATGGTAGATCTTTTTCCATCTTTTTATTTTCAGCTTATCTATGTGTTTGAAACTTACTTATAGAGAACATAGAGTTGTATCGGGTATTTTTATCCAATATGACAAACTCTGCCTTGTGATAGGAATGTTTAATGAAGGACAGACACCTGGCTGGCTCAGTTGGTTGAGCGTATGACTTTTTTTTTTTTTTTTTAGTACTTATTGAGAGGGGGGGGAGAGCACGAGCGAGCATGAGTGAGGGAGAGGCAGAGAAAGAGGGAGAGAGAGAGAATCCCAAGCAGGCTTCATACTGCCAGCACAAATCCCGACTCGGGGCTCAATCCCACAACCATGAAATCATGACCTGAGCCAAAACCAAGAGTTCAATGCTTAACCAACTGAGCCACCCAGGCACCCTGAGTGTATGACTCTTGATCTCGGGGTTGTAAGTTCAAGCCCCACATTAGGTGTAGGGATTACTTAATAAAATCTTTAAAAAAAATGTTTAATTTATACTTAATGTTGTTGACATGGTTGGATTTCTGCTGCCATTTTGTCATTCTTTGTTCTTCCTCTTCTACATAAGGGAGATGCTTCTCATGTATCATTTCCTTTTGTTTATATTTTACTGTATTTTAAAGTTATTTCTTAGTGGTTGCTCTAGCTATTATACATCTTAATCTATCACAATTCATACTTTATTTCATAAAATCTGAGCACTTTAATATAGTTGCACTTCCTACCCCCTTCCTTTGTGTTATTGTTGTATATATCATGACTCTGTATGTTTAAAAACTCAACAATATAGTGTTACATCTATTGCTTTATACAATTTTATGTCTCTTTGTTTTAAAATATTTTTATTGCACTATAATTCACATTGTATAAGGTTCACCTACTTAAAATGGTTCAGTAATGTTTTGTATGGTCATAGACTTGTGCATCCATAACCAGTCAGGTTTAGAACATTTCCCTAATTCCACAAAAAAAACCACTTCATATCCATTAATAATCATATCTGAGTGCCTGTCAGTACCACCTCCTGTGAGTTCCCTATGTAGCCATTAATACCTGTCTCTATAGCCTATTCTAGTCATTTCATATAAATGGGATCATAGAATATGTGGTCTTTTGTTTCTGGATTCTTTTGCTTAGTGTAATGTTTTCAAGGTTCATACATATTATATAGCATGTATCATTACTGCAGTCCTTTTGTGGCCAAATAATATTCCATTGTATGGATAGACCGTATTTATCCATTCACCAATTAAGGAACATCTGGGTTGTTTTCACTTTTTGGGTCTTAAGAATAATGGTGCTGTGAGCATTAGTGTTATCAGTTTTTGTGGGGATTTATGTTAATCTCTGGTGTTTTTTAAAAGGAAAAAAAGTATATTTATAGAGTCTTACCCTAACTCATATTTTTATCACTTCTAGTTGTGTTTATTTTTTTCAGTGGATGTATGGGTTATTTTTAGAAGTCATTTCCTTGCTCCACTGTAGCTCCATTCCTTCCTTTATCCTCTGTGCTATTAGTGTCATATATCATACATTAGTATGTTACAAGCCCAACCATACAATTTTACAATTGTGTAAATTGCTTTAAATTATATGAGAAAAGAGAAACTAAATACTCTATTTTAGAATTACCTATGCAATTTCACCAGGTTTTTTTTTTTCTTTTTTCTTATTTGGTGTCTCTTTCTTTCAGCCTAAGTAACTTTTTTTGTTTTTATTCTTTTTTGTTAGGTATACCTAATGAATTGTCTCAGGTTTTTTTTGCCTTCATTTTAGAACAGTAGTTACACAAGACAGAGAAATTTTCTTTCAGCACTTTGAATATGTCATCCCCTTACCTCTGTCCTCCATTGGTTTTTGTTTTAATTTTTTTTCAATGTTTATTTTTGAGAGACAAAGACAGAGTGTGACCAGGGAGATGGAGCTCAAACATCCAATGTGGAGCTCAAACTAACAAACCATGAGAGATCATGACCTGAGTCGAAATCGGATGCTTAACTGACTGAGCCACCCAGATGCCCCAGGTTTTTGTTTTTTTTTATGTTTATTTATTTTTTTTTGTGAGAGAGAGACATAGAGTGCAAGCGGGGGAGGGGAAGAGAGAGAGGGAAGGAGAGAATCTGAAGCAGGCTCTCCAGGTTCTGAGCTGTCAGCACAGAGCCCAGTGTGGGGCTCAAATCCATGAACCGAACCCATAAGATCATGACCTGAGCCAAAGTTGGATGCTTAACCACCCAGGTGTCCCTGTCCTCCATTGTTTTTGATGCAAAGTCAGCTGTTAATTCTACTGTGCTTCCCCCTGTATTTGATGAGTCTCTTCTCTGAGTACTTTAGTATTTTCTGGTTTGAGCTGTTGACAGTTTGACTAAGATGTGTCTAAGGATAGATCTCTCTGGATTTATCCTACTGGAGTTTATTGAGTTTCTTGAATGTATAATGTTTTCATTGAATCTGGGAAATTTTCAACCATTATTTTTTCAAATACTTTTTTCAGCTTTTTTCTTTCCTTCTGTGACTCTAATTGTCTATTGGTACGTGTGATAATGCCCTACAGTGATTTTTTTTTTTTGTCCCCCTTACATCTCAGATTATCTGTTGAGGGAATTTTTCATTTCAGTTCTTGTGATTTTCAATTCCAGAATTTCCATTTGGTTCTTTTCCATAACTTGCATCTTTTTATTGATATTTTCTATTTGATGAGTTATTGTCATTATACTTTCTTTTAATTCTTTAAATACAATTTAGTTTTTAAACATTTTTCTGAGAGCTTTTTAAGTATCTGGCTCATTGCCAGTTTGTTGCTTGGCCCAATATATTTAGACCTCATGTACTGTGATGTTGGCTTTTCCTGATTGTTTGCCACCAAGATTGCTGTTGTTTTTGACAAATCCCTAGGCTTGGGATTTTCAAGGCCCTCTAAGTAAAGTCAGCCCCAGTGTTTAAAGCTTGCCCCATCATGGTTCAGTTTTACCATAGAGTTAGGAGCAAGGGGGAATGGAGCATATTCAGGCTAAAACTCCATCACCATTCACTGTTCTTACTGAGAGATTCAGTAGATTTTTCTTGAATAAATGCTTTTCAGTAAGTTGTAGGTCTTTAATCAATTTTCAGTATTGGGGAATGGTCGTTTTGATTGGGATTGCTACAGATTTTCTTGGAGAGGACTATTAAGCAATATCAAGACCTCCAAGCTATGAACATTGCATCTGTTCTCTATTGAAATCTGATTTGGTTTCCTTTTACAATGTTTTATAATTGTTTATTAAATTTATTCTTAAGTGTTTATTGAAGCTATTATGATAGACTTCAAATTTTCATTTTCTATTTTTTGCTATTATATATAAATTTGTTTTAATAGTTTTCGTAGCTTTTTTGCACATTCCTCAGGGTCTCCTACATGCACAGTCATGTCATCTGCAAATAAGGATGGTTACATTTCTTTACAATCTGTATGCCCTTTCTTATCCTTTATTGTACTGGATAGGACCTCTGTTACAATTTTAAATAGAATTGATGAGAGCCAGCATTCTTGTTTATTGTATTAGGTACAAAGCTTTGAGCCTTTCATTATGGAGTTATTAGCTGTAAATTTCATAGATGCCCTTAATCTGCTTTAGGAAGTTATTTTCATTTCCTAGTTTACTGAAAGTCCTTATCATGAGAATCTGTTGAATTTTATTAAATGCTTTTCATATTTAATAAACCAGTCTTCTATTGCTGGGATAAATTTCAGTTGGTCATGATATATAATCATTTTCATAAATTATTTGCTAATATTTTGTTAAAGATTTTTGCTTCTGTGTTCCTGGTAGATTTTGATTTATATTTTCTTGTGCTATTTTTGTGTGGTGTTGGAATCAGAAATACAGGTCTAATATGAGAAATAATAGGTCTCATATAATGAATTAGAAAATACTCCTTTTCAGTTTTTTGGAAGAATTTTTGTAGGATTAGGTTTATTTCTTTCCTAGATATTGATACAATTCATGGGCTAGAAGGGGTTTTTTTGGTTGTATTTTTGTTTTTTGTTTTTTAATGGGAAGGATTGTAATTTCAGATTTCTTCAGTTGCTAAAGGGCTGTTTCAAATTTTCCATTTCTTCTTGGGTTGGTATTTGTAATTTCTGTCTTTAAAAAATTGTGTTTATTTTCTTAGGTTATCAAACTTGTTAGTGATATTCCCTTATTGTGTTTTTAATGTTTGTATGATAGGTAGTGTTGTGCCCTCCTTTGTTTTTTTATATTAGTAATTTATGTCTTTTTTTTCCTCCCTGGATTAATTTGGCTAGCAGTTTATCAATTTTATTGATTTTTTTCAGAGAACTAGTCCTTGATTTTCTTGAATTTTCCCATTGTTCTGTTTTCTATTGCTTTTTGTTCTTTTTAAAAGTTTTCTCTGTGCTTTGGGTTTAATTTGCTTTTTTTAAATAGTTTCTCAAGGTCAAAGCTTAGATTATTGATTAGGCTTATCTTCTTTGTTAATACAGCCATTTAAATCTATCCCCTCACCTTTGCAACTGTTTTACTTTCCTGCTGCTAATTTTGGTATATTTTTATTATAATCTAGTTCAAAATATTTTCTAATTTCTGTTTTCTTTGAACCAATGAATGTTAGAAGTGTGTTATTTGATTTCCAAGTAATTGGGGTTTTTATGATTTTTTTTGTTTCTGATTTATAATTCCATTTTGCTCAGTGAATGTATCTTCTGTGATTTCTGTCTTATCAAATGTATTGAGACTTGTTTGATGGCTCTATGTATGGATTATCTGAGTAAATGTACTTGAAAATGATGTCTGTTTTGCTATGGTTGGGTGTAGAGTCATAAATATTCAGTCATGGTGGTTGATGGTGTTTTTCAGATCTATGTTTTTGTTGATTTTTGGCTAATTGTATCAATTGATGAGAGGAGGGATACCAGAATCTCCAGCTGTGCTTGTGGAACTGTTCATTTCTCAGTTATTGCTCACATGGCATTCATGTTGTCTTCTAGACTAATTGAGCCTTTTATTATTACATGGTGGTCTTCTTTATCTCCTGGGATATATTTACTTTTGCCCAATATTAATATAACCACTCAGGCCTTCTTATGCTGACTGTTTGCACAGTATCTCTTTTTCTATCCATTTCCTTATAACCTATAGATCTTTATTTTCTATCTTGTATATATAGTATATGTGTGGGTCGCTGTTAACCATTCTGAAAATTTTGCCTTTTAATTAGACTTCTTTTGAGAATGTGTTCCACTTTCTTCTTCACATATCAGGTAATTTTGTGTTGTATCCTTAATACTATGAATGTTAAGTTCTGGGGATTCTGGCTTCTGTTATTTTCCTCTGTTAAATGTTATTTCTATTGTTTTAGCAGGTCATTTTCTTGGCTGGGTTTAGATTGTAAACTCTTGTTTCTTGGCTGGCAGCTCTGGTCTGCATTCACAGAGGTTGGATTTAAGTGACTGCTTTGAATCTTTTCTCAGCATCAATTAGATGTGTGAAAAGACAGAGTTTGGGGATGCCTTCTCTTTTTCCCTTTGAGGATTCTCTCACTCTCTTTAGTATTTCTGGCTCCCTGGTTTCCTTTATTAATTCTCAAAGACAGGAAGGCTGTGGGTTTTTCCACCTGTGCCCATGGTAGTTTTGTGCCACCTTATGGACTTTATGTCCCAGTTGAAAAATCTTGGGGATGGGAACTTACTTGCATAGTTACTTATTTCCTTTCCTCCGAGAGCATGTGCATGCCCCATCAGAGTCTGTCAACTTTTGTCCACTCTCCAGTTCCTTTAGGCAGTTGCCTTTTATATTTGTTTCCTGCCAGGAGTGTGGTCCTCTTATAGGGTCTTGTAGCAGAAGTCTGTCTTTTTCCATTCTTAAAGACATAATTATTTTTTATCCTCTCTCCCTTTCTTCCTTCTTTACGAATCTTATGTGTACTAGTTCTTTTACACACAGTTCAAACATTTTCTACACTCAGCTCAGGCAAAAGGTTCAGGAGAGTGATATGAGTAAGAAATTGGAGCTGTGGTATTTAGAGGATTTTACAGCCCAAGTGCATGCTAAGTTATTAAATACAAAGGATAGAACTAAAAAACTACATACCTAATAGACTGTTAGTATTTACTTTGAGTAAGAATATGAAAGCCAGATATTTTCAGACAAGCTAAGCTACGATGTGTGTGATATTCCCAATGTATTCATTTTTTACCCAGTTTTTCCAGTTGGTATTTTAAATTTTCAGTGGCGTATAATTAAGTCATTTTAATACTGTTACATATAGATAGATGATAGATAATTTAGATAATTTTAAGGTTCTATTTTATGTTCATGAATGATGTTGTCTTACTGACTTCTTTATATCCAAGGTAAAATCCACTGATAGCTGCCTCTTCTTTATTAAATGCTTTGATGACACTATTCATGGCTTCAGGGTTCCTAAGAATAGCCTTCAACAGTCAAGAGAGGTAATTTTATGGATTCACTTATATTTCATAAAACTTAGCATTTAAAAGCATAAAGAATATAAGACAGGTTCACTATTAACATCTAAAATCTTTTTGACTGTACCTTTTTAATGGGGGCAATTAAGATGAATCTTGAAATTTGGGTTATGAATTAATTTCTTTATCAACATGTCCCTGCAGGTATCTTCTGTTCATAATTTCCTTTATTGTTTGGATTTTGTGAATGTAAGGGACCCTTACTGGTTTTGGAAAAAGACCCTAAATGATGTAGTCTGCTCCTTAATTTATAGGTGCGAAAACTGAAGACCATAGATTGAAGTCATTTCCCAAGGTCACAGAGCTTACAAATGACAAAACCTGGCTTCAGCTTAGGCGTTCTGATTTATTACCGTGTAGGCTCGGCCTTCCTTTGTGGTAAATTGAACAGCAGCAGCAAGCAAGAAAATTGGGATTGATGTGACAGAAATTCATAGTGCAGTTACTTAATAGAGATTCCATATTCCTTCAGATCAAAGGAGTATTCCTAGACCTGTTGTGTTTTTTTGTAAACTACATAAGGGGTTAAAAGAGCCCATTTCCAAAGTGGTTAACCTGTGCCTGCAAAGAACCCTAAGCAACCTAAAGCCTGACTTGTCCCAACATATCATAAAATGGTAAAATATGACCCTGAGTAATGCTATGAGAAACAAGGAAGTAACAAAGGTATTTTTAGGGCAAATATTCTTTTTGTGAAATCACTGATTTTTAAAAAAAACATTTAAAAGTTAAAGCATCCAGGCAGTTGTTGGCTCTTACAGTGATCTGAGTTTCTTGTGCTTATAACTCAACTGCAAGTTAGTAAAATTTTATTTCTGGATATATTAGTTTGTAATATAATAACATATCCAACAGTGTTGAGAATCTATAATTTTTAAGTGAAAAAATGTCCACCCATTATTCAGCTTTTATAATGTATTAGTGTCATTGAATATATAAACTTATAGATGATATTTTTTAAACTATTAAGAAAAACTTTTATCTAGAAATGCCATGGACAAGAGACTGGTATCATCATTTTGTTGTTGGTTTTGTGTGTGTGTGTGTGTGTGTGTGTGTGTGTGTGTGTGTTTTAGGCTGTTTTCTCCATGTAAATTTAGGCTTTCTATATCATTGTCATATCTCTTTTGAGTAAAAATGCATTTCACTTTTATTTCAATTCTTGGATTATTTCAGGACTGGCTGGAAGCAATAGAAGATCATTCTGCGTACAGCACTCACTACTGTTCCCAGGACCAACTGACTGATGATGAGGAGGAAGATGCAACTTCCGCTGTAGACTTGAAGGAATCCTTAGAGGTATATAGAAAAACCTAACCTGACTTTTAGAGCTAACTCTGTCACCAAGAACTTTCTTGTCAAATGTGAAGTTTTGAAATTAAGCTATCTGAGGACAATGGAGATAGCACTGCTGTTTGTCAGGTAACATTTTATTGCCATTTATGTTGTCTGTTATGATGGTACTATCAAATGTCTCTGTAGATAATACTCTAAATATAGAGGCCTGTGCTTCTATGTTATCTTTTTTTTATTAAAATTTTCACATTGCTGTAATCAGATTGTCGGTTTATTTGAAAACTGCCGCCAGTAGGGGGAGCATGCTTGACTTGCTGCCCTTTATGATTTCACTGCATATTTCAGTTTAAATAATGCAACCATAGTGATACTTTTCCTGACTGGTAGTTGGATTTAAAACCACTTGTAATCTGTAACTTCATTGATGAAAAGTAAGGTAAAGCATCAGTAATGAATGGAGAGGCCTTCATGTGAGGTGACGTCAATGTATTATCCATAGAGAAATAACAGCATATGTAATTGAAATGAAATAACTATTTTTTTTTTTCTGGGCATCAGTTTTCTGGCTGTGCCTTTTAAATGGGAATTGGGTTTGGAAGAATTATACTATGAAAGGATGATGGAGTTTCAATCCATGTCATTATGTCAGAACATAGCAGTTTGCTTACTAACTTTAATCTTTAAAAAAAAAAAAAATCGTTGCAGGATTTGAATGTTTCTAAATCAACAACTTTAATGAAGTTTGCTCGTACCTAAGGAGTTTTATTGACTTAAGGACCTATAAACTTAGGAAAGAGATTTGGGCTTTTTCAGTTTCTAATTTTATGATGAAACATTATGAAGTTTGAGCTCTTCCATGTTCTGTTGAAGACATTCCCCAGAATTTATTGACATTTGCTTTACCAGTGCTACTTCGGTTTTTTAAAGCCTAATGTATAGTGTGGCAACCATAAACATAATTTGCAGATCCATGAACTTTGCAAAAATAACATCTACCAGAGCATCTAAATAACATTAAGACTGTTTAAGAAAGAAGGTTTAAATATCTATGGCCAGAATTGTGTCAAATGAAAAACAAAACTGTGCTAAATATTTTAACTTTTAGTCCTTATTCCCTAAGTGAAAAGAAATCCTTTCCTATTTATCCTCAATATAAGGTAAATGATAAAACCCAGAAGGACTTACAAAGCATACCAGTATCTTTCCTAGGATTATGGTAATTTTAAGACCTTTTTAATGGAAGCTACAGGTAAAGAAAAGCATACTAACTTGCATATCATTAAAAAAATTTTTCCTTGAAAAAGTGTTTCTTCTTTGGCATAGTTTTCAAATTTTCATGTTACAACTTCAACTATTTTTTACTCACTAGAATATCGTGCTCTTATGTTAACTTTAAAACCATGAAGTTTTTGCCTTCTAGATTTTATTTTATTTTATTTTTTTTTTCCAACGTTTTTTTTTTTATTTATTTTTGGGACAGAGAGAGACAGAGCATGAACGGGGGAGGGGCAGAGAGAGAGGGAGACACAGAATCGGAAACAGGCTCCAGGCTCTGAGCCATCAGCCCAGAGCCCGACGCGGGGCTCGAACTCACGGACCGCGAGATCGTGACCTGGCTGAAGTCGGACGCTTAACCGACTGCGCCACCCAGGCGCCCCAGCCTTCTAGATTTTATAGCACCCAAAGTTTGTGAGAGTTACAGCAAGTGGTAAGCACTTTGAGGTTGTGCAGGTTATAAACATGTCTCTGTCCAATGGAATTTGAATGCTAATTCTGTGAATCTTGACTTAACTCTGTCTCAACTGCTGAAATTTGGTCCAAAAATAGGTTAAAATCTGAAATGAGCTGTGAAGTATGTTGAATTGTAAGACTGGCTCCAGAATGCCTTTGATCATTGGATTCTTAAGTTGTAAGGATATTATGGGACCTATTTGTGAAATGAGTTCTATTCTAGATGTTTATAAACTTCTAAAGAAAACTAGGAACTGTAGGACTAGAATACTCTAAAACTATCTGAATTGACATAAAACTAACCTTATTTCCTCAACATGGTTTTGGACAAGAAGTTATGGGGGAAAAATGTCCACCTTGAAAAAGTGACCATGTTACATGTTCTTTTGGTCTCAGTTTATCTCCACCCAAAATGAGGGCCTCCAAAAATTGAAAACAGTTTCTTTTCTCTCTCCATCACTGCCTTGAGGTTAGGTCTCCAGGGAGAAAAGTAGAAGATAAATCACAGAAATACAGGCTTCATGGTTGTTGCCTTAATGAAAACTTTGAAAATATTTCAAATCTAACAATGGGAAGACAGATTCAAACACCGTATTGGTGTAGAAATGTACTGTGCAGTACGATAGCTATGAGACACATGTGGCTCTTCATACTTTAAAATTTCAACTCCTCATTTTAACTCCACCCAATTCAAGTGCTCAGTAGTCACATGTGGCTACCACTTTGGACAGTATAGAATGTTTCCATCATTGTAGAAAGTTCTGTGGGACAGAACAGGGATAGGCTCTCAGATTTGGGGTGGCACAAGCAAAGCAGGGGTCTCCTATGTTGATGATATCTCAGTTCCGTAGGATCTGAGGATGTAAGATAACTCAGTGTTACAAGGAGTAACGAGCAGAGGAGGCTAAAATTTAATCAAGTGAGAAAGTGATACACTTTGCTGATTTAAGAATAAATGATGCCTAATTAAAGTGAATATGCAGGAAGATGAATGTGCATCAACACAGAGCTGATAAAGACTGGTACTTTCTATACAAGAACGAGACAGATTTATATATATTGATCTAAGACTTATGGTTAAGTGAAAAGGGCAAGGTATAAAAAGATGTATCTTTTATACATTGGGAGAAAAAAAAAGGGATATACACACATATACACATTTGTGTAGACTTAGGTCATCCCTGGCAAGTTGAGAAATTAATAGTGGTGGTTGCTTTGAGGCTGGTAAAGGGGGAAAACAGGGACTATAGACTGATAGGTATGTGAGAGGGAATTGCCTTTTTCTCTATCTTTTGATTTAATTTTTTAAATTTTGTGTAAATATCTGTTGTGAAATAACACTAAGCAGATGACGGAGCAGGTACAAAGAATGAATGTGCTCTGGATGGACTTACATAGAGGGGAGATGGATTGGGCTGGAGGTAGGAAGCCTCCGAGATGAGCGGAGATGAGCACTGGGGCACACATTCCTGGCTGTTTTCTGCAAAGAGGAATGTCATTGAGGTTCTACAATATACTACTTAAAAAGTTTAATATTATCAAGGTATAATTTTCATATAGAATTCATTTTATGTCTTCAGTGTGAAGACACATATATACATGTTTTGACAAATGTATATACCTTTTGTAACCACCAAGAGACGGGGGAGGGAGGGAGGGGGAGAGAGGACATTTTTATCACCTCAGGAAGTTCCTTGGGGCCCCTTCCCAGGCAGTGCCCTTCATCTGCATCGCAGGCAACCACTGATCTTTCTGTCATTTTAGGTGGTATCAGTTTTGCCTGTTCTAGAATTTCATGCAATTGGAATCACACTGTATGTGCTCACAGGTACCTGTCCTTTCACTCAGCTATGTTGTGTATATCAGTAGTTTGTCCCTTTTAATTCCTTGAGTAGAGGTGGTCTGCTTCTGTTCTTAATGAAATGTGGATCCTCTCTAGCAAATAGGCTGGAATTAATGACCTCTCCCCTATCCTATTCAGTCCTTCCTAGCCCTTGATATACATTTTTGAGCTGTTTTTCTAAGCCAGGGATAATAAAGTGGTTTAGCATCAATTTACACAAAACCAGCAGCCAGGATCTGGGTGGGCAGAAGTAGGAGCAGGAGGCCTGTGTTGCGAATGTGCCCAGCTGCTCACGTGGGTGCCTCCTGTGCCCTGGGCTCTGTGGCTGTGGATACAATCCTGTTCTTGAGTTCTGTGCCCAGGTAACTTGGGTTCAAAATACTGTCATACTTCAGGTACTAGGTCACTGCTCATAGTGGGATCCTGTTTATGTAGAATTGAAAGGAAAAATTAAAACCTAAAAAGAGTGCATGACATAAGGTGAATGTCCTAGAAGTTAACAATGGGACACCATGCTGGGCTCTGCAAAGAACTCATATACAATAATCTTCATAAATAGATTTTTAGATTTTCATAACATAACTCATAGCTGCGAAGGGGAAATTACAGCAAACTAGAGAATGTCTGTACATTTTATTGTATTGATATTCTCCTGTTCCTTTTAGTATCGACTAAAACCACACCAATTGTTGAGAACAGAAGACATGTTATTCATAACTATAAAACGGAATGTGTAGATCAAATCTTCTCCAGCTAACCTATTCTGTACCTTTTAAAACAAGTAAATCCTTGATCAGCGAAGCTCTTTTTAGTAACTGTCAGGTAGATATGTTAAGATGAACATTCGTGATTCAAGTATTAGAGGATGATGGTATGGAGACCATTCTTGTCTTTATTACCTGAGGAACTATCACTTTCAGGCATCCATCCAGCTGACCTTGACCATAGAAAGGAAAAGTGAAAACCGTAGCATTGACTTGCACGTGGGCAGGGGTATTAAATATGCAGAGAGTAAAAATGACAACTTTCTGTTAATAAATTATGAGTGATACATTTGGTTGCAGTGCATATTTCAATGCCTGAACCTTCCACTTGTGTTTATAGACTATGTCTGAAAAAACAATCCAGCATACCATTTCCCTTTCTATGGTGTTTTAAATTGCATAATGTAGGTATTTTCCCTCTTCCAAAAAAAAACAATTATATTTTGATGTTAGAGCTCTCAAAACAGTAATGTAGATTTTAAAGAGAACATTGTGGTCACACAGTGTGTGAGAACACTGTCACTGATGTGGTACCATGAATAATTCTGCTGTGGGTGAGGCGAGCTTCATAAGCACTAAAAATTTTATAAGGAGAAAAGGCTGCTTATCTATGTCACTTTGTCATGAAGGACTGATTTGGAGGGAGTAAAAATGTTTAGTGATGAGCCATTTGGGATTAGGAGTACAAAGAGGGGAAGATTCATAAGGTTAAATGTATTACTCTACCTATAACAATGTGATTCTAGTATTAGGAAACTCAGGGTTCTCAATAAATATTTTTCACTGTCATAACCAAGTGACTTGACAATAATTTTCTTATTCTTCCTCTTTAAAGGGAAACTATAAAAAAAACTAACTTCAAAATTACATTGTTAATATAACAAATGTACTTATCTGATTTTTCAGTTTGGACTTCCAAATCTTTACTAAGATGGGATGGAACTTACGTCATAAAATTCTATATTTATATTTTACTTTTAAGGATCTAAAAATGTAGAAAATTCAGATTGCAAGAAGGATGCTTTCTATAATTGACTTTATCTTATTTTTATAAGCTTTGACTTGCTAAGAAAATGTCCTTTTTGGTCTGCTTATGTGAAGGCTGTGAGCACTTAGATTGCTGAGCAAAAACCAGCTAGTGGGTTGTTGGTTTTTGTTTTTTTTTAACTTTATTTATTTGAGAGAGTGAGAATGAGTGTGGGAGAGGGACAGAGAGAGAATCCCAAGTAGGCTCCCTGTGGGGCTTGACCCATGAACGGTGAGATCATGACCTGAGCTGAAGTCAAGAGCCTACCACTTAACTGACTGAGCCACCCAGGTGCCCCAGCTTGTGATTTCCAAGTGTTAGTACCATCTAGATTTTTTTTTTAATAAAAACAATTTTTAAAATATATTCGTAATACATTTTATAATTCCTGGATGAACTTAAGTACACAAAAAGGATTAATCAGAAATCTAACTCGGATGTATGTGGTGTAATGAGTTCTTAGATGTGATTAATGCAATTGTATATTGTCTACATGACAAATGTTGAATGTATTTAAAATTTAGAAAGACTTACTAATCGGTATGTGATTAACTAAATGCAGTATTCAATTTCTAAGGAAATTTTCTCTCATCTTTTTCTCTCTTTATGAAAATATCTCAATTGTGGTATATCAACATATGAACTAAAAGTTTTGATAAAAATATTAAAAGCATATGTACTGTAAAAATCCTGTATTAATAAGTTTTATTTTTGTTTTTGTTTTCCCAGAAAGCACAAAAATGCCAACAGAAACTAGATAGGGAAATTTTCAACTTTCTGAAAATGATTAAGGATTGTGACATGGCTAAAGGTAAAAGAACAAAAAAAAAAAAAAAACAAAAACGGGGAACAAACTACAAATAAGACCCACTCTTTGACTCAACCCATTGTCATAGATGTTGATCCTTCATGTTAGATAATTTTCAGTATTCAATTCAGAATTATGTTTGATAAGACTATTTTGAAAATTTAAGACGGTTATTTAAAATTTCTACTCATGGGGGAGGCCTGGTCTGTAGATTAATTTTTTAAGAAAAGAAAAAGGTAACATTTGGGGGCTATAAATTCATTTTGGCTACATAATGAGAATTCTTCTTATGAATCCCAGAAGACTTGGACTTTAGAATCAAACTGTCTTAAGTTTGAATCCTTGCTCTCTGCCACTTAACCAGTTGTTAATTTGAATAGTATGTTTGACTTCTCTGAGTCTCTGTTTCCCAAATGAAGGTGTTGGTTGTTTCCAGGTCTTGGCCTTTTATGATTCTATGAATGCATATGTGAACTTATCTTTCTAATGTTAATCTACCTTTCAGTAGTAATTTTTTATGCCTTCAGTCTCCATTAGTTACAAATTATCAAGAGTTGACTATAAATACTCCGAAAGTCAAAATAAAATATAAAGTCAAAAATCCAATATAAAAATTACATATTCAGAAACAATTATTACTTTGTAAATTAAAAGCTGTGTTTTTTAGACTTTAGATTCCTAACTATTGTTTTAGATTTTAGCTATGATGGCTTTATAAATAACTTCACTAAAATATAATTGATTTAGTTGTTTATCATATCTGAGTTTATCATTTTTAATCATGCTCAGGTATTTTATATCTGTCCAAATGAACCTCAGGCATCCCTTTATGTCAATTCCACAAACATGTATTTGTATCAGCGATGATAGCTTTGAGAAGGACAGAAGTGAAATCATTTTGATTATTGCGGGCTGAATATTATATTAGCACTCTTCATCCTCAGGACTTTTTAAATAAGAGCAGCTTCATTAGATAGAATTCACATAGTCTACACTCCACCTTCAGTGGTTTTTAGTATATTTATAGTAATGCAACTGTGACCATCAATAAGCTTTAAAAACACCATCTTCAAGAACCATCAAAAGTAAGAAGAGATGCCAACAACATTTAAAAGATGTAGAAAATGTCTAGAGTTAGTTGAAATATAAAGAGCAATTCCTTTAACATAGACCAAAGAAAGAAATTACATCAGAACTACAACCAAATTAAGTTTTGGGATTTTTTCAAACCTCAAGTCAAATGTCTTGGTTCATGTTATGTGTATGACATATTACTCGTAAGAATGGTGTGAGTCTTTTGTGTTTTAAAGACATGAATGGTATTCAGTTATAGAAGATATGTGCTCTCTGGGAAATTTTGAGATGGCTGACTATGATCTGACAATGTTATTTTATGTATCTACAATTCATACACAAACAATTGTAAACATTTTTTGAGCCATGGGTATAGAGAGATAATAAATCTGCATATTTTATAAATAGTAAATAGGGTTAAGATGATTTCATGAATGGAATTAAAGAGTTGAAGGTAACTGAGTTACCTTAATGCCAAGGGATATATAGAATAATCTTAAACCATGCATTTTATTGCTGATAGGACATGTTCTGTCAAACTACTATCTATTTCAAACTGTCTACATAGTTTGCCAATAACTTCTCAGGATGAAAAACTAAAATGTTTGTGTACAGAATCAAGGTCTTGTATTTGTGACTGTTGTCTTACATTTTAGTACAAAATTATGTGATCGTTAAGACCCCCCTCCCTTACTTCTTATTCCAACTTCTGCCATGCTAGTTTGGCTCTGTGGCCCCTCAAAGGCATGTCCCTGCAGCAGGCTCCCCTGTGGTCTCCCTGCCTTCTGGGACCCCCCCCCCTGCATTCCATCCTTAAAGGGAAACCAGAGGCTTTTAAGAGCTCTTCCAACTCAGATTCTCTGAAATACTGCATTATTGCTGCCAGATTAATTTTAGAATGGTACTTTTTTGATCATAGATTTTTTCCCATTGAAAAACTGTTTGATTGAAAAACTGTAGAATAAAACACAAACTCTTTATCCTAGCATTTAAGGACTTTCATAGCCCAATCACAAACTTATTTTTCAGTTTTATTTACGATTACAGATCCTCCTCAACTTCTGATGGGGTTATGTCCTGATAAGCCCCTTGTAAACTGAAAATCTCGTTAAGAGTGCATTTAATATACCTGACCTACTAAACATCATAGCTTAGCCTAGCCTACCTTAAATGTGCTCAGAATATTTACATTAGCCAGTGGCTGGGCAAAATCATCTGATACAAAGCCTATTTTATACTAAAGTGTTAAATACCACAGAATATCTCGACTGCTGTACCAAAAGTAAAAGCAATGGCTATCTGGATACAGGGTGGTTGTAAGTGTATCAGTGCCGTGGCTGACTGGTCACTACAGCCCACTGCCACTGTCCTGCATCACGAGAGATTATCATACCACATATTGCTAACCCAGGAAAACACTGAAATTCATAATTCAAAGTATGGTTTCTACTGAGTATGTTTTGTGTTCATACCATCAAGTCAAATAATGGTAAGTCAAACCATTGTAAGTTGGACATTCTGTACCAAAATAAGGTGGTAATAAAGTGATGGTAATGTGGTGTGATCAAATTTAAGTGTACAACACAACATTTATCATAGTCAACAACTGGCTACTACTTAAGGGTAAATTTAGGGCTTTAGGGAAGAACAGACTGACCAGCCTCAGGGAATCTTCCAAAAGTTTTATTGCTTTAGGTGATTTTCTTTGTTTTTGCAATCAGGTTTTTGGTAATGATAAAATAGAGGTTTCAATACTGCATTCACTGAACCTTGAAGGATAGGTTGCCAATGCTAGATACCTAAATTTTGGCATGCATCCAAACAGAAATTAGGTCTAAGGAAATAAAGTAGTATTTCAAAGAGGATATTCTGTACCAAAATACAGAATCACTTTATTACTTTAGGATTCTTGGAAGTGAGATTAGTGGGTGAGAGCATATTAATGTTTGTGAGATGATTGATATATTGCTAATGACTTTCTAAAAGATATATTTTATGTGCCAACTTTAACACATATACTTTATTGCATGTTACTACATGCATATAGTGAATCCTTGGTTAAAGAAATTAGAGTGATTTCAGTTATTTAAAAGATAAAAGCTTTTAAAGAAAAAGCACTTTTGTTCAACCCACTTACAACTAGGCTTTGAGTAAACACACTTCCTGCCTCCTTCACTGTTGCCACCGTGGCCCAAGCCATCATTGTCTTTCCCACAGAGTATTGAAACATCCTTCTAACTGGCCCTCTGATTCCACTCTTCCCCTCTAGTCCCTGCCCCAGGGACCCTTCTAAAACAGGAGTGTACAATGTTCTTTGCTCAAAACGTGTAGTAGATTCCAGGTTATCTCACTAAAAATGAAAGACCAGTTCCTTCTGATGACTCACAAACCTCTTCAGTCCTTTTTGACCTCTCTGTCCTCATGTCCTAGTACCGCAAACCTTTTCAGTTCTTTTTGACCTCTCTGTCCTCTCCTGGTTACCCCTGCTTGCTCATCTTCCAGCCTCACTGGCCTTCTGGCCATCCCTCAGAGAGGCTGGGCATACTCCTGCCTCTGGCCTGGGCTGTGCTGGCCCTCTAAAGCTTTTCTCTAGGATACTCACACATATCCTTACATGCCCAGGTCTTTGTGCATCTCTTTGGCTTTCTCTTGCTGCCTGCCTTGATTTGCTCCCCCATGTCCATTCTCTGCCCTGCTTGGTGCCAGGGGCTATTGATCACTACAGACTGCGTTACTGGAGTCTTCTCACCGTCAGGCTTCTGATTGGACTCAGCAAAAAGGAGACCCTGTCAGGAGATTGGTGGAGGGGACCAGAGAAGTCAGGCATTTTCCTCGCTCCCTCCAGCCAGGCTGTGGTATAATAGCACTGCTCTGTTCCTGACTTGGCTGAAGGTCCCCCCTCTGACTCCAGCTCCTGCTGGGCTTAGGGACACTGGCCCATCCTTTTGCTTCTCCATTCCAGGGTGGCAACTGTCCTGCCTGGCAGTCTGTTAGTTCGCTCCCTTTGTGTGTAATCTTTTTTTTAAAAGAGTTTTTTACAGGTGCCCTTTGAGTTTGCCAGGTCTCTCCTGCCAGGACTCTGAGACCTCATCCTGTCTAAACTTTCACCTGCCCTCAAACACTTGATATTCCCCTACCTTGCTTTGTTTTTTCTCTTTGTCACTTATCAAGCTTGCTGTATATGCATTGTAGTTGATTGTCTGCCTTCCCTATTAGAATATAAACTCTATGAAGGCAGGAATTTTTTGTCTTTTATTTGCTGATAATCTACAGCAATTTAGTGCATGGCACATGGGCACTATACAGTTGATTCTTGAGTAATATGGGTTTGAACTGCATGAGTCCATTTATATATGGCTTTAAAATATATACATATATATAGCATAGTACTGTAAATAAAATTTCTGTTCCTTATGATTTTCTTAATATTTTCTTTAGCTTACATCATTTTAAGAATACGGTATATAATACAGTGTATGATATATGTGTTAACTGAATGTTTATGTTATTGGTAAGGCTTCTGGTCAATAGTAGGCTATTAGTAATTAAGTTTCGGGGGAGTCAGAGATAATAAATGGATTTTCAACTGTGAGGGGGTCGATGCCCCAGCTCCCATGTTGCTCAAGGGTCAGCTGTACATGTTTTAAGTGGATGAAATGAATCACCTACTTACCTAGCTTATACATTGATAACTTCTTTTGAACTCAGAAACAAGAACCAAATTTGTTTTGTCAAGTTAGTATATAGATTGTACAAGTCAGCCCTGAACTGCCACATCGTGGCCTCTGAGTCAGCAGTGGATGCCTCTTGGCTGTCTCAAGTTCCCCTGGATCACAATTCTGATAGGATCTTCTTTCAGGACTAGTGTTGTCTATACCATCGGAAAATAATAATTATAGATATTTTAGATATGCTTGCTTTATTGGGCATTATATTTAACAATAAAACTACTAGTTGTTCAAGATCCAACTCAAGTCTCACCTCTTATCAGACTCCACTCGATCACTCCATCCCATAATGGCTATTCCTTCCTCTGAATATTTAACCTTTTTTAAAATCTATGCATAATTTGTTTGCTACCTATATCTTATAACATCCCTCATATCTTTTTATTCTCATTTAATTCATGCTGTAACTCATCTAACACATGTTTTAAACTATGTGTAGTCTCCATTGCAGCTAATACAGATTATATACAGACAGAATGGTTAGTAGTACTTGTTTAGTAAGTGATTGTGTTCATGCTAGTAATCTTAATTTGAACAACAAAAAAATACATTTATATTCTCAGTGTGACCTCTCAGTTTTTTTCAAGTTACAGTTTTATGTAAACATTTTTAGAACATAGTTGATTTTTATATGCAGATATCTTTTTCTCCTTTTTTGAGGAGAGCATACAGATTTTGAGGCATTTATATAATTCCAATTAGGAGTGAAAGTCAGTTTTTAAAATGCCTCTTTGCATGTAGGTTAGATCATGTCTCTCAATGTACATAGATGCATTGCTGTTTTTTCTTCATCATAAAAAAATATGTAAATCTTCATGAGAAGGATGGCACTTGAACTTGGCCTTGAACAAAAAAGGTTTAAGTGGAGAAACTTCTGAATATGAATAATTATTATTTCCAATTTTCGGGGAAGAAGAAACATCTTGAAGAAAGGTTTAGAGGCCGTAAAGGAGAAGAATATTTCTAGGAAAACAAATACTTTGAGAAAAATAGTATAGCTGAAACTGATTCAACTTATAGAGTATCTTAAGTGTCGGCTAAAGAGTGTGGACTTCTTTTATGTTAGGAGAATGATGGAGGTCATCTGTATTAGGTTTAGTTTGCTAGCATAATAAGAAACCAGTATTTCCCCCAATAGTTTTAAAACTAACCCAATTAAAAATTGTACAGTGTTATGAAAATGAGATTGTGAGCTTTTTATACATGTCTCTAAAGTTAAGCTTTTCACATGAGGTCTTCTAGCATCTTTCCTGAGTTCAGAAATACTTTTAGTACAAAAAATGACATTATTCCTCAAAATTAAGTGTCCAATTCTTATAATAGGCCAAATATGGTTACATACTGACCTTTTTACATATGTTCATTATGACTAAGTTTCTAAATATTAATTGGCTAAAACAGATTTATAGTGATTCACAGTTGGTAATTTTACTAGAAGCTTAGCAGTTTTCTTTCTTTTTATATAACAATATGCAAACATATCATATGTGAAGCATGCCACTGTGAACCAACAGGCCTCTGACACACTGCCCTGGTGCTAAAGTATCCGTTCTTACACAGAGCTACTGTGCAAGTTAATGTTAATATCAAAATCTTGCTTGAACACCAGACTGTCATAGAAATGGAGATACCTTATGACTCTGGGACAAAAGAATCAAACACATTCTCAACAATGGATTCTTAAAAGTCAATATATATTTCTTGGAGTATCCTTTAAAAAGTTACAGAATCAGTTTTGTTTTAAATCTTGAAATTCAAAAAAAAATTATTTTGACATGTAACGTTTTATATTAATCAACAAGTATATAAAGTATTAAGTGTCTAAAACACAGAATTATAGATGATTAAGTATGTCATGGTATTTAATAAAAAGAAATACATCCATGAATGACTGTGCTTCCATTCTCTTACCATTTTTGCCATGCAAGTGGAAAATTACTAGATTACCCAGTGCATTTATGGAAGGCAGAGGCTGTGCCTGATTTTTTTGTACATCCCCTCACAGTATTCAATCCACAGCTCTGTGAGACATCTGTTGAGGTACTATTTAAGTCATACAGCATCTGGCATATGGTATTCTTTTTTGCTATTTAGCAACTAAGTAAAGAAAAAATCTTCACAATGTGTATCAAAGATTCACAATGAAAAATAAAGCATGTGAAATCAAATTTATTTTAGGATATAGTAGTTTTCAATTGTTTGGGTGTTATTAAGAATAGCTAACACTAGGAAACTGTATTCCATAGTATGAAAAATATGATAAAATGTCATTTGGTATTTATATCCAGATATTAATGAAAGCTTGTTCATACCTTCATTTACTCTGACCTTTTCCTTTTCTTTTTTTTTTAATATTTATTTATTTTGAGGGGGGGGTGGGGAGAGAGAGCAGGGAATGGGCAGGGAGAGAGCAGGATCCACAACATCAGCGCAGGAGTTGATCTCAAGAACCATGAGATCGTGACCTGAGCTGAAATGAAGAGTCTGACGCTCAACAGACTGAGCCACCCAGACCCCCCTAACATTTAACTCTTGTTGCCCACTTTTGCCTTATGGGTTTTGAGAAATAATTTTTCTAAGAAAAGGACTTTTCTTTGCTAAAATAAGTCACATTCCTACAGAAATCTTGGAAAATTAAAGAATGAAGAATAATAGAATTTTATCACCTAGAAATAATGACTGTAAATAATTTGTTATATGTTCTTGGTAGAATTTATTTTCCTTTCCACTCATTTGAAAATATTTGTTTTTTGATGAGACCCACTTTATGGCCTGAAAATTATAGGTTGCCAGCTGTTGGATTTGATTGCTTTTGCTTATTGACCTTGGTTACCCTGTTTTAAGAACCCTGTGTTAAATTAATCAAGATTATTTAAAATACAAAGGGTGGTATAGATTTGTCTTTCTCCTTTTATTTTTAGATGACAAGCTTTCTTAATGTTATTTGCTAGAAGGGATACGCTTAGAAGATCTTAATATATAATTAACACAAAGTCCAAAACTATTTCAATTAAGTACATTTCTCCAGCATTAATATGAACAGAAAATGATGTTTTATTTTTTAAGTGATGTGTGTGCATTTTGCAGCTTTCTCTTGCCAGCCTTTTGTTTTTTGTTTTGTTGTTGTTTGTAATAGGTAAATGGATTAAGATTTTCCTTAGGGAACCTGGGATGATCGTAACATTACCATTTTTTTTTGTTCCCAACTTATATCCAAAAGATACTGGGCCCCCAGAGGGACACATTTGTGAGAGTGCAAAGACCTATCCATGCCAAACATTTATCCAATAAGCACTAGAGGAAGTTGAGTTAATGCTGCCTTTAGATATGTTAGCCATCATGTCAACTACAGTATTATTTTTATCTCTTTCTAGCACTTGGCTTTTGAATAAAACTACTTATCTAGCATAGAATATCATAAAAGGAAATGTTAACTGCTTTTCTTAAACATTATATTACTTATTCCTATAAACTTTGTTTTGTTTTGTTTTAGTCCTGACTCTTCAGGATATAGTCCTTCTTAGGACAAGGGTTCATCTTTTCTTTTACTGTACCAATTTATGTGCCCTGCATACAGTAGGTACTTAATGATGCTCAAGGAATATACTATATCCTTTGTTTAAGGCAGCTAGAAGGAAAGAAAAAGTTAGTCCATATAAAAATGTTTGTGGTCTTTCCTGGCTCAGTCGGTAGAACTTGGAACTCTTAATCTCAGGGTTGTGAGTTTGAACCCCACATTGGGTATAGAGATTACTTTAAAAAAAAATATAAAATTTTTGTGGTCTTAAAAATCACACTAATTTTATTTATTTATTTTTATTTATAGACATGCTTCCATCATTTCTTCAGAAAGTTGAAGTTGTCTCTGAAGCTTCCAGAGAAACTTGTGTAGCTTTGAGTGATTGCCTTAATCTCTTCACTAAACAAGAAGGGGTAGGTAGTTGGAATTGAATTTTTCAGTAACTGTCTGGGTGTCACATACTCAATCATCCAATAAGTCATTGCTTTCAAATTGTCCAAAGGTAGGAGAAAATAGTCTTAACAAAGAAAGTGAAAGCTTTGTTTTTCGCTAAAATTTAAAACTCATTTATTCTTGATTAAGCAAGATGATTCTGAAGTAACTTAGGTTGATATCTAATTATATAGCTATATTTATCAACTATGTTTTAAAGTTCTACTCAGAGTTCTTGTGGCATTTCAACAAGAGGGTTGCGAAAATATTGTGGAAACCAGAGGTTTTATAAGAAAAAATACACAGTATTTTTATTTAGAAAATAGAGTGCTGTCATACTAATCTGTGTGAACTGAGCTCAATGGGTGAAATAACTTGTATTCTTTTCCCCCTGCCTTCTCCCATTCAAAATTTGCCATTTTCCCAAATATTGGTAAGAGTGATATGTTTATCCATTAGTAATTCTTTTTCTGAATGCAAGCCAAGCAGCCATAGGCCTTCTTTTCCATTCTGTTAATTTCTACATATATGTTCAGTCTTCAACGTTTTAGTTTAAGACACTACATTTCTTATTCTTGTTACAATTTTTTGAAACTACGTTTTGATAAAACAAGGCAGATGAAAATGGTTTTGTATATTTCTCTCATCTATATGAGATACGTATATGTAAAGATGTAACATTTTATTTTCTTGTGATTAGAACAGAAGCCTTGTGGGGGCACCTGGGTAGCTCAGTTGGTTAAGCATCTGACTTCGACTCAGGTCATGATCTCACGGTTTGTGAATTCGAGCCCTCATCCGGCTCTGTGCCAATAGCTCAGGGCCTGGAGCCTGTTTTGTATTCTGTGTCTCCCTCTCTCTCTCTCTCTCTGCCCCTCCCCCACTCATGCGCGCGTGTGCGCACGCGCTCTCTTTCAAAAATAAACAAACATTAAAAAAATAACAGAAGACTTGTGAATTCATGTTAAAAAATTTTTAATGCCAATTTTGTTATGTACACCACAAATTTTGTATTTTATTTGGAGAAAAATATGTAAATGATCTGAAATTCATTTAAAACAAACTTCCAGAAAGCCAGTAGAATTTTATTAACTATCACAGGAAAACATAATTGTTCATTGAACTTTTTTTAAGTTTGTTTATTTTGAAAGTGAGCACGTGTGTGAGAGAGCATGAGCGGGGGAGGGGCAGAGAGGGAGGGAGAATGAGAGCGAGAATCTCAAGCAGG
This sequence comes from Lynx rufus, assembly GCF_022079265.1. Taxonomy (NCBI): domain Eukaryota; kingdom Metazoa; phylum Chordata; class Mammalia; order Carnivora; family Felidae; genus Lynx; species Lynx rufus. Next base: position 16,938,625 of record NW_025814837.1, read on the forward strand.
CATTCATGGGTTTGTAGGATCAAACCCATGAGCCATGAGATCATGATCTGGGCTGAAATGAAGAGTCGAATGCTTAACAGACTGAGCCATCCAGCGGCCCCTGTTCATTAAGCATTTTAAATGGTTGATTCTTCCAATACTATTTGAAAACATCCCCTCAGCATTTCTACTTTTGGTGATGTCATATTCTAGCTTATTTAAATGAGGCATGATGTAGTGATCTAAATAAATCTGAATAGCATTGTAGAACATTTTTAAAATGAACAAATTATGGTGTCTAGGGATTCAGGTAATACTTAACACATCGTAAAACCAAATCTCATTAACATCTCTTCTGTGGCACCTGCTGGATGTGTCAATAACGTCTTTGTTTTAGAGATGTATAGTTTTAAGGTAAATGCTAAATTAGAAGTAATTTAATTTCTGGAGAAGCCAACCTATGCTAATTTTTAAACTGCTTAAAAATACAGCCTCATGATTACTTCTCTGTGAAAATCTGGATGTGCAAGAGTAGATTAGCCTAAAGTTTAATTAGACTTTTAGACTTTTAAATTTGTCATGAGGATAAAATAACATAATGTAAGCAAAATGCTGAGCATAGTTCCTGACACATAGTAAGCCCTGAGTACAAATCAGCAGTTATTATTGTAGGATGCTATCCAACACTCGTGACCCCTTTTCTCTGATGGCATTTTGGAGCTTTTGTGTCTTTAACTTTGGATTTAACTCATTTTGGGAGAAGGCGGTATTGTCTAAAGAAAATTTGAGTATTTGTGGAATGATTGTGTTCTTTACATCCTTATTATTCAAGTGACAAAGAGCTACTTAAGTTCTTTGAACCTTGATATTTTCATCTTACAATAAGGGAGACCATATAGTAAGTCACTATTAACAGCACTGGTCTGAAAGTCTTATGGGCCTTTTAAAAATCTGTCTTTTTCGTAACCAACTGTAGGCTAGTTTCTGTACAATGAAAATATGTGAACACCTCAGTATCAGGTGTGGGTATCAAATGTATATAGATGAATAATATGTATATACAGCATATTAACACACTGTGTGACACATAGGACTCATTTAGGAAGTGGCACTTATTGCTTCAAACTTTTAAGGCATCTTTAAGTTTCTTTTTAATTAATGCTATGAGATATCAACTCTGAGGTTCTCAGTAGTATTTATGGATTTCCTTGTGGGAAATATGATTATAGACCATGAAAAGGCCCCCCAAATAATTAAAAGATAAATGACATCATCAAAGTTAGCTTTTCAAATGGCTAAGAACTAATATAAGAATTTAATAGTATAATGGAGGTCAGAGCAGAATAATTAGGTATAGTAATGCCTTATTTATCTGGAATTGTAAGTTACATTTCTGTATCTGGAAATTTTATTAAAAAGCTTTGAACTCACAGAGACCTGGGTCTAATCATGCTCCGCTATTTAATCTGTCTGCCTCAGTTTTCATATACAATTTCCTTTTTAAAGTGGTGACCAATCACAAAAGAATGTTTTGAAAGGTAAATGTAATCATATTGGCAAAACCCCTTGTACAGTACCTGGCCCATAATGGGGATCCAATCGATTGAAGTGATCCCAGCCTCCGCAGCAGCAAAACTTGTTTTTATTCTACTCTCTTTGATGACAGTTATTCTAAATATTACCCATTTACATCTTATGCTAAATTTTTAGCACTTAATTTTATCTTTTCTGGGCTGTCCTTTTGTATGTTCATAATTACTCTGTATCTTAATGCAGAGATGCCTTCAGGGGATAATGTTTATAGGACTCTGTAATTTGACAAAATGGCCCAGTCCTGCTAATGCTCTTGAATTTAGTTTTGCTCTTTATGGGTTTAAACATTTTTTTCTCTTGAGTTTTAGATCAACTGTGTGCCTGTCTGTAACAGAATACTGATCCCTTCTGCCTTACTCTTTCTAATGTTCTGTTTATTAAAAAGAAAACCAGATGACCAAACTCGGTAAAATTATGTTCACAGTAAGAACAAGCTGGCTCTGTATGAGAAATTGAGGGGTTTATAATGAGAACAGTCCTTAATGCCTGGATTTGGGTCTTTCTATTTCTGTGGTATGTGAGTGTTCTTTGCTTATTTGGGGATGCTCTGATATGACCCAGATATTCAAGGTTTCCATACGACCTCTACATTAAATGAGGTGCATTATATACGCATATTTTACTTGTAAATAACACAACTTGTGTTTTTGGAAAAAACTGAAATATATAAGGTAAGCTGTAAAGTTTGAGTTTGATTTACTAAAGGGAAATTTATTAGGTGTTCTTGGGGTGATATTCTTGGGGGAGACATTGGAGAATGTGAATGCCACAACTGTCTTTAGCCTTGTTTGAGAGTTCTATTTAAAAGGGCACCTGGCTGGCTCAGTTGGTAGAACATGCAACTGTTAATCTCAGGGCCATGAGGTCAAGCCACATGTTAAATGTGGATCCTATGTGGGGGAAAAAAAAAATCAAAAGGCTAGAAATTAGCTTCATGAGTTATTGTTTCTATAGTTTTCCTTACCCAGAGAGTGGTATCACAAGTGGCTAAAATGTCACACAGTGCTGTCGTTGGTCTCCTTCTTCTGTGTATTATGGAGCTCCCTTTGATATTAGTCAAACCAGGTTTTCCAAGGTAGGAACTTGCCTATTTAAAACTAGCGTAAGCTCACTTATAAAATATTCTGTGGTTCCATGGTAAGTCTCCTGAGTTGACTGCTAAAGAGCTAGAATCCAGATGTATGATTAGGATAGTGATACTCAGTTTGCGGTGTAATGGAGAGATTTGGACCTTCTGTTGGAACCAACTGGAAGGTATTGCTACTTTGGATGAGATGCTGATAATCTTTGGAGAGAAACCATGCCCTCCTGTGGGCTTAGAGCTTTATAAAGTTGAGGTCTCCTCTTCATTAGTTTCCTGGACTGCTCAAAGTCCTTCAGTCATTTCTTAATGTTTGTACTTTTCAGGCTTTCACCTCTCTGTCATGTCTTCACTTTCCTCCTCTCCCTCTGCTCTGAGCAAAATTCTTTGTTAAACATGAGGCAGCGGCTGTCTATGCTTTCAGTTCCCTGCCACTCCCTCCCCCAGTCTCTCTTTTCTTTCCTTTCCTTGGCATCTGTCTCCTTCCATCCTGCTTCAAAAACAGCTCCTCTCTTCTTTTGCATTCTCTACTCCTTATAGCTGGTCTCCCTACACGCCTTTCCAATTCTATTTTAGAAAATGTGATACTTTGTTTCTACTTCTTTATTCTTCAACTAGCCCACTGAAACCATTCTTGCCATCTCCTTACTGCTAAGTCAGAGGATACCCTTAAATTACCTTGCTTGTCCTGTGATGGATCTGGTGTTTGACTGCTACTTGTTTTGGGGATTCTTCTCAGTGATTGCTGTGGTGCCTACCTCTTCTGTCTTCTCTTTCTTTTAGAGCAGCTTCTCCTCAGTTTTCTTCTGAAGCATCTTTTCGTCTGCCTGTGCCTTGAATGTTATTGTCCCCTGGTTTCTTTCAGTGGTCTTTTCACTTGGCATTCTCCGTGGATGATCTTAGCCATTCCTTCAAACAGAAATCCATGATGACTCCGATATCTCCACAGTAGATCTCTCCTAAGGTGAGCTATGAACCGGTATATCCAGCTGACTTTTAAACATTTACATATGATTCTATCACAGGCATTTCATACCAGTGTGTCTAAAGCAGAATTACACCTATTCAGGACCCCAAGCCACAATCATGGAAGCTGTCCTGTGTTCATCCTTCTTCCTCCTCCTCCTCTCACCCCTTAAAGTCGGTTGTTTTTCCTTCCTATCTCTCAGTTGCCTGTCTCCCTGTACCCCCTCTTCCCCCGCCCAACAGATTCCCTGTTGCCACTCTGTGGGGATAGAGTTCTAAGGATTGTGCTGTCAGATGACTGTGACCATTGCCTCATCCCAGGTTCCACCCTTCAAAACTGGCTTAGATATCCCTCCTGTTCTGGGAGTCCTTGCTGTTGGAGCACTTATCACATTGTATCATTATATATTTACTTGTCTGATTCTGTATTTACTAAAGAGCCCCTTAAGGAAGCAACTGTGTCTTAGGTATTTTTGTAGCATCTGTGTCTAGCATAAGTACTTGGCATGTAGTAGACAGTTAATAAATATGTGAATGAATGCATAATGAAATGTACAAAGGCAAGAGTACAAAGAGCAGACCAATTGGGATCTATATCTTGACCTTGAGCAAATTAAGATATGTTTGGAAATTCCATTTCCAAATCTGAAAATGAGAATACAAATGAGTTACTTTATGTGAAGCTCCTCAGTACAGTGCCTGACACAGTTTAGGTGCTCTGTAAATTGCCCTCTAAAACATTTTGTTGTCTTTGCTGCCTAGTACCACTTTTGTAAACTGAATTCTCTGATTTTTAGAGTCCAGGGAGGAAGATTGTGTAGCAGCCGTTTTTAGTGCCTAATGTGACATTTCACAACACCATTTAGTTTAGAATGGGGGAAAAAGAAAACAACAAATGGACTTTTCAAAGACACTATGAAACCTCATTGACATAAATTCCAAATTTTCTAGTGTACTGTTGCATCATCTTTGACGCATTTTATATCTGTAGCACAGTTACAGCCACCACTGTTGGGACAGCGAACTTAAAGTCCCCCGTGATCTTGTTAAAGAAATACTCAGTTTGGTTCAGTTATTACTCTGCTCCCTAAAGTTTGAGGACAGATTTATATTGTTTAAAACCGTTGGAACTGAAAGTTATGTGTATCCCACCCCCACCCGAGCCTCACAGAAATTTCCTTAGCCTGAACACCCCACTTGAGTGTATTATTTACGTGGTTTTACTGTCCTTGGGCGTCTTGGTCTACCCTTCAAGCCTAGTCGGAATAAGAAACCATCTAGGTTTCACATTAGTAGAATTAATACCATTGTTTTCCTCATTGCCCAAATGGTAGCCTAGAACGTGCATTAAAAAAATAAAGGACAAGAGGACTAGTGTTTTGGAATCAGAAACCCTCGCGCTAAAGTGTAAGCCAGAGTAAGAGTCAGTTACCTTTGAGGTGCAAGAGTCCAAAGAGGATTCCTCTCTGCTTTTCCCCAGGGGCGGGCTGGCCATTTAGAAGTTGTCAGGGCAGGCGTCGCCAGGAGAGGGCTTGAGCACACAGCCCGCTCTAGGACCTCGCAGGAGCCTCCGCGGGATGCACGCAGAGCACGAGTAGCAGTTTCCTTACTTCCTTCCCCGAGAATTGCGGGGCGCGCAGTCCGCCTGCTCGCTCGCAAGGGCTGTGTGCGGGCTCTCCCCGTCCGGGGCACGTCCCTACCTGAGCCTCCGCGGAGCGGGCCACGCGGGAGGGGGGGCCTCGGGAGGAGGGACTGGACGACGACAGCGGCAGCGCGGAGCTGCCTGCCGCAGGCCGTTCCCCGCGCTGCTCGCACTCTCCCCGGCGAGCCCTGGAGGGGAGGGCGGCTCTGGCTCTGCGGCCGAAGGGCGCTGCACGGACCTCTGGCGGCCCGGCACCGGAGTCCTGGGCCGCTGGCGGGCGGGCCGCGCCTCTGCTTGACCTCGCTGGAGCCGGGGGCGGGCCGAGCAAAGGTGACTTAGAGAGACCTTGCGGTGCCGCCCTGGGCTGGGCTGGAGGGGAGGCGGAGGGACAGGCCGGCGCATTTGTGCTGGAGCTGGCCGAGGAGTGAAGGGTGGAGCGCGCTGCCGAGGATCCCCAGATCCGGCCCAGGTGGGTGAGTGTGTGCGCCCGCCGGGGGCTTTGCTAGGTCAGCCTCGGGGCGACAGAGGACACCAGGGGAGGAAGGGGGGAGGGCGGCCAGACGAGATCTAGGGATGTGAGTAGATCCAAGAATAGTTGGACGCCTGTGCGGGGAGCGGAGTGCAGCAGCGGGCGAGTGGGGAGGGGTGCGCGAAGCCGGGAGACCCTGATGTCCCTGCCTGGCCAGGGTCTTCCTGCCGGCTCCGGGTGTGCGTCGGGTTCCCACAGGAAGAGCCGCTGGGGGGAAAGCCTGTGGACAGATTTTTTTTTTTTTTCTCCCAGCTAAATATTGGTAGTAGGTCAAGTGGGGCCCGAGTGGGAGGAGTAAGGCAGTGAAAGACATTATTGTCCTAAATAACCTTCCAAGTTAGTGATTTTTTGCATGTCTCTGCCCTGGCTGACATTGAGATGAACTTACCATCCGCTGTTTGGAGGCCGCTAAAATTCCAAGGAAACACTTGAGTGGATTAAAGAGAAAAGGAGAAATTATACTGGGGCTGGGGAGCGGGAAGGGAGGTAGCTTTTAACTTTGTTTTGATTAAGGATTTTTGATTACTCATAGGCTTTCTTTGTAGCCTAAACCAGTGGAGAATCACGTTCCCCAGCATTCAGAGCATGTGGCTAGTTGTTTTGTGTTTTCTGTTGTGCTGGTTTTTTCTGGATTTGGAGGGAGGCTAGTAAGAAAGGGAAGATACCAGGGAAGAGCTTAGTCCAGCTTTTGAGAGTTATTAAAGGTATTAAAAGTTTCTTAATTTTAATTAGATTCAAAGACAGACTGGCATTTTGTTTTAGAGACATAGGGTAACTTAGGAATCTTTTTCAAAAGAGAAAAATGCTTGAAATGTGTGTTGGTGGAGGAATGTGTAGGCTAGAATATGGGGATCTAAGTATAAAAAAAAAATTTTTTTTTCTGTTTGAGGACACACCGAAGTTCATCTCTGGTCCAAATCATGTTTGATTTCAGCAGTGAAGTTGATGACTTTGGTAAATTAGCTCAATTTTGATTGAGTAGATATTTAATCTGAGCATGATGACCAGAGAGCTATTTCAGCCTTTGTCCCAGTACTACTTTTACTAGACTGGGATCTTAAAAGAATTTGTGTCACTGTGACTATGATTGCCAGACTCTAGTCTCCCCTCTTTAGAACCTCTTTAAAGGCTCATTTTAGGGAATTTCATTGAGGCCGAAAGTGACCCACATAATCTCTCTACCCTCAGTTATACACCTTGCAGAATGAGGGAAATGAAAAAAGGTGTTAGATTTGCCATATTTAAAAGCAGATGCACATACTACAGGGTAGTATATAAATACAGTCAAGCACATTTAGAATACTGTATGTAAAATGATAAAAATAGTTATGTAATACCATGTCTTAAGCTTTATGTACAGTTTATGACATTTACCATTTATATTCTAAGAAGCTTTTAGAAACTTATTAGTATCTTAGTATTCAAACATATAATTGTGTTTATCAGCTCTGTGAGGATTATAAGAATTTTTAATTCCAAGCAGAAATTTAGATCTTTTACTTGGTCCACATTATTCAGCATTATTCCTAAATTTTTAGCTTCTGTGTATAATCAGGAAATAGATTTCAAATTAATTTTGGAAGCAACTAGGACAGAAGGTAAATAAATAGGAAGTTTATGTAAAATGAAGCAGGTTTTCATTTTGATAATTTGTAAAGTATTTGAACAAAAATACATAAGGTTTTAATTAAGCAGTATGAGGCTGGGGGCGGGGGGGGGGGGGGCGCGCAGGGAGAGTGTATATGTGTGATGAGCCTTGTCATGCTTGGTATGACCCAGGATCTTTTCCTGGTAAGTTTTTGTATCACAAGGATACCAAGTCTGTAACCTGCATGCAATTGTATTTCTCTTGAATTCCTGCTAGAGAGTGCAGTACCAGATTATATTCTGTCTAATGAATTTTGAATGAGTTACAGGCAGATACAATTTTCCTCTCATTTTAACTTAAGAGTAGTAAGGATATAACCCCTATACATTTTTATAATGGTCCACCATTGATTTGATATCTATTACTTTATGTAGTTTTTTGTCCTTAATTCAGTAAGTATTTACACAGTGTTTACCTTGTCAGATAACTTGCTACACCAGTCAAAGCTAGATGAATAGAAGCAGGGTCTTCTTGAAAGGTTTTATTAAATATGCCTAAAGAGTTTGAACATTATCTTGGGAATTAGAATCACTGAAAGATTTTGAAGAGGGGAGAGATTTAATCAGATTTGCTCCTTACGGAAAGGATTAGAGGAAGGCCTGAAAACAGGGTGACCAGGTGCAGGAATTCAAGAGAGAGATAATCAGAGTCTGAACTAAGTTGGTGACTACTGAAAAGGAAAGCAAGGTACAAAGCCAAGAGAGACTCAAAAATAACCTAATAGGAGCCGATAATAGTTGAATATGCGGAATGGAGGAGAAGATGGAATCCTAGACAGTTCGCAGGCTTATGGCGAATAAACTACTGAAGGAGGGAATAAAGGGAGTAGGTGGAGGGTGAGTTCACCTTTGGACATGGTGACGTCCAAGAAGGGCATCCTTACTCATTCAATAAAAATTTGTGAATCGTTAGTATTGGAAGTCACCTGAATAAACATGGAGTTTGAGGCTGAAGGAGTAAATAATGTCACCTCGGAGACATCCAGCTTGAAAGAGTTTGAAATCAAAGGATTGAATACTTATATTAAAAGACAAAAAGGGAAAAACGGAGCCAGTGGAGAACACTGAGCAAAATCAGCCAGAGAGGCAGGTAAAGTCCAGAACAAGGGAGGCCAATGGGACAGTTGGGTCAACGAGTTGAGGTAACAACTGATGGGGGAAGTTCTAGAAGCATGGCATAGGAAGAAGGTGTATTGCAATGAGCTGCAGAGTAAATGGGAAGCAAGAAAGTAGAAATAATGAAGACAGACTGATTTTCTGTAGACAATCATAATTGTAGAATAATTAATACAGTTTTGTTCCTTTCTTTCAATTCTTAAATCTCATTTATTTTTCATGTTCCTAATGTACTGGAGAGGGCCTTCAGGACAATACTGGATGGAAGCTGAGATGGTGGGAAACGGTGTTCATCCCTGATTTTTAAAAAGGGGCATATTTCTAATAATTCACTATTAAGAGTGATATTTAATAAATACCATTTCTCAGATTATTGAAGTTCTTTTTAATTCTTGTTGAGGTTTTTTAAACACTAAAGGGTATTGGATTTTATCAGATTCTTTCTGCATTTAATAAGAGCATCATAAGGTTTTTCTTTAATTTATTAAGGTGGCAAATTATATTTTTTCAAATTAATGTTTTTAGACTTTTTCTGATGATATGCCACCTTTGTGTAATTGGAATAAACCTAATTTGGTCATTATGTATTATCTTTAACATTCTCCTCGATTTGGTTTCTTTTGGATTTTAGTATCTATTTATGAATGAGGTTGGTTGGTAATTTTTCTTTCTTTCTTTCTTTCTTTCTTTCTTTCTTTCCTTCTTTCTTTCTTTCTTTCTTTCTTTCTTTTGTTTTTTTTTTGGTTCTGTCCTCATCAGGGCTTGGTATCCAGGTTATTATACTGGCTTCATAAAATGAGTTTGGGAGTATTCTCTCTTTTGCTGTTCCCTGAAAGAGCTTATATGTAATTGAAGTGGTCTGTTCCTTTTTATAAAGCTATTTTTGTGGGATTTTTAAACTAGTAATTAGACATATTTAATGGCTATAGGACTATTTTAGTTTTCTGTTTCTTTTGGGGTCAATTTTGACAAGTTCTCTATTTCTAGGAATTTATCCTTTCCATTTAAGTGTTGAAATTTATTGTTATAAGGTTTTTCATAATAGTCTTACTATTTTTTTAACTTATTTTTAATCTGTAATTAAATATTTTTTCCTAATGTTTTCCATTTTTTTCCTAATATTCATTTGGATATTTCCAATTAATATCTCTTTAATATCAGTCTCATTAAGGCTTTGTTTATTTGATTATTTTTCAAAGAACTCTCTTTAGCTTGTTATTTGTTGCCATCTTTTTTGTTTAAAATTAATTTTTTTAGTTATCTCCATCACTTTTTTTTTGAGTTTATTTCCCTAGGCTCTATACATTTGTTATCCTCTGTCTCTTGGAAGGACATAATTTGTTCAAAATTTGTTCTTTTCCAGATTTCAAGTTGTAGGTTTCATAATTGTAGTATTTTGTGACTTAATATATTCCTGCTGGTTTTTATCCATTACTTTATTTTATAGACTTAATCATGTATTTCCTGAGACTTCATCTTTCTAGACTAAGAACTGCTAATATGTGTAGAGTGCTGCCCTTCTAATACTTAAAACACATAATACTTTTGCAAAGGTTTTAACTACTTCCAAGTTTTTTTTCTCTTACCTCACTCTTCTTGTTGTCATTGGTTGGTATTTCTGTTTCCTTTACCGACTTGCTTCTCATCTTCTTCCTCTTTCCTTCACCCTGACAACTTCTTTTCTACCTCTTGACAGTCTGCATGGTGGAGGAATGATCATCATTCCCTTGTCTTCACCTGTTTCTCACTGTCTTTCCAATTTTCTACCTGTTCCTCCCCCCACCCCCATCCTTGGAGGATTTTTCCATTGTCCGTTCTACATATGCCATCTTGTTCTTTCCTTCTCTGCAGAAACTTGGCTCCAGCACCAAAGAGGAAAAAGCAGATAACCTGTGTCTAATTTTCTTTGGATGCTCACAGGTTCACCCTTATTTACTGCACAATCTTTGTTACTGCTCATTCAGTCCATCCAACTGATGACAACAAAGTCAGGGAGACTTTGGGCAAGGCCCAAGAAGAAAGCACAGATGGGACAATATGGACTTGCTCTTATTTGGAGTCCTGAGCTGCAGGCTCCAGTATTAGTGACCGTGGTCTTGCCATGTGACTCTGGGCGGCTCATTCTTAGGTCTCCTATTCCTCTCATGTAACACAGAATTATTAAAACAGACGCCTTCTCTCTACTTCAGGAGTTGCTGTGAGACTCAAATGATGAAAGGCTAAACCCAACGGTTTTACAAGAGACAGTCTTCCCATGCTTTATTTTCAGAAAAATGCCTTGAAAGGATTTCATGCTCAATTCAGGAACAGAGAAGTGGTTTGTGGCTTGGGGTGTTGGATCAAAGAAACCCTGATGGGAAGCTGTAGGTGTCATGGGAATGACAGGAAGCAAGGAAGTTGTGCTCAGTGGTTGAGATTCAGGGGAGGGGCATCTGTCCTCTGGTACATGGGAACTAGAGACATGGACATGTCGTTACACCTGGTAGCTGGAAACTATTCTGTAGCTGCATCATTACCTATTTATTATTTGCTACACTTAGGATACTGCCTTTTTGAGTTTACTTGAGAAATCAACCTTTACTTACAGTGTTTATATGAGGGAGATTTTGTTGTTTCACATTCTAAACAACTGAATTAAAAATTAAGTTTGTGAATATAGTTCTCCTTAGTAAAATTTCTTACTTGTGATAGGACTTAATTGTGAATATTTTCCTCATTTATTTTTGTTATGTTAGTTTGTGTTCTGGATTAGTTGCTTAAAATCCCAAGGTCGTAGAATCACTCTTAGACTGTAAAGCATCTAGTCTGGTGATCCTCAAAAGATTTCCCTGGGGCATAGGGCAAATGCAACCACCTTTCTGTCCGCTAAGGCACCTTCACAAAACACAGTTCCAAATGGTTGATACAATGATCTGTTAACCTTTGACAGATGAGGAAAGGAAGGCCTGCAGAGAGGAACAGCCACTTTCCCAAGTCTATATAGAGAGGTGGGGGCCATGTTCAGAGCTAAACCCAGTATTCAGCCTCCAAATTTAGTGCTGAAAGAACAACCCCACTGTATCACACTCAGCTTCAGTTAGAAAATGTATCCATTAGAGAAGATAGTCTATCTTGTTTCAAAGCTTATGCGGCCATCTATTAGCTAATTTCTTAGTTTGACAAAAGGATACCAACTTTAGAAACAAACAAATGGCCAAGAATATTGCAGTGTCTTCAGAGTTTGCACAGAATACCTGTATTCCAGGCTCTCCACAGAAAATGCTGTCCCTCTTTTTGTGAAAATATTGCTTGATAGAGGTCACATTTTTAGAAGATAACAGAATTCATCCCTTTCTCTAGATAGTCTAATTTTAGGATAAATATATCAGAATACTGCATCCTGGGATGTATTTTCTTGATTTTCTGAAAAATAGCCCTTGCTAAGCTGTAAGTTAGAATTATATCCTCAATTTCTGTTGAGGGGCATTTCAAAAGAAAAAAAATTTTTTTAAATGTTTGTCCATTTATGGGAGATGCAGAGCATGAGTGAGGTAGGAGCAGAGAGAGAGAGGGAGACAGAGGATCGGAAGTAAGCTCCCGGCTCTGAGCTGTTAGCATAGAGCCATACGGAGGGCTCAGACTCACAAACCATGAGATTATGACATGAGCCGAAGTTGGACACTGAACCGACTGAGCCACCCAGGCGCCCCTGAAAAAAAAGATTAGCTTTAATGAAATTATTATTCTGCCCTTGAATACTCTCATTCCCCTATACCTTACCCTGAAAAAGAAATTAGAGCTAAGGGCAAAGAGGGAGTTTGTTTTCCCTAAAGAATTTATATGTATTTTTTCCTTGTGGACCATTAAAAGGGCATAATTGTATTTCTCTTTCTGTTTTGGCCTTAAGAGAGTTCAGAGCCAGATTTGTGGCTTGTCCACAGTATCTTGGTGGGCTCCATCACTCTTTTTTTTTTTCTTTTTAATTTTTTAATGTTTATTTTTGAGAGAGAGAGAGAGACACACACATAGGACGTGAGCAGGGGAGGAGCAGAGAGAGAGAGGGAGACACTGAATCTAAAGCAGGTTCCAGGCTCTGAGCTGTGTCAGCACAGAGCCCGATGCTGGGCTCAAACTCACGAACTGTGAGATCGTGACCTGAGCCAAAGTTGGTTGCTTAACCGACTGAGCCACCTAGGTGCCCCTGTGGGCTCCATCACTCCTAATACCATCAGAAATTTGGTATTTTCATAGCCTCCCAGGTTGGAAATCCCTGGATTACAACGTTCTCTTGTGAATTATGAATGTGGTTGAATGTGGTTATGCCTCAGAGTGCATTCATGTATGATGATTGTATTTTAGTTTTTTTTCTGCAAGCAGTAAATACTAAGTAAATAGTTGTTACAATGTTAGAAATAGATTTGTACTTTATACTATGGTTTTATTTTATGTCAACAATATATGCACTTGGGTATTGACTTGGTAATAGATAATTTCAAGTACCCAAGTTAAAATACATGGCAAATGTTACAATTGGAGCCTTTTCTTATGATTTTTATTTGTGGTAAAATACGAGCATAGAGTTTATTCTCTTTACCATTTATAAGTGCATAGTTCAGTCACATTAGGTACATTCACAGTGTTGTGCAACCATTACCACCATCCATCTCCAGAACTCTTTGCATCTCTTAGTTTCATCTAAACTGAAACTCTAAACCCGTTAAACAATAATTCCCCATTCCCTTCTTCCCCCAGCCCTTGGCAGCTGTCATTCTACCTGCTGTCTCCCTGAATTTGACGACTTTAGGAACCTCCTATAAGTAGAATCACTCAGTATCTGTCCTTTTGTGCCTGGTTTATCTCACTCAGCATAATGCCTTCAGGGTTCATCCATGTTGTAGCAGGTGTCAGAAATTTCTTCCTCTTTAAGGCTGAATAGTATTCCATTGTAAGCATACACACATTTTCCTTAGTTGTTCATCCATCGATGTTACATTTGTGTTGATTCCACCTTTTGTCTGTGTGAACGAACAGTGCTGCTGTGAACATGAGCGTACAAATATCTTTTTCAGTGTCTACTTTCAATGCTTTTGGTTATGTACTCAGAAGAGGAATTCCTGGACCCTATGCTAGTTCCCTTTTTTTGAGGACTTGTGTTTTTCATAGTGGCTACCCCATTTAACATTCCTACCAGCAGTGCATAAGTATATTAATTTTTCTATATCCTATCCAGCACTTGTTATTTTCTCTTGCCATTGTTTTGTTATGGTAGCCATCCTAATGGGTGTGAAATGTGGAAAAACATTTTTTAATAAGTAGAGTTAATCACTTTTTTATCCAAATGTCAACCTCAGGGTTGACAGACGGTCTCTTCTTACATTGCCCCATACTAGCCGTGCAAGGCCATGATTTTCCTTTATTTTCAAAACCAGAAGTTGCCCTGTTGAAGTGTAGTGGAGGGCACATAGCCCCAAGTCTCCCTGGTTTGCTCTTTTCCCTCCTTTCCCTCGTTAGTGAAAATGCAGCTGCACAAAGCATGGGTAATTCTCAGGGTTTCCATGGATTTAAGACTAGGTGTAGGTCTAAATATCCATATTATACCTTTATTTTCATTATCTTTCTGTATTCTAGATACCAGATGTTGCCTTGCTGTTGTATTTTGAAGGGTCATTGCTTAATTGAGAAGAATTTTATCTTGTCTACCGAGTTAGCATAGGAAGATGGAAAGATATATTTGAATCACCACAGATATAAAATATGAAACCAGGAAATTGATATACTTGAGAAAAGTCAAGCCTATCTTCATTTGTACATGGGAACTAATAAAATATCAAAGCTAGAAAGTAATTAACCTGGGCATTAGAATTGAACAGGGAATTTAACATATTCTGTAATGAAATTATTTGATCTTTAGCCATATTTAGGAGCACAAACTTTCTGTAAATCTTGAAGTCAAAGTAAAATTTTAAAAACTAGGGAGAAAATTGGGGAAAATGTAACCACAAAGCCATGAAAAGGATCTTAGAGGTCCTCAAATTTTCCTCCATTTGCAAGAATCCTCTCTTTAGCTAGATAGTCATTTTATGTGCTTGTGAAACTGCCATCAGTGGATATACAGGCAGTGTACTCCAATACTTCCAGGCTTGGAGCCCGAGTCCCACAGACCTGGGTTTGAATACCAGCTCTGTCACTTAATGTTGGCTGATCTCAGGCAGGTCACGTAATCTCAATAAGCTTGAGTTTCTTCATCGTTAATAATACCTACCTCACAGGATTGTGGGAGGATTATATGAAATAGTATGCCAGGTATTTATCATAACACCTGACATATGGTAAACATACCTAGATGTTGGCTCCTCCTCTTGCTGCTGATACTACTATTATATGGGAGTTTTTTCCTTACGACCACCCATTCCCCTGTGGTAAAGCTAAAAGTAAAAGAAGGTTCAACCTTACATTAAGGTGAAGCTTTTTCCATTTTTCTTTTAATTCACGTCTGTGCTCTGCAACATCACAAAAACTTAATGTTTCCTCTCCTGGGACAATACCTCAGCTATTTGGAGCAACTAGTAAATTCTACAAACATCCACAGGTTCCTTCAACTGTTACTACAATGTCGGGCTTTCCAGATCGTTTTCTTAATCTGCAATGATCTCTCTCAGGTTTTTTCTAAAAATGCGTCCTCCAGAAGTGAAGCCAGTGTTCCACATGAAGTTTGAATGCAGAGCATGGCACTTCGCATTGGCTTTCCATTCTGCTGGAGGAAGAGTCTTGATTGCTACGGTGTCCCGCAAAGTCCCATGGGAAGGGCCCTGCTCCCCTACCTCATGGCCTCTCATGTGCTTCACTCCACAACCCCAGCTTTGTTCTGAGGACAGTGGCCTCCTTCTGTCCCACAGACTGGGAGCCTTTTCCCCCTCAGAACGTTCACTCTTCCCTTTCCTGGAACACACTTCTCCCAGGTCCTTGCCTGGTTCTCTCCCTCAGCTTTGACAGCCTTTAACTCAGTGGCACCTGATCACTGAGTTCTCTGGCCATCGTGTCTCCCAGGACTGGCTTCCCCCTTCCCAGCTTTATTTTTGCTTTCAATATTTTCCACCATCTAACAGACATTTCTAGCTGTTTCCTCCCAGTAGACTATAAGTTCTCTGAGTGCAGGGAGTTTGGTCTATATTGTTCGTTGCTGATCCTCTGAAGCTTGGCATGCCTGGCATGGTGTAGGTGGTGATGAGTATTTATTGCATGAGAAGCATAATGACTCCCCTTTGATTAGTAGTTGTATCATAATGGGTGACGGCCATTAAGGAGGGCCCTTGTGGGGATGAGTACTGGCTGTTGTAGGTAAGTGATGAATCACTGAGTTCTACTCCTGACACCAACACTACACTATATGTTAACTCATTTGAATCTAAATTCAATAAAAAAGAAGTTGTACTGGGCTTGGAAGGGCCATGTGGGCACCAGTTCAGTCATGGATCAATTTTTAAAAATTTTGAAGACAAAAATAATTTAAGTGCTGCACTCAAAGAAGGGAAAATAAGCCACATTCACTGTTTTAAGACTCTAAGGATTTTCACATTACTTTGGTTGTTTAATCAATATTTTATTTTACATACGGTTTTATGTGTGCAGAAGATTTTTTCTATAAAATTCAATATAGGTTTTTAAAATAAGAATACTTGTCCTTTAACTGTATCTTTTTTTTTTTTTAAGTTTATTTACTTATTTTGAGGGAGAGTGCACGCAGGGGAGGGGCAGAGAGAGAGAGGGAGAGACAGAATCCCAAGCAGGCTCTCAGCGCAGAACCTGACACAGGGCTTCAGCTCACAAACCGTGAGATCATGACCTGAGCCAAGACCAAGAGTTGGATGCTTAACCGACTGAGCCACCCAGATGCCCCTCTTTAACTATATCTTAACAGAGCTCTCCAAGTAGTGAGCTTCAGATGAATAATCCTTTCTACTTAGAATGGGCAGACCCCCAAACCAGGTGGCTGATCTCTTCTGTTTGCCATACAAAGATTGTATTCTGTTTGTGGCATGACTTGCAAAACTTGGGAAGCACTGCTTTAATTAAAATGCTTTCTTCAGATGGAATTAGAACCTACTGAATTGTGATCCTGGCATATTTTAGTCTCCTCCCCCCCCCCCCCCCCCCGGTTAAGAACTGCAAAACACTTGTTAAAACAATGAAATATCAAAATTCTGTAATAACAAAGTTAAAGTTACCGTCTTTCTGGACTTAACACTGTTCCCACATAGACCGAACTGAAGGCGTTAGAAAAGTAGGAGATGGAAATCAGGGTATAGCTGTCTAGTGGAATGGGCATCAGGAACAGAAAAACTGCTTACGCTTGCAACAACATGAGTGATTCTGAAAAACATTGTACTTAGTGAAAGAAGCCAGACACAAAAGAGTGTGTCGTACATGACTCCATTTATTTGAAATCAAGAACAGACAAACCTAAAGAAAGCATGGTTATGGAGATGAGAGCGGTGGTTGCTGGGGGTGGGGAGAACAGCAGGAGAGTGACAGTAAAGGAGCACAGGAGAATTTGGAGCAGAGGGTGGGAGTAGAAATATTCTGTATCTTTGTAATGGTGCTGGTGACATGGGGTATAGATTTGTGAACATTCATCGAACTATACTCTTAAAATGGACTTTATTGTATGCAAATTTTAAAAATTCATTTAAAAAATGAGATTTGGTAGGTGTTACTTATGCTATGTATAACTTTTTGTAGTTATTTTCATCAGAACTACCAACTACAGAATCTTTGAATAACTTTTGAAAATCAGATTTGTTTAGATTACCATAAAACTTCCCTGCTTTTAAAAATGATTGTTTATACCTCTGGTGGCACATCTTGAAAAAAGAAATTTATTTCAAGGATACATAAAATATATAAATCTGTGGTGAGTGGTTATATAAGAGTAAGCTATTTTTAGGTAGAAGCTTTGCAACCATAATGAGACAAGAATGTGCTTAACAGAGTCTCAGTTGGGGTTTTTATTCTGGATGCCTCCGGAAGCCCTGTGTTCTGCACTGTTTGAGAGTACCTGCAAACATTTTGTGTTTAATGCAAAGCCAGTGTTTGCAAATTTGATGCAAACATCAGTTCTTGAGTAGACATATCTAAAGGTATTTTTCTAATTGTGAAGTTATGAGAGATATGGAAGATATGCAGTAGTGTACAGAAAGCTATCTTCTGTTGACGATGGAGAGAAATATAAAAACCAGAACCCAGCAA
Organism: Lynx rufus; assembly: GCF_022079265.1. Taxonomy (NCBI): domain Eukaryota; kingdom Metazoa; phylum Chordata; class Mammalia; order Carnivora; family Felidae; genus Lynx; species Lynx rufus. Next base: position 16,956,403 of record NW_025814837.1, read on the forward strand.
CCACTGGTGGGGTTTTGGTGGGTCTTAGTTTAGGGGTATTGGCGAACACACAAATGCAGTATACATGACTATTTAATACTGACGTTGTTTTCAGTAGCATCAGTGAATATTTTTCTTTTACAGACATACTCTTTGAAAATATGTTCGCATAAGAAATGTATTATTTTAAGTCCCATTATCAGTATTGAGTGGTCTTTTTACTAGGCCCTTACTCTTGCTAAATATCATTTTTTACAATTTTATTGAGGTATAACTTCTACACAGTACTACGCATATTTAAAGTGTAACTCAGTTTAATGGATGTTTACAGTGGTGAAACCATCATGCCAATCAAGATAAAGAATGCTTACTTCCAGAAGTTTCTTCCTGCCTTTTGTAATACCTCCCACTTTCCCACCTACCCCAGTACAAGAGACTATTGATTAGCTTTCTACCACTACAGATCAGTAGGCATTTTCTAGAATTTTACATAAATGGAATCATACAGTTTGTACTTTTTTGGAGGTGTAGGAGGTTGGCTTCTTTAACTCAGCCTAATTATTTTGAGATTCATCTATATTGTTGCATGTTTCAATAGTTTGTTACTTTTTATTGCTGAGTAGTATTGCATTTTACCATGTACCAGGGTTTTTTTTTCACCTGTTGCCAGACATATGGATTGTTTCTAGTTTTTGGCTATTGTAAATAAAGTTGTTAGCATTTGTGTATAAGTCTTTGTGTGGACATAATGTTTCATTTCATTTAGGTAAATACCTAGAAATAAGTAGAATAGCCAGGTCATATGGGAAATTAATGTTTGTGGGACTTCTTTTTTGATTAAAAAAAAACTGAGGTAGAATTTATATAACATAAAAATATCTATTTTGAGTGTGTAATTCAGTGGCATTTAGCAAGTCACAGTGTTGTGCAACCATCACTCTGTCTACTTTCAAAATATTTTCATCACTTCAAAAGAGAACTTTGTACTTACTAGGCAGTCACTCTGCATCCTCTGAAAATGATTAATCTGTGTTTTGTCTGTATGGATTTGCTTGTTTTGAACATTTCACATAAATGAATTATACAATATTTGAACTTTTGGTGTCTAGCTTTTCACTTACAACACTGTTTTCAATTTTCATGCACACTGTAGCATGTATCAGTGCTTTGTTCTTTTTATGGCTGAATAGTTTTCCATTGTATGTATGTAACACATTTTATGTATTCATCCATTTGTTTATGGACATTTGGGTTGCTTCCAGCTTTTGACTGTTGTGAATAGTGCTGCTTTTAACATTTTTGTACAGGTATTTGTTTGAAAATGTTTCAGTTCTTTTGGGTATATACCTAAGACTGAATTTCCTGGGTCACATGGCAATAGTCTGTTGAGCGTTTTGAGGTGCCACCAAACTTTTCCACAGCACCTGTACCATGTTACCTCCCCAGAGGAGTGCATGTTTCATTTTCTCCACATCCTTGTCAACACTTGCTATTTTCTTTAAAAAAAAACAAAAAACTATAGCCATCCTAGTAAGTATAAAGTGATATCTCAGGGCACCTGTCTCAGTCAGTAGAGCATGTGACTCTTGATCTCAGGGTTGTTAGTTCAAGCCCCAAGTTGAGCAGGGAGCATACTTAAAAATTAATTACTTAAAGTGATACCTCCTGGTAATAATTTGCATTCCTCTAATGACTGAAGGGGTTGAACATCTTTTCATATACTTGTTGGCCATTTGTATGTTTAGAGAAATGTCTGTTCAAGTCCTTTGCCCTTTTGTATTATTTTTTTTTTAAGTTTGTTTATTTGAGAGAGAGTTGAGCAGTGGAGGGGCATAGAAAGAGAATCTCCACACTGTCAGCGCAGAGCCCAGTGCGGGGCTTGAACCCACAAACGTGAGATCATGACTTGAGACAAAGTCAAGAGTCAGATGCTTAATCAACTGAGCCACCCAGGCACGCCCCCTGTACCCATTTTTAAATTGGGTTGTCATTCTGTTGCTGAGTTAGATGAGTTCCTTATACAGTCTAGATACAGGTCCTTTACTGGATAAGTGGTTTCTCCCAGTCTCTTACTTGCCTTTCATTTTCTTAACATTGTTTTGAAAAGCAAAAGTTTTGATATTGAAGATATCCAAGCTTCTTATATATATAAGTATATATAATAATAATACGTGTGTGTGTATCTTTGTATGACCTATATAAAAAAAATCTTTGCCAAGCCCATAGTTGCTAAGATTTTCTCCTATGTTTTCTTCCAAAAGTGTTCGAGTTTTAACTTTACATTTGGATCTATAATCCATTAAGAGTTAGATTTTGTTTTTGTTCTCATTTTGATACATGGAGAGAAACTAGATTCCTAAATACAGATATCCTTGTTATTGTTAAGATGTCTGGTCTCCCCAAATTGATTTATAGAGTCAAAATAATCCCAGGAAGAATTCCAGTAGGGTTTTTTGTGTTCTTTTGTTTTTTGTTAGAAATTGACAAACTGATTCTAAAATTTATGTAGAAATGTAAAGGACCTAGTATAGCTAAACCAATTTTGAAAGAGAACAAAATTATAAGATTAAGACTACCTGATTTGAACACTTTAAAGTTATAATAATTGGGAGAATATGATATTGATGAAAGAGTAGGCACACAGATGAATGCAACAGATCAGAGATTCCAGAAATGATCTCCACACATATCTGATTAAGTCTTGATAAAGGTGTCAAGGCAATTCAGTGGAGGAAAGGATTACATTTTGCTTTGTGGTTGATGTTGACTTTTGTGTATCAATCTTACATCCAGCAACCTCACTTCTTATATCTAAATAATTCTAGATTCTCTGACATTTCTATTCAGACATCCATATCTTTTGAAAACATTTCTCAGTTCTATCTTTAGTTTTTTGGCTAAATGTGTTACTAGGGCTTCACAAACGTTGAAAAGAACTTGTGATGGGCATTCTTATTCCTTATTTTAAGAGGAATGCTTTTAATATTTTAACATGGAATAAGATGTTTGCTCTAAGTTTTTTTGGTAGACTTTTTCAGGGTTTTTTTTTTGAAGTTTCCTTCTCATATTTTTTATTTTTTTTTTTAATTTTTTTTTCAACGTTTATTTTTGGGACAGAGAGAGACAGAGCATGAACGGGGGAGGGGCAGAGAGAGAGGGAGACACAGAATCGGAAACAGGCTCCAGGCTCCGAGCCATCAGCCCAGAACCTGACGTGGGGCTCAAACTCACGGACCGCGAGATCGTGACCTGGCTGAAGTCGGACACTTAACTGACTGCACCACCCAGGCGCCCCTCCTTCTCATATATTTATATATATTTGTGTGTGTATATGTATGTACAGGCATACACACATAATTGTAATTTTCTTAAAACTTAGTTTTTTAGTTGGTTTACTTTTATTGAATCATTTTCTGTATATATATATATGTATATATATACATACATATATATGTAATATGCTTGTATGTTAATTACAAACGTAGAAATCTGTTAATATAATCATGTAAGATTGTTTTGATAGATTCTAAAAATTGAGCTCACCTTAAATTCCAGGAAAAAATACCCACCTTAGTTGGGATGTATTTCCTCTTTATGCGTAATTTAGCATACTAATATTTTGCTTATAATTTTTAATCTATTTTGCTGATTAGTCTGTATGTTTTTTAATTTTCCTGTTCACATTGTGATATCAAATTTATCAGAATCTATTAAAATTTATGGTCAAAATAACTCCATCAATGTATTACACTTATACATAGTTTTTCCGTAAGACATTTTAAATTCATTATTTACCATTGAGAATATATCTTTGGTACATTTACCCTTTAGAGGTTCATAACAAAACGTAGTTCTTGTGGTTCATTATTCAAACATCATTTAGCCAAAACATGTTCAAAGCATCTGTAGTTTTCCATAGGGCAAATATCTCACACTAAATTGTTTTTTTATATCTTCATCCAGTCTTTTTGTCTGTGTACCTTATAGCAATATTTTCTGACAAAGGAATGTATCTTTTTTCATCATACTGTTTTCTATTTTAGACTTTTTTGTAGTTTGAGAGTAGTGTTTCCCCAGGTGATTTGTAGGGTTTTGTTTTTTTTTTTTTGTCTTTTCTGAGACACCTTAAAGGAGTTTCTAAAGATTTTATTACATTTAGTGAAGAAATGTAAAGAATAAAGCTCTGGACTGAAAGTCACATGACTTTAAATATCACTGAAAAGACTGCAGGAGGTTTGTCTTCACCCTGTGGAAGCTCGGGTGTAAAATGTTAAGTCAAATGTCTTGGCTTCACATGCTCATTAGTTTATATCTCAGGGCATAATAACAACACGTAAATAATAGGTGGCTGTGTTGTATACATCTTCTGGAAAACTGGCTTATTGTCATCTGATTATGCACAATAGGTTTTCACCAGGTGTAGCAAACAACGCACTGGTGGTAGAAGCCTGTGCCATTTTCTGCTGGCTCACTTTCCATAATTAGCATTATCTTCACTCTGAAGTTCCTTTGCAGAAGCCTTTATTAAAATGGGTGTATTTTGTGGATCAATACTGTCCGTGAATCTTCCTAACCAACTCTCATAGTCTGTAGTACAGCACAGTGTCCTGAAGGCGAGTGCTTCTGTCAGTCTCTGAGTGGTACTTGCTACTCTTCCCTGAACGTTACTGGGTGGCCTGCACTTTAGCCTTGACCATGTGGCACGTGGACCATGTGAGCTCACTCTTGTCAGTCTGTATCTCTCTCTATATATATCGGTGTGTGTAATATTTTGTTTAATGTTTTTGACAAATGTGGAAGATTTTCTATTTCGTGGGTACACATACTTTTGGAGACTATCCAAAGGCAATAAGGAGCTACTGAAAAGCTTTAAGGAAGAAGTAATGCTGGATTTGCATTTTTAATTTTTTTTTAATGTTTTTATTTATTTTTGAGAGAGACCACGCATGAGCAGGGAAGGGGCAGAGAGAGGGGGAGACACAGAATCTGAAGCAGGCTCTAGGCTCTGAGCTCTTGGCACAGAGCCCAACATGGGGCAGGGCCCGAAGTCATGAACGTCGAGATCATGACCTGAGCCGAAGTTGGACGTTCAACCGACGGAGCCACCCAGGCACCCCTGGATATGCATTTTTAATATAACAGCTGGGTATGAAGTGTCTTTTTCTCACACTAGACCATAATGTCTCCATGGATTAATCAATCTCTTACTTTACTTTGTATTCCTAGCATTTACTTTGAAAGAGTAGTAGGCGTTCAATAAAATTTTTTAACTGAAAGGAAATTCTCCTAAATTAGTAATTCTTATCCAGGAGCCACATCAGAATAATCTGTAGTGCTTTGAAAAAAAAATTACATCTATTAATGTTAGTGTTAGCATTCAAGAAAACTCTAAACCTCGTAACATTAGCTTAAATAAGTTAGAGATTCTTTTTTCCACCTTAAAGGAGACAGGAGGTGGGCAGTCTGGGCCTGGTATAGCAGTTTCAGATGTTAAGGGCTATTCCATATATCTGATTTTATGGTCAGCAGGAAGGAACAAAGGGCAAAAATAGGAGTATGCCCTTCCCTTTAAGGAGGTCTGGTGAATTCATAATACTTCTTTGTGGGCAGAATTTAGTCATATTGCCCTAGCTGACAGAATGAGAAATAATCTTTTAGCTGGAGGGCAGTATAGCCAGCTAACAAATTGGGATTCTCCCACAGATAGTGGGAGAAATTATCAATTTCTGTAACAATACACAGGCCTCGTTCATTCCTGGAAGTCTTGATTCAACAGGGCTAGGCTAAAACTAGGCCTTCTAATTTAAAAAAAGGGAAAACCAAACAGATCCTATAGCTGAACCAGATCTACTCTTCATGACGGAGAACCTTGGCTCTAAACCAGGTTTTGAAGAGAACAGATCTACTAATTCTTGGAATGAGAAATCTTTCTCCTGGAGGGTATGGAGTCAGCCAGATTTCTAATGTAAAATGCCATTTTACAGGGATCTAATCCCTGATGGGGGTCCAAGGAATAGTTTTAACAAATGTTTTGCTGTAGTCTGTGTGCACACCCTGTCCCCATTTTCTTGGTCCACCAAACTGGTAACCTTTACCTTCCTGGCCACCTCCCCCTCACCCATTTCCCTAAAGTGAGACCTCTGCTTCTAAGACTCATGATCATGTATTTCCATCAGCAGTGTTACTGGGCCACATCGTGGATTGGAAAGCTTGTGGGATTTGGAGTTAAAAGATCTTGGTTCCGGGGCGCCTGGGTGGCGCAGTCGGTTAAGCGTCCGACTTCAGCCAGGTCACGATCTCACGGTCCGTGAGTTCGAGCCCCGCGTCGGGCTCTGGGCTGATGGCTCAGAGCCTGGAGCCTGTTTCCGATTCTGTGTCTCCCTCTCTCTCTGCCCCTCCCCTGTTCATGCTCTGTCTCTCTCTGTCAAAAATAAATAAAAACGTTAAAAAAAAAAATTAAAAAAAAAAAAAAAAGATCTTGGTTCCAGTTCTTCCTCTGCTAACCTTTGGCAAGGAATTTAAACCTTATGATCTTCACTTTATGCAATACACACACACACACACACACATTCATATTCCTCATAGAGTTGTTAGGATTTAATGAACTAATAGTATGTAAAAGTGACTTTGAAACTGTAAAATGCTATACATATACTTTATGGGTAGTGGATATAAAATTAGCCCTATGTATACAAATGCTTATGAAATTGTCCTTTTTTTTTTTTTTTTTTTTTTTTTTTTTGCTAGATAAACTCATACTGAAGTTAAGAATAATGAGATTTTTAGGGACATTTTTGCTCAGTTATTACTTTCTTGGTAAACATTGAAATATCATAAATACTAGTTGAAGAGATCTTTTCCAAAAAAGTTATTTTGCATTGCTTCAGTGCCTCCTCTACCTCTCCTGTTACTATACACCTTAGGGTTTATTCATTTAAAAATATTGTTGCGATACTTATTTTTAAGCATGTTCCAGGAATCATTCTGGTCAGTAGGGAATACAATTATGAACAGATATTTGATAGAGAGTTAAAAAGCCATGCATGATTAAAAAACTACTTTAAAATAATTAAATACTTTTCAGAATCTTTATTAAATAGGCTGATTTAGAATTTTGCCATTTGTATATAACCTACACTGATTTATTACATTACATTGAAAGTTGTTTGAAGTGTGTTTAATATATACCATTAACATGGCAATTTAGCATTCTCTTCTGTGCATGATACATAAAAATCTTTTGAAACTTTTAATACATTATAATGCAAAATATTATACATTAGAAATTATGCATTGAAGTATGCATAGTACTTATAGGAATATAATCCTGTAAGTGCTACTTCTAGAATATAAAGTATACATGCTTGTGGAAATTTTAATTTAATGTAGATATATCTTAGAGTCATTGTCAAGTGATTCAACTTTACAATTGAAAGTGAAAAGTATTTGAGATCACTTGTACCAAATTATTTTAAATGCCAAAACCATTGAAGAAGGCAGTGGAATAAATATGTATTGAATCTACTATTGGTAGTACATTGTAGAAGTGAATTGTTCCACATTGTTATATCGTTGGTATATACTACTAATCTCTCATTGATTTTATTTCTTTGGGACATTGTTTTAAAATCAGCCTGATAGAATAATTATGAAATATTCTGAGTTCATATTATTCTAAGTGTTACCACCTTGCTTTTAAAACCCCCCATTTTCTTTTACCAAATATTTCTTTAGTGCCTATTTATTGGGCTCTGTCCTACATGTAGGCATAGCCAGTTATCCCCTCAAATTCCTCCTTAATTTAAATGTCTGAAGATACAGTTGGAAGTAATTGACTTTAACAGATTTTTAACAGCTTAACAACCTCCATTGAGGTCATTTTACTTAAAATATGTCAGTAAGTCAACAACCATATATAGACCCTCATCTTATTTCTTGAGGCGGAACCTAAGAACAGAGAGGCACAGAGGAAATTCCCATTGGGATTTCTTTTCCTCTTGTCTCGAGCCAGGTTGAGGAAGATGGCAATGCCAGTAAGAAAGGGACATTTTTTAATGGTGCCAAGAGCCAGTGAGCATTGACTGTAAATGACAGGAAGAGCAACAGCTGCCCTGTTTGGAGTTGACGAGGTTAGTGTGACTGAGGCTTTGGACAGCCTTGGAAATGATCTCATTTTTCAGGGCAGATTCTCTTGTGTATAGTGTTAAGAGACTAGAGGCTTCTTACTACATAACATGCTGGGATCTGTAAGTCAATGACCTCTTCATTTCTTTTTCTCTGTATCTCGCATATGCATTGAGACAAAAGCAGTTAGGAGAAAAGTTTATTACCTATACCTACGCAGCTAAATCTGTGCCCATTTCTACTGCCTTTCCTCCTGCAACTAAGGGTGGACTTTCTGTGCCCCAACAAAGGCCAACTGTATACTTGTGGATTAGATCGCCTCCTTTTTTGTTTTTTTTAAATGTTTATTTTTGAGAGAGACAGACTGCAAGTGGTGGGGAAGAGGGGGTGGGCTGGACAGAGACAGAGGGAGACACAGAATCTGAAGCAGGCTCCAGGCTCTGAGCTGTCAGCACAGAGCCTGATGCGGGGCTTGAACTCACAAACCATGAGATCATGACCTGAGCCAAAGTCAGTCTCCTTTTTAGCAACCTCAAGAACATCATTCCAGCAATTCTCTCCTCTCACTCTCACATTGATTTCCCCCTCTCTATTGAATCTTTACCATCAATGTAGAAACATGCTGGGGGCACCTGGGTGGCTCATCGGTTAAGCATCTGACTCTTGGTTTCAGCTCAGGTCATGATCTCAGAGTTCAGGGGTTCAAGCCCCATATTGGGCTCTGTGCTGACAGTGTGAGCCTGCTTGGGATTCTCTCTCTCCCTCTCTTACTCTGCCCTTCCCCCACTCACATGTGCACATGTGCTCTCTCAAAATGTGTTTTCTGTAGTAAAGCATTATTGACTCTCATAGCCCCTTCCAGCAATTGCCCTAGTTGTCTCCTTCCCTTTTTGGCAAAATTTTGGGCTGTACTCTCTCTGTTTCCTTCTCTCATTTTTCGTGACCCACTCCACTCAGATCTTTGCTTTAGTACGCTCTCAGTGCTCCACTGCAAATGCCCGTGACAAATTCACCAGTGATCTCCTCACCAAATACAGAGGTCTTTTCCTAGTTCCCATGTTATTTAGCATTGGTGTTTGGCATAGTTTATCACTTAACTCCTCTTTGAAGTACTTCTCCGAAGCTTACAGGACACCACACACTCCTACTTTTCCTTCTGTCTCTCTTCCTCTCTCTCTCTCTTTTTTTTTTTTTTTTTTTCCTGTGCTGGTTCTTTCTCATTTCCTATCAGAAGAAAAGTCCTTGGATGTCTTCCTATTTATACCTCACTTTCTCCTTTAGTGATTGTTTCTACTCTCATAGCTTAAAATACAATCTATTTGCAAATGACTCTCAGAATTCTCTATCCAGCCTGGACCTCTTCCCTGAACACCAGATTTGATACCGAATTGTCTACTTGACCCCTGCACTTGGCTATCTGACAGCATCTCAGACTTAACCATGTATGAAACAGAGTTCCTGATGGTCTCTGCTCCCTCTGCAGTCTTCCCCGGTTTAGGTAATGATGGCTCTGTCTTTAGCTTAGGCCAAAACTGTGGAGTTTTGATTTCTCTTTTCTTTCATATCCCATAGGCAGTCTATCAGCAAGTCATTTAGGCCTTCCTACAGTGTGTATTCAGGCTATGACTACTTCTCTGCTCTCTTCATTGCTCTTGCCCATCTCATCTTACCCTGACTGTTGGCAGCAGCCCTTTAAGGGATCTTTCTGATTGGACTCTTGACCTCCCCCTGACTCCTTGTTGGCCAGAGAGACTGTATGCAAATGGAAATCAGATGATGTTACTCCTCTGCTTCAGAACTCTCCAAAAGCTTCCCATCTCAGCATCAAAGCCAGAGTTCTCCCAGCCATCTGCAAGCTTTAAGCCATCTCTCCTCCCCCACCACAACTGCCTTGCAGAACCCGCCTCATCTCCCTGTTCTCCTGTCAGGTCGTCTTTGCTCACTAAGGCACGTTTGTTTTTTTTGTTTGTTTTTTTTTTCTCTTTTTTTTTTTTTAATTTTTTTTTTTAAATTTTTTTTTTCAACGTTTTATTTTTGAGACAGAGAGAGACAGAGCATGAACGGGGGAGGGGCAGAGAGAGAGGGAGACACAGAATCGGAAACAGGCTCCAGGCTCTGAGCCATCAGCCCAGAGCCTGACGCGGGGCTCGAACTCACAGACCGCGAGATCGTGACCTGGCTGAAGTCGGACGCTTAACCGACTGCGCCACCCAGGCGCCCCAGGCACGTTTGTTTTTAAATAAGTGTCTTTTTTTTAGTGGTAGGAAAGACCGAAAAACAAAAAAGGTCTTCAGGAACATAAGGAAGTGCATTACCCTTGAAAAGCAGTGATGGAATGGCATGGAAGAAGGGCATTAGAGTCCATGAAAACTTGAAAATGTGTGTGTAAAGGGGGCGCCTGGCTGGCTCAGTCGGTTAAGCATCCGACTTCGGCTCAGGTCACCATGTCGCGGTTTGTGGGTTCCAGCCCCGTGTCGGGCTCTGTGCTGCCAATGAGGAGCCTAGAGCCTGCTTCAGATTCTGTGACTCCCCCTGTCTCTACCCCTCCCGTGCCCATGCTCTGTCTCTGTCTCTCAATAATAGATAAACGTTAAAAAAAAACTTTTAAAAAAAATGTGTGTGTAAAGGTGGTTTGTAAATCTATAAAACAAAGTATGTACTATATGGTCATGAGGACATATTTTTACACTTGATTGCGCTTTAGATGTGGGATCAAACCTGAATTTTCTTGTACCCTGGAGGTGAGGGTGTGTTTCGGCCTGGCTATGGATTCAGAAGTAATGCTGAGGGTCATTCACGTGAAAGAGCTCCATCCTCTTCTACCAAAACAACTCGGTAGACTTGGAGGAGAAGAGCCCTTACCAGCTGTAAAGGAGCAGACTCACTTTAACAGCTATGTGGCCATTGTGGGGAGTCGCCTAAAGTACGTATCTTTAAAAAAGCCTTGAAGTTAGTATAGTGTTGGTTCTATAACCACAAAATAAAGGTCAATGTAATTCTTTATCTGAGAGATAAAATTAGATGTTTTAAAATCGAAGATCTAGGGCTTCAGAGTTAAGCTAATACATTCTGTGTTGTAGCCACACATCCAATAATAAGAAATAAGGCTAATGCTGTCTAGCTGATGGGAGTGTGGCCAGTTGAAGGTAGCTTACCAGATTGATCGAGGCCAGAATTTCACCTAACCTGTAATTGGATAATTGGACACAATATTCTGTGAATACTCATCACTTACTCCCCACTTAGTATGCCTTTGCCAGATTTAATTATTGTCTCTGCCTGACTTAACCTCTGTGGAACGTGGGTGAATAACAAGGCACTTTGTAGAACGAGAGTAGATAAAATGTGCGTGCACTGGGTAGCACGTAACTTTTTAAAACTCTTGATTCTTTAGCCAGCATCTGTTCACTGTTGGTGTGAAGAACACTTTGGAAGTGTTCATTGTGAAATTTCACATGCCAGCATGAAAGAGAGTAAGACAATAGATTGTGTTGCTGTGGTTTGAGAAGACTAGTGGAAAGGCTTGTATTTGCGTTAGTCTAAAGTGATACGGACGTGGAGCATATATATGTTTCTTATTAAGTGTGTGATGGTTCAGTCCTTAAATTATTCCTTATAAAGTCTGATCTTTATGTTCACATTGTGATGTGTTAATTTTTGTTATGGGAAAGTTATAGGGCTGAGGGTATAAATTTTGTATTTCACTTTTATATTTAATTTGAAAAAATCACCATATTCTAGAAATGTTCTAATGTGATTATAAACCCATATGCTGGACTTCACTGATCATGAACTTCCACTCTGCATACCTTTATCAATAGTTTTGCACTAATTTTTAAATGCCGGGTGGTCCCCTGGTGTTTCTGAAGGCCCGAGATTGGAATTACATCATTCCAGTGATCTTTCTAATAGGCTGAAAGGTATGGATGGCCATGAAGTATATTCTTAGATGCCTCTCTAAAGCAATAAAGAGCTCTTCACTGGTGTAGATGTGCTCTCAGGTGCGGTCAGTGTACATGATGAAAGAACTTGCCGTCTTGTGTGCAGTTTTAGAGTGAGGTTTCTTCCTTCAGTGTGGAAGATCCTGTTACTCTTGAAGCAGGTACACGTGCAGCCAGGTCATCAAGGTAAGAGCAGGAGTAGTGGTGCGGCCTCTTCTCCTGCTTGTGCTTCCCACCCCTTTCCCTGCTGGTAAGAGCAACTGAAAGCATGTGTCCAAATAGCAGAAATGAAGGGATGCATATTTCAGATGGTTAAGGATAAATTGGAGTTTGAATAAGATTCTGTTGAGGGAACACTATATTTGGGGGCCTCGATCATTTATTTTGCCACTATTCTAAAATCTAGATGAATGTAGGTATAAAACTAACATATTTGTAACTAGAAGGGTTAGTTGAGTTACTAAGTTTAGTTGATTCATATGTTGAAAGGTTCAGTGTCAACAGCGTATTTGCATTTTGATGTTTGAAAAGCCAAAAAGAAAGGTAAAGCTAAAGGGAATGGATGGGCAGGGGTGAAGGAGCTTGATTCCTCTTCAGAGGTATTTTTGGAATCTACACATACAACAGTGCTGAAAGATCTTTTCCATTTGAAGAGAGGATCGTTTTGGACATTATGCTCAATTTTGTAGTCCTTGTTTACAGATAAATGAATTGTCTAACCCAAGAAATGGTTGGGTTTTTTTGTTTTAGGTTTATTTTGAGGGAGAGAGAGTGCGCATAGGGGAGGGGCAGAGGGGGAGAGAATCTTAAGTAGGCTTCAAGCCCAGCACAGAGCCCAACACGGGGCTTGATCTCAGAACCTCAAGATCATGACCTGAGCCAGATCAAGAGTCAGATGCTTAACTGACTGAGCCACGCAGGAGCTCCCGTTTCATTTTTAAGTTAACTCCAGCCATAATAGTATTTCCTCTGGAGGTAAAATCCAGATTATAGGGATATTTACAAGTATTTTGCAATTTCTTGAAAATTATATAAGTATTTTTTTCAGTTTTTCACATCTTTGCACATTTATCATTTATTGCTATTTTTATTTCATGATCACAGCTATAATAATAATAATCTCATTACCGTAATGATAAACACTTAGGTGCCTGAAGACTGGAACTATTCCCAAGATAATGAAAGCTTTACTCCATTTCGGTTATGAACTTAGCATTTCAGTAAAGCTGTGTTTTTAAGTTCTGTCACTCTCCGCTTGTTGAACTTGATTATGTGGCTGTCAGGGACTCAGGGCTACAAAGGACTCTGGAGTCAGAACCAAAGGGAAGGGAGCATGCAAGTGGGTGTCAGGAGGTGAAAGGGTGAGATTCAGCAGAGAGTAATTCAGAGAGCAGCAGAGAGGGTTCTGTGGCTCCCAAGACCCAGAGCCAGAACTTCGGACCTGGAGGAGGTTGTAGAGTACCCCCATCCGGTGCTTTTCAAACTGTTGGAACAGCCCCCACTTTGGATGGAGGCCAAAGAAAGCCATAGCGCTCCTGAGTGTACCAGTGTCACCCAGTGCAGCTTTGGAAAGCCTCTATTTCTTGTGTTGGGGTTATTTCTGAGATGGGTTCTGCTCTGCCCAAGTTAAAACACACACACACACACACAAGTTTGGAGACTACTGATAGAAGGTTCCACTGTTGTCTAATAATCTAATTTTCAGGCAAGGCAGTTAAAGAACACGAGACTTCTGTGATTGCACAGTGGGTAATGGCAGACCCTTTGGAATAAAAGTTGGGGGAGATTGCAGAATAGTTGTGATTTCTAGAGTTCCAATATCAAGACAGGTGAAACTGTCCACACCAAATCTAGCACCTGCTATTTTACAGGAGGATCAGCTTACTTAAATTTCAGAGGGTATTAGTTAACTGCAAAGGTTGAGATGCTCTTGAATTAGGAAGAATGGATGATCTCATTAAAAGATGAAAAATGAAACCAGGCATTACCTTTTTTTATAATCTTTTTGTTGTTGTTAGTGTACTAAATTCAAGGTAAAATAGAGAACCATAACCAAAATATGGAATTGAAAAATGGAAGTTAAAATGTCATTATGTGGCCACTCATTTCCTTTCATTTGATACTCCAGCTCTTTCAGAAGTAAACTCGAGGATTGTATCTTATACTTTGATGTGGTATACATTTTAATATTTAGAATGGTTTTAATTATTTTAGTCAAAATGGGCTTAATTTCATGATTAATGTCAGAGAGAGATACTCTGTCTTTTTAAAATTTTATCTGACTTCTAAATTGGCTCACGTTCTTATACTAGAATCTTGATCATTTGAGCCAAATTTGCTAGTCTTAATCTATTTTCATTAGCTAGAGCTGTTGTGAGAAAAGGCCCCACAGGAAGAACAGAATTAGCTTAGTAATTGTGCTCATTCATCCGTGCATGCATATAACACAACTGTTTTCATTTCTGATGTTGTGATGGAACTGGATCAAAAGCAAATAAATTTTACATCCCTTTGAATAAGCGTATGTCTCCTGTCACTGAAGTCTTTTTTTGTGTATCTGTTTTCTTGCAGGTGAGGAATTTTAAATTGGAACAGGAGCAAGAAAAAAACAAAATTTTGTCAGAAGCACTGGAGACTCTGGCCACTGAACACCATGAATTAGAGCGATCTCTGGTTGAAGGCTCGCCACCCCACAGCATCCTCAGCGAAGACGAGTTCTATGATGCACTATCAGGTAAGTCTAGAATCCTGCCACCTGTGTTGTGGGTGGTTTGAAGCCCACCACCTGAATGTCTTCTTAGAGATGTCACCTGCAGTGTCCTGGAGAGAGCAGAGGACATGTAGCACCACAGCTCCCCACACAGTTTCTCTTTGTTGTGGGGGTACTGAGGCAGGAGGCTGCGAGTTGGGACTGAGTCCACCAACGTGGATGGAGAGGGAGTGCTGTGAAAACTCAAGAATTTGTTCAGTGACCATTAAATACCTCCTACTTCAGGGTGCTATTGTATGTTTAAGAGTAGAGCAAGGGACAGTTTCTGTCATCAGAGAGTACTGTGAAACCTTAAAGGACAGAGATGAGTATGGTGGTTGCGGTCCAGTATGCTGAGTGCCAAAGAGGGGAAACGGCAGTGTGGCTGGAGCAGAGAAAAGAAGTGCTTAGTTGTGCCTCAGAAATACATGCCAAAATGAGCAGGGATCCCACAGCCTAAATTGGAATCCTGCTTCTTACACCAGCTGGCTGTGTGACCTTGGGCAAGTTCTGTGACCTCTAGTTCTCTGTTCACACATATTTAAAATGGGGATAATTACAGTATCCATTTCATCAGGCTGAGTCAGGATTAAATGAGTTCCTGTGTGTAAACTGTGTTTAGGACCATGCCTGTCATGTCCAAGGTGCTCCAAAAAAGGAGATGTGTGGGGAGGTGGGACTGACTTGGGAGGGGATGTCCCACTAAGTAGTTAGGACCTTTGAGGAATTTGCTTTAGAATTTTTGAGGTGGGGTGCTTGAAGGAGTGGCTGCAGACGAGTGAGGCTGAAACTAACTCTTATTTGAGGAAATCAAGTTATTACAGAATAGGTGGACATACGCAATTACTGGTCTCGTAGAATTTGACCGTGGAAGCGGGAGACCTCCGTGAACAGGGAGTGAAAGGGTCACATTCACAGTAGGAGATTAAAGGAAGTGCAGTGAGAAGTAAGAGAAATGGGAATGAAAGAAGATTGGGTTGAGGAAATGAAAGACAACAGTGTGATCATATAGGACAGGGAAAATGGTTGTTGCTAGGCTTACAGAGAAGAGATTCGTTATGTAAGGTAAACAGATTCGTTATTGTGGGAAGTGTGATATAATCAAAAGAATGGGAAAAGTAATTTTAATAGCCAGATTATGGAGTAGAAAAGATGATACTGATGATGATGTTGTCATTTGGATAAGGCATTTGTGAAAGGAGTGACTCATTGGGAAGAGAAAGTGAAGCTAGGATTTGAAGGCAGTGAGATAAGTGATGAGGCAAAGGAAGTATTTAACACAACTGAGGGAAGTGGGGGGTGGGGGGCGGGAATGACATCGGAGCCTGCCAGGATTTTTTCACACCTACCCTGGGCCAAGTCCAGTAGTGTTATCTCCTATATTCCTTCCGTTTGGGGACATCCAAAAGAGAAAGTCACTAGAGGGATCATAGGATTAAGTGCAAAAAGATCCGAATATAAAAGAGCCCAGACACTTGAGCTGCTCATCTTTCCCCCACCCCGCCTCCCCCAGGCTATCATTATTTCTTTTTTTTTCTTTTTCTTTTTCTTTTTTTTTTAATTTACATCCAAGTTAGTTAGCATATGGTGCAACAGTGATTTCAGGAGTAGATTCCTTAATGCCCCTTATCCATTTAGCCCATCCCCCCTTCCACACCCCCTCCAGTAACCCTCTGTTTGTTCTCCATATTTAAGAGTCTCTTATGTTTTGTCGCCCTCCCTGTTTTTATATCTTTGTTTCCCTTCCCTTATGTTCATGTGTTTCGTATCTTAAAGTCCTCCTATGAGTGAAGTCATATGAAATTTGTCTTTCTCTGACTAATTTCACTTATCACAATACCCTCTAGTTCCATCCACGTAGTTGCAAATGGCAAGATTTCATTCTTTTTGATTGCCTACTAATACTTCATTGTATATGTATATACCACATCTTTTTTATCCATCCAGTGATGGACATTCGGGCTCTTTCCATACTTTGGCTATTGTTGATAATGCTGCTGTAAACATTGGGGTGCATGTGTCCCTTCAAAACAGCATACCTGTATCCCTTGGCTAAATACCTAGCAGTGTAATTGCTGGGTCAGAGGGTAGTTCTATTTTAATTTTTTGAGTAACCTCCATACTATTGTCCAGAGTGGCTGCATCAGCTTGCATTCCCACCAGCAGTGCAAAAAAGATCCTCTTTCTCCTCATCCTTGCCAACATCTGTTGTTGCCTGAGTTGTTAATGTTAGCCATTCTGACAGGTGAAAGGTAGTATCTCATTGTGGTTTTGATTTGTATTTCCCTGATGATGAGTGATGTTGAGCATTTTTTCATGTGTCAGTTGGCCATCTGGATGTCTTCTTTGGAGAAGTGTCTATTCATGTCTTTTGCCCATTTCTTCGTTGGATTATTTGTTTTTTGGGTGTTGAGTTTGATAAGCTCTTCATAGATTTTGGATACTAACCCTTTATCTGATAAGTCGTTTGCAAATATCTTCTTCCATTCTGTCAGTTGCCTTTTAGTTTTGCTGGTTTTTCCTTCGCTGTGTAGAAGCTTTTTATTTTGATGAGGTCCCAATAGTTAACTCTTGGTTTTGTTTCCCTTGCCTCCGGAAATGTGTTGAGTAAGATGTTGCTACAGCCAAGATCAAAGAGGTTTTTGCCTGCTTTTCTCCTCGCGGATTTTGATGGCTTCCTGTCTTATGTTTAGGTCTTTCATCC
Source organism: Lynx rufus (assembly GCF_022079265.1). NCBI lineage: Eukaryota > Metazoa > Chordata > Mammalia > Carnivora > Felidae > Lynx > Lynx rufus. The sequence goes on from NW_025814837.1 coordinate 16,973,900, forward strand.
ATTTTGAGTTTATTTTTCTGTATGGTGTAAGAAAGTGGTACAGGTTCATTCTTCTACGTGTCTCCAGTTTTCCCAGCGCCACTTGCTTAAGAGACTGTCTTTATTCCATTGGATATTTTTTCCTGCTTTGTGAAAGATGAATTGGCCATACATTTGTGCGTCCATTTCTGGGTTCTCTATTCTGTTCCAGTGTCTGTTTTTGTGCCACAGCTGCTCATCTTTTATGTTTTTTTAAGAGAGAAAAAATTTAATGTTCATGAAAAAAATTGTAATAATTCAATATGAAAGTGTGTGCGTTACTCAGTGAAATTTTCCCTTCGTCCCTTATCCTAATGTACAGTCTTCCTTGGAAGTTCTTATAGCCTGATATATTCTCTTCCAGGCCTTTTTAAAGCATTCCCATGTGTATGCGTATGTTTACATACAGCTTTGTTTTGTTTTGTTTTGTTTTTAATCAGGAATGGAAGTAGCTGTATCATTGTTCTGGAGTTGCATTTTTGTTCTTTTTTTTAATGTTTATTTTGAGAGGGAGGGAGAGAGAGAGAGAGAGCGTGCACAAGTTGGGGAGGGGCAGGGAGAGAGAGGAATCCAAAGAATCTGATAGCTTGGAATCTGCTGATAGCTTGGAGCCTGAATCAGGGCTGGATCTCATGAATCCTGAGATCATGACCTGAGCTGAAATCAGGAGTCAGACGCTTAACTGAGCCACCCACATGCCCCTGGATCTGTGTTGTCATGTAACGACATAACTTGGAAATTTTTCCCATCAGTAGTACAACTCTAGCTCATTCTTTTTAAAGGTTGTATAAAAGTCCGTGATATGATTCACCACTGTTTTCTTGATTATTCTCTACTTGATAGACATTTAGCAGCTACTGTCATCTTTCTGCTTCTCAGACATATTTTAACACTCAAAACACTCTCCAAAATCAGTCTTCTCTGGGATGAGAAGATAAAAAGAACTGTAGTCCCTAGGTGAGGATTGGCAAGTACATCGCATCTCGAGTACCAATTCAGATTGGTTTGCAGTACCTGCTGCTTTAAGGTTGGCTGTGTTGAGAAGGACCCTGAGGCTGAGTGCAGGTGCCTTGGTCAGTCAGCATGTGGCACCAGGGCTGTAGAAATGAAGGAGAGGGCAGGTGCCATGCCTTTGCTCCTTCCTGCCCTAAAGGACTCACCTGAGTTTTGTTACCCTTGCCTCAACAGTAGCCTTTCTGTGGCCACTCTTACTGTTTCCTGCTAGAAATCTTGCAAATCATTTGCAGTGTAGAACTGCATTAAAATTAAGAATCAGAAGCCCCAGCTTCAAGTCTTGAGTTGCTGATGACCCCGCCAAATAATTCATTGAGGTATAAAAGCCGTCCTTTGGGAATGACTTCATCTTCTCACTATAGTCTTCACGCTTCACCCTCACTCCCACTTCATTCTTCCTTTCTGTTAAAAAAAGAAGAGAGGCGCCTGGGTGGCTCAGTCAGTTGGGCTTCCTACTTCGGCTCAGGTCATGATTCATGGGTTCAATCCTCATGTCAGGCTCTGTGCTGACCGCTCAGAGCCTGGAGCCTGCTTCAGAGTCTGTGTCTCTCTCTCTCTCTCTCTCTCTCTCTCTCTGCCCCTCCCCCACTCACGTTCCATCTCTGTCTCTCAAAAAAATGAATGAACATTAAAAAAAAATTTTTTTTAAAGAGAAGAAATGTTCCTCCTCAATTGAAGCCATCCTTTCCTCATATCATATATTCATGTACCCATCTCCTTGTACCTTCTCAAGAACTTTTGTTATTGTTTCTTCTGCCGTCATTTTTATATCACATCATTTTATTTATTTATTTATTTATTTATTTATTTATTTATTTATTTATTACTTTTTAATGTTTATTATTTGAGAGAGAGACAGAGAGAGACAGAGAGCAAGCAGGGGAGGGGCAGAGAGAGAGGGAGACACAGAATCCGAAGCAGGCTTCAGACTCTGAGCTGCCAGCACAGAGCCTGATGGGGCTCGAACCCACAGACAGAGAGATCATGACCTGAGCTGAAGTCGCCCGCCCAACTGATTGAGCCACCCAGGCGCCCCAATTTTATTTATTTGTTTAAGAGAGAGCACAAGCAGAGGAGGGACAGAGAGAGTGGGAAAGAATCCCAAGCATGTTCTGCACTATCACCACAGTGCCCAATGTGGGGCTCGATCTCACAAACCATGAGATCATGACCTGAGCCAAAACCGAAGGTTGGACACTTAACCGACTGAGCCACCCAGGCACCCCCAATATCACATCATTTTAAATACTAACTTAGCATTCTGTAGTAGTTTCCTGTCGCTGCTATGACAGATTACCACAAATGTCTTTGAACAATGCAGATTTATTTTCTTATGGTCCTGGATGTCAGAAGTTCCAAAGTTGAGGTCTTGGCAGGGCTGTGTTTTCTTCTGGAGGCTATGGGAAAGAGTCTGTTTCCCTGACTTCTTTAGTTTCTGGAGACCACCTGCATTCCTTGACTTGAGACCCCATCCTCTGTCTTCAAAGCCAGCAGTGTGACATCTTCCAAGCTCTCTCACTGACTCAGACTTTTCTCCCTCACTTTTTAAAGGACTTTAGGTGGGGCGCCTGGGTGGCTCAGTTTGTTAAGCGTCCGACTTCAGCTCAGGTCACGATCTCGCCGTCCGCGAGTTCGAGCCCCGCGTCGGGCTCTGGACTGATGGCTCAGAGCCTGGAGCCTGCTTCCAATTCTGTGTCTCCCTCTCTCTCTGCCCCTCCCCCGTTCATCCCGTTCATGCTCTGTCTCTCTCTGTCTCAAAAATAAATAAACGTTAAAAAAAAAAAAAATTAAAGGACTTTAGGAATTACAGTGGGCCCGCCCAGATAATCCAGGGTAACCTACCTGTCTCAAGGTCCTTAATCACATCTGCAGAGTCCTCTTACCATACCAGGTAATCTATCCACAGGTGCCACAGGTTAGGACGTGGACATGTTTGGGACCATTATTCTGACTACCACATTTATATCTCTAACTCAGACTCAGCTGTCAGCTGGATAAATAAAAAATGAATTTTTGATCTTTCTCCCAGATCCTCTTCCTGGGGTTTGCCTCATTTTAGTGCATAGCACTTCTCTCCTCTCAAAGCCAGAAACCTAGGAGTGATTTTTGACATTCATGTAACACATCCATGAAACCCAGCCCAAAGCTTGTCCATTCTACCTTCAAATCATACCTCAAAGCCATATATGTTCTGTTATTATCGTGTAGGGTTAAAAGGTAGGTGCTGGGACGAGAGGCTGTTGATAAATTGTCACTCTACCGATTCCTATGCCCTTTGGAAAGTTACTTCACTTTTCTGTGCCTCATTTCTTTATCTGCAGATGGGTTATAAGATAATGATAAATACTTAAAACAGTGTCTGGCACTCTGAGCTCTTGTTATCATCACCTGCGCTATGCCCAATTTTGTCTAGCCTCTTACCTACCATGCTTCCAGCCTTGCCTTCCTGGAGTTCACTCTGTGCACACACCCACGGTGGCACTTTGTAGACGTCATGTCATTGCATTCCCCTGCCTGGAATCCTGTGGTGGCTTCTCATTGCACCGAGAATAAAAATCAGACTCCTTAACCGGCCTTCAAGGCTCTTGACATGATCCAGATCCTGCCTGTGTTGTCAAGTCAGGCTTGTCTTCTTGTTCCCTTCCCCTCACTAGCCTTACGGACTTCGTCCAGCCCTCAAACATAGTAGTGGCAGCAGGCTATTGGATGTGGCGTGAAATAAGACCAAGAGAAAGTATGCAAACCTGTATTACACATAAAGCTTATTTTTATTTATTTTTGTTTTCTGTGTTTTTGAGAGAGAGTCTGAGCGTGAGTAGGGAGTGGCAGAGAGGGAGAGATACTTAAGCAGGCCCCACACCCACTGTGGAGCCCAACCTGGGGCTGGATCTCACAGCTGTGAGATCGTGAGCTAAGCCAAAGAGCCTGGAGCCTGCTTCAGATTCTGTGTCTCCCTCTCTCTCTTCCCCTCCCCTGCTCACACGCTCGCACTCTGTCTCTCAAAAATAATATTAAAAGAAAAAATTTAAAAAAAAAAAGCTTTTTTTAATAGGGGTCTCAACAGTAAAAGATTAAATCAAGCTAATATTTAAAAGATGTGAAAAGATTTTTAAAAATTCTTCTCTTAAAATATTTGTAAATTACTTTGACTAAATGTTTGATCTTTTTAAAGTTGCTTGCTTACAACTTGTGTTACTTCCTTTAAAATAATAGGATAATTTTATTTGTTTAGACATGAAATCCATGTGACTTCCTGTTTTCCCTTCACTACTTTTCCCTTATGTCCCTTTAGGTTTTTGCCAATAAGCTGGATCAATGAAAATCTAGTACAGTGGGTGAGACAAACCTTGATGCAAGCATACAGTATAGCCTAATTTTTCCAGCCCCATGGGATCTCTTGATCATATAAAAATTGTTTTTTCAGTATTCTCAGTGACTAAAGGTTTCATAAAATTCCATAAAGCAAACAGATTTCTTTTTCACAATTTGAATTCTATTATGTAACGTGATCTGAAAGGAGCTACATCTTTGTGTGCGTGTGTGTGTAAGAAAAGAAATGTTTATATTGAGTGGGATTGCTGCTCTTACTGTCAGTGACCACCTCCTGGCATACGGCTAAACGTTCGTGCATACTGAAGCAAAAAAATGGAAGAAGAAACTAGCAGATAGCTGATTCTGTAGAACATAGTCCATTCTGTGAGCAAATAAAGTACAGAAATACATAGAACCACTTTAAGGAAGAAGAGAGTGGTTCCTCTTTCATATTCCTACCCTTTCTGTTTCACTTTTACTTTATTGCTACCCTGTTCTACCAGAGCTCTCAAATACCTCTCAAGTACTTCCCCGCCCAGTAGTCTTTCCTGACTCCCCCTGGCAGAATTAATCCTCTCTTCTTTTGTGCTCCCTTATTGACACTCCTTTATAGCCCCTTTCATTGTACTGTGCTGGTCTCTGTATGATCATGGTTGCCCTGTCTACTTAAATCCCTGAGTTCCTTTCTAAATGTTGAGTACAAGTTTTGAACAAATGCCACTGATATTTCTGTCCTCCCTAAAAATATATTGGTATTCAATACAAGCACAAGAGGATCAGTAATGCCTGCTGCATGTTCCACTTTGGGTTCTGTGTAGCAGAGGAGGGATGGCAGACCATCCCCGGGAGTGAGCCTGGGTGAGGTGGTAGTAAAAGATACAGTTTGTTCTTGAGGAATTTACACTCTGGTTGGAGCTATGAGACCTGCTCATGGCAGTGGGGGGTGGGGGGGGGGGATGAAAAAGTTGCTAAGAAAGGGAGACAGTTCGGGGTGCCTGACTTTGTGAATCCGTAATATGCTAAGGAATTACTCTTGAAACATTTGTGGCTGCTATTCTTTAGAACTGGTCTGAGAAGTTTCACCGAAATTCCTGCCTTTTGGGTATTATAACTTCAAAATATATTGGTTTTCTTACTGTCTGTTCATTTTCCTTTTTTAGAAAACATGTTGAGATCAGTTGCTCAAGAAAGGCTTTCTTGCTAGGTTTTCCTCTTAATGCTATTTTGGTCGAAATGTGCATGAATAATGCATACGGTCCAATAGTGTAGACTGGCAAAACCAATAGACAGTTATGTCATGAAATTGAACCCAGTTTTAGCATTTCTCAGCAGTTGCAAGGGTGGGTGCTTATGTCTTTTTAAGTCAAAACTTTCAAAATGGAAACAATTTTGGTTTTGTTGGGAGGAGAGGAACACAGGAACAGTTAGGACCTATGTCAAATAAAGTTTAATCCAGTAAGTAGTACAGGTAATAGTGGAGAACAAGTGATCCCATCTGCATTGACATTTTATGTATAGAAGACACAGGATCTGACCAAGGCGGTCAGCGTTACTGAGAAGAAGGTAGTTCTGTGTACACTGTTCTTTATGTTCCCAGGTCCGGTGTTCTTTCCTTCTACAGTTTACTTTATTTTTAAATGTTTATTTACTTATTTTTGAGAGAGGCAAAGTGCGAGAGGTGGAGGGGCAGAGAGGGACACACAGAATCTGAAGCAGGCTCCAAGCTCTGAGTTGTCAGCACAGAGCCCGATGCGGGGCTCTAACCCACAAACTGTAAGATCATGACCTGGGTCGAAGTCGGATGCTTAACCAACTGAGTCATCCGGGCGCCCCTCCTTCTACAGTTTATTTTTGAAATAACTTCATTTCTTATCTGGCCCTTTTCTGTGTGTCCTTTAACTGTAGTCCACACCTGCCTAGTATTTGGCCCTGTCAACCACCACTGTATTCCTAGCACTTATTTATCTCTTGTTCCCCCCTCCACTTTTTTTTTTTTTTTTTTTTTGAGAATGAGGTATACTATCTTGTTCTTGTCCTTTTTCTTGTGATATAACTTTTGGTGTATGCCTTCCTTATAGCAACACTACATTTCCCTTAACTGCAGAAATCTTGTACTAACTTCTGTGTTTTGTCTACTGCCCCGTACAAAACATTAATTAGTTGACATGATAGACAGCAAAATGAGTGCCACAGAGCATGGCTGTTACTTAGCACCTTCCATATGTAACGTGGTAAAACATTCTGGAGAAAATCTGATTAGTGGCAGGAGCTCTCAGTCTCATTTTCAGTTTGTAGCATTAAAAAATTATCCAGCATCTCACTTATTTTGTATATGTGTTGCAAGTAAACACTGCTGAATGCAATCTATCCTTAAGGTTTTGGGTTGACCTTCTGGGTTCATCTTCATTTTCTAAAATGTTTTTTATTAAATTTACTAAATTATTGGCTCCATTAAATACTGTAAACCACGTGCATTTAGTACTGTCCTCAGCATTGGGAGGATTTCATGAACCAGATGTGACTGTTGAGTGCCAGGTGCTTTGTTAGACACAGCAATACCAAGCTAGGTAAGATCCAGTCCCCCAGTCTGTGGGGTTTGCGGTCAGGCTAGGGGAAGAGATGAATACCTGGAAAGACAGTTTGAGTGTAGTGTAGAAGGGATCTGTCCCGCCAATCCACCACAGCTGCTCATTCTCATTCTGGAGATCGGAGCTTAGAGTTTGCCTTTCTCAGGAACCATGTTGATGCCATTATCTATCTCCATTTTGTGTGTCTCACAGTTTTGTTTGTTTGTTGTTGTTGTTGCTGTTTAAGTTCATTTTTGTTTTGAGAGAGAGAGAGTATTTGCGTGAGCAGGGGTAGGGGAGGGAGAATCCTAAGCAGGACCTGGGGCTCAGACTCAGAAACCGTGAGATCATGTACACGTCTGATGGCTGTCTCCCATCATTCGACCCAGTCTCTCAAGAGCCTTGATTCTAGCATTGTTTTGACTACATCACATCATCTCCATCTTTACACCATCCCTCACTCCACATGTGCTTTCCATATGTGAGGCCTGGATTGCGTGGGGCATCATGTGATCAGTCCCCTGCCTTTCTCTCCCTGCGCTGTACCCAGCTGGCAGAACGCCAGACCATCCCTCTCCCCCTTCAACCCCAGTCCTCAAGGGACTAGGTGAGACTGGAGACGCGTCCAGGGCCACAGCAGTGGGTCTGGCTTTAAGTTCACAGCCGCTGACTTGTGGTTGGTCCCTTTTGCTGCCCAGCGGTCCTACTCCATTTCTGTGGTCCGTTGTTTTCACGTGCTGCTTTCATGCGTATCTCACCTAAAACTTGTCATACCTCCTCCTCCATCCTGCACCAGCTGGGGACATTGTTTATGTCACTGACACACTCCTCGTGTTTCCAGTATCAAAGCTGCCACACCCTTGGATGTGTACGTAAGTGTACATGTTGTGCCTTCTCTGCTTTGCATTGTTGAGGTTGCAACCTCCCCGTTTGTGCCTGGGGCCCCGCCCCCTCTGACCTACAGGAGGACATCTATGCGGTTCCTACCCTCTCCCAGGTAATTGCTTGTTCCTTGTTCCCATCACCTGTCTTACCTTTAAAATGCTAAATCTTAAAGTACCTCTGATCCCACATTACTCTCCTTCCTTACCATGTTGTCTTGAACACCCTCTGTTTATAGGTTTATTCTCCCCGTTGCACTCAGTGCTCTTGATCAGGTCACCACTGGACTACACTCAGTTGCCTGGTTGAGTGGTTCGTTCTCAGTTCTCCTCTTTCTTGACCTCTCACTGGCACTGAAAGTTGTTGATTACACCCTCCTTCATAGAACATTTTCTTTACTTGGCTTGCAGAACATCACTCTCATTTGATTTTATTTCAGTTTCCTGTGCCAGTCCTTTGGCATTCTTCTAGCTTCTGATATTAGAGTGTCTCTGGAGGTAGGCAGGGAACCTCTTTTCTGTCCATACTTGTCTCTAGGTCCTTTATACTCAAAGTGTGGTCTGAGGATTAGGATCAGTATCCCTTGGGAGCTTGTTGGAAATTCACAACCTAAGGTCTCAGCTCAGACCTAGTGAATAAGAATCTGTGGGGTTTTTTCCAAATCTGTAGGTGATGCATACAGACATTAAAGCTTGATCCCTGTTGTCTTACATGGCCTCATCTAGTCTCATGCCGCTAAATATTATCTGTATTCTGATAACTCCATTATTTTGTGTCTCCAGCCTCTGGCTTCCCCCCGGATTTCAGACTCATTGTCTAACTATCCACTTGACATATTCACTTAAATGTCTAATGATATCTCCTACATATATTACAATGTCCCAAAGAGAACTCTTGCTTTCTGTTCAAAGCCGGGTCCTTCTGCAGTCTTCTGTGTTTTGGTAGGTGGAAGATCTGTCTTTCCAGGTGCTTTGGCCAAGGCTGGGAACCTTCACACTATCTGTCAGACAGTCTCGTTTTTGTGTGTCACATCCATATTCAGTCCCTCAACAAATCCCGTTACATGTACCTTCAAAATATATCAGACTCTGGCCACTTGTCATATCGGTACTCTTACCACTGAGACCCACACCCCCACCACCTCTCACCTGGATTGTCACAGCAGTTTTCTCACCATTCTCCCTGCTTTCACCCTTCTCTCCAGCATTGTGCTAATCACAACGTTCACAGTGATCATTCTGAAACATGAATCCCTTCACATCAGTTCTCTGCACAAAACCCTCCAATGGCTTTGCTTCTTTGCTGGAATAAAAGCCAAAGTCCTACACGATCTGGCCCTCTGCCACCGTTCTGAAGTCTGCCTCTGTCCTCCTCACTTCTGTCACCCTGACCTCAGTGCTAGTTCTTGAACTTGCCAAGCATGTTCTCCCTTAGGCCTTTGCTTTTCATTATTTCCTCTGCCGGGAACTCTCTTCTCCCAGATATCTACAGTGCTTGCTCCCTCACTCAGAAAGACTTTCTTTTGCTCAGAAAGACTTTCACTATATCAATTTTTATTCCCTCCCCTTTTTTGCCCTTTAAAAAAAAAAAACAAACCACCTTTCACATAATATTCATTTGTTTGGTGATCTCCCACAACTAGAATGTAGCCTCCTCCATGAGGGCAGGATTTTGTTCGGTTCATTCATGTATTCCCAGCCCCTGGAACAGTGCTAGACAAAGAAAGAGGTGCTCAATAAATATTTGTTCAACGAGTTAATGAATGAGTACTACCCAGTGGTATGTCACGAAGGTTACAGAAATTCGGAGGAGAGGCTGCTGACCACTTGAGAAACTTGGACAAAGCACCACAATTGAGTAATGTTTTGAAGAGTCAGGAAAGGTTCTCCAGACAGATATGGCAGGGGTAGAAAATGCTTTGTGGGAGAGGACAACACATTAGGAGGTAAAGAAAAATAGTTTTCAAAAATGTCATGAACTGTGGTGTGGCTGAGGCAAGGGTGAATGTTGAGGGTGCTGGGGAGAGGTGACAAGATGAAGCCAAGAAAGTAATTTAGGACCAGCTGGTAATGAGTCTTGTGATAAGATTGTGCTGAAGAATTTGAATTTTAGCATATTGGTGATGGGGAGCCAACAGACATAATTATTAAGAGTGACATCATATTACTGTTTTATCAAGATTCATGTATTTTTTAAGGTAAACATTGTGGAATTCTTGTAATTCCATTATACTGAGACAGGACTTTGAAGAAAATAAGACCTGATCTCTACTCAGGAGTTCGTACTCTGGTAGAGTGTGCTGTAGGAGTAAAGATTGATTCAGGGTCCTCGTATCCTAGACGAGAGATGACAAGAGTTTGAATGAAAGCAATCATTGAGAATGGAAAGTTGCAGTTCTCTTTGTGTTGCTTTAGTGAATGCATGTCCTTCTGACCGTTGCTGAAGGGTCAGAGGCTTCCTCGAGGAAGCCTGGTTGACTTTCTTGACTTGATCAGATCTCCACTTGCATGCTCTGTGCACCATTTTCCCAGAGTTGAAATTCTGTATAATTATTGGTTTCTGTCAGCCCTGCCCATCAACTGGATAGTACATTCATTCCATGAGAAATTCTGCAACCCTGGCAACTAGCTTAGATTCTGGCACCCATTAGGAGTTCACATATTGGAGCAAATGAAATTTTGGGATACATTTTTAAGACAAAAATGACTGAGCTTGAACACTAGTTGATGTGGAGGACAATGATATATTTAGGGTTCCCATCTATTTTGGCACCATATTCGGCCCCCTTCTACATTCCTTGTCTTGGTTAACAGCATCAACATCTTCCCACTGGGAAAACTACACATGTGGAAGTCACCTTTACCCCTTCCCTCACACTTCCCCCAGTACACGCTGAGGGGGCCTTAGTTCACCTTCCCTTCCTTTGACCCCAGAGACGTGGAGGGTGCTTTTCTAACCAGTTTTACTGCTTCTGGTCTTTGTCTCTGCCAGCCATTTTTCACCTGGCATGTTGTCAGATGTGAGAGTCTGAAAAGCAGTCCCCGACGGATAGGTTTGCCTTCCAATCCTGGGAACCTGTAACTGTATGTATGTATGTATGTATGTATGTATGTATGTATTTATGGGAAAAAAGACCTTGGCAGATGTGATTAAGGATTTCAAGATGAGATAAACACGGATTATGTGGGTGGGGCCCAAATGCCTTCACAAGTATCCTGTAACAGATAGATGGAGAGAGAGGAGACAGAGGCTGAGGTGATCCGAAGGCCAAGTGATGTGGCCACAGGCCGGGGAGTGCAGGCAGCCTCCAGACCTGGAAAACATTAGGAATGTATTCTCCTTTTAGTGCCCCTGGAGGGACGGTGGTCCTGCCAACACTGTGCCTTTGGTCCAGAGAAGGTGATTTTTGATTTCTGGCCTCCAAAATTATAAAGGACTAAATTTTTGTTGTTTTAAGCCACCATGTTTGTGGTAATTGTTACAGTGGCCATAGGACACTGATAGATCAGAGCTGTCTGTAAAGTCTAAAACTGACCTCATCACTCCCTGGGAAAACATCCCCATTACTACAGTTGAGTCCAAACTCTGATCTATTTCACTTTAAAGCTTCAGCTCTGCTGACCACATTTTTTTCCTCCAGCCACCCTTGTCTCTAGCTGTACTAGATATTCTGGGCACACATTTGTTCTTTCAGGCTTTGGGGCTCTTTGCTGTTCCCCTCATACCCCTCATACTCTTTTTCTGCCTTAAACTAGTTTTCGTCATTGCAGCTCAAATATCATCTCTGCTTGGAAATGTACTCTGGGTCCCTTATGAATGACTTCTTCAACTGTCCCCACAAAAGCTTTGTATAAACATTAAGTTTACTTACATGTCTTATGTTTACCTATGTGTACTTATGTATCTTATATATTGGACTTTGAATACTTGGAGAGCACCAGCCTTGTCTCTTTAATCTTCCTACACTGTTTGAGCAACTAGCTCTTTACCTGGTGTGTGGTAGATACTTGGTAAATGTTGATTTATTAAGTTGAAGTCACGAGAAAAGTGGTTTTTTTAAATAACTGTGGATTATTCTGTAACTGGTCTTAGTTCTGTAGAGTGAATGTATATGTGACCTTCCTGAAAAAAATTTTAAGGATGTCAGCAATCTAGGAAGCTGTGGATTTAATCGTCCAGAATAGATACACATAAGATTCCCAGTAGTCCACACAGTGTGGAATTCTTCGTCTTCAATTACATGTGCAGATTTTGCAAGTTGTGGAAAACAGGAGTAGATTTAGTTGCTTGGGGACAAGCCAGTACTTTTAAGAAACTCTGTCTTAAGCAACACTATACCATTTGGCTGATTTTGACCTTGGACATCATTCAGTGAAGATATGTCTGTCTAGAATGTCTCTCACTCTTGATGCTTGCTCCCAGGGTTCTGTTTCAAGCTTTTGTCACTTCCTTAGTAAATTATTATAGTAGCCTCTTGGCAGACCCTCTGGACTCATTCTGACTTTCAGTTTACAATTTATTTTCAATGTGGTAGGTTTTTATTTATTTTGTTTGTGTTCTTTATATTTACTGGGTAATTTTTAAGTTTACACAACAGTACCTTAAGGCAAAATTAAAATTTGGCACTGATATTTTGAGCTTGGGTTACCTTGGGTTACTTTGGACATTTTTAGAATATGCCTAGTATGCGGGAAACCCACAATAAAAGTATTAAATTGAGTGTGTGTATCTCCTCATCATTTCCTGTTACCTTAAGTAACAGGGGAAAGGTTACTTGGACCTTCTCCACAGTTCTACCACATTTTGCTCCTTTGTACTATTTGTTCACAAGCTCGTTTTCAAAGGTCATATAAAAATAAGTTGATCAGGATAGCGTTAAGAATTGTTGGCATGTTTACATTGTTAACTTTATGACCTCTTCTTTTAGCCTTTTAATAGGGGTAAAATTCAAAAAGTAGGGTGGAATTAACGATCCTCTTAATTCTGAATTTTTGAAGACTACTTTATTAAGGTATGACTGGCATACAAAGAACTGTACATATTTAAAGTATGAAACTTGATAGAAATGTTGTAAAGTCACGTTAACCCAGTCACAGCCATTGGCTGCCATGCTATTTGGATGAGAGAGAGAGATATTAGGATTGTGAAGTGAAAGGAGATTGTGTCCTAATGTGAACAGAGCTTTAAAGATCTAGGCCTGTGGAGATTTGTCACATTAAAACATTCTATTAATATGCTGTTTTCATTGAGAAAATAATCAGGCAGAGTTTCTACTTTAAATGCTTATCTGTAGGCTAAAGAATTTATCTTGTAAAATAGTCTTTTTTTTCAAAGTGTTATTCTCATAGTTTCTCAATAAAATGTAATTCTCAAGTAAGCCACCAGAGTCCTTTTGTAACTAGGTGGGAATAAACAAAGGCACAAATATTCCTTTTCTCATTATTCGATGATACGGATTTTCCTAGTTACCCATCAGAAGTTCAGTAAATAACATAAGGCTATTTCATAAATTCCCTTACCCTGATTTTCAGAGGTTGATGAAGTATCCTGAAAATTTAGGGTGGCTTTACTTACAATACAGAAACACTTGTGTTTGTAGGGGGAAAACACAGTGGGAAATTAAAAAGATGGTGAAAGGCTAACTTTGTCTAGAATCTAGTTTGTGTATGTTGTTAAAATAAATGTCTTTTGCTTCATTTGGAAATATGTCTGTAGAAAAATCAACTAGTTTAGCTTCTGCATTGTTTTTGTTTTCCAGTGGCATTGAAGTGAGAGAGCAGGACCAGAATATAGTTCACGCATCCAGCATGATAGATCTTTGGCTTAACAGGTTTTGTGTGCTTGTTTGGGCTTTGTTTTATTTTTGTTGTAGTAAAGTATGTGTAATATAAAATTTGCCATTTTTACCGTTTTTCAGTACACAGTTCGGTGGCCTTGAGCACGTGGAGCACAGTCACACTGTTGCACAACCATTACCCACCCTCCCCCGCCCAAATTCATCCTTCCAAACCGAAACTGAAACTCCCAACTCTACCCATGAAAGACTAACTCCCTATCTCCCTCCTTGTGTGTGTGTGTGTGTTGTTGTTGTTTTTAAATGTTTATTTATTTCTGAGACAAAGAGACAGAGCATGAGAGGGGGAGGGGCAGAGAGAGAGGGAGACACAGAATCTGAAACAGGGTCCGGGCTCTGAGCTGTCAGCACAGAGCCTGATGCGGGGCTCGAACTCACAAACCGTGAGATCATGACCTGAGCCAAAGTCTGTCGCTCAACCGACTGAGTCACCCAGGCGCCCCTGTGTATTTTTTTTTTTTAAAGCATGAGGATCATTGCCTTATGCTATTATAAGATAGCTCAGTAACCACCACAGTGCAAGCATTAAGCACTGTCTCCAAGTGCTTTATGCTTTCCATTAAGACATTACTATGTTGCCCATTAACATTGGATGACAGATAAGGTCTGGTTTATTTGATATTTATATGTATGGGCAAAATTGAAAACCTGAAGTTTTAAGATTGAGATTTAAGATCTCAGAAGTGCTAAGATCTACCACTGATATATTACTACTGGGAGATTTGAAAATTACTTCTATGGGCAGGCTTTACCTTGATCAGTAAACCTCCACAGTGGCTTTGGTGTTTTTAGGTATTTAGCTAAACATGTTTGAATTTTTGTTTTTTTAATGTTTGTTTATTTTTTGAGAGAGAGAGCAAGCTGGAGAGGGGCAGAGAGAGGGAGAGAGAAATCCCAAGCAGGCTCTGCACTGTCAGCTCAGAGTCCTATGTGGGGCTCAAACTCGTGAATTGTGAGATCACGACCTGAGCTGAAACCAAGAGTAGGATACCTAACCGATTGAGCCACCCAAGTGCCCCAACATGTTTGAATTTAAATATATCTATAACTATGGGTCTACATATGAAATGATGCTATCCTAGAGACAGATTGGTGTGACTAATGCTATGAATGCAGTCTATTAAGAATAACTCCCTATTTAGAGGCAACTGGGTGGCTCAGTCATTTGCGTGTCTGACTCTTGGTTTTGGCTCAGGTCATGATCTCATGGTTCCTGGAAGTGAGCCCCCTCCTCAGGCTCCTGGGCCGTCAGCACAGAGCCTGCTTGGAATTCTCTCTCCCTCTCTCTGCCCTTCCCCCGCTCACATGCATACACATGCTCTCTCTCTCAAAAAAAAAGTAAATAAACTTAAAAAAAAAAAAAGACTCCCTTTTGCCAATTAGGTAATTATTTCATACTATGTATATTAGACATGTCTCTGTTCATAGTATTAGAAGTAATGAGCTTTTGTTCTTCATTAAGCAGCTAGTTAGTTTTTACCACAGGGGCACTGTAAATCATGTTGTTGATCATGTTTCCTTCTCTCCCTTTGAAGCTAAAATGCTCAGAGAGAAGTTTGTGATCAACCCCTGGCCAGGTGTACAGACCCTCATGGCATGCATGGGGACGCTGCCTCATTTCCTTCTTCATTTTACATCCTCCTTGCCCTCCTGCCTGCCTTGCTTTTTCTTTATCTTAAATTGGTCAGCTGCCCTGGGGACTCGAGATTCACCTTCTTCTCAGTGCCTGCAGTCACTCCCTACTGCCACACCTTCCTGGTGCCTTGCACTCCCATCCTACTGAATGCCTCATTCCTGTCTGTATTGGGTCCTGCTCTTCCCTCTCCTTGGTAAAGTCCTCTCTTATAACTCTCCCCCCACCCCCACCCTTACTTTTGTCAACTTTGAGCTCCATCATCAGTCACAGTCCTTTCTAGACACCCTGTCCTTTTGGCCTGCTGTTCCCATTCAGACTTCTGTTATGGTACCTAGAAAACTTTACCAAATTCAGATGTTCACAAAATAGTCCACCTCTACTAGACCCTGGGCAGGGACCAGATCATACTGTTCTTTGGCTCCACGCTGCCTGCACTTGATAAGGGGAGAGGGGGAATGAATTAACCAGTGTCATATACCATGAATGAGCCAGTAATTCTGTAAGAATTGAAAAATGACCATTGGACTAAACAATATTGAGGTAATTGGTGACCTTTGTCAGAGCCCTCCAGGGGAAAGGTGGGGATAGCCTGGTTGTATTAGGGAGGGAGGTTGGGAAGAAGGGCTGGGGGAGGGGAGAGGTAGAAGAACCAGGAGAAAGGAGTAGAAAGGCAGGCTGGGAGGGGGCAAAGAGGGCATCAGGTTGTACCTCTTGCCTCAGAGGACAAGGGTCTGTACTCTCTGTCATTTGGTGGTGTATCCCTGGGAGGTGGCCCCGGTGGCCCCGTAGTATGGATGAAGGGAGTAGGTCTTCAGCTTATATTCACCAAGTAGAAGTCTTGTTTTAGAAAAAGTTTCTTTGCCTCATAGGAGCTCTTAACTGCATTACCTCTTTGGTGTTTACTGCACATGTCTGCTTTTTGTTAGGAATTTTGTTTTTAGGTGGACAAGTCCCTGTCTTATGATAGTAGCCCTTAAACAGCAAATACATTGTGCTGTTCATAGTGCCATTTAATAAATGCCTGAGGTTTTTTTGCTTCAGTGCTTTTTGGTTTTCATGACATCTAAATTATAAAGTACTAATGCATCTTAAATAATACTAACCAATTCAGATAAAACTATTTTGTCTGACTCTTCAAAATCTTAATTTTTTTTCATATGAAACAAATTTGAAAATGTAGGTGTGAAAAAACCGCTCCTATTTCACCACCTAACACCACTGTCATCATCTCTGATTCAGGATTTGCTCAGGCAGCTTCCTCTCACCAACACTCTTACCTCTACCTGAGTGCCGTTTTCTTTTTTTAAAGATTTACCTGAGGCACCACCTCTCCTACGTTGTCTTTCCTGATACCCATCAACCTAGCCGAGAAAATTGATTCCCTTACCTCACTGTGCCCTAGACAGACTTCTGTTATTTTACTGCTCTGGTCTGTATGTACATCTGAACCAGACTGGCCTCTCCTTAGGAAGGAGTAAAGTTATTTTTTTGCTCTATATTTTAGAGTTGCAGAACGATACCTTGATTATTTTTGTATTTTGTTAAAAGCATTTTTCTGTTTTATTAAGTTGTATGTGTAAATGTGATTTTAACAACTAATTTCATCTGATGGCGGCTGTCCTTTCTTTGTTACTGGCTATTCAGGTTGTCTTTAATTTTTTTGAATACAAGGTTGTGTGACTGCCTGACAAAATTGACAGTGAAAAATATGTCTCTTTGAATTTATTATTAAAATATCTGTTTCTTTGTTATAACGTCTATGACTTGAACAAAGTATATTTTCAGAAATTCCAGTAAAATTATATTTACAGAAAATAAAAATTGCTGACATTGAAAGACATTCTCCAAGTAACTTAACACCATTCAGAGGGGCCAGGGTTCAGAGTTCAAGATGTGTTGTCCAACCTGCAGTTGTACTTGTCCAACATTTATTACTATGGTGTTTCCAGACTTGTAATGGTTCCAACTTACGATTTTCCAGCTTTATGATGGTGTGAAAGTGATATGCATTCAGTAGAAACCATACTTCAGGGTTTGAATTTGGATCATTTCTGGGACTAGTGCTGGGCAGCGGCAGTGAGCCTTGGCTCCCGGTAGGCCAGTAAGACAAGCATTCTGCATCCAGACAACCATTTTGTTTTTCAGTATAACATTCAATAGATTATATGAGATGTTCAACACTTTATTATAAAATAGGCTTTGTGTCAGATGATTTTGCCCAAATAATGTAAGTGACCGAGCATATTTAAGGTAGGCTAGGCTAAGCTGTGATGTTGAGGAGGTTAGGTGTATTACATGCGTTTTTAACTTAATATTTTTTTATTTATTTTAGAGAGCACAAGGTGGGAGAGGGGCAGAGGGGGAGAGAGAGAAAGAGAGGATCTTAAGCAGGCTCCATGCTCAGTGAAGCCCAATGCAGGGCTCGATCCCAGGATCCTGTGATCATGACCTGAGCTGAAATCAAGAGTCAGACACTCAACCAACTGAGCCACCCAGGTGCCCCATAAATTAATTAATTATTTTAACATTTATTTATTTATTTTGAGAGAGAGACAGCACGTGCACAAGCAGTGCGGGTTGGAGAGATGGGAGAGAGAATCTGAAGTAGTCTCCAGGCTCAGAGCTGTCAGCACAGAACCCGACATGGGGCTCGAACTCCTTCAATTGTGAGATCATGACCTGACCCAAAGTTGGACACCTAACTGACTGAACCACCCAGGTGCCCTGACCTAATATTTTGAACTTGATGAGTTTATTGGGACGTAACCCCATTGTAAGTCAAAGAAGATCTATAATCAACCGAATGTGATAAAAATAAGGTTCCTTGATGTTGGCTAAGTTATAGAATGCAGCAGAGGGAAAAGAAAGTGCTAAAAAATTTGATTTCCTGAACAGTTTAGCTGTAATACAAACTAAGCAGATGGTCAGTAAATTTAAGGAAGTTTAAGGAAGTTTGCTTGAATGTGTGTAAGAGTCCTGCCCTAGAGCTGAGGACAGTTGAGTGTATAGTCATCTGCTTAGGAAGGGAATTTAGAAAGTTACCTTGAATTTATATTTCAGTAGAAACACAGGCACAATTTAAAGTTTTTTGTAGATTGCTACTTTCAGCTGAAGTATATAGAGCAATAAATGAATCGGAGGACTTAAGTTCAAATGCTGGTTCACCTAACTCAAAAGCCATGAGACCATCAGCACACGTGTTAATAACCCCATAGTCCTGCTTTACTGTCACCAAGGCACCCTGGAAATGCTAAAAGGAGATGAATAATGTGATCATGCCTGAAAACTATAATGTGTTGTATAAAAATAAGTTGTCTTCGTATTCTCAAACAGGCAGATGGCTCTACCCTGAATACATAGCCAATTAGGAACATGGTATTTCTATCCTAAAAATGCCTGCCTGATAATTGGATTGTATATGGACACTTTGAGCTTTAGCTCTTGAGGATTAAAATAATATCATACCAAAAGAAGTATTTTTTGAGGTATTTTAAGATTACCTTTTCTTCTGTGTCTACTGTATCAAAGGTAATTTAAACTTCCCCTGAGTACACCGCTATAAGTTTTTCCTTATACGTGAATTCTAAAAACTGAATTTTTTTTTTTTTTTGGTAGGTTACCCTTAAGATGCTTTGAGAGGGAAGATAGAAATTTTGGGGGAGGGGGAACTCCTTCCTGAATATGATTTCTTAAAGAATTGGATAATCTTTGGAAATCTCTTGTAATGTCTAAAATCTGTTTAATTGTAAGTTTATAGTAGCCTGTATCTGTTTCATAAATCCACTTTAGCCTTATTGGGTGCAGGTTCCCTGAAATCCCTGAGGAGGTGGTTAATGGATGGATTGTTGAAGGACAAAGTAGGCTGCTTAAGTTTCAAAGCCTAATGCATTGAGGGAGATATCCATTGTTACTGCCACCTCGCACCCAAGTTCAGTTCATTGACTGCGAACCTGCTCTGCCACAGAGTCCGAGTCCGAGCGGTCCTTGAGCAGACTGGAGGCAGTGACGGCACGCTCCTCTGAAGAGGAAGGAGAGCACCTGGGCAGTAGAAAACCCAGAATGTCAGAGGGAAACGATTGTGGTGGTGGAGATGCTCTCTCCAATGGCATCAAAAAACACAGGTAGGACAGTCTTTAACAGTCACTATTGCTGGCTTTTTCTTATAAAATACTTACGGGTTCATAAAGAAAAGCATACCTTCTCTTTGTTTTTTCCTGTCTGTGTTGGACATTTATATTGCCGTTATCACCTCAGAGAAAGGATTTAGCTTAAGTACTTTTGCTCATTTGAGAGAAGAACATCATCTGTAATTGTAGGAACAAAGCATAAAACGTGGTTTTGGCAACCATGGTTTCGGGGAACATAAATCCTTTAGTTGAAAATTCAGATAGGCTCTTCAGAATTGTCTATTGCAATTGATGCTGGGCTCCTTTTTCCTCATACATCTTTGATGACTCTGCCTCCCCGTGCTATTTTAGTTTCTCGCCATTTGATCTTCTTGTTGGTTTTAGTGAGAGTGGATGGTAATATTGCCTGCCTGTTGATACAATTCAGTTACATTTAAACAAAGCCTTTTATTAAGACCCAGCGTTTGTTGAACATATCCATTTTACACTGTCTAATAACATTAGTATCTTTTTATTCCCTTGATGATTTCTTCCTAGAGATTGCCCCAGAGTAATGAGAGGCAGCAGGCACTGGAGCTCTCAGGTTTCGGCACAAGTGTGCAGACACAGTGGCACATGTGCCTGCCGGTATTCATAAAATATTTTATCAAATTATGGGTTAAGGCTGTATCCTGGTGTCATTGTGAAATGCACACGGGGGGGCGGGTAAGAAGTTATTAACGGTTAATTTCTACAAGATAGTTTCGTTTGTTTAATATGTGCAAGTTGTATAACTCTGACTCCATTTCTGCGCCATGATTCTGGTCCTGATTGGTCTCAATAATTCTACTGGGGGGAAAATGTACATATCCCTTCTGATTTATGTGTATTTGCCCCTGGCTAACAAAAATAGTTTATACTCCTTTTGAAAACATCCAGTGAATTTTAGGTAATAAACTAATTGAAACCAGGATTTTCTTTTGTTTGGTTAGGGAGTATCCTCTAAACATACTCACTGATGCAATTTACTATTGAAAATTATGTGGCCAGCAGTGCTTTCCTGATTGCCTTCAGTAGTTGCTGTCAACTCCTTTGGGAGTCCGGGGCTAAAAAAGTTCTGTATAGGACATGAAATACCTAACAGGACACTTGGCAGGCTTACCAGACATACATTATGACAGTCTGGTGAGAACACAGGTGAACTCTTACGAATAGCTGATAACAGTTGTTCAAATATCCATCAGAATAAAATAGAAGGTTGCAGATAAATTCCAGGGTCACTTTGTGCTTAAATACTCTCGTATCCTAGGGCTGGAGGCATTTCTCTGCTGCCTTTCACAGTGCCAGTAGTCCTTTAGTATGTGTGCTGTAATCATAACAGTAGTTATTTTGCACTTGACAGAAATTTATTATACTGTATTTATATATTCTGTGTTATATCTTAGTCAAACCCAGAATGGTAAAGTGAGAAAGTTAAGGTGAAATTGTTCAAAAATGAAATCAGGGCAGGTCACTAAGAAAAACTTCAAAGGAATGCAGCTAGGTAGTGACCTCACTGGAAAAGTTAAACTGATAAATGAGCTGCAATTTACTAAGCCTGTAAGTGTAATAAAATATTCTTTAGTATTTAGGAGAAAAGAGGACAGTTTAGGAAATTGTCAGCAATCAGGTATGTAGGGAAAACATAACAGTTTCTATTTTAAAAAGTAATTGTTAGGAGTTTTTTGTTTTGTTTTTTAGCCTTTTGTCTTGAAGTTTCTCTCTAATCAAATAAAGAGAACCTATGCCACCAATAATTTAAAAGTTTCATTTCAAATTAAGAAAGTAAATGTAGTATTCAGTGTTACCAAGTCCCTCTTGCCTGTGCCCTCAATTGCATTGTAAGTAATCTGTGTTTATAATGGGCAATTATTGTGGTAATAGGAAGAATAATTTGAATTAGTAGTAATTTTGGCGATGTTTTTAGAAAAGCAGAAGTAGGGGCGCCTGGGTGGCGCAGTCGGTTAAGCGTCCGACTTCAGCCAGGTCACGATCTCGCGGTCCGTGAGTTCGAGCCCCGCGTCAGGCTCTGGGCTGATGGCTCGGAGCCTGGAGCCTGTTTCCGATTCTGTGTCTCCCTCTCTCTCTCTCTGCCCCTCCCCCGTTCATGCTCTGTCTCTCTCTGTCCCAAAAATAAATAAACGTAGAAAAGCAGAAGTAGTGCTGTTGGAGGATCAGCCCAAAGTGACCCTGGAATTTATCTGCAGTCTTCTATTTTATTTTTTAAAAGTCACGTGAAATTAGTATTTGACCTTGTCATATATTATATATTTCCTCTTCCCTCCATACCACCATTTACCTTCTAGGATATACACACTTAAATTTAGGAAGGAGGACATGGGAAGAATATAGATTGTAAAATTTTTTAAAGTGAGAAATTAATATTTTAAATGGCAAAAGATAAGCCTTACAATAATTCACATGGAAAGTATTAAATCATGGCCTAACTGATTTGCTGATAAACTAGAACAGGGGTTTTCAACTATTTAGCCATGGAACCACTTGTATAACAGATATTTAGTGTGGAAACTTAAAATCTCAACCACCTTCGGAGATTGTTGGGTCTCCCCTCAGAGGGGTCCTCTCTGCTCTTCTCCCCTGTCTCTAGCTTCAGTGGGAGACACCACATCTACTTCATGTCCTTATCCAACAAAAATATTTAAGCTCTATTTTCTGTAGTACGTGTTATAAACCATTACAAACTATGTTTCTGTTCCTGTTTATTACATACATAGGGGCCTTGGAGGGTGTTTGCTACGTGGGAAGCACTCAGTGCAAATGACCTGCTTTAACTCTGTTCATTCCATTTTTCCTCAAAAACTGTGATTTGCTTTGCCCTCAACCTCTACCCACTCGTTTTCCTTTTCCACACAGTCATCGTAGGGTGACATTGTGGGGCACAGTTTGAAAATTTCCAGGTATAGGGCATATGTCATACTAATTAACTATAAAATAAGGTGTGCTAAACTAATTTCTATGATAATAAAAGTGTAGATACTATGGATGTTTAATCTGTCCCATGTGATAATTGCCAACAAAATATTAAAAAAAAAATTTTAATGTTTATTTATTTTTGGGAAAGAGTGTGAGCAGGGGGGAAGGGCAAAGGGAGAGGGAGACACAGAATCCAAAGCAGGCTCCAGGCTCCAGGCTCCAGTGCTGTGCATGCTGTTGGGCTTTCAGGTTAGTTCTAGAGAAATGTCAACAAAATTAGGGTTTTACTTATGACCTAGAACCATAAATATTGCAGAGCTAGCGAGTATACAAAACAAATGCTCCATTTCAATGGCATTTTATTTTTTCTCCGGAAAATATACTGAGTTGCTTTGTGGACAATTAGGCTACACCATGCTGTAGTTCGATTTATATTGATAGGGCTTCTTGACATCTTGGCTGTGTTTCACAGGAGCAGCTCTCTCGTACCTAATTTATGAAATTTATTCAGAGCTCTGATCTTTTAACTTGTTAGTGGTTTGCACCAAGTTGTTATATTTGATAAAGATGCTGATATTTATTTCATTACATCACTGGATATGGTATAAAAGATACTTAATGTAGAACAGATTAGTTAGAATGTGAAACATAGGATCCATGTTACAATTCTGTAAATTCTATTTGTAAATGTTATTTACTTCATTAATAGCATTAAATGATAAAAGGAGAACAACATACGATCATTCTAATAAAGAAAAAACATTCAATAAAATCACAGTCATTCCTGATTAATAAATATCTTAGCAAATCACAAATATAAGAGAGAACTTCTTTAATCTTGTTAAAATTCACAAGAAACAAATTACTTAATGAGATAGTAAAGACAGTACTTAGAATATCAGGAATAATATAGGTATGCCTGCTGTCATCTTTGCTATTCAGCATTATTTGGAGGCCATAGTCAGAGATAATACCATAGCCATGAAATTTAGAAATAAAACCAGGGTGCCTAGGTGGCTCAGTTGGTTAAGCGAGATCAGGTCATGATCTCGTGGTTCATGAGTTCAAGCCCCATGTCGGGCTCTGTGCTGACAGCTTAGAGCCTGGAGCCTGCTTTAGATTCTGTGTCTCCCTCTCTACCCCTCCCTTGCTCACACTCTCAAAAATAAAATAAAAACTAAAAAAATTTTTTTTAAAGCCATAAGTATCTACCAGCAAATTGTTCAAGTTGGTAAAGAAGTTTGGCAGGGTTGCTTTTATACACAATGAACTGTTTACATTTCTGTGCACCATCAACACACTAGCTTAACTGGGGAAGGGGGCATACTGAGAGTACCTATTATAAAATTACATACCTAGGAATAAATCTTAGCAAAAAATGTAATATTAAACTTACTGAAAGACCTAAAACTTATTGACAAATACATTGTCAGAGAGACATTTTTGCCAAATTGATCTGCAAGATTCAGTGTAGTTTTAATTAAAATCTCAATGCCCTTTTCCTTGGAAGTTGAAACACGAATTCTGAACTATGTATTTAAGCCCATAGGGTTTTGAAGAGCCAAGATACTGCTCAAGAACCAGGTTGAGGGAAAGGAAAGCATTTTCTTTATCAAACGTGAAGACTGATTATAAGTCTTTAGTGCAGAAGTTTCATGGAGGCAGACCTGGAGAATGGAACTAGAAGGTCGCAAGACCTGGGGCGCCTGGGTGGCTCAGTCGGTTGAGTGTCCGACTTCGGCTCAGGTCATGATCTTGCAGTCTGTGAGTTCGAGCTCCGTGTCAGGCTCTGTGCTGACAGCTCAGAGCCTGGAGCCTGCTTCGGATTCTGTCTCTCTCTCTCTCTCTCTCTCTCTCTCTCTCTCTCTCTCTCTCTCTCTCTCTCTGCCCCTCTCCTGCTCATGCTCTGTCTCTCTCTGTCAAAAATAAACAAACATTAAAAAAAAAAAAATTTAGAAGGTCCCAAGACCCACAGATCTAGGAAACCTGGTATATACAGCAGAGCTAGCCTAGCAGATCAGTGAGGGGAAGAATGGGTTGTTAGGTAAATGGTACTGAGTTAGTCATTTAATGTGGGTCCTCCAAAACAAAAAGGAAATGGATCCTTATTTCATATACACAAGTATAAATTCTAGATGAACCAAACACTTGTGAAAGAGAAAAACTTAAAGACTTTTAGAAGGAAATATAAAGTATCTAACAGTTTTAAAATAGGGAAGAATTTCTTACAACAGAAATGTGATAGGGACTAAGTTTATATCTGATTCTAGTAATGTACTTGTATTTATACTGATGTATTTACTTGAATAAAGCCTTCTATTCTCCAGTAAATGTGGCTAAGAGTCTCAAAGGTTTATTTTGCTGAAATGGCAGATTAGGACTCCTGATGATCGCCTAGTTTACCCTTTATTTATCCTTCGTGACTTCTTTAGAATTGAATTATTACTAGCCAAATAACAGCAGTCTTCTGTTCATGAAGAAGTCATACAAAGAATATGTTGTCGGGGCGCCTGGGTGGCGCAGTCGGTTAAGCGTCCGACTTCAGCCAGGTCACGATCTTGCGGTCCGCGAGTTCGAGCCCCGCGTCGGGCTCTGGGCTGATGGCTCGGAGCCTGGAGCCTGTTTCTGATTCTGTGTCTCCCTCTCTCTCTGCCCCTCCCCCGTTCATGCTCTGTCTCTCTCTGTCCCGAAAATAAATTTAAAAAGTTGGAAAAAAAAAAAAAAAAAGAATATGTTGTCAAGTTGAAGAAATTAAGAATACAGGGTAAGACAATAACTTTCAAGAAGTAAGATTATAGTGAGAAAATGTTAGTCATGAAAATTATTCGACTTTGAATACATCTAATCACTAGAACAAAACCACCTTGGTTTTGAAATCTCACTGCAGATATGGGACAAATGATCTGGTTTCAGACTTGATCAGGTCCGGGCAGAGTTGCTAACCAGTTCCCCCTCCCAGATGTCCTCTGTTGCCCTGGGCAGAAAAAAAAATACTCTTGTCTGTCAGAAAATGTTTGGGGTAATTCCCTGTTGTCATGTCGTGACCAGGGTCACGTTAGCAGGAGTCCAGATACATGTCTGAATTTTAAAGACCCAAGAGTCCTGGGAGAAGAACCAGAGCCTGGCCAGAATTCCCAAGATTTGTGGTAGGGCCGGAGGGACCAGTGGTTTTAAGGACACTGTGAATCTGCACTCTCAGCATTCTCTTTGCCCCAGAATACTTCTTTGCTCTGGAAAGTAGAGGGCTTTAATGTTGTTTTCTGTTGTTGTTTTTTTAAGAAAAATTTAAAAATAGTATTACTAAAACGCACAGCTCTACTGTGGGGCCTACCTTTTGAACCAGTTGGACACATGGCTGTCTCAGAAACCTGAGAGAGAAGAGTGCTAGAGATGGAGAACAGTGAGAAGCTCCAGGAGAAGCAGCAGAGAAAGAGGATGCTTGACACTCCAGCAGATGCAGAGGTTGGGGCCAGGGTGCCGCAGAGTGCAAAGGAGGTAGACAGCTGGCGGTCCTGAAACCCCCCATTGGGGGGCAGTGGAGATCGGACACCTGGGACAGATTGGCAGGTTGGATGCCAGCAGGCCACTCTGATTACATGTGACACCCACCTCTCCCACAAAAACATGATTGGAGATTTCTGGACCAGTAGGAGCTTGGCAGGTGAGGGCTGAGCACCCAACAAAAAGTGTTCAAATGCAAAAAGCTCATCTAGGACTAACAAGCTGTTGGGCCACAGTAGTATATTAGAAAGGAAAAGGCACAGACAGGAGTCTAGACTCGTGATAATTACCTTCACAAAACCAGGTTGACTTGCCAAAGTTATTCCCAGAACTTACTCTAGGAAACCTGAGACCTCTTTTCACAGAATTCACCTCTTCCCACCCTCGTTTAAAAAGCAGATAGATAGATTTTTTTCTTTTTTTTAAATATAATTTATTGTCAAGTTGGCTAACATACAGAGTATATAGTGTGCTCTTGGTTTCGGGAGTAGATTCCCATGATTCATCACTTATACACAAGACCCAGTGCTCATCCCAATAAGCACCCTCCTCAGTGCCCATCACCCATTTCTCCCTCCCCTGCCCCCAGCACCCTCCATCAACCCTTAGTTTGTTCTCTGTATTTAAGGGTCTCTTATGGTTTGACTCCCTCTCTGTAACTATTTTCTCCCCTTCCCTTCACCCATGGTCTTCTGTTAAGTTTCTCAAGATCCACATGAGTTGAGAACATGATATCTGTCTTTCTCTGACTTGTTTCACTTAGCATAATACCCTCCAGTTCCATCCATGTTGTTGCAAATGGCAGGATTTCATTCTTTCTCGTTGCCAAGTACTATTCCATTGTGTGTGTGTGTGTGTGTGTGTGTGTGTGTGTGTGTGTGTGTGTGTGCGCGCGCGCGCGCGCGCGCACATGTGCATACACGCACACCATACCTTCTTTATCCATTCATCAGTTGATGGACATTTGGGCTCTTTCCATAATTTCCATAATTTGCCTATTGTTGATAGTGCTGCTATAAACATTGGGGTACATGTGCCCCTATGAATCAGCATGAGGGCTGCTCTTTTTAAAGCAGGGGCTGAGGTTCAGAGGCCCACAGGTTCACCTCCTTAGCTCACCCAGACCCCTGAAACACCTTTTTTGGGCATGGGACATTTTAAAACGCTGTTAGAAAAACACAGAATCTTTCCAGTGGTAGCATTCTATAAGCAAACAGTGGTGACATACATTTTTACCTGACTCTGAGGGCTCATTCGAATTTATTCTAGATCAGTGATTTTTGTGGGCTGATGAGAACAGTTTTCTAGGGCAGCCGTAATCTGCAAAGCTGTGCTTGAGTGAACAAAATAACAAAGAGCTAACGATTTGTGTTGTTTGCCTTGGAGACGAACAGAAGTAAAGAGTATGTTTTCAGGCATATAATCCCATTTTAGGAACTTTATTATGGAAGTTTTCAAACATACAAACAGTATCATATGATGAGCCATTCATACCCATCATTCATCTTCAACATTTATCATGTGCCTCACCTTGTTTCATCTAGAGACCTCCCCACCTCTGATAATTTAAAAGATTATTTCTATTTTCATTTTTTTTAACCTTTATTTTAAGTAGGCTCCACGCCCAACATGGGGCTTAAACTCATGACCCTGAGATCAAGAGTCACATGTTCTACTGACTGAGCCAGCCAAGTGCCCCTAACAAATTATTTTAAAAATTAAATCAAAGATACAGTTTCATCATGAATTTATTATAACCCTTTAAAACATTGGGACCATTATTTTCTAAATCCGCAGTACCATTATGACACCTAAAATATAGTATCTTTAATTATCAAATATTTAGTGGTATTCAGTTTTTCTTGATTGTCTCATAAATGCCACTTAGTAATTAGATCTAAAATGTCATTGAATAATAAAAATTTGGAAGGTCCACATAACTGCATTTGGTTTACAGGTCTCCTAAATACGTTTTAATCTCTAGGTTTCTTCTCTTTCCCATTTTTTTGTCAGTTATTTACGGAAGAAATCTGGCCATTTGTCCTGTAGAATAATCCACAGTCTGGATATTGCTGTTTGCATTCCCATGGTGTCATTTAACATATTCTTTTACTCCTGAATTGCTCAGCCAGGTTTAGGATTGCATTATTTGGCACAAAATACTTCATAGGTACACATATCATAGGTGTACCTCCTGTTACATCCATTGGGAGCACATGCTGTCTGGTTTTCCTACTTTTTATAATGTTGAGATTGATTCCTGGGGTGTCAGGCTTTCTCAGCCTGACACATCCATCATAAAGTTGTCCAACAGCCTTGAACCTAATGATTTTAGCAGGTGATGTTGATCAGTATCTCTATCCTTGTTTCATTAGGGGCTGCAAAAATGGTCCTATGACTTTTCTATCATTCCTCCTTCTTAGAACCCTTTGTAAAGAAAAAACTTCCCATTACCTCTTTTTAGAATATGTTGGTTCCCTAACATCCTCCAGAGGTAATGAATGAAAATACGGATTGGATTGCTTAACTCTATTGTGGTTATTTTTCCCATCTTTTAAAAAAATTTTTTAAAGTTTTTATATATTTATTTTGAGAGAAACAGTGCACGGGAGGGGCAGAGAGAGAAGGAGAATCCCAAGCAGGCTGTGCACTGACAGTGATGCAGGGCTTGAATTCAACGAACCGCAACATCATGACTGAGCCGAAGTTGGAAGCCCAGCTAACTGAGCCACTCAGGCACCCCTTTTACCCATCTTTGATCAGACGGAGCCCTTCTTTCTGTGTCCTTTTGACAGGTTTTTGCTTTGTTTTGTTTTTTGTTTTGTTTGTAGGTATAATTTTAATATAATCTAATTCTCTTTGATAGCTGCCTTGCTTTCTGATACAGAGATGTTTCAGGCTTATCTGCTGTATTTTCGGCCCCAGACCTAGAGTCAGCTTTTTCTCTAAGGAGCCACATTTCATTTTTTGGGAAGTAATGTTTAGATGTAACAATCTCAGTGATAAGAATATTCATTACTGGGGCGCCTGGGTGGCGCAGTCGGTTAAGCGTCCGACTTCAGCCAGGTCACGATCTCGCGGTTTGTGAGTTCGAGCCCCGCGTCGGGCTCTGGGCTGATGGCTCAGAGCCTGGAGCCTGTTTCCGATTCTGTGTCTCCCTCTCTCTCTGCCCCTCGCCCGTTCATGCTCTGTCTCTCTCTGTCCCAAAAATAAATAAACGTTGAAAAAAAAATTTTTTTAAAAAGAATATTCATTACTGCTCTCTTGGCAGTTTTCAGTCCCTTTTATTGGAGAGAGGTGAACTCCTCCCCCTCCCCCCACCTTTTAAGGAAAAGTACTTCATGAGTTCATACCAATATATTTCCAGTTAAAATTTTGGATTATAGGATTTTCCTCTGAATTCCTTTGGTTTTACTTGTATTTCATGGTTTCTAATGGCATTAATAGAATTACCTGTTAGCTTTATTCTAACATGTTGGTTTTGCACATACATACACTCACAAACACTGTTACTAACAATATGGTTGCTGAAAAGAATTTCAGATTTCTTTTTAGTTCCTTTTAGTATATTCCATCTGGGATGTAGAGTCAGTGTTGTGTTTGAAGGTCACTTTATGTATGGTTAAATTACTAACTTGTTGCACAGATAGGCTCATTTGTTTCGTTTGCTTTCAGGTTTTAGAGACTCCCTTTTGACTTGGTTTTTAAGTCAAACATACAAAACTAGAAAGATCTAGTTTCCATTCTTTTCCCTCAGCAGTTTCCCTCCTCCTCTTAAGTGTAATCATTCTTAAAATGCTCTGATGATTTTATTTTTTTTAACAATTATTTATTATTGAGAGACAGAGACAGAGCATGAGCATGGGATGGGCAGAGAGAGAGGGAGACACAGAATCTGAAGCAGGCTGCAGGCTCTGAGCTGTTAGCACAGAGCCCGATGCTGGGCTCGAACTCAAAAACCGCAAGATTGTGACCTGAGCTGAAGTTGGATGCTTTACTGACTGACCCAGGAGCCCCTGATGATTTTGTTTTTAATATAAGCAGTGTAAAGATATATTGATATTCCTTTTTAAATTATAAAAGATACTTAGTAACTTTCCTTTTTCACTCAGCATGTGCTAATTCCAATTCTTTTGGTCTCATGCTCCTTGATATTAGGTAGTTGGGTTATTTTTTCTATAACACTTAAGAAATGCATATATGTGTGTGCCTGCACATACGTATTTAGAGATGATTCTCTTTAGAATTTTTAATTTGTGATACATTTATGTGCTTTAAAGTTCAGAAATAGGGTATATTATACAAATTTTAACTCTTTTTAAGCTAGCCATGCCTCTTCCTTTCCCTCAATTGCAATCATTATTATTACATATAATGTGTTCTCATACAAATGATAGAAAATGCGTATATACAGTTTTTGCCCTGCTTTTATTTATTTATTTTATTTTTTATTTTTTTTAATGTTTATTTATTTTTGAGACAGAGACAGCATGAATGGGGGAAAGGTCAGAGAGAGAGGGAGACACAGAATCCGAAACAGTCTCCAGGCTCTGAGCTGTCAGCACAGAGCCTGACACGGGGCTCGAACTCACGGACTGCGGGATCATGACCTGAGCTGAAATCGATGCTTAACCGACTAAGCCACCCAGGTGCCCCGGCCCTGCTTTTAAATATATGTGTATATGTATACACACACACACACACACACACACACACATACATATAATTATGCAGCAAATATATTTTGAGCCCCTATTCTATTCAGATGCTTAGGTTACAATAATGAACAAAGTCCTTATTCCTATGGAGTGTCCCATTCTGAACTGAGGGAGGGTTAGAATCTTTTTTGTGTTTAAGATTGATTTGTATCTCTCTTTTCTGTGAATTGCTCATATCCTTTACCCATTTTTCTTAGGAATGTTAAACTCACCAGTTTTCAGGGCTTTATAAAAGTATCATTCAAGAAACCAGCTTTTAAATGCAACATGGGATCAAAATATGTTTTTCCAGGTTTGCTAAAGGGAAAGATAATTCTTAGAAAGAATTTTTAATTCTTAACATATAGTGGAAAAGACATTTATTAAAATGCTTTCATAAATGGCACTATTAATCCTGTTTTTGTTTCTGGACTTTGCACACATATGTATTTTTGCTCTTTAAAAAAACACGTAAGTGAATTAGAACAGTGTAGTAAGAGCTACCTGGGTTTGAATCCCGTATCTACCACTTTTCTGACCTAAGCAAGTAATAATGTTTTTGAAACTTCTTCATCTGTAAAATGGATATAATAATAGAGCCTACCTTATTGGCTTATTAATTAAAGACATAATCTATGCAAAACACTCATAGTGATTTTGGCTAATTAAAAGTCAGGTACTCGTGCAAGTAGAAAACTGATAAATCCTGGGTAAAAACGGGTAAATGGAATTATTTTCTTCCTTTCTTTTAAGTTAAAAGGTCTTTGGCTGAGCTTAAGAAGTGTAAATTGTCCTTTGAAACTGAAACTGGGGAAAGAGGTAGCTGAAAGTGTTGCTCTTGGAATGACATTGTTACCTTTGGTAAATGTGAAGTAAGGAAAATTGTCCCCACATTTAACATTTCCTGTGGTTGATTTCCATTGTATTTTATAAGGATATTTCATAGTACGGTTAAATTGAAACATGGTTTTTCTTTCTTTTGCCAGTACAAAGGTGTGCCTGGCCTCCACAGAGCTGGTTGTAAACTTCAGTTGTCAGAAGGGTAAACAAGTGGTGACTGGAGGCTTAAAGCTCTGTTATTCATTC
Source organism: Lynx rufus (assembly GCF_022079265.1). Classification (NCBI taxonomy): domain Eukaryota; kingdom Metazoa; phylum Chordata; class Mammalia; order Carnivora; family Felidae; genus Lynx; species Lynx rufus. Next base: position 17,005,546 of record NW_025814837.1, read on the forward strand.
CTTGGTCCCTTGAGATTACTTTTCCCTTACACAGGCCCCATTACTTCTCCTTTTGATCCCTAGGCTTTTTGAATCTCATAGGTAAATATCCAATTTCTATTTGAAGTTTGTTTTATATACACTTATAATCCTCAGAATATCAAAAGGAAGAAGTTAAATATTTAATAAAATGGACATTCTTGCTTGGCATCTTGCTCTATTTAAAGATACACCCTCCACATGAACATAAGGTTTTAAATGTCTGGGAAATATCTTTCAGCGTAATTTAGTCTTTTAAGGCTCTACCTTTTTCTGTTTACTTTGTCCATTTCTTTCTTTTTTTTTTTTTTTCAAGTTTATTTGAGAGAGAGAGAGGGAGAGAGAGAGGAGTGGCAGAGAGAGAGGGAGAGAGACAGAATACCAAGCCGGCCACACTGTCAGCATAGAGCCCAATGTGGGGCTTGAACCCACAAACCGTGAGATCATGACCTCAGTTGAGATCAAGAGTCAGACCTTGACTGAGCCCACTGAGCAACCCAGTGCCCTGCTTTTTTAAATTTTTTAAATTTTCTTTATTTAGAGACAGCTCAAGTCAGGGAGGGGGAAGGGAAAGAGGGGGAGAGAGAGAGAGAAAGAGAGAATCTCAGGCAGGCTTCATGCTGTCAGCACATTGCCCGACTTGGGGCTTGAACTCACAAAACCATGAGATCATGACCTGAGCCAAAACCTAGAGTCACCCAGGAGCCCTTCAGTCCATTTCTTAATTACAGTAATTCACTGATTAGGCATCTTGACTTCTGATGGCATAGGGGATTTGGTCTTTAAGAATACACTCAAGTATCTCTTTCCCATTGGAGCTGTGCTAATTTAAATTTTGCCTAAAGGAGAAAACTGCCTCAGGGGACATACTGTTCTTCAGTATTGTTTGCTTTGCTTGTTAGTGTAGGAGGAATTTTCCTCTTTCAGAAAACACTATATATAATAAGGATTTGTAAGTTAAATGAAATCAGGAAGTGATTGTTTAAAAACAGTTTAACAGTTTGTTTGTTGCTTTGTGCCTTTAAATCTTTAGAAAAATTTGGTTTTTATACAACTTTTTCAAAACCTTTTGACTGCATAAAATGTTATCTATCCTAATCGCGGAATATAACCTGCTGTTGAGTCATGTTGCTATAATACCACATTGAGCCAGGATTTGACACTTTAAGATGAAATTCCATGTTGCCGTTGAAAGTATTCTCAAAGCCAATTCCTTGTTAATACAGCAGTGACTCCCATTAATTACACATCCTGGTTCTTAACCAGGAAGCATTGTCACTGCATCTGACAAATGTGGAAAATATAAATAACTATAACCAGGAAAGCATACTGTTATGATGTAGGATGGAATGATAGTCTAAGCAGATAAAGGGATATGTGGTACAGCAGGGTACAGCCAGCTCTCAGAAGAGGTGAGAGAGAGAGCACGGTATCATACCAGTGCTGAAGTAAAATAGTGTGCTTGCTGGACTATAGGAGAGCACGTTAGAGACCTCTAACCAGTCTCAGCAAAACAGGCTTCTGTAGATCATTAATAACCATAGATTCTTCAGGGTGTTGTTTTGCTTTTGTGCTTTGGCATTTTGAGTTTTTTAATACCTTAAGTATATTGCCACAAATTCTAGTAGGTTAAAGGTATACCGGGATCCTAAGATGACTGAGAACCATCAGCTTAATGTGTTTTTTCTTCTGGGTGTGGTTCTGGCTCTGTGACTTAGTACAGCTATATGGCTTTGGTAAGCAGTTAATCCATCTACACTCCAGCTGCTTCATCTCCAGGATGGGCAGTGCCCTATGAAAGTACAGTCCAGAGGCAAGATGCCTAGATCGTAGGCCTGTCAGTTTCTGAAGCTGCTAGCTGCCAAATGGATCATGTCAGCTACAAACCCAGTGCTCTTTACAGTATTGTGCATGATATTAATGGCTGCAAGTTACATTTAGATTATAAATTATTGTATATAAAGCACTTTTACAAACTCCGTAGTTTTAAAAAAAAATTTTTTAACATTTATTTATTTTTGAGAGAGTGTGAGCAGAGGAGGGGCAGAGAGAGGGAGACACAGAATCCGAAGCAGGCTCCGGCTCTCTGCTGTCAACACAGAGCCAGGCATGGGGTTCAAACCCACGAACTGAGATCATGACCTGAGCCGAAGTCAGAGGCTTAACCAACTGAGCCACCCAGACGCCCCCAAACTCCATCGTTCTTGATTCTCAGAATACCTCTCAGTTATGGTTAAGGCAGGTATTCTTTTTAAAAAATTTTTTTAATGTTTATTTTTGAGAGAGAGCGAGAGAGCATGCGAGCACGAGTCGGGGAGAGGCAGAGAGAGAGGGACAGAACCACAAGCAGACTCCAGGCTCAGAGCTGTCAGCACAGAGCCCGATGTACGGCACGAACCGCGAGATCATAACCTGAGCCGAGGTCTGGCGGCTTAACCGACTGAGCCACCCACGTGCCCCTAGTTGGGGGCAGGTATTCTTATATCCTCAGTTATACAAATGAAGAAATTGAAGCACAGAAAGTTTAATTAACAAAATCCCTTAGCTGATAATTGGGAGGGCCTGCATTCAAACCAGGTTTTCCGATTTCAGAGCCTCTAATGCTTTTCTTAAAATTTAGACTTTTTTTTAAATATGAAATTTATTGTCAAATTGGTTTCCATAGCACACCCAGTGCTCATCCCAGCAGGTGCCCTCCTCAGTGCCCATTACCCACTTTCCCCTCCTTCCCACCTCCCCCCCCCATCAACCCTCAGTTTATTCTCAGATTTTAAGAGTCTCTTATGGTTTGGCTCCCTCCCTCCCTTTTTTTTTCCCCCTTCCCCTCCCCCCTGGTCTTATGTAAAGTTTCTCAGGATCCACATTAGAGTGAAAACATACGGTATCTGTCTTTCTCTGTATGACTTATTTCACTTAGCATAACACTCTCCAGTTCCATCCACGTTGCTACAAAAGGCCAGATTTCATTCTTTCTCATTGCCAAGTAGTACTCCATTGTGTATATAAACCACAACTTCTTTATCCATTCATCAGTTGATGGACATTTAGGCTCTTTCCATAATTTGGCTATTGTTAAATGGATCTACCCTACGACCCAGCAATAGCACTGCTCGGAATTTACCCAAGGGATACAGGAGTACTGGTGCATAGGGGCACTTGTACCCCAATGTTTATAGCAGCACTTTCAACAATAGCCAAATTATGGAAAATTTAGACTCTTTATAGATATTTAGAATAACAAAGATTTATACATCTAGATAGAGGCTTCATATTCTGAAATTTAAGATAATTTGTCCCAGATTTTAATTCAGTTGCTTGTTTCTTTTATATAATAATTTACTGAAAATTAACAACATAGTTCCAAAGCATTTATTAAGCATGCATCTGCTGTTGGCTCCCTGATGGGCCCTATCACACATTAAAGTGGACATGGAACTGGTTCTCTGGGCCTTTATAAGTTCCCACTTGTATTAACATGAGCATACAAAAGAGTACATGAACCCATTGAAAGTTCTGCCAATTTCATTTATTATTATTATTATTATTATTATTATTATTATTATTATTTAGAGAGAATGGGTATGAGCAGGGGAGAGGGACAGAAGGAGAGAGAGCGAATCTTAAGCAGACTCCGTGCTCAGTGCAGAGCTGGATGTGAGCTCGATCCCATGACCCTGGGATCATAACCTGAGCTGAAATTGAGTCAGACGTTCAACCAACTGAGCCACCCAGGTGCCTTGAAAATTCTGCCAATTTCAGACAGACCTGGGATCTGTTACTAAACAATCCTAAAGGAACAACATCATTTTCTTTTCTTATAATCTCCATTATCCACCAGTTTCCTACCAAGTAGAATACTCCAAAGGATGCAGGAATAATTACAGGTGTACTGTTTTCATGGAAATTGTTTTTCTTCAGTAATTATGTGTTCTCTTATTAGTGAAAACCAAGCTTTGGGGCTATTTTTTCCTCATTATATGATTGATATAATATGTCTTAGCAGAAAGAACAAGAAAATATCAGAAGGCCAGGTACACTACTTGGATCTGATTGTGTGTTTTAGGACACTGTGTAGTCTTTCTTAGCAGAGGAAACCTTCATAGGAAAGAGGAAGAATGCTGTCCTTTGCAGTACAGGTCTTTCACTGTGTCCAAAGCAATCAGAAAGGAAACCAAAGGGAAACTAACATACATGTTGGATAACACCATGGAGGTATTATGTGTCATAGAGCAGGGAAGTACTAGAAATTCAACTCTCCTAGAAATTCCATCCCTCTTGATGGTAAGCAGTAAGAAGCACCTCAAATCATTTAAAAAGGAAGTTAAATCAGGCTGTTGAACTGGCTAAAGCAGATCACAAACTAATTGTTAGATTCATTCTGAAAAAGTAGGTGTGGTTTAAAGGGAAATAAGCCTAGGGGTGCCTGGGTAGCTCAGGTTAGTCAAGTGCGCCTCACTTTGGCTCAGGTCCTGATCTCACAGTTCATGAGTTTGAGCCCCACATCAGGGTCTGCACTGACAGGGCATGGAGCCTGCTTCAGATTCCGTGTCTCCCTCTCTGCCCCTCCCCCACTCATGTTCTGTCTCTCTCTCTCAAAAAATGAATAAACATTTAAAATTAAAAAAAAAAAAAAGCCTAAAATGTTCAGAGCCAAGGCAAGAGGCAGAGTGGTATTTGCATGCCTATCATTCAGTCCATCTCGGCTTCTATTTGTGCCTTCCCTTGTTAACTGTATTTTGCATAGTCCCCAAACTCTTGTTTTGGGGATCCAAACCCCTTGTCTGCAGTGTTCAGGTAATATCCAGCCTGTGAAACACAGTTTTGCTCCAGAATTGCCTTCAAGGATCAGCTATGGCCATCAAGCACTCAGATCCTCAGATCTCCTCTAGGGTCTCCCCATACCTTGCACTGCCTAATCCACCTGGAGCATATGCAGGTTCCTAGACAAGATATTTCTTAGTATAATGTCTAAGAAAATACTGGTGTTTTTCTTCCCTTTTCTCTCTTTTTTTTAAAGAAAATTCAAATAAAGCCATGAGATTTCTTTCCCCTCCCTTGCCAACAAAATTGGTAGCAATAAAACAGCCTCAGATCCTTTCTGGAATGTGGGGAGGTATTAGTAGAAGATTCTGCTCGCCATCTTGATGCCCCTCTGCTCCTTAGCTGTCCACACACTAAGAGGCTTAGGTAAGCCTTTGTGTGAGACAGGAAGGATGATCATTGGCTCTGATCTGTGCTGTACACACCCTACATTTCCTCAGTGTTCTCTGTCATTAAAACCACTTCCTTTGGGTCAAAACGGCCTTACCACAATCTACTCACTTTGCTTCATCTCAGTTATTTCACATCTGTTCTAGTACCCATTGCATGAAATCTGGTTACTCTTAGAGATAAGGGTGAGCACCTTGTCCCTAGGCGAAAGTCTGTTTTTCTTTGTCCTCCCTTCCTCTTAACTAATGCTGAACACCATGAAGTAGGCCTCAAGTGAGGGGTCCATCTGCCCAAAAGGACATCTTTCCTTCTAAACCGAAAGACTAGTTCACTGGTGCAGTAGTCCCCCTCATCTACAGGGGAGAGCTTCTAAGACCCCCCAGGGGATGCCTGAAACCACAGATAGCACCAAACCTAAGGTATAATGTTTCTTCCTCTACATGCACGCCTACGATAAAGTTAAATTTATAAATTAGGCACGGTAAAAGATTAACAATAATAAAATAGAAAAGCATAACAATATACTGCAATAAAAGTTATGTGGAAGTATTCTTTCCCTGTGTCAAGATATCTTACTATACTGTACTCTACCTTCTTGTGATACTGTGAGATGATAAAATGCCTACATGATAAGGTGAAGTGAGGTGAATGATGTATGCATGTGACGTAGCGTTAGGCTGCTATTGACTTTGTGACAGTAAATCAGAAGGCAAACCACAGAAAGCAAAACCGTGGATAAGGGGGGACTATTGTATGTTCTCATCAGTCTGCTTTAGCTTGGAAATGTGATGATTTTATAGGCTTTTCCGGTTAATCCAGTAATGGTGATAAACTAACAAGAGAAGGAAGTAAATTTAATACGTTACTGAATTGGTCAGTGAATCCTAAATTTTAGAAAATCGGGATGAAAGTCAGTTTGAAATTTTGACTTCTTAAAATCAAAACAGGTAAAATCTCTTGTAAAACAAATATAATCACTTCTTTGTTATGCAGAGCCAGATTTATTAAGTGATAATCATTGATATTTTATAATTTAAAAGCTCAAAAGTGAAAAATCTCAAGTTATATAAAGCAAAATCAAGTAGTAAAATTCAATAATTACATAAAATTATCTTAGCCTAAAATAGGAAACCAAGTTGTTAGATTTTTTAAAAGATGTGTTATAACTAAGAAGGCATGTGGCTAGTCTTAAAGCTCTCATCTTAGACTTGTACCAACTTGCTTCCAAGACTCTAAGCTAATTTTAGTTGAAGATGTCTCTGAGCAGGTTAAATAGCCATCTGTCAGCTAACCCCATCACCTTCACGTCTGACTAAGCCCTAAGTCATGGTGCTGGCTGATAATAGACTTCAGAATGGCATTCTAGTTAGGCAGAGAGAATTTGCAGTTCCTGTACTGTCTGAATTCAAACCTGGAAGTTGGTAGAAGGTACATTACAATGTCAGTCATGCAAGAAAAGAGCTGTAAGTGATAGGGTCTTTTTTTTTTTTTTGGTAATGTTTGTTTTTGAGAGAGAGAGAGAGAGAGAGAATGGGGGAGGGGTAGAGAGAGAGGGAAACACAGAATCCGAAGCAGGCTCCAGGCTCCTTGCTGTCAGCACAGAGCCCAGCGTGGGGCTCAAACTCCCGAACCTCGAGATCATGATCTGAGCCGAAGTCAGATGCTTAACCAACTGAGCCATCCAGGTGCCCCGATATGGTTTTGTTTTTTTTTTAAAGACTTAATCAAAGCTCACTTTTATTAAAATGAAGACCGGTAGATTTGGGGATTGAACTGCCCCATATAGGTAAATTTTAGGTATTTTAATTATGTTGATGTCAGTATATTAAGTTTATAAAATATTTCGTATATAAGATGACTTTCAAGATGTTTTTCCCCCCAAAGATCTTAAATCTCCACATGAATTACAACTACAGTTTGAATTAATATTACATGACTGAGGAATAACAGTACATATTTTTAAAACTATGGAAATAAATCTTATCAACTTTGGAGGGCAAACATTTTTCCTAATTGTATGAGAGTATAATTTTCATAATGACAAAATCAGATTGAAGCAATTTAAGCTGAAATTCTTTGAGTTGAATGGCCAACTAATTTTACTCACAGATTTAAACGTTAAGATAGTATGAAGAGCCATATCCATTTTTTAGGCAGTCAGGTAAACTACTATAGGCGAATTATGGTTGGAAATTTTTAGTTTTGTCTTAATGAAATAAGATTTAATATTGGTTTCAAATATCTTAATGATTTCAGATCTCTTTAAAACTGTTCAGCTGAAGAAGTGCCGGGTTTTAAAGCAGAATCCAGAAAATGACGTTTTGAAACAAGTATCTCAACTATAAACATCATTTTGTTTAATTTTTTTTTTTTAAATTTTTTTTTTTCAACGTTTTTTTTATTTATTTTTGGGACAGAGAGAGACAGAGCATGAACGGGGGAGGGGCAGAGAGAGAGGGAGACACAGAATCGGAAACAGGCTCCAGGCTCTGAGCCATCAGCCCAGAGCCCGACGCGGGGCTCGAACTCACGGACCGCGAGATCGTGACCTGGCTGAAGTCGGACGCTTAACCGACTGCGCCACCCAGGCGCCCCTGTTTAATTTTTTTTAATGTTTGTTTATTTTTGAGAGACAAAGCGTGAGCAGGGGAAGGCAGAGAGAGATGGAGACACAGAATCTGAAGCAGGCTCCAGGCTCCCAGCTGTCAGCACAGAACGTGACATGGGGCCCAAACTCACAAGCTGTGAGATCATGACCTGAGCCGAAGTTGGACGCTTAACTGACTGAGCCAGTCCGGCACCCTTCAACTATAAACATTCTTGAATATTTTATTGATCTTGCCTCCTATTATCCTCAAAACCAGGCAGAGTAGTTGAAATTCAATTAATTTTTGAGGGGTGCCTGGGTGTCTCAGTCAGTTAAGTGTCAGACTCTACATGTCAGCTCAGGTCATAATCTCAGGGTTCTTGAGATCAAGCCCTGCATTGGGCTCTGCACTGACAGTGTGGAGCCTGCTTGGTATTCTCTCTCTCTCCCTCCCTCTCTCTGCCCCTTCCCCGATCACGTTCTTGCACCTGGGTGCTCTCAAACATTTAAAAAATAAAGAAATTCAATGAATATTTGTGAAATGATTGTAGGGTTTTTTTTTATTTTCACATGATAATTTTTTAATTTTTATTGAAGTATAGTTGACATACAGTGTTATATTGGTCTTAGGTGGACAATAATGATTTGGCAATTCTGTACATTACAGTGCTCACCACAACAAGTGTAGTTACCATCACTATATGACATCATTACAGTATTATTGACTGTATTCCCTATGCTGTACTTTTCATCTCTGTGGATTATTTTATAACTGGAAGTGTGTACCTCTTAATCATTTTCCCCTATTTTGCCCAGCCTGCACCTTCCTCTTTGGCAATTCTCTACATTTATGACTCTATGTTTCTATTTTGTTTGTTATAAGTGAAATCACATAGTATTTGTGTTTCTCTGTCATTTCACTTAGCATGATACATTCTAGGTCCATGCATATTTTGTCACAAACGGCGAGATCTCCTTCTTTTTTTATGGCTGAGTAATACTCCATTGTGTATATATACCACATTTTTTAAGTTTATTTATTTGAGAGAGAATGTGTGTGAGCAGGGGGAGAGGCAGAGAGAGAGAATCCCAAGCAGTGTGAAGACCATCACGGGGCTGGATCTCACAAACCATGAGATCGTGACCTGAGTCAAAATCAAGAGTTGGACACTTAACTGACTGAGCCACCCAGACACCCCTATATACCACATCTTTATCCATTCTTCTGTGAGTAGACACTTAGGTTGCTTCCATATCTTGGCTATGGTAATAATGCTACAGTGAACATAGGAGTGTGTCTATCTTTGAATTAGCCCTTTGGTTTCTTTAGAACAATACCCGGAATTGGATTGCTGGCTCACATGGTAGTTCTAGTTTTAATTTTTTGAGTTCTATTTTTAGTTTTTTTAATTGTATGTTCTTCATAGTAGCTACACCAATTTAAATTCCCACCAACAGTGCATGAGGGTTCCCTTTTCTCCACATCCTCGCCGACATGTGTCATTTCTAGTCTTTTTGATGATAGCCATTCTGACAAGTGTGAGGTGATAACACATTGTGGCTTTGATTTGCATTTTTATGATGATTACTGATGTTCAGTATCTTTTCATGTGTCTGTATGTCTTCTTTGGAAAAATATTCAGGTCTTCTGCCCACTTTTACTTGGATTTTTTTTCTTTTTTCTTTTTTTTTAGTGTTGAGTTATAGAAGTTCTTTATATATTTTGGATATTATCCAAATTATTTGGTTATTTGGATAACCTCTTAACAGATATATCATTTGCAGACATCTTTTCCATTCAGTAGGTTGCCTTTTCATTTTTGTTGATGATTTCCTTTGCTATGCAAAAGCTTTTAATTTTGATTTAGTCCCAATGGTTTATTTTTGCATTTGTTGCCCTTGCCTGAGGAGACGTATCCAAAAAAATATTGCTAAGACTAAGTCCAAGAGTCTACTGCCTGTGTTTTTTTCTAGGAATTTTATGGTTTCCAGTCTTACAGTTAAGCCTTTAATCCAGTTTGAGTTTATTTTTGTATGTGGTGTAAGAAAGTGGTTGATTTTATTCTTTTACATGTAGCTGTTCAGTTTTCCCAGCACCATTTGTTGAAGAGACTGTTTTTCCCCATTGTATTTTCTTACCTCCTTCATGGTAGATTAATTGACCATATTGGCATGGGTTTATTCCTGGGCACTCTATCCTATTCCATTGGTTTGTGTCTTTTTGTGCTGCTACCATACTGTTTTGATTACTGTAGTTTTGTGGTATATTTTGAGATCAGGGAGCATGATACCTCTAGCTTTATTCTTTTTCTCAGTATTGCTTTGGCTATTTGGGGTCTTTTGTGTTCCAAGTGAATTTTAGGATTATTCTAGTTCGGTGAGCCATGCCATTGGTATTTTGATAGAGATTGCATTGAATCTGTAGATTGCTTTGGGTGTTGTAGACATTTTGACAATATTCTTTCAGTCTATGTACATGGAGTATATTGCCATTTATTTGTGTCACTGTCAGTTTCCTTCAGTTATCTTACAGCACAAGTCTTTCACCAAATTGGTTAAATTTATTCCTAGGGATTTTATTCTTTTTGATATAATTATAAATGAGAGTGTTAATTTCTCTTCTACTTCATTATTAGTATATAGAAATAGGACAGATTTCTGTATATTAATTCTGTATCCTGCAATTTTATCAATTCTCACATTTTTTAGGTAGAGTTTTTAGGGTTTTCTGTATATAATATCAGGTCATCTGCAGATAGTAATAGTTTTACTTCTTCATTATCCAATTAGAGGACCTTTTCTTTCTTGTGTGATTGCTATGGCTAGGACTTTCAATACTGTGTTGAGTCAAAGTGGTGAGAGTAGGCATCCTTGTCTTGTTCCTGATTTTTTTTTTATTTTTTTAAATGTTTTTATTTATTTATTGACAGAAAGAGAGAAAGAAAAAGAGAGACAGCACGAGTGGGGGAGGGGCAGAGAGAGAAGGAGACAGAATCTGAAGCAGGCTCCAGGCTCCAAGCTAAGCTGTCAGCACAGAGCCTGATGTGGGGCTACAACTTATCAACCATGAGATCATGACCTGAGCTGAAGTCTGATGCTTTACTGATTGAGCCATCCAGGGGCCCCTGGCTTGTTCCTGATCTTATTCAGCTTTTCACCATGGAGTATGGTGTTAGCTGGGTTTATCATACATGGCCTTTATCATGTTGAGGTATGATTCCTGTATACCACTTTGTTGAGACTTTTTATCATACATGGATCTTGAATTTTGTCAAATGCTTTTTCTGCATCTATTGAGATGATCATACGATTTTTACTCTTCATTTTGTTAATGTGGTGTATCACATTGATTTATGGATATTGAACCATTTTGCATCCCTGTAATAAGTCCCACTTGATCATGGTGTATAATCCTTTTAATATATTGTTGAATTTGGCTTGCTAATACTTTGTTGAGGATTTTTCCATGTATGTTCATTGGGGATATTGGCCTGCATTTTTCTTCTTTTGTAGTGTCTTTGCCTGGTTTTGGTATCAGGGTAATTCTGGCCTCAGAATTTGTTCCAAGAACAAATTTGGAAATATTCCTTCCTCTTCTAATATTTGAGAAAAATGAATATTAAGTCTTTTTTAAATGTTTTGTAGAATTTATCTGTGAATTCATCTGGTTCTGGAGTTTTGTTGGGACTTTGATTACTAATTCAATTTTATTACTAGTAATCCATTCAGATTTTCTGTTTGAGTTAGTCTTAGAAGATTGTATGTTTCTAGCAATTTATTTCTTCTAGATTATCCAATTTGTTGGCAGAAAATTGTTCATAGTAGTGTCTTACAGCCCTTTGTATTTCTATAGTGTTGGTTGTAATTTTTCCTCTTTCACTTCTGATTTTATTTTGGGGAGCATTCATTTTTTTTTCTTGATGAGTCTTGCTAAGGGTTAATTTTTGTTTATCTTTGCAAAGAACCATCTCTTATTTTCATTGATCTTTCCTATTATTTTCCCGGTTTCTATTTCATTTATTTCCACTCTGATCTTTATTATTTTTTTGCTTCTACTAACTTTGGGATTTGTTTTTCCTATAGTTCCTTTAAATGCAAGGTTAGATTATTTGAGATATTTCTTTTGAGGTAGGCCTGTATCACTATAAACTTCCCTCTTATGCTAGAGTTCTAGATTTTGGAGTGTTTTATTTCCCTTTTTATTTTCCTCAAAGCAGTTTTTGATTTCCTGTTTGATTTCTTTGTTGACCTGTGGTTGTTTAATAGTCTGGTGTTTACCCTCCATGCGTTTGTGTTTTCTCCAGGTTTTTTTCCTTGTTGATTTCTTGTTTCCTCCTGTGATAGTCGCAAAAGATACTTGGTATGATTGCAGTCCTAAATCTGTTGTTTTGTGGCCTAACATGCTCTACCGGGAGAAAGTTCCATGTGGACTTGAGAAGAATGTGTGTTCTGCTGTTTGGGGATGGAATATTCTGTACATATCTGTTAAGTCCATTTGATCTAATGTGTCATTAGGCCACTGTTTTCTATTTGATTTTTTTCTTTTCTTTTTTTTTTTTTTTTTTTTTGGTCTGGATGATGTGTCACGATGCCACTCTTCCTGCTCAGTTATTTTTATTTTGGAAAATATGGTTATTCATAAAAAAGGTCATTTTAACATTGGTCATACTGTTATTAAATGAATTAGTAAGTAAAAAATTAGTGTTTTGGTTTTTTTTCTAATATCATAGATAGTGGTAGTTATGACCCACAGTTAAAGAAAACTAACTCTGGGTTCTCAGTAATTTTGAAGAGTTAATTTCATCTTCAGAACAAACAAGTTGAGAAATGCTCATCTATACCAATAAATTACATTGTAACTTCTTTTTGTTTCTTTGTTGGAACCAAATATATATATACAGTGAAATTCACAGATCTTAAATATATAATTTGATAAATTTTGGCAAATGCATCTACCTATGTAACTAATACCCAGTCAAGATCTAGAACCTTTCCATCACTCTAGAAATTTCCCTCTGCCTTCCAGTCAATCCCCACCTTCCGTAGACCATCACTGTTTTGATTTCTGTCACTGTAGATCAGTCTTGTCTATTCTTGTTTTTTTGTTTTTTGTTTTTAAGTTTACTCTTATTTATTTTGGGAGAGATAGAGAGCAAGCAGGGGAAGGACAGAGAGAGAGGGAGACAGAATCCCAAGCAGGCTCCGTGCCATCAGCTCAGGGCCTGACACAGGGCTCGAACTCACGAACTGTGAGATCATGACCTGAGCCGAAATCAAGAGTCGGACGCTTAACCAACCCAGGCGCCCCAGTCTTGTCTGTTCTAGAAATGCATTATAAATGGAGCAATTACAGTACATATTTCTTTTGAGTCTGGCTTTAATCACTCAACATAATGCGTTTGAGATTCATCCCTATTGTGTATATCAGTGTTCACTGCTTCTTATTATTGCATGGTTAAATATGCCACAATTTGCTTATCTATACCCTTGTTGACAGACATCTGGGGTGTTTCCAGTTTGGAGTTCTTATGAATAAAGCTACTTTAAGTCGTCTTTAAAGCTACTTTAAGTCGTCTTATATATATCTTTTTATGGACATGTTTTCATTCTCTTTGTTTTGGGGGTCCTAAGGCAGGTGTATGTTTGACTTTATAAAATGTAACTGTAATGTTTTCCAAAGTCATTGTATCATTTATCAGCACTATGTGAGACTTTCAGATGCCCATGGACTTACTAACATTTGATGTTTTAATGAGTGTGACATGTGGTTTTAATTTAACATTTCCTAGATGATTTTGCTTGGTTGTTCATGTATTTATTAGCCATTTGTATATCTTTTGTGAAGTAGCAGAGCATTTGCCTGTTTTAAATTGAGTTGTGTGTCTTTTTTATTACTGACTTACAGGAATTATATTTCTCTTCCAGATATAATCCTTTATCAAATATACATATGATGAATATTTTCTTTCAGTCTAAAACTTGCCTTTGCATTTGTTTAATAATGCACAGATGTTTTTAATGTTTTCTTTGCACAGAAGTTTTTAATTTTGATAAAGTCCACTTTGTAATTTTCTCTTTTACCTTAAGGATTTTTGGGTCTCTCTAGGAATCTGTGTCTATCCCAAATTTTGAACCACTACCTTTGGCTCTCTCTAGTGTCATTGAAGATGTGTGCTGTTCAGGCTAATTTCTTCAGTTTCCCCAAGTAAACAAACAGCCTTTTAAAATCGTTGTTACTATGGAAGAATTATTTTATATTAAAAATGCACTGTGGGACAATTTATTCAACCTAGATTCCTAGTTAATAGAAAAACAACTGGCATAAAGTTTATCTCCTCAACATTGACTGAGTACTTGCTGTGTTCTAATTGCAGGTTCAACAGAGCTTAGAGTTTAATGTTAGTAACAATTCAAGTAAATTTCAACAGTAGCCTTGCATGTGCTCATGAAGTAAGTGGAGGGATGGATACGAGTGGGCATAGAAACTTACCCTGTAAGTTGTAGAGAATGACTTGCATCTCTTACAGTTGTTTGTCCTAATCAGAAGGAAAAAGTGGTAGAGAGGGTAGTACATTTCCAAAAATGAAACTTGATACTTTCCACATGACTTAAAAGTAAGAATATGTTCACCCAGTGATACAAATACATTTAGCCATGTGATGAGGCTTCTTTGCACATTGCTTCCTTTTCACTCTTTTTAAAAAAAATTTTTTTTAATGTTTATTTTTTATTTTTTTTTAATTTTTTTTTTTAATGTTTATTTATTTTGGGGACAGAGAGAGACACAGCATGAATGGGGGAGGGGCAGAGAGAGAGGGAGACACAGAATCGGAAGCAGGCTCCAGGCTCTGAGCCATCAGCCCAGAGCCTGACGCGGGGCTCGAACTCACGGACCGCGAGATCGTGACCTGGCTGAAGTCGGACGCTTAACCGACTGCGCCACCCAGGCGCCCCTTTAATGTTTATTTTTGAGAGAGACAGGGGCAGAGTTAGTGGGAGAGGGTCAGAGAGAGATAGAGAATCCGAAGCAGGCTCCGGGCTCCGAGCTGTTAGCACAGAACCTGACGCAGGCTCGATCTCACAGACTGCGACATCATGACCTGAGCTGAAGTCAGATGCCTAACGGACTAAGCCACCCAGGCGCCTCCCTTTTCACCCTTTTTAAAGAGTGGATTTTTGAACTATATTCCAGATGAACTATGTAAAGATTGTTTCAAATAAGATTATTCATAATTTGTGAAAATGAAATGGCTTTTTATTACAGCCATAACTAAGTCTTGTAACATTGTTTTAAAGTCTAGTTTATTTCCAAAGGCTTCCTACTTTGGAAAGCTATTTCACTTTGAGTGATTAGTAGACAGTAGTATGATAGAAATTAAAGATGATTAGATTGAAACACAAGCTTTGTTCACTACAATTATATAATTGACCCTTAAACAACATGGGTTTAAACTGAGTGGGTCTATTTATATGTGGATTTTTAAAATCACTACAGTAAATGTATTTCCTCTTCCTTATGATACTCATAATAACATTTTTTCTCTAGCTTACTTTATTGTAAGAATATAGTATTTGATATAGATGACAAACAGAATTTTAAAAACTATGTTATCCATAAGGCTTCTGATCATTAGTGGACCATTATTAGCAGTTAAGTTTTGAGGAGTCACAAGTTATGCACAGATCCTTAATTGCATGTGGGGTCAGCATCCCTAACCCCTGTGTTGTTCAAAGGTCAACTGTATTTAAATTGGTACTTGTGGAAGAAAGGATTTGGGTGGGGGGAAATGAATTCTGGTAGTTGAGAAGAGATGTGGTAAGTACATTTTGCAGGTAGATACACACATGTAAGTTCAAAATATATAATATATATGCACATAAGAATTTTCAGTGTTAAAGATGTATTAGAATCTATGAAATTATTGCATATTTAGTTCATTGATTTGATCTTGAATCAAAGGTAAGAATTGGATTGTTTTTGCTTTTCTAAATATCCAAGTGAATAATCTACTTAAATTTTTGATTCCTTCAGAATATTTAACATGAGCAAATATTTGTTAAGTACAAGTGAAAATATGTGTTAAGCAAATTTGGTTTTGAAAATGTGTTCTTAAGAGGTGACTTAGAGACAAAATTTGATTGTGTTTGTACCCCACTTTATACTTCTCTGTATCTCTCTTTTTTCCACTGTTTTTCTTTGGCCCATTTTCCCTTGAGATGTTAGGGAAAGCCATTTATTTTAAAACACTGAGCACGTGGTACAGTTAAAGTGCTCTGTACTGTGAAGGACACAGAGGAGGATAAGACATAATCCCTAATCTTGGGGAGATGACACTTCAGTGGGTAGTGCACACAAAAAAGGGGGGAAATGAAGACAGGGAAGGTTAAGAATTGTGAAATTTAAGCAGAGCGTGGAACACCGGCCTACCTTGGCGTTTTAAGTTTGAATGTTAGAGCCGCTTTCATAATCGCGTTGCTGACAAACAGCATGTTTGAGTTCTAGATCATTCCCCAAGTAGGTACTAAGGAGAAACCTGAACGGAGGAGCCATGCTTAACCCCCCCCCCCCCCCCAGGGATATAGTTGAAAAACAATGTCCTCAGGCCCCTGGTATCCTATAGCAAGTGAGACCACTGGCTAAACCAGCCATCATCCTGTGCTTGCAAAGCCTTCCTAGGGGGAAATAGCACACGTCAGAACCATTTCACGATTTGCTTTTCTCGAGGGTGGCAAACACTCCTTACCTGTTTCTCTGTGCAAACCCTTATATAGTTGTGGATATTGTTCAATAAACAGACATTTTTTAAATCATCTTTTGAAACTAATAGTAAGAGTGAGGTATTCATCCAGAAAGTAACAGTAGTTTTAAATCTTTAATGACTCAGACAGGAAAATGAGATGCTTTTTCTCTGAAATAATTAATAATAACATCAGTATCCACTTTATGTTGAGTTTCTGTTTGCCAGGCACTGGGATGAATGTTCTGCATCACTGGCAAAGTCTCATAGTAAAAAAAAAAATTTTTTTCGGGGCGCCTGGGCAGCTCAGTCAGTTAAGTGTCTGACTTCAGCTTAGGTCATGATCTCGTGGCTCGTGAATTCGAGCCCCGCATCGTGCTCTGTGCTGACAGCTCAGAGCCTGGAGCCTGCTTCGATTCTGTGTCTCCCTCTGTCTCTCTGCCCCTCCCCTGCTCGTGCTCTCTGTCTTTCTCTCTCTCTCGAAAACAACATTTAAAAAATGTTTTTAATATATATATTTTTTAAAAATTTTGGCCATGTAGTATACATGTACAAATGCACATGTGTGTTATTGGAACATTTTCATTTTTTAAAAATGCTGGTTATATGGAACATTATCTTGAGTTTACAAACCACCAATGAATTAGACTGAAAATTTGAAAGACACTGTATAAGCCTGGTGTCATTGGGACCCCATCATAACCATTTGTCTCACTGGAACCTCACCATGACGATATGAAATTTTTATGTATGTAGATTTACAAATACATTTCTTAATAGAAACACTGAGGCTTGGATGGTTAGGTAGTTACTTGTTGAAGTCTGCACAGAGAAAGTGGCAGCCAGGGCTCTGAAACCCAGACCTGAGGATTTGGAGTTAAAGAGTCCTGCCACTCATTAGATTTCTGACCATGGACAAGTTATTTAAGGAGTGCTTAACTTATAGCATTATCTTAAGGACTAAGCGAAGTGATGTATGTTAAGTGGTTAACACAGGATCTAAGGTACAGTAAACACTAAATGTAGTACTCAAACACTTTGTCTTGGTAGAACTAGAGTTAGCTTAGTAATAGTGTGATGTCAGAGCATTTGTGAAATGTTGCTTTAAAATTTTTTTTAATGTTTATTTTTGAGAGAGGCACAGAGTGTGAGTGGGGGAGGGGCAGAGAGAGAAGGAGACACAGAATCCAAAACAGGCTCCAGGCTCTGAGCTGTCAGCACAGAGCCCGACGCGGGGCTCAAACCCACATACCGTGAGATCATGACCTGAGCTGAAGTCAGCTGCTTAACCAACTGAGCCACCCAGGTGCCCCAAATGTTGCTTTTAAA
The DNA here is from genome assembly GCF_022079265.1 of Lynx rufus. Classification (NCBI taxonomy): domain Eukaryota; kingdom Metazoa; phylum Chordata; class Mammalia; order Carnivora; family Felidae; genus Lynx; species Lynx rufus. The sequence continues at coordinate 17,023,429 of NW_025814837.1, forward strand.
GAAACTCATGAACTTTTCCCATCCTCCCTGATGCATACAGGTCAGTGATCAGAGGTCTTACTAAACGAGAAAAGCTAGAATGAAGCTAAATAAAAATGCAAACTATTAAGATTCCTCGAAGTATAGGTAAGAGAAAGGTCGGAGACAGAGCTTGTGTGTTGTAAGAGGGACCCAGATGACTTCACAGCCACTGTTGGAAAAGGAAGGGGGCACAGAGCACTCAGATGTTACATCACAAGTGGTCAGCAGTGCACAACCAAGGGCTTGCCCTAAAGATCCGTAGCTATTTTTATGTAAAGAAAGGAGCTGGAGATACACATGTATTTTTTGGTCATTTGAAGAATTAAAACATCGTTAAAAATCTGAAGTGGGGGAAGCCTCCTTCAGTCAAGACACACAAGCTAAAAGCTATTTTTAAAAAAACCCGTAGAAGACATATTTGTGCATTTTTTTCTCTTTAACCTGCAAATGATTCTGTTTGCACTCAATGTGACAGATTAGTGTCTATACAACAAATTCCTAAAAATTGACCAAGAATCCCAGTGGTACACATGATAAAAGTAGGCAGTTTACGGATGCGTAAATTGAGACAGTCATTAAACAGGAAAAGATGTTCTGACTCCATACTAGCCAAAGGAAAGGAATGCAGTAGGACTTTCTAACCGACTGACAAAACTTGGATGAGAATACCTTACTGACCCTGATTGCTGCTGGTGGGGATATGGGAGAAAGTGCCCTCCTAGATTGTTGGTAAAATACGAAATTGCCAAAATCTTTTCAGGAAGGAGTCTGGTAACATCTGGGGAGATAGAAAATAGATACACTTCTTTGACCCAGCAGTCCTACCCCTAGTACTCTGTCCCATAGAAATGAAAGCATCAGATTTAAAAAGGAATGTGATGTATTAAGATGTTTTTGCTGCGTTGTCAGAGCAAAAGAATGAAAACAGTGAATGCCTTTCATGGGGAGCGGCAGAATGTATTTTCGTGTGCAGGATTCTTGTCATGGATTATGATTCACTCTTTGAAAGAATGAGTTTACCGTTTGAGTTGAATAAATTTTCATGAAATACTGAATGGGGAAAGCAAACCATCTAGAAGCATGTATAAATAGTATTCTGGTTTGGAATCTTCCAGTCAGAAGTCCCCTTTGTGTGCACACGTGCCCTACTTGATAAAATGTACAAAAGTATAGAAAAATACTTACCAGGCTTCAAACTGGAGTTACAGGGTATTCAGTGGTGGCTGAGACAGGTAAGTGGGGCAAGCAAAAAAGAACGAAAGGGGGAAAGACTGCATTAAAAATACAATGAGCATGCATGATTTGCTACTGATACAAAGTTACACATATCTGCTTGTGTACCTGTGCATAAAGATATCAGAAAGAAAGACACACTTATCTATCAACTAGGAGGAGTGTTTTTGGTACATTATTCAGTGGGAGAAATGTGATCTGTGGGGTAATATTTCAGTAAAAGAATATATACTTGTATATGCATGTTTGTGCAAAGAGAAAAGTATGGAGGGGAGCCCTCCATGCTGTTACATTGGTATTGGAGATGGGAATAGATAGATGATGGGTTTGTTCCTCCATGCATTGTTTCAGTTGGTACATAAAAACATATTTTATATTTAAAATAACATATTTGAAAAATGAACCATGTAACTTTTTTCTAGGTATGTAAATGCTTGAGATTATCTTTGTTGTCATAGGCTGTGCTGGTTTTGATACAGAAGTTGAACTTCTGAAAATTTAAGAACAAGATTACAAAACTTGATGAATTAAGAAATTTACCTTTCTGGGGTGCCTGGGTAGCTCAGTCGGTTAAGTGTCCAACATTTGGTTTTGGCTCAGGTCATGATCTCATGGTTTTGTGGGCTCAAGCCCTGTGTCGGGCTCTGTGCTGATCGAGTGGAGCCTGCTTAGGATTCTCTCTCTGCCTCTCTTTCTCTCTGTCCCTTCCCCACTCACGCTGTCTCTGTCTCTGTCTCAAAATAAATAAATAAACTTAAAAAGAAATTTGCTTTTTTTCTGCAGTGATTATTAATAGAATGATGAAATATTTTTTAGCTTGTCCATAGAGAAAATATTGAAAGATAGCTATTTAAGTTTCACATATAGATTATGATGTAACATGGATAGCCTCCCCAGATTTGGTTTGGCAAATTACTCTGATACTGTAAACAGAATCAGAAGACCAGTGATAGACTTGGAAAGAGTTCTCTGCATTGCAGGTGGTAGAATATTTATAATACACAGAGAGCTCATACAAATTGAGAAGCTAATTTAGTGGGGATATGATATCACCAATATCTGATGTTTTTATCTTAATATGTATGTACTTTATAAAAATAACAAAGAATTTTTAAGTTTTTTTAAAAATTTTTAAATTTTTAAATTTCGGAATTTTTAAAATTCTTTGAGACTGATGTGCAGGTAAGAAATTGAAACCTGGTCGCCATGAGACTCTAATTGTCCCGGGCATCACTTCATCTCATACACATCTAGCTGCCAGATAAGGTGAGTGTACAGCTGTGGATCGGGCTTGGAGGTTTGCCCCGGGCCGGGCAGGTCAGCTGTGGCCCTGTTTGGCATCCCACGATCTTTACATTTCTCTGTGAAAAAGACCCCACACCCAAGGGTAGCGCTGTTTCAGTCACGTACACACACTCCCCAACACAAGACCTGTGTGATTCGTGTGGCCTCATGAAAGAAGCAGACCTGAAAATCATGAAACAAAAGCTTACTTTTGCCTGCCTTTGTTTTGTAATCTTTTTCTACTCTTTTTAAAAGAGCCTCCATGAGCAAACAGAATTCTGTGTTTACCAGAGTAATCCATGGGGCAAGGGCCAGAAGCCAGTGGTCCTGGTCTCCAGCAGGCAGATCAGGAGGACCTGTGCAGCTCACGTGAATTTGAGAGGCTCTGTCAGGCTGAGCCTCACATACAGTCTCTGCCACTAAAAGTACCTTGAAGATTTAGGGGAGAGTGATCTCTTGAACTTGAACAACCTTTCTTCAGAAGAAGGGGGATTCTAAGTCACGCTGATTTGGTTCAGTCGGGGGTCCGTCCACAACACCGGGTAGGTGGGAATAATGGGATAACGCACTGAGCTGTTCGCTTCACGCACATAAAACAACCGTGGTGAGGCTTTTCACTCAAAACCAGTTATTGTGTTGTTGTGTGGATAGTCGTAGTGTCATCTGTGTGCTTGAAAATAGAACCAGGACACATCACTCTCAGTCCCTGGTACAGGGTGTTTTCTCTCTGTGTGAAGAAAAAAAGGAAGCATAGAATTCAGGATATAATGACTCTCAGATAAACTCCAAGGAAAGAGAATAACTGATCTATGGTTTCAGCCTGAAAATTCTGATCGCTTCTCTCTTCTGTTCTTACTTCTGCCCGGAGTAATTCTCCTTCATTCAGTATCAGTAGGGACTTTTTTTTTTTTTTGTCCTGGTCGGAGCGTAAAATTTTTACATATAGAAACATCTCCTTTTCAGTAGAAATCCTTTTAAAAGTTTTAAATATGATACCTAATTATTAAAAATTTTTATTTCCTCTGCTTTCAAGAATACTACAGAAGATTTAGCATTTTCTTAATCACTAGGTTATAAATTCTTCTGTCTCTCCTTGACTTTAGACTCCTATATTTCAGTGATTTTTGGTTCTTCCCCCACAGGCTCACAGCAGTACTATCCTTGTGTTTTCCAGAAGCGATCACAGAAATTGGACATGTCCAGTAGTAGCCGTTAGCCACTGTGGTTTTTGAGCACTTGAAATGTGGGTAGTGTGATGGAGAAACACAATTTTTAGCCTTAATCTAAGTTAATATAATACAAGTTTTAATTGTAAAAATGAAACTAAAATATTTTTGTATTAAATTGCCATTTTATTGTTTTGATAAGGTTAGACTTCACTTTAGTTGTTGAAAATTGAGCTAAATGGAGATGTGTGCTCTAAGTATAAAATACACATTGGAATTTGAAGTCTTAAGATGGGAAAAAATGTAAAGTACCTCAATTTTTTTGTGTTGCTTACATGTTGACTTGCAAATGTTTTGGACATATTGTGTGAAATACAGTATGTTTTTAATAGTACCATATTGCCTGTGTTCATTTTGTCCATTAGATCTCTGTGACTTATTTGCTCCCCCTTGCAGGTTTGTACTCTTAAACACCATCACTTTTATCTGCCCAACCCCTAGGAACCACCATTTCACTCTCCTTGTTACAGGCTTAGCTTTTTTAGATTGGGCATATAAGGAATACCATATAGGACTTGTCTTTTGCTCTGACTTCTCTCACTTAGTGTAGTGTACTCAAAGTCATTGTGTTGTCACAAATTGAAGGATATGTTCCTTTCTTGTGACTGAGGAATACTCCGTTGTATGTACGTACCACCTCTTTTTTACCCATTCATCCATCGATGGACATTTCGGTTGCTTCCGTATCTTGGCTCTTGTAAATAATGCTGCAGTAAACATGGGAGTGTGTCTGTCTTGTCAAAATCCTGTTTTTATTTCCTTTGGGTATATACCCAGGAGTGAAATTGCTGGATTGTATAGTAGATCTAAATTTTTATTTTTTGAGGAACTATCAGGTTGTTTTACATAGTGGTTGGACCAATTTAGATTCCCATCAAAAGTGTATGGAGGCTTCCCTTTTTACCACATCCTTACCATCACCTGTTGTCTTCTGTTTTCTTGATCGCCATTCTGACAGGTGTGAGGTGATATTTCATTATGGCTTTGATTTGCATTTTCCTGATGATTAGTGATGTTGAACATATTTTCATGTGTCAGTTGGCCATTTTGATTTGGAAAAATGTCTATTTAGCTCTGCTACTAAGTTGACTGAGTTCTTGTTTATTTATTACATTTTTTTTGTTTTTTGTTTTTTTTTTTTTGAGAGAGAGTATGTGTGTAAGCCAGGGAGGGACAGAAAGAAAAGGGGACAGAGGATCTGAAGAGGGCTCTGCACTGATTCCTGACAGCAGCAAGCCTGACATGGGGCTCGAATTCACGAACTGTGAGATCATGACCTGAGCCAAAGTTGGACGCTCAACCGACTGAGCCACTCAGGTGCCCCAAGTTGACTGAGTTATTTATGTATTTTAGACATTAATTCCTTATCTATGTTTACAGAATTTTTCTTTTGTAGGTTGTCTTTTCATTTTGTTGTTGCTTTTGCTATGCAGAGCTTGAGTTTCATGTAGTCCCGTTTGTTTTGTTGGGTTTTTTTTTTCTTTTGTTGTTTGTGCTTTTGAATCCTGCCCCCAGAATTGCCAAGACCAATATTGATGACCTTCCTCCCCCTATTTTCTTCTAGGAGTTTTAAGGTGTATCAGGTCTTATGTTTAAGTCTTTGATCCATTTCTAGTTAATTTTTGTGAGTGGCAGGAGATTGGGGTCCAGTTTCATTATTGTGTCTCTAGCTTTTCTTAGCACCATTTGTTGAAGAGACCATCCTTTCTCCACTGGGTATTCTTGGCTTTCTTGTTGAATATTAGTTGACCAGATGTGCTGGGGTTTAATTCTGGACTTTCTGTTCTGTTCCATTGGTTGATGTGTTTATTTTTGTGCCAATACTATATTGGTTTTTTATTACTTGGTTTTATAGTGTAGTTTGAAATCCAGAAGTGTGATACCTTCAGCTTTGTTCTTTTTTCTCAGTATTGCTTTGGCTATCTGGGATCTTTTGTGGTCCCACAGAAATTTTAAGATTATTTCTATTTCTGTGAAGAATGTCTTTGGTATTTTGACAGGGATTCCATTGAATCTCTAGATTGCTTTGGCTAGTGTGGCTATATTAGCAGTATTAATTCTTCTGTCTGTGAACATGGATGTCTTGCCATTTGTTTGCGTCTTTAATTTCTTTCAGCAAAATTTTGTAGTTTTCATTGTATGGATTTTTCATGTCCTTGGTTAAGTTTATTCCTATTTTATTGTTTTTGATGCTACTGGAAATGCGGTGAGTCTTTTAAATTTTTTTCAGTTGCTTCATCATTAATATAAAGGAATGTAAGTGATTTCCATATGTTGATTTTGTATTCTGCTACCTTACTGAAATTGTTCATTAATTCCAACAGTTTTGTGTGTGTTTGGTTTTTGTTTTTACTAATTCTTTGGGGGTTTCTCTACTCCATTTTCTCAATTTACAATGCGGTTATATCCCAATAAACCCATCAGAGGTTGAAAATATCATAAGTTGAAAATGCATTCAGTACAGCTAACCTACCCAACATCATAGCTTAGCCTAGGAAAAACCATACTCAGAATACTTATATTAGCCTCCAGTTGGGCAAAACCATCTAACACAAAGCCTATTTTATAATAAAGTGTTGAACATCTCATGTAATTTATTGAATACTGTACTGCTAGTGAAAAGCAGAATGGTTATATGAGTACAGGATGGTTATAAGTGTATTGGTTGTTTACCCTTGTGAACTTGTGGTTGATTGGGGGCTGTAGCTGCCATCACCTGGCATCATGAGAGAGTACTGTATGTATAGCCCAGGTAAAGATAAAAATTCAATGCATATGACTTTCACACCATGGTGATGGAAGCCTTTTATTTCTTTGTCTTGCCTACGTCTCTCCAGCTAGGACTTCCAGTGTTATATTGAATACGAGAGGTGGGAGCAGGCATCCTTGCCTTGTTCCTGATCTTAGAGGAAATGCTTTCCATTTCTCTCCAGTATACGCGTATAGTGTTAGCTGTGAGTTTGTCACATGTGGACTTTCTTATGTTGACGTATGTTCCTTCCATACTCAGTCTGTTAAGGGTTTTTAATCACGAAAGGATGTATTTTGTCAAGGGCTTTTTCTTCATCTATTGAGATGATCCTGTGATTATTATCTTTCATTCATTGTTTTAATGTTTTACATTCATTAATCTGTGTATGTTGAACCATACTCACGTCCCAGGGATAAATTCCACTTGGTCCTGATGTATAATCTTTTAACGTGTTCTTGAATTTGGTTTGCTAATATTTTGTCGAGAATTTTTGCATTGGTACTTATCAGGGATATTGGTTTATAGTTTTCTTATGGTATCCTTATCTGGTTTTAGTATATCAAAGTAATGCTAGCTTCACAGTATGAGTTTGGAAGTATTCTTTCTCCTTGGTATTTCATAAGAGTTTGAGGGGGGTTGGTGCTAATTCTCTTTTAAATTTAAATGTTTGATAGATTCTTCAGTGAACCTGTTTGGTCTGCATATTTTCTGCATTGGGAGTTTTTGTTTGTTTTGGTTTTTTTTAATCACTGGTTCAGTCTCTTTACTCATTATTGATCTGTTCAGATTTTTCTATTCTTAATTCAGTGTTGGTAGGTTATGTGTTCGAGAAATGTATCCTAGATTTGTAACGTAGCCTAGAAATGTAACTTAAGTGTATTCTAGGTTATATAATGTGTTGGCATATAATTAATTGTTCATGATGGTCTTATAATTCTGTGTGTTTCTATAGTATCAGTTGTAATTTCTTTTTTTTTCTTTAATGTTTATTTATTTTTGAGAGGATGAGTGGGAGCAGGGAAGGGGCAGAGAGAAAGGGAGACACAGAATCCAAAGCAGACTCCAGGCTCTGAGCTGTCAGCATAGAACCTGATGCAGGGCTTGAACCCATGAACCATGAGATCATGACCTGAGCCCAAGGTGGATGCCTAACTGACTGAGTGACCCAGGCACCCCTATAATTTCTAATTTTGAGTTTTCTTTTTTTTCTTAGTCTAACTAAAGGTTTGTCAATTTTGTTTATATTTTTGAAGAACCAGGTCTTACATCTTAGTTTCATTGATCCTTTCTATTGTTTTTCTGCTCTATTTTACTTATTTGTACTCTGATCCTTATTATTTCCTTCTTTCTGCTAACTTTGGGCTTAGTCTGTTCTTTTTCTAGTTCCTTGAGATGTAAAGTTAGGTTGTTTGAGATCTAATTTCTTAACATACACATTTATTGCATAAATTTTCCTCTCAGAATTGCTTTGTTGCATCCCACAATACTTGGTATGTTGTGCTTTCATTTTCATTAGTTTCAGGATAATTTTTTATTTCCTGTTTGGTTTCTTTTTTGACCCATTGGTTGTTTAGAAGAGTATTGTTTAATTTCCACGTATTTGAAGATTTCCCTTTCCTCTTGATTACTAATTTCATGCATTGTGATCAGAGAAGATAGTTGGTATGACTTCAGTCTTTTGAATTTGCTAAGATTTGTGGCCTATCATATGATCTGTCCTGGAGAATATTCCATGTGCACTTTAAGAAGAATATGTATTCTGCTTTTGGAGAGAATGTTCTGTAGAAGTCCATCTATTCTAAAATGTGGTTTGCTTCTAGTGTCCTTTGGATGATCTGTCCCTTGCTGAAACTGGGGTACTGAATTCCTCTGTAGTTATTGTATTGTTCTCTATTTCTTCTTTAAGATCTATTATTAATTGCTTAAATATTGCACATATGTGTGTGTGTATATATATATATATATATATACATATATATATATATATTCAGTGCTCAGGTGTTGGTACTGTATATATTTATGACTGTTCTCTCTGCTTAATATATTGACTCCCTCCCCTTATCATTTTATAATGACCTTCTTTGCTTTTTGTTACCCTTTTTTGGCTTGATATCTATGTTGCCTGATACAAGTATGGTTATACTAACCTTTTCTTTTCTTTTTGCTTGGAATATCACCTTCCATTCTTTCATATTGAGCCTGTGTGGTCTTTAGAGCTGAAATGAAACTGCAATCAGGCAGCACATAGTTAGCTCTTGTTTTTTAATCTACCCAGCTACTCTGCGTTTTGATTGGTGAGTTCAATTCATTTACATTTAGGGTGATTACTGTTATGTAAGACTTACTACGGCCATTTTACCTTTTGCCTTCTGGTTATTTTGTCTCTGCATTGTTTCTTTTTCTTTCTATTTCTGTCTACCTTTGTAAATTGGTGGTTTTCCATGGTAATTTGCTGAGTCTCCCCCTTTCTTACATTTTGTGTCTTTGCTCTAGATTTTTGCTTTGTGGTAACCGTGAGGTTTGCATGAAACATCTCATAGATAAAATAGTCCTTTTTCCGTTGATAGCAGTCTATCTTCATTCATCTACAAAAGTTTTATCCTTTATTGTTACAGATTACTCTCTTTGCATGCTATGATTTTGTTACCAAGTTGTAGTAGCTTTAGTTACTCTTAATGCTCTTTTCTTGTATGCTATAATTAAGTTTAATATGGTATTTCCAAAAAAAAAAAAAGTTACTGTATTATTACTTGCCTGGTTAATCAGATTGAATTTTGTGTACTTTCATCTTTTCGTTTATGTTTGAAGTGTCTCTTTCAACATTTCTTCTTAAGGCAGGTCTAGTGGTGAACTCCTTTAGCTTTTGTTTGTTTGGGAAAGCCTTTACTTCTCCTTCATATCTGAATGATAGCTTTGCCAGGTGGAGTATTCTCGGCTAGCAGTTTTTGAATATGTCATTCTACTCTCTCATGGCCTGTAGAGTTTCCCCTGAGAAATCTGCTAATAGCCTACTGGGAGTACCTTTGTAGGTTACTGTCTCCCCCATCCCCCACCCCCCATGCCTTTCAAATTCATTCATTATTATTGACTTTGACAGTTGTAATATAATGTGTCTTAGAGAAGGTCTTTATGCCTTGAGGTAATAAGGTGTTTTGTTAGCTTTGTGGACATACGTATTCAGTTGCTTCCTCAGGTTTGGGAAGTTCTCAACTATTTATTTCTTTAAATAGGTTCTCTGTTCCCTTTTTCCTCTCTTCTCCTTCCAACATACCTGTTATTCTTCTATTGGCATTTTAATGGCATCAGATAGTTCTCATAGGGTGCTTTCACTTTTTAAACTCTTCATTCTCTCCTTCCACCTGAATCATTTCTGTATTTCTCTCCTCAAGCTTGCTAATTCTCTCTTCCGTAAGATCTGCTCTGTTCCCAGTGCGTTCTTCATCTCATTTACTGAGTCCTTCAGTTACAGAATTTCTGTTTATTTCTTTTTTTTTAGAATTTCAATCTCTCTGGTAAAACACTTCTATTCGTTAATTTTTTTCCGAGATTATTATATTGCCATTTGGGGTTTTCGTGTAGCTCATTGAATTTCGTCATAACTGCTATTTTAAATTATCAGTTAGATTGCAGTGTTCCATGTCTTTGGGTTCCATTGGTGGAAAATTGTCATTATAGATTTTTATATTATGTGATTTTTCACGGTATTTGATAAGAAGTGCCCCTGCCTCCACATTTGAAGTAGTGAACACCTTTCTTATTTAGCCAAGGTTTCCTTTGCTTTAATTCTAACAGATCAACAGGTTGAACAAGGGTTATCCTTTTGTTTTCCAGAAGATGGGGCTATAGCACAACCTTTTGGTTTTTGTTACCAGAGCTGACTTCCCTGCTAAGGGTGGGGAGTATGAAAAAAAAAGCGGAAGGAGGTGTGTACTTAGCACTTGGGGCTTTGGGTGTACCCATGGCTGGGTCAAGGGAACTTCAAGTGGGAGGGGATTCCAGAGGTTTTTGGGTCAGTCTCTTGCCTCATGGGGCAGACAGCAGATGCTTTCCTTCAGGGGTCTCTCCTCAGGGGGGCCTGGTCCCTCCAGCTCACCTTTTTGCAGGCAGACCCCTCCCCCCGCCGTAACCCTCCCTCCACTTCACTTCCTCTGACAGAAAGGTTGTGTGCTGGCTCACCACAGGACCAGCTGCTCCCTTCTCTGCCGTTGCTGTCGGCTGCTGCCAGGTCTGCCGCCTCTTCCACGGGCCAGTCCACCCCCTCTAGGGTACACAGGCGGATTTCTCGGGCATCTTGCTATGGTGTGCAGAGGCGCTGTGGGTTTTTTTTTTCTCTCCCAGGATATGTATGTCCAATTAGTGGTAAATCAGAAGGGAGAGAAGACGAATGACTCATGGCACCATGATGCTGACATCATTTCCAAATAAAATATATTATTGAAATGAATTTATCTTGCTCTCTTTTTAATATAGCCACTGCGAAATTTAAATTTCTATATGAAGCTTTCGTATTTCTGTGGGAGGTTTCTCAGCTTTGGCATCACTAACATTTGGGGCTGGGTAGTTCTTTGTGTGAGGGCCCATAATGTTCTTTATTGGGTGTTGAGTGACATCCCTGGCCTAGCTGTTCTAGATCAGCTTCCCACCCAGTGCAGGAATGCCTTTCAGGCCATGACAGAAAGGGCTCATTCAGCCTCTGTTTGAAACCTTTACTAAAAAGAATCTCTTGTTTCTCGTATTTGGAATGAATTATAAGACCTTTCTATCAGGATCCTATAACTTCTCCCAGTGGTCCTAGTCCTACTTGAGTAGCACAGAATAAACCAAATTGTTTATGAAAGAGATAATGCATGCTAAAAGGCCTTATACATTCTAAAGTTGATTCATCAAATACTTCAACTCCTCCTTTGTGTTAGGCACTGTCATGGGCAACAGGGATACAGCAGTAGATGAAACGTGAGCTCTCCAGAAGCTCTTAGACCATTTTGGGGGAAGTGGTTAATACTTGAGAGCCTACAGTAGTATGTTGTGTGTTGGTCAGTGCTGTGGAGAATACCGAAGCAAGCAAAGGTGCGTAGGGAGTGCTCTTGTTGAGTGGGGCAGGGTGTGGTTATGGGGATGCTGTTGCTCCTGGCCCCATCCCCTGCTGCTCCAAGACCTCTGTCATGCCTACTGTTCCCCAGACCTCCCGTTTCTTTTGTTTGTTCTGGACTGCACATTTCTTTCATCCATTTCTTATAAGAAATGTTTTCCAGACACATTTGCTTAGCCTCTGGTAAGTCTTCCTGAACTCAGGTGTTCAGGTTCCCTTTAAAAGTGGCACGTGGATCTGAATCCTGGCTCTGGTCTGATCATTGCAGAGTTGCCCTTTGGGAATGTTCTAGCTGCTGTTCTCCTTTTGGCAATCTGAGATTGCACCTGCCTCTTTGGCAGGAGCATCATGCTCTTGACTCAGATTACGGTCAACAACCCTGAGGTCTTTCACTGGGCTACAGCTTCCACGTTGTGTACTTGTCTTGGAGGCCAGTGTTTCTCTTGATGTTTTTGATCAACTTATTGCACACAGTATGATCTAAGGGAGTTTGCTTTTGCAGTCTTACACAAGAAAACATCATGGACTTTATGATGGCCTGTTGCCTTTCACAGTCCCTTTTAGCTCTGCTTTCTGGTTGGGTTCTGGAATAGATAATGTTGCAGATAATCTGGCCTCCTGATGAATGAATAACTACTACATTTTCCTAAAACAACATACTGAGATAAGTGCATAAAAATGAATGTGGGATATTCTCAGGTGGGATTCTTGGCCGGCAGTCCTGTAATTTCTAAATCGAAAATTAAAAAAAAAAAAAAAAACCTTTGGATGTCTTTTATCATCTTGTTTCCAGAGTATTTCTTGCTTTTCTTGCTTTTAATCAGAATAGTGGTACATACCTGTGCTCTCAGTGTAGGCATTGGTTGGGAGGAATTACAGCCCCTCATTCAGTCTTCACAAAGTGTATTTCAGGCTGAAACTTCCTAGCATCTGTTCCATTTATGGCTGACTTTTTCACAGACAAAAGATAGAAACGTTATATAGTTGACCCTTGAACAGTTTACCTCCTGGGCAGTCGAAAATCCATATATAATTTTTGAACCCTCAAAAACTTAACTGCTAATAGCCTACTGTTGACTGGAAGCCTTACCAATAACATAAACAGCCAATTAACACTCATTATGTATGTCATATGTATTATATACTATATGTTACAATAAAGTGAGATTTTAGAAAATCATAAGAGAAAATACATTTATGGTACTGTATTAAAAAAAAAAACCCACATGTAAGTGGACCCATGCAGCTCAAAGCACTGTTCAGGGGTCAACTGTACACATCTCTAAAACTGCACTGTGAATGTGCTAATGGTAGATGATGGCTGGGATTCTGTCCCTAGGTTCCATTGTTCATGTTACAGAGATTCATGGTCCTGGATGGTGGAGAATGTGATTTAAATACCATCTGTGGCTACTTATCCAGCAGATTGGTTAGATGAGAAATCTGCCAAATGAGCAGTGTGTGTTTCTAAAAAAGAAAAAGAAGTCAGAAGAATTTCACCGTGGAGGATTTAAAAATATTATTCATTTTAAAACTTTATGTTAACTTCTATAATTCAGATTAGTTTGTAGAATAAAAGTTCTTTAGAAGATAAATTGTTTTGTTTACTATTTTGATGTTTCAGTTACGTAGGTATATTCTAAGCAGCAATTGCTAAACCCGCATCCCTTGCCATAATCTAAGATAACCGAAAAAAAATGTATTAACGGTTTTAGGAAGTTGGCCTGGCATCTCTGCCCGCTGCCCCCAGTAGTGCTGCCACTGTGATTTTTGGAAGGGGGGTCAGCTTCTGACCAGCCAGGTCTGGATGCCTGAGCCCTGACATGTGGCTTACCTAGGCCACTCTGCCACTGACATCCACCAGCCTTCTGGCTACCTTGAAACCCCTGCAGAGGCTTTGAAAGTGCTCCTTCTGTAGAGCTTAATTTGCAAGGGGTTTCCTGTCTTATCCAGAGGGGCTAAATTTTGTTCACATCAGTGTCTTTGGTGTTAACATATGAAGCCAGGCCTAAATTTTACTTCGGCTTTATAATTCATTTGCATTTTTCCATTTAGTTTCTTAAAAACCTTTAGGCCCTGTGATGGTGTTTTGTTTACATTATTCAGCAGCTAGAGTAAAATCATGTATGAAGTATCCAGAAGTGGTAGGTATGTCTAGGACCAAACGACAGAGTCTGCTGTGCTAGCACATGAAAGGAAGGTGTACCTGTGAGGTGGTGCAGAAAGCTGGACACCAGCAGGGAGAGCTAGAATCCTAGGATCAGAATGACAGCAAAGGCACAGGGCCAGCGGGCCTGTTGTGACACTTCTCAGGGGCCAGCATAGCAGTGATTGGGGTATAGCTTCTGGAAGACCCTGTTGTACACATTTTTAAGGTGTCCATACATGCATGCCTGTGGTGTTCATATTAATGGCAATAGCTTTTCCCTCCTAGTGACAATGGCATTAAAATTAAATGTTTATTTTTCTTTTCTTCTTTCAGAACAAGCCTGCCCTCCCCTATGTTTTCCAGAAATGACTTCAGTATCTGGAGCATCCTAAGAAAATGTATTGGAATGGTAAATTGCCTATCAATTTTCTAATGTAACATTAAGCAGCCATGTTTCCTTACATATTCTTTGGGAGGGAATCTTAATGTTGGCATAAAAGTAATGTACAACAAAGTTTACGGAAACTTGAGATTCGGAAATTAGGAAAGGTCTTAGGTTTGCCTGACAGAATTTGAACCACTCTTTGTGCCATTTTAATAGGATTTCAGTGTGACTTTTCACTGTTGAGAAAATAGGAAAAGAAAATGCTCTTTTCCTGTTGTCACACCACATTTGTGTTTCCCCATAAAATTACCCAGAAATTCTCTCAGAAAGCAGACTCACCAAAGTGTAGGATATAATTTCATGTGCACTTCTTCATACGAGCTACTTGTTTTGAGCTTTGAATTTTAAGTGTGGTATATTAGATATTTGGAATGTGTCTCTGCTTGGCTGTGTAGGTAGATCTGATTTGGGGGGAAGGGCAGCACCTGGCAAAATTTGCTAAATTCCATGAAGCCTTAAGTTCTTTTTAAAACAATGGTCCACATATTGGGGCGCCTGGGTGGCTGAGTCGGTTGAGTGTCCGGCTTCGGCTCAGGTCATGATCTCACCGTTCGTGAGTTCGAGCCCCACTTCAAGCTCTGTGCTGACAGCTCAGAGCCTGGAGCCTGCTTCGGATTCTGTGTCCCGCTCTCTCTCTGCCCCACTCCTGCTTGTGCTGTGTCTCTGTCTTTCAAAAATAAATAAACCTAAAAAATTTTTTTTTTAAATAATGGTCCACAGCTCCAACCAGATATCAGTTAGGCTAGAATTCTGAGTAAAGTTCTCTTCATTCTGCTAGCAGGAACTTTGACCAACTAGAATGATGAACAACGTAAAACATGTGAGTCCTGAGCTGCTAAAGAAATCTGCCTGGACATTACTTTTTGTAATGTGACAATTGAACATGCTCCGGGAACTTCCTGCACCAAGAAGTATAGTCACTTTCCGCTGCTTGCCATCCATGAAACTCATGACATGCCCACTTCGGCATTCTCTAATGTCTGTGTTCTCTGCATGGGGTTACCTCATCTGAGACTTTCCAAATGGGACCAATGAGCTAATCCCAGAAATAGTCATTTTAAACAAATATTTTCCAATTCTATGTGGAGAGTAACTCAACTAAGGTCTACAGCCGGGTAATGGGATTTATCCCAACTTTTCTGCTTCCTATCTGTGAGACCCCGGGGAACCTGTTATACCTCCTAGAAGGGGTTTTCTACTGGGTAAAGTTAGAATAATTTGTACCTTAGAGGTGTATTGAGAGAGAAATAACATAATTTCTGTAAATTGTCTAAGAAGTCCCTGGTTTAGCATAATGCTCAATTTTATTATTAGCAGCAGTTAATTACACTAAAGAATCAGAGCACCTGCCTCTAATTAAGACTCATCAGGACAAACCAAATGTATATTTTCTTAAGACATTAATTATACATGTTACTGTCTTTGGATCTCTAATTTTCAGGGAAAGAATTAATATTTGTATTCTACAGAGGCAATATTTTTCAAACCCTTAGTAAACATATTTACCACCATGACTTAGTATGCAAATAGGTATATTTGTGTGTTTAAAATTAAAACCAGGGACGCCTTCGGTGGCTCAGTTGGTTAAGCGTCCAACTCTTGATTTCAGCTCAGATGAGGATCTCATGGTCCTGGGATGGAGCCCTGTGTCAGACTGCACACTGGGTGTGGAGCCTGCTTGAGATTCTCTTTCTCTCTCTCTGCCCCTCCCCTGCTTGTGTGCACACATGCAGTCTCTCTCTCTCTCAAAAGAAAAATAGTAAAATTAAACCAGTTTCACAAAAGGAATATTCATCCTTACAATAAATGATACTTCCATTTATGTTAAATTAATGCTGATTCCAACTTATTAAATGCATTACATAATCTCTGGTGAATGAAACCCTCACTGTAGAATTAATACCACATCTGTCAAAGACTATGTGGTCAACAGAATTTGTATGCAAACTTCAGCTGTGGTTGAGCATTTTGGGACACCATGGAAAATACAGTTTTCTGTTCTCTTGCTTGAATCTGTCTGCTACCATCTTCTGTCTCACAAGTATCAGATTTAGTGGCGGTGTCATGAATTTGTTTAGGCTAGTCTAGTTTATGTCTAAAGCAACCATTCTGCCTAAATGGAGAATATTCTTTTAAAAGATAGGACATAATGTTATGTTGGATCATACCTGTCATACTTTGAAAGATAAACTCTTATTTCTCTAGAAGAATGTTTTCACTTTTACTTTTTATGGTAGAACTATTTGTATAAATAAACGTTCTCTACTAAATTTATAAGAGGCTAACATTCCTAGAGGGACATTTACTAATGTGGATTGAAGGAATTATCTAGCATTTGGAAATCTTGTAAGCACTGTATTAGGATCCCCTCTCATAGACGATAGAAACAATCGAAAGGTGTAACAGTTGGCCAACAATAGACATTTAAAGTACAGTATATCGTAAAAATAAAGTACAGTGAATCTTTTTTAAACAGCTTATTTATTTATTTTGAGAAACTACAAGCTGGGGAGGGGCAGAGACATCAGGTGAGAGAGAGAGAGAGAGAGAGAGAGAGAGAATATGCCAAGCAGGCTTCATGCTAGGAGCATGGTGCCCATTGTGGGGTTCGATCCCACGAACCGTGATATCATGACCTGAGCCAAAATCAAGAGTTGGACACCTAACCGACTGAGCTACCCAGGCGCCCCAAGTGCAGTGTATCTTGAGAGAAACAAATATCATCATTAGAGTAAGTTTTTAAAAGTAATTTT
Organism: Lynx rufus; assembly: GCF_022079265.1. NCBI lineage: Eukaryota > Metazoa > Chordata > Mammalia > Carnivora > Felidae > Lynx > Lynx rufus. Next base: position 17,040,381 of record NW_025814837.1, read on the forward strand.
TGTTATTGACCCCTCCAATATCTGCCTCCTTCCACCCTCCAAAAGAAAATAGTTCAAAACTTAGAAAATGTAATATCCATAATGTTTTTGTACTGAAGTTCAAAACAAAGTCATTTTTAAAAATCCTGCAGTGCATTTCTGTGATTATTTTTTTCTTTTTCAGATTGTTAAAAGTTTATTTTTGAGAGCGCATGTGAGCAAGAGAGGGGCAGAGAGAGAGAGGTGGGGGAGAGAGAATCCCAAGCAGGCTCCTCACTGTCAGTGCAGAGCAGAGAGCAGTCAGTGCAGAGCCAATACTAGGCTTAAACCCACAAACCATAAGATCATGACCTGAGCCGAAATCAAGAGTTGGACGCTTAATGGACTGAGCCACCCAGGCGCACCCTACATTTCTATGATTCTGTTACACTGAACAAACACTTGAGGGGCACCTGGCTGGTTGGGTCAGTGGAACGTGCAACTCTTGACCTCGGGGTTATGAGCTCAAGCTCCATGTTGGGTACAAAGATTACTTAAAAATAAAAATCTTTTTTTTAAAAATTTTTTTTTCAACGTTTTTTATTTATTTTTGGGACAGAGAGAGACAGAGCATGAACGGGGGAGGGGCAGAGAGAGAGGGAGACACAGAATCCGAAACAGGCTCCAGGCTCTGAGCTGTCAGCACAGAGCCCGACGCGGGGCTCGAACTCACGGACCGCGAGATCGTGACCTGGCTGAAGTCGGACGCTTAACCGACTGCGCCACCCAGGCGCCCCAAAAATAAAAATCTTTAAAGAAAAAATAAGTACATGACTTTTATGAACTCATGATGTTGAGTGTAGAGATTACTTAAAAAAATAAAATCTTGGGGCGCCTGGGTGGCGCAGTCGGTTGAGCGTCCGACTTCAGCCAGGTCACGATCTCGTGGTCCGCGAGTTCGAGCCCCGCGTCGGGCTCTGGGCTGACGGCTCGGAGCCTGGAGCCTGTTTCCGATTCTGTGTCTCCCTCTCTCTCTGCCCCTCCCCTGTTCATGCTCTGTCTCTCTCTGTCCCCAAAATAAATAAACGTTGAAAAAAAAAAAATAAATAAATAAATAAAATCTTAAGAAAATACTCAAACACTTCACTTCCTTTCAATGTGGGCAAATCTCCATTGCAAAAGCCATATACATTTCTTTCAGCCAGCTCTTCCCCGTAACTCCACATTCCCAGCTTCTCAACTCTATAATAAGTCTTAAAAGTAGCGGAGGATATTTGGTATGGAACCATAGCTTTTTATAATGTCTCCGTTGACTTGAGAGCATGCCAGAGCAGAGTGGAGAGTGTGAGTGTCCTGCAGGTGAAAACCTCACGAGTATACACTGAACTGGGGTCCAGTCCCAACTTTTTAAAAGCTTCGTGCCCCTTGTGATGATTTGGTTTTATTGTATAGTATCATTGTTCAAAATACATGGCTTTGGGGCAACTCGCTGGCTCAGTTGGTAGAGCATGAGACTCATGATCTTGGGGTGTGAGTTTGAGCCCCATACTGGGTATAGAGATTACTAAAAAATGAAAAAAAAAAACCCAAAACATAAATACATAGCTTTTATGAACTCATGACGGATGCTTATCTGCCAGGTGTGGTCTAGGTATAATTTGTCTTGATCAGGAAGGAAAGTCCGAGATCTTCTCCTGACATTGGCCATACTGGACCTCAGTGCCCTGCTGTGCCGTCTCCAGCCGGCTCACTTTGACCCTGTCTTCCATTTCCACATATGTATGCATTTTGCTTTGCTGCTTCTAAGAGAGTATGGATGGAACTGGAGGATATTATGCTAAGTGAAATAAGTCAGAGAAAGACAGATATCCTATGTTTTCATTCATATGTGGAACTTGAGAAACTTAACAGAAGACCATGGGGGAAGGGAAGGGGGAAAAAATAGGAATAGAAAGGGAGGGAGGCAAACCACAAGAGACTCTGAAATACAGAGAACAAACTGAAGGGGGGTGGGGTAAGAGGGGAAAATGGGTGATGGGCATTGAGGAGGGCACTTGTCAGGATGAGCACTGGGTGTCGTATGTAAGCGATGAACCATGGGAATCTACCCCCAAAACCAAGAGCACACTGTATACACTGTATGTTAGTCAACTTGACAGTAAATTATATTAAAAAAATAAAAAGAATATGGAGACTTAGATTTCCAAAACTAATGACATCTTCCTTTGTCCTTCCAATCTGTTTTGGACAGGATTATGTTACTAAATGTTGGATTATACTACGTGAAATGAATACTTTACATAACTGATATTCAACTCTAAAACTCTCCTGTGATTGAAGCTTTTACAAAACAGATTCCCAGCTCAGAGCTAATACTGATACTGGTTAGTGGTTTGAAACCTTTCTTCCTTATTTCCTTACTCCCATTGTCCTTTTGTTGAAGGGCTCTGATCTCATAATCCCATTGTCCTGCACTTCCCGTTTTTCTTTCTCCTCTTCTCTCTCATCCCTTCCGCGTTTCTCAGCGGGACTCACCCAGAGGTTAGGTCCTGGGTGTTCATGCCTAGTGACTTTCAAAACCAGGGCCAGCACCAGGGTGAGGCCCAGAATTTGAGTAGGCAACTGTGCCCAGGGCTTTGCAGGTGCTAACCCTGTGTTCACTAAATATCTTGAAGTCATAGAATATTAGTGTTGGATTGTTATGAGAAATGAGAAAGGTCTGATACATTATAAATATATATGACCTTTTAAAATGAAAATGTGATATTACTGTTAATGATGTCCAGTGGAACCAAATACCATAGAGATTTCAATACAAGAGCAAGCTGTTACTTTAAGAGTTGAAAAGTTTACAGTTCCATTTGCTCCTTTGATTCATTCTTCTTCTCCATATTTCCTACACTTTTTATCTTTTAAGGTCTTTTACTGATTATCACACTTTGCTATCACAAAAATACTTATAAAAATAAAAATCAGACAGTGTATATCCTGTGACCTTAAGACTTTAAGTTTCTTTGCGTCTTGTTATTCTTACAAGTATTAATATGTGAGTTATCAAAATAACAAGCATTACAAAATTTATGAAAATATTAACATAAAGGGTGAAATGTTCATAAAATGGATTTTTTCTGCTGGGTTTAGAGATCTGAGAATGTCACCTATCTATTGCTAGAATGTGATGGACTTTTCAATAACAGTTATGTAATTTCTTAATAGATTCTGGGATTAAAAAACCTTGCTCATATTAGTAGACAGATGGGAGTAGGGATTTGGTGGGGTTTTTGAATCTCGCAATACCGTTCAGTTCTTCAACCCTTTGCCAACTGCGTGCCACAAGTTCAGGTAACAATGTATTATCAAAAACATTTTTAAAAAGGAGGTTAGAGTGGGAGACAGCCAAAGCATAAGAGACTCTTAAAAACTGAGAACAAACTGAGGGTGATGGGGGTGGGAGGGAGGGGAGGGTGGGTGATGGGTATTGAGGAGGTCACCTTTTGGGATGAACACTGGGTGTTGTATGGAAACCAATTTGACAATAAACTTCATATATTGAAAAAAAATTTTTTTTTATGATCCATAAGTTGACAGCTCAATTGGGACTTTCTTCAGTGTTACTGTGAACAAATTTGGAGAAGTCTAACTCGTAGAAGGTCTTCTGAGCCTCCATTGGAGTCATAGGTGCCTTGGTCTCTGGGAAATGTAGCCAGAGAAGCTTTGCCAGGGCTCTCAACTCTTGGTGCACACATAGCTCTGCTCTTACTCACATGTACATTGCAGTAGTGAGACGGGGATGAGAAAATTGAAATATTTTTCGCTGAAACACACCTGTATCAGTATAATAATTTTTGATAAAATGCTTTTATCTTACCGTGAGCTTTACAGTTTTTCCCTCAAAACCACAGATCTAGCTCATTCACTTGATGCAGGGTGCCTGCACACAGCCGTAGAGCCGGTCCATACTCGGACACATCCCAGGTCAACTGGATGTCCTGCCAGGAGTGATGGTATTTTGGGGTTCAGATAAACATGTTAGTATATGTCACTGTGACATCTGTCCCATTCTTGAATTCTAAATCTAAGATTGATACAGACTGAGGTAAGATTTGGAGCTTTGCCAAAGCTGGTACATGATAGATACTGACTTGAGAGACGGGGAACAGAAACAGCAAAGTAGTTAAACAAAACCTAGCATCTTTACCACCTTCCTTTCCAGTCTTCTGAAATCAGAATACCCTGGTATGGGAGAAATGGCCAGAAGAGCCCTTTTCTGATGTCAGGTCTTTCCCTTAACTGAAACAGGGAAAGTCATGGGGCCCTCATGCAGGTTATGGCGCCTCAGTTAAAGGGGCCTCACTGATACCAGTACTGTACTTCTACACCTCCCTTCGTTTGGTACCCTAACGAGTTTTACATTTCAGAGTGAGAATACTATACAGTGATTGAGGATGGTGTGAGGTGTCCCCCCACCCCACCCCCGTCACAGAAGAGTAGTAGAGGGCAAGTGGGAGAAGAGAAAGCATGACCTCCAATGCAGGTTGTCTGCTCAGACCTTCCCATAATTAGGTAAGAGTGCCTGTGGAGGCTGAGCCTCTGGAAATTGGTTCCCTTAAAGCAGCCCCGCCCACGTAGCTACTAGCCAGTCTTTGTGCACCTTGAGTGAATACAGGGTGAAGACTGAGATCCATCCAGGCGTCAGCCAGTACATCTGTTGTCCTTCCACGTTCCTGTCGTGGTTGTCCAGACTTCGGTTAAATGCCTCCCAACTCTGAAAATACTCCGCTACTAGACAGGAAGAATAGGAAAAGAATATCTTTTTGTTCATCTTTTTCCTTGTAGCTTGTCTTCTGTTTTTCTTTCTGTTTTTTACCGTTGGTTTGCACCAAGCTGAGCACAGTGTGGTTCAGTTCACACACAAACACATACCCCTTTCCTGCTCCACAGTTCCTTCATTTCCAAGTGTGTTATCTCCCACTCATTCCCCTGTTGTGTTCCCCTTGGGCAGGTCTGTGAGAGCTGAGGAACAGTGGTGTGACCAACAGCAGAAGGCATAAGGGCGGGAGGCCTTTTTTAAACTGCTCATCCAGATGGTCCCAGGAGTCTTTTGAGTTCTTCGTGCGGCTGCTTTGGGCACAATCAGTGGTATTCAGATAGCAAGAACCTCTCATGCAAGATAAACTAGTAGATAGATGGTAGACATCTTATGGAGGGAGGGGGCTGAGTAGCTGAAGATGTGAAAGAGACCTTTGACCCTCCAAAGCCCTTAAATGTAAGCGGGATGAATGTTTACATCCTTGGTAGCTGTGGGAGGTGGGGCGGTGGGGGGGGGGTTGAGGAAGGAGCCAGTGCCAACTTCATCTTGCAGAAGGGACATCCAACAAGCAGAACCAAGGCTGCTTCTAGCACTTGCCCAACACTGAGGAGCCTGGAAACCCATTTAGTGCTTGGGTCCCACTCCTGGGTGAGGACTCTGCCTGCACGCTGGCTGCCTGGGCAAACGAGCAGACGAATTTAGCCAGAGACCTAAGTTGAGTTTCTCTCTGTAACCCAGGTCTTAAATATTTGCACAATTGGGTATTACAGTGTTAGAGTTTACAGCTATAAAATATTTTCCATTTTAGCTGGGATCAAACTTGGCCTTGCCTTCAGGTTGTTTATATAGTGCTCCAAAGATGAAGCAAACAGCCTTCTCTCTCTCTCTCTCTCTCTCTCTCTCTCTCTCTCTCTCTTTCTCTTTCTCTTTCTCAGTTTGTCAGGAGATGAGAAATTGCAATTAAGAGTTTCTTCAGTTTCATCATTGGTTGCTATTAATTTGCATGGATAAATTTAAACTGTGTTTTTAGCTGGGTCACAGGGTGGAACTGCCTGGCATAAATATTTAATTTTTCAGCCGACTGATGCTCCCAGTGATCAGAGTAGCCTAGTTCATGTTTCTTCCTGAAACTTGACCCTCATAATGTGTGTTGTATCTTTTCCTATTATTGGAATCTGCACAGTACTAATTAGTATACGGTATCTAGAGAGTCCACTACCAAACTTTATTATATGGGAAGTAAAAGTGAGGTCACTGTAAAATTCCAAAACGGAATGAAATAAGGTTTCTGTCACTTGAGTTTTCATTACATACCTAGGGAACTGTAGATTTTAACAATTAAAAATTACTGTAATATTATTTTAAAATAATTTCACTAATAGAGGCAATAAAATTAAGTCTATTGCTGTATTTTAAGAGTATAAATACTCCTACTCTTCTCATTCTCAGGGTGAGGCTGTTGTTATGGTGGACTGGATTTATGTATGTATGTTCTCCGGGATCTTTTCTTTCCTTTGTATTCCCTCTCTGATATTTGGCCCAGATGTGTGCCTTTTCATTTCTCTGAATGCTTACGTTCTGGGCTAACTAAAAGAAGTAAGAGTTTAAATTGTTCTAGATTACAACATTGGATTTAAAGAAGCTTATTTAGATTAGGAGCTTTTCAAATGATTGGAAATAATCTACCCATTGAATTCATGATAAAACCATGTCCTTTGTGCAGTGGTCTCAGAGTTTACACTACGCCCACTTTCACTGACTCACTAACTCCTATAAAGTCTAGCCAACCAGTGTGAGAGGCCAGTGGCTAGTAGACCCTGGATGGTCCTGTCCTTGCCTGTATATTTTCCCCGGGGGGGGTGGGGGCTATATGTGAAGAGGTGCAGCATACCCAGCATTGCTTTAGAGATGAAAGATTAAGCCCCTAGGACACGATTCTCATCTGATCCTCTGTAATTAGGGACAAGCTAAAATGCCCTCACCTCTAGCACATATCCTGTTCCCTCAGGGAATATTTTGTAGTCCTTTTAGTACCTTTTGGGGGGAAAAAATCCAGAATCAAGCTTTGAAGTAAAGTTCTTCATTGCTGTAATGAGTACATCTCATCCTGATGTTGTACACAACGAAGTGAAATGTAGAGATGAAGAATGGCACGGTGTGGGTCACATACTAGTCAAGGACATGACTCAAGTCGTCCCCTCCGTGAATTCCTGTCTTGGTGATTGGATGGAGCAGCTAGCCGGCCAGCAGAGAGAACCTTACCAGGGGGACCGCGGCCATCCCGTCCTGGCTGGGGCTCCAGGGGGAGCAGGGGTCCTTTCCTTCAGTCCCTCACCCTTTAAAGTCAGAGCGCGGAAGCCATGCTGCTTTCTCAATAGCTTTTCTACAGCCCAGGCGACCAGGTGAAGTATCCCAACCTCTGAGGCTCTCTTGCCTCTCTGCATCTGGGAGGACTTGGCACTCTTGCATGCATTCTTAATGGTAATAGCTCACATTTATTGCTCACTTCATGTCTGCCTGGTGCTCTTCTAAGTGCCATAGATGAATTAACCTGATCTTTACAAGCCCTGTGACGTATGCAATGAAATCCCCATCTGAGGAGAGGTGAGGGACTTACTTGTGGTGACGCAAGTATTAGGTAGCAAGGGGCCTTCAATCTCAGACCCCATTCCTTTTTGTTTTTCTAATTGTGGTAGAATTCACAGCATAAACTGTACCATCTTCACGATTTGTAAGCATGCAGTTCGGTGGCATCAGTACATTCGCCATGTGCAGCCATCACCACCGTCCACCCAGCCTCTTCGTCCTGCAGAACTGACTGTACCCATTAAACAGTAACTCCCAGGCCCCTGTCCCAGCTAGCTACCATGCTGCTTTCTGTTCAGAACTCACTCTCTTAGCCACCTCACTGTCCCTGGAGCTTTGGCCTGGACCAACCTGAGCATGTTCTGTCGCTGTTCTTTTTCCCTTATGCTTAGACTTCGCTTTTCTCTCGTACATTTTATGATTAGCATAATGTCCATGCGTGTGTTCTAAGGCGATCCAGTGTCTGTGGTGCAAGGTTGTTAGCTTTCTTTGGCCAGGCTTGAAAGTATTAGATTTTAAGATAAATCTCTCGTTTTACTCCTGATTAAAAGAGCAATACATGTTCACATTAGGAAACAGAAAATATGGAAAAGCATAAATAAGGTTGTCAAGATTACCTGCACTACCAACTCATAGAGACAACAGATGTTAATTTTTTGGTGCTATGACCTCCTAGTATTTGTTGCTATGTCTATAAAACATCTCTTTAAACATGTGGCTTTGTAACCTAACAACATTTTGCCACATAAACTATTGTGTATCATTAAAAAGAGGGTTTGAGGGGCGCCTGGGTGGCTCAGTTGGTTGAGCGTCCGACTTCAGCTCAGGTCACGATCTCGCGGTCTGTGAGTTCGAGCCCCGTGTTGGGCTCTGGGCTGATGGTTCAGAGCCTGGAGCCTGCTTCCGATTCTGTGTCTCCCTCTCTCTCTGACCCTCCCCTGTTCATGCTCTGTCTCTCTCTGTCTCAAAAATAAATAAAACGTTGGGGCGCCTGGGTGGCGCAGTCGGTTAAGCGTCCGACTTCAGCCAGGTCACGATCTCGCAGTCCGTGAGTTCGAGCCCCGCGTCGGGCTCTGGGCTGATGGCTCAGAGCCTGGAGCCTGTTTCCGATTCTGTGTCTCCCTCTCTCTCTGCCCCTCCCCCGTTCATGCTCTGTCTCTCTCTGTCCCAAAAATAAATAAAACGTTGGAAAAAAAAATTTTAATAAAAAAAAAATAAATAAATAAAACGTTAAAAAATTTAAAAAAAAAAAAAAGAGGGTTTGACGTCAAGAAGCTTGTATTCCAGTAGAAGGGTCAGCAAAGTCTAGCGTATTGTGATAAATGCCTGCGTAGGCATAAAGTCCGCAGGCATTGGGACTGCAGAGGAGCATAGAGGGTAGGGGCACCTGCAGTGTACTCTTCTCTCTCTGGGGTGATGAGGACACAGGCAGAGTATAAGATTTTATCCCTCCCTTCAAGAACCGTATTACTGTAGAGTTAGCGAGATGAGCTGACATAACAGTATGCAATCCAATACACGACCAAGAGCTAAATTGTGAGATATAGATTCTGGTATGCCGGGTGTTGGAGGAAGTGGGAAATCAATGAGAACTAGAACAGCTGAGAAGGAGAGACTTGAGCTGACCCTTCAAATATGGGTAGGATCTGTAAGAGGTAAGGGAAGAGAGCAGGGCATCCTTGGTCAGGACTGGCCCTACCAAGTCTTTTAACTCAGTGCCTAAAATAGTGCCTGGCATCTAGTAGATGGCAAATTAATTTTTTTCAGAAGATATTTTGAAAAATTATTTCTAATGTATATTCTATACTGCACATTGGCTGTAGAAGGGATGGGGTTTTTTGATATATAGTTGACAACATTATAAGACATTTAAAGTATATATAAGATGACTGCATATGTTGTGCACTGTGAAAGAATTCCCCTTGAGTTATTTAACACATCAGTCACCTCACATACAGACATCTCATCTTACATTGTGTGTGAGAACATTTAAATTCTACTCCCTTAGCAAATTTCACTTATGGAAAACAGTGTTATCAACTATAGTCACCATGTTATACATTAGATCTTTCTATCTTACTCATCTTACAACTAAAAGTTTGTACTCTTTTAACAGTCTCTCCCATATTCACCACCTGCAGCCTCTGGCAACCACCTCCCTACTATGTTTCTATGAGTTTGTTCTTTATTGTGTTGTTGTTGTTGATTGTTTCCACATGTAGGTGATACTATGGAATACTTGTCTTTCTCTGTCCGGCTTATTTCACTTAGCATAAGGCCCTCCAGTTTCATCTGTGTTGTCACAAATGGCAGGATTTTCTTCTTTTGTATGGCCAAATAATACTCCTGGGTGTGTATGTCATTTTCTTGACCCAATGATCACATTTTCTTGATTCACTTATCTGTTGATGGACACTTAGGTTGTTTCCATACTGACTATTCTAAATTTTTTTTTTTTCCAACGTTTATTTATTTTTGGGACAGAGAGAGACAGAGCATGAACGGGGGAGGGGCAGAGAGAGAGAGGGAGACACAGAATCGGAAACAGGCTCCAGGCTCTGAGCCATCAGCCCAGAGCCCGACGCGGGGCTCGAACTCACGGACCGCGAGATCGTGACCTGGCTGAAGTCGGACGCTTAACCGACTGCGCCACCCAGGCGCCCCCCATACTGACTATTCTAAATAATGCTCTAATGAACATGGGGTGCTCATGTTTTTTCAAGTTAGTGTTTTCAAAATAAGCCAGTGAAGAAATGGGCAGAAAACATGAATAGACACTTCTCTAAAGAAGACATCCAGATGGCCAACAGGCACATGAAAAGATGCTCAACATCACTCCTCATCAGGGAAATACAAATCAAAACCACACTGAAATACCGCCTCACGCCAGTCAGAGTGGCTAAAATGAACAAATCAGGAGACTATAGATGCTGGAGAGGATGTGGAGAAACGAGAACCCTCTTGCACTGTTGATGGGAATGCAAACTGGTGCAGCCACTCTGGAAAACAGCATGGAGGTTCCTCAAAAAATTAAAAATAGATCTACCCTATGACCCAGCAATAGCACTGCTAGGAATTTACCCAAGGGATACAGGAGTGCTGATGCATAGGGGCACTTGTACCCCAATGTTTATAGCAGCACTTTCAACAATAGCTATAGAAATTATGGGAAGAGCCTAAATGTCCATCAACTGACGAAAGAAGATGTGGTTTATATATACAATGGAATACTACTAGGCAATGAAAAAATGAAATCTGGCCATTTGTAGCAACGTGGTTGGAACTGGAGAGTGTTATGCTAAGTGAAATAAGTCAGGCAGAGAAAGACAGATACCATATGTTTTCACTCATATGTGGATCCTGAGAAACTCAACAGAAGACCGGGGGGGAGGGGAAGGGGGGATAAAAAGTTACAGAGAGGGAAGGAGGCAAACCATAAGAGACTCTTAAATACTGAGAACAAACTGAGGGTTGATGGGTAGTGGAGGGGAGGGGAAAGTGGGTGATGGGCATTGAGGAGGGCACCTGTTGGGATGAGCGCTGGGTGTTGTATGGAAACCAATTTGACAATAAATTTCATAAAAAAAAAAGTTAGTCTTTTCATTTCTTTGGGTAAATATCCAGAAGTGGAACTGCTGAATCATAGGGCAGGTCTGTTTTTAATTTCTTAAGAAATGTCCATTGTGCTTTGCACAGTGTCTGTACCACTTTACATCCCCCCAGTGGTGTATAAGAGCTCCCTTTTCTCCACATTATTGCCAGCCATTCATCTCTTTCATATAAAAGCCATCCTAACAGGTGGGAGGTGATAATCTCATTGTAGTTTTGATTGGCATTTCCCTGATGATTAGTGGTATTGGGCACCTTTACCTATTGGCCATTTGGATGTCGTCTTTGAAAAAAGTCTACTCATTTCCTGTGCCCATTTTTTAATCTTTTTTGTTTCTATTAAGTTGTAAGAGTTTTTTTAATATGTATCTTGGATCTTCTTACCCTCTTATCAGATACGTGATTTGCAAATATTTTCTCCCATCCTATAGGTTGCTATTTTCATTTTGTTGATGGTTTTCTTTGCTGTGGAGAAGGTTTTCCGTTTGATATGGTCCCAGATGTCTGTTTTTGCCTGTTACTTTTGCTTTTGATGTCAGATTAAAAAAAAAAAAATCATTACAAGACCTATGATGATCTTACCCCTTGTGTTTTCATCTAGGGGTTATATGGTTACAGTTTTTACATTTAAATCTTTAATCTGTATTGAGTTGATTATTGTGAATGGTGTAAGATAGTGGTCTAGCATCATTCTTTTGCATATGGCTGTCCAGTTTTCCTACCAACATCTATTGAGGAAACTGTCCTTTCCCCCCATTGTATATTCTTGGCTCCTTTGTCAGAAATTAACCAGATATGTGTGGGTTTATTTCTGGGCTCTTTGTTCCATTTACCTGTGTGGCCAGGTTTGTGCCACTACCATACTGTGTCAATTACTATAGCTTTGTGATACTGTTTGAAATCAGGAAGCGTGATGTTAGCTGTGGGCTTGTCATATATGGACTTTATTAGGTTGAGGTATGTTCCCACTTTACCCACTTTGTTAAGAGCTTTATCATGGAAGGATGGTGAATTTTGTCACATGTATTTTTTTTGCATCTAATGAGGTGATCATACGATTTTAATCATTCATTTTGTTAATGTGGTATATCACATTTATTGATTTGTGGTGTTGAACCATCCTGTATCCTTAGAGTGTATCCACTTGATCAAGTGTATACACTTGATCATGGTGTATATGATCCTTTTAAGGTACTTTTGAATTTGGTCTGCTAATACTTTGTTTGAGGTACTTTGCATCCGTGCTCATCAGATGCACATTCATTGTAGTGTCCTTGCCTGGTTTCAGGATCAGGTTAATGCTAACTTCACAAAATGTATTTGGAAGTGTTCCCAGGAGTCAGAGAAGTACATTCTGGCAGAATTTACCAGTGAAGCCGTGTGATCCTGGACTTTTGTTTGTTGGCAGACTTTTGATTACTGTTTCAGTCTCCTTACTGATAATTTGTCCAGATTTTCTCCTTTTTCATGATTTCACTCTGTAGGGTATGTATTTCTGGGAATTCATTTCTTCTAAGATTTCCAATTTGTTAGTATGTAATTGCTTGTAATAGTTTATGAGCCTTTGCATTTTTTCCATGTATTTTTTTAATTGAACTGTAGTTGATATACAATGTTACACTGGTTTCAGGTGTACAGCGTGGTGATTCAATGAGTCTACACATTATGCTGTGCTCACCACAAGTGTAGCTACCACCTCTCACCACACATTACATATGTTACATTGCTTACCTTCCCTGTGCTGTACCTTTTTCCCCATGACTTATTTATTTCATAATTGGAAGCCTCTGTCTCCCACTCTCCTTCACCCATTTTGCCCATATGATCCCCTGTATTTTTATGGTATCAATTATGTCTTTCCTTTTATTTATTATTTTATTTGAATTCTTTTTTCTGTTGGCTTTTTAGTCTCTATTTCATTTATTTCCCTTCTGATCTTTGTTACATCCTTTTTTCTAGTACCTTTGGCCTTAGTTTGTTCTTTTTCTATCTCCTTTAGGTGTAAGGTTAGATTGTTTATTTGAGATTTTTCTTGCTGCTTGAGGTAGTCCTCTATTGCTGTAAACCTCCCTCCTAGAATTGCTTTTGCTGCATCCCATCAGCTTTGGCATGTTGTATTTCCATTTTCATTTGTCTCAAGATATTTCTTGATTTTCCCTTTGAATTTGGTTCTTTGATTGGTTATTCAGTAGTATGTTTTAAATCTCACATAGTTGTGAATTTATGTGGTTTTTTTGTTACAATTAATTTTTTTCTTCTTCTTAAAGTTTTACTTGTTTAAGTAGTCTCTACAGCCCAAGTGGGGCTCAAACCCTTGACCCCTAGATTGAAGTGCATGCTCTTCCAACTGAGCCGGCCAGGCACCCCTCTTGTAATTCATTTCTAATTTCATACTCTTTTGGCTCAAAAAGTTGCTTGATATCAATTGAATCTTCTTAAATTTATTAAGACTTGTTTGTGCCTAATGTATAATCTGTCCTGGAGAATGTTTTGTGGGCATTTGAGAAGAGTATGTATTTTGCTGCTGTTCAGTGGAATGTTCTGTAGATGTCTGTGGGGTCTGTCTGGCCTAACATATCATTTAAGCCCATTGTTTCTTTTTTGATCATCTGTCTAGGTGATCTGTCCATTGCACGTAGAGTATTGAAATCCCCTACGTCTAACGTATTGCTGTGTAATTACATAGCAGTATATCCCAAATAGTTGATGGTGCTTTGTTTCTGGGTAAAGGAGCATTTTCATTTTTACTTCAAGAGTTATGTATTCCTCTGATTTTTTTTTTAATGTTTACTTATTTTGAGAGAGAGAGAGAGCGTGCAAGTGGGGAAGGGGCAGAGAGAGGGAGACATAGAATCCAAAGCAGACTCCAGGCTCTGAGCTGTCAGCACAGAGCCCAACATGGGGCTTGAACTCATGAGCCATGAGATCATGACCTGAGCCGAAGTCAGACGCCCAACTGACTGAGCCACCCAGGCACCCTTGTGTTTTGTTTTGTTTTGTTTTGTTTTGTTTTGTTTTGTTTTGTTTTGTTTCTTTAAAGAAAGAAAACAAAGAAGGTATTTTTAAATTTTTTTTTTTTTAACGTTTATTTATTTTTGAGACAGAGACAAAGCATGAACAGGGGAGGGTCAGAGAGAGGGAGACACAGAATCTGAAACAGGTTCCCGGCTCTGAGCTGTCAGCACAGAGCCCGGCACGGGGCTCAAACTCACGGACCATGACCTGAGCCGAAGTCAGCCGCTTAACAGGCGCCCCAAGGAAGGTTTTTTTTTTTTTTTTTTTTTTTTTTTTTTGTTTATTTTTGAGACCGAGAGAGACAGAGCATGAACGGGGGAGGGTTAGAGAGAGAGGAAGACACAGAATCTGAAACAGGCTCCAGGCTCTGAGCTGTCAGCACAGAGCCCAATGCGGGGCTTGAACTCACGGACCGCAAGATCATGACCTGAGCTGAAGTCGGCCGCTTAACCGACTGAGCCACCCAGGCGCCCCAGAAAGGTATTTTTAAATAGAAGGAAGAGAGCTTGAGACATCTCATTGGAGATAAACATTGGTAGTCCCAGTTTTCTGACGTGGGCCCCATCAGTGAATTTCTGGACTTACTGAGATCTCCAAGTGTATATAGTGCAGTCTTCTTTTCTTTATCTCTTTCTGTGTTCGTATTCTCCCTTGTCTCCCCAGTGAGACAGCAATAGACTTACCACTTCTGTTAATTAGGTTGAGCTGTTACATGTCTGTCTGTTCTGCAATACTTTATGGTAATGAATGAGCTTAATGTTTCTAATGCTCTCTAGTTGTAGTCTTGTGAAAGTTACATTACTTTTAATTGTATGGATTAGTAAGAACGTGGATATTGAGGAGGGGAAAGTCAGCTAAGGCAGGTGGCATTCAACTTGGATGGCACCTTGGGAATGTTCACCTGGCCTGTAGCTTTAGTCAGTAAAATTTATGAAAGACCTGATTTCCAAAGGAAACATAACTAATGGTAGGTGAAGGGTTGGGAAGATCATCCGAATATCATAGAGAATACCAAGATAAGTATGTTACGTAATGAATTTTTTAAAGACCTAACGATGCTGTTGTTTGCTGGCAGGATAGGCTATACAGGGTTGAAACTTCAAGTCACAGACCACCCCCCCCCCCGCCCCGCCCAATCATTACATTATGTTTGGAAGTCTACTGTGATTGTGTCATTCTAGCAGACAGAATTTAAAGTCTATTCTGTAATGTGTACAATAGCCTTCTAGTACCTAGTCCACAAAGTAGAGTAGATTTGCACGCTCAGGAAACCTCAATGTTGTTCAAAAACAGCCTGAAATTTCTTTCAGCTTTGATCATTAGCTCACTATGAAGATTTTTGGTTTTGGGGGCCCCATCATCTTTGTATCCCATTTCCTAATTTTTTTTATGTTTATTTATTTTGAGAGAGAGAGAGGGAGAGAACATGAGCAGGGGTGGGGTGCAGGGAGAGAGAATCCCAAGCAGGCTCTGTGCTCTCAGCGCAGAGCCTAATGCAGGGCTCAGTCTCCCTGTGAGATCATGACCTGAGCCAAAATCAAGCGTCAGATGCTTAACAGACTGAGCTGCCCAGATGCCCCCCATTTCCTAATTCTCATCTAAGGCAGATTTATTAATAGTTGTTATCTAATGCTCACCAGATCATGAGCTCCTTGAAGAGAAGGAGAATGTGTGGGGAGTGTTTATATTTCCTTCGAGGCCTAGAACAATATACTCCATATTGCCCTCTGGGAAAGATTTGTGAAAGTGAACTGATGCTAATTCAGTTTCATGGGCTGCAATTTTCCGTTACTTCCTTCCCAGGAGACATGTGAGGTAAAGATACCAGCAGGTAAGTTTGTCATATATATTGTCATGTGTATTGACATCACCATTTCCATTTTCTTGTTAAATAGGAACTATCCAAGATCACCATGCCAGTTATATTTAATGAGCCTTTGAGCTTCCTACAACGACTCACTGAATATATGGAACATACATACCTCATCCACAAGGCCAGTTCATTTTCTGATTCTGTGGAAAGGATGCAGGTACGTGTCAAACAAGCACTGAAAGGGTTTAAATCTCAGAGACTTCTCTGCCACCTCCACCCCCAAAGCATACACAAAATTCATGTTCAATCCAGCACGAGATTGGGAAATGTTATTAAAACTTAGAATATTTGGAGTGTCCTCTGTGTTCCTTCCCCTGCCGTCCTCTGGCCAGAGTGCCACCACAGTGGGAAGATGAGTGACCATTGGAAGAGAAGCAGAAGGTGGTCCATAACCAAATCGGATGTTGGTGAGCTGTTTCTGAGTCTTCATTTTAGAAAGTAATGTGTTGGGAGAAACAGCTCAACTTTTCTTCTTTCACACTTTCTTAGAGTATTTCCGAGAAGGAGTGAACACACACATACATACACAAATATGTATATTTATGCTTATGTGTGTAATTAACTTACACACTATTCTAGATTAAAACAAAAGATAACAAGGAATTGCACTTTGTAATTTTGTTTTGGATAGAAGATGCTTACATGATGTGTACAGATGGATTAGTTACAGGCAGAGCAGAATAGACACATTGTTCTCTAGACAAAGCAATAGCATTCTAAATGGAATCTTTCTGTTCTTTCATTTATATAAATCAGCTTTTCCCAACCTCCTGGGACTTAATACCAATTTGTTTAGTTTTATCTCTTTTTCCCTATCCTCAAATTGTACTTTTATAAATTTTAAGGGAATTAAAAGTAATTTGGGGTTTGAGAGTTTTTTAAAAGTTCTTGAGTGAATTTGTAGCACTCAGGGTGTTAGAAAAACCATAGCTCAGAATGACTATAGCAGGAGACTCCGTATTTTTCATTTTGAATACACACACTTGCATATTAAGTTGCTAGAGATATATTAAAAATCCAAAGTAATTAAACTCCTCAAAATAATTTTGTAATTATTATCTTCAAGATTTCAGTTCCTTAAAGAATGGGGAGCAAGTGAGGCTATTTTTAACTTCTAATGCTGTGTTCCACAGTGTGTAGCTGCATTTGCTGTATCTGCTGTTGCTTCTCAGTGGGAACGCACTGGAAAGCCTTTCAACCCGCTTCTGGGAGAGACTTACGAATTAGTTCGGTAAAGATCTTTCCTTCACTCTTTGAGATGGGTAGTTGACTTTGCGTGATACATGTAGCTTTTTAGGTGAAGAGGAAAAAAACATATATATTTTTTTAACATTACCAACATTTGCATTCCTGGAGCAAGTTAACAATTGTGATGTTTGTTTCTCTTTTAGAGACTCTGTCAGAAATGTGGAAACATGCATAAAATGCACCATTATAAAAAGTAATTAAGGGATTTCAATATTTCTGATCATGTGGGATTAATTATTCTTTTCTCCTTACATAGATCATGTGATTGGAATTTTTTTAATACCCATATCAAATATAGTAACATAAATGTGTACTGTTGGCATAAAGGCAATGACACATCTATAGATGCACTTCTGTTTGCCTGTTTCTTGATCCACAATTAAGGAATTCATTTGGCTTTAGTTTTTCTGAATCTTCCCTTTTTGTACAAGTTTGGATACCATTATTTTTTTTTAATTTAATTTCTTTTTAATGTTCATTGGTTTTTGAGAGAGAGGATTGAGCCGGGGGAGGGGCAGAGAGAGAGGGAGACACAGATCTGAAGTGGGCACCAGGCTCTGAGCTATCAGCACAGAGCCCGACGTGGGGCTCGAATCCACAAACCACATGATCATGCCCCGAGCCGAAATTGGACGCTCAACTAACTGAGCCACCCAGGCACCCCAATAGCATTTATTTTCTAAACGTTTGGAAGGGTGGGGACGCATTAGATTCCTCTATCCTAGTATCAGTGGAAGAAGTTTAAATTTACATGGCTCATATTGGCAATTCATGCAGGTCACCCAAATTCATGTGTGTGTTCTTTAATATTTTCAAGTAGCTAGAATCTGCTGCTTTAATACTTTTACACTGCCTTTTGGCTGAAACGACAGTGATGTACACGTTACATGATAAGAGTTAATTACAGTGTTGCTTTTTTTTTTTTCTTTTTAAATCTCAAGAGATGACCTTGGTTTCAGACTCATCTCGGAGCAGGTCAGCCATCACCCACCCATTAGTGCATTTCATGCTGAAGGATTAAACAACGATTTCATCTTTCATGGCTCAATCTACCCCAAACTGAAGTTCTGGGGCAAGAGTGTAGAAGCAGAACCCAAAGGAACCATCACTTTGGAGCTCCTTGAGTGAGTTGGAATCAAGCCATTAAACTCTTTTCATGTCTGTCTACACTTACCCACAGACCTGACAGTGTTGTTCTAAAGTTGGAGAAAAAGAAACAGCTTATAAACAGTGTAAATTATCCACTTTCTGTAAAAGAATTGAGAAGCAGGGCAATAGCCGTTGTTTTTCAATATAGGTATATATAAAAAGTTTAACTTAATGTTTGGATCTATTTTAAGATAGAATGGAATCAATTATTCCATGATAGTTCTTAAGGAAGATGCTTTCTGTACATCATGGTGATGTTTTCTTTATCCATCTTTCAAAATGAACAGATAAAGAAAATGTGGAATATATATATAACAGAATACTACTCAGCATTGTTGCCATTTGCAGCAACGTGGATGGAACTAGACTGTATTATGCTAAGCGAAATAAGTCAGAGAAAGACAGGTGTCATATGATTTCACTCATATGTGGAATTTAAGAAACAAAACAGATAAACAGGGGAAAGGAAGGAAAAATACAATAAAAACACAGAGGGAGGCAAACCATAAGAGACTCTTAAATACAGAGAACAAACTGAGGGTTACTGAAGGAGAGGTGGGTGGGGGGATGGGTTAAATGGGTGACAGGCATAAAGGAGGGCACCTGTTGGGATGAGCACTGGGTGTCATGTGTAAGAGATGCATCACTGTGTTCTACTGAAACCAAGAGTACAGTGTATGTTAACTAACTTGAATTCAAATTAAAAAAAAAAAATTAGTGTTCCAAAAAAAAATTCACTTTGAGAAATATGGAAATCATAATTGTGTGGTCTATCTTAGACATTAGGTAAATTTGAAAGTTCTCTTCTTTTGCAATAGAAAAAAAAAAAGATTAGCATGGAATATCTTTCCATTTATTTGTGTCTTCCCATTTCTTTCATTAATGTTTTGTAGTTTTCAATGTACAGGTCTTTCACTTCTTGGCTAAATTTATTCCTAGGTCTTTTATTCTTTTTGATTTAGTTATAAATGGGATTATTTTCTTAATTCCGTGCTCACATAAGAATTAATACTGTTAATATATCCATACTACCCAAAGCAATCCACAGATTCCATGTAAATCCTATCAAAATTCCAGTGACATTTTTCACAGAAACAGAACAATTTTTCTAAGTGTATATTTATTTATTTTTGAGAGAAAGAGATCACAAGCTGGGGAGGGGCAGAGAGAGAGAGGGAGATGCAGAATCTGAAGCAGGCTCTAGACACCAGGCTGTCAGCACAGAGCCCAATGCAGGGCTTGAACCCACAAACCGTGATATCATGACCTGAGCCGAAGTTGGACTCTCAACCAACTGAGCCACCCAGACGCCCCTAGAACAAACAGTTTTAGAATTGGTATGGAACCATAAAAGATCCAGAAGAGTCAAAGCAGTCTTGAGAAAGAAGAACAAAGCTGGAGGCATCACACTTCTTGATTTCAAACTATTTTACAAAGCTACGGTAATTAAAACAGTGTGGTATTGGCATAAAAACATAAAGATAAGATGGATGGAACAGAACAGCCCAGAAATAAATCTATGCCTATATATATGGCCGGTTTATGAAAAAGGCAAAAATATACAATGAGGAAAGGACAGTGTCTTCAGTAAATGATGTTGGGAAAGCTGGACAGCCACATGCAGAAGAATGAAACTGGACAGTTTCTTACACAAGTTAACTCAAAATGGATCAAAGACTTGAATATAAGTCTATAAACTCCCTAGAAGAAAACATAAGTGATGAGGTCCTTGACATCGGTCTTGCTGAAGACTTTTTCAATCTAACATCAAAAGAAAAAGCAAAAAAAAAAAAAAAAAGTGGGACTACATCAAACAAAAAACTTCTGCACAGCAAAGGAAACCATCAACAAAATGAAAAAGCAACCTACAGAATGGAAGAAAGTATTAGCAAATCATATATATCTGATAAGGGGTTAACATCCAAAATATACAAAGAACTCCTACAACTCAATGGCAAAACAAACAATTTGATTTAAAAATGGGCAGAGCGGACCTGAGTAGATATTTTTCCAAAGAACACACAGAGTTGGCCAACAGGTACATGAAAAAATGCTCTGCACCACTAATCATTAGGGAAATGCAAATCAAAACCATAGCGAGATACTGTTCCACACCTATTAGAATGACTAGTGTCAAAAAGACTAAAAATAACAAGTGTTGGTGAAGATGTGGGGAAAGGGGAACCCTTGTACACTGTTGGTGTGAATACAAACTTGTACAGCCATTCTGGAAAATAGTATGGAGATTCCTCAAATTAAAAACAGAACTACCACATTATCCAGCAATTCTCCTTCTGGATATTTACCAAAGAAAATGAAGTGCCTATATGGAAGTGTCCATCCATGGATTAATAAAATGTGGGGTGTATATGTGTGTATATACACCATATACAACACAGTGGAGTATCAGCCATAAAAATAAATGAAATCTTGCCATTTGCACAACATGGATGGACTTTGAGGGCATTATGCTAAGTGAAATAAGTCAAAGACAAATACTATATGAGCTCTGTTACATGTGGAAATAAGTAAGTAAATAAATAAAAATTTATAATAACAAAAAAAAAAAAAAAGCTCTGGGGTACCTGGGTAGCTCAGTCAGTTGAGTGTCTGACTCTTGATTTTGGCTCAGGTCATGATCTCACAGCGAGTGAGATCAAGCCCTGCGTCACACTCTGTGCTGACTTCACAGAGTCTGCTTGGGATTCTCTCTGCCTCTCCCCAGAAAATGCTTGCATTCTCCCTCTCCCTCCCTCCCTCCTTTCCTCCCTCCCTCCCTCCGTCTCTCTCTCTCAAAAATAATAAAGAAACGTTAAAAAAAAAAAAAAAAACAAGCTCATACATACAGAAAGCAAATTGGTGGCTACCAATGGTACAAAGTAGGAGATGAAAGAAATGGGTGAACTGTTTTTGTTTTTCACTTAAATAAATTGAATAAATTTTTAAAAGAAAAAAGTTAGATTTAAATTCAAAGGTGGTTCCTCTTTTAGTTAAAATGGAATGAGCACCCTATAGTCTATCTTTTCTACTGATTTTAACTGGTCAGAAGACATAAAGCAACTATCTGAGGACTCTGAAGAGTAAAGAATCACAGACTGGGGAGAGAAATAAGAACCTGAAGACCAATATGGCAGGTTCCTGGTTTTATTCACTCTACCCAACCACTGTCGCCTGGCTTAGAGTCAGAGCAGCTCAGACCTTAGAACCAGACAGTGGAGGCAGACAGAAACAGTTTCAGAAGAAGCCATCTGTTTCTGGTTAGAACAGCTAAAAAGAGGCCTTTGCAGGATGTAGAAAGGAGGGAAAATCCTTTTTAGTTTTCTCTCCCAGCCTTGCCCCAGAGCAAGCTCCAGGTCCCACAGCTACATTCCTGGAGTGGCAGCAGCAGCCACAGAAGTACCTAAATCTCGGGAAAGGTCCTCCTTGGCCAGAGGAACTGGATAAAGGCCAAACAGAGCGAGGAGAATCCCTGTTACTTTTTCTCTTCTTTTCTCTTTGCCCCAGAGGAAGACTCACTTGTGGGAAATGCAAGACAGAGCAGGAACGCTTTAAAACCCCAGCTTGCTAGGCAAAGGCCAGAGGAAAGACTCCTCTGGTATCTACAAGTATGGAGGGAGGAGGGAGATCAAGAAAGGGATCCCATTAAGCAGTGTATGAATTCCAGGCTCATCCTTAACACTTATGCATTGCAGTGACCCGAAGTGGCACACCAAAGGCCTTTAGATCTGAACTGCTGTGTGGATCAGTGCCCAGGTCCCCAACTGGCTATTGAGGGGAAATAATAGATCTGAATAGCACTACAAAGGCTACAAAATTAAACTGACACCACAATCAAAGGCAACAGAAACTGGGTTGGGACTTGTGACCTGAAATTATGTTAACAGTACAAACAAAAATCAGTATTCTCCGGAACATTTTAAGGGTGCCCAGAATCGCCTATTATTAAAATGTCTAGAATACAATTCCAAAATCATTCGACCTATAAGGAAACAGGAAAATCTCAGTAACTCATGATGGAAAAGACAAACAATAGGCTCTAGCCCCAAGATGAGTCAGGTATTGAAATTCGTATCAAATACTTTAGAGCAGCTTTCATAACTGTGCCCCATGAGATAAACATGAACATGCTAAAAATGAATAGGAAGACATTTTAGCAAAGAAATAGAAGTATGTCTGGAAATTTTAATACTGAAAGTTATAGTGACAAATGCAAAAACTGAGATAGGCTGAATGGAATGAAGCTGATAAAGTATGTCCAGGGTCTGTATGAACACTACACAGTATTGATGAAAACAAAGGATATTTGGGTAACGGAAGACAGACTGTTTCAATATATTTGGAAGCCTTGATATAGTTAAGATGTCCATTCTCCCCTAATTGACCAATTAACAATATTAACAATCCAAATAATAAGTCCCAGGATGATTTTTTTGGTATAGAGAAGTTGACCAAAATTTGTATGGAAAGGCAAATAAAAAAAGAATAGTCAAAACAATTTTGAAAAGGAAGAACAATCGATGGCCTCCCATTTCCCAATTTTAAGACTTAACTCTAAAAATCAAGAGATCAAGAAACCGTGGTATTGGCAAGAGGGTAGAGATGTACATCATTGGAACAGGTCAGTTGAGAAATTGACTTATAGAAGTATGGTCAGTTGATTTGTAACAAAGGTGCAAACACAGTTCAGTGAAGGGTAGTCCTTTCTACAAATAGTATAGAAACAATTTGACATGCGTATTTAAAAAATGAATCTCGGGGCGCCTGGGTGGCTCAGTCGGTTGAGCGTCCGACTTCGGCTCAGGTCATGATCTCGCGGTCTGTGAGTTCAAGCCCTACGTCCGGCTCTGTGCTGACAGCTCAGAGCTT
Source organism: Lynx rufus (assembly GCF_022079265.1). Classification (NCBI taxonomy): domain Eukaryota; kingdom Metazoa; phylum Chordata; class Mammalia; order Carnivora; family Felidae; genus Lynx; species Lynx rufus. The sequence goes on from NW_025814837.1 coordinate 17,063,495, forward strand.
GGAGCCTGCTTCAGATTCTGTGTTTCCCTCTCTCTGCCCCTCCCCCACTCATGCTCGCTCGCTCTCTCTCTCTCTCTCTCTCTCTCTGTCAAAAATAAACATTTAAAAAAAATGAATCTCAATTCCTATCTCCCACCTTATCCAAAAATGAACTCAAAATCATAGATTAAAATGTACAACTGTAAAGCTTTTGGAAGAAAACAGAAAATCTTTATGGCTTTGGATTAGGCACTGACCTCTTACAGATACATACCAAAGCACAATCTAGAAAAGGCAAAATTGATAAATTAGATTTTTATCAAAATGAAAAACTTTTGCTTTGTGAAAGACACACTTCAGAAAATGAAGAAGAGAAGCTGTAGATGGGTAAACATTTGCAAATCATATATCCAACAAAGGACCTGTATCCAGGATATATAATAAAGAATTCTCAAAATTCAGCACTAAGACAGTAGAGCAACTCCGTAAGAAATTGGGCAAACAACATGAACAGATACCTCACCAAAAGATATACATAAGTGGCAAACACATGAGAAGATCTCAATTGCCTTAGTCATTAAAAACTGGACGTTCCTCAAAAAAATTAAAAATACAACTACTGTATGATCCAGTAATTGCACCACTGGATATTTACCAGAATACAAACACACGAATTGAAAGGGGTATATGTACCCTGTGTTTATTGTAGCATTCTGCACAATAGCCAGATTATGGAAGCAGCTCAAGTGTCCATCAGACGAATAGATGAAGAGATGTGTCCAAATTAATGTTATGCAGCCATAAAAAAGAATGAAATTTTGCCAATTGCAACGATATGGATGCATCTGGAGAGTATAATACTAAGCAAAATAAGCCAGTCAGAGGAAGACAGCTACCATATTATTTCACTCATATATGGAATTAAAAAAAAAAAAAAAACAAAACAAAGGAAGAAAAGAAACCAAACAATCAGACTCTTAACCATAGAGTACAAACTGATGGTTACCAGAGGGGTGGGGGGTGGGAGCATGGGGGAAACAGGGGAAGGGGATTAAGAGTACACTTATGATGAGCACTGAGGAATATATGGAAGTGTTGAATCACTATACTGTACACCTGAAACTAATATAACACTGCATGTTAACCACACTGGAATTAAACTTTTTAAAATAAATTTTAAAAATAACAATAATAATTGCTCAAAACTAAAAGCAACCCAAAGTCTTTCAGTGAGTGAATGGTTAAATGTGGCACATCCATACAGTGGAATACTACTCAGAAATAACAAATTATTGATACATGGGATTTCAAATGCATCATAACAAAAGAATCCCAAGAAGTTGCATAATATATCATGTCCTGTATATGGCATTTGGGGAAAGACAGTGGAGAACAGATGCACTGTATAAGGATGAGGGATGAATTAGGGATTCAGGAATTAGGTAGAGGGGAGACCTTGACGATACGAGGGACACGAGTGAATTTGGGAGGCTGTGACTGATCTATGTTCCGATTGTGGTGGTTACAAAGGTCTATCCATGCATTAAAGCTCCTAGAATAATATGCCAGCAAAAGTGACTTTTGCTGTTTGTAAATGAAAAATACATGTAAAAAACACAAATGTATGAAGACGTGAAACAAATGTTTTCAAAAGGAAAGGATGTGTAAAATTGGTGTTTATTGACATAAGTTTTTCTCTTTGGTGAGCTGGAAGGTACTCTTCTGGTTAGTCGTAAATAGACCTTCATTTTTATTTCCCAACTCCAATTTTTTTTTTTTTAATGTTCTCACCAAACTTTTGAATGCCTAAGATGAGGACAGGCATACATAGGAGGCATTGAAGGCCTGATTCCAGACTACTGCAGTAAAGCAAGTTGGATGAATTTTCTGGTTTCCCAGTGCATTTGGAACTTATGTGAGGTCTATATTATAGTCTTATTAAGTGCACAGTAGCATTATATCTAAAAAAAAAAAAAATCCAAATACATCTTAATATCTTACTGCTAAAAATGCTAGCTGTTTGAGCTTTCAGTGAGTCATAATCACAGATCACCATAACATATATAGCAATAAATGAAAAACTTTGAAATACCGTAAGAATTGCCAAAATGTGACCCAGAGACATGAAGTGAGCAAATGCTATTGTAAAAATTATGCCAATAGACTTGCTCAATGCCCGGTGCCACAAACCTTCAATTTGAAGAAGAAAAAACAAAAAAAAAGCCGCAGTATCTGCCAAGTACAATAAAACAAGATACACTGGTATATACATAGTTTATTTGGAGTTGGGTGAAAGTTTAGGTTTTTCTCTTAAGCTTCTATATCCTTTTAAGAAACAACAAGAGTAGTTAGACAATAACCCATTTTATTGTGAGTTTACATCAATAGAGGTTTCAAAGTCTTAGAGCTTAGTTATCTCTGGCTGTCTGATTTGTTATCCTGAGTCACACTTTTGAGACTTTTTAAACAAAGTAACACTTCTCATTTATTTTTCTGGGCTTTGGGTTTTTTGTTTTTTAGACACAGTGAAGCATACACATGGACAAATCCTACCTGCTGCGTACATAACATCATCGTGGGTAAACTCTGGATTGAGCAGTACGGCAATGTGGAAATCACAAACCACAAGTAAGACGCTTTAGGGGCCTTATGTATCCCTTCAACTGTCATCACCCCGTTCCGGTGGGGGTCTTTGTTTTTTTCAAAAGCTCTAGTAGAGCCTGATGATAATTTAAGAACCAGGCAGTTCGACCCTTAGGTAAATAGAAGCCCATCCATTTAATGAATGCAAGTTTCTGACCAGGGATGACTGGGCGAACTCTGAGCTTTTACAGATGAAATTGTAATTTCATCCTAGTTCATTTTGCTTATAGTGCTTAGTTTGTATTATTTGCAGAGGAGGTGGGGTGGGGGGAACAGGAAAGTTAAAAAGAGCTGGGTTCAAAGCCTACTTTGTGACCTTAGGCAAGTATCTTACTCAGCTCAGGCTGCTCTAACAGACTGCCACGCAAACCAGCTGGCTTAAACAGTAGAAATTTATTTCTCACAGTTACGGAGGCTAAGAAGTCCAAGATCAGGATGCTGACAGCTTTGATGTCTGGTGCAGGCTTTCTCCCTGGTTCGCAGGGGCCATCTCCTCGTATCCTGACATAGTGGACACAGCTCATGTCTCGTGTCTTTTAAAAGGGCACTAATTTCATTCGTGAGGACTCCACCCTCATGACTGAATTACCTCCAGAGACCGTCGCTTTGGGAGTTAGGGCTTTGACATGTGAATTTGGGGAGACACAGACATTGACTCCATAGCAGCACGTCTCTTGTTCTTTATGAACCCTGCTCACCTTTCTTAATGGTGGGTCCAGTACTAATTGAGGATTAGTCGTAACAACCACTGTGTGGAGCCTGACATGTGTTAGAAAATCAGTAAACAGCAACTGCTTTAGAAAGGTCACCTTCCTCATTATTCTCTACTGCTGCTTCTGTGGTGAATGGTCATCTGAGCTTAATATCTTCTTCACAGGACTGGGGACAAATGTGTGTTGAATTTTAAGCCATGCGGCCTTTTTGGTAAGGAATTACATAAAGTCGAAGGCTACATTCAAGATAAAAGGTAAAGTGTCCATTTTAGGTGTTGGGTAGTATAGGTGTCATTTGCTAAATAAAATGTCAGTATTAAAATCTGCCATAACCTAGGAAACAAACATTTCAGTGAGTTGAAAATTTTTTCTTCTACAAGGAAAGGTCTGTTTCTTTAAAGAATCTGATTCGTAATCATTTTCATGATAAGATTCAGTTACAGCAAAACACGGCTTTAATTGTTGGCTGAATATCAATGTCTCTCGACAGCAAGAAGAGGCTCTGTGCCCTCTATGGGAAGTGGACCGAGTGTTTGTACAGTGTGGACCCCGCCACTTTTGATGCTTACAAAAAAAACGACAAGAAAAATACTGAAGAGAAGAAAAACAGCAAACAGGTGAACATGCTGTAAGGTGGTACGGGAGGAATCCCTGGGCTTTTGAATTTGTACTAATCGTTCTGGAGGCAGCCCGTTATTGGGTCACAGTGTGCTCTTTTTTTTTCTGGTTGCTAACGCGTGTAATTTTTCTCCTCGGATCTTTGTTTAATTGAGGTAGAGTTGACAGACATCCTTGAATCTTTTGAATGAACAGATAACCTGCCCCAGTAGCAACTGTGCGGCATAAGCTTCATGGAGTACGGCCGCGTGCTACTCTTGTGGCTGTGTGAGGTTATGCGTGAGGCGTTGATTACTCGCATTCACATAGCTTTGGAAAGTGGGAGTTCATCTTGGGACGGATGTTCCTTTCCTTCTTTCTGTTTATGTGCGTTAGAAGTTGAGATCAGGGGCGCCTGGGTGGCTCAGTCGGTCAAGCGTCGACTGTTGTTTTCGGCTCAGGTCATGAGCTCACAGTCTGTGTGTTCGAGCCCCGCGTTGGGCTCTGTGCTGGTTGCACGGCTCCTTGCCCTCCGTTGCTTGAGTGCGCTTGCTATCTCACTCTCTCAAAAAATAAACATAAAAATTTTTTCTAAAAAGGAAGTTGAGGTCACTTGAATGTTTAAAATTTCCACCAAAATTATTTCCTACGTTTTCCTGCCTGTTAGCAGTTTTGTTGCTCTTGCGTGTGCGCGCGCGCTTTCCCTCCCTCCCTCCCTCCCTCCCTCCCTCCCTCCCTCCCTCCCTCCCTCTCTCTCTCTCTCTCTCTCTCTCTCTCTCTCTCTCTCTCTCTCTCTCTCGTCTAAACCACTGAAGTTAAGACCAGTGCAGTTAAGGGAGTCATTCCCCACTCACCTTTCTTCCTCATGAGACTGTTCATTTCCCACATGGAGGGCACACAGCTGCTTGTCCCGGGGCCCAAGGAGGCTCTCGTGTTCGGCGCGCTCCTGTTCCTTTCCTTCAGGCAGAGGAGCAGAGGGCTAAAGAAAGAGTGCACGTGTTCCGACAGGAGATATTTGAGGACTGGTTGCTTTCCGGGAGCCGGCGGGGTAGTTAAGAGCACAAGCTCTGGGTAGAAACCGTCCCCAGCACCGAGGAGTGGGTAGAGTCAGGTTTCGTGCCTTCTCCCTGGCCTTCATTTGTGAAACGGGGATACTACTGGTACCTGCTTTGTCAGGTGAGTTGACGACTGCTGGAAAGGGCTCGGAGTAATACCTGCTCATAGTCAAGACCACTAAATACCAAGGTCCCTCTGCTCAGAGCACATGGGCGTGCCAGGGGCCGAGCACCAGCAAGCAGGCAGGCTCCCTGGCTCCCCTCGCGGGAACCTCGTGCTTGTGAAAGTTAAGAAGCCCCAATCCTCCTCAAAAATAGGTGTAGTTTTTAGTGAGTTTCTTTGTAATTAAGTTAACCATGGTCCTGAGGCAGAAGGAGTTTTATTAAAATGTCCCGGCATGCCGCTCTGCTGTGGCTTTGACTCTTCTCTTTCTATCTCCCTGCATCTCTGGGCACTGTTCTGCTCTCCTCCTCACACCCCACGTCCGTCCCGCCTGCCTTTCCTTCCTTCTGGGAGATGTGCTGACACTTCGCAGCTGTTACAGGACCGAGGGGGCCAGAGAAGGAAATGCTCCAGGACACCGGGAGCCCTGGCGGCCACTCAGGCCAGTACGAGGCCACTTGGCAAAGACACGCACTTGCCAACGTACGTGGCATCCACCCTCCTTTACGGAGTTGGGGCAGAGGACCACGGACATTGGCAGCGTCCCAGAAGATGTCCCTCATGTCCCGTGAATCCTGCCAGTCTTTGTAGATCAGTGCCCTTGGAGAGAGAGATTACTCTCACCCACTCGTGCCTTGTCCACTTCCCCTTCCTGTGTGCACGGAGCTGCTGCAGGCCCATGTACGTGAGCGCGTTCAGGTGCCAGGGCAAGTTTGTCGTCATCGGTGCTGTCGCTGTTCTGTATCGGTGCCGTTTTGTATGTTCGCTGAAGTATCTCGGTGACTGTGTGACACTGAGGGTATTACCTAACCTTCCAAAGGCGTGAGGTCCATGTACCTACAGAGCTGCGGAGCTCCTGTGTCCTTATAGGTTTATTATGGAAGGATCAGCACCTCGAGAGCTTCTGGCACGGTCTGCCCGTGCGGGATAGCCAGAGGAATCGTTCGTTTCCTCATTAGCCTAACATCTGTTTAAATTCTCTTTTTATTGAATGCTTTTAGGATCCCTACTGGTTTTGTGTCTTTGATCCATTTTAGTTAACTGCCCCAAGAATTTAACCTTTTCTTATTCTCATGATGCTCCAGTAAATATTCCAGCAAGTTACTTTTCTTTAAAAAAAAAAAAAATTAAAAAAGCTTTAGGAAGAATAAGACACTATAGTAAAGAGTGCTGATGAGAGTAGTGCTACCTTAGCGCACATAACACTAGCTGGCACAGCACACACAAAGCTCAGGGCCTCCTAGCCCCTGGTCAGCAAGTGTTTGTGGACTCCCTGCACCGCTGGAGAGAGTCCCGGCTCCCCTGTCCCCCCACCCCCTGCACCGCTCACTCTATGCGGGAAACCGTGGTTATTTTACAATTTGTAAGTGTACTGTTGTAAAACGTTTTAATTTTGTCCATCGGTTGGCTCTTCTAGATGAGCACTTCTGAGGAGTCGGACGAGATGCCAATGCCAGATTCTGAAAGTGTGTTTGTGATCCCTGGAAGTGTTCTCCTGTGGCGAATAGCCCCACGGCCTCCAAACTCTGCCCAGGTGAGACGGAGCTGCTTCTGTTCGGTGGCCCTTCCAGGCACGTGCAGGGCCAGCCCAGCCAGACCACAGAAGGGTGCGGCCTGTCGCCCCAGTGCTCCTCAGCCGTCCCTCTGCTGGCTTCTGTCTGCCAGTTTCCCTTGTCAGCTGAGACTCTGTGTTCATGCCGTCCGTCCCTTCTGGGGTCTGGCTGGGAAGATGTCGGGGTGGAACTCTTGGGAGCTTCTTTAATGATAACTCAGGAGTAAGACTGGCTCTCATCAAATACAGGGTGGTACAAATACTTCAGTAGTAAGCCCCCAGATCCAGCGAGTTATGATTTTAATGAAGTAAAAAGAACATCAATGTGGCTTATAGTTCGAGTTGACGGTGATGGAGGATATTCATCGTGTGCAGCCTGCATGGGGATCTCTCTGGGACAGACACCCCAGGTGGGGCAGACTTGAGTGAAAATGCTGAAGACAAGTGGTCAAGAAGGCGGGCCATCATTACCACAGACTCAGGGAGTCATTGTCAAGTCATTCTGTCTTCAGGGGCTTTCGGGTTGCAGTACGCCTTGCTGCATGTTAATTTCAACATTTTTGCTGCTTTTCAGATGTATAACTTTACTAGCTTTGCAATGGTTTTGAATGAAGTAGACAAGGAAATGGAGAGCGTGATTCCTAAGACAGACTGCAGGTTACGGCCTGACATCAGAGCCATGGAGAATGGAGAAATAGGTAACGAGTGTCTGGTGGTGAAATGGTGTAGATACATGTGGGGGAGGGGGTCGTGTGATCAGTAGCATCATTGTGATGGTACGAGCATTTTTAGTCTGAATTCAATATAAATTCAGTAGCTTTCATTTAAAATTTGGAAATCTGAGGTAGACTTTAGTACCTTAGATTCATTATTTCTGATCCTCCCTGATGGTTTAATATTCTACATATGGCCAGAGGCATGTCTTAAATGTCAGAGGGGAATTTGAGAAAATAATAGCATCGTTATCAACTTTAAACTATATTCTAATTATTTCACTGTATGTTTAAGAACCCAAATAATACCTCGTGAGCCTCAAAGAAGAGCGTGGCCTCAGTTAATTACAACATTTTGACCTGATGTTAAATCTGTTCTAAATCAGTGGTTCTCAAAAGGGAAGCATTGCCCCCCCCCACCGGAGGACGTGCGGCAGTGTCCGGAGAGTTTGTCACGTCTGGGGAACTGCTGCTGGCATCTAGTGGCTAGAAGCCGGGGGTGCTGCCGGAGGTCCTGCAGCTCACAGGACGCCCCACAAGTACCCTGGCAGTGTGATGATGTGTCGGGGACACTAGGGTTCAGAAGCCCTGTTCTAACCACATGCCCTAATGCTGTCCTTGAATGATCAGTGAGACAGGATTTTTGAAAATTGTTTGAATTTCTTATGATAGACTCTGAAGCTCTGTGAGGTCTCACCAAGGATTAAGAAAATTTCACATTGATTCAGTTTTTCCACCCAATTTTCCATTGAAGCTTTTGAACATAATTATTTTGGCCTTAAGAATAAGCAGGTTCTTGGGGCGCCTGGGTGGCTCAGTCGGTTGGGCGTCCGACTTTGGCTCAGGTCATGATCTCACGGTCCGTGGGTTCGAGCCCCACATCGGGCTCTGTGCTGACAGCTCAGAGCCTGGAGCCTGTTTCAGATTCTGTGCCTCCCTCTTTCTCTGACCCTCCCCTGTTCGTGCTCGCTCGCTCTCTCTCTCTCTCTCTCTGTCTCAAAAATAAATAAATGTTAAAAAAAAATTTTTTAAAAAGAATAAGCAGGTTCTTTTTTTTTTTTTTATGTTTATTTATATTTGAGAGAGAGACAGAGTGTGAGCAGGAGAAGGACAGAGAGAGAGGGAGACACAGAATCCAAAGCAGGCTCCAGGCTCTGACCTGTCAGCACAGAGCCTGACGTGGGGCTTGAACTCACAGATGGTGAGATCATGGCCTGAGCCGAAGTCGGACACTCAACCGACTGAGCCACCTGGATGCCCCAAGATTAGCAGGTTCTTTTGGTAAATGAAGAAGCTGTTCAGGACTAGACTGTAGAAAGAGACGACTGGGCCTTGAGTGACCCCTCTGCCTCTCACTACCTTGGGTGTATGTGAAAATTTTAACGTAATGTTTGTTTTCTAATAAGACAGAGATCGTGTGAATACATGTAGATGGTGCTTGTCCAAAACGTCACTGTGCTTAGTACTGTGCCCGGCAGGCTCTACCTGGAGAATAACGGTTTTCCATTAATTAATGTTCATACCTTAGATCAAGCTAGTGAAGAAAAAAAACGACTTGAGGAAAAACAAAGAGCAGCCCGCAAAAACAGGTCCAAGTCGGAGGAGGACTGGAAGACAAGGTGCGTGTGGGGCACCCCAGGCTGTTGTGGGGGCGGGGCACTCAGATGCAGATCTGCTAAGCGAGGCCTGACACAAGCCCTGCCAGTGTTCCCAGGTGTGAGAGAAAAGCGGCAAGACTTGCATGTGTGACACAGGAAAGGGACTATCTGGAAATTAAGGTTACAATATTGCCACACAGTTAACTGGAGGTGAGTCGTTTAAGCCAACCGTCTGCCTTCCTTGTCTGGCCACGTCCTGCCCTTTTCGTTATTGTAAGAGGGAAGGTAAAATCTAGAATTAACAGATTTTGGCATGAAAGTAGGTTTGGAGCTATTTTCTTATAGTACACGTGAGTAAACGTACAGGGCCGTTTGCTTATTTGTTTATCATGTGTCCAAGATATTTAGACAGTGCCTTTATTCTTCCAAACACAAGGGATTAGACATGTACCAGAAATACAGTATGTATAAAGTAACCTTGGATTCCATTCAGAAATAGAAAGTGGCCATAAAATTTCTGTTTTGAACTTTTTTTTTAAAGAGGAGTTTTCAGAGTCCCTGTATTGAGTAATAGAATCACTTGGAAACAGGAATAGAATAAAAACATTTTCTACGTATGTATCACATGGTAGAAACCATTGTCCCATAACTCAAAGTTATTAAATGAGTTGCAGAGCCAATATGGGCGTACTTTTGCAAGCATTTCAGTAGACATTGGTAGCCCTTTTGCATCTGAGAAATAGATAATTATTAGAACTAGAAATGACCTTAGATTTCATCCAGTCTAAGTGTTTTTGGACGTGGTTAGCATAAAAAGCTTTTTTGCCAATGAATGCATAAAGAATCTCCAAATACAGAATGTGTGGAACCAGAGCTGCGGTGGTCGGGTGAGGAGTAGGGGCAGGACCTTGGCCACCCCTCACCTTCTCCCACCCTGTACGTTCCCCAGCTCCCTAAAACTCCGTGGAATACAGTTTGGAAAGTGGCCCAGAAATCCCTTTGTTGTTCAGAGGAAAACAAATGCTGGTGTATTTCATTTAGGGGACTTGCTCACAGCACACCGCTAGTGAGCCGCAGGCCTGTGATTAGAACCCTCCACCTTCATTAATCCTTAAGGAAAAGCTACATTGCTTTCCTGTGATCCCTTTTGAAAAGACTTGACTCATTTTATCATAATTTCTAGTCTCTTTTTGCAGAAAACCCCACTTTTTTACTATATTTCTCATTATTAACTCCTTTATTTTTCTGGTCGTGTTTTCAGGTGTACAATGTAAGCGAAAAGTCCACTAAGAATTTTTACTGTCAAAGTCGTAGCATTCAGAAAGTAATGAGCTTTAAATAGCTCTGTAGTCGCCTGAAAATAAAACGAGGGGCCGCGTTTGTGGGCTATAATTTGATGCCTTTCTACCACACTCTTAGCATCAGTAGTACTTATATGAATGTACCTCTTTAAAATGATCCTACCGACCCTTTGTCCAAAGAATATGTGCTTTGAGCTCTTTTTTAGTGGAGGTGGGAAGAGTGCACACTCACGGACTTGACTCTTCTCAGGATTGACGATGTGTGTTGGAAAGGCGTGGTTCAGTTTGACTAGGGTAGGATGGGGCAGGACAGTTTATAAAGGAACATTCTCTGCTGGGTTAGAGCTAACTAGGCTTCAGAGTTATCAAACCCGGAAACTTATTAAAATCCGTCTCAAATTCCTCCGCACTAAAAGCTGGCATTCCTGCTAATACTGGTTTCACTCGAAGAGAGGATAGGCTCCCAAATTTTTGGCTGTCAACTATGGCCCCTGCTTTTGAAAAGGCCTGCTTATAATCCTGACCTATTTTCCTAGAGGAAATCAGTGTGGTACAGGGAGGAGGTAGAGGACCGGTGAGAGAGGATTTTTAAGAGGAGGGAGGCGGGTGATGAGGCCAAAAAAATTGATGAAGCTTCTCCCTGATCATCTGAGCATCATGCAGAATTCACATTTTATAGAATGCTACGTTCCTGATTCAGACCTGCAGACTCCAAAATACTAAAAGCACAGAAATCTTACCTTCCTCTTCCCATGTGACCTGTGCCTAAAATGTGTGAGTTTAGGACAAATTAACTGGACTTTGTGGTCTCTGTGTGTGAGCGGAGGTTTCCAGACACAAGTGCTCAAAATTAGAGCTAGCGGTTGAGGGGGAGACTCTAATCCCATGCATCAGACCGTCGACTCTGAGGTGTGCTCATCTCCAGTGTGGCGTTTGGACCCCGTCCAAGAGCAGGCAGGCTCTAAGGGGAGCTTGCAGTCCTGGTCTTCAGAGAACTGGGCTTACCCCATGGCACCGTGGCCTGAGGCTTGGATTAGTTTTTAAATTATTTTTTACTTGATTTGGATTTTCCTGCTTTTCTGAAGTGCTTGACTTTGCTAAGCCTAACTGCAAAAGTGCTTTTACTGCTTGGACTTTTGAGACCAAAAGGTGTGTAACTATATACTTCATACTGTTAGAATTTTGTGACTTTGATCAAATAACAGGTTTTTAAATTATATTTCCAGTCTGCTTAACTTAACCAAATCAGATCTATCTCGATCATTTAAAGTAGACTCAAATTTTCTAAGTAGGAAAAAGTCCCAAAAACTGAATAGAGAATTTAGATATTAATATTCTAGAAAATGTGGTCTAATGCACATTTACTTTGTGGTCCTCCAAGGAATCTGCCTAATCTGAAGCAGTCTTTTCTCTTAGAGCTTTTTGTGCTACTGTAGGGATAATAGGGACATTTGAGACTTACCCAACACATGTAACTTCATTTTGTTAAAAAAAATTTTTTAATGTGACACAAATTTGTGAACCTTTTGAGCAAGTAATTTTGCATTTCCATTACCTGAAGAACGCTGGGGCTATCGGAAACAGTGATGTGATGTTTTTTAAAGGGTAAGAAAATGATTAGGGCACCTCTGTGCAGAACTAGAAAAGACAGATACGGATGTTAACCGCTAGATGCAACCTAAGAATTCGTATTAGCCTGGAGAAAATGGAGACCTAGGAAGGTGAGGACTAGTCTCAGCAGATTAGGTGTGGCACAGTAGATTGGAAAGATCATGGTCTTTAAAATCAGACTTCTCTGACATTCCACTTCTGCTTTGAGTTTACGGGGCATCAACTCTGAAGCCAGTAGCTTACCTGTTATTCTGGTATGTTGCCAAAGTTCATAAAAGTTCGTTTCCTTGTCCTAATTCCTTAAACCTTAAAAAAAAAAAAAAAAAAACCTCCTGGTGGAAGATAATGTGGCTAGAGAGTGAACAATTAGACAAATAGTATTGTTCTTATCCCACTAGACAGAAGATCCTACTTCTGTTGAGTACTCTTGCTGAATGCTGTGAAAAGACTCATGAACCTTTTGTGTGGTATCATCATATCTTTTGGACTCCTACTCTCTATAGTATATAGGCGGTCTCTAAAAACAATAGGACTTCTTTAAAAGTCTCTTTGGAAATCCGTAACTCAGGGCGAAGTGACAGGTACCCTGTGATTTCAGCTTCCCCCATCAATCTTGTGCTTTCTTTTTAAACAGGTGGTTCCATCAAGGTCCTAATCCCTACAATGGAGCACAGGACTGGCTTTACTCGGGCAGCTACTGGGACAGAAACTACTTCAATTTGCCTGACATTTATTAAAATGCACACAAGTCAGGGTGTTTGGCTAATCTATAAATAAGTCTTAAACCTATGTTTTTAAATTTTTTCCTTGGTTTCTACTCATCTTTTAAAAAAAGAAAAAACCTGCTCTGAGATAACTTGCATTTCACTCAACAAAAGTAGGGCATGAGGTGATATTGGTGAGGAAAGTCAGGAAAAATGGGTAATTTTGCTATCCAAACTTACTTCTTTGGAACACTGTTTTAGAGAGGTAAGAGAAACTGTGTGGAGAAAATGCTTTTTATGGTTGCTGTTGCCATATCTACTGAAAGTTTATACCCAACTGTAACTTTAGCTTTATGGAATTATATAGTAGTCCCAAATCAAGTTATTTTCAATATTTTTATGCTGTCATGCTTGAATGTTTTAGATGTGACTTTGAAATGTTTAGAACTCTTCTATACGATGTTAATGTGCTCAAATGTAGAGAAGGTTATGTCATTGTGTAAAGACTACGTTAAAAAGATGGCTTTTCTTCGTACTAATCCTCTCAATTTTACCTCTTCCCACTTCCAAAAAGAAAAACTTGTTCCTGATTTGAAAATTCTAAAAAATTAAACTGGAACAGGTATTTTAGTGCTCTGAATTTACTTTTACAATTTTCTGTAATCATGGTCCTTAGAATTAAAAGGTGTTTGAATTGAAAATTCGTATAAAATCTAGTTCACAAAAATGCCCTAGAAATAGATTCTAATCACCATCATTACATAATGACAAACCTTTATAAATGCTTCAACTTTTGTGGCAAAGGCCACCTGAGACGTGAAGTTGCACTCATGTATTATAAGTACCAAACTATACAATAGGGGGTCTTGTGCATTGCAAGTACGTAAGGCCCCCGTGTACTTAAAATCTGTATGGAGACCTACTATACAGTAGCTTTGCCCCTTTCATTGGGGTACATTAATCTAATGGTATTTATCCACCCAACCCCGGACTGAGATCTTGCTCCAAGGGGCTTTAGGTAGCTGCCAGTAAATTATTTTAATTGCTGTCTTGAAGTTAACAAGTGTTACAATGAAATAATCTACCTGATGCTAAATAAAGGCTTTAGAATGTTCCCCAAAAGTGTGGTTTCTTAAACTTTCAAATATACTGATGTTGGCAATTGGTAGGATCCTAAATTATCGAGTGCCCGTGCACAGAGCCCTTGTGGTCCTGCCGTCCGCGGGGCCACAGAGCTAACCAGCACAGGCTCAGGAGGCAGTCAGCACTGGGGAGTGTTATCTGGGTAAATACAGTATTACACTGAGGTGCCCCCTGTATTCCCCTGGTGTGCACACCAAACATGGACTTCCCAAGTGGGAATGCCCACCTAGGAAATGTGTGAGGAGATGTGTTAATAGAGTGGGAGTTTTTTCTTCTACGGTGTATATACAGAATTGGAAAAGGCTCTGCAAGTCTGCAAAGATTTATGGCCTTCTGTAATCGGTTGTCCTGAATTACAAAATGAGAACACAAGGCTTTATGCTTGCATGAAGTTTATTGACAAATTACACGGGGTGGCAGATTCCACCTTGAACGTTGACTCAAATGGCGTCACTACTGGCATCTGTTAGGAATGCAAACAGTGAATTGTTTAATCATGAAAATGAACAAGTAAAAAGAACGGCAGATCAGAAATACGAGGTCTGCACTCCTGTCATTAAATTCTTATCTACTCATTTACTGTATTTGCAGCGAAATATCCCAGCATTTCATGCTGAGAAAGCCATTTTGACAATTCTGCTAAAAGTCTACAAAGGGGGTGATGAATAAGGGCACATAGGCCTAAGATTTGATAACCGAGTTGTCTCCTTAAATGCGATGTAGTATTCGAACCTGCCTGTGAAGGAAATGTAGCTTTTGCCCATCAGATGTTCAGCTTGAAATTCCCACAAATTGTTTTAAGAACTCGTGGGGGTGTGGGTTTAACAGTTGCATTATACCTCCTTAACTCGTGTCTCTGCTCCCTCTAGTGACCTCCAGCTCTGGCTTCCTGCTGAGCTTTTAACCCCAGTCTCTCTCCTAGGGACACAGGGGCCCTGACTCATAGGGTCCTCTCTTCACAGCTCCAGCGTCCTCTTAGGTGCTGTCCCGGCTCTTCCCAGCCACTCTCATTTTGGCCTCCTTGGGGTGTCTCAGACTCCTGCTCTTTCAAGCCCTAGGCCTGGTCTGTGGGGTCTCTACAAGGCTGGCTCCTTGCACTCATTCAGTGGTCAGTTTGCATCTGGGCCTGAACACCTGTCAGCATCTTGTTTGGTTCACACTACTTCACATGGTGTAATTAACTCTGGTGCTTTCCCCCACTAAGTGGGAAGGTCCCTGGTTTGCCCTGCCTGCCCACCTCAGGAAGGAGGGACGAGCACAGGACGTGGCATTAAGTACTGGGTAAAGAATTTAAAGATGATCTGTGAGTGATAAAACTGTCTTATCCACAGTTCATTCCAGTTTGGGCTCTTCAGGGCGTTTCCAGACTCCTGTGTAAATCTATAAATCTTCACTCTAAGAGGGAACCAACATACTGCTCTACACACAATCTCTTATCTCTCTCCAGTTGTCCCCAGTGCTCATGTCTTGTCTCTGCTCCGACCCACCCCTTAACACACCAATTAGATTATACAGTTCCTACGGAATGTCTTCTTATAAATCTACCCCTTTTCTAGTATCTTCCAGGGGCTACATGAAGAACCCATATTCCCAAGGTGATCGAGTGGATTGGTTCATGTATTAGGCACCAAGTCCGAGTCCTCACGGTGCAGTACACACTGCATTTATTAGCAATTGGGGGCAATGAACTTGGAGATAGTAACCTCATCAAATTTGAGTATACACCAACTCCTTGCATATCTCAATGCAATTTTCATAAACACCTCAACCTCCAGATCAGCAAATCAAACACTAGGAGCAAGCCAAGGCCACACATTATGGTAGGAAAACGCACCTACCAGTTCCCAGTTTCTGCTCTGCGGACATGGGCGGTGGTCACGGTTATCTCTCCAGCAATACCATAACTTCCACAGGGGGAACGTTTGTCACCAGATCCTGAACCTTTTTTGGCTACATCTTCTACTGGGAATGCGACAGAGAGAAAAACTGGGCTTTGTGGCCTGGGGACATCTTGTCCACTTGGCGGAGGACTACCATTCTGGGGGTTTGGGGTATGTTTCTGGAATTTCTGATCTGCAGGAACAGCGATGGGTACTTGGACTGCAGTGTATCTCTTCAAGGCATCTGACTGAGAAACAACAGCATGTCCAGGAAGAGGTTTCCAATCCTGAGCTTCCTGAACATTCGAGCCTACTAAAATAAAAGGTGGGGCACTGGTCTTCTTGCTGTCGTCCAGCATCACGTAAGTTGGAGAAGTAACTTTCGGTGGCTGCTGCAGAAACTGTGGATCCTTAGGATTAGATAAATAGAGGGTTGCTTGGGGGAAAGGCACAGGTGCAGGTGGCGGTGATGGGCGACTTTGTTGATTCATATCAGTTAGACAATAAAGGGTCCACATGTTAGAATATGGTGGTGGTTGTCCTGCTTCGCTTGCTGCTATGGCTATAAAAAAAAAAATTTGCAGGCATTAAAGGTTTGGTCTCTGTATCAGGCGCTATGCACAGAAATGTCTTTATAAGTTTACATATAAACAGCTGGAGCAGTAAATATGTGCCATAAAGCATGCTAGAGAGAGGGCTAAATAGTGTTTGGTAATGTGAAAGAAGAGTGGTTCTGTCCAGTTGGAAAATGAGAACAGTGTTGGGACAGCAAGTGGCAGGGGCACTAGAGTCGTGGCTAAAGAAGCAATCTCATGCTAAGTGCCGCTTCCAGGGACACCCCCATTAGATGTGGCTATCACAGCATCCTCAGAGAGGACTTTACCAAACTAGTGGCTTTACCAAAACAATCAACTGAAGGGCGTGTGAAGCCACTGAAAAAGTGTTAATGCAGCTGCAGAGTGACTTTTTCTTTACTAAAGTCTGCATGGGGCATCATCTTTTGATTACATTATCAGTTATCTCTGGCCCTTCACAGGCACCATCATCTCCCATTAATTTGTCCCCACGTACAATCATCTCATGATCTAGGACTCAGAACCCCAGAGAGCACCCCTTTTAGGCGAGGCTTGAGGTCAAAGGTCCTAGGTGGCAGTATGAGGCCTGTTGGTCTCAGAGGGGTTAAGAAAAAAGAGGTCTAGGGGCACCTGGGTGGCTCAGTCGGTTAAGCATCCAACTTGGGCTCAGGTCATGATCTCACGGTTGGTGAGTTCGAGCCCCACGTAGGGTTCTGGAGCCTAGAGCCTATTTCAGATTCTCTGTATCCCCCTCTCTCTGCCCCTCCCTCACTCGCACTCTGTCTCTGTCTCAAACATAAATAAACATTAAAAAAAAAAAGGTCTAGGGAGTGCCATCCATCTAACCCCCAGGAATCTATGATGTCAAGTTTGACTTGCCTAGTGAAGACCGTACTGTTGTGGAGAGCTGAGTCGCAGAAGATGGGACGGAGGCGAAACTCCTTCCTGATGGAGTTTGCCCAGAGTGTGCTAAGTTCACCTTGTGAGCCCTGGGCCTTGTATCCCCAGTGTAGCTTTTCTTCTTCCCCAGAAAATAACACTATGCACATGATTAAACTGGTAAGTTTTCAGTAGCTTCAGATACTGTCAATTGATCCTTCTGCAAAGCCAATTAAAAATATGGACAAGCCCAGTCTTCCATTTGAAATATCCTCGTAGTGCTTTAGAAAGGGCGAGGCCCTGAAAACAGTCACTCGGGATGCCAGTGCTGCATAAGCCACGAGTATAGTGCCCGTCCTGCGTGCCAGCTCCCAACGCTGCCCTCTGCCTTCTCAGCTGTGCAGGACCCCGTCACACTGCCAGACAGAATTTGATCCCCGAACACCTGCTTTGGTAACACTTGACCATTCTGTCTCTGGGAAGAGCCGCAGTTGAGAGTGTTTCTGCAAAAGGAATGGGGGAGGTTGGCTCCTGTATGACCCATCCGTCCCTAAAAGGGAGAAGACAGGAGGCCGGGGGCGGGGCGGACCAAACGCCACAGTTAGATGGAGAGAGAGGTCAAATCGTGTCTGTGTCACGGGAAAGCCCCCGAAAGATCCAGCAGCCCCGAAAGCAGCGGGGTGTTAGCACCCGTCAAGGGAGCTGGCAGGAGACCAGTCGTTTCGGCAGTGCCAGTGCCCAGTGGTCCTCCGTGCTGTCCCATGTGACAGAACTTGGGCCTGACCCATCCTCGCCACCCAGGCGTGAAGCCCCCCCGTTGGCTGCAGGAGCCCCCAGCCAGGAGGCCGGGGCCAGGCCAGCTCCCCACACCCGTTCGCAGAGCTCTCCTGCCGCAGCGCGAAAGCAAGGGCGACACACCACCATTTCCCTGACACGCCACAGGCCCCAGCCTCCGGAAGGCGTTGTGCCGTTGGAGTTTACGTTCACAAGCGAGGAATTGCAAACCAACACCACCGCGGCCACCTCACGTATCTTGGGCCTGACAGTTGGCTCTTAGGGTTCTTCACTACCTGTGCCGTGTCCAAAAGTGCCGGGTGGAGCAAACTCTGAGGCCAAGCTTTGGTGATGTCACTTTAAAATCACTCATCTTGTAAGAGTAGAATCTCAAATTCAACAAAGCCTTTACATAGGTTTGCCGTTTTAAGAACTATTTAAAAGTTTTTCGACCCATCTGTAGGGAGCCTACCTAGGGGTTACCTGAAATCTAGATGGCACCTGAAATGTAATCTTTAATTTTGTCAGCATCTAATTTTCTTACCTGGCTCCATCAAACCTTGTTCGGGTGCTGCTTCCCACTCTGGTTCGATTTCTGGCTCAGTATGACCTTCCGGAACAGGAATGGGGGGACCACCAGATGACCTTACAGATGCACCCAAGCTCCCTGCTTTGGCAGCTTCCCCAGAGAGCGCAAGTGTGGCCTCCATCTCCTGGGTGGCAGAGTTTTCCCCGGATTCCTCCTGCCCAGGATTGCCAGGGACTAGAGCAGTAAACTCCATTTCAAGGTGCAAAGATTTTTCAGAGCCTACTGCATTGGTAGAGCCCTCTGCATCCTGGAGTTGTGCAGGCGGACCTTGCAGGGAGGTGTTGGAGTACAGAACTGCTTCTGCCTCCATTTGCACCGAGGAATATTCTGCGTCCTCCTCCGACTGTGCACGTTTTCCAGAACCTACGGCTTTGCCTGAGCCCCTCATGAGTGCTACAGGAATGGGACCAGAGGGTGATGACTGATCATTTTCTTTAAGAGTAGCAACGTCATCAGTGAAAGGGATAACTATGTGCTCTGGTATTTGCTCGACATAAGTGACTCCTTCAGTCACAGGCTCATCGTTATAGATAGAGGATATATGAACGAATGATGTGACCTCAATATCAGCCTGCAAAGCGACCTCAGGAGCTTGATCGTAAGCAGGAGGGTCTTGTTCATCCTGCAAGGGGAATGAGGAAGCCATTGATGGCTCAGCGTCATCGTCTTTAGATTCAGAACCCAAATCTACACGGATAGATGTTTGGCTCAGAACCTGCAGGGCCACCACCTCTGCAGAATACACAGCAGGAGTGGCCGCCGCGGCATCTTCGGCAGCCTCTGAGCTGAGCACCTCCTTGGAAAACACAGGCAAACTTGTTGCCACATCCACCATTAACACGTCAGACTGATCAGAATGAACAGATGCAACGTTACCTAACGTCTGAGCAGCAAACTGAGCTGGGTCGGCTGGGACATAAGCAAACTCCGGGGAGCCAGCTGCCGGAGACGGTGACGACAGTGGGCTCATAGCCTTAGAGGTAGTTGGCTTTGAACTGGAGCCTCGAGCGGCTTCAGACGTCTCCTCGGTCTCTGGGAGCAGCTCAGCATGAACTGATGGGAACTGAGTGGTTTTGCTGATGAACAGTGGTCCAGCTATATTGTCCTCCTCTGTGTCTGTAGATTTTTCCATCCGTGTAGGTTCGTGGGAAACTATGGATGTTCCTACCGGTTCTTTTACACATTCTGGTTTCTTCTCTCGTGTCGTTCCTTCTGACCATCTCTCTACTAACAAACAGCCGGATGGGTTAATAAGCGTGTGTCCCCCTCCACCTGCCACCAAATTTTAAAGCAGTAACAGGTAGAACATTCAGATGGCAGTACATACACGAGTACAAAACAGTTTGCTTTATTTCCCAACATCAGTGATTTCGTGTGGGTAATGAAACTTCCCTGTCCTGATGCACTCAAAAGATCCCTCAGTTCAACTCCTCAGAACTAAGTGACCCTGAGTAGCACGGTGACAAAATGCATAATCAGATACCACCTTCAGCTGGTCAGCGTCAGGGAAAAGACCATAACTGCCTAGAATTGAGTTGAAAACCTCCATGGAAAAAGCTTCTGATCTAAACTCCTACACAAAACCAGAGGGCAGAGGGCAAGACTTCAACCTGAGCAGTAAGTGACCTCATCTTCAGCTGATGGAATAGCTTATTAATGAAACAAATGCTGTCATGTTAATAAAGGCATTCCTCAATTTAAGAAAATGCATATATAAAATTTAACGATGAATCGGAAAACTTGACTACAGGACACTTCTATGTTAGGAAGCCCCGTCTAGTCTAGCCTAAAAATGGTAGTGATCTTGCTGGCAAGATGTGATAATGCAGGCCAAGCCGTACTGACCCAGACAAGAGGGGCCGAGAGAGAACTCTGGACCCATGTGTACGTGTGGACTCGGTGAGTCCTCGGGCAGGAAGAAGTTCCCATGGCTGGGGATGGCGAGAGGGCTGGCGACGTGCAGAAACTCCTAGGACTGGAAAACTGCTGTGAGCCCCTTTTCTCAGCTCCGCATCTGCCTGCCCCCCCCCCCCCCCCGGCCCTTCCTTGTCGCACGCAGTCACATCTGCTTGCTGCACTGAGGATTCTCTCTTGGGGAAATGTTTCCCTAATACCAGAATGCTATCTGCAGGAAAAGCACAAAGTGCATTTCAGTTTTGTTCTTACTCCTCCCACAAGATTTATTATTCCTTGGCTTTGACCTTCCTGGAGTCTCAACTGCATGGCCAGAGTTTCACAAGTCTCTTCACCTCGGCTGGGCCCAACCTCCCCCACACCAACAGCACACTACTTCTCAAACCCCCCCACTCAGCTGCCTGTCTCCCCCCCAGCTCTTCCTGGCTAAGCCCCAAGCCGTCCTCCACAGGCAAGCGGCTCGGGGTTGGCCAGCAACCCCAATGAAAAGGGCTTTGCGTTTTTTTATGGGGGTGGGGGGGTGGGATTCTTCTCTGCAAACACTCCCTCAGATACTTTGTTGCTTGAATCCTAGCCATATTAGTAGCCCCTAACTCTGCTTCTGCATTTCCTCTTCCCAGGGACACTTCCACTCTCTCTGCTTGGCCTCGCTTTCCCTGTGCAAGAGTTTGAAAAATGCTGCGAGGGTGAATGAGGGGCTCACTTTCTGTGAATCTCTTCTCCCAAGTATCCAGGCACTGGACTTTGTTTTGTACAATTTCTTCAGCATTATGGCTGTTGACAGGAGGCTAGGTGTGATACCAGCCCCTCCATCAGAGCTGAAAGTGAAATCTCTCCTTCCCCACTGAATCTCACCTAGCACAACATCTGGCAGTGGGTAGGAATGTACATATTTGTTAAATGAAATAATGAATTGGGCTTTAAGGATATGTAGCACTTGAAAGGTGGAAAGGAACTCCTGGAGAGGGAAGCAGCATAAAGCAAAACTCAGAAGACAACAAACTGTCTTGTACTTAATGGGAGCGAGGATTGCAAAGGCAGGATAGATGCAGATTGCAGGAAGCTGCGTTTGCATTCAGGGGCCTGTAAAGGGATGAAAATTTACACACTATGACAGACTTGTCACAAAGCATTACTTTCTCTGTCTGCATTAAAATGCTCATTTCTACATGGCAAAATTTAGTTGATCTAGGTTTAAAGTATTTATCCCTTCTAGTTTAAAAGTCTCCTTTGGTTAATTGGTTAATTATTCACCCTTTTGGGGTATCGCTCTTTTATCGAAGGTTCTCCCGCTTCTAAAGAGGGAATGTGAATGTGAGAGTTAGCTCTGGTTCTGACCCATGTAGCCCTTTCCTGCCACCTGTCTGTGACCTCTGGTGGAGGCACAGCACCTATTGCCTGTGCTCTGGGCGTTGTCTCTGACTTTGCTGTATTTCCTGCAGTATTTCCACCCTGTGAAAAATGTGGCCTGTTACTTCACTCAAGGACTGGGAGAGCCCTTCCTAATTTGTTCCTCTTTAGCCTCTGAGGCCTAGCTGCCAATTTTGATTTAGTCCCAGCTTGGACATTTTGTGCTGTAGCTCTCAGCTGGCAGGTTGAGTAACTGCACTTTTCTCAGCCCGACGCCCTGCGATTTCAGCACTCTGGGACAATCGAAACACATCTGCACCAACTAAAAGCCACATGCGGATCCTGGGGCATCAGAAATCTTATCTCAGGCCCATCTGAGAAAGACTCTCCATTATTTCTAATCTACTGCTTCAAATAGAATTTTTTATTCAACAAATACTTACTGAATGTCTGATCACAATTACAATTATGGTGGAGGTGCTGAATGTAGCATAGGTTATATTAAACGATGCTAATCACACTGCTTCTCTGAGAGGCACCCAGGAAAGCAAAGAGCAAGCGTTTTGTTCACGTTTTAGGGAATTCCAATCAGAGATTTTACCTTCCTTACAACTGCTCTGGATCTCAGCTGGCAATTGTTATGCACGCCCTAGTACCACAGCCCCATTGCCAGGAAGGACTTCTCATTTCCCCTCCCTTTGCAGCAGGAGATGAGCTTATATTCTAACTTTACCCACCCACCCCCCTCCTCCCTGGCATATATAAAATAAAACCTTGTAAGGTGCCTGGGTGGCTCAGTCGGTTAAGCAACCAATTTCGACTCGGGTCAAGCTCTCACAGTCCATGGGTTCAAGCCCTGCATCCTCTCTGTGCTGACAGCTCAGAGCCTGGAGCCCCCTTCCATTTCTGTGTCTCCTTCTCTCTCTGCCTCTCCCGCCCTCTCTCTCTCTTTCTCTCTCTCTCAAAAACAAATTTTTTTAAAAAATTTTAAATATAAACTTGACTACCAGAATCTTTGGCTTGTAAATTAAAATTCCACTCTGGAAAGTCCAAGATCTTCTCTCAACAAAAACAGGTTCCTGCAAAACTCCAAAGTGTTAGCTTTCTTGCTATGAACTTGGGAGACTCAGTACGGAGTAACGACTTCCTTGCTCTAGCTATTTTCGCCTTTTCTCCTAAAGCAAATGAATACGTCAATGGGTAGACATGAACGGAGTGAACAGGAACAATCAGAGGCTATCTGAAATCATGTATATTAGAGTTTAATATTTTTGCAAAAGTATCCCTACAACACCAAAGAGTTTGGATTTTGTGAACAATAGGGAGCTATCAAGGCTCCTGACTAGCAGAGCGATACATTTCTCAAAGATGTTCTCCCTTCATGTACTGACTCTTGGGTCCTGCTGTCCCTGACCTCCTTGTCCTAATTTTCTGGTTTGCCATATCTGCTTCCTCTCTCAATCCTAATTAGCTCTGTTTCTGCCCCTAGTCTGACCCCAACTCTTGACTATATCATTGGCTCAATGATTTGTTTGCCGTCTTTAGTATGGACTATTCCCCCAACTGATTAGTCTTAACACAGTGGAAAAGCATAAAAGACCCAAGCCCCCTTCCCAACATCACCACCACAGAATCATTTGAACCCTTTTCAACTTAATGTAATTCTTACCTTGGTACAAATTTTACCACCCTGTCTAGACAAATACAAGACTTGGAGAGATAAAAAGATCATTTTGGCACATCACCCATCCCTGTTTAGGGCATCAGTGTAGCTTGATTTCCTTACTTGAAAAAAAAAAAATGCCCAGAAAGTGCAGAGTAAGCACCGGGGCTTCACAAAATTTAGTATAGGCTGTCCTGAAATTGATACATTTCTCATTTACTTAATAAGAGAGAATAGCTACAAGTATATGTAACCAACCATGAAAATAATGCATGAGAATAGAATTTGGTACAAGAATTAAACTAAAAATTGGGGCACCCAGGTGGCACACTTGGTTAAGCTTCCAACGCTTGACTTCAGCTCAGGTCATGATCTCACCGTTTCGTGAGTTCGAGCCCCACATCGGGCTCTGTGCTGACAGCGTGGAGCCTCTTTGGGATTCTCTCTCCCTCTCTCTCTGCCCCTCCCCTGCTCAAGCTCTGTCTCTGTCAAAAACAAACTTAAAAAAGGTTTTAAAACTAAGAATTAAACTAAAAACTTCATAAATGTTTGATATGAGTAAGTAGCTCAAGACAACATCTAATGATACACATAACTGCTATGGTGCTGCATAGAAATTGAAACTGGGCCCAAAGATCAACAATAGTGCATGACAGTAATTACTGTTCTATGGCCAAGCCAAGAATGTCCAAGATGACTACGAAAAGCTAACAGGTTAACTCAGGGTGGGCTAGGCCTCCTTGGTTCTTCAGAAGAGTTTGTTATTTCCTGCCTTTGTTGGAAGCAGGACAAGGCTGATACTAGAAACCGGACTGAATTAAGCTTAGGGGGATGTAAGGTGATAGTGGTGTTGAGATTACATTTACCACTCTGAACGGGAAAGTGCTTCCCACCCTCCTCACTGAGTGCTGAAAAAATGACAACTAGCACAATCTGGCTTCAGGGTCTACACAACATGATGGAGGAAGAAGTGAAAGAGGAGGAGATACTGTGGGGAAAGGGAGCTGAAATTCCTCTCCCTTCACTCTTTTAGTTGAAGAATTTCACGTTTTTCCAGAGGGATCCTAGAATGCTATTTACTGTAGAAAGAGCATGAGTTATGCTTCTAGGAAGATCTCAGTTTAGATCCCAACTCTACCAATTACTTAATATTTAGAAGCTTACAAGTTATGTAATCACACCCAAGCATCAGATTTCTCACGTAAAATTGCAATGATGTTACCTACTTATAAAGGTGTCTTAATTGACAAAATATATTGTAAGTACCTAGGACAAAACAGGTACAGGTATACCTCATTTTATCGCACTTTATTTTACTTTGCAAGTATTGCATTTTTTACAAACTGAAGGTTTGTGGCAACCCTGTTAAGCAAGGCCACTGACTGGCTGTTCCCCCATCTTTCTCCCTCTGCTGGGACCTCCCCATTCCCTGAGACACAACAATATTGAAATTAGGCCAATCGATAACCCTACAATGGCCTCTAAGTGCTCAAGTGAAAGAAAGAGTCTCATGTCTCTTACTTTAAATCAAAAGCTAGAAAATGATTAAGCTTAGTGAGGAAGGCATGGTGAAAGCTGAGACAGGCTGAACTCTTATGCCAACCAGTTAGCCAAGTTGTGAATGCAAAGAAAAGTTCTTAAAGGAAATTGAAAGTGCTAAACCAGTGAACACATGAATGATAAGAAAGCGAAACAGCCTTATTGCTGATAGGGAGAACGTTTTAGTGTTTTGGAAAGAAGCTCCAACCAGCCACAACATTCCCTTAGACCAAAAGCCTAATCCAGAGCAAAGTCCTAACTCTCGTCAATTCTGTCAAGTCTGAGAGAGGAGGAAGCTGCAGAAGAAACGTCTGAAGCGAGCAGAGGTGGTTCATGAGGTTT
Organism: Lynx rufus; assembly: GCF_022079265.1. NCBI lineage: Eukaryota > Metazoa > Chordata > Mammalia > Carnivora > Felidae > Lynx > Lynx rufus. The sequence continues at coordinate 17,088,772 of NW_025814837.1, forward strand.
AAGGAAAAACACCGTCTCCATAACATCAACGTGCAAGGGGAAGCAGCAAGTGCTGATGTAGAAGCCACCGCAATTTTCCAGGAGATCTAGCTAGATCATTACTGAGGGTGGCTACACTAAACAACAGATTTTCAATGTAGGTGAGACATTCTTATATTAGAAGATGCTGTCTAGGACTTTCATAGCTAGAGAGAAGTCAATGCCTGCCTTCAAAGCTCCAAAGGACAATCTGACTGTCTTGTTAGGGGCTACTGCAGCTGGTGACTTTGAGTTGAAGCCAATGCTCTTTTCCCATTCTGAAAATCCTGGGGGTCTTAAGAATTATGCTAAATCTACTCTGCATGGGCTCTATAAATGGGACAACAAAGCCTGGTAACAGCATGTCCATTTACACTATGGCTTACCGAATATTTTATTTACTTACTTTTATTAATTTTTTTTAATGTTTATTTTTGAGAGAGACAGAACATGAGCAGGGGAGGGGCAGAGAGAGAGAGGGAGACACAGAATCTGAAGCAGGCTCCAGAGCTGATGAGCTGTCAGCACAGAGCCCAACACGAAGCCTGAACTCATGGACTGCCAAATCATGATCTGAGCCAAAGTCAGACGCTTAACTGACTGAGCCACCCGGGCGCCCCGGTTAACTGAATAAACTGAGGGTTTAGAGTTTAAACCCCCTAAACTCTGGGTTGAGACCTGCCACTTAGAGAAAAATATTCCTTTCAAAATATTACTGCTCAGGGACAATGTACCTGGTCATCCAAGAGCTCTGATGGAGACGTACAATGAGGTGAATGTGGTTTTCATACCTGCTAATACATCGATACTGCAGTCCATGAATCAAGAAGTAATTTCAACTTTCAAATCTCATTATTTAAGAAATACATTTTGTAAGGCTATAGTTGCAAAAGATAATGATTCCTCTGATGGATCTGGGCAAAGTCAGTTGAAAACCTTTGGAAAGGAGTCACCATTCTAGATGCCATTAAGAACATTTGTGACTCATGGGAAGAGGTCAAAATATCAACATTAATAGGCATCTAGAAGAAGTTAATTCCAAAGTCATGGATGATTTTGAGGGGTTCATGACTTCAGTGGGGGAAGTCACTGCAGATGGGGTGAAAACAGCAAGACAGCCAGAATTAGGAGTGGAGCCAGAAGTGACTGAATTGCTGCAGTCTCAGGATAAAACTTGAACAGAGGAAGAGTTGCTCCTTATGGATGAGCAAAGAAAGTGGTTTCTTGAGATGGTCTACAATCCTGGTGAAGACTGTTGAAAGAATTTAGAATATTCCATAAACTTAGTTGCTCAAGTAGCAGCAGGGTTTGAGAAGACTGACTGGGGTTCGAAAGAAGTTCTACTGTGGGTAAAATGCTATCAAATAGCATCACATGCCATAGAGAAATCATTCGTGAAGAGTCAATCGATGTGGCAAACTTTATTGTTGTCTTATTTTAAGAAATTGCTACAGATACCCCAACTTTCAGGGACCGCCACCCTGATCAGTCAGCAGCCATCAACATCAAGAGCAACCATCAAGCTCTCTGGAAGCTCAGATGGTAGTTACCTTTTAATTCATTTTTTTTTTTAGCAGTAAAGTTTTTTAAATTAAAGTATGTACACTTTTTTTAGACATAATACTATTGCACACTTAATAGACTACAGTATAGTATAAAACGTAATTTTTATATGCACTGGGAAATGAAAAAAGTTCATTTGACTGGCTTTATTGCAGTATTTGCTTTATTGTGGTGGTCTGGAACTAAACCCACAATATCTCCAAGGTAAGCCTGCACTCAACGATTCCATTCCTTTTTCCTTTCTTTTCCTACCATATACTAAGTGGTAGAACTTAAGAGACAACTCTTTTGCTTTAAAATACAGCTGAGTTTCTAAAATCCCCCCAATTAATGATTCATCTCTATTAACAAAGAAACTCCTGAGAAGACTGAAAAATTGCGGCACTTTTCATGGATTCATGTGGTAGTGAGATCTGTTTAATCAAATTGCGGGGAAAAAAAAAAAAAACAAAAAAAAAAACAAAAAAAAACAAGAAGGGAGTCCAAGAAAGTTTCACAGCATGAACTGCTTTGGAAATAGGCATATATGGGTGAAATGCCACAGTGGAGGCCTGGACAGTCAGGGACTATCCTATAGGTCCTAGGCTCTGGAAAATGAGGAAATGATGAGAGACAACAGAGAAGTGAGAAAAGTTTGCTTCGTATCTGGTACTTTTCCTCCCCACCTCTTCCATCACCTGAGTTTGTATGAATTTTTAAAGGCACTGGGAGATGGGTGAACCCTGTTTGTCCTATAAAGAAGCTACCAAAAATGGGCCTCCTTCCAAGAAAAATCCAGGATGAAGTGTTCAAATAAAAGGGTATGTGCAAGGATGTACTGTAGACAAAAACCAATGTCTTTCACAGTCACATCTGATAGTTGGGAGGTGAGTGGGGACCAATGCATTAGGGATGGGAGTTAGCCTTTGGCCCACATCAGCAAGCGCTAATACCTGCTACTGCCTTTAGGTTGACCTAGCCTCATGCTGAAGAGACTGAAAGACCAAAGTAAGGGTCAGTTCACATGGTCCTCAAAGAATGGTCCACTTTTCCATATTGCACATCGCTGAAATCTTGGGAGAGCCACAATCCTTGGGACCAAGAGAGCATGTAGGGTACTATAGGTGCCACCATATACAACAGCGGGATCCACAGAAGGGAAGTCTGTCTAAAGGAGAAGGTGCCACTTGTTCTACCTACATTTTTATTGTAGAGAACCCAACAACCATGCAGCCAAATGTACTTGGCACTCCCACAGGAATTGCGTTTGGGGAATTAAGCCAGTTAGAAGATAGGAGGATGCCATTCAGGGGAGGAAATGCCCTACCAAATGGAAATTGCCTCTATATCCCTAGATAGTCCCTCTTTAGCCCAGAGTGATGCTTTCCTGGATACACACAGACTCATGCGGTCTCTACGATAGGACCTAAGTTAATGGACACTGTTTTCCATTAATAAACCAGTTGATACAACAATAAAAGGCAGACAAATGCACCAAGCTGGTATTAGTTAACAATGAAATCAATATATTTTCCGGCCATATCTTCATGTTACCTTCCCATCTCCCCAGTAAACTAGAATAAGCAATGTTCATTTCTACTCTACTGCCAAAGAGCAATCTAGGTCTACAGCCATTCAGTCTGTTAATTAAAGTAATGCACATTAATTTAGTCCACTTGTTAAGCTGAATGGTGGGTAAGTTCTTCAGTAAACAAATTAGTCTCAAAAGCTACCAGTTAGAAGAGCCTGGGTGGCTCAGACAATTGGGCATCTGACCTCAGCTCAGGTTATGATCTCATGGTTCATGAGTTCGAGCCCCACGTCGGGATCTGTGCAGACAACTCAGAGCCTAGACCCCACTTCAGATTCTGTGTCCCTCCCCCCCCCGCCCCTTTCTGCTTGCACTCTGTCTCTCTCTCAAAAATAATAAACATTAAAAAAAAATTTTTTTTAAGCTACCAGTTAGTTACCTCCCACCATAAAGATTCACCGACTTTATCACCACTCTCAAACATAGTAAGCCTGCACAATCCCAATCCTCTCAAACATAGCTCCTGGTATAGACAGCACGAGTACAAAGAGAAAGCTTCACAGGGAAGGGGAGAGTTGTCGGGGTTCTTGCACTTGTCTGTATGTCCTGCTGGTGGTAAGCAAATCCCAGACCTGTGTCTCATGGTAAGCTGGGAATGTCCTCAGGACCCTGCAGGGAAGAAGCCAGGCTAGATAGTAAAATATTCCTGAACCACAGCAATGGACTCTCCTGCCCCTTCAAATGCTGACTCTTGCTAGCCTTAATCTCATTTTCTGTTTTGGGTCTTTCGCCGTAGACCCAAATCCCTCATGATTTTTACATTTTCCTAGATCCTACTCCTGACTTCTCCCTATCTTGACTATGTTATCTATTGGCATCACCAAACTGGTAGAGTATAAAAGTGGCTTAAACTCACTGATCCTACCTTTTCTTTCTCCACAGTCATTCCAAAATGTTGGCCAGCTAAAGCAGCAAAAATACTTCGTTATTTCTCTCCCTGCCCGGGAGTCTCCCATTTTCTCCACAAAATTTTGCCAAAAGCTTCTTCTTACCATTCTTTTAGATATGCATGCCTGTCCTTGGGATCACCCTTTTGCTTTTGGTGAGCCACCCAAATTGTCACCATGTAACTATGCTTTTCTCTTACTCCCCATCTGACTTTTCTCGGTGCTCCTGTCAATGCAGTTTCATGCGGTCATGTCCACCTAGACATTTACACATATACATAAAACACAATTTTTCAAAGCCCTGTACAGCCCTATGTCAGAGAGATGGGCTGGAGAAGACCACTTTCTATGAAAAACTTGGGACAGAAAAGATGGTCAGTGACAATTGATCTCTTGCCCTCCAACTGAACTGCAGTTAACCTACCATAGGAGGAAAAAAGAAAAAAAGATGGTTTTTTTCTTAATAAAAATATCTTCCAAGAAGAGTGTTTATACAACTTTCCTAAGTAGTGCATCTATTACTACAACATCCAGTTTTCTTCAAAGTTCACTGTACTTCCTTAAAGATAGAGGACATTAGGAAGGGTCTGAGTCATAGTTTATACATACTGTTCTAGGTCTCATTTTACCAAATGGTTTGAAGATGAGTGTTTCCTATGTTTGTCTTTTAAAGATTTAAAATCCTCCAAAATGTCAGTTTCCAATCTTCAAAAAAAAAATGATCCAATAATAAAAATTAAACTGTGATTAAACAAACATCAGTATAATTAAACAAAATATTTATGGGAATGATTCTGAAGCTTGAATGTATGCTAGTAATGATGCAATGATTTATAACTAGTATCATTAAACTGTTACTACTTGTGGTACTTACCTTCAATCAGATGAAATTGTTTAACGAGATCTTTTATATCCAGAGAAGTATTCCCTGAAGGAATAAATGCAGGAAATTAGATACATCAAATTCCCAACTTAAAATGCCTTCCTTTTCAAAGCAACAAATATATAATCTCAAGGAATAACAAACCTTCTCTAAAAACAATGAGTTCTTTAAAATATACTGCTGCAAACTGGGTGATGTTTGGTGGGTTGGTTTTGAGAACGGCTCTGCTAAGTCCCTCGAGCAGAGTCTTGAGGCCATAAGGTACGACAAGTCTGGGCTTTGAAGAAATCATTTGGGCAGGATGTCTGTAATATCAACTATAATGAAGAAAAACAAGGTCTTATAAATAGTATATGATAGCTTCTGACAACAAATCTGTCTCCTATAGAAATTATTACCTTTAGTTCTAATTTCTAGGCATTTATTCTAGCAAAGTGGGCTAATTCTTAATGGTAGTTAACACACAGGCGTGAGTGCGCGCGAGCACACACACACACACACACACACACACACACACACACTAGCTCATTATGTGCAGATGAGCAATATAGTAGTACTATTAAACCCCCTGGGGAAAGCCCTGGTGAGAACTCTAGGATAATAGTAAAAACAAAGAACCAACCAAACAAAACTTGTTTCTGTAAAATTTAGTAAATATTTTGTGCAGAATTTCAAGAAAGATAAATTAAGCTCGTGTATCGGTGTCTAAACATCCTTTGAAATTACATGGGCACTGGCTTTTTCTCTGTACCTTCATCAGATAGAATTGTAGAATAGAGTTTCTACAAGAAAACATCTTTTTCCTCATTTTTCTAAATGTATCCCTGGACACGTTGATCGTCTTTCAGTATACAATTTTTAGCCTTTGCTTTAACAATCAGAATAGGTATAATTTACTTGTGGTATCACACCACCCACTACCCTATGCACGTCTCTCTTTTCTCCTATCCTCCCTTAACCTCTGCCCTAGTCTTCCCCTCTCTCCCCTTTCTGCTGCCTTTCTGATTTTAAGTGGTACCAAGGGTATTGCATAGTCCAACCTGTAATGCTCAAGAGTTGCAAAGATTGCCATCCTAAACTGTGTGTCAGTGTGTGTGTGTGTGTGTTGTTTCACTGTACAAGATGATTTCAGGAGGTTTATAAATACATGTAAAGAACAGAAGTAACTATTTAAGGAAAGGAGTTCAATGGTAAGGGAAAAATCATGGTAGGACAAATATGATGAAGCCACAGGTAAGGTTAGTATCCCCATGCAAGCCATACATCCTACACTTTGATGGAGATGGCGTGTCAAATCAGCCCCTGAGCTACCAGGCAGCCATCACAAAATAGGAAAAAGTTGGTTAAATGGTTCATGTTTCTGAGATAAAAAATCAGTTGCATGGGAGACTCAGAGGCATTCTGAACACCGAGTCCCAGGAGAAATTTCTCCCCCAGGTCCTCATAAAGAGGGGAATAGTGTGATATAATGAATCATGTCAACAACATCCCTACAGTCGAGTAACGAGTTTCATAGAGCTAAGTTGCAGGGTTTAGTTACAGCAATTATATAAGGAGCCAACCTCTAATAAGAAGTTGTGTGTCATAACAAAATGCTGAATATTTAAAAGCACGTTTCATCTTCCCAAAGGTCAGGAAAAAAAAAAACGAATCTCTGTTGGTCAAAGCAAATCTTTTGAGGATATAATTAAGTGTATTGAATCCTTTAATGAAAATCTACTCTCAAAGTTTAAGTCAACTTGACCTTTACTGAATTAAACTATCTTTAAAAAACCACTAGTGCGCAAAAAAACAAAAACAAAAAAACAACCAAAACAACCCCACACCACCAGTGCAGCTTTGGCAGGCTACAAGCTAAACGTTAAGGGATGTAGGCAGTAATTGTATGCATGATCCACAGATACGCTATTTTTGTGTGCATGTGTATATAATTTTTTTTCAAGTACACATTTTGCACCCTAGTGTGAGTCGGTAAGTCACGTTTGGAAAAGCAGCTTACCGGCAACCATGATGGAGCTACCCAAACACCCTTTCTGTAGGCAGTTGGCAGTTGCTGCCACCAACCGTGGACAGAACGGCCGTACAGTGTGATCCTATTGGTTCTCCGCGCAGGCGGTATGCCGCGCCCCCAACCACTCCACACTCTGGAAGTGTGCGAGGCCTTTCAGTGCCCCAAGACCTGGGATGCTGTACGTCCTACAACACAGTCCCATGAGAAAAATTGTCCTGAGCAAGTTGAGAAATACTGCGACACCAAGCAGGACTACATCGACGGGTAGTCAGACACACACACATACACACATACACACACACACACTGAGAGCTTAAAACCGACCGCTTAATTCTACCCAAATCTCTCCTTTAGAGGTTACTTGTCCAAAACTTCTTTTACTACCCCGACCCCTGGTGCTGAACTGTGAGCTTGCGTTTTTACCCACTCCCCCAGGGCTAACACCTGATCGGGACAACGGTGCTGTAGGCTGAGAATGCGGGAGTGCGGGCTTCAGAGCCATAGGAAACGTCAACAATACACACCGCTCCCTCAAGACCTACGTTGGGGTCTGTGCTTGGTTTGCCGTTGGGTTTGGTGGGAAGGGCAGCGAAACGGAGAGCGGGCGTCCCGGTTCCGCGTCTAGTTCAGGAGGCGCAGGTGGCAGACCCACCGCCGGGACTCCCGGAGCTCCGCCACACCCACGGTTGTGAGCCTGCCCTTCCCCACGGGCCTCCCACTCCGGGGGCCCTCCGTCTTCCCCAGCACTGGAACAACCATCCACCGAGCCCACCGCGAGAGGCGCCCTGAGGGCGTGACCGCCTCCTGGGCCGCAGGGCGGGGGTGGAGGGGCCTTTTTTCCAGACTCCCCCACCTTTTCCTTTCCGCCTACGCTATAAAAAGCTTCCTCGTTGCCCCCTTGCCGGCGGCTCCTGAAGGAGCACGGGCGCTGAGCTGGGTATTTATAGCCCTGTGGACGTCAGGGCGTGCGTCACAAAGCTCCTCCCTCCTGCTGGGAGCTCGCGGTCAGGAAAGGAGGCGGAGCCTCAGCATCCTCAGCCAATGGGGAGCCGCAAAGGACAAAGGCTCCAACTCCGCGGGCCAGACACGCAGGTGGGCTTTGCCTTTTCTAGAATACAAACTGCCGTTTCCAAACCGCCAGAAGTCGCTCAAGGCTACGGCCTTTCGCCTTCATCGCTCATCATAAAATAAGAGCTGGTGTAGAAGGAAACATAGATTTATGGCATTTCTTGCAGTCGCCGCCTCGTCTCTTCGCACTACCCCTTCCTCCACAATGTTACTCTTTTCAGCCAGCTTTTAGAAGAATAGTCTGTCACGGTGTACATAATGCTAAAATGTTGAAGAGAACGAATAATTTTATGCAACACAGTACTTTCCCTTTTGAGAAAATCACCTGTGGGAAGAGAATTTGGCAATAATCTTGAGGCTTCCACTTTCTGTAACTCGGATCTGGCAATACAGACACAACCCACCCTCCCCAAATCCTACTACCAGAAACCGGTTGCAATTCAGACCAAAGTAAAGAAAGGCACATCGACTCGTTTCAAATACCTGCTCCCTGCTCTTTCACCCATTCAAACTCACATTCTTGAGCTGGGCATTAACTGCCGCCATAATCATGATGACCAAACTCCAAACGGGCTTCAACGTAATTCGTTTTCAAATATTTAAACAAGAATCATTGTAAATCAACCAAACAGTATCTTCAAGGCATAGATATGATTTAAAAAAAAAAAACACTTTAAAAAAATTCAGAAAACAGTTAAGGCTTCCATAGCTCTTAAGAGGCAATGCTTAGGGCACCAGTCTCCATCTATGCTGCACAGAGCACTTTCTACACATACTAAATCTTCCAAATAATAGTTACTGAGTGCTCATTATGTCACAGGCTCCCTCTTCTCCTGAAGATTGCATTTTGAAAGCAGAAATGCTAATTTTAGATTGTGATGATAGGTCTGCAGATGGTACTTGTCCTTGGCCACTGCCCCGGGCCCCATTTTGGTGGATAAAAGTGAAATGAAGCTGTCATGATTTTTGGTGGTTTCGTTCATAATATATTTAACTATCAAAGATAGAATGAAACCTTCCAAAACCCCCAAGTACAAACCCCATTTATGGCATCTTTGGGAATTATTTATGCTTCTGTAGCCTAACCCTGGCAGGCCACCTTGGACACACAGGTCTTAGGTACTGTGCAGAATATCTGCAATGCATGTCCTCTTTCCACATTTCATCAATGACTCTTTTGTCCAAGTCCCTGAGAGGCAAATTGTTACAGTGAAAACATTTAACCAAAAATTTTCAAACCACTATTCACTGCTTTGATTTCTAGAACTCTTAATGATTTCAGGTGGTTTTATATTCTCCTTGTCCATTCAGTCACTAGGGATCTAAATGCAAAATGATACTTTGCTTTACTTTGCATTTCTCCTTGCTCCCCATCCTTACTTCATGGAAGTTCAAGGTTCTTGGCGTGACCTCTGCAAAATTCAAATGTTATTTCGTTCCCACCTGACTCGAAACTGGCCTGAACACACATACTGTTTGTCACCTCTGTGCCTTTGCTCATCAAGACCAAGGCCTGAGATGTTCTTCTAGCCATCATTTTCACCTGACTACATCCTTTAAAACTCAGGGATCTCCTACTTTAGGAAGCCAATGGGTTAGAAGCATTTCCTCAGTGGCCCCATGATAATACACTCTCTGAGCATAACCTTGCTATATGTTTGGTTTGTGTTTGGCTCTTCTCTCAGATTTACTAAATACTTACCAAAAGATGATAACCTAGGGTAGTGTTGCTCTAATTTAGACCACCTGCACTGGAATCATTTTTAGGAGCTTGTTAAAAATGCCTTCCTAAACCCTACCTCATAGCTACTGAGTCAGATTCTCAAAGGAGGGCTAATTTGTACAACTAAAACTTGCAAGCCACTGGCCTGTGGCTGGACAAAGCGTAACCCAGAGCTCACCCAGGTCAACTGGGAGCTAGAGCTCAGTCTTTCTGGTTTTCACAAGAAAGCCAATTATAATGTGCACTGGGCAAATTATACTCTAGTGAAGAAGAGACACATCTTTTATCGATCAACTTTCCCGTCTCCTGCTCCCAAACCCTTGCTGTCCTTTTCTCTTTCCTAGCTTCCAAGTCTCCTCCCTCTACTATGTATCTCTTGGGGAGGATATGAGCTTAACCATTTTTTTTCTACAAGATATACCACCAACAGAATTCAAAAATATGTAAGAAACACCAAACAGTACATCATGACTGTCAATGTGTATCTGCATCGATTCAGATCCGTAGGTGTATACTTGCCACCACAATTTGCTTAAGGAAGCAATCAACTAGGAAAGTTATACAGCAAAGGAATAGCCACACACATGCACATGTGTGTCTATTTTAAAAATCAAATATGCACTGTCCTTTTAGTTGGCAGAAGCATAAGAGTGCAAACTCTATAATCATTGACTTGCACAATATTCAACAATTCCTTGTTATGTGACATCTGAAATACTTCACTTGCTCAAATACTTAGCTATCATGTGCTAAAATCAGACCCTAACCTAATAAAAAAATCTTAAATATTTTAACACCACCAAGGTACATGTCACATTATTAGACCATACCTCCAAGCTGTGACAAATTATGTGTTCAGAGTACATATACATTAGAGATTTCTCTCATCATAGGCCAAATCTAATACAAAAATACATTTGACGCTCATAAATTAGAAGATCCATTTAAGAGCCTCCAAAATAGGAACGAGGAAGGAGTGATGCCAACATAAAAAAGCACACGTAGATCCAAGTTGTTCTGGTTATAGGATTATTTTCTTCATCCACGAGGGGGTAAAGAGCAAGTCACACCAAGCTAAGTTTCTAGGCAGATCACAGTTCACAGGCTGGTTAAGTCATGGCACGCAGACCAGAAAATGTTATGAATTACTCAACTCAAAAATGTTCTCAGATTTCAGTCTAATAGTACTATACCCGCACTGTGGTTTTTGTTAGAGACTTTAGAATCATTACCTACCCCATTAGGTAGGTAGGTAGGTACTCTCCATACTCTACGGCCCTGTTAACACACACAAACCACAGGGGCTATCCGGCACCAAACATAGGAAGAGTTATAAACAGACCTACTCTTTGACTATTAAAGTGGTCAGTGAACTGAATACAAACTTATTTGAATCCTGAAATCTCTCTGGAGAGATACAAATAAATTTTTAAAGCAGTGAGTGCAGGAATAGTTTTTGTTTAATCCTAAAGTACAGGGCTTCATGTAACCTTTGAATACTGAATAATAGTTCAAACAATATTTGAACTGAAAATTCAAGTGAGTATGACCTGAACCAAGAACTTTGGGTTCAGAATGCTCCACAACCCTAACTGGGAAGTCTGGCTCACATGCTATAGCGAAGGACAAAATGGCTAGGGCCAGATTTCACAAATTCATAATATTCTTCCCTTAAGCCTCAATGAAATTAGGCTTCCAATATTTTTAAACACCAAATGTTTTCTTCAGAAAGCATCTACTTGGCTTCTGCATCTGCTCATTCACTGAATGTAAGATAGCAATCTTTTCTCTCTGGCTAGTGTCAAAAATCCAGGCAGGATTCACACCAGAAAGAGTCCATGTGAATAAAACACTTTGGAAGTGAGGAATCATGAATATAATTTAGTCAAAGTCAGTGAGGAATAATTATTTCTTTCAGAGAAATTATCATTCCCTCAGAATCAGATGAAGTAGGTTAAAGCTGTCAACATCCTAGCTGCTCCTCCTAGGTTTTATTTTGAAAAGAAATATTAAAGTATTAATATCATATGAGATCATGCTTCAGCTACAAGGATATGTAAATAAATGACACCCCAAGAGGATACTCTCTTTAGCACAGTATAAATTTTAAAAAATCTAACCTTAAGCCTGAGCCAAGTTAGGCACACAATTATGGCAGACATTCTCAAGTGACTGAGGTATTTAGACTCTTCAAAAACAAAGGTGTGCAGCACTGGGCTAAGAGGTGAATTAGATGACAACAAAAATTAGCAATGAAGGATTAAAAATTAACTTTGAACTCCTTTTATAGAATAACCTGAGCTAAGGAGACAATGATTAAATCCTGGCAACAGATAGCCCAGCAAATCCTTCACCAGCAAATATTCTGAGGAAAAAAATACAATCACCTATGTTCATTTAAGAATAACCTTGTCAAGTAATTTGTTAAAAGACCTCCAAAAGTTGGTAACGAGATAATTTATCACAAAGATAAGGAAACTCCTAAAATATAGGTATTATTTATCTAGCCAATAGACCAGGCTTTCTAATAAATTAGCAAAACAGTTCTACTTTTGATTGTAAAACTATTTGCTTCTACTTGGTTGGCTTTCAAAGGAAAAAAGTGTTCATTACTTTGAAACATTCTGTAGACGATCTGGAGATAAGTATTTTTGATGACACAACTTCAGCTGAAGCGCATTTGTGTTTTAATAAGGAAAACATGAAATTCTGGGTTATTAACACATTTTGTTTTACAAGAATATTCTGTCTGTGGTCAAGAGATCTGTGTTCTATTCACTGCTCCACTGATAACAGGAATAATTGATTGGGATCAATTAGCCTTTTTGTGCCTGAGTTTGTCTAGACAATGGGAATAAGAATATCTGTGCTATGTTATTCACAAGTTAGAGGATAAAATAAAACACTAGAAAGCACTTTTATTTTTTTTCAAAACACAATATAAATGCTATGTCATAATACTGTTGATAATTTTACAGGTGCCTCCTAGTGTTATATGCAGTCGGATGTGTGCTTAAGGTAGGCGTTCCTAGAAGATCACAGGTGGAATATTTAGTTTGCTTTTATTTTAAAAATAATAAATCACAAAACTAAAATGTTTGAACAAGGTCACTTAACCCTCTCCCCAGGTGGTTAGTTATAATTACTAGTATCCTCATTATTATTACTTTTTAGCTATACGTTTAAAAGAGGAGATCTTTAATATGTCAGCCTAACTGGGAAAATGTGTCCCTGGCACAGGTGGTTTTCAGAAGAAAAGCCGGTCTTCGGGCTTCCAGAAGAGCTGTGTCCTCTGCTTTCATTTTAAAGTGCAGAACCTGGTAGGGAGGGACAGAACAGGAAGTCCGAGTCTATCACTGAGGAACCAGTTCCCTCAGGGAGGCCAGAGCAGCATGGATGCGGACATGCAATCTGTTTTCAAAGTCGTAGCCAGAGAAATCCTCCTGTAAGACCAAAGAAGGAGATTTATGAACTCTGTGAACTGAGCCTTCTGAAACACTGCAACATAAGCCACACGATTTTGTGCTTCCTGAAGTAAAATCTCTCACACTGCTTCCCATCCACTCAATTTTATTTCCCAAACCTCAAACTTCAGGTTCATTTCTAAAATGTCCAGGAGGATGTCATTAATGCTGTCTTTGGAAAATTGTCTTCATGTTATTCCTGAAATAGTAGTAGTCTTGAACTGTGCTCAATCTAACCTGCTATTAGAAATTCTTCATTCAAGACTATAGTTATGGGGGCGCCTGGGTGGCTCAGTCGGTTAAGTCGACTTTGGCTCAGGTCATGATCTCACAGTTCGTGAGTTTGAGCCCCGCGTCAGGCTCTGTGCTGACAGCTCAGAGCCTGGAGCCTGCTTCAGATTCTATGTCTCCCTCTCCCAGTGCCCCTCCCCTGAAGTGTGTTTTTAAAGCAGGATGGGCGATTTCATTGAGTTTCTTATATTAGTAATTTCACTTAAACATCAAGGGCTCACCAAATCAATTAGTTATTACTTTTCCTTTCCAGAAATATCAATCAGAACAATCATCTCACAAAACTTCTTGAATTCAGACTCGAGTGGACACAACAGAGGGTAAGAAGGGCCCTGGAAAAAGGTAGATACAGTATTTTTACCTTTGCTTGAAGAAGTAGAGTTCTGCCTCTTGCTACAGTCTATGAATGTAAGAAAAACATAATATCTTTTAATATCTATATTTGGACACACTCAAGCAGAAAATGTTATAACAGGATAGGTTAATTAAAACAATTCACAGTAGACACAGAGGTGAGTCAACTGTTCATTCTAGTTTAGTCACTCAATTTTTCTTTAATGATGCTTGTTAAGTTCACACTAAGGCATTACTAAATAATTGTGCATAACCCTCATTATACAACAAGAGATTAACAACTTGGAAGAGTTATTATGGCTTAAGATCTTAGGGAGCAACCTAAAACTGATGATTACAAAGTTTACTTGACATCAGTAAGTTAGACCTTTGGAATGCATTACTGGTTGAGAACATCAGCTTCACGTTTCCAGAAATGGACCAGGCTTGTTATATTTTAAGTACACATTTTAAGGCCATATTAAGAGTAAAACTTTTCCTAAAGAATATGGTGTTAGGGTTTTCTACAAAAAATGACAAAATTTGCCTTTTCTACTTTGGTAAAATTAGAATTTCAAATGACTTACCAATTACAAGCCTATATTTGGCGAGATGGGCTACATATTTAAGGGTCAGTCTTGAATCCTATTTCTGTTGATTTGGCTCTAATTTTAGAAAGCCTATTTATTTGAAAGTATAATGAACTTACTAAAAATTAGAATCTCATAAAGCTAGTATTATGTAACTGAGTTTCTAAAAGAAGGTAGCAAGCAAATCCACTCGTTTAAAAACAAAACTTCCCCAGTATACTTAAATATGTAACTGTCAAATTTATATGGCATTCTGAAATTTTTAAAGCAATCACCACATCATCCTCATTTATTCTCACCATAATCTCCATTCACTTGGCAAGGCAGGTATTTTTTATCCTGTTTTACATATTAGGAGGAAGATACATGGTTCAGGAACATAACCAGCCTCCTACACTAAGGTGAAGGCAGAGTTAGAATCCGAATGCAAATCCGTGTTCTTCTGAATAAGCCGTACTACTTCATATCCTACCATTCTAAAAAAGGCAATGATTTTCCCCTCGAGTGAGTTTTTGTCCAAAAAGGTACATTTATACTGCTCATTCCAGAGAAGAAACTGCCTCAGTAAACATAGTAAAAGAGGATGACTCACTTCTTGGATTTTTCCTGCATGAAATCAAGGAAAACAAAACCAAAAACCCACCATGTTCAATTCACTGACTTTAAACGAAGGATGCTTTGTGCCTGCTCACCTGTGCATTTTTGCTGATGAACGTTACTTAAACTATATGAGGCCTTACCTCCGGTTTGTCTAACAGAAGACAGCCAAGTTCATAGCAAGCATATGGCTGGACGTATAAGTTATTCTGACGACACAACTCATCTTTAACAGCGCGCTGAAAGAACTGAAAGTAATACAAAAGTTATTACAATTAACTCATTTTCCCACCTAAGGTTCATCGCATCTTCAGGAGGCAGAAGGGGGGACTTATCTCTGTATTCTAGATGTCTGTTTTGGCACCCTTATTTCTTCCCATCCTCATCCATATCTACAAGCCCGCTGCATGCTTGCCTCCAGGCTATGCTACCCATCGGTCAGCTCAATTTGTGCTTCTTCTATTTCCAGTTGACAACGTAGCCTCTACTGATCTTAATGCGGAAAACATCATGATCTGCATCTCAAAGTAACATACCAATATTTAAAACAGGAAGCACACAAGCCAAGAATCAGCTCCTGACACGTATCTTGACTGTATCTTGCGGATACTTAAGTATGTGATCTAAAGCAGGCTACTCAGAGCTGTGTAATAACTATCATGACCCTGTGCTGAAAAAGTAATTTAAAATTATAAAAGTATGTCAACACTCTAGGATTTAAAAGTCAAAGTCCCCTACTACTGTACATGAACTCTTTTAAAGAGTAATCAAAATTACACTGGGCTATACTTCAAAACATCCAACGACACAAAAACTTTAGAAAAATTCCCCCAACTATATTTGAAAATAATGAATGGTTCTCTTCCATATAGTATGTACACAGAATATCTTAAGCTAACACTTTTCTAGACTTTACCTCCAGGGTTGCTTTGGTAATCTGCAGTTACAGACAGGAAAAGTGAACGCACACTAACATATCTGATCATCTTGGGGATTTATCTAACTATGAGGCTTCATTTTGCTCCTTTAAAACTGTCTGCATCCTTATTTCCTCCTCCTCCAACTGAGACTGTCATCTCTGATAAGTAACTCCTGCCAGAAGAAAAGCCTGTGTATAAAGAAGCAATGTAAGCATCTGAAGTTACACGTTACTAACTAGTATTCTCCACCAGCACCTTCCAGCATCTGAGAGGAGAGGACACGGATCGGTAGAGGGTTAAGCTCACCCTGCGGCGAAAGGTCTGGTTTTGTTGAATGCTTTTTCCATTGTCCTTATTCCTAAGCACACATACAGGCTTTCACAGTCTATGTTCCTTGGCCACAGCATTAACGGTTTACCTGAACAGCATCTTCTGAGTTTCCCAGACATTTGTGTATGGCACCAAGAAGCAAATACTTTAATCCAACAACAGATGAATCATCCACTTCATGGCAAGCTTAAGGAGAAGTGAAAACAGCAGCAAGGATAATAATTCACTTAATTTCTTAAACATCATCATGAGTTAAGTATTTCATTGTTCATTGACCTGAATATTCAGTTCACAATCCTGCCCCCTGAAACTCAGAAGGCTCCTTTTCCTCATCCATTAGTGAATACCCTTATTCAAAGAAAGGCAAAGACATCAAACATCTGGGCATCCAGAGGACTCGGAATTATATCATATTGTTAGTAGGAACAAGAAACCAATCTGCACAGGCTACATACTGCGTGCAGGATTCTAACTATATGACATTCTGGAAAAGGCAAAACTCTGGAGGTGGTAGTTCCCAGAAGTCTGGGGGAGAGAGAGGAAGGGAGGAAGAGCTGAATGAAAGACAGGGGATTTTTAGGGCAGTGAAATATTCTGCAGGATACTACCTCTAAGTGTGGCTACATGTCAGTACGTATTTGTCAAATCACACAGAATGTATGAAACAAAGAATGAACTCTAATGTATGACTAAACCCTAATGATGTGTCAGCATTGGTTCACTGGCTGTAACAAATGTATCCATCTGGGTGAGGAGGGGGGGTGAGTAGGGGGGTGGGAGGGGTGGCAATGTTGATGGGGAGGCTATGTGTATGGGGAAGTGAGGGGTGTGGTATGTGGAAACTCTAGTACTTTGTTTAATTTTGCTAAGAACCTAAAACTACTCTATAAAAATACTTCTAAAAAATTCTATCATATTAACTTCATAAGCCATATGGCGGGCACCTTTCCACGTTTGTACTGATGCACTGCACTCATCACTGAGGGGGCATCCGCCGTGACCCCTCCACTTCAAGAAGCTTGCCATCTACCACGCAGGATGGGCACACATGTTGGAGGATGTTACAGGAGTTTTTCCAAGGAAATGAAAAGGGTGGAAAATTGGAAACACAGTGGAGCTAACAGAGGAGGAAAGGAAGTTAACGGTTTCTATGGACCAACAGAGATACTGAGATTTGGTAAGATTTTATAAATAGACACACATACATATGTACACACATATACACACACACCTTTCTTTGTGGCTGGTTTAAGCCTCAATAAAAAGGTGATATTTTAGTAAAGACCTGAAGGAAATGAGTGAAGGAGCCACATGGATGTTCAGAAGCGCATTTGCAGACAGAAAGAAGAGAAAGTGCAAAGGCACTGAAGCTGGCGTGTGCCTGGTGTGTTCAAGAACAGTGAAGTGAGTGTGGCTGGAGCCTGGTGAGCAAGCAGGAGGAGCAGTGAGAGGCAATGGGGTGGACGAGGGGGGAGAGTGGTGGACAGATCACAGAGCCCTGTAGGCCACTGAATGGACTTGGGCATTTATTTAAATGATATGAAACCACAGAGGGTTCTGAGGCCCAAAATAACATGACTTCATTTAACAGGATCACTCTGGGCACTATGTTGAGGATATAGAGAAATATTTTTAAAATGCAGAGGAAGAGGGGCACCTGGGCGGCTAGGTTGGTTAAGTGCCCAACTTTGGCTCAGGTCATGATCTCACAGCTCATGTTCGAGCCCCGCACTAGGCTCTGTGTTTACAGCTCACAGCCTAGAAGCCTGTCTCGGACTCTGTCTCCCTCTCCTGCCTGTGCTCTCTTTGTCTCTCTGCTCCTTCCCTGCTTGTGTGCTCATTCCCTCTCTCTCGCTCCCCCTTGCTCCCCCTCAAAAATAAACATTTAAATGTTTAAAAATAAATGGATAAATAAATAAAATGCTGAGGAAGAATGCAGTGCACAGGGTGGGGGAAGGGCTACAAATGAAACCACAAGATGAGCATTGTAAGAATCCAAGTACATCTGCTGATGAAGGAAGTTACAGATGGGGGGTCTGAGAAGCTGAATACACAAAGCTGGGTCAGCATTTAATTAATGCATTTGATTGCTTTCATCCACTACCAGTTTTTTTCTGGAACTATTACTCTACAGAGATCTTCTCTGTACTCTACATGGCTGAATAGATTTGGATCATTACTGCTTAACACTGGGGAATGATAGAAACTAATTAATCGATCTCAAAACTGCACTAATATTTAACAAAGATATTAAAGAATTATATCATGTTTACTCAAGAGCCTCCCTTTCTCCATGACCACATCATTGCTATTTATTTTGATACCTGGAAAGGGATTCAGAGAATATTTAGTCACATTAAGTGATCATCATTTCTATGCCTGTCAATTACAGCCTATTTTATATGTGCATTTGTGTCTGAATTCTCTCTACACAGTCTCGCATTTGTGCATTACAAAGAATAAAATTCTGTATTGTTCCTTAGAGTTAGACATTGCTAGACATTCTAGACTTGCATCAACAACCAGGGATTGTTTATTCTCCTGTGAACTTTTCCCATAGCTATAATAAAAATGACTTTATGAAGGCTATATTACCATAACCTATGGTCCTGGGTTTTTTTTGGTTTTTTTTTTTTTTTTTTAGTATTTATTTATTTTTGAGAGAGAGAGAGTGAGAGCGAGCAAGCAGGGGAGGGGCAGAGAGAGAGGGAGACACAGAATCTGAAGCAGGTTCCAGGCTCTGAGCTGTGAATACAGAGCCCGGTGCAGGGCTCGAACTCATGGACTGTGAGATCATGACCTGAACCGTAGTGGGACGCTCAACCAACTGAGCCACACACACGCCCCCCCCCCCATGTTTTTTTAAAAATACATGAATCAAAAATCTAGGCTTCTAATTACACTCCTAGGTATTTACTCAAGAGAAATGAGTATATAATGTCCACACAAAAGACAAGTACACTTATGATGTATACTTATGTTTGTAGCAGCTTTACTCATGATGGCTAAAAAAAAAACCAGGAACAAATCAAATGTCCGACGTCCGTTAACAGGAGAAAGGATAAACACACCATGGTACAGATTTAGTCCCACAGTGGAGTGTCGCTCAGCAGGTGTAAGGAACAAACTACTGATATGGGCTACAACATGGATCACTCCCACAGGTGCTATGCTGAACAAAGGAAGCCAAGCCAAGCAATGAAAAGTACACATGGTCTGAACTTCTATGAAGTTCAAGGACAGGCAAAAGTAATCTGTGGAGAGAGAAATCAGAACAGCGGTTGCCTTGGGGTGGGGACTGACCGAGAAGGTGCCCAAGGGAAATTACAGGGGTGGTTAGAAATGTTCTAGATCTTCATTGTGGTGGTGGATGCCAGCATGCATATATTTGTCAAAACTCAATTAAGCAGATACTACCTGTTCATTTTAATAGACGTGAATCAAACTTATATAAAACAAAGGGCTTTTGCTGGGGGAAAAAATGTACGCATCCAGCAATCCCCAGGGCTATAAGAGTCTGCAACACTTTGCAGTCAGTGCACCTCAGCACACACCGCTAACGATGCGAGCATGTCCACACATTCCCGTGCTGCCTACACCTGTCACCTATATGCAACAGAGCGTTCTTCACCACTCCACCATCTAATCCAAGAATGGCAGATCTATACTCTCTGAATCAGATAACGCTAACGGGAAACCGAAGAAACCGGCCGATGAGCAGAGTTTTTTTTATTACCTTGACTCATCCTCTGCAGGTTGGGGAAGGAGCAGTTGGGGAGGGCTTTCCACAGGTATAACACTTCGATGGAGGCCAGTACACACAACGCTCTGGTGGGAGCTACTTTCCGAAACCTCTCTGCCTGCAAGTGTGAGAATGATCACGCTGGGTTTGGGAAAACGAATTCAAATAAAAACATATACTCGAGACATTAAAAAATGCACAGTTCATCTCTGACATCAACAACCCCCTCCAACAAAGCTAACAATGAGAACTTCTCTCTATATAAAAATTTTTGGCTTTCTAACCTTTAACGTATGATAGATATGCCTTTCATTCATTATTCAACTCCATCTACTGTTAAGATCCAGGGTGCATTCAGAAAACAGGATGAAAGTGGATTCATTTCAGTTTAAATCCAAGGAATTTATAAAAGCTGGGTGACCAGTAATAATGAATGGGTTTACATGGAAGATGTAATTAATACTAGATGCATTTTAGTTACGGCTTTATTGACTTTTTAATTTTTTACTTAGTCCTAGTGGCCTCAGTGGTATTCCACATTATAATCCAGTTTATACTCAAGCTAAGTCACTCAATGTTCATTCATTAGTAACAAACTAAAATCATGGAAAATGCAGGATATGACAAGTTGTCGTGTAACCCACAGTGATTCCACTAACTTTTTTTCCTAAAAAGTGTAGAATAAATTAGGGTCTTTGTCCCTGCAGTACTGGGCCTTTCTACTGGTACATTTGATGCATGTTTTTATTTTTTAGAAGGTCCAAATGTGATGTGTTCAGTAAATTATTGAGACTCAATAGTCTGTATCTCTTGCCTAGATTCTGCCAATTTCGATGCTTCTGAAACCACCCAACTCCTTAGACAGGTGCTTTCCCTTTCCAGATGTGCTCATTAGCTCTACAGGGTCTGTAATGTGTCTACCCACTCAAAGAAATAACAGCTGTTTTAATCACGTGCAGCAAAACCAGCACTTTCCATTCAAAAGAGAAGTATGCCCATGGGGGTAAATTTTCTCCACAGTGGCAAAGTGCACTGGCAAGTAAGTCGCTGGCTTGGATTAGGATTTCCTAAAACTTGTCCAAGATGGTGTCAGTTACAAATGCCCGTCACAAACACACACCAGATCAATAGGCTCCAACGTACCTTTTTCACTGAGAATTGTTCAATCTGATTGTTTTTCCTTTTGAAGAGCTTCTGAACTTCTTTAAACACTATCTGCGCCCCATCCACGTCACCGGTGGCTCCCTGACAAACTGCAAGAAACCATTGTTGTACTCCCTAAGTATCAGGGGGAAAATGCCACGGAAAGACACTTAGGCTGATGGTACTTGGAAAACATTACCAAAGAAAAACACGGGAGGGATCAAGTGTTACAGAGAGGCCTACAACATCCTGTTGATTGTCACACCACTGACTCAACAACTACTTCCTTGGGTTCCCAGAGTTTTGTGGCGACACACAGGAAAACCGTGGTCCTGGTCCTCTCGTTGGGCGCTAGTCTTGGACGTGACAAATTTCCAGCTATTGGCACAGTGTGGTCTAGCTGAGGCCCACATACTCAGAAAGTGGAATAAAAAGGAATCTAGGAAAGGATGATAAGGAGCCAAGAAGATCACGAAGCTTCATGGTGGATGGAGGGTACCTCTCTGTGCCTGGAAAGAAAGTCATGAAATTAATCTTACACATGTTCGTGGGCCACCTAACACCTACAAGCCACCAGCAAGAACATGGAAGAAAACACATGCTTTAACCCTAAAGAAATGTAAATTTCAGCTGGAGAAAGAAGATACACACATAGTCCCATAGCTATAATGTATATGTTGATAAGAAGAGCCTTGAGGGTAGGAAAACCAAAGTGCTTTTGGAAAGCCTCAGGAAGAGAAAGGAAACATTTCTTTCTGGAGTGATCAGGAGCTAGGAGTCAGTCTGAAAGCCTTGGAGGATGGTAAGATTTTGGTAGCCTGCACACAATCTTCATCCTACCCCAAGCCCCAGGCAAAGACTTAATCATACTTGCTTCGCTTTGTATCTCTGAAGGTGAAACTTTACCAACCACTCTTCTCAACTACAACGGCACTGAATTCATTTATATCAATTTTTTTTCTTAGATGTTGTCTTTGGCACATATTTTTCAATCCCCAGCTGGAATGTCCATTGATTTCCTAATTCCTCCTTTATTTGAGCGCTCCTAAAACTAGGTGGTCCTCTATTCACATTTTGGGGCATGGTCAAGCAGAGCACCGGGCCATGGCATGTCACAGGATGACACCTGTCAGCAGGGCCGAAGAAGCAAAGGCACCAAGACTCAGAGAAGACTGTGGATGTCAAGGTGATGGGAGAAGCAGAAGATTTTCTGCTGGGAGCATGAGGGATTAAGCTGAATGTTCAAGGGAGGGACAGCCACATTCCGTTAGGAAAGCGGCCCTGGTCAAAAGGACAGCGTCTGAATTCATCCAAAATGACCTCATCTCCTGCAGCTTTGGCATCTCAAAAACAGAAGGAAATGCAGTGATTGTTTTGTATACCAACCCCATCAGGCTATAGATCAGAGAATGTAAAGGTCCAAGAAAGTTAAAAGACTTGCCTAAGGTCACCCAGTAAGCAAATGAAAGAGAGTAATGTCTGCTGCACCTAGTCTGACATCCTTCTCCGACAATCTGTAACTTTCTTAGTCACATAGTTTAAAAAAGGGACAGATGGTGGTGATGGCTGCATAACAGTGTACATGCACACTATGCCACTGAACTCAAAAATGGTGAAAATGGTAGATTTTACATCATGTGGATTTTATGACAATTGAACAGTGCAGAAAACTCAGTCCCTGGTGGCAGTGTTTCTGGTCCCTGAACACCCATCCTCTCTAGCTCTGCCTGTCGACATGTACCTGTCCTTCAGGGCCAATTCAAATGGCAGCTCCTGCGAGATGGCAGATAGCTTGACAGAAGTGATCATCCCCTTCCTGTGTATGCTTTGTAGTGGAGCTCCTGACACCTCTTACCATCTGCACAAAATCCCCTTGCAAAGGCAGAGACTAGTCTTTCATGCTTTATCAGCTCCCACAAACTGGTATAGTCCTGGGATTTCCAGTATTTGGAGAAAAAATACTCCTCTATATAGTCACGTTGCACATTTCTTTGTGTTCCATGATCAGCAAAGATTAAAAAAGAAACAGCTGCCCACGAGTGACTATGTGACTCAATAACATGTTAACGACTGATGGCTGTGCTGTCGTGAAGACCTCTGCTTTTCAGTTCATGCATTCAACACACTGGGCACACGGAGGCTACTCAGGAAATAGCTGGCACTTTCATCAGAGATGCCTGTGGGTTCTATAAAACAACTTTTTTTTTTATGTTTATTTTAGTTTTGACAGAGAGAAAGAGCATGAGCGGGGGACGGGCAGAGAGAGAGAGAGAGAGAGAGAGAGAGAGGGAGACACAGAATCTGAAGCAGGCTCCAGGCTCTGAGCTGTCAGCACAGAGCCTGACGCGGGGCTTGAACCCACAGACGGCGAGATCATGACCTGAGCTGAAGTCGGATGCTCAACTGACTGAGCCACCGAGGCGCCCCTGTAAAACAACTCTTAAGGCGTGAGACAAAGTATATTCACCACTATACTGAAAATAATCCTATTCAAACATAAGCTACAGAGCCATACAAAAATGGATGCCCTAGGGGGACTGTAGTCAAGAGTGTAGGTACAAAGAGCTTTCATGTTGACTCAAAATGAACCGCAGTTTTAGAACATCCGGGATATGCACACTTGCCACTGTTAATTCTCTTAAATAGATCAGTTAGGGGACTGGAATGACAGGAAATGCTTCATTAAACGCAAATATTCAGGGAAATAAGGAGAGATTTAAAATTATGTTTGAATTTTAAAGAATCACTTATATGGCCGTGTAAGGAGAGTTTATCAGAAGCAGAAAATGTACAGCCACTTGGTACTTTTCTTTAATTTCCACCTCTGCAAGTGTACATCATGATGGCATGACAGCACTTTATGCATCTCAGGGCACAGACATCCCTTTCTCCACCAGGTGGCAGCATATCTTTATCTTCTGAGAGGAGGCCAAAACATGCACTCTTACTCATATCAGCAATGACCAGGGGTCTCTGCTAAATGATATGCAGTGTTCAAATACCTCATGTTCTACAAAATCACACTGTAAATTTAAGAAGGTTTTAATAAGTAAAACAAGGTTGGAGCAGACTACTCAAATGCAACTTTGTAACCAGGGCACTAATGATCCAAACAAAAATATTAGCACAATTTAAAAGACATGTTAAATTCCTTAAAAAATGTTTAAATTCTTGGGGCGCCTGGGTGGCGCAGTCGGTTAAGCGTCCGACTTCAGCCAGGTCACGATCTCGCGGTCCGTGAGTTCGAGCCCCGCGTCAGGCTGTGGGCTGATGGCTCAGAGCCTGGAGCCTGTTTCCGATTCTGTGTCTCCCTCTCTCTCTGCCCCTCCCCCGCTCATGCTCTGTCTCTGTCTGTCCCAAAAATAAATAAAAACGTTGAAAAAAAAAAATTAAAAAAAAAAATGTTTAAATTCTTAAAAACTAAAAACCATATTGTAGAAAGTAAAGGATAAGAGTTAAGGGTAGGCTGAGGCTGCTTAGGGCAAAATACACAGAAACCCTCACAATAAACGTTTTCAAAACAGAGCCTATGACCAAACCAGCCGAGAGGGGGAGCTGGTGTGCAGGACTGAGTCAGTCACCGCTGGGTGACCAGGTAGCACAGAACATTAACATACTACGGAAAAGGAAGGAGAGGAAGGAGAACCCCACATCTTCTTGACGTCTCCCTCCCATCCGCCAATGTGTGTGGTGAACTCACCACAGAAATAAGCTACTCACCTGCAGTTAAATAGGCATAATAGCACTGGGACCACCTGGACTCATTTTTCAGCCTCTCAAAGGAATCAAATGCATCCTTGAAATTCAGCTCTATCATGCTGCACCAACCTATGAAAGAAATATTTTTAGTATGGGACCCTAAAGTCATGATTCATATCCTGTCTTTAAGCTAGGAATCTGATACAGCTGACCATCTTTGTCTCAGTGCCACATGCACGCTACCTGAAAACCTGAAGACTTTTTTTTCTCTTAAGTATTTTCAATGTGACATTTTGCATATGGCAAGACAGCACTTCTGATTTCACAACCCATTAAGCAGTATGGAAGCAGTACACAGAATGACATAAAGATTTCCATGAAAACACTCTAATTTGTATCCTACACTCCAATTTGGGTGGTGAGATTAATCTAAGCACAGGAGTACTTCTCCAAGAGTAGGCACAGACACAGAAAAAGAAGGAATACTGTTAGGTTATATACATAGTGAGGATCTCAAAAAGTCTTCAAGTACCCGGGTGCTCCTTAATGATTATTAATTCTCGAACCCTTGTGAGAAGTAGAGACAACAAGCCAGTTAGAGATTAAGTACTTACCCCCCTCCCTCTGCAGGTTGGCAGCAGAGCTGAGAAAGAACCCCCTCTTTCCCAGATCAAAGCACCAGGAGACAGGCATTCTGGGAAGAAGTGGCAGCCACAAAAATGCAGGGCATTCTACCCTCATTTTTACAACAGTACCTGCCATTGCCACGTCCCCCTGTATGCCTGAGCACCTGGAGTACTTCTGATTCTACTAGGGGCTTGCTAAGGTGGTGGACGGTGTTCTCATTTTACCAAGGAGAAAATCTAAGGCACAGAGAGGTGGGTGGGACTTGCTCAAGGCCACAGAGCTTATTAGAGGGAACTGCCGAGGACTCAAGGCCACTACTCTCTGCTATCTACCTCCTGCTGTATCTGCTTCCTCGTGAAGTACTTGTGCCATCTTGGACCTGCCTTTTTAGTACAGGGATGAGAGAGATCCACACTTCCAGAAAATCCAGTGTCAATTCTATGGGATAGGAGAAGTAGACACAGGACAGTAAAAACCGGGGCTGACAATGTCCATCCTGTAAGATGGGAATTAAGTGCAAAATATGTAGAGGTGCCAATGAATCTGAATCAGAAGCTGAGTTACAACTGGGCTTCTTTTTCTTGGGTTAACCTTGCTAATAGGCCTCAGGGTTAGGCTGTGATGATTTCCAAGCTTCCTTCAGCTCTAACCCTCCACACTGCCACAGACCTGAAAATGCCGCACCAAAAAAAGAGGCCATCATAATCATTGTGCAATACATGCACATATCAAATCGTTAGGCCATACAACTTGAATACAGTATATGTCGATTATATCTCAGTAAAAGTGGAAGAAAAAAAAGACAGCAGTATCTTAAGAACGAAAAAAAGGCCACCAAATCTAGGCCTTAATTCAAGTTCTTTGAAATACATTCCATCCTACATTATGGCTACTACCCAGAGCTCCAGCAGGGTTTATATCCTATACAAATATTTTTTCCACTGGATTATACCTCATCTCTTTTCCCTAACCCATAACAGGTATTTAAAACACAATATTGTTTTACTAGCAAGTGCCCAGTCTTTTAAGTTTGTACTTCTCTTTAAAAAGATTTAGAGGCGCCTGGGTGGCTCAGACAGTTGAGCGTCTGACTTCAGCTTATGTCATGATCTCACAGCTCATGGGTTCGAGCCCCACGTCAGGCTCTGTGCTGATAGCCCAGAGCCTGGAGCCTGCTTCAGATTCTGTGTCTCCCCCTCTCTCTGCCCCTCCCCCACTTGTGTTCTGTCTCTGTCTCTCTCAAAAATAAATAAACATTAAAAAAAATTTTTTTTAAAGATTTAAAGTTATTCAGGAAGACAACTATGTCCACAGTGTATCAGCAAGTGGCAAGCATCCCAAGGTCCCAACCTGACAGGTGTCAAATGCCTCCTGTGCACTCCCCATTTGTCCTTTCCTCTCTGCAGGGGGCCTTAGAGTTCCAGTCTTCCTGTTGATTCCATCACTGCCTCATCATTTCTCCTCACCCTGGCCCCCTCATTCCCTTTCTAGGTGCTGTATGATGTGACCTTGCCCTACTGGGCTGAAACCCTAACAAATATGAAGCCCTTATTACAACGTGTCATTGTTTCAAACCCAAACTTGTATGGATTCTCCTCCGCATGACAGAGCACCTGCTACAAAAAAGGACTGTGGAATTACTAGGGTAAACAGGACAGAATTTAGTGCAGTCAGCAAAAAACTGAGTAACAGCTTTGGGGAAGAGGGAGAAAGCTGTAAGTATTTCCATGTCTGTTTATAAATGTGTCTGCAGGAGGGAGGCGAGCAGAAGGAAGGAAGCTAACACATGTGGAGGGTGTTCTAGGACCAGGGGCCCCACCTGACACTCGTTCCTACTGCATCTAAATCTCACAACCGCTGAGGGCAGGCACCTGAACACTCATGACAACCATGAGGCTTAAACCATTTGTCCCAGGTCTTTGAGCTAGTCGGCAGAAGGGCTGGGATTGGGGTCAAAGTGCCCAACTCTCTCCCACGCTGTATTTTTCTTTTCAGGTAAACATCACTGTGAGGGGGGAAAACTTAGTTTTGGATTCCAATGTACAGTCCGGTAAGGTTATTTACAAATGAGTTTTAGTCAATTCTTTTCACAGGACCTATTATCCTAAAATCAAATGTTCTAAAGAGTAAACTAACGCAGTAATGACAATCACAGAGATAAGTTATCACCCCTTGTGCTCTGATGACAAAGTCTTACCATAAATGGCAGCAAGCATTTTACAGAAGATACAAACTGAACGGCATTAATAATGCAAACGTGCACAAGAATGAAGACTTGTGACAGGAAGCTAGACATCCAGCCGGACACAAGCGGAATGCATGAATGCCAGGTCGTGACAAGAAGCTGGACAGACATTTCATATTTACCGATTTCATACAGACAGACATGCTGGATCTCTCTCTGATCTATCGCAAGTTCCAAAGCAGTATGGAAAGAAGTCAAGGCACTGTTGATTTGACACTGAGGAAAGAATGAAAACAGAGTTACTGGCTAAGATCTGCCATGAACATTACAATCCTTTTCATTCCAATATGTCTTCTTAACAGTCATTTTAAACAGATTAAACAACAATTTAGAGATTTCTGGGGGCGCCTGGGTGACTCCGTCGGTTAAGCATCCAACTTCGGCTCTGGTCCTGATCTCACAGTTGGAGGGCTCGAGTCCTGCATCGGCCTCTCTGTGCTGACAGCTTGGAGCCTGGAGCCTGCTTCAGATTCTGTCTCCCTCTCTCTCTGCCTCTCCCTACTCATTCTCTCCTTCTCCCCCCGCCCTCAAAAACAAACATTAAAAAAAAAAATTTAAGATTTCTGGAACATTCCAATTTGTCTCAGTTGTGAGATGAACCTGGCTAGGCACAAAACACTTCTTTTGCTCTGGTGGGAGATGCCCCCACTGAGGGCTTGCTCACGCCTTCTCCTACAGCATACTTTTCAGACCATACAAAGGACTTGCTCTACTGTAACTGCTAATCCAACCCCTGGTTACCAGAGGGGTTCTGCAAGGACAGGGTCTAGATTTCACCCTCCTGTGTATACAACAGGCATATGTTAGAGATAACTACAGGTTTGGTTTCACGCCCCCAGTACTGCAAATACTGCAACAATGCGGGTCAGAGGAATTTTCCGGTTTCCCAGTGCATACAAAAGTTACGCTCCTACTATACTGTTGTTTAAGTGTGCAATAGCATGATGCCCAAAAAACAGTGCACATATCTTAATTAAAAAATACTTTATTGCTAAAAAACGCTGGCCATCACCTGAGCTTTCGGCAAGTTGTAATCACAGATCACCATTAACAATAACAAAAAACTTCAAGATATTGCCAGGATTACCCAAATGTGACAGAGACATGAAGTGAGCAGATGTTGCTGGAAAAATGGCGCCAACAGACTTCACGGAGGGTTGCCACAAACCTTCAATTCGTAAAAAACCCCAGATCTGCAAAGCGCAATAAAGGACAACAAAAGGGAGTGTGTCTGGCCCCGCCCCAGGCCAAAAAGACCCCCATCGGTATTGAGTGACTGCGTGAAGCCTCCTTTAATCCTGCCCTCAGCTCGCTCTCCCTTCTGTGACCCACTCCACCTGCCATACAGTCCTAGGTCAATTCTGTACCTAAAATGCTGTCTGATTGCTCCCGGTCATCATCTCTCCTCTACCAACACTCACTTCTGACTTTTGCATTCATCTAGTACTGTCCAGAGTCCAGCAGACTCTCCCAGGACTGTTCTCACTCCTGATTAAATACATTTAGTGTTTCTTTCCACTAAAGAGCCCTTTCAAAGTCTGCCAACCTCATACCAGAGCACCTGATAAAAGCACCTAAAAAGCATCAACAGGGGCGCCTGGGTGGCGCAGTCGGTTAAGCGTCCGACTTCAGCCAGGTCACAATCTCGCGGTCCGTGAGTTCGAGCCCCGCGTCAGGCTCTGGGCTGATGGCTCAGAGCCTGGAGCCTGTTTCCGATTCTGTGTCTCCCTCTCTCTCTGACCCTCCCCCGTTCATGCTCTGTCTCTCTCTGTCCCAAAAATAAATAAACGTTGAAAAAAAAAATTTAAAAAGCATCAACAGCATAAAAGAGTTCAAGTCAATCCTAAATACAGCAAAGACAGGTGTTAACAAATACAAATCCTAAATGCCCTACAAATTTGGCACAGCCCTGCTCTCAGGGGCCTTCCCTGCCCCTGCAGGTGTCATTCCATGCCCGCTGCCCCACACTCAGCCCTCCCTGGGGTCCCCTTTGTGCCCGTTCTGATCCCTGGCCACCAACTTTTCGGGGCCCCTACTGCCTCTTCTCCCCACAGACAGCCAGGCAGGGGCAGGGAGGATCACAAATGAGAGGCTGCGGCATTTCGCATATCTCGGCTCCTTTAGTGATGCACGGTCACTGCGGGAGGCCTCTTGGACACCTGCATGCCACACAGATGAGTCAGGGAGATCCTCAGGACAGCCAGTGACTCAGGAACATCGTAAGCCAAATGACTCATGAACCAAGGCCTCGGCTGAATCAATAACTATTCGCATCCCATAGTAACACTTCACTGGGCCAGGACTGTTCGGACTGTGGTGTTCAATCCCTTAGCACCATCTACAGAGGCGAAGAGAGGACACACATCCCCGCGCCAGTGACTCCTGTTCTCGAGGAGGTTAACATCTAGTTGGAGGTAACCTCTTAGGAATGTGAGACAGGCCCAACCCTGTCAGACATTCACACTGGATGTAAGCACATAGCCACCAAGGTCCCAAAGAGGCAAAATAATAATAATAATTATTTCCAAAAATTTTTAAAATCTTATATGCAGTGTGCATGTGTGTTCGTGCACAGGACACTCATCACACCGCCCCTTTCCCCTTTCTGAATCAACACTTCTTTCCACGCATCACACACACACTCAATTTAGCCCGTTTGCACAAAACCGCAGTGCTAGCAATTCTGCTTTGCAGGCATCTCCTCAGTTTGCTAAATTCCTGACCCTCAATGGTCCCACACAAAATACTTCTGGATGAGCCACTGCCACCAAGCTGTCTCCAGCTGCATGACAATGCAATGCCACACTGCCCTTCAGAAGACCAAAAACTACTTGTGAACACTAATTACCGGGCAACTACTAAGTGCCTAGGATGGTACTGGCTTGAGGTACAAATCACAGCAAAGCTTTAAATGCAAGTGTAGGGGAGACAAAAAGAAAAAAAAAACATCTGAATGAACATTGTTTCTCTTAACCCTTTCAAAAATCTGAGATTGCCATGTATTCGGTTCCATTTTCAGATGGAGAAACGAAGGTTCCAAGAGGTGGAGTACTTCGATCAAGGTCAACAAGCTAGCAGCAGACTAGTATTCGCTCTGCTGTGCCTGCCTCCAGAGCGAGCCTTCCTCAGGCAGGGCACATCCAGGCCCCGTTACATTAAAGGCCTTGAGATGGGGAGATTATCCTGGAGTATCGGGGTGGGCCTAAATGCAATCACAAGTGAGGGAAGCAGAGGGAAGGAGGCGACGTAATCACATCATCACAAAGGCACAGACTGGAGGCACAGCCACAAGCCCAAGAACCATCAGAGCCCACAAAAGGCAAGAAATGGTCTTCTGGGCCTCCAGAGGGAGGGCAGCCCCGATCACTTTGATTTCAGCCAGTGAAACAGAGTCTGGACTTTGGACCTCCAGAGCTGTGTGAGAATAATGTCTGCTGTTTTAAGCCACCAAGCTTGTTACATGGCCTTAGAAAGTGAGTACAGGGTCTTGCTTTCAAAATTAAACTGTGAAGAAAGTACCACTGATCCTTCTGTTTGTTAGAAGCGCTCTGACAGAACGAGACCACTATGGAGCTTAGCGATACTATTCCAAGAATAAGCATAACTACAAAATTAATTCTAGTTCCGGCCTGAGTACTCATTAAGGAATTGCAATGAACAGACATTAAAATGGTGAAAACAGATTTCCCCTTTTTCACCAAAATAATTAAAAATAAAAATAATCCAATAGGGGTTTTTAGGATTATAAATTCTAATATTCACAACAGAGCAGAGAAAGGAGAATTATCCTCAATTTGATACTTGATTCACAGCCTAATTTTTTGAGGAAATACACATACGCTGGGCTCAAGAGAATACAGAAAACGGGCTAGCATGAAATAGCCGTGAAGCCCAGAATCGGAGGTCAAGTACCACCTAGGCTTTTGTCTGGTGAATTACACACGGACACTGTATCACAAAAACTGCCTGAAAGTCTCCATTTCTTCACTGGTAAAATGAGGAAATAATGTTGGCAAGCATTATCTGCAAAAGCATGAGTCTTTGCCAAATTAAATGGAGCATACTTGCTGCCAAACTAAATTCAGCACAATGTGTAAGTACTGCTTTGTTACTACAGAGACACAGCGCGTTCTTCCAGCCATTCAGGACTTCTTTCTGGATGGCTGTACTCCTAGGCAGTTTATGATACTTGCGGCGACTGTCAAAGGGCTTTGTTCCTCCATCATATTCTGCGAGTGAATGCTGCCGGTATGGAGGAAAACTCTGGATGTTTGCAGGATGATTTTGCATATGTCACATTATTATACTCATGGATCCTCATGATTGTTTTAGCTTTTTCTCTTGGATCTGGGGAGATATTCAAATCATTTGCAAATAATGACAGTGTTGTCTCTTCCTCTACAAGAGACTTAATTGGAGAGAACCACCAGTTAAGATGCTATTAGCAAGCACAGCACGCATCGCTTTATTCCCGTCTTTAATGAGGATGTTCTAACGTTGCAACATTAAATATAGCTTGACGCACGTTTTTAGTAGATGCCATCTTTACCAAATAAAGAAAAGCCCTTTCTAATTTGCTAATAGTTTCTTGGTTTTTGTTTTTGTTTGTTTTTTTTTTAAGTGGATTTCATTAAATGCTATTTGGGCCTCTACTGATGGGACTGTGCGGTTTTATCAATTACCTCCTTAATGCAGGTCATAACAGGAACACATTTCCTGAGGCTGAACGACGCTGGCCTTTCTGAAATAAGCCCTACTAAGGTCATAATACAGCGTATCAAAAATACATTGTTGGATCTAACTTACTAATATTTATTTAGAGCTTCTATGTTCAGAATGAAGTTGACCTATAGGTTTTTGTTCAGTGCTCTCCTCTAGGAGTTTTGGTATCAGGATCATACCAGAACTAGCAGACTTGTAGAAAATATTTTCATATTTTCTATGCTCTGGAACTATAAATAACTAGTTCACTACAAAGCCACGCCTTTCAATTGAATAATTCATTTAAAATGTTTAAAATACCATAACCTGAATTTTTTTCCTTTAATGGAGACACGACATAACAGAGAATATTAAAACTTAGTCAATAATACCAGATTTCAGCGCCAACTTCACAAACAACACAGTTTTGGGCCTTGAGAAAAAAATTATAATTTTCAGGAGATCTTGAAATAAATGAATTAACGCACACACAATGCTCTTGGGGAAGGGTACATTGCCTTTAAAAACAGGTGTATGTCATGGGGCACCTGGATGGCTCAGTCGGTTTAGCAGCCGACTTCAGCTCAGGTCATGATCTCACGGTTCCTGAGTTTGAGCCCCACATTGGGCTCTGTGCTAACAGCTCAGAGCCTGGAGCCTGCTTTGGATTCTGTGTCTCCCTCGCTCTCTGCCCTTCCCCTGCTCACGCACTCTCTCTCAAAAATAATAAACTTCAAAAAATAAAAATTAAAAAAATAAAAATAGGTGTGTGTTACCTGTTAGTAGTGCCGGGAAATCACTATATTGTTTTCCAACATTTAGAAAGAGGATTTGCAATAAATGGTAATTAAGCTTCTCACAATTTGTTTTAGACTACTGGGAGAAATTCTAGATTCTTTCCTGTAGACATAATTAAGAGCCATTTAAGATTCTACCACAAATATATAAATCTGTATTCTTGCCTAACCCAAACACAGACATACCTGGAGAGACAAGGGACAAAGGAAAAAGGAAACATGTAAGTGGCCACAAATCCCATTTTCCAAGTTTAAAAATGTAAGCTATTTCCACATCAATATATTTTTAAAGCCCTTTAGAAAGTAAAGATTTCAGGGCACCTGGGTGGCTCAGTCAGTTAAGCAGCCAACTCTTGATTTTGGTTCAGGTTATCTCACGGTTCCTAAGATTGGACCCCTCATCAGGCTCCACGCTGACAGCACGGAGCCTGCTTGAGATGCTCTCTCTCCCTCTCTCTCTGCACACCGCTCCCCCCCCCCGCCCGCTCCTATGCACTCTTGCTCTCTTTCAAAATAAATAAACTTTTTAAAAAAAGATCTCAAAGTACAAATATGAAAACACAAAAGAGTCCGAATAATTTTCAGAGTCAGCACAGTAAGCTTGCAGTTACTAATGTTACATTCTATTCTACTCAAAGATTCCCACTAGCAATACCAAGCTGAGAAGATACATTAAATTCAGATAGCAAGCAAAAGGTTTCCTTTGTAGAGTTGTGGGGGGAAAAAAAAGGTGTTAATGGAAACAAGGCCAAGTCCTTTTGGAGACCTGACCCAGACTCTGGTGCCAAAAGGACATCAAGTTTCAGACTTCCCTGAATCCGTAAGGCAACATTCCACTTCCCCAGCGAACAGTTTCCTTTTGTGCCACCACCAAATTCTGTTTAACATGAAATGATAGCATTCAATTGCCGACAAAAAGATCTCAGCTCAGAGCCAGTCTACTGGCATTCAAATAATGTTGGTACCACTTAATTCTGCGGTGTTAAACACAAGAGAGGAGATCGCTGTTTGTGGTGGCAAAGCCAAGAACATGCTAGTTCCTGTGGACCCAGCCTCCTAGCGTGTTCCCATGTGGACCACTCTAGCACGCAGTTGAGCATTTGCAGCTGTTAGATATGGAAGTTTGTAAGATACAGGCACATTCTTTCAAGAGGTTTTAAGTTACCAGGAAGCAGAGTTTGTCAGGCACAGGCAGAATTCCTGAGATGTGTCCAGAATGTCAAGAACACAGTAGGTACTCCGCAAGTAAGAGCCTGTGTGTGTGTTAGACGACAAAAGGGTTTAGGGTGCCTGGGTGGCGATTAAGCGTCTGACTCCTGATTTCACCTTGGGTCATGATTTCACTGTTGGTGAGTTCAAGTCCCATGTCGGGCTCTGCACTGACAGCCTGGAGCCTGTTTGGGATTCTCTCTCTGCCTCTCCCCACCCCCTCAAAATAAATAAACTTTAAAAAATATATTTTAAAAAAGAGAACAAAAAGGATCACAAAGTATCTAAATTCATGAGGCACCTGGGTACTAAATATACATGAAATATATATAAATAAATATATAAAAAGCACCAAGTATTCAGAATACTAAATATTCCTAAGACATTAATATTCAGGTGGCCTTAATCTGACCATCCACTGGTGACACCCATGCTGGCACCGTGTGTCCTCTACCCAAGAAACACTAATAAAACCCGAGGGTCCACTGCTTTACTGTGGCCAGTGATGTACAGAGCGATGCAAGATGTTATATGCCTGTATGCTGGGCCTCAGGTAGCACGGCCTTTGCCCCCGCGCCTGCACTCCACCCTCAGAGCATTAACCGAGGCTATCCTTTTCACTTGCTTCTTGCTGTTCGACACTGATTTGATAAACCATGTGGTTCATGTCTACTTTAAATTGGCGTGTGACTCTTTCCATTTTGACCCCTGAGAGAATTTTGGCACATCGAGAGAATGTGCAGGGCGCCGTACTCAGAGGCTACCAGGGTATCTGAGGTGCCTGTGAAAAGAAAGGAAAACTCTAAGCGCCCGTGAGGAGACACTAATTGGCACTGATAGCTGTGATGTGTGGAACTGCATCCCCCCAAAATTCATATGTTGAAATCCTAATCCTTACCATCTCAGAATGTGACTGTATTTGGAGATAAGGTCTCTAAAGAGGTAACTACATTAGAATGAGGTCTTTAGGGCAGGCCCTAATCCAATATAACCGGAAGCCTCATAAGAAGGAAGGAGATGAGGACCCAGGCACGTGTGCACACACACAGGAAAGAACACATGAAGACACAGGGAGGAGACTGCTCTCTACAAGCCAAGGAGAGGAGGCTCCGAAGAAAATCAACCCTGCAGACTTCCAACCTCAGGACTACAAGACAACTAATTTCTGTCCCCTTTCTGTGGTTCCTTGTCATGGCAGCCTGAGGAAACGAATACATCAACTGTCAGAGGTCTCCTTTCTCTGGGGAGCCATTCCCGTACATGATGGGAATCAGAAGGGTCCTGCTTGTCTGGAAAAGCTTTCTGGTCTTAGGAAGGGTGTGAGTACCTGACCTAAGATAGCAGATCAGACCACCTGCTCCTCCCTCCCCTCAGAATCCACTCCTGGAATTTTTCTTACAGGTGATGAACGGGGGCAGGTTTGGTCTCTGTGTGCATGTATGTGTATGTGTAGGTCTCTCCATGTGTGAGAGTGCATATATGGTACATCTAAGTTATTCCCTATACAGATTGTGGATTAATTTGTATAAATATAGGACTACATGTCCCAAAGGTTTTATGAATTTACATAGGTACCAACAGTTTATAAGAGACCATCTCCCTAAACCTTTCCCAACAGAGAATGTT
The DNA here is from genome assembly GCF_022079265.1 of Lynx rufus. Classification (NCBI taxonomy): domain Eukaryota; kingdom Metazoa; phylum Chordata; class Mammalia; order Carnivora; family Felidae; genus Lynx; species Lynx rufus. Next base: position 17,124,809 of record NW_025814837.1, read on the forward strand.
TTTCAGCATTTTCCAATTATGTTTTCCCTTGTTTTAATTTGCAGCTCATTGATTCTATCATGGGGGTAAAAGGTTACTCACCATTTGTGCATCTTATTTTATGGATTCTCTGTTCAGGTATTTTGTCTATTTTTCTTTTTGTCTGTTTATCCTTCTACTACGTTCTATGTTTCTAAGAGTTCTTTCTATGTTAAGGACACTAATTATAGCTTTTTTCTTCATTTTTTAAAAAAAACTTTGTTTACATTATAATATAGGAGTTCATTTATAGGTCAGTTCTACCAGTATTTTGATCCATGTACTACCAATTCTATCACTCTTTTTCTTAAACAAACTTTAAAACCAAAGCATTATTGGGGAGCCTGGGTGGCTCAACTGGTTGAGCGTCCGACTTCAGCTGAGGTCACGATCTCACAGTTTGTGGGATCGACCCTCATGTCGGGCTCTGTGCTGACAGCTCGGAGCCTGGAGCCTGCTTTGGATTCTGTGTCTCCCTCTCTCTCTCTCTGCTCCTCCCTGACTTGTGCTCTGTCTCTGTCTCTCAAAAGTAAATAAGTGTAAAAAAAAATTTTTTTTAACCAAAGAATGATTTATTTTTGAGAAAGAGGGAGAATGAAAGGGGGAGGGGCAGAGAGAGAATCCCAAGCAGGCTTTGCACTGTCAACTCAGACACCGACGTGGGGCTTGATCCCATGAACTGTGAGATCATGACCTGAGCCTCAACTAAGAGCCAGAAGCTCAACCAACTGAGCCATCCAGGCACACCTAATGTTTTGGTTTTACACAGTCCTTGATTGGGGAGGATGGAGCCTTTAATACCATGACACACATGGAATCTACAAACTATGTGTAATTGAGGGGACTTATCAAAATGCCATAAATATGGCTGCTCCCATTCTGAGAAAAACCCAGGAGCTATTAAAAATAGAACTATCATCACAGCACAATGAAGAAAGGCAAAAGGCAAGGGGCCGGAGTATTCATTCAAGGTGCACAAACACGGGTGCCCTCTCACACTCACTCACTCTTGAAGCCCTGGTGTCTGGAGCTGGGCACTGGTCAAGGCATTTGAGATACCCAGTGACAGAAAGAGTCCCTGCTTCGTGGAGATTGCTTTCTCATTCTAAGGGGAAGAGCCAGACCATGAGCAAAGAAGAAAGAGACTTCACCCTGAAGTGTGCAGTGAACAGGAGTCTCTGGGCAGAAATGAGGAGGGTTGGTAAAGGAGACAGGGAGACCAGTGGCAGGAGTGAGGCCAACACATCCAATACCACAGTCATGGAAGGTTTCCCTGAGAAGGTGACCGAAAGTGGCTCTCCCATCCCTCAAGTTCCACCTCCTCCACCCCCTCTTCCCCAGTCATCCCCACCAACAGTGACCACCCATTCATTTGGCACTTTCATTGCCTTGAGCCATTACCTTTTCATGCATTCAACATTGCTATTCATAGTTAGATTATGAATGACTTCTGGGGCAGGGACTTTTTCTCTATTTCTCTTGGCATCCCCCCCAAAGGCCTTTTATATCACAGGCAACAAATTTGATTACGTACAAATAATGGAATATGGTAGTTTTATTTTCAGCACCTTCATATGGATAGCAACCCCCTTGAAAAAGCGCTGTGTGACCAAATCCAGCACTAATGAGTGGTCAAAGTGATCAACGCACCAGTTACATTTCCTTGGTCTCTCAACGGTCACACACAGGATGTTGACAAAACGTGTCACAGAAAGTGCTTTATATTGGATTTACAATCCAGATGCAATTCTGTCTAAATAGGAAAAGCCCTGTCCAAGTACCGTGTGCTGAGTGCTGCTTTACCATATCCACATTACATTATTTAGGGCTAGCATGGGAGAGGCACTGTCCTCTTTCTATGCATAAGGACACAGACTCAGAATGCTCAGCCAGTCAGGAAGTAAAAGAGCCTGTTTTGAGCTGAGTCAGATGCTTTTTCAGCTGTACCACGCTGCCTTTTAAAATGACATGGAATTTATATGAAAAACAGCAATGAATTTAAAAGAAATGTGCATATATTAAAGATACTATTGAGGCACCTGGGTGGCTCAGTCGGTTAAGCGTCTGACTTCAGCTCAGGTCACGATCTTGTAGTCTGTGAGTTCAAGTCCCACGCTGGGCTCTGTGCTGACAGCTCAGAGCCTGGAGCCTGCTTCAGATTCTCCCTCTCTCTCCGCCCCTTCCCCACTCACACTCTGTCTCTCAAAAATGAATAAATGTTAAAAAAAAATTTTTTTTTAAGATGCTACCAAAAAACTAAAATTAACAGTGAAGAAGATAATGCAAAGAATTAACTCTGAAAAACAGATACAATAATCTACAGAAAATCACACTACACAAAAGGCAGCAATTCAAGATAAACAAACACACCTAGAAGAAAACAGATGGAGAAGATCCAATATGCACGGAGATTTACACGAGAGAAATAGAAGCCATAATCAGGAAAGCAACTTTAAGAAGTTTTCCTACAACTGAATGGCATTCTCTACAAAGGATGTCAAATGGGCAAGTTCCTATGTTTTTTTTCCTCAAAGAGAATTAAAGTCAAGTTGAAAAAATCAGAAGCAATCCCATGTAGTTAATTCTGAAGATTAAAGAACCACAAAAAATTTTTATGACAGCTTTGTTGAGATATATTTCACACACCAGAAAACTTACCCTTTTAAAATATGCAATTAAGTGGCTTCAGTATATCCACAGAACTATAAAATTTAAAGCTGGGGGCAAAAAAAACCCTTAAAAATGATGTAGCCTAGTGTTTCTTAAAGTGTATTCTACTGAACCCTTCAGTTCTCACATGCTACTGTATAAAAAAGAATTTTCCTGGTCAAATAAGTTGGGTAAACACAGACGGCGTACCTGTATACTCTAGCTCCCTCACAGTCTCTGAGCAGTCCCAGCATATCCTGATTTGCCTGACACAGAACCTCTTTTCATGGAACATATCCCAACTAGTCAATTAAATCAGGGCTCCAGGGCAGACGCTTCAGAAAAACCCTAATTTTCCAGGAGAAGAAAGAGCGCCAGAGAAGGTTGACTGGCTTGACTGAGGTCTTACAGCTCTTTCAAGTTGTCTGGTCTGTGAGCAACCACTGGGAAGGAGACAGTGCCAAACCAGATCCTTAGACGTAGCCCAGAGCTCTTTCTCCAAAGCTACATATATCAAAACCTGAAGCAACGGGACAAGATTGCCAGAGCTAACAAGCCCTCTGTCAGACAGCACGGAGAAATGAATACTATTACCCCAAACAAAGCAACACACAGCTTCAAGAACTCAGCTGCCCAAATGTTAAGAGTCCACAGTCATAAAGAAAATCAGGAAAGCTCAACACGATGCTGTGAGAAAATATAAAATTTCCTCCAAGAGCTCTGGACAAGGGGTAGGGTAAAAGTGAGAAATGCTATTTCCTGAAACCTGACTCTGTCACCTCTCAAGGAGTTTACAGTATGCTCATTCGCATCAGAAGAGTGAGGAACAAAGGACTGGAACACTGTATGGATATGCGAACCCATGTTTCAAATAGAAGACAGACAAGTCAAACATCAAAATCATTTTTTTTCAATCTAATACTAAAGAAAAATCTACTCAAAAACAGGTAAGCATTAAAAGAAACGGGAATAAACAAACACAACCCTGAAGGGCAAAGGAAAACAATGCACATGTAACACACAATTAAATATGAACAAGGAACTCTTCTATGAGAAAGGAGATTTGGACTGAGAGACAAAAATCAAATGATCTGTTGTTTCCCTAGTCACCCTCATTGCACCTGCCTCTCTCCCACCAAATGTTCCAGCCCCACTGAGATTGGATCTCCCACTATCTGGTGGCTTCTTGGCTCTGGGCTTGAATGCAGGCTAATCCCCCACACTCTTACCTCTACCTTCAAACTCCCACACTCGAAACAGCCTGCCCCAATCCCCCCACTTCTGTGTTGCCTTCCCCAGCTGTGAGGGCAGCACAATGGTGAGCCACACCAAGCTTTACCTTCCAGTAGGCCTGTGTTTATGCTGCTTGAAGCCTGGCCACACCTCCAGCTGCTTACTGCCTGCCTGCCATACAGTCCTGCTCTCTCCAGGGCATGTGCTCCCTCGCTGTCCCCATGCTGCTGCAGCCTTGACACCAGCTCGGTCATCATTACAGCCAACAAGGACTAGCACTCACTCACAGCTCCAAGAGCGGCACAGGCCTCCCAGATCACCACCTCGCTGAATCTTAACAGCAAAACTATGCCCTAGGTTCCCTCAGCCCCGGGCTACTGCCAGGCAGAGGATGAGGGCCACACAGAGACCCAAACAAACCTACCAGACAGAGCAGTACTCATCACACAATTTATATAATAAATGTAATCAATCATAACAACACAAGACACTTGGCAAGAACATTTAATAGCACTAAACCTTTAGGAAGCTTGAAGGAAACCAGTCTCTTCTACTCACAACACTTCTGACATCATAAAGAATAAAAACGAACAGCCAGAGGAAGAGGCCCATAGCACAAGGTCCAACAGGGTCCTGAGCACAGAAACTTCTGTCCCTTAGAGTTTGGGGTGTGCCACACTCCCGGCACATGGATGCATTCACCTACCCGGAAGCTCTCTGAACCCCATCATTTAGGATTTTAATGGAGGATCCATTAGTTAGGCTTGACTGAATAAATCATTGGTCTGGATGACTAACTCAATCTCCAGCCCCAATTCATTCCAGAAGGTTGGCAGTAGGAAGTGCTACTCAAAGTTCCAACCCTCCCATCCTACCAACCAGCCCTCCTCCTGCAGCTACCTAGGAGTCACAGTCAACCCATTACCGTAACTCAGGGTAAGGCTGAAAGGGGCTTGGTATGAGTAGCAACATACTCTTCTATAACCTCTCAACGAGGAAATTCCCGGGTTTTAGAGTTCTGTGCCAGAAACTAGGGACAAAGACCAAATATATCTCTCACTGTAGCAATATTACAGCCCCCAAACCCTCTCAAGAAAACAAAATGCAAGCAGAACTTCAAAGCACACAGCACAATCCCTAAATGAGAGCACAGATATCTATTAAGAGAAATACAAAGTTTTAAAAAAATGGATTAGAAGACAAGCTAAATTAAGGAAAACTAGACAGAAAATGGAAATAAAAAATAAATTGATAAAAATCACATTTAAAGCCAATGTAATCCAAAAGCCCAATCATAAAACACACACAAATTTATAAAATTAATACCGCAAACAGCACAAAAATACCACAAATAGAAAGTGACAGCACATTTTTACATATCTATTAATAGTACTGGCATATTTTTAAATAGTAAGTGGAAATAGAAAAACTACAATATAAAACTAAAATGCATAGAACAGTAAGATGTTTTAAAACATTATTGAAGAAATGTTACTAAGGAATTGATTTCAAATGGGTACCCGAATAACAGAAAAACATTCAAATGTTTAATAATGGTTTCATTACTTTAAGTGACCTGCTTCTTCAAACTGTAAAAAAGATGGTCTACTAACCAACTCATTTTTATAAAATATCAGATTTAAAGCTCACTAAGAATAAGCGTCCTTGAATATTTTCATATTGAAATATATGTGATTTACTTAGAAGTCACATATAAAACATTTGCCAACATATAAAATATTATATACACAATATGTGTGTGTGCATAATTTATTAACAAATAAAAGCAAAGTAACACTGGATTGAGAAAGAAGGCTTGACTTCTAGTGCCTCCTTAATCCCAAAATAACTAGGTATACTTACACATACCTAGTTATTTGGACCCCTGTTTACTCAGAACAGGACAAATGTACACACACAAACATTATAAAGTGTAATGGAAGAAATAAAGGGGCATCCTTAAATTAACAGACATCCTCAGAAATTAATGAAATATTCTAAATCTCAATCAAAATCTCCCTGTAATATACAGAAACTGACAAACTAGTAGTTAAGCATATATATGAGAAAACAAGTAGATAAAATACTAAATACTTTTTTCATGTTTATTTAGTTTTGAGAGAGAGAGAGAGAAGGGAGAAAGAGAGAAGGATTGAGAAACAGAATGCAGGCTCCAGACTCCGAGCTGTCAGTACAGAGACCGACACAGGGCTTGAACCCACAAACCGTGAGATTATGACCTGAGCTGAAGTCAGACACTTGACTAAGCCACCCAGGCGCCCCACTAAATAGGTACTTTTCATGGCAATAGTTGATCTATGTTATATTCAAAACATTATAAAATCACAATTATCAAGGCTAAGTAACAGTCACTTAAAAATATAAAAACGTCTCAAAAATAGACTCCATCTGCATCTTTTCTGACCATAGCACTATGAAATGAGAAATCAACCACAAGAAAAAGTTTGGAAAGTGCACAAATACATGGAGGTTAAATAACATGCTACTAAACAATGAATAGGACAACCAAGAAATCAAAGAATAAAAAATTACATGGAAACAAATGCAAATGAAAACACAACGATCCAAAATCTTAGATGCACAAAAGTGGTTCTTAAGAGGGTAGTTTATAGTAATACAGGCCCAACTCAAGAAGCAAGAAAAACCTCCAACAACCCAACCTTGCACCAAAAGGAACTAGAAAAAAGAACCCAAACCCAACAAAAGGAAATAAAGATTAGAGCAGAAATAAAAGATAGAAACTTCAAAAAACACAACAGATCAATGAAACCAGGAGCTGATTTTTTTTTTTTAAGATCAACAATATGGATAAACTTCTAGTCAGACTACCAAACAAAGTAGAGAGAGGACCCAAATAAACAAAATCACTAATGAAAGAAGAGAAATAACAACCTACACCACAGAAATACAAACAGCAAGAGATTATTATGAAAAATTATATGCCAACAAACTGGACAACTTGGAAAAAAAATGGGTAAGTTCCTAGAAACATATAACCTACCAAAATGAAAGCAGGAAGAAACAGAAAATTGAACAGACCAATTACCAGCAATGGAACTGAATTAATAATCAAGAAACAGCCCAAAGCCTAAAGTCCAGGACCAGATGGCTTCACAAGTGAATTCTACCAAACATTTAAAGAAGACGTTTTTTGGGGGAGGGTGGGGGGAGGGAGTGTTATTTATTTATTTTGAGAGCAAGAAACAGAGAGACGGCGCATGTGCACAAGAGTGAGTGAGGGGACAGGCAGAGAGAGAATCCCATGCTGACAGCATGGAGCCTGACATGGGGCTTGATCCCACAAACCATGAGATCATGACCTGAGCCAAAATCAAGAGTCAGATGCTTAACAGACTGAGCCACCCAGATGCCCCAAAAGAAGAGTTAACCGATTTTTCTCCAACTATTCCAAAAAATACAAGAAGAAGGAAAACTTTTCAATTCATTCTATGGGGCCAATATTACCCTAATACCAAAACCAGATGAAGACACTACAAAAAAAGAGAACTACAGGCCAATATCTCTCATGAATATAGATGCCAAAACCCTCAACAAAATATTAGCAAACCGAATCCAACAATACATTAAAAAAATACACCATGACCAAGTGGGATTTATTCACAGGATGCAAGTGTGGTTCACTATTTGCAAAAACAATCAACATGACACATCACATCGATAACAGAAAGGATAACAACCATAGGACCATTTCTACAAATGCAGGAAAGGCACTGGACAAAGTACAATATCCATTCGTGATAAAAACCCGCTGCAAAGTAGGTCTAGAGGGAACATATCTCAACATAATAAAGTCCATATATGAAAAACCCACAGCCAACTTCAGACTCCATGGTGGAAAACTGGGAGCACTTTTCCTAAGGTCAGGAACAAGAAGACAAGGATGTCCACTCTTACCACTTTCATTCAACACAGTACTGAAGTCGTAGCCACAGCAATCAGACAACAAAAATAAACAAAAGACATCCAAATTGGTCAGGAAGAAGTAAAATTTTCACTATTTGCAGATGTCATGATACTATACATAGAAAACCCTAAAGACTCTAGCAAAAAACTACTAGAACTAATAAATGAATCTGGTAAAGCCACAGGATACAAAAATCAATGTACAGAAATCTGTTCCATTCCTATATAATAATGGAGCAGCACAAGGTGAATTTAAGAAAACAATCCCATTTACAATTGCACCAAAAACAATAAAATAGGAATAAACTCAGCCAAAGAGGTGAAAGACCTGTACTCTGAAAGTTTAAAACACTGATTAAAGAAATTCAAGACAACACAAAGAAGTGGAAAGACATTCCATGCTTGCAGGTTGTAAGAATGTTGTTAAAATATCCAAAGCACTCTGCACATTTAATGCAATCCCTATCAAAATACCAACAGCATTTTTCACAGCACCAGAACCAACAATCCTAAAATTTGTATGGAACCACAAAAGTCCTCAAATAGCCAAAGCAATCTTGAAAAAGAAAACTGGAGATATCACAGTCCCAGATCTCAGGTCACATTATAAAGCAGTACTAACTAAAACAGTATAGTACCATAGAAACAGACATACAGATCAATGGCATAAAACAGAAAATCCAGAAATAGACCCACAATTACATGGCCAATCTTTGACAAAGGAGAAATGAATATACGATGGAAAAAGGTTATTCAATGAATGATGTCAGGAAAACTGGACAGCCATATCCAAAAGAATAGAACCAGACCATTTTCCTTCACCATACACAAAAATAAACTCAAAATGAATTAGAGACCTAAATTTGAGACCTGAAACCACAAAAATCCTTGAAGAAAGCACAGTCAGTAATTTCTTGGACACTAGCATAGCACCATTTTTCTAGATATGTCTCCTGAGACCAGGGAAATAAAGCTACTGAAACATCAGTAGTTTCTGCACAGCAAAGGGAATAATTAACAAAACTAAAAGACAACCTATGGAATGAGAGAAGATATTTGCAAATGACCTATCAGATAAAGGGTTAGTATCCAAAATATATAAAGAAGTGATACAACTCACACACACACACACACACACACACACACACACACATAATCCAATTAAAATGGGCAGAAGACATGAACAGACATTTCTCCAAAGAAGACATCCAGGTGGCCAACAGACATATGAAAGAATGCTCAACATCACTCATCATCAGGGAAATGCAAATCAGAAGTACAAGGAGATATCACCTCACACCTATCAGAATGGCTAAAATCAAGACATGAGCCAAGTGTTGGCGAGGATGTGGAGAGAATGCATGTGCACTGTTGGTGGAAATGCAAATGGGTGCAACCACTGTGGAACAGTATGGAGGTCCCTCAAAAAAAGTAAAACAGAACTACTCTACCATCCAGGAAAAGCACTACTCGGTACTTACCTCCCTCTCCCCGCCAAAATACAAAACACTAATTTAAAGGGATACATGCAGCATTATTTACAATAGCCAAATTACAGAAGCAGCCCAAATGTTCATCAACTGAGGAATGGATAAAGAAGATGTGGTATATATATGCAATGGAATATCCCATTGTAAAAAAGAATGAAATTTTGCTATTTGCAATGACATAATAGAGCTAGAAAGTATTATGCTAACTGAAGTCAAAGACAAACCCATATGATTTCACTCATATGTGGGATTAAAGAAACAAATGAACACCAAAGAAAGAGACAAACCAAGAAACAGACTCTTAACTATAGAGAACAAAGTGATGGTTACCAGTGGGGATGGGGGGGGGGATGGGTGAAATAGGGGATGGGGATTAAAGAGTGCACTTATCATGATGAAAAGAAATTGATGGAGAAAGCAAAATTTAAAAAAAATTTTTTACATTTATTTATTTTTGAGAGACAGAGCACAAGTGGGGGAGGGGCAGAGAGAGAAGGAGACAGAATCAGAAGCAGGCTCCAGGCTCTGAGCTGTCAGCACAGAGTCCGACACGGGGCTCGAACTCACAAACCACGAGATCATGACCTGAGCTGAAGTCACACGCTTAACCAACGGAGCCACCCAGGTGCCCCTGGAGATAGCAAAGTTTAACAACAAACAATTTAACAAGAAAAAAAACAGATCCCATCTATCTTAAAAGGGTTTAACTCAATAACAGGAGGAAAAACAAAAGTGTCAATATTCCTGATACAGGGGGTATCAGAATTAAACGATATTTTGGGAATGCAAGCTGGTGCAGCCACTCTGGAAAACAGTATGCAGCTACCTCAAAAAACTAAAAATAGAACTACCCTACGACCCAGCAATTGCACTACTAGGTATTTATCCAAGGGATGCTGTTTCGAAGGGGTACATGCACCCCAATGTTTATAGCAGCACTATCAACAATAGCCAAAGTATGGAAAGAGCCCAAATGTCCATCGATGGATGAATGGATAAAGAAGATGTGGTATATATATACAATGGAGTATTACTCGGCAATCAAAAAGAATGAAATCTTGCCATTTGCAACTACGTGGACAGAACTGGAGGGTATTACGCTAAGTGAAATTACTTAGAGAAAGACAAATATCATGACTTCACTCATATGAGGACTTTAAGAGACAAAACAGATGAACATAAGGGAAGAGAAACAAAAAATAAGAGACTCATTAATATGGAGAACAAACAGAGGGTTACTGGAGGGGTTTTGGGGGGGGGGATGGGCTAAATGGGTAAGGGGCATAAGGAATCTACTCCTGAAATCATTGTTGCACTATACACTAATTTGGATGTAAATTAAAAAAAATTAAATTAAAAAATAAAATAAAATGGTTTTCATTGAAAAAAAAAAGAAACGATATCTGTATCTCACACATGCAAATAGGTATGAGAATGTAATACTTTTTAGAACATCAGCGTACAATCTAGAAGAAAACAGGATTATCTATGTGTCCCAGCTGGGGCAGAAGATAAATATGTGAAGAAATGAAGTCTGTTATAACAAAAATGTGTACATGTTTGAATGTTCAAATTTTCACAACAAAACTTAATAGCTTTCAAATGAAAGTATTAGAAGGTATACATGATGAAGATTCCTTATGATTACATTATACATTAGAATTTGGGAAAATATGTAAGAAAAATATTTTAAGTTTATTTGAGAGTAAGAGAGAGAGAGACCGACCCACAGAGAGTAGGAGAGGGTTATTTATTTATTTAGAGACAGAAACAGAGAGAGGTAGAGAGGAAAGGGAGAATTCCAAGCAGGCTCTGCACTGTTAGCACAGAGCCTGACACAGGGCTCAATCTCAGGAATTGTGGGATCATGACCTAATCACTTAACTGATTGAGCCCCAGATGCCCCAGGAAATTACTTTTTACTCAGGAGTCATTCTGTTGCATCAATAATTTACATCCAAAGAAAAAGAGACTGTATATATTCATAGGAAAATATCCTCCATAACTTTCTTGAAACATCTTTGAGATATAACTCAAATATCAAAAGGTTTGCCCACTTGAAGTATACAATTCTATGATTTTAGTACATTCACTGAGCTGCACAAACATTAGCAGAATCTAAGTTTAGAATATTTTCATCACCCCAACAAGAAACCCTGTACCCGCTAAGAGTTATTCCACTCTCCCTCGTTCATCCCCACCCCCAAGTAAGCAATAATCTGTCTCTCTCAAAATAAATAAAATATTCTCCTTATGTATCTGCCCATATTATAATGTATAATGTAATCATAAGGAATCCTTATCACATATATCTTCTAATACTTTTCATTTGAAAATTATTATTACATTTTATTGTGAAAATTTGAACAAACATGTATACATTTTTGTTATGACAGACTTCATTTCTTCACATATTTATCTTCTGTCCCAACTGGGACACATAGATAATCCTGTTTTCTTCTAGATTGTACACTGATGTTCTAAGAACTATTGCATTCTCATACCTATTTGCATGTGTGAGATATAGATATCGTTTAATTCTGATAACTAAATTAATTCTGATAGATTTGCCTGTTCTGGAGATTGCATAGAAATGGAATCCTACAATATATGCTCTTTGGTGATTGACTCTCTTCACTTAACATACTTTCTAGGTTCACCCACACTGTAGCACGTATCAGTACTTCATTCCTTTTTGTTGTTGAATATAATTATTCCATTGTATGGATGCACATTTTGTTCATCAACTGATGGACAACTGAGTGGTTTCCACTCTTTGCTCTATAAATAACAATATGGACATATGTTTTCATTTCTCTTGGGTATACTGCCAGGAAAGGGACTTCTGGGTCATATGGTAAATCTGTGTTTAACATTTTGAGGAAGTGCCAAACTTTTCCAAAGTGGCTGCACTATTTTACATCCCCATCAACAATGAATTAGGTTTCTGGTTTCTCCATATGTTGGCCAGCACTTGTGATTGGCTGTCTTTATTACAGGTAGCCCGGTAGGTGTGAAATAGCATCTCACTTGGTTTTAATTTGCATTTCTTCATAATTACTTATGATGTTGTGCATCTTTTTCATGTGCTTATTGGTCATTTGCAGATTTTCTTGGGAGAAAGGTCTCTTCAGAGCCTATGCCTATTTTAAAATGTGGCTTGTCTCTTAATTGAGTTGTTAGAGTTCTTTACATATCCTGGATATAAGTCCCTTGTCCTATCTAGAAGTTGCAAATATTTTCTCCCATTCTGCAGCTTTTTTTCTTAAGCAGGCTCCATGTCCAGCATGGAGTCCAACACAGGGGGCTTGAACTCACAACCCTGAGACTGAGATTTGAGATCAAAAGTTGGATGCACCCTAACCCTAACCCTGGTTGGCTTAGTCAGTTAAGTGCCCCCCCACCTTTTTTTGTTTTGTTTTGTTTTGAGAGACAGAGAGTGCAAGCAGGAGAGAGAGGGAGAGGGAGAGGGAGAGAGAAAAAATCTTAAGTAGGCTCCGTGTTCAGCATAAAGCCCAATATGGGGCTCAGTCCCACGACCCCGGGATTATGACCTGAGCTGAAATCAAGAGTGATTTAGCCACCCAGGCACCCCTGTTTACTTTGACAATACTCTTTGCAGCACAAAAGGCTTTAATTTTGATGTAGTTCAATTTAGCTGTTTTCCTTTTGTTGTTGTGCTTTTGATGTCCTGTCTAACCCAAGAGTTTTATGGTTTTAGCTCTTACATTTAGGTCTACGATCCATTTGCATTCATTCTTCCATACAGTATACAGTAGGAGTCCAACTTCATTTACTTGCATGTGGATATTCAATTGTCGTCACTCCATTTGCTGAAAAGACTATTCTTTGCCTACTGATTTACCCTTGTCAAAAGTCAATTGATCCATAAATGTACAGATTTCTTGACTTTCATTGATCTCTACAGGTCTATTCTTATGCCAGTACCACTCACTTGATTACTTTGTAGATTTTGAGATTAGGAAGTATGTTATCTTCCAATTTTGTTTTCCTTTTCAAGACTGCCTCTAGGTTCCTTAAGTTTAGTATCACTTTGTCGATTTCTACAAAAAAGCAGGCTGTGATTTTTGAGGGATTATACTGAAATCTGGTAGCTCAATTAAGGCAGTACTGCCACCTTAACACTATTGTCTTCTGATACATGAACATGAGAAGTCTTATCAGCAATATTTTACGATCTTTAAACTGCATCATTATGGAAATAAAAAGAAAACTATGCAATGGAACATGCTGCTGATACCATGCACAAAATAATGAATGATCATACTCTGGCCCACTATTTGAGTATAATCTCTCATCTAGCAGGAGCTACGGAACCATTCATACTCTGATTCTAATAACGACACCACTGGAGCTATAATCCAAAGAAATAACTCAAAAAAAAAAAAAAAAGGAAAAATATGCTAGTTACTGCAGCACTATCAGAGTGAGATACTGGTAAATAGAGAAACAACAATAATCAAATATCCCAGCAGTTTCCCAACGAAAGGAAATGTCAAATTATTAACAAAATGGAAATCTAAATATTCTGCATGCCAATTAATTATAAAAACATGTTAAAATATGGAAGATTTGTAAACAAAACTGCATCAAGTCTCATGTGTGTACTAAAGATCACAAAATAACTGGAAGCAAAACAGCTTAAAATGTAAGTATCACTGGGTTATTTTTACGGAGTTGCCTAACATCTTTTTTTTTTTTTAACCTTTATTTATTTTTAGAGACAGAACAGGAGCGGGGTAGGAGCAGAGAATCCAAAGCAGGCTCCAGGCTCCAAGCTGTCAGCACAGAGCCTGATGCAGGGCTCCAACCCATGGACCAGGAGATCATGACTTGAGCCTTACCCGACTGAGACACCCAAGTGCCCTAACATCTTAAACTATTATGTATATGTTTTAAAAGGAGAGGTCTTCCTTGTCACCTTTAGCACACAAGAGGACATGAGTGACAACCCACTTATTATCTGTGATTCAACATTAATACTGCTGAGTAGCCGAATCGGTTTAGCAATTCTGTTATCAAGGACACCTAACAACAGACTGTGCACTGAACTCCTACCCCTAGGACCAGGGCTAATGCAGGCAAGGGAAAGCTCATCCTCTTATGCACACTTAGTGAGCTTAGGGATAAAGATCATTAACCTTCTACTTGCTTGTCAGTCCAACAGCCTGTAATGATGGAGCTGAAAGAAGAGCAAATCTATTTAACCTATTAGCAATTTGGGTTACTACCCTCTTATTTCAAAGTGCACAGAGTTATTAAACCACATGATACATGTTTATCTCACTGGAAAGTGGAGACAAATATATCCCCCCTCTCTCCCACACCAGCTTGAACCAATCTCTCATTTTGTGTTCTTCTAAGAATAAATGGCAACCCTATTTTTTGGCGCCTGAAATGATAAAGAGAACCTTGTAGGATGGTGAAGAGAAGACTACAATGAACAGAACTTCAGGGAATTATTTCTCTTCCTGCATTGCTTTTTTCCTGATGCTATAAATAACAACATTACATCATGCCGACAAGGCATGCTGTTCAAATACGAGAGGCAGGCTTGCTCTTTGACAGATGCAAAGAACACTGCTACCAAACAGCTCCACTAATGTCAACATGCCCGAGAGAAGAGAGCTCAGGCAAAGACCCTCTGTGGTGTTTGCCACTTCCACCTGGCCTCTGCTCTCTGTGACCCCTGCAGGCCTCCCGTCTCTTTTCTCTAGCTGATAAATTCACCACCAAAAGGGACTGACCTCCACTTTTCTGTCCCTGTCCCAATCATGAACTGGTGGGCTAAAAAGCAACACAGCCCTCCCACTTATTCCGGGGAGCACCAGTGAAAAATGTCCTTTCATCTTAATAAAAATACAGACAGAAGCACTACAATTTTTAAAAGGTACCTCAGACAACTGAAGTCACCTAAAATAATGAGCAGAAAGCAAGTCCCCAGACAGAACACACGCTGGTGTAGATGTGTCCAAGCCTTTCACCCAGAACTTCACAGCTAGTAGAAAATAAGGATAAGAAAACCCTGACTGCCTGAGAAGGAGATGGGACGGGGGGTGACATGAACATGGTGAAGCGAAGGTCAACCGTCAAAGCAAGTCCCTACAGACACCGTTCAGGGTAAAGAAACCACATCCTATCATTCTCAGAAGGGAGAGGAGAGGCGGGAAGGGAAGTACAAAACAGGGGAGCAGACTGTAGTGAGGGGGCGGTGTTTGCCAGAACAAACAAGGCAGCTTCAAGTCAGAGAAAGAGGAGATGATCAGGGGACATTCGCACACATATGAAAGGTAAAGTTCATTGTAACTTTTTCAGTGTGGTCTCCAGGCCTCGCACAAACTTCCTTCCCTTTGTCCTCGTGAAGCAGTACTGTAATGGCTAATCGTCTGAGTGGCACCTACAGTCAAGTGGGGACCAGGTTGAGCCTGAGGAGCACAGCGGCTCATGCCTGTTGATCTGGGTACCCCCTGCCATAATCAGAGACTTAATTTCTTTTTTTTCCCCATGGCTACAATATTTTTTTTTTAATTTAAATCCAAGTTGGTTAACATACAGCATAATAATGATTTCAGGAATAGAATTTAGTGATTCATCACTTACACAGAACACCCAGTGCTCATCCCAACAAGTGCCTTCCTTAATGCCCATCACCTGTTTAGCCCATCTCACCCACCCAACACCCTTGCCTCAACCCTCAGTTTGTTCTCTTTATTTAAGAGTCTTTTATGGTTTTCAGGGACTTCATTTCTTTTTTAAAAAATTTAATGTTCTTATTTATTTTTGAGAGAGAGAGGAAGAGAATGAGCCGGGAGGGGCAGAGAGAGAGGGAGACAGATTATGAAGCAGGCTCCAGGCTCTGAACTGTCAGCACAGAGCCTGACGCGGGGCCCAAACCCACAAACCGCGACATCATGACCTGAGCTGAAGTCGGACGCTTAACCAACTGAGCCACCCAGGTGCCCCACAGAGACATCACTTCAATCCAGTTGCATTTTACCTCATTTATTCAATTCATTTCTTTAGAGCTGTACTTCTCCAACCAGCACATCAGAATTTAAATATCTGATTCTGCACCTTCCTTAGGAGGATAACCTCTTACTCTAATCGTGAAGACATTTTGCATCTTCTTTTTCAGAACTGGTTTCAGAAATAGGCTTACGTGCCACACAAGAGAAGCAGGCAGTCTTTGATAACCAGCTTTTTCTTAACAAAGACAAGACATCAGTCTCATTGATCAATGGACTCATCTATTCAAAAAGTAGGAGTATCAGCTTAGAAAACAGTTTCAAAATAAGAGTTCTCAAAATGCGTGCATAATAACAACCTCATTAGAATGTTTATCAACTTTCATTAGTTTAGGTATTACAACTTAGTTTGATCACTAAACAGTCACATGATATAAAGTGTGTAATGAAAGTGTATGCATGTAAAACCAAATACATGTATATATTACATACTAAGTAGATGGTTAAAACTGAAGGGGAGGAAATCTATTATTTACGGGGAAAAAAAGAGGACCAGAGAGAAATAAAAATAAGTGATTAAAATGTAGGCTTGTCCCTGATAACTTTTTAAACAACCAAAAAAAAAAAATACTCATTAATCACTTGTATGCTTAATAGACTTATCAGTACCATACCTGGTTTACCTGGGTAAAAACTCATGGGAGTACAAAAATTCAAAACTATATAAATTCACATTTTAAAATTGAGATTCCTATACAACATCTGGGACCATTTCCCTAATAGCTGCTTGCAGTATGGAGAATCGGGGAAATATAGGTAAATATATAGATACTGTATAGGACCTGTGGCCCCTCTAGCTACATGCCACCCACTTTGCCAATCATGGGTTGGCTTTTACTGACACCAAAACATTTTTTTTTTCTCCTAAAAAGAAAAAAAAGTAAGAAATTTGATAACCCTACTTCCCAGGCTTAAGCCTCAGTAAGAATAAAACCCATCACACGCTAGTTATATATCGTTTATCCCATGCTAAGTACCACAGGAACCCAGTTATGCCTCCCAGCAACATGACAAGTCACACGGGAGAGGTCAACAGGAACTGGACAGGTAATGAGAACACAAGAGGGTGGAAAGGTAGGAGGTGGGAGTATACAGACATACAGTGGGGAGAAGCCAAGGCAGTAAAGAGACAAAATTCTCTCTGCAGAGACTCGTGCTTTAGCAGCAGTACCTTTAGCACAGGGTATGCTCCATCCTGGGGTGCAAATGCACCTCACATAACCACCTCACTTGACCACCTGCTAGGTCAAGTTGGGCCCTAACAACAGGAAATAACAAAACCACCATGGCAAGGGTTATCAAGTGACAGGATGGGGTGGCTCTGTCAAAAAACATCCTCCCAGACGGATTCCAAATTGTCCCAGAGGATGTAAAAAGTTGTTCATGAAATTAAACAGAAAGTGGGCAAGGGCACAGGATTTGAAAAGAATGCGTACAGAAAATAAACTAACCAGCACATACTGAGCTAGTCACCCTGTAGGACAGCAAGCTGACACAAAAGCAGCTGTTCCAATTATGTAGACTGACTCACTGAAGAAACTGAGTGTCATATGCTGCATCTGCGAGGTTAAAGCTCGCACACCATGTTCTCTGAGTGTTTGTTGACAAAAAGATCTCAGGGGTCCTATCTCTAACCTAAATGCTTACTAAAAATTAAAAAAAAACAAACCAAAAAACAAGAAAAAAACCAACATGTTCTTTGCAAGCACATTTGTCAGCGGGGCCCCCTGTTTCCATAAACCAGTTTGAGGCCTTAGAGGCCTTACAAAAGCCTCTGCAGGAGCTGTAACAGCCCCTCTGGGCAGTCCCACATCTGCAAACAAAGGAGTCCGTGCCCCCAACCCTACCCCAACCAGCTTCCTCATGGTCACTTGGGAAGGTAAATGAAATGCTTGTGTCTGGGCACTGGGAGAATACCATTAATAGTCCAAGTTACCTCAGAATCCCCCAAATCCCCCAAATCCTTCCTTCTGGGCCCTTGGGAAGGGCCAAACAGAAAAACCAGCACATCCCCTTGGCCCTGACGCTACAGCCTGACTAATCAGAGGCAGAAACATCTTTTAGTCTTTTTTCTGAAAACCAAGGATCAGTCCGGTAAGCAAGCTGCCTCACGGTGAAGTAGTCCTAATATCCACCGCCCACACCAGATGACAATTCTCCACCCCACCCCCGCCCCCGAAAGAGCCTGAATGCCTGCTAAGAACCATAATGCCAACTGTGTACCTCCCCATACTGTATTCAGAACGGTCCTCTGACGACGCTATGGCCTCCTCATTGCTAGAATCATCCCAACAGTAGTGAATAACCACTTGCTTTTAACATCCACTCAGTCCCTAATAGGAATGAATTGTGGCACAAACTAAAACCATGCCAAATTAAGTATTTGGGGGGGGGGGGAGTTACCAGTTTAGCTAAAAGTTAGGCATTTTTGTTTGAAATAAAAAATTGACTAAAATCGCAAGCTTAAGATACAAACCCTTGTTTTACGTTTCTATTTGACACCTTTAAGACCCAATTTAGAGCATTCATTTAACGTGGGGAGTAAAGAGAGAATTCTAATAAATGCCCAATGCTAAGGTGCCTTATGCTGTGTTGCACATAATCATAAATTCAGGCTCTCGTCCCAGGCAGCAAATCTGCTCAACACTGAACCTAGTATCAACATGTTCAGTTATTCAAAATGAGTAATGCCTGCCCTTTAAGAATTGGACATTTAAGGAAGCACTGACCTTGTAACGCAACTCTCATTTCAGAAATGGTCACTGCGGTGAGAAGGCTTCGTTGATTTAAAATTTCCTTATATAGGTTATTTCCTCTTGCACAAACCCAAGGGAGCACAGAAACTTTAATAAACTGAACATCCTTCCCTACATGTAAGACCATAACGCTGAGCTTAAAAGAACGCTAACCAAAAGAGCAGACTGCATAAGAAACTGATCACAACTATGTTGCTAAGACAGCAAGAAAAAGGAGAAACATAACTGAACGTTTATGAGCCTGAATGCAAAGAAAAACAGTTGCAAGATAATGAGAAAAAAACAATTCAGACACAGGTTTAAATAATTCAGATCCTGCTGTGCTTTCTGTATGTACTAGGTTCCAATTATAAATTATCAGTACTATCTCTAAAATACAACTTCCATATGTAAAGATGAGGAGTCCTCAGATTTAAGGAGGCACCTCACGAGGGAAAGGAAACAATATACACTCAGTTGCCAACAAAAAATATCAGTAAACAAATCATCCCTGCGCTCACAAAAGCCTTCTTCGTGAGCAAAAATCTTCAAAAGCACTCACAGCGGGTTTGCAGGAGGCTGACGACTAGAATTAACTGTGTTGCTGCCGGGCACCCGGTTAACTGGAAGATGGAGGTTGTTAGAATCTCGCAATATTCTCTATTAGCTGTTGGTGCACCTGGCATAACAGCCACCTTCTTTCATATGATTTTTTTCTTATACTTTTCTTTTTCTTCAAATCTTCATGTCCGCAAGCAAGCAGATTGGGGAGGGGGGAAGGGGGAGAGGTCCAGAGGCACCTGGGTGGCTCAGTTGGTTAAGCATCTGACTCTTGGTTTTGGCTCAGGTTATGATCTCATGGTTAGTGAGTTTAAGCCCCACAGCAGGCTCCGTGCTGACAGCTAGGGATTCTCTCTCTGCCCCACTCCCCACTCATGCGCTAGCTCGCTCTCTCTCTCTCAAAAATAAATAAATAAACTTAAAAAAAGAGGTGACTTTGTGTCTATGTCATAGGGTTACTCAGGATTAAATGGGTATCCTGTATAAAGCGCCTGGCACAGGGCTTGGCCAAATGAAGCCCATGAAAAAGTAATAAAAGCTACTACCGTTTCAAAGCTGATGGTGTCCTTGACATTTCAGGCAATAACGTGTATAAATCAATTGTTAACCAAGATGAAAATTTAGAAACAGATTATTAGTAACTCCAGAAAAGGAAAAAAAATAATCGTATATTGTGTTCTTCAACTGAGACATTTGCTAATGTTCCTATGCCTCTGGCTTAGAGTACACCAATCTCGTCACCCCTGCCTCTCCCACCTCCTGAAACAGAAGGTTACTGACTAACATCCTGGGTTCCTGGAAGAGGCTTTTGTAGCAACGATGCAACTGAAAAGCACAAGAACAAAACGTTCCTTCGCCCAATGGCATTTGCCTCCTTTAGATACTAGCACGGAGTGAGAATTACAGATTTGATCCACAGAAGGCTTTATTTAAAAATATGAGGAAGGCACAGTACCTCTAATCGTTGTATACGTCCCTTGAAAAACATGAAGAGGGAAGAATTTGGATAAGCAGCTTCTTTTTTGAGAAGAATTTCCTTCGCTTCATCCAGGCCTGCTTTGTTATCACTGCCATCCAAGGCAAAAAATGGGCGGACCACAGTATGATACCAGAGCAGAGCTAATCTAAAGGAAGAGGGAGAGAAAGATTGAGCAAGGCTTTTCTTACAGAGCTTCTACTTTGTCAAAACTCAGTATGTGCTCTTCTAATACACACTCCTTCCAAAAGTCTTTGAATAAGTAAATCAGAGTATTTTCCCCCATTTTAATCTTACCAATATTTGGAAAACTAACTTTGGCGCAGCTTATACATCAGCATATGCCCATCGGGTGAGAGGAGAATAATAGGATAAAAGCATTTAGCTCTGCTGAGGCTTCCAGATGGCTCTCTGAAGGTATGGACTGAGATAAAGCTCTGATTTCTACACTTCACTCATCAGCACACAAATTAGAAAGACGAACTGGTTACCATGAATTTACTGTCCCCTCATAATAAAGGTAATACTTTTTTGCAAAAGAAAAATGTAGTTTTCTCCTGTGTTCACAAAGTTAGAGTGTAAGCCTCAGAATCCAAATTTAAATATGGGAACCACAGACACAAATTTTACTAAAATGTATTAAAGTAAGTGAGAGAACCAGAAAAAGGGCTCTTTCTCTGGCCTTTGAGAAGGCTCAATTTGAAGAATAATCATTTAAAATTCCCTTATTTCATACTCCTCCTTTCAAGAAAAATAACACGTTAAATAAACTAGGTAAATAAAACAGATTTGTTAGGATCTTTAGTGAACAGACAAAAATGTTTCACTAACACATCAAATATTTTTATGTAAATGTGTGCTTCTAGCATGTTTATAAAATCAGTTCTCTTCTGGAGATCAGACGAATTTACATTACTAATTCATTTCTTTCCAGAAAATATTAAGATATAGACAAATTATCACAAGTTACAAAACTATTACATCAAATCAATAAAATACCACAGTTTATGTAATTTAATGACTTTGGGGAGGAACAAACATATTTTTGAAATGAAAATTTAATGATATTTTTAATAGCCACCAATTAAGACTGAATATCCAAATTCCTCAATATCGATAATATAAACAGAGCTCTCTGTGATATTAACATTTTTTGAAAAATGTCAAAGGGCATCTAGTGTCTGGTAAAATTACTCAAATTGCAAATGGTGAATATTTACCAGACTGAAAAAAAAAAAAACCACATTGTTTTTTAACTGATGGAGGAATGGGTGAATCCTCGCTCTGGATAGTTTTATCAGCTTCTCTCCACACTCTCCTGTTTCAGTAACTGTCATTTCAGTTTCGACTAACAGGACTCAGATTAACAGGACTCGATTTAGTTGACTAGCACAAAATATCCAAGCCACATGAGAGAGACCACTGGACCAACCAGAATCATCAAAGAAAATGACCCAATATCAGGATTCTCTAGGTAATAATAAAAATTTCAGAATCACAGGAAAGTTATCAAATTCGTATTCCTTAAAAATTCAAAAATCAGGGTCATGAATCTCAGTGACTCTGGTCAAGGTCACAGAAACTGCTTATAAAATCATCTGCGGTTGAAAAATGTGGTTGCTTTACCTGTTTAAAATACAGGATTCATGAGAGTCAAGAACAGTGTCCTCTCTCTAGAAAGTCAGCTTATAAACACCACCAAAGACACAGTTCTCGGCATTGCGTTAAAAGGCATAAGGCGTGGCATTGTGTCAACCAACCAATTTACCTGAAGTTTCCTTTAAAGGCTTTGATTGTCGTTTACTTACTTTCAACACTATATTATCTACCAAAGCATTGCAATACAGCTACTCACGTAGCTAAAGGGGCCTTCATGTCCTTACTTTCGCTTGCATACATCAGTGAAGAAAGCCCTTGCAGGCGGTCTCCAGGAAAACCCAGCAGGTTGATGATTTTGAGCAGGTTGGGGGGCACCATGGATATGCAAAGGTGAAAAAGGCCATATCCAAAGCTAACAGCACCTTTCAGTCTGTTTAGAGACTCCTCAGACACCCCTTCAGCCACAATGTGATTATCATTTGCAGCATCAGAAGTCAAGGGCTCTTCAGTTAGCTTCTTCTGATACAGCTCCTGGAGGGCATTGATGTCCAGATAGCATTTATTGTAAATCTTCCAGGCTTTCCTAAGGATCCACCCACCTTTTATATAGGCTATAGAGAAGGGGAGAAAAGCATTAAAAGAAGTAAATAAGCATTCAAAATAATTTTCCTTTATTAATAAAGGAGATTGAAGAAGGACCTGAAATTCAAGCAAAAATTTAAAAAATAAAAATGATCATCTCTCATTGCACCTTGTTCTCTTCACAGGGCTTCAATTCCTTATTTGTCTGATTTCCCTTACTACACTGAATGACCACTTAGCAAGAACCATGTATTTTTTTTGTTCACCGTCCTATCAGGCCCCTCTCTCACACACGAGCTGGGACGTGGTATATTATGCACACTGAATGAAATAAATGCATTAACGCCAGCATGCAAGCGTCACTTGAATCTGACTTTTGTTCTGTATGTTCTGTGAAACATGAATCTCCACGTGTTTCTGAACTACCATGCACTTTGCTGATAAACCTCTCTTATAACGCCTGCGTTTGTCTACCCTGTGCTTCTTTCTTCCTAAAGAGCAAGTTTTAAGTTGAATTCACTGCTAAAAGTACACCAAGCATGGCAACTCGCCAAAACTAAAACAAGCAAACAAAAAGGATTAATTTATACTTACTGGGTGAACAAACGGCCAGTTCATTAACGTGTAAGTCATCAGTGTTCAATGCAGAAATGCAAAGAATCCCCCATTCATCTCTACCTAATGCCTGCTGTGTGGGCCTTAACCACTCACTCCTCACTAGGAGGGCATTATTTGGTCTAGGACTAAGACACTCCACCCACTGCCCAGCCTAGATCTAGACCAATCCAGTGAAGGAAGGTGGCAAAAAAGAAGCTACTTCATAGAGGAGGTGAAAAGATGTTATTTTTAAAGGCATTTTCATTATTTCTTGTTGGGCCAATTTTTAACATAGTTCTCACAGTCGCTACCCAGTTCCATGCCCAGCTGACCCCTCTCAGACAAGCCCACAGGTCCTGCCTCACCCTCTCCTTCTGTGAACATTTACACCTTCTGATGAGGAAAGGAAGGAGCAGTCGACTTATCGGTGCTTATCTGAGTGTATCACCACCATATTTGGGGGGAAAGGTCTTCTGTAAGGAATTTTCTCCAGAAAAGAGTTTAATCACTCAGCACTGTTACCAATATGGCACTGATAATCTGACCCCAATGCACAAATGGAAGACAACATGAACTGCCCCAGGCTTTCAGGCCCTTTAGAATAGCAGAAAAAGAAGTTTGTCAACATTATTTTTAAATTACAAAAAATACAGAACATAAAAGCTGATTTACAAAGTCTAATCCCTGCATTGAAAGTGATCGAAGAACATATGGTACATACAGAAAAGAGTTACGGGAGCAGGCCTACTGCTATCCTTTGAGAGGCCTGTTTACAAGACTGGCCTTTGGCTAGGGTCTATGAAATTGACTTGGGAGAGTTCCCAGCATCCCTAGAACTGGTAAGAGTGGCTCACTGTGCCTACCCTGCTTATACAAAGAGTATGTTTCATGCTGAACACCTGCTTTCCCCTGGGAGTCTGGAATTTGGCTATGTGCAAGGCAGATTGTATCTATACATGGTCAGCCCCCAACAAAAACTCTGGGTGCTGTGTCTCTAACAAGCTTCCCAGCTGATAACAAAACTCATTGCCCAGAGATTTAAGCATGCAACTCCACTGGGAGAAAATTTTGGTCACTTTGGCCCAATTTTTCCTGGATTCCATCCCATCCATCTTTTCCCTTTGCTCTTTTGCTTTGTATCCTTTGCTGTAACAAATCATAGCCATGAGCATGATCACATACTGAGTCCTGGCAAATCACTGCACCTGATGGTCTTAAGGACCCCCAATTCATGTAATCAAGCTGATATTTAATCAAACTAGTATTTTACTTAAATGTATCAATTTCTGATAAATGATGACCATATCTCCTAAGGGATCACAATTGAAAACACAATCATAGGACAAGTTCCAAGTTCTGGATTTGTTAATGTCTTGTAGACTAAGTCCACTGAAAAGAATATCGTTAAGATAGGATGAACAAGCAAAACAAAAGGTTTTTTTTTTAAAAAGAGAATGATTTTTATAACTTTATAAAAGTAATACATGTTTGAAACAACTTTCGTTTAGTTCAAATGAACAAAAACATTTACTGAGCAAATATTACATTTCAGGCACAGTTCTAGGACAACCAAAGAGAAAGAAGATACAGATGGCACCTTTAAGAGGAGGCACACTGACTTTTCTGTGAATGGAAGTACTGTAGGAAAACAAAAGGTCTGAGAAAACCCTTAAACTTCTAGGGTAACACACCCACAAACAATATGACACTCAGTTATGATCCAAAATGCCAAAGGTTGAACAGAAAAATGAAAAAGAAGGAAACATATATTCTTAAGAACACAAAAGCCAATTGGGATAGAATAAATATTGGCTACAGATTTAAAGAATGAAAAAAGAGGGGCACCTGAGGGGCTCAGTCAGTTGAGCATACGGCTTTGGCTCTCAGTTCATGATCTCACGGTTTGTGAGACTGAGCCCTGTATCGGGCTCGCTGCTGTCAGCACAGAGCCTGCTTGGGATCCTCTAGTTCCCTCTCTCTGCCCCTTCTCTGCTTGTGCTCTCTCAAAATATAAACATTTTAAAAAATGAAAAAAAGAAAACTTGCAAAACCCTAAAAATAATAACTAGCTATTAAGTTCCCATTACATGCCTAAGACTGTGCTTGGCAATGGAAGGATACAAAAGAACCATAAGCCATAATCTCAGCTCTCCAACTGTCCATTATAAAACTGAAAAAAAATGAAAAAAAAAATAAGTGTATAACATTAAGACTATCTCTCTACATATATGTTTGTATATACACTCCACTGGGTTATACATAGAAAAATGAAAACAAATAATGTTGAGTTGATGGGTGAATTATTCTTTTTTATTTCCTTTTTGTCACTAAAGTTTTCTATGCAGCAAATATATAAACGAGTTAGTGCGGAATAAGTATTGCGGGATTCCAGTAGAAAACTTTACTGCCTCCTACCTCTGGGCCTAACTGGAAATTTTATGGACCAAGTTTCATTCCATTTTATCCTGTATTTCCAGGCTGCTGGAGCTTCATTCAGGAAGCACAGCTTCCATCCAGGGAACGCCAGCATTCCAGGAAACAGCTACAGGAGTGTGAATATGACAGAGCAGGTGGACAGGCTGTTCAGAGGCAGAGTGAAACGGGGGACACAGGGAGGGTGTGCTCAGCTTGGTGGGGCGGGGTCCCCTGACGTCCAGCTGAGGAATGGTCACCTGCACCAGGAGAAGCAGGCAATTTCTAAGACTGGGGTTGAGGGGACTACCAGTGTTAGGAAACACATTGTAGCAATCCAGATCTCAGGTGAAGAATCATAGCAAAGGAGGGGTAGCAATGGAAACAAATGGCAAAACCCATCAATGCCAACTGCACAGACTCAGTTAAAAACTGACCAGGTAAAAACCCTATTTTTATAAAATAATAATGTAATTCCACAGGTCTTTAATCTCTTACCTAAGAGAGGCGTTTAGGTGCCAATGTTTAAAAGCACATGTTAAAATCTGTAGTAACAAGCTTTAAAGCTTCTAATTTGAGCCAAGTAAACAGAACCCAAAGTTTTTACTAAGTCAAAGGCTATAATTTGTGCAAAACAAAGTTCATACGCACACAGAAAGATACGGTTTTTGCTACTTTCTAAGCTCAATGTGGCAGGGAAACAGGTTCCCCAGGACTCTCACCCTACTTCCCTGTCCCAAGTGCTGCGACCAAAACGTCTGAGCACAGCCTGATGCCGTCAACCACAGAACAAAGGCTGAGTGAGGATCAGGAGAGCCGGCCCTGTGTTCCATGCAGCTCCTGCAGGAAGCACCCTCAGTTGCCTTGATGGTGTAGCAAGGCAGCTCATGAGCACACGTTTTCCCAGCAGGCAGAGAAACAGTATTCACGAACCCCACACCCTACACAGCCTTCCATATGGCTCCTTGAAAGGTCAAATATAAATCATTCAGCCATCGCTATCTATGCTTTTGACGGAAGGCAAAGAGAGCAAGAAAACCACAGACCATTTGCCCTCCCCCTTGAAGGCCAGCCTCAATCAGCTGGGAGATGCAGGGGAGAGAGGAAACTCTGTTCCCGTTAATGGAAAGCCTTAACTCTATCCAGGTGTGGGGGGGGGGTGCGAGAAATGGGAGGAAATGGGAGTCCTTCCCAGGAAAGGGCTAGAGTCTTCTGGAGAGTGAAAATACGAAGTTATACTAATTGATGTTGGGATAAGTTTTACAGATTTTTCAAGCAGGAGACTGTATCCGATGGGATCTCCTACCATAGCATTCTGTTTGTTCACTTGCCCCAGATGAGGCTGGTCAACCCTATAATGAAAGGTCACTTCAGGCTGACCCTTTTTTGTGACCCACATAACACACTTTGGAAGAACAATGGTTTTGTTTTCACTTCTAAAGGACACACTTTTCCAATCTCAACTCTTCCTGGGACTCCATATCCTGCACCTCTTTCCTGAATGGCATCACCCCTCCTCCATCCCTTCCTTTAATTCACATTATTATACACCCACCATTTGCTAGGCAACAGTGCCATGTCAGGTGCCAAGGACAGAGAGAAGAAAACAAACTTCCACTGATCTTCCAAGGAAGAGTTTCTGAGCTGTTCACACCCTGTTCACCCAATCTGTGACTAACTTACATGTCTAGCAAGTAAAGTATCATCCTGAATGAATTATAACCTCCTCTTTCTCCCCTACTAAACCATCCAGCTCCCTCAGGGCAAGAGCTACTTCCTACTCATCTCTAGAGCCCTAGCACTTACCACCCCACAGTGAGGAATGCATAGTAGGTACTCATAGTTGGTAAGGGGGAGGGGGAAGAGCAGGTAGACATAGTTGCTGCCCTCAAGGAGATTACAGTCAAATACGTGGGCAGGCATGTAAATAAAAATTTGTACTGCCATATGATGAACACTCTGACTATGCACGGGATACATGTGGAACAACAAAGGGCAGATGATGGAGTCCGTGAAGAAGGAGAACATGAAGGAGGCTGACCTGGAACGTACCTGGATAGGCAAGAGAAAAAGAAAGGGGCTGCGAGCATCTGAACTGAGGGTGGTATACAGGAAGGCAAGAGGCAGCAAAAGGCATTGAGGGAAGCACACGAAGCCCTGCTTAGTGGCACGCGGTGCTGGGAAGGCAAGGAGGCTGGGAAGGCAAGGAGGCTGGGAAGGCAAGGAGGCTGGGAAGGCAAGGAGGCTGGGAAGGCAAGGAGGCTGGGAAGGCAAGGAGGCTGGGAAGGCAAGGAGGCTGGGAAGGCAAGGAGGCTGGGAAGGCAAGGAGGCTGGGAAGGCAAGGAGGCTGGGAAGGCAAGGAGGCTGGGAAGGCAAGGAGGCTGGGAAGGCAAGGAGGCTGGGAAGGACGTAGGTTTATAAGTGCCTCCTTAAGAAGCAATTTGGATTTTACTTCATAGGTGATGCAGAATGGCTGAGTGTTTAAAGCACAGGTGTAACAAATTTTAGACGGATGGCTACAATGGCAGCACAGAGAACGTGGCCTGGAGAAGCATGTCAGTTAACAGCAGACTGTCACATGACTCCAGGAGCTAGCACCTCAGGGTGTAAGCGTGAGGGAGCATGGGCATAGAGGAGAAGGCCATGAGAAACCCAAATTTCTGTGCCTCTCGAGGCACAAGTCACCAAACTAAGGTGATGGCAAAATGGTGAGAAGACTAGGAATTCAGGTATGAAACAAGCAACAACTGGCTCAGGCCCTGGCCCTGTTGTCACTAAAAAGCTGTGTCAACTGTTCAACCTTCTCCAAATCATCAGCCTCCACCACCTCACCTGTGAAGTAAAGGCAGAACCCTCATTTGAGGAAAATTTATTGGGCATATGATATGCCAAGAATACAACAATGAGTATGACATAGGACCTACCCTCAAGTCCAAAAGGAAGTAAACGAAACAAGATGGCAAATACCATATTTTAAATATAGCTTCTTTTTGTTATGAAAGTAGTTAACATACGCATATGGGGTGAGGGGAAGCTAGCAAGCAAGCAGCCCTGGATAAGAGTTAATGAAAAAGATATTTAAAAAATAGTACATAAAATGAAGAGAGATGATGGGGGCAGTTCATTATAAAGAAGTTCAAATGAGAGAAGGCACAAGAGCTCTTTTTTAAAACTTTTTTTTAAAGTTTTTTTTTTTAATTTATTTTGAGAGAGACAGAGATGGTGCGAGGAGGGGAGGGGCAGAGAGAGAAGAAAGAACCCACAAGATCTTGACCTGAGGGGAAAACAAGAGTCAGACGCTTAACTAAGCCACCCAGGCACTCCAAGAGTTCTTTTAAAAGTATGAAGCATTTAAAAATTCACAAACTCAAAAAAAATTAAAAAAAGAAAAAGAATAGGGGCACCTGGGTGGCTCAGTCGGTTAAGCGTCTGACTTCGGCTCAGGTCACGATCTCGCGGTTGTTGAGTTCGAGCCCGGCGTCGGGCTCTGGGCTGATGGCCCAGAGCCTGGGGCCTGCTTCCGATTCTGTGTCTCCCTCTCTCTCTGCCCCTCCCCCATTCATGCTCTGTCTCTCTCTGTCTCAAAAATAAATAAACGTTAAAAAAAAAAATTAAAAAAAAATTCACAAACTCAAAACATTCACAGACTCATCCCTACCTGGAGCTCAGGTGAGTGAGTGCACCCCCCCCCACCCAGTTCTGCGCCACCCACTCGGGGTGGGGGAGGAGCACTTATCATCTCCAAAAAGACAGCTTTTCCCCAAGAAAATCATCCATCAAAAATGTTTTCTAAGGGGCACCTGGGTGGCTCAGTCGGTTAAGCGTCCAACTTCAGCTCAGGTCATGATTTCACAGTCCGTGGGTTCGAGCCCCGCATCGGGCTCTGTGCTGACAGCTCAGAGCCTGGAGCCTGCTTCAGATTCTGTGTCTCCCTCTCTCTGACCCTCCCCTGTTCATGCTCTGTCTCTGTCTCAAAAATAAATAAACATTAAAAAAAAAAATTAAAAATGTTTTCTAAGAAATGTATTCCAACAAAGTAGGTTTTTTGTAGTTTAATAACCCAGTGTGTTTCAGGAAAGGCTAAGGAAGAGCATTTTTGGTTGTTTGCTTGACAAATACTAAGATATTCATAAAGCAAAAGACCACTATACACATTTATGTCTATCAATTTTATTTCAATATCAGCATCTGTTCAATAAATTATATGGAAAAACCAAGAGCACTGTTAAAAATCTATGATAAATAGGATTAAATATTAATTGATTAAAACCAACTTATCAGGAGAATGGGTAAAGGCTAACAAGGTAATTTGTGAAAGAAATAGTTTATTAATAAAATATAGGGGCGCCTGGGTGGTTCAGTCAGTTGCGTGTCTGACTCCAGCTCAGGTCATGAGTTCACGGTTCATGGGTTCAAGCCCCACATCAGGCTCTGTGCTGACCGCTTGCTCAGAGCCTGGAGGCTGCTTCAGAAGCTGTATCTCCTTCTATCTCTGCCTCTCCCCCACTCACACTCTATCTCACTCTCTCAAAAATAAATGTAAAAAGAAATTTTTTTAATAAAAAAATAAAATATAAGAATAGGTTTGACCTAATAAAAAAGGCAAAGCAGAGAACACCTGAATGTCCAAAAGGAATGGGTTAAATAAATCATGGCACATCATATGAAAAACTGTTATTATTTAATATAATATTTTGAAACTGAGTTACAGGGAAAATACGTAAAATACAATCTAATAAGGAAAAGTAGGATATAAAGCACTATAGATTTCATTTTGTAAAAGAGATATAAAACATGGAACATTAGCAGTAAAGTGTGATTTCTCCCAGTGGTAAGGTATGTAGTGACTTGCTTTCTTCTTTCCCCTTCTGTACTCTCTGAATTTTCTATAACATGTTTAGTAATTATTTTGTTTATTTATTTTTGGGAGAGAGAAAGAGACAGCATGCACGCATGAATGGGGAGGGGCAGAGAGAGGGAGAGGGAGAATCCTAAACAGGCTCTGAACTGCCAGCACAGAGCCTGACACGGGGCTCAAACCCACAAACTGTGAGATCAAGACCTGAGCTGAGATCAAGAGTTGGGACACTTAACCGACTGAGCCACCCAGGCACCCCTAGTAATTTTTAACCAGAATGATAATTGTAGAAGCAAACAGCACTACTTGGTGATTCTAAGTTTCAAGAGGGCAGGAAGCATAGCTTGTGCTACTCACGTAACAGTGCTCAGCACATCATACATGTTCAGTAATTACTTACTGACTAGACCAATGAATGAGCAAATGAGGATAGATACACTTACTTTTAAAATTATATATATATTTATATTTATTATTTGTATATATTACATATATATCACTTATATATATTATATATATATTTATATATACTTTCAGACAAAGAGTTGTAAGAACATAAAGAATTCCCAGATGCCCCCTACCCTGACTCCTCAAACACTGTACTACATTTGATTTCAGCTTCTCTCTCAAAAGATATTTTCTCAATGGCTAATGGCTAAAATAAGCTCCCTTAAGAAGTCCTTGAGTGTCAGAAAAAAAAAGAGTACAAGATCACAGAAAATGCCAGAGCTCCTATCTTGACCCAAGAAGTTGGACCATTCTGCTGCTCTTAACATATACATTAATGTAGAGCTTCAGAGAGGGGAGTGTATATTGATGTCTCAGAGGTATTTCACATGAGCTTTGAGCCCTCAAACATACAAGTATTACGCAAGTCCTGAGAGGAAGATTAGAGAGAAAAACAGAGGATAGTTGAGCCAAAGCAAAAGGCCAAAGTACAAGCATAGAACATATTTTAAAAGAAGGATAAATTCTAGTAAGTCCAAATTTTGGAGATCGAAATAAAAGTTAAATTCCACTTCTGACTTGAGCCAAATGGAAACAAAGCATCCTCAAGGATGAGATGGAGGGAGGGAGGGAGGGAGGGGGGAGAGAGAGGGAGGGAGGGAGGCAGGGAGGGAAGGAGTGGGGGAGAGAAGGGAGAGAAAGACTGATTCTGGCAGTCTAGAAAGAACAGTGTATGTTATAACTTATCAGCAACAGACCCTTCTTCATTTAAGGTTTGGAAGGAAATACTTTTCTGATTGTGAGTTTTAGTTAATTTCCTTTTTGAATTTTCATTTTTTTCCAAGTAAATCCTATCTACCAAAGAAGCAAATTTCTCCTGGAAGTATTACACCAATAACCACATAAACAAAAGAATTGGTATCTGTATTAGACACAGTCTTACAGAAGCTGTTAAAGACTCATTTTGAGTCTATAGCACTCAAGATATCAAAGCTACAGAATCCTGGAAAAC
Organism: Lynx rufus; assembly: GCF_022079265.1. Lineage (NCBI taxonomy): Eukaryota > Metazoa > Chordata > Mammalia > Carnivora > Felidae > Lynx > Lynx rufus. The sequence goes on from NW_025814837.1 coordinate 17,156,969, forward strand.
TGTTTTGGACAAACTAAGAAATTAGTTTATATTCCTTAGACATATTTGGTACATATTCAGGCCTTCAATAACAATTTCCTAAAAAATGTAATTTAAACCAGGTATATTTCACTTTAAAGGTTATTACAATTTGATTCTCACAAAGTATGATCTATCAATCAAACTGGCACTGGTAATTTCTCTATGACAGAATGATCTTGAGACAAGAGGATGAAACATTGACTTCAAGTCTAAAACTACACCTCTAAACACACACTAAGTACTTGTGGTTTCAATTTCCTAAGTAAAAATCAGTATCAAGCCCCAAAGAAACGCCACGGATTTTCAAGGCCTGAAATATGAGGCACTGTAAAAAATAATAATAAATAAAGGGCGAGGCATTACTGATTGTGTCCACTGAATTTTGAAAGCCATTAAAAATAATGCTTCAGCGTACCTGACAATTCTTGTTTTACAAATGAGAGCACAGCCAGGTAAACCTGACAGTCAGCTATGATTATCTGCCTCTGAAGCCGATCAACCATGGAGGGGGCGGATTTTCGGACATCGACCTGTTTGGTGGAAAGAAAGGACACACTGATAAATCACACACACACAAAAAGACTCCAAACAGCTATTACTTGACTGTGCAAAATAATTTCACACAGGAACAATGAAACACGGAGCTGAAAGCCAAGACCAGATTTATACTATATTCCCATGAAATCTTGCTCTGTTAACAATATGATGATAAAGAACACTATAACTCATAACTCAAAGGGGCACCTGGGTGGCTCAGTCAGTTAAACATCCCACTTCAGCTCAGGTCATGATCTCATAGTCTGTGAGTGAGAGCCCCGCGTCAGGCTCTGTGCTGACAGCTTGGAGCCTGGAGCCTGCTTTGGATTCTGTGTCTCCGTCTCTATCTGTCCCTCCCGTGCTTGCACTCTGCCTGTCTCTCAAAAATAAATAAACACTAAAAATTAAGAAAAAAACCATTTAAAAGAACATTATAACTCAAAGACAAACATCCTAAGGGATTAACAATGAAGCTCCTGGGAAACCATGAAGAAAACACAGAAGTTGAGTTTGACCTTTTTTTTTTTTTTTTAAACAACTGAAGTTCTTACATATCCAAAATAAAAACCACCAAAGGTAGAAAACGTTCCCCAAAATAGCTAACCCCAAAAGCCACTATGCAGCCATCTACCTTCATTATGTAGGAGGAACATTAGGATTCATTCCTTATGGATTACATTTTAGTTAAGGAGAAAATGGCTTTGAATGAACCACAAACTGAACTCAAAATGCAAGCCATACCTCTAAGGTGACTACCCCAATAAAAGAAGCAAAAAGTAAAACCAAAAACCCCACTTGTTATAAAATGTTGGTCCTTATTGTGAAGAATGTTTTTAAGTGAAGAAAAATCACCCTGAAATAGAATAATGCATTCTTAATACAAAGTGAACTTGAACGAGATAAGCTAAATTAGCTTTCGTAGGCTGTATCAGTGATAAAAGAAATGATGGGATCTTCGCAAATACGACAATAGCATAACTAGTAGACAAAAAAGAGTGAACTATTTCCCTTTTTTCTAGATTAGCATAATCTATTATGGTCACTATAGTTGCAAATGTAGTCCCAGAACTCATTACTTTGTCTAGGCAAATGTCAGTCTATTGACGCTTCTGTTTCTTTGTAATAACTTCGACTGTGTAGGGTTGTTAGAAGGGCTAATGAGGCACTACACGTGAAAATGCTTTTTAAATTGCAAAAATCCTTTACAAATGTTAATTACTAACATAGGTGTTAGGCATGGCATTAGATACAGAGGACAGACATGTAAATAAGCTTATAGTCTAATGAGGGAACACTGTCTTCGTTACCATGTAATGTAGCAAGTGCTCTGAAGGATAAAGTACAGGGTACCATGGGCACAAGTAGGAAACCTACTCAACAGGGCTTCAGGGCTCAGGCAAGACTCCTTGGAGAACACGATCTAGGAAGAACTCAAGACAGAACAGGAACCAGGTCAAAAGGGAGGAGGATGTTTTAGGCAGAGGAAAAGTGCTCCATCAGCCACTGTAAGGAGTTTGGACCTTATGAATGGCAATGGGGGGGGGGGGGGGAGGCAGGGGGCAGGGACACTGAAGATGAAGCCAGCAACATATTATTTGCATTTCAGAGACTATATTCTGGAGAACCAATTCAAGAACAGTGAGAGTTACCGTAGGCAAATGGGGATGGTGACTGACCTAAAGAAATGGCAGGAGTGGGGAGAGAAGTGGATGAACTCAGGAGGTATTTTAGAAAGAGACAACAGGACTCAGTCATTTATTACATGCAGGATTTGGAGAAAGAGCAATCAAGGAAACCTCTGGCCCTTCCGCAGCATCAGGAGACTATATTCTTGGCCCATCAGTGGCTTCATCATAGTGGACACCATCATCAAGGGCAGAGGTAAAGCAACCTGGATACAAAGGAGCCAAAGAAAAGACGGGTGGCTTTCGGGGACCATAACCAAAAGACTGGTTTGTCAACTCAACATGTAACACATAGCAGACCCCTGGGCACTCCAAAAATATCAGGGTAGGAGGATGCCTCTCCAAAGACTAGACTTTGGCACTGAAAGGTGAAAACAAAATCAGGAGAAGTGAACTGCAGTGCTATTGTCACTTTATTTGTAACCAAAGGCTGGTAAGGCCTGAGAAAATTAGGTAAATAGTTGAATTCCTCAATTATGCCCAAATGCAACATATTTGAATTACAGATATGAAAGCCTCATTACATAAGCTCTTACCACAAAGCCCATTACGGAAGAAGAGAATCCTAAAATAGCAAAAGAATTAATGTACTTAATGGTTCTAATGACTGATGGGGTTATGCGGGATTCTCTTGTTTTAAAAAATACATTTTACATAATCAAAAGCCGTAAGAAACATGTAGTGCATTCAGTGAAATCCTAAATATCAAAAACCAAGTAAATGAGCACTGTCCTAAGTAAGCAGCACCCAGTTCATAACCTAAAGACATAGTACTTACATTCTTCTTAATTTTATTCTTGATGGTTTCAATTACTCCAGCCTCTTCACTTTCACACAGCTTTTCTGTAGTTTTTAAGTCATCACATGCCAACTGCATTTTTTCTTCTTCAAATGTCATCATGGCATTCTTCCAAGAAAAAAATAAGGAAGAAGTGAATGAACCAGGAAATGTCTGAAAATTTAGGCAATTTATTACAACAAAATCCCAAACAAGGAAAAAAAACCCAAATTATTTGTTGCAAGTAATCAGAATGTTACAGCATACCCTAATCATTTCCAAGAACTATAATCTCAATATGAAATAAGAATATACCTCTACTACACCTACATGAAAAAGTATATGGTAATAAATATTCTTGCAATTACTGTTCTACAACCTTTTATGTTGTTATTGAACACAGTAACAAAAGCCCTGTATAATTTCTGATTAGTCCACTTCACTCAGTTTTTATACCAATGTCTCACTGAAAAGTCCATTCTACCCACACATGGACCCCTGGGCTCCATCACATACTGCACAAAAGCCTACTGAAACATCAGGTAGCAGGTGCTCCTTGAAAAACATCAGTCTTTTCAGGGATGGCAATTCCAAGGGGTTCCCTTATTTGGAAATCATTTTACATTGTCCACAGTGAAAAATTCCACTGACAGCCTGTTTCCAGGCACCTGATCTGGTAGATTTTTCCAGACCACATTTGACTGGGTAGGGGCAATCCCCTTCTCTGCTGAAAACCTGCAACTTTCACCAGTGAGAGTAAGGTTTCTGAGGATATGGATGGGCTCTAGGGGCAGACATGACACCTGATTCTTGGAAGGACCTAATGAACTCACAGTTGGCTCTCCATTCTCTATCCATTCATCAAGCCCTCCCCTTGGAATGGAGCCCTATCCATTCTAGGCCTCCTTGGTAGGACTCTAATATACTCTCCCCTTGTAGCCAAACCAGACAACAGCCATCTTTGGTCAAGTCCCCCGACCACACTTTCTTTCCAAGCAGACCCAGCTCTGCCATAGCCTCCCTTCCCACCTTCCTGCCCCACCCTTTGGCTGGGTCTCCCTCACTGCCTCTGCAGTTTAGTGGGTATTCATGTAGTGCTTCCCACAGAGTACCATTTTCCTTAAAATTGGAGGCTATGTTTTCCTAAAAACAGCAAGCCTTAAAAACTTTTGTCATATTCCCCAGCAGTAAGAGGAAATAAATAGCTTGAATGAAAACCTATGTCACCAGAAGCTGGTCTGGCGTCTGCAGTTGGGCACTGACAGCCTGTGTAGGACACATAAATTTGCAGATATCTTTCTAGATTTGAAATCTAAATGCTTTCTCTATTTTACTTTACTTGATCTCTACACATGATATTGATTACACACACACACACACACACACACACACACACACACTTGCTATTATACCATTCTAAGATAGCTATTTTTAATTTTGTGTTGCAAAGTGGTTTGTGGGATGTTATACGTATTTCTGGAAAAAAGCATCCAATTTTCTACATGGCTGAATTTTCTTTAAAAACCCAACTGCAACCTATTCCCTTCAATTCCTAAATACTAATATTTAAAAATGTAATAATAACTAACAAATTTCAGCTATGCTAATTTAACTTGCCTTTCAGTCCACATTTAGTCAATGATTTTCAAGCACACCTTTAGTATCCAAAGCCTGATTTTTTTTTTTAAATCTCTACTGCAATTTGTTTTTTTTGGAAAGGTCTTTCCAATTATATATAAAAAAAATTTTTTTTTGATTGAGAAAAACAGAATACTCTGGAAGGTATAAGCATTTTATTTTTAAAATTAAGGAAGAGTATATCTTACAGGTTTTGGTTAATAGGCAAAACTTGATTCCACTTTTAAATGCTAAAAGATCTCTATCTACACAGCTAGTCACTCTAAGACATACTTTATATACTTGTTTCCTTCACACCAACACCTCTCCCCATACCAACTTACCAAAAAACTGACGAAGCTGGCTCCAAAACTCATCAATGGGCTATGATTTCTGTTAAGGAAACAAAATTACGTTTAATGTATACTTTCATAAACACTTAATATATTAGGATCACTATATATTTCTAATAATTGGAGACACTGTAAGGTCTCAAAGCTGATTAAATTACCCTAAGAAAAAAGTTTGAGGCAAGAAAGTTCAGTCTACCTGACAGAATAGAATCTGCCCTTGATTTTTCAAAGCAAGACACATAAGTCAAATTATAAGAGGCTGCTTTAGTAACAAACATGACATCTACAAACACATGGCCAAAGGAAGATGATCAATATTCATCTTAAAAATGCAAAACATGTTCAAAACTTTACACACATAAAGTAACCATAATTTTTAAAGTAGATCAAAGGGTTTTACCACTGAGCCAACCTTGAAAACTCCCTCATTCCAGCTAAAAAAAAAAAAAAACAAAAAAAACCCACAAAACTTGAAGAATGCCTCCCGAGAGTCAGACACTCCCCCAATGTAATATAGTCATTATCCAATTACGTACATAAACCAAACAGAAACCAAATCAAACGAATACCAATTCAAAAAATATAGGAATATAAACTTTCAAAATTCATAACTGTTACAAAATCTAAATTTCCTTAAGTTGCACTAAAAGAGAAAACAACTAGTAACTGCCTTCTTAAAAATAATTTTATTGGGGCGCCTGGGTGGCTTGGTCGGTTGAGCTGCCAACTTCGGCTCAGGTCATGATCTCGCGGTCCGTGAGTTCGAGCCCCGCGTCAGGCTCTGTGCTGACAGCTCAGAGCCTGGAGCCTGTTTCGGATTCTGTGTCTCCCTCTCTCTCTGCCCCTCCCCTGTTCATGCTCTGTCTCTGTCTCAAAAATAAATAAACGTTAAAAAAAAAATTAAAAAAAAATAATTTTATTGATTTTTTAAATTATGTAGATAGCATATGGTCATTCTAAAAAAAGGAAAGAACAATACATTTAGTCAATCCCCTATAGGAAGTTTACTTTGTGTGCAAAGTGTGTCTGGGGAGGGGTAGACATGCACATTTGTGTGTGTGTGTGTGTGTGTGTGTGTATGTATATATGTATGTAGGTACACACACACACACACACACACAGATATATCCAATGAATATATCCGATGGACATCTTTGTACCTGTATCTTTTCAGGCAAGTCCAATATATTCTTGGGATAAACTGCTAGAGATAGCATTACTGAGTCAAACAGTATGCACATCCATTTTCCTCTAGGGTCAGGGGAAGAGAGAGAAAGTAAGTAAGGGGGGAGGGTGGGGAAGTCCTGAAGGGAGGGGAAAGAGGTGGGGTGATAATGAACCGGATTTATTTGGAATATCAACCTTCTGCTACATTTTTTCCCATCTACTTAGTACTTACTCAAATTCTACAATAAATAACTTGTTTACCCCCATCTAATAGGATACTAAGCCAACAAGAAGAGAAGTAGGAAGATCAGTGCACTAGTGAAGAACCCCCACTAGCACTCATACCCATAAACCAAGCTCTAGCGGCACGTGTACAGCACACGATGAAGTCTGCTGTCCCTCCGTTCCTGCGCGATGTGGCAGCACAGATGGAGATTTTCCCATCCACAGCTCTGCACGGACATACCAGTATAGGCTCCTACCCAAATGTGGTTTGCATATGAGTATCCCCTCTAGAATGTTATTTTCTGCCCATACCCCTTATCATCCTGTCTTACACACAACAGGCATTCAACAAATATGAACCAGTGAAGGAATGAAAGATGTAGAACCCTGCTTTTCAGGAACAAACTCATTTCAATCAAGTGCGGATTAGCGTGGCTTTCCCCTTTCCTTGCTTACGTGTTAACCACTTTGCCATGTGAAAAACGAAAGAAGCTGAAGCTAGGGATATGCTTCTTGTTCTTGACCAAAATTAGGTTTCTGAGAGCCAAGGCTATTAATTATTCATGGTACTCTAGACTGGCCCTCAGTACTTCCCATACTGGCTTAGGTGAAAAACCAGCCCAATGGAAATGCTCTTCTCTCTTTGAAGTACAGTCTCTGCCAACCCCACAGCATCTGGCATGTTAGACGGTGTACCCAGTACAATGAACCGATCGATAAACGTGCAACTTCTCATATGCTACACAAGACCTGTTGTTTTAAGAATTTAACAAGGTTTGGGGTGCCTGGGTGACTCAGTCGCTTAAGCGTCAACTTTGGCTCAGGTCATGATTTCACGGTTCGTGAGTTCGAGCCCCACATTAGGCTCTCTGCTGTCAGAGGGGAGCTTGCTTCAGATGGTCTGTTTCTCTCCTTCTCTGTCTCTCTGCCCCTGCCCCACTCTCGCTCAAAAATAAACATTAAAAGAAAACTTAAAAAAAATGAATTTAACAAGGGTCACTTGACTTTTTAACCCTATGTTAATTTACCTTATCTTGATCAATTTTGGCCAACAGATGTGTTTCTACATAAAACTTACTCATTTGGGGGATTTGGAAATGTTCCCAAAGGGTAGAAGTATCATTACTTTAAAACTGAATCTAAGGAAGAAGAAAGAGGCTCATAGCTCACCTCAATATGCTCATATTAGGAACCAATAAACAATGATCCAAACACAAGGGGAGTAAGGATATCATGTAAAGACCAAGTATAAAGGTAAGCATTAGAACCAAAATACAAACCTTAAATACCAGAAAGTAGATAAAACAACAGAGGTGGGGACAAGTGAAGCCGACCACATGGTGAAAACCTCCCTTATTTAAAGAAGGGATTATGTAAGGATATATATACATTTGCTAATATTGGAAAAAAAACAGATGGAATAACTTACAATTAAAAAAAATAGATACATACAAGGTAAGAGAAGGAAATAGGGAAGAAGAAACAAGGATAGAAACAAAGCTTCTTTGTAGATGCTTTGTTTTGTAGATTAGACTTTGGGATCATGTAAATATCGCTAAACAGCAAAATTAATGTACCTAAAGGCGAATCCAGTTGGTAAAATAACCACACAGAACTATTCCAAGGGACTTTAGAACACAATAACCTGACAGTGCATTTTCATTATGAAATATCCTTAAAAATAGACCCCAAAAGATAGCAAAAATATTTTTTCAGTAATCACATTCTCTCCAGTCAAGTTGGTATTGCCATTCTAAGGCTGCTGGGGATGTAGTTTGTGACAAAGCGATGGGTAGGTATGTTGCTGTTTGTTGGGACTCAGGACTTTGTGCATAGGAAAAAGACTGTAGTTAATTAAAAATCCTATAGCTTAGGATATAAAGTCTTGGTTTTATCTTTTAAAAAATAAATATTTCTGTCTACTGAAAAAGCCTAGAAGTAGCACCACCAGCAGCCCTGAGCGGGTCTAGCACCCTCTCTAAATACATTAAGTAAAACAGATTGTGGGTCTTTGAAGAAATGGTTGATTCTGGGTCAGGGGTAAAAAATGTTCAAGAACAGCCTGGAGTTATCTTATTAGAGCAGAAAGCTAGGAAGTTTAAAAGCTATATTAGGGTTTTGAAGAGGTTCCCACTATGCAAACATGGAACAATAATCCCTAATGAGAGTAAAAACAGCAATAGTTTGAAACATCATATAAAGTTAAACCATAAATCCAAAATGATATTTTAATTAACAACAAGACTACCACCACCACCAACACTGCTCTCGTTGCCTATGGAGGATCTTAAGGAACCAACGCATTATTTTGAAAACTCATTAAAAAGAGAGTAAGCATTTATCCCGTCTTTTCTCTATGGACTCAGAGTAACGAATTAGTTGGGTAGGAGGGCAGTTCCTCCACAAAAATTTCCTGGGATAATAAATGAAAAGCAAATGATAGAATCAGTATCTCATTGTGGATCTCCTCATGAAATAATGGGTATGAGAGACAGGGGAACATATTAAACACCACCATGCTGATACAATCAGCAATATCCAAGCTGCAGGAAATTCTATAGGACAAAGATCCTAGTTTCCTCAATGACAAGAAAAAAATATATGAGTAGAGGGAAAGAAACTGAAAGGGAATCTCTAAAATAAAAGGTTTAAAATACAACAGACACACAAAACACATATAAGAGACATATGTGTGTATGTATGTATGTGTGTGTGTATATATATACACATACATGTATGTATATGTGTATATATATATATATATACACACACACACACTCATACATACCCATAACAATGAGAATATGAAACAAAAATCACAATAGCACAAAATTACTAATTATCTGTAAGGATAACTCTAACAAAGACATGCAATAGTGCCACACTGAAAACTCAAAACATTACTAAAAAAAACACTAAAGACCTAAATCAGGTTTCTTAACATTTGAGTCAGATAACTTTTCGTTTTGGGGGCTGTCCTATGAGCTGTAGCATGTTGAGCGGCATCCTTAGCCCCTATCTACAAGATGCCAGTAGCACACAGCCACCCTCCCAACCACAGATGTGACAACAAAAATGTCTCCTAATAGCACCAAATGTCCTCTGGGAGCAAACTGACCTTGGCTGTGAACCACTAATATAGAGATATATAATTTTTATGAATTAGAATTCAATATTGTTACAATGTTAATTTCTCTAAACCGATTTACAGCTTCAATGCAATCCAGAGCAAAATCCCTGGGGTGTGTATGGAGGGAGGTGGTATTGAAAAGTTGATTCTAAAATCTACATGGAGGGGGACCTGGCTGGCTCAATTGGTGGAGCCTGCAACTCTTGATCTCTGGGTTGTAGGTTTGAGCCCCACATTGGATATAGAGATTACTTAAAAATAAAATCTTTAAAAAAAATCTACATGGAAAGGACAAATACTTACAATAGCCAAATCAAATCTGAAGAACAACAAAGCTGGACACCTGACATCAAAACTTAATCAAGAATTTCTATTCACTCATAAGAGATTGGAAAAGACAATCACAGATAGTTACAATCCACTTATTCAAAAAAGCTGATCCTCAGAATATATGAATTTCCCAGAATCAGTAAAAAATGACAACCCAGTAAAAAATGGGCAAAAGTCTTGAATAGGCACTTCACTTTTGTGGATATCTGAAAGTCAATAAGCATATTAAGCAGTGCTGAAAAACAATGGAAAATATCAATCAAAATTGCAATGAAATACCACCACACTCTCATCAGATTGGCCATACTCACGAGAACTAACATCACCAAGTGTTAATGAGAATGTGGAGCAAGGGGAATTCTCATACATTGCTTAGTAATACCTACTAAAAGTAAACATATGCCTGTCCCATGATCCTGTAACTTCATTCCTCAGTATGCATATGTATACACAGAATTATTATGCCCTCAAAAGACATGTATGTCATGTTAATAGTACTATTCATAATAGCCTCAAACTAGAAACAGAATGAATATACTGAAATTATTTGATGCATTCAATGAAATGGAATAGTTCACAGCTATGAAAACAAACTACTGCTAAGTATAATAACATGAATAAATTTCATACATAATCTTGAGTAAAAAAATCCAGGCACAAGAGTATATGATTCCACTGATAGGAAGCTGAAAACCACTGTTTGGGGTACCTAGGTGGCTCAGTCGGTTAAGTGTCTGACTCTTGATCTCAGCTCCGGTCTTGATCTCAGGGTCATGAGTTCAGCCCTGCGTTGGGCTCTGCACTGAGCTCCACCTGAGGCATGTAGCCTACTTTATAGGAGGAAAAAAACAAAACACCTTCTGACCTCTGACAACAGAGGTCAGAACAGTGGTATCTTTGGGGAGATTATCGACTGAAGAAGGAGCTCAAGGGAAGATGCTGGAATGCTGGAAATATCCTATAACTTTATCTGGGTTTAACTAGTAACACTGTGATGTTTACACATGTATACATTCCTCACTATATGTAAACTTTTCCTTATGAAAAAGAAAAAATTAAAAAGAAAAATCTGATAAATGATTACTGCAGGCATTTGATGATATCAGTGAATCCTCATTTTTTTTAGGTATGGCTACATTTTAAAAACTATTTTTTAGAGGCGTATTAGAAAAGTATTTACAGGGGCACCTGGGTGGCTCAGTCGGTTGGGTGTCCGACTTCGGCTCAGGTCATGATCTTGCAGTTTGTGAGTTTGAGCCCCACGTCGGGCTCTGTACTGACAACTCAGAGCCTGGAGCCTGCTTTGGATTCTGTGTCTCCCTCTCTCTCTCTGCCTCTCCCCTGCTCATGCTCTGTCTCTCTCTGTCTCAAAAATAAATAAAACATTTAAAAAAAGAAAAAGAAAAGTATTTACAGATAAATGATGACTGGGATTTGTTTCAAAAATATATTGAGGGGCACCTGGGTGGCTCAGTCAGTTGAGTGTCCGACTTTGGCTTAAGTCATGAACTCACGGTTGTGAGTTCAAGCCCCACATTGGGCTCTGTGCTGACAGCTCAGAGCCTGGAGCCTGCTTTGGATTCTGTGTCTCCCTCTCCTTCTGCCCCTCCCCCACTTGCATAGTTTCTCTGTCAAAAATAAACATTAAAAAAATATATATATATACATACACACATATATATACATATACATATATATATATATATATATGTATAATTGAGGTAAGAGGATTAAAAGTGATAAGTATAGATAAAACAAGATTGGCCATCACTTAATTACTGAGGTTGGCTGACCACAACATGGAGATTGATTAAACTATTTTATGTACTTAAGAAGATGTAGGTTATTTTCAAAATAAAAAATTAAAAAGCAAACACAAATAAAAATCCTCTGCAAAGAGGCCTTTTGGAATCCTCTTCGATGAGAAGGCTTCTTACGGTCATTACCACCGTTTGCCTTTTGAAAATGAATCATCAGTAGTAATAAAATGGCTCCAGATTTTTCTCTGTATAAAAAGGCAGAAAACCTATTACAAATACAAAGGAGCAATTGATCGTCTTTTCCTCAATTCATCAACACTGCCAAAATTTGAAAAAATATGTCTCTAGGATATTAAAACCTAGACTGATGAAAATTTTATCTCCTAAAATACAGAGGAAGAAAATGTATGCATCTGATTCTCAAAGGAATATTTTTTCCATTAAATAAATGGGCATAATTACTATATGTCAGTCCCTAACTGAACATGCTTTTCTCAAAGATTTTACCTCCTAACACAATGGCAAATGGCTTGAAGTTTTTAAACTTTTGATTTTTGAAAATGTTCTATATTTACACAATGTTGAGTTCTTAGAAGAATTCTCCAAAAGGACTTTTCTCCCTTCAAATGTGCAGGGAGATTGGAAACTACCCAGGGCCACCGGAAGGTAATCAGCCATGGCAACCATCCTCACCTTTCACTGCAGCCCTGAGATCCCAGATTTGAGGGTCAAAGAAAGAATCACATAAATTCACTCCCCACTGCTCTTAAGGGTGCTGTGCCTTTTCTGTGACCCAGGTTGCTCATGTGACCCATGTTTTAAAAATCACAGTTCCAGAGGACGATAGGAGCAATCAAGGTATTGACTGCTTTTGTAGATGCCTCCTTGCCTTCAGAAACAAAAACAAAACCTTTGGTAACAGGTGATATCCTCTGCTCTGTGTGGTGGTGTTTCCATGGGCACTAGAGTGGGACAAAACTGGTTCAGTACTTCATCTTTCTTTCTGAAAGTAAATAGTGCCAACAAAAGAAAAAGCTAAGTGCATGAAGCCATTCATTGCAACATCATCCACGATAGGAAAAACCTAAGTTTAAAAAGCTGTCTACATAAGGGAAAAGCTTCATGACATGGATTTGGAAATGATTTCTTGAAAAGCACAGGTAACAAAAGTGAAAAATAAATTGGACTATATCTAAATAAAAATTGTACAAAGGACATAATCAACAGTGAAAAGGCAACAGCAGCCCACAGACCAGGAGAAAATATTTTCAAATTATCTGGTAAGGGGTTAACATCCAGACTATACAAGTAACTCCTACAACTCAACAACCACCACCACCACCACCAAACCAATCAAGAAATGGGCAAAACGGGTGTCTGGGTGGCTCAGTTGGTTAAGCATCTGACTCTTGACTTCGGCTCAGATCATGATCTCACGGTTTGTGAGTTTGCGCTCACAGTGTAGAGCCTGCTTGAGATTCTTTCTCCTTCAAGATAAACTTAAAAAAAAAGTGGGCAAAGACTTGAAAAGACATTTCTCCAAAGAATATATATCAACAGCCAATAAGTACACAAAAGATGCTCGTCACTGATCATTAAGGACATGCAAATCAAAACCATAATGAAATACCACCTTACACCCATTATGATGGCTATAATGAAAGAAAGAAAATGCAAGTGTTAATGAGGATGTGGAAAAACAGTAACCCTTGTACACGGTTGGTGGGGGTGTAAAATCATGCAGCCATGATGGAAAACAGGCAGTTCCTTAAAACATTAGAAATGAAATTATTGTATAGCCCAGCAATTCCAACTCTGCGTATATGCCCAAAAGAACTGAAATCAGGAACTCAAACAGATATCTGTATGCCCTGTTCTAGCAGCATTATTCACAGTTAACCAAAATGTGGAAATCACAAAGGCAGACGAATGTATAAAAATGTTGTATATACATACAATGGAATATTATTCAGCCTTAAAAAGGAAAGAAACTCTGACTCGTGCTGGAACATAGACGAGTCTTGAGCATGTTATGCTACGTGAAATAAGGCAGTCACAAAAAGAGTACTGTGTGATTCCACTTACAGAAGGTACCTGCAATCATCAGATTCAGAGAGATAGGAAGCAGAGTGGTGGTTGCCAGGGGCTGGGGGCAGGGAAGAATGTTGAGTTGTTTCATGGGTGCAAAGTTTCAGTTTTGCGAGATAAAGACTTCTGGAGATGGGTCAAACCATAATGCTAATGTGTTTAACTAAAGGGCACACTTAAAAGTGGTTCAGATGGTAAATGTCATGTATATTTTATGACAATCAAAAAAATTGTTTGAAAATGTACAGCATGTCTGTAATACAATCAATGCCCATGAAATAACCACATAGAATCTTACAACCTAGAAAAATGCCTGTGACAGAATGTAATGTACAAAGGTTCCATGTACAGTGTTCCAATATGTATAGACAATAAAACAATGAAAATACTTGCCGGGGGGGGGGGGTGGGCAATAGGATTCACGGTGATTTTATCCAATGATTAAGTGTATGTGTGTGGGAGGATAAACACTCACGACAACAACTGCACTAATCATCTGTTTCAATAACGTCATTGTGGACACTCTCCCTACATTCAGACACCTTTTACAGAGAAAAATGCATCATTTAAGTCAATTTACTTGCTCTAAGTACTCCGTGATCAGTTGTTGCTTTGATACAATTTCTCAACAGAATATACCATCCAGCTAACCAAACAGAATAATGGAGCAATTCAAGAGCAATAGACAAAGCCTGCTTCCGTGGGAGTGAGGTATTCACTGAGCGGCAAGCTGAGGTCTGGAGGTGCCTCACTGTGGCCCAGGGTACTGTTAGCACAGGGCTAGCAGACAAACAGTCGCAAATGAAGGGAGAGATACATACAGGAGGTTGCTCCCTCAAACAGTCTCTGTTTTCCAAAAATGAATGCATAGGATTTGGAGATTTCCTTCTATATTAAAGGCAGTAGGCCATCAAATAAAATCACAGGATTTCTTGCTTTTTGAACTAATTATCTTATTTTTTTTTTTTTAAATGAAATCTTCCCTCTATCAAGATGACTATTCCCACCCTGACAAGAAAAAAACTAAACTCTTTATTCCAAGGCCTTTTGAGGAAAGCTGTGGTAAAAACTAAAATATGCCGAAGCCAGTACTAAATAGACAAAGCCTTGAACAGTCTAAATTTCACAGGACACAGGCCACCTGACTGTAGACCTCATAACTTGCACTTGTACTTCCTGGGCTATTATGTCAATTTCACTGTCCTATATTCCAAGCCCTCTTTGAGTACACCGTGTTAACAATCAATAGATGAGATTAGTCTGACTCTTCTGCAATGAAGAGTTTTCCAAATAGACTGGCCTTACTTTTCTACACCACTCAGAAATGGGAAACACCTTTATGGTGAGCTAGCTGAAAAGCTCAATCTTGATCTGAAGATGCTGCAGCAACAACACAGAAAGGAACATCTAGACTGCCAGGGCCAGAGAACATGCCAGTTTTTATCACTCACCAACGAAAGAGACCGAAAGATTCATCTCTACTCCTACTGTGACAGCGACAAAGAACAGCAACGTTTCCAGCCCCTTCTTACTCTTGCATTTGTTCAATAAACATGCGTGAATGAGAGCCGCCTTCCTGTGCAGAAAAAGAAAAGGGGCCTCCATAGTGATGAGGAAAAAGCTCAGACCCACAAGTCTAAGAAAAGTACCCTCCTCTCTCAGATGGCAGTCGAGGAAAATGAAACGTGAAAAAGTTCACTTAAAATGTTTCTCTTGACATGATTTGTAATCGTTAACATTCTTCAAAAAGGAAAAAATCTAATTTATTCTCAAAGCATCTTAGTTAAGAAAGTCCTACAAAGGTTTCCTTCATGTATAACACAAAGCATCCATAGAGGTCTCATATACAAATGGAGATCATTGGTACAAAGTTCCCTTCTGAAGCTTGTTACAAGGGCCTCTGGGTGGCTCAGTCAGTTGAGTGTCCGACTTTGGCTCCGGTCATGATCTCATGGTTCGTGGGTTTGAGCCCCGCGTCGGGCTCTCTGATGACAGCTCAGAGCCTAGAGCCTGCTTCAGATTCTGTGTCTCCCTCTCTCTCTGCCCCTCCCCTGCTCATACTCTATCTCAAAAATAAACATTGGGGAAAAAAAACTTTGAAGCTTGTTACAAATCAGGTTATAATATAAAATTCATTATCTGTCATTTTTTTGAAAGTTAAGTCACTTCCACAGGAATAGCAATGGATCTATCCCATTCACTAAGTTTCATCCTCCAGGTCCATGCACCCTGCTGCTCTACAGCTTCTAAGTCTCCGGAATAAATTTCCAATTTTATTTTTTTTAATGCTTATTTAGAAAGTGGGGACAAAGAAAGAGGGAGAGAGAATCCCAAGCACTGACAGCATGAAGCCCAACCTGGGGCTTGATCCCACAAACCACAAGACCATGACCAAGCCAAAATCAAGACTTGGACGCTCAACTGGCTGAGCCACCCAGCTGCCCAATTTCCATTTTCAAAGCAGCTTCCCGTAGCATAGAGTTGATTTAGAGCCTGTTCACTGGTTAAACTGTCAACCCTATTCAAGCCACACACTTATGAGAGTAATTAGGAAAGTGGGCCCAATCACAAACAATACAATTCACCATCAAAGTCAAAGAAATAGATGGCTTTTCTACATTGCTCCTTCCATTCTTCATAATAGATTTATGAGAAAACTATAAATTTTACTTAAAAAAACAAAGGTAGGTTTTTAAAAAGCAGGGTATTTAATTTTAAAATCACGTACCCAACTCTTAACCAATAATGTTCTGCAGTTTAAAAGAAAATAAATGAAAAGTGAGGTCTTCTATACATGGTGCTGGAAGAAAAATTCTAATAAACCTACTTTTGTTTCATTCACCCACTGAAAATATATTCACTGCATACCAAGTATACAACAGGCACTGTGCTATATGGTGAAGAAACAAAGATGAACAAGAACATGCGTGCTCTTCAAGGAAACTAATAAGTCCACTTTGGCTGCTGGAGACATTCCAGTAACAATAAATGTGCTGGAAAGTGGGCAGCTGGTTGCTACCTTTACACAGTCATTCTCTGTCATCCTATTTTTCGTGGATGAATGAGGCTCTCTCCAACACCATATTTTATGAAGTCTAAAAAAAGCTACTTGCCATCTTTTTAAGTTTGTTTATTTTTGAGAGAAAGAGAGAGAAAGAGAGCGAGCAAGAGAGTGCACGCGCACACACAAGCAGGGGAAGGGCTGATGCTGACAGCCAACAGCGCAGTGTGGGGCTCGAACTCACAAACCGCAAGATCATGTCCTGAGCCAAAGTGGGACGCTTAAGCAACTAAGCCACCCACGTACCCTTACTTGACACCTTTGATTTCTTCTTCTCCAGTGTTCTTTTGAAAAAGGACGTATTAATAAACCTCCACTCTCTTCCACAACTCTATTTTAATTCTCTGCAGATAAATATTTGATATTTGACATCTGCCCCGTCATTTGTTTGCATAAACGTAAACCATGAGAGTGGGAATACCATCTCGGCCATGTGCTGCTGTCCTGACCACGCAGCACAGAATGTGGCATATAAACAGGATCCCAGCATAGAGCTGTTTCACAAACCAACCAGCTCCTACCAAATCCACTCTTCACGACATTTCATCTAATGGACCTTCCTCCACAGGTTCCAAAAAATTACCAGATAGAAGACTGTCCTCAACCTGAGCCCATGAAAACTGCTTTCACTAAAAATAAAAGTGCTTGCTTCTTTTATCAGAAAGGAGCAGTGGGGGAATTTCACGGGAAGGCTGTATTCTTACTTTTCAGACACAGTTCAAAGCATGGTCCTTGGGAAACTTCTCATCTAAAGGACATGACAGCATGTCTGTCACAATGCTGATCACAGTCACATGGCTTGTGACAGACGAGTGTTGGGAACAGGTGCAGCCTTCTGTTCAGACTTGTGTTTATGATATACCTACCCTTCTTGGGGATATAGGAGCCTTAAGCACACTACCAGCTGGCCCCAGGGACACTCCACTTCCGATCACAGACATCTGCAGGCCAGGGGGATGCCAGTCCCCAGGGAGCGACCACTCCTGTGTGTGCTGCAATGTCTGCACTCACAGCCGCTGCAGTTGTCTTACCATTTACTTTTGTTACATTAACTGCCTGTGAAGCAGCCTTCTTCTTACTGGGAAACCTTTGTAACTCACCAGCTGGCACTAAGGAGCCATGAAAGACTCTGCTGTAAGCAGTGCAGCCATCAGTTTGTGGCAGGCACGAGAGGACTTGCTGATGGTAGGCTGAGACTCTGGGTCACCAACTCCACTTAGGGGCAAAACAAGCAGGGGCCTTGGTCTATTCCTACACCTTAGCATAGTAATTATCTACTAGCAGATAATTAACAAGCCACTCTACCCGGCACTCTGAAAAAAGTAACTAGACCCTAGATCCTTAGGTCCTATGGACAACTGTTCTGATAGGTGCATTTCTAGACATATGTACATTTTTTAAAAAAATTTTCAAGTTAGTTAACATACAGTATAGTCTTGGCTTCAGTAATAGAACCCAGTGATTCATGTCTTACATATGAAACCCAGCACTCATCCCCAAAAGCGCCCTCCTTAATGCCCATGGCCCATTTAACCCACCCCCCTCCCCACACACGCCCCTCCAGCAACCCTCAGTTTGTTCTCTGCATTTAAGAGTCTCTTACGGATGGGGCGCCTGGGTGGCTCAGTTGGTTGAGTGTCTGACTTCAACTCAGGTCATGATCTCACAGTTCATGAGTTCGAGCCCCGCGTCAGGCTCTGTGCTGACAGCTCAGAGCCTGGAGCCTGCTTCAGATTCTGTGTGTCCCCCTCTCTCTGCCCCTCCCCTGTTCACACTCTGTCTCTCTCTCTCTCTCAAAAATAAACATTAAAAAAAAGTCTTATGATTTGCCTCCTTCTCTGTATCTTATTTTTTCTTCCTTTCCCCTATGTTCATCTGTTGAGTTTCTCAAATCCCGTGAGTGAAATCATATGATATCTTTCTTTGACTTATTTTGCTTAGCATAATACCATCCAATTCCATCCACACTGTTGCAAATGGCAAGATTTCAAACTTCATCACTGAAGTTCTATACACACACACACACACACACACACACACACACACACACCATATCTTCTTAATTCAATCATCAGTTGATGGACATTTAGGCTCTTTCCATAATTTGGCTGTTGTCAATGATGCTATTAACACCGGGTTCCACATGCCCCTTCAAATTAGCTTTTTTGTATCCTTTGGATAAATTCCTAGTAATGCAATTGCTGGGCTGTAAGGTATTCTATTTTTAATTTTTTGACAACCTCCATACTATTTTCCAAGGTGGCTGCACGAGCTTGAATTCCCACCAGTAGTGCAAAAGGGTTCCCCTTTCTCTGCATCCTTACCAACACATATGGTTGCCTGAGTTGTTAATGTTAGCCATTCTGACCAGTGTGAGGTGGTATCTCATTGTGGTTTTGATTTGTATTTCCCTGATGATGAGTGTTGTTCATCTTTTCATGTGTCTGTTAGCTATCTGGATGTCTTCTTTGGAGAAGTGTATACTCATGTCTTCTGCCCATTTCTTCACTGGATGATTTGTTTTTTGGTGTTGAGTTTGGTAAGTTCTTTATAGATTTTGGACACTAACCCTTTATCCAATGCATCATTTGCAAGTATCTTCTCCCATTCGTAGACATATGGACATTAAGAATGCACCTTTTGCATATGGCGAGATGCTCCTCAGAGCCACTGTGGTCTTTTAAAATGCAAAGAGCTTCTATAAGTATATGGCAAAAACAAATTTCACTTCTTAGGCTTGTCTCTGGTATCCCACAGATTCAGGGGTACACCTCAGAACTTGGGATGGAGGGAGCTTTGGGGAACAACTACAAAAGAGAAATGGTGAGCAGGGCAGAGGACATGGAGGGTCTGGCTGGGTCGGAGGCCAGAAAGCCAAAAACTGGATTGCTGAGTGCCACCTCTCACAGAGCCCCAAATGGTGGCCCGGCACCTAGCCAGAAAGGCCTGTGAGGACGGAGAGGAGGAAAGCCTGCGAAAGGGAAACAAAAGTCAAAAGCCAGAGAAACTAGTTTGGGCCTGAGTCCCCATCTTTTAACTTCCAAATGATTTCTTGAATTAGAATTAATGTGACAGACTATTTAATAAGCTGATATTTACAAATAAAGTTTGTCTTGCTACATGCAAAAGAATGAAACTGGACCACTTTCTTACACCATACACAAAAAGAAACTCAAAATAGACTAAGAAGCTAAATGTAAGACCTGAGGCCATAAAACTCCTAGAAGAAAATATAGGCAGTAATCTCTTGGCTATAGCAATATTTTTCTGGCTTTGTCTCCTCAGGCAAAGGAAACAAAAGCAAAAACAAACAACTGAGACTACACCAAAATAAAAAGCTTTTGCACAGCAAAGAAAACCATCAACAAAACGAAAAGGCAACCCACTGAATGGGAGAAGATACTTGCAAAGGCTATATCCAATAAGAGGTTAATAACCAAAATATATAAAGAACTCCTACAACTTGATACCAGAAAAATAATAATACAAATAAAAAATGGGCAGGGGACCTGAACAGACATTTTTCCCAAGAACACAAACAGATGGCCAACAGAGACCCAAGAAAAGATGTTCAACACCACTAGTCATCAGGGAAATGTAAATCAAAACCATAATGAGATATCACGGCACATCAGTCAGAATGGCTAGTATCAAAAACAAAAAACAAAATAACGACAACAAAAAAACAAGCGTTGGTGAGAATGTGGAGAAGTGGGAACCCTCGTGCACTGTTGATGAGAAGGCAAACTGGTGCAGCCAATGTGGAAAACAGTATGGAGGTTCCTCAAAAAATTAAAAATAGAAATACCATACAACCCAGTATTACTACTTCTTGGTATTTACTCAAAGGAAACAAAAACACTAATTCAAAAAGGTATATGCACTTGTATGTTTAGTGCAGCATTATTTACAATAGCCAAGATATGGAAGCAACCTAAGCATCCATCGACAGATAAGCAGATAAAGAAGATGTGGTATATATACACGGTGGAGTATTAGTCAGCCATAAGAACAACAATGAACCCAGAGAGCATTACACTGACATCAGACTGAAAAAATACCATATGTTTTCACTTAAATATGGAATCTAAAATACAAATGAATAAACAAAATAGAAATAGACTCAAATACAGAGAACTGGTGGTTGCCAGAGGGAAGGCGAGTGGGGGGGATAAGTAAAGGGGATTAAGAGGAACAATCTAACAGTTATAAAATAAGCCACAGGAATAAAAAGTACAGTGTATGAAATATAGTCAGTGATATTGTAATATTATTAATATAGCCAATGATTTTAATAACTTTAGTGATAGGCGGTAACTACATTTATCGTGATGAGTACTTCATAATGTACAGAATTGCTGAATCACTGTTTGCATACCTGCAAAGAATATCGTATGTCAATATACTTCTATAAAAATATTAAGTTTGTCTTGAGACAAGGCAGGGAAAACATAAAACGTCTCCATTTAACATCCTTTTCCATTATTACTTTATCCTGTCAAATTTCCAGGTCAAAATAAAAACAATGAGAAGGGAGTATCATGTTCTCTTGCTGTGGGCTTTGGCATCCGGGGTTCCACTGCGTGAGCCGCTGACCTCCTTCCACACCTCTTTCCTCACCAGTTCCTATGCTCATCCTCCAGGCCTCAGTCCAAAGAGTGCTGGTTCAGGATTGCCCTTCCTGGTCTCTCACATCAGTCTGGAGCCTTCCTCTGGGCTCACACTGCTCCTTGGCCTTTGCCCTTCAGAGTCCTACTCACCTATTATTGCTTTTCCCACCTGAACGGTGCCTAGCCCCTGGGTATGGCATCTGGAAGGCCCTTGAGGGGTACTCGAAAGAATTCAAGAGTGAATGAATGAATGAATGAATGAATGAGTGGCAGGACAAACGAGTAACTAGAAAAAGGTAGTAGGGAAAGTGATATCTAGGTTATTAAAGGGGGCCATGTGATAGGTGAAATTATTTTTTTAAATTTTTTTTTTCAACGTTTATTTATTTTTGGGACAGAGAGAGACAGAGCATGAATGGGGGAGGGGCAGAGAGAGAGGGAGACACAGAATCAGAAACAGGCTCCAGGCTCTGAGCCATCAGCCCAGAGCCTGACGCGGGGCTCGAACTCACCGCGAGATCGTGACCTGGCTGAAGTCGGACGCTTAACCGACTGCGCCACCCAGGCGCCCCTGAAATTATTTTTTTATGTTGTAAAGCTATTTTACTGAGTGAAGAAATTAAATAGTGCCTGGTATGCAGCAGGTAAAATACAAGTACTTACCACACAAAGTTAACAAATAGTGAATTCATCTAAATACAGAAAAGATCTTTTCCATGCCTAAGAAGCTACTCCTAAAAACAGGATTAATACTTGCAGAGTCTTTCAAGTACACAAAATGTTTAAAGTGATTTGCTTTTATTATTAATTCTCCTTAAAAAAAATCATTCTACAAGTATATTTCTTGAATTGTTCACCTTTAGGACAGGTGATTTGAAAGTCCACTTACGAAAATAAAAACAAACTCAAATGGCAATCCTCGATACTTCCCATGAAATTGGTATCTGATATGGTTTCACTCTTATGTGGATCCTGAGAAACTTAACAGGAACCCATGGGGGAGGGGAGGGAAAAAAAAAAGAGAGGTTAGAGTGGGAGAGAGCCAAAGCATAAGAGACTGTTAAAAACTGAGAACAAACTGAGGGTTGATGGGGGGTGGGAGGGAGGGGCGGGTGGGTGATGGGTATTGAGGAGGGCACCTTTTGGGATGAGCACTGGGTGTTGTATGGAAACCAATTTGTCAATAAACTTCATATAAAAAAAAAAAGAAATTGGTATCTGAAGAGATACTGTTATGATTTTTTAATAAACTGGATTATAATAAACCAAAAGAAAGCAGTATCTACTCAAAGTTACACGAAAATTAACTGCTATCTGGGAAGAAGAGAGGTAGGAAAAAAGTTACCTGTTTTAATGAAAACTTTACATTTAATTCAAATATTTATCACATCACTCTTTTTATTTTTTTATTTTTTTTTCAACGTTTTATTTATTTTTGGGACAGAGAGAGACAGAGCATGAACGGGGGAGGGGCAGAGAGAGAGGGAGACACAGAATCGGAAACAGGCTCCAGGCTCTGAGCCATCAGCCCAGAGCCTGACGTGGGCTCGAACTCCCGGACCGCGAGATCGTGACCTGGCTGAAGTCGGACGTTTAACCGACTGCGCCACCCAGGCGCCCCCATCACTCTTTTTAAAGTAACAAATAATTCAAATCAGAATGGTAAAAGCCTTAAATTTCCCACTCATAGCAGTATGAAGTATGACTGCCTTCAGGCTATGTGCAGCCTTGCATAAATGAAAAAGGGCAGCAAGTAAAAACACATTTGTTTAAAGTAGTTAGAAATAGGGTCCTCAACTGAATTTAACAAATCAATTCACACTCAAGTCCTTAAATGCTTAGGCAATTATCAGTGTCTTCCAGTTTATCAAGTATTTCAAAATCACAACACTATATAACATATTTGGGAAAGTACACATATCAAACTCACTGGCTTATTAGTCTCAAACAAATTATTAAACTACAATGCTATATTTTTTATTTCTATTCTAGTAGAGGCATTATCAGACCACAAAATTATACACAGGAGTGACAGATAAAGCCTCCCTACAAGAGATTCTGTTCAATGGAATTTTTTTTTTTTTTTTCTTTTTTGGCCAGGTTAAAGTCGCTGTGTTGATATCTGGGAAAGCTCTATAGTGCAGATAAAAACAAACAGGCACTGTTTCAACTAAACATGGCTAAATGAATAAGCCAGTGTTCCACCTTCATATCATCTCCTTAACTTCCTTTAGTGGTCCTGTCTCCAATATAGAGCTATTATATTTTACAATGATCTGTCATGGTTCCAAATATTAACACCAGGAGATATTTTCTTCAACAGTTTTACTAGAAAGTATCAAATATCTCCTGTACGTCCAGTGTTGAACTATTATAGAAATAGGAAGTGATCTCTTGCTGGGGACTTTCTGAAGAAATGCAGTGTATAAAATATTGGTCATTTGCTTCTCCATTAAAATGTGTCTTATTACCAAAAAAAAGTATCAAATAAAGCTACAGATAAGTTTGTTTGGTTTTGCTGTTGTTGTGATAACACAGGCTTTCCTCTCTGTGCACCATCTGTCTTGCTGCTACAAAAAGAAATAAAGAAGGAAGAGAGGGAAGGTGGGAGGAAGAGAGGGAGGGAGATAAGGGGGAAAAATACCGTAAGTCTAAGAATGATATATAGATGCCATGATTTTTGAGGAAAAAATGGTGTTAAATACATATTAAAGTTGAGGAAGTTGTATAACTAAAAAATTCACAATTTACAAAAGGAATTATGAGCTTAACACATCTTTTTAAACTGCAGACTTTATTAAGCTAGGGTTTTGAGCAGGGCAGTATGAGTGTTATGCTAAAATTCTATATAATATAGAAGCCAATATTGAGACAGCCAAATATTTCAGTACCAATTATCCATTAAATATTGTGACACAAAAGTCAAATTATTTAGGGGCGCCCTTAAGTGTCTGACTCTTGGTTTCAGCTCAGGTCATGATCTCATGGTTTGTGGGGTGGAGCCCCATACCAGGCTCTTTGCTGACAGTGCAGAGCCAGCTTGGGATCCGTCCCCCTTGTTCTCTGCCTCTCCCCCGCTCATGCTCACTCACTCTCACAAAAATAATCTTTAAAAAAAAAAAGTCGGGGCGCCTGGGTGGCGCAGTCGGTTAAGCGTCCGACTTCAGCCAGGTCACGATCTCGCGGTCCGTGAGTTCGAGTCCCGCGTCAGGCTCTAGGCTGATGGCTCAGAGCCTGGAGCCTGTTTCTGATTCTGTGTCTCCCTCTCTCTCTGCCCCTCCCCCGTTCATGCTCTGTCTCTCTCTGTCCCAAAAATAAACGTTGACAAAAAAAAAAAATTAAAAAAAAAGTCAAATTATTTAAAACTAAAAGAAAATACATTCAAGTGGATTTTTTCTAAAGAAGCATGGTGGACTTATTACTTTGTTCATATGCATTGAAAATACACATTTATAGTGACTGATGGGAATAAAAACTGGTACAAACCTTTTGGAAAGTTCTATCTTTCAAGAAAATTAAAAATGTATCTGAGAATCTACCATATGAAAAATGAAATGCAGAAAAATATTTTTACACTAAGATGTTTGTAGTACTATATATAGTATTATCCCCAGCAAGACCCACTGAACCCTGAACTCAGGAATGACCCCCTGAATTCAGGACTGCTCTCCTCAACTTGGGAAACTGAGAAGCTTCAACCAAACTGTCCATTTCATCTTTTAGAAACTAACAAATTGCTGGGTAGGAAAATAAATATTTGAGGACAGGAAGCTCTGGACATGTTACTTTAGCTTCAATATAATGTTAAAAAATCACCCTCTGACTATTCATTCCAAGCCCCAATAAAATAAGCCTGCTTACCTCGGGGGTTCAGGTTCAGGAGTTACCATTTTGGAATTATTCCACATGATCTCCTTATTTCTACCAGTAAAGATGATTTTCCAAGGGAACCCCACCTGGTATAGTCTTTGTAACTTGCCAAGGAGTGGACCCACCTTGGTCTGGTAATAGTATCAGAGAGAAAAATACTAAAATGTTGGTGAATGGAGACGGTTAAACCATATATTCACTTAAGCAAAATATTACTTTACACCCCCCGCCAAAAGTAGTAACCAAAGAATGTTTGTTCCAGTGTGTATGGGAAAGCACGGGCTTCAGAAAATGGCCCTGAGTTAAAATACCTCCACTTGACCATGGACTGGAGCAGGATATACTGCAAACCCTTAGCTGGAGTTTCTTCATTTAAAATTCTGATACAATTATAATGACTTAAATGGGTATAATAAGTAAATAAGTATTTTAAAAGCCTAGTCTGAAACTTGGCACATAGCAATCATGCAATAAACCAGATACCCTGCCATGATAGGTGAAAGAGCAGAATTCCAAGTAGCATGTGAAGTATGACAAACTATGGAGAAACCTTCAAAATGGAAATATCCTACAATGTCCTCTATGAGTAATGGGACTAAAGAGTGACTTTTCTTCTTTCTACTTGTCTTTGTCTACATTATCCGCAAAGAAGCATGAATCTCCTCTGCGATGTAAAAAGCTTTTTAATTTAATCAACGTAAGTCATGGTTTTAAAATATGCATGTAAAAGTAATTACTAAGTATTGGTATTTTAAATCTTCATCCATTTACATTTTCGAAACATTACAAATATCTTTTGAGCACCTATATGTGCCAAGCACTGTTCAGGCACTGAAAGAAGACCGCTATGCATGGAGCTGATGTTCCACAGTGGGAAGACAGAGAGCAAATACATATTTATCACTAAATCATCAGTTCTAGAACTGACCCTACAAGCACTTTTAAAATGGTGTTCTTGGCATTTATTACATACTTGCAGAAAAAAAACAATACATCATAAAAATTTAAGTTATAATTTTTTTTTCTTAAAAGTCACAAGAAGACAGTGTGTTGGAGCAGTGTTTTCACTATGCTTTCAAATCTCCCCTTGTTAAAATGCAGAATCTCATTCGGGTGGTCTGGGGTGAGGCCTGAGCTGCTTTCTACTGGTAACAGACCCCTGAATGATACCGATGCTGCTGGGCCCATAACCACACTTAGAGGAACAAAGTTTTAGAGGCATGGTTAGGATTTTTGTTTCTAAAAAGCGCTAAGTTGATAATGCTGGCAGACAGTTTTGCTAACTGATGTACCCTATATTCTCATGTAAACCTTTTGGAAAAGAAAATTTGAAGGCACTGCTAATACTTCTCTACCTGAAATAAAAAATTCTTCTATTGACTAAGGTCTGCTTTGTGGCGCCAATTTAAGATCCCATTCCCCAAAGTATCTCTCAGTCTTCCTGTTACGATCACTACCTCCGTGTCCTCTCAGAGGCTTTTGGGAGCAGAGGGTCCCATCTTTTCCTTTTCTTCCATAGTTCCCTCACACCAGTCTCCACCTCGGGCCTCACCTCTCATGACTGAACTCCCCCAGACTCCAGTCCATACCAAACCGCCAGAAAAGCAGTGCTCCCTGTGGATACTTCTCCACATCCATCTGCCCTTGACCAGTGCCTGCCTCTTTCCACCGCACAGGAGAACAAACTACCACCACTGCTGGACGTTCACATCCCCCGCCCCCCAAGCCCCGCCAACCTGACCCTCCCTAGCTTTACTTCTCACTTCTTCTCTGCTCCAGCTCTGCAAATCTTCAAGCCCTTAACCACCCGACACTGCTGATACCCTCTCAAGACTCTGCACGTTCTCCCCACTCCTCTTCACACCCCATTCAAATCCTGAAAAAAATCCAACTTTTTCCAGGAAGCCTCTCTGTGAGGTGTACCCATGCTGTGCCCAAGACGGAAACCAAATTCTTGGGTTCATACCATGCAATTGGCGAGATGGGTTATTAGACTCCCACACACACTAAACTATCCTGTCAACCTCTGTTACAGAAGTTTCATTCCCATAGGTTAAAAAAAAAAAAAAAAAAAAAGCCACCAGCTGGCGGTAAGACTTTTGGCAAGAATGCATGCTGTCCTGACCTAAGATGTGCTAACGGTAGAGGCTGCGGTAACACGCCTGGCAGGAATTCCGGCAAACGCCGTGCAGATGCAAAACTGTCCCTCTGACGCTGAGCCTGCTATGCTCACATTAAAGCTCAACATTTCCAATGTCTCTCCCAATCTGAGAGCCGCCCCGGGGCCTCCCCCCCTCCCCCCGCATCCCTCCGTGCACCCCCACTCAGGGACTTCTATGGGTCTGAGAGTGAGTGACAGCACTGGACCGCAGCTCCATAAGCTCGGACTATGAGATGGTTGAGCAGCCACAGTCCCAAGCGGCGGACTGGCAGCTGTCTGGGAAGCCTCCAGAGTCCCTGGCCTCCCACCCGGCACTTGGTCCCAGTATCGCAGGCTCAGTACGTGCTCAGAGGCTCTGATGCTTCTCCATCCTCTTATTTTTCAGTGTGCTAAGTGCTCTAATAATAACTTGTTTCTCTAAGTATTCAGGTCTAAGGTAGGGAGGAGTGGGTAGGAAGTAAGGAATGAC
Source organism: Lynx rufus (assembly GCF_022079265.1). NCBI lineage: Eukaryota > Metazoa > Chordata > Mammalia > Carnivora > Felidae > Lynx > Lynx rufus. Next base: position 17,184,831 of record NW_025814837.1, read on the forward strand.
GTCACCCAGTAGTTTTTGATTTCACTTTTTCAACACACACTGCTTCAATTTTCCAGCTAGCTCTATAAGTTGTATTTCCTGCTACTCTTAGTTTGTTTCATAAATGTGTATCTTTCACATGTGTATGTTGTGTAACCCCAGCTAGACTAAGTTTCTTGAGGCCAGAGACTAGTTTATCACTGCAGGCTCCGCACACAGGAATCTTTGAGAGGCACGGTACCTGCTCACAGATTACTCACGGAGGCTCCCACCATGCTTCAGCGCACAGGGGATTTTCAATACCTGACTGGCTAAATGAAAAATCCCTGAGACCCTAAATAGCATTAGGCACACTACTCATTTACGCTGCATCAGTACAAACAAGGTATTTTTGCTCCTTTTTCAAGTCTTTTTAGGTCTTAAAATCAAAATTATATTCTATTTAAGAAAGGAGAGACAGTTAAAGACAAATCTATAAGCCCCTGTAAAGCTCCCAGGAGAGATCTGGCAATATACAACACTGATCCTTCTACCAAACAATTCCACATCTAGATATATATCCAGATACATGTTTTGCATGTATAAGACATGTACCAAGATGTTCGCTAAAACACTGTTAGGGACCCTAGAAATGGAACTCACCCAAATAGTTACTGGTAACAACTACATCATCTGTATATACAACAAAATGCTACGTTGAACAGTTAAAATGATTATACTTAATTTATGTACTTTATTTATATATATACATATACTCATATATACATACATACACACGTATGTATACATATATATACACATGAGTATATGTATGCATGTGTATGTATATGTGTATACACACACACACATATATATATAAACAAACCAAGGGAGACTTCAAAAAATTTTTAAATGGGTGAAAAATGCAAAGTGCAAAAGATACTCATTATGGACACTTAAAAACACAAACCTATATATTGTTTATGGAGCGAGACCTGCAATAAAGGTATAAATGTGGACAGCAAAGACCCACACCAACACGAGGATAGCAGGGCTGCCTCTGGGGAGGAAGAGAAGGAAACTGCAATTGTGCTGGAACACAGAGCAGATCCTAACTATATCTGCAATGTATTTCTCTAAAAAAAACTACATATGGCAAATATTAGTATGTGTTACCTCTATGAAGGGCATCCATATTTTTATAATATGCTACACTTTTTTGTATGTTTAAAACCTGTAGTGATTTAAAGAGAAAAAGCAGTATCACACTACTATTTAAAATTACAAAAAGCTGGGGTGCCTGGGTGGCTCAGTTGGTTAAGGGTTCAGCTTCTGCTCAGGTCATGATCTCACGGTTTGTGAGTTCAAGCCCCGCGTTGGGCTCTGTGCTGACAGCCCAGAGCCTGGATTCTGCTTCGGATTCTGTGTCTCCCTCTCTCTCTGCCCTTCCTCCTGTTCACATGCTCTCTCAAAACTGAATAAACGTTAAAAAAATTTTTTTTTAATTATTAGAAGCTTCGGGGCACCTGGTTGGCTCAGTTGGTTAAGCACTCAACTTTGGCTCAGGTCATGATCTCACAATTCATGGTTTGAGCCCCAAGTCGGGCTCTGTGCTGTCAGTTTGGAGCCTGGAACCTGCTTTGAATTCTGTGCCTCCCTCTCTGCCTATCCCCCACCACACTCTCTTTCTATCTCTCAAAAATAAACATTAAGAAATTTAAAAATTATTAAAAGCTTCAATTTCTCTCCTTGTTAAAATAACTAAAACAGGGGCACCTGGGTGGCTCAGTTGGTTGAGCCGCCTACTCTTAATTTTGGCTCCGGTCGTGAACCCTAGGTGGTGACATCTAGCCCTACATCAGGCTCTGCACTGAGTGTGTAGGTGAGAGTCTCTCACCCTCTCTGCCCCTCTCCCTATGTGCCCTATCTCTCATAAACAAACAAACAAACCAACAAACAAAGCAAGCAGGCAAGCAAACCAGGGAAATAGGAGAGAGAAGAGGTCACTAAGAAAGTTCACAATTAACTAGCGATTCCTAACCTAGTTACAAAGGCCAATCCTCCTGCTGGACCGGAGTCAGAACGTGTCGCACCTACCTCCTCTGAGGGGGCAGAAGCACTCCTGCGCCCTCTCTCTCCTGCACCGTTACCACACTGCTGAGGCCCTGGCTGGGCGCTTTCTGCACTGCCCAGCCATTTACCAGAGCCCCATCAAACACGGGCTCTCTGCAAAGTAGAGACTAGTGTTCTCAAAAGCCAACAGCGGTTCTCTTCCTGTGCTAGCTAATCAATGCTAATCCTGTCATCAAGGGAAATAACCGAGTTTCTGCTATAATGGACCACATGTGCAGGCTGTTTTAGAAGCTACAATTAGCTGTGCTTTTAGCCTTGCTAGATAGTAGGTGGGCTGATTTTGCAGCAGTGATCATTTTAACTGATGGCATTAGGAATCTAAGAAGTCATAAATTATGAAATGACATATAAATCAAAATCTCCTTTTCTAAAACAACTACTTCTGCGCCTCTCTCTGGTAAACTCAACAGTCCCTCATTTCCCGCACATTTTTTCTCGAACTCGATTCATTTCATTTCACTACTGTATCTCATGAGAACTCCATGAACACCAGTTTCATTTTAAACTAGCATCACATAATGCTTCCTACAACCTACATTTCCTGTTGGTAACTGCTCTAAACATAATCAGAAATTTAGAATGTAGCTCAGAAAAATATGGTACTACCATTTCAAATGGGGGTCTACAATTGTCCTTATTTTATATGCATACACGCACACAAAATACACACCATAGTAGAAACTCAACCAATTTTCGCTCACCTAAATCTCCAGATGAATCAACATTAGAGGGAGAAAAATAGATGCCCTTCACCTACTGAACACTCAAGCCAGTGGGCTCTGCTCCTGTGCCAACGGAGACTCACTGGTGATTATTCCCAAATGTGTTTGTGCCTACTGATTTTATGACTGAAATGATATCATTCATTTTTTATTATGTAGACAGATGAAATTAGGGTATGAAAAAAGTACTATATAGGTGAAAAATAATTAAATGCTTTGAAAAATCTGATGAAGGCACAGGACTTTAAAAGTCTCTCTTGGATTAGGGAGGGTGAGGGGACAACATACTTGTAAAACCAAGGAGCTTCCACCCGGTTGCTTTGGCTTCAACATTTGGCTCCACTTTACAGCCCCCGATATTGAGGGATGACTGGGTGGCTCGGTAGGTTGAACTGAGCTGAAACTTGGTTTCAGCTCAGGTCATGATCCCAGGGTCGTGGGATTGAACCCTGCATTGGGCTCTACACTGAGTGTGGAGCCTGCTTGGGATTCTCTCTCTCCACCCCCCTCTGCTCCTCTCCCCTACTCGCACGTTCTTTCACTAAAATAAAAATTAAAAATAAATAAAGCCCAGGATCTTGAAAATCACAGGAATGCATCAGAGGTGTGGTTTAGGCAAGAAAGCCAACTTGAAAATCCACAGCAAATTCCCAAAGGAATGGTCCTGGTCATACAGCGCAAGTCAGAACAAATGTTTACTCAATGTTCTTCCATTTTTACAATCTCAAATAATCAATAGTGGTCCAATCACAGTGGATAAGAGGCCTCCAATATACTCAACTAGCTACTTTAAGTCCTTTTTCAATATTCAATACCACATGTTTCTTTCCCAAGAGAGTTAAAACACTTGGTGCAACATTTCTCAATTTATGCCAAATTGGTAAAGAAACTGTTATATTACTTAATCCTTCCAATGTGTTCCTCGTTCTGTATTCCTTCTCTCAGTAGCAGCACAATCTAGCTAATGACCCCCAACATTCTCCACTCCTCCTCCAACAAACAAAAGTTAAACCAAAGCCAGACAGTCCCATTGATTATACTTCCTAAAAGCTTTCAAGTATATTGTTCCCTACCCTAGCAGGGCCCACATGGTCTAAAACAACTGCTACCGTGTTTTCTGAGCTCCAGATTTACTGTGTATGCTACCCCCAGAATTAACTTTCTAAAACAAAATCCCATCACTCTTTTGCTCAAATGCCATCAATGACTCCCTACTGCCCAAGAGACAAGGCTAAAATTCCGTGGTTCTGTATACAACATGGACCCCCCACCCCCAAGACCTACTTTACTGGCATGGACCGCCATCACTGCTTTTAATACACTTCTCTACGTGCAGCTAGGGAGCAGCATGCCCCTAATGCAAAGTGTGCAGAGTCAGAGGCCGCTCCTCACCGGAGACCCCCAGGCTACTTCCCTACTTATCCTCAGGCCACCACCTCTGACACTCCCCTAATTCCAGGGTCCTGGGTTCAAATTCTGACTCTGCTGAGCAGGCCTGAAAAAGCAATCTTCTGAGCCTCCATTTCCTTATTTGTAAAATAGGGGGAAATGGCAATGTCGATCTTACAGGGCTGCAGGGATGACTGAATAAGGACACACAGCATAGTGCCTGGCTCACTCTAAGTCCTCAATAAGGTCTGGCATCCCTGTTACTATGGACTCCATTACATACCCGCACCCACCCCCCAAATCTGTTTGTTAAAGTCCTAACCCAAATGTGACTGTATTCAGAGACAGGGCTTTTAGGAGGTAATTAAGGCTAAATGAGGTCATGAGGGTAGGGCCCTAATCTTGTAAAACTGGTGACTTTATTAGAGAAAATGAGACCTCTCGCTCTCCACACGTACTCTGAGAACAGACCAGGCCAGGACAGAGTGAGAAGGTGGTCTATCTGCAGGCCAACAAGAGAATTCTAGCCACTACCTGACCACGCACCCTGATGCTGGACATCCAGCCTCCACAACAGTCAGAAATTACATTTCTGTTATTAATGCCACCACTCCATGGTACGGCAGCCCGCACAGACTAACACGCTGCTTCTGGTTTCTAGTGTCATGATGGGATTTCATTTAAATGAACTGCTGTGAGGAGTTTCCTCACCACACTGGTACCTCTTTCAGGACAGAGAATGGATATTATACACCTCTGTCTCCTCCTAGCAGCTGCTGTGGTGATTTGAAAACCGTAGATGTTCAATAAATGTATAAATTTTTAAAAATTTTCTTTTAATGCTTTATTATTTTTGAGAGACAGAGACACAGAGCATGAGTGGGGGAGGGGCAGAGAGAGAGAGAGAGAGAGAGAGAGAGAGAGAGAGAGACAGAGACAGAGAGAGAATCTGAAGCAGGCTCTCAGCACAGAGCCTGACGTGGGGCTCAAACTCACAGGCTGTGAGATCATGACCTGAGCCAAAGTCAGACGCTTAACTGACTGAGTCACCCAGATGCCCCCCAAAATGTATAATCTATTAATGAACATAATGAGGATTTGGTTTTATGCAAACATTACCTTTATACAGAACCTGATGTTGAATTATAAGAGCTAAATGTCCTCACTAGACTTGCTTTGGACTATTCAGAGTATGTGGATGTGCTGTATGGCAAATGTCACTTTGTTGTATTTTACTGACCCCAAGTGAGGCCCCACCTGCAGGGAAGTCTCTGTATGTAGCCTGAAGAATGAAAGAAGTTGAAGGTCTCTCTCTTAACCTGACCCATGGTACCTGCCTTCCACAGCTGCACAGCAGCACAAAATGCTGTTATCCCTTCATGACCACTAGGAGTACACAAAGCAATCTTGCCACCATCCACACTTTACTACCATCATCCATTTGTACCAAATTTTGTATTTCAAAAAGGATCATATACAGTGTCAGAGCGCTAAATGCAGAATACCAAGTGAACCCTACACAGAATGTCTGATGTAGGCAAGCCTTACAAAAAGTGAGAGAAATCCATTCAGAGTGTTATCTAATTCTCCTACTGAGAGAGTTCATTTGAGACCCTGCAATGCTACCTTCTAATCCCCCAGACCAATCCCCTACCACAAAGAAGCCACACATTTGAAGGGTGGGGGATGCATGGCACATATAGTGGGACCCCAGTAAAACCCATGTTTGAAAACAAGGACCACTCACACATCATTTAGGGACTAAACACATATTACTTGCCATTAGGCTATGCGCTGGGGATAAAATAGTGAGGAAATCACAGAGTGTTTCATCTCAAGGAACACAGTCTAATGGAGGGGAGTATTAGGGTAGGAAATGCAGGCATTCCAAATGCTTGCTTTACAGAGTCATGCAGGATCCCAAAAAGGACCATGCAAACTGAAACCATGCAAAATTATCTTAATAATAAAGGGGAAAAACTACAATTGTGCTGTGTGTGACCTTTAAAATTTTTTTATCAAAACATTAAATCCACCATAAATATTATACTTAATGGTTAAAGACTGAACAATCTATTCAATGTAGTATGAGAAGGCATCTAAAAATAGAAAGGAGTATGTAAAATTATCTCTATTCGCACGTGACATGATCATTTATGTAGAAAATCCTAAAAAATACCACAAAAATGTTAAAATAAATTCTGCAAAATATCAAGATATCAAATCAACACCCAAAAGTCAGTTGCATTTCTATACACTAGTAATGAACAATCTGAAAAGGAAATTAAAAAAATAATTCCACTTTTAATGGCATCAAAAAAGATAAAATATCTAGGAATAAACTTAACCAAGGAGATAAATACTTGCATACTAAAACCTACAAAACATTTCTGAAAGAAATCAAAGACACTAATTAATGGAAAGGCATCCTGTGTCATGGATTATATTGCTAAAATGTCAATACTACCCAAAGCTATCTACGGACTCAATGCAATCTCTATTAAAATGCCAATGATGTTTTTTGAAGAAATAGAAAAATTCATCCCAAAACTCATAAGGAAAATCAGTGGGTCCTGAATAGCTAAAATGATCTTGAAAAAAACAAAGTTGGAGGTCTCATACTGACTCTGTACTACAAAACTACAGTAATCAAAACAGTGTGGTACTGGCACAATGACACATGTATAGACCAATAGAATAAAACAGCCAAGAAATAAATCCTCCCATATACAGTCAAATGATTTTCAACACAGGTGATAAGAACATTCAATCAGAAGAGTTTTCAAAAATCAGTACTGGGAAAAACTCGATAACCATATGCAAAAAAAAAAAAAAAGAAAAGAAAAAAATCACATCAAATGCTTACCTTATACCATAGACAAAAATTAACTCAAAATGGACATAAGCTTAAGAGCTAAAACTAAAAAACTCTTAGAAGAAAACATTGGGGGAAAGCTTCATGCCATTAGGTTTGGCAAGCATTTCTTGGGTGTGACAGCAAAATCACAGGTGACTAAAGAAAAAATAAATTGGACTATGTCAAAATTAAAACCATCCCTCAAAGGCCACTATCAACAGAGTGAAAAGGCAACTGCAATCCCTGAATAGAAAATATTTGCATATCATATCTGATAAGGGTTAATATCCAGAATATATAAAGAAATCCTACAACTCAACAAAACAAAAAACAGCTTGATTAAAAAATGGGCAAAGCACTTGAATAGGTATTTCTCCAAAAAAGATATACAAGTGACCAACAAGCACACAAAATACAACTCAACACCAGTAATCATTAGGGAAATGCAAATCAAAGCTACAGTGAGATATCACCTTGTACCCATGAACATGACTACTATCAAAAAAACAAAGAATAAGTTTTAGAAAAGATGAAGAGGAATTAGAATCCTCGTGCACTGTTGGCGGGGATGTAAAATGGTGCAGCCACTATGAAAAACACCATGGCAGTTCCTAGAAACAGAATCACCACATGATCCAGAAATCCAGGATATATACTCCTGGGTATATATCCAAACGAACAAATCAGGACTTCAAACAGATGCTTGAATGTCCATATTTTAGCAGCATCACTCACAATAATCAAAAGGTAGAAGCAACCCAAGTGTCCATCAATGGATGAACAGATAAAATGTGGTATATACATACAACATACATATATACAGAATATAGTATATACATACAATGGAATATCATTCAGCCTTAAAAAGGAAATTTTGATGCACACTACAACATGGATGACCCTTGAGGACATTATGCTAAATGAAATAAACCAGTCTCAAAAGGACTAATACTGTATAATTCCACTTGCACGAGGTACCTAGAGCAGTCAAATTCAGGGAGATAAGTAGAATGGTGGTTGCCAGGGATGAGGGAAGAAAGGAATAGGGATTTAGTATTTCACGGATAGAGTTTCCATTTGAAGATGAGAAAAGTTCTGGAGACGGACGATAATGCAGTTGTACAACTGTACTTCATACCACTGAGCTGCACACTGAGATGGCTAAAATGGTAAACTTTTTCCTATGAATGTTTTATAATTAAAGAATTTTAAAACATTAAAAACTTATAAATATACAGGGACATGAAAAATATACAGGAAAATTTAGTGAGCTATAAATTAATTTTTTAGGCATTGGCATTAATGTACTTTGCTTCTTTGTAGAAACCTATTAAGAATATCTGAACAGCCCACTTGCCTTCTTGTCACGTAATTTAACGATGCACAGTGAGCATTTTTGCTAAGGCTGCGTGAACTGTTGTACTTCTTACTAAGTATGAATTTTAGTCTTTGTTGTGAAATACCGGAGACTTTATTTTTTCTAAATGTTTATTTTTGAGAGAGAGAGAGAGAGAGAGAGCAAGCAGGGGATGGGCAGAGAGAGGGGGACAGAGGATCTGAAGTGGGTTCTGCACTGACAGTGGAGAGCCCCATGTGGGGCTTGAACTCACAAACTGTGAGATCATGACCTGAGCCAAAGTCAGAAGCTCAACCAACTGAGCCACCCAGATGCCCCATCCAGAGTCTATAACGTGAAATTTTTTGCCTGCACCACCAACTCTGGGACATCTACAACTTTTTCCTTATATTGCTTTCCCCCTCTGTGTCAATAAGAATGCCTTCACCAGGCACCCATGGCCACATGTGTCATCTCTCAAAAGGTGGCAGGGACATTCTCACATTAGCTTTTCCTTCCATAATTCCATTTATGTTTGATTCATATCTCAACTCCAATATTATCACTTCTTGCTGAACTTTCATTTTTGTTGGCCAATTCCCTCTTTCAGTTATCCATTTTTGTGAAATGTCATATGGGTTTATCCCTACGAGGCAAGGAGGCACACAAGGACACACTTTGTGGTCTGTGTGGGAAATGAACAGGTAGATGCACAGTGACCAACACAGGCAGACTCTGACAGAAGTGGCATGGTCACTGACCATGACGTGTATCTGTTATACACGCGAGCACTTGCAGGCTGAAGAGCCAGCAGCTTGTGTATACCGTTACTCACAGTTCAAACATGGGGTAACTGAAATCTGAGCCCTGTTATCTGGTCTTACTTAACTAAACTCTGGTAACTGAAACCCATACAGATCAGAACCAAGCAAAGCGAGTGCTATCTCTGTATAATTACAAACTGAGATAAGACGACCAGAGGAAAGGAACAGGATTTGTAGAGAACCTTCACGAATCTGAAGACCATGGTGGTTAGAGGTCAAAGAGTAGAGCAACAGCACAGCAATGCAAGAAGAGGCTATAGAAGGATACAACTTGGCAAAGTATTGATATTTTAAATAAAGGTTAATATAGATTCTACAGCTTGTTAAGACCGAAATCACTGTCAATTTAAAGCAATTTTACTTTTCATTTTTAGATAAAGCGTCAGATGAAAAACAGAAAAAAAAAAAAGATTAGGCAGTAGATGGTCAAGGGACCAACCGAGCAGGGCCAAGCCACGCCACAGAGTTCCTGTGGGAGGTTCTAGTCCTAATCCTGAGAGCAGTGGTAGGCTGTATTCATTTCCTGGGGCTGCTGTAACAACTTACCACCAACCTGGTGGCTTACAACAACAGAAATTTCTCTCTCCCAATTCTGGAGGCCAGAAGCCTGAAATCAGTTTCCTCGGGCTGAGGTAAGCTGGTTGCAGGTCTGCACTCCCTCTGGAAGCGTTAGGGGAGAATCCATTCCCCAGCTACTGCAGCAGTAGTGTGGTGTGGTACTGGTGACCACTGCATTCCTGGGCTTATGGTAGCCATAAGCATCTTCAAATTTTCTCTCTGCTCTGTTTTCCTATCAGCTTCTCCTGTGTGTAAAATCTCCCCCTGCTGCTCTCTTATAAGGATATGAGTGCATCGATCTAATCTGGGTGGATTAGAGATACAGCTGGGTGATCCTGCCATCTTAAATCTTTAACTTCATCATATCTTTTCAAAGACTTTTCCTTGGGGGGGGGGGCTATATAAGGTAATGCTCTGAGATTCCAGGGATTAAGACACAGATACTGTTTTGGAGAACCACTTTTCAGCCTAGCACAGAGGCAACATAATTAGACTCACACACTGAAAAGATCACTATGGTGAGAGGTGCAGAAGGAACAGGGGTTATGAGGAAGACAGCTGGGCTACTGCAATGATCTAAGTCAGAGGAGGCTTGCACTAACTAGGTGCTGGTGGTGGAAAAGAAGAGAAGTGAATGGCAAGAGAAACACAGAGGATGAGTAAGACAGAGGAGGTACCAAGAGAGCCTTCTAGACTTCTGGTATGTATAACCTTGTTTCAAGTGGAGCACGAGAAGACCAAACGTGCAGTAGACCACCAAACTAAACAAGGGGCCTGCAATACTGCTGGGTAATGCTAAACAATAACAAGAGGACTCTTTTGGAGAAAGCAGGGGAAATAGCATACTCTCTGGGGATGGGCTCAGATTTTCCACTCACCATCTTTTTAACTTGTGTTCTGTTAGCCTTCCCGTTGTCGCATGCAAAGGGATAACACTACTATTTATCCTCAAGGCTGTGCAGAGAATTGGGATTAAGGGTGAAATGCACGTGACACAGTGCGCATTAACAGTAAGCATTGATTACCCACTTGATTACCACTTGATTACCATTTGCCTGCACAGTAACGCAAGCAAAAACCAAGACTGTTGTATGATTACAAGACTGTAATACTTTTAACTTTATTCCGATTCCTCTCTAGCTTTGCTAATTCGTAGTCATTTATTGCTAAGGCCTGATGCTCATTTAGAGTTACTGATCTATTCTGAAAATAACTCTTCGGGCTAAATAAAGTCAACTTTTTTTAGTTTTCCTAATTTTGTCATTAATGTGTATCAAATATCTTCCTAACTCATTAGCATTAGCTCCTTCTCCATCATAAATCACACAAATAGATAACTCAATCATCTCCATTCTATACCAATTATCAGGCTGACCAGCATCATTAGCAACTTCCAAAGAGATCACCCAAAAAAATTTTATCGATTACCTAAGAAGCCTTTCCAACCAATCCTCCAACAGGGGTTATCTTTAAAATAACATAATTGCTCAACATGTTTTATTTTCTCATCTTTGAATTATAATAGGGTCCCTATTATGTGTGTCAATAATCCACACACTGCATGAATACTTTAATTGAAGATTAAACACAGCTGTTTATACAAGCAATTCAAATACTATTTTATATAATCAATTCAAAATTTCAGATTTCTCTATTACTCAAAGACTTCAAAGTGAAACTAGAGGCATATTCTTCATAATAAACTTTTAGTAAAATAGGTCTTAGTAAACAACACTGAACTTCATATGGAATTGTGGGTCTCTCACCAGGGAACCTATATTTTTCCTTTAGTTTTTAGAAGAACACAGGCCAAGAAAATTTCATTTGTGTTTCCTTCATTATTCATAAGCTTCCTTAACTATAAATGTAGGCTTACACAGAAAGCTCTGATGAGGTCTGGTTTTATTTCACTCTAAAATAAAATCCAACATTCTTCTATCGAGAGAAAAACTCACAATTTCAAGTTAGAGACAACAACCCTCTTATCAGCTTAAGCCCAGATCTGAGATGCCACACAGGGGCTACAGGAAAACACCCAAACCATTCTTTCATTTCTTGCCATTTTTACATTAGCAATTTCACCAGAACAAGAACTTCTTAAGAATTCCAACATGACAGGTCCCTTGGCTAAGACTTTAGACAGCCATGGCCCCTCTCTCATGGCCCTTCTCCCTTTTTCTGCGCTACGTGAAAAGAAATCATTTCTTGCTCAATGTGTGATTTTGATAATTCAGAGTAATGAGTGTCTCATCAATCATCAGTCAATAAATAACCAAAAAACATTTGGATCTTTGTGGTCAACAGCTGAAGCAAATGACATTCTAGATATCAACAAAACTCTTTCCTGGGCAATAAAACTGGTGCACACTTTGCTATAACGCAAAGGAAAGGGAGAAACCCAATTACTCCAACAACTGCAGGCCTACAAAAAAGCAGCCTCATCCTCACCTTGGATAGTTCCAGAGTCACAAGCATGCAGCTGAATTCAACCTGCTTCTTTGAGACATAAATAAAGAAGGTGAGCATGATTTACAAGAAGCAAAGATAAAGTCCTTTCTTGCTCCAGAGATCAGCTGACAATACATAACCTGAGGTTCTGCAATTCACTGTTCAGAATGGGGAGGGGAAAGAAACACTTGAAGCCTTGATAGTGACTCATTATACCAGGAGCAATCCTAAAGAGGTCAAGCAGCATGGGTTTTAGTTTAATCCAACTGTTTCTCAAAACCTGAATCTCTGTCATTTAGCAAATTCAACTTGGATTCAGATACAAAACATCATTTCCCCTCATTCTCTGCCCTGTTAGAATAGCACCAAAACTTTTACTTGTGATAAAGATAAAATGATACAAACATTTAAAAGTCTGTTTATCTGGTGATGGTTACTTTTGGAGGAGTGATCTACTTGAAGTAAAACTTGGAGGGCTGCTACAGGAGGCAAGAAAGCACAATTACAAAGCAAAAGGCCTCTATCTAGATGGCAAGAAGGCTGACGTGGGAAAGAGAGCAAATCATGGTCGTGAACTGTAGGAACTCAGAGACAGACACATCATGCCCAGACTCAAGTTTCCTGGAGCCCCACCCAGCAAGGAACAGGATGGTGCCATCAAGAACTGAAGAACAGGTTGAACTAACATGTAAACATGTATTACGGGATGCAGCTGACATCACAGTTGAGGGTGGGACGGGAGAAGTTCTACATCTGTGTATGGAGGCACCCTATCAGAGATGAAATGCTATATGTGGGTGTTTCCTGCTTGCTGCTTCTAAGCACAATGGAACAGAAAATCATCATGAAGCATTCTGCCCTATTTCCTCCCAATTGAGAAGAATCACTTTGTCATCTCCTTGGCTGTGTAACTTTGGGGTAACTGTGTCCTGATTCCTGGGGATTTGGCCTGTGTGTGTGTGTAACCTACTTAGCAAAAAGCTTGCTCACTCCATGAGAAGGATGTGGACCCATGCGCCAGTTTATACCCGGAGATTAAAAATTAAGAAGACTTGAGTGGGGACAGGGAAGACAGACTAGGGCTCTGAAAAAAAGTCACCTAAGGATGCAAAGACACGGGTCCTGCAAGCTAGCCCCACAGTGACAAGAAGAGAAGGGGTTCTCCACCCACATGGCGGGAGACAGAAGAACCAGTTCTAAGAGCCCTTCCTGGAGCTCTCTGGGCCCTAGAAGCAGGCATGGGGCAGGAGGGAGAGGGAGAGAGAGATCTGGAAAAGCCGGTGTATAGGAGTAGTAATGAGTGGGGCCCAGCACTGGACGCACCCCACCCGGGGCTCTGTCACAGATGCAATGGAGGACCCGCCTTATTCACCACACTCCTTCAGCAGCAGCAACAGCAGCCTGGGCAGCCCTTCTCCTGTCACCAGAAAGACCTCACCCTTGTGCTGCTCCCTGCAGCCTCAAGATTCCAGCTGCAGAGACCAAACCTTGTCTTGAGCCTCATGCCCCCAAGCTCAGTGCCTCTCAATAGAGGGGTTTCGGAAATCCATGGGGACATTTGGGGGCAACACAGTGACAACAGTGGAATGGGCCATGGATGTAAGACACCCTGCAACGTGGGAGAATCCTGGACCTTGTCCCATGTCCTGCACAACTTCTCAACAACTTTTGAACCCTACTTCCATTGGCAATGAAGTACAAAGTCATGCTGGCACTGTTTAAATATACGGTTTATCAAGATTTACTCACAATTTTAGAGAAGTATGTCACCAACAGCAACACGGCTTGTGGCACAGGACACAGCAGCGACACCAGCCAGCATGTGTGGCCACCTCGTGACAAATGGAGCAGGGATTTTGAAAGCAACTTTAAATACGTTTAAAGCCAAACAAATTTTTAAAGAGCCACGAAATACTGGATACCAATTATTTTCACTAATAGATTTCATTTTTGCCATCCTATATTCGAAATTTGTACCATATTGAGTTTCATCACAAAAAGTGAATAGAGAAATTATTTGGGGTTTTATTCTTACTCTCATACTGTCCTCACCCCCTTATCCTCGCCTCAACTTCCCTATAAGCCTTTTTAATTCATCCTCTCATCCTAGACCGCTGTTACAGGTTTGGTTTCCAAAGCACTTGGCTTGGCGACGGATTTAAAGACGGGAGACCTATTTTCTGAGACATGCTGTCAGCACACATCCCATGTCCCAGCGCAGGAAACCAATGATTTTGATGCTATCCTGACACAGGCAGCCTAGCTCATTGCGAAAATGTCGCACTTCCTTGCTTGCTCAACTTCAACAGTGTTTTTGGAGTTGACATATTATCCCTACTTCAGTGAAGGTATTTCCCCACCTCTTTTATTTCAAAGTGCACCAGCTCTCTCTCATTTTTCTATGGAATGGCTTCTGATCTTTTCTTAAATCCAAAGGTAGTCCTTACACACAGGCGCGAGCACCTAACTTCATCATCTGATGAAAGAGTAGTGACCATTTATATTTTAAAATACATGCAATTTTTATATTACGATTTTTTTTTTCTCCTTTAGAATAGCATTTGGGCATTCGATGGACCTTTAGACACTGTGAACAGGTCATGTCATCTGCCAATTTTATTTTAGGATCAAAGGAGGGGAATTACAATATATTATAAAAAGAGGGCATCAGATCTGATACAGTTGAGAGCCCCTGCTCCCAGCCACCAAGTTCTTCCCAAGACCAGTTCTTCCTGAAATTCAGGACAGGGATTTGGGATTAGGGAAGCTAGATTCCTGTCTTCTCCTGCCTAAGAGGCAAGTATCACTGGAACATGTCATGCCACCCCTCCCCCCCACCAAGGGTATCCCAGAGCCTTGAAGGTGACTGATAAAAGACAACAAAGGACTGGCCGCTTAGCATAGGCTGCCTCTTAGCCACACACAACACTGAGCAGAGGACAGCTCAGTCAGAGGACGGCAATCCCCAGAGCTGCCACACCCCCCGCCCCCCAGGGCCACTTTATCAGAGCACTCCTCCTTCCTTCTGACTGCACCTGTCAAGGCCAGCGTGTGCTCAGTGGCAGCTTTGCTCCCTATTGCCCTACACGAAGCACCAGGCAGCCTGAATGCACCAAAGGAAAGAGGCTGACAGGCCAGACAGGAGTTCTGTTCTCTGGTTCTGAGAAGCAGTGTGTCAATTCCGGGGGCACCGGTATTGCTCTAGAGCACCTGCACTGAGTCAGGAGACGTGCCCGGCATACATCAGCATGGGGAGGGGGCTGAGTAATCGAGCTTCCAGAGCTCCTAAAGAGCATGACCCCTGGGCTACACTTGCTGACTGGCAAATAAAGGGATGCGGATATGCCCAGAAGACCTCTTGGACCTCACGTTACTCCAGCGACTTTAGGAAGGCCAGGAATCCCTGACCAGGGAGTCCACCTCTCTCTACTTAGTTCGCTCATACCAGAGAGGTAGCTGTGCAAACAGTGTCCAGCCATCACCAGTGAAGAAAGGGATGGAAGGAGCCTGTGGGGGCACTGAGGCCTCATACCATCTCTTCACAGACAGCCGAGCTGCATCTTGGGGAAGTGAGAACAAGTTAGAGGATACAAAATACCCCAGCACAAGTGGGGAGGGGAATGAGGGAAGAGTCAGTGAAGCCGACAGGCCAGATGAGAGGACATCTATGCCCAGCTGGGACCTTTATCCTACAGAAGACTGGGAGCCACAAAGTGTCGATAGCTTCGGGAGACTCCTTGCCCCCTGGCAGCCTGTCATGTTAGGGTGGTTTGCATATTGCTGGGATGTCGCCCCAAAATGACCTTAGAGCACACAGGTGAGCATTTCATACTGTAAAGGTTAAGAAGAGTGGTGGTATAGCGTAGCAGTCAAATACACAGACTCTGGCACCTGCTGGCCTGGGTTTGCACCCAGCTCTCCCACTCAACTGTGGAAGCTTGGGCAGGTCATCCAGAGTAACTGTGCTTCCCCCCCTGCAGCCCCTGTGAGAAGGAGATAACAAGAGCACCCCTCACAGCGCTGCAGGAGGATCAAATAAAGAAGAACATTCCAGGACTGAGGTGTGGCCTGGCATACAGTCCGCACCATCTACTATTAACCACTAGGTGAAAGTAAGCCACCTAAACCAGTGATTTCACAGACATCACAGCTGTGGACAAGACAAAGTATTAAAGGGACCATTTCTGAGGCAGACTGAAAGACATTAAGTAAAGCAATACCTCCTCAAAGGACCAGCTTCTCACCTTCGCTGTACAAACAGTAGACAGAGTAGGGGTTTACTCTGTAATAACGGATCATCTTCCTGTAAGACAGGAGTAACTACCTGTTGTATATGTGTATTTCTTGTGTTCTGAAATTCTTGAGCAAGGAGGAAGAGATGGAGAAAGCAATCTTAGCTAGGGAAAAGCACTGAAATGGCAAACCATCAACCACCTTTACACACAAAGAAAAGCCCCTATTTCAATCTCCAAATCAGCTGCCGGGCAGTTTTGACTTTCTCCTCTGACACACCAAATTTATGGCTAGTTCTACACAAAGGTATTTTTTGTAATTATGTATGGTGAGGCATGTCAAGAATACTTACTGTAGTGATCATTTCATAATAGGTACAAATGTCATTTATGTTGTATACCTGAAACTAACATGTCAATTATACCTGAATTTAAAAAATGCAACAAAGTCCCTTATTCAAAAACTGGAATGCATCCCCCCTCCCAACATAAAAAGGCTTTAAGTGGTGACTGTATTCCCATGTTTGCCCACAAAGGCAATTCAATCCCAAATTGGACCTATGTCCTGGATGAACAGTATACTAAGAATTCAGGGAACAGAGTAAGTGGTGGAAAAGGTATGAGAAGACCAAGAGCAGAGCCCCCCCACCCAACCCCAGCCCCT
Organism: Lynx rufus; assembly: GCF_022079265.1. Taxonomy (NCBI): domain Eukaryota; kingdom Metazoa; phylum Chordata; class Mammalia; order Carnivora; family Felidae; genus Lynx; species Lynx rufus. The sequence continues at coordinate 17,201,952 of NW_025814837.1, forward strand.
CTCCCAGGGTAGATCTGGCACTAGGCAAACTTTTGACATAAGAGGGGAATTCTCTGCTGCCCAGCCATCTACTTTCTGTACATCCTTTATATTCTCCTCTAAAGCTCTTCTCAGTATTAGCCTCTTCAAAGTTCCACTGCTGTTGCTGGGTAAGGAGAGGGATCCTGGCAAAGGAGACTAGGGTGTGAAAAATGGAGCTACAACAACCTGAGCAAAAAGATCTGGACCTCTTAAATATGGTATGTTTGGGGATCTACAAGTGGTTTCATGTAACTAGAACAGAAAGTGTTCTATGCTTCAATATTCTTTCTCTCTCAGAGGACCTGGGTGGCTCAGTTGGTTCAACGCCCAACTCTTGATTTGGGCTCAAGCCACAAGCTCACAGTTCTTGGGTTCAAGCCCTGCATCAGGCTCTGCGTTGACAATGTGGAGCCTACTTGGTATTCTCTCTCTCCCTCTCCTCCTCGCTTTCTCTCTCAAATAAATAAAGAAAAACACAAAACTTCATTTCAGTGAGTGTAAGTCCCCCAACTAGGAGCAGGCCATCTCCCCAAACTACTTATTAATGCAGTATGCAGGACTCTGAACACACAGATTCTTTTAAGGTTTATATCTTTAACTTTGTGGATATAAATGTGTGTGTGTGTGTGTGTGTGTATACACATATATATACCTATACTATACTCACAGAATATTCACTTTTTCTGGTGATTTCCTACATATAGGTTCTCCCATTAGTCTACAGTCAGTTACATTTTTAAAAGAATCCCAATTAAAATGAATATTTAATTGGAACCTTTCTAGAAAGTACAATAATGGGGGGGGGGGGCGGGGGTGAATGAGTGTTTAAAAAACAAAACAAAACACAGCCCTAAGTTGAGGATGGAAAAAACGCAACAGAGGAGTTTCCTGTCTTTCCTGCCAGTTCCCTTACACCATTTCTGCTTTTCATTGCTTCTCCTTTTCTTAATTTCTGCAACTAGGATTCTCCATAAACTCTAGCAGCAAGGTACGAACATGCTGTTGTCTGGGAACAGCCAGATCATGCAGAAAACACAGGTGGCCTACAAGCTCTTCCTGTCCTCTAATGTACCTACCCCAGTTTTGGGCTCAGGCTCAGGTGCCTGCCGGCCCAGGTTTCTTACAGAGGCTTTTGAGTTTTTCCAGACAGAACTCTGGTTTGTACCAGGGGTCAGTCATGGTTTTGTTTTTGTTTTGTTTTTTCTATAAAGGACCAGACCATAAATATTTTAGGCTTTCTAGGCCATATGGTCACAGCTATTCATTATTGCTGCTGTACTGCACAAGCAGCCACAGAAAATACATAATCAAGTGAGAGTGGTTGTGTCCCAATCAAACTTTATTTACAAAAACAGCTGGCCAGATCTGGCCCACGGGCCATACTTGGCAACCCCTGTATTATACGGATACATCTCTATAGCAAGACCGACTTTAATCAACATGCTCACAAATAAGACACAGGTCATATGGCTTTGTCATGGGTGCCGTAAAAGATGTTAGATAATTTAGGATCCATACTTTCATTTTAAATGTAAACATATTACCTTACCATGAATTTTTCTTGCCTTTTGTTTAGTAAATTTTTGCCATTTTTATAATTTAAAAAACAAAAATGTACTCCGTAATACAACCACTTACAAATTCTATAACAAATCCAAATGTATGCATATTTATACTCAATGAACATTCCTTATAAACACTATATGCTTGTTTTAATGGACAATGATTTTTTTAATAATACTTTCTAATAACACCTACAGCCAGGAATTAGTGGTAGTGTTGGCAGGCTAAGAACACAGGTGTTTTAAAGTCAGAAATAACACCAGAAGTTAAAGCAGGAGGAGATGATGGTACCAAGGGGAGGAGGGGGGAAAATGTCCCACCTGTGAAATGAAAGCTACAAATTTCATTTTGGCCAGGAGCCCCAGATGTCTCCTGTCTTCCTCCTATCTCAATATGCTTCACCTCTCCTGACAGTAAAAAAGTAACACTGCAAGCCAAAAACAGAAAAGGATGTCAAGAGTTTATCATGGACGTGAGGGCCGCAATGAGGAACACGGTCATTATAAAATGGGAGTTGCCCAGACCACTAGCAGCAAAGTAACCCTGAAAAGCAGCGCTGACTCACAGGAAACACGGACTAACCAGTGATATGAAAAAATAACAAATACAGAATAAGCCATCAAACAGGATGACCTAATAATATTGATCAGCTAGCTCGCAGGGCTCACCCATTTCACATTCCCATGTGGGCTTTTCACTATTTCCTAGGCTTCCCTTTCCACCCCACCTCCTGTCACATTTCCCTCCCCCCTGAACTCCTCCTCCCCCATCATCATGCTCAGACAGCAGTTCCCCTACAAAAGTGTCCTTCCAGCTGGGTTACAAGTTGCTGTCCTTCACACCTACAGGTCAGAGAAGCAGGCCATGGCTACGCCCCCTAGCCTCCACACCATTGTACCTACCCCGCAACACCTGATATCTAGTGCCTGTTCTTGTTCATGTAAGGATCACCTAACCTATCGTGTGTCTCAATACCTACAGGTCTCAGTGTGTGTCACACATGTGAACATCAGTTAAGAGTGGTGTGTGGGGAGGGTGGCTAGTGAGCACTGCTGCACGAGATCACCAAGCCCAAAGATGAACAACAGGAATTTGATTTCAGGTGGTATCACGAAGGTACAAAGTTATGTCTTTAGGCTCAAAGCAGAAAGGGCCCAGGGCAGCATCCATCTGCCTCCACCTCTGGGAACACATCTCCCACGTGCACAGATGGGGTCTCAGCACCAACAACAGGGCACCCTGTTACATTATTACTAGCGTTACAATGGAAGTAACAGTTACACTTTGAAAACCAACTAGGAGCCTCTTACAGCTCAAAAGAAACGCTCTACTGTGCATTTATTTCTAATTCCTGGATCTGCGATATCTAAATGACACAATCCAGACTTTCGACTAATTCAGAATGGCCTTCATGATAATGGGTTTCTATGAAGTAACCATTTCTCATTCCATAGCTGTTGCTGAAACTTTTATCATCCCAGTAATGTAGCATGAGAAAATGATCTTAAGAACATTGTTACACCAGATACACAATAGTCTTATTGTTAAACTGTAGTAGGATCTTGGAAGGTTTACTTGTAGGGAAAGGATGGTCTTCTGTGACAACATAATTCTAACAAAGGAGAAAACCAAATTGCTCTGGAAAGAGCAGCTGGAGGTGCTCCTGGAATATTTACAATAAAGTCACTGCTGAGTTTTCCAGCAGGCCATTCAACTTTGGAACAGCAGTTTTCCACTAACATGGTAGGATCTAAACCTCTCATATGCACTATGTGAGGCTAACCTTAAATATAAAAGTTACCTGCATACAGGACATTTTTCCCTCTACTCAAACTATGTCATCAAGAAGGAAGCACAGGGTGGCTGGGTGGCTTGGTCGGTTAAGCGTCATACTTTGGTTCAGGTCACGATCTCAAGGTTTATGGGTTCGAGCCCTGCACCAGGCTCTGTGCTGACAGCTCAGAGCCTGGAGCCTGCTTCAGATTCTGGGTCTCCCTCTGTCTCTACCCCTCTCCCGCTCACACTCTCTTTCTCTCTCTTAAAAATAAAAAAGCATAAAAAAAGAAAAAAGAAAAGAAGGCACAGTTGTGGAGAAGGCATCAAGTATAAAGCTAGCTCGTGTTTACTGAGAGCTTACACCATGCCAGCTACCATGGATTATTTTTAATCCTAACGACCACATTATGATGTGCGCTACTCCCATTTTATAGGAAGCAAATTTTGAGTCAGCACCTAGAAAAGTGGCAAAACTACAGTTACAACCTTGGTTGCAGGACGCTGGTCCACAGCCACACCTGTACACAACTGTGTTCTCTAAAATCTGGATCAGCAGCACATGTTGCAAGTGGCAAGAGTGCAAGGCTTTCCCACATCACAAAATGGATGATTCAAGGGAAAGCTGATGGGAGAATGCTACCACTGTCCAGCCCTTCAAAAGCTTAAATTTCTGGAAAATAAGGTCAGAGGGCAAATCAAAATACAGTTGACCCTTGAACGATGTTGGGGTCAGGGGCATCAAACCCCTGTGCAGTCAAAAATCCATATGTAACTTCTGACTCCCCGAAAGCTTAACTGCTAGTAGCAAAACCACTGACCAGAAGCCTTACCGATACCCAATATTTTGCATATTCTATGTGTTACGTACTGTATTCTTGTAGCAAAGTAAGCTAGAGGGGGGAAAAAGTGTTAAGGAAAATCACAAGAAGTGAAAATATACTTACAGTATTAAAAAAATCCACATAGAAGTAGACCCATGCAGTTCAAACCCCTGTTACTCAACAGTCAACTGTATAATAATTTTAGTGAGACAGGCCGAATGAGATAAGGAAAAGAGCCCTGATTTAGAACCACTGTGCTTGTGTCCTGGTCCTTGCTAAACACAGAGACTCAAGCCCCTCGTAATAAAATTAGCATGATAAAAATACAGCTCACCTTTTTGTTGTCCCTAGAATAGTAAGAATATAAAGGAATGAGCCCAGCACCATGCCTGGCAAGAAAAAGAGACTACAATAGTTTCTGTTTTCATTTTCAATTCCTATTTCAAAACCCGAGTAGACAGCTCCCGTCTATATACTGTAAATCTTCCCTGAACACCTTCCCCCTCCTCCACCCCCAACACACTCACCCACAGAGGAACTGTTTTCTAGGTGCATATCTGTTTCTGTGAAAAAATAAATTTCCTATCACTCAGAATCTGCCCTCTGCTAGGAGCACATAAAATTGTCTGGGTAACAGTATTTTTGCCTTATTTAATGCTTTCAATATACCAGGACCTACAAGTACTATTAAGTACACTAAAGAAGTTTGGGGGAAAAAAAGATGACTAAAACCAGTAACAGAACATTTCAAAGCAATAAGTATTGAAATATGCAAGCACTGTATCTTGATCAGCAGCAGCTAAGGAGTAAACTTGACTCAGGCTTTCCCCAGCCCTCTCCTACACCACAAACTGGTAGTCTTTAAAAAAAAAAAAAAAAAAAAAAATCAGAGCACTATGTCAATCATATTTTTTTTAAAAAATGTACATTCTCAGACTGAAATCAGACTGGTACGCTTTAAAAACAAAAGGTCCTGGGGCGCCTGGGTGGCGCAGTCGGTTGAGCGTCCGACTTCAGCCAGGTCACGATCTCGCGGTCCGTGAGTTCGAGCCCCGCGTCGGGCTCTGGGCTGATGGCTCGGAGCCTGGAGCCTGTTTCTGATTCTGTGTCTCCCTCTCTCTCTGCCCCTCCCCCGTTCATGCTCTGTCTCTCTCTGTCCCAAAAATAAAAAATAAAACGTTGAAAAAAAAAAATAAATAAATAAAAACAAAGGGTCCTGAGTAAAGCCAAGAAGATGTTTCCACTTTCAGATTTTTTATTAAAAAAGTGATCTAACGGTAAACTATCTTTAGGATAAAGTTTACTGTTGTGAGATATCTGCTTTGCCATTAAGAAGTGAAAGCCCAACCATAGAACCACCAGTCCGTGAAGTGTGAAAACATCAGGTGCCTGACGTCAGACACCTGACTGTATCCTTCCTCTCACAGACTGTGGCTCTTAACCACGGACACACATCGGCCCCTTATTCCTACCAAGCCACTCAGGTCTTAAGAAGTGTGAAGCATATGGCTCCTAAACACCTACAGGGAAGCTGCTAATCAACATCCTTGAGACTGGGCAAATCACAAACTTGTTTCCTGAACCAGAAAGCAGATGCTTTGGGTCCCCAATGAAACTGAAGGCTCCTCCCACTCGCAGGAGACAACCAGGTTTCAGTTCTTTCATTTTTTAGAAGGCGGATTTTAAGAAAGCAATTAACTGAGCACACGTGTTCTTCCTTCCACGCTTACGTATATTTGCAATCCCTCCATTTTTCAAGTTAGACAAGTCCATCATAAACACACTCGCTTGAAAGGCATTAGCAACTCATTTTGAGGAATGAGTTCTAGAAGACAGGCAGAGAGAGGGGCGCAAGCCGAGTTCGGCCGAGTTTTCTTTTTAATTCCTGCACTGCCAGGCAGTTACGCGTATCTGTTTTCAAACAAGAGAAGCATCTAAGATGCACGATGATGCAAAGTAACGCGAGGCACCAGAACCCGGCACGAGGCAGCTGGTGTGCTCCGTGTCACAAAGGCTGCTCGGGCACAACACTGCGAGTTTGAGGCTCCCAGCTGCCTCCAATCGCATCCGGTCCCAGGTCCCAAGCCAACGGGCTCCGGACCCGGCGGCGGGAAGGCGACCCGCGAGAGAGAAGCGGACAAGCACTGGGTGCCCCTCTGGGGGGGCGGGGAGCGAGAAAGTGAGGGGAGACAGCAGAAGCGAGGGGGGACGGGTAGTGGGTCCCGCGCAAGGAAAGGACAACGGGGCGGGGGTGGAAAGGGGCGATGTGACAAAGGCGCAGAAGCGCCGGCTGCAGCGCAGGCCGAGGGAGGCGACCCGGGCACCGGGGCCGGGGAGGATTAGTGACCGACGGGAGGGGGAGGAGGCTTCTCGGGCCCGCGGCGGATTGCAGCGCGCGAGCCGGCCCCGAGGGGCGCGTGGCCGGGGCGGGGGAGGCGGGCGCGTCGGTCACCTGTATTGTTTGAAAAGCTGGTCCGACTCCCTGAAGCCGTTGTTGAGCAGCATGTTTATGCCGGCCAGGGCCAGCTCCGCGTCCTGCAGGGGCGCCGCCGCCGCCGCCGCCGCCGCGGCCGAGTCTCTGTCGTCCTGCCGCCGCGGCCGCTGCTGCTCCGAGCCGGCCATGGGCGCGCGAGGCTGTGCGCAGGGCCGAGGAGAGGTGGGGCGGCAGCTGCTGCGGCCCCCGCGCGCCCGGAGCCCGGCTCTACCTGCCCGGAGCGCCGCGCAGCCGAGCGGGGCGGGGGAGGGGCGGCGTGGGGCGGGGCGGGCCGGGGGAGGGGGGAGGAGCCGGGCCGGCTGCAGCGCGGCGGGGGACGTGAGCGCCCAGGCCGCCGCCGCCCGCCGCGGGGATTACTCAGCAGCCGCCCGCCCGCCTGCTCCTCCCGCTCCCTGCGAGACGCCCGCCTCGCGCGGGCACCCAAGAGGAATCCGTTTCCGGGTGTCTCTCACCCCGCCGAGCCGGGGCCCGAGCGGCCGCCGCCCCTGCTTCCTGCAGCCCCCGCACGCCGCCGGTGTCCCTCTCGACCCGGGTCCCCACCCCGCCCGCACGCGTGCCCAGCCGCCCTGGGCCAGCGCGCCCAGCCTGCTCGGACACTCGCGAGGCACCGAGGCCCGGACTTTGACTCTTTCTTGCAAAAGAGCCGAGCCGGGGGTCGCGCGGAAGCAGGCGGGTTGCAAAGGGAACTGGGAACTCCGCCTTGGACGCAGCGAGAGCGCGCGGCTGGAGTCTACCTGGACGCACCCGGCACTCACACCTCTGACCCCCAGCGCAGGAAACCCAGCGCTGCTGGCGCCCACGACCCCCAACTTTAAACGGATCTTGGGCCCGCCCCCTAGCCCAAGGTAGCCAATCCCCGAGGAGGTGGGCGGCGGGGGCGGGGCCCCAGGGCACCTGCCGGACTTCAGCCGGGAGCCCAGCGCTGAGCGGGAGCGGAGAGGATCCCGGATCCTGGTTCGCACCTTCTCTGGCCGCCACCAATATCTGCGAGATGGGGCAAGAGGACGAATGGAGGCCAATGTGGCGTACACCTAAATATTTAAAGCTTATCAATTAAGCTCTTCAGGTGTTTTCTATTATAACCCTGGCAATTATACTTTCAAACCAATGAAACAGAAAAATAAGTATAATGCTAGGGTTATTTATATGACCGAATATCAGTAAAATGTCAAAGATGACAGAACTTAGTCATATGTCTGACTGTTCTGATGGTGGGCTGGTAATAATGTGTGCGTGGGTAATATTATAAAGACAAACAATTCACAAGTAATTTTTGTTTTTCCATAGACTTCTCTTCTTCACTTTTATTTTAGCAGTCACTATATATGTTATGGCAATCAAATTTATGTTCTTAATGTCAAGTCAGACCACCTTTCTTAAATCACTGTAGTTCTTAGAGTGTGGTTTATTAATTTCAATTTGGAGAAACTGCTCTGCTGAAACATTTAAAACTGAAATTGTTTTTAAAAAGTAAAGCGATATTCAGGTTTAGAGATAACTCAGGAACATATCACATCCAGCATTATAATGAGGTCATATGATATGATAAATTACCACAGAAGATATTACCAAAACAATTTTATTTCATCATACAAGTTGCTATCGCTTATTCTGTGATGCATGCCATCCCTTACAAGAGTATGTATCTAAACCAATATAGTATTTCCCACATTTATATATACACATTTAAGAGTAATGTGAATTGCTGTCATTCCTTAGCTGTCATGTGTAATTCTTAGAACACCATGCTAATTTTGGGGCGCCTGGGTGGCGCAGTCGGTTAAGCGTCCGACTTCAGCCAGGTCACGATTTCGCGGTCCGGGAGTTCGAGCCCCGCGTCAGGCTCTGGGCTGATGGCTCAGAGCCTGGAGCCTGTTTCCGATTCTGTGTCTCCCTCTCTCTCTGCCCCTCCCCCGTCCATGCTCTGTCTCTCTCTGTCCCAAAAATTAAAAAAAAAAAAAAAAGTTGAAAAAAAAGAACACCATGCTAATTCTTGAGTACATCTGGAGTCACAAATTGGAATATCAAAAGAAGGAAGAAAATGGCTGATTCTCACCTCTGGGGAACAATACCTTGTAATACAGTAATCACTGCATTCATGTGATCTGAGGACTTGACAAATCTGCCAGGTTTTTTTAATCCAAAAAAAAAAATCCAAGTACTCTTGGATTTAAAATAGTGTTAGTCTCAAATATCAGCAGTGCCACAATTCTACATGGCATTCATAGCCTGTAACCTTTGTTTTTAGGACATTGAGCAAGAGACAAGTAACATTTCTTTGAGGTTTGAACAATATTAATCATGAGAGTGGATGCTAAGAGCTATGTTCCATGGAACCAGCACTGGGTGCCAGATCCTGACAGAGCTGCCCATGTGTTCTTTAATGTGTGTGTGTGTGTGTGTGTGTGTGTGTGTTTTACTGGGCAGGGACATCTAACGCAAGTCCTAGGTACACTAATGGCCCTGGGGCTCTTGCCAGAGAGTGTTCCCTGGTCACACATTGCCAGTGGTAACCAGAGCTGACAACATGCCCAGTGCTTATAAACTTCCTGTACTTTGGATCTGTGGAACCATCTACCCTCTCTAACCCTGAAACAATCTAGTCAACAAGGGAGAGCAGCCAAGAGGGCAATACCAAACCTAGCAGATAGCCGGTACCCACCTCCCCCAACTGGAAAAGGCAGCCAAGTTCAACCAAGCAAGGTTCTCTGTGTCCCTATTTCTGAAGGGGGAAATCAAGGAATTGATGATCCTGTGGGCATTAACAAGTTGTATCTGGGGCCCTGCAGCTGAGAATGTGGTGGGGGAAGGGATGAGCAAATTTAAAGCAATCTGTCTCAGAACCCTAGCACCAATGGTTACACAGACTTAGCGAAATTTAGCTGTTGAATGATTGGGGCAAGATCCAGTGCAACTGCTCCGTACCCCATAAAAGGTGATATGGATAGAGGATAACTGTACCTTGTAATATACACCAGATGTGTGCCAAATTGGATCCAACCAAATACCATAATTAGGTTAGCAGCTGCATCATAAATGGACATTTTCAAATATTTGCTTGACAATGAGGGATACAAAGAAGATTCAAAATGGGCCTCACCACCCTGAAGAGAGGCAATACGTGAACCAGTAATTATACCTGTGGTAGCTGTAGTTGGTACTGACACCTGCCCAAGGTTTAGCTGGCAGGCAGGGAATTAAGGTTGATTGTGTTTTCTTCACTATATAGCAACGGCAGATAATGATGGATACTTAAGAGGTCATGGTGTGTATTACCTACAAAAGGAAGGAAAAATCTAGATCACCAAGATGTTAGGGCACCCTATACTTGAAATTGTAAGATTCACTGCACCCTTTTGTAAGACTAAGGCAGTCTGCAGTGCATTTGGCTTCAGCCTAATAGGATTTACCCGGTGTTCCTTTTCGAAGGAGAGAGGAGAAAAGGAGACTAAGGGAAAGGGAGAGGAAATGAAAAGCTCTCAGATGGACGGAAAGCTGATTTCCTTTCTACACACCTCCTGTGGGTATTGTCCTATGAGTTTGTGGTTCATGAGATTTCATTGGGAAAATGAAAACTCCCAAGTCCAAAGGATTAGTGAGCAGTTTTAGATGTCTTACTTTTCACATGGTAGGTGTTTTGTAAGTTACCTTGGTTGCAAGTAACAGAAAAATCTGACCCAAATGGCCCAGAAAAGTAAATGTATTGGTTCATGAAAAGGATTCCCCAAAATGAGGTTGTACCAGGGCTGCAAAACTGTCACTTGGACCCAGTTTCTTCACCTTTCCACCCCTCCACTTTGCCACGTTGGTACTTGGTGGGCCTACTCTTACTTAGGCCCTTCTCTCCTGGTCCCCAAACAGCTGGAAGCTTTCTAGGTCTACCTGCTTCCTTTTTCAATGCTTAACTCCAAATCCCCTAATTGAATTTCATTGGCCAGATGCTTTTCCACATGCTCATTCTTGAACCAATCAATGTAGTTAGGAGGAAATGGTTCATTAAGACAAGATCATAAACCAATGAGAGCCCCCTCCAGGGATTTGGAGGTAGACCCATTCCACCCAAACTCCATGGTTGGGAAATTCTAGGTCTATGAGGAAAAGGAAGGTAGGAAACGGGTGTCAGAGGGACAACTAATAACACTCCTTACTCTTGTCTTTCTAAACATGTTTTGAGTTTTTGGAATTACATTTTAAATACATCTAGAGGCTATATATTTTAAGAAAATTTTGTTGTGTTCGCTTCGATTATATTAACATTTTTTAGTAGTGCTAATAACCATACCTTAATGTATCTTTTTGTAAACCTACACTATCAGTTGAAATAAATACAGGTTCCCAGAATGTCTGGAATTCTAAAATGGAGGAGAGCTGGGAAATTAATGTCACTGCATTTTCTTGTTATGCTAGCTTTGCTATCAAACTCAGCCCTTTTACTCTACAGAAGGTGGGGCAAGATTTAGTTAACTGCTTTTCATTAGAAAGCAAACCAGGTCAAGGGTCGACATGTAAAACTATACAGCCGATTCCTTCCTTTTCTGTCCACAGGGGGAGTCACTGGCTGGCTTCTAAGGAGAGGAGCACGTGGTAGACCCAAGGGGATCCACCTGGCCGTTTTTCCCGCAGGGTGGGTGGATGCCTCTGACAAGATACTCAGGCCACCCTGGAGACCACAGTGGTGACCACGCAGCAAGAAGCCATCCCCTTCAGACTGGGCACCTCTTCATCTGCTTTTCCCCAAACTATATACCTGATGGACATACTATGGGTTTAAGCAGGTGTTTGCAGGAGGTGAGATCATTGCTCTGCTAATGTATAGATTCAGAGACACAACTGGGGAAGGAGGCATCATGTCCTTCCTCCAGTTGCTTACCTCCCCTGGGCAGCACAAACAGCAAGGCCTCCCACTTGAGTCCTGGATTGGGATGTGTTTGAGTGGGGAGTACCACTCCTCTCTTGGTCCTCACAGGGGTTTTCTCTCTTTCCCTCTCTTTCTTCCTTCCCATTCCTTTGCATTTCCTTCTGCATCCCTTGCATTTAACCTGCCTCCTTGCTTTTTGCTGATATTGGCTGTTCCCCAGATCTGCCACCCTCCCTGGTCCTTACAGAAATAATCAAGCCTCCCTCTCCCTTGGTACCTTCTCAGGATTTGTGCATTTTGCAGCCTATGGTGAATGTCTATGACTTCTTTGTCCACTAATTGTCGCTCTGTAAAGAGGCTGTCTCTGATTTCAAGGTCTGGGTCAGCTGAGTCCCTGGGATATGAGGCAAATGAGCATCTATTGATGAGGGCAGGGAACGGTGTCAAAAGGTACAGGAGGCTCCATTCGGTGCACTGGTGGGTTTTCTCCTGGAGCATCTCAAACCAAACTTATCTTGCCACTATGATTAATTTCAATCTGGAATTTCCATCTTTGTCTCAAAAAGAAAGTGATTTTCCTTCTGCCCATGGAACTTTACCTTACTTCTTACTGACCATCCTGGCCTTATTATGCTAAGATGTTATGAACCCTTTCCTACATTAACTGATAACAAATAGCATATCCCAGTTTTCCCTGACTGAAGGAGAAAGGAAGAGATACCTTTCTGTTCACCTAACCACATATGTGAATCTATTTTGGGTGGAAGCAGCAGCACTGACATTTGCTTCTCAGAGTGGATTTGTTTCCAAATCTTAAAGTGTAGTCAGATTCCCTAGACTGTCTAGAGCATGTAATAGGCACTCAACCCCTGTACGTTAAGTTGTATGGTAAGGTTGAGCTACCAAGGGGGTGAGTTGGAAATATGGGGGAAAGGGGATTGTGCCAGGAGTCTAAATCATAGATTATGATTCTGGTGCTGCAGGGCATTAACTTTGTGACCGAGGGCAATTTTACTTCACCTCTTTTAGCCTTCGTTTTCCCATTTAGAACATGAAGACAATCAGTGCCTTCAAGGCAAGTAAATGAAAGAGTGGGCATGTGTTTTGTAAACTATAATGGCAAGATATTATCTAATCCATGCAATTAGTTTTCTAATATAAATTAGAGTCAATTGATCCTTCTGTCCATATATTTACTTGTCAACGGTAGTATCTTGAAACATCCAGCTACAAAAAGGTCTGTACAGTTGAATAACCAGATGCATCAGATGGAGATGATTAATTTAAACCGTCTCTACTGTAAACAGTATATTTTTGCCATTATTTATGCAGCCCAAGGAAGCAGTGCAGATTTTCTTCTGAATGTACAAAAAACATAAAGGAATAGTATCCAGGCTTCAGAGTTCTTCGTCTGGATCTGAATTATCTCTGCTTTAATTATCATTGGTATGTTTTGACACTACCTGAAGGGCTAGACAAGGAAATCAACAAGTACTTGGCATGAAGATTGTAAAAATGCATCTTTTATGTCCTACGTGTATAACACGTTTTGCAGTCAGCTCTTAGCTTTGCAAGGAAAGAGGAGTCGCTAATATAAAATAATGCCTTACTTATAAGTCACTTGTGTTTTGCTCTGGGGCTAAATTAGCAATCCAGGTGTTCCAACCCATAATGCCACTGGCTTCCCCACAGTAACTTAAGAAACTAGCTGAAGAAAAAATTTTCTATCAATGCAGGTAATCCACACAAGTATTACCTGTGCAAATGTACGGACATCCTGGAGCTGAGTGTCCTGAATCTCTGTTTTTTTCATTGGGCACTTATTGAGTATTCCCACCATGTCAGAAGAGGGATAAGTGCCAGCAATATTTAGACAAATATTGCAAGCCTCCTCATCCCTGCAGATGAGACATGTAGCCAGATACACATCGATAATATAATATTTTAAGTACCATAGTAGACCTTGGTACAGAGTTTGTCAGGATCCATTTAATTCCTGGATTTCCTTCTTAAATGAGTACAAAAAAACATATTTTATACACTGATAGATGCTGATTTTCTACTAATTTGTCGATTCTTTACGTCTTTAGAATTAGTCTGCAGGCCACACCAGAACAGTTGTCTCACTAATTAATAGCCAGTTCTTGATTTTTGAGTCCCAAATAATATTAACCAGTTTCAGTTCCCCCATTAGGCATCAAGGGGAGCCAATCACTATTTAAAAAAATTTTAATCTTTATTTATTTTTGAAAGACAGAGAGAGAGAGAGAGAGAGAGAGAGAGACAGAGACAGAGACAGAGTACCTGAGCAGGGGAGGAACAGAGAGAAAGGGAGACACAGAACCCGAAGCAAGCTCCAGGCTCCGAGCTGTCAGCACAGAGCCCAACAGAGCAGGGCTCGAACTCACGAACCGTGAGATCATGACATGAACCAAAGTGGGTCACCCAACTGACTGAGACACGCATGTGCCCCAGCCAATCACTATTGTTGATCATTTTCACATCTATCTTCAAAAGAAGATCCATCACAACTGGAGATAGTTAAAACAATGGGAATAAAAATTTGAAGAAAATTCCAAAAGAAAGGAATTTGAAAGATTAAAAAAAAATAGTATCTTAAGAAAAAAAGTTTTTGTAGTCTCCCAAGGTAGGTAAAGGAAGATATATCTATTCTAGTATATAATACTGTATACTTTTAAAAGATTCTATTAAACAAGCTGCTTCCCTAACACACACACACACACACACACACACACACACGAAAAACTCATCTTGAAATGTTCTAAAATTATATAGTGGTGATGATTGCACAGCTTTGTAAAAACCATTGGATCATATGCTGTAAGTAGTGAATTTTTCACTATGTAAATCATAATAAAGCTGTTTAAAATTTTTAAAATCACTCTAGGGGCACCTGGATGGCTCAGTCGTTTGAGTGTCTGACTTTGGCTCAGGTCATTGTCTCGCGGTCCATGAGTTCGAGCCCCAAGTTGGGCTCTGTGCTGACAGCTGGGAGCCTGGAGCCTGCTTTGGATTCTGTGTCTCCCTCTCTCTCTGCCCCTCCCCCACTCATTCTCTCTCTCTCTCTCTCTCTCTCTCTCTCTCTCTCTCCCCCCCTCCGTCAAAAATAAATCAACATTAAAAAGAATTTAAAAAGACATTCTAAACTGCAGGGTTCAAGATAGTGGGGTAAGGGAGTTCATGGTGTGCTTCTTTGATTTCACATATCTGGGGCAGAATAAAACATAGTTTGTTATGAAAACACAAATCCTCATCTTGAAGCGTCCCTAAAAATCAGAAATGGCTGCTGGCTGCCATCACTACATGTCTGGTGCTACATTAAGACTTTACATACGTTGTTCTACTTAATTCTTAAAGTAACCCGGTAAGGTGAGCTTTATCCCAAGTTTACAGATGTGAAAATAAATATGAAGAGGTTGGATAATTTTCCCAATGTCATGCAGCCAGTGAGGGTTGAAGTAAGGTTTAACCATATGTCTTGTTGCACATAGTGGATAAGTCCTAGTTGTTACAGTAAAACCTAGTATTTTCTGGAGGCCTGAGAGGGTGCACACACACCCTAATAAATTTTGATCATCGTCATCTCTTCCCAAAAGTAAGAAAGAATATCGCTTACATTTAAAAGGTATTTTGAAGACAGGCAGCTATATGATCTGATTTCCCAAACCCCAGGTGGGGCCCAGGCATCTGCATTTTACTGGAACCTCAGGCAGGTCTAATGTCAGCAAACCCCACACACCCCTATGAAGAGGAGTTTTCCAGGTGGAAATTCCTGGAAAGCATATCTCCCATTGCTCATGTTTGTGTATGTGGGCCTGATTTCCTACTCTCTGTGTATGTTGCAGAAATATTTCATCAGTAAATGAGTTGAAAGCATAATCTAACATGTGATTTTGATGGTAAATCATTTTGATATTGTTGTATATGAACAGCGTATTATTTTTTTAAGTTTTTTTTTTAATGTTTATTTATTTTTGAGAGAGAGACAGAGTGCAAGCAGGGGAGGAGCAGAGAGAGAGAGAGACACACACAGAATCCAAAGCAGGCTTCAGGCTCTAAGCTGTGAGCATGGAGCCTGATGCGGGGCTCGAACTCATGAACCGTGAGATCATGACCTGAGCCGTAGTCAGATGCTTCACCAACTGAGCCACCCAGACACCCCTGAACAGTTGTATTATTAAACTGAGGATAGGGGTGTGTGTACCTGGACCTTTAAATGAAAGGCATTTTATAGAACATCTTAAACTGTATGCATCCCATCAGCTAGTGATTTATATATCCGGAGTTGAAAGCAACATTATCCAGAGGGTAACCAGTCAGAAGAAGACAGGCCCCCATTAAGGAGGGAAGAGGATGTGGACACTGAGAAATCACTGAAAGCCTAACTCTTGACATTTATTTTTAAATGTGGTTGTAAAAGAAGACTCAGAACATTCAGCTGTGTCATGGCTAAAAATACACATTTTTTTCACTTCTCTTCACCCTCTTCACCCTGCCATCTTCTCAGAGACAAAAACAGAGAAAACAAGGAGATCTGGGAGACGGAAAAGGGAAAAGGAGAACACAGACTATATCCGCAGATGGGGAACTGGATGCCCAGATACCATAGGGACGGGTTCCTTCATTTCCAAAACCAGACCAAAGAACATCAGCTTTCTGGGTCCAGGAACAACCTTGGTTCCCTTACTTTTCTGAAAAGGTAACGAGCACTGGTAGACAGACCCTCACTTCTGCCTCCAAGCAATGTTACTATCTCTGCACCCCACCATACTTGCCTGGGAAGCTGAAACTGCTTTGTATAAATTAAAAAAAAAAAAAAAATGCTTTCATTCCTCCAGACTTAAGATAGCGGTTCTATTGTTTTCCTTTGTTCAATTAAGTAATGCAAGCAAATTTAGAACGATTTGCCTGAATAGAACTCTTTTTCATACAAATGTCATACTGAGACAATATGGGTAAACAAGAGAGACTTAACTCCTGTAAAGCCACTGGTCTGAGGCAGGGGTTAAAAGTTTCCATACACTTAGAGACAAATCCCTTTTTCTGAGAAAACGATCAAATGAGAGATAAGAGCCGTTAGGGAGTAATGGTTGTCTGGGCAAAATTAGAAGTAACAATTTAAAGCCGGCTTGCACCAGTGTTTTTATTTTCCAGAAGCCTTAAAAGTATGTCGACCGTGGAGAAAGACATCCTGTGATTGTATTGTGTCCACTGAAAAGTAAGAACCACAAGATAAGGACCACGGGACTGAAGGATGCTGTCCCACTCGCAGCCCCAACCCTTTGAAAAGTGCCTTTATAAGCCTCGCACACTACCCCTTCAGAGATCGACATTCGTTTTTCTTGATGGCTCCTTTGTACACAAGCTATCTCTAACAAACTCCACCTGCTTCCTTTATCTCAAGTTCAGTGTTCATTTCTATAACACTGAGACTGAAGAACCTGGTCTTGGGGGTCCAGTAACAAAACAAATAGTCATGGATAGTGGTTCACTGCAGGAATGACACATCATACAAATTACAGGTTATCCCAGTTATCTAGGAGGAGTTAATTACTGGCTAATCAGAAAGACTGTCATATTGTATTTATATCAAGGTCTACTTCAGTTCAATGGCATGTTTTTCAAGGACCTACTATGTGCCAGCCTTGTATGCTGAGTGCTATGGAAGATGAAGTTGTAGAAGGTACAACCCCCGAATCTGAGAATTTCTGGTCTAATTGCTGAAGAGAGACATACCAACAGAAACTCTAATATTAAATGGCCATAAGATAGAGGTGTATGCTGTGTGCTATGGGACCATGGCAGGTGGGGGCGGGGGGGGGGGGGAAGTGGTCCACCTGGGGATTCCTGGAGAGCTTCCTGTGAGGATTACGATAATGAGCTGAGTCTGGAAAAGAGGCAGGAAATGTATCCCTAGTAAAGGGACCAGCATGAGCAATGGCATGGACATACGAAACAGATGAAATCTGCAAACACCAGAGTTGTGCTAGAGTCAGGGCACAAGGACTTTCTATGCCTTGCCAGGGAGTGCACAGGCAATAAGGAGCTGGTAGGGAATTTAGGCATGGGAATGACATGGACATACTTGTGGGTAGATGGAAGGCTCACCTGATTTAATATGAAGGGCTAATTTAATGTGAAGAAGACTAGAGACTTCTGAGAGCCAATTGCAGAGAACCAGATCATGTGTTACTCTCTAGTGGGTGAAATTGCAAGTTCTTTTTCTATCAATTGGGTTTAAATGGAAAAGGTGCAGCCTGAAGTTGGATCTCTGGCATTTGTGGGGCTTGATTAGATGCGTTCACTCATTGACACCAGGACTCTTCTTCTCTTGACAGGTTGGCCTTTTTCTGACTTTCAGTGAGAGAGCAGGTAACAGGACCATCTATACAATGGGAGAGTCTAGAATTCCTGCTTCCCAATGCCTAAAGCATTTCCCAGACATTGTAATGACCCACAAATCCTCATATATTAAAAAAGGAAGGAAGGAAAAATTCCTGAGACTGGTACTATTCTTTATCTTGAGCCATCACTAGGGTATGAGCAATGAAGGCTCTCGTCTGCCAGATTTCTGTTTTCTCTAAAATTATCAGCCCTTATAACTCTAAATGACTGCTGGTCAACTCGATTTCTGTGACTATGAGCTAGTAACCAACATGAAAGATCTTCTCAAGTGATAAGTCTCTGAATCTAGATCCTACTCCCCACTTGCAGTTTTTTTTCTCTGAACATTGGTCTCTAGGCTTGCTCACTCCTACAGGAAAAGAGACCTTCTCTCTTCACGTTCTATATACCCATTGTCAAGGATGATTCTGACTGGCACTGCTTGAGTCACATGGCAATTCCTGACACAATCACTAGAAGATAGAATACTCTGATTGGCCAGTGTAGGCCATATGGGGAGAAAGCAAGGAGGGTAGAGCACCCTGGCTAACAGCCCCACTGGACCCACACAGAATGGAGAATTTCTTTCCAAAGAAAGGAATGTCAGCACAAAACTTACGTCTACCATAGGGGCCCCCGGGTGGCTCAGTCAGTTGAGCATCCGACTTCGGCTCAGGTCAGGATCTCGCAGTTCTTGGGTTCGAGTCCTGCATCGGGCTCTGTGCTGACAGCTCAGAGCCTGCAGTCTGCTTCAGATTCTGTGTCTCCCTCTCTCTCTACCCCTCCCCTGCTTGCTCTGTCTCTCTCTCTCAAAAATAAATACACATTAAAAATTTTTTTTAAAACTCATGTCTACCACAGAGAATTAGTAAACAATAATGAAATATAATTACAGGGCACCTCACCCTAATAATGTTTCATTCTGTGGTAAAGAAAACTAAAAAAAAAAAATCCAAACCTCCTTGTACCTCTTCCAAAAATGTTGGTGGATTTGGAAAATGATCGATTTGCATGGAATCTAAGAGTAAATGAAGTGCAACTTTATTAAATGTTTCTTTAGGACATTCATTATACAACTGATTTGAAAATATCCAGGGTATGTATTAGAAAACTGTAGTAGAACAGGGCTGGGAGAAAGGGTAGGAAAATCAAAGGAGCATCAAGGGACAAAGTTCATTGGCCTGATGGAAAACCACGAGTCAAGTAAGGACAGAGAGAGGACAGAGAGAAGATAGACCAGGAGAGATGATGAAACTCCCATCTACACAGATTAGAGGGATTGGTTTATCTCAGGAAAGCCAAGAGCTGATATCTAGAACCACGAAAGATGGGCATCAGTTGATTCTTGAAGGTTTTTCTCTAGGTCCTTGACTAAGGGCACAGATTCAGTGGCCTGAGGTCAGCAGTTTCTGTCTAACCCCAGCCAGGAGACCAGCAAGAACTCTGCTTCTTCAGAGATATGGTATCTAATAGACAAATAAGTAAAAGTAGACTAGAAAGGACCAGCAAAAACTATGATACCATCAGTTGAGGCTGGTAGAGGCACTTCTTAAGTAGGAGGCCAGGGACATCAAGGGCCATAGAGAAGATAGTGAGCCTGGTTTCACGTGTTCGACATTACTCAAGGTAATGGAGTGAAGACAAAGCAATTGTGTAAAGGTTTTACCTCCAAATTTTCTGTTTTTAGATAAGGTCTAGAGTTGCAGAATCTCAAAATTGGATGGAACAAAAAGGTCTTCGCATTAGAAACCTCAGTTCCTGATCAAACTCTGGGTAGTTCTGTTGACCTTGATCAAGCTGTTAACCCTCTTTCCACTGCAGTGTCTTCTTCAATGAGGATAATGAGAAATCCCCTGTTTACCTGACAGGATTGTCATTTCATTTGCCTGTGCAAAATGCAAACGTGCGGCTCCTTGTTAAAAAAAAAAGAAAACTATTAAGAATTTTAAGATGGCAACAGCTGGCCATTAAACTGAGTGCCAGGTGCTTCTGAGAACAGAGCGCTGCATGACTGTACAGGTCTCCTGGCATGAAGTCAGCCCTGCCCGGTAGGATGATGCACATCAAAGCGTTTAGCAATCCAAAAAGAGTTCAACAAACTCCTGAGGGGTTTTGTCTTCCCTTGGCTCTCCAGCATTATATTAGTTTTCTAGGGTTGCCATTAAAAAAAGAACCACAAACTGGTGGCTTACACAACTGAAATGTATTGTCTCACAGTTCTGGAAGCCAGAATCCAAAATCAAGTGTCTGTAGGGCTGGTTCCTCCCGAGGGTAGTGAGGGAAGGACCTATTCCAGGCCTTTCTCCCTGGCTTGTAGATGGCCATCTTCTATGTCTCTTCACATTGTCTTCCCTCTATGCATGTCTCAATGTCCAAACTTTCCCTTTTTACAAGGACATGAGTCATATTCGATTAGGGCTCACCTTAATGATCTTGTTTTAACTTCATTACCTCTGCAAAGACCCTACCTCCAAATAAGATCACCTTTTGAGGCACTGGAGGTTAAAACTTCAACATATGAATTCAGGAGGGAGGACACTATTCAAGTCACAACAAGCATCAACCCCCTTTTCCTATTTGGGGGCATGCCTGTTGGTGTGTGGCCTCATGGGGAGGCAGTGATGTTAGGCTGTAGTAGAAGGAGGGTTATGTCACCATGACAGGGATGTAGGGCCACAGTTTCTGCTACCTAGTGCTTATTGTAGCTCTCGCTGCTTGTTCCATAAGACCTGCTCTTCAGTCCCTGAAAGCTCTTACGCATACACCCAATATATTCCTTTCTGGCTTAAGAAAGCCAGACTATGTTCCCGTGGCTTGCAGCCAAAAACACAAAGTGATACTCCAATATTACACTGGAATTGGAAAGGATACTTGAATTTGACTGGAGTTTTGTGCCTCTCCAGAGCTGCTTGGCACTGTCTGCCTCCTGGGCCCTGGAAGCTTCCCGCTGTGGCCTTATCTCTGCCACCATCTGCAGACGCAGCCTTCCCACTGTGAGGGCTGGGCCACCGCACAGAAGCCACAGCAGCTTGGCAGTGCAGGCCTTCCCTGAGGAGACCTGCGGAGGCACTGGCTCTTCCCACTGCTCGCATGAAGCACCTTGCCACTTTGCTGGGGGCCATGCAAGATGGCTGCCCCACCGCTGCTTGGAGGGGCCAGGTGACAGCCCAGAACTGGGGGATGGCTGAATCCCTTTGAGCCCAGCTCTGAACAAACAATGAGAGTCAGGAGATGGAGGGAATGGGCAGATGAGCTGCCTCCCTGGTGACTGACGATTCCAATATGTGGTTGTTCCGTTTGGCCTACTCACAGAGTACTGCTGGCTCAGC
This sequence comes from Lynx rufus, assembly GCF_022079265.1. Classification (NCBI taxonomy): domain Eukaryota; kingdom Metazoa; phylum Chordata; class Mammalia; order Carnivora; family Felidae; genus Lynx; species Lynx rufus. The sequence goes on from NW_025814837.1 coordinate 17,223,219, forward strand.
ACTGGGTGTGGTTTTTGTGGCATGTGGCCAGCATTGTCACTCATCACCCCGCATTTGCTCCCTGACTCTCTCCTAGACAGCCTTCCCTTTTCCCTCACTCCTCTGCTCCCCCATAAAGCCTCACACCCTAAGCTTTGCCTCAGGCTCTGTTTTCTATGGAACCTCTTTTGATCTCCAAAGGCCAGGAGCCTTGAAGGAAGCCTTTGGTTTAGAGCTGGGAAGGGAAAAGAGGAAACCAGTTCATCACACCCATGTGTCCATATGTCAGCTTACCTGAGGCTCGAAGACATGAAGTGGCAGGTAACCAGGGATTACGAACAATGAGACCAGGCGTATTATGAAAACATCATTTATGTCAAAGCTGCTCAGAGAACTGAGGCAATCATTGAAGATGATTTAGAACATCAGCTGGAGGACAAACGAGCTTTCACTTGGACCAGCCATGTAAAGGTGGCTGTGTAAATGGAGGCCAGGACCCCCAGTGTGTATTTAAAGGGTGTGGTTTCTTTGCCCTTGATGATAACAGGCTCTTGAAGAGAAGGATGGAAATCATTTTAACACTGTACAGTAGATAACCACTTCGGTGCCCCAAAGAGCTTCACTCTCTATTTAGAACCAGCTTGATGTTTTCAATTCCTGTCCCAGTACCATTCCAGACAATTAGAAATACAGCTTCAGGGGGCACCTGGATGGCTCAGTTGGTTATGCGTCTGACTTCAGCTCAGGTCATGATCTCAAGGTTCATGGGTTCGAGCCCCGCATTGGACTCTGTGCTGACAGCTCAGAGCCTGGAGCCTGCTTCGGATTCTGTGTCTCTCTCCCTCTCTGCCCCTCCCCCACCCATGCTCTGTCTCTCACAAAAATAAATAAAAACATTAAAAAAAAAAAAAAAGAAATACAGCTGCAGTGTGGCTTTGGTTCCATTTGCCCCAATGGTGACTGTTAGGCGATTCAGGGCCATATAAATATATTTATATATTCTTTTAGCTTCTTTTTATTAAATGAAGTTTCAAAAGGTCTTCCAAAACAAATGAACAAAAAAACTGGAGTTTGGGTCAACCAAGGACAAAAATAAAGGGAAATTCCAGAAGGAAAAAATAGTTCTACCATCTACTAGCTTTATGACCTTGGGCAAATAACAAGACCTCTCTGAATTTCAGTTTCCTCTTCCACAAAACAGAGAATACAATAACCCCATTTTGTGTTTTTATAAGAATTGAGGGAGCTAGGGTGTGGGAGAAGCCTAGCACATAATTAGTGCTCCATAAATATTAGTTATTATTACCATTATTGGTTACCATGCATAATTACTTCTCAACATAAGGGTATGATAATATGTGAGATCTACTTCTGGAAGACCAGTTTGGAAGGAGGCAAGCACACTACCCTTGCTCTCTCTGTTCTCTACTTTCCGAACATGAACACACATCTTTATGCCCCAAAGGGACTCATGGACATTCCTCTTGAAATGAATTTCATAGTAGGAGGGCACCCACCCATGCCTTGAAGATAAACTCCAGCAGTAGAGAGTGGGATCGCTGATCTCCCTTGAGTTGATAGGTCTCACATTTTTGAGAGCATAGGAACCACTTGATATGTGTATACATATTTCTAGGCCCCATTCTCAAAACTTCTGATTCAGTAGTCCTGAGGTTAGGGACCTGGGAATTACCATTTGCACAAATGTGTGTGTGTGTGTGTGTGTGTGTGTGTGTGTGCATGCACACATGATAGTGAGGTAGAAAGAATGTGGTCCACGTTTCCAGAATTATCCTCTGGAGTTCTCAGACACTCTTCTAGCCCTGTGGTGAGTATATACAAACAACCTGAGCTTCCAGAAAACACTTCCAATTCACTTCTCTTGGGTTATGGGCATGTTTAATTAGCCAGTCCTGCCCACACAGACCTATTTCAATGTTACCACTGGCGCAACAGTTTAACTTTAAAGTATACCTACATAGAGAGGTTATTACCAGGCAGTGCTTCTTCCCAAACTTAGCTGCATATGAGTAACATCTGGGGAAACTTTTAAATGCCACCCCCCTCATGTCCAAATCTAATTAGAAAATGAGCAAAAGACATAAAGAGACATTTCACTGAGGAGGATATACAGATGGCAAAAAAGCATGTGAAAAGATATTCAGCATCACTAGCCATGAAGGGAAGGAAAATTAAACCATGATGAGATATCACCATACACCCAGCAGAACGGCTAAAATAAAGCATAGTGATAATACCAAATGCTGGGAAGAATGTAGAGAAACTGGATCTCTTATACGTTACTGGTGGGAATGTGAAATGGTATGGCTACTTTGGAAAACAGTTTGGTAATTTCTTTAAAAAAACTAAACATACAGGGCGCCTGAGTGGCTCGGTCAGTTAAGCATCCAACTCTTGGTTTCAGCTCAGGTCATGATCTCACGGTTTGTAAGATCAAGCCCCGCGATGTGCTGAGAGTGGAAACTGATTGGGATTTTTTCTCCCTCTCTCTCTGTCCCTCCCTAACTCATGCACACACGTGTGTGTGCACAGACTCTCTCTCTCTCTCTCTCTCTCTCTCTCTCAAAATAAATTTAAAAAAAACCCACTTAACATCCACTTAACATATGACCTAGCAATTACCGAAACGAAAACTTACCTTCACACAAAAACATTTTATACAAATGTTCATGGTAGCTTTACTTTTATTTGAGTATAGTTGACACGCAATGTTACGTTAGTTTCAGATGAACATCCTGATGGGACAACTCTACATATTACGCTGTGCTCACCACAAGTGCAGCTATCATCTGTCACCATACAGCTCTGTTACAATACCACTGACTATATTCCCTATGTTGTGCCTTTTATTCCCATGACTTATTCGTTCCATGACTGGAAGTCTGTATCTCCCTCTCCCCTTCACTCATTTTGCCCATTCTCCTCCTATCCCTGTCTCCTCTGACAACCACCAGTTTGTTCTTCGCATTTATAGGTCTGATTCTGCTTTCTGTTTATGTATTAATTTTTTTTTTAAGATTCCACATGTGAGTAAAATCATATGGTATTTGTCTTTCTCACTCTGAATTGTTTCACTTAGCATAATATCCTCTAGGTCCATCCATGTTTTCACAAGTGGCATAATCTCATCCTTTTTTGTGGCTAAGTAATAATACACACACACACACACACACACACACACACACACACTTCACATCTTCCTTATCCATTCATCTATTGATGGACATTTAGGTTGCTTCCATATTTTAGCTATTGTAAACAATGCTTCAATAAACACAGGGGTGCATATATCTTTTCCAATTAATGTTTTCATTTTCTTTGCATAAATTCCCAGTAGGAGAATAGGTGGGTCATGTGGTAGTTCTAGTTCTAAGTTTTTGTGGAAACTCCATACTGCTTTCCACAGTGGCAGCACCAGTTAGCACTCCCACCAGCAGTGCACGAAGGTTCCATTTTCTCTACATCATTCTCAGCACCTGTTATTTCTTATCTTTTTTAAAATTTTAGTCATTCCCTCAGGTGTGAGGTAGTATGTCATTGTGGTTTTGATTTGTATTCCCCTGATGATGAGTGATGTTGACTACCATTAGTGTGTTTGTTGACCATCTGTATTCTTCTCTGGGAAAATGTCTATTTGGGTCCCCTGCCCATTTTTTAATCAGTTTGGTTTTTTGGTGTTGAGTTGCATAAGTTCCTTACATATTTTGTATATTAGCCCCTATTGGATATATCATTTGCAAATATTTTCTTCCATTCAGTAGGTTGCCTTTTTGTTTTCTTGATGGTTTCCTGAGCTGTGCAGAAGCTTTTTATTTTGAGCTAGTGCCAATAGTTTATTTTTGCTTTTGTTTCCCTTGTCTGACGGCTTTATTTATAATAGCCTCAAACTGTAAACAATCAAAATGTCCTACAGTAGGTGATTATTAAACAAACTGTGGTACATCCACATCATGGAATACTACTTAGCAACAAAAAGGAATGAACCATTGAGACACACATGACTTGGATGGATCTCAAGTACATTATGCTGAGTGAAAAAGCCGATCTCAAATGTTTATGTAATAATCTCTATAATTCCATTAATAGAACCTTCCTGAAATGATGAAATTATAGAGATGGAGAACAGTTTAGTGTCTGTTGGCATGGTAGGGAGAAGGGGGTAGGCAATACTATAAAGGGGTGATCTTTGTGGTGATGGGACATTTTTTAAACTAAATTCTGAATCCTAACAATGCCCATATCCTGCTTTTAATATTGTAAACTACATTTATGTACCATGTAATCATTAGGGCAAACTTTGCAACCTCCTGTGAATCTATAATAGTGTACAAAGAAAAAGAAAAAAATAGTCCTGGTGCCCAGGCTGCTCCCCAGACCAATGAAATCAGAATCTTGGGGTGGGGAACAGTCCAGGGATCAGCATGTTTCAGGTGACGGCTAAGTGTAGCAAAAGTAGAGGTCTACTGTAATTGGCATGCCATAGCTACTGCTCCCACTAGCTTTCCTTCTGCTGTACCTCAGACTCGATGGGGAAACGGCCATGCAACACACATCAGGGCAGTGAATTCCCACGTTGGTTGCATAGTGATGAGGCTTTTTTACAGCCTTGAAACTGATCTGGCTGATCATATTTTCTGAGGAATCAGTGTGTGGGGAGGAGCCCCGGCAATGAAGAGTACAGGGATGGGGCCCATGGTGTAAACCTAGGCTAAGGAAGGCCCTGAGCTTCATTTCTCTTTGTTCCTCCAGATTCCTGGACAAATACAACATGCTCTCTTGCATTTCCCTTTGAAGTTCATAACAGATTCCCTAAGGGTTTGTAAAACATCTGCCGTCCAAACTGACAGGCTCTTGCACAAAGATGTTAGAGATACAGAATGGTTTCCTCTGCTGACTACAATCAATGACATCTCCATAATTGTCTTCTCTATCATCTTATTTAAACAAGTAAAAGACGGGGCGCCTGGGTGGCTCAGTCGGTTAAGCGTCCGACTTCGGCTCAGGTCATGATGTCGTGGTCCGTGAGTTCAAGCCCTGCGTCGGGCTCTGTGCTGACAGCTCAGAGCCTGGAGCCTATTTCAGATTCTGTGTCTCCCTCTCTCTGACCCTCCCCCACTCATGCTCTGTCTCTCTCTGTCTCAAAAATAAATAAACGTTAAAAAAAATTAAAAAAAAATAAACAAGCAAAAGACATTGCACAAAATAAAGCAGTAGTTCTTGAGGGAAGGCATTTATATATATATATATATATATATATATATATATTTTTTTTTTTTTGTATCTTTGGTCGAAATATCTAAGGGCTGATCATAAAAATAATAGAATACCTTTGGCACTGACTGTTCATCCCTGTTTTTAGCCTTCACTTATATCTTGCTATTTTATTGCTATAGTTTCATATTGTTTCAGAGCCTCCTGTGTCTGATGGTTCCAGTGCTTTCCAAAATGAGTTTCTCCAGCCACATCTCAGATATGGAAGCTTTGTTAATTGTAACAGTTCACTTAAGACTAATATGAAGCTTTCTGGTTGATTGTTGGTGGTGTCTTATGAACTCCCAAGCCCTCTAATGCCAACCCATATGCTTTCCCACTGTATTTCTCAATACAATTAAACTGCTATATCATTTATTTTAAATGGATATTTGGTTTATAATATGGGCAGGGTCTTTGAATAATTACCCAGAATGGTATTGTTAATTGTGACATTATTGAAATATTTATGAAAAGAGAACTTTGATCTGCTATTTCACTCACAGTAGCTCAAAGACAGTATAAGACAAGAGTTCAAACTCACAGCCAGAGGGCTGTATTTTGCTCTTTATACAAGCTTTAACTGATATTCACAGTGACTTTTTGGGTCACTTTTACATATTCTTAACCAAGTAAAAGTGTAAGAACTATAAGTGGGGATCTACTAAATTACTTGATGTCAAAAAGGAGGGTGCCTGGGTGGCTCAAATGGCTAAGCATCTGACTTTGGTTCATGTCATGATCTTACAGTTTGTGAGTTTGAGCCCCATGTCGGGCTCTCTATTTTCAGCACTGAGCTCACCACGGATCCTCTGTCTCCCTCTATCTGCCCCTCCCCCCGCTCGCATTCTCTCACTCTCAAAAAGAAATAAAAAACACTTAAAAAAAAAAAAAAAGGAGCTGCTAACTTTATAATGGTCATTACGTATTCAGTGGGCATTTATTGATCTATTACACAACTGTGTAGACATTACAGTAGACATTTTCCGCTAACCCGACATTAACACGTGTCTTTTCACCTAACCCTCCGTGGGAGACCATGGAAATACTTTAACATCTGGAATCTGTTCAAACATTAGCAGAGATTTTTTTTTAATTTTTTTCAATGTTTTTATTTATTTTTGGGACAGACAGAGACAGAGCATGAACGGGGGAGGGGCAGAGAGAGAGGGAGACACAGAATCGGAAACAGGCTCCAGGCTCTGAGCCATCAGCCCAGAGCCTGACGCGGGCCTCGAACTCACGGACCGTGAGATCGTGACCTGGCTGAAGTCGGACGCTTAACCGACTGCGCCACCCAGGCGCCCCAAACATTAGCAGAGATTTTTAAGAATGGCACTTGAGAAAGTCTTGTCACACTTTATGAAATCCATTCCGGACTCATTTTTTTCCATCTACTCGTCTATTTCATAGCGAAAGGCCTTTTATCGCGTCCTCAAGTGCAGTATTGTAACATCAAAGCTGAACTTAACCAATGCAATGAGATGCATGATAAAAATGTAAAATGATACATGTGATTCTCCTTACCACTTGTGCAGTCTCATTAAGCCACTTACCACAAAAGAAACTTGGGATATCTTAGGAGCAAGACAGGGAAGCTTTCCTGAGCTAATGGCACAGTTGTTCTCCCCAGTGACACTGAATGTAGCCGCAGGAGGCACTAGGTGTTCAGGAGGGACAAGAAAGGAATTTGAAAATAAATTCCAAATCCTGCCACTGTTGTAACAAAACTCTTTTTTCTCCCTCAGCTTTGCTCAGAACCTGCTTCTGTGATTGTGGCTCACCTGTAACGCGTAGGTGGCATTCAGAAGACTGACGCAGCCAGCCTTTTCTGTCCTGAACACCCAGGAGCACAGCCTTTCTGTGGGAAGTGGTTGGTTGCTGGTTGGTTTCTGTTGGCCGCTCGCTCGCTGGTCTGGCCGGCCTGTCAATTACTCAATGGTTACGCTGAGGAAGAAGCAGGTCCTGCGTGTCAAACAGGTTGCCGCACTCGGAGTGCAGAAACGTCAAGTGCACATAATTACCGCTAATTTGAAAACACAAAAAAAGCTGCTACCATTCAGGGGGCAGCGGAGCACTGCCTCTCCTGTTTCTGGAGAGAACCAAAATCACAGCCGGGCAATATCGTAAGCTTTCTTTGCCACCTGGTATACACACATCTTTTTGATGTGTAATTACAGTGTATAACTACATATTTATTTTTTGATCCATGTTCTCCCCATAGCTTCATGAAGGCAGAGACCACGTGTCCGTTTTGTCTGCCATTGTACACGCCCAGGACAATGTGGGAACTCAGTAACTGTTTCATGAACAAATGACCATAGTATTTCATTTGTGAGAAAGAATTTCCAGATACGTCTCTCCACATTCATTGTGACCTTATGTTTGGAGGCAGTCAATATAACCTCTAAATTGTTCATGTTGAATTACTGGACCACACATGGAGGGTTGCCACGGTGGCCTATTAATGTTTTATGTAAAGTGTGATGGCCATGAAAGCTTGCACATAAAAAGTCATAGACAAGGAGGTTCATTAGTTGATAATCTTTTCCATTCCTTTGCCTCTTGAAAGATCTGCACTTATATCATTTTATATATCCACATTCTGTATCCAAATGATAAAAGCTTCTTAGAAAAATTTCATTGCCTCTTGTAATTTCTTCTAATCCTTAATAGTCTTAAAGATAACACCACAGTGTTGACACGTAACAGATGTTAAATAAATATTATTGTTGTTTATTGTTGTTTTTGTGAATTGAACTCAGCAGTAAAAATGAAAATGTAACTATTAAACACTTGGTGTGAGTTCTAGCCATTCTCTGTAAATTTGTTTTTAATGTTTAATTATTTTTGAGACACACACACACACACAGAGCATGAGCAAGGGAGGGAAGGCAGAGAGAGGGAGACACAGAATCTGAAGCAGGCTCCAGGCTCCTAGCTGTCAGCACAGAACCCAAGGCAGGGCTCAAACTCACAAACCATGAGATCATGACCTGAGCCGAAATTGGGCACTTAACCGACTGATAACCGACTGAGCCACCCAGGTGCCCCTATAGCCATTCTCTTTAATCTATGGTTTTAGTTCAGTTATGTCTGCATTAGTTAAATTGCTTTCTCTACTACCAGTTTACATTTGGCTTTTCTACCAGAGGCAAGCGTTTTCCTAGCCACTTGGATTTTGTCTTGCTCAGCAGTTCAAGGTAGATGGTTTAAGATATAAGTCAGATTCTGAGTCAATGGCTGGATCATTGTTCCCAGGACCCCTTACACGGTAGGGCTAACTAAATTGTTCCTCAGTATTCTTCTATGTATTTGAAAGAAATACATGCTCTTGCTATGTGCAGTGCCTCATAGATATCATCTCTTAAATATTAACTTATTGGAAAATCACATTTTTACAGTTCTTTGGTTACAAAATTTTTAGACCCATACAACTACTAGGCATGAAGTATTATTGTTACTAGGCATGAAGTATTATTGAGTCAAGGACTAGAACTACAGCTATTATTACCATTAAAGCTTTTGCTCACCACTTGGCTAACCACCAGAAGTGAAGGTGATGTCGCTTCCTCTGCAGAGAATTATGAGAAGTCATCTTGGCCGAGGTCAAGAGATAAAAGGTAGGAGCATTATTTGTAGATAATTTTTAGCTTTTTTTTTAATGTTGACTTAGACATAACTGACATAAAACATACTGCACATTAAAAATATACTATTTGATGAGTTTTGACATACACACAAACCAGTGAAACCATCAGCACAAATGCAGGTAGTGAACACATCCATCACCCCAAAAAGTTTCCTCTTGCCTCTTTGTCATCCCTGCCCTCAACCCCTCCATGCCCCAACCTATTGTTATGCAACCATCTATCTGTTTTCTGTCATTATAAATTAGTTTGCCATTTCTAGAATTTCATATAGATGGAAACTTACAGTATGTATTTTTTGTCTGTCTTCTTTCACTCAGCATAGTCACATTGAGATTCATCCAAGTTGGAGCACATATTAATAGCTCATTCCTTTTTGTTGCTGAGTAGTATTCCATAGCACAGATGTAGTACGGTTAATTTATCTGTGGATAGAAATTTGGATTCTTTCCAGTCTCTCTCATACAGATAAAAGCTGCTTTGATTTGTTTATCAACGTATATTTCCTTTCCTCTTGGTTAAATGTCTAGAAACAAATGGCTGGATGATATGGTAGGTGTATGTTTAAGTTTTAAAGAGTCTGTCAGTTGTCTTCTAAAGTGTCTGTATTCTTATTTTTTTTTAAAGTATTATTTATTTTGAGAGGGAATGCAGACATGTGCATGCGCAGGGGTTTTCTTATTTTAAGTGTTTATGTATTTACGTATCATTTTCCATTCCCAACGGCAATGTAGGAGAGGTCCAATTCTTCCACATCCTCACCTACAGTCAGTAGGGTTAATTTTTTAATTTTAGCCATTCTAATGGGGGTGTAGTGGTTTCTCACTATGGTTTTAATTTGTATTTCCCTAATGGATAATGATGTTGAGCCTCTTTTCACATACTTGTTATCAGTCTATCTTCTTTGGTGAAGTGTCCGTTCCAATCTTTTGCCCAAAGTTTCTATTGAGTTGTTCATTTTCTTATAATATAGTTTCAAGAGTTCTTCATATATTCCGCATACAATTTATTCATCAGATATATGATTTACAAATATTTTTACCCAGGCTGTGGCCTGCCTTTTTGTTTTTTGGAAGAGCAGCAGTTTTTAATTTTGATGAAATCCAGCTCATCAATTTGTTATTTTGGGGGCTGTATTTTAGTGCTGTATCTATGAAATTTTTGTCTGCCCCAATGTCAGAAGGTTTTCTCAGAGAAGTTGTATTATTTTAACTTTCACATTTAGATCTATGACCCGTTTTGTATTAATTTGTGTATATTTTGTACAGATATGAATCAAAGTCCTTTTTTTTTTCATGTGGATATCCAATTGTTCTGGCACCATTTGTTGAAGAGACTAACCTTTCTCCACTGCACTGCCTTTGCACTTTTGCAAAAGTCTGTTGCCCGGATTTTTGTAGGTCTACTTCTGAACTCTCTCTTTTCTTCCATTTCACTATTTGTCTATCTTTACACCAATACCACCTACACTGACTAGTGTAGCTTTATAGAATTTTTTTTTTCAACGTTTATTTATTTTTGGGACAGAGAGAGACAGAGCATGAACGGGGGAGGGGCAGAGAGAGAGGGAGACACAGAATCGGAAACAGGCTCCAGGCTCTGAGCCATCAGCCCAGAGCCTGACGCGGGGCTCGAACTCACGGACTGCGAGATCATGACCTGGCTGAAGTCGGACGCTTAACCGACTGCACCACCCAGGCGCCCCTTGTGTAGCTTTATAAAAAGTCTTGCAATCAGGTCACATTATTCCTTCAACCTTCCTCTTTTTTGCAGAATTTTTAGACTATTCTAAATCCCTTGCATTTTAGAATCAGCTTGTCAATTTCTACAAAAAACATAGCCTTCTGGTATTTTGATGGACAGTGAGTTGAATCTATAGATCAACTTAAAAAAAATGAACATCTTAATGATACTGATTCTTCTGACTCAGAAACATGCTATATCTCTTCATTTATTTAGGTCTTATATAATGCTTGTCAACAATGTTTTGTATTTTTCAGTGTGAATAAATTTTTACATCTTGTTTCAGATATATCTCTAAGTATTTCATATGTTTGATGTGCTGTACATGGTATTGCTTTAAAGATTTTAATTTCCAATTGTTCATTGCTAATATATAGAAATACAGTTGATTCTGTGTATTTATCTTATATCCATGACCTTGCTAAACTCATTTATTAGTTCTAGTATCTTTGTAGATTCCCTCACATTGACCACATAATCATATTGTCTGAATAAACAGAGCCAACTTTATGAGCAATATTGATCTGTAATTTTCTTGTAATCTCTATGTTAGGTTTTGGTATCAGGGTAATAGTTGCCTCATCAAATGATCTTTCAGTACATTTAGAGATACTGTTGCATTGTCTTCTCAATTGCATTGTTTCCAGAAAAAAAAATCTATCAAAAAAAATTTGCTGTCATTCTTATGTTTGTTTCTCTGTATGTGTGTATTTCCCATCTGACTACTTTTAAGATTTCCCTTTCTCTCTTTTTTATTATCCAACTTAAAATATTTTTTTGTTACTATCAAACTTTAAGAGAGAGAGAGAGAGAGAGAGAGAGCATGTGAGTGAGCAGGGGAGGGGCAGAGGGAGAAGGAAAGAGAGAATCTTAAGCAGGCTCCATGCCCAAGCCAGAGCTCAATGCAGGGCTTGATCTCAAGAACCAGAAGATCATGACTTGGGCTCAAATCAAGAGTCAGATGCTTAACCCACTGAACCACCCAGGCACCCCTATCAAACATTTTAAATTGAAGAATAATTGACATACGATATTATATTAGTTTCAGTTAAACAACAGTGATTTGATATTTATATATACATTATGAAACGGTCACCACCTGTCCCCATAAAAAGTTGTTACAATATTGTTGGCTATATTCCCTATGCTGTACATTACAGCCTCATGTCTTATTTATTTTGTGACTGGAAGGTTGTACCTCTTAATCCCCTCCATCTAACATTTTTCTTTTTATCACCGTTTTGAAGCAATTTAATTATGATGTGCCCTGACATTGTCTTATTTAGGTTTCTTGCATTTGGAGTTCACTGAGCTTATTGGATTTGTGGATTTATAATTCTACCAAATTTGGAAACTTTTCAGCCATTATTTCTTCAAACATTTTTCTACACTTCTATCTTTGTCCTCTTTCAAGGACTCCAATTACACAAGTATTAGCCCAGTTGAAATGGTCTCACAGTTCACAGATACTCTGTTTGTTATAAAAATGTTCCCTTTTTTTGTTTCAATTTGGATAGCTTCTATTTGTATGTCTTTGAGTCACTAATCTTTCCATCTGGATTCTCTACTTTGCCATTAGAAAGTGGAGGAGGGACAGTAAAGTATCCTCCACACTGAGAAAGCACTTTGAGACCAAAAAATGATGCAAGCCGCTGGATACCATTTATACAGAGCTATATTCAGGGTAACTTACTGACAGGGGGGATCCGGCGGACAATAATTCTGGTGTCATGGAAGTTCTTCTCCACAAAGTCCAGACCTTGACCCACAGATTTCATGGAGCAAAGGGTAGTTATCTAAAGTAGTGCCATCTGTACCCCAGAGGGAGGATCGGAACGAGGCTTCTGGCATTCTGGTCAGGGCATACATTAACCTCTGAGGGGCCTAGAACATGGAGTCCCTGAGGGAAATTAGGGCACAGACATGAACAAGATGAAGGGCTAAGAATAGTGAGTATTGTCAGCTCTCCTACACCCATGGGTACAATTAATTATACTTAACATCTCACATATTGTAGCTTTCATCTCTAGATGTTTGATTTGGATCTTTTTTTTAAATAACTTCCATGCATCTACTTCAATTTTTTGAACATATGGAATAGTGTTATAGCTATTTTAATGTCCTTGTCTTCTAATTCTGACATTGATGCCACTTCTGAGTTCGTCTAATGGATTGGTTTTCTCCTTATCATGAGTCCCATTTTTCTGCTTTTCATCCCTGATAATTTATTTTTATTTTTATTTTTTGGATTCCAGACATTGTGGATTTTATCTTCTTGGGTGCAAGATATTTTTGTATTTCTATAAATATTGTTCTGGAATGCAAAGAAGTTACTTAAAAATAAATTGATCCGGGGCGCCTGGGTGGCGCAGTCGGTTAAGCGTCCGACTTCAGCCAGGTCACGATCTCGCGGTCCGTGAGTTCGAGCCCCGCGTCGGGCTCTGGGCTGATGGCTCAGAGCCTGGAGCATGTTTCCGATTCTGTGTCTCCCTCTCTCTCTGCCCCTCCCCCGTTCATGCTCTGTCTCTCTCTGTCCCAAAAAATAAATAAACGTTGAAAAAAAATATTTAAAAAAAAAAAAAAATAAATAAATTGATCCTTTCAGGTCTTGCTTTTAAGATGTGTTAGGTGGGTCTGGAGGAATGCTCAGTCTAGGGTTAATAATTGTTCCTCAGTACTCAGCCAAAGTCATTTGCACTTTACCAATGGCCTGAGAATCATGAGGTTTTCTGTCTGGCTATGGGAACGGAAGCTATTCCTGGACCTGTTTGAGAATGGAGCACTGTTACTTCTCATTCCCTAAAAGAGTAGTTTTTCCCCAGCTTCAACTAATTATCTCGCTTGCACACCCTAAGCAGTAAGTACTTAGCTGACTACTTGAGGGGGCTCCTCTTCAGATCAGCGGAGGTTTTCTCTCCGAGCTCTCCTCTCCTGGACTCTGTCCTGTGAACTCTGGCCACCTTGCTGTCACCTCGGCTTCACCTCCTCAACTCACAGAATCTGCTGGTGTCTACCCCCTCACTGCACTGTGGTCTGCAAACACTCTCGAGGCAATGCTAGGCTCACCTTTGTTTCCTGTCTCTCAGAGATCATAAGTCTTTGTTGCCCGAGGTCTAGTTGCTTCCCACCTTGATCCACATGTTTTGTGTGTCTCAGTGACTGTGAATCCAGTCCTTGTGGCTCCATTTTGGTCAGTCTTGAAATTTTTCGAATCTCTGAACTTTAAGCCTAAATGGGGGCTTGGTTTGGTCTTGGCCTTTCAAATGCTATTGTCCTAACCTCACCATGTGACATGATATTTGGGCTTTTTGTTTCTATTTCGTAGTACAGTTCAGGTTACTCTTAGGGCATTTATTATGGATGTTGTCGTTCAAAACAGAGTTAGGCAACAGTCATGTTAATTGGTAAAATAATTATTTCAGATACTAGCAAAATGTCAACACTGTTATTAAACAGTCATCCTTTTAGTATTTCTTGAGCCTCTACTATAAGCTAGGCATTCTGCCAACCTGAAGTTACAGTAATGAACGAACATCACCCCTGCCTACAAGGAGCCGATGTTTTAATTAGGCAGCAGCTGGATACACCAGCAGAGCTATCAGCAAGTGCAAGGGCCCCGTGCTGAGAGAGCACGGCACCCTTGGAAAAGAGCAACCGGTCCTTCATAGTTCACAGTTTAGGAGAGAACGGTACTCTCGCGAAACTACATCCCCAAATAGTGTGAGCCCCATGGAGATAGGATTTGATGGCGATGATAACAACAGCTAATACGTCTTGAACCATTATACTATGTCAGTCACTGCTTTACCTGTTTTCTTATCAAATCAGAAAAACAGGGGCGCCTGGGTAGCTTAGTCGGTTAAGCATCCGACTTCGGCCCTGGTCATGATTTCAAGGTTTGTGGGTTTGAGCCCCATGTCGGGCTCTGTGCTGACAGCTTAGAGCCTGGAGCCTGCTTTGGATTCTGTGTGTCTCTCTCTGACCCTCCCCTGCTCATGATCTGCCTCTCTCTCTGTCTCTCAAAAATAATAAACGTTAAAAAAATTAAAAAAAAAAAAAGAAAAACAACTCCATGAGGGGTAAGCATTGTTATTATCCCCTTTTTATAGATAAGGAAACTGAGACAGAGCAGTTAACAAGCCCAAGGCCATACTCATTGCTCTTGTTGAAGGGAAAACTCATTTAAACCCATACTTTGACCCCACATTCAGTGACCATATCTCTTTTTATGGTAGCTAGTAGCATATTCACCAGCACTAGACCATTCCTTTTGAAGACTTGGCCGCATACTATGTAGGGCGCAAACCAAATAATCTATACCTGAAAAGTTAGTCCACAATCTTTTTCTTCCTAGAACATTTTCTGGCAAAGGATAAATTCTCATAGATGTTTCTGTTTTTAGTCCAGTTTCCTTTTCTCTGTGTTAAAGCAAAGGTCACCCTTTACTTTCACCGAGTGGTTAGTCCTCTGGTTTTTCTCTAGCTATCTTATTAGAATAATCACCGGCTTCTGCTCCCCCTCAGAATTTTCCCTTCAGTACCTTGGCTCTGCTCTAGAAAATGACAAGTTTTAGAGAATGGGGACTTTGCAAACCTCTGGGATTTTATTAAGTGTTTGAATTTCACTTGGAGAGTGCAATTTGTTTCAAAAGACTTGTAATTTCATTATTCATGCAACAATTTTTCAGTAAGTGCCTACTATGTGCCAGGTGCCAATAGGGAAGTGCACAAAATAAAAATAAATCATTTCCATATCGGGCTTACATTCTTGTGTGTGTGTGTGTGTGAGAGAGAGAGAGAGAGAGAAAGAGAGAGAGAGGGGAGGGCATGTAGACTATAAGTAATTAAAGTATAGTAGGCAAGATGAAAAGTATGAAAAACAAAGAACAAAACATAATTCAGTATGTATAGGATCTGCATAAAAGCCCATAGTTCTTTCATGGCAACAAACAGGCATAAATGAATTAGGACTTTTGATCCCAGATCCAGCTTAGGTCATCCAGACAAGAAAATGGAGAAACTTGCTTTTGGTAATGTTTTGGTAATGTTGGTTTTCCTTAATATTTATCTCTATATCCCTATTTACCTTGACATGTTTTGGTGTAAACATTTTATAGACTGTTTTTGCTAAGTTCCCACAATCAGAAACTCAGTATTTGCTTTACAAATACGTAATTGAAGAAAAATTGCCCACAGATCACTTTATCTCCAGGATACTCTTGCCTGGATCTGATGGGTCACCTGAATAGTAATTTTCAAGTAGCACTTCAGTGGAGGGTGGCCAGATATTTACTGTGAGGATGTTCCCTTCTTGAAGATTAAGGTCAAGACTAATGAAAGGGTTATCAACATGAATGTGTTTAACCACCTGCTTCACCTACTTGAAGACTAAGTCTTCTTGGTTAAAGGAATCAGCAACTTGAGGTAGCCATCTAAAGAAATTTGGTACAAATTCCACTGATACCTGTACTATTTCAGAAAATGACATAAAAAACAAAGTCTTCACTACTGCACAGAGGGAACGCTGAAGTGAAGTTGGTGGTTGATGGAATTGGTCTTTGGTACTCACCCCCCCTCTCTCCCTCCATGCCCCGGACCTGCTGTCTGCACCCATGGCATGAGTGGGCATCTGTGGTGTGACTGCGGCGGGGGGAGGGGGGCGGAGGAGGATGTGTAACTTTGTCCCTTGCCCATCTGTGACTGATGCCCAACATGCCCATTTACTGAGTCTCTGCTATGTAGGTACTAAGAATTCAAGTCATAACAAGAATACTAAGAGCTAATACTCACATGGTACACGGTAGGTACCAGTTTAAGTAATTTACAAATGTTGACCCTTTTAATTATCATTACACCTATGAAGTACTATAATTTATTTTAAAAAATTATTTTTATTTTTATTTTTATTTTTATTTTGAGAGAAAGATAGAGAGCAAGCGGGGGGAGGGGCAGAGAGAGAGGGAGACAGAATCCCAACCAGGCTCTGTGCTGCCAGCACAGGGCCCGATGCGGGCCCAGAGTCAGATGCTTAACTGACTGAGCCACACAGGTGCCCCGAGGTAGGTACTGTTATTGTCTCCATTTTATAGAAGTGGAAACTGAGGCACAGTTAGCTGCTAAGTGGATTACTCAGGCAGTCTGGCTGCAAAGTCCTGCCTGGACTAGGCTATATTAACCTTTCAGTTTGAAAGGTAGTAAGACACAACTCTGCCCTTGAGGGGTACTAGTACAGTAGGCATAACATATGCAATCATTCATTTGTTCCTTCCTTTATTCGATGTTTATTAAGTACCTGCTCTACATTGACAACTATATTATCTTGGGGCTTGGTGTATCCCTTGTCCCTGTGGAACTCACAAGCACACCATCTATTATAAAATGCAGCACATGCAAGATGGAGAAATTATGGAGTGTTATGGGAGCCCCGACTGGGAAGCCATTGACAGTCACTTGGAGTAGGGAGAGCTTTGCTAATGAAGGTGATATTTGAGCTCCATTTCTAAGGATAGATTTTACATCTCCCATTTAAAAATGTAACTCCATGGGGCCCCCGGGTGGCTCAGTCGGTTGAGCCTCCGACTTCGGCTCAGGTCATGATCTCATGGTTCGTGGGTTCGAGCCCCATGTTGGGCTCTGTGCTGACAGCTTAGAGCCTAGAGCCTGCTTCGAATTCTGTATCTCCCTCTCTCTCTGCCCCTCCCCGCCTCGTGCTCTGTCTCTCTCTCCCCCCCCAAAAATAAAATAAACATTAAAAAAATAGAGAAAAAATAAAAATATAACTCCTGGGAGACTTAATGTTTTAAGCTGGATCTGTCATTTTACAACTGTTTGGATGAATTCTTTGCTGGTGAGCAGAGGGTAGAGAGAGCAAGTGAGCACTGGATGAGAAAGGAATATTAATGGCTTTGGCACCTGGGGGCAGGGAGAAGGGTCCCACTGGATGGAGGAGGAGAGGGAGAAACTTCTGAGACTTCTCCTGCTTCTCAATTTCTCATTTCTAACCCCTTCTCCAGCCTGTCCTCCACGGGCCCGATGCTGGACACAGGCTCACCTGCCCTGAGAATGGCTGGAGCTCCAGAGTCACTACATTCCTTGCTCATTATTCTTTTTATTTTTGTAATGTTCATTTCTTTTTTAGAGAGAGAGTGTGCACAAGCTGGGGAGGGGCAGACAGAGGCAGACATAGGCTCCAAAGCAGGCTCTGCTGCTAACAGCAGAGCGCCCGATAGGGGCTCGAACTCAGGAACCGTGAGACCATGACCTGAGCTGAATTCAGACGCTCAATCAACTGAGCCACCCAGGTGCCCCTCCTTGCTCTTTATTCTTAGTCAAAATCCCAGTTCCTGATGGAGAAACCCACTCTTTTAAATCTGTATGTGTTTGTTTAAAAGTAGTTTGTTCTCTGATTTCAAAGAGATGATCATATCCGCAGATCTTTTAGGGGCGCCTGCGTGGCTCAGTCGGTTGAGCGTCTGACTTCAGCTCAGGCCATGATCTCATGCTCCGTGAGTTCGAGCCCCACATCACGCTCTGTGCTGACAGCTCAGAGCCTGGAGCCTGTTTCGGATTCTGTGTCTCCCTCTTTCTCTCTCCTCCCCCACTCATGCTCTGTCTCTCTCTTCTCAAAAATAAATAAACATTAAAAAAAAAAAAAGAAATCAGAGGTCTTCCCCCCCCCCCCAGAGTTCTAACCGCAAAAAGACAGAAGTTATTCAAGAAACCATTTGTCTTTAATTCCAAGCTGCCCATGGGTTGGGGACTTAGGCTGCCAGGAATATTGTTAGCCTCTGATGAGAGGGACACCGGCATAGGGAGTCATCTGCCTACATAATGCGTGTGATCTCTCTCTTAGAAGAAAGCATGGGAAAGATGATTTTCTTTCCGGTACAAAGAGAGTCTATGGGCTCTATGGGCTATTTTACGGAGCTTATATTTTGTATATATTCTAGAGAGGCTACAAACGGACCTTTATAGCATAGGAGTATTTGACATAAAGTTAGGTAGTTACTAAGTAGAAGGAAAAAAAGCATCTTAATATATATTATAATAAATAATGCCCTTATAAATAAAGGGTAAGGGACAGATAGACAGGGTGCAGTTTTAGGTGGTGTAGACAGGAGAGTACTTTCTGAGGTGGACCACTAAAGCAGAGCCCTGCATGAGGTAAGAGAGCAAAGCCATTGCCAAGATGTGAGAGGAGAGGGCTGGGTCAGGCCACCCTGGAAGTGGACCCACACTTGGTGTGGCTGCACCAACCGCGGGCACAGGATCAGAGTAAGGCCGGCTTGCGCAGCTTTGCCCGGAGAGAGAAACTGCCTTCACTAAGACAGGTACCGTCTCAGCTGGTTGCAACTAATTCTTCATCCGTCCATCACTGTTCTGGGGTTGGCAGGCAGACATCAGGGCCCGGAGACCAGATCCTGGGATGTAAGACAGGCTGATTTGGATCAGGAGAAAAGGTTGCAAGTGGGACCCAACGTGACTGCAATAAGGTTGTCACGGTTATGAACCCGGGGAGGGCTCCAACACACAGTGGAGAGACGGAAAAGCAATGAAGAGAACCTGCAAGTATTTCAAAGTTTTTCCAGATTCAGGAGCAGAGTCTCCCTCCCCCACCTGTGTCCCTGTCTTTCCCTTAGGGACACAAAATTATGTAAGTCCTAACCCTACTCATGGCGCTGTCTCATCACTCGTCTGTGCAGGGTCTTGGTGCAGAGCATTATAAAGGCTCAGGATTTCCCTGCTTCTTGCCTCACCCTTGAATAATTGATTCAGCTTGAGGCCTTCAGTTACCTGAAGCTGATAGGCAGGTGTGCAAGCTAGCTGCCTGGAGCGCGCCTGGTGACCATGGATGGGTGGTGCCGGGAGGGGGCTATTTCTATGCGTACTTCCTTATTATCCAATTCCATGCAGGGCCTAAGTCTCCCTTGGGCGTCTTTGTTTTAGAGCCCATGCTTTCCACAGATTCGCCGTATGGAGTTGTGAGGGGAAGTGTTGGGTGCTGCCGTGAGGCGGCCTTGGCCATGTTGAGGGCTCCCCCGCAGAGTCTTTTTCCATCACTAATGCCTGCCGTGCAGCTGTCTGCCAGAGCGAGCCCTGCAGACAGCTGCCCACCCACTGCCTGCCCGGGAATCAACTGCAAAAGTCCCAGGTCACAGAAGCATTAGAGCTGAGCCCTGCTAGCTGCTGCCTGGGCTGCTATTTATAGAAATCCCTCTGGTACAGCAGATATATGCACCCAAGAGGATTTCTGAGCTGGAAGTAGGTTTCCTGTCACTTACGGCTTCTGATAGCCCTTGTTATGAATCCTGAAGACTGTAACCTGCACGTTTTCAGACCTGAGCAGGGCAACGAGTAGTTATTAGAAAAGACACAGAAAGGGGCCAGGGGCTCAGTCCTCCAGCTAAGCTCTTGCAAGCTCTCCACCACCAGGTCCACCACAATCTCTCAGAATCCACGCTGCCTTGCGAATTGTTGGACAACTCCCTCATAGGGGTTAGAAGACCTTTAAAGATGCACTTACACAGTCTTGAGGATTTGAAAGTGGAAGGAAGGTGAATAATTGGACAATTTTGTATGGCATAGACTTTACTTAGTAGTAGCCGCAAAGCTCCCTGTGGGGAAATTTTGGTGATAGTATTTTTTATTTTTATTAAAAAGAATTTTTTCTAACGTTCATTTATTTTTGAGATAGAGAGAGACAGAGCATGAATGGGGGAGGGACAGAGAGAGAGGGAGACACAGAATCGGAAGCAGGCTCCAGGCTCTGAGCCATCAGCCCAGAGCCCGTGTCGGGGCTCGAACTCACGGACCACGAGATCGTGACCTGAGCTGAAGTCGGATGCTTAACCGACTGAGCCACCCAGGCGCCCCTACGATAGCATTTTTTTTTAATTTTTTTTTTAACATTTATTTATTTTTGAGACAGAGAGAGACAGAGCATGAACGGGGGAGGGGCAGAGAGAGAGGGAGACACAGAATCGGAAGCAGGCTCCAGGCTCTGGGCCATCAGCCCAGAGCCCGTGTCGGGGCTCAAACTCACGGACTGCGAGATCGTGACCTGAGCTGAAGTCGGACGCTTAACCGACTGAGCCACCCAGGCGTCCCTACGATAGCATTTTTTATAATGCAGATGACAATACCGGTGGTGACATAGGTAATGTTATTTCTTTACCAGTGTCAGTTTAGTAAAGATAGCGATCCTAACACTAATTACTATTAGTAATTCTAATAAATGTAGGAATAGTAGGTAATAATGATAATACAGGTAATATTATTTCCTTAGAGGTATCAATTCCATCATCAGGCTAATACATTTTCTAAAGATCTTAGCTCATTAAAATAGTTGGGCTCCATCTTATTGTAATAAGGTTTAAGGCATTAGATTCCTTCCAAATAACATAAATCATGGTAGCAACATTTCAAAATAATCAATAAAATACATAATTAAGAAATGATCACACAATCCTAAATTACCAGAAGCCAAGAGCATGTTAATTATTCATTTGATAAAAGTATAGGCTTATTACAACCTATAAATTTGCCTAGAAGTCTGGAGTTTCAAGAATCTTAGTTGCCCTTTGAATCAATTCCAGAATCATTGAAGGCTAGGTGTATGGGTACAGTGGGGTGGGAAATAGGAGAAATACGCAGGTCAGTAAAAAGTATATCGCTTGTCTGAGTTTGGGTGTCCCATAAGCAATGCCTGAGACAAGGGCTGGGCTACCTGGAATTACTACCCTGGGAAGTAGGACTTAGGGAGCGGAGAGAGGGAAGAAGGAAAACCCAGTATAAGTGCATATTACTAAGGGGATGGAGTATATTTGTTATCAATTGTAGTTTGTGGTCATAAGTTAGGGCAAATGAAGTGGCATACCATGCCATGGCTTAGCTGCACAGTTTAAATGCATTACCTTACCGTTCTGTAGAGAGCTTACGTCCAACTCAGGTCTCAGTTGGCTAAAATCAAGGTCTTGGCGAGGCTGCGTTCCTTCCTGGTGGCTACAGCAGACGACTCTTTTCCCTTCCTTTTCATTTCTAGAGGCTGCTGACATTCCTTGGTTTGTGTCCCTTTCCCCCATCTTCAAAGCTGGCAGCATCACATCTCCCTGACCCTTTTTCTGTCATCAAGGCTTTTCTGAGCATAGCTGGGAAAAATTCTCTGCTTTTAGGGACCCATGTGATGAGACTGGGTCCATCAGGATATTCACCTCAACTCAAGGTCCTTCGCTTAATCCCATCTGCAAAGTCTCTTTTGCCAGGAAAGGCAACATTCACAGGTTCTGGGGTTAGAGCATGGACATCTTCGGGGACGTTATGCTGCCTCCAAGAGGGGGCAACGGGCACTAGACAGTGGGGGGAGGGCTCTCTTCCACTGGTACTCTGAGGAGCATACAGAATGCCAGAACCGTCCACCTGAAGGAAAGAGGTTGGAGAATTTACCCACCAGCTCCCAGGCCCCACTGGCCGAGGCCTCCTCCTGAAGATAACTCACCACACCTCCAGTTGCTCCTGGATGGGGCCGGTGGGCTCTGGTGTGTTGGGGCACAGAGATCCCAGACCCTGTCAACACAAACTGACAAGAGCTGACCGGGCAGGGTCTCCCACAGCTGCTCTGAAAACAGAGGTGGCCAAGAGGGTGTCATTTGGGTGGTGGGCAACTGCTACATCCAGGGAATGATGGCACTTGGTGGCCTATGCATCACTTAGGTCTAGAACGTGGATGGAGTTCAAACCAAGCCCCATCACGCACTGCAAAGGCTTCACAGGTGTTAACCCTTCCCTAAGCCTCAATTTTTCCCATCGTTAGAGGGAGACCACTAAGGACCACACGGAGCAGTAACAGGTATTAACTGCCCTAACACATGCAGGGCCACTAATGTGTAGTGACCGGTCATACAAATGGCAGCAGGAATTTTTACTGATCTGCCCAAAGAAGCATATATTGGTTTCCAGGCACTGGGTCTATATCTTTGAACGAGACGGGCAAGGTCCCTGCCCTCATGGAGCTTCTCTTCCAGTGGGAGAGATAGGCAATAAACAAGTAAATAAATGTCAAGGCCTTACGGATCACGGTTGCTGCGGTAAAGGACACGAATAGGGTGACACCACAGAAAGGGGCCGGGATGTGGCAGAAACTGCCCAGGGTCGCTCCTCCTCCCACCCCTCCCCCCTCCACCTTTCTGTTCTCACAGAACCTAGTGCATTCAGGCAGCATGTGGGGGTTCCTTGACTGTGAGAGCAGAGCCCCTACACCAGCCTCGGGGGTGAATCACGGTTGTTCTGGATCAGGTATGGTCATCCCATTCCCCTTGGCGAGAGACTGGCATAAAAGCAGACACTAGACCCAGTGAGATTCAAGGGGCTGCAGGGGGTAGGGGTAAGTGAAGCCCCTGCCCCTGCCTGGTGAGGTGAAAGCCTTTTGCCTTCTCGCCGTTCTTCCTGCTTCAAACAAAGTGAGTGAGCCATCTGGACCGGCAACAGCTTCTTCAGATCATAGAAACAGCAAAAGCATGAAGATAAAAATCTGACAAAGCAGCTCTGCGGGCTGAGTCCTTGATGATGTTGTGAAGCTGCTGGAGCAAAGCCAGTAACTACTTCTCAAGATGGCTCACGCAGGAAAAGGAAATCTCTTTCTCTCTCTCTCTCTTTTTTTTTTTAATGCTCCAGCTTCTCTGGTTTTCTATTGCTTGCAGCTGGGCACGCTCTTAGCCAACGCAGGTATTCCAGAGGTGGTTTTAATTGGAAGCCTGAAGGGTCAGCGATGGAAAGAGCCAGGGAATGGGGCGCCTGGGTGGCTCAGTCGGTTAAGTGTTCACCTTCAGCTCAGGTCATGATCTCACGGTTTGTGAGTTCGAGTCCCACGTCAGGGTCTGTGCTAACAGCTCAGAGCCCGGAGCCTGCTTCAGATTCTGTGTCTCCTCCTCTCTCTGCCCTTCCCATGCTCATGCTTTGTCTCTCTCTGTCTCTCAATAATAGATAAACATGGGGGGAGCCAGGGAAGAAGTGAAGTGTGTGATGGAGAGGTGGGTGGCCGGAGGGGCACCGAGATGGGGGGATAGGAGTCTAGTGAGGTGCCAGAGGGCACCCTCCAGGGCCTTGACTTCACAAAGAGGAGGAGTTTCAGGGACAACATAAAGGTATATGATGTTTCTAAGCAGGGGAATGACAACTGGTCACAGGGACTTGTAAATTCCACATCCTTTAACGCAGAAACAGAAAAAAATATGAGACTTATAATTTTGATAGGGCTATAAAAATAGAGTTATTAAAGATTATACTGAAGCCAGAAACTGCAGGCCTCTAATAAGAATTTGTTAGCAAAGAACCCTGTGAAGGCAAGAGACTGAGGACTAGTTGTCTTGGGAAGACAAAGCCCTGAGCTAGAAAGCCTTTTACAACTAATTAATTGTTAAGGAGAAAGGCTAGCAGTATTAATAGGATATTTGACTTGAAATCTTTAGAATAGAGTCCTAACCCATGTTGGGGTAAAGGACCCATGGTGTCAGATGGACTTGTTTTGTACTTGGCATCATGAAAATGTCCTGGCCAGTCCCTAAGAATTATTTTAGAGACAGCAGGACTTTAAAAGTGTAATACTATCTCCTTTAGCATGAAACCATCAATCCTAAAGCAACATATTTAATTGATTGGCATAGAAAACTGCACTCAGCCCACTGTTTATAATTCCAAAGGGAAATGAATTCTTCCTTTTATCTTTTTTTTTTTGTAAGAAAGTATCAATGCTTCAGCTTTCTCCCTTCAGGACTGATTGAAATAAATGACTTCAACACATTCGTTGTAATAGGTAAGTATCTCTAACATTCATTTCTTTTTTTTTTTTTTTTAATTTTTTTTCAACGTTTTTTATTTATTTTGGGACAGAGAGAGACAGAGCATGAACGGGGGAGGGGCAGAGAGAGAGGGAGACACAGAATCCGAAACAGGCTCCAGGCTCCGAGCCATCAGCCCAGAGCCTGACGCGGGGCTCGAACTCACGGACCGCGAGATCGTGACCTGGATGAAGTCGGACGCTTAACCGACTGCGCCACCCAGGCGCCCTAACATTCATTTCTTAATAGACAACTCTCTTGACAAATGTATCTGTCTGACGTGTTACCAAAAATCACTCTGGCCACAATGAGCAGAATAATTTATAAGTAGGCACAACTGATATAGGATGCCCAGGGAGGAGGCTCCGTCAGCAGCGTAGGAGAAGGACTGACAGCCTGATTTGGGGGCACAGTGAGGACCCAAACATGAGGATAGATTTGAGATGTAGTAGGAAGTGAAACTGAAATGGCACGCTGAAAACACCAAAGACGAGTCATGGGATTTTGGCTTGAGCACCGAGATAGACAGTGATGCTATTTACTGAAATTGGGACATTGGGGAGATGAAAAGTTCTGGGTGAATAAGGAGTTTAGATTCAGGTGTATTTCAGCTCAAGGTGCCAGTTGGTGTCCAAGCGGAGCTACAAAGAAGCCAGTAGGATGTACATACGTCTGGAGTTTCACACTGAAGAAAATACGTGTGGGGCGCCTGGGTGGCTCAGTTGGTTAAGTGTCCGATCCTTGATTTTGGCTCAGGTCATGATCTCACAGTCATGAGTCCCGTGTTGGGCTCCACATTGGTGCATGGAGCCTGCTTAAGATTCTCCCTCTCTCTCTCTCTTTCTCTCTCTCTCTGTCCTTCCCCTCTTGTTCTCTCAGGAGAAGGAGAAGGAGAAGAAGAAGAGGAAGGAGAAGAAGACTTAGAAGAAGAAGAAGGAGAAGAAGAAAGTGTGTGCACAGGGAAGGGATCTCAGGTGGGGCTCCAGGGGCAGTCCAATATCTACAAAAGTAACACCACCCCCATTAAGGGAGTAATTTATAACCAGAAAGAATAACGTCAACCAATTTTCCTGGGCAGAAATATACTCTCTCCTTTCTTGGAAGCCTTGCAAATGCGAAATCTGGTTCAGGTGTATCCTACTGTAGACTCTGGTGCTCTATCGTTTCCAAAAGACCCTCCATTAATTACTCAGGTACACATAACGGAAGCTCATGCTGGCAGTGACTACCCAGGGCCAACTGTGGACAGCAAAGCCCTATCAACTGTGTGACTCAGATTGTTGAAAGCTTGCTCTATCTTGGGTGACTCAAAGTCCTTTGAAAAGCATGCCTTTGAAAGCAGATGTGGCGTTTGGGTGATGTTTTAGTGCTCGGATGTTGGAGTGCTATGCGGATTTTTCTATTCGTGTGCAGAAGTCACTTCAAGAGAGGAGGAGCCTACAGGAGGGAGGCTGTGTTGAAGTGGTCAGCTCACTAGGGCGCTAGCTGCTTTTCATAAACCTGGGACTGGGCTGAAATCAGCTCCAGGAAGTGGACAGTCCTGTGTCTGTCAGCCCAGAACATTGAGGGGGGAGGGGACACGCTGAAGAAAGTTATTTTGGTGATTAATTAGCATTTTCAACCCAAGTCTTTGGCTTAATGATCTGTTACAAGTATGCTAATTTGACCAGCTGTCCTTAGGTAGCTAAGTTTACCCCTAAGTTAAACGTTAAGAGCTAAATTAAGCTTCCATCTAGAATGGAAGAACACGTTCTGGAGGAAGTAAGAATGCTCACTCACCAGAGGGGAAGTAGGACTTTGTTTTAGTCCTCTGTTCACAGCCTTTTCTAACTCACTTTGGATGGATGTGTAAATCAAGGCCGCGCAGATAGTGACACTTCCCTTCCCTATCACCGCAATGCCATTGAAACACAGTGGGAAATGGAAAATCCCTAGGGGGTTGAAGATTAGTAGGTTAGACTAGTGGTTATTCATGCTTTTGGAATATTCTCTTAAAGACCTTCTTTTGTTTTTGAACACACCAATGCTACCATAAATAAGACGTGATGTTTCCCTCTCGTGTGTCTGCTTTCATGACTCAGGGGTGACCCTGGGTGTGTGTATTAACATATAGGCCTTGGGGCACCTGGCTCAGTAGGTTGAGTGCCCAACTCTTGATTTCGGCTCAGGTCACGATCTCACGGTTCGTGAGTTGGAGCCCTGCGTAGGGCTCCATGCTGATGGTGCAGAGCCTGCTTGGGATTCTCACTCTCTCCCTCTCTCTCTCTCTTCCCTTCCCCTGTGCTTTCTCTTTCTCTCAAAATAAATAAACTTAAAAAAATAAAATGTAGGTCTTATTATTTTTTAGGTATGGTGAGATCAGCAGATGAGGAGACAACTGTCATTGAAAACATAGCTTGTTATTCTCATGGATCCCAATAGAGGGGACACACCACACCATGGGAGGTGGAGACATCAGGGTCAGTTGGGAGGCAGCAGGAGAGGGGACAGATGGGGGCAAGAGCCTTCACTATGCTTTCTGTGGAAGAAACAGGTGTGGCAGGGTAAGCAGAGTTGGGAGTGTCTGGGTTGAATAATTTCAATGGACTCAGTGGCTAGAGCCTCTCCCTAGCTCTCCAGAACCGGCCCTGGGTGATTGGGACAGGGGGATAATGGCCCTGAGGGTGAGAGCCACAGAAAAGGTGGTGGGATGTGGGGTCTAGATTGGGGGGTTAGCATCTGAAGGGCACATGCTCGCAGGTGATTCCTTCCCTGTCTCGAGCTGACCCTGGGAGACCCAGTCCCCGCAGGAGCAGCAAGTCTTCCCTCCCCCAGGTCAGAGCATCCCCAGCACACGGTTAACACAATGTGAGTCACAGTTCTGCGAGGACTGCACATGTAACCTTGGTACTTACTCACTCAGTTTCCTCCTCTGCTAAACAGAGTACTAATACCTGACTCTTAAGGATAATTGTTGAGATTAAATGAGATTGTATAGTCAAGAGGTTAGCACAGTGCCTGGCACCTGCCTGGTGCCCAATAAATGGTACACACGTTTTTGTTTTTGTTTTGTTTTGTTTTTAATTAGTGGCCAAATCATAAGCCCTGGTTACAGCAGTCTGAATTGTTTTAGTTAGAGAAGATTTTGGATTGTTTCATAGGTACTGAGCGTGGCAGGGCAGCGATGCTCTAGAAACATCTCATTTTCTTAGCTAGAAAGCAGTTCTCATCAGGACCCAGGGCTTTCTTTTCTCTTTTCAATTATTTTAAATGCTCAAGAGTTGCTTTGCATATAGGTGATGGGGTCTCTTCGATAAATTCATAGGTTGACCCGAATCCACTCACCTGGGGGAAACTTTGGACCCAGGAGAGTGATTCCCTTAGTGTTTGCCAAATAGTTGAGTAACCAAGCCTTTTCTGAAAGTCTTCTACTGATTGGTTACTGGATCAATTTCTCATTAACCTTTAGTAATAAAATACATGATGCTATTGAGAGCGAGGTTTGGGATCCTTTACATTTTATTTCATCTCCCACACGTGCCACTTCTTTCTTTCCTTCCTTCAATGAATATTTATTATGCCCGAGGCACAGGGAGGAAGCAATTTACATAAAAGAATTTAATGGGAGGAAGCAGGACAAAGGAAGCTCAGAGTGCATCACATTTTCTTGCTGTGTAACCAGTGTTTGCTTTTATTTTAGATTTCTCTCCATTTTTGTGAGTGTGTAAATGAAATTACTAAATGAGGCAAATGAAGTCTGAGGGCAGGGAATGGCTGCCTCTGCTTTAAATTTCCCTTTCCTTTGACGTGAGGGCTTTACTCAGCTTGTAATTACTCTGCCGTGTCTTCAGACCAAATGATGTTAGCTCTTGGATTTGCGCAACAACTGGCAACACAAAATAACGTGGATAATAGGACTTGAAATAGCCACTCATCAGCCAACCCCCTCGGCCTTCATCTTTCCCTGCAGCCCCAGCTCGTCCTGGTCAAAGATCAGAAGCAGGTCAGGACCACACGTTCTCTAGAAAAGGCCACGATCTTTCCAAACCTAGTCCCTGCTGCTTCTCTTCATATATCCCGCAGTCTTTGCAGTTTTTGTCCTGGGCTGGGACCCAGTGCCAGCACGGAGTAGGGGGAAATGCCTGTGCTCTGAATCCGAGCACCTGGCTTTGAACTTGGGCAAATTGCTGAAGCTTGCTGAGCCTGAGCTTGCTGGTCTGTAAGATGGGGCCAATGGCACCCACAGTCAGATGTTTCTGAAAGAGATCACACTGCTGTCCCTGACTTTTGCAGAACATCTTCTGGGGCTGCGGTGGCTTCCCTTGGTGTATAGAGCACAAAGGATTTACCGGGCAAATGCACCCTCTTCTGTACCAGGCAGAGCTTTGACTCAAAGCTGCTAACGTAGGCTGGGTACCGTGTGAAACCTTTTTTTTTTTTTTTTTTTTTTACTTGTTTAACGTTTATTTATTTTGAGAGAGACAGAAAGACAGAGACAGAACATGTGCGGGAGATGGGCAGAGAGAGGGAGACACAGAATCTGATGCAGGCTCCAGGCTCTGAGCTGTCAGCACAGGCCCCAGTGGAGCTGGAACTCGTGAACTGCGAGATCATGACCTGAGCAGAAGTTGGACACTCAACCAACTGAACCACCCAGACGTGCCCCCACATTCGTCTCAAGGAATCTTTTATCCTTTTTATCTTAGGGTTGGGGGAGCCAGCTTTTTCTTCTTCTTCTTCTCCTTCTTCTCCTTCTTCTCCTTCTTCTCCTTCTTCTTCTGCCAGCTTAGAAAACCTGCCCAAGACTACAGCACCAACCTGTATCAGGGCCAGGTCTCCAGCCCATCTGCCAAGCCCAAAACCCACACTCTTCCCTCTACATCTCCGTTTTATACCGAGGGCACGAAAGGGACCCACTTTAGTGGTTGAGAGATTAGTGAGAGCTCAACAAAACAAACAGTAGCAGCAACAAAACAAACATGCTCCAGCTCACACTGGAGAAAGTGCTCTCGGGCTCTCGGGCTTCTGTGCCCTTCAGTGTAGGTCATCATAGCAGGTGGTTCCCCTGCCTCCCCCATCCGCTGCCTGAACTTGTTGGATCCTCAGTTATTATTGTACCCACATAACTCTGCTCTGTGGCTCCTCACAAAAGATTTTGCCACTCTTGTGGCAAAGAGTGACAGGTGGGGACCGACAGGCAGCATCCAGTGTGCAGCTTGCTTGCTGTGTGACTCCTGGGTGAAATCAGGATGGAGCCAGTGGAGGGGCTCCTGGGTGGCTCAGTCGGTTGAGTGTTCGACTTCAGCTCAGCTCCTGATCTCACGGTTCGTGGGTTCGAGCCTCGTGTCGGGCTCTGTGCTGACAGCTCGGTGCTTGGAACTGTTTTGGATTCTGCATCTCCCTCTCTGTCTCTGCCTTTCCCACACTTGTGCTCTGTCTCTCTCTCTCTCTCCCTCAAAAATAAATAAAATGTAAAAATTTTTTTTGTAAATAATAAAAAAAAAAAAGGACGGAACTGGTGGAGACATGGCTTAAAGATGCCAGCAGAGCGCCTCCTGTTACCACATGCCGGGCGGCAGGCTCAGCCATGAGAAACCTGGCAAGTTGGCTGGCTCAGCCCCCTGCCCCCTGCTGTCCT
The DNA here is from genome assembly GCF_022079265.1 of Lynx rufus. Classification (NCBI taxonomy): domain Eukaryota; kingdom Metazoa; phylum Chordata; class Mammalia; order Carnivora; family Felidae; genus Lynx; species Lynx rufus. Next base: position 17,253,310 of record NW_025814837.1, read on the forward strand.
CATCCCACACCCAGCATCGATTGTGCCAGTTCCCAGGGTGGCAGCTCCTACGAGCTCTGTGTCCCGGAGGCAAACGCTGAGCCTTGGCTGTGCGATAGCTTGTAGCAACTGGGCAAATACTTTTCAAAGAATGCCTGCAGCAGGCAGCAAAGCATGGTCAAGTTCAGAGGAAGGCAAGGAGTCTGCTTCCCCTTCCCTGACCCAGAGTAAGGGTCAGCCTATGAAGAGCCTCAGAGGGGAGAAGAGACATGAAAGGGGGTGGTAAACGGGACCACGTTAGGGAGCCCCTAGGAGTTGTTATCTGAGAGTTTTCAACCACATCCTGTGCTAGGCAGCCCCCAGTGGACGGGACAGATACATGGTCCGAAGCAGCTGATTTTATTCAGAGAGCTGTGGAGTTCCTGGGCTGCATCCCTGGCCTGAGGCAACGGGACAGTTTAGCGGTCCTCCTCTTCCCACGACCGAAACGTCACTGCCGAGGGCGCGTTCGGCACACTCTACACTGGTGAGACCTGTCACACACTGCCTGTTTCCATTTCCCTGCCACCTTACCTGGAACACCTATTCTTTGTTGCCAGTTGAGAGAGACAGAGAGAGAGAAAGTAACCCTTAGGACCCACTACCAACTACATGGGAGCCAGGAAAATCTGCCTTGTTCCTGGTGCCTTTTCCTACTCTCTTTCCAGGAGGGGCCCTGCGAGTGTAATGAGCAGCACCCACATTTCAGTCAAGTACCTCCCATCCCTCATGGGATGCTCTCTTGCTGAGAGAGACTCATAACTGTAATAGTCAGATGTGGTCGTCCAGGCATCGATGTATTGCTGTGCTCTATGTGCCCATCCACCCCTTCCCTTCTACCTAAAACACTATTTAAGGGAGTCATTCAACCTCAAGACTTTGTAGAGATTCAAAGCTTTTGTTGAAAAGGACACTGTAAAATGAAAGCTATATTAAGCTGTAATGAAATGAAAGCCACAGTTAAGGAAGCATGTATAAAACAAAGTTCAAAAGAGTTTCAGTGGCCACCTCATAAAATTCCAGTTGTTGCATGCCAAGCCACTGGAAAGGACTCTCCCCTGAAGCATGACTAACGTCAGGGGATCCGGATCCCAGCTGTACGTTAGAATCACTTGGGCTGCTTTGAAAATGACTTAACGTCTTGCCTCGTGCAAGATCAGATCTCTGGGGATGTCTGGGGGATATCTGCATTGGAAAGAACTGCCCAGATGCTTCTGTTGCACACTGCAGATTGGGAACCACTGGATGAGATAAGCCAAAGGCTGAAAAAGTCAAAAACAGAATCCAAAAGACTTATTCTTCATTTCTCTACCCATTGAAGTGTTAGGTGAGTCAGTGCCACCAAAAATCTACCTAAACACATGTCCTACGAGAAGCCCCAAATTCTCCCCAGTAACCATTGTGCATGTACCTGGCAGCTGATCATTGTCCACAATGTTCATTCACGTTTTCTATCCTGTTCTCGAGCCTCCTTCTGAGACCACCTGACCTCCTAATTCTCTGGGAAAAGAGAAACTCCCTAAGTTCCCCACATTCACCTCCTCTTCTTCAGGCTCAAGAGAAAAGCACTCCCTTCTCTTTTATCAAGTCTACTCCCTTCAAGTTCATTCCATGCCCCCGGCCATCAATCACCCTCCTTCTGTCCTTCACCTTGAACCTCTCCCTATAAACTAACTCTTTGCCTGCATACAAAACACTCTATTCTGCCTTCTGAAATCAAAACTAACAAAGCAATCCACCTCAATCATCTGTCACCCAGGTTCTTTCTCTGTTTTATCATAATCGAACCACCTGAAAAGAGGAATTCCCACGAACTGCCAATACTTCCTCACCTCCCATTCGCCCTTCTAGGGTCTACCGGACTCCAGCTTCCAGCCCTGTCCCTCCACTGAAATTCCCCTCACCAGAGATACCCACTGCCTCTAACTTGCTTCTCCAATGCCTCACAGCAGCTAGCAAGGTATCGCCATGCCCCCAGGATCTGGCTCCTGGCCAATAGCCGCCACTCTGCCCCCCCCCGCCCCGCCCCCCCGTTTACGTGAATCTGCCTCCAGTGGTCACAATACCCAGGATTCTCTTAGATTCCCCTAAGTCACGCTTACTCTCTTCTCTGTGCCTTTGCACATGCTTTTCCCTCTGCCTGTAATGTTTGTTCCTACAGTGTTTGTCTCTGAATTACACACAACTTAGCCTAGATGCCTCTGTCTTTTTTTTTTTTTTTTTTTTTTGAGAGAGAGAGAGAGAGAGCGAGAGAGAGCAGAGGAGGGGCAGAAAGAGAGAGAGGACAGAGGATCCAAAGCGGGCTCTGTGCTAACAGCAGAGAGCCCAATGTGGGGCTCAAACCCACAAGCCATGAGATCCTGACCTGAGCACTTAACCGACTGTCAGGCACTTAACCGACTGAGCCAGCCAGGTGCCCCCCAACAACCTTTTCCCATCTCAGTGCTGTCATGGTATTGTAACAACTATGGTTTGAGTTTCAGGGCATCTGGTTCCCTGGGGTCTTTACAGTCACAGAGAGCACAGCCAGAAAACATATATAGCGTGGTCAAAACCCAGGACAAGATCTACTCTTTAGAGGGTGTCTAAAGTTTGGGGTCCCCTGAAGCAGAGCCTGAGCAAAGATTTGAGTGCAGGTAGTTTATTTGGGAGGTGACAGAAACACCAATAATGAGGGGGGAAAGGGAAAGAGAAGACTTGGAAGGAAAGGCAGCCAATGACGTGATCTCTCTGAGCCAGTTCCCACTGTGGGCGACTGCAGAGGAGGCCTGCAGGACAGACCCGGGGAACGAGCATAGAACACACACTTCCAACAAGGGTGGGGAAAAAAAAGACACTAATTCCCAAGAGACACTGGTAAGGGACACGCCTGGGGCATTAATCCCTGAACAGCTGGCTGACCTATGGCACAAGTGCACAGCTGACTTCGGCAACCAAAGAAAGGCCTCAAAGACACGTGGGTGCTGGCATTTGGAAGCGAGGGCAGCCAACCCTGAGGGGGGTGGCGAGAGCGAAGGGGATAGGAGCTGGCAACAGGCAGCGGTTACCACAAAGGTTTTTTCTTCACCTGAAACAGATCTTGCTTGTGCACGCATCAGTGCTATAAACACAGGGGGAAAGCTGACTTCCTCCACGGGTTTCCCTAGAAAGGCAAATCAGGGAGAGTGATAAACAGAAGTTCCAAGTAGAACAGAAAACTTCCCCATTAGGTTTCTGGCTTTCATACTTCTGGACATTTGAATTCCTTTCCTGGAAAAAACTAAACCCATAAGGAAGAATCTGGTGTTTGAGAGTGTTAATAGTAGTAACACCATCTACATCATCATCTCACTGAACTCTCAGAGAAGGCTTGTGAAGTAAGGGATGGAATGTTTTTGTCCCTCAAACTTCTAGAAGATTCTAAGCCATACGACGGAAACCTTGCATGCTTGAAACTCAACTCAAATTATAGGCCCAGGACAGCAAGGAGTGGCTCAGATTCAAAGGACTTCCAAGAGCCGAAGTGTTTCCTGAAGGTGGGGGGAGGGGGATGGTGGTTTTCCCAAGGGACTTCCCTCTAATTGTGAGGAAGTGGGAAGAGACAGATTACGGGGAACAGTAGAGCAGGAGACAAACCCCACTGGGATCTGGGCTTGTCAGGAGCTGTCACAGCAGCAGCTGGGTAGTTTTGGTGCAGGAAGCAAGTCAGAAGTCCCACGGCACTTCAGCCCATGAGGGGCCTCCCCTCACCAAAGACACTGCAGAAACATGACATTAAGGATCTTATTCTCTGTTGACAGTACTGTAGTTGAATGCTAGATATGCTCACTTATTTTCCAGAGCACAGGCTATTTCTGAGGAAGTGTATTTCCTGCAGGAATAGTTAAGTACTGATATTTGCCTTAAAAAAAGAATTTTTAAAAAATATTTATGTTTGCGACAGAGAGACAGAGACAGACAGAGCCTGAGCAGTGGGGTGGGGCAGAGAGAGAGGGAGGCACAGAATCCAAAGCGGGCTCCAGGCTCCGAGCTGTCAGCACAGAGCCTGACACGGGGCTTGAACCCACGAGCAGTGAGGTCATGACCTGAGCCGAAGTCGGATGCCCAACTGACTGAGCCACCCAGGTGAACCCTGATAGTTGCCTTCTGAACGGACAACATGCCAAGCTACATCACCAGATACCCAGCTCCATTCTAACTGTCCAGGAATGCATGCTCCCTGAGTATCAAATGATGGAAAGGTTAGCGATTAATTAGCAAAAGCCTTTTGAGCAAGGGATGGTTTAATCAGTGTGTGCTGTGCTATCTGTGTGCATTCACAAAGACTGAAGCGCTGCAGAAAGTTCCGGTCCTTCCCTCTCCGAAACTCTCAGTTCTCATCTTATCAAGGACTCAATGTAGAGTAAAATAAACCACACATTCAAAATTTATGGGGAATAAAACCTTCTGGCAGTGGAAAGGTACACTTCACATTCTGAGGTCACAGAAGTCTTTATGAACAAAGGAGAAAAGAAACATTTTCAGTAAATAGTATCCATCATCTCAGGACTGTGCCCTCTGGGAAACTAATTACTCCTCACCCTGAGGATGATTAAAGGAGATATTCCAATTTTGTCTCTACTTTCTACACTCAGGCTACAGACATTCTGCTAGAATTTCAACGGCGAGGAATTAAGTTATATTGTTTGGCAAATCAAGAAAGTGGAAACATGACGTATCTGTCACCTACCACCAGTGCTATCATGACCATTATCACTCATGAAAAGAAAAAAAGTGTCCGTTTTGGATTTTTCCCATGGGGGGAGGGCTGGGCAGGGCGATGAGGGGGATAGCGACTCGAGTTTCTATCTGTGTAAGCCCTGGAAATTTTGCCTCAGTGAATCCTTGTTTAAGTTTCAATCACAAAGAAATCAAACCTATAAGATGGAGGAGGAAGCCCCTGGCTGCCCAGAGAGCACAGTACATTCTTCAAGCGCTCGGAGGAGTGCCTTGTTCCCTTCTGGAAGCATGTCCAAGGCTTGGCACTGGTTTGGAGCGCTCTGAGAGCGGCACGCTCTGCAAATCTGGCTGTCTGGGGCTTAGCATGGGTTCTTAAGGGACAAATGATAAAGCTGCCCGTGTTTTAAGTCTTAAGGTGTTGTGCAGAGTCACCCAGAGCCCTATCAGCTGGCCATGCTGTGATTCCAGGCATGTGATTTGAGCTCAGATGAGCCCAGAGCATGGTGGCTGTCTATGGGCTGGCTTGCTCCAGCAGCTGCTCCCTGTCTTGAAGACCAGGGGCAGATGTTGGTGACTTTATATTTAGCGGCACCAGACCCAAGCCCAGTTAAAAAAGATGTGAATGCAAGTGGATATATAACCTCTTAGGGGAAAAAGAATGTGGCAATAGCTCACCATAAACATGAAAATGTTCATATCCTTTGACCGGGTAGTTTTACTTCTAAGTATAAGAAAATAAGTAAGTATATATTCCCTGACAGATTCATTTTAGTGTTGCTTATGATTACAAACAGTTGAAACAACCCAGCTGTGTAAGTGGTTGGAGGTTGGTTAAATACATTATGATAAATTTATTTGATGGAATGGTCTACAGTCAAAGACCTGGGAAAATTCACCATATAGTTTTTAAGACCACATAAAAATACATACAGCATAATTGTAATTTTGTAAAGAAATACATGTGCATTTAAAATGAATACAGGGTGCCTGGCTGGCTCAGAGGGTTGAGCATCCAACTCTTAATTTCAGCTCAGGTCATGATGTCCCAGTTCGTGAGATGGAGTCCTTAGCTGGGCTCTGTACTGACAGCATGGAGTCATTGCCCTTCTCTCTCTCTCTCTCTCTCTCTCTCTCTCTCTGTCTTCCTCTCTCTCAGAGCTAAACGAACTGAAAAAAAATTTTTAAAAATAAAAAGAATATAGACATGTAACTAAAGACCTACAGGTTTCTGAGTGATGAGCTATGGGTGATTTTTATGCTTTTCTGCATATTCTGATTTTTCTATAATGAACACATATGCCAGTTGTATTCAATACAATAATGCTATTTAGAAGTGGTTCCACTCATATGCTGGCTTTAAGCCTATCATTTGTAAGAAAGAATCTGGCCTTTCTGGGGCTAGCACTGACTTACCTAAAGTTGGAGAGCCCCGGGAGCTGGGAGAGAGACAGGAGTCCATGTGGTAGGGAGGGCAGAGCTGGGGCTTGGGGATTTTGCAGCGCAACACGGCGTGGGGGGTGGCACAGAAAGGAGCTGAGTCAAGGCCTCTGTGGGGAAGTGAGACCACTTCCCACACGGGAGGAGGGGAACGTCAGCATGTTCTGTCCAGGGCCATCGTCCTCTGCCACGGGGTTATTGCCAGTGTGACAAAAACTCAACCCCCCTTGTACTGAGAAATGAGGTCAAGAGGTGCCCTGGGAGATGCTACAGGAAGCGGCCCATGAAGGCACACGCACGACTGCTTCCTAGTCACCTGATGTCCCTGAAGTGACTGTTCAGGGAATAGTGCCGTGCTGTTGGCTTTCTCACAGTGCAGGCCCCATTTTCCCCTGACCGGAAGGACACCAACTGTGGACCTCTCATGAACTGGCCAGAGCCGGCCACCAGTGCACCCACTGTCCCTACTTAGCCTCTCAGCCCAAGGTCAGCCCAAGTTGTGAGAGACTTTGAGCCAGGGAGAGGACACCAGTGATAATATCTGTATGGCACTTCACAGTTTACAAATAATTGTGCTGATGGTTTAGTTAAGAGCTGTAAACGTTCCTTTCAGGGAACACACATTTACGATCTGAGAACAGGCATGTTGAGGGCTTCCTGTTTCCTTAACTGTCATTCTGTCTGTGACACTCTGTGCCTTCTGGTGGCTGGGATTATACTCAGAAAAGGCAGATGGACAGCTGGTCTTCAAGCTATTACAAAATGGAAGGAAAACCAGCGGTATTAGGTGAATTTGCCGTCCCTTTATGATGAATCTAGGAAGGGCTCAGGAATAATCAGCACTAATAAATAACTCTGTAGAGTCAATTAGATTAACACCAGGAAGCCAAAGAGAGAACCACCCATTTAGTGTAGTTAGTGCCAAGACGGGTACAATGGATGCTCTTCATGAAGACTCAGAATCTGGGTGGTAAATAACTGATGGAAGTTTCCAGTTAAAAGTCAATGTCTTCAGAAAACATATAACTTAAGGTCATGTAATTCAATCCCTGAGTCAGCATAGCATCGCTAAGGCCTACCAGCCAGCCACTGTTGAATACTCCCTGTAATGGGGAACCTGCTACCTCTCCTGGAGAATATTCCATGGTTGCATAGATACAGGTGTTAGAAAGCATGCCCACAGGACTGCAGTGTGACAGTCAAAGAAGAGCACTGAGTTGAAGAGAATGTGGCTCCATTTCAGAGGTGGAGGGCAGGTAGGTGTAAGGATACCACAGAGGATGACCATATCCAAAGTTTAGATTTATTCTTTTTCTTCTGAGGGACAAACACTATGTAGAAGACACAGAAATGCTTACATAGTCTTCTTCGTTAGGAAGAGCGGTGCTGGTTAATTATATTGGTCTAGTACATGTCTCATTGTAGATTAAACAGGAAGTGATTCCTCCTTCCTGTTGACTTCTGTTAGCTTGCCACACAAAGCTTTAATTATAGAATGTATATCCATCTCAGCTCCCCTGTGGGATAGTTTTTGCCCTCAAGGAATTGATAGTCATAATCTAGACTTGGTTGGTAGCAGACTGTACATGGGAAGCCAAGGGGAAATATAGGTCCATTAATTCGGTTTGTTAGTTATTTACTATTTTGTGAATATTGTGTGTCTCCCAAGTTGGACTGCATATTCCTTTAGGGCAGGAATTATGTCTTCTGCCGAACAGTATATCCAACACTGAGCACACACAGTGCCACACAAGTCTGTGCTTCATAATTATCTGTAGAAAACTGTGTTGTGGGTAGCACACTGAACAGGTGCTAAAGAATTAGTATGATTAACAGTGGCCAACAAGCCATTGGCTTAACGCTAATCAAACGTCCCCATTTAAAGAGTACACTGCATTTATTTAACCCCATTAAGTTACAACCCCATAACACATGTCAATTTTTGTGTTTTTAAAGTGCTTTAAAAGATATTTATTTTTTCACCAGGTGGAAAATAATGTCCTTTAAAAGGCATTTAATGTTTAGTGGAAAATGATATTACCAAAGCATGTAACAAGTTGTTCATCACCTTCAAGACACGGAATTTTTATAAATACACAGGTAACACTGAGTGCCAAAATGATGGGTGTGCATGGTCAGAGTACGAAATTAGACTTGCTGTTCATCCCATCTAGATGGTGTCTTAAGTCAAGAATGATCTTGAGCAGAGACAGGGAGGTATGTTGGGTAACTGTGCTTTTGAAGGTGACTTCCCTTGCTGTCTGATAGGTTTGTGTTAGTGATCAGGACAGCCATTCAGACTGACAGATCCCTGGACGTCCATGGCTTCAGTGACAGGGATAGGAATGTGGTTGACTTGAATATTCTTCAGACAGCCAAAAAATGATTTCCACACAGGGAGCTTCAGCGTCTTCAAATGGGCTTCAAGAGAAAAGGAGAGGCATTCCATGAGTGTGAATGTGCCCAATTTAGAAAATCGTCTTATTAGAGCTAAAGGGACCGAGGATCTCAGGCCAGCCAGCCACCTCCTCCTTTGAGCTGGCACCCCACGCCCCTGCCTGCTGTGATAAATCACCAACAAGGCTACTTATTCTTCAAGTTCTTCAAAGAAGCAAATTCCACAGCCCAAATCAATAGATAATAACTCTGAACACTAGTGCTTTTTATGGGTCATGGAAGACCCATAAAATTAATAAACTCTCCGGAGGAACATCAAACAAGGAAGAATGACAAGGCTCTTTCCAGGCAAAATTCCAGAACCTGCCTGGTTCTCCCATTCTGGCCCCGCAAAGCTTAATAACTCATCAGTAAAACTAAATGTCTGGGGAGGAGAGACCAGTTTTTAGCCCCTTTCCTGATTCTTTGCTGCTATCAGGCTTGTAGGTAAAGGTAGCCTCTTAAGAGAGGCTTATGAACGACAGGCTTGTGACAGGAGAAGCAGCAGCAATGTGGCCTGGGCTATACAATGTGCCCATTGCTACCAATTGGGTTTTCCCATGTGTTGGAGCAAAGAGCCTCACTGTCTCCACTGTCCAGCCAACGGCTGCCCAGCTAATAACCCATGGCTGGGGCACTGATTTGTTCGGTTAAGATGGAAATGTTAAGAGCTGACGTGGGGCAACGTGGGTATAGAAGCCAGGACAAGAGTTACCTGGAATGCCTCCAATGTACAGTGGCTCCTGAGTGCTGGCAGGTGGGAAGGGGAGCCGTCCAGCTGTGTAGCTATTCTCTGTGTCCAGTTCCAGGTGCAAGATGTGTTGTTTTATGGTGACTGGTGGGAAAGGAAGCTGGTCAGGTTGATTACCTGAGGACAGCCCTGCCCAATGTTTAATGACTACACTAGGGCTTCACCACGGGCTTCTTTTCAACCCATTGCTGTGGCAACACTATTGCTAGGAATTCCGTCAACCTAGACACAAATTCAACTAGTTTTTCAACACTAAGTGGGATTTAGATGCTTTCACATACGTTGCAGGATTTAATCCTTCAAATGAATCTGTGAGGAAGATATGGTCACTCTTCTTTCCCAGATAAGAGATTGTGACTCTCAAGCATTGAGGAGCCTGACAAGACGGCTTGGTTATAAGTTGAATGAGTTGGGATTCCAGCTGCTCTCTCCAGAAGCCATCTTTATTTCACGAGATCTTAGCTTCCTTCCAGGGAGATGCTGACTTCTGAAAACTGAGTTGCTTTTGACCCTCCAAATAAAATTCCTCCAGTGTGAATAATCCTAACTAATTGCAATGTAGTCAGCATTCAAATTAGACAAGAGACTACTCTTCTTTTTTGAAAAGGTATGTTAGCCAATACGGTTTAATATATTACCAAACCAATGTGCACAAGTTATTCATAAAACAGCAGATTTGGTTTGGGAGGCTATGCCTAATCTCCTCCCAGTGGTTTGTCTAAATCGTTTGTAGTAGTATTAAATGGACTTGAACAATAGCAAGAGCAAATACTTCCTGGGCACTTACTGCATATTGGACACTGTTGTGCACTTTACATACATTGTCCCATTTGATTTTCACCACCCTGGGAGGTGGGCCCTATTTTATCTCCATTGTGTTGAGGGGGGAAACTGAAAATAAAGAGCAATTAAGTGGCTTGCCCAAGGTCACTTAGGTAAGGGCCGGAACTGAGATGTGATCTCTGTTCCTTTCGATTTCAGAGCCAAAATCTAAATCATAATGTTATACCGCCTTGAAAACACAGATTATCAGTTTTCTGAGCTCAAAAAGAAAATTCTCTGTATGTTACAGAGAACAGGTTGCAGCAGCCACGAATTGCATAAATGCAGCCAGGGCTGAGAATGGACATCTTCTCACCATGTCAGTCTGGTGGACTGAGCCGGGTCATATGCTAATGGATTGATAAAGCGAGGCTGTATCTGGGACATTCAAATCCAGATGGAAAGGGACACTGTTTCAGGGTGTGAACAACAGGCCACTGGACATCATACCTGTCACCGAGTGCCACCGCCCGTCACACAGAGACTGCTTTGGTGTAACTGATGTCAAGATGCCCCCCGCCTCACTGTCCACAGAGGCCGTGACCTGGAAGACACATGCATTTTCCTATTTCCTTCAGAAAGGCTGCTGGAGCCAACTTCCCTGCCTTCTTTCCTTCCCACCGCTTGTCACCCTGAGGGCCCTGAAGCACCTTAGACGTGGCCCCTCCCTCTCGCACCAGGTGATCACAGGAGGGCCAAGGCTTTGCAAGAATCTCTCTGCCGAGTCCCTTCCAGGAAGCAAGCTGCAAAGCCAAGGCCAGGCCTGAAGTTGCTGCCAAAGGTGACGAGCTCTTCCCTCCCAATCCAAACCCCTCCTCTGTCAGGCTCTACTCAAAGGTCACTGATCAGCAGGGAAGATCCTCCTCAAGCTATTGATAGGCAACTGCGGCCACAGTTCTGTTTAGAAGGACACAAAATTTGGAAGGCAAAAATGCTGGCTGAGGCCTACGCCCTGCTGCGAGGGCCAGACAATTAGAATAATTCCATGAATGCATGCCTTAGGGTTGTAGCTCAAGGAATTCAGCAAGCTAACTGATTGCACTTGTACTGGGCACGTGTCAGGGGTCAGGCACTCATGCTAGCGTGCAGAATCCCACAGTCCCACTCTCTGGACCAGGGCCAAGGGCTGAACCAAGGTGAACAAATACCAGGACTAAAATAAGCAAATTGGTAACTAATTTGCATTTAATTTGCATGTAGCTAGACAGCAAGGCCAATTCTCAGGCAATTTTCCAGCTAAACAATGTCACTGCTGTTATGAAGGTCATCGTGTCTTGATTTTTGTGTATGCGATTATTTCCTCTCCAGAAGCTCTCGTGGAGCCCTACTGCCCCGCTCCCCTGAAAAGCCAGCCTTCTCTCAAGGCCAGCAAGCAGGTAGTTGCTTGCTCCTCTGGCCTACCAGAGGCCAGCTCAGACTTAAAGGCTGCACCTCAAATAGAATATGTTCTAGGAGTTTGGGCTATTTTATTTCCTTCTCTAGTTTCCCCCTCACAGTTAAGCTGTGGAAGGGTAGAAGTAAAGGAAAATGGCATATTATGGCTAAATAGAAGATCACAGGCCCAAAATGGAGCCACTTAGGCCGACTCACCAAACCAGTGCTTAATATCTAACCCAACTGAAGCTTCAACCTTCCCCAGAAATGTGGTCTTGATAGGTCAGTCAGGAATTTTCTGAACAGCACCAATGACAACCTGTCACATGGACTTCTCCAACCCCCCAAAGAAATGTAAGGTAATCTACCTAATAAGACGCTTTCCTCTAAATGGAAGGTAACCTTGTCTGGAACAGTCCTTTCCTTTCTTTTGCTAATGAGTTCCTTGCCCCACCGTCATTCCTATAAAAACCTTCCATTTTGTACAACTCCTCAGAGCTTCTCTCTATTTGCTAGATGGGATGCTGCCTGATTCATGAATCAATTAATAAAGTCAATCAGATCTTCAGATTTATTCGGTTGGATTGCTGCTCTTTAACATTATCAATCTTGGCCTTGAGGCCTTCCTGGAACGATTTGGTTTTTAAAAGAGTTTTTGAAAAGGAAAGAGATATAACCTGGTGGTGAAACTAGGGTATTGGCCAGGCCCCCGAGTGACAGGCAGGAGGAAGCAGCAGAAGTGTCCACTGAAGGAGGAATCCCTTTAAGCCAAAGGGAGCCTGGAGCGGAGAGACCCGGGGCCAGCTTGGCTGCAGGGACCAGATAGGTTGGTGAGTGGTATAGGGAGCATAAGGGCAATCTGAAACTGATTCAGTGGATACCAGGCCGTGGGCGTGGGCATGACATCGTGTAGACAGCTGGTGAGAACAACTATCTCATGAGTTCTGGTGCTGCCCTTATGAATAAAAGTAGAGATATGACAAGGGTGAAGGGGAGGAGAGAAAAATGAACATTTATTGCGTATCATAGTTGCTATTCTCTTGTCAAAAGCCCTGAGATATAAACATTATTATCCACATTTTAAAGACAGAGTCTGAAAGAGGTGAAGTAACTTCTCCAGGGCCATATAACTAAGTGGTGCAGTTAGAATTCAGCCCAAGATGATGAACAGGAAACACAATGACCAAATGACTTGTTAAAGGAAAATAGTAAGTTAGCCCTCAAGTCGGGTCTCTATTTTTTTTTTTTTTTGAGAGAGAGACAGAGAGAGAGCGTGAGAGGAGGAAGGGCAGAGAGGGGCGGGGAGATGGAGAATCCCAAGGAGGCTCGACACTGCCAGTGCACAGCCGGGACCCAGAGCTCAAACCCATGAAGTTGTGAGATCGTGACCTGAGTTGAAACCAAGAATCAGATGCTTAACCAACTGAGCCACCCAGGCGACCCTGAAGTCAGGTCTCTTAAAACAAGATTGGATCCTACTCCGTCACAACTCCACCTACTGTGGTCTCCAGAAACGAATGTGGTCCTAATGCAAACCCATAGATCCCGTCCCCCCACTGTCATCAAACTGTACGCACCTTTCCTGCCTCCATATAAACACATAGGTGCTTCCCGGGCTGACTTCCAACGTGCATTAGGATGCCAGTGAGGCTTCTTGGGCGAATGCTGAAGACAAGCTTAAATTCCGGCCCCAATAACACAGAGTTAGCTTCCAAAAGAAAGTAAAACAGTTAAAACATTGTAATTCAAGAAAAAGGATGGAGTTCTTCAGACTCAAAGACATAAACTGTTCCAAACTGCCCCTTACCCAGGATGATATGACCTCCTTCTTGGGAGAAATAAATGCCTTTCTCCACAGAGCCACTCAAGCAGGGGGACACAGCAACGCTTGCAGCAATGGTGTTTAGGGGTTTCAGATTCAACTGAAAGTTCCTCAGGCACCCCACAAAGCTGTTTGGGGGGAGGCTCTGCAACCAAGCAGAAGAGAAAGCAAACTTTATTAAGCCAAAACTCCCAGAGACATATGGGCAGCCAAGGTTAAAGGCAGGGCAACTGTCTGCCAAAGGGGTTTGGGTGGGGGGGGGCAGAATTCATCCATCCTGCTTCAGAGAGTCAGGTGGGCCTGACTGTTGCATTTGGCTCCCTGCTCACACTGCCTAGAAAACCCTGGATACCAGACATCCGGTGGGTGGCCGAAGTTTGAGGCCAAAGTTTGAGGGCACCAAGTGGTATGTATGCAAGGGGCAAGGGCAGTGGAGGTCGCTAGCTAGTGCTGGTCAGTGACCTGACCCTGGTCCACATGACAGGGCTACAACAAGGGAAATCTCCGCCTTCCAGTATATAGATATCACTGTCTCTTTGCAGGTACAAACCACTTCTTAGAGTTTAATGAGCCTATGCGATTGCTTAATGCAGGGCAGCTGACTGAAAAAGGGGCCAAAACATTCCAAAAATAATAAAGTGCAAAAAAGCTTCCTAAATTGTTGGGCTCAGTGCACCACCAACAAATCATGAGTGCTGTGGAGTTAAAATAAGACACAAGGCAGAGCATCAGTGGGCATGCATGGAGCACCCAAAGGTGGCCTGGAACAAGGGCTCCTCACCTAGGGCCCCTGTGTGCACCTCCAGGGTTCTGTGATCTCTTAAATTATATAGCAGATGCTCTCTGCATGTGCATTTTCCTGGGAAGAAAGACTACCTTTCCTCTTTAAATTTTTTAAAATTTATTTATTTTTTTTTTTTTTAAATTTTTTTTTTTTTCAACGTTTATTTATTTTTGGGACAGAGAGAGACAGAGCATGAACGGGGGAGGGGCAGAGAGAGAGGGAGACACAGAATCGGAAACAGGCTCCAGGCTCTGAGCCATCAGCCCAGAGCCTGACGCGGGGCTCGAACTCACGGACCGCGAGATCGTGACCTGGCTGAAGTCGGACGCTTAACCGACTGCGCCACCCAGGCGCCCCTAAAATTTATTTTTGAGAGAGAGACAGAGCATGAGTGGGGGAAGAACGGAAAGAGAAGGAGACACAGAATCCGAAGCGGGCTCCAGGCTCCAAGCTGTCAGCAAAGAGCCCAATGAGGGGCTCGAACCCACGAACTGCCAGCTCGTGACCTGAGCTGAAGCCAGATGCTTAACTGACTGAGCCACCCAGGTGCCCCAAAAGACTGTAACTTTTAAAATTGTTTTCAAAAAAAATTGAAGAATCACTGAATAAAATCCTTAGACTCCCTTCCAAAATAAATGCTTTTAGGACCCTGGAATCCTACACAACAGATGCACTATGTGATAATTTTAAGACATGGTGATATTAGGGATGCATATGGTGTCAGTGTCAACAATAAACTACCGACTGGACTCCCTATGAAATTTTTAGTTTCTTAAAATTTACCACCTTATGCAATGAAGAGCCTGTATCCGAAACCAAGCTCAGACTCTGCAGGGAAGGTCATCGCCTAACACTGAATTCCTACGGGCGACTGCAGGTTGTGGTACTCAGAGGCAGACATTGACTGGATGTTGCCTGCCCTCTGAAACAATGTGGAGCAGAGTAACCCGTGGTTTGCATCCTCGGGTGGAGGGGATGTTGCAAAAAGAAACTTGGTTCCTAAGAATGATATAAATGGGGTACTACAGATTGTCCCACAGATTAGGATGCTGACTATGACTTATCCAGGACAAAAGAATATCCATACTGTGCTCTTGAATAGCTACCCCATCCTGTGATTTCTCTGAGAGGGAAATAGTTACATACAGAGGTTGCAGAAAAGCAAACATTTACATTGAGGATTCTCCTTAGCAATTAATGCTATATATTATGCATGTATTATACAATATATCACATATATATTATATATCATATAATATTCATTATATAATGCATATTATAGAATATTATATGTAGTATTAATATATGGCAATTATATATAACTTTATTACATATTATACATATACATAATACAGTACATATATGTATAGTATATATGTATTATACATGTATTGTATATGTATATAATATATAATATGCATGTATATATGTATAATATATAATAAAGCAAAACACTACTTTATGACATGCTGGAGGCTGCTTCAGATTCTGTCTCTCCCTCTCTCTCTGCCCCTCCCCTGCTCACACTCTGTCTCTTTCTCTCTCAAAAATAAACATTAAACGAAAATTTTAAAGTATTTTGAGATTCTTGAATATCTTATATAATTATAATCATTACCTATTAAAATGTTTTAATTAAGATATAATTGACATATAACATTATATTTTTTTTCAGGTGTGCAGCATAAGTGCTTCTATATATAATTAGTGCTGTGAATACCATAATAAGTCCAATTAACATCCATCACTACACATAATTACAAACTTTTTTTTTCTTATGGTAAGAACTTTTATGATTTACTTTCTTACCAACTTTCAAATATAGAATACAGTATTATTAACTATTAACTGTGGTCGCCATGCCTTATATCCCAAGACTTATTCATTTTATTTATTTTATAACTGGATGTTTGTACCTTCGTTTAAAAAATTTTTTTTCTAATGTTTATTTATTTTTTGGAGACAGAGAGAGAGGATGTAAGTGGGGAAGGGGCATTGAGAGGGGGAGACACAGAATCTGAAGCAGGCTCTAGGCTCTGAGCTGTCAACACAAAGCCTGACACAGGTCTCGAACCCAAGAGCCGTGAGATCATGACCTGAGCCAAAGTAGGACGCTTAACCCACTGAGCCACCCAAGTGCCCCTGGAAGTTTGTACCTTCTAACCACTTTCATGATTATATTATAAGGTGAATTATTTTTATATACAGTTCTGAAGCACGACTGTTTTTGGCATGAAATGCTCACCATGCTGTGTGGTTACCATTTGTCACCATACAAAGTTATTACAATATTATTGACCGGGTTCCCAATGCTGTACTTTTTATCCTGGTGAATTATTTATTTTACAACTGGAAGTTTGTACCTCTTAATTCCTTTCTCCTATTTGGCCCATCTGCCACCCTCCCCCGCCCCCCCACCACCCCACCGACTTCTGCCAACCACCAGTTTGTTCTCTATATTTATGAGTTTATTTCTTTTTTGCTTGTTTATTCATTTGTTTTTGTTTTTGTTTAAGATTCTACATATGAGTGATATCATATGATATTTGTCTTTCTCTGTCTGACTTATTTCACTTGGCAAAATAGCCTCTAGGTCCAGCCATGTTGTCACAAATGGCAAGATTTCATTCTTTTTTATGGCTGAGTAATATTTCATTGTATATATGTCCCACTTCTTCATCTATTTATTTATCAGTGGACGCTTGGGCTGCGTCCAATATCTTGGCTATTGTAAATAATGCTGCAGTAAACACAGGGGTGCATAGATCTTTTCAAATTAGTGTCTTCGTTTTCTTTGGGTAAATACCCAGCAGTGGAATTATTAGATTGCACAGTATTTCTCTTCTTAATTTTCTGAGTAATCTCCACACTATTTTCTATGGTGGCTGTTCCAGTTTGCATTCCCCCCCCCAACAGTGCGCGAGAGTTCCTTTTTCTCCATTTCCTCGCCAGCTCTTGTTATTTCTTGTCTTTTTGATAACAGCCTTTCTGTCAAGGGTGAGGGGATATCTCATTGTGCTTTTGATTTGCATTTCCCTGATGATGAGCGATGCTGAGCATCTTTTGTGTGTTGGTGAAACATAAATATTTACCTTTGGTTTCCATGAGGGAGGTGATCCCAGGTAAACTGGTGCTCTGAGGCCGAAGGTGGAATTTCCAGGCAAACTTCCTTCCTGGGCCCTCAGACCATCCACAACCAAGTGCCCCTTTTCTCCATCTTGCCCAAACACCACCTTAAGAGTAAAGAAGATAAATTAATCATTTTTTATCTTTGACAATTGGTGATGTATTTTATTATTGGTCACAGCACATTTTTTAAACAATGTTTTTCTTTTTCTTCAAGGAGCTTTAAAAAATTAGAAAATTTTCTCCCTAATATTGTCATCATCATCACCATTTTGTGAGATTATGGTGGATATTGAATAGAGTAAGCCAGAAAAGTGAAATTTGAAAAAAAGGATTCCTTGAAAGTCAACTACTAAAAAGATACACTTGATCTAGAAACTTATGCAAAAGAGAAACAAATGAAGAGCACAGGAGTGTAAATGAAGACACACCCAGGCAACAAAGGGGAAGGAATAGTTTGTGCAGAGCTAAGAAGGGAAGCATCTCCCTTCTACACGGCTCTTGGAGCAAGGGGCCAGTGGCTACTTCTTTACTAAAAGGGAGCACACATTTTAAACTCTTTGCTAAACGTCTGGGGTGGACCCTGCCATCTCATGGCTACGAGACTATTCATTAATGACTCCCCAACTTATACTCCCAGCTGTGACCTCTGGCCTCTCCACCTGTCTACTGACAGCTGGGCTTGAATGTCTGACAGGCAACTCACCCCAAGGATGTTCACAGCAGAACCCGTCCTCTTCCCCAGCTCTAAAATGCTCCTTCCCCGGCCACAGCTCCTGCGTCTCAGTACCAGTCCCTCTGTTGACCCAACTGCTGGCCCCAAATCACAGGACTTGATACTGACTCCTCTTTCTCTCACGCTCCACGTGCAATCCACCAGCAAACCCTCTCGGTTTTCAGAGCACATCCTGGACAGTGCACTTCTATCCACGATCGTGGAGGCCTCTTGAAGCAAAGGCAGTAGCGTCCATCTGGCTGCCTTACTTCCATGCTTACCCACACTTCATCTCTTCAAGCTAAAGGCAGCTTTGAAAATATACATCTGTTCATGCAATGGTCCTTTTTTAGTTTAATACTCTTCAGAAGCATCAGAGACACTCAGAATAAAATCTGAGTCCTCAGCTTGGTTTCAAAGCTGGTATGATCTGGGCCCTGCCTCATTCTTGAATCCCATCTCTTATCCTTTTTGTTCTGTTCACTCAACTGATCCCTATCTCAGGGTCTTTGGGCTTGCTGTTCCCTCTGCCTGGATCACCCTTTCTATAACTTCAAGTGACTGTCACCTCCCAAAGGAAGTTTTGCTTTACTACCCTATCTGAAATAGTTCCCACACTCAGCCACTTCCTTACCTTGCTCTAATACTTTCTCCAAGCACCTACCAATATCTGACATTATATCGGGTATATTTGTTTATGTGCTGTAGGATGGCAGCTCATTAAATATTTGTTGAAAGACTAAGTGAATATAACTTGTCAAGCTGCTTACATTTTTTGAGATCTAGTTCCCTCATCAGGAAAAAAAAAAAAAAGGTCCCTTTTGTCTTAAATTGAATTTTTCTTCAAATCTGGATGCCTTCAGGGAAGATCTGGAATGCTAGAGATCTCGGTCTTTAAGCTTGTGCTATCCAGAAGGCATTCCAGGCTCAGAGAGGGGCCTGGAGACCCAGACATGGTCTTGACAGACAGAAATTGTCCAGGAAGCAGGGGTGGGAAGGGGGGTAGGGGACACAGCCCAGGGAGGCAGGGCGAGGACCCCGAAGAAGTGGTCAGTAAAGCCCATCTGGGCACTGAGGCATCCGTGCACAACATCCTCGCCCGGCACATGCAGCCATTTCCTGTGCGAAGACATGGGGGTGCCCAGTGCCTCCGGCCACACGGGCTCTCCCAGCGCTGTGCTTCTGTGGCTGGCAGAATGTGGACACTCCTTTCCAGGTACTCCATAGTGAATTCTGTAGCAGGGGGAGGGGCTCACACAGCCCCAGGTCTTACCGTGTGCCATTTCCCATCATTGCACTTCTCTTTGCTTTTGAGCCTCAGCTTTTTCCCTCCTGCCCCCAAAGCAAAGATGAGTCGTCCCTTTGAAAGATAAAGAGCCATATAGGAACTCTTAGTGCCCGTGTAAAACACGAGCCCTCTGGAGGAGGCTGTCCGCATGTCCACAGCAAACAGTGACCTGTCAGGAAAATAAAGCAAAAGGCAAAGAAGGAGAATAGATGTGTTTAGTGTTCTTCTGAGTCCCTGAAGCCAGGAAAGGGGATGAGGCACAGATACCCAAACCCCCATGATTCAAATGCATGAACTAAGGCATGTACTGATTAAATGACCTATTACTTTAGAAAATTTTAAAAGCCATTGTAGCCTAGCTGTTAAAAGTTTTATGTATAATTTTCTTACTATATTGGGGAATAATGAGCAAACTCTAGGGTAAACCTAGACGGCGGTGTAAGCTCCAGCATATGGCAAGAACGAAGATGCCCTACTTTTTAAAAAAAATCTGCACTTAAACAAATCATGGTAAGTTATATACATCATTTGACATTTCAACCTTTATAAAGTGTATAGGAGCATTAAGTACATTTACATGACTGTGCAACCAGTGTCCAGAACTCTTTTCACCTTGCAAGACTGAAACTCTGTACCCAGCAAACAACACTTCTGCATTCCCTGTCCTCTGTACCACTGGTGACCACCATTCTACTTCCTGTCTCTCTGAATTTGATTACTGAGATCTCTCACATAAGTGGAATTACACAGTATTCGCCTTTCTGTGACTTACAGCTCATTTCACTTAGCAGCCAGTCACTTTTTAACCCAGTGAATATCATTCTATTTTGTATATGTGCAAGGAGTGGAACATTGTAAGGGGAAGTTGTGTGTGTGTGGGGGGGGGAGTAATTTGAATAACAAGGATTTGATTTAAGCATCAGGTAAGCATTTTCTTTCTGTTAGACATATTTAACACAGAGGCGGGAAAGTACAGACACACCTTCTCCCATCCACCTTTATGTTTCTTGGACCTTAATATCCCAGCTACAATGGAACAGGAATTAAGCAAGCATCACACAGTAAAAGCAAAGAGTGAAAGTGAATATTCCTTTGCATGATGGTTACATATCATATGGACATCTGGTTGAGCAAGATTAATTTTGCAGAAGAACTCACATTCACTCACTTACCCACCCACCCATCCACCCATTTATTCATTCATCCAACAATATTTAATGAGAGTGTAGTATGTATGAGGCCCTGCGGTGGGCACTGGGAATACAATGATGGATGTTTCATTCTTAGCTGTTTCTGATGCATAGGTGCACTGACAGGGGTACCCAAAAGTGCAGCGTGACAAGGTGGTGGAGGACGCAGGTTACCAGTAGGCTGTCATCATCCACTCCTTTTGGTTTATGTCTAAGCGCAACCCAGACAGAGGGCAGGAACTAGGTCTCTCCTGCTTGAAGCTCTATCTCCAGTGCCTTGTACACAGCAGGCAGTCAACACATAGTTCAGCGGAACTGAATAGTTAACTGAATAGCTGAACGAAATGGTAAATGGAAAACTCAGAGGCAGAACCAGGAAGCGGAAGAAAAAAATGACACTGTTACTTCTCTTTGCTTTTTAATACTGTGAGGTTGAGCAAACACTGAGATGCTTTAATTTTTCAGATTAGCAAGTTTCCTTGAGGGTGATGTTCTTCAAAATGAAAAAGAATCTATATTTGTTAAATTAAACCAACCAGATGGTGACACCGCTCAATATTTCTCTTGGTGTAGCTGCGTGCGGAGGTTTAGAGAATGAGGGTTAGCCAATTTAAGGAGGATATTCGAACTTGCTACAGAATTAAAGTACTTTACATATGTGGGCTTGGTTATCAGACTTGACATTTGCTTTTCAGAGTTATTTCTTAAAGCAGCGTTCTTTCATAAAAGGCTAACTGACTAACACCCAAAAAAGACGGCACTATATTCAAATCCCAGCATATGATACTGTAGCTATGACGCTTCATTGCTGGTGGATAGGAGAATAAGGCAGGGAGAGAAGTGGCATTTTTATGCATTCGTCACAAGGATAAAATAGTGGTGCAGCATTTTAAAGGAGAGGCCAAAAATTGCCAGGATATAAATTAGAATGAGAACGATGGAAGAGCCCATATTCTGGACTGGTAGCATCCTGGAAATACACTCCGATTGCTAGAATATTTGAGACTAATATAATTCAAAAGTTACATCGGCTAATGATTACTCTTTTCCACTTTCCCTTTAAAAATGTTCGTTTTTCCCATTTATTACATATAATTTAGTGTTGCAAGGGAAGGTGCTGGGGTCAAATCCTCAGAAGAAGCCAGAGGACTCACCACACTGAACGTGATGAGAGAGAAGACGTAAGACAGAAGGTGGCTTTGCAGGGAGAGGGGAGGGCAGGGCTGGTAGAGAAGCCTCCGAGCCCAGGCAGGTGGGAGGGGAGGCCGGGAGCATCTGCACAGAGATCATGGTCATTAAGCTCAGCTTGGCCAAGAGCACAGTCAGCGGGAGGGGGGCTTCCTCCCAACAGGTAGCCCCGGGAAGGGCTAATAACTGAGTGGGACGCCACTTCTTAGCCTCCACTAGCACAGTTCTGGCAAATCAGGGATCCCAGCTGGAGTTGGGGAGCTGCTGGCATAGGGTTCTCCTTCCAAACTCCACCCTTCCCTTTTCCGGCCTTCACATCTGCCTGTGAATCGTGTACTTTGCTTATTGAGTATGTGAGGGCCAGCCCCTTGCAAGCTACTACGTCTCCTCCCTGCAAGGAAAGCATTATCAACATTTAGCTGATGAGAAAATGGAGATTCAAAATGTAGCAACTTGCAAAAACATGCGAGACAAGCATAACGATGCCAAGTTTACGGAGAGAAAGCTGAGGCTTAAAGAAGCTGAACTCTAGCCTATGGTGTCCGCGGATTTGCTGCTCCAAGCTCCAGAGTGAACGTGCTGTGGGGGTGCGGTGGCTGGCAGCCCCCCTCTGCCGTGCCCTCAGGTCTGCAGTGGCATATGGATGACTCCCAGCCAAGAACTGAGCTCAGCAGCAAAACTAGAGCCAGGCCATTTATGCTCAACTCTTCTAAGGGGTGACCTTTGCTTTGCTGCTGCCCCATGGTTAACGGCGCCATTCCCGTCTCAGCCGAAGGCTCTCCCTGCCAGCCCCCCTCCCTCCACCTTTATCTCCCACAGGAACAATACATCTCTTGCACGTCTAATCCCATCTTGAATGTGCATCCCAGAGGACTGAACTGGCAAATGGCCCGAGGTCACACAGCCAGCAAGTGGCTGAGTGGGGACTGAACCTCAGTCTCAAAGCCAGGCCTTTTTGACCCCTGGGAAATTCTGCTTCTGGACATAAACCATCACAGAATTGTGGCACCTTGTTATTTATGTCTCTGAATCATATGAAAATGGCAAACCTTGTTTTCCTACTTTTATCCAACATAATTAATATGTCTTCACTTCCTCTTCCCCAAAAGTGATGCGACTTGTTAGCACAAGAAGTCCAAAAGTGGTCTCTAAATATGATCTATCTGGCACTGAGTCTACTTAAAAGGATTATTTTTCTCTGACTATAGAATGCAGACAAGAAAGGTGATTTATAACAGAAATAAATAGCAGCTTTGAAAAGAAGTGTCAGTCTTATTTTTAGAACACCGTCAATCCTCCACCAGGGCTGGCCGGGGGTTGGGAGGGTTGTTTTGGCCGCCGAGCAGCCCCCACCGTGTGTGCGTTCCGGCTGCGGGGAGGGCGCACGTTCGGGCAGTCACGCTCCCTGTCCCGTGGGGGCCAGCACCTTCTTTCACAGAAGTGGTGGTGCCGCTTCATTAGGGACAGGTGCATGGTGTCCCGCTGGCTAGCCTGCTCTGGGGCACAACTGTCGAGTCAGGTTCTGAGTTGGTGTGGGGGCAGGAAAATTAACAAATACCTGGGTTCCAGCAACTCCTGGGGAATCGTGAAGAGCAAGTGGCTGGTGGGACGGTCCCCAAACCTGAGGGCTCCGTGACTGGCCTGGGCCCGGGGAGGTGGCCGGCACGACTGGGCCTCTCGCCACACCTCCATGCTCCTCGGGGAGGCCGCTGGTGTGTCCCGCAATGGCTGCCAGGGAGAGAAGCAAAAACTGAGGACAGCTAATCATCAGGGGGAAGAGTAAAGAATACTTATCTTGCTAAGTGCCTCTCGCAGTTTTTACTGTGATCCTAGGAGATTAATTCAATAGAGATGAATTCATCCTTGGGGAGGATGCATGTTCTTCCCATCCAATACAAGTCTGGTCTCTTTCCTGACAGCTGCTGCACCTGGGACCCACGGGTATCCAGAGTCCCTCCCCTCCGTGGAGCCGTGGAATAACTGTCATGTCCCTTGAGAGAGCCAGCATTTGGCAGCAGCATGCCATGCCATGCCAGCCAGTAGGACACGGAGCCACCAGCCTACCACCTCTCCTTGGAGCCATTCATTTGGGTTTGTGCAGCAGGACAGTGAAAGAAACAGCAAGAACCAGAAGGTGTGGGGTGGGGAGGGAGGCATGGCCTGTCTCCACGTTAGTCAGAGTTGACCTACGCACAGAAATGTGTCCTGGACTAGATGACACGTTGAGCTTTTGAACAGAACTGAGTTTTAATGCCAAAAAATAACTAATAAATATCAAGTAGGGATGGAAAAATTGTTAGAAACTGAGACTCTCCAGCTGTTCTCCCCGTTTTCTCTGCTCTGTGGAGCCCAGATTGCGATCATGTGTCCACAGCCCCCACAAGACCCAGTGCTCCGCTGGGTTCTCTATTTGTCAAAGTGAAGGGGGGGGATTCGCTGTGCCAGGGACAGGTTGAGGAATGAACATGTGACCTCCCTCTTGGACAATGAACCTTGAGGGGAAACAGGGGATGGGGCCTCTGAGAAATACGTCTTTGCTAACAAAGATGAGCTGATCCATGGGTCTGGTGCTGAGCATTATCTCGTGAGGATACGAAGCCCTGAACTATGCAGGATGGAGCTGAGATGGGCCAGGCCTCAAAACACTACCTGTCCCTGAACTGTCCATTATGTGACCCTATAGATCTTATTGTAAACCATTTTACTTTGGAGCCAACGGCTAAAGGCTTCCAAACAAATTTAAATTCCTCCAAGATCAGGTTACCCTCCTGGACCTGATTCCTGGACAGGGTGTTCGGAATAGAAACTCGATACCACTTATTTAAAACGTTTCGTGTTGACACATTGCTGAGTGGAGATGGGCAATCATACCCACCAGAGAGTTAAATGAATTGCTTAAAACCGCTTCACATCCAGCCCACCCTGGATCCTAATGGAGCTTCCTTACTGGGGCCTCGCTCCCTCCCTGAGTCTTCTTTGTGTGGCAATAGCAGTAACATCGAGATGAACAGTTTTCATAAACACCTTTTGTCACCAACTCTTCCTTCTCATAATGGCACCAACCTCCTTCAAGGCACCCAGGCCCTACATGTTGGCCATCATGGACACCCACCTCCCTTGCCTCTTCTCTGAGTTCAGTTTCCATGTCCTACTTCATTTCTGTGATACAACTGCCACTCCCAGTCCCTCTGCCCTGAAAGCCTGACTCTCTTGCCTGGACTTTGTCAGTAGTTTGCCAGTTTGACTCCTTGTCTATAGAACTTTCCCTCATCAAACCATCCCACAGGCTGCTGCCTGTTACTCTTTAAACATGGTTTAAAGCAATCCTTTCAAAGGCTTCATGTTGACTACAGAAAAATGTCAAAATTACATTAGGTCATCCTATCCCTGATGGGGCTCAGATGTGGAATTCTGAGCTTACCTCTGTCACTCCCCTTCCTCCACCCAATTTCCCCTGTTCACCAAGCTTTCCAACCCTGTCGAGGCCACAGGATGTGGTCTGAAGAGAACATTCTTTGAGATCTACAGCTCTAAGTTTGAATTCTGAGTCTACCGTGTACTGACTGGGTGCTCTTGGGCAAGTTGCCATTTTTTTTTTTTTTAAACCTCTCTGAGACTCCGTTTCCTGACCTGTAGGGCTGGCATTTTATTCTGCTCTCAGAGGGGTGTGGTGAGAACCGAAAGAGATAGTACGCAGACTGGTGACGATCAGAGAGATGTACGGGAAGTGTCATGCACGCGAGTTACACCCACATCCTGCCTCCTGGCTTCGGGCTTCTGCTCGTGCAAAGCAACATCTACTTGTCTAAATCCAACCCATGCTCCAGACCCAGTTCGTGTGTCACCTCCTCCAAAAGAACCCCCCTGATTTGTGGGGCAGGGAAATTTCTGCCTGCTGCACGTTTTTTGTTTTCACTGAGGTTATTAGTGTGTATAATAATAACAGCCGATATTTATCACATGCTTACCATGTGCCAGGCACTTTTCTACATGTTGTATGTTTAGCACCTCTTTTAACCCTCACAACAACACTAGGAGATCTTACTTTATATATCTGCATTTGTGTTTCAGGAAATAGACCCGCTGAGAGGTTAAATAATCATTCACGGCCACACACCTAATAAAGCCCGGTGCAAACCCAGTAAGTCTGACCCCCAAGTCTAGTACTTAACCACAAACCTTTGTTGCTTTCTTTCTATTATTGAGCTTTTGGAGGCAAAATTAATGTCTTATTCCATCGAATCTGGGGGCTTGCACAGAACAGGGGCACAATTAAATACAGCGTATTCACTGGCAGCTCCCGCATCGGTGGACCTAGCCTCTGCCCCCCATCCACTGAGGCCCACTCAGAGACAGTCCCTGATGGCTTTCTCTCTGTAGATGTCCTCCAGGCACCTGTCGCTCAATATACAATATACTCCACCCAGTCTCTTTTCCTCCAAATACTTGTCCTTCTTCTACGTCCATGAAGTGGCATCTCCACCCACCCAATAACCCGGACTAGATGTCTCAGAATTACATTAACTCCTGCCTCTCCCTTGCCGTCCACACTCAATTATCATCTGGGTCCTGTATATTCTATCTTCTAAATAGCTTTGAACCCCTTTCCTTCTCTCCATCTCTATCATCACTGTGTTAATTTAGCCTCTCAGTAACTCTCAGCCTTACAATGAAAAAAAAATGAATATATGATTTCATTCCTGATGGAGCAGTCCTAAAGATGTTGTTTTCATATCAGCAAAATGACTACCCTCTATAAAGTATATTTCTTCCTAGTAGCATAAAACATTTCTTATTATGGACTATCTATTCAACTTCTCCAAATCACCGTGCAGCATGGGAAATATTGGCAGACAAGTAGCATGGGGGTTGACGTTGAGAGAAAAGTGTGCTGAACAGAAGCACATTGCTCTTAGGAGGGTGCAGGCTGTGGGATCAAGCTATCTGGTTTTGAATTCCTACTGCACCTTCTATCTGTGGGAGCTTGGGAAAATTGCTTATCTTTCTAAACTGCAGCATCTTTTTCTGTAAGATGTGGCTAGTAATATACTTGCTTGGTACTATTACTGTGGTATGGTCATATAGAAGTACAGTAATAATACATCCCTCACAAGGTTACTTGCAGATGTAGTAAGAAAAGCCACTTAAAGAGCTTAGCGCAATGCCCGGCGCATAGGAGGTGCTCACTAATACCCATTAATCGTATTAACTGTAACCTCAGACACGGGGAGGTCATAGTGTTGACCTCGGCCACAGCAAGGAATTCTTTAAGTCCTAATGCTGTGTCCAATTCATTACAATGCTTCTACTCCTCCAAACAAGAGATTTTACTTCCTTTCAGCCTTAGTGCTGCAAAGTAGAATCACCTGGAAGCTTTACAAACTCCTGCCACTTGGACCTATTTCGAGAGCATCTGATGTAATTAGGTGGGATGCAACCCAAGCACTGGGATTTTAAAAGCTCCCCAGATGTTTCCAGTGTGCAGTCAAGGTCAAACCACACAGGTATTGGCAAGGCCTGGGTGCATGTGTTTATGTTGTCTTAAGAGCCAGGGTGGAGGGTTGTCTATGGGGAGGGGAAGGGGCATGACCCTTGTATTCTAGAGAAAATCACTATACCTGTTGGGTACACAACAGGAACATCAAAAGAGCGAGACATTGTGTATAGGAATTGAGAAACCTGAGATTCAATTTGTTCTGTCTACAAAAAATTGCCAAATTTTCATCAAGATACAAAATAAAAGCTAAAACGGAAACCTTTTCCACATTTTGGCATAATCCAATTGTTGATGACCTATCAATCCCTGGAGGTACTGATCACCCTTCCTGGAGGCACTGACCACCAAGGGATCAGGTGATCTGCACCCCTAACACCACCTGAGCCCTTTCCCCAACATATCATGTGGGGTAAGAATCGCTCACGAGAATCCTCTGGGGAGAAGCAAAAGCCAGTGTAGGGTACACTTACCTGGTTGATACTGAAAGTGTGGGCTTTGTCAAACCTTGTAGAACCTCTAAGCAACATGAGGAAAGGTGGTTTATTTAAACTGCAGCCTCCCAGCGACACACCTCTCTTGGTAGATTTACTGGCCAAGTCCAGGACTGCAGGTCTCTCTGAGAGCCTGGAATGAGGGCAGAAAAGAAAACCACTGCCAAACTCTGACGTCTCAAGGAAGATGCACTGGCACGAGAACTTGCTTTAAGAATACACGTTCTTACTGTCATGGTTTCTAGGTAAAGTTTCCTCTCCTACCTGTACATTGTGTCTAGAGGAGGCACTGGGCTCAGAAAAGGAGGATGTGCTGTTACCCATGTCTGCATTCCCTAAAATACCCAGCACGGTGTCTTACCAGCAGAAAGGCCTGAGAAACTGTATGCACTTAAATGGTTAGGGCTGGGGCAAAGCCAGTATACTACAGCTCTTTCTTTGGAACAGGTGTCATCTAGAAATATGAAAATGAAATATGCAGAGAGGAGAAAGGTGGGTGTCGATGATCTAGAGTGATGGTGGACATCAGGAACCTTAGAAGTGAGTTTGTAGAAGGCTTTTTATCTTGTGCACTTGTGTAGGGGAGTCTCACAGATAAATCTGCTTTATCCTGTGATTGGTGCCTGAGCCTTAATGGAAAATAGGAGCCCCCGAGCTCCCAACAGGTTGCCTGAGTTTCCTTACCAGTCCTGGGATCCCCTTCTGCCCTGGGCAGGGCTTTGCCTTTTATCTAAAAGTGATCATCTGTGCTGATGGCACAGAGCCTGCTTGGGATTCTCTCTCTCCCTCTCTCTATCTGTCCCTCCCCGGGTTGTGTGCTGCCTCTCTCTCTCTCTCTCTCTCTCTCTCTCTCTCTCTCTCTCTCAAAATAAGTAAATAAACTTATGGGGCGCCTGGGTGGCTCAGTCGATTGAGCGACCGACGTCAGCTCAGGTCACGATCTCATGGTTTGTGAGTTCAAGCCCCGCGTCAGCATCTGTGCTGACAGCTCAGAGCCTGGAGCCCATTTCAGATTCTGTGTCTTCCTCTCTCTCTCTGCCCCTCCCCTGCTCACGCTCTGTCTCTCTTTCCTTCGAAAAAAACAAACATTAAAAAAAATTAAAATAAATAAACAAACAAAATAAAAGAAAAATAAGGTGATTATTTTGAATCAAAAGAAAAGAACATCTAAACATTTGCACGCTAGCACCAGGCTCCTCTCTCTATAGAGAGACACGTTTGAGTTTGACAGTATGGTGGTCTGGTTTCCCAGCTGTACACTGGCCCATGCAAGCCGTCAGCCCCCATAATGGGACAGATTCTGATTAAATCAAATGTGCAGTCTTGATTCAAATGAAGTGAAATTTCAGTTTGGAAAATTCTCAGGGCCATCATCCAAAAATTAATTTTGATTAGACCTTTTCCAAGGTTATGTGCCAAAGCTGCTCCCACAAAGGGAGGCAGGGAAGTTTTTGTGGGAGGTGGTTTGTTTTTAAGGTGTGTATCTTGTCTAAGAAGGCATGGGCAAGTTTGTGGAATGAGGGCCTGGTGCAGCACGTGGTGACACATCCAGCTGTGCTACCAGAGCAAGGAGATGCCCTCCCTGTAGGCAGGCGGCTCTCACACCCACAGCCACACACACAGGAAAGGACGCACCTCTGGATAAAAACATTGCTGATACAACCCTCAAAGTGACTTCCGCCCAGACGCAGGGTTTGCTGGGAATTTGACAAGTGTCTTAGCCTGTGGTTATTCTTCAGAGGCTGGTCATCAATGAGAAGCCGGAGTCTGGAAGAGGAGGAAGACAAAACAAGAGTGAGAACTGCAGGGAAGAAACGTTTCTCATCATGTGGTCAACTTATTGTCTTCGATTCAGACTCAGTATCTTTAACCTAAAGTAACTTGTTAGCCCAGATTTATTTTTAAAGAGCACTTACATTTTTTTCCATGTATTTCTCTGGCACAGATTTTTGTTAAAGTATTCTATACGTACAGGAAGTTCACATATCCTGTGTACAGCTCAGTGAATTTTTTGCAACGTGAATATACCAATGATACCAGCGCCCAGATAAAGAAGCAGAACAGACCAGCACCCAGGAACCCTGCCTTGTGCTTGCTTCTCTCCCTCCAAGGGTATGACCACTATCCTGAATACTGAGAAAAGAAATTAATTTTGCCTGTTTTTGAATTTTATAGAAATGAAATCATGGGAGATGATTCTTTTATGTGCAGCCTCTTTCACGCAGCAGTACACTGGGAAGTTCACTCATGTCACCCCACACAGTGGTAGATCTTTTTGCTTGTTACCCGTTTCACTCCTGCATTTTGAATATACCACAATTTGTATATCCATCCCATGGTTGATTGATTTTTTTTTTTTTTTTATGAGGAAATTGATCCAGAACCAGGAAGAAGGCAAATCTTACTAGGAAAACAGTGTCAACATCAAGGACACATACTTCACAAAAAAGATACTAGAAAATTCCATTAAACGAAATAAAAGTCTCAAGAGCTCTGGCAGAAGGGCCATTCCACTCACCCAGAGTCATCATTTATTACAGATACGTAGTGCAGCAAACCATCCGTGTACGTCTGGGGGGATTTAAAAATGGGGCTACTTCCATCCCTGGTGTTCAGTTCAATGTGACCATCTTCCAGGGTGACCTGCAGGTTATTTGCCTGAAATCATCACAGCATGTGCCCGTCAATGTCATTAATTTCTATTTCAAGATTACAGGTGTATCAATACTGAATTTCTGATCAAAACCATGCATAAAACAGTCAGGTGGGTTTGACCCAAATGTTTTGACTTTGCTATTTTGAGCTAAAGATTATTTTTGATTATTTTGACTCCATGTTTATGAATATAAAAGTCTTATCCAAATTGTTTAAACACTGATGAATCTGTCAAAAGCATTTTATGGAGCTACATTCATAAACCAATTTAACTTCTCCATCATATACACAAAATAGTTAAGCCATCTCTAAATTTTTCTATTTCTATTTTCAATGTGCTTATGTTATTTTCATCAGGATCAACTCTTTCCTCAATCAATTGTGTGATGAAGGTTTCATTCATCAACTGTTTTTCCATATATGATCATAACAATGATATCTTTTCTTTAGTCATTAGGAATTTTTTATTTTCTGGTCATAATTCCAAGGAGGTTCAATTTTCTGACATCAAACTGCAGATGTAAATTTTGGCAAGATGATTAGATTCTTTCTGTGGATTCTTAATTAAAAAATATGTGTAGAGTCGGTAGTTGTCATTTGAATTTTCCTGTTGTTTTTTTTCTACCACGTACAGGTTTTTTGTTTTTTGTTTTTGTTTTTGTTTTTTTTTTTTTTTGCAATTTTCAATAATGAGCTTTTAGGCTAAAACAATTTTTACAGCATGTGGTTGTAGCCATTGTCAGCTTTATATTTTGATTTTTTTCAGTTGGTACTATTCATTATAAATTGGATAAAAGAATGCCAGTTTATATGTATTTCTTAGCTAACCCATTATGAAGTTGAGGACAATGTTCCTAGGATATTTCTAGGATTTCTAGGTCTAGGATTGATCTCCTCTTTTGCTAAGTCAACTCTTACACTGGCTTTTGACCGTTTTGTATACTGTATACTCAGTATCCTTATCCTCAGCAAAGGAAACAAATGTTGGGTGTCAAAAGAACTAGGTCATATCATCCTACTTTGACAGAAAGGGCATTCTTGCAGTCAAAAAATGCTGGTACGTGCTTCTTCGGGGGTAGTTAAAAAAAAAAGATCTCTAGGGGCGCCTGGGTGGCGCAGTCGGTTAAGCGTCCGACTTCAGCCAGGTCACGATCTCGCGGTCCGGGAGTTCGAGCCCCGCGTCGGGCTCTGGGCTGATGGCTCAGAGCCTGGAGCCTGTTTCCGATTCTGTGTCTCCCTCTCTCTCTGCCCCTCCCCCGTTCATGCTCTGTCTCTCTCTGTCCCAAAAATAAATAAACTTTGAAAAAAAAAAATTAAAAAAAAAAAAAGATCTCTAAAGGCTGATTGAACAACTATATCACGAGAAAAGAGACCTTCTAATATGATATAGCCACAGAATCACAGCGTCAGCTACCATTCTGTCTTTCAACAAATGTTGGATGCCTGTTGTGTTGTGTTGTGTTGGCAATCCTAAAGAAACAAATCCAAGAATGTCAGTATTCTACTTCTACCTCTATTTTAAACCCCCTCCTCATTCTACGAGGGGATTTCTACCTATTAGTTGACTTCTACCCCTGTATAAACAACACGAGTGGAACCCTATAAATCTACAGAGGGTACCTTCTTGCTGAAGAGAATTCTGTCCTGCTGTTGTACATGAACAAAGAGCAAAGGACCTTATTCCCCAGATGTAAATATTGTACAACTAGCTGATGATGCAAAAAAGGAATCTGAAGAACTATCTTTTGTAGAATCAAAAAAGAATAGTGGGGATATATTCTGATTTTTTCTTAGATCTAAAACTTTAAGCTACATCATTACATGTAACAGTATAATTCACATTAACTCCTAAAATAAACCCAAGAGAAATGAAAATGGGTCCATGAATACATATAAATTCAATTCTGTAAACCATAATGTACTTCCTAAGCCTTTTTTCTTTTAGGACTTGTCCCAGGAAGAACAATAACCTCCATGGTTGAAATATACAATGTCCTTCACCCTGTGATGATGGATAAAATGCCTAGTTAATTTACCTTCAAAATCTCTCTACTGTTTTTGACATCAAACTTTGAGTCAGGTTTAAATCTTATTCAGTATTCATGCAATATTTCATACCTCTGTCTGGTGACTTAATAATAGGCCACTGGGTTGAAAGGTCTGAAATCCAAAGGAGGCCTGGAAGTGGTTGGGAAAAGCCAAATCCAAATTGGTGAAACTCAATTGTCCATCCCTGGAGAATGAGGCAGATCGCACGAGCTGAAAGGCAAACACAGAATACATTATTGGCATTGGAATCATTTCATGGCTGAAATCCAGTATCTTATTCTATGTCACTTCACCTGAGCTGATTAATGTGGTTTATGTTGCCTTGGGAAAAAAACAGAGTTTGCTTTTCTGCATGATAATCTACCAATCATCTGCGTTTTTGTGTGTATAGTCGGTATTCCTTTTTTCCTACAAATTTAACTTGCAAACCTGAAGGCGTTCTGTATCTTGCAAATATGTAGGGAATATAAATGAACCATTTCATCATAATACTGTGTGCTACTGGGAGACTCAAAAGTTGATGTGTAAATGAATACCAAAGATGGGTTGGTTGGGGAGCAGTACTTTTCTACAAGGTTTTCACTACTCACCTTCCAGTCTTCTGAGCACTTTTTTGTTACTCCTACAGTGTCATTCAACCTAACAACACCAGTAGTTTTCTTCAGATTTTTCATGCAGCCTCGGAAAGCAGGTGTAGAAATGTTAAACCTGATTTGGGGTACAAAAAAGGAAGAGGTGTACCAGACCAGGCTTGTCTGAGAATTAGAGCTGAAACTCCACTTTGTCTGCTACTTTTCACCCATAAACAGGTATTTATTTTACGGGTGTCTGTTCTCATGGGATTTCTCTAACACTACTTATTTTGTGAAGCTGAGAAAATCTACTTCCTTTCAGTGTGATTCTGCATTCTCAGCTTTAAAAATAAACATGATAGTGTTGACAGAAGAATGGTCAGTGCCCTCAAAAAGTATAGAGACAGAAAATGTACAAGATCTAGAATTGCCCACTCCCCTTCCAGAGTAATGGTGGTACATGGTGAATAGGAAGTATATTAACAAATTAGTATACTATCAATATTATATAAATATATATTAATAAAGAAGTCACTTATTAGACCCGAGAATGCTCTAGAAAACTCTTAGCTCTTTTTTTTTCTATCCACTTTTAAGTTAGTCACCGTTAACTCAGTAGAAACAAACTGTTACATGTGTGTTCTAGTCAATGATGAAAAATGTGGCTTGGTATTGAATCGATGCCAGGCCAGAACAATGGAAAGCATTGTGAGGATTAAACAAGTTCATGGGGACTGACTGGGTGGCTCAGTCAGTTAAGCGTCCAACTTGGGCTCAGGTCATGATCTCACAGTTCATGGGTTCAAGCCCTGTGTTGGGCTCTGGGCTGACAGCTCAGAGCCTGCTTCGGATTCTGTGTCTCCCTCTCTCTCTGCCTCTCCCCGGCTTGTGCTCTGTCTCTCAAAAGTAAATAAATAAACAAACGACAACAACAACAACAAAAAGTGAATGCACTGGAATTGCTGGGCACTGGGCGTGGCATGCAGTTGTGAGAGTGCGAGAGGCATATTCTGCTGCACTAGAACTGAGGGCTCTGCACCCAGACTGCCTGGGTTCAAGGCCTGTCCCTGTTGTTTGAGCAGGCGATCTAACTATTCTGTGCCTCTGTATCCTCATTTCTACGATGGGAACATGTTCATCTGTTCCATCGGGTTGTCATGAATTTAAGCGGGTTAATATGTGTAACATACTCAAATGATGCCAAGTACAGAGCAAGGACTCCACGTGAGATGCCAGGGTGAGTAACTCTCCCCATGTGAGTACAGTCATCGTAATGAGGGGAATTTCTTGCTGCAGCAACTCAGCCTATGTGGCTACCTTGGCATTCCCCACTCCTTTTTCTTTCTTTTCTTTTTTCTTTTTTTTCTTTTTTTTTTTTTTTTTTTTTTTTTTTTTTTTTTTTTGCATTTCCCCTTGGATTTGACTTTTGCATCTGTCTGGAGCTGACTTCACATACACCATTAACACACATGAACTGACTGGAGTCCAGGCAAATAGTTGTCATTTCTTAAACAAATGATGTAACTAAGAAAACCCCAAGGTTCATTTCCTTATAAATCCCTAAGGCAGCTCACCTTTCTAAGTGGAAAGGTATCTGTATTCATTTTTATTCAAGTCATTATAAATAGTTGAGCTACATGTAATATGCATACAATTAAATTTCATTAGAACGAAAAGGAAGAAATGAATCCTCGCTGGCATTGCAGCTTGAGCTTAATTATTTTATAAAGATGGCTTTTTGCCTTGGAAAAGAAAGAAAGTTTGCATTCATTCCTGGAGCTTGTCTATTTACACATATTTTAAAATCCATTGTCTGTGGGGTTTCCACACGGTTTAGACCCATCACCATCCCCTGAGGTCCTTCTTTCCATCAAGTGTAAGTTGAAGGAAGAAGGTAGCAGAAAAGCAAAGCGGAGAAGAAAGGCAGCCGGGGGACAGGGAGCACCTATTTTGTGTCAGGCACTAGTATTTCAGCCCCGCCAGAACCTTTCGAGGGAGCTATTTTCTTCTCTAACATTTACTGAGCTCTCACCACCTGTCTGGCTGACTCTTTGACCCACTTTGAATCCTCACCCCGTCCTAAGAGACAGGTAGATCCTCTATGTTCCAGATGTAGCATGGGGAGGCATGTGGAGGTCAAGCAACTTGATTGAGGTCATGCGGCAGGAAAGTGGCCACCTCAGTGCTGGGACCTGAGCGGTGTGGCACACACACTGGTCCTTGCTCTTTACGTTTACACCGTTTGTGTACTTCTAGCACTTGGAAGAATGGAGACTCTTTCTACAGAACAGTTATCTGCAGCGGAGATGTTAAGATGGAAGATTTATTTCCACTCTCCTTCGAGGCGTTCTTGGCACTCTGGCTCATCTGAAGGCCTAGAATTCCACGTTGAGTCCAGGATGCAAAGGCTGAACACGCTTGCGAGAGGAATGTGACTGTGTAGGGGTGCAGGCTGCTGTATGAATGGGTTAGCGCACGGGGGTATGTATGCACACTGTGGGCCAATCCATTCACAAAGACCAGCCCAGTCCAAACCTGTGGTCGACAGATTTCAGAGCAGTAAGAGCCAAATGTAATCCTAAACTCAGTGCTGGGTACTGAGTAAATGTCCAATAGATCCTTGATTTTTACTTTAAGAATTATTATTTTCGGGGCACCGGGGTTAAGCGGCCGACTTCAGCTCGGGTCACAATCTCATGGTTCTTGAGATCGAGCCCTGCGTGAGGCTCTGTGCTGACAGCTCAGAGCCTGGAGCCAGCTTTGGATTCTGTGTCTCCCTCTCTCTCTGCTCCTCTTCTGCTCATGCTCTGTCTCTCTCAAAAATAAATAAACACTAAAAAAAAAAGGATTACTATTTTCATTTTAATGGTTTATTATTACACCGACACAATGGTGTAGGTCTTTCCCCAGGAAAGACTTCCTGTTGCTTGAGAGCCTCTGAAATCACCTGGGTGATTTTCTCTTCTCACGGGAAGCAGATGGGATTAACAGATTATGATTTCTGATTGTAATCCTAAACAAGTCATTCCCAGATCTGGGCTCCCACCCCCATGGGGATACATTATAGCGAGAGAGGACAGAACAGGGCACTCACAAAACCTCTTGGTCAGGGCTGCTTCATTTAGAGATTCAACTGGCTTCCTTCATTCCAAACTAGGTTTAAGTGCTGCTGTCTGTAAGGGCCTTCCCCTTATGTGGGAATCAGAACACCTCCCTCCTTTAGAAGGATTGTTTGCCTGCCCCGCAGAGCTTGGGTGTGGGTACTTAGTAGGATTCCTGTCTGCCCACCCACCCCCCAGTGGCCCCCATCACAGGGAGATTCAAGACTCTCTGGACCATCAAAGATGTCACCAGAGGGATAAAGCAGGGCCAGAAATGGCCAATATTGCTTAGCATTTGCAAGGGAGTAAAAGGCCAGTGAACTCTTTTGACTGTCTTCTATCTCTTACATTTTCCATCTTCTTTTGATCTTTTTTTTTTTTTTTTGAGAGAGAGAGAGAGCATGAGAGAGTGAGTGAGGGAGGGGCAGAGGGAGAGGGAGAGAGTGAATCTTAAGCAGGCTGACTCAGGGCTCCATCCCACAACTCTGGGATCGTGACCTAAGCCGAAATCAAGAGTCGGATGCTTAACCGACTGAGCCACCCAGGTGCCCCAGATGTTCTTATGATTTTAGTAAAAACTCAAAGTATAAACTCACCCAGAAAAAGAAGTAGTCCCTTGTTTGGAAAACTCTAGGACTTACTAGATTACTAGATTACTAGATTTATTACTAGATTACTAGAAAAATTACTAGAAAAATTCTGTATGTACATCTATCTGTATATGCATAACTATATCTATGTATGTATGTTTGTTTGTTTGTTTGAGAAAGAGTGAGAGTGTGAGCAGGAGAGGGGCAGAGAGAGAGGAAGAATCTGAAGCGGGCTCTCCTGTCAGAGCAGAGAGCCCGACACGGGGTTTGAACCCACAAACTGCGAGATCAAGACCTGAGCAGAAATCAAGAGTCAGACAATTAACCAACTGAGCCACCCAGGTGCCTTTCCACATATGTATTTCATAAGTGGATAGGGATGATAAGGCAAAGAAAGGCTGAGTGCTGACTTAACTCAAGGTCCCACTGCTCCTTAGTGGCTGAGCCAAGACTAGAATGACTTCTTTTTGATTATCACCCACTACCCTTTCCTCGTAAATCCTGACTCACTGGCACCCACATCGCTACCCGTGGGTCTTCTGCTAACGCCGCACAAATGCAAACCACTGACCAGTAGCTTCCTCGCTGCCTCCGAGAATTCCTCAGTGCTCCGGGTGAGCTCACCTGCCCTACAAGCTTGACCAACACCTGTACCTGAGCTGCATTCACCCTTTCTCCAGCCCAGACTTCTCTGTAGAGGTCCAGGCCTTTGTCCAACTGCTTTCTGGCATCTCCACCTGCTCTCGGGTTCCGGGAACTCAGCCTGGCTCAGACCGAACCCATCCCCCTGCCTCCTTGCCAGTGCCATCCATCTGCCCAAGCACTGGAGCAAAACCCAGGTGTCACCCCTGAACATTTTTCTACTTCCCTCCCCAGCCCCAAGCAACCGTTCAGTACTACCCATCTGCAGTCCTAATGATACTAAGCATCCACGCCCTTTGCCTTATCTGCACAGCTGCTTCCCTGCGGCTGCCCTCATCTCTTGCCTCTGTTAATAAGCTCATCTTCCAACTGCTCTACCTGCCTCTGCCTTTTCCCTCTCGAATCCAGTCTCTACCCTGCACCGGAGTGAGCTACTGAGAAGTTGAAATTGATAATGTCCTTTCTCTGCTGGTGTCCCCCCAGCAACGGCTGTCTTACTGTGATTTTCAAGGTCCTCTGTGTTCTGGCCCCTGCTTCCCACACCAGCCCCATGTGGCACCCCCAGCCTGCTTCGCCAGTATCCTCCAGTTCCTTGGAAGTTCACGCTTTCTCCAGCTCTTGGCGCTTTACATATGTTGATTGCTCCTATACTTCAGGTCCCAGCCAGAGATCACCTTCTTGATGCCCCCAAGCGGATTACATTCCCTCCGGGGGACTCGCAGGACCCTGAGCTTCTCCTTCGTGGCACCCACCACACTCTGTGGTCTCCCATCTGCTACACTTGAGGTCCTGGCCAGTTCATCATTGCCTTGTCAGCAACAGCCACACTGCCTGATGTCACTAGACACTCAATGAGTACTTGTGTAATGAATGAATGGGAATCTCAGATGTGCACAGCAGTGCTGACTTCCTTAAGTTAATCTATTTTATCACATTTAATTGAATAAAATCAAGATTACTGATCATTCGTAACAGCAATTCATGGTTGAACTAGTATTTAATATTGATGATGCTAAATATGAACGGCCCCTCTTTGGCTCTCAATTCCCTCATCTATAAAATTCAGAGGTTGCATCCCATGCAAGGTCCTTTCTAGTTCAAAGAATCTAAGATATTCACTCCCAAACTCTATTAAGTGCAGAGCTTTCTCACCTGTATTTTCATCTTTGAGGGTAACCTTAAGAACTTTAAAATGAATATTAGTTCCTCTTTACTATGGATGGACCGATGCCCACATGTATAAGGATTCCTGAAGAAAGACCACCTATACACAACACCTTAAAAACCCATCTAGTACTCATTTCACCTGATTTATAAATTAGAAAAGGAGTTCAATATCCTCAGATCTCATGTAAGAATAATCATAATAAACACAGTTTCAGGGGGGAGTGCTCTTAACTCAGTCATGAGTCTGTACTAACCTTCCAGGGAGTCCTTCCACACGTTACTGTCAGCTATTTAATGTTAATTTATTTTTGAGAGAGAGACACACACAGGAGCAGGAGAGGGGCAGAGAGAGAGGGAGACACAGAATCCAAAGCAGGCTCCAGGCTCCAAGCTGTCAGCACAGAGCCCTAGGCAGGGCTCAAACCCTTGAACTGCAAGATCATGACCTGAGCTGAAATCAGACGCTTAACCAACTGAGCCACCCAGGCGCCCCTATTGTCAGCTATTTAAAAGCCTTTTTGGAGGATACACTCAAGTTTAAATGTAAAAGTTATTTTTAAGCACATTCTGGAAGTCGTATTTTTTTTTCCTCATTCAGATGAAGCTTCACTTCCTCTCACATTAACTTAATTCATCCATGTGTTCATTATCCAAGAAGCAGTGATGTACCTATTCAGTCCTTGATAACACAAAAGGCCAAGTAATACAGACATGCTTTAAATTCTGGACATACTTCCTGAAGGCAGCAACCCCAACTTTTAGTGCCCAGCGCTGCTTGCCAGGCCATGGAACCGCCTGCGCTCTCCTGTGCTACCTTGAAGGGCCCCAGGGCCACAGCCTCCATTCTTATTGCAGCACTGTCAACACTAACCACATTCCCTATGGCTTCTCTCTTCCTAAGAAGGACCCTGGGGGGGGTGGGTAACCCGCGCTTCCCTCACTCTCCTTTCAACGGCCAGTCTCATTATCCAGTGTTCACAACCTGTTTTGCTCTGTTGGCTAACACTGTTAACACTAAGAAGTTAAACTTTTTGTGTTTGTTGCTGGAATTTGAAAAGGTAAACTAATCATTAGCAATCATAACCACGAAGAGAGGTAACCTGCCTCTTTGTTTTTTGTTTTGTTTTACATCGTCTTACCTTTCCCTGATTGAAATTGGAATCCCTCCCAGATAGTATGTGCCGAAATCGAATATTTCACCTTCAATTCTGATTTTTTTAGAATTCACATTTATCCACATGAGTTTTTGGGCTTTCCCGATTTTGATCTGGATCTAAAATAAATGAGAGATGAGTCAGCAAGCAATGGGCAATTAAAACATCCTATTCACCGTGGTTCAGAGCTATTATGTTTTTATTTCCTTCAGATTCATTATATACATGGTAGGAAGATTCTGAGCCATAGAACTTTTGGATAAAAATATAATATTAAAACATTTTAATAGAAATGTTTGCATTTGAAATTAATCATGTTTTATATATGCCATATATACATATATATATTTCATGCCCAAATATTCCGATTTTGAGAGATGTGTCCCTCATCCTTTAATAACTGTTAAGTTAGTCTGGTAATAGAAAAATGTCCTGGCACTGACTTAATTCTAAAGGACTGAGGACATTTAACAATTCACGTGAACACGTTCAAAGGATGTACCGAATGGTCTTTTCCGTTGTTGACAGTGTGGGTAACTCCTTTTTCTTTTGGTGGCTCTGAATTCAGTTTGTAGCGCACCAGGAGATTGCCATCTTCTATATTTAGAGATATGAAGCGATCCTAGAGCATGGAAACAATGTAGATTACCAGAAGATTCCACCAAAGAATACCTAGAGGGCTGGGATTCAGGTTACTCTCAAGTTACAAACTGCTCTCAGCTTCAGCTGCCTCCTCAGTTAACAGGGACAATAGTGCCATGATATCCCATTGCCAGGATGGGTAAGACGGTTAAATATTGTAAGCAGTGTTCAACATCATGCACGGTGGCTAGCACACAGGAAAGACACAATAAATGTATCCGTTATCATGATTTTGTTTCATACGATCCATAAGCAGCATGCATGAATGGAAAGTGAAAAGACACAGATCGTTAATATCATTTGAAAAGATGGCTGCTACCTTTTGGAGACAGGCACGGTCCCAGACGTCTGCCACCATCTGCTTGCTGACTTATTGCTGTGTCCGCCTCATCCCCCTCGAGCGTCCCCTCCTTCCATTCGTATGTGGAGGGATCCCTGAGGGCCCTCAGAGGACCTCCTCTTCCCTCCCACCCTCTCTCTGCCTCAAAGTCATAGTCACTTCTGCAGCCCAATGCAGGTGTGTGCCCACGAAGCCCAGATGCTTCCCTCCAGCCAAGACTTGTCTTCCCAGGGCCAGATCTGCACATCTGGTTACCTTATTGTTACTGCACACGTGGCTTACTGATACCTCAAATTCTGAATATCTCAAGCAGAGCTTGGGACCTACATGCCTCTATCATGCCTCCCAGCTGCCAAGCCTGACTCTCCGCCCTTCCTACCACTCTCTCCCCTCCTTTCACTCTCTCACCAGAAATCCCCTTGCTGAGCCAGCCACAAACCTACTAGGAGTCACTCTTAATCCTCTCTCTCTCTCTTCCAACCAAATCTTGTCGGTTCCACCATTTCTTAACTTTCCATTTCATGCCACCCAGTCTCAGCCACACTTCTCTCTCTTTTTTTTTTTTTAATATTTTTTAAGCTTATTTATTTTCAGAGAGGAAAAGAGTGAGTGGGGGAGGGACAAAGAGAAAGGGAAAGAGAGAGAATCCCAAGCAGTCTCCACACTTAGTGCAGAGCCCAACACTGGGCTTGAACCCACCAACTGAGATCACGACCTGAGTGGAAGTCAAGAGTCAGATGCTCAACCAACTGAGCCACCCAGGTGCCCCCACTCTCTCCCTTCTTGCCACTCTGCAGCCAGAGAGCTCTGTGGAAATGTCAGTGCGGGCATGTTTGATTATCCTCCTTTCCTCTCAGGATAGAGCCCTGACTCCCCAGCACATGTTGTGAGGCTCTGATCACCCCTTCAACTCTGTTTCTCCGTGTTCCCTCTGCTTCCCGGTGCTGCAGCTACAAGGGCCACTGTTCCATCCCCGAGTCTCCCTGCCCTTCCCACTTCCAAGTCTTCTTTGTGCTTCGTTCCCCACAGGGATCACCCTTCTGCTCTGTCCTCTTCAAATGCTGTCTTCTACTTTCCTCCGGGTCTCAGATTACCCATCCTTTGCTCAAGAAAGTCTTTTATACATCTTCATTCACCCCAAACCTTTCCTCTATACCACTCATGGTCATTGTGATGAATTAATGAACCAATTACTGAGTATGGCTTTGTTAAATATTTGTCCTCCCCTCTAGAATATAAGGTCCTTGAGGGCAGCAACTGTGTCTGTCTTGGTTGTAACTGCAACCCCATCACTGCATAAAGAACATACTTGAAACAGACCTTTCTTTAGAAAGATATGCTGGGGGGCGCCTACGTGGCTTAGTCAGTTAAGTGTCTGACTCTCGAGTTTGGCTCAGGTCATGATCTTGCGGTTCATGGGTTTGAGCCCTGCTATTAGCATAGATACTACTTGGGATTCTCTTTCTTCCTCTCTCTCTGCCCCTCCTCTCTCTCTCTCTCTCTCTCTCTCTCTCTCTCTCTCTCTCAAAAATAAATAAATGAACTTAAAAAAATGATACGCTGAGGAATTTCTGATATAAGGCTTGAAAGTTTATTCTTCCACAGTTCCCTAATGATCAGAAGGCCTCTTTTTGAAGTCTACTGACAGAGTCCTTACTTAAAAGGAACAACAGTCCTTATCTGAATCCTAAACCTTGTCCTAGGGAGCCACTCAGGGTTCATCACACTCCAAATCAACAGAGTCACATCGACTCACTGAGTAATGAGCATAGCGGTGCTCAAAATCATTTTCTTTCATCTGGTCACTAATGGTATTCCATATATTTTCTTCTGATATGAATAGCATTTCTGGTTCTCAGTCTCCAAGAACTTCAAAACATAGTGCCAAGAAGACCTTGTTTTAGAAAACAACCACCTGAAGATGCTGTGTAACTGTTCAGCTCCCTACATTCTATAGGCAGGTCAGGTCCTTCCCAAACCCTCAGAACTGGTTCAGCCTTAGAATCTCCCAGAGGGTCAAGACCTGCCCCAGACAAGGGGGTTGGATCAGGTCTGTGTCCCCACCCTGCAAGTAGAAGGAGCCGGTCACACCCCAAACTCCTTATCCATCCCACATTCAAAGACAGAGATCCCATGGGCAGTAGTACTTCCAGGAGTGGGCAAGTCTGGGCCCATCCCCCAGCAGATGGCGCTGACCATGACTTGGAGAGTCACTTCGGATTTCTCCAAACTAGACTGAAGAATGGCCTCCAGAAACCACAGCTGCTTGAAAACAGGGAAGCTTCCACGTCTTGGGAAGCCAGGAATCAGGCCAATAGAGACGTAATTCTGCACAGTCTGGCGAGAGCCGGACTAAGATGCAAACAGCAGGAAGTCAAACAGTCTGGCTCTCAGAGACCCTGGGAGGTCATCACATGATTTCAGGCAGAATAAGTTGATTATTAGGCAAACAGCAGTTTTCAAAGAATAAAACTGACAATGGCATGTTTCGGTGGCATGTTCTCAAACTCCTGATTACCTGCGTATACTCCCATAGCCAAAAAAAACAGCATTGGGCCGAGAGAAAAGATGTGGGTAACATCTGCACATTTTTTCAGATCTAGTTAGTTATTTATAATAACCCAGTTACCACGAAGTTGCTTAACTGAATGGAAATATTGGGTAGTGTTTGGACGTTTATCATAGAATACCTGATTTTCTGCAAAGAACAGCAAACCTCTATCCACGGTGGTTTGAATCGTTTGTCCAAAGGTCGGGAAGGGAGCATTTGGTTGAGTTGGAACTCGAGCATAGCCTGTACCTTCAAAATAATTTTTGTCCGACTCTTCCTTTCTCCTGTCAACATCAAAGATCACAGGTTAGAACACAGCAACAAAGGACCACCACTCAAGAGGGTTTATTAAAAGGAGATGCTGCTATCTAAAAACCAGAGCAAAGCCCACACAACGTAGCTGTCATGATTTTGTGAAAGAGAAAACATCTTTAGAATGTTAAAATAGCCAGCTATTTGTCCTGGATGTGCTCTTATATGCTATGATAATCAAACCCTAGCTCAAAAAAGCTAACAGTTAAGGGGCACCTGGGTGGCTTAGTTGGTTACGCATCTGACTCTTGATTTTGGCTCAGGCCATGATCTCACAGTGGGAGAGAGTTTAAGCCCCGCATCGGGATCTGCGCTGACAGTGCAGAGCCTGCTTGGGATTCTCTCTCCCTCCCTCTCTCTCTGCCCCACCCCTATGCACGCACACATGCTCTCTCCCTCTCTCTCAAAATAAAAATAAATTTTAAAAATAAATAAATATTTTTTAAAGTGATAATAGTTAAAGAGTCTCCTCTTAACTGTCTATTTAGGAACCATCTACTTAGGAAGATGTGGCCTAGCAGCTGAAGACTTTGAAACGTAAAAAATTATTAACTTGAAACATAATTTTATCCTGAGTAATAAATAGTCTGTCCAAATCCTTTTAACTATAGGGAAGTCAGGAAGCTCAAGACAGCAATTTTCAAAAAGGTCCAGCTGTCAGAGTACCTAGAAAGTCATGGTGCACTTCATGGACCAACATTTTTTTTTTTTTTTGCAACTTCAATATATAATTTTGTGCCTGAATCAGGTACCATCTATTACTGAATATTTTGTGGTAGGAGGCGCCAAACATTTAAGAAGGGTTTATTTTTTTCAAAATTGAGAAAACTCTATCGCTCCAATATTTTATACAAATGAGGAAACGTTGGGAGTGGATTAGCAGTGTGGCGTGCGATCATAATTTAAGATCTGTTGGCCTAAAGCTATCAGTGACATCAACAGCATCCTATTGGCTCATCCCTTTATTATACATAAAATAGTTGCAAGTTCCCCAAATCACAGTTACAGAGACACTAGTGCCTGGTTTTATTTACCTTCTACAAGGCTCTACTTCAGTTGTGTTGAGATTGAAAGTTTTTTTGAAGTTGTACAAGCTCAGAACATTTTCATTGAGGTCATCCAGTTCAATACAACCTTTGTACGGAAGGAACCTTAGTCTGGCAGGAAGCTAAAAAAAAAGGAAACCGAAAATCTAATTCAACTAAGGACAGTGGTCAGGTCAATCAAGAACAGTATGAATCCATCACTTTTAACTATCCCTGCAGCATACGGGCTAAGAATGTGGACCTTGGAGCCAGAGGCCCTGGCTTTGCTATTCACCAGATGCTTGACCTTGGGCAAGTTATTAAACCCCTCTGTCTCAGTTTCCTCATCCGTGAAATGGGAATAGTAATGCCTTCTTAAATTAATCTACTTGGGGCGCCTGGGTGGCTCAGTCAGTTGGGCGTCCGACTTCAGCTC
Source organism: Lynx rufus (assembly GCF_022079265.1). NCBI lineage: Eukaryota > Metazoa > Chordata > Mammalia > Carnivora > Felidae > Lynx > Lynx rufus. The sequence goes on from NW_025814837.1 coordinate 17,298,183, forward strand.
AGGTCATGATCTTGCAGTTAGTAGGTTTGAGCCCCTCTGTGCTGACAGCTCAGAGCCTGGAGTCTGCTTCAAATTCTGTGTCTCCTCCTCTGTCTACCCCTCCCGTGCTCATGCTCTGTCTCACTCTGTCTCTCAATAATAAATAAAACATTAAAAAAAATTTTTTTTAATTAATCTATTTGCATCTTGATCACTGCACAGAGGAAGTGCTCAAGAACTGTTAGCATTTATCCCTGGATATGCTTTAAGAATATATAGTTAAGTTCATTTTATATACAATGGATAATTAAAATAGAGATGTGAGATCATTACACCAAATTAAAATTTAAATATTTTCACTCAGTGAAATAACATTGACACTTACTCTAAAGTCAGATGGGTAACCTCCAACATAAAATACAACATTTTCAGGGTCCAGGTTGAGGAGGGTGTTGCTGTTTCCACTCTCCATGTCATGGAATTGGGGTGTTTCAGGTTTACTGGATGTGGCTTTTTTGGTGTAATTTAGGCTTGCAAACTGATAAATTCTGTTTAAAAATAAACAAGATTATATTTAAAAATTACACGAAAATTGAAGAAGTCAAAGCCAAGATACTAAAAATGGGGTTCAGCAGTACATACAATGGGAGTTTGGTGAGTGTGGGTCAGATTAACAAAGAGCAGTGGTCAATGGGACTTGTACCTCTGAAATTTCACCCGGTCCATAACTGCCTCCTGAGTTTCGCTCTCGGTCAAGCTCTGGTCCACTTGGAGTTCAGACTCCTGTTCTCCCAGGTTGTAGACACACGTGAGCTTGCCATCTACAACTGCCATGCCGATGTAGTCCCTGGAGGCCTGGAGACAGAAAGGCCACCTTAGTGTACTTCACAGGCACACTGTTTCTCTGAACTCCCCATCCCAGGAGAGTGTATTTCAAATATCTAATGGGTTTTACACAATAAGACTTGGGAAGACAGAATAAATGAGGTACCTCCTTGTACAGAACGATACAGACAGAACATTTAATTAATAATGTCTGCACTGTCTTTGCTCCTGGTTTATTGCACTCATGTATTCACTCCCCCTTTGGCCAAATCTCCAAATATTTGCCAAGCACTTGCCATAAAGATGAACCAGATATGGACTCAGGTCTCCACTAGAGTTTAGTCTGGTAAGGGAGATAAGCCATTTTTGTTCTCCCTGTACCATGCAATGATCTCTTAACACTTTGCTATGCCTCTGTTGTAACACCTAGAACCCTGTATTATCACGGTTAGCTACGTATGTATCTGTCTTCTCTGTTAGAATACAGCACCTTAGAGTACATATGAAGTTTTCAAATTGTGGTAAAATATATACACAACATGAAATTTACATTCAAGGAACAATTTTTGTTTATCATAAATACAGGATGTGGCACCTTGTAGGTAGATGGTACAAATATTTTGAAGGAATAAAGTAATGTGTGTTTTGTTATAATACAAAGCAGAAAGTCATGTCATAACAAAGCTACAAATAAAGTACCAACACTTCAAAGCATGAGAGAGTGATTAATAATAGTGTCAGTTTTAGGAATCTTTAAATACCACATACACTAATGACAGCCAAGTTTCTAACTGACTAGAATTTTCCAGAACAATGTTTCAGACATTTTTTCCCCCATAGCCATTGTATGCTAACCCAGCCAGTGATTACCTTTTCCTCTGACACTTAAGTTGAAGAAATATATTTTAAGAGGAGGGACTAAAAGCTAAAATGAACTGTTCAAAATGCCTGTAGCAGTTGTGGTTTAAAGAATTTAGAATTAGGGGCGCCTGGGTGGCGCAGTCGGTTAAGCGTCCGACTTCAGCCAGGTCACGATCTCGCGGTCCGGGAGTTCGAGCCCCGCGTCAGGCTCTGGGCTGATGGCTCGGAGCCTGGAGCCTGTTTCCGATTCTGTGTCTCCCTCTCTCTCTGCCCCTCCCCCGTTCAAGCTCTGTCTCTCTCTGTCCCAAAAATAAATAAACGTTGAAAAAAAAAATTAAAAAAAAATAAAATAAAGAATTTAGAATTAAAAAGAGATGGGCATTAATTAGGCAGGAGAGGCTTCATTTCACTCTGGTCCTCATCCACCCATGGCCCCACCCCTGCAGACTTAAGGGTCTGGGCATTCTGACAAGGACAGGGTCACAGTTTTGTGAGGAAGAAGCACTGCTGATTTCCATGAGACCTTGATATTGCCGCCCCGGTTGTGTACGGAGGGGTGCTCATCTTTAACCCCTGGTGTGTACGTGCTCACGTGTACACACACATGTACCACATGCTGAACCCACTGGGCAAGGCCTCTCCATCAGATAAGGCCAGCAGGTAACAGTCTGCAATTGATGGAAGACCCCTTGTGGTGCCATCAGAGGTGGTAGAGTCTGCTGATGTGTTGGTGGGATTTCCTCCTGCTACGCCAATGGAAGCAGGAAGTTATGACACACTGGTGACAACACGCCTCAAAAACCATATTGTTTTGGGCCACAATTCAACCTACAAATAGCGGCATTCCTTAGGGTGATGGCGGCTCGATCATCCCAACAGCATTCCTGGGGAAGCCTGCTGCTATGTCATGAGGACACTTAGCAGCCCTACGGAAAGGACCTCATGGCATGGAAGACGCCTCCTACCGACAACCATCACTAACTTACGAGGTGTGTGAGTCAGCCAAACTGGAAGCAAATCTCCAGCCCCAGTCAAGCCTTCAGATACCTGCAGCGCCAGCCAACATCTCGACAGACATCTCATTAGAGAGACCCTGAATCAGAACCATCTGGGTTAAGCTACTTTGAACATTGTACCATAGAAACAGCATGAAATAATAAATATTTACTGTTGTTTTCGACCACTAAGTTTGGTGGTCATGCAGCAAATATATAACCAACATTCAAAAAAAAAAAAAAATTCCCAAACCATATTGTTTTAAAAACAAGAGAAATGTCAAAGCAATACCTACATCTTTATTTCCGAGGTACATCACAAACATATTCTCAGTCCCCCCATTTTCTTTTGACTCAGGTCTTTGGAGAAACAAAGAAAGAGATGTGTATCCTTTCAAATCATCTAGGTCATCCGGCAGCCGGACTTCAACTCCAGATTTACCATTGAACCTCATGGGGACAGCAACCTACGAGGGAAAAGATCTAGAGCATTAACCATTCTCCTGTGAGGAAAGGGGGTGTGCTCGCAGTGGTAGCCTGTGCCTCTGATGCGAATCCTTTCAGCTCTACCTTTCCTAGTTGTTATGATAAAGAGCAAAGGAGTGTGCATGACTCCTAGACCTGGATTATAAACTCATGAAGCTGTTTTAGGGGCTGGGTAATAAAGCATCCATGTTCTTCCTGTTTATAAGCCAGGAGTCTATGAGAAGTGCATCTAATTCTCTGTGCCAGAAATGATAATCACTATTATTATCATAGTTGCAACTAGGAGGTTTTTGTGCAGATGAGCTAACGTGTGGAAACACTTAGCATGGTGCCTAGTGCCTAGTAGACATATAATACTTCAAAAATATTTTTAAAATAAATTCTTTAAGGAATCATTCCCCATTAATATATTACATGTTATGGTTGCTTTTATTACAGTCCTTAAAAATGAGTGCATCAGGGCTCTCTAAAAATAGTGAACTGAGAAATCAACCACAGTGCCTTTAGGGTAGTGATACTCTGACTTGGCTTCCCAACCCTCTGTCTGCAAATATCTCACAGGGGGTGGATGAAAAAAGCAAGATGTTTCATTAGTATTATTTTAGGCCAAAACAAATTCTGATAGAGAAGTGTCAGGAATTCAAGTAACTGTCAAGTTAAAATAACAAAGGCTGATGAATTTGATTTCCAGTGAAGAAAATTTGCTATAATCCTGTGTTTAGAACACTGCCCTCACTGATAGGAACCATTCCTCCACCCTCAATAAAGGTGGATTCTATAACTTTAAAGTTATAACAAGAAAGTAGGTCCTGTGCAGCATCATATCAGCACATTCTGCTCACAGAACCCTACCTGAACTTGCAATAACACTTCACCAGGTGAGGCGTGGAGGAGAACTGTTCTTCCTGCCTGCATAAACTCAGTGGGGAGGAAACTGCTTCAGGTCCCTAACATACCAAATCATTTAGGGCATGAAGGTAATGTGCACTTTTGAAGGATGATAGGAGGAAGTGAACTTTCACATTCCAAACAACTAAAGAATTAGAGCAAGAAAGACAACCAGTTTCCGTGTAAACAAACGCCTTCCCTTTCTTGATGAATGTGTTAACCTCTCAGAGAAGGAGGCTTAGTGCCTGGCAATGTGGGGACACACCTACCTTATTTGCAGCATCTCTGGCCTGCTGAATTAGCTCCCGGATACGGTCCACGTTGTCAGAGATATTGCCCAGTGGCAACAGCTGTTGGTTGATACTTTCAATCTTGCTCAAAATGTCAGGCAGTTTGTTGGTTAATTTCTTCACTGTTGATGAGATTACAGAACAGAAATTTGTAATTGTGAGTTGAGAAAAGGTTAAATACAGATCTTCTCATTGACAGCATTTGTCAAGTGTTACGTTTGGGTCCCAAATATTGGACAGGATGACTCAGAGTCAGGTGATACCTTTCCTAAATACATCGTGGATTCTATCCTGCAGTCTAGATATCAAATCATCTTTCTTAACCACTACAGAAGAAGATAAATCTTTATTTTTTGAACCTTAATATCAATTGTAATCTAATACCTCATGATTAGGGGACCTATATCTCCACTCTAAAAAAGGGAAACTCAATACCAATGTCAATGGGTTAAAAAAAAAATCCCACCTAGACTTTCTAATAGAATACCCATATTCTTTGAAGGTGTTATGTGAAGCAGTTTTCTAATATTTTAATTTCTAATTTCAGACTTTATCAGGGAAGAATTCACATAAACTGACCAAAGTGCATAACAATGGAGAAAATGGATAGTATGTCCTGTCTGAAGAATGCTTGATACCTGAGTTATCTGCATCAGTGAGAGCCTTGTTGAAGTCTTCTCTCTGTGTGCTCCCATAGGTATCCTTAATTCTTGCCACATCTGTCTCAATAGGGTTGAGCCCATCTAGAACCTCATCTGTGATGTCGTTGGCATTTCTGACCATGCTCTTTGCCCTACTGATCATATCACTGATGTCATCTAAAGCACACACAAAGAGGGAGGTGTAAGTATCTTGAATGCTCAACAAAAGAAGCCAAGTACGGTGGGTAGGGAGATACTGACCTCTCTGTATCCCACGAAGGTCATCTCGGATGGCAGTGATATTGGTATCAATCAATCCTTTCTGAACTGTCATAACTTTCAGAGTTTGCTGTAGGTTGTTGAGAGCCGGACTGATTTCTAAAATTAAATAAAGCATCATGAGGCAATTACCCTATGGATTTTGATCCTCCATTGGTATTGGTGGCCCCTGAAGTAGCCAGCATCTGCAGAGCATTGAGCAGACCTGAATCTCAGAGATGTTCACTATAGGTGCCTAGACCCACAGTTCCAGGGGCCTCCAGGTCCAGAGGCCAGGAGTATACCTGAGCCTGTGGCATCCAGCTGCTTGGAAATGCATCATGAACACAGTGAGAGGCTTAGTCATTTAGGGGCAGTTCGACTTCCACTTTGGTCAGGGCAAACGTCTCTGCTTACTGAAGGAAAGGGATGTGCATTGTCTGGCACTAGTCTGGGCTTAATATTAGTCATACTTATTGAATGAATGAGTGAATGAATGAATGATGCCTCTTCAGAGTATAATAAAGTGCTGTTGAGACAGCCTCACCCAAGCAAATGCACTCACAAAGTAGGCATTGTTTGTTTCTGTCCACTTCCAAACTGATATATTTAAGGGGATTCAGTGAAAGGGAGGGAGTTCACAGACATTCCTAGCTGATAACATTGCCACTTTGAGGTAATGGAAAATGACCAGTGAATGCTTTAAGGCCAAAGTGATGATACACGGTTTAAATTGTGATTCCAGGACCGATTTAAATAACAATGTAGACAAATGCCCTATGATCTCTCTTATATGTGGAATCTAAAAACACTCCCCAAATACAAGGAACCTATTAGGGGCTGCCCAAGCCCCCGGTGGGGGGGGGCGGGGGTGAAGGGGATCAAAAGGTAAAAAGAAGCATGCTGGTAGAAAACAAAAGAGAAAATATCAATGTAGTTTGCCTCCTAACCCTACTTAAAACAATCCTCACCTCTTAGCTTATACTTTGTAAAGGGAACAGATGTCACACCAGGGAATTTTAATTCCTGCAATTTGCTAAGCAAATCATTCTATGTTAATACATATTTTTTGTAGGTAATTTTTCATGTATTTAATTTTTAAACATGAGAAAAGATAAATATTACTGTCAGAAGGCATCTAGTCACTCAAAAATGCTGACATAGTTTCTTGGCCATGAATGAACACAAGAGACCAGAAAAAATCAAGAAACACCATTTTCAGAACACCAGAACTTGGTGAGATTGAGATGGTTTAATTGTTTTGTAAAAAATTAAATACATGGGAAATTTTCAAAGATAAAATGTATGATTCAAAAATTCTCATGCTTCATAGTAGTAGTAATTTTTGGTACTTTTACTTACTAGCATTTTAGGACTTAAGAAAAGTTGAAGCTCTGGTGACCTGAAACTATTATCTGGGCCTTAAATGAGAGACCAGCCCTGGACATACCTCTATGCTGTGTGGGTTCCCAATGCCATGGGCACTGATTACCTTTGAGATTTATGTATATTCATGAGGTTAACTTGGTATATGTTAGAATATTGGGCGGAAACATCAAATCTATTAAATAGATCACACATTTGCTTCCAGAATTTGCTGTTTCTCCTGGTCTTAACAGGACGTTTTCAAACCCTTGGCTATCCCAGCCTCCCCTTCCCCGCCAGGCTCCAATACCTTGCCGTAGCTTCTTCTGTGTTAGCTTGGCTTCCTTCAATAGTTTATCACTGTCAGAACTCAGGGTTTTTGCTTTTCTTGGAAGATCTTCCTTTATCACCGTCTGAAAGCAAAGCATTTACCAGCCTTAAGCATGTAGCATTCCTTAGGAAATGTGGAGTAAGATTTTTTCATCCTACTCTAAAAGCCCTTATCTTCAATCTTTAAAGGATGAGGTTCAAAGGTAAGGGGGAAGTTTAAAAGGACTGTTCCTGAAAAGATACAGTTAGGGCTGTACATAGATATGTGTGGCTTGGGGAGGTAGACACTTCCCTGGTGACATACTAACAAATCATGTGATACCTGTCTCATTTTCTCCCTGTTGTTTGTACAACACCTTCTTCAATAACTGAAGAAAGAGAAGAGTTGCTTTTAAGTTTTTAATATTTGGGAGATAAAAGTCTTTAACCTTCAAGAAGGCCTATCCTCTAATTCTTTGATATTTAATATTTTATGCTTTATTCTTAGATATGGGAATATTATATGGTACATGTAAGATCACACAGGACTCCAAGACATGCCCAGGTGTTAAGGCAAATGACAGGAAATAAATGGTTACCAAATCGTGTACAAAAATTTCCCTCTTCTTTGTGAAATGCCAATACTTAATCATGGTCTAAAATCATACCTAGAAAGAAGCAGGATACACTACTCATCTTGGCTCAACATTGGTAATCAGTGGAATTTCTATCTGGTTTCACAAATGGCTTTTAAAACTGCGCTATATCTATCAAAACAGTCATGTAAACACAAACGATCCACATCTAGAGCAAGTTCAAGTCTATTCTATATAATAAGTTCTAATTTAAACTAAGGCTTGTTGGGGCGCCTGGGTGGCTCAGTCGGTTAAGGGGCCGACTTCGGCTCAGGTCATGATCTCGCGGTCCGTGAGTTTGAGCCCCGCATCGGGCTCTGTGCTGACAGCTCAGAGCCTGGAGCCTGTTTTGGATTCTGTGTCTCCCTCTCTCTCTCTCTCTGACCCTCCCCCATTCATGCTCTGTCTCTCTCTGTCTCAAAAATGAATAAACGTTAAAAAAATTTTTTTAAACTAAGGCTTGTTTACATTCCTCAGTGCATATGAAAAGAAAGTAAGACAATGAGTCGTCTCCAGAGTGCATCCAAAAAAGGTGCCAGTGCAGGTGCCCACCTGGAGGGCAGACTCAGATGCGCTAGTGGCCTTGTCAGCCGCGTCCTCCGCTGCTCTGATGGCGTTGAGGATATTCTCGTAGGCGGTGGCAGCATCCACTGCACAGCGCACCAGCTCATCCCCACTGGCATTCCTCTTGATCCTGGAAGACAGTGTGGGTGAAGGGCTCCAACAGCCTCCACTGCCTGCGGCTGAAGGCCCCTTCACCTCCCCCTCCCAGCCTCCTTGATTAGCCTCCTCATCTGGCAAATGGAGACCTGCGCTGGCAAGGGTCTATCCGGGAATCACACCCCCAGCGCAGCTTGGGTTCGGACCCGGGCCCTGGGTGCCTCCCCCCTGCCCTATTCTGGAGCCCCAGCTCGGTCAGGGAGGCTTTCACACTAGGTCCAGCAGCTCCTGCGGTTAGACCTGGGGGGTCACTCACTCCTCCAGCTGCTTTGCCAGCTTCTGTAAAGACTGCGCGTGCGTTTCTGCCTCCACCACCAGGGAGGCTTTACTGGCGGACTGAGAAAGTTCTCTCACTTTGTCACTTAGCTCACGTCTTGCTTCATTTAAAGTGGCAGCTAGTTTTTCATATTCCTATTTTTTTCAAGTAAACAGAGACAGTGTCACTTTAAGCAAAGAATGTATACACCATTTTCTCAAACTCTGCCATAAACTTCATGCTCCCAGGATGCATTATTTCAGTAGTGGCACTGATAATATTTTTGCAAGTTTTACCACCATTTGGACAATTTTCTTAGGGTGGGTACCCCTTCTGATAAATTTTATAAAAGCACACTGTCATCATTAGCATAAAGTTGTACTAAACCGAAACGTTTTTTTTTTCTACTCTAGAAATAGCGATAACAAAAGATATTTGCAAAATGCCCATTGGGCTGCTAATGTGGTCAACCTATTATGAGTCCTAAATAAGTTCTGCTAATAAATGCATGCTTGATATTTTAAAAACAGCATTCCAATTTTTTTTTGTTATCACAAAAGCAACATCTGCTCACTGTGGGCTAATTAAGTAATACAAATAGACATACAGAGGACACATCATTCACACCCCCCACGCCCCAAGGGTAGCACCATGGTAATGAACATCTTGGTTTATTTCCTTCCATCTAAAAGACATGTATTGCAGAAAAAAAAATGTTAACCCAGTTCATAGTTTCCTCATATAGAATCTGAATGTTTTTCAGTGTTCAGAGAACAAGTTTTGCCTCTACCTCCCGGCTTTTCCCCATCAGCTGCAGCAGCGTGTTGGTCTGCAGTAAGGAAGAGTCTGCAGTGGTTAGGTACTTGGTGAAATCACTCTGTAGGGAATTCATTTCTTTAACTTGTCTCTGGCGAGAAGAAGAAGAAGAACTTGTTTGAACTACATGGTATACGACCAGGAAGCACAGGCATATCTACTGCACAACAGCACAGAAATTGTTTGGGAGTCATAATGTTTTCTTGAAACCGAAAGATCATCGAGGCAACTAGAAAGTGCGGGGAAATCAGTCCACTTTGCCGCGTGGGTGTGTTGTCATGGTTTCCTCAAACTACATGCCAACGAAACAACAGTTCGCACGTTGCAGAAGCTTTCTAAACTGGGGGCAACTGGGCCAGTGAGGCGGAAAAGTAAGTAAGCTCTGGTTTGTGAGGCAGCATGAGGGATTTTCCTGAACAAAGCAGCACCCATCATCACGACGCCCCACATGCCAGGCCCTGTGAGGTTGGAGAGGTGCTTCAATGAGAGGGTACATGGGATCTGAGAAGGCCAAGCTAGGAGCCGCCCAAAGCTCACACACCCATAAAATCGGATCATGCACCCTTCCGCTGGCATCATCAGTGACTTCCAACAGCCGTCTAAAGAGGCTTTGGGGGGGCGCCTGGGTGGCGCAGTCGGTTAAGCGTCCGACTTCAGCCAGGTCACGATCTCGCGGTCCGTGGGTTCGAGCCCCGCGTCGGGCTCTGGGCTGATGGCTCGGAGCCTGGAGCCTGTTTCCGATTCTGTGTCTCCCTCTCTCTCTGCCCCTCCCCCGTTCATGCTCTGTCTCTCTCTGTCTCATAAATAAATAAACGTTAAAAAAAAAAATATTAAAGAGGCTTTGGGAATTAAGCATATTGCCATCGACTAAAATATTATTTGTTTTCTTTGACAAGTTCTTCTTTTGGGGGGTCAGTCCTACATTACTCCACTTTGATCTTACTGTCATTTAATAACGCCTCGCATTTATGTTGCTGTTTCAGCATATAGTGTGCACCCCTGAAAAAATATACTGTAGAATCCCAAGCTCCAGATTCTGTCTCTGCAGCTCCTGCATGAGGCCTGTATTTTAATCTATTTCCTGTAAGATAATGGCTTAAAATGCCCTTATCAGTGATTATGATAATGATGTTTACACAGCTGACACAAAAAATCAGTTATTTAAAGCATATATTATATCCTCTGATTTAATTATAACAATATTGGTTTAATTTCTCATCTACTTGGCAACATTATTCCTCCAACACTCTGTCAGCCAGGGGCAGGACTAAAGCAATTTGCTCTGCTTTCTCTGTGGTTTAAGTTCACAATCTATTCTGGTGACTGGGGAGGAGGAATAACTTTGGTTTTGCATTTAATCCCTTACTCCTGTTTGATTAGCATCTGCCGTATAGACAGGTGTGCACAGGCTAGACATACAGACAGGTGCCTGGCTCTGCCGCTTTATTAATGATAAAGATCCCTGCCCCCCTCATCCTTGTCATTAAGAAAAGTGTGCAGATTCTGACTGTGAACCCACCTTGATGGATTCCAAAGTCTTCTCGTTTTCTCGGTTGAGGCCAGTGGCCTGCTTTGCCTGGGCAGTTGCCTCTTGTAGTGCGGCCCGCAGATCACTGAGTTTGGCCTCGTACTCATTTAAAGAATCCCTTATGTTCTTGACAAGTGCACTGTTCTCCACTTGGTGGTTTTCCAGCCAGCTCCTTATCCGATTCAGCACTATAATACAACACATTTTTGTTTTTCACTTGAGAGAGGAGTACCTCTAAGCTAAGCTATAAAGTCTACAGAGGAAGAATGAAGTTTCTACTCATTTCATGGTTTTCCTTGAACTTGCAAGTGAATGGGAAAGGAAACTAACATTTATGGAGCACCTGCTGTGGTTATGTGGGCACACAAAACCACATGAAAACAATGATAGCAGTCTCATGTTTCAGATACGCAAATGGAGAGCCCAAGAAATTAGTTGACCGACCCAATGTTGCATGACCAATCAGCCTTGGCACTTGAACAAGATCTGCAGAGGACAGAGCATGTGCTCCTAACACTGCTATTAACACTACCAACTAACACTACTACTAAATACTACTAACTGCAAACTAACCCTGTCTCCTCAGTCAAAAGCAAAGACTAATAATAAATTTAAACCATACAAATGCTAAAAGAAAACTGCTACCGTCTGCATATTAACCATTGACACATCATTTCATCGGAGAAGAAAGATCAGTATTTGAAAAAATACGCACCAGACTTCTATTTCTCACAGTTTTGAACTAATGAGGCATTTTTCCTAAGTAAAACCTTTAGAGGTATTCTGTTAATTTCTACTACACCAGATTTTGGTTCCTGCAATAGTAGTGCTAATATCGATTTGTGATTCAAGACCCCTGTGCTGGTGGGGGTGGCCATTAAAAAATGATATAATGAGAAAGTTGAATGGAGCTGAATGAAGAAAGAATAAAAATGCAGTTAATAAGGAAAAGGCAATACCAGTGCTGTTATCTTAGGAGAAGAACCTATTTTTTTTTCTTGCATGATGGTAAGATGCTATATTCTACAACCTCTTGGTAGCCTGGAGGAGCTACCCATTCTCACACCATGCTCTAAAAGTTGTGAACACCGGGGCGCCTGGGTGGCTCAGTTGGTTAAGTGTTGGACTTCGGCTCAGGTCACCATCTCACGGTTCGTGTGTTTGAGCCCCACATCGGGCTCTGTGCTGACAGCTCAGAGCCTGGAGCCTGCTTCAGATTCTGTGTCTTTCTCTCTGCCTCTCCCCTGTTCACGCTCTGACTCTCTCTCTCTCTCTCAAAAATACGTAATCGTTAAAAAAGATTTTAATAAATAAAAAATAAAAGTCATATACGCTGAAATGACTAACCTAGCCACCTGTACTGGGGACCTGACATTGCACTTTGCACACTGTATTTCAAGCCCATTAGAATGGGTTGCATACAAGGATTTGGGAACATCCTTACGGAGCTGAGCGTCTCTTTTTTCAGCTTCTGCTTCTCTCAGGTGCTTTCCAAAGTTGCGGCTCCGTAGCTCTGTCATCATGCGCTCTGCTTCAGCCAACTCTCTGGAAAAATCCCCTGACGGCACATTGTTTCCTTCCCCATCTGTCCCAGAGATCTGCTTCAAGAGAACTAGAAAATATCGAGTAGTTTATTAAACTGGGAATTCTGGACTCCAGTAGACTACTAAAAAAAAAAAAAAGGGATTTTTATGGAAGGTTCATATTAGTTTTTCAGTATCATTACAGGATCTTTTTCATAATATTGAACTCTTAAGGAGAAATTCTTTCAGGGCATGGGGGCACAGAACAGGCTATGTAATAAAAAAAAATATTTAATTGGATTGAGTAACTCCTTACTGTGCACATTCCGGATGACATTTTTAATCTTTGTGTCCAGCTCCTTTGTGCTTTGGGTTGTCCGATCAACATTGTTATGTAATGTTTGTGCTTTTCTAGAATTTATTTGAACCTATATGAAAAATAAATTGATTACTAACAAATCATGTTGATCCGGGGGTGCAGGGGGGGAAACTAACAATATTTTGAGGACAACAACAACAACAAAAAGTTAACGTTATTGACCTAACACATTACCTTTTCTTGCAAAGCTTCAAACTCTCGATTCAGATTACTCAGTTCTTTTTCCAGACCATCCATTTTTAATCCATGATTTGAAATGGCAGAACGGTAGTTGAGTAACTGATTCTGAAAGTAAAATGCAAAATTAATCTCACATTAGAGCAGAAATTTGGAGTTAAGTCCTATCAACTTGGTAATCCCAGTGGTGATATGGAAAAATTCGTTTAGCAAGTCAGATGCTGGTCCACAGGAAATGATTTGGCTCTTTGAAATCAGCTACTTGAAGAATCTACTTTCTGATGTGAGTTGTGATATGGTTCTAAAATAAACTTATAACCGTGAAAAGACAAGAGATACTTTCCTTGAGTTAGAAACCAAACCTTACAGAAATGAGGATACCACTTACCTGATATCTTACTTTCCAGACTCTACAAAACGCTCAGTTGTTTTTAACCTATATTTAACATTGTAATACTAAAAGCAGTGCCTGAGGCTAATTTAGTGAAGGAACCATCAGATTCAAAGAATTTTTTAGCAGGAAGGGAACTGAGAGCTCATTTAATTGAATGCTGTAGAGATGATCATTGATTGCTTAAGGATCAGAATCCAGGTCCCCCGTTTTTTTGGATACTAAACAGTTTCCTTACTTTTAGAGGGTGACATTTCTGCACATAATCTCTAGAGTAGTGATTATTTTCAATTTTTTTGGGAAAAAAAACTTGTTAATATCTTGAAGAAATTTACAGGAAAAAGCTATACTGTTACCTCCTATTAACTTGCTATTACCTATACTATTAACTTGCATGTGACAGAGCCAGCACTGGGGGGGAACAACACAGGCTTTACAGCTTAGGTCCAAACACTAGGTCTGCCGATTTTGAGTTTTATCTCCTTCATCAGTAAATTGGGGATTATCATATTAAGCTGCTGAATTTTTTGATGATATTATCAAGTGTCACGTACATATGAACACTGAAAAATGTTGTTTTCCTTCTCACACTTCTTCCTAAGGAATTTTCACAGTGTATGTGTGATCTAGGAAGAAGACAGTTCTATTTTAATTTTCATACAGGAAAACTGAGGCATGTCATTCTATGGAGTGTTAGTAGAATATGTACAGTGAGTAAAGCATGGCCTTTGGAATTTGATCTTGGTTAGAGTCCTGGAACCCGCCATGTGCAAGCTGTGTGATAGTAGGCAAGTTACTTAGCTTTAACATACCTGTTAAATGAAAATAAGACTATTTTCCTTATAGGATTCTGTAAGACTTAAATAAAGCACTGAGCACAGAGCCTGGCACATAGGACAGGTACTGAAATGCTGGCTCCCTGCCCTTCATTGAAGAAGTGCAGGGTTATATTCATGACATCAGAGTAACTCCAGGGGCTTCTTTTTCTCTCAAAACATAATGGCTTTTTTCCTCTCTATATTAAGAGCCTGTAAATCATGGACTAAAATTTACCCTGATGGGATGAAAAAGAGCCATTTTTCTAGTATTATTTTTTGCTATATAAAGTTCACTCTTGAACAATACTGGTTTGAGCTGCCTGTGTCCACTTATACATGGATTTTTTTCAATAAATATGTAAGAAGATCTTTTGGAGATTTGCAACAATTTAAAACAAACTCACAGATGGACCATGTAACCTAGAAATACCAAAAAAAAAAAAATCAGAAAACCTTAGGTATTATTGTAAGAATACAATATGTAATACATACACAAAATATGTGTTAACTATTTATGCTATTGGTAAGGCTCCTGGTCAACAGTAGCCTGTTAGGAGTCAAGAGTTATATGCAGATTTTCAACCGTGCAGGGGGTCAATGTCCCTAACCCCCATGTTGTTGAAGGGTCAACTGTGTACTCAGCTATAAGCACTAAGGGGTTTGGAATCAGCCCTCATTTTAAAACAGCACTTCTTAAACTTTCCCCAAAGCCTCTTTCACTATGTCCAGTTTAGGGTTTATCTCCTCTACTGAATTCTTTTACTTCAATGAATAAATTTTTTTTTCATTTTCATAATTTTTTTTTTATTTTTTTTTCAACGTTTTTATTTATTTTTGGGACAGAGAGAGACAGAGCATGAATTGGGGAGGGGCAGAGAGAGAGGGAGACACAGAATCAGAAACAGGCTCCAGGCTCTGAGCCATCAGCCCAGAGCCTGACGCGGGGCTCGAACTCACGGACCGCGAGATCGTGACCTGGCTGAAGTCGGACGCTTAACCGACTGCGCCACCCAGGCGCCCCTCATTTTCATAATTTTTAATTGAATATTTTCATATGTACCTCTTCTTGTTTGGTTTCTAGTGTTTTTAACAGTATTCTAATTTTTTGTTCCTTCTATTGAATTATTACTCTTCAAAGTAATTTTCAGATTGTCCCAATTTTAATTTTATCTAAAGGGAACTCATCTCTTAGTGGTTGCTTTTGTTGGATGTCTTTCGTATTGTTACTTGTCTCTTCCCAATGTTTGCAGGTAAATATTGCACACACACACCCGCAGCAACTCCACTTCTGCCTGCACTCTCTGTGCCCTAACCAATGATCTTATGGTCATCGCCATTCCCACCCTAGATCCTCTAGTCCAGAACCAGGTCTTATATTGGCAGCTTAGGACTTGCACACTATGGTCATGTTGAGGATATCACATTCCAGTACAGATCCTGGTTTGTGAATCATGTCCATCCAGGTCTTGGCTCATAAGGTTGTAGCTTTCCTAGTCTCTCATATACTCACTGCTCAACAATGAGCACTGGGCAGTTTCAAGATTGTTTTTCAGTCTCCATTCATAGGCAAAAAGGTCCTCAGTTTCCTCTAGGGAGCCTGCCTCTGGCCCTGTGGGACTTTAGCCCTATTACTTATCCTCTTGGCCACCTTCTTTCCAAGCACACATAGAATATTCTCCTAGATGAACCATATTCTGGGCTATGAAACAAACTTCAACACATTTTTAAGAACTGGAGTCATAGAAAGTGTGCTCTTTGACCACAACAGAATTGTGTGAGAAATCAATAACAAGAAGTTATCTGGAAAATGCCCAGTTTGGAAATTAAACAACACATTTCTAAATATTCAGGGGTCAAAGACATGTCCCAAGGAAATTTGAAAATCCTTTGAATTGAATAAAAATGAAAACACAACAACTCAAAATGTGTGGAATACAGCTAAAGTAGTGCTTTGGGGGAAATTCATAACATTAAATGCTGATTTAGAAAAAGAAAGGTTTAAATCAGTAAGATAAGCTTTCATCTTAAGAAACTAGAAAATGAATAGCTAATTAAACCCAAAGCAAGCAGAAGGCAGAAAAAATATGAATAACAACAGAAATCAATGAAATTGAAAACAGAAAAACAATGGAGAAAATCAATAAAATAAGATCATTAAAACTGATAAACCTCTAGCCAGAATAATCAAGAAAAAAAGAGATGACATAAATTATCGATATCAAGAGTGGATGGGAGGGTATTACTACAAATTTTTCAGGTATTAAAAGGATAATAAGAAAAACTATAAACAATTTTATGTCAATACATTTGAGAATTTAGATGAAATGAAAAAAGTATTTGAAAGGCACAAATTACCAAATATCACTCAAGAAGAAACATAACCCCAACAGTCCTATATCTATTTTTAAAGATTGAACTTATGGTTCATTTTTTTAAAAATCCCAAAATAAAAAATCTTCCAACATAGAAAACCCCAGGCCCACCATTTAGAGAATTCCACCATTTAGAGAATTAATACCAATTTAATATAAATCTGATTCTTTTGAATGCAAGATACTCAGCTAAGGGCTCTAGAAGAAAAATTAGCCCAGAATCATTCACTAAGTAAAGAGTGTTCTTGGGGCTCTTGGGTGGCTCAGTTGGTTAAGCATTCAGCCTTGATCTCAGTTCAGGTCATGATCTCATGATTTGCAAGTTCAAGCCCCGTGTCGGGCTTCTGCACTGACAGAGTGAAACCTGCTTGGGATTCTGTCTCTCCTCTCTCTGCCCCTCCCCTGCTTGTGCTCTCTCTCTCTCTCTCTCTCTCTCACTCTCTCTCTTTCTCTCAAGATAAATAAATAAACTTTAAAAAAGAATGTTCACTTAGAGTATTAGTTTCGTATGTTCACTAGTATTTTCCACCAGTAAACATCTAGTCTTCATTTGGATCAGAAAAAGCGTTAAATGGAGTCAACCTCTCTGTCTCCTGCTTGAGGGGTATTCATCATGCAGCATCTATACCCCAAGTATCGATTCTGGACCCAGCATTGTGCTGGGTGCATAGGGTATTTACCCTCAGGTCCTTGGTCTGGGTCTCCAAGTGCTTCATCTGTTCCAAAGTGCCGGTGCTGGCACTCAGGCCCTGCAGCTGAGACTTGACCAGGTGGAGCTCGTCACCCATGGTGGCCAGGTCATTCAAGAGCGTCATCACACAGCTGTCACAATCTGTAGGGGCCACAATCAAAGGCAAATGTGCAGTGGGCTGAAGCCACAAGAATGCAAACAGAATACGAGGGCTTAAAGCCCAGTTAATATGCACATAGATCATCACAGTCAAAAATCACAATCCTGGACTTCTCAGGGAGGGATGCAGATTCTGCCCAAGAGAGATCTCTGGACAGGAAGCATTTTAAAAAGAAGCAGTGGAGTGGGGGAAATGGGGGAAATGGATCAAAAGGTACCAACTTCCAGTTATAAGATAAATAAGCCTTGGGGATGTAATGCACAACATGGTGACCATAGTTAACAACACTGTATTGTATATTCGAAAGCTGCTGAGACAGTCTGTCTTAAAAGCTCATTACTAGAAAAAAATTGTTAACTATGTGAGGTGATGGCTATTAACTTACTGTGATAACCATTTTGCAACATATACATACATCAAGTCATTATGTTGTGCACTTTTATACAATGCTGCACGTCAATTATATCTCAATAAAATTGGAAGAAATGGTGATTCTATGCAACTTGTTACTTATTTTGTGTGTGGAAAAATAATAATAAATAGCTTTTATTTACCGAGAGCTTGCTATTTGCCAGGAATTATGGTAAGATTTGTAAGCACTTCCCCAGCAACTCTGTGGGGTACATATAGTTATTATGTCCATTTTACAAATGATTAAACTGAGGCTTGGGGAAGTCAGGTCACTTGCCCAAGATCATAAAGCTGTGAGTTAACAGAGGCTGGGCTTGACCCTAAGAAGTCCTCCCCCTACCGCCTCCCACCATGGCTTTCCCAACCTGGAAAGTGCACATCCCAGCACAAGGTTCACATATCTTAAACTAAACCTCACAGCTGGAGGCGGGGGGAGGGGGTGGGTTCTTTTCTCACCATCACATTCTTCTCCAGGGCTGCCATCTTTGGGCTCTTGGTCTATGCAGTCTGAAACAAGGAATAACCAAAGTAGATATTGTTATTCAACTTCCTCTTCATCTGCTTTTTAATTTGGCTTTCAGAAAAGCTAGTTTGAGAAGATTTTAGTCACCCAATTATCTGGCATCGTTGGCTCTTCCCTTCTCCCTCTTTACCCGTGCCATCGTTCAGGGAGCTTTCCCATCTCTCACCAGTCTTGCTGCAGGAACTTCTCTCGTGACGCCCCTGACTGTATATTCATTTTCTTCTCTATACAAGGTCATGATATTCTTATCTAATTAAACCCCCCTAATCATTAGTGGTAAGGCTTTCTTCATTTGATATTTGATAGTTTCCTATACAACTATTGACTTCCTTCCAGTATCATTCAAGAACATTCAGTAAACATTGATTGAGCACCTTTGAGCATCTACGGCATGCCTTGGCCTTGTGCCATGTACAGGAAATACAAAGCTAGGAAGACAAAAATCCCTGCTGTCCTGTGGTTTACTGGCCCCCAGGGGAAGCAGATAAATCACACAACAGTGTGACAGGTGCTGAGAGAGAGATATGCACACAATGTTAGTGGACCCACACTGCCAATTACCACAGATATGAGCTAGACTTTGAGGTTCTCAACTAGAGTAAGAGAAAACCTACTGGTCTTCCTTGGATGTTCTTTACTCTTTCCATTTCTACTCTTTCCCCTGCACCATGCATCTTTACAATGAAATGCCCTCTCCCTTCCCTCTAGAAAAAAAAATCTAATTTCACCACAGGAAATCACAAAGCTTGACATTTTCCTAGACAAGATTTCACGTTTTGTCTTCTCAGCAGCAGGCAATATTCCACACTTTGTGTGTATATACATATACTTTAAACTACATTTAATTGTAACATAAATAATAGAAGTTCACTATGGAAAGTTTGGGAAAATCAGAAAAGTAATATAAAAACATCACCCTTGATCCCACCACTCAAAGACAATCAGCGTCTCTTTTCTATATATTTGTAGACATTTTAATTTATCATATATAATCATGGGTTTTTCTTACTCATCTTTTTTTTTTTCGAGAGACAGAGAGTGCACACATGCAAACGGGGTTAGGGTGGGGGTGGAAGGGGAGGAAGAGAGAGAGAGAGAGAGAGAGAGAGAGAGAGAGAGAGAGAGAGAATCTTAAGCAGGCTCCACACTCAACATGGAGCCTGACACAGGGCTCAATCCCACAACCTGGGATTGTGACCTGAACGGAAATTAAGAGTCAGATGCTTATCCAAATGAGTCACTCAGGCAGCCCACTCACCTTTTTTTAAAAATTACTCATTCTTAATGCTATGGATAGTTATGTCACTTTTATTTCCTCAATTAAGCTGTAAATTTCCTACGACCAGGAAACAGTTTTATTTTCTTCACAATCCCCCACAGCACTTTGAATAACCCAGGGAGGACTTGCCTCATGTGGGTGATTGATTTATCAGTGCAATTTTCTTAACAAGTTTTAATGTTGACCACCAAGGAATCTGTACATTATTAATTAAAATAAAAAGAATGAAAAAGGGGGTAAAACCTCAGAGAAACAAAAAGTCTGATGCGTGAGTGTTTTCTTCCATTTGGGGAGCAAATAGTCACCATCCTTATTTCAGGTTTCTTTGCTGTTGTTGTTATTAAAGTGGGAGAAAAAAAGGGTTGTAAAGATAGTAATCTCATGAATATGCTGTGTGTGATGTTGAAGCTTCTCCTCAAATACCTCTCTTCACAGAACTCATGTTTTTCTAAAACAGTCTTTTTCATCTTTAAACACATGACACTTCTTCCTTAGGATGGCTTAACGTAGACCTCCCTCTAGCTTCCATTCCTTGGGTTCTACTTCTTGTGCCACACAGAACAAACAGACCCTTCTCCCACACGTCAATCAGCCTCTCAAATACATCCTTTCCAAGTCTTCTTTCCACTGTCCTGGCTTGTCAATCCTTCCTGTGACATGGTTCCAAGTTTTTTCAGTATCTCCACTTCTTCTGAACAAACCGTAGCTTGTCTATTGTCTTCTAGAGACAGAAGTCCGACATGAGGATTTACACAAGCAGCATGCCAGGGAACGGCAGACCACCTGGTGTTAGACTCTAGAACTCACTGAAGATCGTATGAGGTGTCCTAGGGGCCATATTACTCTCTTGAGCCATAACGAGCTTGCTACTGACTAAAGCCTTAGTCTTTTTCACTTGTTGCTACTAAGTCACATCTCACTTATCACACACTTATTTTTATGCCATTCAACTATAAGACCACGGGCTTATCCCTAACATAATGTTGTCTTAGAATCGGCCCATTATTCTAGGCTCTTGAGTCCCTTAAATATTCTAAATGTGCCATAGGAGGCATTTTCTATCTTTCCCAACTTTGTGTCATGTGATAACTGGGTGGGCATGCCTTCTACATTCCCATTCAGGTCAAAAGTG
Source organism: Lynx rufus (assembly GCF_022079265.1). Lineage (NCBI taxonomy): Eukaryota > Metazoa > Chordata > Mammalia > Carnivora > Felidae > Lynx > Lynx rufus. The sequence goes on from NW_025814837.1 coordinate 17,318,891, forward strand.
TTGAACAAGATAGAGCCAAGGATTAAGGCGCAGCGCATGTCAGAAGATAGCTCATTCTGGACTGATAATAATCCATTTACTCTATATTCCTTTGGGAGCAGTCACTTGACCAGATCTAATCTATACATTCAGGGTGTAGTTCTTCATCTTGTCCATAACTGTAAGATTAGAGATTTTATCTAAGGTTTGGCATTATACTATATCTGTGATATTTTCTTGATAAATCACGTTAATATTCTCGGCTGAAGAAGGAAGAAAATCATCTTCCTTTTCCTTCCAAGTTGTTCCTAATGAACCCACACTAACTCCTAGTGATTCTTTTCCTTGGTATGTGAAATCCATCCCAGTTATACCACCCACATCTCAGACATGGATTGATATTCAAGAAAGAATATGTTGATCTCCTCAGATACACACATGAAGAAAACTGATATGTTATAACCTTATAATGTCAAGGGAGATCTGAGCAAAATCACCAAATAGGAGCTGAGGTTATTTTGACTGCAATTACTTGACTTTTAAAAGCAATTTATCTTTTTAACAAAAGCCTACTTGAGGGGCACCTGGGTGGCTCGGTCAGTTAAGCAGCTGACTCTTGATTTTGGCTCAGGTCATGATCTCATGGTTCTGTGAGTTCAAGCCCCACAACTGGGCTCTATGCTCACAGTGAGGAGCCTGCTTCGGGTCCTCTGTCTCCCTCTCTCTCTGTCCCTTCCCTCACCGCTTCTTGCACTTCCTCTCTCAAAAATCAATAAATGTTAAAAAAAAATTAACATTAAAAAAAAAAGCTATTTGAAGTAAGTTATTCACCAAACTGTATTCACCAAACCAAGTATTCACCAAGCCAAGCTGTCAAAATATCTGTTAGCTGGCATTGGGTATTGTGCTTCATGAAAATATTTACCTAGGTTCCTCCCCTGCTATTTTATTAAAACCAGATTGATAAATGCAGGTTAACAAAGGTGTGAGTCCATCTTACCTCCCGTCAAGGGGTGACAACTGCCCAACTGGCCATTGTTGTTACAACTGCACGGCCGGCAGCTACCTCCAAGCTTCTGGGGGTTCCCGAAATATCCGGGTGCACACCTACCCAAAATAAAGAGAAAAACGAGAAACACTCAAAGAGCTCATCATTTGTTCCATCTGACATTTTCTCCACCCTTGAACTCTCCGTTTGAGATGTTGTCACCCTAAGTGGGGAAGGCTGCTTTGCAAGAATGAGTGTGTCTCCATACAGATAGTTATGGCTTCGATGAGAACAGAGAAAGTAGGAGGCAGGCAGAGCTTGCTCCCTCCTCGTTGACACCAGGACGACAAAATCCTCAGTTACCCCTGTCGATGAATGGCAGATGAACAAAATGCACACAGAAGCCAGTGGTTCGACCATTAATGGAAGTCAGGGGTGGATCAGCTTTATGCAAGAGTTATGTTCCTGAAGATACCACACAATTAAATATTGCTTAATTTCTGGCTAATTTTCTCAAAGAAAAATTTAAAGTAAAACTCATAGAATTTCAAATTTGCTTATCAATGGGGATTTTATTAATATTGCCTACTGAACTGTTTCAAGCCTGCATAATTCCCATTTGCACTAATTGCTACAGGGCTGTATTTAATGAGCCTAAACAATGGAGGGCAGTTACAACACCTACTCTCTTGGCTGAGAGCCTTTATTATTCTAGATAATTTGGTGATGAGGACTCCATTCCTTAAGTTAAAAAACACTTCCTTGATTCTGAGTTTCTATTTAAAACACAAACAAACAACAAAACAGACACAATGTTTTTGGAATTGGGAGGTAAACTAAAATATTTCTATTAGCAAAGTTCCATTCTTATGCTAGCCCCCCCCCCCCAATTGTCATTAACTCAGTGTCTGTGTGTGGTGCCTTCTCTTCCATGGAATTGATAGAATCAAGAAAATGTGGTATTTGGCTCTCCCCCAAATTTAAGCTTTGCATCATGGAACTGTTAGGTAATTTATATAGACTTTGCCAATGGGTGCAAAGGACACAGGCTTTATCAGGAAGACCTGGCTGGATCCCTGCCTCCATGCTGTGTAACCTTGGCCTATTATCTTAACCCTTCAAGCTTCAGTTTCTTCATCTATGTCTCCCTTGGAAGTGTAAACTCGGGGCACTTGGGTGGCTCAGTTGGTTAAGCATCTGACTTCGGCTCAGGTCATGATGTCCTGGGTTCATGAGTTCTAGCCCTGCGTTGGCCTCTGTGCTGACAGCTCAGACCCTGGAGCCTGCTTCCGATTCCTTGTCTCCCTCTCTCTCTGCCCCTCCCCCACTCACACTCTGTCTCTGTCTCTCAAAAATAAATAAACATTGAAAACAAAATAAAAAAAAAAAAGAAAACTCCACAAAGGCATGGATTCTTTGGCTGATACATCCCTGCACATGGGAGAGTGCCTGGGCCCATAATAGGTGCCAGATAAGTGTATGCAGAATGAATAAGTGAATAATTGCACTATTAATACCTATTTTGATCAATGAATGAGATAAAAAATAATGTAGTGAAGAATCTAATACAATGCCTGCACATAATAGACACTCAGTAAAAGTTAGCTACCATTTTCAGATGTGATGAAACATGCATATATATATATATATATATATATATATATACACACACAAATATACACACACACACACACACACACACATATACACATCTATGTATAACTGGCATAATTTGGAATTATCACATTTCAGAAAGTGGGTAGGAAGCAGAAATCCCATGCCTTCCTTGATTATCAAGAAGGTAACTACGCTGAGGTGCCTTGTCTAAGTCTACTAACCAACTTGTCATAGGCTTTACTTTATGTGACTGGCCCCATATTCTGCGTAACAAACCATGCTATAGGCAAAAGACCTATGTTTTAAATACTTTATTTTTAGATGTGTCACCTATATCTAAATTTTCCATGTAAAAGATGCATAATTACAAAACACTTTATATTAAAGTCACATAAATATTTAGGAAGTTAGATTCCACGTCTTCCTTATTCTTGCAAAAAGTGTTAGTGACTGATTACAGAAATGACCGGCACCCTTCTTCTCGTTTTAAGCTGGTGTCCAAACACAATGCACTGAAGTAAAACTTCCTGATTTCATAGATGACGGTGGTACAAGAAAAAAAGAGCAGAGAACATGTTTGTCCTCTATGGCTCGGAGAAGCCGAGGGAGAAATGTGGCCCAGGGCACGGTTATGAGCTGGGAAGCCTTTCCTACCCCCTCCTTCAGATTGGCTGTTCCCTCTTCCGCCCAGCGGGCTCCTGCTTATATTTTTACTCTTCACCCTATATTGCCCTTGTAGCTACCACTGCATAGCTAACGACTAGCGCTGGCTTGATGCCTGGCACAAAGGGGGGTCCCCAATACATGTTGAACAAATTAAAAAATTTGACATTCATATGGCATTTACTTGTGAACAAGTTCTTCAAAAAAAATTAAGAAACTATAGTTTGCTTTCCTGAGACAGCAAACAACAGACATAAGCTGTGAGAACTGTTAATTAAGAATTTCTCTTTTCAAATCTGCTGCCTGCCAACCGGATGTCTCAGCCGGTCTGTTGCTGTTTTCTGCATCATTGTTTGTGAAGAACCATGAGGAGGATCGCACTAGGATGCCTCTCCCAGGTGGGAGTCTCAAGCTTTCACACCACAGAGCCTGGAAGAACGTTCCCGAAGCCCATTCTACCCACCCGTCCTTCCCATCTCAGTATAGCTGCCCCTTCCTCCCTCACCCCTCAGGGGCAGTTGGATGCTCCTCCCCTGCAGCCTGGGGACCCAGTTATGTCTTGGTCACTATTTTAATGGCTGGTTTGTGTGTCTGTCCACCACTAGACTGTAAAACCCTAAGGGCAGAGTCTGGGCTCCAGCCGCTAATGTGTCCCTAGCGCTTAGCCCAGTGCCAGGCATATACTAGGATCTCCATACATTTTTCATTGAAAGAAAGAATGAATAATAGATGTGAGGCAACTGTGGGCAAGGTTCCTTTTGCTGAAATGGAAAACAGAAGAACCTTGAAATTGCATCTTTTTACCACCAGACAGTGCCCTGCCCCTTAGCTGACGCTCAGTGATCCCGTAATGAGGCAGTCCGCACCTTCCTCCCAGGCAAATAGCCTCAAGGTCCTTGGATTTTCTTGGGTAACTTCCCTGATTGAGCCACCCTCCAGCCCCACGTCATCCCTTAGGCCCACTAGACCCACGTAGGTCCCACCCTGTCTGTCAAATGTCTCAGATAACCCCTGCCTTCCTGTGAAAACCGAATTAATTTTGTTTTTGTTTTGTTTTGTTTTGAAATCTTATAAAACTCTTCTAAAGTTTATCCAGGAAAATAATATGCCAGAATGGCCAAGGAAAACATTTTAAGGGTTATGAGGAGAGCCTTGCTCAACCAACTATCTAAAGGCATTTTATACTTTCAGAAATGACAACGGCACAAAGACTGAACGAAATGTATGGAAATGACTCTAAGTTTGTACAGAAACTTTGTAAATGCACGTTCATCTTTCGTCAATTCAACTAAATGTACTTGGCAATAGAGAGAGAGGTGGGGGAGAGAAGAGTGACAGCACAAGAGGCACAGAGGGAAAAACAGCTGGAATGTCTGTCCCCATTCACTCAGTGAGCACACAGCCTGCAGTGAGTGTGACAGTGTGACATGAAGGATGTGAATCTGCCAGTCCCCTAATTAGTCTGCTTTCCTTATGCCTCCCCTAGTGTGCACGTCTGACCCTACTGAGTGTGGCTCTGGGATGTACCCAAATACTATGTGTATTTCATGCAACGTGGGCCCTGGATTATGGGGATGGAATACTGGGATAGTGTGAGTTTCTTGAACTCTGGCCAATTTTGCTGTACACGTTGACCCTAAATCTATCTGCCATGTGAGATGCCCTGACACCACCAAAAAGCTAGGTTCCAAATTTTCACCAACATGAAGATCTGCGTGTAAGAAATAAAACTATGTAAGTCCTAAAAGAAAGCATAAACATTTCTGTAACTTCGCCAAGCATGGCCCCAAAGGCTGACAGCCTAAAGAATATAAGAGTAGACACATATAACAAAAAACGAAACCAAAAAGACATAAACAAAAAATAAACAAAAATTTGCAACATGTAGTATGAAGAATTTGTATAGACCAATAAATAAAATAAAAGAACATTGCACTAGAAAAAGTGAGTAAAAAGCCTAGAAAGCAATCCAAAAAATAAGGTCTACAAATGGTTAATTAGTACGTGAAAAAAATCCCATCTAATTATGAAACAAAGAAATGTAAATTCGAATGATTAAAATTTCCAACTACCAAACTGGCAAATATTTTAAAAACTGCTCATTTGTAGTATTCACTCGTGGCAAAAGCTGCTCTTTTGCTACTGGAGGAACAGAAATGAGTCTGACTTTTCTGGAGGGCAATCTGGCAAAATGTATCAAAAGTCTGAAAATGCACCTATCCTTAGATCCAAGGGATCTGGTTCTATTAACTACATCTTGAGGATTTATGTACACAAATAATTCACCACAAGGATTGACTTTTAGTGCTGCTTTGAATGGAAAAGAGGAAAACTATTTCAAAGACCAGCAGTAGATTACAGAACTTCTTGGTTCTGACACGATGTTATCAGTGAATACTTACTGAGATGGAAAGATATTGCTAACCTTCTACTAGATCTACTAGGTGAGAAAATGAGCCAAAAACAGAAAGTAAAACAGCAATCTACTTTTGTTTTTAAGAAAACGTCTGGGGGCACCTGGGTGGCTCAATCGGTTAAGCGGCCAACTTCGGCTCAGGTCGTGATCTCACGGTCCGTGAGTTCGAGCCCCGCGTCGGGCTCTGTGCTGACAGCTCAGGGCCTGGAGCCTGTTTCAGATTCTGTGTCTCCCTCTCTCTGACCCTCCCCCGTTCATTCTCTGTCTCTCTCTGTCTCAAAAATAAATAAACGTTAAAAAAAAATTAAAAAAAAAAAAAAGAAAACGTCTGTGCACACAGAATGAACTGTAAGAATATACAAGTTTTAACTGGGGATTTTATAAATAAAATGATTATAAGCAGGATTATATCTGAGCATGCACAAATATATAGAGCTACATAAAGGTATAGTGGGCCTCATTGGTTCTTTGCTCACTTGTGTTACATAATTCCTATAAGTAAGTATTGACTTTATGATAAACTTATTTTAAATTTAAAAACATGCTGTCCATATGATTCATTTCTATGCTGTTACTTTTGCACAATGTACATGCTACCTTCCGAGGTAGACTCTAAGTACCTTTCATAGTCCTTATATGCTTGGCAGAGCCCAATGTATGGTAGCTAATCATGAAAATGTGTTCATGCAAAACGAAAGCTTGGCTCTTTGGCCCCTCATAATTAAGTTCATAGTTTCCATTTTGCAACATTTATTCTTTTGTTCCGCTGCTGAACACCTATTACATGAATAATACATGAATAGTAGGCAGCAGTGATTCAGAAATGAATGACACAGACTGTCCTGCAGGTGTTCATAATATGTGGGGACAGAGAGGTATAATTGTGTGTGTGTGTGTGTGTGTGTGTGTGTGTGTGTGTGTGTATAGGAGTATGTAGAGTTGCATGTGCGTGTGCAGGTAAGTAGGGATGTGGTGGTGGGGTAGGGGTACATAAGGATGTGCATATATGGGGTGAGGACTATGTAAGGATGAATGTATATGGAGCTAGGCTAGTTAGGGTTATGTGTGCCAGGTAGGCAAATACAAGGACACGTGTGTGGTGGGTAGGGGTATGTAGGGATATGCATACATGGGGTGGGGGTATGTAAGGATGAATCTATGTGGATGTAGGGATAGGTAAGGACATGTAGGGGGTGGAAGTACATACAGATGTGGAGGGGGAGGGGCACGTAGAAATATGTAGGGGAGGGGAATGAGGGAGTGTGCAGGGGGATAGCGTGTTGGGGGTACATAGCGCTATGATACGTTGGGCCTCCTTCTCAAATTTCTGAAACATGTAAAAAACGAGAAAGATAAAGAAGTTAATGATTTATTAAGTGAATAGTCTTGTATTTTTCCCTAAAGACCTTTCTCCAGCCTCCGTGAAAGCAACAGCCCCACCCCAGCTCTGAGCCACGACCCAGCACAGCCGCACCCACAGCCTGAGCCTGCTGCAGCCTGCTCGCAGAGCCCACCCTACCTGTGGGATGCGGGGCGGGGGGGGGGGGGGAGAGGGGCGAGGGGCAGCACCCACCTTTCGCACTGTGTGCCTGTGTATCCAGGTTTGCAGGAGCACCTCACGTTTTCCCCAGTCACAACACAGCCAGTGGCAAAACTGGAAGGAAGACAGAAAAAAGCCTCAGTAAAAACAATCGATAGGCTTCATGCTCATTATTTTTTGCCACAAAGCACTGACTTGCCTTAAGTGGAAACAGACACCAAGGATCTGGTTACTTCTTATATGAAGAAAAATGTGTCCATTAAGACTTGTGTAGATAATGATGAATATTTTCAGCTCACATTGGGCAAATCTTGGTACATAAGGACTGAAGGCATTTATTTAGTTTTATTTTTGGCTTGGAGAAATACATTCCTTCACTTGAGACAGAGCAAAGTAACTCATTTTGGAAGAAATGATTACAACAGCATTTTTCCAGGAATAACAAGGAAAGAATAAAACAAGTCTAGGCAGAAAAAAAGGACAGGGAGCTTGGATTCTTCAAAAAATTTTCCTCCTTGTTTATTCTAGTTCCTTCATATTGGGTACATTATCTCCTAGGAAGAAAAGGGGCCAGGCAGGAGGGACTAAGGCATAAAACAGGCTTGCCCGTCTAGGTATTTCTGTGGGCACAATCATTGGCGATTTTTACATTTTTCAAATCAAGTTGTGGGATTCCGATTCTCTTTCTTTTTGTTCTAACCTAGTGTATATTTGAGCAGCTTTTTTTTTTCCAAATAAGTGAGCAAATCATGAAAAAACTCTGTTGCCTTGAGATATGTCTATAAACATTACACTGAATAAATCTGAGGGAAAATACCTCTATTTATCATTTGCTGGTAAAAGAATTTTTATCTGGGAAGTTTCTCTTGGCCTAGTAGATGGACAGAATTATACTATTTTTTTTTAAGTTTATTTATTTATTTTGAGAGACAGAGAGAGAGAGAGAGTGCAAGTGGGGGAAGGGGCAGAGGAAGAGAATCCCAAGCAGGCTCTGTACTGTCAGCACAGAGCCGGATGCAATGCAGGGCTCGAACTCACGAACCGTGAGGTCATGACCTGAGCCGAATCAAGAACTAGACGCTTAGCCGACTGAGCCTCCAGAGTTATACTTCTAAAGGAACAGTTAGAAATTCGTCAACAGTATGAATATTGATGGAGAAAGAGTTAAATAAAAACCATATTTCACTGATAAATCCGAGGAACTGTGTGTTACTTCAACTGCCTGAAAGCCAGAAGCTGGTCTTCATGATAACACTATGCTGTGCCATCAAAGATGAAAAGCTTTCCCCTGAGCACCCCATGAAAATCTTGTTTCCACTCTCTCTAGCATCTGTTCCAACAAGTCTAGGCAAGTACTGAGTGCTAAATCCCTTTTCAAATAAAGTCACAGGACTGGGCAAGTTTAAGGAGTATCAGATACACAGAGAGCAAACCAGGGTGCACATTTCAAATATGCATCTTCAGAAAAGCCACATCTGGGCAGTGGCTTCTGGTAACGTGGCCAATTTCTCTGATACTGGCCTGATATCATCCCGCCTTGTGGTTCACACTTGCTCCCGAGCCTGTGCACTGCAGATACTGTCATTGGTATCTTCCTGATTTTCAAATCAACTCTTGCTTTGTTTACTTGTATTTTGCTTGGACCCACAGCGGATGTGTCACGATAAGCAGGAATATGACAAGGTACCGAGGCCAAAGAGAACATGAATCACCATGAAATCCAAGTGGCAGGTTTCTACCTATGTCATGTATCTGCTGTACTGGAGTCTGAATGACAACTCAGGTCACGTCACTCCATGGCTCAGAACTGGCCTGTGACTTCCATCACACCGAGGATAAATCCAAGTGCCTTGCTATAGCCTGCAAAGTCCTACGGGATCTGTACCCTGGGTGCCCCACCAACCTCACCTCCTGACCCTCTGTCCCACACTGCCCTCTAACCACCTCCTTACTCCATGGACACATTGTCACAGGGGCTGTCTCTTGTCTTTTCCTTGCCTCAGACCCTCAGTGCCGAGATACTGCCATGCTTACTCCATCTCATTGTTCCCTGGTCCTTGGCCAAGGACCTCAGAAAACCCTCCTACTCTTCTGTAAAGAGTCTACTCACTCACTATCAATCACATAGCCCTGTTATCAACTTCAAAGCCCATCTCTATCTGAAATTATGCTTATTTATTTGTGCACATATTTCTCAAGTGTGACAACTCTCCCTGCCTGCATTCTCCAGGGGAAGCCTCGTGAGAGCAGAGTCTGTCAGTCTTCTTTCCTGTAGTTTCCCCAGCACCTAGAGGAGGCTAACTCCTAGCCCCTGTATCAGGCGTTCAGTAAATAACATTTAACCACCGAATGAAGAGTGAAAGGAAAGAGGAAAAGGAAAAGCACACAAGCGTACACTTGGGAAACTGTTCTTATTTGTTTTGCTTTTGTTTTGCATTTTTGCATGTTCTTTTTTAAATACAACTGCTTTGAGATAGAATTCACATACTGTATCACTTGTCCATTTGAAGCGTACAATTCAATGGCTTTTAGCAGATTCACAGAGGTGTAAAAACCATCAGTATGATCAACTACAGAACATGTTCATCACCCCCCAAAGAAATCCCACACCCTTACCGGCCACTTCCTATACACTGCCCCTCTCCCACACCCCATCTCTGGTCCCAGGCAACCACCAAGCTACTTCCTATCTCCACAGATTATTTTCAAGCTCTCACAGTACCTGTTGGAATGAGGACATGGGCAGACGCTACAGTGTCCGTGGATGGCATTCCCATAGTGACCCTCTTTGCAGCGCTCACAGTGTTCCCCAGCAGTGTTATGCTGGCAGTTCTTGGGACAGATGAACACACAATTAAGAGCAGCCAATTACATTTATTATTATTAAGATTGTTATCACCTTAATTACTCACACAATTATAACTCAAGTCCTCTGACTCTGTATAGAGCTATGAATCACTAATGGTATATATTCCTATCTATCCAGTTACTGTTGGTACTGGAAAATAAAACATGTAAGCATCCTTCCATCAGCTATTTGGTGCTTAGCATCAGGAGGATGAAACTGGAGGAAGACCAGCTAGATTCAAACTCACTCCAATGTTTCACAGCTGTGTAGCCTTGGGCAAGATTCTTTACCTCTCTGAGCCTCGGTGTTTTTGTGTTGTTTTTTTTTTTAACCAGTTGTATTGATGTATGATTTACACACAATTCTAATTTTCTTAAAACATATAGTTAGAATAATACCCACTTTCGAAGGCTGGGAGGATTTTAAAAAGTACATTATAGCTTCAGCAAGGTGTTAGCCCTATCCCTCTTCCCCTGAGAATAATGTCTATGAAAATCAACTTGTTTTACATAATTCAGTTACTCGTGATATACTAAAGAGGAATACAGTTGCAATAAGTTAACATGTAGAATTTATTAAAACAATGAAAAGCTGCATTGTATCTAAAATAATTCCAGCATCTCAGTTTAATTCCAATGTCTCCAAGAAGCAAGATGTTGTTTATCTACGTTGTGTGTTTATGTAAATCCAATTATTTTCATGCCAAAGTCAATGCCTATTGAAAGTTGTTCTTCAATAAAGCACTGAGACGAGATGACTTTCCAATTGAGCAGTCCATTGAGGCAAATCCTAGCAGATGGTATCAAATTTGCTTATTTTGTGGAATTTTTAATGTTTCTTGCTTTACTCTAGTAATACATATGTAAATGCACAAAACTATCCAGGAAACCACTCCCCTATTGTGGGCATTTGATAATTCAGAGACACTCTATATGACCGGGAATAAGTCTAATGTTTTTGAAACGTGCTTTTATGTAGAGGTGGGGCTTGGTAGGAAACTTCAATGGATGTGAATTTTCAATAATATCTGAAACCAGGTTGCGAAAAACAACATGCACCTATATCCTAAGTGGGTGCGGCCCTGCTTTGAATGTGAGACTGTCCCTTCCAGCATAATGTCATCAGTTCCTTTGGCTTAAACACAACCATTCCTCACAAACCTTTCAATAACAGACAATCACAATCCACGTGTTATAACATGTTTTCATACTTTTTTTCCCGATATGAAATCGTGTCATACACACAAGGGATGTTGTTTACACATTAACGTGGGATCATCACCAGAAAGCTCATCCCTGCCCTGAATCCTTCCCTCTTTCCCCAAAAGTCACTGCCATGACAGTTTTTCCTGTAGACCTGGACGCTAGGACCAAATCCACATGCAGTGTGTTGGATCCACAGAGGGGTCTCTCCTTGACCTTTACCTTGCTGCACAGTCCTGACTCTCTCACAAAACAGTCGTTTTTTTGAACGGATTATTTACCTTTCCACTTTAGTTTCCTTTCTTTTTAAACTCTAAATGACATTCTTAAGGAACAACATAGCTGAATAGATATATTTTAATCCTAGATCTACTTAGTTCTGAGCTGAAAACATTGGAGAAGCAAGAACATGGAGAAACAAGAATTATGGTGAGGCCATCTGCGTCCTACTGAAAACACCCTGACCTCTGGTCCTCCTCGGGAGTGGGGGAAGAATGGTAGAAAGGGGTGAGAACCTGTGTTGCTTGATAAGGTCCCATAAGAATGTCTGAAATACCCCCACCCTCAGCTGAGAACACCTATCTCGATAGCTGTCTTTCTCAGTCCTGCAAATATGAGATACCTGCTTACCAATTTCCTTGTGGTTTACTGTGAATAAATTCATGGATGGATAGATGGATGGATAAATCCACATCCACTCCCACATCATGTGCTCTCTTAGCTCCATCGGACACCAAACATCCATTGGGCATCTACTACGTGTCCCACCATGCTACCAGGTACTAGGGATGTCAAGATGGATCGGCACCCTGACCAGGGGGCAAATAGAACCCTGTGAGTACACACGTTAAATATAACGTGGAAAACTTGATGGCTGATGCACCCCAGCATCCCATAAGTGCAAGAGGAGCTTCAGGGAAGGGCTTCTGGAGGCGATGATGCCTCCTGCATGGAGAATAAAAGGAGGGGAATTAGCTGGGCAGAGAAGTGAGGGGAGGGCACACCAGGCATAGGGAGCAGCGTGCATAGAATGTCAGTCGTGCAGGAGCACAGCGGTGTGTGTGGGCAAGATGAAACAATTGGTATTCCGGAGAGTGAAGGGCAAGGCGGGGTGGGATGCAGCTGGAAAGGTAGCAGCTCAGATCACGGGAAACCTGAGGTGGCACGGAGGAGCATGGACCTCTGGCCATGAGCGTCACGAGAGCCCCAGGCCACCTGTGGGTTTCAGGTAAGCCTGGCAGGGGGGAAATGGGCACAAGAGCCAGGGAGTAAAGTGAAGGAAAACCGAAAGAGGAAGGGACATGGGAACAGAGTGGTAGAAGAGGGATGACCGAGATGGCAGAAGGCAAGGGGAGTGGGGGAGGGGCAGCAATATGGGGAGAAAGGGGGCCAGGAGAAGAGACAGAGACAGAGCCTTGGTGAAGAGAAAGGGGCCTGTCACTGCGGGTCTTTCCGGCTGACGACGGCACCCACGCAACATACGACCTGCTGCTCTTGGACGCACAGGGCTTTACTGCTAAGGGCTGGGGTTACTTTCTTCTTCAAACTTCGAAGTTTATTCTTGAAACAATATGGAGATTTGCACAAGAGTGAAGGTCCCAGATATTAGAAATTGACTCGGCTCTTGAGAGACGAAGTCCAATTTGCAGCGGAACCAGCCCATTCGATGGTGAAAAGTACTTGGTTTCCAAATCGTTACGGATCTTTGAGAATGAGGGCTGCATCCTTGGCTCCCATAAAACGGGCACACCCCCCCCCCCCAAGGGCAGGGGCAGCGCTCAGAGCCTGCCAGGGGAGCACTGCGCAGGGGAGCGAGTGCAGGCACTGGCCCCACGCCTCTGTGGGAGCGCGCATGCGCGCACGTTCCCCACGGGACCGCAAGCCTCACGGAGGCGTGAAGGCGGGGAGGGCATCGGGTGGTTTTAACCACAGTGCTTAGCTCACTACCTCCCACGATAGCAAAGGCTCCGTAAAGGTTTCCTGAATGAATTCTTTCTAAAGGCCATATGGCCATTAGGGACAAGTGAAGACACAGCTACAGAGAAAGGAAATGACAAAGAAAATCTTGTTTGATTAAAACAGATGAATTATGACTCACTAGTGATCCTTCCGCTGGGTGAATGGACGCAGAGAATGGCTACTTTTGTTCTTTGGCAGCTTTGATAGAGTGGACGTGACATCTAGCCATGGTTCAGTGACAAGATAAATATTTATTTTAAATTAAAGCATCTACCTGTGTTACACACGGCATACACTGTGAAATATAAATTATTATAGAAGAGTATTTATGAGCTGAAAACTACTATTTCCCAATGAGTTTTATTGCTTTTGAACATACAAGGTTAAAATTCTACAGAATATTCTATCAACAATGTCCTGTCCTGGCCTGTCCCATCTTGTAGTGGAAGCAGTTCCCTGGGACATGCTGAATTTGGCTTAATACAGTCTAGGAGCTCAAAGAATTGAAACACACTCTACATGCATTGCACAACGCAAAGGAAATCCATGCCAGAAGAACGCATTTTCAAACAGCACAACGTAAGTGGGGGGGGTTGTGCTCCTGGGGGCACTGATGCTCTCTCCTTTCTTTGTATCTGTCCATTCTCCTTCCAAGTAGGGAGGCCCTGGCTGCCAGGGATGAAAGATAGGAAGGCAGAAGAAAACATGTGCTGCTTCAGGATACAAAAGAAAAATTTCCCGACAATCCAATTTTCTATGGGAAATATTTTTTAAGGTATTTTAAAAGAAGATTATTCTCCAGTGGATAGGCCACAGACAGCAAGGACTCACCTCACCTGTCTTCCTACATAAACCCACTTTGTCTTGGCAGCCGCAGATTAGTGCTTGAGTGACTTGAGTATGTGCCTTAAGTCTTTCTAAGCGTCATCTTCTCCCCGATTACTTGCTTGAGCTATTGCTCATCTAACAGCTACAAGGCTCCCCTCCTGCAGCCTCCTGCTACCCCAACAAAACAGGGGCCCAAAGCAGTGGCTCTGATTTGTTATATTCCACCAGGAATTAAGTCCCGGGATCCACCCATTAAAAACATTCCATGAAGCAAAAATTTAGAAGCTAATGTGTCATTTCATTGTTCAGCTAGGAGTTCTTCTCCGATGGCATGTGTTAAAATGGAGGGAAAAGTGAAGTATAAAATAATTCAGCCTGATAATGCTGAATGCCATGTTTACAAAGCAACCTCAATTTGGCTTTGGGTTTGGCTGGAGATGCGATATTTGATGTCTCAGGGACCAGTGGGGTGAGGGTGGGGGGTGAGGGGACAGGGAGACACAGATCGTCGGCCAGGAGAGTATCAATTTACTCACGATACATATTCCCGAGCCATCCTGGCATCGATTTGAATGTCCGTTGCAATTGCAGGGAACACATCGTCCGGTATATGCACCTTTGCTATCCCGATAGTATCCGGGGCTACAACCCTGTTTTTCAAACAAAGCATTTAGTCAACATAAAGAATTATTATCCAAAGCATGTGCCAATTCTGACTGTCAAGCATTCACTTTCTTTTTAAAATTTATTTTTAACATTTATTCACTTTTGAGAGACAGAGTGTGAGCCGGGGAGGGGCAGAGAGAGAGGGAGACACAGAATCCTAAGAGGCTCCAGACTCAGCCGACAGCACAGAGCCCGGCATGGGGCTCGAACTCACGAGCCACGGGATCATGACCTGGGCTGAAGTCAGACGCTCAACCAACTGAGCCACCCAGGTGCCCCAAGCATTCACTTTTTAAATCTTTTTTCCTTTAGTTGGTATGTGGATTTCTACTTTCAAACACTAGCCAGTCCACTGGCTCCCTTTGTCAGATTCTACCTTGTTTCCATGCCACAGCACGCGTGTGTGCTAGTGGCAGAGCAGGAGATGTGTGGGGGAACATGAGAGAAAAGGGAGATGTGGAGGGAGGAGTGTGGAAATGGCTTCCTCTCCTTCAACCGTTTTAGGGCAAGCGGAGGGGTGGAGAGGTGAAGGGGTAAAGAGGGTCAGGACATCAGTCTTTGGTGGGGAAAGTCTCTAAGCAAATCCTTTCAAGTTCAAGTGCTCTTAGGGCAGGCATTCCATCTCCAAGTAAGAGTTTGGACTGGTGGATGAAGGGGGATAAGGAGTCTTCATTAGGATCTATTCAATAATGGCAGAACCGGGGGAATCATGTCACTGCCACTCACTGGTCTATAAGCAAAAGCGAACTCAGGGGAGAGGACCGTGCCTGTGTTCTCTACAGAACGCTGCAGGGACGCTGGGCTCCAATGGGACACACAAAGACCCAGCTGGAGGGAATCTCACTGGGTGTGGTCTTCTTTTCTTGTTCAATGTTGCTTTGACCATATGTGTGTGTGTGTGTGTGTGTGTGTGTGTGTGTGTACATATATATATATTTTAAGGATTCTAGTTGGGCGACTGGGTGGCTCAATGGGTTAAGCATCCGACTTTGGTTCAGGTCACAGTCTTGCAGTTCACGAGTTTGAGCCCTACAATGGGCTTTGTGCTGGCAGCTCAGAGCCTGGAGCCTGCTTTGGATTCTGTGTTTCCCTCTCTCTCTGCCCCTCCCCCACTCACATGCTGCCTCTCTCTCTCTCTCAAAAATAAATATTTTAAAATAAATAAATACTTAAAAAAGGATTCTAGTTAAGAATGCCCCCAACAAAAGAAAAAGCAATTCTTCCAACACCAGCCATTAAAAATTATTTAGATTTCTGTCTTTAAAGAGAATCATAGACATTTTGTTTATTTTGGCAGAGCAAATTAATTCACTGATTCAAACCAAATGTTGTCCCCAGTTTCTTTAAGTGACCTCCATATATGGCCTATCTAAAGCATCAGGAAAAAATAATATTTCAAGATAAAAGATCATCTTTCATCTAATCCTCTTTAAACAGCATTATGTCTATAAGACTCTGAAGCTACAATCAAGAGAAATCAGAAAATCAACCATCCATTCTCATTCATCCATAGCCATAAAGGGCTCTACCTGGTCTGGTGGGAAAGAGGAAGAAGCCAACCTTATAGAGCTGGAGAAAGAAGCCTGGTATACTCCCCGGAGTAGAACATCCCAGTTTCTGATAGGAGTTTCTTCCAAAATTACCAATTACTACACACTGGACACAATAACAAGACTATAATTTCCAGTACGTTTTCCCCTTCAGCTATTAGAAACCATGTTTAGGCAAAAGAAGCTATTGCAAAAAATGAGACTGCTTTATGTGTTATATGAATAGGCTTGTCTACAGGAGAATCGAAGTATGAAAGGAATGTTCTTTAATTGAAAACACAACTGAGAGAGACGTTCGAACAAAATTCAGCCACTGGTAGTGTGATCATATCTACAAGCAAATACTCTCCACGACTAAGTGGCAAGTGTCTCTTAATTACCCCCACATATCACATTACATGCTTATGAAATAATATTTGGTAAAGAACAAATTATCCAAATAAATAAATATATGTGGTTCATTTATGACAACATGTCTGAGTAAAAAGCCTTAATTAAACATGTTTGGCAGGAGGACGGTCCATCCTGATTAAAATTAAACCACCCACCTAATTTGCTTTCGGTTAGAAACAGAAAAAGTCCCCTACAAGTCACATGACTTCTACTCAGGCAGAACGTCTGTCGGTTATTGAAATATAATCATTTTCTCACCTCTACAAAGCACACAAACTCCACACAATCTTATACACAATTCAGTTCAAGTACTCAGATTGTATTGAAGATTTACTCTAAATGAAAATGAATGTATCCTAATATATCATTTCAGAAAGGGGTTTAGCAACCATATTTTTTAAGTAACAATTTTTCAGGATCACTTTTCCAATAAACTTTTGTGGTACAAATGATAAAATGATGTCCCTATCAGGTTTTCAGGGCTACCTCAGCAGCCGTTGGATCCGTTTCTCTGTGAGCATACATGTAAAAATCCAGAAAGTTGAGACAGAGAAAGAGAAAGAGAGCAAGCGAGCAGACTTTATGAGTGTTTAATGCCTGGCAAATTGAAGCATGTCTTGTTAGGTATTATACAAATTCAATCTCATCACTTTTCTTAAACACGGATTTCACTGATTTTCGTGGTTTACTTTACCGGTAAATTTTCTTCCAAGCAGAATTTGGAAGTCTACAGGCACTGGACTCTTTTGTCTTGGGGCCTGAGTTACTCTCGAAAGGGCACAAAGTTTCATAGTGTACTAACACCCCACAAACATTCAAACTCTGAGCTGCCTGGGCATTTCCAGGTGGGCTGATGTTTACGGGGTTTGTGGTTAACAGCTCAGGAGAACAATCTGTCAGGCACCGTAATAAACCCTGCCAGTCAACAGGACAGGGAGGCTCTGGGTCCCTCCCCCAGCCCACCCATTATTCATTCATCCCCTTCACTTAAAAAATGTCATAAAGCTAGGAACCCTTCCCCAGCCCAAACCAAATTTAAAAGGGACATTACCTGGCTGGGCTTAAACTCCACATAACTTGCTTGCAGATGGCTTTGACCCGGAGGCTGAAGAAACGCTACCCTTTGCTGCTGTGAATTATATCCCAGACACTGCCCCACAGCTGCCCCAAAGATCCACAGCCATCCAGCGCTCCAGGCTGACCACCTCACTGTGGGGGACATCCTGGTCCCTGGGCGTCCGGCTGGCTGCACGCAAACCTTTTCCTCTTCCTCTTATACCTGCCCTTCCTGCTTCAGTGCCCAAGCCCGCCTGACTCAGGTGAGGCAGGCTGTCTGCGGCAGGAGGCCCCACCTGTAAACTTCACCCATGAGTCAGCCTGTGAGAGAGCGCACATAACAGTCCCACAGGGAAGAACGCCGCTCTGTAATTCCTGCGAGGTGGGGTAGGCATCACCTTCTACCCACCTTACCCCGCAGACGGCACTAGCTGATTAGAGCAGATGTAAATCACAGGCTGAGTCACGAGCAAAGAACACGCCCGGGGCAGGAGGCTGGTAATCCAGAGGTTCCACTCCTTCCCTGGGGCTATGATTTTATTTAATCGGGCTAGAAAAGAGATAGGAGGAAGGGGGTGGGGAAGAAGAATCTTGGCACCTGTGGACTAAATGTTATAAGACAGAAGTCCCCACGGGGTACCTGGGTGGCTCAGTTGGTTAAGCGTCTGACTTTGGCTCAGGTCATGATCTCCCCAGAAAACCACGACAGGTAATATATTTGCAAGTTAAAAAAAAGAAACTTGTGTGCAGATCACCTAGGGGCTTTCTGCGATCAAGGGGTGAGGACAGAAAGGGGAGGGTGTTGCTAAATGTACATACAGGGGGGAGAGGGAATACACTGAGTGATAATATTTGCTATTTCCTAATAATTGCACCAAACATTGTGCTTTTCCCTCCCATCAGGAAGAGAACCTATTTACAACTTGAGATACGACAGTTTCATTTTATGGCACAATTTAATCATCTGAGGACAAGTCAGGCTGGCTGGGCCTGGCAGGAAGATCTGCTGTGAGCTCGGAAACTGGGCTGCCACGTCCCCTGGAAGAACCAGGACACTGTCTGGACTCTAAACCGGAGGGGCCCTCGACTAAAGAACAGCACAAGAACCCGAGGTCACCTACTGGAAAGGCAGTGGCTCAAATACTGGGATGCCCACTGGCGGGCTCTTTCTACTTCCCAGAAAGTCCTGATTTCTACAACCTCCAGGATTGACCAAATGCCTGCGGCTTTCCAGTGGAATGTGAGATGTCTGTGATTTCTTTTTTGTATTTCATACCTGAAGGTGGTCCAGGTAAGACAGAAGCTATAGCCCAGGAGACACCTGTCCGATGGACAGAGTACTTCAGACCGTCCAGCAGGGTGGGGGCAGCAGACAGAAGGGGCAGCCACAGGAGTCCTAGGGGGAATTTCTTCCTACCTGACATGAGTCACCGGTGTAGCCAGGGGGGCAGGCACACATCTCCACATGATGTGCTCTACGCCCACTTCCTGTGGCAGAGGCCTCCTCCAGTCCCACCCCGCTCAAGGAGAGCCGCTGAGTCTCGGTGAAGTAGAGGCCTCGGAGGCGCACACCTTCTAGTCTAGACAGTACCATCATCAGCTCTTCCCGGGACACGGGGGCACCGCTGCTGGCGTGCCTGAAGTTTCCCTACACATGGAAAAAGAAAAGCAAGGTCTCCCCTTGGCAAGCCCACTTCCAGGGCTTTCAGAGAGGCAGGCGTCCAGCACAAGTCAAAGGAAAGGCACGGAAGACAAGAGAGAAGGGAAGGGGAGGGGAGGGGAGGGGAGGGGAGGGGAGGGGAGGGGGAAGGGAAGGAAGGGAAGGGAAGGGAAGGGAAGGGAAGGGAAGGGAAGGGAAGGGAAGGGCAAGGAGGAAAGGAGGAAAGGAGGAAGGGAGGAAGGGAGGAGGGGAGGAGGAGACGGGGAGAGGAGAGAACAGAAGTTAGTATAAGATAGCAGATTTATATTTAGAGTCAGGTATCCTGGGTTATTCCTAAGAAAAGAGAGTGCCACATGAAAGGGGAAAAAATGAAGGCAGGAAATAAGGGACAATGAAATGCAATAAGATTTCCCAGTGTTTACTTATTTTAAAATGCACTTTTGGGACACCTGGTGGCTCAATTGGTTGAATGTCTCTCTTTTTTAAACTTTTTTTTAAGTTTATTTATTTATTTTGAGAGAGAGAGAGAGAGAGGGCAAGGGAGGGGCAGAGAGTGAGGGAGAGAGAGAATCCCCAAGCAGGCTCCTTGCTGTCAGTGTGGAGACAGAGGCGGGGCTCGATCTCAGGAACCGTGAGATCATGACCTGAGCCAAAATCAAGAGTCAGACACTTAATAGACTCAGCCACCCTGGCGCCGCAGAGTATCTGACTCTTGATTTTGGCTCAGGTCATGATCCCAGGGTTATGGGACTGAGCCCCACCTTGGGCTCCATGTTGTGCATGGAGCCTGTTTAAAATATTCTCTCTCTCTCTCTCTCTCTCTCTCTCCCTCCACTTCTCGCTTCCTCTGTCCCTCTAACCAACTCTCTCTCTCTCTCTCAAATAAATAAATACATAAATAAATAATTTTTTTTTAAAAATGCACTTTTGTGTGTGCACAAAATGAATGAGAATGATACAGGAGAAAGGCTTAAGGAAACCCACTGAGTCATGCAGTTAGATCACTCATTAAATGTACATAATTGGGACAGAAAGTACAATCTTTTCTTGCACACACACATTTATATTTTACTTTTATGATGGTAAAAGGCACATCACATAAAATTTACCATTTCAGCCATTTTTAAGTGTACAGTAGAATAGCATTAATTATATTCACATTGTTGTATAACACATCCTAGACCTTTATCATCTTGCAAAATGGAAACTCTGTACCTATTAAGCAATTTCTCCTCTCCCGCCAATTCCTGAAAACCACCATTCTACTTTCTGATATTATGCATTTGATTACTTTAAATACCTCATATAAGTAGAATCACTCAGTATTTGTCTTTTGGTGACTGGCTTATTCCACTCAGCATAAAATCTTCACATTACGTCCCAGAATCTAACTAGCTAGAACTATCATATTCTAGCACGTGATAGGATTTCCTTTTTAAGGTAATATAATATTCCAACATATGCATATACCATATTTTCTTTATCCGTTCATCTGTCATCTGCCACCTCTTATCTACTGTGAATAGTGCTGAAATGAACATGGATGTGTGAATAGCTGTTCAAAACGCTATTTTCAATTCTTTTGGATATATACTCAGAAGTGGGATTGCTGGATCACGTGGTCATTCTATCTTTAAAATTTTTTAAAATCTCAATACTCTTTTCCACAGTGGCTCGCACTGTTTTATAATCTCACCAGAGTGCACATGTGTTCCAATTTCTGCACATCCTCACCAACACTTGTTATTCTGTTTTATTTTTAACAGGAGCCATCCTAATGACTGTGAGATGGTATCCCGTTGGTTTTGATTTGCATTTCTCTACTAATTAGTGATGTTGAGTATCTCTTCATGTAAAAGCCTGCACTTAGAAAAAGAATTTTTTTTTTCATGTTTGTTTATTTTTTGAGAGAGAGAGACAGAGCATGAGCAGTGGAGGGGCAGAGAGAGAGGGAGACACAGAACTGGAAACGGGCTCCAGGCTGTTAGCACAGAGCTCGACATGGGACTTGAACTCAGGAAGTGTAAGATCATGACCTGAGCTGAAGTCGGAGGCTTAAACGACTGAGCCACCCAGTCATCCCTAAAAGACTGCACATTTAACCTTTATATTCTGTTGCCTCCTTAAAACTTGGCTTCCATATGTCTTAAATGGGCATAATAATATCTAATCTCTCAGCAGTATGATGAGGATTATGTGTCCTATAGTGTCCTATATAGTAGAGGATTAAAGCAAATTAAATAATATAATGTACATAAAGTGTTTAGCCCAGTGCCTAACATGTAGTAGACATTCAATAAATGGTATCTATTATTATTTACATACAAATAAGATACTAATATAATTTTAGTTTATATTTTTAACAGCTTGAGGTATGATTTGCATACAATTATATTCCCTTATTTTAAGCGTACAATTTTTAGTAAATTTACAGAGGCATGCAACCATCGCCACAATGTAGTTTTACATTTTCATCCCCCTACCCCCAAAAGAACCCTTGTGCCCATTTGTAGTTACTGCCTATTCCCATCCCAAGCTCCAGGCTTTACCCTTGTTGGACCATTTATATAAATACAAGCTTTAGGGGGGTGCCTGGGTGGCTCAGTTGGTTAAGCGTCTGACTTTGGCTCAGGTCATGATCTCGCGGTCCGTGAGTTCGAGCCCCGCATCGGGCTCTGTGCCGACAGCTCAGAGCCTGGAGCCTGTTTCGGATTCTGTGTCTCCCTCTCTCTCTGACCCTCCCCCATTCATGCTGTCTCTCCCTGTCTCAAAATAAATAAACATTAAAAAAAAGTTAAAAAAATAATAAATAAATAAATAAATAAATAAATAAATAAATAAATACAAGCTTTAGGGACGCCTGGGTGGCTCAGTCAGTTAGGCATCTGACTCTTGGTTTCGGCTTGGGTCATGATCTCACAGTTCAAGAGTTCTGTGCTGCTAGTGTGAAACCTGCTTGGGATTCTCTCTCTCCCTCTCTCTCTGCCCCTCCCCCACTCATGCTTGCTCTCTCACTTGCTCTCTCTCAAAATAAATTTAAAATAACACTTAAAAATCAATCAATAAATACAAACTATTTCAATAGTACACAAATGCTTATCTTCTATTCATTTCTTCACCTGCTCTGTTGTGCTCTTATTATCATATACATTATGTCTTTATACACTGTATGCTGATCAACACAGACTTATAATTACTTATAATTATTGCTTTAAGCAGTTGTCTTTTAAATCAGAAGAAGTTACAAACAAAAGATATATTTTTACTGCCTTTCATGTTTACCTATGTAGTTACCTTTACTAGTGTTTTTCATTTCTAACAGGGATTGAAGTTATTGTCTATAGTGTCCTTTCATTTCTGTCTAAAGATTCCCATTAGTATTTCTTAAAAGGAGGGCGGGATAGCACTGCATTCTCCCTGTTTTGTTTATAATGGAATGTCTTCATTTCTCCTCCATTTTTGAAGGACGTTTTTCTGGATATGTAATTCTTTGCTGCATGTTTCTTTAGCACTTTGAATGCTGCCCCACTGCCTTCTGACTTCCATGGTTTCTGGTGAATAGTTAGGTCTTAACCCTATTAAGGACCCTTGTATGTGATGTGCTTCTCTCCCATTGCTTTTAAGATTGTCTTTGTCTTTCAGAATCTTTACTATGATGTTTCTAATGTGTGGATCTCTTGCATTTATCCGACATGAAGTTTGTTGAGCTTGGATGTGTAGATTAATGATTTTCATCAAATCTGATAAGTTTTGCAGCCATTATTTCTTTAAATATCGTTTCTCTTTTTTTCTCTCTCCTCTTGTTCCGGTACTTCAATTATTCACATGTTGGTACATTTGATGGTGTCTCATATGTCTTTGAGAGTCTGTTTGTTTTTCCTCACTCTTTTTACTTTCTGTTCCTCAGACTGAATAATCTCCATTGACCTTCAAATTGGCTGATCCTTTCTTCTGCCTGTTCAACTCTGTTGTTGAGCCCTGGTCTTAGTCAGCCTGGCTGCCATAACAAAACACCATAGACTCAATGGCTTAAACAACAGAAATCTGTTTTCTCAAAGTTATAGAGGCTAGAAGTCCCAGATCAAGATTGCCAGCCAGTTTGGTCCCTGGTGAGAATTTTCTTACGAGCTTACACATGGTTGCCTTCTCACTGTGTTCTTATGTGGTAGACAGAGAGAGGGAGTTTTCTGGTGTCTCCTTTTATAAGGGCATTGATTCTATCAGATCACAGCTCTATCCTTATGATCTTATTTAACCTTAATTACTTCTTTACTCCAAATACACTCAAACTAGAGACCAGGGCTTCAACACATAAATTTGGAGAGAACACAATCCAGTCCACAGCAGCTCTTCTAGTAAATTCTTCATTTTCAGATATTGTAATTTTCAACCCTAGAATTTCTATTTGGTTCTTTTTTTTATAATTCCTATTTCTTTACTAGTATATTGCATTTGGTGAGATATTGTTCTCATATTTTACTTTAGTTCTTTAGACATGGTATTCTTTAGTTCTTTGATATACGTTGATTTAAAGTCTTTGTGTAGTAAGTCCAATGTCTGGGCTTCCTTAGGGACAGTTTCTATTTATTTATTGCATTTCCCTCCTGTGCATGGACCATGCTTTCCTGTTTTTCATGTCTCACATTTTTTTGTGGAAAACTGGACATTTAACATAATGTAACATGGCAACTCAGGAAATCATATTTCTCCCCCCTCCCCAGAATGTGTTGCTGTTGCTATTTACTATTGTTGTTTGTGTCTTTGTTTAATGAGTTTTCTGAACTAATTCTGTAAAGTCTGTATTCTTTGTCATGTAAGGCCATGAAAGTCTCTGCTTAGGTAGCTTAGTGGTCAGCTAGTGACTGGACAGAGATTTCTTTTTTTTTTTTTTTTTTTAATTTTTCAACGTTTATTTATTTTTGGGACAGAGAGAGACAGAGTATGAACGGGGGAGGGGCAGAGAGAGAGGGAGACACAGAATCGGAAGCAGGCTCCAGGCTCCGAGCCATCAGCCCAGAGCCCAACGCGGGGCTCGAACTCACGGACCGCGAGATCGTGACCTGGCTGAAGTCGGACGCTTAACCTACTGCGCCACCCAGGCGCCCCCAGAGATTTCTTTAAATGCATAAAACCGAAAAGTCTCTTAGTATCTGCCAAGGGGTTTGTGTGTATGTTGAGGGACCCCTCAACACTCAGCCAGGCAGCTGACAACTCTGTTTTAGCCTTCACTTCTGGTTTATTCTAAGGTTCAAGGTCAGCTAGAGGTGAGGTCTTAGGGCAGTGTCAGGTCTTTCCTGAGCATGCTCACAGCCCTGAGTATGTGTGGCCTTCTACCTTCCCAAGATTGTGTTGGAGCTTTTCAAAGCCCCTATGGACATCTCATTCCCAGCTTTTTAAGTTTTGTGATTAGCCTATTATTAGCCCCAACTGTTATCCATCACCTCAGGCAGCCATGAAGTTAAGCAACCGCCTCTAAATGTTTGCAGACGTCCCAAGGGAAAAGCTTTTCATTTTGGAGACGGTTCCAAGTCAGGTCAAACAAAGACAGCTTAGAGGTAGAATCTTCCAGAAAACCTCCAGACAGGTCAAATCATGATAGTTCTCTGAGAGTGAAGCTTTGTATAAGCTCCGATGCCACTGTCTCCCCTGATGGTTGCTGGGCTACTGGCCTTCACCTTGCTGGTGGGCTACTGTTTTTCAAAGCTACTGTGGAGGTGGGGGATGGGAACAGAGCAAGCTGACTGCCACAAAGCCTGATGTTCTTACCAAAATTCAGCCATTTTTCTTGAATAAACACTTTTCAGATTGTTGTAAGCCTTTGATCAATGTCCAGGTTCTAACATACTTGATTCTAACCATTTTTGCCAGATTTCTTATTGCTTTTACAGAGGAGAGAATTTCTGGAGGTTCCTCCTCCACCAATTTTGCTGGAATGTCCACTCTCATATAAATAGAATATGTGGTCTGTGTCTTGCTTCTTTCACTCAATATAAAAGCAATATATTGCTTTTGAGATTCATCCATGTTGTCATAGGTATCAATGCTTTGTTTCATTTATTGCCAAGTAATATTCTATTGAATGGATGGACCTGTACAGAAATGTTAAAATATGTCTCCAGATTCAAAGTACTTGAGGTATCAGACATATTTTTTAAATTTTTTTTTAATGTTTATTTTTGGGAGAGAAAGAGAGACAGAGCATGAGCGGGAGAGGGGCAGAGAGAGGGAGACACAGAATCCGAAGCAGGCTCCAGTCTCCGTGCTGTAAGCACAGAGCCCTACACGGGGCTTGAAATCACGAACTGTGAAGATCATGACCTGAGCCAAAGTCGGATGCTTAACTGATTGAGCCACCCAGGCACCCCTTAATGTTTATTTTTGAATGTGTGCGCAAGTAGGGGAGGTACAGAGAAAAGGGGAGGTGAGGATCTGAAGTGGGCTTCTGTGCTGACAGCAGAAAGCCCAATGCAAGGCTTGAACCCACGGACCACTAGATCATGACCTGAGCTGAAGTCAGACACTTAACCGACTGGGTCACCCAGGCATCCCTGGACATACTTAATAATACGAGTGGAACACTATTTTAAAGAAGTTGTCATAACCAAGTAAATGTAATATGTTTTATGATTTCATAAGCTTTCCTTTATTTATTTATCTTAATCTTATTTCTTTTGGTATTAGACTGTTTTTGTGACTTTTCTATCCATTCATCCCAAGCCTTTGTTGGCCACTGAGGAAGGCATGAGATCACAGCATTTACAAGCTCACAGGGTTTATAAGACAATGATAAGTACCTGTAAAACAGGAGAGACCATGCTAAGTGCCATACAGATAGTATAAACAAAGCCCTATGAAGATGAAATTCTGTATATTCTACACAATTTATATTTTAAATTTATACACATGAAATATATGTCTAGAAATATAATTAATATTTTGAATTCATAAAATAAGTCAAAACTCATAATTGCTTGAAAGGACTAAGTTGTAGAAATGGAGTATTACTCGGCAATCAAAAAGAATGAAATCTTGCCATTTGCAACTATGTGGATGGAACTAGAGGGTATTATGTTAAGCGAAATTAGTCAGAGAGGGGATGGGCTAAATGGGTAAGGGGCATTAAGGAATCTACTCCTGAAATCATTGTGGCACTATATGCTAACTGACTTGGATATAAATTAAAAAATAAATTAAATTAAAAAAAGAAAAGATGCTCAACATCAGTCATCATTGGGGAAATACAAATCAAAACTATAATGAGATATCACTTCAAATCTGTCAGAATGGCTGAAGTCAACAACACAAGAAAAAACAGGTAGCTGCAAGGATGTGGAGAAAGGAAAACCCTCTTACACTGTTGGTGGGAATGCAAACCAGTCCAGCCACTCTGGAAAACAGGATAGAGGTTCTTCAAAAAGTTAATGGTAGAACTACCCTATGATCCAGCAATCACACTATTGGGTATTTACCCAAAGAATACAGGACAATAATTCAAAGGGATACATGCATCCAATGTTTATAGCAGCATTATTTGCAATAGCCAAGATATGGAAGCAGCCCAAGTGTCCACTTACTGATGAGTGGATAAAGAGGAGGTGTAACACACACACACACACACACACACACACACACACACACACACACTGGAATATTATTCAGACATAAAATAGAATAAAATCTTGCCATTTGCAATGACATGGACAGAGCTAGAGAGTCTAATGCTAAATGAAATAAGTCAGTCAGAGAAAGACACACACCATATGATTTCACTCATTTGTGGAATTTAAGAAACAAACAAACAAAAAAACAAGCGAAGAGAAAAAATAAGAGAGAGAGAGAGAGAGAGAGAGAGAAACAAAGCAAGAAACAGATGATTGATTATAGAGAACAATCTGATGGTTACGGAGGAGGGGGAGTGGGTTAAACAGCTGATGGGGATTAAGGAGGGCACTTGTCATGATGAGCACAGGGTGATGTATGGAAGTGTTGAATCACTATATTGTACACCTGAAACTAATATAACACTGTATGTTAACTAAGTGGAATTAAAATAAAAACTTAAATCTTAAAAAAAAAAGAACTAAGTTATGGAACAAAAAGGATCATCAAGAACCTTTTTATGTGTGTTTTTCTTTTACCTCCACCACCTGCACACGCACGTGATACAGACGGTCAGGCCGTGGGTTATTTGGCTCCTCATAGATGATGGACATGTGCTGACCCTGTTTAAAGAAAAACATGAGATAACGTCACAACAGAGAAATAATACCTAATATGGTGCATGTTTGCAAACAGGAAACCAGGAAAATCCCCTTGACTGAAAGTGGCTATAAAGATGGAATTTTATTTATTTATTTATTTATTTATTTATTTATTTACAAAAAAACATGCTTTGCAGTCAATGCAGGAGGTGACTTTCCATGACGGCTGACAGGTCCAGGCTGTAGTAACCAGAAAGTGCTTTGGTGGGTGAGTTAGTGAGGAGGGTGGGGTGGGGAGAAGGGCTATGTGCAGGCTGCATAGACAGGTTGCTGCAGAGCTGGCACGTGGGGGAGGAAGCCCCCGTAGCCCACTCCCTGTGGGATCCAGCCCTGCTCACTCTCAGCCTCTGAACCTCCCTCCTCATAGCAGGGGCTCTTTGGGACTCCTGACAGGGCATAATGGGAAGGTCAAAACCCACCAACACCTCCACCCCAAACCCTCACACAAAAACCCCAGCTTTTCTGTTACAAACCCAAACCCAAAAGGGTTCCATTCGCTAGTGCTGGCATTTCAGAAAGGAGACCATTATCTGCAATCACAATCACTGAAAAGCTTAATCTAAAAAACATGCCCCATAGGCTTTTAATTATGGTGGTTTGGAACAAAGCAGCAGACTGAATGCTTCATGAGCCTAAATTATTTTCCATCTTTGGAGGGAAAATTAAGAAGAAATTTTGGTCCTCACTTTTCCGTGAATTCCAACTGCCCGTGTAATAAACTCTTTGGCAATAAAATATTGGTATATTAATGGCCTGAACTTAAGATATTCTGAAAAAATAGGAAACTGAAATACAGCACTGCCATGAGGGCATTTTTATTATGGAGCTATTTTTTTCCTCTAAAACATCTTTGGGGGCACCTGGGTGGCTCAGTTGGTTGAGCTTCTGACTTAAGCTCAGGTCATGATCTCGCGGTTGTGAGTTCAAGCCCTGCGTCGGGCTCTGTGCTGACAGCATGGAGCCTGGAGCCTGCTTCGCATTCTGTGTGTGTGTGTCTCTCTCTCTGCCCCTCCCCCACTCAAGTTCTGTCTCTCTCTGTCTCAAAAATAAAATAAAGATTAAAAAAATTTTTTTAATGGGGCGCCTGGGTGGCGCAGTCGGTTAAGCGTCCGACTTCAGCCAGGTCACGATCTCGCGGTCCGGGAGTTCGAGCCCCGCGTCAGGCTCTGGGCTGATGGCTTAGAGCCTGGAGCCTGTTTCCGATTCTGTGTCTCCCTCTCTCTCTGCCCCTCCCCCGTTCATGCTCTGTCTCTCTCTGTCCCAAAAATAAATAAACGTTGAAAAAAAAAAATTAAAAAAAAAAAATTTTTTTTAAGTCTTCAGGGCCTCATTTTCAACATGTTTTACAAAGGTTCTTTGAAGTTTTTGAAACGACAGTTCAATAAATTTGGGTGCCAGTAAAAACGAAACACAACCCAGCAGTGCCTAAACACAAAAATTGGCCAGAATGCAAGGCTCTCAGCTGTGACAAGATGTGTGAGACTCACTCGTCCCTACTGTACAGGGAATGACACACAAAAACCTTCAGGAAGCTGGAATTGCACTGCATTAACCACAGCACTTAAACCAGAAATGGCATCAAGTTCAGGCTCAGGCACCTCAGTTCTGTTCAAGACACTGGGCCCTGTACTTTAGGAGATTCAAAGCAGAATGTGATGTTGACCCTGCCCTCGAGGAATTTTTCAAGTTCAGGCTCAGGCACCTCAGTTCTGTTCAAGACACTGGGCCCTGTACTTTAGGAGATTCAAAGCAGAATGTGATGTTGACCCTGCCCTTGAGGAATTTTCTAGGTTGCAGTTGTAGACTATGTGGCTGGTACATACTGTATAGATGTCACTTCTCTTCTCAAGAAACCAAAATGGCTCCCTACCGTCTATATCAACTGAAATTCCTTATCATAGCATTAAACATCCTCTTTCCCACCCTTCCAGGTTTGTTTTCTATGACTCGGGAATCACTGTTAATACAGCCAAGTTGGACAGGTCACCCCTTGCGCACTGCCTCTCTGCCTTGGTCTATCCTATTCTTTGCCCCTGGAAGGGCACTTCTCCTGTCATGCCAAGGCTTAAAGTTCTGGCCCCCAATTAACCCCTTCCATGAAACCTTCTGTGGGCCTCTCAACTACATAAGCCCCCAGTTGGACCCCAGCTGCCAGAGAGTCTTGTTTGAACTTTACCTCAAATGCTTATTGTTCAGTGGATTGTAGCTATTTGCATATGTATTTCATCTCCCTTCTTAGATTACACTCTTGTTAAAGACAGGGTCACCTGCCCTTTAGGAGCCCAGCAATGTGGCCTTGTAAACTGGAAGGTCTCAAAAACATTTGTGAGACTGAATTGAAAGATAGAAACATACAAATAAGTTTACCATGAAGCAATAACTTAAGAGAAGCAAGAGTGAGATACAGTTACATTCTTTGGGAGGGGAGACAAGAGAAACCACTGGGGCTGGGATGATCAGGGGAAGCAGGATCCTGAGGAGGGGCTACCTGCTCTCAACTTCCTTTGTAGTTGCTATAAAATATTGGAAATGACTTAATACAACTTTCTTATAGGCCACTGATCAAGATGTCCTAAAACTGGGTCAGCAACCAACTGCAACTGCCACTTCCAGCCACTTGGGTCATGTTGTGATACCTACAGTGAGCTGCACATCCGGCTTCTTTTCTAGAAGAACCATGTCGCCAGGTAGCCCAAAGGACTTGATTTGGTAGGTGAGGTAACCACCATAGGAAGAAACCTAAAATTGGAATTGTAGGATCAACAGCACAAGCATTAGAAGAGCCTATGGCAATATTAACCCACATAACAAGCACAAAGGTCCAACTGGAAAGATACGATCAACCTGTTCATGGTCGTCTTGAGAGAGAAGAATTGAAGATAGTATTTGAACTTTCCACTTTGTACCATTTTATATCACTTAAAATGTTGAGCACAAACACCACTGCGTTTTACAAGCAAGAATATGCTTCTGTTAGGAAGATGGGGTGCCTGGGTGGCTCTGTCAGTTAAGCGTCCCATTCTTGGTTTTGGCTCAGGTCATGATCTCACAGTTTGTGAGTTCGAGCCCCGCGTTACGGTCTGTGCTGACAGCCTGGAGTCTGCTTGGGATTCCGTCTCCCTCCCTCTCTGCCCCTCCCCTACTCACTGTCTAGCTCTCTCTCTCAAAAATAAACACTTTTAAAAAAGAAAGAAAAATAATAGTCACACAGAAACAAGTAAGATCCTTCTATTCTAGATGACTACTAAACCAAAGTTTTCATTTAACCTATAGCTATCCTAAGAAATCTAGGCCACTGGTTTCTTGTTTAAATGACAGAACTGGTTAATATCTATCAGTTACAAAATGAGTATCTAGAAACAAAATTTTTTAAAAATTTCCCCCAAGAGCAGATGGTGTGCATTTCCTAAGTGATCATACATTCCCCTGGGTACAGAAGCCATGTCTGACTGCTCCAGTAGGTATACAGATTTTTTCTCAATGCCACCTAAGCAGCATGATCATGGTGGAGGCATGAAGTCACAGTTTTGTGACAGCTACTTCACCTCTGCTCCTGACACTTCCCACCCTTAAGATGAAAACCAATCAAGAAAGGAGTAATTGAGAGATGAAAATAAGAGGCAATGATCACCTCAGAGCGGGGCAGGACAAAATACCCTTCCTGGAAAACAGAAATAACCTGGAGCAGGGGAGGAGAACACCATTACCGAGCCCTCAGTTCACTGACGTTCCCTAGAATCTGCAAACTGACAAAGTCACAGAGTTATGATCTTAGAGTCTGGAAGTATTCCAGGATGACATCTTAAATCATCCTATTGAGATTAAATATTGTCTTTCTGATGGGCTAAAGTGGTTTTTAAAATATGTCCATAAATTCTTTGATACTCTTGTCTTCAAGAGGTGGAGCTTAGTTCTCTTCCTTGAGTGTGGGCTGGACTTAGTAACTGGTTTCTAGCCAATAGAGTAGGGAGGAAGGGAGGATATGTTTTTTGCTGCAATTAGGTTATACAAGATTATGGTTTCTATTTTGAGTTTCTCTCTCTCTCTCTCTCTCTCTCTCTCTCTCGCTCCACATCTCTATCTCTGTCTCGTTTTCTACCAATTACTTTAGGGGAAGCCAGGTGCCATGTCACAAGGACCCTGAGGTGGCCTATGGAGGCCTCATGTGATGAGGAACTGAGACTTCCACTCAGCAGCCAGCAAGGAACAGAGGCCTGTGGCAACCACATGAGTGAGCTTGGAAATCGAGCCTCCAGTTCTGATGACTCTAGTCCTGGCTGCCATCTTGACTACAACCTTATAAGAGACCCTGAGCCATCCACTCCTGAATTCCTGATCCACAGAAACTGGGCAAGATAATAACTGTTTGATGCTTTAAGCTGCAAAGTTTGGGGGTAATTGTTTGCATAGTAATAAGATAACCCATGCATGGGCTCACTGTGTGGAGGCCAAGAGGGGTATTAAGTGAGGGAGAAGAGGGGTCATATGAGAGAAGCAACATTCCCCGAACTCAAAGGTCAAAACCCAAAGTCCTTCAACTAGAAGACAGAATTAGAGCCTTCAGGCCAACAAGGCCCTAGTATGTAGTCATTCTAAGCGAATATGGTGCCACCTGAGCCGGGCTGTGTGGAAGGAATCTACACCTTCTGGAAAGCTCTACCTTCTGCTACCAAGTGCATGTGCTACCTGCCGCTGGTTCTACAGGAAGCCCACACTTCCATTGTCAGAAATGAGTGTCATGGGCCCGGCAGTAAAGGAAGAGCAATTCGCTTATCAGCTCCCTGAAGAGCGTCTAGCTAACTGCATGTGACTCTGCTAATGACGGCTGAGGTGCCACCGGCTCCTGTGCTTCTTGTAATAACTCATGAGTCACTTGTCAGCTTTTGTTTTCCTGACAAGGAGCCTTTCTTCTGCTGTAAAACAAAGAATGCTTACCATTGGCTTTTAAAAGCACACGTGTCCCATTTGCAACAGATATTATCTAAATGGTTAAGCAAAAGTGGAGAAAAACGTGGTGCGTGGTTTCCTTTGCTGGTGAGCTAACACTTGTGGGGTACATGAGGCTCATAAGCCCCTCCCAGCAGAGGAGCCACGTCTCTTCTGCACTTGTAGTTCATCTAATTTCTTCAGTTTCAGTAGCCTGAACTTCCTGACGCTTCTTCCAGACAGTCAATGATGCTCACACAGTGATGAAGGAGGCCCGGCGAGGGCTCAGAAGGACAACAGGACGCCGTTACCTTGTCTCCCAGGTAGGAAAGAGGTGCGACCCAGGACGCACTGTGCACGGTTGAGGGCAGCTCCTGGAGGTCCGCGACCACACTGCTGCTGCCCGGGTTGAATGAGACGGGGATGTCTGCTCTGTCTGCCGTCTCCAGGCGCCAACCCATCATGTCCACAAACTGGAACACAAGAGCAATGACGGAAATGTACGCCTGCAGCTTCTCTGGTGACGGCTGAATTATGCAGAATAGAAGGACCAGGGGGTGGCCACCTTGCTTCAAAAGCTTCACTTTGATGCCTCCTCTTGAGCTCGCTCTTGGATTCCCATGACAGAATCTTCACCTGCCACTGCCTCCCTCTGACCCATCACAACTAAGAATGCTCAGACTGCGGGATCACAGTATGTGGAATTTATCTTTACCCCAGCATACATCCTGGTTTTGACATTTAGTAGCTATTTGATAAATGTTCAAATCACATATAAATAAGCGTGGGAATAATAACTAGGGCTGTGGGCACATTTTAATGGTGAGCTCCTTAGCAAACATGAGACGAACAGAGTGGCCTGCTATCATTATTTTTCTCTAATGAATCCTTATGACCAAATATTTTTCTGATCATAAAGGAAGCCAAGAGTTAAAAGATGAGGGAGGGAAAAAAAAAGGAATTGACAAGACATTGGTTAGAAATAATGCTTCTGGGTTCCCCTGGGGGTAGAAGACATCGGTGGATTTACAAATTAATTTTTCCCCCAGTTACAAGCCTACATTCCTTTTGGGAGGCAGGCAAGGAAATATATAAAATAACTTTTCCTTGAATCCTTGTTAGACAGAAGACATTACTCACACAAAGAAGGCAAGCACAAAACTGCCAGTTCAAGGAATAACAAGGACAGCAAAAGTTTTAGTTTCATGGAGTTAATTTAAAAACTGGCCAAAGATGTGGTAAAAATAAGCGAGATGGAAAGTAAAACAGAAAGAAAAGAAGCAGAGAAAAAGAAGTGGGAGGGAAGAACAGCAAACTCCATTCATTTCATGAGTGTTTCTTGAACATCTATTATATTCCAGACCCTGCGATAGGCGCTGGGAGTATATCAGGAGCTTATATGCTAGCGTTGGGGGAAGACACTTAAATTTTAGAACTAACTGGATAATATGTCAGGGAGGGATAAATTCTACAGAGGACATGAAGAAAGGTGAGGATACAGAGCGGGCAGGGTGAGCTATTTCGTAGGGAGTGGTGAGGGAAGGCCCCTCTGAGCCCAAGACCCTTGAGGAGACCTGACCAACTGAGGGACTGAGCGTGAGGACATCTGTGGAAAGAACAGCGCAGGCCTAGGAATGGCGAGGGCGAACCTTAACATTTTAACAAAGTAACATATAAAATTTCCCCAAGCCCTAGGAGGTACTAAATAAAAACAAAACGCTAATTCCATACATACCTTAGCTCTTCTTTTATGTGTACTGTGACAATTGTTATTTATTCCAAAACAAAAGCAGCGGGTGCAACCCTTGGGATTTGCTGGGTCCAAGTAGAAGGATCCTTCTCGACACACATTACATTCCGTACTCTCCACGTTCTCCTATTGAAATAAAACGCGAAACAAGATGATGGTTTCTTCTAAAGCTTCCTGGATTGCAATTAGCTACTTCCACGCATTAATGCCAATATGAGATGTTAGAACGCAGATGCTAACAAGACATGGAAAGTTATATAACTGCTAAGCTTTTATATCACATTAATTGTTTAAACTATTCTACCACGCTTAAGTGAAAGACAGAATTTTCTCAATTTCACAAGGTGCCCTTTGGCATCTTGAGGGTAGAGAACTAGCACCATAAGGATTCACAGTATGGGGAGGGGGGCTGGTTCATTCCACTAACTACCACCTCAAAACATATGCTGGGACTTAGGGTCTCTTAGCACCTGGCAGGATGTCCTGGAGCAGATTATTAACTTGAGGTCTATGGGTCAGGAATAAGCTTCTGGGGAAGCTCTGAACCTCTTGAAATTTAGACTAAAGTTCGGTGCCAACTTCTCTGGAAAGGATCCAGATCAGTCTTCTGGTTCTTAAGGTCTACATCTTCTCCAAAGGATAGGCGGGGTCTTCCCTTGTAACTATTTCTATCAAATGAGATAATAACTATTAAATGCTACATGCCTTGTGGAAATCCATTGCAAGTCAGTCCCACTTCCCACATATTTTTATGCATTGACCCGACACGAAGAACTTCCTCACTGGCCGGTGGCTGGCGCCCCTGGCATCACGTGTTCTGCCTCACCTTGCACAAGCAAGCTCCGGTTCCTGGGTTGCAGACCCCTGGCTCAGTCCCATCCCTGTTGCAATGACAGGGCACGCACTCAGGGAAGTGGTAAAACCCGGGAGCACACTGGTCACACTGCCGCCCTGTGACTCTGGGCTTGCACCTAGACCCAAAGCAAAGGAGCAAAAGTGTTCATCGTCTTGGCCACACACTTCTGAAGTCCACCTGCACAGCAGCAGAGCAGTTCCTGCACGAAACCAGCTAAACACACAGTGTCTGCCCGTGGGGGCTCACTGCCCAAGGCAGAATGGAAAGCAGCCGAGAAAAGGCACTTCCACAAAGCAGGTCAGGAGGACCATCCTGGATGTCACCCCTGGGTCTGGCTCGTGCTGGACTCTGGGGGTGCAAGGACAGACACAGCCCCCGAGCCTAGGTGGCAGGGCAGAAATGTGGACAACATGCACATGGGGTCTCAGCAGGGGTTGGGGGAGCAGTTCTGACCCAGGGTCCCGGAGGGAGGTGATGTGTGAGCTGAACCTAAAAGGGCAAATGTCGTGGGGTAGGAGTGGAGGCGGGTGTTCCAGACAGAAATAACAGAGAAGAACAGCCTGGTGTGTGCAGGGAGCACACGTATGAGTGGAGAAAGTTGACCCACGAGCTGAAGAGGGAGGCAGGAGGCGGTTCACGGGGACAGAAGTGCTGGCTTCTGTGACGCTGTCCGGTGGAGTGCAGCGGCTGAGCCCTGTGCACCAAAGGCAGTCTGGCTGGAGCACTGATCCCAGCTCTGGCACCCAGCAGATACAGTATCTTAATAATTTTCTAAGGCCCCATTTTCTCATCTGTGAAAGGGGAAACGCTAGCTGCTGCCTCCCAGGACCCCTGTGGAGATAGATGAGGCACCACGGCAAGCTCTTGGACAAGGAATCGCCATCTAGAAAAGTTTTAAGTAGGAAAGAGCGTGGTTGGATGTGTGTGTGGATGGAGTCAAGATGACCAATTCTGCAGCAGGCTGCGGAGTCAAGAGGGAGAAGGGGCTCAACTAGGGCAAAGGCATTTGGGATGGAGAGAAGAGATGGGTTCCAAGCTATTTTGGGGTGAGGCTGCTGGGGCCTGTAATGTTCTGAATGAGGGGAGAGTAGGCGGGAAGGCAAGGAAGACCCCCAGTCATCCAGACTGGGCTCCCGAGTGGATGCTGGGGTGGGCAGTGGCCCCTGCGCCTGGGCTCCGAAGAAGGCTCTGTGGGGAGCGGGGTGCCATCCACACATCTGTGCACTTGAGGCAAAGAATGGAGGGGGAGGCACAGAAGAAGACGGAGTGAGAAGAGCAGTGAGCTGCCAGCAGAACTGAGAAGCCCGGCACCCCGCGGGGTGAAGAGAGGGAGAGGGAGTGGGTGCCAGCTCCATCACTGAGCTCCATGGCTGACGTCTGGCGGGATCCACACGCTGATCTTTTCTTCGTGGGTCTGAAGAAAGTACTAGAAAATGTGCTTTATATCATAACATTGGGAGTATAATCTGACACGAAGTATTTTACCACTAAGGTGCTACCAAAACCTATTAAAATATCTTACCCCAGGGACCATCCTGAAAAAGAGAAATCTAACTTTCTGTCCCACAAAGTTTGCCTTTGGCAAATACCTGCTTATAATCAAGTACAGAATGTTGTGTGTGATGAACACAAACTCGGGACCACGCAGCCCAGCCTAGAATCCCAACCTGGCTACTTACTGGATATAGAACCTTGAGCAAAGTAACCTTTTTACAGCTGAGTTTACTGATCTGTAAACACGGAGATCACAATATCTACTTCGTAGGATTATTGTGAGAATTAAATAAAACAATATATGGAAAAGCCTTAGAAGAGTACTGTGCACACACGTAAGAATTTGCTCCCATTATTCTTGCTATGGCATTGGCTAAGGGGAGCAAATGGGAGTCCCTACGTTATCCCACTTAGCACACCTAAAAAGACAAATTCATTTTACCTGCAAGGGCTGCTGGCAGGTCAGATGTCCCTGCGATTCTTCCCAGCCCCATCCCCCTGGTCTTCCTCCCTACCTTACACCTGCAGAAATTCTTTCCAGAAGGAAGCAAATATTCCAAATCACACCTATAGCAATGTAGGTGGAAAGTGTCAACACTCTGCTTCAAGTCCTCACTCCAGTGCGGTGGACGGAAACTGCGGGAGTCAGAGACTCCTCTTCAAAGCTGGGTAAGTTATGGGCCACTCACAGACTTCCTTCCTTCTTTTGTTTCTTCCTTCCTTCCTTCCTACCTCCCTTCTTCTTTCCTTTTCCTTTCTTTCTTCCTTTCATTCTTTCATTCCTTCTCTCTCCCTTCCTTCCTTCCTCCCTCTCTTTCTTCTTTCCCTTTCTTTCATTCTCTCTCTCTCTTTCCAACACACAAGTTTGCATTCACTGTAAGAGGGTTCCTAGGCCCTGATTGATAACACCTGCTCCCTTCTTGTGACTCAGACTAAATGCAATCAGAC
Organism: Lynx rufus; assembly: GCF_022079265.1. Taxonomy (NCBI): domain Eukaryota; kingdom Metazoa; phylum Chordata; class Mammalia; order Carnivora; family Felidae; genus Lynx; species Lynx rufus. The sequence goes on from NW_025814837.1 coordinate 17,356,491, forward strand.
ACTCCAGCAAAAAAAAAAAAAAAAAAAAAAGTTAAAAAAAAAGACTGGTCCCAGATGACTCCTTATTTCTGGGGGGGAGCAGTGACATGGAGCACAAGATTCTGGTGGTCTGGAGATGGGAAAGAAGACAGTACAGACACCTCCCCCACTACTAAACTCCTCAGAAAGAGGCAACTTTGATCACAAGAGGAGCTTGGAGATGGCCTGACTTAGGCTGGGCAGGCTCTGCTCCTCTCACCTGCCCAGGAGGAAAAGGATGCTGTGCGAAGACAGTGCTATTGTTACAAACTGCCAACTGAGCACCTTGTCGAACCAAAGTCCATGCTTCTTTTAGCATAGGTGCAGGGCTTCTGGCTTATGGGTGCCTTGATTGAATGCTGGTGCCAAACGAGCCCCTCACACGCTGAACGCCACTGGTGGACAAGGCTGAGGGTGGCCCCTGGAGCAAATGACCTGGACCTGGGCCTTGAAGACAAGGACAGGCAGACAGGAGCCTATTTTTTATATTTTCCCTTGAGTGGGAACAAAAGGTCCTGGAGTGTTTTACAGGGAGGGCAGCTGTGGAAGCTGCCTGTTGAGACAAAGAGAAACGGAAGCAAAATCATTCCTTGCCTAATTATTTCAGAATGCTGTGAGATGATGTGGTGGCAAGGAGAGGTGGGCTGAGGGCTTGTGGCCCGTCAGTGAGGGAAGGTACAGCTCTGGGCCTCACTCCACACCCAAGCAGCAGCTGAACGCATAAGAATGGACGAGAAAAAGCAAAAAGCTAAGCAGAGTGAGAAGAGCAGGGACCTGTGAGCTGACCCTGAGGACCCCAGGTGGGACCGACAGGGAAGGGTTAACCAAAACGTGGAGAATATAATATCAGGATTCTTGAGCACTGAACATATGAATCATTTGCAGAAACAAGCAGCCAAATGACTTTTTGGTGGTGCCATGACAACAGGGAATAAAAAGGAAACTTCCTCTTGAAAGTCTGGCTGAACATCTCTTAAAAACTACCTCAAGTCAGCCTGACCTTGACACATTTCTCCAGAGAGATGCTCTGCTACCCAAGGAGCTACCCTCCCTGCAAAGGCAAGAAATTTCCAGCGGAGGCTGCCTGGAGGTGCAGACTGGTGGCACCGGGGGTGCGGGTCAAGTGAATTCATCTCCAAGGCAATGGGCTTGTAGCCAGACCTTATTATATAACATCTGCGCGTGTGTGGGTGCTTGCTGTGTTGCACAAACAGCTAGAAAATCAGGTGTTAGAGTGAACTCTACCCTTTACTCATTAAATACAGTGGGTCTCTTAATATCACACTCACACCAACCCCAGTCGTAATCTAGAATCCAAAGTCTACCTTATTGAGTCATCAATTCATTCAATAATCACTAAGTGCTTTCTATACACATATCCCTGTGTTAGGGGATGCAGAAGGGAGGGGATAAAGTAGAGTAAGTGGGTCTTGACCTTGGCACATTTTCACTGAGAACACAGAGATGCAGAAAGTGAGGTAATCATGTGAGAAATGGGATGGGTAAGCATCTCATTTAGGCAATGAGATGATGAGGATATCTGTGTGGACTCATAGAAGGCTTCATGCCTTCTTTGAGTTTGTGCTTTTTTTCACAAAGATGGTTATTTTTGAGAGGAAGAGAGAGAGAGCGGGGAGGGGTAGAGGGAGAGGGAAAGAGAATCCCAAGCAGGCTCCGCACGGGCCAGCACAGACCCCGACACAGGGCTCAGTCTCACAAACCGTGAGATCATGACCTGAGCTGAAATCGAGAGCTGGACGCATAACCGACTGAGCCACCCGTGTGTCCCAAGTTTGTGCTTTTAACACATAACGCTTGAAGGATATGCGTAACAGAAGAGGGGGAAGGAGAATGGATACCTGGAAAACTGAACACATATAAAGTGTTTAGAGGAAGTAAGAAAACCAAGTCGGAGAAGAAAGCTGAAAAAAGGCTTAAGTTAGGGTAGGTGGGGGCCATATTACCACGAAAGCCAGTCTTTATCCTATCAGGTTGTTGAGAAAGGTTCTTGTGCAGTGATGTGATGAAAGTGGCACCTGGCAGTTCCATGTGTCCCCAAGGCAACCTGCACACAACATGGCCCTCACCATGCCACACTAGTGGTTACTACAGGTTCCCCGTCAGACCATGACTTCTTATTAGTAGGCACGTGTACCTTCTGCATGAGGCACAGCACCCAAACTGGAGACAGTGCTAGATAGAGTTTGAGCAACAAAACATGCTGATATCTGACAAAATAGAATTTAAGGCAAAAAAAAAAAAAAAATCACAGTAATTGAGAAAAATGTTTCATCTGAGTTAAAAATACCAAGAAGATAAAATCATAAACATACATGCATTTATCCACATTACGTAGACTAGATTAATAGTTCTATGTATTAGTGACAAAATTATGGGGAAAATAGATTTTTTTTTTTTTTTTTTTTTTTTTTTTTTTTTTTTTTTTTTTTTTTTAAATTTTTTTTTTCAACGTTTATTTTTTATTTTTGGGACAGAGAGAGACAGAGCATGAACGGGGGAGGGGCAGAGAGAGAGGGAGACACAGAATCGGAAACAGGCTCCAGGCTCTGAGCCATCAGCCCAGAGCCTGACGCGGGGCTCGAACTCACGGACCGTGAGATCGTGACCTGGCTGAAGTTGGACGCTTAACCGACTGCGCCACCCAGGCGCCCCGGAAAATAGATTTTTAAATCCCAGGATAATTGTGTACTTAGCATATTCCTTTTCAGTTAAGCCTCCCCGCCCCGCCAAAAAAGGAATGAATGAATGAATGAATGAATGAATGAGTGCTTCAGTAAACCAGGAAAAGGAAGGTCAATGAGGAGACCACCATTATCATTTAAATATGAGGGGGTAAAAGAACTTAACCAAAGTGGCAGCAGAGAGCCGTGGAAAGTAAAGGGATAATACATATCTTGCCAGAACTTGACAACTGATTGACTATAGGGAAAAGGAGTTGATTTTAAGATGATACTGGGATTTCAGGCTTTGGGGATGGGAAGAGACCACTACCAGTAAGTAGGATTAAAAAAAAAATTTTAAGGCAGAAATGGTTTGAAAGGTAGGACAATGGCAGGGGTTTCAGATATGGAATCAGAGTTGGAAGAGTTTGGGAGTTGTAAGGGCCCTAAAAGATCATCTAATATAACACTTCATTATACATGTGAGGGGACAGGTGCTCTAAGAGTTTAGGGGACTTGTCTGAGGTCCCCTAAATTAAGCAATAAAAGAACCCAGGTTGAACTGATGTACAATGAAGGTAGGATAAGCTAGCCATCAAGGGTCAGGACTGAAGCTCTGGATCTGGAATCATCCAGGAGGGGGTGGCAGAAGCCAGGAGAATGGGTGGGTTTTCAGGAGGACAAAGTATAGAGGGAAGAAGGCAGACAGGCAAGTACTTGGCAAACAATAATAATAGCTAATACTTACTGGGGCTAGTGTGCATCGGGTAGTGTTCTAAGGGTTTCTGCACAGCATAGTTAATCTTCTAAAGAACTTCACGAGGTAGGTGCCTCTAGCATCTCTATTTTATAGACGAGGAAATTAGGCAGAGAGAGAAGAGACAGACTCAGATCACCCAAATGGTGAGTGCCAGGGCAGATGCAACCTTGTGCAAACTCACACCACGCATCCTCTCAGGCTGGGGAGCAGGATAGTGAACCAGTGACACAGCCAAAGATCATTCAGAGGGTATGGAGGAAGACACTGGTGTTACAGAAGATGTAGGAAGACAGAGAAAATGTAGGTAAAAACTCTGAGCTCCATCCCCGTGGTAGGAGACTCATCTGCCCTGCTCGCCACCGTGTCCCAGTGTCCCCCCAAGCTGCCTGGAATTTACCATTCCTATGAACTGCATCAAAGGAATTGCTTCTCCGAGTTGGCAGGGCCGATGGAACTCTGCCTAGCCAGAAGCACTTCTGTTCCAAGAATGCCAAGTCTGTGACCTTTTCTGGTATTTTACTTCTCCATCTAACACAAACATTTGGTAAATCTGTGAGGCTTCGCCTAGATAGAGATCCCTCCCCTGCCAGAAAGGTGTTCCTTTTGCTCCTGCTCTTCTGAAAAGGTGCATTTGTACAGGTGGCTTCACTGAACATCCAGGTGGACTGCCATCTCCTTTAATTGATCTCAAGATAGCCTGAAAGGGGTTGGCATCATGCTAGTTCTTTAAAGCAGTGATTTGCAGCTTCTTGTATCTTTCAGTGATTGATAGAATCTTCTGAGGACATTCTAGCTCCTCTGTTCACAGAATCTGATGACATAATCTTCCATTATTAAAAGCAATGCAAAGGTTTTTTTTCATGGTCTTGTATCAGATTGAATTAGCATTGCTACTAAAAACAAAATCTTAATCAACAGAAGCATCTTTAAGAACTCAGTGTAGGGTCAGCCAAAAGAATGGATTTTTTGGCATTTATGCAACATAATTTTAAAATATTTTCTGTGTTACAATCAGAGATTGAAGAGGAATTAGAACAGGATTTTAAATTTAGGTAGAAAGGTAGTGATAATTTTACCAAACTTTTAATGGATTAGGAAACAGACCCAGCGAGGCAGAGTAATTTGCTCAGTCTTCTAGTCAGCTAATGACAAAGGTGAGTCGAGGGCTCAGTTTTACAGTTCCAACTTAATTTATTCTCAGTTGTCTCTAAAATTACACCAGTTTTTTTTAAAAAATGTTTATTTATTTATTTTTGCAAGAGAAAAAGAGTGTGAGTGGGGGAGGGACAGACAGAGAGAGGGAGAGAGAGAATCTCAAGCAGGTTCCTTGCTGATAGCACAGAGCCTGATGTGGGGCTCAATCTCATGAACCAGGAGATCATGACCTGAGCCAAAAATCAAGAGTCAGGTCCTTAACCAACTGAGCCACCCAGCCACCCCTAAACAGTTTTAATTAAATAGAGATTGAGTATTGTGGATTGCTACAATTATTCTTGTAACTTATTTTAAAGTAGATTAATATTTGTAAGTTTCATTTTATTTTAGTATGATAAACTTGAACACCTACAAACAGTGAAATAAAATTTGAAAATTCCAATGTTTAAGTTTTGTGATCTGTGATAATTTGTACAACTGCAAGACAGTCTGTTGTATCACTGAGAAAGGTTTTTACTTTTTGTTGCAAGTTCCAGACATCTTTGATCATTTCCTTCACATGAACTTTAGGTTCCTCTAAACACATTCTTCATTTCCATCAGGAAATTTTGTTTGGGGGTGAGGAGAAGATCATTCTTTTCTCTAATGTTTTCTTTTTAGAAAAAAAATTTTTAATGTTTATTTATTTTTGAGAGACAGACACACAGAGTGTGAGCAGGGGAGGGGCAGAGAGAGGGGGAGACACAGAATCTGAAGTAGGCTCTAGGCTCTGAGCTCTCAGCACAGAGCCCAATGCGGGGCTTAAACTCATGAACCATGAGATCATGACCTGAGCTAAAGTTGGACACTTAACTGACTGAGCCACCCAAGCACCCCTCTATTATTTTCTAAAAAAATAATCCTTTGGTAGCCAAATTATGGAAAGAGCCTAAATGTCCATCAACTGATGAATGGATAAAGAAGTTGTGGTTTACATATACAATGGAATACTACTTGGCAATTAGAACGAATGAAATATGGCCTTTTGTAGCAACATGGATGGAACTGGAGAGTGTGATGCTAAGTGAAATAAGCCATACAGAGAAAGACAGATACCATATGGTTTCACTCTTATGTGGATCCTGAGAAACTTAACAGAAGACCATGGGGGAGGGGAAGGGGGAAAAAAAGTTACAGAGAGGGAAGGAGGCAAACCATAAGAGACTCTTAAAAACTGAGAATAAACTGAGGGTTGATGGGGGGTGAGAGGGAGGGGAAAGTGGGTGATGGGCACTGAGGAGGGCTCCCGTTGGGATGAGCACTGGGTGTTGTATGGAAACCAATTTGACAATAAATTTCATATTAAAAAAAAAATAATCCTTTGGGTAATCCAGAGCTTTTTCAGCATAAACAGTGGAATTACCATGAGCAATTTGTGCAATTTATAGTCATAATAAACTGAAATTATTTCTTGCATTATCTGTCAAGGGCCCTTTCATGACAAATGTACTTTGATCATGGAGAGATATGTCATCCCATCAGGTTATTTCAGTCTCTTTGGTAAGGTCAAGAGAACCAATTTCATCTCTTGGTTTAGGTGTGATACAGGCCAATGAGATCCCATTCCTGTTGATGTTTCCTTGGGCTTGGGCAGAACTACACAGTATGCCTTTGTCCTGAGTTAGGAATTTTTCAATCTCCTGAATTGTCATTGGCTAGTGAAACTTTATTAAACACCCCTTATAATTTCTACCTAAAATATTATGGTAAATCTATTTATCTATCACAGATGGTGCCTCAATGCATTTTTCCAACTTTTAATGTATTCTTGATTTCCTTTTTCTGTGGCAGCAGGATTGAGAAACCATGTGTGAGGTTCTGTTTGCAGCAATTTATTCTGTTGACCAGTTATCCCCTTTTAGAATTCTCCCTTTTTCAGACAGAGAATTCCTCTCTGCCTCCTGCCTGAAAACTGCTTCTCCATCTCCTTGGTTCCTTTGCCTTCAACAATGAAACAAAGGTACCCCCTGCAGAACCCACACCTGGTGCTTCCTCCTGGGTGGCCACACATACTCCTTGGGGTCCTCAGTTACTCTAACCAATCCCAAACTGCCATCTCAGCCCCAGACTCTTTTTTTTTTAATTAATTAATTCATTTATTTTGACAGAGAGAGAGCGAGAGAGATCGAGCACAAGCAGGGGAGGGGCAGAGAGAGAGGGAGGCACAGAATCTGAAGCAGGCTCCAGGCTCTGAGCTGTCAGCACAGAGCCTGATGCGGGACTCAAACTCATGAACTGTGAGATCATGACCTGAGCCGAAGTCGGACACTTAATCGACTGAGCCACCCAGGTGCCCCCCAGCCCCAAACTTTTTACTTGTATGTTCAGCTTTCGAAAGAAAAGCCGAAGTAGTCATGATGGAAAAACAGGACTCTATTGGTCTGCCACACACTTATTTTGTGGCTTAGTAAGTTTTAACTATAATGTTTTCAGTATTTAGGACTTTAAAAGTTTCTTCACACAGCTGTGATTGAGGCCACTACAGAATCCTGGGCTCCATCCTCGGCCAGCACTCTCCCTCCCTGATAACCATTCTGCACACCCTTGTTTATCTTCCTCTCCTGCTCTTCCCTGAGTTTCACATCCTCTAGGTCATGCATTGCTTATCCTGTTCAGACAAAACCTTGTTCTCTCGGCTTTTTTTTATCTCTAGATTCCTGCTATGCCTCTTGAGTGAGCAGAGGATTTTTTTTTAACGTTTATTTATTTTTGAGAGACAGAGACAGACACAGCATGAGCAGGGGAGGGGCAGAGAGAGACGGAGACACAGAGTCCGAAGCAGGCTCCAGACTCCAAGCTGTCAGCACAGAGCCCAACACAGGGCTCAAACCCACGAATTGTGAGATCATGACCTGAGCCGAAGTTGGATGTTTGATTGACTTGAGCCACCCAGGTGTTCCAAGTGAGCAGAGGATTTTATTGCTAAGACCTCCCCTTTCGTTCACCCTGCTTATTTGTCAGATACTCTTCATGCTGAAGGATTCACACAAACCAATTCCACAAAAAGGCACTGAATTATTTCCTTTGATTTGTCCTTCAAATATATTAAAATGAAAATAACTATTCCTAATTCAATCTGTTTGCCTTTTTTATAACACCCTGGATTTCCTTTTCTGAAGCCAGTACTAGTTCTATGGTTTCCTTTGGTCTGGTGGATGTTCTAGGAGATATCTGAGGATATTTGTGTGTGTTTTAGACAGTGTTTCAGCAGCAACAGACTGGCTTGGATAACTGTCTTTCAACTGTTGTTCTAATTCTTCCATGACCACTTATCATACCAACATGGAAGACCTTGTTGGTGTTGCTGTCTTGGCTTCATGGAGAGAAATATTCCATCTTCCCTATCCTTGTGGATGTTTCCATTGAGAGTCACACATTTTATTTACAAATACTCTGGAGCTCTGGCATTAAATGTTTATGACTGGCTGTCAGTTTGCTGTCTATAAGAGGGTTTTGTATTTCAAGAAAGGGAGACTGGCAGCTACGGAACATAAAAAGGGAGATGCCAGTGGTAAGGGAGTAGTAGAAAATAACAGTGCAAAAATTGCTATTTGAGGGAAGAAGGCCTTTGGGAGAGGTAGAAAAGAACAAGATGAAAAGTGTAGTGGGGCTGTTAGCCTCCAGAGGGAAAATGACACCCATCAATGAAAGAATAGAAGAAAAAAAGCCAGCTATATGAAATAAAGAGGTCAGGAGAGGAGATGTGGAAAGGAATACCAAATAGCCCAGCTGAAATGAGGTAGTGATGGCCATGTGAGAGAGCAAATCTACATGATTCTGGCATTTGTCCAGCTACTTTTTTGGACCAAGGGTTGAAAGAGGGGGAATGGAGGCAATTTTCCCTGGAGAAGCAAATCTAGGTCAGTAACGAAGTCATAGGATCATACACCTCTTTTGCTTCTCTCTTTCCTGTCTATAAAGTTCATTGGGTCGTGATCGGCGCCGAGAGGTCCTTTTAGCTTCCTGCTTCTCCACCTTCTCCAGCCACAAGCCTATAAGCATCTCCTGGGCACAGTGTGTCTTCTGTTCTTTAGCATTCCTGCATTCCTACAGGTGCTGGTGGACGTCTGTGATTCCACCCTAAGTGCCATTGTCTTCTTACGTCAGTAATTAAGTGGAAATAAGTCAGACGTTTTCACAGGCCCATGGGCGCATTTGACACCCAATGTAGCATCTTCAGTAATGAACTAAGTGCCTGACTTCCTTCCAGAGAACAGCTTAAGTACTGGAGGGAACAGAACCTGTTGTAATGTTAACTAATGGTGGTGAGAAAACACTGAATATCACCTCCAAATTCTTTGTGCAAATCACACTCAATTTAGGCTCCTGGTTTGAGAAGAATGAGCAACTGAGCTGACTCAAGGGGGACTCACACCTGTGGTTTTAAAGACTCAGAATGTTTCATGACTCAGGCTGTCACTCAGCTTCCTTTCCTGTAGCACAAAGGAGCTGTTAGGCACCCGGGCAACAATTAAAGGTGTGGTCAAGGGTCCTTCCTTAGGCTGCTATAGACAGTTGAATTTTCTCCCCCAAAAAGATGCGTTCAAGTTCTAATCGCCAGGACCTGAGAAGTTTGGAACTAGGGTATTTGCAGACATAGTCAAGTTAAGATGAGGTCATGCAGGAGTAAGGTGGCCCTAATCCAATTTGACTGTGTCCTTATAAGAGACACATACACAGAGGAGAATGTGAAGAGCAAAACACAGAAAATGTGAAGAGCAGAGACTGGAGTCATGCATCTATAAGCCAAGCAACTCCAAGACCTGCTGGCAACACTAGAAGGTAAGAGAAAGGCCTGGAACAGATTCCCTCCCAGAGACTTCAAAAAGGGCATGACACTGTCAACACCTTGATTTTGGGCTCTTAGCCTGACGATAAGAAAATAACTTTCTATTGTTGTAAGTCATCCGATTTGTGATAATTTGTTACAGCAGCTACAGGAAACTAACACAGCCGCTCTTGAACTACAGTCACGGATGCCTGCCACCAGTAGCAACCGTGCCCCCGCCGCTGTCTGGCCTGTCGCACCCAGACCACAGGCACGGACTCCAAACCATCCACTCCCCATCATGGGTGGGAGTATAGGGCGGGTGACACCCCTTACGCTTGCTTGCTCCTGCACACTGCCACGCGGGCCTGGAATGTGGTGGCTCTGCTTCAGTCTTCCTGCCACATAACCTCCTGCTCCACTCTTTCCAGCTTGTGCTCCTAGGAGATTGGATCTAGCCTTCATCCCTTGTGGCCATTCACCAGTCCTGCTGAGATCAGGTTGACGACATGCAATCAGGTGACATTGGCCTCCAGTTTCCAATGAGAGCTCAACCTGCTGAGCAGAACCTCTTAGCAACGCAGTGTCTGCGGGAGCTGACGTCAGCCACTGTTTCTTATCAGTCGCTGGACCTCTCGGTTAGTCCCCACACAGCCCCACTCTCAGGTCAAGCTCTCTAGAGTATACCTACCTATTTTGCCTGTCTACCCCCAACCAAGGCCCACTGTGGAGGCCCCAACCCCGCTTCGAGCTTGCCTGTCTGAGACAGGGTGGCAGGCCTGGGGGCTTTGGACCTTGTCATGCATGCACTGTCCTCAACAAACCTGCCTGGTTACCCTAGAATGAAGATTTGGAGCCCAAACCTAAATACAAATGGCTAGTGCTCACCACAAGGTGACACAGTAGAAGAAATGGTAACTTAATTATGCATACATATGGGACACACTGAGAACAACGCTGGAGTGAATGGGTAAGGCTGTGTGACCTCAGGCGACTGGCCATCCACCTCCCCAGGCTCCCCAGGTCCGAGGGGACCGCTACTCCACACGCCACAGCCCATTCGGTGGGGAGCTCCACCCTGAGGTGAACACAGTGCAGTCCTTGGAGCTGTGAGACACGGGAAGTAATGGTGATCGGAGCGTGCGGATGACATCTTCCTATAACAGGCCCTAACAGGCGAATCCACCTGAGCTCACCTGCACTGCCCGTGGTCCCTGTCACACTCCGGGGTGGCCGCTCCAATGGCGCCCCTCCTGGAACAGTTGCAGCTTTCGCAGCCAGCCAGGGGGTGGAAGCTGAAGGAATACGGGTCACACAGCTCACACTGGGGCCCGACCGTGTGGGGAAGGCAGAGGCACTTCCCCGTCGTCTCCTCACAAAGGCGCCGGCCACAGTTGCATGCTGGCCAGGGAATAAAGAGACATGGTGTAAGGGTTAGACACCGCCTGGCCACCAGCAGGACTTCACCAACTACCGGGATTTCCAGAAGCTTCTAAGGGTCTGGGAGAAATGTCTCACTTTTTCTTTACTATGGCCATTATTGCGCATGGTAGATCTGAAAGGTATCTTTCTTGGAGTCAAGACCAACCATACCACCTGCTCATGGCAGACACAGTGTGAGGCACAGCTGGACCCACTGGCACCGAGACAGGTACTCAAAGGAACCCACCTAGCTGCAGTTACAAGCCATTCTAATGAGACACCTCTCATTCGTCAGAGGGTCCTGTTCCTCACAGGCTCCCTGAAGTGCCTCCACATCACCCTAGTGCACTGAGCTCAAGGTCAGGGCATGATACAGCAGCAGGACCCCCACTAGGCATCGGCTGATCTCCAGGAGAGGACTCTGTGTGCACTACACCAGGACCTCTCACTGCACATGGCTTATGCTGACCCAGCATCTCGGGCCACAAGATGGTTCTTAGATAAAATTCCCTGGGCTTCCCATTCAGACAGTACTATGCTCCTGTGACCCTGGCCCTTCCCCCCTATTTCTTTTTTTTTTTTTAAGTTTTATTTAGTTATTTTTAGAGAGAGAGAGAGCACACACATGCATGCATGAGTTAGGGAGGGGCAGAGAGAAAAGGAAAGAGAGAATCCCAAGCAGGCTCCATGCTGTCAACACAGAGCCCAATGTGGGGCTTGAACTTGTGAACCGTGCGATCATGACCTGAGCCAAAGCCAAGAGTCAGATGCTTAATCAACGGAGCTAACCAGGTGCCCCACCTCCTCCTATTTCAGTTGAACTCTGGTTAGGCTGCAAAAATTGAAGGGGCTTCCGATAGGAAGAGGGATTGAGCCTCCCAATATTTCCATGCTTAAGGCTCTTTACACTCACCTGCTTTGCCAAGTGCATGGGTCCCATAACATGGGAAAAACAAATGTTTCTCTTCTAGAACCTACCTACTCAGAATGTGGTCCATGGACCATCGGCATGGGCATCATCTGAGTCCTTAAGAGACATGCAGACTCTCAGCCCCCAACCCAGGCCTCCTGAATAAGAATCTGCATTTTCACAAGATCTCCAGGTGACAGGTGAGTCTCCAGGACAGTGTAATTCAAGAAAGCCTGCCCTAGGGGCACTTGGGTGGCTCAGTCAGTTAAGTGTCTCACTCTCAATACTGGCTCAGGTCATGATCTCACAGCTGTGAGACTGAGCCCTGTGTTGGGCTCCATGCTAGGCGTGGAGCCTGCTGGGGATCCTCTCTCTTCCTTTCCCTCAATCCCTCCCTCGTTCTCTTTCTCTCTCTCAAAAAAAAAGGCCTGCCCGCCCTAGCTGACCATCACCCACCTGGGGCCAGAGACAACCTTGGATGACCCAAACACGCACTTACGCTTGCAGCGTGGGAATCCATAGTAGCCCACTCGACAGCGGGTACACCGTCGCCCAATGACATTGGGTTGGCACTGGCACTGCCCGCCCTCTGGGCTGCAGTGACGGCCAATGGCCCCAGTAGGGTGGCACTCACAGGGCAGTGCACCCTTGTGGTAAAGGGCCACCAGGGATCTGGCAGAGGTCTTACAGAATCCAGAGGCCGTCTGGGGGCTGTGAAGACAAAATAACTCACGGTATTATCGCGGGAGGCATGCCCAGTAAGACTCCCAACCTCTCCTTCCCTCTTGCTCCACCAAAGGGTGTTTTAGGGACGGGGCTCTGGCTTTGGAGTCTGGGAAGAAATGAGAGACTATCCCACCCCTGGATTCACAGCCAGTGACAGCCACCCTTCCTTGTGCCCATCCACTCCAGAGCACATCACAGGACTGGCTGGTGGGAACTTTTGATAGCTGAAATAAAAGGGTGAAAATTCACCTACAGGATGGATTCCATGGTATGTGAATTATATCTCAATAAAGTGGTTACCAAAAAAATTATACCTATATGTGTCTATACCAATAACAATAACAATGAAGAGGAAGGCAAGGCAAAGTACCTATATTTATTGAATGCTGTGTGTTAGAAGTTTTGCCTACGTCTCAACCTCACAACCACCCAAGTTAGGCCTAAGCCTCATTTCATAGATAAGGCAACTGAGGCTTCTAGAAGTTAAGCAACATGCCCAAGGCCACAGAGCTACAGAGTGACCAAGGAGGCATTCAAACCCATAGCTATTTGACTTCAGGGCCTTTACTCTTAATATTTTCTGTACAGGAGACGTTTGCCTACCAGGGCAACCTGGAGCTCCTGGGTCCCTCAGGAAGCCTCCAAGGGGGCAGGGAGTGTCTGCAGAAGTGAAGAGTGGGAACCGATACTCGGGAATATCTTAGGCTCTTAGCATTCAGGGACACAGGGTGAGGGGACAGGGAAGTCAACCTCTCTGTGACACTCCTCATTCAATCAGATGGCAAACGAGAGGGAGAATCCGGGCTGACGTGCTCTCCCAGTAGAAACTACCCCTTCTGGTTGTCTTTTAGGAATCTGAGTTGGACAACAGGAAGCGGCAAAGAGGCCAAGAAACTCCTAAGCAGCCCATGAATCGCAGCTTGGAGGGTGAACCTCTGGAGAGATCGATGTTGAGGACGGTAACCTTGCCCAGATATGCAGGACAAGGTCTGGTGTGGGATGGTGTATGCAGAGGAAAAGCACCTCCCGCTCCAGACCCAGGACTCACTGCCACCTCCTTGGGCACCAGGAAGAAGAAGACCCAAAGGCCAGCCCCACCCTGGGCCTTGCTCCCAGTGGGAATGTGGGAGAGCCTTCTGAATCTCCACAAAGTTATACTTACTCAATATAAAAACTGTTTCCTCCACAATTGGTGATAAACTCAAATGATTTGTCCACTGATTTTTTGTGAAGTATTTGGTAGTCGTAATTCTCCGCAGGCACCACCAGAACACGGACCTAAAGGAAACCTGTCAGCGTGTCTTTGGATTTCCAACAGCAGGGCACACCTACAGCTATTCATTATATTTTCTCTTCACTAAGATCCATGTTCTTTACTGTTAAGCCCAAGACCAACCGAAACAGGATTTACGAAAAAAAAGAATCACAAGAACTACTTTAAGCCAGTGTTAAAGGCTCAACTCACGTCCCTATGTAAGGAACAGCATGGGCCGGGGCCGGTCCCTCAGAGCGCCTGCTCAGAGAAGCGGCAGCCTTAGTGCTGTGTGGGGATAGGAGATCTAAGGGGTGAGCAGGAGCCTGTTAGGACTGCCAGGGCCCCATGTGATCTATGCCTGGGATGGCTCTGGATCTCCAGAGGTTGCAATTTGTATTTTTAAAGGTGAACAAACCAAAATGGCAGGATCAATGGGGGAAACTCGGACCGTGGCTTGCCCTGAAATTTACATCATGTCAGACACTTTAGCATGAATGACGGCAGCCCTAGGCTTTAAAAGTACTGCTCGGCTCTCTTACTCTTACTACAGATCAGACTATTCCAGTAATAAATGCTATAGGAAATTTCAAATGTCTTTGTGAACTATTTACCACCTTACAGCTTACAGAGAGCTCACTGCCCTCATGTTAGTCAATCAATAAGCATTTGCCAAGCACCATGTGCCAGGTGGTGTTCTAGGCACAGGGGATATAAAATGCATAAAGCCAGGTCCCTATCCCTAGGAAGATGGCATCCTCAGAGAGAGAAGGAAGCATGAGGAAGAAACTAGAGGGTCACACAGCAGGGCCTGGACAATGTTACCTGGCTCTCTGGAAGCCTTTACAGGCATTGAGTGACCATGATCCCATCAACCAAGGTAAGGAACAGGGTAGGGGATACCTGGGGCTGTGCAAGTAACAGGCTTAAGTCTGAGGGACTCCTAAGGTCTCTGGCTATGCAGATATGCAGTAGATGGTCCCAAACTGGGCCTGGAGCTCAGAAAATATCAGAGATGAATTCAGAGATGTGGTGTCATTCCCCCAGAAGAGAGAATGGAATCAATGGGTACAGATGGTAGTATCCACAGAGAAAGGACAGAACAAGAGGGCTTTGCATCGAACCCAAGGGAATGCCACCATACGGGGACAAAGGGAAAAAGAAGTCACTGAAGGAACACTAGAGCAATTGAGAACAAAATGAGAGAAACAGCTATGGCAGCCCAAAAAAGAAAGCTTCAAGAACAAAGGAGTATTACATGCTTCAGAAAGAGACCAGTCAGGTGAGGAGTGAGGAGGGTCTGATGTAGAGTGAGATTCTTGTTCACCAGAGTTTCTTGCGGGGACTTTTCTCTTCCTGTTCACTTACGTATTGTTCTAATTTCCTTTGACATTAATTGTCGCTTTTTTTTTTTTTTTTTTTTTTTTGGTAAAAGGTAGCCGTAAAATTTAAACATTTTTCTAGAAATATGACTTCAATTCCCTGGTGGAGATGTCATCATGAGCCAAACAGGCACACCGAATGGCTGACCAAGGCAAACTGAGGGACAAGAAGAACATACCAACACTAAGGACTTTCCTTCTGGAACCTCCACAGTCACAGCTACCTCTGGCTCTGAGATGTCAAACTCAACCTGATCTTCAGCAATCACTTGGTCCCTGCAGCCAAGTGTGTGGGGGCAAAAAGAGGCACGGAAGACACCTGGGGGCAGAGCAAGAGAGGAGTTCCTGTCACAGTAAGGCATGGACGAGCCGGGCAATCAGCCATGGCGCCTGCTCCCTGAAGCTCACCTGCCCACTGCCGCCCTCCGTCCACAAACACCTGCGTGGGAAATGTTGGGTGCGCTGACTGATAAAAATGGATGACAATGACATATCTGCCCAGGTGTGGTACAAGTCCTCTCAGGGTCATTTGGTTCTAAGTGGAAACAAAGAAAAAAAACTCTTCAAGCTGCAGAACTATGAATATTTGGAGGTTAAAAACCAAAACAACCTAGGTATTTACCCAAGTGAGGTGAAAACCTAGGATCACACAAAACGTTCACTCGAATGTTTACAGCAGCACTATTTGTAATCAGAAAGACTGGAAATAAACCAAATGACCCACAACTCAGAATGGATAAACCAGTGGTGGTACAACCATAAATGATACTGGATGGAGTGTAATTTGGTACAATGACTTTTGAAAATTGTCTGGCAGCTTTTACCAAAGTCAAACATATCACTCAACAACTTCACTCTTAGGTACATAAATGCACAATGTTTGCCAAGAGGCTGTGCACAAATGTTTCCTGCATTCAAGAACTACTTGTAATAACCCTGTAACGAAGAGTCAGACTCCATTTTGGATGTCTGACCCCTGACAGGTGTCAAGCCCCATCACTCATTTTTAATATTTTGTCCCACACCTGCACAAGCTCGTAAGAAAGCCTGGGTGCACACCCCTTGGCACGGGCAAGAAGTTCAAGGCACACTAATTCTAGCCCATGGGAAGGGAGCCCTCACCTTGGATTCTTCCACCTTCCCGACACCCCAGCCCAACCACAGGGAACACCAGAGTCATGCCTCAACTTTTGCTCAAGCTTGAGTGTGAGCCCTGCTCTCCCCAGAAAACCTCACTATGTGAGTAATGAGTCTTTTCAAACCCTCAAAAAAAAAAACCCAAAAACCAAAACAAAAAACACACACACAAGAAAAACAGCAATAATAAAAGATTATCTTCATCTTCCAGATGAGAATCATGACTTGAAGAAGGCAGGTAATTTGATAAACGTCATACTCTAATTGAAGAGCAAAGCCAGGCCTAGAAATCCTTTGTCATGATTTCAATTCATTTCCCCCTATGATTCTAGGTGGCCTTTCCCATACGGGATCTTATTAAATTTTATCTCCAAATCCTGTTATTTTTCTAACTTGATGCAATGTGAAATGACATGAGCCATCTTTAGGATTAAAAGGATATAATATCAGGACAAATGGTAAGTCCTACAATTTCATAATTTACAGTTAAAAAATATAGTCCCTTACTATATTTCATCTTCATGCTATAGGTTATTAATCAATAAATGTTGATTGAGAATTTCCTGCCTGAAAGGCATTTTGCTGGTATAGTTGGGGATGCAAACTATTTAAAAAAAAAATCTGTTAGCCAGAGTAGCTTTTGAAAGTGCTTGCATTCCAACTTGGGAAGACAAGTGATAAACTCAACAATATTAAATACCAGTAGCCCATGAAAATATAAAGTGTCACAAAATAACCATGAAAAATTGCCATATGACTGCGTAGACAGAGATACAGAAAAGGAAGAGGACATCAGGATGGGATGGTCATAGACAGGATTAGACAGATGTCTCATGTGAGGGATTCCCCAAAATTGAGAGTAGAGGTCCTCAAACTCTACGGACATGCAAATTCCTTGGAGAATTTATTAAAACACATACTCCTGGGCCCCACCTCCAGAGTTTCTAATTCAGTAGTCCTGGGGTGGGCTTGCAAACCTGAATTTCTACCAAGTACCCAAGTGATGCAGATGCTTCTGGTAAAGGCCACACTTTGAGAACCATGATTTCGAAACAACACACTCGAGAGGTGTCCCACCTGTGGCGCCTTCAAGGTGACTCCAGTAACATCAGCAGAAGGTGAAGGATCTTGGGGCAGGAGGAGGGAAGACTCACCACTTGGGACATCCAAAATTAATGCTGTTGGGGGAGTTTTGAGAACCAGGGAGACACAAGAAGCACTGAAAAAAAAATATTAAAAAAAACAACCAAAAATGGAACTGTCCATTGGGGAGGAGGTAGACTGTGAGCATAAGACTGTGTGACATCAAAAGGATCCAGTCTTGGAAGAACCACAGGACTGTGGATATCTTTGGACAGAGACACTCGGTGTAGTCAGTTAGCCAAGTGTATTCCAGGAGCCTGCTTGATACAGTAAGCTAAAACAGAAATAAAATCTTAATTTTGAAAAATAGTAACCAGATAGAAAGAAACTTAACAAAACTTTCCTTTCTAGAACTAAAATTCATGTTAAATGGAGTGATGCAATGAAACATTATTATTCACCTCTAAACAAACATGTTGACATAAAATTATACAAAAACAAACAGGACAAATGCACATCATTTCTTTCAGGCACAGCTAGATTTCCCTGTCTTGGTGGTTGCTGTAGCCCTAACCATATGCTAAGATTTCATGACTGTGTCTGTAAGTTATTTCTGAATCTACAACAAAACAACCCTCCCCAAACCCCGATAATCACTGGTTAGCTAATTCTCATAACATAGTGAGATGGGTCATTATTTTCATGATTTAAAAAAATTTTTTTTTAATTTATTCATTTATTTTTGAGAGAGACAGAGACAGTGTGAGTGAGGGAGAGTCAGAGGGAGAGAGGGAGAGAGAGAATCCCAAGTAGGCTCTGCATCATCAGCATAGAGCCCGATGCGGGGCTCAAACTCATGAAATCGAGAGATTGTGATCTGAGCCGAAACCAAGAGTCAGATGCCCGACAGACTGAGCCACCCAGGTGCCCCTATGATTTTTTTTTTTTTTTAATGAAGAGCTTCAGACACAGACATTAAAGGGTGAGAACAAAGTGAGCCTTTGGGAGGGCTCAGAACACAAGTCAGTAAGTACCGTTCAGGGAAAAGCTTAACCATTTCCCTCAGTTGCTACTCTGTCAGCTTCCTAAGACTATGAAATTCTGGAAAGACTGCCAGGGGAAATGAGTTAGCTCATTTTTTCTTTTAAGCGATCACCAGCCTTTAGCACCTTGGCCTGTGATCACTTCTGAAGGGAAGCATAAAGTCACAGCTTTGCAAGTCCTACAGTACCACTCAGAGCACCAACAAGGGAGAAAGGAAGGGAACTCATTACCTTTGATTAACATATTGCCCGTAACTGGCAATGCACTTGACTTGAGGTCTCAAATATTCAACTGAGAATTCTTCAATGGGTATGATACAAATTTGATGCTGTTGAGCAAATACAATGCAAAAAGGTACGTCATGGTTATTAGCAAAGCCAATGGTATGGTCAAACATACTCTTAAAAAAGCTGTTAAGTACAGAAATCATCATTGTTATTTTAAAGTAGTAAACATTGCAGAATGGCACTCCCTATGACATCGTTATGTACAACAAACCCTCTTTCCTAGTATACAGGATCACTGCCTAAATGCTCTTGGAATAGTCACATGAATAAATGAAATCATGAAAGTTCAAAAACAACTCTTTGTCAGTGACTTTTGGTGCCTGTTTCTCTCTCCTGCCCTGGGTTGATGCTGGCTCTTCAGATGCCTTGGCAGGGAGAGGGGGAATGTGGGAGGCAAGAAGGGAGGCTACCATTCAAGCCTGTTGTCTCCAGCTCCTGCTACAAATAATCTTTCTTGGGGTGCCTGGGTGGTTCAGTTGGTTAAGCATCCAACCCTTGATTTCAGCTCAGGTCACGATCTCACGGTTTGTGAGTTCGAGCTGTGCATCAGACTCTGTGCTGACAGCACGGAGTCTACTTGGGTCCTCTCTCTCTCTCCCTCTCACTCTGCTCCTCCCCTCTTGTGCTCTCTGTCAAAAATAAATTAACATTAAAATAAACATTAAAAAAAAAACAAAAAACAGGGGTGCCTGGGTGTCTCAGTCAGTTAAACGTCCGACTTTGGCTCAGGTCATGATCTCACGGTTCATGAGTTCGAGTCCCATGTCGGGCTCTGTGCCGACAGCTCAGAGCCTACAGCCTGCTTCAGGACCTTTATCTCCCTCCCTCTCTCTTTGCTCCTCCCCTGCTTGCACTCTGTCTCTCCCTCTGTCTCAAAAATAAATAAAAATTTAAAAACAAACTTGATGTTTAAAAAAATGAAAAATAAAAAACAAAAACAAGAAAACCCCACAAACAATCTTTCTTAATAGAGGAGGACTCAAATCTCAGGCACATTTGGGCTTCACTGAAGGAACTGTCTCCAGAGCTAGTTTTTTACTTATCAATACATTTTATTTTAATCAAAACTGTATTATCGGCTTGATCACAAACCTATTCAATAAAAATTTTTATTGAACACCTACTACATGCCAGGCACTGAGACTAGGGGATCCTACAAGACCAAGATGGATAATACCCCTGCCCTCACATAGCTTAAATTGTAGTTAGACATCTGAATGATATTTGACTCTGAATGACATTTGACTATGTCAAAAAGGACAAACTTATGCTTACTAGATAAAGATTCAGTCCCGTTATAATTTCCAAAGATGAGGAGGTTAAGATTAGCTTGGATTGTTATGTTTATAAAAAGAGTCACAATTTTAAAAAGAAAGTCTTAAGTCATTACATAATTCATGTAATAACTTTTAGCAACTCAATGCAAGATAATTTTTCAGAGAAGGCTCTAAGTTTTTAATACTGTCAAGCACAAATATTTAAAACATATCAGAACAGGCTGGCCTGGCATTTCCCAGAATGTGATACATGCTTAATATTAGCAATGACAGGAAGTTGCTTCATACTTAGTTACTCTTCTGTTCCCTGAGACATTTATTATAAATCTAGCCACCCCTCCCTAGCCCAGATCCCACTGCCTGTGTTTATCATAATTCTCAATATTTAAGTCGTGCTATTAAAAGAAAGGCATGAAGGGTATTTAATCTGCCAAACTTGGAATTTTAACTCTTAACGATATATATCTAACTGAATACTATACTTTTTAAGATAGAGTAACAATAGTCTGGAAAAGAAATACCAGGTGATTGAAATCTTGAAAATTCTTAAGGAATTTTCCAAGAAGCTAATAGACATAATAAAATGGAAAAATGGGAAAGAAAATAAGCAGTAACTAGTGCATTTCTATATACCAGCGTGGTAATAAACTGGGACCTATTAAGAACAAAAGATACTTCGTTCGTAATAGTAACAATGGATAAACATTAATAAAATAGAGTTTTGTGAGATATGTTCAAATGTGATGACCAAACTTTACTGAGTGCTATAAAAAGGCTCAAATAAGGGAAGAGGCAAGACAGAGTTCTAGATGGGAAGGAAAAACATCATTAAGTTGGCAATTCTTCACAGGTTCATTTTAGAGATGTAATACAAAGACCGCCAACATTTTTAATAAGTTTTAAAATATAGATATAACAACAAAATGCTTCTAAAACTCAAAGGGCAAAACAGAAGCATACCAGAAGGAATCGGGCCCCACGCACTTTGAGCTGAATGTCTGCATCTGCTAACAGTTCATAGACAGCGATGCGACTCCTGCCATCAGTCACAACACTCCGGCAGAGGATGCTGCAAGAGGAAAAAGTTTTCTTAGCCTGACTTCTCTGGTCTCCCTGACTTTGTGCCTCCCCGTGGGATAGCTGACTGCTCTTCAGCTTCTCCTGTTTATAACCAGGTTGCTGACGGCAAATTTTCCTACACAACGAGTTTAAGAGGGATGTATGCAGTCCACCAGCAATATAAGAGAAAGAACCTTCCGGCTGTGGTCTGAGCTGCACGTCTCAGGGCAGCTTTTCCAAACCAGCTTTATGTAATACTCAGTCTAGTCATCGGGAGAAAAAGTCCCAGGGTCAATAACGTCTGATCTCCTAGACACAACCTATGAGAAATTTATCAGTATTGTTGGTACCACTGGTGACTGAAGATGCCTACTGGCCTCCCAGCGATGATTCCACACCATGTCAGCACTAGGGCTGGCCTTTCTCCAGCCATGAGAAACCAGAGCTTGCCTTTGCAAGCTCAGTCTGCCCTCCGCATCCTTCCTTCCTCATTGTACCAGCTACGCTCCTTACCTCCACCCCATCAGGTGAAATACGGAGTTCAGGAACATTTCAAAGGTCATGGTTTGGAACCAAAGAACACACTCTAAGGGCACAACCCCTAAAGGAAGTATTTTCGGAGAAATGTTTCTGACTTCATATTCTGTAGCAACTTTTCTGTCTGTAAATACAATTTGGAAACTAGAGACAAACTATATCTATCTCTGAGAAGAAATGACTGTCTGAGAGATGTTTGAAAAGATTGATGCAATGACTTTCTGATAAAGATTAAAATGAGATAGTATATACAGAGCCATGGTTAGAAACTCAATGAATAGTTGTGTTGTTTTCTCTTTTGTGCATGTGTACATGTATTAAATTAAAGTGCATTCCTTTTGGATTCAATCATAATCCTGGGAGTTAAATATATTAAGTGATTCATTTAGACTTAGTTTTATCCATATCCTTTTAAAATTCTTACTAAGAATAGACAAACGGTAATAACGGGATTGATTTCATCATGAGTGATCACCTCTCTTACACAAGGCAGATCATATTTATCACAACACTGTTCTGAAAAGTGGTATTTTAATTAGCACCGCGACTTTTCTGTTGGGATATTTTTTAAAATAACACCATTAGAACTCACTTGAGAATGTTGGGAAAGGTTCAACCCTCAGCAGGAAAAGCTGCAGTGTCGAAAGGGCCTGTCATGTGAAATAGGCTTTTATGGGTCAAATATTTTCCAATTGCACCATATTTTTGGACTCCAGTACTAATAGCCTGTTCATTTTCACTTAGTCACATGACAGCCAAAGTAGAGAAGAAGGAAATATTTTAGAGGAGTTGAAATAATACCACGAGACTTTCCTGGAAATGGTCAAATACATTAGAAGGAAGTCCTAGTCTAATACAATACTGTCTTGGGATTCTAATGTCCCTGGTGAAGAACGTGGGGCTGTCATGTCCAGAGCCAAAACGATCTGCGGAATACCGCACAGTTCTCCTCCCCAAATGCCATCCAGACAGAGGTCATGAAACCAAGCTCGTGGCTTATGGAACCCTGGAAGGGTGACCATTCTTTCCTGAGCTTTGAAAACACTTCTCTGCTTGGCACAGATGTTCTCAGCCTCTTCTGAGACGGTTCAGAGAGCCACCAGGGACATCAGCAGTGTTTCCTACTGGGCTCTCAGCCATCACCACCTTGTATCCTGTGGAGCAGGGATCAAGCAATATGATCTGGAAAGCTGAGTCAGAGAGCTGAACCAGAGGGTGGACTTGGAGGAACAGGGTACAGAGGAGCCCTGCCCCAGCCCTGTGGCCAACAGTCTCCAGGACTCAGGTGGTGAGGTGACCCACCCACCTAGGAGTGTACATTCCAGTGGTTGCTGATGTCATCCACAGATTAACGTTTTCAGATAATGATAGAACATTCTGGAGAACTTTTTTGCCCCATCTGGTACTCCTACTAAAAATCCAAATGCAATTATGTCCTTTGTTTTTTTGTGGGTTTGTTTGTTTGTTTTTGTTTTTTTGTTTTTGTGTTATCATCACCCCAGAGAAAAGGGCTGATGAGATTTTTTAAATGATTTTTTTTTCAACGTTTTTTATTTATTTTTGGGACAGAGAGAGACAGAGCATGAACGGGGGAGGGGCAGAGAGAGAGGGAGACACAGAATCGGAAACAGGCTCCAGGCTCCGAGCCATCAGCCCAGAGCCTGACGCAGGGCTCGAACCCACGGACCACGAGATCGTGACCTGGCTGAAGTCGGACGCTTAACCGACTGCGCCACCCAGGGGCCCCTAAATGATTTTTAAAAGAAGCCCTCACAGCTGCTCTTTTAGGGTTGCTGAGAGCATGATGTTAATTCAATAACCATTTCATCAAGTCTCATAAAAGTTTCCATTCTAAGCTCCTAAAAGTAACTCTTTTCATAAGTTCTTTTATTTGCAAAACAGGGAAAATGTCCAACTACTTCAGGTCATTTGAAGTTTGACAAAAAGCCACAGGCAAGTAGTGGTAATAAAATGTCCAAGGCCTTGGCCAAGAACTGGGTGGGTTCATTGCAGTTTGCCACCTGCTGTCTGAAGAGACTGACTTCCGTGCCATTATTATACAATTAATTTCATGTTGGAAACACTCCTTGAGCTGATTCTTTAATTAAAGCATATTCTGAACATTTGCATATATCTTGAAATATTATACAAAAAAACAACTTTTAATAAATCTTTACCAAGGTTCTTGGAAGACAGTAACTTAAACAGGGTGAATTTTAAAATCTTTGGCTAGGGGCACCTGGGTGGCTTAGTCAGTTAAGCATCCGACTTTGGCTCAGGTCACAATCTCACAGTTTGTGAGTTCGAGCCCCACATCTGGCTCTGTGCTGGCAGTGGGGAGCCCACTTTGGACCCTCTGTCCCCCTCTCTCTCTGCCCCTCCCCAGCTTGCAAACTCTTTCTCTCAAAAATGAATAAGCATTAAAAAAAATAAAATCTTTGGTTAATTATTTTTCACCTGATGATCCTCAAACATCAATTATTCCCAGTTTCTGAAGGGCATGTTGGGAAGGTGGTTGTGACAGAGACAGTCTTTTCTCCTATTCCACGCACCCAGGTGCTCTACACAGCATGTGAAGTGAGAACACTGACTTCACTGCACCACACAGGGGTGACGGAGAATAAAATAAAAAGGTCGTGCTGCTTCCTGGGAATCTGAGCGAAAGGAGTGAGTAGAATACACAGTTTTTCAAGAAAATGCAACATTTTCAAGAGGATGCCCACAGAGAAGTCTCCCAGTACTCACACTGGGGGTGACGCCAGACAGCACGGTCACCTGCTTGTTTCCAAGATCAGCCTCAAAAAGGAAACAACATCCCAATCCAGATAAAAACCAAAGTTCCCAAAGCTGACCTCCTGATCGTTCAGGAACAAAGGGATCCCCCAGGGCAGGACTGATTACCTGTACATGCAGCTGTAGATGTTCACCTGGCCTCTCAGGACTGACCCAGGGCTCTGCATGTGCACAGCAACCACAGACAGCTGGTCTGCTCCCGTGGAATACTCCACCACCACCACGTAGTGGCCGACCTGGGGAACTTGCAGCCGCAGCTGTATCTCCACCTGTCAGAGAGCCCGAGCAGGTGGATGTGAAATGTACCGGATGAGTTTACATGGGCAACAGTGAAGGCAAGGCTGAGCAGACATCTGGGAACAGTGTACATCATCACAGTAAGAAACGCGGTCCTATGGGTAGGAATGCCAGATAAAATACAGGATGGGGGCGCCGGGGTGGCTCACTCAGTTAAGCTTCCAACTTGGGCTCAGGTCATGATCTCGTGGTTGGTGAGTTCGAGCCCTGCATCAGACTCTCTGCTGTCAGCACAGAGCCCACTTCGGATCCTCTTCCCCACCCCCACCCCCAACCTCTCTCTGCCCCTCCCCTGCTCACACTCCCTCTCTCTCTCTCTCAAAAATAAATAAATAAACTTTAAAAAATGCAGGATGAACCATTAAGTATGAAATTCAGATAAACAACACATAACTGTGGTTTATCTGTGATTCAAACTTAATGGTGCATTGGTGTTTTTTTCTAAATCTGGCAACCTTACTTATAGGGGCTTCTACTCCTATTACCCATATTATTTGCCTTGTTTCTCAAGGCAAAAGACACTCTAAAACTTGAGGTAAAAAGCAATCTCCAATGGGTGAGAAGAGGATGGAGGTATGCCTTGAGGCTCTTTTGCTGTTTTTCAATTTAAAGAGTGAACTTTCGATTATATGGATACAGATAACGTGACGTGATATATGCAGCCCACTCCTGGGATAATAACTAGTAATAGTTTGGTTTTCATGCTTCCAAACCATTTTCCACATCTGAAAATGCACATATATGTACCTCTTTTTTTTTTAAAGAAAAACTGTGCTCATAGTAGGAATCATGGATGTTTTTATACCATGACAGCAGAGCTGAGTAGCTCCAACAGAGTCCATATGGCTCACAAAGCTGAAAATATTTACTATCTGGCCTTGTACCAAAAACAAGCAAACAAAAAACCAAACCAAAACCAAACCAGAAAACAACCCGCCCCCACCATCCCCTATGGGTTAGGAGCTTGGAGTATGGAACCATACTGCCTCCAGCTGTGTGACTTTGAGCAAGTTACTTAATGTCTGTATGCTTCGGTATCCTCCTGTGTACAAATGAGGATAGCAAGAGTACCCACCTCTTAAAATTATTATGAGGATTAAATGAATGAATATATGAAGGACTCTTAGAAGGGTATTTGGCATGTCATAAGCACTCTGTAAATATTGAGGATCATAACTGTGATTATTGCCTTTTGCCACGTCTTGCTTTTTTTACTCAACAAGATTTTCTCTGTCTGTAGCTACATACAGATAAACTTCATTTTCCTAATGGCCTCCCACCTTTCCACAGTGTGAGTGTAAATTAATTTATTTAGCTAATCCCCTATTGATGGCAACACTTACATTGTCTGTAATTTTCCCTATTAGCATAGAATGTTACATGATCACGTGTATGTATGTATGTGTGCGTGTGTGTGTGTAGATAGGTAAATATCCTTATGCTGGTATTTCTGTAAGATTCCTAGAAGTAGAATTGCTGGGTCAAAGTATACGTGCATATTGAATGTCTGAGCCAATATTGGAACTACATTCCACAGCAGTTTAACCCACTTGAGTCTGTAATCTCAGGCCCAGCGAACCTTTACCATACTTAATTAAAATCCTCCCTCCCCCCCGTCTTCAGGATATTCACATTTACTGTTCTCTCTGCACAGCCCTGAACCACACAACTAATACTTTCCCCGGTGATTTTTCTATCACTTATATAATAGAAAGACTTACTTCAGGGGAAAAAAAAGTGGGATATCCACACCACTTTTCCACTCTGTTCTGGAGTGAACTATGGGTCTGTGTGGGGAGGTTATTAGCAGCATTTCTCCCTGGGGCATCTCCAAACAAGGGTCTGTCTGTCTTCACGCCACCATAAAACACACACAAGCCAATAATGTATATTCACTTTTCTCCCAGAAGTTATTACTGGCTGCCAGTTCTATCACAGCACTATATTATAAGTTTCTATTGTTCTTACCACTCTGAGTCCTAGTCATTGATTTTTTGGAAGATGTGTGGGAAGGCTTCTGAATTCATCTAAGGGTAAAAGTAGGTTTTGAGAAACTCAGATAAACGATAAATGATGGCAAATAGAAACTTTACTATTTGCTATTTGTTATCAGTTATTTATCTTAGTAAAAGGGAACTTAAATAGAACCAGTGTCAAACTGGAAGGATCTTTCTGGTTTTATGGCATAGAACTGCCCTCACCTGGTTATGAGTGTTCAAGATAAAGACATAAAAGGCAGGCATGTCAAATCTGGTACTTACACAAACCTAAGAGGGGTGATTAACATGTCTGGTGTCAAAATGAGGATTCAAAATGACTTGGTCAATCTATACTTATTAAACACCTCCTCTATGCCAGCTCACCTGATGGGCATACAATGGGAAACAAGACATATCTGGTCTCTGCCCTCAGACAGACTTTAATCAAATAATTAGACAATTAGACAAACACAGTGTGAAATTACACATATGACAAATATTCTGCATAGGTTCTTAGAGGACAGCCTGAGCCAGTCAGGGAGACTAGGGAAGGGGAAGACTTCCTGAAGAAGCAATAACTTGGCTGAGTGCTACAGGACAAGGAACAGACAGCCAGGACCCAGGGGGAGGGAGGAGCATTCAGGCACAAGGAACATCCTGCAGTAGGAGGCTACCCTATGACACACAGGCTGTAGGGTAACAAATAATGTTAAGTCCAAGAGACTGAAGGCAGGCCACAGTGACAAGGAACAGAGAGCAAGAGGAGGCATTGGGAGGAAGGAGGGGTAGCCTTAGAGGCCATTAAAATCTTTTGTCTCTATCCTAAAGCAGTAAGCTGTTATCGTAATGTTCCAATTGTGTATGGGTGAGGATGGGGCAAGAGTGCCTGTGATGATCAGATATTGTATTTCTATCAACATGAGTATGCTGACTATCATATGGAGTCTGGACTGGGAGATGCAATGGGCAAGAGCTGGTGTGAGTGAGCTAATCAGGAGGTTACTGCAGAGATCCTCATGAAAGATGATGATCAAATATTGGGCAAGAAAGATACACGAAGAGAAGTAGAGACATTTAAGAAAAGACATTAAGATTCAGGGATGGGTTGTCTTTGGTAAGGGAGGGAACGGAAGAAATCATGGATGACCCTAAGAATTCTGATTTATAAAATTAGATGGACGGTGGTACCATTTACTTAGGTAGTAAAATGTAATTTGAGATCCCTTCGAGACACCTAAGAGGTAACGTCAGGAAGGAAGTTGGCAATGCTGTTCTGCACATAAAAGGACAGGTATGACTGAACATACCACTTTGGGAGTTATCTGTGTCGAGTTGGCATCTAACACAATAGGCTTGGAGGAGGCTGCTTAGGGAGAGAATATAAAGTAAAAAGACAAAGGCTAAAACTGAACCTCAACAAATTCTAACACTTAATGGCTAGATAGAGGTTGAACCTGTAAATGATATTCTAAGGAAGCAGCCGGAGAGGTAGGAAGAGATCCAGACCACTCTTAAATTGTGAAAAACAAGGTAAGAGAGTGTTTTAACTTGGAAGGGATATTCAACAAGTATTGAAAGCTGCTGAGAAGTTAAACAGATGAACACATGAGGAATGAAAATCATCACTGGATTTACTGACAAGATGATTGGAAACTGAGAGAGAGAGAGAGGGAGAG
Source organism: Lynx rufus (assembly GCF_022079265.1). NCBI lineage: Eukaryota > Metazoa > Chordata > Mammalia > Carnivora > Felidae > Lynx > Lynx rufus. The sequence goes on from NW_025814837.1 coordinate 17,384,773, forward strand.
AGAGAGAGGAAGAAGAAGGAAGGAAGGAAGGAAGGAAGGAAGGAAGGAAGGAAGGAAGGAAGGAAGGAAGGAAAGAAAGAAAAAGGTAATGGAGTAGGAGAGATGAAAGCCAGACTGCTGTGGGTAGAGATGTGAATGGAAGTGAAAGAATCGGGAACAATGTAGAATTGTCGAATTCTTTGAAGAAGTTTGGTTGTGAAGGAGGCAAGAGGTATAGCTGAGGGACTGTGGGAAGGGAAAGGAGGGTTTTAATAAAAAGGGGATAGAACTTAGCATTTTTAAAATATGAGGGTGACTCCCAGTTCAGACGGCACAGTGAATTGACATTTTCTGCACCCCTTCCACTCCAAGAGATAGCAACTATAGATAAAATGTTTTAAAAGGAAAACAAAAAGACGTGTTTTAGATTTAAAAACTGATGGACCATAAGTAAAAGAAAAACTCGAAATGCACTGGGGCTGAAGTCAGGGGCCTGCTGTCCTCAAGGTCTGGAAGCAGCGTGTCTTGGTCAGCAGTTCAGCTCTTGCAGAGTTAAGAAAACTAAAGATGCCTCAATGAGACAGTGGTCAGATCCAGGCTCATTTTTTTTTAAGACAAAGAGGAATGTTCCCTCAAATCATGAAAAGCTGAAAAAGTTGCTGACAATCTGCCAGTTGGGTTTCAGCTTTACAAGAAGCTATAGAATTTGGGAATCAAATATCAAAGATACAGCCTCAAAACCAAGAACTGATTTAAGCCACCTACGTACTCAGTGTCTGAATCTGTGCCATCCCCAGTATCACAGCGATAGAAGTGGCATATTTAATGCTTGCCTCTGAGCTAAGGGTCCAGAGGACTGGTGAGACATTGCAAAACTACTAGGCTGAGATGGCTAGCGAGAAAAAGGGAGATGATAAAAAGCTTCCATTCAAAATAAGCCAATAAGCCTTCAAACAAAATAAGACTCCAAAACACATAAAGAAATCTAATGTTAGAAACATGCAACAATATCATCAATCAGAAGATGAATTTACTTCAGATAAGATGAATTTTATCAGAGAGTCTGACAAAGACTTTAAAATGAATATACTGGTCCCTAATCTGAAATCTTCAAACGTGGAAAAGGAATCTTTTTTGGATCTTGTTTGGATGCAAAACCTAATCTCACCTAACCAATCATCACTTGGTGGCAAAATGTGACTTGAACTAAGTCCACGTATACAGTCTTAATGTATTTCTCTTGAAGTGCCTATTCAAGCTTTTTGTTGGAGAAATATCAACCTGTTCGATTATAGGGTGTTGGCCAGGACCCCAATGGAGATGATGATGATGATGTGTGTGTGTGCAGAATCTTTAAAATTCTGTATTCTGGGGCGCCTGGGTGGCTCAGTCAGTTAAGTGTCCGGCTCTTGGGTTTGGCTCAGGTCATCATCTCACAGTTCGTGAGTTCGAGCCAGACATCGAGCTTGAGGTTTCTCTCTTCCTCTCTCTCTCTCTCTCTCTCAAATAAATAAACCTTAAAAAAAAATTTTAAATGCTGAATTATGAAACACACCTGCCTCTGAGGGCATTAAGATACTCAAAAATATAAATGAAAGAGGAATCTCTCTAAAAAGTAAATAAAGCTATAAAACTAAATTGGTGGGGAAAAAATAAGGAAAAGTAAATATGAGTAAGAGCCAATTAGAAATCTTTGAGATTAACAGTATAAATTAAACTGAACTAACAGGCTGGATAAAATCTAAACTGGAGACAGTGAAACATCCGTGGATTCTAAGAAAGTCTTGAGGAATTCACCCATAAAGCAGCACAAAGAGCCAAAGCTATATAAAAATATGAAAGAGTAGTTTGTAGATAGACTGTGAGGTTCCAACATTCATCCAGGCTGATTTCCAGAAAAGAAGAATGTAAGGAATGGCAGCAAAATTACATTTGAAGTGATAACATCTGAGAATTTCCCAGGATAAAAGATATGAATCTTCATTCTGAAAGTGTAGCCTGAGGACTAAACAGATAAATAAAAATAAATCCACACCTAAATATATCATAATGGAACTTTAGAGTATCACAAATAAAAGTCCATCCTAGGATTTCTGGCTAAATATAATAGATTAAATGCTTATACTTATTGATCTTCCCTCTCAGAATTCCACAAAAATTCGAGTTGGGTTTTTTTTTTAAATCATAAACCCACAAACAAAAAGAGGATAGGAAAGAGGGGGGCAGGAAACAGGCTAGAGAAATCAACAGATTTTGGAAGCTGGAAAGCAGATGTTAACCAATTAGATCAGAAAAAGCTGACACCTATGTGTCTGTGTGGGTGCAGAGTTGGATGAGCATTGGAAGAAAAGATTAAAGAAATATCCCAAAGCAAAAAATGAGATAAAGAGATTGTAAATGTTGATTAAAGATAAAGAAATAAATTATCAATGAAATAACTCAAGGAAGTTTCCCTGAACAATGGATAGAAGTTTCCAGGCTAAAAGGCTGAGAGCCTGGCACACTAGTAGAAACATTACCTATATCAAGGCACACCTTTGTGAAATTTCAGAACATGAGAAATAAAGAAATTATCTCAAAATCTTTAAGCAGGGAAAAGCAAGATGCAGTCAAAGCATTGGGAATCACAATGTCACTTCTCAAGAGCAGGACTTGAAGGTAGAAGCCAGTGAGGAAATGTCATCAAATTCTAAAAAGAAATGATTTCTAATATAAAATTCTATATCTAGAGTGCCTGGGGGGCTCAGTCAGTTAAGTGTCTGACTCTTGATTTCAGCTCAGGTCATGATCTCATGGTCATGAGATCGAGCACTGCATTGGGCTCCACAGAGTTAAGCATAGAGCCTGCCTAAGAGTGTCTTTAAAAAAAAAAAACAATAAAAATAAAATTATATATCTAACCAAACTAAAAAATCAAGATTGAGTGTAGGATAGTTTCAGATATGCAAGGTCTCAAAGGGAATAAATAAATAAATAAATAAAAATAAAAGGACCTCCTCTGTATCTGTGTAGCCTTTCTCAGGAAGGAAGCCATTGGAGGATGTAATCTACCAAAATGCGGAAGAAGAAGAAGAAGAAGAAAAAAAAGGGAGTTTCAATAGTAAAAAAACAAAAACAAAAACAAAAAACAAAAAAACCCCAATACAATGAAGATAAAAAAGAGAATATTTAGGATGGTGGGATGTGGCAATGAAATATTTCAGGAAATGGCTGTGCCCTAGATCCAGAGACTACATCAAGAGCAAAGAAGACAGATGGAAGATTCCAGGAGAGAAAATTCCAAGAAGAAATGGAAAAGAGGAAAAAAAAAAAAAAAGAAAGGAAGGGAGGAGAGAGGGAGGGATGGTATGTGGTATATTTGAATTGAGATGAAACTTACAATCTACCTGAAAGTCTGGGAAGAGGGTAAAAATAAAATTTTTGTACAGCAACAATAACTTGGAGGTTGGTTTTCAATGGGTAAATAATCATTCTAAAGTCTGTGTCATGTAAAATAAGAGATCAGAATTAGTGAATAACTTTAGACTTGATTGGAAAATATATGCTTCAAGAACTTATGTTAAAATATTAAGGGTAACCACTAAAATACCAGAAAACAATCTGTACTTATCAAACAAGCAGAAAAATAGAGAAAATTGTCTTAATCAAATAGAAGTAGGGGGTGCCTGGCTGGCTCAGTCAGTAGAGCATGCAACTCTTGATCTCAGCATTGAGTTCCAGCCCCATGTTGGGCCTAGAACTTACTTCAAAAAAAAAAAGAAAGAAAAAGGAAAAAAGAAAAGAAACCGAAGTAGGAAAATTATTTTTTAGAAGGCAAATAAAAAGCTAGTAAAATAATTAAGATGATAAAAATAAGTCCAAATATGTCTGAAATCACAATAAATATAAATCAATTAAAATCACATTGTAAAACAGAGATGATCAAATTGAAATATAAAAAATATAGCAATGAATTTGTTTATAAGAGACAGAGGCTTGCCTGGTGTACAACAGGTGTGGTCTGACTTTAAAAAATGAGCTGTCCAGATTCCCTTTCTCAGAAAGAATAAAGGGGAAAAGGGGATATTCAAATGGCAGTAAGTGCCGGAGCTAGGAATTAACAAAGAAATGAGACGGAAGCAACCTTCATGGTATGTGTGTGAGACAAAGAGCTATGAGTAAGCAAAGGAGGTCATTCAATAGAGGGAAAGGTGAACAGCAAACACATGGAGAGAAGGCTTTCTTCTATGACAGCCTGGTAGCTCTGTCTCTCTCAGATTCCTGGAAGACCAGAATGTACTTGGTTCCTGCCTTTGGAATCCTTCTAGACCTCTCTGTATCCTGGAAAAGGAAAAACCCTTCATATGAGCTAGACTTAGTGGGTTGCTCTTCCTTTCTGCCCATGTTGCTGACCAGAATACATAACAGCAGTATGGCTAATGGTTACTGAGTGATCACTGCATGTCTGGCACCACAACAAGAGCCTCTCATGGATTATTTTATTTAGTAGTACTCATGAGGTAGCTACTATTCTTATCCCCATTTTGTATACTAGTAAATTCAGGCCTAGGGAGATTTCACAGCTAGTTACTGATGACCCAAGACACGAAGGCAGGCAGTTTCACTCCAGAACCATCTTAATCATCACGCTACACATGGGTTTTCAAAATGGAGGAGCAGGGGCGGGGAGCGGGGGTGCCTGGGTGGCTCAGTTGGTTGAGCATCTGACTCTTGATAATAAAACTTTTTTAAAAATGGAGGAGGGATTACTCTGCATTTTGCTCCAGGTGGCTAATGATGATCAAAATTTACCTACCTCTGGAAGTGAGTCCTCCATCAATTTAAGTATTCAACAGAGGCTAAATGAATGTTTAAAAAAGCTAATGTAGAAAGGATTCCTTCACAGGAAGGGAAATCAAATGATTTCTAAGACCTCTTCGAATGCCATTAGTCTCTGAATTTTAGCACAATGATCTATTACAGCACTGTCCAATAGAACCTTCTGGATAGCAAAAATATTTCATACTCTGTGTTTTCCAATAAGGTGGACACTAGACGTATGTGATTGCTGAGCACTTGAAATGTGGCTAGTGCAACTGAGAAACTGGATGTTTAGCTCTACTTAGTTTTAATTAATTCAAGTTTATACAGCCACATGAGCTAGTCACTACTATATTAGCACATGTCTGTAAGCATTTAGATAAAATAGTAAAACAGACTGTTAAATAAAACTGGACAGCCCAGGGCTTAGTTTTACGCATCATGCAAATATGGCCCTGCCCAAGGCCTCAGTGCTATATGGCTCTGGGCTAAATCAGAGGCAAGGACACCTCCAGATGAATCATCAGCATCATTTCCTGGAGTCTGGCTCTTCTCAACAGCACCTTCCTGCTGTCTGGGGAACACACACACACACACACACACACACACACATATGTGTGCGTGCATATTTATGTATGTATATGCATTTGTGTGTGTGTGCTCAGCATGGGTAGGTAGGGATACAGCACACTGGTAGAATGGAGTGGAAATGATTTCATTAATTTCTCTTTATGAATGCCTATATTGCTTTACTTGTTACAACAGGCATACATACTTCTCTTTTTTGCAAAATAAAAACTCTAATAAAATGAAATGAAGACTAAAGAAGTATCCTTAAAATCCTCTAATAGCTACCTCAGAAATGTTAGCAATATAGTTTACAAAAAAGGTACATATCTAAATATTCAGAAGTAATACCATATATGTTTTCAGTCTACAAATTTAATCGTGAACATTTTCCTCAAAGGTACAAAACAGAGAATGTTGTAGAAAGTAAGGAATGGAAATATAGCGACGGAAGTTTGTTTTTCAGTGTCTTTATTCTGAGGTATTGCATTGTGTGTTTTTATTGTTGCTATATACTACTTTGAACGCAAATCTTAAATCAGTATAGTCTTAAATCATTTTGAGGCCTCAAAAACTCTAAGAAAAGTAATGCCAAAGCCTGTGGTAACCTGTCCTCTAAGCCATGAGGGAGATGCCCTGGCGTGTAGCATTTCCAGATTTTGAGCTCAAAGAAATCAACCCTTACAAATTGCTTAGCCTGAGGGCTGAACAGTCTGTGAGCATTGCATCCTTTTAGGGTAAGCTGTGTAGTTTCTGGAGGCCTTTTAGAAAGATCTTGCCCTGAATCAGGTAGAGCGGGACGTGCCCTTATAAGTCCAGGGAGTAAAAAGGAGAGGATTCTGTGGTTGCCCATGTTCCCTGCCATGTCTAGAAAGTGCTCAGAGACTAACCTTACCACGCTCTGTGTGGTGCACCGCCCAGCCACAACCTGAATCAGAGAACTCAGGATACCTGTAATTAACACCTCTGAGAAATTCTTTCAGGTTCCCCTGAATTTGAGAAGCAACTGTGGCCAAGGGTTTTCAGCAGACACAGATGGGGAGACAGTAATAGCTTTGACAGTAAATAAAAGGCTGCCCCACCTCTCTACCACTGAGGTCCGCCATGACCGGGTGTGCGGGAGTAGGCTGCCTCACTGCCAAGGGTCTTGGCTCTCCATCAAGCAGGAAGTGTCTGGCCTCACAAGCCAGGGCACAGGGGAATCGGGTCACTGGCAAATGCTGGTAAAGCAAGCAACTTCAACAACAAAATACAACAGTTACAACTGAGAACAAAGCACAATATCAAAACGCATCCCCAAAGGACTCTTATCCAATTCCATTCATTCATCATTCCTTCAACGAACTCCTACCCAGTGCCTACTATAGGAATCGGATGGTAAATTTTCATCTGCATGAAGAATAAAAGACGGAAAGGTCCGTGAACCTGGATTCTATTTTAAGCCTCAGACAAAAACCACAATCAGAGAATTATCCAAAGCATCTGGCTGCAGCTGTGAGGCCGAGGCCTATCTCGAATCCTTGCACCAAAGGCTCCTGATTTAGAGGACCCGATGTCGCACCGCTGCCCATACTAACTTCTCTTGGGGAGGTCCTGAGTTGGCGCACGGCTGTGTGACTGGCAGTTGCAGTGAGGATGCCTCATAGTAGTCTCTGGGAAGCAGCACCAGGTAGTCCTAGTAAATTAAGACCAAAAGGACAATTACGCATTTGATGGTGGCCCTTCTTTAGTAATCAAGCCGTCACCAGCTAAGTTAACAACAACCAGGTGAAGCTCGCTATGTTAAACTCTCGACAGCAGCTGCTTCGTTCTGCCCCCCCCCCGCCCCCCCGACTCACCAAAACACACAAAGCAACTCCTCACAGGTGCTTCACACATGGGAGATAAGCATCTCAGGGTGAATGTGTTTGTATGCAAGTCTCAGGGGAAATTTTCCCGTCTCTTCTGGATTGTTTATAAATTCAAAACTGAACAAAAGTAACACGCTATCAGTTGATAACATGTTCCTTTGAAATACCGGTCGCTTTCATCACTACACAACAGAACACTGAATTGTAGATCACGTATCACGGCTTCTTATTCCCATATCCAAGCAACGCTCGATGGCATGTATAAAAAACGGTGTTTTGTGATCCTGGTGAATCACGGACTGAAACTGGCTGACTGCCTGTCCTAGGAGATGAGAGGAAGAACGTGTTCCACGGAGTGTGCCAAATGAAGCCCACAGTGTAAATTCAGCTAAACAGCTCTTCAGGAAAGAGCAGACCTCCAGGTTTCTGAGATGCTGATGGTTTGACAGCTTCAGAGCAATGCTGGCATCCCTGCCTGTGTGCAGAGGGAAGGACGAAGGGGAGGGGGGATGTCTGCCATAACTGTGAAGAGACTCATACGCCAGCCATAAGGCTTTCTCTCCCTTCGGGTCCCTTAATTTGTCTAGAATGGGAAAGAAGAAAAATGTATGGAGAGGAAAAGTGGCACATGGTGGCCCAGGGGGCTCAGTGGTCTACCACGGGGGTCTCACTAGCCCAGCAGGCTTTATTTCAACAGTGATTATTGTTCTCTTACTAAGTTTCCTTAGGTTGGGACCGTATCTCCTCCTTACTTTATGGTCCCATAGATCCTAGAATAGTGAAAGTTGACAGTAGGTGGTCCGTAAAATATCTGTAGAGAAGATAGGATCATCATATGGAAGCATATATATGTGTTGCACTACACAACTGCACCAGCTAAATGTCATCAAGTATCTTCCATGCCTATGAAGTAACATAATGAGCTTCTTTCCATTAATCTAACTTTGTACCCATTACTGGCATCAACGGGATTTTCCTCATCCTCATTTCTAACATCTATGAAAAACTCTAAAACTTTGGTAAAGCAACAAAGCTTTCTACCAAGAAGATGCAAGAAAAATAGGGATTGAATGCCGAGCATAAACCCTCACATGATGCTCAGAAGATCCCAGATTTGGAAAGGACCTATATGGATAAACATTGTCCCTATTACAGGGAAGAAGCAAATGAGGCAGGCCTGGAGTTAAAGACCTTGCCTGAGATTTGTTAATACAGCCAATCAAAAGGACTGTGCCAGAAGGAAAAGCTTGATGTTTTCTGCTCTGAGCGCCTAAAACCAAGCTTTGTCGAAGACTTTATTTTCAAAAGACTTTCTGTAAGCTAAAGCAGACATCAAAAGGGGGGGTGTATCTCAGGTAGCAGTTTTCATCCCTTAACTCCCCTTGGTTCCTCTGGCTATCCTAGTAGAGCACGAGGATAGAGCTTCTCCCGTAATGCAGGGTTCTTTGTCCAAGGCAATCGTTTGGTGAGGCTGCTGCCTATGTTTCAGGTAGAAGAAGGCAGGGAATGTTGGAGAAGCATCGGTTCTCCCTTCTCTTTCCACCACCAAGAATTTCACTGATATTAGGATCTTCTTTTCCTCTAGCTTCTTCTGATTCACTCCACATAATCCCCAGAGAGGCTGATTTTTTTTGATGCCCTTCTGATTCATGATGAAAAATCCCAAAGAAGCTTTTGAAAGGTGGGGACATAATGCATATGAAGGTTTTGCATTTATTCTGATAACTTTGAGTCATTATAGTTATAGTTGTTGGTGTGTGTGTGTGTGTGTGTGTGTGTGTCTGAGAGAAGCTGGCTGAAGAATATAACAGATATTTTAAGTTGGCTCCTATGTTGAGGGCAAATGTCACCATAGTTTCCTGTGTCTAAAAGGGAGGTAGATTTTGATATCTAATGGTCCCTGTGGGTCACTGTGGATTGGACCATCTCTAAGGGGGGAAGAATCCCACAGAACTCTCCACTCAGGAGGACTCTTACCAGGAGGACCCCCTCTGCTTGAATACAAGCAAGCCATGTCCCTGGTGCAATTGAAAACGGGTGTGCCAAACCATTTCCGGGGACCGTGACAAAGGCTGGCTCCTTACTTGGCAGGAAGAGGACTTCTTTGCTTTGAGCAGCACCTATCAGAAATAAAAAGAATTGCCCAAGGCACTGGTCTAGCAATCATTGTTATGATTTTGGATTTTCAGTTTTGAACATTCAGTTTACATCTGAAGAAGTTTAAGACGGTTACTGAGCATACTTACTGATCAGATTTATTGATTTTATTTTTAAAATTTTTTAACGTTTATTATTTTTGAGAGAGAGAGAGAGACAGAGTGCAAGCAGGGGAGGGGCAAAGAGAGAGGGAGACACAGAATCTGAAGCAAGCTCCAGGCTCTGAGCTGTCAGCACAGAGCCCAACGCAGAGTTCAAACTCACGAAATATAAGATCACGACCGGAGCCGAAGTCAGATACTTAACTGACTGAGCCACCCTGGCGCCCCTTGATTTTATTTACCATTCACATACTTATAAAACAGACTAGAAAGATATTGATAAGATGTTAATTACTTTTTAAATTTGTTAAGTGATTAAGTATATTAACGCATGTAAACTGCTTAGGAAATTTCATTGCACCTAAGTGTTAACACATTACCTTAGATATTAAATTATTTTATTCTTTTAATTTCTATGGAAGAACATGTGTCCATTCTGAAGTAATAAAAAGTTTTGGTTTTTTTGTTTGTTCTCAGGATGCAAAGTGTTTTCTTCTGTATGAACAAACAGTGAACCTTCTGTACAAGGTTCAGAAACAAACCAAACTGCTGCATCAGAGCTCCAAATCCTTGCATTCTTTCTACAAACATCCACTAGATCTAGGTTCTGGGCATGAGGGACTGCACACAGCCAGCATGGCTTTTGCTGGGTGGGATGGGAAAGGTGAGGGATTACAGACGATGAAACAGGAGAATTTGGCACAGCATAGACAGTGGTGTTTGGGAGGAGGCCTAGGTTACCACAAGAATCCACAACCAAGGCCCCTGACTCAGACATGGGGGCTTAATAAAGGTGTCCCAGAGGAAGGGAAAACAAGCCACAATGTATTCCACCTGTTTGAGTTAATGGAGAGCAAAGTGCTGATGAAAGTGTCATTGAGGAGGCATCAGGGTCTATTAGAAAGAATTTGGAGTCTGAAGATTCCAACTTGTCTATAAAGACCAGAGGTGCACTTAGGCAATTTACTAAACCTCTCAGTTCTGTTTCCTCTTCAACTCTCATCAGTTCACAAACTTACCATGCGAGAAAATCAATGCCAAAGTATATGTATATGATAAAGCAAGCCCGCTAGTTCTTTGTGTTATTCATCATCGTCCAGCCTCGCAACCTGGTTGACACAACTCAGGAGCATCACCACTGCCCCCAGTGACTTCGCCATGGATGCTGAGCAAAGATTCTTGTGTTTCAATCTCAAATTAGATTTCCACTGGCACCATCTTGGGTCCATGTGGGATTCCTAGTGCTTTCTGGAATCTGTTTCCAGGAATGGTAGAAGTGCTAACTTCTTGCAGAACAAACTTCCAGGCCTCAGCTCTAACAGTGCTGAGATCTGTGCTCTGACTGTGATTTTCCTCTGCCCTCAAGAATCCCTCAACCTTCAGTGAGGTTTGCATGTTTCTTTCTGGAGTTCTCTTGGGCTTCATGCTTTACCGCATTCATCTTAAAAATTCCTACACTCACCCATTTCTCCTTGGGCTATTTGGTTTGCCTGAAACAATGTAAAAATTTAGGGGAGTCACCACAGAGGTGACACCCACTCTACCATGAATGAATTATAAATTAGCTTTGCCCTGTGGTGATATCATAGACCATGGGGTTCGGCGAAGACACATAGGTTGTTACACCAATTTTTCAAAAGACGGTTAATAGTAAACTTAACAACAAAATTTAAATAAGCAGAATGTTTAGAGATTGAAAAGGTAGCAAAGGACAGGACACTACCCTAATCAGACTATGCATCAGACTCCATCTTTTCTCAGGAGGTAACTTTGTGAAAACTGAAGAAACTGTTTCACTAGTTCATCATTTCTTAATCCAAACAAAGGCTTGAAAATTTGCCTACCTGCCTCAGCCCAGGATGGGTAAATAGTCACGTGGCCAGATACGGCTTCAGTTCCAGGGTTAATATATTTCAGAATAACGCGAAACAAGGCAAGACTTGACTTCCCCACATTCAACATGATCCTCACTTTATTCTGAAAAATACCGAAAAGCCATAAAGTATAGAACTGGCTAAAAGAAATGGTAGCCAAACAGTGGCTTTACTCCATTCAAGTTTCACTAGTGGGCTTGTGGTGTGTACATAGACCCACACGCTCTGTTTCTTTCTCACACACACACACACACACACACACACACTCACTCTCACTCAGAAAACACCAAATAACCAACTCTGTGGCAGATGGAAATAGGAAGGCCTAACAATAAATTAAAATCACAATTACAATTACAATTAAATTTAAGTGTACAATACAACTTAATTACAATTAAAGTTACAGTGAAGACCTGTTCCCTCAGGAACTGAGTTCTTCTTTTGACCCTTTTGGAATCAGGCAGACAGAACAGAATGTTAGCAGGACTAGTTTAAGGAAAGCCATAGTGGCAGGGGCAACCACCACAGGCTGGGAGAAATAAAAAAGCAGAAGAGAACGAAAGGACAGGATTATTTAACACAACTACCCCTGTAGAGAGACCACTCCAGGGGCCACATACATAAAATTCTAAATGGTCACAGAAACTGATGCTGGCCAAACAAAGGTTAAAATGCTCCAAACACATTAGTGACCAAATCTGGATGTAACTAAAATATGCCTACGTCATATAAAATTGATCTCAATCTCTATCCAAAAAGAATGTGGGCTTTTTATTTTTTAATTATTTTTTTTCCATAATGACAAGTGTACTCTTTAATCCTCATCACCTATTTCCTCCATCCCCTACCCCGCTCCCCTCTGGTAACCATCAGTTTGTCTTCTACAGTTAAGAGTCTGTTTCATGCTTTGTCTCTATCTTTTTTTTTTTTTTTGCCTTTGCTTGTTTGTTTTGCTTCCTAGATTCAACATATGAGTGAAATCATACAATATTTGTCTCTCTCTGACTTATTTCACTTAACATTATTATACTCTCTAGTTCCATCCATATTGTTGCAAATGGCAAGATCTCATTATTTTTTATGGCTGAATAATACTCCATTCCAATAACAAAAGGGACAATCCGACAAGAGGATATATAATAATTGTAAATATTTATGCACCCAACATGAAAGAACCCAAATAAATAAAACAGTTAATAACAAACCTAAAGGAAATAATCAATAGTAACACAATAATAGTAGGGGACTTTAAGACCCCACTTACATCAACGGGCAGATCATCCGAAGAGAAAAGCAACAAGGAAATAGTGGCTTTGAATGACACTCTGGACCAGATGGACTTAACAGATATATTCAGAATATACAGATATATTCAGCAGAATACACATTCTTTTTGAGTACACATGTAATGGTCTCCAGAATAGAACACATATTAGACCACAAAATAAGTCTCAAAAAATTCAAAAAGACTGAAGTTATGCCATGCATCTTTTCTGACCACAAACCTATGAAACTAGAAATCAACCACAAGAAAAAATTTTGCAAGAGCACAAATACATTGAGGCTAAAGAACATGATTCTAAACAACGAATGGGTCAATCAAGAAACCAAAAAAGAGGGGCGCCTGGGTGGCTCAGCCTGTTGAGCATCTGACTCTTGATTTCAGCTCAGGTCATGATCTCAAGGTTCATGGGACCAAGCCCCATGTCAAGCTCCACTCTGTCAATGCACAGCCTGCTTAGGATTCTTTCTCTCTCTCTCTCTGCCCCTCCCCTACTCATTCTCTCTCTCTCTCTCTCTCTCTCTGTGTGTGTGTGTGTGTGTAAAAATAAATAAACTTAAAAAAAGAAATCAGAGAAGAAATAAAATATTACATGGAGATGAATAAAAATGAAAACACAGGTCCAAAATCTTTAGGATGCAGCAAAAGCTGTACTAAGAGGGAAATTTATAGCAACACAAGGCTACATCAAGAAGCAAGAAAAATCTCATATAAATAACCTAACCTTATACCTCAAGACACTAAAATAAGAAAAAACAAAACTGAAACACAGAAAAAGGAAGGAAATAAAAAAGATTAGAGCAGAAATAAATGATACAGAAACTAAAAAAAAAGTAAATAAAACAGATTAATGAAACCAGGAGCTGGTTTTTAGAAAAGATCAACAAAATTGATAAATCTCTAACCAGACTTATCGAGAGAGAGAGAGAAAGAGAGAGAGAGAGAGGACCCAAATAAACAAAACCACTAATGAAAGAGTAGAAATAACAACCAACACCACAAAAATACAAAAACTTGTAACACAATATTATGAAAATCTATATGCCAACAAATTGGACAACTTAAAAGAAATGGATACATTCCTAGAAACATATAACCTACCAAAACATAATAGGAAGAAACAGAAAATTTGAACAGATGAATTACTAGAAGTTAAACTGAATCAGTAATTAAAAAAAAAAAAAAAAAAAAAACCTCCCGAAAAACAAAAGTCTGAGACCAGACAGCTTCACAGGTGAATTCTACCAAACATTCAAAGAAGAGTTAATATTTATTCTTCTCAAACTATTCCAAAAAATATAACAGGAAGGAAAACTTCCAAAGTGATGAAAAATGAAGACTTTTTCCCCTAAGGTCAGAACAAGACAAAGATGTCCACTCTCACCACTTTTATTCAACATAGCACTGGAAGTCCTAGCCATAGCAGTCAGACAACAGAAAGAAAGAACAGGTATCCAAATTGGTAAGGAAGTAGTAAAACTCTCATGATCTACAAATGACATGGTACCACATATAGAAAGCCTTAAAGACTCCACTGAATGGGGCTTTTTAACTTGACAGAATCCATCTCTAAGTGTTAGTTCCATGTTGGAAAATAAAAATGCAAAAATGTATAAGGAACAAGTTAGGGGTGATCTGATGGACGCTGCCGAGGTCTGCTGACTAAAAATACTTAAAGAAATCCATCATTTGGAATTCATTCCTTTATGCTAACTAGTTATTCTTTCGAACTGTAGACACCTATGAGAGGGTATCCACCTTGACTGGACTGTCAGTCATTCACAATCTATTATGACTTAATGGAATCCATTGCTTTTTTCTTAATAATGAAGATCAGGAAGGAGCTAAAGAAACTGAATTGCTACATTGGGAAGAAGGAGAAAGCAGTGAGGTGTCAGATCCTAGGATCCTAGGGAGTGTAAAGCAACCTGATGGGGGACCCTAGTCAGGCAAGAAGCAACATTAGAACCAATGGTGGCTCCAACAGAACTGTGAACCTGTCCCTGTTTCTCTAAGGAGTGACTTATATAAATATAACAGGCATTACTTCTGGATCTAAGAACAAATATTGGGTAACCATGGTCGTCAGTTTACCTCTTTTGTTCTGAATTTCGCCACTGAGAAACACAGTTTGAAGAGACCAACCTCAAAGAGAAATTCTGAGAATAAAACTTCTCAATGACTATACAGAAATTATCAGTTATAAATATTGTATAAGTTCTAAAGGTAGCAAGAAAATGTGTAAATCCCTTAATTATTCCAACACAAAGCCAAGAGAGATGGATACAGAAGAGGAAAATGAAGGAAAGGAGAAATACAGGAAAGAAAATTTAAGTAGCACTAACAAATCCCTCATTTATCTTAGTTTTTATTCATATAGTAATTCCGAGTTTAAAAAAGCAAAAAAAAAAAAAAAAAAAAGCACCGGTCAAATATTAACAACATACACATTGAAATTATTTAATTCAACTCATTTTTTTTTAAATTTTTTTTTTTCAACGTTTATTTATTTTTGGGACAGAGAGAGACAGAGCATGAACGGGGGAGGGACAGAGAGAGAGGGAGACACAGAATCGGAAACAGGCTCCAGGCTCTGAGCCATCAGCCCAGAGCCTGACGTGGGGCTCGAACTCCCGGAACGCGAGATCGTGACCTGGCTGAAGTCGGACGCTTAACCGACTGCGCCACCCAGGCGCCCCTCAACTCATTTTTAATCTTCACAAATGGCTTTAAATAAAAGTGTCTCTTGTGTTAAAATATAGACTAATCTCATTTGGGAAACAACTTCTTGTAAAAAGTCTCCAGAAATAAACACCATTTTTTTTAATCCTTTCTTTGTCTGATCTGGTGACTAAATTAACAATAAACTGTGAAATCGATACATATACTTATGAGTTAAAATCCAATCTTACCCCAAACCCCATCTGTAGTCTGGAGAAAAAGAATCCTGGAGTCAGTTGGGGGATAGTTTGCCTTTGTGGGGGACTCACTGACAGTGTTGTGGGTAACTATACGCACTATCCTGCCATGAAGTAATTTCTTAGAGGCTACATACCTGCACTGAGGTCATCTGGGCGTATCCTCTCCAGCTAAACTCAGGAAATTCCAGGGGATCAAATCCAAACCGAAGTTCTCTCCCATTAGGTACAGTGCCATCTTCAATCTCATACTTCATATGATGCAAATCCGGGAAATAGTAGTTGTTTTCAGGTCTTTTGTAAACAAAAAGTAAATGTGGATACAGCAAGTTAAGTCCACTGATAATCCAAATATTCTTTAATCTCAGTAGCTCTGCTAAAAGAACTCCCACCAAATTGAAAGACTGCAACCAATAAGAACAAATGAAAGAGCCTCCCCCTGCTTTTTCTTTAAATTATTGCTTTCATTCTTGTAAACATTCACATAAAATACACCCAACACTTATCATTCTAAGCAATAAAATGAGAAAATCATTTAGCACAACCCATAGTAGTAGTATCCTTTAATATGTTCTAAACGGTTGCCAACAATTTAGCAAAGTCAAATTAGGTAATTTACTATAAATTCATTCATTCAATCATTCATTTATATACTCATATTCACTCATTATACAAATATTAACATATACGTACCAACCAATGTTGTTAAGTACCATATATACATAGTGAATGTGACATACAATATTTCATATGTTAAGTTTACAAGTTAGATACATTTTTCTCTCCATATATGTTTTTTCAATCATCAGAATGACTTTTTATGCCTCATTTTTTCTTAAATTATAAGTCTATAAATGGATTCCTTTCAAGAGTCCAATAATGGCAATCATAGAGAAGGATCAAAAATATTTCAACCCTGGGGCGCCTGGGTGGTTCAGTCAGTTAAGTGTCCTACTTCACTTTAGGTCATGATCTTATGGTTCGTGAGTTCGAGCCCCGCATCGGGCTCTGTGCTGACTGCTCAGAGCCTGGAGCCTGTTTCGGGTTCTGTCTCTCCCTCTCTCTCTGCCCTCCCCCACTTGTGCTCAGTCTCTGTCTCTCTGTCAAAAATAAATAAAAAGATTAAAAAATAAATAAATAGGGGCGCCTGGGTGGCGCAGTCGGTTAAGCGTCCGACTTCAGCCAGGTCACGATCTCGCGGTCTGGGAGTTCGAGCCCCGCGTCAGGCTCTGGGCTGATGGCTCAGAGCCTGGAGCCTGTTTCCGAGTCTGTGTCTCCCTCTCTCTCTGCTCCTCCCCCGTTCATGCTCTGTCTCTCTCTGTCCCAAAAATAAATAAACGTTGAAAAAAAAAATTTAAAAAAATAAATAAATAAATAAATAAATAAAAATATTACAATACTTATGTGACATTTCATATTCAAACTATTTGAAGTTCTTCAAAATGGCACATTTTGACAATCCAATCACAAACTAATAGCAGTTAGTATATTTAAACCCATAACGATCAATTAGTCAAAGAAAATAAAAAGTCACAGTCCTATATTGCAAATAGAATTACAAATGATTACAATTTCTCTGGAAGTGATATATAAAGATCCTTAAAAATATTCATACCCATTGGGGCGCCTGGGTGGCTCAGTCGGTTAAGCGGCCGACTTCGGCTCAGGTCATGATCTCACGGTCAGTGAGTTCAAGCCCTGCGTCGGGCTCTGTGCTGACAGCTCAGAGACTGGAGCCTGTTTCAGATTCTGTGTCTCCCTCTCTCTGACCCTCCCCCGTTCATGCTCTGTCTCTCTCTGTCTCAAAAATAAATAAATGTTAAAAATTAAAAAAAAATATATTCATACCCATTGACCCAGTAATTCTCCTTCCAGGAATATATTCTAAAGAATGATTAAATATACACTGTCAAAGAATTAACATAAAAGAATGTTTATAATAGTGAAAGCTTAGAAGCAATGTAAATGTACAATTATGAAATAATTAAAGAAATTATGAAATATTACATAACCAATATTTTGGAAGACTAATGATATGGAAAATGTCTGCAATATCATGTGAAGAAATTGATACGAATTATATGAAGAAAATACAATACTAATTTGTATTCATAGAAAAAGCCTAGGGGTACCTGGGTGGCTCAGTTGGTTAAGCTTCTGACTTTGGGTTAGGTCATGATCTTGCAGTTCATGAGTTTGAGCACCATGTCAGGCTCTGTGCTGACCCCTCAAAGCCTGGAGCCTGCTTCAGATTCTGTGTCTCCCTCTCTCTCTGCCCCTCCCCCACTTGCACTCTACTTCTCTCTCTCTCTCTCTCAAAATAAAATAAAATAAAAATAAACATTAAAAATGTTTTAAAAAAGAAAGAAAAAGCCTAGAAAAAAATAAACAAAAAATATCAAAGGGGTTATAATCTGGGTGGTGGAATGAAGAATTTTCTTTGCCTTTTACTTTTAGGTACTTATTCCAACTTTACAACAAACATATATTACATTTATTATCACAAAAATTATTTAGAAGACAAAGTGAATGTGAAAGCTTTCTAACCTTGTAAGAAAAATGAAAAAAATGTTCAGATGATATCATAAACAAACATTTGGGAGGAATTTAGTACAAAAGGACAAAAGATTTACCAACCCAGAGAAAAGGTGGTATGGCATCTTTGATGCTGGTTCACTCTCCTTTTATCATAGTTACAATTTATCACTAAATCAAAGGACATGTTCTAAATTTCATATATGGGTATTGGCTGTGATGTAAAAAAAAATCAATATTTTTGCCTCGGGATGGGAAATTTAATTCCTATTAAAGTTGCATTATTTCTACCTGAAAATTAGCCCACCGCTTGCATAGTTGGAAGGGAAAAAAAATTACACTGGTTAAGTAGGGGTAAAGCTCACTTTATCAACAGGAAGGTGAAAAGAGATAAAACATGGGTGGAGAATGTTTCCAAACCTATTTACAAAATTCCTCTGGTTCATCATGTGCTTTGTTAGTCTGCAGGGAAACATATCCACAGATGTGTTCTCTTTCACACACCTTTTATTATGTGGCCCAGCAGTGCCTGCCATTTAGAAATGACTGAAGAAAGCTCAGCTGGGTTGCTCTGACTTTTAGAATTCAAATGCTGGAAACATCAAGGGAAAGGAGAGAAACACCATACCAACTAAATATAGACAATTTACCTAAACTACACTGAAGATTTCTTTAAAATTTTTTTTTAATGTTTATTTATTTTTGAGACAGAGAGAGACAGAGCATGAGCAGGGAAGGGGTAGAGAGAGAGAGGGAGACACAGAATCGGAAGCAGGCTCCAGGCTCTGAGCTGTCAGCACAGAGCCTGATGCGGGGCTCTAACTCACAAACTGTGAGATCATGACCTGAGCTGAAGTCAGACGCTCAACTGACTGAGCCACCCAGGCGCCCCAAGATTTCTTTATTAATCTGTTGATAAAGCAGAGTATTAAAGATACATGCAATTTAGAAGTTGCATTTCACAGACTTTCCAGTGTATGATTAAGAGCCAGAATATTAAAAATTAGCTTTTCCTCCCACCACTGACAGAAAATTATAAATGGATCATGGTTTTAAAAAATTCTATACTGATATGACAGATATATTCAGAACATTCTATCTTAAAACAGCAGAATATACGTTCTTTTCAAGTGCACATGGAACATTATCCAGAACAGATCACATTTTGGGCCACAAAACAAGTCTCAACAAATTCAAAAAACCGAAATCATACCAAGCATCTTTTCTGACCACAACACTATGAAAGTAGCAATCAACCACAAGAAAAAATCTGGAAAGAACACAAATACATGGAGGTTAAATAACATGCTTCTAAGCAAGGAATGGGTCAATCAAGGAATCAAAAAGGAAATAACAAAAAATACATGGAGACAAATGAAAATGAAAACACAAAGGTCCAAAATCTTTGGGATGCAGCAAAAGCTGTTCTAAGAGGGAAGTTTATGGCAACACAGGCCTACCTCAGGAAACAAGAAAAATCTCACATAAACAACCAAACATTACACCTAAAGAAGCTAGAAAAAGAAGCACAAACAACCCAAGCCCAGCAAAAGGAAGGAAATCATAAAGATCAGAGCAGAAATAAATGAAATAGAAACTAAAAAAACAATAGAACAGATTCAAGAGAAACCAAGAGCTGGTTCTTTGAAAAAACCAACAAAATTGATAAACCTCTAGCCAGAATGATCAAATAAGGAGAGAGAGAGAAACAAGTCAAATAGACAAAATCAGAAATGAAACACTAGAAATAACCACCAATGCCCCTTAAATACAAAGGATTTTAAGAGAATATTGTGAAAAAATTATATGCCAACAAATTGGACAACCTAGAAGAAATGGATAAATTCTTAGAAACATATAAACTCTTAAAATGGAATTAGGAAAAAATAGAAAATTTGAACAGACCAATTACAAACAATGAAATTGAATCAGTAATACTCCCAACAAACAAAAGTTCAGGACCACATGGCCTCACAGGTGAAGTCTACCAAACATTTAAGGAAGAGTTAATATTTATTCTTTTCAAACTACTCTAAAAAACAAAAGAGAAAAGAAAGCTTCCAAATTCATTCTATGAAGCCAGCATTAGCCTAATACCAAAACCAGGTAAAGATACTACCAAAAAACAAAAACAAAAACAAAAACAAAAACAAAAAATTGCAGGCTTAATATCTCTGATGAACATAGATGCAAAAATCCTCAACAAAATATTAACAAACAGAATCCAACAATACATTAAAATAACCATTCACCATGATCAAGTGGGATTTATACCTGGGGTGCAAGAGTGATTCAATTATTTGCAAATCAATCAATGTGATATGTCACATCAATAAGAGAAAGGAGAAAAACCATATGATCATTTCAATAGGTGCAGAAAAAGCATCTGACAAAGTACAACATCCATTCATGATAAAAACCCTTAACAGAGTAGGTTTACAGGGAACATACCTCAACATGATAAAAGCCTTATATGAAAAACCCACAACAAATATCATACTTGGTGGGGAAAAATGCTTTCCCCCTAAGATCAGGAACAAGATAAGGATATCCACTCTCACCACTTTTATTCAACATAGTACTGGAAGTCCTAGCCACAGCAATCAGACAAGAAAAGAGAATAAAAGGCATCCAAATTGGTAAGAAAGAAGTAAAATTTTCACTATTTGCAGATGACATGATAATATACATAGAAAACCCTAAGGACACCGAAAAACTACCAGAACTGATAAATGAATTCAGCAAATTCACAGGGTACAAATCAATATACAGAAATTCATTGCATTTCTATACGCTAATAAAGAAGTAGCAAAAATAGAAATCAAGAAAACAGTTCCATACTGTATGGGTAGTCTCCATACTACCCAAAGCAATCTACACATTTAATGCAATCCCCAGCAAAACACCAACAGCATTTTTCTCAAAACTAAAACAAATAATTCTAAAGTTTGTATGGAACCACAAAAGACCCCAAATTAGCCATCTTGGCAATCTTGAAGCAATCTTGAAAAAGCAATCTTCGAGCAATCTTGAAAAAGAACAAAGCTAGAGGTATCACAATCCCAGATTTCAACATATACTATAAAGTTGTAGTAATCAAAAACACTATGGTACTGGCACAAAAATAGACACCTCGATCAATAGACACATAGAAAAGAATAGAAAGGCCAGAAACAAGTCTACAATTATATGGTCAATTAATCTTCAACAAAGGAGGCAAGAATATGTAATGGGAAAAAGATGGTCTCTAACAAATGGTGTTGGGAAAACTAGACAGCCACATGCAAAAGAATGAAACTAGACCACTTACTTACACCATAGACAAAAATAAACTCAAAATGGATTAGGGACCTTAACGTGAGACCTGAAACCATAAAAATCCTTGAGGAGAGCACAGGCTGTAATTTCTCTGACATTGGACATAGCAATTTTTATAGATATGTCTCCTGAAGCAAGGGAAATAAAAGCAAAAATAAACAATTGGGACTGCATGAGAATTAAAAGCTTTTGCACAGCAAAGGAAACAGCCAACATAACTAGAATACAATCTATTGAATGGGAGAAAATACTTGTAAATGACATATCTGATAAAGGGCTAGTATACAAAATATATAGATAACTTATACAACTGAACGCCAAAAAACACATAATCCAATTTAAAAATAGGCAAAAGACATGAACAGACATTTCTCCAAAGAAGACCTACAGATGGCAAACAGATACATGAAGAGATGCTCAACATCACTCATCATTAGGGAAATACAAATCAAAGCCACAACAAGATGTCACCTCACACCTGTCAGAATGGCTAAAATCAAAAATATAAGAAACAAGTGTTGGGGAGGATATGGAGAAAAAGAAACCCTTGTGCACTGTTGGTGGAAATGCAAACTGGTGCAGTCACTGTGGACAACAGTACGGAGGCTCCTCAAAAAATTAAAAATAGAATTACCATATAATCCAGTAATTCTACTTCTGGCTATTTACCCCAAAAACACTAACTTAAAAACACTAACTTGAAAAGACATATGCACCCCTATGTTTATTGCAGCATTACTTACAATAGCAAAATTATGGAAGTAACCCCAGTGTCCATCCATCAATAGATGAATGAGTAAAGAAGATGTCACTCACACTCACACACAAACACACACACACAATGGAATATGATTCAGCCATAAAAAAGAATGAAATCTTGTCATTTGCAATAACATGGATGGATCTAGAGGATATAACACTAAGTAAAATAAGTCAGTCAGAAAAAGACAAAAACACATGATTTTACATGTATGTGGAATTTAAGAAATGAAACAAACAAAAAAAGAGAAAGACAAAAAAACAGACTCTTAAATATAGAGAATAAATGATGGTTACTGGAGGGGAGGTGGGTGGGGGGATGGGTGAAGTAGGTGAAGGAGATCAAGAGTATGCGTATCACGATGAGCAGAGTAATGTATAAAATTGCTGAATCACTATATTTAACACCTGAAACTAATATAACACTGGAGTTATTTAAAAAATGTTTCAATCTGTGAAATGTTAAATATGACGAGACACAGAGACAGTACGGCTGCCATACTTGTGATAGCCCCTCTGGGAGCTCAGTCTCCACTTGCTCCCTTGCTCCTACAGTTTATTTTAATTAGCTTCTGCATGAGATGAGGGACTTTGTCCCACTTCAAGAGTTTTCTTCTCCCCCCCCACGCCCCCCCCGCCCCCACTGCGACACATCTGGCCTCTCCACGCCTTCAGCCATGGGTCCCAAGGGAGAAGCTGGACCTGAATCTCCTTGGCCCAGGAGCCTGCTCATTTGCTGGGCTCCTCCAGGCTGTGGCTTTTACAAGGAGGTTTGCCCACAGGAACCCACCTCAAGCATCCACCTCTAGTCTCGTCCACCTGGCTTTATATACCTGTGGGAACTGTCCGGTGAGGCAGCTCTGGGACCTACAAAGTAGTCGTCTTTAGGGCAACCTTACCTCCTGCTTCAACTGGGCTCCCTGACAAGTGTCCAGATTTCAAATGACAGGACAGCTTCATCAGCCCTCTCTCTTTAAGACGGCTTGTCTCTTCACAGGAACTGTCGGCACAGACAGGACTCTCTGAGAGTCTTCCACATCAGTACGGGAGGAGACCTCCCTGAAGACTCACCGCTGGCACGCCTTCCCCACCACATGCTCTCGGCAACGGCATCCTCCTGAGGGCCCACTGCACATGGGGGTGATCGCTCCACCGATGTCACACTGACACCCTAAAGGTCAGAAAACAACAGCGGTGACCCATCAAAGCATCTCCGCCTTGAAGCTCTCCCTCCTTCTCTGAGAAGTGGCAATCAGTAAGATCAGGCTGCTTCCTACCCCTGCCACATCTCATATCCAGCAGATGTTAGAAACATATAGGCACCCCCCAAACTGAGATGGGAGGTGCCCCCAAAAGTCTACTTGTAAGTCCACTTGTAAGGTCAGCTCCGACATCGCTGTCTGGTGGAAGGGGACAGGAGCCCAGGAGCTAAACGTGATTCAGCAACACGGTGCCCTTATAAACAACGTCTGCTAATGAGAGTCTGTGGGCGAGAGACAACGGCAGCCTGTGGGGCCACACTCTTTGAGGTGTATTATTTAACACAATATTGTCTCTAAAATCTGGTGTGAGCTGTTTTGATAATACAAAAAATATCTTCAAAATGACAAAGTCTTGATGTTATTTATGAAATTAACAGATGAATCCCCATTCATCCCAATTGTGTTTTCTATAATTAAACCGACACCATGCTGGTAGAAGTGAAGTGGAAGCGGCCCCAGTTGCAATTTATTACTAGTTTCAACTGAGTATTTGGCCCAATTCCCTAGACAGAATTTTTTAGTCCCATCCCATCAGAAAGACCGCATGAAGACAAGGAACTCAGAAGAAAGATGATCCAGACAGTCTTTGCCCATCAACACTGGCTTCTCTCAGGACCCACTGGAAGTATTTACCTTGACACCCAAAGTAATTGCTCTTTTCCAAAGCATAATATCCATCTTCACACGTGTCACAGGAATCGCCATTGACATGAGACTTGCAGTAACAGTCACCATCCTGCTGCAGAATAAACAAGGTAACAAAATTTGATAAGGTCATACAATTTGCTAATCTTCAAGATTTAAAACTGCCTCACTGTATAACATGAACCAGGATGGCGGGGATCTGAAAACATCCAGAGAGATTAGCATGCCCTGTACAATTACAGAGGCACTAATACCCTCCCCGAGAAATCCCAACGTCAACTGCTCTACTATTCCACTGGTATACGAACAATCGGCCCATGTTACCTGCCCACACTCTCCAATTCCGCTCACTGTTCCCGCCACGTGGCACTGGCATTCTGTGAAGAAAAGACAGCATCCTTGGACCAAGGTTGCACGAAGGACAGCCCTTGGCTCTAGAAACATGACCCAGCAGCAACACTACATGTGTGGTCACTTTTGGGCACATTTCAGCAGAATTCCAGTCTGCTCCACTGACGCCTAAAACGGGACTGCTTTCTGGGGTCAGCAGAAACACCAGATCAATACCATCCACCTACAAGGAGTAATGGCCAGTATGTGACCACTCTAAGACAAAGGCTGCAACATCAGGGGTTTTTTTAATGAGTCTGACGTCAAGAACACTATTGACACGCTTCCATGAGAACAAACTCTAGTTAAGGACATATTCACTCCACTTAGCCACCTTTAGTTTAGTGTCTTTAAGTTCCTGTCCCTGGCTTCAATCTAAGCATAAAATGAAACTAAAATCAAACAAGAAAGAGAGGTTAGGGGCACCTGGGTGGCGCAGTCGGTTAAGCGTCCGACTTCAGCCAGGTCACGATCTCACAGTCCGTGAGTTCGAGCCCCACGTCAGGCTCTGGGCTGATGGCTCGGAGCCTGGAGCCTGTTTCCGATTCTGTGTCTCCCTCTCTCTCTGCCCCTCCCCCGTTCATGCTCTGTCTCTCTCTGTCCCAAAAATAAATAAACGTTGAAAAAAAAAATTTAAAAAAAAAAAATAAAAAATAAAAAAAAAAAAGAAAGAGAGGTTATAAAAACAAGGCAATATCAACCATGTATCAATAGAATACATATGGAAACAGGATATAAATCCCTTGCTGGGATTTTCAAAATGATAGAAATTCTGCCAAAAGTAGGGGGAAAACATCAAAATATTTACACAGAATTTCAGACAAATTGAACTTATTAAATAAATAGCTCTTTTGTGGGTTTAGTCACTGAAGTAGAGAAAATTAAGAGGAGGTGGCGATATAGTAAATTATTCTGTGTAAAAACCTCACCTGAACATCCGCTGGGGTTTTCTTTGGCCAGATTCCAATATGATGGTTTGCAGATGCTGCATGAAGGACTTTCAACATGAAGCTTGCACTGGCAGTATCCCTTTGAAAGAAAATCAAGCCAACACTTGACATCTCAGAATTAAGACATGTTTTCAAACATATGTTCTGAACAAAGTTTGTCACAGAATTATATTTTGACTGCGAAAAGTAAATGAAGTGTATCCAGAGGGAATAAAAGTACTGGGTTGATTTCAACTGACTGCTCATGGCTCTTCTTTTATTATTCATTTCTTTTTTTTCTACACATAATCCGTTGTGGTAAAAATAAAACTGGAAAAAACAGGAAAAGAAATATTTAAAAATCACTTTTACTTAGAGTCGTCATTACCTGTTGGTTCTGTGACAGCAGGAACTATTCATCTACATGGAAGATTATCTCAATATTTAACATACTGAGAATCAGTAGAGAATTATGTTTATCTGAAAGTACTTGTGTAATATGCAAAGGTCACTGCCTCACTGTAAGGATGCAAAACCTCTCTCCGTCTGTCCCTCGGGTGCCTGGAGGTTCACCATCTTCAGGCTTTGTTGCTAAGACAGATCATTTCTAAAGCACTGAGAAATACCATAGTATCTGATTGGAGCAAAAGCAAATAAATTGCAATTATTTCATACACAGCTTTATTTATTGTGCACTTAGCCTTAGTTTTTCTTAATTTTAATTATCTATTTAAGGCTTATGTGCAGGGGCCCCTGGTGGCAATGCCCTCAGAGTCACCTACAGTAGGAATCAAACACTAGGGCTCTGGAATTAAAAGTTAAAATAAGCCTTATTCTTCTGTTTTTGAAAAAAAGAAACATGATTACATATGCACTCTGAACAAGAGCAATGACCTTTTAAGCAATTTGGTTTCAGATCTTATTTTATTTTTATAATTTTTTTAAATGTTTATTTATTGTTGAGAGAGACAGAGCATGAGCAGGGGAGGCGCAGAGAGACAGGGAGACACAAAATCCGAAGCAGGCTCCAGCTCTGAGCTGTCTGCACAGGGCGGAGCCCAACGTGGGGCTCGGACTCACGAATTGTGAGATCATGACCTGAGCCAAAGTCAGATGTTTAACCCACTGAGCCACCCAGACGCCCCCTCAGATCTTATTTTAATTTACTTTTAACTTGAGGAAGCTCCCAAATGTGTTAGTCTGTAATATATATCAAAATGCATGTTAGAATTGTAACCCTTTTATAATCCTCTACTTACCAAACTGGAGTCCAGGGTACCAGCTGGGTTACAGGCACCGCTGGAGCCTATATGTGATTTAGAAAGATTTTTATTTAATTTTTTTTTTTTTTTTTTTTTACAGACAGCATGAGTGGGGGAGGGTGGCAGAGACAGAGAATCTTTTTTTTTCCTGTTTTTTATTTAAAAAAAATTTTTTTTTCAATGTATGAAATTTATTGTCAAATTGGTTTCCATACAACACCCAATGCTCATCCCAAAAGGTGCCCTCCTCAATACCCATCACCCACCCTCCCCTCCCTCCCACCCACCCACCCACCCCCATCAACCCTCAGTTTGTTCTCAGTTTTTTTTTCAACGTTTATTTATTTTTGGGACAGAGAGAGACAGAGCATGAACAGGGGAGGGGCAGAGAGAGAGGGAGACACAGAATCGGAAACAGGCTCCAGGCTCTGAGCCATCAGCCCAGAGCCTGACGCGGGGCTCGAACTCCCAGACCGCGAGATCGTGACCTGGCTGAAGTCGGATGCTTAACCGACTGCGCTACCCAGGCGCCCCTTGTTCTCAGTTTTTAAGAGTCTCTTATGCTTTGGCTCTCTCCCACTCTAACCTCTTTTTTTTTTCCTTCCCCTCCCCCATGGGTTTCTGTTAAGTTTCTCAGGATCCACATAAGAGTGAAAGCATATGGGGCGCCTGGGTGGCTCAGTCGGTTAAGCGTCCGACGTCGGCTCAGGTCATGATCTCACGGTCCGTGAGTTCGAGCCCCGCGTCGGGCTCTGTGCTGACAGCTCAGAGCCTGGAGCCTGCTTCAGATTCTGTGTCTCCCTCTCTCTCTGACCCTCTCCCATTCATGCTCTGTCTCTCTCTGTCTCAAAAATAAATAAACATTAAAAAAAAATTAAAAAAAAAAGAGTGAAAGCATATGATATCTGTCTTTCTCTGTATGGCTTATTTCACTTAGCATCACACTCTCCAGTTCCATCCATGTTGCTACAAAGGGCCATATTTCATTCTTTCTCATTGCCACGTAGTACTCCATTGTGTATATAAACCACAATTTCTTTATCCTTTCATCAGTTGATGGACATTTAGGCTCTTTCCATAATTTGGCTATTGTTGAGAGTGCTGCTATAAACATTGGGGTACAAATGCCCCTATGCATCAGTACTCCTGTATCCCTTGGGTAAATTCCTAGCAGTGCTACTGCTGGGTCATAGGGTAGGTCTGTTTTTACTTTTTTGAGGAACCTCCACACTGTTTTCCAGAGCGGCTGCACCAATTTGCATTCCCACCAACAGTGCAAGAGGGTTCCCGTTTCTCCACATCCTCTGCAGCATCTATAGTCTCCTGATTTGTTCATTTTGGCCAGTCTGACTGGTGTGAGGTGATATCTGAGTGTGGTTTTGATTTGTATTTCCCTGATGAGGAGCGACATTGAGCATCTTTTCATGTGCCTGTTGGCCATCTAGATGTCTTCTTTAGAGAAGTGTCTATTCATGTTTTCTGCCCATTTCTTCACTGGGTTATTTGTTTTTCGGGTGTGGAGTTTGGTGGGCTCTTCATAGATTCTGGATACTAGCCCTTTGTCCGATATGTCATTTGCAAATATCTTTTCCCATTCCTTTGGTTGCCTTTTCGTTTTGTTGGTTGTTTCCTTTGCTGTGTAGAAGCTTTTTATCTTCATAAGGTCCCAGTAGTTCATTTTTGCTTTTAATTCCTTTGCCTTTGGGGATGAGGAGACAGAGAATCTTAAGCAGGCTCCACACTCAGCCCAACGTGGGGCTCCATTCCTCGACTCTGAGATCTTGACCTGAGCCAAAATCGGGAGTTGGACACTTAACTAACTACCTGAGCCACCCAGAGGCCCCTAGAAATATTTAAACGCTTGGTGTTTTTATATCTGTCTGTCTCTTGGTTTAGTTTGATGTTATGAGTTTTAAACGTTTTACTTAAAAAAAAATAATGCATCTACATTTGTATTTTTTGATAGATGGGTGGCAAGGACTTTGCATGTAATTCAGAAAAAGGCACACCCAAATAACCTTTGTGGTCCTTAACTCCCCACGTCACCCCTTTTGCCACTTAATTCCATTCCCTGCCTACTACTCCAAGTTCATTTCTGACTGATGATGGAGATTAGGGAAAAGAGATTCTAGAATTTTGAACATTTTTAGGATTGTCCAGAAGAGGGCAATATTGTACCAAGAGACTTGTTAATTGTCCATTAAATAGAAGTCACAGAATCTTTTAAGTACATTTTTTAGTCAACTAAGACTTAATTCTTTAACTATCACAATCCCCTTGTTCCCCATCTGCACTAAAATTATTTCTAAAACGAATTAGTTTGCCTTCCTGCCTTAGTCAATAGTATTACAGGCCCCGTATAATCTGCCTTCAATAAAGCGGGATCTTGCAATGTCTCAGTATTATTATTACACAGCACTAGAAATGAAGAGAGTTTAGGTAAGCCTGCCCTGAGCCTGGCTTTGCCAATAATTTAAATAACTTCATAATAGGATCTTGTTTTCTTGTGAAGTGTTCTCTTAGACATTTTGCCTTTGTCTCCTCTTCGGCTGTTTCCCTTGGCTTGTCCCTTGATGATTTCATGTGTGTCTCTCTTTTTTGTTTTGATGTTCCCTCACATTCCTCTGTAGGAGTGAACACGCTCTTCCTGCTCTTTGCTCTTGTTCAGCCTGGCCGTGCCCTGCTTGTGGCTCCTGCCCAGGCTGACCATGGCTGCCATCTGGCTCTGGAGGAATTATTGTGTCTGCCCCGCCCCTATGCCCGGCTGCCACAACGCTTCCTTCCACTCCTGACCCCCGGGGAGGTGAGCAGACACACCAGGAAAGCCTTGCACTCTGGGGACCTTCAGGGCTTCTCGAAAGTGAACTGCCCCCTCTGACTACTGGTTACAATTTCTACCAGCAAGAAAACCTGGTGTCTTGAGGAGTCTGGTGAGTAAGTTTCTAGGGAATCAAGCTGGAGGTGAATGCAGAGCTCGAAGCGCTACCAAGAGCAGGAAGTAGAGAAAACCATTCTGCAAGGGGAAAGTCTGGTGCGGACTCCCTCCAACACCTCTTCTCAACAGGAAGAGGGGCCTCTAAAGCAGCAGGCAGGCGGGAGCTCCTCACCACTGGAGGCGGTACACCCCCAAGGGCACAGGCGTCTTCCTTCTGTGCCCTCTGCCACAGAGCACGGAGGACTCTCCACGTCTCCTCATCAGCAAGGGGTGAGTAGTGGGGATGACCTGTGACAGTAACAGTGTTTCCCCTTGGCTCACTCTTTCCAAACTCATTAGACTCTAGGTCACCCCCTCTCCCCTCGCACCTATGCTGTGTGACGACAATCCCCCAGGAGGCCAGGGGCAGCAAGGAGACAGGGGCAGAAGCATAGCAAAGCCTGCTCTGCCTGCCAGCAAGGGGACCCACTGGAATCACCCCTCAGGGGACTACAGGGCAGCCGGCGTAAGTGCTGCGGACCTGGAACCAGAGGGAAGGCAGGATGCCTTGGGAAGGGGTCAAGGAACACTTGTTGCAGCTAAAAGGGGTCACCTTTGCCACACTGCTCGACACGGAGAATTTACGTGTAAATCAAGAAATACAAATTCATAACACATGGAATTAAAATAATTTTTTTCCTAGGAACAAAGCAATTCTGGATTCCTTTGAGGATGTACATCAGATACCTGCATTTTCTTTTTTTTTTCAATATATGAAGTTTATTGTCAAATTGGTTTCCATACAAACCCAGTGCTCATCCCAAAAGGTGCCCTCCTCAATACCCATCACGCATCCTCCCCTCCCTCCCACCCCCCATCAACCCTCAGTTTGTTCTCAGTTTTTAACAGTCTCTTATGCTTTGGCTCTCTTCCACTCTAACCTCTTTTTTTTTTTTTTTCCTTCCCCTCCCCCATGGGTTTCTGTTAAGTTTCTCAGGATCCACATAAGAGTGAAACCATATGGTATCTGTCTTTCTCTCTATGGCTTATTTCACTTAGCATCACACTCTCCAGTTCCATCCACGTTGCTACAAAGGGCCATATTTCGTTCTTTCTCATTGCCACGTAGTACTCCATTGTGTATATAAACCACAATTTCTTTATCCTTTCATCAGTTGATGGACATTTAGGCTCTTTCCATAATTTGGCTATTGTTGAGAGTGCTGCTATAAACATTGGGGTACAAGTGCTCCTATGCATCAGCACTCCTGTATCCTTTGGGTAAATTCCTAGCAGTGCTACTGCTGGGTCATAGAGTAGGTCTATTTTTAATTTTTTGAGGAACCTCCACACTGCTTTCCAGAGTGGCTGCACCAATTTGCATTCCCACCAACAGTGCAAGAGGGTTCCCGTTTCTCCACATCCTCTGCAGCATCTATAGTCTCCTGATTTGTTCATTTTGGCCACTCTGACTGGCGTGAAGATACCTGCATTTTCAGTGGACTCGAATTGGGGAAGAACCAGGCAGATTAGGGTCAAGTGTGTAGAGGTGACCAGTGGCGGATCTCCTGGGCTTGTCTGGGAGTCTGGCCACACACATTTCAGAGAGGAACCCGACGTCTGGCATTCTGCCGTCTTCCTTACCTTGACAGTGGGGGAAATCAGAGGCTCCTGAGAGACACCTGTCACAGCGCTGTCCTGTAATCCCCGGCTGGCATTCACACTGCCCCGTCACTGGGCTGCAAGGCGTTTGGTAGGAGCCAAGGACTGAACACTGGCAGGCTGGATAAAAAGGTGTCAGTCAGACCCAGGGCAGCAGGGCCTGGATAAGAGCATGACAGAGGGTCAGAGAGACCCAAACGCAAGTTCCAGTTATGTGACTTATTCAGACAGGCACGGCTAGGTAGAGGCAGACCCAGAGCGTTCACCACCATTCTACCCTCCTACTTTGTTTCATCCCTCCAGCAGACTCTGATCAAAGGCCAACGTGTTCAATGGCACTGGGACGAGGTGTTAGGGTGGAGGTAATTAGGAAAGACACACATGCCCTGACCTCAGAGAGCTAAACATCCAGAAGAGAGGCCAGGGAATTATTGACATAGTATGAAGCACCTCCCCCACCCCCACCACTGCTAAGAAACTGTAAAAGAAATGAGGAAACGTGCCTAATGCCCTTCAGCTGGCTCTTGGCAGACTGCAGGCAAGGACTCACGTCTACTGCCATCTGGCTCAGCCTTCTTTCCCGGCCCCATGTTCCCCAGGGCCTGCCTACAGAGATCACGTCCCTACCAAGGGGCACATTATTGAGATGTTCTTAGGTTCTATGATCATTAATTTTTTTTTTTTAAGGTGAGTGGGGGCACCCGGTGTCTCAGTCATTTGAGTGACTCTTCACTTCAGCCTAGGTCAGGACCTCGCGGTTCCTGGGTTCAAGCCCTGTGTTGGGCTCTGTGCTGACAGAATCCTGCTTGGGATTCTCTCTCTCTCTCTGCCCCTCCCCTGCTGGTGCGCACATGCTCTCTCTCTCAAAAATAGACATGTTAAAAAAAATAAAAACAAAAATAAAAGGTGAGTATATATTTTATTATTATTATTATTATTATTATTATTATTATTACTTTAGAGATCCCACGGCCCTAGGATCGTGACCTGAGCTGAAACCAAGAGTCGGACACTCGACAGATTGAACTGCTCAGGTGCCCCTGCAATGGTTCATTTTTAAATGTCAACTTGGCTATGCTATGAGGCTCAGATGTTTGGCAAGCACCAAGGTAGATGTGGCTGTGAAAGTTTTTTTTTTTTTAAGATGTGACTAATATTTAATTAAGTTGACTTTGGGTAAAGCAGATACCTCATCCAATCAGTTGAAAGCCTTAAGAGAAAGTTTCCCAAAGGAGGAGATCTGCCTTTGGACTTGAGCTACCCTATCAGCTCGTCCCTAGGACTCCAGCCCGCCAGCCTGCCCTGCAGATCTCAGACCCACCAGCCCCCATAATAATGCCACTTCCTTAAAATAAATCTCTCTCTATATACACACACACGCATACATCCTATTGGTTCTCTTACTGCTCTTTCTGCTATTTCCGTCTTACAGGAAAGAGAATGCAGAAACCCACACAGGCATTTGGGGCAGCACAGTGGTGGCACCTCCGGCCAGCATAATGTGGGGGACATCGCCCCTGGCTCCGACGGCCACAGAGGTTGTCCAGGGAGCCTCAGGAGACACAGTTACACTCCAGAAGTGAAAACAAAGACCCAGCCTTAAACGCAAGGCACATGGTTTTAAATGGTGAATTACTCCATCTGGCATCTCATGTCTCGTTTCGGTCCAGCCGTCAGTGACAGCTGCCAAATCCCAAACCCAAACCTCAACATTGGCAGCCCCTCTTTACTCTTGGAAATACTATAATGTCTTACGAACACTTTCACTCTGCTCTTTGTGTTGGTCCAGGTCCTTTGGAGTTTCTGGGAGTATTTTACCTCTTGTCTACTCCTGTTTCAGCTTTAAGACCTTTTTACTCCCAAAGAGCAAAAAAAATAATGACAGTCAAGCTCCAAAGGGATAAGAATGTCTGCTGTATTCCCCAGTGTCTTCCAACATCACACACAGCCCTGGTCCCTAGTATATGCCAAACAGATATCTGTTAAATGAAAGAGTAAGTAACTATTGAAATCTTCCTGAGGTCCACTCTGTATAGTTTCTCAGCATGCATTCCCTTACTGAATCTCACAACACCGCCACGAGACAGGTGTTGTATGAGTAACGCCATCCTCTTCTCCATCAGTAAATTAGCTCATCAGGTGAGGCGAGGCTCTACAGACAGCATGTAAATCACAAGGTAAACATCGCCCCTTACTGTTTCCGGGATGCTCTTCCTGCCCATGACTTTGGAGCCTTTCCTTCTGTTGGAAAACAGAAAAACACCTTCTGGAAAAGCAGACTGGCTCCTTCCCCGGTCAAAGCCACAAAGCCAACAGTCAGTTCCACAGCACATGCTGCCACTACCACTCACCTCTCTGGTTACCTGGGCATAGGGCAGATTAAATCTACAGAAGATCTAAGGTTTCTTCCAACCAACCACCTCACTATTCTCCCAGACAAAACCTGAATTACAAAGTGAAGGGCCAGTTCAAGACCAAATTGCACAGAACGTGGCTTCAGATCACTCCCCATGCCCAGCCCTAGGGTTTTGTTTCCCCTCTTGGAAAGGCTGGGAGGGGTCTCCTGGGAGCATCCCAGGCCATTGACCTTCCCTACAGCACCATTCGCCAATAGTTGGTGCCATTTCTCTTGGCTGGTTTGTCTGATTCATGGGACTATGCTGACAGGTAGGAGGTTAATCTTGCACTGGCAACCTATTTAGAGGCATTTTCTATGGAAAGACCAGTCACCACAACCCAAGGATTACAGCAATCTCCAATGGGGACAGTTCCAGGCCCTGGGTTGGGTCAGTGTGGTTGAAATTTGGGGACAGCTGCACTTGGCACACCCTCAGCTCCTATCCATGGTCAGACCATTTATTTCTGCAACCCACTCTATTGTTTTTTTTTTTTAATGTTTATTTTTGAGACAGAGCGTGCATACATGAGTAGGGTAGGTGCAGAGAGCGGGAGAGAGAGGATGTGAAGCAGGCTCAGCACTGACAGCAGACAGCCTGATGCAGGGCTCAAACTCACAAACCATGAAATCATGACCTGAGCCAAAGTCGGACGCTTAACCGACTGAGCCACCCACCCAGACGCCCCCTCCTAGCCTCTAAGTGCTGACAAGCTGCTGCCCAGCAAGCTGTACCAGAAAAGGAGGGGAAGGAGAAGGAGCAGGGAGAGAAAAATGAAGGTGAGGAAAGCAGGAATGAGGAGTGTGGGGGTGGGGAGGGAAAGAGGGGGGATGTGGTGGGAGGAGGAAAAGGCAGAGAGTAAACCTCCCCAAATGGACCAAGTTAACTGAGAGAACTACAGTTGTATGCTGTAGTTGAAGATAAAGAACTGAACCAGGCATTAGTGTAAACACATGTCTGAAATACAAATAGGCAGTTCTCCAATGTGGTCTCCTATCTATGATGTGACTTTCACCTACGAAAAAGAAAACAGCAGGGCACTTGCGTGAGTCGAAATTAAGACAAGAAGAATATGGCACTGTGCTTAGGCAAGTCTGGACCAAATTAAGTTAATGCGAAACATGAATGCAGAAGCATGGTTGGCAAGAACAGCTTAGAAGGGTTTTCAAGCTCCTTTTCAAGAAGATTTTTAAAGTCTTAGGAACATTTTTTGGCTAGCATATATTGGACCATCTGATGTGGTATTTGGGGTCATGTTAATTCTATTCTAAAATTCAGTGGCCAAGCAATCAGTTTCGTCTTAAAAACACAAAAACAAAAACAAAACAAAAACAAAAATAAAAAGCCACACAAATTAAAACACTGGGTTAGACCTTGCTGCTAGACTAAGCTCAGATTTCAGTGAGTCCAAGCTTCAGCCACTTACCTCAAAGCTGCCCCCGAGGGAAAATTTTAAAAAGATCACAATAGCAGTTAGAAAAAGGGAAGAGCAAGAGAAGAGAGACATCACAAATGGAATTCTTCCAGAACCCAGTGGTCCAAATAGAACAACGAGCTTCGGGGTGTATTGCTTATACCATGCCGGGAATGTTGTGGATGGTGCATTTTCCTGAAAAACTTGGGAAAGAGCAGGTGGGCTTCTCAGAGCTGGGTGTGCTCGGGCAAGGTCCCCTGACATAGGACTTCAGGTGATTTGCTCCCCGCCCCCCCCCACCACATACCCCTGCTTGAGTTCCAAAGCCTGAACAGTGCTGCCTCCGTCACTGGAGTGGGACTAGGGTGCACGATGTACCTCTCCCTCTGCCTCACTGTGTGAGCCTTTCCCTCCACTTGAGCCACAACTTTGAACCACAGACAGAACCAGGCAGAGGCTGGCCACACACATTCACTCAGGAAGCCAGGGAGCACCTGTTCCTCTCCTCGGCCCCTCTCTGCAGCCCTCAGCACCGTTCTTCTGTGGTCTGCCTTGCAGTCAGGGAGCTCAGATGACTTTGGTAGACCTTTGGAAGCAGAGCTCCAAACCAACTCTACCAAAAATATAAGTGAGATGATACGTTCCTTTTTAATTTTTTAATCCAGACTCTTATCATTTAACACAAGGGATCTTGCCTTATACACAGTAGCTGATTAGTTTTCACGTCACGTATCATCTTCTTAGGAAGAAAAATGCTACCCTTAAACCTCAGACGTCTTCCTGATCTCTTCTGGACTGGTCACTTTGGGGAACCAGGTTTTCTCAGAGAGCTGAGCATTTTACTGACACACAGTTCTGCCACCTGTTTTGGTTACGCACCCTGATTTTGCTGGGGCAGTGGGAGGGGGCGGCTCTTCCCCTTACTCCACCCCTGGATGTGGGGAGACTCAGGCTTGGCCAGTCAGAGCACAGATTTCCACGGCCATGGGGTTGGTTCAGGAATGGGCACGTGATCCAATCAGAACCAGATTTGGCTTGGAGAAATGCATGCTCTTCTCCCTAGACTTGAACCTGGAAGGAGTAATGTCCAAGTCTTTTGGGCTGCCGTAACAAAATACCACAGGCTGGGTGGCTTGAACAACAGACATTTATTTTCTCACTGTGCTAGAGGTTGGGAAGTCCAAGATTAAGGTGCCAGCAGATTCGCTTCCTGGAGACTCTCTTCCTGGCTTTCAGACAGCTCCCTCCCTCCCTGCTGTGCTCTAACGTGGCAGAGAGAGGGCGTGTGAAAGCTCACTGGTGTCCCTTCTCAGAAGGACACTAATCCTCTCAGATCAGTGTTCCAACCTTTGACCTCATTTAACCTTAATTACTTCCTTACTCCAAATACAGTCAGTCACACTGGGGGTTAGGACATAAACATGAATTTGAGGAGGACACAATTCAGGCCTCAGCAATGCCTAAAAAGTGCCAGCTACCATCTTACCACCATCTGAGACCTAAAAATGAAGCCAATCTACAAGACAGCGGACTTGCAAGATGGAGAAAAACAGATCCCACCCACATCTTTTGAGCCCCTGGATCAATCTGTTCCTGAAACCAAATATGCCTGGACAGTTCAATTACAGCCACTAAATTCTTTATGCCTTAAGCCGGTTTAGGCTACATTTTCTGTTACATGAAACTACAGAGTCATAACTGACTCTGTGATCACCAAAATGTTCTCATTGTAAAAGTACTCTTACTAAATAGTACTTTTTTTGATAGAGAGAGAGAGAGAGAGAGAGAGAGAGAGAAAACATGCAAGTGAGTGAGGGCAGAGAGAGAGAGAATCTTAAGCAGGTTTCATGCCCATCGCAGAGCCTGACACAGGGCTCAATCCCAGGGCCATGAGATCACGACCTGAGCTGAAATCAAGAGTCGGGCACTTAATCTACTGAGCCACCCAGGCGCCCCACTAAACAGTACTCTTACTAAAATGTATTATGGATCTTCTTCCTTCTGAAACAGATATTCAGACATAATTTCACCCCTTCATCATGATCCAGAGCCATTATCATAATACTCATTTACTTACTCTAATAGTGACACTCTGAGTACCTCCTGAGTTGAGGATTATTTGCTCTTATTTAAATGGTCCCAAGCTGCTATTCTTCCTCAGTTTCGTGTCTGCTTTTCCATTTCCTCCCTTACTGTTAGTGTGTTTGCCTTAGCAATTTTTCCCTCCCTTCTAATTTCATGTTTCTAGTTCACCACGGGTTTGGCTTAGAAAACAACCAAATTCGTACAATTATTTTTTA
Organism: Lynx rufus; assembly: GCF_022079265.1. NCBI lineage: Eukaryota > Metazoa > Chordata > Mammalia > Carnivora > Felidae > Lynx > Lynx rufus. The sequence continues at coordinate 17,422,087 of NW_025814837.1, forward strand.
AAAAGAGAGACAGGCATAGGTAAGAGGGGCCTACAGGATGCTTTTAGTAGTGAAATGCAAGGATTTTAGTGCACATTTTTGGAGGTGCTTTTGTTTGTTTTTTACTTTACAGAGGCAACAGTCGTTGAGGGATCTTACTGCTTGGTTCTCATTTTTCCTCCAGATACAGGAGCCAGATAACCAAATTCCAACTAGATGGAATAATACTCTACTGCAGTTCAAAGAATTATAGCATGTATTTAAAAACAGTAATCTTTTTAAGTGGAAAAGAATGGCCAGAGTTTGAAGTTTGTTACAGAAATCCATGTTTTAATAGGCAAAGCATTAAAAATGATCACAGTTCTGGGGGCACCTGGGTGGCTCAGTCGGTTGAGCATCCGACTTTGGCTCAGGTCATGATCTCGTGGTTAACAAGTTCGAGCCCCGCATCAGGCTCTGTGCTGACAGCTCAGAGCCTGGAGGCTGCTTCGGATTCTGTGTCTCCCTCTCTCTCTGACCCTTCCCCGCTCATGTTCTGTCTCTCTCTGTCTCAAAAATAAATAAACATTAAAAAAAAATTTTTTTTTTAAATGATCACAGTTCCTATAAACAAAACACAATCATGGAGTCCCTTTAAGGAAACTAATGGTGGGGCTCCTGGGTGGCTCAGTCGGCTAAGCATCCAACTTCGGCTCAGGTCGTGATCACACGGCTCATGAGTTCGAGTCCCGCATCAGGCTCTGTGCTGACAGTTCGGAGCCTGGAGCCTGCTTCGGATTCTGTGTCTCCTTCTTCTCTCCCTCTACCCCTCCCCTGCTAGCACGCTGCCTCTCTCTCTGTCTCAAAAATAAATAAACAAACAAAAAAGAAACTAATGGTAAATTTATGTGGTAAATTAAACCACATAAAGGTGCAACTGAATGTCATGCAATTAGTGTATTAAAAAAGCACAGTTCCGGGGTGCCTGGGTGGCGCAGTCGGTTAAGCGTCCGACTTCAGCCAGGTCACGATCTCGCGGTCCGTGAGTTCGAGCCCCGCGTCGGGCTCTGGGCTGATGGCTCAGAGCCTGGAGCCTGTTTCCGATTCTGTGTCTCCCTCTCTCTCTGCCCCTCCCCCGTTCATGCTCTGTCTCTCTCTGTCCCAAAAATAAATAAACGTTGAAAAAAAAAATTAAAAAAAAAAAAAAAGCACAGTTCCTACTGTAATTAAATCAATCCTGTGGCTCTTTTCAACTTCATTCAGTGTAGGTGATTGTCCCCTTGCACCTAGATAAACACAGGAGTAAGCTCTGGGGCTTTTTGGCATTCTCTTAGGTAGGAGAGCAATCATTGAGTCAAAACCCACTTTAAGCTCAAATCTCAGGGCGTTAATAATTCTACCTTCCTACCCTCCTTCTTGCTGGGGTTAAGGCAGAAGAGTAAAGGTAAGATTATGGGTTAAAGATGAAACAGAGTGTGCATCTTAGATGAGTTCCTCAAGCCCTTTGGTCCTTGCCCCTGTCCTATAGATCACGTGTAAAAGATAAGACAGAGTGGTTTCCTGTCCCTTGGACAGGTCTAGGAAGGAATTACGCAAAGTATACAGCACAGATGAAATGGATTTATCAGAAGATTGATACAATTTACCGAGCAACGGTTTCCAGGTGAAAGAGGGATCCTAAATTCACCCAAATGCTCCAATTTCAGGCAGTAACTATCTGAGAGTCTGAAGCCCCAGAAGCAAAGAGCAGAATGAAAGAAAAGTGACCATCTGCTCAGAATCATAAACAAATCCTCCAGGATTACTTAACACAGTAGCTTTTCACTTTTTTTTAGCCACATCCACATTAAGAAATAATTTTACACTGTAACCCAATATACACACAGATTGACAGATGATAAAGATATAGAAACAGATATTTATTAAAATATAAGCTAACAATGAACAATAACTTTGCAAAACATTTCTTTCCATGACTGCTTATAATGCATTCTAATAATTTCTAGTCTATTGTTTCACTTTAATGCTGGCCCCTACTCACATGACTTCTCCATACACTAATGTGTGACCTACAGTGTAAAAACTGCAGTCTTGGAAGCCTTGTCCTCATACTTTTTGAGATCCTGGGACCTCTAGGCACTGCAGGTGTTAAGGCAGAGAATATAATTCCTTAAGTACGCCAGGTTGGGAGTCAAGAAACATGGTGTTACTCATCAATCACCCTGCGACTACCTCGCTCTCACTTATTCTCCTGGATCTCAGATCAGTTGACGTAAAATAAGTAATTTCAATTTCTTTAACTCCAAAATTCTAATGCATGTTGTTTCATCACTGTTGTAAATAAGCTACCAGGAGAGATGGGTGCAAATGTACAGAGGGATAAGGCTGATGGGTGACCGGAGAGGAAATACCCCATTTTAATGTGTTGGATTTATTGAGATATAATTCATATACAATGTAATTTGTCCATTTAAATATACAATTTAATGTTTTTAATATGTTCACAAGGTTGTGCGACCGTCAGCACAATCTAACTTTAAAATAATTTTTGTCCCCCTAAAAGAAACCCCATACTCATTAGCAGGCAACCCCCATTGTCCCATCTCCACCTCCCCCTCCCACCTCCATCCCAGCCCTAAGCAACCACTCGTCTACTTTCTGTCTCTATGAATTTGCCTGTTCTCAACATTCCACATAAATGGAATCATACGGTATGTGGTCTTTTGTGACTAGCTTCTTTCACTCAGCATCACGCTTTCAAGGTCCATGCAAGTTGTGGCAGGTGTCCATACTTCATTCTTTTATTCCCAATAATATTCCATAATATGGACATGGTACATTTTATTTATCTATTCATCAGCTCTTGAACATTTAGGTTGCTTCCACTTCTTGGCTACTTTGGCTAATGCTTCCATGGACATTCATATACAAGCTACCATGTGATTTTGTGTTTTTACTTCCCTTGGATATATATACCTAGGAGTAGGCTTTCCTGGATCACATGGGAACTCTAGGTTTAACTTTTTGAGGAATAGCAAAACTGTTTCCAAATGGTCTTATCATTGTGCATTCCTACTAGCAATGTATGAGGGCTCAAATCTCTCCACATCCTTCCCAACATTTGTTACTGCGTGCCTTTATAGTGGCCAGGAAATGATATTTCATTGTGCTTTTAATCTGCATTTACCTAGTAACTAACAATACAGCACACTTTTTCATGTGATTATTAGTCCACTGTATATCTTCTTTGGAAAACTATTCAAATCCTTTGTCCATCTTTTCATTAGGTTGTCTTTTAATTATAGTGTTGTAAGAGTTCTTTCTTGATACTGTATATCTGTGCCTTATCAGGTACATGAGTTGCAAATACTTTCCTTCTATGGGTTGTGTTTTCACTTTCTTGATGGTGTCCTTTGAAACAAGTTATTTTAAAAGTCCAATATCTATTTTTCCTTTTGTTGCCTGTGCTTTTGGTGTCAAATCTAAGAAACTATTGCCTAACCTAAGGTTACAAACATTTACATCTATGTTTTCTTCTAGGAGGTTTACAGGCTTTGTTAGCTCTTACATTTAGGCATTTGATCCATTGGGGGTAAAAATTTGCATATGGCATGTTATAGAATCCACTCACAATTAATGTTGTTGTTGATATGGTTGGATTTACCTCTGCCATTTTGCATTTTGTATTCTTTATGTCTCACATCTTTTTGTTTCTCTATTCACCCTTTATTGCCTTGTTTTGTAGTAAATGGATATTTTCTAGTATAGCATTTGACTTCCTTTAATGACCTGAATAATTATTTTTTGTTATTGTCTTAGTGGTTGCCCTAGAATTTACAAAATACATCTCATCAGAATCTCCTTCAGATTGATATTCACTTAGTTCCAGTGAACTGGTCCAGTTACTCCTATGTAACTCCGTTCTTTGTTTCTGTGGTATTACTGCCATACATATTATGTCTATATATGTCAAAACCCAACAATACGTTGTTAAAATTATTTATATAATCTGTATCTTCTAAAGAAGCCAACAGAAGAGAGAACATACATATGTAGAGAGTATCCTTATCTTTGCTGGTTCTCTTCATTTCTTTCCATAGATTTGATGTCATTTCCTTATTCTAATTCTTATCTTTGTCCTATCTCCTTTGTGCTACTATTATTAAACATATCACATTTCTGTATGTTATAGACTTACACACACCTGTATGTACATATATTCTATGTATGTTATGGGCCCACCCAATATACACACATATGTGTGTGTATATACAGTCATGTGCAATTTCTTTTAAAATCAGTCAAGACAAGAAAGGATAAAAATATGCAATTATACTATCTTTTGTAATACTTACTGTTAGGGAATAAATTATGTTCCCCCAAATTCATACATTGAAGCTCTAACCCCTGATGTGATTGTATTTGGATATAGGACCTTTAAGAGGGTAATTAAGCTTAAATGAGGTCATAAGGGTGGGGCTCTAATCCTATAGGACTGCTGTTCTTATAAGAAAAGGAAGAGATACCAGAGATCTCTCTCTCTCTCTCTCTCTCTCTCTCTTTCATTCTTTCTGCCCACACACAGAGGAAAGGCCATGTGAGGTTGCAAGGAAAACGCAGCTGTCTGCAAGCCAGAAAGAGAGTACTCACCAGAAATCAATTTTCTAGCACTTGATCTTAGAATGCTAGACTCCAGAACTGTGAGAAAATAAATGTCTGTTGTCTGAACCACACAGTCTGTACTATCCTGGTATGGAAGCCCAAGCGGACCAAAACACCTACATGATTGCCTTCCCCAACACTCTGTATTTTGCACATGGATTCCAACTACTGTCTCGTGTCACCTGCTTTCAGCCTTGAAGAACCTCCTTTTGTATTTCTTGTAAGGCAGGTATGCTGGCCTCGAATTCTCTGTTTTTGTTAATCTGGGAATATTTTTATTTTTATTTAATTTTGAAAGATAATTTTGATGGATATAAAACCCTTGGTTGACAATTTTTCCCTGTCAGTTCTTAGAATGTGTGGTCCCACTACCTTCTAGCCTCTGTTGTTTCAGATGAGAAGTCAGTTAACATTCTAATGGGTTCCCTTGCATAGGCTGAGTTATTGTTCTTTTGCCCTTGCAAGATTTTTTCTTTGTTTTTCAACACTTAAACTATGCATTGCCTGAGTATGGATCTCTTTGATTTATCCCGCTTGAAGTTCATTAAACTTCTTAGATGTGTAGATTGTTTTTCATTAGATACAAGGAGTTTTTCTGCCATTATTTCTTTGACTATTTTTTCTGGCCCCTCCTCTCTCCTCTCTGTCTGGTACTCCCCTTCTGTGTATGTCAGTGCACTTTGGTATCTCACATTTCTCTGAGGCTCTGTACATTTATCTTCCTTCTTTTCCTGTTTTCCAGACTGAATCATCTCTATTGATCTACCATCAAGTTTGCTGACTCTTTTGCTGGCTCCAAGCTATGACTGAATCCCTGGGGAATTTTTCATTTCAATTATACTTTTCAACTTCAGAATTTCCATTTGGTTATTTTAAAGAATTTCTCTCTCTTCATTGATATTCTCCATTTGATAAGACTTTATCATTACACCCTCCTTTAATTCATTAAGCATTGCTTCCTTTAGCTCTTTGCACATATTTATAACAACTATTTTGGCCAGCTAAATCAACCATTTGAACCATTCAAAAGCAGTTTCATTTTTTTAATATTTATTTATTTTGGGGAGAGAGAGTGTGTATGAGTGGGGAAGTGGCAGAGAGAGAGGGAGAAAGAGAATCCTAAGCAGGTTCTGCACTATCAGTTGGGGTGGAGGGGGTAATGGAGCTCAAATGTCACAGACTTATCGTTCTTACTGATATTTAGACTTTCTTTTTTTCAATGTTCATTTATTTTTGAGAGAGAGTGAACACAACCAGGAGAGAGGCCAAGAGAGAGGGGTACAGAGGACCCAAAGCGGGCTCTGTGCTGACAGCAGAGAGCCCGATGCGCAGCTTGAACTCATGAACCATGAGATCATGACCTGAAGCAAAGTTGGATGCTTAAATGACTGAGCCACCCAGGCACCCGAATATTTAGATTTTCTTAAATAAATGTTTCTTTGTTAGCTCTTAGGACAATTTCCAGAGAATTTAAATGATTATTAAAAATTCTTTACCAGTTAAAGTCTGTTTTGTTGGAGAGAGGTCCACTGAACTCTCTACTCTGTCATTCTGGAAGTCCCACCCCCCTCCACTTTGTCCTGCATACACCTTTGCATTTTCTACCCACCTCAAAATGAATTCGTTCCAGTGGTGAAGAAACGTGGAAAAGTGCATTCTTAAAATATTGTATTACTCTCTACCTTTATATCTATATACACAAAGGCACCACTGATAGCTTTGCCCAAGGGAATGACTAGGTTGGATTAGTAATTCATTCTAGCAGAATGAGTCTGGAGTTGTGGCTGGTAAAGAGGAGGAAGAAAGAAAAGCTTTGAGATACTTTCAACCACAAGAATGGCAGCTGATGCAGAACTAACACGAATGTCAACAGATTATTAGGAAATTAACATGAGACATTCTGTCCACTCCTTGCCCTCAATTTATATTTAAGGTATAACTGGGGGAGTGTCACCAAAACAAAGGGCAGCTAGAAAATGCTTTCCTGTTATAGGAGGGGAAAGAGATAAACTATCTGCCTGTCCTAACCCTCCTCTTCCTGCTTTTGCTGAAAAGGCTTTCTCCTACCATGAGCTCCTCTGGACTTGGGCCCTCGTGGACACCTGAAATGTGAGGTCTCTACTCCCTCTCCCTCCCACTGATTCCTCACTCTGTCCATGACAGACTCAGGGTCTCTGGCTTAAAACAGAAATGTAATCATCCCTAACTTGTGTGCAAAACTTCATGGTTTGGGATACTTTCCCCAGGAACAATATTATGAGCAAGAATGAGGTTCCCATGCCAGACCATGGAGCCAGTTGAGAGGAATCTACGTCTACTGTGGTTCACACAATTCCAACAGGAGCATGGCCCCTACGGATAGTTCCATGAGAAACACACTGGGCATCCCCACTGCTAACACTGAATTTCTCTAGCTGAGGGGCAGCTTCTGTGGCTCCAAGGTGGCAAAAGCTGAGAGGCAGGGGCAAAGGATAGAGTTCTGGGAACAGGGCATGCCGGCGGGGGGCCGGGAGGAAAAGGAAGCGTTTTCTTTTCCCTACAAGTGAGGGCTTCCCAGGCTTGAAGAACTTTACAGTCAGTGCATCTGTAACCTGCATTACTATGAGGCAATTGAGAAATGCAGGGGCTAGGCAACTTGCCCCAAGTGACACCTAGTGTGAACCTTGTGGTGCTTCACCACGTTAGCCTCCAGCACGGGGACACTCGGTCCTGCTTGCACCGGCCTCCACGGTTTCCCAGTGTGGCTGACCTGGCAGGTGAGAGGGCTCAGTACTGGTTCTGGCCTCCCACCGTGCTCAGGGGCTGGCAAGCTAAAAACAGCACTTCCCAGATTCTCCTGGAGCTGGGTTCCGGACATCTGGAGGTCAACTTGGTTTTGCAAAGAAGTACTCCAATAAGGTTGGAAGGGTGGGAAGTAAGGAGAAGGCTGCCTTCCGGCACCTACTGAGCATTTCTGTAGCTGAGTCCCACGTGGCTTCCTGGGGACCAAGAGATGGCTGTGGAGGTGGTGGGACTGCAGTCCTTCTACGCTCTAGCTGCGCTACCGCAATCTGGGCTTAACACTCTGCCTTTCGATGGAGAGTCTCCTTGGAAGCCCCGCCTGGAGCCTGCTGCTCAGCCCTTAACGACTCAGCTGAGCACCTAAGTACCCGGAGCAAGTCCCTGTCTGTTTATAATACCTGGAGTGGTGTAGTTCCTGCCTTGAGCCCCAACTGATAATCCTATCCTCTCTTCTCTCCCTTCCCCTTCCCTGTTCTACTGGGGAAGAACACCGGCAGGCAGTGGAGGGCAGACAGGGGAGCTCTCCAGCAAGTTCTTGCATCCATTTGCTCATTCACCCAACATTTACTGCCTTCCTATTTTGCTCTAGGGCCTGGATCAGACACCTCCTCTTCCCACTCTCCATCCCCTTCAGCGACTCTTACTAGGTAGGACGAGGCACGAGGACACAGAACAAGTTGGGGAGCGGGAAGACGTTTGTGGTTTCGTGCTTGCTGGTCCCCCTCCCCAGAAGATCCACCTCCTCTCCTTGTCTGGCCGGCAGGTTCCCAAACACTGAGCAGATACCAGCTCTTTCCAGAGCCAGGATCCGCACCCAGGCAGCTGGCTCCAGAGCCCGTGGGCTCACCACCAGGGAGGAGGAGGGGTAGGGTGCGGAAGACAAAAGAAGGGAGGTGACGTGGCCCAGGTAAGGAGACAGTCACATGTAACACGAATATATAAGCCAGGGGGCTCACTTATTAACCTGCAGGCCACACAGCTGTGGCAGCCAGGGCCTCTGCATTTCCTCTGGAGGGCCTAATGATCACCGGGCTATGTGCGGCACACTTACCTTGGCAAATAGGGAAGGAGTAGAAACCCAGGCGGCAGGCATCACACCGAGGGCCCTCGACCCCAGGGCGGCAGAGGCATCTTCCGTAGGCATCGCATATTTCAGGGAGAACTCCTTCCAAGTTACAGTCACACCCTGCAAGGAGAAGAGACTCTCAGAGGGGCCTCCAGCCTCTGTTCCTTTTGCAGTTTCTGCCTTCCCTCAGGTTTCTGTCACGGAAACTTAGACTGTGACTTATCTGTGGCTTATAGACATTCTTGACCTAGAACACTACATATTCAAGGGAAAAACAACAAATATTAAGAAAAGGTCAGAGATGCCATTAAGAAATATGTAGGGTGGGCACTCGTTTCCAAAGCAGCTAACTCTTTTAACATCTATCCCTGGGTGGCTCGGTCAGTTGAGTGTCCGACTCTTGATTTCCACTCGGGTCATGATCCCAGGGTCATGAGATCAAACCCTGCATCAGGCTCTGTGCTAAGCATGGAGCCTGCTTGGGATTCTCTCTCTCTCCCTCAACCCCTCTCCCCTGCTTGCACTCTCTCTCCCTCTCTAAAACAAAACAAAACAAAACAAAAAACCTACCTACTCCTGTGGAAATACTTTGTTTTTTCCCAAATCTTAGCCTTGTACAGTAAAACTTCAAGTTAATAGACTCCTACCTAATGACAATCTTGAATCAAACATATTTCTACCTTCCATTTTTTAGAAGAAAAGAAATGAACATAAATCCAGCCCTACTATGTGCCAGCCATGGTTCTGGGGGCTACAGGTGGGTGATCTCACTTAATCCTCCAGGACCAAGGCCTCCCCAGCAGTCAGGGTGCTTCCAATCCCTCAAACATGTGCTCTCCCACCTCAGGGCCTTTGCTCTGGCTGTTCCCTCTGCCTGTAATGCCCCTTTCCGGTTCTTTCTCGTCCTCTCCTAGGAGGGTCTCCCCCAACCAACCCGCACAAGCCCTCCCCTTCCCCCCCCCCCCCCGGCTCTTCTCTCCCGTTGCTGTTGGTTCTTTCACAACACTTTAATTACTGAAATCACTGAATGGCCTCATGACTTGTGCTTTGACCGATAGAAGGAAGTGAAAGTGCTCTGATGTGATTTCTGAGCCCAGGTCACGACAGGTTTTGCGGTTTCCATTCTCACCCTCCAGGAACCCTGAGACCAGCATGTGAGTCCGCAGGGAAGGGAAAGCTTTACTGTCGGTTACGGTCTTGGCATTGAAACCAAGCACTGAAATTCAGTAAGAAACTGGACTTTACCACTGGCATCGAGGCCCAAAGAATCCTTATTTATAACCATCTGTGAACAGAAAGAAAGCATCTGGTACCTATGCATTTTTTAAACTGTTTCTGGGAGTGCCTGGGTGGCTCAGTTGGTTAAGCGTCCAACTTCGGCTCAGGTCATGATCTCGCAGTCTGTGAGTTCAAGCCCCAAGTCAGGCTCTGTGCTGACAGCTCAGAGCCTGGAGCCTGCTCTGGATTCTGTCTCCCTTTCTCAATGCCCCTCCCCTGCTCACACTCTGTCTCTGTCTCTCTCAAAAATAAATAAACATTTTGGGGCGCCTGGGTGGCTCTGTCGGTTAAGCGACCGACTTCGGCTCAGGTCATGATCTCTCGGTCCATGAGTTCGAGCCGCGCATCGGGCTCTGTGCTGACAGCTCAGAGCCTGGAGCCTGTTTCAGATTCTGTGTCTCCCTCTCTCTGACCCTTCCCCGTTCATGCTCTGTCTCTGTCTCAAAAATAAATAAACGTTAAAAAAAATTTGTTTTTTAAAAATAAATAAACATTTAGAAAAATTAAAAAAAAAAGCTGTTTCTGAAAATCATTTTTCAACATTTCCTCTTCCTTACCTAGCAAACAGTCCCACACAGAGTCAGAAACCATGAGGGCCCCCTCACGTCTGCCTGACCCTCACCTCCCCACACCTCCCCATTGGGTCGTAATGATTGTACCTCAGGAAAGTCCCTGGAATCTTCCTCTGCTTCCAGAGTTCCAGAGTCTTCATCCAGGGCTTCACCCTTGTTTGCCTAGATTATTTATAGAGCCTCCTAACCAGGCTGTCTGCTTCCCATCTTGCTCCCTTCCAATCCATTCTCCAAGCTGGTATCAAGAGGGATCTTTCTAAAATGCCAACCTTCTCACCTCGTATCATTTTCCAGTTTAAATCCCCCAAGGGTGACACAACACCTTCAGGACACAACCCAAAGTCTTTGACGTGTGTGACACAGTAACCCCTTCAAAATCTGCCAGGCTGCCAGCACCCTAAGCAGCACCTTTGCACAAACTAGAAAAAATGTCCCTTGTCAAGATGCTTTCCTGACCCTTGCTGTACAATGGTCACCATAAATATACAAATCTTCGATATCCTCCATGGATATGGCTCCCCTTCCCCCCTTCAACCTGCACATCTGAGCCTGGCTGCCCATCCTGGTCTTTCCCTAATCCTCTCCTCCTCCCGAACTTCTTCCCCCTTCCCCTGATCCGGCCCCAGGAACCTACCAGCCATCCCCTCTTGTATCCCCATGGCTTCTCTCAGCTGTCCCTCTGCCTGGCTAACTCCTTCATGCTCCAAGACCCCGCTCCTTCTCCTGCTCTGGGGAGACCTCCCACAGCCTCTACCCTCCTCCTTCCTGCCTGCTTCCCTCTCTTCATTCCGTAAGGATGCCCCCCATCCTGCATGCTTCCATAGCTTTGTGTTCTCACGCAGCCATAGTGTTAACTCCTGCTGCTGTAACTGTTCACCTGCCTGTGTTTTCACAGGACTGGGAGCTGCCAGGGAAGTCAGCTGCCTGGGCAGTGCCTAGTACAAGGCGGGTACATTCATTCTGAATGAAGAATACACTAAATAGTCTCTCGAACACCTTCAGTTCTTTTTAGTAAACACGATTCCTTGAATTCTATTTTACTGGCATCCATACAGAGCCTCCAAACTGAGATATCAGAATTTGCTTGTCCATCCTGAAGCCTTAGCTGACGGGTCTCCATGACAACAGTGACTCCCCACCCTGCCAAGCGGATGAAATGCCCGGGCCGGGGAAGGACGGCCAGGAAAGCATGCCCCAGCGGCTGCTGCCCCGACGCGAGCTCCCACCGTTAGCGCGTCCTCCAGCCCCAGCCACGCTGACCTCAAAGCTCTGGCAAAGGCATCTTGCTAATTATAAAGTGACTGCAAGAATCAAACCCTTTCTATGATATTTGTCAAGAAACCGGCTGGGCACTCATGTCTTCAGGCCACATGGACAGCTTTCCATAACCATCCCCAGCTTGCCTCAATCTCCTAGGTAAAGTAAAGTAAGCACCTGGAGTCTTCCTGCAGCTGTTTTTCTGCTGGTCCCTGCTCTTTGAACTTGGAGGCGTAAAAGCGTACGCGTGCCTGCAGGCTAGTGTCCCTCTAGAGTGTATGTTTCCCATATGCTGTCATTTTCAAATGGAGCCCTTGAAGAGGTGTCGAAGATACACTGATTTCCTAGAAATAAATCTTGAGTGGATATAAATGATCACTTGGCCCCAGAAAACCCTGATAATATCCAAGGTCATGAAATATAATGAAAAAAAAAAAAACAACCCTGCAAACATTCTGATCTGCAAAACTGTTCTGTCCTTTGGCTTCAAGTCATTGTGTCTGGAACTGAGCGTATGGATTTCCTAGAAAAGTGGTTCTCAATCTTTGCTGCACTTTGGAATCTCCCAGGAAAATACAATTACCTGGCAGTGGAATCCTAAACCCAGAATTCTGATATAATGCCACGACCTGTAATCTATGGCCCGAGAACCAAACCCATCCCTGTTTTAGTAAATAAAAGTTTTACTAGGACACAGCCAAGATCTCACATTTACATGTTGACTATGGTCACTTCCCCGGTACAACAATAAAGTTGACTTTTTGCAGCTTCACCTACAAATCTGAAACCATTTACCATCTGACCCTTTGCAGGCAAGTTTGCCAACCATTAAGCGGGATTTTTAGTAAAGTGGTGGTTCTTAATAAGAGACATACGTCAGAATCATCTGGAAAACCTCTTCAAAAGATAAGCCTGGACTTCATCCTGGAAAAGGCAGATTAAGATCTGGAGTGCTACAGAGGAATTTCCACTTTGTAAAAGCAAGGGATTCTAAACCACAGCCCTGTTTCAGAACCACTGTACTAGAAAACATGAAAACGTCAATGGACCTTCGTGAATTCACACTCTCCGGGGTGCTGGGGTGCTCGATATTATCCAGTGTTCTGCATCTCCTGGCAGCTGACATGTTTGAGCTTCTAATGTTCACTGCTGAGTCAGGCCCCAAAGTGGGTGTTTTTATTTTCATTCTTATTCAATGTTTCTTCCCTTCTTTCTTCCTTCCTCCCTCCCTCCCTTCCTTCCTTCCCTCCGTTTGAGAGAGAATTCCAAGCAGGCTCTGCACTGTCAGCAAAGAGCCCGACATGGGGCTCCATCTCATGAATGAAGAGATCATGACCTGAGCTGAAACTAAGAGTCAGACGTTTAACTGAATGAGCCCTCAACTGGGTGTTTTTAAAATGCAATAATCAAAGGGGCACCTGGGTGGTGCAGTTAAGCATCCAACTTTAGCTGAGGTCATGATCTCGCAGTCTATGAGTTCAAGCCCCGCATTGGGCTCTGTGCTGACAACTCAGAGCCTGGAGCCTGCTTCAGATTCTGTGTCTCCCTCTCTCCCTGCCCCTCCCCAGCATCCCCCTCTCTTTCTCTCTCTCTCTCTCAAAAATAAATAAATAAACATTAAAAAAAATAAAATAAAATGCAATAATCAAAGACCAAATTGAAGTAATATCTGTGTATTCAAATTCCCAGATAGATCTCACTGCATTCACTGAACCTTCTTTTCCTTGAGGCTGTATTCTAAGGCTTCCCTCATATTTTCTAACAGATGTCTGAACAGTCCTTCAAATTCAATTAAATTTCTTTTCCTGAAGTTACCAGCAGTCTAGTGGGGGAGAAAAAGAAATTGACTAACAAAGGAATTACTGGAAACAGATGGTAAATGGGAGATCTAAAACATTTTTGTGGAAGAAAACCCAAGATGTGTCGTGTAATCAAGGCTCAAAAGCAGAGTTCCATTCTAGTCAATGAACAGACATTAAGGAAACGTTTGCAGACAGCCACTGTGGACAGGATACCGCCCGCCGTGGGCAGGGTAGATACTGTGGGAGTTAGAACCATAGTTGCTGTCCTCAAGCGACCAAGTGTCTGGTGAAGGCTTTGGACAATACCCCTCATAACAATGCAGAGCCCAGTGGTTTGCTCAGAGGAGCTGGGTACGTGTAGGGCAGGAGGAGGAAGGAAAACAGGAAGGTAAACAGGATCACATTACCTGGCCTCAGGTCAGCCCCCTGTGCTGCCCCCAAGTCCTAGGACATTCCCCACGCCCACTCTCTCCCCCACATTCTGAGATGACTCTTAACATACCTTCCATCTCTTCAACCCCAAAGCTTCCTCCCCAACCTCACCTTCTGCCCCTGACCTTGATTCTTACTCCATAGAGGAAAAAGAAGAAACAGCCAGAACATAGCGTCCCTAAGTTCCCACCACTGCATCCACCTCCCCACCCCCCCCCCCAGCCTTGCACTTCACCTTGTCTTCTGCAGCCTTTCCCGCCTTCAACAAATGGCACCTCTTCCTCCTGTTTGCCCCATCCAGAAGCCTTGGAATCACCCCAGCGGCCTCGCTTTCTCTCATATCCCACCTCTAAGCCAGCAATCCCCTGGGGAGTCCTGGTGTCTCTATCTTCAGATTATAGCCACGTTCTGTCCACTTCCTGTCACCACCACTGACACGTCCTCGTTCTGAGCCACCACTGTCTCTCCCTCATAGATGATCACAGTAGCCTTCCAGGACATCTCCCTGCTTCCTCTTTTCTCCTCCTACAACTGGTTTTCAACACCAGTCGCCGTGGAGTTCCTTATACGATGCCATTTGTCTATGCAAACTGTCCATGGCTCCTCTCTGAGAATAGAAGGTAAAGTCTTTGCAGTGGGTGATAAGGGCCTGCCATCCGGCCCCCAACACTTCCCTTCCTTACCTCTCTTGCTGTGCTCACTCCGCTTTCACACCCTGCTCTCCCTCTGGTTCCATGAACACCCCCTCCCCCCATGTTCCTGCTCCAAGGACTTTGCATTGGCTCTTTCCTGGGTCTGGATGCTTGTCCCCAGGTACCTGCAGAGCTCACCGCTCGCCCCCTAAGGTCCTTGCTTATCTCTTCAATAAGGTCCCTCCTCGACAACCCTATTTAAATCCGCAAACCTCACATTCCCTCACTTCTCTCCCAGACTTACGTTCTGCACAGCACTCATGGCCAAGGCTACCTCCAGCACATCCCTTGAGCCGCTATAGTGTTGCAGAAATGGAAATCGGCCAGAGAGAGCTTTCCAGAGACCATCTTCTTGTCTGGTCACAAGTGCCCCTTCTCTGCCCACCCGCACCCTGGACCCAGCGGAAGGAGAGGCACATGTGCTCACATCCACCTGGCATTACCTCCACCCCAGTGAGATGAGCATGTGACCGTCAGGCTGCTACTGGCACCCTGGGGGGTGAGAAGCAAACTCAGTGGATGATGGGAACATGATCCAGAATGGGCACAGTCACGGGCCGTGAACATGTGGTGTGCCTTTCTGAGTGTGTATGCCCCCACGTGTGCCATTATGGGTTTACATGGGAAACTGCCCACAGCTCCAGAATCAAACCTCAAGACCTAGAATATTCCTCATGTGGGTTAGTTTATGCCTACCATGTGAAAGCCCCCCCCCACCTTAAAAATAGCACCTTTGTGCAGCACACAACCTTGCATATGATACTCTAACACAGAGAGATTTTATTTATTTAGTGGCTTATATATTATTTTTGTTATTGTAGGAGTCCCTCCACTGGAATATAAGCTATAGGAGAGCTGGGAATCTTTCTCTATTCTCTTCACTGATAAGTTTCCAGCACACGCAATGTGCTGAACACATAATAGGTGATCATAAAATACTTGCGGAATGAGTGATTATGTAGGTGCAGCACCCACACCCTCTCAGCACTCACCTCTCCACCCCAAAGGCTGCTTCCTGCACACCTCTGCCACTCTCTGCCCAGGGGTACCCCCTCTGGCCGAAGGAGCCCCTTGGCCTTCCAGCATACCAAGCCGGAAGTACCAGAGTCGATGCCCCCAAAGCAACCTTCCAGTGATGGCAAGTCACTGAAGGTATCCCTTCAGCTGGGATAATGCTGAGCAAGTTCTGTGCTGTCGCCTAGAGTCGACCAGGGGAATGGAGCTCCAGGTGGTACCGGCGGACCTTGCTTGCTAACGGCTCCCTTCACTCCCTGACTCACCCTCTTACTGATGTCTCCTGGGATCATATCCCGAATCATTTGCTTGTGCTTCAATCTTTTCTCGGCGTCTCTGCACGTGGAACCCAACTAAGACAGTAGGCAATGGACCGCCACCGGAAGTTTTGGGCAAGCAAGTGATCTACATTTCAAGCTCTGTTTAGTTTCCTTAATCAGGTAGCATCACGCAAAAGACAGACTAAAACAGAGAATGATGGGTGGTGAGGAACTGAAATAGGACAGCCCCACAAGGCACCCACCATGCTCCCGTAAGGACCATTAGAGCTTGGGCACAGTAGTTAGTGGGCACAGGAAGTAGAAAAATAATTTGGAGCATAACATTTCCATTGAAGTTAAAGCAAAAGAGAAGGTACTTGCCTTTCATATCTCCAGCTACTGAATCTTCCGGACTTGGGGTAGAAATAGGGAATATGGGAATTCCTAGAAAAATTGTTTTTAAAAAAAGACAGGGAAAGATTAAGGAGATAGTAAAGTAAAACATTAAGTTGCACAAACTAGAAGGAAGCCCTTCAAACATACTGCAAAGTAGCATGTGGAGCCTAATTTAGAGAAAGGCAATACTGCTTGCCATACTGAAAATAATAACAACTGAAACCAGACTGGTCAGACGTTCTGATTTGTATATTAAATGAACTGAAATGGTATTTTGTGCTCACAATAGCTATGTCTCAGTCTAAGCAAGGATGAGCTTGGTTTCTCTAACATTTATTGGTTTTTTAATGTAAAATTGAAAATAGATTTTGGTTTTTTTTTCAAGTTTTCCCCCCTAAAATTTGACTTATGCCACAAAATTGTTTCAAGGTTTTGTTTTGTTTTGTTTTTTGGTCACTAAAAAGGCAACTACAATTTCTGCTCATCCTGTATCTAATAATTACAGATTCTAAACTGACTGAACCTCAATTCAGTGCTACTATGTTTGGGCTTAAAAATTTGTTCCTCAAAAAAAAAAATTGCTTTCAGGCAGCCTGGGTGACTCAGTCAGTTAAGCAGCCGACCTCAGCTCAGGTCATGATTTCACATCTCGTGGGTTCGAGCCCCACATCAGGCTCTGTGCTGACAGCTCAGAGCCTGGAGCCTGCTTCAGATTCTGTGTCCTCCTCTCTCTCTCTGCCCCTCCTCTGTTTGTGCTCTTTCTCTCTCAAAGGGCTCTCATCCTCCAAATCAGGATACTCAATGGTAGGAGGGGATGCTAGGTTCAGAATTCCCCTGGGACAGCAGGTGTGAGCCAGGACATATAGTCACCCCATTCACATGTGCCCTGCCCCCACGTCCCCACAACTCGGTCCGCTTTTTCTGCCATGCAGAGCTGGGAAAGCAAGAACCAATGCAGTAATGGCAGAGCGGGGGGGGGGGGGGGGGGGGGGGGTGGTTGAGACAGTGTTTCTTTGTCCTAACAGGACAGTGCAGTGTTTACACTTTTGCAGAACAAACAGAACCATGGCTCTTGTAACAATTTGCAGAGTTGGTTTCAGACTCTCCTGCTTCATGTTCTATAGTGTTTCTACAAGATACATACTTTTTCTCTCTGAGATGCTGAGATACTCAGATCACTGCAGTGGGGAGGGGTGGAGCCCATGATAACTTGGCCTATCACACAGTGGGGGAAAGGGGAAACATATCCCCCTGCCACCCAAAACAATGCATATGCAAATGAACATCTGGTACCCTTGACATTTCTTCCAGGTTTTTTTTCAACAAAAATCACACGCATGGGGGCGCCTGGGTGGCGCAGTCGGTTAAGCGTCCGACTTCAGCCAGGTCACGATCTCGCGGTCCGTGAGTTCGAGCCCCGCGTCAGGCTCTGGGCTGATGGCTCAGAGCCTGGAGCCTGTTTCTGATTCTGTGTCTCCCTCTCTCTCTGCCCCTCCCCCGTTCATGCTCTGTCTCTCTCTGTCCCAAAAAAAAAAAAAAAAAAAAAAAATCACACGCATGGATCACTGTTAAATTGAAATTGCCAATATTTGGCTTCTCTGACCTACTGGGATGATAATACTATGGTACAACCTAACGTAATCACCAGACATAAACAAATGACTATAAAATGTACTCATATAAACTTTATGTTCTGAACTTTTGGCAACACTTCCATGTAAACACAGCATACCTGGCCCCATTTCTGTGGTGAGCCCCCCACCGCCTGCCGTGCTCTCGGGAATTAATGCACCAGGCCCAGCTATGTGCCAAGAAAGGAGGCCTCTCCTTCTGCAGCCGCTACTTACTCAAGCAAAACGGGAAATTATAGTACCCAACCGCACATTCCTCACAGTTGTCTCCGCGGAAATTCGGTTTGCACTTGCAGCGGCCTGAGCCCGGCTCACAGTCATCTGCGTGTTCGGGGTTACAGTTGCAAGCTACGAGAAACATCAGGGTTCAGAGATCAGTTCTTCCCTTCACTGCACTTAATATGGTAGCTATGTCCCCAGGATTTCTCAGGCGATGTTTAATGCTCTACTATCGGTCCACGGTTACTCTTGAAAGGGCACAGCCTGTTTTCTACTTCATACCCCGTCAATAGTTTGCAATGATCAAACCCCAGGGGCCCCCAGAGAACTCAGATAGGCTTCTGAGTTCTCCGGAATATAGTTTATTACACTGAGCACTGCCCAGCTCACTGCAGAAGAAGAAAGGGCTGCACAGATTACAATCAGAGGGGGCTGGGTGGACGTGTGCTGTAGCCCCTGGTAGGTCTCTTGGACACAGCCCCTCCTGGCCACGAGCCAACTGTGAATGTCCAGGGGGGTCATCATTACGCAGGTGTGATGCAGTCACAAGTGTGGGATGCCTGGACATCGACATCTCATATGTGGACAGCACAAGACTCTACCCATAACCCGAACGTTAGATTCCAGTGATAGGACTTACTAAAGGCAGTTTTGCAACCAACACGACTACTAGGTTTGCATTCCAGACAGACATACCTGGGCTATAAGAGGCTTGGTAGCTCCTCACTTGGGACCTTTCCTTGACCTGCAAAGTCCTGACCTTAGACAGCAAAAATACTGTCATAAACCAGCTAAGTACATGTCCCGTGAGGAACTGGGAAACTAGGGAGGCCATGGGCATCAAGCATCCCCCAGCCTGGCTTCTCCTGGTGTCCTCTGCTTAACTTGCTTAAGACGTACGTGTCCTGTGGATTCTTTACGCTAGCCTATAATATCTCTGCGAGACCACTTCAGTGGTGAAGAAAGAGGCTGGAACAGTGATGGAGATTGCTCTGAGATTCCAGAGCACGTACGTCTGCATTCACGGTGTCCTGGTCTCCTTTGCTAAAGCCTGTTCTTCGTGGGCACAAGAAAAGGGATGGACAGACTTCATGGGACGATGTGGGAGAGGGAGGGAAGACAGGAGCACTCTTTTAACAAGGACGAATGCCCAGCAGAGAGGCAAATCAGAGTCCACACATTCTTTGGACTTTGATGCCCTCAAATGTTAGTGATACGAAGAATGAATCTGGGGGTACAGTGGGCACAGCAGCCAACTTCAGGCCTGGAACTGCTTTCCAACTGTGATAGCCACCAAACATAAAACAGATTACACATGGAGGGCAAAGTCCAGTCTGACCTGTGTCTGACAGTTCCCCAGGGAAAACCCAGGGCATCTATCTGTATCACGGATGTGAAAAGGCACAGAGGCACCAGACAGATAGGACCTGTATCCTGGAGCTACCAGTTAGCGGGTTTTGCCACCTGGGCTCAAATATTTAACTACTCAGTTCAGTTTCTCCAGATCTAAAAATGAAAATAATAATACAATGTGAGTTGGTTGCATCAGACATTTGTGGAAGTATTTCACAACCCCTTGCATATAATGAGTGCTCAATAAATCATAGCTATTTTAGATACGATGACTATTATTAGATCCTTGAAATTATGACTATGTTGTCTTGATGCTAATTCAGACAAAAATTTGAAACTATTGGAGCTCGCAGAAACATGAGGAAAATGGAGGAACATTGGTTACAGGGCTAGTAACGTGACGAGCCCAACACTTTGTGTCTTCCTAGGTGCTTCTGATGACATTTCCTTCTATCTTAGGGAATACGCAGGCATACCTCGTTTTATTGTGCTTTTCTTTATTGTGCTTCGCAGATACTATGTTTTGTTTTGTTTTTTGTTTTTGAAATTGACAGTTTGTGGCCACCCTGCATTGAGCAAGTCGATCAGCACACTTTTTCCAACAGCATTTGCTTGCTTTGTGTCCCTGTTACATTTTGAGAATTCTCCCAACATCTCAAACTTTTTCATTATTACTGTGGTCAGTGATTACAACTAGCTGAAAGCTCAGGTGATGCTTAACACTTTTTAGCAACAAAGTATTTTTTCATTAGGGTATGTACTTTTTTTTTAGACATGATGCTATTGCACACCAAATAGGCTATGGCTATGGTATAGTGTAATCATAACTTTGATAGACACTGGGAGACCAAAACATTCATTCAACCTGCTGTATTGCAATAGTCGCTTTACTGCAATAATCACTTTCTCATGGTGATCTAGACTCGAACCCGTAATATCTCCAAGGTATGCCTGTATTATCAGTCCCATTTATATATAAGAAATCTGAGGCTCAGGGAGATTATGTAGCCAGCTGAGGTCACACAGCTAGAAGGAGTAGAATCAACAATGTGAAAAAAGAGGGAGGGAAGGGAGCTACTAGCCCATCAGAGTTTAGCCCGGTGACCACGCCAAAGTGGTACAGTACCGACACTCTAAGACACACCGAGTTGAAATGAAACTTACGGATGCAGCCATGCGGGGCATCCACTGGAACGCCGTAAGGGCGGTAATAACCCTTAGCACAGATTTCACAGTTCACACCAGCTGTATTATGCTAGAAAGAAACAAAAGAAACTTAGAAGGAAGAGTACCAGAAAAGCCCTTACTTTGTGCTGTTCATCCAATGAAATCATGGTCACGTACAATTGCAATTTCAGAGTCAAAAAAATAAGTGTTCATCTTGACCTTGAGTCTCTAAGATCTGCCACAGGGCAATGGCTGACAGGTGGGTCTGGATTTTTTTTTTTTTTTCCCATTGGAAGAAGAAATACAGGTAAGTTCCATGAACTAGACAGCCCAGGTTTTCCCCTCTGGCACAGAATTTGCTCAGTGAAACACCTGACATTTCAGTGAGAAAAACTCAAGAGCACTCTTCTTCCTCGCTCAATCAGAAGAACTAACCACCCTTAGGTTTATCCCAAGGACTAAAGGGTCAGGTGCGTATCTTTATCTTTCCCAACTTCGGAAGAAACAACGCATACAGATTCTCTTCTCTCGACATCCCAATTTTATCTGTACTTTAGTCATGACATCCTGTTCCAAACATTTCTGTTATGTGAATGGAAAATGTAGGTGCAAGTCTCCTACACAGAGCCCATTTTAAAATATAATAGTAGGTGGATTTTTACATGTCATGGTTAATCCTTGTTATTGCCACAAATCAAGTTGCCCAACATGTATCACCAGTTTCCAAGAACTATACAGCACAGACCAACTCAATGTCTTGATCTCTAATTTGGAAACAATCAGAAGGACAGTGTTATTTCATTAATGAAAAGGGACGTAATAGGAAGTTAAAAGGAAAAAAAACAATATAACACGCTTTGACCCAAAAGAAGTCTGCGTAAAATCAGAGCGGAGAACAAAGACCCTTTTCTGAATCCTCTTTCCCATTTTAGATGGTTTTATTAATTACAGATTTTTATTTACTACCACTCCTTGTCCTGTGGGCTAAAATCTGAATTCACTTTAACACTGAGGTCTAAAACCACACTGGCCACTTCTCTGACTTAACATTTACATGCATAAACATTTAGGCAAATATGAAACAGCTGCAGTCCACCTCCCTTTAATCAAATGCCGGTTAACCTTCTCAACTCTGCTGCTTGCACTGTGACTTATAATAGCCAGGATGTGAGGTTAATCTGGTTCCCCAATTTTTCCCCATTGAAGAAGGAAAATTTCTCTGAAGTGGGCAGCCCCACCTCTCCCTCCTACCACAAATTTCGGTTAATAAAGCACCTGCCACGGGTGCCATATTTTTAAAATTTATTTTTTAATGTTTATTTATTTTTGAGAGAGACAGAGCATAAGCGGTGGAAGGGCAGAGAGAGAGGGAGACACAGAATCAGCAGCAGGCTCCAGGCTCTGACATATAAGCACAGAGCCCGATGCAGAGCTCAAACTCACAAACTGCGAGATCGTGACCTGAGCCGAAGTTGGACGCTCAACCGACTGAGCCACCCAGGCATCCCACGGGTGCCATATTTTTAAGACACCTGCCACGGGTGCCATTATTTTTAGGACACAAAGAACAGCAACAAATGACCAAAAGAGAGCCACAAATCCCCCGCAGATGGAAAGATGCCTGTAGTTTACCTCCAAATCTCGGGTGTCCTCTAGGACCTTCACCTTCCCGAGAGTAATGACACACCACTTTACCCACGAACGCTATGGCCACGGTTGGACCAAGGCCAGTGGTGGTTCTGTAATTTCTATATAGGAGGTGCTGGGGAAGCTGCCTCACTGGGAAGAATGGGTGCCTGAATTTGCATTTGCCTGACATGCAACACAAGATGAGAAAACCTCAAGCTGAAGAGTGAGGTGGGTGCCAATGAGATCTATGCAGGAGATAAGCCGACCTCTACCCCACTGACCCCTTCCTTTGGCTTTCTACGGAACACTCACCTAGAAACCCCCAGGCTCTGATAACTGACAATAATCTAAATCCTCTAAACATAACTCTTCTAAGACACTTCAATCTTCAAGTAAACCCCATCTCTCCTCTCAATTCCTCAACCACATCTACAACACTGTTGCTGGCTTCCATTTCGGTGAACCTCAAGCACATGGAGACACTTAGTCTACTCACTGGCCACGCTTCTGGGAAGTCTCTGAAGGGATTTTCCTGCCAAAGGCCAACATGATCTGGCCTCTGTTACTTCTCTGACCTGTCTGTTCCGGCTTGCTCCCCTCCAGCCACATGGGTGTCCCGCTCCCTCTCAGGGCCGCTGCCCTGCCATCCCCTCTGCCTGGAATACCCTCCCCCAAACAGATGCCTGCCTCATTCTCCGGCTTCTTCCAGGTCTTTACCCCAATGCCACATCCTAGGGAACTGGCCACCCTAATTTAAACTTCACACACCCCAAACCAATCCTTAAAATAGTAAACCCCAGAAGTAAAAATAAAATCAATAACATATGAGAATATGGCCATCTCTGCAAATGCTTGCCCTGCAGGACAATAATCTGGCTGTCCTACATGCTGGCTGATTGGTCATCTGAACGTCCCCAGGCCCAGCTCAGAGCTCATGGCAGACAGTTCTCATTCTGTCATTACCGGAACTACACCGAATGGGAGACAGCCAGGTTAGCTAGTGCCATGGACTGAATGCTGGTGTCCCTTCCAAAATGCATATGCTGAAGCCTCATCTCCAGTATGATGGTATTTGAAGATGAAGCCTTCGAGAAGTAATTAGATTGTGAGGGTGGAGCCCTGATGATGGGAATAGTGCCCTTATAAGAGAGATGATCTCTCTCCACTACGTGAGGACACAACGAGAAGGCAGCCACTTGCAAACCGGAAAGTAGGCTCTCACCAGATATTGGATCTTCCAGCACCTTGATCTTGGACTTCCCAGTCTCCAGAAATAACTCTTTACTGTTTAAAGAGTATGTACCTGTTCTGTGGTACATTTATTATAGCAGCCTGAGCTAAGACAGCTTGGTTTCTGACAGGCACACCTTGCTGTAGGGTATGTGTATTCTACCAGGAAATTCCAACTTTATCTTGAAGCATCGCCTTGCAGCTCACCAAGCCAACTGACCCTGCTATGGCAGCAACCCCCCCACTCCCCTTCCTTGTCAAGACTCCCTATGTCCCTCTGTACGTGACATAGGCCAGGTTACATTTTTTTTGCCAAATGAAGAGCAAACTGTCCCAACATCATTTATGTAACACCCCTGTTTCCTTTCAATTAAAAATGCCAATATTACTATAAACCAAATCTAAACATCTACATGACTGTGCTTCTAGATTCTCTATCAGAGAATGTTTTGCTATCTTCTAAGACAAATTTCCCCCATAATTATTCATCTCTTCTAAACTAAGTGTCTATCCTCCTGTACTCTTTTATTGATAAGAACTTTAGAATCAGTCTGTCAATCTTCATTAAAAAATCTCCTAGGAATTCTTTTTTTTTTTTTACTTTATTTATGTATTTTGAGAGAGAGGAAGAGAGAGAAAGAGAGAGAGAGAGAGAATGAGAAGGGGACGGGCACAGAGAGAATCCCAAGAAGGCTCAGTACTGTTAGCGCAGAGCCCAATGTGGGTCTCGAACTCATGAACCATGAGATCATGACCTGAGCAGAAACCAAGAGTCAGACACTTAACCGAATGAATCATTCAGGCACCCCCAAAATCTTCTAGAAATTCCGATGGCTATTGCACTGAATTTACAGGTTGGTTTTGAATAAATGGTATATTTATATATTGAGTCTGGAAACACATCATGTCTCTCCATATAGTCGTCTTTTATAAACTCCGAATAAGGTTTTATAGGTTTGGACACAGCCCCACAGTTAATTCTTTTATTTGTTGTTCCTTGGAGTACCTCCAAATCATTCCATCCATCATAGCTATGTTCTCCTGCATGGATATATTTCCACTTTCTATCTTTCTGGAATCACTTTCTGAAATCCCTGGTCTGTTAATGACACTTTTTCTTATTTTTCATGCTATTGTGGATTCCGGAAGGAGAGGATATGTTGCTCGTTTGCGATCTTTTCTTTTTTTTTTTTTTTTTTTATTTTTTTTTTAATTAATTAATTTTTTTTTTAACGTTTATTTATTTTTGGGACAGAGAGAGACAGAGCATGAACGGGGGAGGGGCAGAGAGAGAAGGAGACACAGAATCGGAAACAGGCTCCAGGCTCTGAGCCATCAGCCCAGAGCCTGACGCGGGGCTCGAACTCACAGACCGCGAGATCGTGACCTGGCTGAAGTCGGACGCTTAACCGACTGCGCCACCCAGGCGCCCCGTTTGCGATCTTTTCTATCATATTGTGGAACTTGTTGCAGGACGAAATGTAGCCATATGTGCTCTATTTCTTGATCCCATATCTTAGCTTTGTGTGGTGCATGTATGTGGAGGAGACAAGCAGTTTGGAAACAGCGCAACCAACCCATCAAGGACAACAGCTAGGGCGCAAGCTGGAGACTTACATCACAAGTCATGTCTCCACAAAGAAGCTGAAGACTCTGATTTAGCTAATGGAGATAAAGTATCTTCAAGCATCCTCTCAAACAACATGGGTAATCTTCAATCTTAATAAGAACATCAGCATTTCATCAAAGGAAAGAAATCAAGGAGTCAACGCCCCAAATGTTGTGTTCCTTGCTTCTTTCATTGCTCTTTCCCCCTAACATTTTATTATAAAAATTTCAAATTTTACAGTGAATATCTGTACATGCTCTATGTAGAGTTTATCATTAACATTTTACTCCACTTGTATCACATAATTATCCATATACTCACTTCTCTATCCACTAATCCGATTTTTTATGCATTTCAAAATAAATTGCAGATATCAGTTACTGTCCCCTACATCTTTAACATGCATATAATTAACTGCAGTTCAACGTTTATTTAGTTTTTTTTCTTTTGGTGTAAAATTTACATACAAGTGCAAAACTCTTAACTGTACATTCACTGAGTTATGATGAATGAATACATCTGTGAAACCCAAGTCCCTATCTAGATATAGGACACACCATCACCTCAAAAAGTTCCTCACACCCCTTTCCACTCAACTGTCCCATCACCACCTCCCCAGAGTCAACCATGGTTCTGATTTTTCCCACTCCTGATTAGTTTTCCCTGTTCCAGAATTTCATTTAAATGACCCTGGAACTTTATGTATTCTTTTTTGTAAGTCTTCTTTCACTTGTGTTAAGTGTTAAAGTTCTTGCATTTTGTTGCATGAATCAATACTTTGTTGCTCACTATTGGTCACTGGTATTCCAGTGTATAAATATGGCAGTCTGTTCATCCATCTTACTGTTAATAGACACCTAGGCTATTTCCAGGGTGAGGCTATTGTGCATACACCTGCCATACAAAAACTGCTCGTAAACACGTTTCCATTTCTCATGGACAAATGCCTACGACTGGAATGTGAGTCATGGCGCAGGTCTGTGTTTAGTTTTATTTTTAAAAACTGCCAGGCATTTTCCCATAGTGGTTGTACCATTTTTTACTCACGTCAACAATGAGTGAGAGGTATGACTACTCCACACCCTCACCAAAACTGATGGTCAGTCATTGTCATTTTAATTTGCATTTCTCAGATGACAAATGATATTAAGCCCTTTATTGTACACATATCGGCCATTTGCATGTCTACTTTTGTGAAGTGGCTATCCAAATCCAAAAATATTTTATTGAGTTGTCTTTTTATTATTGAGCTGTGGGTGTTCTTTATATATCCTGAATACCCACCATTTGTCATTTTTAGGTTTTGTGAATATTTTCCCCCATCTGTGGCTAGCCTATTTGTTTTCTAAATAGTGTGTTTTGTGAGCGAAGTTTTAAATTTTTGATGAAGTCTAATTTGTCAATTTTTCATGGTCATTGCTTTCTGTGACCTAAAAAAACTCTGCTCGTGTTCTGAATCACAAAGATAGTCCTCTCTATTTTTCTCTAAACCACTGCAGTTTCCACTTTACTTTAGTTAGATCCGTATTGATTTAGCTTTTATGTATGATTTGAGGTAGTGATCAAGGTTTATTTTTTCCCATATAAATATTCAGTTATTCCAGAACCATTTGTAGAAAGGAATTTCTCCCCGACCCCCCATCCCCACACTGGATTGCTTTGGTATTTTCATCAAAAACCAAGTGTCCATGTTAGAGTGGTTCTGTTTCTATACCCCCTATTCTGTTACACTGATCTACTAACCTATTCGTTTTTTTTTTTTAATTTTTTTTTCAAAGTTTATTTATTTTTGGGACAGAGAGAGAGCATGAACAAAACCAAGTGTCCATGTTAGAGTGGTTCTGTTTCTATACCCCCTATTCTGTTACACTGATCTACTAACCTATTCGTTTTTTTTTTTTAATTTTTTTTTCAACGTTTATTTATTTTTGGGACAGAGAGAGAGCATGAACAGGGGAGGGGCAGAGAGAGAGGGAGACACAGAATCAGAAACAGGCTCCAGGCTCTGAGCCATCAGCCCAGAGCCTGACGCGGGGCTCGAACTCACGGACCGCGAGATCGTGACCTGGCTGAAGTCGGACGCTTAACCGACTGCGCCACCCAGGCGCCCCTCTACTAACCTATTCTTATGTTGATATCACACTGTTGTGATTATTGTAACTTTACCTTTAGTCATTAAGTAAGATAATGCAACTCCTCTAACATTATTCTCCTTCTTCACAACGGCTTTATATATTCTAGGTCATTTATGTAACCATATAAACTTTAGAATCTGTTTGTCTGGGGTGCCTGGATGGCTCAGTCAGTTAAGCATCAGACTTTTCATTTCAGCTCAGCTCATGATCTCACGGTTTGCTTGGGATTCTCTCTCTTTCTCTCAATCTCCCTCTGCCCCTCCCCCACTCTCTCTTGCTTGCTCTCTCTCAAAAATAAATAAATAAACATTTAAAGAAAACCTAGAATCTGCTTGTCACTTTCTACCAAAAAAAAAAAAAAAAACCTGCATTCAAGCTGTAGATCAATTTAGGGAGATTGAGGTCTTAAAATGGTAGATTTTATGTTATATACGTTTTATCACAATAAAAAATTTAAGTCAATTATGCTAAGTATGTAACTTAAACAAGGCATTTCAGGTTTAAGTTGGAAAAAATTGCAATGAATGTAAACAAATTTCAATAATTTCATATGCAAAAGAAAAATGCTTTCACAGAACCACTATGAAAAAAAGGACCACACTGATGTTTTCTGGAACAGCAAAATATAAAACAGAATATCTCTAAAAGATGAAAGAAGAAGAACAAAGTATTTTAAAGGACATTGAAGGACACATTTTAAAGACACATTAATCCTTCATCTGGAGAAAGGATTCTACCTACACATCCCAGTGCAATGCTTCTGCGACTTTAATGAGCAAAACTATCACCTGAGGGTCTTATAGAACATAGTCTTAAAAAGATCCTGGGATGTATGAAACCTGATTTGTAAGAAACTTATGGCTTCTATTTTACTTATATTAATTAACAGCAATAACAAATGGTATAACATGTGTGGAGTGGGAGGAAGATGATGGTGGGTCTTTCTAAGGACTTGGGGCCCCGGATCCATAAAAATGGGCATCTCATGAAAACAGCACCCCTTTAACAGTAACATTAACAAAACATCACTCGAAAAGCACACAGGACAGAGTGACAATATGGACCAAATTCACAAACATTGTACCTTCCTGTACCACACATTCCTCTTGGCTAATATCTAGTGAACCCAACTGTCCTGCAGAAGGGATGAAATATCAGTGTTTCTTATTAAGTGTCAACGGCAGACTCCATTAACTGATCACGATGTACTTCCTCACTGAGTCTAGATTCAGAAACTGTCTGAAAACAAGACTTAGGATCAGCGCCGAAGCTGACACCTCTTTGCCCTCCCATCTCAGACTCTTTCTACCACAAGATGAAGAGCATCCATGATGACAGTCGGGGATTCTCCTCTCCATTCAGGCAAAGATCTAAATGAAAAACCTAATCAGGAGAATCTGGGCAAACATGTCTCAGTCCATTTTCCCTACAATCCTTGAATGACATCCAGCTAACAAGGACTTTTGTAGACAAAAGTAATGTCTATGGAAAATACTAACGAATGCTCCTTTCCTATGGTGACATATCCACGTTGACCTAAATGGTGACTCACCTGACAATTAATGCAGACCCCTCCACCTGCATAGATGCCTTGGATATTCAAGCTTCCCCGCTGCCTCTCGACATCAGGATCATAGTAACAATCGATGGCATGACCATGGCAGTTGCATGCTGAAAAAGCCATTCTCAGTTAATATTCCACCATTACTGTGAGACACTTAGTAAATTCCCCTAGATAGGATTACCACTCATTAAGCCACAAGTAAGTCTATTCTGGAACACGAGACTCTCGGTGGGAAACTTTAGGGATTTTTATACAAAGACTAATCTGTAACAATATGCAATGAACAGTTTCTTTCATCTGATATTGAGTGGGAGTGGCTTCTCTTAAAAAAAAAATAAAATAAAATGTATAATTACAACAAATGGAGATAAACCAAAATGCCAATTAAGCGTCAGGCACAATGAGAATGTTACTTCTACCGCTATTACTCCTACTAACAAGAACAATTGAGCTCTCGGTACACTGTGAAAAGTGTTTTATGTGTGATATCTCACTTAATTTACACAACAACTCTCAAAGGTAGGTACTATTATCCCCCGAGCCCAAATGGGGAAGCTGAGGCTTAGAAAAGTTAAAGGGTGTCGCCAGTAAGTGGCAGAATCCTGACCTGTATTTGACTCCAAAAACTACTCTCTCAGCCAACACTCTAAGTCTGTCATCTCGGCACTGTTTATAGCAGCAATAAACTGGAAATAATCTTAATGTCTAATTGTAAGGAAATGGTAAGCAAACAACAGCATATTTGCTTGGCCGTCAGTTCTATGAAGGCAGAGACAGCTCAGGTTTTGTTTGCAACAGAGCATAGTCCCTGGCACATAGTGAATACTCAACAAACAGTTGTTGGATGCACTTGAATCCACAGAATGACAATATATGTGCCATCCAAAAGGATGTCAAAGAGTTTTTAATAATATGGGGAAATATCTACAAGCATCAAGTGAAAAAGAGCAGGATATAAAATTGTAGAAATAATTATGTAAATAATCTAATTTAATAATAAGACTAAAGTCTGTATGAACAAAACACTAAAATATATAACAAAGTATTAGAGTGGTTCTCTTTGGGGGTGCCTGGGTGGCACAGTTAGTTAAACGTCAGAGTTCAGCTCAGGTCATGATCTCGCGGTTCATGAGTTCAAACCCCGCGTGGGGCTCTGTGCTGACAGCTCAGAGCCTGGAGCCTGTTTTGGATTCTGTGTCTCCCTCCCTCTCTGCCCCTCCCCTGCTCACGCTCTGTCTCTGTCTCTGTCTCTCTCTCAAAAATGAATAAACATTAGAAATTTAAAAAAAATAAGAGTGGCTCTCTTTGGGTAGCAAAATTATTGGCGATTCTACTTTTTAAAATAATAGTCCAAGTTATCTACAAGTAATGTATAATACTTCTAAAATTAGAAAATAGAATTTAAAACCAATTTAGAGTTTGCCAAGATGAAAAAGATCTAACATGAGTAAAATTCTTATTCTCTTCTAGAAAGACTATATATTCATTACATCCCACATAGATCAAATTTTCCAGGTCTTTCTAGCAATTTGTATATTTTAATCAAGTTCCCAGATAAATCTATTATGGAAGAAAATTGAGTTAGAATTTCAAGTTACCCTGTTTGTAGCAGGCTGAGTACCTTCTTATTTTCATTTCTTCAGTGGTGCCATGATTTAAAAAAATTCAGGGCATTCATATTTACTACATTAGTTATTTCTCATGAATTATGTTTGTTTTGAAATACACTAATTCAAATGGAATTTAGAAAGCATCTAATGAATGGATCTTAAGAGGTCTGATTTCTAAATGCGGTTTTTTGTCATTGGTAATCACTTTGGCAAGTTTACACAGCTTAAAAATTAACGACGGGAAATTTTTAAATTTTCCTATGTGCTGGAGTTAAGCATGCCATTCATTCACTGAAGGATTCCTCTCATCTAGAAAACCAACCAGACTGCTCACGTTGGAGTTCACGTGATAACATTCATTCTGTCAAAATATCCTACACCAGTACTCAAAAGCACAGGGAGAAACAATTCCTGATCATTATCGTTCCCTCTTTCTGATCCCATTATCCAGGGGTGAGGAATGGGGAAGGCACTGGGAGGGAACCTGTTAGCTAAGACTCTAAATGAGAAGGGCCAACCCAGTAACACCCTGGCCCTGGACAGAGATGCACCTGATGCCCAGCTTGGGCAGCATCAACACTTTGCAACAATGTTAGAACCTCTCCAAGCGCTCTTGGAACTCCTCCATAAAAATCCTTTTGAGCGTTTGCTAGCCGCAGAGATCACACCACTCTTCTCTCCTAACAGTTAAATATTTAGCCAAAAAAATATAAGGTACAGATGCTTTCTTTCCCCCCTACTTCAACAAACCTGGATCCAAATACCTTTTGATCATTCAAAACCATCAAATCCATCTTTAAATGCTAAAAATATACAGGAAAAAAAAATAGGCCACAGTCTCCAAAGCCAATAAATAAAACTTACAAAAATGTTTTCAGCCACTGATATAAATACATGGCTTCCTAAAATGGGTTTAAGAGGGAATTTTTAGTTGGATGTCTTTGGGCTTGTTAAAACAGGTGTTTTATGGTTGTTGTTGTTGTCTTTGACTTTATATTACATCATAATTAAAAGCAGCCATTTTCATCTTTTTTCCTTCCTTCTCTGGTCCCCTTCACCCTGCACCTGCCTCAATCCTGCTGCAGTATAGACACCGCTCCCTGCTTCCTGCTCTCAGTATGGACACCAGTCTCACCACCTTCTCCTAACCCCTGTCTCAGAGTAGTTAGGATTCCTATCTAGTATTGCATCCTAAGAAATGGTAAGGGTTTATAATTTAATAGTGGCTACATCATATTTTAGACTGCTAAAAGGAGAGGCCGGCATTAAGTGAATGCTTAATGCATATTAGCAATTATTACTGCTTTATTTTTGTTCTCACGTTCCTATCTGAATTTGGAATGGGGCACTTTTACCTCCAGTCTGGGAGGCATTACCACAGGCCTGAGTCCCTAAGCCTGACATGACCCCACCCTCTTCATAAGCTCAGGGAGTGGGGGGATGGGGTGGAGGAGGATACTTAGCCCCAGTCCTCACGGAGAAATGGGGGGAAAGCGTGGGCGGGGCCTTGCTTCCTGGTGCCCCTCCCCCGGCGCTCACCTTCGCACTCATTGCTCTGCTCCCACGTGGCGGGCCGCCAGCGCCTCTGATTGTACCCAGCACAACAGCGATCACACGTCTTCCCACAGGTGTGGTGCTGGCATTCACACCGAAACCTGGGCATGCGGTGAAGCACATCTCAGTTATTCAAACGTTCTGATTAGGATCATTTGCTCCTGTGTGAACACCCGACCGTCATCGTGGTTACCCAAGGTACCATTCACAGGATAATTAGGAGGACAACGGACGTTGCATGTATCACTTCAAATCCCCCTCTCACCCTGCTTATCATCTCTATCTTATAGATGGTGACACTGAGATATGGAGATACCGAAACACTTGCAAAGGTCAAGTGATGGTAAATGGAGAGCCAGACTTCAAACCTAAGTTCGTCTGACTCCCACGTTCCAGGCTCTTTCTTCTGTACCACCTTAGGTATCAGGCAATGAATGCAGGAGCAAGCAAGTGCTGAGTGTACTGGAATGTGTTGAGTGTCACTTCTTCACAAAGATCCGGAGCAGCCCTGCGAGAAAGGTCTGCTCAGGTTTCTTGCTGTCAACCTGGGGTCATGCACGGAGATTCACCAAATCCAAGAGCCAGTTTCTAATAAGATCTCAGAAAACCCTGCTCCAAGAGGTGCCCCAGCTCCAACAAACACCTCCCTGCAGGGCCAAAAAACTGAGATTACTCAGCAAGGCAGAGGGGTAACAATCTAAAAATCTACATTCAAAGGATCAAACATGAGCCTTAAAATGTTTCCAAGTTAAAATGAAAACGTTGCCATGGCTTTCGAGTAGAACTCCAGGCTCTGTGTTCTCAGTCATCTGTGCTTGAAAAGAGGATTCAAAACAGTCCTCACTGGGCCTGTGGGGATTCATTCTCTCAACTCTTCTGAGGGAAGGGAGGGGATAGCATATATTCAGTTACACTCGGAAAGGAAGGTTATCATCCCTCTCCCAGCCCGGCTGCCTGTGAAAGCAAATGGACACAGATTTCACTGACTGCACTTGCATCAGTGCTGGAATCCAATTGGCCTTTTAGTAGACAATTTCACCTCACTGCCAAAGTATTTGCTTAAGCTGAACTGAAAGAATTTAAGGGAAGATTGCTTGAAGAACGTATATTCCAAATACTCTCATTGGAAGATAAACATTTTTTTCTCCTCTCTCAGAAGGAGAAAAAAAGAATGGGTACTAGTCTGAATCGTATTGGTACCCACAAAAAATTGCTTCTTCTGATTCTTTCTCAGCCTAGGCTGATGGCTGATATAGAAAACTCATCCTTGCATCTGATAGAAGGATGTTATTGAAAATGTTGACCAGAGAATTCTCTTCATGATGATCACCCCACCCCCCTCCCAGAGAAACGTCTTATCTGATTCTAGTGTCAACATTCTTCTCCTAAACAACTGATCACTTTTTAGGTTATCATCGTAGTGAAGTAAGAAATTAGGCAGGTTTCCCCTTTTGAGTTGGCTGCTAGGAAGCTCAGAATTAAATTGGTGATCCACCCGCATTTCCATATGCCAAGGTCAGCATGGTATACACGCTTAATTCAAGCCTTCTTCTGTCTTTTCATGGGTTCTATTTGATTAGCAACTAACTTTGCTGGTTGTCCAGACCTTTGCTCCCTCCATTACATCATTACATCCCCTTAAATAGGTTGTAATATTTTTTCCTACCCATGGATGTGGATTTCCTCAGGATTTACATGGATAACCTGTCGGGCAGAAGCAAACCAGCAGGCAGGGGGAGGCTAGGCTGTTGTGCTGGTGTAACGTGAGGCAAGGGGAGACAGTTTCTCTACTCACCTTGATTTCTTACTCTGCGCCACCCAGTATGGAACCCCTCCATGTCTGCCAAGGTCAACACGCTTGGCAGCACTTCCAGGCAGGAAGCTCAGACTTTCTTCGATGACTTCAACTCCCCTCCCACATGGAGGGAGGCCATTTTGTCTGAGGCCCCAGGACATTAGACCGACCTCTTTTCTCCCCTCTCTCTCCAACTCGGGACTTCTCTGACTTCTAGTGTCTCAGGGCCATACCCTCCCAGAGGCTACATGTGGCAATGGATTAATCATTAATAAACAAGTGCTTGCCAGTTAAAGGCTGGTGAGTTGATGGATTCACGTTGTTGTGTCATCCCCGAAGGAGGGCTGACAACATTAGGGATTGCTGCTGGTCAGGAACAGGGCTCCATGCCACCCAAGATGGTAGCTGGCACCTGTCCCTGAACATGAAGCCTAATGTTGTACAAACCTCAATCTGATTAAAACTAAAACGTCTCTGGTAAATGCTGCTCATGGGGAATTGTGGATTCTAAACAAAACATTGAGAGAAAATTATTACTATATCTAGCATCCAATCATTTCCAGCCACAAAAGCATCCCTCTTGTATTGATAACATGAGTGTATCCAGTTGCTGAACACTTAATAGTTAATATCCATGCATCTTATTGTATGTAAGATAGGTCTCAATTAAAAACAAAATGGGTGCACCCATGTTCATAGCAGCATCCTTCACTGTAACCAAAAGGTGGAAGTCACCTAAATGTCCATCAACAGATGAATGGACAAGCTAAATATGGTATATACACAATGAAATATTATTCATCCTTTAAAAGGAAAGAAATTCGGACACATGTTACAACATGAATGAACCTTGAGGACATTACACTAAGTGAAAGAAACCAGTTGCAAAAAGACAAATAATGTGTGATTCCACGTATATGAAGTACCTAGAGTCATCAAGTTCATAAACACAGAAAAGGGAATGGGGGTTGCCAGGGGCTAGGGGAGGAAGGAACCCGGAGCTGTTGTTTAATAGGTATAGAGCTTCGGTTTTGCAAGATAAAGTGAGTTCTGGAGATTGTCTGCACAGTTAAGACAGTAAATGTTATATTCTGTGTGTTCTACCACAATGAAAAGAAAAGAAAAAAAACAAGGATTTAAAAACGTACATCCCCTGATCTCATTAGACCAGGGATGACAAACAAGTTTAATTTCTCTTGCTAACTCTAATCAATTATTCACGGATGCCTGGGGCACCACCTGGGTATGGGGGCCCGCATCCCAGATCATCCAAAGAGCACTGTGATCGATTAGCCATGTCTGCCACGGGCTGGTTGGGGCACGTGGAAGCAAGTACAGGGCCAGAGGAGGGGAGAAATACACACACCATTTATTTGTTGACAGTGAAACATTCCTATGGAGGGCAAGGACTCAGAAATATTTAATGAGACGCAAACATCTACTGAAACAATGAGACATTCACAACAAGGCTAAAAAAAATGTGTACAATGTACTTACAGTTTTTCAGGATTGTTTGCATTGCACTCTTCTGCATGGCCATTGCAAACACACCGCCCACCAATGCTGATGTCCTTTATGCTGTAATAATACTATATAACAGAAGACAGCAGCGACCGTTTTACTAAGCAGCAACAAACTTTCCTCATCTGTAACTCACCCCTGTATTGACCTTCCTCCCTTTCATCCTGTATTCTTGAGCCTACCTTAACTCGAAAGGGAGCAGCATTTGGATGTAACTTTTCTTACAAAGTAAACACACTCCTCAATCAAATGTCCTAGCATATTGCTGAATTTGTGCACTTTTAAAAGTCCAAGGCTTTAAATGCATGGAGAGAAACTGCCTTGGAAAGTAAGCACGCCCTATTATAGCTTTCTGGAAAAGGATTAAGTGATTCCCAGGTCACTTTTTTATGTCAGTCTGGGTTTCATAAATCCAACACATCTATTTACCAAAAATAAATTTATAATATCAAAAATGTTGCACCTACTACATGCCGGCTTGGGGAAAGGAAAGAATATTGACAGCAATGGAGTAGATACAGTGTCGAGGCTGGCCGGGCCACCAGCAGCTGTGAATGCCTGGCTAGCTCAGGGTTAGTAAGAATGAAGGCAGCGTTCAAGCTCCAAAGGGCCAGACAGAGCAAGCTTCAGACTCCCCTGGGGATCAGCCCCTAGACCAGGCCACAGATCTGGGAGACCACGTCAGCGGCCAGGCACGCCTCCGGTATGCTGGAGACCTCCCTGCTAGCAACGACAGGTGGCACAATCTACCAGCTCCTCTCCTTCTCAGACTCAGCAGAAGCCGCACAGGCCCCAGCGAGGAATCTGTGGGGTGTAGAGTAATCTTTCTCATGAGGCCGTGCTGCCAGTGAGAAGACCTCGCTGTCAGCGAGGAAGTCTCTGAATTCACAAGGACGAGAGGACTTTTGTATCTTTGTGTTGCTGCTGTGGCCATCAGTCACCTGACAGCGCTCTATTCACTCCATGGAAGGGTTCTGTTCTGATTTCCACACTAACACCTGTTGAAGTATCTTACTAAGCCTTACTAAGTCTGAAGATATTAACAATCCCTGTTGTTAATATGGATAAATTCAGTATTAAAGGGCTTTCTAGGACAGGTTAACACTAAGAGCTCTCATGCTGATCGTCATAGAAGTTTCTCTCTACCCATGTGTTAAGGGCAGCAAGCAGCAAGGGAGAGAAGCCCTCAGTCAGACTTCACCGCAGCAGCACACATGAGAGAGTGTGATGTTCTGGTCTATTCTGTTCCTCCACTTCAAGAGGCAAACTAGATTGGCATGAGGGGTGTCCAGATTATATGTGAGATGAGCCCCATAAAAACTTCCTTCACAGAGACGACTATGTTCACCTAAGTAAAAAATATACGTACCTATGAGTAACGGATCTTGCAACCTCCAAAAAGACAATTAAAGGGAAAAGATGGTGAGGTGCATTTGTATCAAGGTTCCAAAATATCTGGGGACTGGAAACCCAGCCTGGCTACAGTCTACCCAAAATCCCAGCTCTCCCCTTCATCCTGGGATCCAGTGTAGCCCCCACCTACAGCGGCTCAGAGAGAGCTAAGGGGGCACAAATGCAGCAGGCAAGCCACCTACACCCAAGATGACCTCTCTTTCTAGAAAATGATCAAAACTGTAGCAAAACCTACTTATCTCTCTGCCTTCCTCTTCCAGCTCTCTGATATTACCTACACAAGAAGCCAAACTCTATAAGATACACTGTACATCTTCCATTCACCCTTCCAGGTCCACTCTCCAGGACCACCTTTTTCTTTCTGCCTTCTGCTCTGGGGCTGAACTTTATGGGCTACAACAAGGATCTCTTGCCCACTGGCTTCCTGTTGGGTTTGGCCAGTGGGAGGCACCAGCAGGAGATCAGAGGGTGGGAGAAGAGTGAGTTCAAGATATTTATTCTGCTGGCTCCCTCTCTGCCCAGGACGCAGGGGTACCATCCTGACACTGAGAGTAACAGATGTCTACCCAATGCAGTAGACATCACTAGTGCTCACAATACTCGTCTCCTCCACTGTGGCTGGATTACATTACCCAGCCTCCCGCACATGGCGGGGGGGAGGGGGGGGCTACACCGCCAATTCCTGCCAATGGAGGTCACCAGTGTGGTCAGGAGCAGATGGGTCTTCTCTATGCGCTCTCTTTCCTCATCTGCTGACCAGGTGTAGGGGATCTAGAGGTGGACTCTGAGGTCCTACAGGATGCCTGTACCTCTAGATAAAAAGAGTGTGCTTCCCTGAATGACTGCGTGGAGTCGATTCCACATGCTGCCCACACTGGACTGTGACATGAACAAAAAATTAACCTTTATTTTGTTATGCCCCTGAGACTTGGGGATTATTTGTCAGAATAGCAGGCTAACACCTGAGGGGCTGTCATCTTTGACTTCGTCCTCTTCGAATAGAATGATTTTTCTTCAACAACTAAACTTCAAAGTTACATCTAGTATTTCATACAAGAACAACTCCTATGCCGACACCATTACTGGCTGTAAAGATTACTTGAAAGGCAGTTAATTTGATAAGCAAAAAAAAAAAAAAAGGTAACAGAAACTGTTCTGTAGGCACTTAGAAACACTACTCACCCGCCGAGTGACGGTTGGATCTCTCTGTGCTTTGGAAATGAGGTGTCCAAGAAGGGTGTTGGTTCGGAGAAAGCACAGGCGGATGTTTGTAGCCTTTGTGAACTCCCTCAGGGTGTGAGAGAAAGTAAAATTTTTTGCACCTGGTCGACCATTTATCAAGGACACCACAATCTAAAATAGTCACACACAGAAGGGAAAAAAGTCCTTTCATGAAAATACAGCCACAAGTAACTAAAAATAACATTTGTTTTTTTTTTTTTTAGTTTGGTTTCTTTGAGCCATTAGAGTTTGTAGGTGGTCTTGGGTCTTGTTTACGTCTAAAAATATCATTGCTAGTTTTGTCTTTCCTTCCCATTTCCAGTTCCAAATTCTGGCTATCTCTCCTTAAAACCTGGGCTCTCAAAAATTGTTACCATTTCATTTTCAAACCCTTTGTTCTATCAGTGTAGTTAGGGGGTTGTAATACTATGAAATGTTGAAAATATAAATATAATCTATAAATCTATAAATCTTAAAATCTATAAATATAAGAAAACAACTTTTGGTTGCATTGAAGAAACAAAGCTCAAGTTACCTAAAAACCTAAATGAGGTTGAAGAAAGGAAGTCTCTGGATATAGAGTTGACTGTGGAAAGGACAAAAAGATCTATACAAAACCCAGGTTTGGTTTTAAAGCCTGAAGTGATGAAGTCCAAGTGCCAACAATAAGAGACAGGAACCACTCATCAGCCATTGGAAGATACTGGATAGAGTTGCTCAAGAAAGATCTCTCCACCTAAAACAGGGAGACTGGCATCCTTAAAGAAGCTCATTTGAGGGGCACCTGGGTGGTTCAGTTAGCTAAGCATCCTACTCTTGATTTTAGCTCAGGTCATGATCTCCTGGTTTGTGAGATCTAGCCCCGCATCAGGCTTCACAACAACGGATGACCATGCAGAGCCTGCTTGGGATTCTCTCTCCCTCTCTCTCTGCCCTTCCCCCACTCACAAGCATGTGCTTGCATCCACGCACATGCGCCCTCTCTCCCTCTCTCTCAAAATAAATAAACTTAAAAAAAAAAAAGTTCATTTGAAAACTCATTTCATGCTCATGATGGCCTCACTTTCCAGGGAATTCTTCTCCAATTTTCCCCATTCTATTTTCCCATCTCCCATAACAATGGCCTAGCTGGCTTCACTAGGACCAAATGCAACTCCAAAGGGACAGCAATTCTTTTCTCCCTTATGGATGATTCTCACCCTGCCCAGAAGGACCAGGGATTCATGGTATCACCTACCCTTCATCTCCTCACTCTTACAGGGGATATTTATTTGTGAAGCAGTGGGAGGGGTCTTCACCTCAATCACCAGCAACCCACTTTTTCAACATTCCACCAGAAAAGACAGTTCAAGACCTGTGAGCCTTGAATCCAGAGTCCTGACTTCCAAAGAATTTGAGACCTCAAATAGAACTTCCAATGTCAATTATACCTCAATTTAAAAAAAAAAAAAAAGGAATTTCCAACCCAACTCATTCTGGGAGTCTGCAGTGTGAATTCTTTACTAGTTAGTTCCAAGTTCTGGTTTCCATCATGACCTATGTTAGATGTTGAAAGTGCAAGTTTCACAGTTATGGAAACTTTTATATCCTCATGTTCATTTCTGAGTCTTATCTCTCCCATCCTCCCGTATCGACTTACCTCACCATTTTCCAAAGGTACAATCCGGGAATATTCAGTAGTACAAAGTACATCATCATCTTGGCTGATAGCCATATTTGCATTCTGCCCAAATTGTTCCAAACAATCTACTTTAGAGTCTAGGAATAAAAGATTTTAACACTATAAAATAAAATATTATGATCTTATTGTAAATCTCTTAAGAAATCTTATGCATCCAGGGCGTCTAGGTGGCTGGGTTGGTGGAGCCTCTGACTCTTGATTTGGGCTCAGGTCATGGTTCGTGGGATCAAGCCCCATGTCGGGCTCTGTACTGACAGCATGGAGCCTGCTTGAGATTCTCTCTCTCTTCCTCTCTCTCGCTCTCAAAATAAATAAACATTTTTAAAAATAATAAAAAAAGTAAAGAAATCTTACGTTTTCTTAAGAAAATCCGTCAGAAGGAAAGAACAGAGAAACATTTAAGGTTTTTAGACAAAAGCTTAAACTAAAGTTTTTAATTCATGAAAGAAAATACCAAGCCATGTCAGGCCACTTACTTCCAACAGAAATGTGTGGAGATGTGGTTCTAACTCCTCGCTCCTCATTAGGCAAGTTTACCCTCTAAGGAGCATTCATGGAAAGCCCAGTGACTTTGTAAGCAAAATTTCTATCCGCCTCAATTCATCATAGGGTTCAGAGACACTGACACTCTTCATTAGTTGAAGATAACAGGGTCAAGGTAAATAATGTGAGATGCAGCATCCATGAAGATGAAACTTAGTCCCTAATTCTACATAAAAGGAAAAGGACTGGAGCTATGGCCCAGTTACAGGTACACTGCTTCTTCCTAAACAGTGGTAAAAGGTTTATCATAAGAGGCATTTCAACCTCAGTTCTGCATGTGTATCCTTGGAATTAATGCATGCATGCTTGAGTAACAAGAATGTTCTGAGAGTAAACCAGAAAGTTAAAATTGACCCGTCCCTAAGTAGCCAAACTGAGAGACTAATTTTCTAGTTAAATCCAGTGTTGATCTGTTGCAAATAATTAAAGTCCCTCATAACATAGTCATAAGCAAGGTTACTTACGAGCAAAATATTGCCAAGGTGAGTAGGTGCTTCCAAAGTCTACAGATCTTTCCAAGACCCAAAGATCAGGGCGAGGAGAATTTGCAAATTTGATTATAATATAGGCCACATGGAAAAGCTGATAAAGCAAAGGAGATACAGTTATTATACAACCTTGACCATCTCTATGTGATGCTGATCCAAGGAAACACATCGAGCCACCCCTCTCCCAAGATCCAGATCCTATTTATAACTGCCTATAGGGCAACTCTGTCTCAGTGCAGACTCTCAAGCTTATGGTGTTCAAAACCAAATCATCATTTTTCTTTCTCCACCAGATCTATACATGAATCTTTGTCACACCTTATTCATTTCATCCTTGATTTTTAACAAGTCTACACAGTATCTTAAAGCCTGTATCTTCGAAAAATCTTATATCAAGAAACAACCATCTTGTGCTAAGCTCTCCCAGGACCAAGAACCAACAGTACAGCCCAGAGTGTCTCCCAGGAGTGCCATGGCCCCTGGTTCCAGGTCTTGGAGAGCTCACAGCTGCAGAACTGAGAGCAAAGCAACTCTTTGGTAGAGTAATAGTACCTCCTTCCCCTGCATCATCTCCACTGTCTCCTTTTTTCTGGATTGTTCTCCCTCTTTTTGATTTTCTCATTCATCCTCATTACTCTTTTGCCCATGGCCAGAACCATGCATAAGTATGGAAGAGACACGGGGAGACTTTGGTCCTTTCTTTGCCCTCCCCCTGATGAATCGCAACATGCCTCCCACGATGGACCTCAGGCATCCTTGCAAATCTATTCTTACCCTTCCCTGAAAACTTATATGGCTTGGATTTTGAACCCTGAAAGTCTATGTATTTCCCAAAGAGCCTGATATGACAATAAACACAGGTGTTAAATATGTTAACATGTCAATGAACGAGGATTCTCTCTACCCCCCCATGCTCTCCACCCCCCTCACTCCCTGACCCCAAGTAACAGAGCCAACAGTGACTCTCAGAAGAGGATTCCCCCACCTTATTAACTAGCCAATAGAGAAATTTGAACAATGAGTGTGTCTAGTTAGAGAAAGAGGCAGTACTCAGACTTTGTGAGATCCTTTCATTTCTTAGGGACAAAATAAGGGGGTTTCCTCTTTATATTTTTTTACATACAATGATATGGTAAGAGTCACATATTTAAAAAAATTAAAAAGTCTAGGGGTGCCTGGGTGGTTCAGTTGGTTGAGCAGCTGACTCCAGCTCAGGTCATGATCTCAGGGCTCGAAGGCTCATGAGTTCGAGCCCCACATTGGGCTCTGTGCTGACAGCTCAGAGCCTGAAGCCTGCTTCAGATTCTGTGTCTCCCTCTCTCTGCCCCTCCCCCACTAGTACTCTGCCTCCCTCTCTCTCTCTCTCTCTCTTTCTCTCTCTCAAAAATAAATCTTAAAAAAAAAAAAAAGTCTTAGAACTAGCAACTAGTTGTAAATGCTCCAAACCTGGTACTAGAAGCCAAAATCTTTGGGACAATGGTTTTCAAATTTTAGTCTCAGGACCCATGCACACTTCTTACAGTTATTGAGAACCTCTAAAAGCTTTTGTTTATATGGGTTATATCTCTTGGTAATGTACCCATATTAAATATAAAAGCAGAGAAAATTGAAAAATCTATTGCCAATTCACTTAAAATAATAATAAACCCACTACATGTTAACATAAACACCATATTTTTATAAAAAAAAATTACTACCTTTTCCAAAACTTAAAAACTGTACAGAGAGTAGTGGCTTCACTGTACATTTTTAAAGCCTCTTTAAATGTGTGCATTAATAGAAGACATTTGGATTCTCACACTGCTTCTGTATTGTTTTGATTGATTTAAAGAAAATCTGGCTTCACATAGATCTGTTATGGGAAAGGGGAGGATCTCAAAGCTTGTGGACCTCCTGAAAGGTCTTGGGGACCTCAAAGTGTTCTAAGCCATACTGTGAGAACCACTGCTCTTGGTCACAGAGGTTACCCTTTGCCCTAAGAAGCCCCTTGGCTTATTCTCTGCAGAAGGAAGAATTGTCACACCAATGACAGAAAACCCTAAATTCAGCCAGTTCTGTCCCAAACACTTGTTCTTTGATCTTGAGAAAAAGCCGCTTCACTGGCTCAGATTAATGCTCCCAGATTATTTACTGATCCTTGGAAATAAATGATCCAACCTCATGGAGAAAAACTGATTACGAATTGTAAGGTATTCTGAAAACCATAATAGATTCTAAAGATAGAAATAATTTCCAAAAGACACATACCATTATTACATAGTGAAGAAATTCAGAGGAAATCCCAGAACTCCAAGTTTGGAAAATCACTACAAATGTATTTCCCTGAAAACTATTTGCATATCTCTTAGACCACATCAAAGTAAGACCGCCTTTAGACACGAGTAAGATAGGATATAAAGGAAACATTTTTGGATACAGGAATCATTCAAAGCATTCTTAACCTCTTCCCTCAAAATTCCACAATCATAGCACACACACACACACACCGCAAAGAACAACATATTTACTTAATAGTTTATGATCTAACAGTTACTATGTTCCAGGTACTACGTGAGACACCTCACAAACATTCTCTCTTAAGAAGTTAAGTAACATGTC
The DNA here is from genome assembly GCF_022079265.1 of Lynx rufus. Taxonomy (NCBI): domain Eukaryota; kingdom Metazoa; phylum Chordata; class Mammalia; order Carnivora; family Felidae; genus Lynx; species Lynx rufus. The sequence continues at coordinate 17,465,218 of NW_025814837.1, forward strand.
CAAGTATTCTAGGCCTAAAATCCTGAGCCTATGTGTACTCTACTCACTGATCATTAGCTAAGCCATTGAACCTAAGAGGTACTTAATAGTTGACCTGTTTCATCCTAGAGGGAGTAAATTATCAGAAAACTTCCAAATACCATTATTGCCAATCACCCTAAGATTCCATTATAGGGAGCCTGGAGATGGGGAGCTATGTTATAATACATCTCAAGGATTATTTGAGTGCATTGGTTTTTCCAAAGCTGCACTTTCTGCTACTGAAAACTCCAAATAAATAAAACAGTCTCAGTGGCTCAGAAGGGATATTCTTCTTGTTTCACTTCATCCTGTTCCAAGGTAATGTCTCCTTTCTTTCTGGATTGTTCTCCCTCTTTCTGATTTGGATTTCATTGGATTTGACCTGGATTGTGCTCCCTCTGAAGCAAGCACAGCAGTTAAAAATTCCAAATCGAGGAGCCAGTGCAGACATGCCTCAGTGTGCTTCCCCCCACCACCTGCCAACCTTTGGAAGCCTGCCACCCACTCTAATTTAATAAGCCTACTGATCCTACCAACTCGTCTTCCAGTGCCCATGGGATGGGACATCCCTTCCATTTTCATCTTAGGAACTGGTTTCTGAGGTTCCTCAACGCATGTCTAAGTGCCCCAACTGTTGCTAGGGTGCCCTTTGTTTCTTCTGACCCCATCTGCATGACCAGACCCTATGGTTTCTCTATCACCACCACCGCTGTGTAACCTGCAGTCAATTCTCGCTGAGAACTCCAGCTCTGCAGCAAATGTCCTCTGAGATTCAAAATGTCACTGCAAGGCAAAGTGAGTGGTCCCCAAAGTGGGTTTGCAGCTCGGTTCATTCAAATCAAGCCAACAGGTATGAATTTTTTTTTTTTTTTTACTTGATGATTTAAAATCACATGCCTTTTAAATGGCTCCTTCCAGGGGTGCCTGGGTGGCTCAGTTGGTTAAGCGTCCAACTTCAGCTCAGGTCATCATCTCACAGCTTGTGAGTTCGAGCTCCACATCAGGCTCTGTGCGGACAGCTCAGAGCCTGGAGCCTGCCTCAGATGCTGTGTCGCCCTCTCTCTCTGTTCCTACCCTGCTCACACTGTCTCTCTCTCTCTCTCTCTCTCAAAAATAAACATTAAAAATAAATAAATAAATAAATAAATAAATAAATAAATAAATAAAGGGCTCCTTCTGTTAAACTCCCATTATTAGTTACTTATGCTTGCTCCTTGATCACTCACAATTCTTCAAAGCATTCATGAGTGACTTATGAGATTCACAGACGTAAACAAGGGCCCTTCATGAGGCTAGAAAGTGCCAGACTATGAATGCTCTAGAAGCAGAAAAACAGGGGCAGAGCTGTGCAATTCAGAGAAATAATATTTGGGAGTCAAAGATAAGGAGGAAGAAATGACCAGGAAGAACTGAGCTGTAGTCTTTTCTCCATGTGATTTTGGAATGAGCTGCAGAGGGCTTGAACTTCATGATCAATCAGTTGGAGATACAAAGTAGTCTTTTAAATAATGTTTCAAGAAGCAGGTAATAGGGGCGCCTGGGTGGCTCAGTCGGTTGAGCGTCTGACTTCAGCTCAGGTCATGATCTCGCAGTTCGTGAGTTTGAGCCCCGCGTTGGGCTCTGTGCTGACAGCTGAGAGCCTGGAGCCTGTTTCAGATTCTGTGTCTCCCTCTCTCTGCCACTTCCCCGCTCATGCTCTGTCTCTCTCTCTGTCTCTCAAAAATGAATAAACGTTAAAAAAAATTTTTTAAAAGAAGCAGGTAACATAATAGGTAGAGTGTGAGGCACTTTGACTTCAAACGCCTTTAAAGTGAGCAGGTGAGACAAGATGGCATCATCTGACCTTTGCTTCTCTGCCAATGCTCACCATTCTGAAGCCTCTGAGATTCCAGCTCACTACAGCCCATGATTTCAGGGCCTTCCCAGATGGCCACGTAGTACATGTTCAATAAATACTGTGGATAGATGCATGGACGGATGGATATTAAAGTTGTGTAGCTGCCTCCAAGTTCAGGAGGCAGAGGTGAATCCCCAAGTGTTCTAGCTAGTGCCCAAGCCCAGTGGACTGCTAAGGGTACAGGAGAACCAACCCCCTGCACTGAATCCTTTGCCTTGCCACCTGCTGGGCACGTGACTCTAAGCACCTCCCTGAACCACTCTGAGATTTTATGTCCTCGCCCATAAAATAGTAACATAAAATGATCATAAAAAATATTTGTTAAGTAAATAAGAAGCAATAACATCCATGTCATACAAAGTTTATGTTCTCATCTAAAAGAGCACCTATCATGCTCTGTGGCATATATTCACTTTCATCTGTTGTTCCCACATTTGTGCCTTAATCACTCCTGTATCCTCAGAATAGGTGCTTAATAAATGTTGTTGAATTGAAATGAAATTAATAAATGGGACACGTGAAATTGCAAAATGCTATGCAAATGTATCTAAAGTCATATCTGGAATTAGCTTCTCACTCAACTAGATAGCACACCCTCCACCAAAAGTCTTAATTTTGTGATGTGAAATTAGTCTGCTCGAACAGCTTTAGAATTTGATAAGCATATTGCTCCACAAAGTGGAGCAAAATTTCTAATTCACTTTTCCAACGTTTTATTTTGCCTGATTTTCAACCCTCCAGGAAAGCTCAAAGAATGGTACAATGGACATCAATATGTTTTTCATCGGATGCACAAAACGTTAACATTTTGCCATACTTGTGCTCTCTCTCACGTATGCTCTTTCTGCATGTGCACACGCACACACACACACACATGCACACACATACACACACTCTGTGTTTGAATCTTTGCAAGTAAGTTTCAGACATCATTATGCTTCACCTCTAACTATTTCAGCAGGTATATCCCAAGAACATGGACTTTTCTACACACTCTCAACATTTTGATGTCTAAGAAATTTTTACCATTTGTACAAAAACATTATCTAACACACTATCCATATTCAAATTTCCCTGATTCTCCTAACAATAACCATTGGGATTCCAATCCAGGATTACATGCACCATGTATCTATTAAGTCTTTTGTGTCCTATAACCTAGAGCAGTCCCCCCCATGGTTTTTGTCTTTCCTGACATTGGCATTAAGAAGAGTCCACGTCCTTTCTGTCACAGAAGGGTCCACAATCTGAATTTGCCTGGTTATTTTCTCATGATCTGATTAAGCATTTTGGCAAGACTACTTCTTGCATTACCTTTCTTCTCATGGCATCACGCCAGGGGGCACAAGATGCCAGGTGGTCCTATTATCAGTGATGCTATGTTTGATCCTCTGTCTAATGAGGTGTCCACCAGATTTCCCCCATCATTATCTTTTTACCTTTGTCATTAATCAGTAACCTGTGAAGAGGCACCTTCAAACATTTAGTTTCTATTAGCTAAATTATAAACATTCCCACTCTCCATGTAAAAATACGAATACAAGTTAGGAAAAGTAAGGCCCAAAATATGGAACGAAACCATTAAACTTCTTCTATGTCTGGTGCCCATTTAGAAAACTTATCTATGGAGCTAATTCTATAGACAAAAATGTTAATTGCGAAGGAAAAATGCAGATCGAGTGAAATTAAACTCTATTTTGGTAACCTTGTTTGAGAACGTCTTACAAAATGAAATATAATCCTCATAAAACAATCAAGGCCAATGATGAAAACACAACTCAGCTGGCCTGAAAAAAGGATCCTTTTAATCATGGTCCAAAGAACACATCTGCCAATGGCAAAACAAAGTCACCCCTTTCTTGTAAGTTTATCATCACCTGGGGCTGAAAAACCCAGTCTCTGGCACCATCAAAAAGACTGTGCTCAGGAGAAAAGTCACTTTGTCCCTCCGTGCCTCTTACTGTCTCCCAGAAGCACCTGCTCACCTGTGAGGAGAGAACGTGGATCATTTCAGAAACTTACAGGAAGGGACTCAAGAGGTCCCTAGGTCAACTTCTCACCCAGGTTAAGAACCTTCACCCAAGAATCTCTTTTTGAGAGGAAACCCACAGCATCGCTGACAAGTTCCAGCCATTATCTTTCCATGGTGTTTTGTCAAAAACTTTCTCTCCTAAGTCCACTTCCCCTGCCTTGGAGTAACACAGATCTCCAGTCTTTATCCCACATGACAGCCTGCCCAGGGTTTAAATACCAACAACCATGTTTCCCTGGGTTCTTTTTAAGGAATTAAAATTCCAGTCAGCAGGAGGCAAAGACAGGGGTAGAAAGTGGAAAGGAGAGAAGAATCAAGTCTCTCATTTCCTCATTAAAAATAACCACAGTAGCCTGAGAAATAGCAACCCTAAAGCAAAATTGAGTCTAAAGATTTGGAACACTCCAATAACTTGGAAAATGACAAGCCTACTATTTTTTTAATGGAAGATTTCAAGAAAAAAAATTGAAAGATAGAGAAAAGGTCAAACACTTGCATCTATATCTTATTTCTGATGAGTTCTTAACTCTGGAGAAAAAAATGATTAATGCCATAGAGCGGGATTTTCAGTCCTTGTGGACTTTAAGCATTATTCCCCAAGTAGACTCAAAGTGCAGAATTTGAGACTAGCATATGTTGCTCAGGAACATTTTATCTACAAGTAACAATTTACAAAATGGTGGTGGTTTTAAATAAGCTGAAGCCCCCTGGAATCTAAGAACTCTGGGTCCAATTTCCTAGTAACACCTTATATTTTATCCTGCTCTGGTTACTCTAACTGTCCGAAATTTTTTTTTTTTTTTTTTTTTTTTTTGTCTAGGGCCTGATTCTCCCTGTAAAACTCAGGGAGTTTTCTGTAAGAAAATTGTCCGTGGCATTTGGTTCACTCACTGAACTGAAAAGCAGCCTAAGAATTTGTCTGACAAACTATACAGAACAAGGGAAATTACACAGTCAGGATCTTTCAAGGCAAAGAGGTTTCACTAATGCAATGTTAATTACCAAAGACTAAGTCATCAAACTCTTCCTTGAATCTGGTTAAAATTTTTTAGACTCAGTGATTCCTAAAAATAGGTTGATCTCTATAAATGGCTTATATCAGGCTTCAACAAAATATTTCTCAGTCATGGTGATTTCTCTTCAATCAGATTCCAAACTATGTGACTGTCATTTTTCATAAAGAAGATCACACCCTCCTTGGGGCACCTGGGTGGCTCAGTCGGTTGAGCTTCCAACTCTTGATTTCAGCTCAGGTTATGATCTCCGAGTCATAGGATCAAGCTCCGCGTCAGGCTGTGAGGTAAGTGTGGAGCCTACTTGGGATCCTCTCTCTATCTCTCTCTCTCTGCCCCTCCCCTGCTCATTTTCTTCTCTCTTTCTCAAATAAAAAAAAATTTTTTTAATTAAAAAAAAAAAAAGATCACACCCTCCAGAATGTCCCAGTCTCTTCCTCTTGACAAATATCTTTCTACCTAGAGAGTTGTAACATTTTGGGCCTGCACTCATAATGGTCCTTTCCTACTCTTATGGGCTATCTTATTCCCTTTTCCTCTGTTACTTCTTTCTTAAGCTCACCAACCATGGCTAGATCATAGTTTTACCTAAGGCTAAAATTATCCTTTTGGCTGTGTATCCAACGATCTTCCTGATGACAGGGCACCTCAGAAACCTTTTCGACAACAGTTGTAAGTGTCTGTAGAGCGTAATGGTGGTCACCTAGATTTTATTACATGAACTTAAGAATAACAGAATGAACTTTAAGCTGACATGTCATTTCAGACCAGCTGGGCTACAGATTAAATATTCTTAGAACTCATCCTTTGGCCAAAAGTGGTCTTTACCTCCTGAACACTAAATCCCCTGGTGTGGTTCTCCAAGGGGATGGTACCACCAGCTGAGGTGTGTGGAGAATGTAAAGAGACATTTTCCTCGTTGTCACAACAACAAGCCCAAATAAAGGAAGAGGCCATGCATGTGCAGCGGCATCATCTCCACCCTGAGAAAGATCACAGCCAGTCCCGGGTGAGGACGCTGCTTCCCGGGTGTCTGGGACCTGCCGTCCAGAGTACCAGTGGAGAGGCAGCCACGTCACAGGCATTTGTCTTATGTTTATTGAGACTTTTGAGGACCTGAATGCCCTTCCCACCTTATGAATCTGGGGCTGGGAACGGAATGCACCTTCCAACCTTAGAAGCTGAAAATGCCAGCTTCCTGACTCCTGTGGCAGGTAAGGCAATACAAGTACATGACCCGGGCTCAGCTAATCAGAAGTCTCCTTCCAAGATTTTACTCCTAGAGCAAGTGATACAAAGAGGTAGGGGCACAGACAATGGAGAATTCTTTCTGGAAGCAACAAAGATGGCAGTACCATCTGGCTTCTAGGGATAGTTGCAGACCCCAGCACAGGTGTACTGAGTCCAGAGTCCAGACTCAGGGCTGACTGTTCATCAGTACCTGCTGCCGCAAGTGGCATTCGGCCACAGCTGTGTCCTTTGCAGACCCGCCTATGGGTCAGACCGTGCGAAACCTCTGCTTCTGCCCATTCTCTGAGCCTGATTCTCCGTGCTCTCGAAAACCCCTCCCGCTACTTCACCTGTGCTCCTTCCACTCTCAGAGGTGACCTCTTCTCTTTCACAGGGAAAATGAGAACTACCAGAAAGGGACTGCCTTCCCTTCCCTTTGCAAATCTATGAGCCATTTGCAACTACACATCTTCTTTTTCCCTCTGGACCAATGGAGGGAGGAGCCTCTTCTTGTCTAAAGCCAATCCCTTCCTCAGGACTCTGGGTCCCCTCCTGCCTTCTGCTGTAGCCTTCCCATCAGCCTTTAAAGTCTCCTCCATCTCAAAGTCAGGAAAAGCTTCTCCTTCCATCCAAACCCCCTCCTCCCCTCACAGAGTACTTCTTGTAAGAGTATGCACTGTCTTGTCTGTTGCTCACCTCTCACTCACTCCCAGCTCACCCAGGGTTAGATCTCAGTCTTTCCTCACTCATACAACACTATCCCCACATCATACCATGACTCTCGGTATTTATTTCTCTAGCCCAGACATTCATGGAAACTTCAGACCCACATTACAACTATCTGCTCCATCACCACCTGAAAGACCTCACCTCCTTCTCAACTCAGCAGGACCCAGTGAAGCCTGATCCCAGCCCCCCCAGAGCCTGCTAATTCCTCTTTAATCCATGGGTCTCAGCGAAGCCTTCTCTCTAGTGAGTCCTCTGTATTTTATGCTTTCTGGAGCATCCTGTTTTTCCTTTAAAACACTCCTTACAGGATAACTAAATAAATATTCATAGCTAGAGTGCTCATGACCTAGTGAATACAGGATGGGTGTCTGATTATCCTGCCCACTCAGGAACTGCAACAGGAATCCTCTGGCTACACGTAGCTTAGGTCAGGGCAGCGCCCGCACTTTGCCTGGATGAGGGTGGGGCTGGTAGGCGGCCCAAACCCTAAGGATTGCACTTACTTGGCATAAAACGGGACAGCTCAAAGTCACCTTCGCTGTATGGAAATGGTGCCTCTTGGCTGAGCTCTCAGATCTGGACACGAGATGGCCTCTTGTGTCCCAAAGGATCCCACTCAAATGCCCTGGCTCCTGCGGACCAGAGCAAGCACTTTCATAGCCAGACAAATGTATGGCACATTGTGAAGCTGCAGGGTAGGCAGAGGCCTAGGTGTGAAGGGTCAGAGTGCAATGGGGTGAAGGGAGGTGGTGGGCAGCAGATGGAGTGTGGACAGGCTCCACGCCTGACGGCTATCAGGAAAAGTGGGTTCTGTGCCCATCTCAGCATCTGCCAGAGTCAGTAACCTTGGGTCAGTTTTCTGAAATCCAACTCCAGGCGAGACACAGTTAGGAATTTAAGCAGGGATTCAAGCCTACCCCAGACAGGATGTGGGGTGGAACCTGAGGGAAGAGGGCAGGGTGACCAGACACAGCCACGGCAGATGTAGGTTAAACCGAGAAACCGGAGCCAGTGGCCCCGAGCTAATGGGCTCCAGGTGAATGTGAGAGCAATGATACTCCACCCAGCACGCTGGCAGAGAAGGGGACTGCGGTGGGGGAGTGGTCGGTGGGGACACCTTCCATGCCCACAGGACCCATCCCACTCAATGCCAACCACCACCTCACGGGAATGAGGTCTGAGTCTGAAGATGGTAGGTGGGGTGAGTGACTAGGCATTCTAGAAAGGTGGGTCTGAGGGTGGAGGGTGGGTAGAGCCCCAAGTTCCATCATCAAACCTCCACATGATGACCCACTCCCTCTCTCACTTCCCATGGGTCCACCCCTACCCACTCCCTTCCCCTTCCTGCTCTTCCTTCCAGAAGCCTCTCCCTAACCCAAGGCACCTTTTGTCCCTGTACCCCAAAAGCTACACAGAAAGGGAGGATTATACCATAACGTTAATGCCATCCCATCTTGCAAACATGGCACGTGACAGCCATTTTAGCTACACAAGGGTTATTGGTTTTTAAGACATCGCTCAGGAAGTCCTTTTTATAACATGTTTTTTTTTCTGGGGGAAAAATGCAACACGAGTTCTAAATACCTGATGTAGCTTTTAGCACACACCTCATTTATACTTTTATATGATTTCCCCTAAGGCAACATTCCATTAATTAAATGAATGTGAAAGACCATCTCACTAATGACTGTACAAACACCAACCCTGCCGTAGTGGTCAGACGCAAAGAAATGGACACACATACAGTCTCAATGCACTTTCAAAAAATATAAAGTACGTGAATATGGAAGACATCAAACCAGATGTCACAGCACATTTATACAAAGTATACGTGTGTATATATGTATACATACATGCGTGTGTGAATATATATACGCATGTATGAATACATACACGTATTCGTGCCCATGTACACACAGTCACACTCATTAGAATGGTGACAGTCAATTGACTGGTTACACTGCAGCTGACAATCAACAGAGAATCTCAGGGATTAAATCTGCATCTCACTCACGCCAGACGTCTCTTGAGGGTGGACTCGGCTCTACACCCTCCTCACATGGGGACAACCAATAGAGCCCCTACTATCTGGAACACCACTGAGGCAGGGAGGGAACAGGGTGCATCACACACCAAGTCGGGTCCCAGGACCATGCTTCCCTTCAAAGACATGGCCAAGCGCAGCTCTACTGGACATCCTGGCAAGCTAGAAATGCAGAGGTGCTGATGCTTACAGGACCCTGGGTCCTACCAATTTGGCCCCACAGCCCCTGCTAGGTTGGAAGTCAATGGTAGAAGCTGAGACTTCAGAGGAATTGAGTTCTCTCTCCTTTTGCCCACACCACCCACGGTGGACACAAAAGGCAACTCTACCAGAGAGAAGAAGTGTTCAACTCTGGACATTCAGCCACGCTGGGGGACGGTAGGATACTGCAGCGCTCTCAAAATTAGGTGTGCATTAGAAGCAGCTGGGGAGCATCTGAAAACGCAGATTCCCAGGATACTATTCTAGAAACTCTAATTCAGTAGGTCTGCAGTGAGGCCTAGAAACAGAGTTTAAAGCAAAAGGAAAACACACGAGCCCCTGTACAAAGGCAAGAAAAAAGGTGCCTTTAACACTACTAAAGTACACTTTTTCCTTCCTTCCATAGTTTCTTTCTTGGCCAATCATGATTTTTTATTTGCTACTTAATGCTGGACTCCCTTGGGCAAGAAGGTCGTCCCTAGGTGACAGCAGACCCTCACAGGCGCCAGGGGACTTTGCCCTGCCACTGGCTGTGTACACACCAGGATCCTCCTCCCTAAAACTGCTGGGTTGACACAACGCACCACACTGTGCTCTGGGCAAGGACAAGAGGCCAATCTCCCCTTCCTATGGACACACTACCCCAACCCACACAGACGGGCGACTCCTGAGCGACTAGAATTTCCCCACAGAAATGTGCCTGATACCTGGATGCAGGATGGGCAAGAGACTCATTCTTGTCAAGCTGCCCATGGCTCCAGTGCCTTGAGACAGGGGTGGCCCTGCCATGCCCCTCCTTGGCGTGGTGTGCATGTAGCCAAACCTCCATGCACCTGCTCTCAGACCCCAGCCAGGACGGCAGGGAGGAGACGGGGAGGAGGAAGAGAAGGTAGGAGATATGGAAGCACCAGGCCTTAGGGGAGCAGATGGCCAAGAACCTGTCCAGACTGGAAGATGATCCATAAGCCAGCATATCCTCCATTGTCCTATTGGACTTCACTTACAAAACACAAACTCAAACATAAAATTATTAAGAATCTCAGGATGACATTAACTCCCAAGCAGGGGTCCCCCTTCTGAGCACAGGGACTCAAGACTAACTTGGAGAAACACTGACCTAAAGACAGGCTCATCCAGAAGAGGGTAATCAAGAAAAGTCCCAACACCAAGAGTAGGACAAAAGGATAGAGACTCTGACAGCCATCCACTACTCCAGGCAGAGAGCCCCTCCATGTTCTAGAATTTGACGTCAGGGTCCCAACCACAGACTACAGGCTCTCAGAGAACTGCTAAAAGAAAACAAGACTCTAAGGCCCAGACAGATGATCACGATGGACTCGTCGGCGTGACCAACCATTCTGGTTTGCCTGGCACTGTCTTAGTTTCACTGGTGAAAACCCTACATCCCAGAAAACATCTCGATCCCCAGAAAACCAAGACAGTTGGTTGCACTATGAGCAGGGCCAATATTGGCCCGACAACCTATTTATCTTTGAATGACTAATGGAAAGGCTGCTTCCTTGTGAAATCTTCCCTAAATATACCAAACAAAGATGCTTTCGCCCTCTGAGACAGGGAAACAAGGACTCCATAAAAATCTACTTTTTGCTCCTGTTCCTGCTTTGATTCTTGCTAGGAAGTGCACCCCGACCCCCCTTTCTACACGCCTCACAATGCAAATAGCGTATGACTTCCTTGTAAGGGACAGGAGTTAATGATTTCTCTAGAATAGATAACATCTAAGGAAGGATTAGGTGAGAATGACCAGCCAAAGCTCTCATAGGCCATTCCAGACCACCAGCCTAAACATCTCAATGCCAAGCCCCCCTGACTCCCAGGACTAACACCTGGGCCTTTGTCTTTGTTCTAACAGGTTCCTGAATGCCTGAAAGGACACATACACCAGGCCACAATCCTCAATAAAAACCCCCAGAGCCTGAACAAAGACAAGACTCAGGCTCCTTTCCTGAGTCTCCCTGAAGCCCCATCTGTATCTGCTCTATATCTTCAATAAACTCTGCTCTCACTTCCTGCTGGCTCAAATTTGATTTCTATCCTATGCAAAGCCAAGGACCCTCTTGCCTGGTCCCGCAGGGCGCCCTCTGGGTCCCCAGACCTGGCCTGCTAGCATCATCTCCATGGTAGTTATACTTATCAGGACGCACACTAATTCTTTTTCATGAATTTGACTCCCCAAGAAGAATGTGAAGTCCCAGAAGACATAGGAGGGATCCTATGGTATTGTAATGTATAAGAAATACATATTTGGTCCTGTCCCGTTTCTGACACACACTTCCGAAAACCCTCGGAATTTCCTAAATGATAAGAGAGCTAAATGTGCCTTTTGTTATATTAATGAGGTTTCTCAGAAAGCCTCTAGGTCACCCAGGGGTGGGGACTAGCTGCCAGAGTAACTTACCCCATGATTATAGGGTTGGACCTTCCAGTCCCACCCCCACCCCCGACCTTTCTAGAGGGAAAAGGGGCTGGAGGTTCAATCTGTCACCAGTGGCCAGTGATTTAATCAGTCATGCCTGTGTAATAGATCTTCCATAAAAACCCAAAAGGAGAGAGTTCAGAGAGCTTCAGGGTGGGTGAGCACATGAGGCTTTGGGGAGAGTGGCGCACCGAGAGAGAGAATGGAAGCCCCATGTCCTTTCCTACACACTTGTCCAAGGCATCTCCTTCCATCCACCTGTTCCTGAGTTCTATCCTTTTCTAATAAACTGGTAATCTAGCAAATTAAACGTTTCTCTGAGTTCGGTGAGCCAATCTGGCAAATTAATCAAATCAGAAGAGGGAGTTGCTGGAACTTCCAATCTGTAACTGGTAGGTCAGAAGCACAGGTGATGGGGCACCTGGATGGCTCAGTCCGTTGAGCGTCCAGTTTTGGCTCAGGTCATGATCTTACCGTTTGTGAGTTCGAGCCCCACATCGGGCTTGCGGGAGGCTGCTTGGGATCCTCAGTCCCCTTCTCTTTCTGCCCCTCCCCCATACACGCATGTGCACTCTCTCAAAACTCAATAAACATTAAAAAAAAAAAAAGAAAAGAAAATGATTTTAAAAAAGAAGCACAGATGACAACCTAGACTTGCCACTGGGGTCTGAAGTGGGGGTGGGGCACAGTCTTGTAGGACTGAATCTTTAACCTGTGGGATCTGATGCTATCCATTTCCAGGAAGACTGTGTCAAAATTGAGTTGAATTGTAGGACACCCAGCTAGTGTCCAAGAACCGCTTGGATGTCTTGGATGTGTGGGGGGAAACCACACACATTGGAACCAGAGTCGAAATTCGAAATCCCATCACAAATGCCTGGGAAAGAGAAGGGGGATGGAGAGGACCCAGCGGCTAAGGTATGACGCAGTGGCCCGATGGCAGTGGGGCAGTGGGGCACCAAGCCAGCTCAAGGCCAGCCAAGTGCCGCTCACTGAGCTGGAAACCCCAGGGTTTCCAGAGCCTTTGCTCTGCAACTTGGGCTGCAGCTTAGTCCCAGAACCTGAAAGTCTGTCTCTGCTGGGCTTAGTTCCCTGAGCGTCAGGAAATGCAGGGTCAAGAAATAGGAAAAACGGACAAGTGGCTGCAGCAGCAAGTGAAAAAAAAAAAATCAAAAGGTGCCACCTTCAAGGACTGGTCGAATAGAATTACTAAAATAATAAGAAAAAGGAGAAGGAAGAGGCAAGACTAGCATTTACTGAGGATTTAGATGTGCCAGGGACTAAGGCTTTTATGTTTCGGTAGTCTTTACAATAAGCCTAGTCCGTTAGAACTAATATTATCTCTGCTTCATAGATGCAGAAACTGAAGTCTGGAGAAGATGCAGAACATGTTTATACTCACACTGTGAGTAAGGAACCAAGTGCCGACTGAGTCCACATCTGTCTGGGCTTCCATGCAATTAGCCATCTTGCTGTTGGGGACAGCTAAGGGCCCGACAGGGCTAATGCTGGGGAGCTTGCTCCTTTCTTCAAGGGGGTCTCTCCTCCCTGGGTGCTTCGGCCCATGCCAGAAGTTGCTGCACAGCCTGATTTTCTAACACCTGTGTGTAGCATGCTCAAGAAAGCCAGAAACAGGAGGAATATAAAGAGTTCCTTGGCTGCAAGGACGCTCTGCCCCAAGCCCTGGGTCACTGTGTCCCTAGCATAGTGTCTGTTATCATTCACAAGCCCCTTTAGGAGATTTTGCCTGCTCCCCCCGGACCTCATCTTGCACCAGGGGTCTGGCTTCTTCTCCACCACCCGCCCTGCTTCCAGGTCAGCCTTCGCTTTGCTCTCCAGCTTCCAGGGAGACCTGATAATAAGCAGGGTGTCCTCCAGTCCCTTGCTGCTCAGAGTGTGGCCCACCGGCCAGCAACAGTGACATCACTGGAAAGCAGCTCAGAAATGCAGAGTCTAAGGTCATGCCTGCAGACCTCTGAGTCAGAAATGTTATTTGAATCGATGACTCAGATGTGCATTCAAGTTTGAGAAGCACTGGCCCAGCCCATAATATATATCCTTTTTTCCACCAGGGGCACATTGCCAGCACTCCTCTTTCTCCCACGGAAACCTGATCTCGAGTGAATCTGAAGTCAGTGTGTTTGTTTTTTTTTCTCCCAACATTAGCCTTTTAACAGCTTTATCCTCAGCTAAAGGAATTCCATGCTTGGTGAACAGCCAAACCATCTCTAGAGAGAGCTGATGGTGTTTTTCTTGCAATGGACTATATGTCTTCTCCAAGCCATGATTACAGACCAGTTTGGGAGGTGCAATCAATCTCTTTGTGCAAGCCTACCTTCCATAGGAATACATGTTGAGTAAGAAGTTGCAGCATAGAACATAGGTTATTAAGCCCCAACTGTTCTCCAAAATAAGCAACAACTCTTAACAAGAAGAGAAATAATGGCTAAGAAGAGATACAACGTGGGTGGCAAGGGGTCGTTGGAAAGAATGCCTCAGGGAGACGTTATGAGTCATGGTATGACTACTTAGGATGAATCCCATATATTTAGAAACAAACCTGCTCTCAGCTATCAACACATACATCATTTTCCTACTGTCACTGGAAACATTTAGGAGCAAAAGAAAAAAAATATCTGGGGATGAAACAGTACAATAGCTAATGAGGCCTTATAATTAAAGGATATAGTTACCCTAGAGGAAAAAAAAAAAACACCATTATCAAATCAGCACTATAAGAAAACAGCCGAGTAAGAGCAAGCCCTTTGTCCTTTATTATAAAAGGAAAATTATAACCTGGCCTGCTCTTCACACAGCCTTTGATGCTTGGCCATTCTGCCTGATGGTGCACATCTCTGTGACAATTCACTTAGAAAGAAGCAAAATTCAAAACAGAGCCACACCAGCTTACAAAGCTTGAATGGTTTCTACAGAATGGCAGTGCACTTCTGTCACAGACTATGAGTCTGGAGTTCTCTCTTGTCCAGCAAGAGAGAAGATGCAGAATTGAATACGAGAGAGGCTAATGTCCGGGAAGAGACGAGAGTACTGAACAGGGGTTTCGTCTCCGTATGTATTGAGCTCACAAGATATTACTTACATGGTGAATGTGAAGAAAAGATTTTACACAATTGGACATGGAGAAAACAATCAGACACTAATCATTGTCAGATTAACAATAAGATAAACAATCAGACACTAAACAGTGTCAGAAGCAAAGGGTCTGAGGGGAAAGTGGAGTTTGTGATCAAGGTACAACAGTATATTGGCATCAGATGGAAAGTAATTTCCTGCAGGTGATACAACAAGTTATTCGTGATCCCATTAGAGTATCTCGCAAGCTAACCTCAGGTACGTTTGCCCCGTGGTGGTGGCTTTCCACCCTAAGCTTTTTTCTTTTTTTTTTTTTAATTTAATGTTTATTCATTTTTGATAGAGAAAGACAGAATGTGAGCCGGGGAGGGGCAGAGAGAGAGGGAGACACAGTATCCGAAGCAGGCTCCAGGCTGTGAGCTGTCAGTACAGAGCCAAACATGGAGCTCGAACTCATGAACTGCAAGATCATGACCTGAGCCAAAGTCAGGCGCTTAACCAACTGAGCCACCCAGGCACCCCACCCTAAGCTTTTTTCTAACCCATTTACGTAAGCAGAACCTATTTCCCCACACACTTCCAAAATGACTCAACAATATCACTTAGCACTACAAAATAAGAAAATTTCTATGTGAATATACAAATGTTTCAGGCTTTGCATAATCATTAAGTAAGGTAAAATACATCTTGACAGTTAACTCTAAGTGGCAACCAAATGTACTAGCAATGAAAACAGTGATTTTCTTTTACTGTTTCATCAATATATTGCTTGTAGCCATCTACATCCCTTTGTTTAAACAAAAACAAACAGTGGGGTGGGATATAAAGCTCTAAATCCTAAAGGATGTAAAGAAATTAATAAAAATCAAAACCAAACAAAAAGGAGTCAAAGGACAGTTACTGGTAGGGATGCGATGTGAAGCCCATAGTGAAGTTTGTGCACAAGATGCCGGTCACGAAGCTCTAGGCACTTCCATGGCACAACCAAACATTTGCCCCTAGTAGCCAATATAAAGAGGGAAACCAGACCGCAGTGTCCAAACGTTTGTTTTGGTCTTTAATGCCCCTCAGAAGTGCAACTGTTTGGGGAACCAAAGGGATTTCTCAAATGGACCTTCCAAGGGAAAACTGTGGAAAGTGATAGACAACATTCTGAGCAAGGGCTAGCAGTTATAACCACTCACAGGGCCACGAGCATTTCATGGAGCCAGAGCACAGACAGACAGACCCAAGTGTCATGTGTCATCACTGCATGACCCTGCAGCTGGACTGCAGGGTGCAAACCCTGAGTCTACCGCATGCTCACCTGTGACCAACAGCCACATTTATGTAACACCATCGGGATGCATATCTCTGAGCTTCAGTTTCCTTTTCTAGAAGCGAGGAACCTACCTTGTAAGGTTGTTGCAAAGATCAAATGAGTTAATTCTCGAAAAGTGCTTAGAACAGTTTCTAGCATAAGTATGTTGGCACTAAACTCATGCTATAGCTGCCGTGAAACTTAGATTTTTAAATTCTAAATTTATTTAGATTCTAAATTATTCATCTTGCGAAGCAAGATATTCTTCATAGTGCGCAGCAAGATATTCTTCATCTTGTGAAGCAAGATATTCTTCATCTTGCTTCATCTTGTGAAATTATTGAAAATTATTCACCTAGGGGCACCTGGGTGGCTTAGTCACTTAAGCGGCCAACTTCAACTCAGGTCATGATCTCATGGCTCATGAGTTCGAGCCCTGTGTTGGGCTCTTTGCTGACAGCTCAGAGCCTGGAGCCTGCTTCAGATACTATCTCTGTCTCTCTGCTCCTCCCCTGCTATGCTCTCTCTCTCTCTCTCTCTAATAAAAAAAAAAAGAAAATTATTCATCTTGCTGCATTTTGTGAGGCAGATGTTGAAGAATTTTCTAAGACATATGAGCTTATCTATCACAAGGAAAAGAACAACTCCTCCTCCCACCTATTTTTCTAAATGTTTAATACCCTACAAATAAATGACCAAAAGCCCAACTTTTCACTATGTCTTCAGCATGTTCCAAATTACACCTGATAAATATTTTAGTGTCTATCTATCCCGTATGTATTGCTTTAGGTATGGGAGGGACATCTGTAAAACGGGAAGAGAGAAGTAAGGGGCTCTGTACCCTTCATTCACATAGTAAACATACATTCACTGAATTCCTTCTCTGCACCAGGCATTCTCTATAGAATGCCTTTAGTCACCTCCTCAATAATTCCCTTTCATTCTTTCAGAGATGACAACTGAGGGATTCTGATCATGTCAATCCCTTGAAAAGCCTCCTTCACAAGTCAGAGTGCTGAGTGTCACTCAGAGCCCAGCGGGGGACAGACTACCTACTAGAATGAAGTACTTGGGGAGAGTTTAATAAATTGGCTGTTTGCAAAGGAGTGGAGAGGGGTGAGGGAGGCCTTCTCATGATGGTGAAGAACCTCAGAGCGACAACATCGGAGAGCTCTCCCCGCCACGGGCCGGAAGGGCAAGGAGAGGAAGCAGAACCTGGAGCTGAAACAGGGCTGTAGCTGTAGGAGCAAGTTGTCGGCCAGGAGCCTCAATAGAAGACCTGAGATCCTGTAATCTGGGGGTGGGGGCGTGGGGGAGGGAAAAATGCCTCAGTCTCAATCTCCTCCCCTTCTCTCAGCTGAGCACTTTTCTGTACCTCCCACTGGCCAACTGTGCCAGAAGCCCCAGGGCAGGGGCTGCCCTCGAAGTTCACTGCACCAGGCACGGAGCAGGGTGGGGAGAGTGGAGGGACCATCTAGGTCACAAGAGGGCTTAGGGCTATAGTCTTAAATAATTAAGTATCTGGAACTGCACAACCAAATCTGAGCCAAAGAAGAGTCTTAAGGTCACAGAAAGGTGACTTCTGAGGATAGGACACAATGGGCATTGGTCCCTTGGAAGAAAATCTGCCCTGCGTGGTTTAGAGCAATGCTTCAGAACGTGGCCCCTGGGCTATCTGGTAAACAAGGAGAGAAATGCAGAGGAAGCATTCTGAAATCTTTATAACAATTTGAAAGAATAAGGTGGAGTC
Organism: Lynx rufus; assembly: GCF_022079265.1. Lineage (NCBI taxonomy): Eukaryota > Metazoa > Chordata > Mammalia > Carnivora > Felidae > Lynx > Lynx rufus. The sequence goes on from NW_025814837.1 coordinate 17,482,965, forward strand.
TTTCGTGTCTATTTTTTTTTTAATGGTTATTTATTTATTTTAAGGAGAGAGCACACACAGTGCAGAGCCTGACGCAGGGCTGGATCCCATGAACCGTGAGATCACGACCTGAGCCGAAATCAAGAGTCAGACACTCAACCGGTTGAGCTACCTGGGCATCCCTCTATCTAATTTCCTTAATGGGCCTTGTATTTTGTATGTCTTTAGGTTTTATTTTTCATTTCCTTTTTCCTAAGAATTCATTTTTATTGTTTCCTGGTCTGTGACAGATCCGAAATGTTAAAAAATAAATAAACAAAACGCGTCCTTTGTCACAGATGGTTTGAGGAACACTGCTCCAAGCGGCGCTGCTTGAGTCTCAGCGCGCTCGTGACCCAGCTGAGGAGACTTAAATGAAGATTCCAGTTCGAGAGGCGCGCGTTCAGGGGCCCAGGACTCTGCATTTCTTGCCGGCTCCCAGTGGATGCCAGTGCAGCTGGTGCAAAGACTACACTTGGAGCAGGAAGGATGGGAGCTGCCCAGGCTGAAAAGGAGCAGGGTTTGGGGGATGGGGATGTGAACGGGTGGTGGGTTGTGTAGCTGCGGGGACAGTGGGGGTGGGGAGGCACACACGGACTGGCAGAAGTGGACAAAGGAAGGCAGGAAAAAATGAGTTTAAACAGCAGCCCTCGAACAGGGGCAAGCCGGGGCAGCCCGGGCAAGGTGCCAGACACACCTGTCCTAAATGCTAGGCCTTTCGGGTCCAGCCCTGCCCAGGCCTGTGCAGAGTGAGGGAGATGCCCTGCCCCTGAAATGCAGGAATTTGCAAAACAGCTGCCCTCCACCCAGTCTCCCTGCCCTGGCTCCCCCAGCACTGAGGTTGGACGCTGCCTTCCACACACCCCAGCTCACCACCGCCGGGCCCCAGGCCCGTGCTCTCACTAACTGCCCCACTGCCCTGCCCGCCCGCCCGCACCCTCTGGCCAACGCCAGCCTCAATTCACGCTGCTGTGGATCTGGGGATTCGGATCTCAGATTTCCCTGAGCGGAAAGAGATTGCCCTGCATCTCCCAGCCCCCAGGCTCCCCGGCCCCAGCCCCCTCCATCTCTCCGGGAGCTCCAGAACACTGCTTGTAAGGGGCAGTGTGAAGGATCAGAGACCAGAGTCTGTTGCGCTAGGATGTCTGTGAAAGGCAGGGGCAGGAACCAAATGCTCCACCCCGGTGATTCTGTGAGACTGAGAACCTACAAAGGTAAACATACCATCTCATCGCTCAGGGAGCTTAAAGCATATGGAGCGGAGCACATCATGCACGGTGTACCGAGTGGGGAATTCCTCAGCTGTAGAATGTTTACCTTGGTGGTTTGAGAGTCCAAGAGAGAAGTGCAAATAGCACAGGAGCTTGCTGTTGAGTTAGAGAGACAGGAGCCCGAAGCAGCCTTGTCTGTAGGTTCCGCAGCCAAGGAAACAGCCCGTGTAAAGCAATAGGAATTGCAAGACCAGCGGGACGTGGGGGAAATGAGACCCGGCCCCTCTGGTCTGGAAGCAGCTGCAGGAGCCCTGGGGAGGTGGGCTGCCCACACTACCTGTGCCAGGAGGCCACCTGCGGCCACAGCTGTAGCCAGGCGGTCTGCTTGGTCTTGGTGGAGCTGAGCCTCTTGGGGGAGGAGCCCTGACCTTCCCACTGTGGGGCTGGGAGGGCAGCTGGGGACACACATGCACAGATCTTTCCTGAAGGCTGGCAGTGACCACAAGAAAAGGTGCTAGTCTGATTAGGTTTAAGTTAGGAAATGTAATGGAAGAATGCAAAGTGAAAAAGCAAAAGTGAAGAGAACCGTAGAAACTGGAATAGGGAAAGAAGAGTCATCAGGAAGAAAGAATAAACGAAGGTAGTTTGGTCGCTTGGCAGGTGGGGGGGGTGGTGGGGGGGCTCCAGGGTCACTGGGTTTAGGTAGGAGCCGGGACTCCATGGGGCTGAGGTCGGTGCCCTGGAAGACAGCTTGCGGAGGAGAGGGGGCATCGGGCCTGCGGATTCCCCTGAGACATTATATTTAACTTGAGCTTTCATTGGAAACATCAAGAATTTGTGAAATTCAGTTTTTCCTTATATATGCTTGCCAATAATAGTAAGAGGAAAACTGCCATGATTTCAAGCCAAAATATGCCTGAAATCACAAAAGTTTCACAAGGGAAGAAACATAAAATAGTTTCCAAGATCAGCTAAGGAATAAAATAGGCTCTTTCAAAAAAACACATCAATTTCCATTTACTGGGCATTTTTCTGATTCTGTTGCCATTTAAAAATCTCTCACGGGCCGACCTCACTTGGGATAAAGTGGTCAGAAACTCACATGAGGGGGATGGAAGGCATCAGGAAAATGTCAGGTAAGCTTTTTGATCTCAGATCCTACCAGGAATAATTGTTCCTTTTGTCTTTTCTGTGTTGAACTCTTCTGTTTTCCCAAAAGGAAATATTTTCCCAATCAGCTTTATTGTCCTTATGTACAAGCCCATCGGGGGGAAAGAAAAACCAGACATAATAGCTAACATAGGCTGAGTTCTCACAGTGCTAAAAGTTCTAGACGTTTTTTCAATATCACTTTCTTAATTCCTCACAACAACCTTACAAGGGTGGTACTAGGTTCATCCCCAAATTTCAGATGAAGAAACTTCCCTGGAGACATTAACTAGGGGGTCCAGGGTCACACAGAGAGAAAGCTACGAAGCCAGATTTGTATATGTAGGAAATAACCCAGAACATCAACATCAAGTACAGTGTAAATGCGATTTACAGAAGAAAGTAAAACTCACCAAGAATCCCACCATCCAAGGAAAAGCATTCTTAGTACTTTAGATTCTCTCTTTTCTGACTTTTTTCTTGGCTTACACACACAAGGTAAACATACCGTGCCATGTATACAGCTTACATACAGTTTGATCTCTTCACAACGGAGGACAGACGTGCCATGTCAGGTCATGACAGCCCTGTCAGTGAAGGCCCCCTCGATGGCATCATTCTAACGTTTGATGACCCACTGCATGAATCCATGCCCTCTTATCGGACATGAGATTGTTTCCCAGCTACGTTATTACCAAAAAATGCTCCCTTGCTCAAACATTTTGAGCATTTATTTCATTATTTCCTTAGGATAAATTCTTAGAAGTAGCAGTTCTATGACAAAAATGGATAGTAATTTTTTTCATGAAAACATTCTGGGATGATACAACATCAGCACAGAGCTTCCAGAACTTTAGTGTGACTATATCCACTTTACTCGCTTAGAAGAGATAAAAGCAGCGTAGGCTTATGGGAAGTGCAGAAAAGGGAGAGAAGGAAGGGCATCAGTGACGGTCTGTCTGGGTAATAATAATAATAAGATTCCACACCTGTCTCATGTTTCAAAAGGGTCAAAGCACATCACCTGCATCGTTCACAAGCATCTCTAGCCACAGGCAGTGAACCCTCCCCACGCTCAGATACCTGGCCCCAGCCCTCCCGGGCCCCACGCCTTGGTCTCTTTCCCACCCTGACCACCTCCATACACACAAAGGTTGGCACAGTGGCCTGCGTTCTGCTCAAGGAGCCAAAGTGACTTTCCTTCCTGTTTGGTTCCCGGCTCCACGTTACTCATTATCACTGCCTGGCACACAGTCTTCCTTCTGTCTTCTTAACTGCATGGCCAACCCTCAGAGAAACAGGATTAACCTTTTCTAAAAGGCACCAAGGACTTTGTTTCTGTTTATTTTTTCTCTCCTTGGCACGAACCATGATCCTGAGAGTTCTCAAGAAACCAACCTCGAGTGTTACGTTTGTGGTCTAACTTCATGAGAGAATACAGTGTGGGCTGATTCAGCAGGTGGGAGGCTGCCCGCTCTAGCACCTGTCCCTGCACTGAAGGCTTCACCTTCCCAAGGGATGCCCAACCCTGCTTATCACTCTGCCTGACAAGAAAGATCCCTATGTCAACTGCACAATGACCTTAATCCTTGGACACAGCCAATGTCCCAGTCATAACAGTGTGTGACACAAGGTTATCTGGCAAGAGTCACCAAGGGGGGGGAGGTCACAGTGACCTATGTTTATCACTTTATCATATTAACTTCTATCTGTAGAGAGTTTGGGAGAAAATTCCAGAAGAACAGTGTTGCTGCTTCCTAGTACCATTTCTATTCCTTCTTCTGTCTCTTGGATTTATGTTGTCTGCCTACAGCCTACTGAGTGTTTTGGAAGGAAATATTTAACTCATTTTCTGTTATGTTTGTTATCCTTGTGCTGTTTATATGGAAACTAGCAAATGTAAATGTTGAGGATCTTGAAAAAATAAGGCAGAGCTGTTCATAATTATAGCAAGACATATAACAAGATGGGTAATGTGAAAAAGAACCGTATTGGAATTTTTCTTCCCATGTCATTTGGCATGTCCTGAGGACGTAGTACATTCCAGGACGTTGAAGCCCCGTGGATAAAAAGAAGACTGCTATACTCATGGCCCATGACCTCAAGGAGCTCATGGTGTTCTGTACCTTCACAATACAGCCTAGCAAGTACCTCAGAGTACACAGAGACAGCCCCGGGGGGAAGCAGGCAGCAAGGGAAGGTTTCCAGCAGGTGATACCTCAGTTACCTGAGGTTGGGATCTGGTTAGAAGACTCGTGGGCTAACTGCAGGTCTTCCTGCAAGCAAGGACCAAACTAGGGTAGCGTGGTGTTGATGGAATGGAACTGGCTCCGCCATATTAAGGAGCAAGATGTAATAATCCGATGGTAAGAAGGGCGGGAGGGGGAAACGGTGGGATGCAGAAAGGATTCAACGAGTGGTGTGCTTGTGAACTAGCTCTTGGAAGAAAAGCCCTGATTGTTATCAGTTGCCATTTCTGTAGCCTAAGTGCTCTCACTGGGTACAGAGCTGGGAAGATTCACAGAATCAGCTCACCCAACTGATTGGAGCCACCTGCAGCACACCATGGAAGAGACTGCTTCCCTGGTTAGAAAGCTCACTTCCTCTTTGTGGGCACCAGCTAGACTACTTTCCTGGCCTACTGTGCCATTAGGTGGGTCCACGTGACTGAGTTTTAACCAATGGAATAAGAATTTCCAGAATAAGGGGTGCCTGGGTGGCTCAGTTAAGCATCCAACTCTTGGTTTGGGCTCAAGTCATGATCTCATAGTTTGTGGGATGGAGCCCAGCGTCAGGCTCTGCGCTGACAGCAAAGGAGCCTGCTTGGGATTCTCTCTCCTCCTCTCTATGTCCCTCTCCTACTCTCTCTCTCTCTTTCAAAATAAATAAATAAACTTAGGAAAAGAAAGAATTTCCAGAATAAGACTATGCCACCCCCAGCCTTGCCCATAAAAACCTCCCACACATAATCTTCCACCATCTTTTCTCATTCCCACTGGCCAGAATGGAGACAGCCTCCAGAGCAATCTTAGCAAACGAATATTGAAGATGGTGGAGACCAAACATGGAAGGAGTCTGAGTCTTTGAACACTTGTTTCAGGGGAGCTACCTGGCCAAGATCAGTTATGCTTGAGTGGTCACATGAATGAAAAATAAGCTTGCATTGTATTTAACTACCAGAGTCAGGATTTATCTGTTTCAATCTTAAGTAACTTTAAGTAATACACAGAGTAAATGTTGATTTATTTTATGGCTTGAGGAAATGAGTAGATTCTTCTCAACATCAACTGAAAAGAAAACTATATCAACTGGGGAAAAAAAGTACTGAAAAGTAGCCAGTATGGCCAAAGAATATTTAGTTTTAGTTCAGAAATGGCTTCCCAGGGGCGCCTGGGTGGCTCAGTCTGTTAAGCCTCCGACTTCGGCTCAGGTCATGATCTCATGGTTTGTGAGTTTGAGGCCTGAGTCGGGCTCTGTGCTGACAGCTCAGAGCCGGAAGCCTGCTTCAGATTCTGTGTCTCCCTCCCTCTCTGCCCCTCTCCTGCTCATGCTCTCTCAAAAATAAATAAACATTAAAATTTTTTAAAAATAATAATTTCCCAGACACTGTTTCCTCTAACAGTGTTTAAGGAGCTTGGAATCTATTAACTTAACATATATTATCAATGCTATTTGAAAGAGTGATGCACAGAACTAAACAAAGTTGACATCTCAGGGATTGCTTGTTGCTCCGGATCCACTCAGCTTCCTTGCAGTTTTTCACATGTAAAAAGAAAATTCCATAGTGCCAGCTTCTTTGTAACGTACACATTACTTAAAAGGCGTTTTAAAGGGGGGCACTTGGGTGGCTCAGCCAGTAAAATGTCCAACCTCAGCTCGGGTCATGATCTCATGTTTTGTGAGTTTGAGCCCCATGTCAGGCTCTGTGCTAACGGCTCAGAACCTGGAGCCTGCTTCAGTTTCTGTGTCTCCCTCTGTCTCTGCCCCTTGCCTGCTCATGCTCTGTCTCTCTCTCTCTCTCTCTCTCTCTCTCTCTCTCTCTCTGTCTCTCTCTCTCTTAAAAAAATAATAATAATAAACATTAAAAATAATTTTAAGGCACTTTAAAGGCAATTAACACTTTTAGGTTACTACATAAAGGATAAAGAATTAGCATAAAGAATAAAATTGCATCCCCAGTAGCCCAGGAGGCTTAGTTGGCCCCTTTTTTTATCCACTAACAAATTATTTGCTCCCAAAGGTTGAGTCCCATGATTATATGTTTGTTAATAGAATATTTACAAATTACAAATTTGTTCTGAATAAGATCTAGATCGTCCAATTATGTTACTGTCTAGAACACTTAAATGATGTTGCAAAGAGATGCAAATGTCATAAGTGGAACCAACCATCTAATTAATTACAGAGCCGAGAGTGGTTTGCCCAGAGATTTGGTCTCACAGCAACATCCTTCCATTAGTACTATGCCCTGGGAAATCCAGACTGACCCTGAGTCATCCTGGTTTCACTCTACACTCACTCAGTATATTTACTGAACTTCTACGATGTGCTGAAAACTGGGCAAGATGTTGGGAGCAGAACATCACATAGTGAACAAAAGAAAGCACAGTCCCTGTCTTTCTGAAGCTTACAGTCTAGACAATTCCTGAGGAATCTAGAAGACTGGGTCAAATCCTAGAGTCATCTACGTTCTGGATTGAACCGTATCCACCCAGGAACCCAAATGAGTCAGACTTTTAGTGACCTCATCTGCCTGGCATCCCTAGAATAGATTTCACGTCCAAAGCCCATTAGCCCAAGAAGAGCCAGAAACCAGCCCAGGCCTTCCTCCCATCGGAGTACAAACTAACAAAGGCTACAAAGAATGTCTTGGGTTCATCTACCAAATTTTCACAAAAGTTAAAGAGGACCAGGAAACAACAACAACCACAACAAAGACTCTAGAAGGCCTTCTACATACTATATATTCACTCTTGAATGGTTGGATCCTATAGCTGCATCTGGCCCCTGGGGAGTTTACGGTCTATGCTGAGTTCATGAAAAAACAGGTAGAGTAATGACAAATTTCTCTATTACCTCTCCTTTTCTTTAAAAGTTATAATGCTGTTTCCTTTGTTATTTAACCTGAGAATGTTAGAAACATTTCCTGAATTTTCTGACTTACGACACTTTAAATAACTTTTTAATAGTGTTTGCTTGTGTGGACACATGTGGGGTGTTCAGGGTCTTGGCCTAAGCCCCCTTTCTTCCTTGTCTTTATTTGGGTCTGCTCTAAAGCCAGCTCTAGGACAAAGACTGGGCACAGGCAGTTTATTTGGGAGTTGATCTCAAGAGGCATAAATTGGGAGTGAGGGGGACTCAGAAAAGGGAGAAAAGCCAGTCGCTGCTATGTCTATGGCAGATTCTTACCAGGGCCAACTGGGGCTCAATTCTGGTGGAGACACTCTGAAGAACCCTGCCTTGGAGAGGCAGAGAAATGGGGAATTTTTCTGCTGGGTTGAGGGATGTCCCTGGGGACATTAAATCCTGTACTTCCCAGCTGGTCTATACACAGGCTAAGAAGCTGACCTCATTCTATTTGGCCAGATGAGATGAAAGTTTCCTATAAGTAATTGTGTTCTTATCCTATAGCCTAAAACTGATGAATACGGTATCATCAGATGAACTAGAACAGCCTCGTTAAGTGGCCCTGCCTCTAGTTAATCATAGGAACTTCATACATTTGCCACGTTGTAAGGGGAAAACTGCCCCTAAAGACCGAGTCCTGAAGGTGATGCTTTTGTCAAACTGCATTGTCCAAGAAAAATAACAATGAAAACCACCAAACATTCCAAAAGGAGACAGAGAAAAGTGACCTCCCTCATGACAACATAAGCTGTCAAACTGAACACAGCACATCGAAATCAAATGTTGTTTCTCAGTAACTGGAAAAAAAAAGTGATGTGGTAAAAATAAGTTTAGAGTCTTATGTTTTATTTCCCAACTACGCATCAGAATTCACACTTCCCTCCATCTAAAGTCTATAGGTCACTATTCGGTTCTGAAATCTAACCTCTCAGAGACACTTTCATGGTTAATTCCAGCACAAAGAAGAAAACAGGGATCCCCCAACCAGGCATACAATATGAATCTTACAAGACAAAAACTAACTGAGCACAAAGAGAAAGAAACATCTTCAGCCTGACATAATTTATGCTGCTTTTCCTGTTTCTAGTAGCTTTTCTAGAGTATTCTCTGCATTTTCGTATACAGTATTTTCTAGAGGAGCAGAAGTAATCAGTCTGTTTAATAATGAGCATCTATTGAAATTTACTTTATTTTATTAAATAAAATTTATTTAGAAACCACTGGTCCAAGAGGTTTAAAAATGAAGCAGTTAACTCATTCAAACCTCACGGCAATCCTACGAGATAAGGATGATTATTAGCTCCCTTTATAAATGAGGAAACTGTAGCACAGAGCAGTCAGGTGTATTGCTCAGGGTCACACAGTGAGTAAGCAGTGCACCAGGGTGCAAACCAAGGTGAGCCAGCTCCAGAATCCACCATCAATCAACCCCCCTTCAGAAGAGCCTCCCCAGTGGGTCAGAGGCTGGGTGAACACAATCTGCATGCAGAAGGAGGCCATGGCTAATGTCTGTCAGCAGCCAGCAAGCTGCTAAATTGTTCCTATGCTGGTATATGTTCTTTAATCCAACTGTCTTAGTTAGGGATTTTTCAGTACATCAAAAGGGTACTTTTAAAAGGTCAGTTTTTTGGGGCGCCTGGGTGGCTCAGTCGGTAAAGTGTCCGACTTCGGCTCGGGTTGTGATCTCACAGTTTGTGAATTCGAGCCCCGCGTCGGGCTCTGTGCTGACAACTTGGAGCCTGGAGCCTGCTTCAGATTCTCTGTCTCCCCCTCTCTCTGCCCCTCCCATGCTCATACTCTGTCTGTGTCTGTCTCTCAATAATAAATAAATGTTAAAAAAATTTTTTTAAAAAAAAGGTAAGTTTTTTGGGCACCTGGGTGGCTCAGTCGGTTAAGCACCTGGCTTTGGCTCAGGTCATGATCTCACCGTTTGTGAGTTCGAGTCCCACGTCAGGCTCTGTGCTGACAGTTCAGAGCCTGGAGCCTGCTTCAGATTCTGTCTCCCTCCTTCTCTGTCCCTCCCCTGCTTGCTCTCTCACTCTCTCCCTCTCTCTCTCTCAAAAATAAATAAACATTAAAAAAAATAAAATAAAAGGTAAGTTTTTAAAAATAGCTTTAGGGTAGAAAGAGTAAATCCAGCAGGCATTGGTAAAGATAGGCACACATCGTTTTGATGGGTTAAAATTCCCAGTTAACTACAAAAATCTTCAGTTAAATAACTAGCCTAATTAAGGTAAATTCTGGTCATTACAGGTAAAATCTCTACTGAATTCATGGCCGAGGTGAGTTATTAGAGGGATAAGACTAATTCATAGTTGAAATTGCGCTTACAGAGTCTTTCAAACCAAGGTCTTCCTGAATTACCTAAGATGAAAATTGTCAATGAAAATACTCTTAGGAGAGGCCTAATTTAACACAACATATGGTCTGAAAAGGTGGAGAGCCCTTCTATCACCAAACTGTCACCAACTAAAATGAAGATAACACACTCCTTCCAAGAAATCTCAGTGTGTCATTCAAGGTCCAGTCTGTGGGATGAATTGACTTTTGATTGCTTTCAAGCAATGCTTTTTTTTGGATAAATTTTTTCCTTCTTTTTAACTGAAGTATAGTTAACATACAGTGTTACATCAGTTTCACATGTACAATATAGTGATTCAACAATTCTGTACATTACTCACTACTCATCATGGTAAGTATACTCTTAATCCCCTTCACCCGTTTCATCCATCCTCCCAACCACCTTCCCTCTTGTAACCATCTGTTTGTTCTCTATAGTTAAGAATCTGGTTTTGTCTTTTTCTTTATTTGTTTTGTTTCTTAAATTCCACATATGAGTGATATCATACGGTATTTGTTTTTCTCTGACTGACTTATTTCACTTAACATTATACTCTCTACCTAGATCCATCCATAATGTTGCAAATGCCAAGATTTCGTTCATTTTTATGGCTAAATAATATTCCATTGTGTATATATACCACATCTTTATCTAATCATCTATCAATGTACACTTAGATTCCTTCCATAATTTGGCTATTGTAAATAACGCTTCGGTAAACATAGGGGTGCGTGTATGTTTTCAAATTAGTGTTTTCATTCTGTGGATAAATACCCAATAGTGGCATTACTGGATCATACGGTAATTCTGTTTTTAATTTTGGGGAGTATCTCCATACTGTTTTCCACAGTGGCTGCACCAGTTTGCATTCCTACCAGCAGTGCGCAAGGGTTCCTGCAGCCTCACCCACCAACGAAAGCCTCTCAAGGAAAGCACCCTGCAGGTCGATGGGTCTACAGCCCCAGCAGGAGGGCTGAGAGCAGGCATCTGGTCAAGAAGCCTAGATGAACTGTACTCTCTGTACAACTATGGCCAGCAGAAAGATTAGTTTAACATTAGTATTATTAGTACTATCATTAGTATCAGTGTTAGTGTTGTGTATATTTCCTATTATGAATCAGTTACCAGTCTTTTCTTGGCCTGACTTTCAATAGCTCTTCCCCCATTTCTTTCTCCTCATTGTTTCAGAACTCCTCAAAGTAGGAAGGAGGCAAACCATAAGAGACTCTTAAATACTGAGAATAAACGAGGGTTGATGGGGGGGGTGGGTGATGGGCACTGAGGAGGGCACCTTTTGGGATGAGCACTGGGTGTTGTATGGAAACCAATTTGACAATAAATTTCATTAAAAAAAAAAGATTTCTGTACAAGTTTCGTTTCCTTTCACATTCTCTCTCAATCTGCCTACAGTTAGGTTTTCAATCCTATCGTCAAAGCCACCAATGACCTCCAGATTAGCAAATCCAATGGCAAATTATCAGTCATCACCTGTCCTATGTTACTTAATGTAGTATTTGACACAGTCTCTCTATTTTTTTTTCCTTGATACTCTCTTTTCATAAACTCTTTCTTGTTGTTTCATAGTTCCACTGAAGTATAATTCACATACCATTCAATTCACCCATCTAAAATATAAAGTCCAAATGTTTCTGGTATGTTCACAGGGTTGTCCAATCAATCATATTCAATTTTCATCTGTCTCCCCCAAAACAAACCATACCTCCTAGGAGTCATCTCTCAATTCCCTCCAAAACCCCCAGCCATAGGCAGCCACTAAGCTACTTGCTTATCTGTGTATTTCATATACATAGAATCATATGATGCATGGTCTTTTGTGACTGGCTTCTTTCAAGTAGAATGTTTTCAAGGTTCATCCATGTTGTAGCATTCATCAGAAATTCATTCCTTTTTATTGTTGAATAATATTCCATTTTATGGATATGAATATTTGGTTTATTTATCCATCAATTGATTGACATTTGAATTGTTCCCACTTTTTGGCTATTACAAATAATGCTATAATAAACACTTAGAAACAAGTTTCTCTGTGTATATACGTTTTCATTTTTCTTGGGTATATAACTAGGAGTGGAATTGCTGGGTCAGATGGTAACTCTGCGTTTAACGTTTTGAGGAATTACCAAACTGTTTCCCAAAGCATCTGTGCCATTTTATTTTGCCACTAACAATGTATCAGAGTTCCAATTTCTCCAGAGCCTCATCAATACTTGCTATTACCTATCTTTTGGATTATAGCCACCTGCTGAGTGTGAAGTGGTATCTCATTATGGTTTTAACTTACATTTCCCTGATGGCTTATGATGCTGAGCATCTTTTCATGTGTTTATTGACCATTCGTGTATCTTCTTTGGAAAACTGTTCAGATCCTTTGCCTATTTTTTCAAAACTAGGCTCTCTGTCTTTGTATTATAGAGCTGTAAGACTCCCTCATTTTTGATATACTTTCTTCACCTGGCTTTAGGACACCACACTCTCTTGGTTGTCCTCCCGTCTGTCATTTCGTACCAGTCTTCTGTATTGCTGTATTCTCTTTCCCAGGACTTCTTAATCTTGGAGCACCCCAGGGCTCAACCCTAGATCCTCTCCTCTTCTCACTCTCATACTCACAGGTTAACACCATCTATATGCCATCAATTTCCAAATGTCTATTTCAGCACCAGGCATCCTTGGACAGTGCACTGGGGAAGCATTCTCTGCCCTGAAGGTCAGTCTCAACCCCTATTAAGTGTTACTGGATCAGGAGAAGTTCATTCTGGCTCCACAGGCAGCAGTAATAGGAACCAAGCAGGAACCCAGGCACCAGATGAACAAAGCAGACTCGAATAGTATGCACCAGTTCTGAAAACCAAATTGTCATTGAAACCACAGCCTGTAAAAACAGGCCAGGACCTACATATCAAACCTAAACAGGGTGACCATCTGCTAAGGCAAAAGATTTAAATAGATTCAGAGTCTCCTTTTTAAAAAGATTTTAGTTATTTATTTTGAGAGAGACGGAGAGAACATGAGCAGGGGAGGGAGGGAGAAAGAGAGAGAGAGAGAGAATAAATCTGAAGCAGGCTCCATGCTCAGTGCAGAGTCTGGCATGGGGTTTAATATTACGACCATGAGATTATGACCTGAGCCAAAACCAAGAGTCAGACATTTAAGTAACTGAAACAGCCAAGTGCCCCAGATTCAGAGTCTCCTAATATAATATCTAAAATGTCCAGAATACAACTGAAAATCATACCAAAACCATCATACCAAAAACCAGGGGAAAATAACAATTTGAATGAGAAAAAACAATCAACAGACCCCAGAAGAGATGAGAAAACAGATAGAATCACCCAACAAAAACTTTAAAGTAGCAATCATAAAAATGCTTCAGTGAGAGAGTACAAATATTCTTGAAGTAAATGAAAATACAGTAAAACCTTGGATTGCAAGTAACTTGTTCTGCAAGTGTTCCACAAGAAGAACAACATTTATAATACATTTAACTTGATAAACAAGCAATGTCTTGCAATACAAGTATTACATGATGTCACATGTCACATGATCACAAATAAGCCATTGGTTCTTGAAATTCTCTTTGATGTACACGTACTTGTGATTATGGATTACAAGCATGTTTCCAGAATGAATTATGCTCACAAACCAAGGTTTTACTAAAATCTCAGCCAAGGAATAGAAGACATAAAAAAAAAAAACAAATGGAAATTATATAACTGAAAAAATACAATAACTAAAACTAAAAACTCACTAAATGGGCTAGATAGGAGAACAAATATGAAAGAGAATGGAATCAGGGAATTTGAAGGGAGAGCAATACAATGACCTAATCTGAAAAACAAGAGAGAAAACCAACTGAAAAATAAATGAAAAGAGCTTCAGGGACCTACGGAACAATAATAAAATATCTGACATTAATATCATCAGAATCCCAAAAAGAGAGAAGTTGAACTCATAGAAACAGAGAATAGAATGGTAGTTACCAGGGGCTGGGGGATGGGAGAAGTCAGGAGATGTTGTTCAAAGGGTACCAGTCTTAGTTCCCAGAACTAAGGAGTCTAATGTACAACATGGTATCTATAGTTAATAATATGGTATTGTATATCCGAAATTTATTAAAAGGGCAGATCTTAAGTGTTCTCAACACATGCATGCACAAAAAGATAAGTATGTGAGGTGATGAATGTGTTAATCAACTTCATCATGGTAATCATTTCACAAAGTATATGGTTATTAAATCATCACATTTTACACTTTAAAACACACACAATTTTACTGGAATACCTGGGTGGTTCAGTCAGTTAACCACCTAACTCTTTATCTCAGCTCAGGTCATGATCTCACAGTTGTGAGAGCCTGCTTGGGACTTCCTCTCTCTGCCCCTCCTGTACTTGTGCGCTCTCTCTCTCTCTCTCTCTCTCAAAATAAACAAATAAAAATTTTTAAAAAACACATAAAATTTTATTTGTCAATGATACCTCAATAAAGCTGGAAAAGGAAGGAAGGAATAAAGGTTTTTTGAAAATAGCCCAAAGATGATGAAAGGTATAAATATACAGATTCAATAAGCTAAGAGATCCTGAATATAATAAAATCTAATGACATCAGTAACAAATGTCTCTTCCAGCCTAGCCAGCTTCCCAGATTCATATCTTCCCAGATGCATATTCACACTAAGGTGTGCTTAGTCCACACCTCCACTTGCACATCCGAAGAGTATTTCAGTGTCCACATGTCCACAAAACTGTCCCTGAGTCTCCAACATCTCTGCAAACAGCAGATCCAGCTGCTCAGACCAAAAGTCTTAGGAACCATCCCTGAATCCTCTCTTCTGTCTCCACATTCAATTCATTAGGAAAGCATGGAAGCTCTAGTATCAAAATGTATCTGGGACACAATCACCCACTTTCACTGCCACTACTGGCATCTTTCTTGTGGATTATGAGGACACTCTCCTAACTGGCTTCTACTCTTGCTCCCTGATAATCCTCAACAGAACAGCCACAGAAATCCTTTTTAAATATAAATCAGATGAGATCATTCCTCTGCTTGAAACTCTGTAATGGCTCTCGTTTCACATGAAGAGTCCAAGTCCTTATTGTGGCCTAGGGGCCCTACTTGATCTGGCCCTATCTGTTCTCTTTCTGGCCTTTTCTCTCACCACTTCCCCCTCCCTGGCTCTGCTCCAGCCACCCTGGCCTCCATGCTGTCCTGATACTTTCCAGACAAGCTCCGGCCTTAGGGACTTTGCAGGGCTGTTCCCTTTGTCTGGGTGACTGATAGCTGCATGATGAATACCTGCACCTGCTTCCAGTCTATGTTCAACAAACCCTCTCCTGAACATCCTAATTAAAACTGAAAACCACCCTTGTCCCTGGCCCTCATGATCTTACCCCTATCTACTTTTTCACTTTTTCCATAGCTCTCATCAGCTTCTAACATATTGTATTTACTAATGTATATTTTTGTTGGCTGTCTCCCACAACTAAATGTCAGTGTGTTATATGAGGAAATGAATCTCCATCTCTTTGGTTCTTTTATGTAACACAAATACCTAGAGCAGGGCCTGACATAAATATTTGTTGAAGGAACAGAATGAAATAGACAGAAGGCACCCTCTAGTCTCAAAGGGGAAAGAAGAAGGTGCATCCGTTTTTCTATTGCTGCTTAACAAATGAAGACAAATTTAGTGGCTTAAGCCAAAGCCACTTACTATCTTTCAGTTCTGTATTTCAGGAGTCCGGGCATGGCAGCTGCATTCAAAGCATTCACCAGATGCCTGGAAAGACCCACTCCCAAGTTTGCACATGTTGTTGGCAGAATCCAGTTTCTTATGGTTGTAGGATTGAGGTTCCCGCTTTTTTCCTAGCAGTTGGATGGGGGTGCTCCCAGCTTCTGGAACATTCTTAGATCCTTGCCACGTGGCCCTCTCCACAGATAGTTTATAACATAGCAGTTTTCCCGTTCAAGGTCAGCAGGAAATTTTCTCATGCTTCAAATGTCTTCATTCGGGTAGGTCCCAGTCCCTTTTAAGAGCTCCCCTCATTAGGAGAAATCCTCAAAGATAATCTCCCTTTTGATCAACTGACTTGGGACCTTAAACATATGCGCAAAATCCCTTCATTTTTGCCATATAATGGCACTTTGCCACAGGAGTGACTTCCATTATAGTGCTGCCACACTCAAAAGAGAGGGGATTACACTGGCCATGTGTGCCAAGAGGAAGGCATCCTCAGGGCCATCTTACCATACCACTGGAGAAGACTGAAACCAGGTTTTCTTGTGGAACAGCTGGCCAAACAAAGCCAAAAACTATGGTAGCCGATGTCCACAGAATCAAGATTTCTGGGAAATGCTATAAAAATATCTTGGGGCGCCTGGGTGGCTTGGTCGGTTAAGTGTCCGAATTCAGCTCATGTCATGATCTCACGGTCAGTGAGTTCGAGCTCCGCGTCGGGCTCTGTGCTGACCACTTGGAGCCTGGAGCCTGTTTCAGATTCTGTGTCTCCCTCTCTCTCTGCCCCATCCCCACTCATGCTCTGTCTCTCTCTGTCTCAAAAATAAATAAACGTTAAAAAAAAAAAATCTTAGCCACGCCCGTGTTCATAGCAGCATTACTCACAATAGCCAAAAGGTGGAAGCAACTCAAGTGTCCATGGACAGATGAATGTATAAACAAATGTGGTGCACACATACAACAGAATATTATTCAACCCTAAAAAAAAGAAGGAAACTGACACCTGCTACAGTACAGAGGAACCTTGGAGACATTATGCCATGTGAAATAAGCTGGTCACAAAGGACGAATACTGTAGGATTCCACTTACATAAGATACCCAGGGTCGCTAAATTCACACAGAGAGAAGGTACAATGGTAGTTGCCAGGCGCTAGGGAAAAAGGAGAATGGGGAGTTGTTGTTTATGGGTACAGAGTGCCGGTTTTGCAAGATGAAAAAGAATTCTGGTGACTGGTTGCACAGCAATGTGAATTTAACACAACTGAACTGCACACTTAAAAAAATGTCTAAGATGGGGTGCCTGGGTGGCTCGGTTGGTTAAACGTCAGAGTTCAGCTCAGGTCATGATCTCACAGTTCATGAGCTCGAGCCCCACGTTGGGCTCTGTGCTGACAGCTCAGAGCCTGGAGCCTGCTTCGGATTCTGTGTCTCCCTCTCTCTCTTCCCCTCCCCTGTTCGTGCTCTGTCTCTGTCTCTGTCTCTCTCTCTCTCTCAGAAAATGAACATTAAAAAAATGACTAAGATGGTGCATTTTATATTGTGAGAACTGTACCATAATCAAAAGTAATAATAGTCTCTCTCTGCCCCTCCCCTGCTTGTGCTCTGTCTCTGTCTGTCTCTCTCTCTCTCAAAAATAAACATTAGGGGCACCTGGGTGGCTCAGTCGGTTGGGCGGCTGACTTCGGCTCAGGTCATGATCTTGCAGTCCGTGAGTTCGAGCCCCTCGTCGGGCTCTGTGCTGACCGCTCGGGGCCTGGAGCCTGTTTCGGATTCTGTGTCTCCCTCTCTCTCTGACCCTCCCCCGTTCATGCTCTGTCTCTCTCTTTCTCAAAAATAAATAAACATTAAAAAAATTAAGAAAATAAAATAAAATAAACATTAAAAAAGTAATAATAATAAATATATTTGCCAATAAAACTATTTTTTACTGTTTTTAACTCTTTTGATAGACAGGTATGGGAGTCTGCACTGTGACAGACTGGATGTTAAGGGATGCAAATATTCACATAACAGTCTTCACAATGATTAATGACTTAAAACTGATGCTTATTTTTTAAATACAACTACTATTATATCAGAAATAACCACAGAAACAATGATCCAAACTAACTTTCCCCATTCCAGCTGGAAGCGTAGCTTACCTGCCCTAGATCCAAGGTGACATTGACTTTGTTGTACTGTGTGCCTGAGGAGAGAGGAGGGCTTTGCCACCAGCGCTCAGATCCGTCAATTGCATTGGTGACTGGATGTGCTTTCCTGGGGTCCTCAGAATTGCAATAGTCACAGAACTGGCCCTGGGGGGAAAAAAGGAAAGCTCTTTTTTTGATTTTCAAGTAATTTTTTCTTATCAATTTAGTAAAGAGGCAACTAAAACAAAGACCACTTCACACGGCTCAGAGATGTCAGCTGTTGAGATTCGTCATCATGTATTCTGCAGACAGTAGTAAGGCTTTTTCGTCTTCATTTAATCTTAAAGCATATCACCCATTTATACCTCTGTTTATCACGATTCTAGGATATATATTATACTTATCTTCCCATCTTTTACAGCTATGTTTTTCTTGAACCAGACGACACTTTAAGACGAATCTGTTGTACCTGAGATGCAAAGATTATCTGCATGTTTCTTTATGTCCTACTCTGCAATCTCCATGTCAGGCACGAGGATACAAAGAGAACCCCCGTTTGCAGTCTCCGTGGAGGCGATAAGTACACAAACAACTGTAAGGCAAGGATACAGCAAGAGTATAATAGAATTCTGGGTCAAAGGTGATACATATTCCATGGGCTCGGAAAACAAGGTGGAAGAGGCAGAATTAAGTTGCCGGTGAGGGTAGACGTGACTTTGGTGAGTATCAGTGAACGGCAAACAGGGAAGGTGCTCCAGGTAGAGGAACCAGCACCAGCAAAGGCACAGAGGCCAGCAGGTCCAGTTTAACAACAGCGTGAGTAATCAAAGACAAGACCTGAAAGATAAATGGGAAGATAAAAGCTGGTCTGTGGATACCAAAGTGAGAAGCTGATAGTTAACTGCATAGATAAATGAGAATCCATTCTTACCTGGAGTGATATCTATTTGGTATTATCATCTTTACTGAATTCTGATTCTGCTGATATCATCTCATCTTCTTTTTTTTTTTTTTTTTCATTTTTTTTCATCTCATCTTCTTACTGAATTACTCTTTTGGGGGAGGCAAACTCTTGATTCTGTTTTGTTTTGTTTTGTTTTGTTTTGTTTGTGATGCAGAATTTTACAGACATTACCACCTGAAAAGCTGAATATATGGCCCTTTCTTATATACTGAATACATTTTAACTGGGTCAAAGTATCATGCTTATCCAGTGGTGGGCTTCACACACTGAACTGCTTTGCTCCCCAGTGAAATTACCCGAGAGCATAACCACCATACAGGAGGGGGATAAAGAAGTAAATTTACACCCACAACCTTTCCAGAATGTTCTGTGACAAAATGGCAGCTCTGCCCCCTGACAAGCATCTTTAAAGTTCATTCTTTTTTAATTTTTGTAAATGTTTTTGTTTGATTTCTGAGAAAGAGAGACAGGGCGCAAGCAGGGGAGGGGCAGAGAGAGAAGGAGACACAGAATCCAAAGCAGGCTCCAGGCTCTGAGCTGTCAGCACAGAGCCCGACGCGGGTTCGAAATCGTGAACCACAAGATCATGACCTGAGCCAAAGTCAGACGCTTAACCAACTGAGCCACCCAGGCGCCCCTAAAGTTCATTCTTAAGTGTTCAAAGATAAATTTGATCCTGATGTGGAACCAAATGTGCTACCAAATGTTTTCATCTAGTGGGTAACTGAGGATTCTCCCATATGTGGTGATATATTTATATACAACTTTATCTTTTGATATTATGTGAAGACACTTGTAGAACTCAGAAGCAGCACCCTGGGATACTCAGCCCCATCAGTTCGTGTGATCAGAGACCATGTGTGTCTTCCTTGTCACCACACTTCAGCCAGCACATTGTCCTGCACATCACAGAAGCCCAATACGGGAAAGATCCCTTCAGAGATTTTTTTTTAAGTTTATTTCTTTATTTTAAGAGAGAGAGAATCCCACACAGGCTCCGCACCATCAGCACAGAACCTGACACGAGACTTGAACTCAAAAACTGCGAGATCATGACCTGAATCGAAATCAAGAATCAAGGCGCTTAACGGACTGAGCCGCCCAGGCGCTCCACCATCAGCAATTCTTAAAAATAAATGGGGGTTCTTTCTACAAAATGTTGCTATTATAATAAAAAGTGTAATTAAAAACTATTTAAGCTAAGACATCTAAACATCTGCCAATATTTTTCCTTTCGATGGTCTTTATTTTTCCCATTCTTTCCCAGAGAGAATTTTACCAATTTAGTTATTTATAAGGGAATTAAATTATGACTCCTCAAAGTTTACAAGATTTATATACAATTAGAAGCAAATCTCTTCCAAGGATGTGGATGCCTATCACCTCTATTTATCTCCATCTCCATAACGTAGATGTAAGGAATGGAGAGGATGCTTTTTGTGTTGTTTTGGTGATTCTCAATTTTCAAATAATTATGTTAACAATTAAAGCGAACATTTACAGAGCACCTTTAATGCACCAGGCATCGTGCAGTTCCTACTTGCACCCTAAGATTATAACTTCTATTTTACAGTTGAGGAAACACAGTGAATTACGTTAAGTAATTTCCACAAGAATCACACAACTGGTAAAATGGTAGAAGCAAAGCTTAAGCCTACGGCCCCAGAAATATGTGGTCCAGCACCCTGTACCTCTCTTCCCCATCTAGGGGCTACAACTCTGGTTTATTAGACATTGTGGATAGTCTGTAACATACATTCCCTCCTGTAACTGGTCTTAAAGATAGCCTTCACAATAACCTAAGAGTTCCCGTTCCAAGGCCTCTCTCATTCAGAATCATATTGTTTCTGCTGATACCCTACTCCTTCTGCTACCCCAAATCAAACTGTGACCTGTTATATTACGGATAGGAACACTGGCTCCAGAGCTTTAGCACTACTAATTGTCTGATCAAGGGCTAATTACTAAAATATGAATTTTGAGTGTGTGAACAACAAATAATTTGAATGTACGTATTCAAAAAATTATAATTTCATGAGCAAGAGAGCACTGCAGTTATCCAAGTTAGTGTCAACACTGATATTTGGCAAGCTAACTAATATAACAGATACATAAGTTAAAGATGGATTTCTGGGGCACCTGAGTGGCTCAGTCATTTGAGCATCCAACTCTTGATTTTGGCTCAGGTCATGACCCCAGGGTCATGGGATCAAGCCCCATGTTGGGCTCCACACTCAGGTGCTTAAGATTCTCTCTCTCCCTCTGTCCCCCTCCCCCACTTGTGCTCTCTCTCTCTCTCTCTCTAAAATAAAATATAATTAAAAATTATAAATTATAAAAAAGATGAATTTCTAGTAGTGAACTTTGCCTAGGTGACAAAAATAAGCCAAACCCTTCTGTTCGTCTCTACATGTCTACATGTGTCATTAGTAAAGCCTCTGGAGTTCTTCAGCTGCTGCTAAGGTGCTTGGTCCTTTTGAGAAAGCTAAGGCCATGTGGGGTCGTGGGGGGGGGCTCTCACTTCATCCAATGACTAGCTCCGCACCCAGCGCTCGCCCGCACCGTGGCTTCTGTCTTGGAGCTTGCCTGTGTCTGCCGGGCCTTCACCCTGCACAACAATGGAGTGACAGTCCCGGAGGAGATCAGTGTCCTCACTAAAGTAGTGGGCGTGAATGTTGAACTTGTCTGGCCAGGCTTGTTTGCAAAGGCCTTGGCCAACGTCAATGTTGGGAGCCTCCTCTGCAACGTAGAGGCTGGTGGATCTGCTGGGGGTGCTGCGGGCTGGTAGCCGGGCAGGGTCAGCGGTCAGTCCAGACGTCTGCCCTCAGTCCATCTGCCATTACACCGGACTGCAGGGCACTCTTCCTGTGATGCCCCATGAGAGGTTTTTGTTGGTGGGCAGGGCAGGTGGTCAGACCAGCTGCCTGCCCCCAGTCTGCCTGCTGGGGCTGTAGCCACGCTGATCACCAGGACACTCTCTCTGTGCCTCTGCCGATCACCAGGACACTCTCTCTGTGCCTCTGGCCATAAGGAACGGCCGCTGGGGATGCCGATGCACTGGTGTGTGTGGTTATCTTCCCCTCTTCCCAGAGCAGGAGTCACTTTGGAGTGGCGCCGATCCCTCCTGGGGTGGTTTGCAGGGCGCGTTGGGGCAAAAGCGGCTTTGGAGGGACCATGCCAAATGGGGCAGTGGTGGATGGGGCAGGTCTGCTGGGGAATACACGGGTGCTAGCAGGATAACTGGAGAGTACTCACACTGGTTCCCAAAACTGTCTCACTATCTACACTGGGAAGGGAGGGGGCTGAAGAGAAATGTCACCACCAGCACCCCTGTCAGAGTGGCTAGAACCAAAAAGACAAGAAATTCAAGTGCTGGCAAGGATGTGGAGAAAAAGGTACTCTTGTGTGCTGTTGGTGGGAATGCAAATTGGTGCAGTCGCTTTGGAAAACAGTATAGAGGTTCCTCAAAAAAATAAAAATAGGACTACCATATGATTCACTAATTCCACTACTGGGTATCTACCCAAAGAAAACAAAAACACTAATCTGAAGATATATGCATCCCTAAGTTTATAACAGCATTATTTACAACAGCCTAGATATGGAATCAATTCAAGTGTCCATTGGTAGACGAATGGATAGAGAACAGCAGTGTGTATATACAACAGAATGTTACTCAGCCATAAAAAAGAATCAGATCTCTGAGGCGCCTGGGTGGCTCAGTCAGTTGAGTGTCCGACTTTGGCTCAGGTCATGATCTCATGGTTTGTGAGTTCGAGCCCCACATCAGGCTCTTTGCTGTCAGCACAGAGCCCACTTGGGATCCTCTATCCCCCATCCCCTCTCTCTCTGTCCCTCCCTTGCTCTCTGTCTCAAAAATAAATAAATGAACATTAAAAAAAAAGTGAGATCTCATCATTTGCAACAGCATGGATGGACCCACGGGGTATTATGCTAAGTGAAATAGACAGAGAAAGACAAATAGCATATGATTTCACTCTTATGTGGAATTTAAGAAACAAACAAAATTTATTAAAAGAATTTCTAAAATCTAAATAAATGAAACAACTATTTTCTTGGATAGGGTAATATCAAAAACTTACAATTCCCCAAAGTTGATCTAAAAGTTGATACAAGTCCAATGAAAACTCAATAGAGATTCTCTTGGAGCACAGTAAGATAATTCTAAAATTTATATGGAAGAGTAAAAGACTAAGAAAAGCCAGGATATTGCTGAACAAAGAGAGCAGGGAGAAGGAAGCCTGCCCTTCGAGTATCAGGGCTTACTATGAAGCTGTTACAATTAAAACAGAGCAAGATGAGAGAAACAGTTCTCCAGGACAGAAAAGAGCCCAAAACAGACCGTACATTTTTAAAACCTTAGTTTATATACAGAGGCACTACATCATATCAGTGAGCTAATCCATATCCAATGGAAAACAATAAAATCAAATTCCTACACAAGCCACAAATGAAAATCAGCTTCAGATGAATTAAGGACTTCATGTCAAAAATAAACTTTAAAGCCAATTAGTGAAAAATACCAGAGAATATCTTTTAGAATTTGGAGGAAGGAATGATTTCTTAAACAAGATTCAAAAAACACTGACTACAGGGGCGCCTGGGTGGCGCAGTCGGTTAAGCGTCCGACTTCAGCCAGGTCATGATCTCGCGGTCTGTGAGTTCGAGCCCCGCGTCAGGCTCTGGGCTGATGGCTCAGAGCCTGGAGCCTGTTTCCGATTCTGTGTCTCCCTCTCTCTCTGCCCCTCCCCCGTTCATGCTCTGTCTCTCTCTGTCCCAAAACTAAATAAACGTTGAAAAAAAATTTAAAAAAAAAAAAAACAAAACACTGACTACAAAAGAAGAGAGGGACTTGACTATGGTACTATAAAATTAAGAATATTGGTTCACCTTAAAGAAGTAGAAAGAAGAGTTACAAACTGAAAGACATTCACAGTATACAAGTGGCAGACAGTCTTTCATGACGCCTGCCATCAATTCCTTCTCTGTGTGTGTGTGTGTGTGTGTGTGTGTGTGTGTGTGTGTCTGCCACTTCACACATCAAGAGATAGAGGCTATCTTCCCTGGAGATTATTCTCTCCTCTCGAATCCAGACTGACTTCATTATTTGCAGAAGCAACATTCTGGGATTTTTGAGCAAAGGCCTTCAAAGGACTAGCAGATTCTGCTTTCTTCCTCTTGCAAGCCAACCTCCAGGTAAAAAGTCCAACTACCCCAGATCACCATGATATGAGAAAGCCCCCGCTAAGCAAATGGAGAGGACACACGGAAGACCACAGAGACAACTGATGTGTTCATAAAGCCTTCTGGGACCGTCCAGTCCTGCCTAGGCAGCTACTGAATACACCTGAGCTATTCTAGGTGACACCGCATGGAGCAGAAGAACCATCTAGCTGAGCCCCGTCACCCCATAGAATAATGAGAAAAAAAATTATCGTTTTAAGCCACTAAGTTTTGGGGTGCTGTCTTACACAAGAATCAATACCTGAACCAAAAACATAAAATCAACAAAGAATTCTCATCAGAAATATATGCCAAACTTCTGCAAATCAATAAGGAAAGTATAAACAGATCACTAAAAAGAAGGGCAAAAGTAGGAATAGGTATTTTACAGAGAGGAAACACATACATCAATAAGCATTCAAAGAAATGTTCACTCTCACCACCATTAGTGATCAAGGCAGACCACAGGGTAATACTGTTCAAAATGTGAGGATAAGGGGGCTTCTGGGAAGATGGCGGCGTAGGAGGACGCTGGGCTCACCGCGTCCTGAGGATCACTTAGATTCCACCCACACCTGCCTAAATAACCCAGAAAACAGCCAGAAAACTAGCAGAACACAGTCTCCGGAGCCAAGCGCAGACGAGAGGCCCACAGAAGAGGGGAGGAAGGGCGGAGAGGCGGTGCGTGCTCCACGGACTGGCGGGAGGGAGCTGGGCGGAGGGGCGGCCCGCCGGCCAAGCAGAGCCCCCCGAGTCTGGCTGGCAAAAGCGGAGGGGCCGGACAGAGTGTGTTCGGACAGCAAGCAGGACTTAACATCTGGAAGGTTACAAGTTAACAGATCTGCTCAGAGAACGGGAGGGCTGGAGGACAACGGGAGGGAGAGTTGTTGGGCCCCGGACTACAGAGCTCAGCTTGGCGGGGAACAAAGGCGCTCGCCAGCGCCATCTCCCTTGCCCATCCGCAGCCAAAATCCCAAAGGGAACCAGTTCCTGTCAGGGAACTGGCTTGCACCGGGCAAACACCCAACACTGTGCTTCTGCGGATCCATCCCTCCGGCAGATCTGACTCCCTCCCGGTGCCACAGGGCCCCTCCCAAAGCAGATCTCCGAAGGAAAAGCGAGCTGAGCCTGCCCCTCCCACCCCTGTGCACCTTGCCGATCCACCCCAGCTAATACGCCACATCCCCAGCACCACAAGCCTGGCAGTGTGCAAGTAGCCCAGACAGGCCATGCCACCCCACAGTTAATCCCACCCCTAGGAGAGGGGAAGAGAAGGTACACACCAGTCTGACTGTGGACCCAGCGGTGGGCTGGGGGCAGACATCAGGTCTGACTGCGGCCCCGCCCACCAATGCAAGTTATTCAAGACAGCACAGGGGAAGTGCCCCGCAGTCCCGCACCACTCCAGGGACTAGCCAAAATGACGAAACGGAAGAATTCCCCTCAGAAAAACGTCCAGGAAATAACAACAGCTAACGAACTGATCAAAAATGATTTAAACAATATAACAGAAAGTGAATTTAGAATAATAGTCATAAAATTAATCGCTGGGCTTGAAAACAGTATAAAGGACAGCAGAGAATCTCTTGCTACAGAGATCAAGGGACTAAGGAACAGCCAGGAGGAGCTAAAAAAAAATGCTATCAATGAACTGCAAAATAAAATGGAGACAACTACGGCTCGGATTGAAGAGGCAGAGGAGAGAATAGGTGAACTAGAAGATAAAATTATGGAAAAAGAAGAGCTGAGAAAAAGAGAGATAAAAAAATCCAGGAGTATGAGGGGAAAATTAGAGAACTAAGTGATGCACTAAAGAGAAATAATATACGCATAATTGGTATTCCAGAGGAGGAAGAGAGAGGGAAAGGTGCTGAAGGTGTACTTGAAGAAATAATAGCTGAGAACTTCCCGGATCTGGGGAAGGAAAAAGGCACTGAAATCCAAGAGGCACAGAGAACTCCCTTCGGACGTAACTTGAATCAATCTTCTGCACGACATATCATAGTGAAACTGGCAAAATACAAGGATAAAGAGAAAATTCTGAAAGCAGCTAGGGAAAAACGTGCTCTAACATATAAAGGGAGACCAATAAGACTCGTGACGATCTCTCTACTGAAACTTGGCAGGCCAGAAAGGAATGGCAGGAAACCTTCAATGTGATGAACAGAAAAAATATGCAGCCGAGAATCCTCTATCCAGCAAATCTGTCATTTAGAATAGAAGGAGAGATAAAGGTCTTCACAAACAAACAAAAACTGAAGGAATTCATCACCACTAAACCAGCCCTACAAGAGATCCTAAGGGGGATCCTGTGAGACAAAGTACCAGAGACATCGCTATAAGCATGAAACCTACGGACATCACAATGACTCTAAACCCGTATCTTTCTATAATAACAATGAATGTAAATGGACAAAATGCGCCAACCAAAAGACATAGGGTATCAGAATGGATAAAAAAACAAGACCCATCTATTTGCTGTCTACAAGAGACTCATTTTAGACCTGAGGACACTTTCAGATTGAAAGTGAGGGGATGGAGAACTATTTATCATGCCACTGGAAGTCAAAAGAGAGCTGGAGTAGCCATACTTGTATCAGACAAACTAGACTTTAAATTAAAGGCTGTAACAAGAGATAAAGAAGGGCATTATATAATAATTACAGGGTCTATCCATCAAGAAGTACTAACAATTATAAATGTTTATGCGCCGAATACCGGAGCCCCCAAATATATAAAACAATTACTCACAAACATAAGCAACCTTATTGACAAGAATGTGGTAATCGCAGGGGACTTTAATACCCCACTTACAACAATGGATAGATCATCTAGACACATGGTCAATAAAGAAACAAGGGCCCTGAATGATACATTGGATCAGATGGACTTGACAGATATATTTAGAACTCTGCATCCCAAAGCAACAGAATATACTTTCTTCTCGAGTGCACATGGAACATTCTCCAAGATAGACCACATACTGGGTCACAAAACAGCCCTTCATAAGTATACAAGAATTGAGATCATACCATGCATACTTTTGGACCACAATGCTATGAAGCTTGAAATCAACCACAGGAAAAAGTCTGGAAAACCTCCAAATGCATGGAGGTTAAAGAACACCCTACTAAAGAATGAATGGGTCAACCAGGCAATTAGAGAAGAAATTTAAAAATATATGGAAACAAACAAAAATGAAAATACAACAATCCAAACGCTTTGGGACGCAGCGAAGGCAGTCCTGAGAGGAAAATACATTGCAATCCAGGCCTATCTCCAGAAACAAGAAAAATCCCAAATACAAAATCTAACAGCACACCTAAAGGAAATAGAAGTAGAGCAGCAAAGACAGCCTAAACCCAGCAGAAGAAGAGAAATAATAAAGATCAGAGCAGAAATAAACAATATAAAATCTAAAAAAAACTGTAGAGCAGATCAATGAAACCAAGAGTTGGTTTTTTGAAAAAATAAACAAAATTGATAAACCTCTAGCCAGGCTTCTCAAAAAGAAAAGGGAGATGACCCAAATAGATAAAATCATGAATGAAAATGGAATTATTACAACCAATCCCTCAGAAATACAAGCAATTATCAGGGAATACTATGAAAAATTACATGCCAACAAACTGGACAACCTAGAAGAAATGGACAAATTCCTAAACACCCACACACTTCTAAAACTCAAACAGGAGGAAATAGAAAGCTTGAACAGACCCATAACCAGCGAAGAAACTGAATCAGTTATCAAAAATCTCCCAACAAATAAGAGTCCACGACCAGATGACTTCCCTGGGGAATTCTACCGGACATTTAAAGCAGAGATAATACCTATCCTTCTCAAGCTATTCCAAAAAAATAGAAAGTGAAGGAAAACTTCCAGACTCATTCTATGAAGCCAGCATTACTTTGATTCCTAAACCAGACAGAGACCCAGTAAAAAAAGAGAACTACAGGCCAATATCCCTGATGAATATGGATGCAAAAATTCTCAATAAGATACTAGCAAATCTAATTCAACAGTTTATAAAAAGAATTATTCACCATGATCAAGTGGGATTCATTCCTGGGATGCAGGGCTGGTTCAACATTCGCAAATCAATCAACGTGATACATCACATTAATAAAAGAAAAGATAAGAACCATATGATCCTGTCAATCGATGCAGAAAAAGCATTTAACAAAATTCAGCATGCTTTCTTAATAAAAACCCTCGAGAAAGTCAGGATAGAAGGAACATACTTAAACATCATAAAAGCCATTTATGAAAAGCCCACAGCTAATATCATCCTCAATGGGGAAAAACTGAGAGCTTTCCCCCTGAGATCAGGAACATGACAGGGATGTCCACTCTCACCGCTGTTGTTTAACATAGTGTTGGAAGTCCTAGCATCAGCAATCAGACAACAAAAGGAAATCAAAAGCATCAAAATTGGCAAAGATGAAGTCAAGCTTTCACTTTTTGCAGATGACATGATATTATACATGGAGAACCTGATAGACTCCACCAAAAGTCTGCTAGAACTGATACATGAATTCAGCAAAGTTGCAGGATACAAAATCAATGTACAGAAATCAGTTGCATTCTTATACAGTAATTATGAAGCAACAGAAAGACAAATAAAGAAACTGAACCCATTCACAATTGCACCAAGAAGCATAAAATACCTAGGAATAAATCTAACCAAAGATGTACAAGATCTGTATGCTGAAAACTATAGAAAGCTTATGAAGGAAATTGAAGAAGGTATAAAGAAATGGAAAAACATTCCATGCTCATGGGTTGGAAGAATAAATATTGTTAAAATGTCAATACTACCCAAAGCTATCTACACATTCAATGCAATCCCAATCAAAATTGCACCAGAATTCTTCTTGAAGCTAGAAAAAGCAATCCTAAAATTCATACGGAACCACAAAAGGCCCCGAATAGCCAAAATAATTTTGAAGAGGAAGACCAAAGCAGGAGCCATCACAATCCCAGACTTTAGCCTCTACTACAAAGCTGTAATCATCAAGACAGCATGGTATTGGCACAAAAACAGACACATAGGCCAGTGGAATAGAATAGAAACCCCAGAACTAGACCCACAAAAGTATGGTCAACTAATCTTTGACAAAGCAGGAAAGAATATCCAATGGAAAAAAGACAGTCTTTTTAACAAATGGTGCTGGGAGAACTGGACAGCAACATGCAAAAGAATGAAACTAGACCACTTTCTTACACCATTCACAAAAATAAACTCAAAATGGATAAAGGACCTGAATGTGAGACAGGAAAACATCAAAACACTAGAGAAGAAAGCAGGAAAAGACCTCTCTGACCTCGGCCGCAGCAATTTCTTACTTGACACATCCCCAAAGGCAAGGGAATTAAAAGCAAAAATGAACTATTGGGACCTCATCAAGATAAAAAGCTTCTGCACAGCAAAGGAAACAATCAACAAAACTAAAAGGCAACTGACAGAATGGGAGAAGATATTTGCAAATGACATATCGGACAAAGGGTTAGTATCCAAAATCTATAAAGAGCTCACCAAACTCCACACCCGAAAAACAAATAATCCAGTGAAGAAATGGGCAGAAAACATGAATAGACACTTCTCTAAAGAAGACATTTAGATGGCCAACAGGCACATGAAAAGATGCTCAACGTCACTCCTCATCAGGGAAATACAAATCAAAACCACACTCAGATATCACCTCATGCCAGTCAGACTGGCCAAAATGAACAAATCAGGAGACTATAGATGCTGCAGAGGATGTGGAGAAACGGGAACCCTCTTGCACTGTTGGTGGGAATGCAAATTGGTGCAGCCACTCTGGAAAATAGTGTGGAGGTTCCTCAAAAAAGTAAAAACAGACCTACCCTATGACCCAGCAGTAGCACTGCTAGGAATTTACTCAAGGGATACAGGAGTACTGATGCATAGGGGCATTTGTACCCCAATGTTTATAGCAGCACTCTCAACAATAGCCAAATTATGGAAAGAGCCTAAATGTCCATCAACTGATGAAAGGATAAAGAAATTGTGGTTTATATACACAATGGAGTACTACGTGGCAATGAGAAAGAATGAAATATGGCCCTTTGTAGCAACGAGGATGGAACTGGAGAGTGTGATGCTAAGTGAAATAAGCCAGAGAGAGAAAGACAGATACCATATGTTTTCACTCTTATGTGGATCCTGAGAAACTTAACAGAAACCCATGGGGGAGGGGAAGGGAAAAAAATGAGGTTAGAGTGGGAGAGAGCCAAAGCATAAGAGACTCTTAAAAACTGAGAACAAACTGAGGGTTGATGGGGGGGTGGAAGGGAGGGAAGGGTAGGTGATGGGCATCGAAGAGGGCATCTTTTGGGATGAGCACTGGGTGTTGTATGGAAACCAATTTGACAATAAATTTCATATATTAAAAAAAAAACAGAACAAAAACAAAAAACAAAATGTGAGGATAACCAGGATTGGAAAGGATATGGTATGAGTATGACTCGGCACAAAGACTTTGGAAACTGTTTTGGCATTATCTCATAATGTTGAAAATTCACATTTCTTGTGACCCAGGAATTCTACTCGCAAGCTCATAACCCATAAACTCTTGCACAATCTTGATGACATCATGTTCAAGAATATTCACAGAAGCAGTGTTCACAAGGTCAAAATCCTGGGAATAACCTAATTACCCACAGCCACAGGAGTGACAATGAATCACAGCAGTGTATTTACACAAGGAATTAATAAATGACCAACAATGAATAAATGAATATATTTGACAACACAAGCAACCCAAATGAGAAGGACTTATTATTTAGGAATATACAGAGTTGTAATGAAAACTATATACAAAAGAAAAATTAATAAAGGATTCAGAACGATGGTTACCCCAGACTGTGGGAAACAGAGAGACAGGAGATGAGGAAACTGTATGGTTAGATAGACGTTATTATCAAGGCCCTGTTTTTGGTTTTGGTAGCAGGTACTTGGATGCTTGTTATACTATTTAAAATCCATCCATCCATCCATCCATCCATCCACATATACATTAAGTCAGACCATGCAAGGACCAATGATGAAAGCATGTCATTAAACAGAGGGTTATAAATAACCCATAATCTAACTCTGCATCTGAGGTCCAATATTTTTTTAAATACCCATAAATAGGGGCGCCGGGGTGGCTCAGTCATTTAAGCATCTGACTCTTGATCTCAGCTCAAGTCATGATCTCACAGTTCGTGGGTTGGAACCCCGCATCGGGCTTTGTGCAGACAGCGTGGAGCCTGCTTTGGATTCTGGGTCTCTCTCTCTCTCTCTCTCTCTCTCTCTCTCTCTCTCTCTCTCTCTCTCAAAATAAATAAAGAAACTTAAAAAAAAAAAAAACCTTAAGAGTAAATGAAAGCAAGACCAAAACGGAGAGAAGTCAGAGAAGAGGGGGACAAAGAGAAGAGGAGGATTCTTTCACTCTTGTGTTCGATTATTCATCCATCCATGTGACAAACCTGTGTGGGTATTCCTCTGTATTCCAGAGAGGAAGACACTAAAAGACAAGGACAAGGGACTTCTCTTGGGAATAGGGACAAGGGATGCATGCTCTGAATTGTGTCAAGGCTATTATTAGCTTAGCCGTATGGAAAACAGCAAATATAACAGAAGGGGCTAGAAGGAAAGGGGACAGAATTGTTCAAATAAACAATGAAACAGAGTTGAGATCTAAGGTTGGAAGGTCCCAGAAGAGAAGCCCAATGTTTCAGAGACCACCAAGTGGCTTTTTCAGAAGCACAGGAAAAAAGTCTTTCCTAGTTCCTAACATTTTTGATGATTGTCCTCAGCTAAAATCCTCTCCTATACAATGCTTCCCATCTTAATTCACAGTATAACACTGTAAGGTTCTAAGAAACTAGAAGCCGATATTACAGCAGTGCTCCCTAATATAATTTTATTGTTTGAACACTCATTCCTTTATTCGCCGTTTCAGAACTGCCTACACATGTAGAGCACTGAGTTGGATGGCAGGGATTAAAAACAAACACACAAACACTAAGAGTTGACCCCTGTCCCTAAAGATTTAGCGAGAAGAGAAGTGGCTGAAACACCACGCATTACTGAAAGGTGTTGGAATTGAGCTGGCACAGGGATGTGGGAAGGCAGGAGAGGCATGCCATGCTTGATTTTGCTTTATCTTCACAACACTCCCAGGCTTATATCGAGGTATTGAGAACTCAAAGGTTTGAGGAAGAGAAGGCTCAGAGAGGTGAAGTGCCTCACCTCAAACCACACAGCCAGGACGTGTAGGAACCAGGCCCTGTGTGTGGGTCTGGTAATGTTACTCACAGCCAGATGCCTTCCATGCTGATCTAGCTGCTCTGGGAGCTCCATCAACTAGCCCTGTCTTACATTTGGACGGACTGAAACAGCAGTTATGCAACTTTCTACACACCTGCCCCCGACCTGGGACAGAGACCCGGTTCTGGCAAGCACCCTGTCCCACAGAAGTGTGGATGAATGCCCTCATGGCAGGCTCAGCAAACCCAGCAACAGGAGCACTTAGCCACACTTGGCCGTTAACAGCCAAATTATGTATCAGCTCGTTCATGCCACACAACCTTCTCCTAGCCATCACTCACAAAGGTCCCCAAGCCACATGCCTTAAAGGCACTATCTCAAGTCCTCAACCCAAGCCAGCCGGAGCCCTGATGTGCAGAACATTCTGGAGTGTGCCCATTCCAAACATAAGATTGCTCTTCCCAGGGGGGCCTGGGTGGTTCAGTCAGTTAAGTGTCCTGACTCTTGGTTTTGGCTCAAGGTCATGCTCTCAGGGTTCGTGAGATTGAGCCCAGAGTTGGGCTCTGAGCTGACACCAGGAAGCCTGCTTGGGATTCTCTCTCTCTCTCTCTCTCTCTCTCTCTCTCTCTCTCTCTCTCTATCCCTCACCCGCTTGTTCTCTCTCTCCGTCTCTCTCTCCTCTCTCTCCTCTCTCTCTCTCAAAATAATAAAATAAATAAACTTAAAAACCAGATTGCTCCTTCCCAGACCTTCTTCAGAATTCCCCCTTCTGAAAGGCACAAAAGCACATCAGCGTGGTTACTGATGATTAAGACAAGCAGTTTGGGGCGCCTGGGTGGCACAGTCGGTTAAGCGTCCGACTTCAGCCAGGTCACGATCTCGCGGTCCGGGAGTTCGAGCCCCGCGTCGGGCTCTGGGCTGATGGCTCAGAGCCTGGAGCCTGTTTCTGATTCTGTGTCTCCCTCTCTCTCTGCCCCTCCCCCGTTCATGCTCTGTCTCTCTCTGTCCCAAAAATAAATAAACGTTGAAAAAAAAAAAAAAAAAGACAAGCAGTTTGCCCATTTCCTGCAGACCCATATGTCTGCACAGGGTGGATGAAGGGTAATTACACAGCACAAGAGAGTGCCCAGCTCTGCACCCCACACATTTCACCCCACAAGTGCAGCATACACATGTAGTATGCTGAGGTCCCAGAGGTAAGGATTTGAGAAATCTTTAAAGCAAAGGGCTTTTAAAGCAAAGGGCTCAAAGTTGGTTCCAGGTATTTTTTTTTAATGTTTATTTATTTTTGAGAGAGACAGAGCCAGAGACATAGTGTGAGTGGGGAAGGGGCAGAGAGAGAAGAAGACACAGAATCTGAAGCTCCAGGTTCTGAGCTGTCAGCACAGAGCCCAACGCAGGGCTCGAACTCACCAACCACAAAATCATGACCTGAGCTGAAGTCAGATGCTCAACTGACAGAGCCACCCAGGCACCCCTATTCCAGGTATTTTTTTAAAGATAAGAAAAATTTTTGCAGAGAAGAAAATGTCTACAAAATTTACACTTATTACTCAAAAATGGTGTCCCTACAAGCCAAATTCTGGAGGTTTTCTTTTTTCAACTCATTTCAAAAAGGTGCGTTTCGGAGTAGAACGATGGAGGTTTAAATCCTGCCTCCACAAGTTACATGTTCGCTGAATTATTTAGCCTCCCTTGAGCCCTGTTTTCTCTTTGCTAAAATGGGCTAATCCTCCAATCATATGCAGTGGTTGTAAAGAGTCAAAGAGATGTCATCCATAAAGTGATCCCTCACCATCAGGATTGCCAGCAGGCCACTGGGGTGTTTGTTTAAAATTCAGATCTCAGGTCCTGCACCCCTGCCTGGAGGCTGTGTCTCTGGGGAGGGGCAGGCCAAGAATCAGAATTTTCTTTCCATAGGTATTATCTTTTTTTTTTTTTTTTTTTTTTAGTGTTTATTTATTTTTGAGAGAGAGAGAGAGAGAGAGAGAGAGAGAAACAGAGTGCGAGCCGGGGAGAGGCAGAGAGAGGGAGACACAGAATCCGAAGCAGGCTCCAGGCTCTGAGCTATCAGCACAGAGCCCGATGCGGGGCTCGAACTCAGGAACCATGAGATCATGACCTGAGCTGAAGTCAGACGCTTAACCGACCGAGCCACCCAGGTGCCCCAAGAATCAGAATTTTTAGCAAGTGCCTCAGCTGAATCTTCCACACACTGCAGTCTGGGACCACAGAGGCAGCGGTGACAGGCACAGGCAGAGTGACCACTAGTCACTAGTGACCCTCTCAGCAGCAGCCACAGAAGTAGCTGCATGGATGGTAGTGATGACCAAAGGGAACATCTACATGCCAGACAGGACACCTTGCACTTTGCACATGGTGACTTGATTTGCACGATAAATCTATCAAGGTGAGTGCAATCATTAGGCCCCTTTGCAGATAAGGAGACAGAGGCTCAAAGAGGTTGAGCAACTTGCCCAAGTGGTGCAGCCAAGACAGGAACTCAGGGAAGGATGCTCAGATACAGTGTTTCACTCTATTCTCTTTTACTCTCCTAGAAATTAATTCACACATTCTCGATGCTCCTCAAACCTCCTCCTTCCTTCCTCTTCCCTCTTCCCTTCTCCTGATGAATTTACTGAATTTGCTCATCTTCCTAAACCACAAATTTCCCTGCAATTGTGCCCACACACCCTCCTTGCCTCCCACTGCTGCAGAGAAGCTGTCTGTGCTCCAAAGTTGCCCCATCTCCCACAAAGACTGAATCTGTCCCTCCTGCCCAAGGGCTCAAGGGCTTTGCATCTGCAATACCTCCTCTAAACACACACTCTTCTGCATCTCAATTTAGCACTCTACTGGATCATTCCTATCAGGAGACAAACATACAACCCCCCGCTTCCCACTTTCCCCTCAATCACTCTATTCAACCCACGCTGACACAAGTATGTTCCTGCCTCCGCGTCTTTGCATTTACTGTTCCCTCTCTGGAGAACATGCTTTTCCCAGACTTAAATCCCTTCTCTGAGAAGTCCTCCTTGTCCACTCCATCAAAAGCAATGCTGTACTCTGCCTTCTGCTTCTATTGTCCCAGAAGCTTCTCTGCCTTCTGGCTAAGATCAAGTACACTTCCATTGTCTTACCTGCTTTCTCTTTCTTCTGGGCAGGAAGCACTTACCATTTGCTAATTTTGCCATCATCTTTAATGCACTGTAAGTGCCTTGGTAGCAGAGACTTGTTCACTACCCAGAACAGCATCTGGCAGAAAGTAGGCACTTAACATTTGTTCATTTAGTCGGTAAATTAAAATGGCATAAACTATTTTGTTACTTACTTCAGGAAATATACTAGAAATTGATAAACGAGTTAATTAGTGATGAAGAGGAGCAGATGGGTGAAAGAAATGTGTGTGTGTGTGTGTGTGTGTGTGTGTGCGCGCGAGAGAGAGAGAGAGAGAGAGAGAGAGAGAGAGAGATTTGACCTTTAATGTCAGAAGCTAAACTCCTGATGTTAAAAAAAAAACAGGAAATTATAGATTTACACCCTTGTCACTAAACTCACTAGAAAACACAGTGTAATTAAATCCAATCCTGCTTTTTCTCCTCTAATGGAAATCTACTTGCTCATTCCCTCAGGGACTCCCAGGGCCCATCCTCAGCTCCTAACTTCTGACCACCTGCCTGCTCTGGCCAGGAAGTGCTACTCGTGCTCAACTCAGCTCTCCCATCTTTAGCTGGTACCTCTCCTGTTTCAGAGACTTCTCAGCTACCGACCCTCCTTGCTTACCTTCCCATCGTGGCCAAATCAGACAGCAGAGAAAGAAAATGCTGGTCGTTCTGTTGGCCATAACATGTTTCTCCCCTGTGATTTCTTTCCATTCAAGAGGTTTCCCTCTCCCAATCTACCCCAGCTATCCCATCTGGCCTCTTTATCAAGGCCTTGATATCTCTACTTTTTCAATAACCTTTAATTAGAGTTACCACTTATTAAATACTATGTCCCAGATGCACATGGTTTTCTTCACATAATCTTCAGAATAACCTTATGAACTAAATGGTATTTATTGTATCCCCATTTTACAAAAGATGAAACCAAGGCTCACAGAGGTTATATGACTCACTCAGGATCACATCCTTAGGAAGAGCTGCTTTCAGAGCGAGCTCGATTAATTCCAAAGCCCATGTTCTTAATTCTGACACTATACAATCTACTTTTGGGCGTTCCAGGACCAACCGGTTCCTTCTTGAAAGAGCCCCAGAAGTTCTTTCTGCAAGTTTTTAAACTCCTATTTTAATGATCTCCATAGATTCCTCTTCCTTCCACTTCTCCCTCTATTCTTGTTCCATGTCGTGTTGGCATTTCACTGGCAATAAGGGGTCACCTGCACTTGTACTCGTACGTAGGTCACCTGCTCTAACACAAGCTCAGGTTTACGAAGTGAGCCATGTCACATTTTTGCTTGCCCACTCAATGCCCCAAACCCAAAGTACTTCCTCCTAAGAGTTTCATGCCAAAGCCTAGATTTGTGAGAACAGGTCTGCCCTAATTGTACATTCATTCAACCATCAGCTACTGACCTGCTAAAAGTCAGACACTGCCCTTAGGGAGATAGTCTGACCCTGATCTGATTCATTCCTCAAGCCAAGCCTTTCTCTTTCAAGTCCATTTCAGTTATTGATCTCCTTACAAAGTAATTATACTCATCACTTCTATTTTCCCATTGTCCCGTTCCCCCAACTCTTTTGTACAATGTTTTAATTTTTTTTACGATTTCAAGTTAATTTATTTATTTTCAGAGAGGCAGAGAGAGAGAGGGAGAGAGAATCCCAAGCAGGCTCTGCACTCACAGTGGGGCTCAATCCCACAAATGTCAGATCATAACCTGAGCCGAAATCAAGAGTTGGACACTCAACCAACTGAGCTACCCAGGCGCCCCATGTCTAACGTTTTTGAATTTCATCAGTAACCCTAAATTCTTCTGGGGACCAGAAAGGGCATAAATACATACAAAAATAAAATGAAGTATTTATAAATTCTGGAAAGGATACAGAAGTCTCTTTCAGGTGTAACATTCAAAATACATGGGGCGCCTGGATGGCTCAGTGGGTTAAGTGTCAGGCTTCCACCCAGGTCATGATCTCAAGGTTCGTAAGTTCAAGCCCCGCGTCGGACTCCCTGCTGTCAGCACAGAGCCTGCTTCAGATCCTCTCTCCCAATCTCCCTCTGCTCCTTCCCCACTCATATGCTTTCTCTCTCTCAAAAATAATAAATAAAAAAATATTTTAATACATAACTAGGGCAGCATGGCCTCCTGAATTCCTAGAACATGACACGCACATTCCTACCTCCAAGCCCTCATACCTGTTCCCTCTGCATGGAACACATTTTCCCACCCTCTTGATGGGGCTGATTTCTTCTCAACCCTTGGGTTTCTGTACCAATAAGACCTCCTTAGGAAAGCCTCTCCATCTACCCAACCTAGAGAAGTTTCCCTTCATTAATCACTATGACAAAATCCTGTTAGCTCTCTCCAAGACACAATAGCAGTCTAGAATTATATTTGTTTACTCATCGGTTGCAGTCTCCCCTGAGAATGTCACCTCCATGCAGGCAGGGACTTTCCCTGCCTTGTTCAGATTTGTATTCTTGGCCCACTGCATCCCCATCCTCTGTGCCTGGCACATAAATGTCAATTTATATTTGTTCAATACAGGAACAGATGATATTACACACAAATGTGTGTACACACACATCTCCAGGTAGCAGTTCTTTCCTTCATTGATAAGAATCTACATTAAGAAGCATCCACGGGGCGGGGCACCTGGGTGGCTCAGTCAGTTAAGCGTCCGACTTTGGCTCAGGTCACAATCTCACGTTTGTGAGTTCGAGCCCCGCATCAGGCTCTGTGCTGACAGCTTGGAGCCTGGAGCCTGCTTTGGATTCCGTGTCTCCCTCTCTCTCTGCTCCCGCTCACTCTCTCTCTCTCTCTCTCTCTCCCTCAAAAGTAAACAAAAACATTAAAAATTAAAAAAAAAAAAAGAAGAAGAAGAAGAAGCATCCACAAAACTTCTACCAGCTCCTTTGAGCTTCCAGGTGCTGAGATGATCAGTGAGGACAACAAACCAATCTGAAGGTAGTAATCAAAATTGTATTCACTTACTGTAATAGTGAAGGCAAGAAACAAAAGGTGCCGGCGTCCCAGTGATCCACTTTTCCCCATGGTACAGCACCAGGCAGGGGTCAGATGACAGGAGAAGTATCTCACTCCCCAGGGACCCAAGTCCAAAGGCTCCTGCCTTTTTATGAGCCCAGAGGGTTGACAATGAGAAGGGAAGAGCAGGAGTAGAAAAACAGTCAGAGTGGGGAAAACTGCCTCAGCCCTAGCACCCATGAGAAGTCCCCGTGGAGACACCTGGGAAGTGCCAGGGACCTCCACTGGAGATCTCTCAATAGAGGCTCCGGGACTGAGAATGCAGAAACACATATGGGCACGGCTGGTACCAGGGGGGCCCGAATCCTTGGCTGCAAGTCCCTCCTTGGGTACAGGTCTGGTGTGGGGAGCACAGCTTCCCCGTGAGCCCTGCCTTGTAGCTGTCTACGGACGGGCCTAAAAGATGGCACACAGGATTTTGACCTAGCAAAGGGCTCTCTTCTCAAAATATCCCTTCAGTGGTTGAGTACACTCTGCCCTGGCAGCTCTTTCCATAGCCGATCTCAATCCCTTGTGCTGCAATATGACACATCCCCTTCTATTTTGTCTTCAGTGAAGGTGGAGAACCGCCAGTTACAAACATCTCTGTAATGGCTCTGAAGGCCCCTGGCCTCATCTTCCTTGTGGTTAGTCAAGCAGTTCTACCATGGTTTGTTTCAGCCCCGATCCTCCTAAGCTAGAGTGGTAAGTGCTGTATGTAAGAGCCAGAGAAAACAACACCCAGGACCAAAGCGAGCAAGCGATCAAAGAGAACGGAGGCTGCAGGTAACACCAAGTGAATGAGAGCTACAGAGACTTCCATGGTGCTCAGGGAAACGGAACGAAGACTTTATCACTACTGGAAAGAGTCACTTCCACGGCTATATTTTTACTCAGATGGAAGTCTACTAAGTTGACCTAAAAGATCATGAAATAAAACAAAAGAAAAAAAAAACTCAACTAGTTTATGGCAATCTTACCAAGAGATTTTTCCTAATGAGGTCTCCCTCCATTTTCTGTTCATATTTCTGGTTCATTAAAAACATTCAAAATCATTAAGTGATCAGGTGTCAAAATGAAATAGGAAAGCCACCTGGAAACAGAGAAGACAGACAGGAACATGTGAAAGTCTGACGTTTTTGTTCTCATCAAATCCCTGTGCAAACTACCTTGCATAGAATCTCTGTCACCAGTGTCTTCTGTGCACACAAATCCTCAGCAATATTTAGTCTCTGCAGAGCCAATCCCAGGACATAGGGCATTGGGCCTTTCATTTCACAACCCCACCCTTCCCCCTGACGTAGCCCGTGAGCCCTCATTAGTGGGAAAGGAATCATCCAACCACTGGGCTCTATGCAGAAAGGAATCCAAGGCTCACAGTATCCAAGAAACTTCCACGGTCTCACCTGCATGAGTCAATCCTTATTTTATGCCCCTCTGATATGTTCTTCATATTTAAAGATGCCTCAGTGTGGGTGATCCCTAAATATTTGTTCAGCCAAGAACAATACTCATTCTACTTAGAGATATTTTGAGTTGCTAGGTTGCAAAGTCTCAAAAGCAGAGACCCTAGAACTACCTGGAGAGTCTCATGCAGGGCCCTTCATCCTCCACTCTCCCATACACAGATAACTCATACACTGAATAGTCAAGAAGTACTACTGACTCACTGAGAGACTGATTATCTGATTTAAAGTTACTAATATGGACTGAATATTGATGCCCCCCTAATTTCATATGTTAAAGACCTAACCCCCAAGATGATGGTATTAGGATGAGTTGAATGGGCTTAGTGCCCTTACAAGAGAGGCCCCAGAGAGATCCCTCACCTCTCCCACCATGAGGACACAGCAAAAAATATAAACTAGAAGTGGGCCTTCACCAGACACTGAATCTGCCCTTGACCTCGGATTTCCCAGCCTCTAGAACCGTGAGAAATAAATTTCTGTTGCTTGTAAGTTACCCAATCTATAGTATTTTGTTATGGCAGCCCGAACCAACTAACAGTGTATTAGTCTCCCAGGGCTACCATTGAAAACGTTGTGCCATAAACCGGCTTAGAACAACAGAAATGTCTTGTCTCATAGTATGGAAGCCAGAAGTCTGCAACCAAGGTGTTGGCAGGGCCCTGTTTCCTCTGAAATCTGCAGAAGGATCCTTCCTTGCCTCTTGCCGCTTCTGGTGGCCCAGCCCTAGTCACTGGTCTCAACCACTATATCAGATATCTCTACTTTGCAATTCAACACATCAGGGCCACAACTGTCTTCCAAAGGCAGGCTATTGAAATCCAGGTACTTTTTGGTCAAACAGCACTTCTATCCAGGTGTTGCTATAGTATGAAAATTCTATGATGGTATCAGCCTTTGAAAGTTTCTTCAAAAAGCATCTATGGAGGGGAGGCTGGGTGGCTCAGTCAGTTAAGTGGGCAACTCTTGATTTCAGCTCTGGCCGTGATCTCACAGTCATGAGATGAAGCCCCGCATAGGATCCCCTCTCTCCTCTCTCTCTCTGCCCTTCCCCCACTCTCATGCATGCTCTTTCTCTTTCAAAATAAATAACGTAAAAAAAAGCATCTATGGGGTATCTGTGATGCACCACCACAGGGAAGACAGACATGAGCAGGAAAATGCAGCGCCCCCCTCAGGGAGCTAAAGATCTAATAAGGACATCAGATGTGAAAACAAACGGCTCCCAGGTAATGAATGGAATTAGCGAGGTGGTGCACAGTTTGGCTGAAACTCTGGGGGAGGGGCAGTTAGCCTGGCAGTGGCAGCATAGGATAGTAAGAGCATGAACTCTGCGGCCACGGGGCTGCACCACGCGCTAGCTTTCTGATCTTAAACACATACTGAACCTCTGTGTGCTTCTGTTTCCTCATCTGTAAAATGAGCATGCTAAGAATACCCCCTTGACAAACTGCTGTCAGGATTAAGAAGTCAGTACATGTAAGGTGCTTTACAACAGTACCAAGCAAGCATCAGTAAATATTGCCTAAGTGTGAAATTTACACCTTGCACTGAGCAGCAGACTAAGTCCCCTGATCGCTATTACTCACCATGCTGCCTCTTTATTTGGTATCACTTCTGTACACAGTACATGCAATATATGGTGTAACTTGAAAGTAGTACAGAATTGTTCCTTTTCCCCACTTCTCACAGCTAAGCTATGCATAAATAATCGAATTCAAATTCATCTTCCTTTCTGGCTAATATCCATTTGTTAATCGCACATGTATTTTCTGAGCATTCAGGATGGGAAAACCACTAAGAAAGTACAATATGTTTATGACACTGAAAAACTGGCAGAACACGTGAGACTCAATGAGTTGGCTTTCCCCAGGGCAGTTTCCACCCTGTTGGCATGAGGGATCTGATCAAGGCCCTGCTAGCTCATGCAAAAAGCTCTTTTTATATGAAGCAGAAAAAAAAGGCTCCCTGCCCCTGAGCAGATACAGCCTTGCCCAGGCTGGATTTCAGTCGCCACTTGTCCCTTGGCCAGGAGCCCATGTATGCAGTCAGTTCCACTGACTAGGACCACTGAGGTACCATTGAGAAAGTCTTTTCCTCACTAGGCAAATGGTTCCAGAATTTTGAGCAAGGGTTAATGCAGGCTCATGAAAGCCTAAATCACAACCAGAAAAAAATGTATGATCTGGAAGAATGTATTCTTGCCACCAAAATTGGCCTGAAAAAGTTAATACCTCCTCCCTCCAAAAAAAAAAAAAATGTTACCTTTTTTTAGAATGATAAAAAGTTGTTTAATGTTTGATAAACAAATTCAAGTGCATAAAGAAATTTCCTTGAATTTAATAAAGATGCTAAAAATGTTCTTTGGATTTTTTTTAACAGTTTCTTTTTACATACAGAGAAACAACCCCATCAACTGTCTGCATCAATAATCCTCGCTGGCGGGCTCACCATTTACCAGGAAGACATCATGCAGCACAACCCATCCCACAGACTGTCAGACCAGCAGGGACATCTAACTTGAAGAACCATCCCTAGGTCTCTTTAATCAAGACTGTTCATCACCCGGAGGCCTTTAACTACCAACTAGCAATTACCTACGAGATCAATGAACCCAGCCACTGGCTTCACTGAAGTGTGACCACTGCCACTACTGCTAGTGGTGATGTCTATACCCCATGCTGACTTCAACCACCGAAGATGCAGGTGTCGCAAAGAAGAGGAAAAAGCCTCCCTCCCCTTCACGCACAACGTGAAAAGCGTGCATAAGGCGACCGAACTGAGGGTTATGGATTCATCTTGGGAAGGCCAAAAGCGACACTAACGAAATTCTTAGTCTCGTCTATCAGAGGACGGGCCTCCGCAGGAGCACGCTCCACTTTCTGCAACAGACAAAGGGTTGTCACCACCTCCCTGCAAAGGCTTTCTGTCAGATTTTCACTTCAGGATGCCTGATGAAGTAGAAGGCCCTGGAATGTCTTCTCCTGGAGGCTTTATCGCATTTCCTTTGTAACTTTTTCCTCCTCGCATGCTGTCCCACATTTCAATCATCTGTCTCCTTTTTTTGTTCTTTAGGCTGTCTTAGTTTTTCCTTATACTTTTCAACTTGTGCATTCAATTCCGCTGGCATTTTCTTTTTCTTTTTTTTTTTTTAATTTTTTTTTCAACGTTTTTATTTATTTTTGGGACAGAGAGAGACAGAGCATGAACGGGGGAGGGGCAGAGAGAGAGGGAGACACAGAATCGGAAACAGGCTCCAGGCTCCGAGCCATCAGCCCAGAGCCTGACGCGGGGCTCGAACTCACGGACCGCGAGATCGTGACCTGGCTGAAGTCGGACGCTTAACCGACTGCGCCACCCAGGCGCCCCCCGCTGGCATTTTCAAATGAGCAGCTGCTAAAGCCTCTTGTCATTTAAAATTTGTTTAATGTTTATTTATTTATTTTGAGAGAGAGCTAGCAGGAGTGGGGGAGGGGCAGAGAGAGAGGGAGAGAGAGAATCCCAAAGAGGCCCCACGCTATGAGCGCAAAGCCAATGATCTCACAACTGTGAGATCATGACCTGAGCCGACACCAAGAGTCAGATGCAGGAAGCACACCCCTCTGTCTCCAGGGCCGGCCGCACAGACAGCCGCAGCTAGCTCATCCAACTCTGCCACCACTCTCCCTGCAAAATGTTTCTTCAACTGATATAAAAATGTGCCCCTATGTAAATAAATAATATCTAAACTAGTCATTAATACAGTAGCAAAACAATTTAACAGTTATTCTGTAAAAGTCTCTTTGCCGTTGGATTATTTAGCATGCCAAATATGTTCAGTCGATAATGTACTGTACATTTCATTCTTAAAAGAACTCTTGATAAAAAAAAATTTTTTTTTCAACATTTATTTATTTTTGAGAGACATAAAAATACAGAGCATGAGTGGGGGAGGGACAGAGGGAGACACAGAATCCAAAGCAGGCTCCAGGCTCTGAGCTGTCAGCACAGAGCCTGACGCAGGGCT
Source organism: Lynx rufus (assembly GCF_022079265.1). NCBI lineage: Eukaryota > Metazoa > Chordata > Mammalia > Carnivora > Felidae > Lynx > Lynx rufus. The sequence continues at coordinate 17,526,839 of NW_025814837.1, forward strand.
TGAACTCTTGAGCCATAAGATCGTGACCTGAGCCAAAGTCAGACACTTACCCGACTTAGCCGCCCAGGTGCCCCTATTCCAGTGCCAATTTTTATTTATTTTGTGCTCCTTCCTTGGAACCAACTCGTTTTTCCAGAAGCATCATTTGTTTGTTTGTTTATTATGGGTGTGGTGTTTAGAAACCAAGATCTGGGTATGAGGTACCATTTAGTATATGTTCATTGTTACCAGTGTATCATTGCTTCTAGATCCCTTCAGTGGACAGAGCGAGAAACTTAACTCCAAGTAGGAAAAACTCAGAGAGGTCCACACCAAGACACATTGTAATCAAACTGTCAAAAGACAAAAAGAGGGGCGTCTGGGTGGCTCAGTCGGTTATGCATCCGACTTGGACTCAGGACATGATCTCATGGTTTGTGAGTTCAAGCCTCGTATTGGCCTCTACACTTACAGTTCAGAGCCTGCTTCAGATTCTCTGTCTCCCTCTCTCTCTCTCTGCCCTTCCACTGTGCACACACACTCTCTCTCTCAAAAATAAATAAATGAACATTAAAAAGAAAAGACAAAAATAATCTTGAAAGCGGCAAAAGAGAAACAATTTATCACATACAAGGGATCCTCAATAATATTAACAGCCTATTTCTCATCTGAAACCATGGAAACCAGAAGGCATGGAGATAACATATTTAAAATGTTGAGAGGAAAATAGAATTCCGTACCTGGTAAGTTATTCTTCAAAAATGAGGGAGAAATGAGGACACTCCCAAATAAACAAAAGCCGAAGGAGTTTATTGCTAGTAGACCTGCTCTACTGAAGGTTAAAAAGCTAGAGAAGCTAAAGGAGTCTTTCAGCTGAGATGAAAGAACACTAGACAATAACTCAAAGCCATGCAAAGAAATAAGAAATACCAGGACAGATAACTACATAGATAAATACAAAAGCCAGCATTATTGAATTTTTGGTTTGTCCCATATGATTTAGAAGAGATGCACAGAACAACAATTATATATGTATGTCAATGGGCAACAATGTAAAAGATCTAATTTGTTAGGGTGCCTCAGGGGCTTAGTCAGTTAAGCATTGGATTCTTGATGTCAGCTCAGATCATGATCTCAAGGTTTGTGAGAATAAGCCCCATATCAGGTGTGCTGACAGCGCAGAGCCTGCTTGGGATTCTCTCTCTCCCTCTTTCTCTCTCTGCCCCTCCTCCACTCATGCGCTTGCTACCTCTCTATAAAATAAACTTTTTTTAAAAAAAAGATCTAATTTGTGACAATAACATAAAGAGTGGGAACAGACCTGTATAGAAGCAGAATTTTAGATGCCACTGATGCTAAGTTTATATCAACTCAAGTAATCACTCTGAAAATAACCAAAAAATATACAGAAAAGTAAATGAGGAAATCAAAATGGTTCATTAGAAAAAGAAATTAAACACAAAAGAAGGTAGGAATGGAGGAATTGAGGAACCAAAAAATAGAAGACATATAGGAAACAAGTAACAAATGGCAGAAGTAAGGCTACTTTAAATGTAAATGGATTAGGCTTATAAATTATCACATATCAATAATCACTTTAAATTTTTTTTTTAACGTTTATTTATTTTTGAGACAGAGAGAGACAGAGCATGAACGGGGGAGGGGCAGACAGAGAGGGAGACACAGAATCGGAAGCAGGCTCCAGGCTCTGAGCCATCAGCCCAGAGCCTGACGCGGGGCTCGAACTCACGGACTCACAGACTGTGAGATCGTGACCTGAGCTGAAGTCAGATGCTTAACTGACTGAGCCACCCAGGCGCCTCTAAATGTAAATGGATTAGACTTCTAAATTAAAAGGCAAAGATTTGCAGAATGAATTAAAAAACAAAAAACATGATACAGATCTACCAGAGATTCACTTTAGACACAAAGACACAAATAAATTGAAAGTGAAAGAATAGAAAAAGGTAGTCCCTGTAAAGAGTAACCCAAAAGAGCTGGGATGGTTATACTAATACCAGACAAAATAAACTTTAAGTTAAAAATTGTTACAAAAGATAAAGACAGACATTACACAATGAGGGAAGGGCCAATCCTTCAAGAAGATATAACAATTTAAATATATCTATACCAAACAAAAAAGCCTCATATGTACAAGAAGCAAAAATTGAGGGACCTGAAGGGATAAATAGTTCCATAATATTAGTTGGAGACATCAGTTCTCCATTTCAATAATAAGTAGTTTCTCGAAAACTTAAATATAAATTTTCTATGTGATCTAGCAATTCCACAGCTAGGAATCTACCCAAGGAAACTGAAAACATATGTCTACACAAAGATTCGTTTGTGAATGTTCATGGCAGCATTAACTTATAGGAGCCCAAACCTGAAAACAATCCAAATGTCCTTGATTGGGATAAAGAAAGTGAGGTGTAGCTATACAATGGAATACTATTTTCTGCAACAAAAAGAAACAAACTACTAAATCATACAAAAATATTAATGAACTTCAAAATCATTATGCCAAGTGAAAGACGTCAGACACAAAAGACCACATATTGTATAATTTCATTTATATGAAATTTACAGAAATGGGAAATTTTTAGAGACAAAAATAATACTAGTAGAGAAACTGAAAGCATAAACACAAGAAAACTTTTGCAGCCGATGGAAATCCAGTTCTACAACTGGATTCTAGTGATAGTTGCACAACTCTATAAATTAATTAAAAAATATTTAATTCAGGGGTGCCTGAATTAAATATTTTTCAGTTGGTTGAGAGTCCGACTTTGGCTCAGGTCATGATCTCACGGTTTGTGGGTTCGAGTCCCGTATCGGGTTCTATGCTGCCAGCTCAGAGCCTGGAGCCTGTTTCGGATTATGTGTCTCCCTCTCTCTCTGCCCCTCCCTCACTTGAGCTCTGTCTCAAAAGTAAATAAACATTAAAAAAATTTTTTTTAAATATTTAATTCACACTTACAATGGATACATGTTATAGTACTTAAATTACACCTCAATAAAGCTGTTAAAGATGACTCATACTTCTATCTAGTTTTGGTAAAAAATATGAAGAAAATGTGTAGTTTTCACACTCATATGTGCACTGAAGATGTAAAATGCACACAGCTAACTTTCTGTAATGAGTTAAGCACAGTTTTCTTACAAGTCCTTTCCTTTGCCTATGACTACATACTTCTTTTTCTCAGATTAAATGATCCACATTCTCAATGGCACAGGTAATTCAGAGCATGAAGTAAGATCTTGCAATTCAAGGACTGAACATTCACATTTCCAACTATTCACTTTCAACAGCCCTGAAAGTCCATGAGCTCCAGTAGTCTGTGATTTGTTGAGAAAAAATTTTAAAAATGTTTTAATGTTTATTTTATTTTTGAGAGAGAGACAGAGCGTGAACAGGGGAGGGGCAGACAGAGAGGGAGACACAGAATCCGAAGGAGGCTCCAGGATCTGAGCTGTCAGCACAGAACCCGATGCAGGGCTTGAACCCATGAACGCTGAGATCATGACCTGAGCTGAAGTCGGACGCTTAACCTACTGAGCCATCCAGGCACCTCTGTTGAGGAAAAAATTTAAATTGCTGACGTCCTGCTATGTGGAACCATGTTCCACCTCACCCTGGTGAGTGAACATGGCTCTCCAGAGGAAAACATGGATGTTTGTCTTCTCCAAATGATTTGTGCATAAACTTTCATTGTTAAACTTTGGCCAATGTCTATAAACACAGAACTTTTAGGAAAATCATTTTTTAAAAAGTATTATTCATCTTTAATGCAAACTGGTGCAGCCATTCTGGAAAAATGTATGGAGGCTCCTCAAAAAATTAAAAATAGAACTATCCTATGAGCCAGCAATTGCACTACTAGGTTTTTATCTAAGGGATACAGCTGTGCTGTTTCGAAGGGGCACATGCACCCCAATGTTTATAGCAGCATTATCAACAATAGCCAAAGTATGGAAAGAGCCCAAATGTCCATCAATTGATGAATGGATAAAGAAAATGTGGTATATGTATACAATGGCGTATTACTGGGCAATCAAAAAGAATGAAATCTTGCCATTTGCAATACGTGATTGGAACTAGAAGGTATTATGCTAAGCGAAATTAGAGAAAAACAAATATGACTTCACTCATGAGGACTTTAACATACAAAACAGATAAACATAACATAAGGGAAGCAAAAATAATATAAAAGCAGGGAAGGGGACAAAAACATAAGACACTCATATATGGAGAACAAACAGGGTTACTGGAGGAGTTGTGGGAGGGGGGATGGACTAAATGGGTAAGGGGCATTAAGGAATCAACTCCTGAAATCATTGTTGCACTATATGCTAACTAACTTGGATGTAAATTTTAAAAAATAAAATTAAAAAAAAAAGGATTATTCATCTTTAAATTGCTGACTGGAGTCATTTGTCTGAAGTTTCAAAATAACACACCTAAGAATTGTTACAAATGTATCAGTGGAATAATAAATGTCTTCATTTCTCAGCCCTTGCTCCAGACTTTCCTATCAGTTTCACAAAGGAAAAGGCCCTTGTTGAAGCTAACAAATGGTTTCTCTTTCACAATAGTTCTATAAACAGCCTTAGTGAAATTGAGTTTCCTGTTTATGACCATTAGTCCGAGTTACACAAACACACAACCTAGCCTGCTTTGTGCCAAGCATTCCTGCTCTTGGCTGTAACTGACCAGTGTGTGCAAGCTCCCCTACCACTGTCATTCAGGTTAGATACACGTTCCTACACATAAATTATAATGTAATTAAGGAACATACAAAAGATGTGTTGAATTGTCAATGTACAAAATCGGCATCATATATTTGGTAAATAGGTTCACTTCGTTCCTGGTGAGTGTAGTGTTAATGCCAAACTAAACCAAACACAAGGTTATATTTTCAATGCAGCCTTCCACTAACATTTTACCATCATCCCTACCAGATGTCAGAAATAATAATGTGTTTTGATTCCATAGGTAAGTAAACATTTAAAATTGAAGCATAAAGTGTGACAGATTTCAGTGGGAGTTTCTTCCCAGCGGAATAGAATTAATTTGTGCATTTTCCTTGTATATTCTTTACAAACTTCTTTACCGCCTTTAGCTGTGTCTTCACCATCCTCTCCTTCAATATTTTCTGAGCACATATACTGTACCAGCCTTTGCGGCTAAGCATGGGATACAGCTGTGAACCAGACAGACAAAATCCCTGAATCACAGAGCTCTCAAACACCAAAAACATTATGTCTGAGCAGTAACAAGTATATAAAATCTTATTTAATGAATTTGAAGTCCAGAGAAACCACAGCAGATACTTTTCACACAACAAACAAAAACCTCAGACTTTTAAAATCCTCTACCTATCGACACGTGCTACCATTCAAGTATCAGAATTATTATTACAGAATCAGAACCATAAGCCCAGGTTTTATTCAAAGACATGACTTTTATTCATTTTTTACATTTTTTGCAAAATCCTTCTGCCTGAAATTCTAAACCCTGGCTGGCCCTAAAGATTTATTTTTAGAAAGCTGAAAGAAATAGAACTTACTAACTCTTCTCTATTTCCCATCTTGAGCTATACATAAGATTCAAGATCATCATCATTCGGGTACAACCAATTGATCAATCCCAGTCTCTCTTTCTTTTCCCACTCATCTCCCATCACCCCGCAGTTTTCTGAAAGGCAGGGTCTATACCAGGTGTTGCCAACAATGGGCTAGAGTGAGCACCTCATAGCCCAGCTCTTAGAACTCCCCTTCCCTGTCTTCTCTGTCCTCATTAGGTAAGAACCTCTCACGTGAGCAATCAGTGAGATCTCCTCAAGCCCTCAACTGTGAAAGCAGAAAGCACTATTCAGCAGCAACTTTTGCTCTCCTTATTTTTACGGAAGAATACGGCATAACACCAGATGGCATTATTTTTCCACTGTCTATGGCCTGGCCTAGAAATGCAGTCTGCTGAATGACCTCAGAAAGGCCACTTCCTACTCTATCTAGGACTGTGAACCAAGGTTTAAGGACCAAGGAAACTCCATCAGACCAGAAAATAGGACTTTTCTGGACCTCCAAAAAGTAGTATCAACCTATGAGCACTCAAAACAAAACAAAACAAAAACAACCAGTGAGGAGGGGAATGAAGATCCGTCCATTCCTAGGCAAATCCATGGGAGAGGAGACAGCTGAAAATTTCTTTGATACCTTTCTTCTGCTTGCGCTTACTCTTTCCATAATTAGGACAGTTCTCTCCAAGCTGGATGTGCCAGACAATCCAATGGGATGGCAGAAGGGAATATTAAAAGTTGTTTATTTTACTTAAAAATGAAGAAACTCAGTCTTACTAATATTGAATGTGAAGGTGGCATAGGGCCTTTACCCTGTCCTCAAGTCACCTGGTCACAATGGTCCTGAGAGTCTGTCTGTCCAAGGGAAGAGGAGGAGGGGTTCCACCAGCTATCATCTGACCATGACACATCAAAGCTTGCATGTGCCTGGTTAAGTGGACATGTGGATTCTATTCTCCTGAAGGGCAGAACAGTTCCAAACTTGTACTACAAGGAGGAGTGATAATGAAATTGTTTTGATGGCACAGATTCACCGGTTCTCTCATGGTAACCTACTTAAAAGAATTTGAAATTTAAAGATGAGTCACACTTTTTTTTTCCACAAAAATTCCAAATCTGCTTATTCTGGGATGACATGGGCTGCCAGTAATACACGACCTGATAGATATTTACAAAAAATAAGGGTACTTACCAAGGTAAAGGTGTTGTTTTAACGATGTGTGAAAAGGTAAATACTGTTCTAAAGAAATGGATGCTTTGGGTTTTTTTTAATGTTTTAAAAAAATTTTTTTAATGTTTATTTATTTTTTGAGAGACAGACAGAGACAGAGCATGAGCAGGGGAGGGGCAGAGATTGAGAGAGACACAGAATCCAAAGCAGGCTCCAGGCTCTGAGCTATCATCACAGAGCCCAACGTGGGGCTCGAACTCACAAACCGCGAGATCATGACCTGAGCCCAAGTCGAATACTTAACCGACTGAGCCACCCAGGTGCCCCAAGAAATGTACACTTTGAAAAGAGTGTTTTGGGAAATAGATGTTTGGAAATGTTTCATTTTTTGGCTGTTGAAAAGACAGAATTGTGTTACTCTAAAAGTTCTTATGTTTGCACATTTTAAAAACATGGACACAGAATTTTGTAATATATTTTAATATTAAAAAAAAAAGGACTTGCAGTGAGTTTTGAATCACTAAACACACTACCTTCCTACCTCCCACTAAAACACAATACCTTCCTACCAAGAAGTACTTAATGCCATTTGAAAAGCAAACATTGACTGGCCAAGTGTCTACTTTAAAAAATTTTTGGAATAACTGAAGGATGGGGCAGAAATATGAGTACCATGATTTAATGAATTCAGGCAATATCAGACCTGTGGAGTTACACAGAATCCCACGCTCAGAAAGTCTCCTCAGTTAATTTAATATTCCGCTATCACTATTTGAAATTCGTAATTTTTGGACAAGGTGCTCCACATTTTCATTTTGCACTGTACTCTGTGATTATGTAGCTGGTTCTGGAACTCAGTGGTCAATGCAGTCCTTCTGGAATCTACCCATTTTTTTTTTTTTGAAGTATCTTTCCAGCTAGGACAATCACTAATTTCAAGCATTAATGTAAAACCAACCTTGAATTGCTGGATCATAAGTGCTCAACTCAACTTGTCAAAACTATTTATATAAATAATTACATCTGGATATTTATAAATAACTCTACACAATAACAAATTAAGTATTTAGAGAAAGCAAAATTAAAAGGCGCTGTTAATAAAATTAGAAGTATTTTCATCATTGTCATTTCAATTTTATTTCTATTCTTGTGTGTTTTATGGTGCACACAATATACTAATAAAGCAATACATGCACACAATTTATAATTGCATGTTCAACAATTTGTTATTTATGGAAATGCACAACCAAGAGTTTCTACAACACTGACCTAGATTCTCAATGACAATCCTTTGCCTTTGGAGCCCAAGCTCCAAAATTACTCCCTCTTCCGGCAACACTTTCCTATTCCTCAGCAATACTTCCCAGTAGAAGGAGGGAGGCAATTATGAATTATGGCTCAGTGTAAAGAAAATCTGGAGTCAGGACTGGGTTCAAATCTCCCTACCCTACTTGAAGACGCTGGCACGTTTCTCAACCTGCTCGCGGATCCAGTTCCCAGAGCTGTTGCGAGGGTCGTGTGTCAGCACCTGGCACACGTCCAGATGCTGATTAAGCACCAGCAACACTATCATTCGCACCAGGTGTTCGCACTGAGTCTCTGACGGACCCTGAGCGTCGCGTCCATTGCTGCCCATTTCATCTCACTCGCCCCAGAGACCCTGAATGGTGGCACTTCAGGCGGTGCGGTATGGTGCATCTTTTGGGTGACATCGGAGTGATACTACCGATATAACCTAAAAGTTCTCTCCAAATACGCCACGGAAACCCACTGCTACCAACTTCTCCGAATAAGGTCGGGGAGAAAGAAGGGCCTAGGAGGAGGCGTCCAGGGCACTCAAGGCCTGGTCAGGCGCTACCTGAGTGACTGGGGCAGGACGGCAGGACGGGGCGACAGTTCCGTACTGTGTACGCACTTCGGGGCGCACCTTGGGACTTTCTGCTCAGCGCGCCCAAACTTAACCTCAGCCTTCACTCACCTCGCGCGCTCTACCCGTCCCTGCCTCGGGCGGCGCGTCTGCAAGCCTGGTGCCCCGCAGGTTCGCACCTCCGCACCGCGCCTAGCACCGGGGTCGCCGGCCCGCGCGGGGCTGGGGGACCCCGTCCGGGTCACCTGGGCTCTCCAGCGTACGCTGGGGAAAGACCCCCTCCCTCCGCGTGCAGTCGCTGGGCAGAGCACGCTGGGCAGAGCGGGGAGGGGGCCCCGCCCCCTGCCACCCCTCACTCGCTCCGGGACCTTACCTGGATGGTGTGGCCGCTGCCCGGGGCGGTGGGCCCCCCCACCAACTTGCAGTAGAGCTCGGGCCGGGGCCGCGCGCCGCCAGGCTCCCGCTCCCCGCAGGTGGCGGTGGCCCAAATCCTCGCCGCCTCTGCCAGATTGAAGTAGGGCGGGTGCAGGCTGAGCCGGGCCGCGGCCTGGGGTTCTCGAGAGGCGCTCACCGCCCGCAGCAGGGGCGGCGGCGGCAGCAGCAGCAGCAGCAGCAGGAGCAGGACTGGCCTCGTTGCCCAGCCTGGAGCCCACGCAGCCGCCGCCATCCTGCAGCGCACGATCCTCCCGGGAAGAGCGAGCTCAGCCCGGGGTGTGGGCGGCGGCCGACCGCACCCCCGCCCCACGCGCCTGGAGCCCGCGGCGTGGGGGCGGCTTCTTTGGTCTGGAACCTGCAGCGGCTGGAGCCGGCAACCAACGGAGCAGGAACTGACAGCGCCCAGCCTCGGGCCAGGAGACTAGGTCTCTGCGAACGCGCTGCGCGCTGCAAACTTCGCGGGCGGGGAGCGCGGAAGGCGTTCCCGGGCTCCTACCCTGGCGGCTGCGGCGGGGGCCGGGACCGCCCCACCTTCCCACGCCCCGCGCAGAAATCAGATATTTTTCCTCTCCAGCTACTCACGGTCACACACCAGTGAGGAAAGCCAGCTCTGGACCTCGGACAAGGGAGTCGGCTTGCAGAGAATTTGGGTGAGACATCAGAGCAAGCTGGCGCTGCCTGCAGAACTTACATCAAAGACATTGTGGCTTCCCGGACAAGTCTCAATTGTCAAAAGACAAGTCCCGTCAATTCTCAGACACTGTGCGCCAACGATAGAAACGGCACTGCCGCCACGTACCGAGTCTGGGATCCAAGGAGCTGACGGAGAATTGGGAGTGGCGGGACATACACATTTAAAAGACAGCCAATAGCGGAGGTTGTCGTTTGCCAACCTTGTGCAAAGGCACTTTGGAGGAAATCCTTTAGATGCCCAATCTGCTACATTTTACAGATAAACGGAGAGATGTTGAGCGAATTACTGACGCTGTCAGGCTGGCTTCGGAGCAGAGGATACCCCCACCCCGAGGCAGAGATTTGGTCCTGTGTGCAGGACACCTCTCAGCGATTCCGGGTGAGTGTCACTGCTGCCGGCCAGACTGATTTAAGTACCTCAGAGGAAGCAGGACTGGAGCTGTGAAGGTTGGAGAAGGGGGAAGGCGGTGTGAGAACAGTGCTTGAGCAAAGACGGAGATAAGCATAAAAGTGGTACAGTTCAAAGGAAAGAGAAATGACCAGCATATTTATTAAATACTGGGATAGGTGCTAGGAAGAAGGCAGTGTACTTATTTAATCTTCTGTCTGCTCTTCAAAAATAAAAAGATAGGGAAAGGAATTCGTGCGTGTAACACCAAAAGGAGAAGCCACAAAGATTGATAAGCTGACATAAAAACTGAAAGTTTCGTACATCCAGAGGCACCATAACAAAACAAAAATGGAAAACAAATGAGAGGAGAAAATGCTCACCATAAAGGACATAGGATTAATAACTTTAATATATAAACTGCTTTCACAAAATAATTAGAAAAAGCTGAATACTCAAGGATAAGAGACAATATAATTAACAGGAAAAAATTTTTTCTATGCTAATAAACATGAAAACTTTTTTGACCTTCCTGGGAATTGAAATGCAAGCAAAGCACCAATGAGACTCATCTTTCACCTACCAAACTAGAAAAGATATTTTTTAAATAATAAAACAGATTTAGTGAATGAAGTATCACAGCCTTGGTTGAAGTAAAAACCTTATTACTTTTCAGGAGGGCAATGTTTGCAGTGCTTAGCAAATGACTTCAATGTGCATATATTTTACCCTAACAACTCTGCTTGTGGACATTTATATCCAGGAAAAAATTAAGGAAGTTTGCAAAGATTTAGTGGCAAGTTTGTATCAGAATTATTTTAGCTTTTTTTTTTTTTAAGTTTAAAAGAACTTAAATGTCTAAAAGTGCAGAGCTGGTTAAATAAAAAATCACAGTGAACTTTTTATTAAATATTTTTATTAAAATATTAAAGCAAAATACTACAAGGTCACTAAAGTGATGTTATACAACTATATTTTCTGACATAGAAAGATGTTCACAATTTTTTGAAAGATAAGAGGATATAAGATAATACATGTACAAGAATCAATTGTATTTATGGGGCACCTGGGTGGCTCAGTTGGTTGAGCATCCGACTTCAGCTCAGGTCATGATCTCACAGTTTGCAGGTTCCAGCCCTGCATCGGGCTCTGTGCTGACAGCTCAGAGCCTAAAGCCTGCTTCAGATTCTGTGTCTCCCTGTCTCTCTGCCCCTCCCCTGCTCACACTCTGTTCCTCTCTCTCTCTCTGTCAAAAATAAATAAACATTAAAAAAATTTTTTTAAAAATCAATTGTTTTCTAAACACTAGCAATGAGCAATCCAAAAATGAAATTAAGAGCAACTCCATTTACTATAGCATCAAAAAAAATAGTAGTCTTTAAAATAAATTTAACAAAAGAAGTTCAAGACCTGTACAATGAAAACTACAAAGCATCTTTGAAAGAAATTAAAGAAGATCTAAATAAATGGAAAGGCATCCCATGTTCATGGATTGAGAGACAATATTGTTTTATTTTGCTCTTAAAAGTTTTTTTTAATGTTTATTTACTTTGAGAGAGAGAGAGAGACATAATGTGAGTAAGCAAGGGGCAGAGAGAAGGAGATACAGAATCTGAAGCAGGCTCCAGGCTCTGAGCTGTCAGCACAGAGCGTGATGTGAGGCTCAAACTCATGTACCACAAAATCATGACCTGAGTCAAAGTTGGATGCTTAACTGACTGAGCCACCACCAAGTGCCCCAAGAGACAATATTGTTAAGATGGCAATATTGCCTAAAGCAATCTACAGATTCAATAAAATCCCTATCAAAATCCCAGGCTACGTTTTTGCAAACACTGGAAAGTTGATCCTAAAATTCATGTGGGAGTGCAAAGAATCCAGAACCGCCAAAACAATCCTGAAAAAAGATTAATGAAATTAGAGGACTCATACTTTCCCAATTTCAAAACTTAATACCAATGTATAGTAATCAAGAGAGTGTGGTACTGGCATAAGGATAAACATATAGATCAATGGAATAGAAGTGGGAGTCCAGAAATAAATCTTCACATTTATAGTCATTCAATTTTAACCATTTTTAATAGTGCCAAGACCATTCAATGGGGAAAGAGTAATCTTTTCAACAAATGGAAAAACTGGCTATCCACATGCAAATAAATCAAGTTGGATGCCTACCTCACACCATATACAAAAATTAATTCAAAATGGATCAAAGACCTAATGTAAGAGCTAACACTATAAAACTCTTAGACAAAAACAAAAAATTAAATATTTGTGGCTTTGGCTTAGACAATGGTTTCTTAGAAATGAAGTCAAAAGCACATGCAACAAAAGAAAAAATTAATTGAGTCTCATCAAATTTTAAAACTTTAGTACTTCAAAGGACATCATCAAAAAAGTGAAAAGACAACCCAAAGATGGGAGAAAATATTTGCAAATCATATATCTGATAAGAGATTCATATCCAGAGCCACCTGGTGTCTCAGTCAGTTAAGCATCCAACTTCAGCTCAGGTCATGATCTCACAGTTTGTGAATTTGAGTCCTGTGTTGGGCTCTCTGCCTATAGCTCGGGGCCTGGAGCCTGCTTTGGATTCTCCATCTCCCATTCTCTCTCTGTCCCTCCCCTGCTTGTGCTTTCTCTCTCAAAAATAAATAAACATTTAAAAGAGAGAGAGAGAGAGATTCCTATCCAGAATAAATAACTCTACAACTCAGCCATTAAAAAAAAAATTAGATGATTGGAAAAAATTTTTGAATAGATGTTTCTTCAAAGAAGATATAAAAATTGGCCAATAAGCACATGGAAAGATGCTCAACGTCATTAGTTATCAGAGAAATGCAAATCAAAACCACAATGAGATACCACTTCATACCCACTAGGATGGCTATAATAAAAAGACAGATAATAACAAGTTCTGGTGAGGACATGGAAAATCGGAACCCCTATACACTGCTGGAAGGAATGCAAAATGGTGTAGACACTTTGGAAAACACTTCAGCAGTTCCTCAAAAGTTTAAACATCATGTTACCATGTGACCCATCAATTCCAATCCTAAGTATCTACTCAAGAGAACTGAAGACCTACATCCACATAAAAACTTGTACACAGGGGCGCCTGGGTGGCTCAGTCCGTAAGTGTCCGACTTCAGCTCAGGTCATGATCTCACAGTTGGTGAGTTCAAGCCCCGCGTCGGGGTCTGTGCTGACAGCTCAGAGCCTGGAGCCTGCTTCGGATTCTGTGTCTCCCTCTCTCTCTGCTCCTCCCCCACTCACACTCTGTCTCTCTCTCAAAAATAAATAAACATTAAAAAAAAAACTTGTACATTAATGTTCGTAACAGTGTTTATAATAGCCAAAAAGTGAAAACAATGCATTGTTTACCAGCTGATGAATGGATTAACAAAATGTGGTATATCCATAGAATATCATAGCATTCCACCATAAAAATGAATGAAGTTCTGATACCTGCTATGATACAGGTAAACCTTGAAAACATTACACTAGGTGAAAGAAGCCAGACACAAAAGGCTAGGTATTGTATGGGGAGTAATTGCTAATGGATATGGGATTTCTTTTTGCAATGATAAAAATATTCTGGAATTAGATAGTGCTGATGGATGTACAATCCTGTGAATATGCTAAAAACCACAGAATCGTGTACTTTAAAAGTGAATTTATGATACATGAATTAGAACTTAAAACAGCTGTTATTTAAAAAGAGTTTTGCAGAACTGAAATATATCTTAAATATAAAAAGTATATATGAACGTGTGTGTGTGCATGGGCACATGTGTGTGTGAAAGCAGACTGAAAGATTTTGAAATTTATACAATAGAATGTTCTAGAGTGGATAGATGAGATGGAGAGAAGGGATTTTTTGTTTATATTCTTCTTTTTGCTTGTTTATTATTTTTTTCATTTTTCCAATGAGCCTATATCGCTTTGCCCTAATAAGAACTTTCATATTTAAATAGATCGACTGAGTGAATACCCAGTAAATGATCCTGCCCAAAATGGTCTGGTACTATCTTAGTTGACAAAAGAAGACTGAGAAAGAGTGAGAAAGATTTTACATACTATTTGTAAAGTCCTTCCAGACACAAGATTATTTGAAGAAAAATATTCAACACATGGCTAAGATTCCAAAATTATTTCATTAATATGCAAATGCAAAGCAAAATCTAAATTAAAGAAGAAGCTGTCCCTCACCCAGCCAGTAACTCTCCCACCATGCCAGGCCATTTCACTGAGATGTTGAGAATCCTCAACATCAGAACTGACCATCTGTGGATTCAAATCAAGGCCTCTTCCTCACAGAACTTCCTAGTTTGCTGTAAAATGCAACAATGAAGAGCGTGACTTACAAACTTTCTTTATTGTACAAGGACAGTAGTTCTCTCTGATAGGTTTTGTTACATTCCTTAGTCAAGGGATATGTAACATCATTCACTTTACATTGTTTAAAAGTAACTTTGTGATGTCAGAGTACAAGTGTGTTCATTATCTTTCTAAAGATTACCTATTCAAAACAAACATCTCAGAACACCTACCTTCACAGTCCCAGGTATCAGAGATATGATGAGATTAATGATGCTTTGGTTGGGGGAGGGGAGGAAGGCTGCTCTGAAGTTACATGAAGGAATGTATGAGCAAGTGTGTGTGTGTGTGTGTGTGTGTGTGTGTGTGTGTGTGTGTGTGTGTCTGTTTTGGAGAAAGAATACACAAATGGGGGAGGGTCAGAGAGAGAGGGAGAGAGAGAATCTTAAGCAGGGTCCAAGCTCAAAGGAGAGCCCCACCGGGGCTCAATCTTACCATGAGATCATGACCTGAGATGAAATCAAGATCACCTGGGTGGCTCAGTCAGTTAAGCATCAGACTTTGGCTCAGGTCATGATCGCTCTGGGTTCTGTGCTGACAGCTCAGAGCCTGGAGCCTGCTTCAATTCTGTGTCTCCCTCTCTCTCTCTCTCTCTGTCCCTCCCCCATTTGTGCTCCCTCTTTCTCAGAAATAAATGAATAAACTTTATTTTTTAAAAAAAAACATGAAAGCAGCAAATTGAAGGTACACTTGTGTTTTTAAGGCAAGATGGAGGTGTTATGTTTTAATGGGGAAAGATGATGCTTGAGAAAATTAGATGTCTTGTTCACGTCTTAAGGAAATAGGAATAATAAGCAGGACATAGGACTGCTAATGCCCGTTCAAGCTCCTAGAAGGACTCCGGGAGGACAGAGGAAAAAGCTCGCTGGGAGAGCCCCATGTGAGGTGTGAAGGCTACAGAAGAGTGGCACACAAGAGTTGCTGCTGGGTTACTTAGTCCTACGGGGGTGGGTGTGACAGACATGCATAGTTGGTTATGAACAAACCCAAAGGAACACAAGTGAATTTAGGGTTTGGCTGGCCTCCCAATACTTCAGAAGTGACTCATGCATAGTTATGTCCTTCAAATTTTAAGATGGAAATGCAACTCGCCATGCCATTGTTGAAAAGAATTTCTCCAGATTCAAGAACCTAAACCATGCACTGTGTCTTACAAGGGCATAATCAAAGTCAGTAACATCCCTTTAGCACAGGGATGGGCCTAACATCAAGCTCAGGCTGATGCTCTTGTAGGCAAAGCATAGGTTTTTTTCCTTCTCCTTCCTTTCCCTCCACCCCAACCCCCAATATGGCAGCTTTGTCCTTCTGTCCTCCCAGATCCTCCTAGGAATGTGAACTGGGATCAGAAATCCTGGGTCCTGCTTATCATTGCTATTCTTCTTTGAAGTGTATCGTTAAATACAACAACTTGCCTTTGGCTCAGCTTCTCTTAAGGAGCAGGTTAGTTTTCCTTTTCATCATCACTTCATAGAGAAAACAGTGATGTTCCAGGCCAATAGCAATGAAAAGAATACAAACAAAACAGAAAAACAAAGGCATTTCTACTTATACTATCACACACCTGGTGAGGCCACCTCCTTAAAAATCAGAGGCAACTAGATAATGAATGAAGTTCTGCCGTCCAACTGGTTAGCTTTATTGCAAACCCTAAGATTGAAAGCATCTTTTGGAATCTAACTATCCTATCATTAAAAAAAAAAGCATACATATGTATATGTGTGTGTGTGTGTGTGCAAGTATGTGTGTGTGTCCTTTTATTATGCTTCTCTCATAATCTGCTGCTTTGAAAGAATTTCACTAACTGCATTTTTTTTTATTTTTACTTTTCTTTGTATTTTTTTTTTAATTTTTTTTCAACGTTTATTTATTTTTGGGACAGAGAGAGACAGAGCATGAACGGGGGAGGGGCAGAGAGAGAGGGAGACACAGAATCGGAAACAGGCTCCGGGCTCCGAGCCATCAGCCCAGAGCCCGACGCGGGACTCGAACTCACGGACCGCGAGATCGTGACCTGGCTGAAGTCGGACGCTTAACCGACTGCGCCACCCAGGCGCCCCTGTATTTTTATTTTTAATTGAAGTACACTTGACGTACATACAACATTATACAGCTTCAGGTGTACAACATAGAGATGGGACAATTACATATATTATGAGATGCTCATTATGATGAGTATTGTTGCCATCTGTCACCATATAAAGTTATTAAGATATTGTTGACAATATTTCTTATGCCATATTCCTACTACCACCCATTTTTATTTATAGATAAGAAGCCAAGGTTAAGGGACTGGCCCTGGTCTTCATTACCATGAAATGGTATCCAGAACCCAGCTGCATGCCTGCCTAGGATTACAGAATACTTCATCCCACTTCCTTTTATTGTGGACCTCCCTGCTCTAGGCTTGTAAATCTAAGAGCTTCTTGTAAAATAGGCATGCTCCCTTGGCACCTGGCTTGTGTCTGGCTCGTCTTTGGAGCCCAGAATCCCCAGTGTTAACCAAACCAGAGTAGAAATCTCAGGATCCAGTTTTTCTGCTCACTACAGGGAGATTCTAGCTTTGCTTGGAGCCTTGACACTGGTACCTCCCGTTAGGGCACGCCCTGGTAGTTAGTTCTGCCAAAGACCCTGTGAAGAATGCACATTCCAATTGCATGAATTTCCTCTCCAGCTCTTGCTTCACACACTCCAGTTTGTCCTTTAGGTGAAATATGCAGTTGGGCAGAGCCAGTAATTTTATGCATTTGTTATTAAGGAAGATGCCTTCTTTCCATCCCAGGTGTGTGTTATTACAAGCAATAGTGCTAAGATAAAGGAAAGCACACACATGTGTAATAGTATCTCCTCTTTATAATGAAATGTGTTCCTACCAGCCCAGAGCTAATCCTGAAAGGTAAGTAGGTAGAAATCATCATTTTCATTCTGCTGATGAGTAAAAATAAGCTAGCAGGTAATTAAATCATCTTGCTCAGCCCTAGTGGAGATTTAAGGAATAGAGACTTCATTCTCTTGACATGAAGGTTAGTAATTTATCTGGCAGAGATTTCAAGTGAAAATTAGAAGGTAGACTCTACAATACCCTCTTGTATCATTTTTATGTTGGTTGCCCTATGTTTTAGGATATGAACCCTGTTTAATTGTCTCTATGATGACAAGAAATATCACTCCTGGCAAGTTTAAAATATGTCACTGGCTAGTGTTCAACCACATTGCACTCTGTTTCCATGTCCGAAATACATCACTTCAGAGACGTGCATTTGGTTAGAATTTGCCCAACACGTTGTTCCAGTAAAGGGCTATTTAACGTTACAGAAGGACAGAGACTTACCCAAGGAATTTTTTTTTCTTTGTGTCTTTTAAGATCTCGGTAGAAGTGCCTTCTATAGAGCAGCAGGTTGCTAAATATTTGTCAAAATTCTGATTGAATTCATTTCACTTGAGGCCTAGAACATAGGTCTAATAAACAATTTTTAAACCCAATCTCTCATCACTTAATACTTTTTAATAACCCCCTTAATGCTGGAGAGTTCACAGAACCAATGGGGTGTGAACTTCAATACTTCCTTCTTAAGAGGGGAATGTAGATCCCACTTGCTCATTCCTGTAAAGGTTTACTCTAGATTTATACAATATCTGATTATGTTTCTGGGACTTACCAGTTATTTCCTTGTCTTATATTATGTGTTTCCCATAGAAATAAATTCCAAAGAGGATTCCAAGAATGGCCAGTTAGAGAGCCAGGCCTATAAAACAACTGGAAAATATGAGTAAACTACATGTGTAGCCCTGAGGAGGTAGGAGGAGATGTGAGGGGGACAGGGTCAGTGGTATCAAGATGGAGACAAGAAATACCAAAGAGTAGTGAGGACTATCAACATAATCTAGTCTGGCGTGATGGCAATGACTAGCTTCCCACCAAGGATTGGTGCTCACTTTGCATAACGTAGAGACGTCCCGAGAAGTGGCCCCCGCTCTAGGATTACATTTCCCAAGCTATATGCATCTAAGTGGGGTCATATGGCAGATTTTGAGCCAATGAAAAGTGAGGATAAGTGGCCCATCGATACCTTCTTTTTATGCTTTATCTCTTCCTGCCTGGAAGCAAAGGACTCTAAGGCCCTAGGAGATGGAGGTCCACAACGTGCAAGGATCCTGGGTCCCATGTGGAAGGTTGTGCTCCACACAGCTGCATTGGATTGTTATATAAATAAGAAATAGACTTTCATTGAAGTAAGCCACCAACTGGGAAAACCTGGGTGACTCAGTCGGTTAAGTGTCCAACTCTTGGTTTTGGCTCAGGTCATGATCTCACAGTCGTGAGTTTGAGCCCCACGTAGGGCTCTGCGCTGGCAGTGCAGAGCCTACTTGAGATTCTCTCTCTCTCCCTCACTCTCTGCTCCTCACTCACTCACTCTGTTTCTCTCTCAAAATAAATAAATAAACTTAAAAAAAAAAAAAAGCTGAGCCACCAAGATTTGGGGGATTAGCTGTTAAAGTAGCTAGTGTTACTGGGGCACCGGGTGGCTCAGACAGTTAAAGGCCCAACTCTTGGTTTTGGCTCAGGTCATAATCTCACAGTTCATGGGTTCAAGCCCCATGCCAGGCTTCATGGTGATGGTCCAGTCCCTACTTGAGATCCTCTCTCTCTGCCCCTCTCCTGCTCACTCTCTCTCTCTCTCTCTCCCAAAATAAATAAGTAAACTTTTTTTTTAAAGTAATTAGTAGGGTGCCTAGGTGGTTCAGTCGGTTAAGCGGCCGACTTCAGCTCGGGTCATGATTTCACGGTCCGTGAGTTTGAGCCCCGCGTCGGGCTCTGTGCTGACAGCTCAGAGCCTGGAGCCTGTTTCAGATTCTGCGTCTCCCTCTCTCTGACCCTCCCCCATTCATGCTCTGTCTCTCCCTGTCTCAAAAATAAATAAACGTTAAAAAAAATTTAAAAAAAAAGTAATTAGTGTTAACTAGTACATTTGATTGAATTATTATTGTTGTGGTATTTTTACTATAAAGAGAAGCAAAAAGAAGACCCTCATACTAAAGTGTTCCGTGATAAATAAGCTAACCCAAGCCCTAAAACTAAGTTATTACTTAGTTTTCTCCTGTTTTCTCACCTCACAACCTTATTGTTTTATTTTAAAGTTATGTTGGAGTATTGAACGAGGTTTATTTCGGTTTAGCTGATTTAATATTACTAAGCACCTGTTTTGTTGAGCTGCTGCCTGCTGCTTACACTTTTCTATGCATAACATTCCTTAAAGTGTTTTCCTATTATATTCCTACTGACTTTGAAGGGCAAAGTCCTTTTAGCTATGAAAACAATAGCTTCATAAAATAATAGCAGATCCTGAGAGGACAGAGCATTAAGCCAAAGAGGATTATTCAAAAGCCTCAAAACTTAATAGAATTTGCCCTGCTAGGTTTCAGGTATGCTTGGGACACATGACTCTTTTCTGCCATCCAGTTTCTCCCTTTTAGAATGGGAATGTCTATGCTATGTTTGTTCTGTCATTGTATTTTAGAAGCAGATAACTTGTTGTCTGAGTTTACAAGTTCGTGGATGGAAAGGAATTTGTCCCAGGATGAATCATATCCCCAGTCTCATCCATTCTTGTTGTAGGTGAAGTTTGGGTTTAGCTTTGATGCTGAAATGAGACAAGACTTTGGGGAGCATCGGGATCGGGTGAATGTATTTGCACGTGAGGGGACAAGAGGGAAGACTATTACTGTGTCCTCCTCCCAAATTCATACATTGAAGTCTTAGCCCCCAGCATCTCAGAATGTGGAAACGGGGTCATTGCAGATGGAATACGCTAAGACGGATGAGGTCATACTGGAGTAAAATGAGCCCTTAATCCAGTATTACTGGTGTCCTTATAAGAAAGAGACAGTTGCGCGCGGATACACACACACACAGGAAGAACCTGTGAACATGAAATTAGAGATCAGAATGGTGTATCTGTGAACCAGGGAATGCCAAAGTTGGCCAGAAATCCACCAGAAGCAAAGGCATGGAACAGATTCTTCCTCACATCCTCAGACAGAAACAACCCTGCTGTCCCCTTGATTTCAGGTTTCTAGCCTCCAGAACTCTAAGACCATAAATTTCCATTGTTTAAGCAAAAAATAATAATAATTTCAGATCTATTACCATGAAACTACCCATTAACAAAATATCTTAAAACTGTTCAGTAATCAAATAAACTATGTAAGTAGGTATGTTTTTTTTAAAAAAAAAACAAACCCTGCTGCCTATACATCCTTAATTCTCTTTTGTCACCTCCTCAACAAAAATACGTCTAAAAAAGTAAATCTTCCAATTAGACTATAAGTCACATTCAAAATATATGCAGTGGAACTCTACTAACTATGCCCTCTTTTTGGCCAATGCATTTCCCTCAGTGACAACACCAGTTTGTCTAATATCCCACAGAGAAGATTTTTGTGAAAGTGTCTAGCATAGTGCCTAGTTCATACATAGGTGCCTAATAATCCTGAATTCACTTTGCCATTTCCTTTTCCCTATCAGACTGGAAAACATGGATTTCTCATTAACTGTTCTCTTTCCATAGTCCCTTATGTTTAAATGATGTTGATTATCATTAGCCTGAGTTTACCCATTTATCTACCCTCCCACAATCTCCACCTCGTCCAGGCCACTCTCAACCACGCCAAGGTCTACTTCCCAGCTGTTGTCTCTGCCTGCAGTCTCTCTCACTTACAACCTGTCTTGCATAGTTAGAGACGACCGGCATTATATGCCAGACCAACGTGTTACTGCCTACCATGTCAATCCAAGCCCTGCTGCTCCGTAGTCTGGACCTGGCCTCGTTCTCTTAAGTATACTTATTTGTCCCCACTCCTTAGTACTCATTCTGTTCTTGTGATCAGAGCTCCTCTCTCGTGTCAAATAAGATCCCAAATTCCACCTGTTTCATTTCCTAAGTAGTTCTCAAGTTGGTCACCTCCACGCATTCCCATGACCCCAGCCTTGATTTGGGATCACATTATTTCACACGTATTTACATGTATTGTTATAAAGTCTTCTAAGTCCTTCCAGTCATGCTCTCATCTGGTCCATCATCCGTACCGCTGCCACAGGGATTTTTCTAGCACTGAGAAGTCCAGTATGGTAGCCAAGAACCACGTGTGGCTATCTAAAGTCAAACTGAAAATGAAAAATTTAGTTCCTCAGTCACATTGGCTGCATTTCAAGTGCTCAACAGCCACATCTGGCTAGCAGTTATCATGTTGAACAGAGGAGATTATAAAACATTTTCATCATTTGGACAGTACTGTTACTAAAATGTAAATGTGGGGGTGCATGGGTGGCTCAGTCAGGTAAGTGCTGGCTCTTGATATCAGCTCAGGTTTTGATCTCAGGGTCATGAGTTCAAGCCCCACGTTGGGCATGAAGCCTGCTTTAAAAAATTATAAATAAATAAATAAATAAATAAATAAATAAATAAATAAATAAAATGTAAATGTGATCTTGTGTCTACTCTACTTAACATCATTTACAGTTTCTTATCCCTTAGGATAAAGTCTAAACTCCTTAGTAGGGTAGTTTATCACTTGGCCCTAGTTTTCCTTTCTGCCCTATCTCCTTCACCTGCCAGCATGGCACCTTATTCTCCAGGCTAATCAAGTGATTTCCCCCTCAGTGTGTCCCCATGCCTTTGCTCATGGCTGTATTTTCTGTCAGGAATGCCCTTTTCCACCTTAGCAACCTAACTCCAATTAATTCTTCAAAATTCACCTCAGGCATCACCTTATTTGGCAGACTTTGCTTAACGTGAACTCTTCCCTTGCTCTCCCAGTCAGCCACTCCCATTACTGGGATCGCACACTGTATTATTCATGCCCCTGTTGTAGCATTTAGATCTGCCTACTTATTAGGCTGTGGTATTTGGGGAGGGAGAGGGGGGCAGCACCAGGTTTAATTCATTTTCATCCCCAGAGTCTAGCAGGGTGTTTGGAATACCAGTTGGTGCCTGGAATAGAATCCCTGCTCTTTCTTCCTGGTTCTTTATACTTCACATCTGGGATAATTTGCTGCTCCAAATGCCATCACATTCCCCACCATTCAGCATAGCTATTCAGCTGTCATTCCTTCTCAGTGCAGTAGGATGTAGCACCATGGCTAGATTGTACATTACTAAAGACAGGAGAACCAGACAGATGCTGACAAATTGTCTTGCAAGACATCTGCTTTCTCAATGGACAAAGACTCAAGTCTGAGGAAGTTTAATCGCCTTTCTTTAAGTGGCTGATTTCTCTCATTCTCTTCCAGTGCCTTCCACCCCTGAGAGGAGGACCAGTGGAGCCAGACAGTGTAGTCAAGTCTACATGCTCAGGCTTGGATTATTAATGGATTATTATAACTCTTAGACCATGACTCTGTGTTGAAAGCCTCATCAGAACCAGGCATAACCAAAAGTTTGAAATTCTTTACTTCTTTATTTTCTATATGGCACAATTTAGCACTTAGTTATACTCTGTCTTAAACTGCTTGCAACATTACTTTTACTATTTGTATTCTCCAACTCCACTGCAAGTACCCTGAATGCAAGAAAAATGTGTCTTCCATACCATTTTGCATAGTGATAATGACTTCATAGGTGCTCATTAATATTTATGCATTGATCAGCTGGCTTGGTTGATCTAATCTGGTGAGTCTTTATAGCCCCACAAGCCATTAAGAGCCTCTCCAAATACAGGTGCCATCTTACAAAGCTCTAGAATGTGAGCTGGAATTTCCAAGTATAGTTTAATTCTGTCTTATTAAGAAAAACAGAATATACATTCATATAATTTAAAACTTTTTTTAATTTTATGATGGACCATTACATTAATGGCCCCAGCGAATCATGCCTCTGAGAATTCCTGCCCCTTTGTTGTTCCTTCCTACACTGAGTCTGAGCTTGGTTATGTGACTTGCTTTGGCAAATGAGACGTTAGCAAGTGTGATGCAAGCAGAGATTGGATAAGCACTTGTTCATCCTCTTGGAACCCAGAGCCCATGCCATAAGGAAGTCCAGCTATTCTGCTGGAGAAAAGGTATATAGAAAGAGATCCTGTGAGACCGTGCAAGGCACATAAATGAAACTAGCTTAGCTATTACAGCCCATTAGACAAAGGCACCTGCATAAGAGACCCCAAGCAGGACCACCAGAACTGCCCAGCTGATCCCAGCCCAGATTGCTGAATCATAAATAAAGAAATAATCTTCCTCGATTTACAATGTAATTGCATCCTGATAAACCCATCATAAATTTAAAATATCATAAATCAAAAATACATTTACTATACTTAAACTGCTGAACATCACAGCTTAGCCTACCTTACGTTAAACATGCTCAGAACATTTACGTTAGCCAACAGTTGGGCAAAATCATCTGACACAAAGTCTGCTTTATAATAAAGTGTTGATGGTGGCAAGGATGGATGAAGCAGAGCAGTGAATCAGCGATATAGAGGACAAACTTATGGAGAATAATGAAGCAGAAAAAAGAGGGAGACTAAGGCAAAAGAGCATGATTTAAGAATTAGAGAAGTCAGTGACTCATTAAAAAGGAACAACATCAGAATCATAGGGGTCCCAGAAGATGAAGAGACAGGAAAAGGGGTAGAAGGGTTATGTGAGCAAATCATAGCAGAAAACTTTCCTAACTTGGAGAAAGTCACAGACATCAAAATCCAGGAAGCACAGAGGACTTCCACCAGAGTCAACAAAAACTGACGATCAACACGGCATATCATAGTCAAATTCACAAAATACTCAGTCAAGGAAAGAATCATGAAAGCACCAAGGGGAAAAAAAGTCCTTAACCTATAAGGGAAGACAGATCAGGTTTGCAACAGACCTATCCAAAGAAACTTGGCAGGCCAGAAAAGAGTGGCAGGATACATTCAGGGTGCTGAATCAGAAAAATATGCAGCCAAGAATTCTTTATCCAGCAAGGCTGTCATTCAAAATAGAAGGAGAGATTAAGTTTCCCAGACAATCAAAAATTAAAGGAGTTCATGACCACTAAACCAGCCCTGCAAGAAATTTTAAGGGGGACTCTCTGAGGGGAGAAAAGAAGAATAAACAAACAAACAAACAAACAAAGACTAAAAACAACAAAGACTAGAAAGGACCAGAGAACACCACCAGAAACTCCAACTCTATAAGCAACATAATGGCAATAAATTCATATCTTTCAGTATGCATTCTAAATGTCAATGGACTAAATGCTCCAATCAAAAGACATAGGGTAACAGAATGGATAAGAAAACAAGATCCATCTATATGCTATATACAAGAGACTACTTTAGACATAAAGATACCTTCAGATTGAAAGTAGGGACATGGAGAACCATCTATCATGCTAATTGTTGACAAAAGAAAGCCAGAGTAACCATACTTATATCAGACAATCTAGACTTTGACATAAATACTGTAACAAGAGATGAAGAAGGGCATTATATCATAATTAAGGGGTCTATCCACAAAGAAGTCCTAACAATTATAAACATTTATGCTCCAAATGTGAGAGCACCCAAATATATAAATCAATTAATCACAAACATAAAGAAACTCATTGATAATAATACCATAATAGTAGGGGACTTCAACACCCCACTTACAACAATGGAAAGATCATCTAAACAGAAAATCAACAAGGAAACAATGGCTTTGAATGACGCACTGAACCAGATGGACTTAACAGATATATTCAGAACATTTCATCCTAAAGCAGTGGAATATACATTCTTCTCCAGTGCACATGGAACCTTCTCCAGAATAGACCACATACTGGGACACAAATCAGCCCTCAACAGTTACAAAAAATCAAGATCATACTGTGCATATTTTCAGACCACAATGCTATGAAACTCAAAATGAACCACAAGAAAACATTTGGAAAGGTAAAAATTACTTGGAGACTAAAGAACATCCTACTAAGGAATGAATGGGCTAACCAAGAAGTTAAAGAAGAAATTGAAAAGTACATGGAAGTCAATGAAAATGACAACACCACAGCCCAAAACCTCTGGGATGCAGCAAAGGTGGTCATAAAAGGAAAGTATATAGCAATCCAGGCTTTCCTAAAGAAGGAAGAAAGGTCTCAGATATACAACCTCACCTTAAGCCTTAAAGAGCTGGAAAAAGAACAGCAAATAAAACCCTAAGACAGCAGAAGACAGGAAATAATAAAAATTAGAGCAGAAATTAACGCTGTCAAAACCAAACAACAACAACAACAACAACAACAACAACAACAAAAACCAGTAGAAGAGATCAATGAAATCAGAAGCTGGTTCTTTGAAAGAATTAACAAAAGTGATAAACCACTAGCCAGTATGATCAAAAAGAAAAAGGAAAGGACCCAAATAAGTAAAATCAAGAATGAAAGAGGAGAGATCACAACCAACACAGCAGAAATAAAAACAATAAGAAGAGAATATTATGAGCAATTATATGCCAATAAAATGGGCCATCTGGAATAAATGGGCAAATTTCTTTCTAGGAATATACACATATACACCACCAAAACTGAAACAGGAAGAAATAGAAAATTTGAACAGACCCATAACCAGTAAGGAAATCGAATTAGTAATCAAAAATTTGCCGAAAAACAAGAGTCCAGGGCCAGATGGCTTTCCAGGGGAATTCTACCAAATATTTAAGGAAGAGTTAACACCTATTCTCTTGGAGCTGTTACAAAAAATAGAAATGGAAGGAAAACTTCCAAACTCTTTCTTGATTCCAAAACCAGACAAAGACCCCACTAAAAAGGAGAACTATAGACCAATTTCCCTGATGAGCATGGCTGCAAAAATTCTCAACAAGATATTAGCCAACCAGATCCAACAATACATTAAAAAAAAATATTCACCATGACCAAGTGGGATTTATACCTGGGAAGCAGGGCTGGTTCAATACCCACAAAACAATTAACGTGATTCATCACATCAGTAAAAGAAAGAACAAGAACCACATGATCCTTTCAATAGATGCAGAGAAAGCATTTGACAAAATACAGCATCCTTTCTCGATAAAAACCCTCAAGAAAGTAGGGCTAGAAGGAGCATACCTCGAGATCATAAAAGCCATATATAAAAGACCTAAAGCTGATATCATCCTCAATGGGAAAAACAGAGAGCTTTCTCCCTAAGGTCAGGAACAAGACAGGGATGTCCACTCTTGCCACTGTTATTCAACATAGTATTGGAAGTCTTAGCCTCAGCAATCAGACAAGACAAAGAAATAAAAGGCATCCAAATCGGCCAGGAGGAGGTCAAACTTTGACTCTTCACAGATGACATGATACGCTATACGGAAAACTCAAAAGATTTCAACAACAACAAAAAAACTGCTAGAACTGATTCATGAATTCAACAAAGTTTCAAGATATAAAATCAATGCACAGAAATCGGTTGCATTCCTATACACCAACAATGAAGCAACAGAAAGAGAAAATCAAGGAATCAATCCCATTTACAGTTGCACAAAAAACCATAAAATACCTAGGAATAAATCTAACCAAAGAGGTGAAAAATCTATACACTGAAAACTATAGAAAGCTTATGAAAGAAATTGAAGAAGACACCAAAAAATGGAAAAAGACTCCATGTTCCTGGATAGGAAAAACAAATATTGTTAAAATGTCGATACTACCCAAAGCAATCTACCTATTCAATACAATCCCTATCAAAATAACACCAGCATTCTTCACAGAGCTAGAGCAAACAATCCTAAAATTTGTTTGGAACCAGAAAAGACCCCGAGTAGCCAAAGCAATCTTGAAAAAGAAAACCAAAGCAAGAGGCATCACAATCCCGGACTTCAAGCTGTATTACAAAGCTGTAATCATCAAGACAGTATGGTATTGGCACAAGAATAGACACTCAGATCAATGGAACAGAATACAGAACCCAGAAATGGACCCACAAACATATGGCCAACTAATCTTTGACAAAGCAGGAAAGAGTATCCAATGGAATAAAGACAGTCTCTTCAGCAAATGGTGTTGGCAAAACTGGACAGTGACATGCAGAAGAATGAACCTGGACCACTTTCTTACACCATACACCAAAATAAACTCAAAATGGATGAAAGACCTAAATGTAATACAAGAAGCCATCAAAATCCTTGAGGAGAAAGCAGGCAAAAACCTCTGTGATCTTGGCAGCAGCAACTTCTTACTCAACACCTCTCCTGAGGTAAGGGAAACAAAAGCAAAAATGAACTATTGGGACCTCATCAAAATAAAAAGCTTCTGCACAGTGAAGGAAACAATCAGCAAAACTAAAATGGGAGAAGATGGGAGACAGAATGACAGAATGGGAGAAGATATTTGCAAACAACATATCAGATAAAAGGTTAGTATCCAAAATCTATAAAGAACTTATCAAACTCAACACCAAGAAAACAAATAATCCAGTGAATAAATAGACAAAGTCATGAATAGACACTTCTCCAAAGAAGACATTCAGATGGCCAACTGACACATGAAAACATGTTCAATATCACTCATCATTGGGGAAATACAAATGAAAACCACAATGAGATACCACCTCACACCTGTCAGAATGGCTAACATTAACAACTCAGGCAACAACAGATGTTGGCAAGGATGCGGAGAAAGAGGATCTCTTTTGCACTGCTGGTGGGAATGCAAACTGGTGCAGCCACTCTGGAAAACAGTATGGAGGTTCCTCAAAAAATTAAAAATAGAACTACCCTATGACCCAGCAATTGCACTACTAGGCATTTATCCAAGAAATACAGGTATGCTGTTTCGAAGGGACACATGCACCCTCATGTTTATAGCAGCACTATCAACAATAGCCAAAGTATGGAAAGAGCCCAAATGTCCATCGACGGATGAATGGACAAAGAAGATGTGGTATATATATATATATATATATATATATACAATGGAGTATTACTCGGTAATCAAAAGAATGAAATCTTGCCATTTGCAACTACGTGGATGGAACTGGAGGGTATTAGGCTAAGTGAAATTAGTCAGAGAAAGACAAAAATCATATGATTTCACTCATATGAGTACTTTAAGATACAAAACAGGTGAACATAAGGGAAGGAAAGCAAAAATAATAAAAAAAACACGGAGGGGGACAAAACAGAAGAGACTCATAAATACGGAAAACAAACAGAAGGTTACTGGAGGGGTTGTGGGAGGGGGGATAGGCTAAATGGGTAAGGAGCACAAGGAATCTACTCCTGAAATCATTGTTGCACTATATGCTAACTAACTTGGATGTAAATTTAAATAAATAAATAAATAAATAAATAAATAAATAAATAAAGTGTTGAAGAGCTCATTTAATTTACTATTGTACTGAAAGTAAACACAGAATGGTTGTCCAGGTACAGAACGGTTGTAAGCATATCAGTTGATGCCCCTCACGATGGTGTGGCTGACTGGGGGTGCAGCTGCCACACAGCCCAGCAGCACAAGGAAAAATGGTACCCAACCCATCGCTAGCCTTGGAAAAGATCAAAATTCAAAATTCAAAGTACAGTCTCTACTGAATGTGTATCACCTTCACACCACCATAAGGTCAAAAAAGTCTAAGTCAAACTCATTCCAAGTCAGGGACCATCTGTAGTGGTTTTAAGCCGCTGGATTTTAGGGTGGTCTATTATGCATCAACAAACAACCACAACACTCAGAATCTTGTCTCTTCTTATTCATCAATATACCTGATAAATATCACCTGCCATTTGCATGTTCCATTCTTAAATACCTTGACTTAGCATTTGAAGCGAAATACAGAAAACACGCTCTCCAGTTAGGGTGAGGAAGTTTTTACTTCAAAACACTTCTGAGAGATTGAGATTTTAGAATGTGACTTTTGTATTTAGAATTTTTTCCTATGAAGTCAATGCCTTTAAGACAAATTCAGTTTATCTCTTCTTACTTTTTCTTTTTCTTTTTTGGCTTTTGCTCTTGGGTAAGCAAAGAAAAATTTGATCTCATGAATTTCATGCCCTGTTTTTTGCTCTTGCCAAAATGCTCTGTTAACTTCATTCCAAAAAAAAAAAAAAAAGAAGTTCTTGTGAATATGTGTTCTGCCACAGCATCAAGAACAGTGCCAGAAAGGGCAATTCTATAAAAATAGATTTCTTCATTCTCCATCTATGTGAATTCACACAGTCACATACTCCTTTTGTAGCTATCGTGTGAGTCATAGTTTTTCTCTAAAAGTAACTTCTTGACCATTTGTGATCCTTGTTTGCAAACATAGACTTGGCTTCATTTTTTTCCCTCAGCTTCGTGTTATATTTGATATTTCTTTCTTTCGTTCTTTATGTACCTTTTATAAGTCGGCCTTTGAAGGAAGCCTTTCTCCCTTATCTCTCAGTTGGGGAAAGTACGGTTTACCTTGAAACAAAGAGTCTCTTTAAAAATTATCACCAGGCATTGGCAATTCCACTAACATGATAAGCAAAAAGAAAAAAAAAATGGAAAGAAACACCAGCAAAAACTAGTCTTTCCATTGTTGAGGCGGTTCCATAGTGGTCAAGCCTTGTTTAAATCAGTGCTACTCCAAGTGAGGTCTGTGAACCACTACCAGTCCACGAAATGTTGTTGTAATGAAAAAAGTATAAAAGTTGAGAGTGCTTAACTCTCTAGCGATTTGATGTTGCCATGACATCAACAATGTGATTATTTTTCTCATAACCAAGTTTTTTGTACATTACAAAATATTGGTCAACAATGGATTAGAATTTGGGGGGAGCACCTGGGTGACTCAGTCGGTTAAGTGGTTTCAGCTCAGGTCATGATCTCACTCTGAGTTCCAGCCCCATATCGGGCTCTGAGCTGACAGCACTGGGCATGCTTGGGATTCTCTCTTTCCCTCTCTCTCTCTGCCCCTCCCCCACTCGCACATGCTCTCTCACTCTCCCTCAAAATAAGTAAATAAACTTTAAAAAAAAGAGTTTTTTAAATGGTCTTTCTTCACAGATAGTTAAATATGCACTAGTCTAAATGACCTCTCCAAAATACCCTTATAGCCTCATGCCTAAAACAGTGCAGGACCCAGAGTGGGCAACAAAAAACATTTGTTGATTGACTGATTGTTAACTTAGTGGGTAATTCCTAATTCTATGATGCTCCAATATTATGTTAAGTCTTTACCATTCACTCAACTGTACATACAAATATGAGAAGTCAGCGTTTCACACTGCTTTTTTAAAAGGCATGAAATAACCTGCCTAATTCTCTTAGCTTGGTATGAGTAATTATTACACTCAAGTTTAGAGAACCCAAAAGTAATGACGCATAGCTAAAGTTAAAATTAGCTTTCACTTATTCCATAATAGCACCTACTAATTTAGCTGCCTTTGAGCAAAGAGATGAGGGAAAGGTGTTGAACTCAGTAAGGACTAAATCCATGACTCATTTGTTATGGAGACGAAATGCATCATTGGGTTATATCAGGTGAAAGCCTGTCCTTACACTTAGTATAGGAAGTCAGACTCCTTAAAGTTATGTATGTTCAAAATTGCTCTTTACCCTAAAGGACCGTTACTAACTCGGCTTTCAGATTAAGGAGGCCTGGATGTACAGCCGATATTACATACTGAATTCATAGTTCTCTTCCTTCCCTTGGCACATCGGCCTCAGGGCAGTCTTGCTGTTGGCTTTGCTCTGACATGTAGTCCCATTAATTGGGTTGTTGCCTTTTTTTCTGTGTAATTTTAGGCAAGCCACTTCATCTTTATATGTTTTGGATCCCTCATCTGAAAAACAAAAACAAAAGGAGGACAAGGACACCGTGAAGGTTAAATGACACAATGTACATGAACATGCCTGCTGGACTGACCCCACTGGTGCTCACTCTCATTGTCCTTCGCCTTGTTTCTGCTCCCTGACCAAGCTTCTACCATGGAGTGTACTTTCATTAAAAACACAGGTCGTAGAGTTACAGACATGGGGTTAAGTCCCAGCTCCTCCCTCTACTACCTTCTGTGACCTTGTGACTTTGTACAAATTAAATAACCCCTTTACAGTCTCAGTTTCTTCATCTGAAAAATTTTACCCTTGGCATGAGCTTTGTGAATTTTGAATGAAATCATCATTAGAAAGGGTCCAATGCAATGCCAGGATGCCTCCAATTTGGCTAACTATTCTTATTTTTATGCCCCATTTTAGACGTAGTCTTGACCCATTGTGTGTGAATTTCTGTCCAGGGTCTTCCTTGGGATCCTGGTTTCTCAGAACCTGGAATCTTCCCTTGCTCTTGACATGAAACATCGGTCCTTAACCATAGCATTTCTGTTTCTACTTGATGATTCCTTTACAGGACCTAACTCCCTGCTGCCCATTTTTTTCTTTGCTGGAGCCCAGAGTCTTGGAGGGCCTTGTCAGGACTCCTGTAGAAGCTCTCACTGCCATAAGATCCTCTGGTTAGCTGGCCTGCTGTGCCCACCACCTACTGTCTGCCCCCAGGCCCCCAGGACATTGCATCAGCCTCCAGGCTTCTTCACTTTCTGTAGAGCTCCCTGGATCCCTACCCCCTCAGTGAGCCTGACTAGCTCCAAGAATGAGCCAGAGTAGATTGGCCCTTGGGCCACCTGCTGAGTCCCAGCCCTGACAATACTTACTATGGAACAACTCAGGACATTGGTCCCATCCTGGGATGTGCACATCACCATGGCATTATACTACCTGTACCAGACGAAAGGCAGATGTTATAAGAACTATTTTGTCTGGAAGTTGTGTTTGATTGTGGCTTTCCCCAGAGCTTTTGCTTACATTTCTTTTTCCAGTGAAATCACTTGGATTTCTCCCCCATACCTTTCCACTTTCTGCTTGTGGCTCCTTCTTCAGCCCCAATTTCATCTGCCTCATCTCAGTGGGAACTGAGAATCCTATACCTGCTCAAAATGCACCAAAGCCAGCAGTGCCCAATGAAGGGCTATGATCTAAGCTTTGCTTGATCTGCACCTCTTGGGGAGTGGCGAGTTGGGGTTCAGGGACATCCTGTGTACAAGCAAAAGGTCCCTGGTTCAAATTCATAATTCCAGAGCACCCCCCACACATGGGCACACAACAGACATACATACACGGAGACCAGCTAATTTAAAATACATGCAAACATGCAAAGATGGAGTCAAAGCCCCTTAGGAGTAATTTTTAGGCCCCTCAGGGTCCTTCCAGCCCCATGTTGGGACCAGTGATGAGAGGTCCTTGTTGGGGGAGGGGGGTAAGGTTCTGCTTTCAGTGAAGTCATGATGGTGGCCCTCATGGGAAAATAGGATGATGTCCTTTATTGTTGCCTGTCCAATGGCCTCACTGAAGCTAGTACCACATGCCTTAGATTGCTGAATGAAGGAACCACACAAACATAGAATCCAAATCTCATTAAAGAAAAGAGCATCAGAAGCTTTCGTTCCATATCTGAGAAGCTTGCAGATCCTTAGATAATTTGTGACCATTCATTCATTAATTCATTCAAAAATAGTGAGTACCTACTATGTGCTAGGGGCTGGACATGGCATTGGACTGTGAAAAGATTGAGGCAAAATGGTTTCTGATTTCATGTGACTCACAGTCTAATGTTCAATCTCACTGAAGTCCCTGTAACCCATCCTACCTCTCAGCTGTAGGAAGCCCACCAAGGAACCCTCACGGAAAGAATAAGCTCCCTGTCACACTTGAGATTTGCACAGTTTTTAAGATACAGTTGAATGCATTACATATAATTGGTCGAACAAGGACACCCAAAGCCAAATGTTAATAAAAACATTATATTCTGCTTTTTCAACTCTGGAGGGAGGGAATCTGTTTTCTCCACAAACAAAATTAAATCTGAAGTTCACTCTCGCTCCCATGTAAGGCTGTGGGAGAATGTCCAAATCATGGGAGTCTTCTAGCCCATTTTCCCTAAGGAACGAACTCAGCTTTTTTTGGCTTCTCTTAAATGGTTTTGGTGCAATTAAAGACTAAGCGAAACAAATGCCAACTTTGCAAATGATTTGGAACTAAGACTGTGTGTATGTGTCTACTACACTTTTGCCCTTTATGGGTTTAGCAAGTTGGCAATAAAACATAAGGACTCAGGGTCCTTAGTA
This sequence comes from Lynx rufus, assembly GCF_022079265.1. Taxonomy (NCBI): domain Eukaryota; kingdom Metazoa; phylum Chordata; class Mammalia; order Carnivora; family Felidae; genus Lynx; species Lynx rufus. Next base: position 17,560,427 of record NW_025814837.1, read on the forward strand.
CATTAAAAGATAATGCTCTCGCACCGCCGGCCCCTTCACAGCCCCAGTGGAATGCTAAAAGCAGCTTCAGTTAGGATGCACTTCTGGGCCCATCCATGATAGAAGCTATTATTCCCAAGGGCCAGATCAGTGAGAGGGTACTTTCCAATTATTAACCCGACTGTCTTTAAATAAATGTTCGAAGCCCTGGAAGCTGAGAGAGTTACGCAATAATGCTAAGCACCCAAATGAAAATCAAACACTTAAGACAAAAATCTAGGCAACTGGCTAAGATGTGAAAGCTGTAGGGCTGGCCTTTCTATCACAGTGTTTAGTCCACTGGGTCATGGATGAAACTCCTGGAAAACCTGCCACATATAGGTCACGGTTCATCATGAGTTTCAACTCACACAACTGCAAGGTATTTGATGGAACTGTGCCAAAGGCAATTGGCCCTCAAGAAAGCATCATCAAATCCTACCACGGAAGTGAGGGAAATCTAGCATTTTGTTAAATCACTATGATGGATAACAAAAGCAAAATTACTAGAGTATACCAAAAAGCCAAGTGTGAAAAGGCCTGGATGGCTCTTGCCCCTTGGAGGGATAGTGGGGCCATTTTGTGACGTTCCTCTATGTTGCTGCAGCCCTCCTCCTCTCTGAGAAAAAGAGGTAGGGTGGAATCCTCATACAAAGACCAGGACTCCATGGGCCAGGGTACTCCACCCAAAGCAACATTCAGATGTCCCACATAGAAGAAGAGAGAACACGCTTCAGCAAGCAAGCAGAGCACAACTTTATTAATTCATCACTGAACAATAGAAAAATTTTAGCAAACAAGATCCCAAAGAACATTCTTTTCAGAAGATATGATAAAGAAGAATAGATTGTCAAAGGACGAATCTCCTAAGAAATAGATTTAGGTATCAGAGGAAAAATAGCTAAATCAACAGCAGTATTTACAACATGCTCATTACAATCAAAAGACCCTGCAAAGTAGATACAGCATACCAACAGCTTCTATGCCATATTTTAATATCAGACTGAGCATTTAAAAAATTATTCTCATTGGAGTAAGAATGGCAATAATTTTTTTTCCTTTTTTATTTAGGTATAATTGACATAACATTATATTGGTTTCAGGTGTTCAATGTCACTGCCAAGATGGTGACTCATCTACTTAACCTGCTGCCAGTAGACACAAAGAGCCTAAAGTGCTCAGGCCACAGCTGTAGTTTAGAGTTCAATGGGACTACTACTGTGTCTCCTGGTGGAAATGTTCCTTCTTTTGGGAACCAGGACTTCTAAACTGGCAGAGAGTAGAGTTGCTGAGACAAGAAACACAAGTGACTCATTGAGAATAACTCATGAGAAACTCATTGAGAATAGGGGGGTCACTGGCTTTTACCTCTTGGTCTGCGGACTTACATATTCTTGCGATGGGGACACAGCATTACAGGAAGCTCTTCAATTTAAACTGCATATTGTGTGCTGAAAGATGGTACCCTATGCTTATAAAGTATTATCTCCAAGTTGATACTTTAGCTAATGCCTTCAACATGCCACCCCACTAAAGTGGTTGTCAGCTTTGGGTAACATGGTATAATATATGACCGGTGGATGCCATGGCCATGAGCCCATGCCTACACCTTCTTTGCTGTAAAGTGCGTCTCTTGCTTTGACATAATGCTATTTTGGATTCTGTGCTGTGGAATAAGCACTCTACTAACTCATGAATGGTAGTGTTAGCTCAGGCCCCATGGGCAGGAATGGTAAGCCCATACCTAGAGTATGTGTCTGTTCCTGTCAAAATAAATCATTGACCTTCTAGGATGACAAGTGTCAAATGTAGTCAATTTGCCACCAAGTGATTAGGTTATCTCCTCGAGGGATGACAGCATACTGGAGACTAAGGATTGGTCCCTGTTATTGGCCAGTTAGTGGTCACAGTAGTTAAATCACATTTGGTAAATGGGAGTCCATGCTGTTAGGCCCATTCATGGCTTTCATCTCTGCTGCCATGGCTACATCATACATGTCTCATCATGCCAATACTGGGGAGGTCAATAATAGAGGATGGTTGATGTCAACTGGTAAAGTCATTTTGTCTATTTGGTCATCTAGTACCTCTCTGATGGTGACTGCTCTCCATTGTGCATTAGTATGTAATATAAAAAGCTTCACATTATCTGCCTCTTCCAATATGTCTACCCACAGGTCTCTATCCCCGGCCCCTTCTCCCCAGTCTTGCAATCTATCTCCTGCCTAGGACCTGAGCACAGTTCAAGCCATTCTTCTCTGTCCCTGGGTCATGTATAATCTAACCTCGGGCCACTTCTCTCCATGCAAAGTAAGTGGCCATGTCTTCCACCTGAAGTTCTGGTTTTCAAGCCTCCATCAGTCCTAAGTGGTGGTAGTGCAGCCACCATCCATTTTCAGCTTACACCCATATCCATCTCCCCATTCGAACAGCAAGCCACTAACCAAGCTCAAGCTTTTTCCTTCTCCATCAGGATGTCCTAAGGGCTTTCCACAAACAAGAAGTGCTCACTGAAAGAGAGGTGCTGGCGACATGCTCGTGCAGTTTGCTGGTGCCATCTGTTCCTGCTCAGACTTGGTCCCAGATATGCCACTACCTTCTCAGGGTGGATTATTTCTGGGTCCACCAACCTTGTGACAGAACCTAGCTCGTGATGGGAAATTCTGGCCATAGAACCACTTGATGTCCATGGTCAAGAACTCTGTCTGCTAGGGCTCAGTAGCATCCCACCTTGGGTTCCTCCTGGGCTTTATCTATTCCCTGGCTGCGTCGATAGTCTCCCATTTAAGTTCATGTCAGGCTTCTGAACTATTATAAGAGGGGACTTCTTATTTCTAGTTCTACTGATCGTTTACATGATTCAACCTCATACTTAAGCTAACTGTGCTCCAGGTACCAGCTGGAGAATAAAACTCAAACTGAGTCATTTGATGATTCAAGGGGAACAGTACTTAACACAGGACCACCTGAGGGTCAGTAGTCCACCCATTCTCCTGGAAGCCAGCCCAGAAGATGCTGTACCTAAACTGCACTATTTGGGGTTTTCCTGAAGGCTTTGGTGTTAGGTTGTCAGTTTACATAAAGAAATGTCCCCAAAACAGCTCTGTGAAATTCACTGATTCATGTGCCATTAAGGGATTATTGAGGAAACTGTGCCTTGCTCCATATGATTTCACTTTTCTCTGCAATAGCTGGCCTTCTTTCATGCAGCTGAAGAGTTTTGATTTTACAAACATGATGAACCATGATCATGGTTGATAGTGTCTCTCCTCTGCGTTGATTGCTAAAAAGCTTAAAGCAAATTGTATGTCCTTCCTGCTTCTCTTTTTATGCTTTCCTTCTTTTCTAGATTTGCGTTATCTTTCCTATTTTCAATTTTCTCTGTCCCACTTTTAAATCCTTATTTTATTTTTACCCTGTTTTATTCTATATCATTTATTTAAGAGAATCTAAATATTATCTGGCAGGGGTATGAAAAAGCGAACAGATACATAGAAAGTTTAGTGCCTATAATGTCTGCTTACACTGTCATTGGAAGCTTTGAGAAAAATCTCAAATAACAATGTGACAGTTTAGATGGACGTATAAAATTGGTGTAGCATTCCTAAAAAGCAATTTTTACTTATGAATTGATAGTTTTCACAATATTCATATGCTTTCGGTCTGGAATCCTAGAATGTATCCTAAAGAAATAATGAGGAATGTGAATAAACCTTAGGTATAAAATAGTTATTAGCATTATTTTTAATTATACAAACTAAAAGGAACTTATAGATCTTATCTTTGAAGAAAGGACTTACAATAAGAGAAAGGACTAAACGCTGATAAATTGGAGGAAGGCTAAATAGAGTATAGTGTAGCTAATTTTAAATGCAGGATTTTCAAAGAATCTTTAATGCCAGAGGAAAATACTCACACGATCATGTTTAATTAAAAAAAAAAAAGCAGAGTACACATACTTCCGATTATGTTACTGCATGCTTAAGGAAAGATCAGGGGTATATTTAACCCCTGATGACCCTGGGAAAATGTTTTATAGGCCATTGTTGTCTTCTGCTTTTTTCTCTTCTTTTTGTATTCTCGGTTGGTAATCAGAAAAAAAAAATTCATTTCATTAGGCTAAAACTTCCACCTTAAGAATATTTATTGAGTAGACAGGTAGGGATATCGCCTATCAGAGGCAATAATCAAAATCTATGTGTATCACCTGGATTTAGTTATAGGTTGGGATATTGCCTACCAAAGGCAGGGATATTACTTATCAAAACTAATAATCAAAATCTATGTGTACCACTTGGCTACAGTGCTCCAGCCCCTTCTCATAGTACCTTGTCAGCAATTCATTTATTTGGAGGGATATCACCTGTAACCTTATGGTTATAAAATGCAGAACAGGAAACTTCATTCTGACATTTACTCAACAGACATTTGCATACAAACCTGGTAAGACAGCATGGGAGACAGAGCAGGAGTTCTACTCTCTTTGCCTGGGTCCAAATACCACTTTCCTACTTCCAGTCCTTGTGATAATGAACAAGTTTTGCATCCACTCTGAGTCTCAATTTCATTATCAATGATAGCTTTCACAGGGGGTTGGAGTGAGAATAAAATTCAGTGACATTCAAAATACAAGCACATAATGGACACTAATCAATGTGGCTGAAGTTCTTGACCCTTTGTCCCCCAAACCTTGCTTCCATTCTCATCCTGTATCAGAATACTTTCAGCAGAAAGTGGCTTACACAGCAAGAAGTCCAGGGACAAGGCAGCCCTGTTTGTCCACATAGACCTTAGTGACACCATCTGTTTGTCCTGCCACCCTCAGGAGATAGCTTTCCTCATGGTCACAAGGTGACTGCATCCTTCCAGGCATCAGATCCACACAGGACAGTGTGGAAGAAAGGACCTTCTCCTCCTGGGTGTCTCTCCTAGAAGCAAAGAAAACTTTCTTATAGAAGCCCCCAGCACACCTCTTCTCACGTCTCAGAGGTCAGGATTTGTCACATGCCCCACCTAATCCAGACACTATCACCAGCTTAGATCAGAGAGCTTTGGGCAGAAAAGGGGGCTGGGCTCCCTGAAGCATATCCCAAGGAGGAGTATGGTAGATGACTGAGCAAAATTAGTGTTCTGATATGGAAAAGGAAAGGGGCCACGGATGCGGGGCAGATTATTCAATGCTGGGCCACTACACTCTGGAACGTGTGAGGCTCATCTAATGTAAATTCCAAGTGAAGAGACTGAGCAAACGAGCCAGGATGTGGGGTGGGAGTCAGACAGGGAATGTAGACAGGCAAGTGGTCCAGAGCAGACTCTTAATTGGGGCGAAGGGGCCTGATCACAAAAAAAGAGGAGGGAGACTGCTCAGGAGACCAATCTAACCTACTTCACAGTTCTGTCTAGATCAAGTCCTGCTGGAGCATAAACTGGGACAGTGCAACATCGAGAACATACACATGGCAGTCTGCGCTGGCGTGAACAGAAGGTGACAGAAAATATGGCCTCATTTGAGATGAACACGGATGTCTGTGCATGAGTCATGGAGGCCTGCGGACAGACGCGGTGGGACATCTGACCGTGGATACATGGAGAACACAATCCCTTGAATCTTCTATTGAATCAATGATTCCTAAACCTTGACCACCTACCATCTCTCCTGCTGCAAACTAGCCCCTGAAGAACATGAAAGATATATTAGAAAACCCAGGGTCTGGCTTTGAAGAATTTAAACTCTGCTGGAGGAATCAAAAGTAACAGAAGTGAAGTCTAGGAGCAACACGAGACACTGTGGTGTCAGCAAAGCTGGGAGAGAGATGGCTGAAGGGCAGGGTGCAGGAGGGGGACTTAAGCCAGGAGGAACCCCAGGAAGGTCAGGATCTGAGTTAGGGCAGACAGAAGAGGAGGGAGGGAAGAGAGACCTAGGGATGGGAGGGAGGGTGATAACAAGGAAAACTGCTGACGAGGATGGAGACACTCTGCTGGGTAGTGAGAAATTATTCGGATAGAGAGGGTAGGGATAGAGAGGATGGGGTAGGTAGGGTTTCGCATATGAGGCCTGGTGCGTCACTGTTAAATTTTGGATGGGCCTGTTTAGATAGAGTTGTCTGGTGGTGATCACAAGGGTTTTGTTCTGTTGGGGGCTCTATTATGAAAATGAACTTAGCCAGGCACATGGGATGATGCCCAGGCATATTCTTTCCCGCGACTTCCACAAGAATCCCATCAGCAACCTGGCCAGACCACTGCCAAAACCAACTTTGAGCAGCAAGTGATAGTGGAAAGGAAATGGGCCTCGGAGCAAGACAGACTGAATTAAAGGTCTAGCGCCATCACTCAGCAAATTATGTCATCTCTCAGAAGTTAGATTTTTCAGTTGTGGAATGGGCATAATACCCACCCCACAGACAGTACTCAAAATATACTCTCTTCCTTCCTTTTGTTTATCAAAACTATGAAAGCAAAACCTCCTGTGCTCAATCTTCATAATAATGTTGCATGGCAACTTCAAAACTATCTCATCCATAAACACCTAAGGCAAGGCAAAGTTTTGAGTCTTTCTTGATTTAAAAATTGAAATTTTCTATCAAAATTTTTAATGTTTTTATTTCAAAATAAAGCACAAAGTAATACAATTTATCCATAGCAGATAAACATTTTTATTTCATCATGAGCTTTTATTTTTTATTTTTATCTTTTACTTTTGAATTAAATATTCATTACCAATTCAGTTGAGAAGAGGGAAGGAGACACAAACAGAGGTGAGGGGGAGGGGATGAGCACATTCCTACCTTGTGAGGGTGGGAGACAGCTACTTTTACTTTAGCATCTGAGTTTTCTAAAAAGACTTTTATTGTTTTTTACGCTTTAAAAACAATACATTTTTTAATTTAAAAAATATGACTCTCTGCTTTTATTTCCCCCAAACCAACCCTGGGCCAGCAGCAAGTATGTGTGAGGGAGTAAACAGCTCCTGAGACGCTCCAGCCATGAAGGGGAAGGCCAAAAGGAGGAGGTAACCGGTGTAATCAAAAGGAAGAGGGGTACGCGTAACATTTCAAATTTTGCTCTTCACCTTCAAAAAGGAAAATACCACATATCACTCATTCAATCAAAAGGCTTGTTTCCCAGCTCTTTCCCCAGGAGGAAAACAAAACATAACAAAACAAAACACACAAAAAAAAAGATTATTAGGAAAGAAGAGAGAGAGAAAGAAAAGAACATCTAAAACGACAGTAATGAAAATGAAAATAGCTCTTGATAGGGTGGTAGAACAATGGGTGAATTCTTTTCTTGTGTTTCATCTATATTATCAATATTTGTGCTATAATTAAGGTTGGAAGTCATCTGATGCAGACCGTGCTCTTTTGGAAAATGTGTGGTGTGAGGTTGGGGGTGGGTGTGTAATGTGTATAGGCAGATATGAGTGTGGGAGTATTATGTGTGAACCTGTGTATGTGTGGAGTCTTGAGCGTGTGTATGTGTAGCAACATTGAGGATGTACGTGGACTGTGTGTAGGAAAGAGGGAGGGTGCGTGGACAGGAGTGTGGACAGCACTGTGTGTGTTGACGGTGGAGAATGTGCTCAGTGTAGCATTGTACACTGGTGTGTGTGAGACTGCGATTGTGGCTGTGTGAGCAGTGGTATGTGGGTGTGGTGTGTAGGTGTGGTATGCGTGCGTGTATGTATGGAGTGCGCACTGTGCCAGCGGAGATCAGCGTCTGCTAGGTGAGTTGCCAGACAGCAGGCGCCGATGCTCCTGCTCCACAGCTCTACCCCCAGCCCTCTGTGGCCCCGCCCCGCCCCCGGTGGCCCCGCCCCCGGTCCAGTCTGAGGCGGCGGCGGCGGGAGCGCGCGGCGCGGGAGGCCGCCCCACTGCGGAACGCGGCGGGGAAGGCAGAGCGGGCTGGAGCTGGCGCCCCGGGCCGGAAGCGCGCGGGTCGCGCAGGGGCGGCCGCGGACATGTGCAAGATGTCCTTCAAGGTGAGCGTCGCGAGCTCCGGGAGGGAGTGCCGGGCCGGGCGGCAGACCTGCGGCGGCGAGCCCGCACCTGGGGACCTCCCGGGGTCGCCGTCGCCGCCGCCGCGGCCCACAGGGTGGAGTGAGCGCCGCCCAGGGTGCTGGCGGGGGACTGGAGGAAGCGACCTGGCTGGGATGGCTCCTGTGGTTTGTGGTTTTGGTTGTGTGGGTTCTGCCTCAAAGGCTTTCGGTACTTAGGGTCTGGGAGCCTGGCGGCCGGGCGAAGGGGCGGCGGGGACTGTCGCCCGGGTAACGGGCGGGGGCGGGGCGGGGAAGAGTCTTGCAGTCAGCACTTCCCTGCGGCCGCGCCTCGGGACAGACCGGGGCTGCGGCAAGGATTCCCGGTTCTGCGTCCTCATTTCGGAATGCCAGTGGCACCACTGTCGCCTCCTCTCCGGAGCACTTTTTGGACGCTGAAGCTGAGAGCTCATCAGCACGGAGTGGAGCTGCAATTGATTACCAGGCTTCAGTGTCCAAAGGAGTCTTGTTTTAAACGAGTTTAAAGTCATTCCATTTAATCTTCACATTTCAGGATGAAAGTGATGATACTTGATTTGCCTCTGTTGAGAGGTCTTAATAAAAATAATAGTTAAAATATACTGATGTGCCTGATTCTGAGCCAGAGGCACCTGGGCGCATCTTCTGAATCCTGAGGAAGACCCTTGAAATGGTACGTTCCTGTGTGTCTCTCCTTTTTTTTTTTTTTTTTTTTAACAAGAAGACTAGAACGTGGAGAAGTTAACTCATCACAGTTTTGCAGCCAGTGAGTGGTGTTAACGTTAAAATCGCGATGTGTCTGGCTCCAAAGTCAGGGTAATCCCATCTCTTATAGTAGCTCATGTAAACAGAGGGATGATATGCTGAGATTTGCATGTTAGAAAGATTACTGGCCACAGTTTGGGAAGGGAGCACCTCTGGGGTCATCTTGCTAAATTGTAGGGGCTTAGTGAACAGGTGTCTGGGATGGAAGCAAGTAAACAAGTGTGAATGACCAAAAAATTTTAGTGTGTGGAATTCCGTAATATTATTTCCTGAGTTATGGAGGGCTACGGAGGTGAAGATAAAATGTTTGGTTTGGGACATGTAAAGTCTAAGGATGGATGGAAGTCCAAGTAAGACAGATATGTAAATTGGGAGCCCAGGAGTATATAGTCTAGGCAGGAGATACAGATGCGATGTAGGAATGAACTGTGTTAAGTGGTAATTAAACCCATGAGAGTGAATGTGCCTAGTGATACCATGTAAAAATGGAAAATAGAGGACTGATGACAAAATCTTGAAGAAGGTGAAGACTTGAGAATGAGCAGAATAAGAGAAACCCATTAAGAAAACTGGAGAGCAGCTACAGATCTGTGAGAACAATCATAAGCATGTGCTGATTTAAGTCAAGGATCTCCAGTCCTTCGATAAAGATGGGGAGGAACTCAGTGATAAATACCAGAGAGAAATTAAGCTAGGAATTGAAAAGTGTCCTTTGCATTTAGTAACAAAACAGCCACTGGTGATCTTGCTCAGAGCAGTTTCAGGAGCCAGATTGCAATAGTTTCAAAAGAGAGTGGGTGGAAACCACAAGTGTCAAAAACAGTTTCAAAAAGTTCTGTAAGAAACAGTGGCTGAAGCAGGAATTTGGAGTTGGCCACGGGTTTGTTTGCTTTAAAATGGTAGACACTTGACCATCTTTAAATGATGACAAACATCTCAACAATAAAAAAAAACAACCAGGGCCCCTGAGTGGCTTGGTTTGTTAAGCATCTGACTCTTGATCTCAGCTTAGGTCTTGATCTCAGCGTCATGAGTTCAAGCCCTTCACTGAGCTCCATGCTGGGCATGAAAACTACTTAAAATTAAAAATAATAATAATAAAAAAATAAAGACAACTCGATTTAAAGATGGACAAAGGAGATGAATAGACATTACTCCCAAAAATATATACAAATGGTCAATAAGCACCTGAAAAGATGCTCAAAACTATTAATCATCAGGGAAATGCAAATCAAAACCATAATGAGACACCACTTCATGCTCACTGGGATGACTATAATCAACAAGACAGACAATGTCAGGTATTGGCAAGATGTGGAGAAATTCAAGTCTTCATACATTGCTGGTAGGAGTGTAAATGATGCAGCCATATTAGGAAACAGTCTGGTCGTTCTTCAAAAAGTTAAATATAGAGTTACCATATAACCCAGCAATTCTACTCCTAAATATATACCCCCCAAAAATAAAAAGCTATGTTCACACAAAAACTTGTACACAGATGTTCATTTTGTTATTCATAATAGCCAAAAAGTGAAAACAACCCAATGTCCATCATTTGTTTATTATTGATAATAAAATTATATTAAAAACAAAATGTATGTATTAGCTTGAGCTGCCATAACAAACGATTATAGACTGGGTGGCTTAAACTACAGGCTTTTAATTTCTCACAGTTCTGAAGGCTGGCATGTCCAAGGTCAGAGTGCCAGTAGATTCAGTGTCTGGTGAGAGCTCTCTTCCTGGCTTGCAAACAGCCCCCTTCTCACTGGATCCTTACATGGAGGAGAGAAGAAGCTCTGGTGTTCCTCTCTTTTCTTATAAGAACACTGATCTCTCGGGGCGCCTGGGTGGCGCAGTCGGTTAAGCGTCCGACTTCAGCCAGGTCACGATCTCGCGGTCTGTGAGTTCGAGCCCCGCGTCAGGCTCTGGGCTGATGATGGCCCAGAGCCTGGAGCCTGCTTCCGATTCTGTGTCTCCCTCTCTCTTTGCCCCTCCCCCGTTCATGCTCTGTCTCTCTCTGTCCCAAAAATAAATAAACGTTGAAAAAAAAATTAAAAAAAAAAGAACACTGATCTCATCATGGGGCTCTACCCTCTTGACCTCATCTAACCTAATTACCTCCCAAAGGCCTCACCTCCAAATTCCCAATGTGATATCACATTGTGGGTATCCCATTGGGTATTAGGGCTTCAACATATGAGTTGGGGGGAGACACAGATCCTCAGCCCATACCACGATATATCCATACAATAGAATATCATTTAACCATAAAAAAGAAGGAAGAAGGATACATGCTACAATGTGGATGAGCCTTGAAAACATTATATTAAGTAAAAGAAGCCAGACACAAAAGGCCATGTGGTATGTGATCCCATTTATATGAAATGTTCAGAATAGGCAAATCCACAGAGACAGAAAGCAGATTCTTGGTTGCCTGCGGCTAGGGAAGAATGGAGATGGGGAGTGATTGTTAATAGGTTGCTTTAGATTAATAGGTTAATAGGCTTTCTGTTAATGAGGTTTCTTTTGGGGGTAATGCAAATGTTCTGGAATAGTGACAGATATGCAACCTCAGGAATACACTAAAAACCACTGAATCATGCTTCTTTTAGAAGGATGAATTTTTTTAGTATGTAGACTATAATCTCAATAAATATTTAAATTTTTTATTTATTTTATTTTATTTTATTTTATTTTTTGAGAGAACACATGCAGGCTAGGGAAGGGCAGAGAGAGGAGAGAGAATCTCAAGCAGGCTCCATGCTCAGCTCAGAGCCTGACACAGGGCTGGATCCCACAACCCTGGGATCATGACCTGAACTGAAATCAAGAGTCAGACGCTTAACCAACTGAGCCACCCAGGCGCCCCTCAATAAGTAAGTATTTAAAATAATGATAAGGGGGCTCCATAGAGGGGATGACTAAGCTGAGTGATGAAGCTTTCAGGAGGTTGGTGAGGTGGAAGGCATGATGGGACTTCATTAGTTGTAGGGGTTCCCACTAGACATGTGGGGAGGAAACCCTCTTCCTTTGGAGTTAGAGGAAAAGAGGTGAGGGTTGAGGGACAGTATCGACGTTTTGTGAAGTAGAGGCCAGGATAAGGTCAGAATTTGGGGTGGGTAGAAAGGAAGGTGCCAGAATTTGCAGTGAAGAAGGGAGAATGATCAGGAGGTGACAGCTACTAGGTGAGGTGAAGCCCAGAACAAGAAGGTGGGGTGATCTGAGCTGTGAAGGAACAGAGATTTGTACACGTGACTGGAAGGGCAGGATCTGGAAGACAAGTGAGGAGAGCCTAACCCCATTTTCCACCCCAGGGCTAGTGTGGGAGGTGCTGGGGGCTTACAGCAGGGAGACAGAGGAAGTGCTCTGTGCCAGGTTAAGGGTGAGGAGTTGGTTCTCCATGAAGTGGACTTCCAAAAGGCATTGAGGGAAGGCTTGAGGGCAAGGGAAGCAGAGTCACAGGCCAGTCGCCTAAGCCGGCCCTCGCCCTTGCTACCATCCTATCAAACGTAGTAAAATGTACCCACAGCCCAAGATAATAATAGAGACTTTTTTTTTTTTAACGTTTATTCATTTTTGAGACAGAGAGAGACAGAGCATGAATGGGGGAAGGTCAGAGAGAGAAGGAGACACAGAATCTGAAACAGGCTCCAGGCTCTGAGCTGTCAGCACAGAGCCCGACGCGGGGCTCGAACTCACGGACCACGAGATCATGACCTGAGCGGAAGTCAGACGCCCAATCGACTGAGCCACCCAGGTGCCCCAATAATAGAGACTTTTTATTGTACATTTTTGGAAAGGTTTTTATAATATTGCTTTAAAAACAACTTAGCCATGAATAACATTTAATTTACATTTGTCCATGATTTTTCTGCAATTTTTGTATATAGCCCATAATTCTTGTGTACTGAGAAAATCAGACCTACAAATTATTTTCATGTGCCATCAATATTTTCTGAATATCAAACTTAGCAATGAAGGGAGTTGACAAAGATAGTACATTTTGTAGCTATTTATTCATTCACTTTGATTTTAGAGCCAGAGATTAACGGTTTATTTTCACAGGCCTCAGAAAGTCTTATAGGCCCTAATTCCTGGGTCTCCAAAGCCTTTGTTTAAAAGCCCTGGCATTGTTAGCTGAGTCTACGGGAGAATGAACAGAGCATTATAAATCACAAGTTAGCTTCCTATTCATGACTTAGAGTAATCACATGTAGAGCTATTTGCTTCTGAACCACACGGACTTCTTTGCTTCTGTGTTTTCTCCTTCCTCCATTAAGCTGTCAGCAATCACTCCTATCAGTCTGTCTCCAGTAAACTTCCTCTTTCATAATTGGCAAGTTCTAATTTGTTCTGGTTGGGAAAACAGACACATGTTTGTTAGAATTATTTTTAAAGTAAAAGCAAACTCAGGGGATGGGTCTGGGCCTCCTTGTGGAATAAAGTTCACAGATCTCGGTGCATTGACTTTTGACTTTGTAACAGCTGTTTCAACTACTTAGGACTTATTCTTCAGGGCTGAGGTTGTCAAAAGCCTAACACAGTTGAGGAGTTAGACTCTTAACACAGTGAGGGAAGTTACCACTGTAGAGGAAACATTGGTAGATAAAGAACAATACTTGGGTCTTTCTTGAGCATGTTTTAGCCAAGAGGATAAAGCGTCTCAATACCATGTTTCATCTTGGTGACGGAAACTGCTCATGCCTTGGCCAAAAGTATGGGCACTTGTATGTTCCATCCTTGTTCTGAAAGTATGTAAATGATCTCATCATCAGCTCCAGTTCACCAGTCAGCTAAAATTATTTGAATGAGCTACAGGAAAATAAATGTACAAAACCACATATGTTTTCTTTCAAGTTTATTCATTTATTTTGAGAGAGAGCAAGAGAGCAGGGAGGGGCAGAGAGAGAAGGAGAGAGAGAATCCCAAGCAGGCTCCGCACTGTCAGTGCAGAGCCCAGCACGGGGCTCGAACTCGTAGATTGTGAGATCATTGATCTGAGCCAAAATCCAGAGTCAGATGCTTAACCAACTGAGTCACCCAGGTTCCCCAAAGCCATGCATGTTTTTAAACAGCTTTATTGAGATACAAATCACATACCATATAACTCACCCATGTAAAGTGTTCATTTCAGTGCTTTTTAGTATATTCAGACTTGTGCAACCATCAGCACAATCAAGTTTAGAATATTTTCATCACCCATTAGCAGTCACTCTAGCCCCCAGCTGTCTAGCTTCCCAGCTTTAGATAACTGCTACTCTGCCTTTCTATCTCTATATATTTGCCTATTTCTGACATATATGTCTTAAACAGACTCTCCACCTGGTCTTGAGTTCTGAGTTTGGAAATGCTGGTGTTAAATGGTCCTACCTCCAAGGCAGAATGCTTGGGGTAAATCAGTTTCCTATCACCTTCAGAAGCGTAGCAATACTGACAACACAGAGGTTAGGCTTCTCTAATGTTTATCAAGCATTCTGAAAATTTCAAATACTTAGCACAAAGGGGACAATGGATGAGAATAGCTAGCGACATCTCAGAGTGTCCTTCTGTGCAAGGCTTCTCAGTCCTGCATTCTCTTCTTATTTAACGTGGCCTCTAACTCCAGAGAAATTCATAACTGAGAAAAGCTCATGTTCTCTTGATTGAATTAATAAATGCACAATCAAAACCCACATGATTCTAAACCTTTTTTGAACTCTACCTTTTAAAAGTCTCTACCCCTCCCCATTAGCTTTTAATCAGAATTCCAGTTCTGTACAAGTAACAATTTCCCTTCTGTGTTTCCTCTCCCCTTCCTTCCTGTAACTAATTGCTGTTAGTATAATAATGAGCAGTGTATAAGCCAAAATTCTGGAAGTAAAGGGGAGAAAAAAAGGACTTTCTCACAGGGAAAGTCCTCAGACTCTACACTCAAAGATGGGGTTGAATGCTGGCTCTGTTACTTGCTAACTGTATGACCTTGAGTAATTCATTTCTGTGCCTCAGTGTCCTCTTCTTAAAAATGGGAATAATAAAAACACCAATGTCGTGGAGTTGTTCTGCTAATTAAATACATCAGAGCAGTGAAAGTGCTTAGCACACCGGATAGAAGAGCAAGATCTCAGCCTTGGTTGGTGTTGCTATTCTTCATATCATGACCAGCAAGCCCGAGGGAGGCTCACTGGCCTTTTTGTAGAGATCAGAAAAATCAAGAAAGAGGTTAAATAGCAAAGCATTTCCACATGCATCATCTCCTTCAAAGGCTAGAGGTCTTGCCCCTGTTTCACTCCAAAGCATTTATGATTATGTGCGTATCGTACCCAGAGGAGGTTTGGAAGCTATCCAGGCAATGTGATGTGTGTAGACCCTAAAGAGAAGGAAGTTCAGGGGACTTTCCGTCTTGGCAGAAGAGGAGCTTGGAATGAGGGTAGGAAGGAGGTCATTGGGGTCAATGCTGCCTTATTCCTTGCTGTCTATGGAATTCCAGGGAGGCAGAACAGTGTGATGGCTAACAGGGTAGCCCCAGCACCAGGCTGCCTAGGCCAGAACCTGCCTGTCATCTCTCCCTTAGCTGTGCAGCGGGCTGGTACCGGCACCCACTTCACTGAGCCACCGTGAGGATTCAGCGAGAGAGCATGTGCGGAGGACAAACGGAGCGGTACAGAACAAGCACTTAGTATTAGTACAAGATTCCTGCCCTCCACTAAATGTGTCTGCCGCGGTGTGATGGGAGAACTTACCCATTCTTTTGGGAGTCGTTTCCACCTGGAAGCCCCTTAGGCACTTGAAAGCGTGTTCAAAGCTGAACTCCTTTTTTTCCCAAAGCCTGCCCCTCTTCCGGTGTTTTCCCACTTCAAGGAATGGCCCCGCCTCAACCAGGCACTCCAACCAGAAACCTGGGACTCAGTCCAGCCTCCTTCTCCCACCTTCTCCTGCACATACAGTCTAATCCTCCTGTCCCGCTATTTTTGCCTGAGCTCGGGCCCTTAAATTCTCTTCCCCGTCTATGCGGTAGTCCCCTAACCCTTGTAGACACCGACCTCAGTCTGGCTCCAGTCATCAATCCATTCTCCCTGAAGCTGCCACAGGGACCTTTCTGAAAGACAAAGCCGATAGTATCTCCTCACCTTAAAACCCTGCCTTGGCTCCCCAGTACCCCGGCAAACTCCGTCGCACAGCACAGCAGATCCTTTGGGATCTGGCCCTCACTGCCTATAGCGCCGCATTGTCCCTTGCCCTCTCTCCCCTCCCATCCCTCCGTCTAGCCCTTCCAAGCTAGTGACGGTTCCCAGAATGCTATGATGAGCCTCCACGTCTTTGCTTTCACTGCTCTTTCTGCCTGGGATGCTCATTACCCACTCATCTTCTGAGACTCTTCTTGAGAATTCCTTCTCTTTGAAACCATTCCTGGCCACCCGCCCCCCCCCCCATATAGGCTCGGCCATTCTCTGCTCTCCTTACGTTATCCACATTCCGACTCTGGCACCTGTAATAATTTCTGATGCCTATTGGCATGACATGCTTTCCTGCGGGGCCATAAAGCGATTGGAGCAGAGCTCAAGTTTCACTCTTACCTCTTGTCCTAGCCCCTGGCCAGTGCCCCTGTCCCCAATACATGCCAGTGACCAAGGAAATTAAGTCACCTGAACAAGCATTTCAAAGAGCTGTGAGGAATAGCGTTTATAGCGACAATTCTTGAGTGTTCACCATCAAACAGTGTTTCCACGTATTCTCCCCTTTAATCCTCTAACGACACATGGCAGAGGTACTACTACTGGCATTATTAGTCCCATTTTATTGGGACGGAGAGAAGTTAAATAACCTGCCCAGGGTCACAGAGCTGGGAAGTAGCAGGCTTCGGACTTGAACTCAGCTCTTTCTTACCCCAAATCAACTACTCTGTCTTGCCTCCACCTCTCGCACTTGAGGGAAAATGAAATCTTTACAGCTGTTCACAAAGCTCAGTTTCCAGAACCTCACAGGAAGCGAGGAAATCTGGCCCTGACAGGAGAGGAAGCCCCAGAGCCATCCTCAAGGCAGGAGAGGCTCCCAGCTGGAGAGCTTATTATGACGATAGAAGTTTGTGGCGTGCAGATGGGTTTTGAAAATAATTTGGGGTTAAAGAGAAACAACAAAATCACTAAAAATGATTTACAATTTATTACTCTCAAGTCTTCATGTTTCAGGAAAAGCCAGCAGGGCTGGCGTATTAAGTTCTCTTCCTAATTCACCCTCCAAACTTCATTTTGGCCTTGTGCGATCTCTCTGCTGAAAGGGCATTGTTTCGTGATTTATGATACAAGGCAGGCCTGCCTGGCCATTGCTTCAGCCAGTTACTGACAGCTGTAACAGTGGAGCCAGCCTGGAACAAGAGCCGCAAACACCGGGTGTGAACGTCACCATGGCAGTGCGGCGTGAAAATTCCCGGGGCCATCACATTTAGGCTGTCAGGGGGAAAAGCAAATTGTTCGTCTGGAATTTGAGGTGACTTTTGTTCCCCTACCTGAGCCAGGAAACTATTTGAAGTATGTTTGTAACCTGCTTAGCACTCCCTGCTTGGCCACGCCCTCCTCCAAGAATGCACAAGAGCACTAAGTTGTGTGTGAGCTGAAGGACTGAAGAAAAGAAATCCTCATAGCAACAAATGCCACCTTGCCTGTGCCCTCACTGTTCATTTTAGGTGGCTCCGTGGAGGGGCACCTGGTTGGCTTAGCTGGTAGAGCATGTGACTCTTGAGCTCAGGGTTGTGAGTTTGAGCCCCACGTTGGGTGTGGAGATTACTTAAAAATTGAAAAAAAAAAAAATTAAACCTAAGATGGCTCTGTGTTGTGGCTGATGTTGCTGTGTTTTCTTTTTAACTTAGCATAAATAAGTAAGATACTGAATTCAAGGGGTGTCTGGGTGGCTCAGTAGGCCAAGAAACCAACCCTTGGTTTCAGCTAAGGTCACAATCTCACAGTTCATGAGTTCAAGCCCCATGTCGGGCTCTGCGTTGTCAGCTTGGGATTCTCTCTCTCCCTCTCTTTCTTCCCCTCCCCTACTCTCTCTCTCTCTTTCTCTCTCAAAATAAATAAATAAACTTAAAAAAAAAAAGAAATAGGTCTGCCTTGAAGAAACTTATTAAAAAAAAGAGATACTGAATTTAATACCTTGTCAGTATACTTAAAAATTTTTTTAAATATTTTTTCATGTTTATTTTTGAGAGAGAGACAGTGCAAGCGGGGGAAGATCAGAGAGAGAGGGAGACACAGAACCCGAAGGAGGCTCCAGGCTCTGAGCTGTCAGCACAGAGCCTGACGTGGGGCTCAAACCCATGAGCCGTGAGATCATGACCTGAGCTGAAGTCAGATGCACAACCAACTGAGCCACCCAGGCGCCCCCCTTATCAGTATAATTAAAAGATATCTTGCATAAAACTGGTGCAGCCACTCTGGAAAATAGTATGGAGTTTCCTCCAAAAATTAAAAATAGAGGGGCGCCTGGGTGGCGCAGTCGGTTAAGCGTCCGACTTCAGCCAGGTCACGATCTCGCGGTCCGGGAGTTCGAGCCCCGCGTCAGGCTCTGGGCTGATGGCTCAGAGCCTGGAGCATGTTTCCGATTCTGTGTCTCCCTCTCTCTCTGCCCCTCTCCCGTTCATGCTCTGTCTCTCTCTGTCCCAAAAATAAATAAACGTTGAAAAAAAAAATTAAAAAAAAAAATTAAAAATAGAACTATCCTATAACCCAGCAATTTCACTACTAGGCATTTATCCACGGGATACAGGTGTGCTGTTTCGAAGAGACACATGCACCCCCATGTTTATAGCAGCACTATCAACAATAGCCAAAGTATGGAAAGAGCCCAAATGTCCATCGATGGATGAATGGATAAAGAAGAGGTGGTATATATATACAATGGGGTATTACTTGGCAATCAAAAAGAATGAAATCTTGCCATTTGCAATTATGTGGATGGAACTGGAGGGTATTATGCTAAGTGAAATTAGTCAAAGAAAGACAAAAATCATATGACTTCACTCATATGAGGACTTTAAAATACAAAACAGGTGAACATAAGGGAAGGGAAGCAAAAATACTAAAAACCAGGGAGGGGGACAAAACAGACTCTTAAATATGGAGAACAGAGGGTTACTGGAGGGGTTGTGGGAGGGGGGGATGGGCTAAATGGGTAAGGGACATTAAGAAATCTACTCCTGAAATCATTGTTGCACTATATGCTAACTAACTTGGATGTAAATTTAAAAAATAAATTAAAAAGTTTTTTAAAAGATACCTTGCATAAAAGCTCTTTGGGGTCAGATAGGTGTTTTAAGCCCACCCAAAAAGTGCTCTTGTTAAATAATGTCGATGCTAGAAAATTTCCTGAGACCACAAAATTCTTTATTAGTATCGATACTCTGAATTTAATTTTGCCTATCTAGGGCATTGAGGAGGGCACTTGTTGGGAAGAGCACTGGGAAACCAATTTGACAATAAATTATATTAAAAAAATTTTGCCTATCCTAACTTTGTAAAGAAAAGTGGGCAGAAAGAAAGAAGCTAGCATCTGTAAGCATTTATGATGTGTTGGGCACTGCATTCACCAGTTAACCTATATTATTTAATCCTTACCGTAATTTTCAAGTCAGGTAGTGTAAGACTCACCAAGGCCAAGTCATTTGCCCAAGGCTGGGATTGAAACCCAGTGCTGTCTGGTTCCAGAGCCTCTCCTCCAGCCCTACCCTCGCCTGCCATGGACTGTTCGCTACAGATCCAAATTGATGTGTTCTAGAAAAGGCAATTGGACTGCAGTCAACTCTGCCAGGCTGAGTTTTCAAGAACTGTTTGCCAGCTCTATTCCTTCCATAGGCTGGTTCCAATATTATCTTTGCAACTTCAAAATCACACAGCAGTGGAAAGAAGGACCCATACGAGGACATGTAACAGCATTTCCTGCCCAGAGTTCTTTATTCTTAAGTGAATCCCCTGGCAAGTTCTAGCTGAAGCAAAGAAAATTAGGTGGAGGGAAGGTGAAACATTTGCCCAGACAGTTGGAATCAGGCAGAAAGTTGAGAGCACAGAAAATATGTGGGTTGGGGAGGTCAGGTTTGAGAGAGATTTCTCTCTGCTTAGAGGTGAACGGGGGTTTGGGAATGTTTCAAGGAGGAAATCGGATTTAAGCAGGGCTTTGGCCTTGAAGGATGGGGGAGAACTCATTTCACGCAAAAAAGGAAACTGTGAACAAAGACACAGAGGCAGGAAAGTGAGGACATTGCTGGGAGTATTAATAGTGCTGTATTATCAACAACATTGCTCTTCACAAGAGCACTGTGGCTCCGATATCTGCTATGAAACAGAATGTGTTCCATAGCCAAGTATATTACTGGCATCTATTGCTGGAGGAGTGGTCTTTCAGATACTACAACACATCTGGAAATTCTGCCTTTTGAATGGTATATATTTGCGTACAAGCAGTCGTATTAACTGATGTTGATCCTAAGATCCTGTTTCATTTTGCTTCTGCAGAAGGAAACTCCACTTGCCAACGCCGCATTCTGGGCAGCAAGGAGAGGAAACCTGGCTCTGCTCAGGCTGTTGTTGAACAGCGGTCGGGTGGATGTGGACTGCAGGGACAGTGTACGGATGGATTCATTTGGTATATGCATGCCAAGGACACGCCGTTTCCCCTGCTGGCACGAGAGCAGCTCATGAATACATTTCCCTTTGCGATGCTTATCTACTTTTTCATGTTTGCCTGCTTTATCCCTTGTAAAAGTCCAAGGTACCCTGGTGAGTGTAAAAACATCCTGGGCAAACCATTATGTGCACAAAACCAGAGGCGGCCACACTAGGGGAAGTGGCACCTCACTGGGAATCAGAATTGGCAAATTCCAAGAAGGAAAGGGTTTTTAGTCTGAGAATTCAAACCAACTCCTTTCATGGAAAGTGGAGATAATTCAGAGCAGAAGAGGGCTGCCATGGATGTGGAAGGTGGGCTTTTCTACGAGGGTAAGAGAACTGAAGATGGAAACCTCCGCCCAGCTTCTTACCTTTCGTTATCTTTGCAAACATCAGTACACTCACTGGCAAGGAGGGGGTCTAAAAATCGATACTACTGCCACCGGCAGGCATCACTTAGGGAGCCCTCCCTCTCCAGACAGAGGCAGTGATTTCTCTGTATTCAGCAGGACTCTGCATCTCTGGGGAGCAGGAAGACCTCAAATGAGAGAGAAAGAGAGAGAAGCAGCAGAAATATTTTGATGTTAGGAATAAAAATGTTTTCAAATGAGCCCTATTGTTTTCCCAAAAGCTGGATGTGCCATTTCCAGCTTTTACTGCACAAATTTGCTAAGT
Source organism: Lynx rufus (assembly GCF_022079265.1). NCBI lineage: Eukaryota > Metazoa > Chordata > Mammalia > Carnivora > Felidae > Lynx > Lynx rufus. Next base: position 17,581,535 of record NW_025814837.1, read on the forward strand.
AAGATCAGCCACCAGCCTGAGTGAGATAGCAAAGCTTGTTGCACTCTGTGCACTGGGGGCATTGGTGTGCAGTTATCTCGGGTTGGCACCGCCAGATCCACTCAGACCCTTCTCCAGCTTGCTGTGTCCCAGAGACTGAAATGTACGGCCTAGTGGAGTTGCTTCCCTCTGGCCTCCGCTTGGGTTTGGCCAATGGGAGTGCTGGTAGGAATCAGAGAGTGGGAGGACAGGGACGCTGGGGAACCCAGTGTCCCCTGTTCTGTCTGGCAGCAGTGCTCTCGTTCTGTGTCCTAGGAGTTTCCACCCTCCCCACCCCAGCCCTGTGCCTTCAGGCCTGGGCTGGCAGGGGAGCCCCACTGCTGCTAGCTCCTAGTGCAACATTGTTCTTGGAGTGTCCCTGTACCCGGGCCTGAAGGCACCCACTGACCATGTTGATGACCGCTTTTCCTCTTTGACTTGAAGTCACCTGTTTTCAGCCACTCCTATGACTTTTTCCTTATATCCAGTGTCCTAGGAGCCTCCTCACAGCACCACGCACACCCTGCCCCCAGACAGTACCCCACACTCAGCCTTCCCTGTTCCCTTTCCTCCTCAATGCCACCTGTCCTGCCACTTCCTTCCCCCCTCAGAGCTCATCCTCTGTCTCTATCTGCTGGGTGACGAGTAGCTTTTCAAACAGAGATTTTGCTACTAGGCCAGATACCAATGTTTACTCCTCCTCGTTTAGCATAAAAACTCATTTTGTTAACAGCTTTCTGGAGAAAAGATTCCTTAACCCAAAGGAGAGAGCCTAAATGATGGTAATTTCAGACATTGATTTTGAAAGAGTCTCTAAGATTGGCGGTGATAGAGACAGGGAGAGGTTTGGGAACAGTGTAGGTGTTGGTTTCCCTTCACATTTCATGGGGAGAGTTTCTACCTCCTTCAGGTACCACCTGAATGTGGAGTCCTGCCCAGCCTCTGGTTCACCTGGGACTCCTAGGAGAGCTGATGGAATGCAAGAGGAGGCCCTGGGGCTCTCCTGGGAACCGCTCCCAACCTCAAGTTCACAACCATGTTCAAACTTCCAACAGACAACATGTAAAGAATGAATACATTATCGCTAGGCCACCCACCACATGGCAAAGCTTTGAATTACATTCACCTTCATTTCTCGAGTAATGCTGTCCTCACATGATGTTTACATTTTTTGCTTCCTTCATCTTTCTGATGCACATCTACCACAAAGATGTGCAGTGGCAGCTTCCTCCAGCCTTTTTAGATGTATGAATGAAGGTGTTTCAATGTCCTGTTTGTTGGAGTCTTCACCATGTTTATATCCCCCCATATCCTCCCTCTATTCAAAATCAGCTAGTTTTAAAAGATACATTTTAACATCAGCCAATGAAATAAAGTAACCTTAATCTTTAGAGAATTAGTCATCTGTCAAACTAGCAAGTTTTTACTGTAAAGGAAAGACTTTTATGTAGCTTAATCAAGGGATACTACTTCATAGAATGAATTTGAAGGTTTTCCTTCCTCTTATATTTTTGGAATAATTTTAGAATAATAGATATCAACTCTTCCTGAAATGTTTAGTAGAATTCACCTGTGAAGCCATCTGGTCCCAGACTTTTGTTTGTTGGGAGTTTTTTGATTACCGATTTAATTTCATTGCCAGTAATTGGTCTGTTCAAATTTGTTATTTCTTCCTGATTCAGTTTTGGTAAGTTATATGTTTCTAGGAGTTTTTCCAGTTCTTCTAGGTTGTCCACTTTTTTGGCATATAATTTTTTACATATTCTCATATAATCCTTTGTATTTCAGTGGTGTTGGTTATTATTTCTCCCCTTTCATTTCTGATTTTGTTTATTTGAATTCTCTCTCTTTTCTTTTTGATTACTGTTGCTAAAAGTTTATCAATTTTGTTGATCTTTTCAAAGAACCAGCTACTGGTTTCATTGATTTGTTCTATTGTGGGTTTTTTTGTTTTGTTTTGTTTTTTAGTTTCTGTATCATTTATTTCTTCTCTAATCTTTATTATTTCCTTCCTTCTGGTTTTGGGTTTTGTTTGTTCTTTTTTCAGTTCCTTTAAGTGTAATGTTAGGTTGCTTATTTGAGATTTTTCTTGCTTCTTAAGGTAGGCCTGTACTGCCATAAACTTCCCTCTTGGAACTACTTTGGCTGCATCCCAAAGATTTTGGACCTTTGTGTTTTCATTTTCAGTTGTCTCTGTGTATTTTTTGTATTTCTTTGATTTGTTCATCGATCCATTCATTATTTAATAGCATGTTATTAACTTCCATGTATTTGTGTTCTTTCCAATTTTTTTTCTTATGGTTGATGTCTAGTTTCATAGCATTGTAGTCAGAAAAGATGCATAGTATGGCTTCAATCTTTTTGAATTTGTTGATACTTGTTTCATAGTGTAATATATGATCTTTTCTGGAGAATTCCATGTGCACTTGAAAAGAATGTGTATTCTGCTGTTTTAGGATGGAATGTTCAAAATATATCTGTTAAACCTAGTTGGTCCAAAAAAACTGAACCAAAACTAAACCAAACCAACCAACCAAACAAACAAACAAAAAAACCAAAAAAACCCAAAAAACCTAGCTGGTCCAATGTGTATTCAAAGCTACTGTTTCCTTGTTTTTCTGTTCAGATAATCTGCCCATTGATTTAAGTGGAGTGTTAAAGCCCCTTACACTTATTGTATTATTATCAATTAGTTCCTTTATGTTTGTTATTAACTGTTTTATGTATTTGGGTGTTCTCATGTTCAATACATAAATATTTACGATTGTTCTATCTTCTTGTTGGATTGTCTCCTTAATGATTATATACTGTCCTTCTTCATCCCTTGTTACAGTTTGTTTTAAAGTCTATTTTGTCAGATATAAGTATTGCTACCCTGGCTTTCTTTCATGTCTGTTTGCATTATAAATGTGTCTCCATCCCTTCACTTTCAATCTGCAGGTGTTTTTTGGTCTGAAATGAGTCTCTTATAGGCAGCATATAGATAGATCTTATTTTTTTTATGCATTCCATCACCCGATGTCTTTTAATTGGAGCATTTAGTCCATTTACATTCAAAGTAATTATTGATAGGTCTGTATTTGTTGCCATTTTGTTTCTTGTTTTATGGTTGTTTTTATAGTTCTCTGTTCCATTCTTCCCTTGCCCTCTTCTCTCATGGTGAGTTGGCTTTTTTAAGTGATATTCTTGGATTCCTTTCTCTTTGTTTTTTGCATATCTGTTGCAAGATCCATCTATATGCTGCCTGTAAGAGACTCATTTCAGACCAAAAGACATCTGCCAATTGAAAGTGAAGGGATGGAGACACATTTATAATGCAAATGGATATGAAAGAAAGCCAGGGCAGCAATATTTCTGTCTGACAAAATAGACTTTAATAGATGGGTTTTGATTTGTGGTTACCATTAGGTTTGCATATAACATCTTCTGGATACAGTGGTCTATGTTGATGGTCACTTAATGGTCATTCTTTGCTCCTCTCTCCCCCCACCACATTTTAGGTATATGATGTCATACTTTACATCCTTTTATTTTGTGAGTCTCTTGACTAGTTTTTACAGGTATACTTATTTTTGCTGCTTTTGTGCTTCCTACTTTTCTTACTCTTAGTTATGGTCTTTCCTTTCCACTCAAAGAGTCCCCTTTAATGTTTAGGTTTAGTGGTCATGAATTTTGGTTTAGTAAGACTGGTTTAGTGGTCATGAATTCCTTTAACTTTTGTTTGTCTGGAAAACTCTATCTCTCCTTCTACTCTGAATGGTAGCCTTGCTGGGTAGAGTATTCTTGACTTCAGATTTTTCCCTTTCAGCGCTTTGAATATATCCTGACGCTCCCTTCTGGCCTGCAAAATTTCTGATGAAAAATCTGCTGATAGCCTTACGGAACTTCTCTTGTACTTAACTTTCTTCTTTCCTCTTGTGGCTTTTAAAATTATCTCTTTATCACTACTTTTTGCCATTTTAATTACTATGTGTCTTGGTGTGGACCTCCTTGGGTTGATTTTGTTGAGGGATCTCTGTGCCTCCTGGATCTGGATTTCTGTTTCCTTCCCCAGATTTGGGAAGTTATCAGCTTTTATTTCTTCCAATAAATTTTCTCTGTCTTCTCCTTCTGGAATCCCTATAATGCAAATGTTATACTTGATGGAGTTTCTGAGTTCCCTACATCTATTCTCATTTTGCATATTTTTTTCTCTCACTTGCTCAGCCTGATTCCTTTCCATTAATCTGTCCTCCAGGTCACTGATTCATTCTTCTGCTTCTCTTAGTCTGCTCTTTATTCAATCTAATGTATTTTTAAATTCACTTACTGTGTTCTTCATCCCTGAATGATTCTTTGTTATCTTTTTGTCAAGGGTCTCACTGATGTCCTCCTCTCTTTTCTCAATTCCAGTGAGTATGTTTATGACCGTTACTTTAAATACTCTGTCAAACATATTATTTTTTAAAAATTTTTTATGTTTATTTATCTTTGAGAGAGGGGGGAAGGAGGGGTACGGAGAGAAGGAGACACAGAATCCAAAGCAGGATCCAGGTTCTCAGCTGTTAGCACAGATCCTGACATGGCGCTCGAACTCACAAACCACAAGATCATGACCTGAGCCGAAGTTGGACACTTAACTGAGCCACCCAGGCACCCCTATCACGCATATTATTTATCTCCATTTTGCTTAGCTCTCTTACTGTGATTTTGTCCTGTTCTTTCATTTGGGACATATTCCTCTGTCTCATTTATTTTGTCTAACTCTCTGTGTATGTTTCTCTATGTTAGGAAAGTTAGCTACATCTCCTGCTCTTGAAAGTAGTGACCTTATGAAAAGAAGAAGAGGTCCTGCAGTGCCCTGCAGTGCAGTGTCCCCTGTTCACCAGAATCTGGTGCTTCAGAGGTGTCTCCTATGTGTGTTTTGTGCCCAGCTGTTGTGGTTGAGCCACTTTTTCCACAGTTCAGGTATCTGCAGTGGCTCTCTTTGCCTGTTTTAGGCAGTGTTTGGTCCCTATAGTGTTAGTGGGCCAGTCTGGGGCCATCATGGGCTTGAGTTTAGTCATACTAGGTGTTTGCCAGAGATGCAGCAGCACCAAACTGCAGTGTCCTTTCCCATGTTGTCCAGAGAATCTTTTGTTGGTAGGCGGGGCCTGCAATCAGGCCAGCTGTCTGCCACCAGTCCACTGCTGGGGTTGTGGTATGACTGCTGTGTGCAGTTATCCTTCCCTCTCCCCAGGTCAGGAGTCACTTTGGAATGGTGCTGGCTCTTGTTGGGGCTGCTTGCACACTACCAGGCTTGTGGCCCTGGTTTGAATAGACTCTGGCCAAGAGCATATTAGAGTGGGTAGATCCACAACAGGCACGGAGGTTGGGGGGTGGGGTGGGGAAGAGGGGCTGTGATGTTAGCAAGTTAGGTAGTGAATGTGGGTGCTGCACTGGTTCCTGCAAGTGGTTGTGTTTTTGCTGGAAGGAAGGGGAAAGAAATGGTTCCTTCCAGCTCCTTTGTTCCTGGAGAAGTCTCCCCAGTGATCCCTGCTCCTCCAGCATACCTCTGAGACTAGTAAACAAATCTCCCTCCCATATACCCGAGTCATGTTTCAAACTGCTGCTTCTGTGCTCTATCTCCATGGGCTGTTTGTGGTGCTGTCTCTTAAAGGGTGAGGATTTCAGTTTCCTCTCACCCTTCAGCCTCTCCCAGAGCTGAGTCACTGATTTTTAAAATTCCAAGATTTAAGTCCTAAAATTCAGTCCCCCTAGTTTTCAAAGCCAAATATTATGAGGACTCATCTTCCACGTGCAGGTTCCCCCGGTGGAATAGTCTGTTTCTCTCCCTTCTCCACAGCTCCCTCCCTACCCCAACCCCCCACTTCCTGCATACAGCAGTGGTCCATTTAGCTCCCCACCACATCTCCACCCTTCCTACCCTCTTCAGTGTGGGCTCTTCTCTACCTTTAGTTATGGAGTTAGTTCTTCCAATCTTTGGATTATTTTCTGAGTTATTTAACACTGATGTGAGTGTTATCTATTGTAACTCCCATCGTGTATCTATTGATACTCCCATTGTATCTATGGGACAAGGTGACCATAGGGTCCTCCTACTTCACTATCTTCCCAGCAATCCACCACATTGTTTTTGTTTTGTTTTGTTTTAATTTGAGAGAGAGAGTGTGCAAGCTGGGGAGAGGAGCAGAAGGAGAGAGAGAGAGAGAGAGAGAGGGAGAATCTTAAGCAGGCTCTGTGCTCAGCATGGAGCCTGATGAGAGGCTCAATCCCACAACCCTGGGATCATGACCTGAGCTTAAATCAAGAGTCAGACACTCATCCAATGAACCACCCAGGCACCCCCAGATTGGTTTTAAATCAAGGATTCTTCTATCTGTGACCTAAATAAAAATTGTTCACATTCAGGAGGAAGTTAGTAATACCCACTTCCACATACCACTCTCGTCCTGGAAAATACAGAGAAAGGTGTTCAACTTAATAATGGATGGTACAGCCCACATGAATGTCTAACATCAAATACTAAATACAGCCACATGAAGGTAGAAAAAATATAGAGTACTTCCATGAGGCCATTAGCTTTTTTTTTTTTAATCTACCTGTACTTTTCATCCCTAGCAAATAAGACTTTCCCAAAATTAGTATTGTCATTCACAGAAATCAACAAAAGTCAGATGATAACCTAACATTTACTGAAGTATGATAAAGTTTCAATATCTAACACTTACTGAAGTCATATCTAACATTACAGTGCTGAGCACGTTGCCTGCATTATCTCATTTACCCATTTAATGTCACCCAGAAGAGGCTTTTATTATTCCCTATTTTACAGATGAGGAGGATGAGCCTTGGAAAGGTTCCATAAGTAGCCCAAGGTCATAGTGTCAGTGACCATTCAATTCTACTGCCTTCCTACAAAATCCTACTGATGAAATGAAAATGAGGCTTGTAAGAGTCACTTATCACCTATACCTAGCAAGCCTTCCTTCTGTGCAGAACCATCTGTCTCTCTCTTGTCCACCCCCAAAAGGCAGGTTGCTGCAGATGCAGAGGTGGTGGTTAAGATCACCATTCCAAACCCTCCAAAACGACTGTAAATTAAACTACAAGCCCCAAGAATTATAAGCAACTTACCCCCAGGTTACACTGTTGGTTGAGGACAGAGGCAGACTTGAACCCCAGGGCTCCTGACTGATTGCTGTGGTCTCCCATTTCCCTGAGGTGCCTTTTATCTTTGCCTGAATCAGTTTTGAGATAAAGACATCTAAACTCAGAAAACCAAGTGGTACCACTTAACCCATCTTTTACATTAATAGTCTTTTGGCTCAGGAATCATTTAATAGAAATTATAAAATGAGACCATTACATCCCTACTGCCTTAAAATGCAGTAATTATGGTTCAGTTGGACTGCACTTCTGAAGGTAATGGAATTAAGTGAATTTTTAAATCGAAAATTCCACCCTCAGCAATGTGTCGCTTTGCTTTTTCCCGTCTAGTCTGCATGAGATGCTTTTATTACTGTGAAATTTTGCACTTGGACACGTCCCGAGTGGAGCTGCCTTCTCTGCAGCCTCTTCTCCCGGACCCTGTGTGACATATGATGGCCTAACCATTCATCTGTCTGTCCTCTGTCTAGCATGGCACCACGCTCCTCATGGTGGCCTCCTATGCAGGCCACATAGACTGTGTGAGGGAACTGGTTCTGCAAGGAGCAGACATCAATCTCCAGAGAGAGGTAGGTCAGGTTTTACACTTGAATAAGAGATGACTCATGTGACAATTGAATAAGAATGACTCAAAATTTTCATAGTAGTGAATTGGCAAGGAAGATAAGAATAATCATTGCTTTTTTCCAACATGACATCAAACCCCAGATTGCAGGCTTTATTGTGCCTAAATTAAGGCCCAGGAATAGACCATTGGTTGTACTTCAGTTGAATGAGTGTTCTCAAGCATGTGTTGTAGTCTGAGGTAACAAGACCTCTAACCACATTCCTTAAACACTCAGACATTTCCTCCCAAGCTTAAATCAGTTCTTCCTTCTTCCCTTGGGATGAGGAGCTTTACAAGTTACAGGATTTTCTTTAAAAAAAAAATTTATTTCTTTATTTTGAGAGAGAGAGCACGCACGCATACATGCTTGCATGTGCAAACAGGGTAGGGGCAGAAAGAGAGAGAGAGAGACAGACAGAATCCCAGGCTCGAACTCACGAACCATGATATCATGACCTGAGCTGAAACCAAGAGTCAGACACTTAACCAACTCAGCCACCCAGGTGCCCCAGTTATAGGATTTTCATAGGGATCATTGCATTTTTCAAAGGATTTGTCACCAGCCTGTTCTTTTTTTTTTTTTTTTAATGTTTATTTATCTTAGAGAAAATGCATGCAGGGAAGGTACAGAGAGAGGGTGGGGACAGAAGATCCAAAGCTGGCTCTGCACTGATGGCAGCAAGCCCAATTTGGGGCTCAAACTCACTCGATCCACTGAGCCCCTCCAAGCGCCCCACCAACCTGTTCTTAATGAGGCTCACTTGCTAGACTGCCTCAACCAACCATTATTTCAAAGGGCTTCTCCGACTAGTCACATTTTAAATAAGCTGTCCCCCAAAAAAGCCGTGTGGTGAACATTGGACTAAAATGCGAGCCTGTTCCCACACTTCATTCAAAGGCCATCTTGGGAGTTGAGTCTAGCTAGAGGATCCATTCTTGTTCCACTGCAGAAGAGCAGTAGGAGGCTGAGCATTTTAACCACTTTGGGATTCAGGTCTTAGGGGGATCCATTTATTTCCGTGTAGATTTAATCTAGGGCCTTGTAAATTAACCTTTATGGAGACATAGCCACGGGTCATCCCTGAAGCGAATCTGACCTCTCAATCCACACTGAGTCAGACACAAGATGGCTTCCTGAAGCAAGCTCCAAACCAAACTGGAGCATTTGATTTTCCTTGACCTAGTCTTATTCGAGGGCCTGCCCTACAGTTGTTTCAGAAAGGATGATTCATCAACCAAACTTTCATCAGTCAGTATGCCCCATCTTCTAGGCTGGACTGCTACACCTGAGTGGAACAAATGAAGACACCCCAGGTGTGAGGGCTGGATAGTACTTGGGTCGTCTAAAGTCCATCCCCTCTCCCCTTTGGGTGTCACCTTGGCTGTGGACCACGGAAGATGGGCACTTGATGGGTAAAATCTGGAGTCTGGTTCTCCATAGCCCTGGACCAGCAAGCTCCTCAAGAGGAGCCACTCAGGGAAACTATATCAAGTCCAATCAATCTTCTCACAGACAGATTCTTCTGAGCAATTTCCACAACACTGGAGCATTGTTTTAGGCCACTTTTCATGTCAGCAGCTAATTTCCTTCTGGGAGGAAAATGTTTGGGCCCATTTAGAATTATAGTTTGAAATTACCATAATCTTTTGTTTTTCCTTTATGCTTTACAGCCTTGGTTTATTATAACTTTAAAGAAAAGACAGATCTTCTCTAATAAAAACAATATGATTCAGATCTGCTTACTCAAAAAACTCTATCCTGAAGGGCAAGTTCAACATGTACAAAAATATCTTCAGAACAATTGTGAAAAGCTGAGAGAAGAGAAACATTTGTTTGATTTCCAGCCAATGTATGGTTTTTATGGTTTTATATCGATTTGTTTGGTTCCAGTTGCTCAACTAATATTCTTGGGAATGAAAACTATTGTGCATTGAACAAAATGGCCCTCAAGGACTTACCAAAGTGTGTCCAATTTAGAGGTAACCTTGTAGCTCAGATGATTATGCTATATGAGTTCCCAGTGGTCCCTTGAATTTCCTGCAGCCATGCTAGTCTCTGTTGGTAGAACTGCTAAAGAGAGGTCCCAACATCACCTCATCTCTTTTGCAAGCTGAGAGTGCTATGGAACTCACTCATGTAACAGGCTTCTACCTTGATTCGTTCTTTACATTTTTTTGTTTAATGCTTATTTATTCTTGAAAGAGAGAGAGAGAGAGAGAGCATGAGCAGGGAAGGGGCAGAGAGAGAGGGAGACACAAAATCTGAAACAGGCTCCAGGCTCTGAGCTGTTAGCACAGAGCCCGACGTGGGGCTTGAACTCATGAACTGTGAGATTATGACCTGAGCCGAAGTTGGACACTTAACTGACTGAGCCGCTTAGGCGCCCCAACCTTGGTTCATTCTTAATTCATCTTTTCCATTTAATCCATATCAAAATATTTGTTTCCTGAAAAAGTACCTGCCATTGTTTTCTAAGTTTATCTAGACACACAGAGCTTGCAAGAACCAGAAGCTAATGATCCTGAGAGACCATTGCTCTAGAGAACCAGCAATATTGGCTAAAGCTCTCAGGCATAAGAGTTGCACGTATAGTTGTCATGAAGTCTGGCTTCTATTCTCTACAGATGCTCCATTCATGTGCACAATGATTGACACTAACTGTATGTTTCAAAATTGATTCTAAGTGCTGAAATAGGATTTTTTAATTAATATATATTTTAAAAAAACAGTGAAAAACAAATCTTTTTTCTTAGTGAAGAAAGTGAAGAAACAATTTCTAGAAATTATCCCTGGTAGTTTTCTTTCTTTCTTTCTTTCTTTCTTTCAGAAAGAGAGAGAGAGAGGGAGAGAGCGAACGCTCAGGGGAGAGGGGCAGAGGGAGAGAGAAAGAGAATCCCAAACAGGCTCCACACTCAGCAGCCGAGCTCAAACCCACAACCTTGGGATCATGACCTGAGCTGAAATCAAGAGTCAGACACTCAACGAACTGAGCCACCAAGGTGTCCCTCCCTGGTAGTTTCTAAAATTTAGTATCTATTGAGAAGATGAGAGTTTTCCTTTTCTAGCCAAGTTTCTTCATCCAGACCCGATTATATCTTAAGGTTTCTGGAATCCAGTGTCGTCCACTGTAGGAAAGCAATGAGAGGATGCTTCCACTTGTTTCTATGGGAACCAAGGAGAAAATCACTCCTGCCTTGCAGGTTGAAAGGCTCTAGGAAAGATCACATTACCTGTGCCTCCCCGGGGCAGTGTCTGGTTGGGTGCATAGCCCCAAGGTAGATGGTCATGACTGTGAAGTTACTCACTTGTGTTCTGCCATAGTGGCTGGGCTCATTGATCCCTGTCACACACGTGCACATGCACACATGCATACAAACATACACGCATACACACACACTTAAGAAACAAGCTTCAGAGTGATCAGTGGTCCTTAGGCCACAGTTCTTCTGGCTTCTCCCACTTGGGTAAGAACCTACCACTTTAACACTTCCAGGTAAGTCATGGAGGGAGGACTTTCTCTTCACTGTGCCTGGGAGAGTGTAGTGTTCGCTTCATCCATGCTCCAAGCGCTGGGGTGAAGAGTGTCTTTATATGAAAACTATGTATTGGTCACAGAGTGGTATGATGAATTTGCTCATGTTACACAATGATTTGCCTGCCAGTCTTTGAGTAGGCTTGTAAAAATGGATGGGAGGAGAGGATGCTAAAATGTGTGTCTCAGGGTATCACCGATCGGTTGAAGATTTGGAATCAGGCTGTTTCTTGCTCCTATGTCCTATTTTAAGGAATATTTTGAGCCCATTTGAGTGAATTAATTAGATTCTTTCCTGCACTGGTAGCTTTCTAGTCTGGGGTGCTTTACTTTGTAGCCGGAACTCTTCCAGAATTCCTCCCTGTGTGAATAAATGCCCGTGTTACCAAGCATGTTAGTTCCTTGAGGCTGCTGTAACAAATTACCACCAATTAGGTGGCTTAAAATAACAGAATTTCTACTTTTAGGATTCTGGAGGACAGAAAATTCAAGGTGTGTCTGCAGAACCACACCCCCTCTGGAGGCCGCAGGGAGAACCCATTCTTTACCTCTTCCAGCCTCTGGTAGCAGCAGGCATTCCTTGACTTAGGGCCACATCTCTGCCTCTGGGGCCATATTGCCTCTTCCTCTCCTCTGTGTCAAATGTGTCTTTGCCTCACTGTTTTAAGACAGTTGTCACTGGATTTAGGGCCCACCAGGCTAAGCCAGGATAAGTGCCTCCTCTCAAAAATCCTTAAGTTAATCACATCTCATGCCACATAAGGTAATAGTCACAAGTTCCAGAAATTAGGATAGGGACATATCTTTTGGGTCCACCATTCATCCCATTGCACCAACAATACATTCTCCTTTCGTGTTCTCACTTCTCTGAACAAGGAATATAATCAGTCCAAATGTAGCCACCTCCTAGGCTAGAAGGCTTATATACAAGGGTATAGTGTTGTCTTGTTTGCAAATGTGTAAGTCACGTGTGATGTAACTAAATATCTTAAAACCAGCCTCTTGCTCTCTCCCAGTCAGGTACAACTGCCCTGTTCTTTGCTGCCCAGCAAGGACATAATGATGTCGTGAGATTTCTCTTTGGATTTGGAGCATCTACTGAATGTAGGACCAAAGTAAGAGAACTTTCTTGATTTCATACCCTGTTGAAGAATTTCAGTAGTCATGAATATTTGTTTCTCTTCATCCATAGTATGAATTTGTGCTTCCCTTTTTACAAGATTTTCAAGCCCAAGAAGGTTGGGTTTCACAAAGTTACTTGTCATGGTTCAAAGGTAGTCCTAGGGATTCAATATAAAACATGACATTTTCACTCTGGGCTCACAACTGGAGAATTTTATGGGGAGCTGTTTACATTCTGTCTTGCACTGGTAGCTTTCTACTTTGGGACACTAAATTTTGTTAGCAGAGTGGATAACAGCAAGGGCTTCATAACTTTCCCTGTTTTCATGTGCTTTTCTTCACTTCAAGGTTAATCCCAGTGCTATGATAGGAGCTGTTGAAGTATTAAGCCAATGTTAGTGAATCTGAGAGATTTCTAAGAAGGGTGATTTGACAAGCAGTTTACTTTCTGAGATGTCCTCATCGAAATATATAATACATGATTACAGTTGATACAGTCAGGCAAGGAAATGTGGTTCTTCCTTTAAAGAAGTCATTGATTCCTCACGTTTGACACATGAATGAGAAAACCGAGGTTGCTGAAAGATCAATTTCGTGTTCACAATATGATTTTACAAGATAATGGTGTATAGTAGGAGAATTGAACTGCTTTAACATTTTTGTAATTGTCAACTTATTTCCAGCCTAATCATAACCAAAAAATTCCTGGAAATTTGCCTTACTTGGGATCTTTTAGGCTTACTTAATCCATTGTAGGTGATATTTTGGTATCAGGGGAGTTTCCAGTGAGTTCTTCTTTTTCTGCTAAGATGCTGTGAATTTCTGTTGGATGTGAATTTCAAATAGGCTCAGTCTGTTCTGAAACCTGCTATTGCACTGTGCACGTGCCTCCAAACATGCTGAATATAATATACAATAACCCAAAATATATGTGTTGCGTATATTTTTATATTAATTATCTTCTTATTTTTCATTATAAAAGTCAGACAACTAAGAATAGAAAGTGAAGTCCTACAAATGGAAGTCTCAACTCTTTGAACTTTGAAGTCAGAACGATCATGCACAGCCATATGGCTGCTTCAGTTTTCTTGGTTAACAAGTTAATGCTGGCTTGAAGCCTTTGTCTGTGAGCCAGTTTGTGCTGTCCCAGAAATCCACGGAACACGGGGCCCAGAGCACAATTCCAAATGTTTCCATTAGGTCAGCTGTAGGTATCCGAGAATTTCCATGGGAAGAAGAGAATGTCCAGAGGCTTTGAGTTTTCATATGATCCTGTCATCAGAACTGCCTTTGCTTCCACAGTTGTTCTCATCATTATTGAATCTGTATCCCCCAAAATATGTCTTTAAAAATAAAAGGTACCAGCTATTCTATAATAATCACCCTATTTTAGCTCTTCTCTTACTTCATGAAGCAAAGAGAAAATTAACAGAACAAAAGTTGGAAATGTTGGTGCTCATTGCTGCTAGTAAGCAAGTTCTTGTTGCCCACCCGCTCCACCCACAGCCACCCCCACCACCAGCCTCAACCCTCCAGTCTCCTACCTCCATTCTCCACCCTTCAAATCACAGCTCGAGGGCCCTGCCCCACCCCCCACAGCCTGTGAACAATGGAGCTCCTACAACAGTGTTTCTCTACCTGAGGCCCACCTGCCACTTGCACATCACAGTGCCCTCATGTGACTGGTCAGAAAGCCTATTTCTGGGCCTCACCCAGACCTACCGAATCAGACCCTGTGAGGGTGGAAGTGTGAGGGCAGGCATTTTGGATAAACACTCTATGCCCAAATTTAGAAACCACACTATCTTTAGTTATGATTTGTATTTCAGAACCAGGTGACATGTTCTTGCATTGTTTGTAGTTAGCTCAGATGTCCACCTACTGATTCACAGAGCCAAACAAACAGCTCACAATTGTATATGTGCTGCCGAAGTGAGCACACAGCGCATCAAGTGGAGATAGGAAAAGATAATGCCTTAGCTGTAGCACCTGAGGAAAACCATTAAAGGTTTCATTTGACCACAAACTCAATGAGTCAGTAGCGCGATGCGGTTGACATAAAAGCTAATTCTAATTTGGGCTGTAGAGATAAAAGTGGAGAGGATGGAACAAAGGAATGTCCCATTCCACATCAGACCGCATCTACTTTTTGGTGCTCTGATTCATTCTAGGGCCGACATTTTAAAAGAGATCTAGACAAGCTGGCACATGTTCAAAAGAAATGCTAAGTAGGATGGTGAGAAGCACGTGGGATATGCTATAGTTATCCACTCTTAATGGATGCTGACCTTGTCCCTTGAAGGCAATGGCCCCAGAAGTTTACTCCATAAATCACCTTAATCTCAGAGGCCCACAGCTGGGGGGAACCACAGGGAAAAGTCAACATTTGTCAAGCAGCTCTCTAGCCAGAAGCCACAGGAGACTGTTCAGGAAATTCCAAGACAGAACTGATTGGTACAGACTTTCTGTTCTTTGTTTCTTTTATTGAGATGCAAATAGATTCTTCTGCATTCGACCCAGGAACACTCATAATAACATAGTCCGATAACTGTAATGTATCTCAGGTCATCCACGTGTACAACCTAATGATGTCTTTAGGATGAACCCGGTCATGATTAGAAAGAAAAAGAGATAAAAGAGGAAAAGTGACTTCGTTGTTATCTACAGGAAATGTCTTTTCCAAAGCCCTCACCATGTTAGGAGTACCTGCTTGGTAAATAGGTGCCTGCACTGATTCTAGTGTGTTTACACCTTGCAGGATGGGGGCACTGCCCTGTTGGCCGCCAGTCAGTATGGGCACATGCAGGTGGTTGAGACCCTGCTGAAGCATGGAGCCAATATCCACGACCAACTTTACGTGAGTGCATTTTCAGCAGGACACTGGGTGGACCCTTGCCCATCCTCTCATCACACGTACTACTGCAGTCAAAATTTGGATACCAGAAATGCCAACTTCAAAAGTATTTTGGGGGCACCTGGGTGGCTCAGTTGGTTGGGTGTCTGACTCTTGATCACAGCTCAGGTCTTGATCTCAGGGTCATGAGCTCAAGCCCCGTGATGGGCTCACCCTAGGCGTGAAGCCTACTTAAAAAAAAAAAAATTTTTTTTAATGAACAGTAGGACTTTAATCTGAAACATCAAAGGAAAAAATGTACAGTTAACCACATGAGCTTTTTCTGTGTAGAAACATAATCTTGTTTACCCATCTTGGTTATACCCTTTTAAATCTCTTTTACATATGAGATATTTCATATAACTTATGCAATTAGGATCTTCAAAAATCATATGACACTTGCTTATTCATAACATAACAAGGCCAGCATTGGACTTGCTGAAAACCAAAATAATGCTCCTGTTGTAGAGTTATCTAGGAGGAAAGCACAAATAAAGGAGAAATCAAATTATTTGGAAGGCGAGTGAGTGTGGGTAGTTGAAAACCTGTGAAGTGCATGCACACCGTTGACCTTTGAAAGGTAGCTACTGCTAGTGTGGGTCTGTTTGCAGCAAATTGGCAATTAGCACATTACCCAAAGGCTCTTTTAATTGTCATTGTAATTCCACAGGATTTATGGTGAATGTTATTCTGCTTTTGGACAAAATATGTGTGTGTGTGTGTGTGTGTGTGTGTGTGTGTGTGTGTGTATGAGAGAGAGGGAGGGAGAGAGGGAGAGAGGGAGAGAGAGAGATGAAATGACTTGATAGAATCTCATGGTGAGGAGTGGAAGAATCCTACTTCCAATTATCTAGGAATCACATTTTAGGCTATCTTACCATGAGCCATTTAGCCCTATGGCACTATACTTTCATAGCCATGGAATGAGATGTGTAGGTATGACCTTTTCCATTTGAACACGCTTTCCTGAGTTTACATGATTAAATGACAAGTCACAGACCTCTTTGAAGCAATAGCCACTAGCATTACCCTTTGCGGTTCAAAATCTATAACACCCTTTGAACCTGCAGTTTTCCCATCTGAAGGATTGAATCACTTGACACTGGTCTGAGTGATTCTCAACTCTGGCTGTCATTAGAATCATGTAGGGAGCTTTAAAAGAATACTTCTAGGCCCTCTCCAGACCAACTAAGCCGGAATCTCCAAGGACCCAACTGAGAAGCAGGTGGTTCTGATGTGTGCCCGAGTCTAAGAAACACAGGTCTACAGCTTTGGCTATTCCTTTGGCTGTATATAATGAAATATATCTAAGAGCATGTTTGAGTATGTGTGTGGGGGGCTGAACAGGAAGAGCCCAAGTCTTTGGAAAAGGAAAGTGAGTTGTGGTGTTCATAACATTACCACTAATAGTCAGCAATCTGAATTGACTGGCATATTTGTACTGTTAGATAACATTCTTCCAAAGGGCTCACCAGAGTGGCACATAATCTTAAAAACGTAGAGTTTGGGGAGAGCCCATTCCTGTAGTAAATTCCTGTTATAAAGTGACTCAAGAAATTTCGTGCACTGAAACTTCCTTTTACCCTTACCCAAACAGTCCAAGTGTAAATGTTTCTGCCAAAAACAGCTGGACCGCTGGGAATCCCAGTCAATGACTCCTGAAAGCTTCTAGGGACAGAAATTTGGAATACGCAGTAAAAATGCAATGTTTGGATATCCATTTTAGAAAATTTCCAAGAATTAATAGCTGCTAAGAGCGTGGTGGATTTTCTGTGGCAACGCACACAGTAAGGAGCCGCTGAACATTTTATCCCCGTACCAAACATCTGCATAAAAATCTGTATAGGCTGAGTAATTTTTTAATGATTGCCTTAAGAGGAGTCTGGCAGCTCAGTGGACACCCACCAGCACCCTCCACCTGGTCAGACTTGCAGAGAGAGGTGCTTTGTATCTTAACTTGTGGTTAACATTCCTGATGGGAGGAGTGGTAATTAACTGGGTTAGCTAGGTGTTTTCCACTAGGATGTGCTCGGGTTTTCCACTGCAGTCTAAAAATAATGAAGCTTACCACGTTCTGTGAACGCCGTGTGAAGTGAGATTATGGGGAGGATGGATGCTCTGCACTGACTTCTGTGTTTGCTGACATCACCAATGAATGTCTTTAAGAAAGAAGAAATGTGCAGAGTTCATAGACGCTCAGTTAAAACGCAAACAAATAGGGCACCTTGGGTGGCTCAGTTGGTTAAGCATCTGACTTCAGCTCAGGTCATGATCTCACAGCTCGTGAATTCGGGTCCCACATCTGGCTCTGTGCTGACAGCTCGGAACCTGGAGCCTGCTTTGGATTCTGTGTCCCCCTCTCTCTCTGCCCCTCCCCTGCTCGCACTCTGCCTCTCTCAAAAGTAAATAAACTTAAAAAAAATTAAAACAAACAAACAAAACCACTAAGAAAATTGGGAGCGAGCACTTGCTTTGGGCTTTTGTGCAGGATTGCTGAGTTGTTTGCAGGTGTTGTTGGTGTCTATTGGGCTGTCAGGGAGCAAGTTCATGGATAATTCTTATGAGGGCAGTTTTCCTGAAAGCATCTTTTGTTTCAAAGCTTAGAGAAACTGCATGTTGGGTGAGGGGGTGGATATGGATACGGGGACAAGAAAGAGAAAGGGGTAGGAAAGATCTAATTAAAAGGACCCTTTGGGGCGCCTGGGTGGCTCAATCAGTTGAGTGTCCGACTTCAGCTCGGGTCATGATCTCACAGTTTGTGGGTTCGAGCCATGCATCGGGCTCTGTGCTGACAGCTCGGAGCCTGGAGCCTGCTTCAGATTCTGTGTCTCCCTCTCTCTCTGCCCTTCCCCTGCTCACACTCTGTTTCTCTCTCTCTCTCTCAAAAATAAATAAACATTAAAAAAAAAAAAAAGGACACTTCTGATGCATAAAAATATACCAAATAGGTTTGGGGGACTTTGTTGTTGTTTATTAGTAGACTTTCTTTTTTGTTTGTTTTTAAACTAACACTTAGCTCTTACTTGACAAAAGAATTGAAATGGAAAATTATATTAAATGTAGGTATTTTTTAAGCTAATTAAAAAGGTGATAAACCCTGAGGTCACACAACAAAAACAGAAGGCAGCTAATGAGAAGTCTGTGCAGACAAGAGAAAAATGATGACTGGCTATTTGGACAAGCTGGATGGTACCAGCAAGTGGGTAGATCGTAAGCTCCGTGATCAAGGTTTTGTAAAGTGAACGGTCATTACGTATATTTTAAGTTATCCTTATAAGCCTGTTTGAAACTTTACCTTTCAACCTGACTTACTGTGATATTTTAGAACTATTCTTCAAAGAATAAAACACTAACCATGACTATGAAAACAAAGTGGGAGACAGAAATGGAAAGTTGTATTAAACAGATGTATTTTTAATTGATTATATTTTAAAATAAACGTGAAAGGTGATTTTAACACTTCCATTTTGACATCTCTCAGGATGGAGCCACTGCACTCTTCCTAGCTGCCCAGGGTGGTTACTTGGATGTTATTCGATTACTGTTGTCTTCAGGAGCAAAAGTCAACCAGCCAAGGCAGGTAATGTCTGCGTGCACAGAACGGTGGGCAGGCAGGGCCTGTTGTCCTGGGGCAGCGCCTAAGATAACCAGTCAGCTCTGGGCATCTTTAAACCATTTGCCTCTGTGACGAAGTCAGTCTTTGATTGGGGTTTCTCCTGTTCTTTGCTTTGGGCTCACCTGAAAGCCTGTGAAGTCAGGCTGACTTCACCATTTACTATTTTTGAAACATGGGTGTTTGGTATCTGAGGTCAAGTGCATACTTGGCCACCTCATGTTCAAATAAATTGTGGCTGCACTGAGGTAATGAGAGTGGGGTGGGCTAGCCTGGGACGTAGGTAAATAGAGGTGAGTCAGGTAGCCTTGCCCCTGCCCAGTCCCCCTTAGCTCTTACCCCCGCTTCTGCTTCCACCAAACCAAAGAGGAGCCCATTAGCCCACTGAGAAGCATTAATGGGTTCCATGCCTTCATCTCTCACAATTACAACACTAATAGAGACTTAATTTACCAAGAGCAAGCTAATGTCTGGCAAATCAATCGGTGGATACTTAAAGGAAAAGAACCACAAGGTAATACAGGTCACACTTTATAAAAGATAAAGAACCATTCAAATCTAAGGCATTCTAATTAGCTTCTCTTATATAGGAATGATTTCTGCACTAATTTATTTTTAACAAAACATTTAAGATTAAAGTAACACTACTTTAAAGATAGTTTTCTTTTTTTTTTTAATATGAAATTTATTGTCAAATTTCCATACAACACCCAGTGCTCATCCCAACAGGTGCCCTCCTCAATGCCCATCACCCACTTTCCCCTCCCTCCCACTCCTCATCAACCCTCAGTTTGTTCTCAGTTTTTAAGAGTCTCTGATGTTTTGGCTCCCTCCCTCTCTAACCCTTTTTTTTTTCCTTCCCCTCCCCCATGGTCTTCTGTTAAGTTTCTCAGGATCCACATAAGAGTGAAAACATATGGTATCTGTCTTTCTCTGTATGGCTTATTTCACTTAGCATAACACTCTCCAGTTCCATCCACGTTGCTACAAAAGGCCGTATTTCATTCTTTCTCGTTGTCAAGCTGATTTCTTACCAGTAAATGGCCCCCAGGGAGATTCCCACTGTAATGTAACACGATGCAAGAATGCCCATTTGTTCACTCAGGGAAGGTTGATCTGAGCTCTTGGCCCCAGGCTTCTTCAGTCTTTAAAAGTGCAAGCGCAGGGGTGCCTGGGTGGCTCAGTCAGTTAAGTGCCTGACCTCAGCTCAGGTCATGATCTCATGATTCATGGGTTTGAGCCCTGTGTCGGGCTGTGTGCTGACAGCTCAGAGCCTGGAGCCTGCTTTGGATTCTGTGTCTCCCCCTCTCTCTTTCCTCCTCTGCTCATGCTCTGTCTCTCTCAAAAATAAATAAACATTAAAAAAAATTTTTTTGGGGGGGCGCCTGGGTGGCGCAGTCGGTTAAGCGTCCGACTTCAGCCAGGTCACGATCTCGCGGTCCGTGAGTTCGAGCCCTGCGTCGGGCTCTGGGCTGATGGCTCAGAGCCTGGAGCCTGTTTCCGATTCTGTGTCTCCCTCTCTCTCTGCCCCTCCCCCGTTCATGCTCTGTCTCTCTCTGTCCCAAAAATAAATAAACGTTGAAAAAAAAAATTAAAAAAAAAAAATAATAAAAAAAAATAAAAAAAATTTTTTTTTAAGTGCAAGTACATGGGAAGCCAAGAAGTGAAAGGGTCTTTGGGCAAAGTGGATTTCAGGTCGAGAATCCTGAGTTCTAGATCCAGCTCTGCCAATAATTAGCTGTGTGGTTTTGAACAAGTGAACCAATCTCTGTGGACTTGTCTGCCTCCATCGGAAAATTAGGAGGCTGGGCAGGATGATCCAGACAATCTTCAAGCTCCCTCTTTTTGGTAGCTGTTTTATTCAATATTCAATCAGTATTTCTTAAGCACTCAGCATAC
This sequence comes from Lynx rufus, assembly GCF_022079265.1. Taxonomy (NCBI): domain Eukaryota; kingdom Metazoa; phylum Chordata; class Mammalia; order Carnivora; family Felidae; genus Lynx; species Lynx rufus. Next base: position 17,602,369 of record NW_025814837.1, read on the forward strand.
GCAAGATACTATGAATGTGAGATTACATTTTTAGAATTTTAAAGATATTCTTAGATTTAGAGGACCCCAGGAATACTCTTGGGAAAGGAAGCTTTTAAAAAAAGTTGCACTTCCATACCTGCCAGAGATGACTTTTGGGAATTGGAGTTTAGTATTTTCTTGCTGGTCCTTCTTATTTTGAAAGTGTTGAGGGGCGCCTGAGTGGCTCAGTCGGTTAAGTGGCCGACCTCGGCTCAGGTCATGATCTCACGGTCCGTGAGTTCGAGCCCCGCGTCGGGCTCTGTGCTGACCGCTCAGAGCCTGGAGCCTGTTTCAGATTCTGTGTCTCCCTCTCTCTCTGACCCTCCCCCGTTCATGCTCTGTCTCTCTCTGTCTCAAAAATAAATAAACGTTAAAAAAAATTAAAAAAAAAAAAAAGAAAGTGTTGATTTGACTCTGAATCAGAGGCTTCATTTTGCCAAGGCTAACAAAAGGAACTGGTAATTTTTAGATTGCATAGGTTTGATTTGGAGGCCATTATTGAGCATAGTACCATGAAATTAGAAATGAAAGATTGTCAAGATTCTCAGGCCTCTCTATCTGTACATCTTTCTGAAATAATTTCTGGCACTTTGACAAATCTATTTGTAAAATAAATAGTATTAACCATATGCCTAATGCCCCGTTCAAAAAAAACCAAGTTGCTATAAGATATTATATTTCAAATATTACATGCATTATGTCCACTCAAAGCTAAATTCAGTCATATGATGACACTGAAGGCAAGAAATTAAAGAGTGAGCTAACAGTGCCATGGTGTCCACAACACCCATGGCTGTTTTCACTCCCTACACTGAGGATGACCTACTCAAAGTGGATGACTGATCCAGCAGTGGGAGGACCCCACCCTCAGGTCAAAGTCAAGTGACATGACCTTTTAAAGACTGCATCCAATGCAATTGTTTGGAATTATGAATCCAACCCTGAAAATATTGTTATTCAGGAAAAGGATGTTTATAAAATAAGTTTGGGGGGAAAAAAGCAACGGAATTTTTCCTTTTTATAGGGTACACTCACACCACTGTATCCTCAAGTCGTAATCTTTTTTATTACCTGCTGTGAGCTGATAATGAAAGGCTGTCTAGCCAGGTCAGACTAGTCCACATTCTGTCTTCTTTGAAAATGTAAACTCTGCATTTTTAATTCCCTTCCTAGAAAACAAGCAGTGTCATAAATATGGCAAAAGTGATAATAGTCCCCACTGACTTCGTCACAAGTTATGAGGAAGTTAAAAAAAAATTCTAATTAAAAGTTTCCATTAAAATGGCCCATGCATGGTAGAATACTATATTGGCAGGGCATTTGGAAATCGGTGTTTTATTCTGAAATCGCAACTGACACATTAAGTCATTGTTAGAAAAAAAAAAGTTTCTAAGTTTATTTATTTTGAGAGTTAGACAGAGGGGGAGTGAGTGGGGGAGGGGCAGAGAGACAGAATCCCAAACAGGCTCTGAGCTGTCAGTGCAGAGCCCCACATGGGGCTCAAACTCACAAACCGTGAGATCATGACTTGAGCCGAGATCAAGACTCGGACGCTTAACGAGCCGAGCCGCCCAGGCACACCCAGAAGATTCTTGAATTTATAAAATAAAGACAAAGATGTTTGCCAGATTTCATTTCTTAGTATTTTTAGATAAATCCAATTTATGATTTTTTTCACTGCCACTCTATGAGGGTCCTGACATTTATGGTACATTGTGACAGGATATTAACAAAGCTGCAATGAAATTATTCAGTTGACATTTGATCTGAGCTGCAGGGAATCTGAACAGTAAGTAGTAGGAATGGCTTTTCCTTGTAACTCTATCACAGATGAACTAACTGAAAACCTTTCTAGGACTTTTGTGACAAGGAATCATAATCACAAAATCATAAGCAGACTGGAAAGACTAAGTTCTTGATGTGAAACTTGAAAAACTTTTCCTCTTAGTTTGTCCTAAAGAGGTCAAGAGTCACAGAGATCATCTTACGCTATAGTCAAGCTAAAAACCTATCTTCAGTTCTTTCTACATGACCTCACCAAGTAAAGTTGATACAAGTCAAGCCTTTTTAATCACCAGCTTAAGATGGCTATTTAGCCTGTTTTTCTATCAGCAAAATTCTTTGACATATATACTTTTCCCAACGCAACTCATCCACCTTATGAAACAATACTTTCATGGAGTGGCAAAGGTCTGAGTGTTTACACAGGGCTGAGTTTAGCCTGTCATCACTCACTTCTCACTAGTCTTCTCAAAGTGCTGATCAGTAACTCCTTGAAGCCTGCCAAAAGGCCATCTCATAAAGTGCCCTCTAGCCTTGGTCTGCACTTGTATGCAGAGATGCTGGGCCCCGGATAGTGACGGTCCTCCCGGGTTGCAAACCTGGAGGGACGGGCCCAGTGTTGGGCAATGGGAGAAAAGAGGACCGATAGATCGTTGCAGTGTCCTGTGGAAGCAGATAGCAACAGGGAGGCACTCCTGCTTGCATGCCCTCTGCACATGGTAGGCCCTCCAAAAAGGTATGTTGACTCCAGAAGAGAGCCTGTGGATTGAGCAGAGCTCCAGTGAGGCCCGGAAGGGAGAAGACATAGTGATCAGTGGCTGCGAACTAGAACTAGACTCAGATGTAGGGCCCAGGCTCATAGTCAGGACACCAGTCCTAGACAGATTGTAAGAGCCAGGTAGGGAGCCAGATCCAGGTCTCTGGGGGGCGAGTCGCTTGTGAGTTATGGGGATATGGCTATCTTAAGGAAATGAAACACAGTCTGTTTTGCTTATTAACTGCATGACCTTAAGCAGGCCACACTCCCTGAATTTCAGGGGTTCTTTTGAGTTTCTTTTATTATTATTTTAATAGATAACAGTGTTATATTAGTTTCAGGTATACAATATAGTGAGTCAACACTTCTGTATATTGCTTAGTGCTCATCACAATAAGGGTACTTTTAATCCACTTCACCTATCTCCCCCATCCCTCCTTCCACCCCCCTCTGGTAACCACCTGTTTGTTTTCTATAGTTAAGAGTCTGGTCTTTTGTTTGTCTCTCTTTTCCTTTGCTCATTTGTTTTGTTTCTTAAATTCCATATATGAGTGAAATCATATGGTATTTGTCCTTCTCTGACTGACTTATTGCACTTAGCATTATACCCTCTAGCTCCATCCATGTCGTTGCAAATAGTTAAGATTTCAATTTTTTATGGTTAAGTAACATTCCAGTGTGTGTGTGTGTGTGTGTGTGTGTGTGTGTGTGTACTATATCTTATTTATCCATTCATCTATTGATGGACACTTGAATTACTTCCATATCTTGCCTATTGTAAGTAATGCTGCTATGAACATAGAGGTGCATGTATCTTTTAGAATTAGTGTTTTTGGTAAGTAATCCTTTGGTAATTAGTCCTTTGGGTAAATACTCAGTAGTGGAATTAGTGAATCATATAGTAATTCTGTTTTTAATTTTTTGAGGAACCTCCATACTCTTTTCCACATTGGCTGAACCAGTTTGCATTCCCACTAACCATACATGAAGATTCCTTTTTCTTCACATCCTCACCAACACCTGTTGTTTCATGTGTTGTCGATTTTAACCATTCTGACAGGTGTGAGGTGGTATCTCATTGTGGTTTTGATGTGCATTTGCCTGATGGTAAGTGACGTTGAGCATCTTTTCATGTGTCTGTTGACCATCCTTAGATCTTCTTTGGAGAAATGTCTGTTCATGTCTTCTCTCCAGTTTTTAATTGGATTATTTGTTTTTTGGTGCTGAGTTGTATAAATTCTTTATATATTTTAGATACTAACCCTTTATCAGATATGTCACTTGCAAATATCTTCTCCCATTCAGTAGGACGTCTTTTAGTTTTGTTGATTGTTTCCTTTGCTACAAAGCTTTTAATTTTGATGTAGTCCTGGATTGTTGTTTTTTTAATCTGTAAAACCAGGATAATTATGGTACTTCTGTTATTATCATTTCTATTTCATCCGGGCCTCACTGGAAGAGAAAACCCATCAGGTATCATGGTTGCACTTTTTCTCTCATGAGCCAGGTAGTCTCTGTCATCTCAAAGTCCCCTCTTGCCTCTTTTCCTCTCCCTACTCCTTTTTTTCTAGCATCTTCTACTTACTCAACTTGTATATAGTCCCTAAGTTTATAGGGTCAGACTTCCAAATTCTTGGAATAGCCATGTCATTGCTGCCACTAGGCTCTGCACACCAGGCCAGAGTGGACTGGCTGGCCTGCCCATCGTTGGTCTGATCACCTGTGGGTTGGGAGAATAGGGTCAGGCTGAGCAATGGAGGCATCAGTTAACATCCTTTACAGAACTATTTGCTGGACTGTGGACACCAAGCAGGGATCCAGTAATGAGAAATAGGTTCTGGGTCAGGGTAGGGCTGGTAGCAAAGTCATCTTGGTATTGAAGCCATTCTGCTACTAACCAGATTCCTTATGTCTCTTGGGCTTCCAACTTAGAATAGAATTGGTCCCTAAGACTTTGTCTGGCTTGAGCTTGTAGATGGAAAGAGCCTAAGTGTGAGGACTAGAAGCAGCAGAAGCAAAGAGCTAGTGCCACTAAATATACTCGTTCCTATGGAAGGTTGTAATTCGTTTTCTAAGTAATCTCTAAGATCCTAACTAAAATGATATGACGTTTAGTTTCCAATACAAATCATGTTGTATGCTCATTCTCATACTGTGATCTGTCTATCAAAATGCATTAGATAATACTTGGAAATGTTATCTCGGATGGAACAAGGGGATAACCAAGTCAGAAGGAATGGCACAAGTCACCTGTGTAATCCCCTGTCAAGCACATGAATCTTTTCTCTAGCAATCCTGCTGAGTGGTAATCAGTCATTGGTGGACCCCTCCAAGTGTGGGGGGACTCATTACTAACTCATCAGCTTATTTAGTCTTTAACCAGCCCTCACTACCACCTCTGTCTACACCGAGCCAAAGTCTTGAATAGTCTTTACCCATCAGCCCTCTTTGTGCCACTTGATATGCAAAATAGGCAAATAATAAATAAAAATATATTTTATAAGAAGCATAAGAAATAAGAAATAAATCCTTTTCTGCTCAGTTTGCACACAGATAGTAAATGACAACTGTCATAACCCCATGAATTTCATCTTCTTCAAGCTAAGTGTCCTATTTCCTTTTCTTAAAAAAGGTCCCATAGAGGTCTTAACTTCCTGTGATTTATTTCACTGTGATTTGTTTTAACATATTTTAAAACTATATATTTTTGTCAGAAAGTATTCACAAACAAATTTTTTAGTGCTTTTTCTTACTCCATTCTCTCAAAACTCAACAAAAAGGAGCTAAACAGGCTTAATGTTTATCATTTTCATCGTGAAGTCATCTTTATAATGAAGACACGACCATTGTAAGAGAAGAAAAAAATAAGAGAAAATAAGAATTGAGGTGTCCAGAAGGGAAAACTTCTCCTCTCCACCAACTAGATAATCAACTGGGAAATAATTTGATTTGACAATAATGCTCTAATTTATATTCAGCTTGCTGGGTTTAACCCCAAATCCCATTTTACCAATCATTCCTACCTGTTCAATCATTATCTCACAGGAAAACTGGGAGAATCAATCAAGCATGTAGTGTTTTGTAAACAAAAGCACAAATTAAAGTGCTTATTGTTTTTCATGTGCAGATTCAGTGACCACTTCTAAACACACATAAGCCAGTCCTGTGCTCAGCGTCTTTCTGCATGTTTTCCTGTATATGAATATCTCTGGAAGCTAACATTTTTTGCAGGAGAAAACCAAGGCTCCGGGTGATTTGCCTAAGGTCTCCTAACCATAAAGTAGTGACTTCTTTTTCCACCTACTGTGACCATTGCAATTAAAGTGATAGAAGTTAAGTGTTAGCATTACTGTTATGAATTGATGATATTAATAGTTGTTCCAATACATCACCTCTCAGCACTTTCCCACATGTTAGTGTTACTAACAGCCAAGCCCTTGGAAAGCACATTGAACATGCCTGCTGACCTCTATGCAGCTGGCTGCCTTGCCTTGCCTGCCCTCTGGTGGAGACAGGGAGAAAGAACAAATGAACCCAGAGCAGACAAGGAGGGACAAGAGCTTCCGGCACCCAGCCTCCCTCTCCTGCCCACCCTCACCCTCACCCCTGTTCTAGCACCTATCCCTTGGGCTGCAGTCAGCTGGATTTCCCACCCTGCCTGAAGCAACCACACCTGTCCAAACCACTGCACCTGTACACGCTTCTCCTTCTACACGGAATTCCCTCCCTTCAATCCCCAATTGGCACAATCCTAGTCCTCCTTCAAGGCCCAGCTCGGATATCACCCCAACTGTGAAGCTGACACACAATAAGAAAGCCCCTCTCCTGGTTCATCTTGGGCATTTTTTCCATATTTATTATAGCACTGTAATCATCCTGAAATTTCCATGTCTCTCCTCCACTAGACTGAGTTTGAGAACAGAGGTCATGTCCTATTTAGCATTCTGCCAGAGATACTTAATAATGGTTGGTTGGTTGAGTGAATGAATGAATGATCCTGAATTGGGAGAATCAAGTTAAATAATGGATGTATACCTGTTTGTAAACAGAAGTACAAATTAAGGTATTATTTCTATTGCTAATAATAAATAATATGCAGATTCAAGAATATTTCTAAGGGGCCCCAGTAAAAGTATGAAGTCGCTCTCGGTGTTCATCCTGCTTCCACGCTTTGTTTCAGCACTTCTTCCCCAAGACAGAGGGGTGCCTGTGTCATCCTACCACCCCTCAGCAGCCCCCGATCCTTCTAGGCTCCCAATTTGCCACCACCCACCACTCTGCTCACATGTCCTTGTCCTCCATCACTTTGCTGGGACAGCAGTGGGCAATCATCCTGCGCGTGCTGGAGTTGAAATTACATACTACAGCAGGAAACGAAACTTTACGTCTCTGACTGAATCATCTTGCTCTTCAGCCCTCATTCCCACTGATGAGTAATTCAGTCTCATCCAACCAAAACATTTCCTTGGGGCCATATTACTTTAATTACCTCAGAGCCTAAGTTTAGTCAGCTCTGGTTCCTGCTCCCTCTTCCTGCCCTGCCCTCCAAAGTGGCCTAAGTTCTCAGAGGTCAGACTATCACCCTGGCATGAGGATGGGGTGGAGTGGGGTGGGGACATTCATGTCTGGTCCTTGTGCTGGTTAGTCCAGCCTCTCCTGTCTGAGTATCCTGCACTGGTACCTTCTTGGCCTGTCATTGTGAAATCATGACCTTCTGTGGCCTCATCTTTCCAACCCCAGGCTGACTCCAGGCCACGGTTTACTTAGCACTTCTGATTTCACACAGGCAGGCAGGGGGTCCTGGGTGCCCAGATGCCTGGTGGCCATGGACCAGGGGCACTGGGGGCCTGTCTCAGGTCCGTTGGCCCAGATTCCCTCACCCATTTCTATCTCTCAGGCACCAGCCAAGAGCAGAGCTTCTCTAAGAGACCTTCAGTTCTGGGTTTCATCCCCAAGAACAGGAGAAAATCCTTTCCCAGCTGGAATTCACCATAATTTATCTGGGTGTTTCTACCCACCCCTAGATTCAACCCAGGAGGAAAACATGGATGCTCATGCCTGACCTCCCCCTCCCCTACTCCTTGTCCAGAGCTTCCTTCCAGCAGTTGGAAGGGTTTTCTGTTTTCCTTTTTGTCTGGCAGGAACCACTCTCCTATCAAATCCTTCTCAGTCCCTTGGATATTCCACCTTTTCTTCTGTGGAGCAACCCATCTCAGCTTTATGGCCCAGTGCTCACATAAACAGGGTCTTTGGGGTAACAATACACAGGAAATATTACCAAAAACGTCCTGCTATACGTCGCTAGTGTACGTGCCTTCCCAGAAGAAACAATAGCATATCCCGCATAAAACTAAAGTACCGAAAAATGACGTGGCTGGGGTGGGGGTGGATTCTAGACACCAGAAGAATGGCAGAACTGTCTTTAGTTCTCTGACCCTCATGCATCGCCTCAGAGAAAACTGCCCTCTCTTATGTGGGAACGAGGGCCCCCAGTAGGCAGGGTGTGCCATGCGAAGCCACCAGTAAAGCAAACAAAGTCTGGGGAAAATAAAGACTTCTCCCACGTAGGTTTGTCAAATTTGATTCTGCCTTGCTAAGCAACTCCACCCCTTCCCGCCCGGTGTTCCGTGCGGTCCTGCACCACACTATGTGCTAAGAGATCCTGCCATTAAATGGCTGGATTATAAACCAAAACTTGCATATTGGCAATCACGCGATCGTCCAGGCACCGCCAAAAGCCCCTGCGTAAAAGGGTTAAAATCTCCCTCCTTGTTTGTCGTCGGGGGGGGGGGGGGGGCGTTTGCGGGTGCTGCCTTGCTGTTCTGTGGCTGCCACGTGGCCCGGTGGGAGCAAGCGTGTCCCCTCGCCGGCAGGACGGGACGGCGCCGCTGTGGATCGCATCGCAGATGGGCCATAGCGAGGTGGTGAGGGTGATGCTGCTGCGCGGAGCCGACCGGGACGCCGCCCGCAACGTGAGTCAGAGTCACAGCTGCGGCACGGGGTGGAGGAGGGGGGTTTCGGGGGGGCGGGGGGGGAGTGTATGCACCGAAGCTCCAAAATTCAACTCAGCCTGGACGTGCGGAGAAATCGCGCCTTCATTTTGTCTGTAACTCGGCTGGATTTTTCTCCCAACCTCCACCGGCTCTTTAGCAGGAAAACAAAGTAAATGTCTGAATCAGCTGAAATTTAGCGAGTGCTGCCCAGTCTCTCTAAAAGAAACATGTTTAATCTTCGGAGCTCCTCCTCCACCTAAGCTGAGTCCCGGGAGCATGCGGCAGGGAGGAGCCAGGGCCTCGGGCTGTCTTTGGCAGTGTGTGTCCCTAGCGGCTGCGCGTGCGCCTGTCGCTGCGCCCCCTGCTGGCCCTGGACCACAGTGTAGCCGGGGACGCAGGCGCAGTGGCTGGCGGTGCTCCTGGGTCTCCACCTCACCCAGCTTCCCCAGCTGCGGACCCCTGCACCACACCCCCCGTTGGCCTCCACCTAGCCAATGCTAAAGTTATACCTAAGTCTGCCTAGTTGGGCCCACAGCAGGCCCTGTTGCCCATAGGAACTGAGGGCAGCTTGGGGAGCCCCTGCTACCTGACCACACTGTGCTATTCGCTTTTTGGCTTTGGTTGGTTTGGTTTGGTTTTTCAGTGTCTGGCCTTTTTTTCCTTAGTATTACCCTTGCTAATGTGACCCACTCCCCTCTCCCAAGTCTGAGTCCAGAAAAGGGAAAAGACACATTCCTGACCACTCTTTCTCTTCCTCTCTTTCTCCCTCCCACTCTTTCTCTGGGCCCCACATCTCTGAAGCCAGAGAAGAAAAATCTTCTAATCTCATTTTCTTTTTTCCTGGTTCCAGCTAAACCCTTAGAGCAGGCTGGGGTATTTCCTTTATTATAGGAGAATTCTGGGAGCTGAATCCTCCAAATACAGCAACTGATATGTAAAAGCAGGAGAAAAAGGAATTTGGAAAATCTCTTTCCAGGTCAAAAAGTGATGACAGAAGCTGAATATAAATTTTTGCATTTCTTTTTAACATATTTCAATCTGTCCCCTTCCTACTCCACACCCACTCACCCCAACCCCCACAAGACCCCTAGGGCACACTAGAGCAAGGTTGTACGTAAGAGAAGGCAAAAAGAAAAGCACATTTAAAATTTAAAACAGTAAATATAGTTCAACAATTATTTAAATCATTACAAATAGTGTAGCAGTAATTTCTGCTAAGTCATAAACTGCAGTCTATGGATCTTTGGTCCATCTGTGTCCTAAAATATATTCTCGATGTTCCCTTGCCCTTTACCCAGTGTTCTAAGGGACAGGAAGGGTATGAATTCCCAAGTGGCAGGGTTCTAAGATAATAAGCCACATACTTTGTTTAGCATTCTTTCATGTTAAAGAATTATAGCATGCTAAATTCATGCTAAACATGAAAGAATTCATTCTTTCATTAACTGCTTAATATGCTCTAAAATGCTCCTAGAGTAAGAGACTTGGCCGGCTCGTACTTTAGTTTACACCTTTCGTCTGTTCTGATAAGCATATTCCCGGTTCTCAACTAACATGTAGTTCTTAGCCAACACACACATATCTTAATAACCAACTTTTATTTTCTGCTTTGTTAAGGATGGTACCACAGCATTGCTAAAAGCAGCCAACAAAGGGTATAACGATGTTATAAAGGAGTTGCTAAAATTCTCACCCACCCTTGGCATTCTGAAGGTAAGACTTAACGAGAAATTTTACCAATCTGGGAAAGAGAGGCTAGAAATTAAGAAGCCCATAGCTGAGGACTGTAGCAGAATCTGAGTATAATTCACATGGTTAGTTGCAGTCTTGGAAGAACTGCCCAACAGTTTCTTTATTTTGGAGATTCGTAGGTTGAAATGAAAAGGTGGTAAGAAGAGTGAACCAGAGTCTGTTACTACTTAGTTTTACAGGAAAAAAAAAAAATTAGTAGCAATGAAATCGCTAACTTGGAAAGTAAACTATATTGATACATATCTTTCATTGGACTAAAATCTTCCACAAGTCATGAAACACATGATGTGTGTCCCACAAAATATGGGGGACAGGTGCTCCTGTTCCTTCCCTTCATTATCTGGAATGAAGAACCACATCTTGTTACCTTAGATGAAATAAAATAAGTCGCAGATATCTGGACACCTCAAAGAACGTGCCATTCTGGAGAGCTGGGTCTGCCGGGAAGTAGAGCCCTAAAACTCTTTTTTAAATTTTAATCATTTGAGACTAAGATATTTCTAAATTAGAAGATATACCAGGGGTTGGCAATCTTTTCCAATAAAGGGCCAGGTAGTAAAATACTATAGGCTTCACGGGCCATACAGTCTCTTGGAACTGTTCAAGTCTACTATTGTAGCATGAAAGTCATGGGGACAAAGGATGGCTGCCTCCCACTAACCCTTTATTTATGGACATTGTATTCCTGGGATTTCATACTTTCATGTAGTATTCTTCTTTTAAATCTTTTCAATTTCAGCTTGCCAGAACACAGAAAAACAAGCGGCAGGCTAGAATCGGCCCACGGGCTGTAGTTTGCGAGCCCCCAGTATACACTTCTGTTCTCTTAAATGGAGGACAGAATCTGTTCTAAACTTGGGACAGTGGCCTAGCACTTTTGGGGAATGTACCCTCAGTGTTTATGGATGTATAAAAAGTCTACCTGCCCTTGAATGATCCTAAATGCCTTTTGGACTCTGTATCTGATGTCAACATATTTACTCTCTATTCTTGCTACCAGCTGATACTGGTCTGCTGTTATCAGAATGCTGGCCCCTCCTACTGTCCCAAAGAGCAACTTCTAATCTTCCATGAACTTGGAAACCAGAAAGCTGCACTCATTAAAATTGTTTATAAAGTAAGAATAAATAGTCTATGAAAGTGAACTCTCTGTGAATAAAAGAAATGAGCTTCAGAAATGGGCTTTGCAATATCTAGTCTTGTTTCAAAGATCTCTTTTTTGGCTTGGTATTTTATTCCTAACCATGTTGCAAACAGATGAAGTTGACAGGTTGGTTAAGATTCGGATGGGTCTAATGTTACCAGACAAGTAAGTTGTCCTACGTGTTATAAAAACAGACATGCCGCTTTGGAAAGGAAAATGCTACTTTGCTGGAATTTTCCTATGGGTATGATATTTTATTCTTTCATGAAATATGGAAATGGTTCATTATTATTATAGTAAATAGCTATTGTGGAAACTAAACTTGCATTTAGATGCTATTTGTAGACATATGCACCTTCTGGAACAGATGTCATGTGACTATCCATCATTTCTACATTAGATTTGTTACATTCTCTTTCTCTCTCCCCCCAGAATCTGGCTCCATCCTGCACATAGATGCTGTCTTCTATTTGCAGTAAATTTCATAAAATGTCAGCCACCTATCCAGTAGGCCCTTCTGTGCTCAAAAATGCTCCAACTCAGGGATTGGGGGTTTCCTCGCCCCACATAGGCTCCCCTATAACTCCGCAGCGGTACTCCTACCTGCTGAGTGAGTGGGGTGCATGTAGCCGGGCTGACAAGTCGGCCTGTTGGCTTGCCAGCCGTTTCTCCAGTCTAGACGGAACATACACAGAAACTGTATATACTGTCCTTGAAGGGGGAAAAAAAAAGAAGAAGAAGGTTTGACATAGCATTGTTTTTCCTGCAGCAAACTCTAATGTCTTTAAAACTGACAAACTGATCATGAGGTCACATGCACCCTGGGCCAGATTCTTGTTTCACTTGGAAAAAAACGTTGGCAGTGTTTATACTGACCGTCTGCTGTGTACCTGAGGACACTGTATTAGGTGCTGACGTGCCTTTGAAAGGGAACGTAAGGAAGAGTAAAGCTCTGACATTAGTCTCATCACTCAGGCTGGTTTATGATGAAAGCCAAGCTCAGTGCTGATGGCTGTAAGCTCACTCCTGACACACACTGTTGTTCTCTCTTAGAATGGGACATCGGCCCTCCACGCTGCGGTGCTCAGTGGGAATATTAAAACAGTTGCACTGCTCCTGGAAGCCGGAGCAGACCCAGCCCTGAGAAACAAGGTACTCACCTTATCTTACCTACCTTAAAACTCCTTTGGGCACCTCTACAAAGAGATAAGGCAGTTTCTACCTAAGCCAAGATAATCACTCATGTGCACCCTGGACCAGATTTCTCGTTTCACTTGGGAAAAAACGTTGGCAGTATTTATACTGACCGTCTGCTGTGAACCTGAGGACACTGTTTTAGATGCTGATGTGCCTTTGAAAGGGAACATAAGGGAAAGGAAGAGAAGGGCTCCACCTCTAGTCTCCTCACTCAGGCTGGCCCCAGTCCCTCTTGTCATATCTCGGCACAATAAGGGCGTGCAAGGCTATCAGCAGATATGAATGACCAGTGCATTTGGACCCAGAGAACTATGCTAAAAACCCTATATTGTCAATGGTGATGAGCCAATAATGGTGCAGACTCCCAGGACAGGGTGAGGGCAGTAGCTGTGGGGAGTAGAGTTAAGGGGTTCTATCTCAAAGAGGTGTCCTAAACACATCGAAGTTCCAGTAGTTTAGTGCTATTCTGAATAAGTTGGACGTTCATACCTTGAGAACTGCTTGTGCTTTGCTTGGAGAATAGAGGAGAAAGGGGAAAATTCGCTCTTATACTGTTAATGGGACTTTGTGCCGCTGTTGCAAAACCACCCCGTGTTTTCTATAGCCCCAAATCCTTAGTTTACAATTAGGTAAAATGTGGAGGTGGGAAGATGCCCAAGACCCATAGAGAAAATGATTATCATTGCATTTTTTCCCACTCAGCATCTGCAATAGCCATCAAATGTAGAGCCTAGGGGGAGGAGAGTAGCCTGGGGAAGTCTTGAGAAAACACTAAAGTATGAACTTTTAGGGGCGCCTGGGTAGCTCAGTAGGTTAAGCGTCCCACTCTTAATTTCAGCTCAGGTCATGATCTCAGGGTTCATGAAATCAAGCCCTGAGTCGGGCTCTGCGCTGATGTCAGCAAGAAGAATCCCTGCTTGGGATTCTCTGTCCCTCTCTCTCTGCCCCTCCCCCTGCGCACACACTCACTCTCTCTCAAAATAAATATAAATAAGCTTAAAAAAAATAAAATACAAACTTTCAAAGGCAGAAGTGGGCATGGTGCTTATTGATAGAAGAAGGTATGAAAAGCAATTTTCACTTTCTACTTACGTCCTATTTGAGTTTTTATAAGCATCTATTTCTCTGTTAATTTCTTTAATAATTAAGGCAAATACGTAGAACCTTTTTATGACATTTTGAAAAGAACCCATTAAGAAGTGCAATTAAAAAACATGCCAAGAGTCTCTCTTTTTTTTTTGTTTCCATTTTACTTACCATGTGGAGTTATTATTTCCTTGTTCTTACCATTGGAGTGCTTGAAGACAACACTTCTGCTTATCTCCTTCCTGAGATGCAGATTTGTTTTCCATTAGCTGGCCTGGCTGTGTGATAAGCCAGCTGAAATCATACTTGAGCTCTTATCTTTAGACCCTGGACACAGACTTCCTAAAGAGATCGATCTTTCTTACTAAGCCATCCAGCATTGAAGGCAAGGGGAAAATGTTAGTACCTTTATATGGAAACTGAAAAATGCAATTCCTTGTTTGTCTCCTGGAATTTCAGCAATAATGGTTATGGGGAAATTGGAGTAATCAAAATGCTGGACTTTGGATTGTCCCTAGAGCTACTTGAATATACAGAGAGAAACATACAGACTGTTCATGTTGGAGTTTCATACAATGGAAGCTCTTAGAGAGCTGGGAGTAGTTACCAGGGAACCCCACCCTGACCCCACCCCACCCATCCTCCAGCCACCCCAGAGAAGCCAGCCTCTTAAAGGTAGCTCTAGAAGCAAGAGTGTTAGGAATCTGGCAGCCACCCGGGACTTTTGAGGGGATATTCTTCAACTTCATTCATTCAACAAATACTGAGTACCTACTAGATACCATGCACTCTGCTGTGTACTGGGGAGACAATGGTGAATGAAATTCCCATAGTCTCTGCCTTCAAAGATCTCAGAGTTTACTGGAGAATAAAGACAATTAAGTAAGAAGTTGTACTACAGTGACAAGAGCTATTAGCGGGAAAGTAATGAATGCTATTGAAGGCTTCCCAGAGGAAATGACTTCTAAGCTAATACAGAAGCAGTCTTCTGCTCCAGGGGATACGGGACTTCTGTTCTGGGACTGCAAAGCAGATGCCTCAGGGGAAGGTAACCAATGGCCCCAACAGCCACTCCCCACACTGTAGCTGTCCCCATGGGTGCAGGGGCCCCGTGTTCCCAGTACTCCCGATTGAGGACTCAGAACACATCCTCTTCCTGGAGCAGTGGGGAAATAGAGTGTTTTGATGCTATGGTATCATGAATATGGGCCTATGGTCCTGCTCCATAATGAATAAGGTGGCCTTTGGAGGATAGCCTGGAGCACTAGGCATCATAATGGTCCACACAATCTCAGCAACCTGAGAATTCAGTAGGAACCAACCTGGAGAGAATGAGACCAGGTTTTTAGAACTATATAGATGACATATGGGACAGCAATGCAATTGACCAAAATTTGACAACACACTTTGAGGATATAGAGCCTTTTTTAATAGTAAAGTTTATGGACATTCATGGAGACAGTCACACACAGGAGCTGTAACTCAGCAAGCTTATAGATAGAAGTACAGCCTCTTAGATCTTCTCTTCTTCCTGACCATAGAGGATCCTCTGGCTACCTGCCAACCTGCTCACCAAGGACCAATAACCCATGCAACACAGCTCAGTTACTCCTGAGTATACTCTGAGACCGGATGGAGCTTATGTCTGTCTACCAGGAGCATTTCTGTGCAGGCCTGGCTGTTAGGCCTGTACAATGTCTGTTTCTGCAGGAACTAACAGTAGAATTTGAGCTTCTGGAGGGATCTCTGGTCTATAGTAACATAGCATAGTAATTTCCTGCCCAATTCAGTCCAGCATCAGCATCAAGGGTCTTTTGTGGTGGGCTGGGGTGCAGCAACAGGACATACTATTCAGCAGACCATTTGTGGCAAACAGAACTCCCAAGAACTCCATGCATAATTCCCAACAAGTGAGGTCCCAGCTAGCAGTTGGGGGTCAAAGAGCAGGACCCAACCTAGAAGGTAGGGACTTCAGGAGTTTCACATGGGATTAGGGTCCCAGATAAAGTAGATGGGGTTCCAGATATGGCTGTGGGAGGAAAAAATGTGTGAGGCAAATAACATGTGCATCCAAGCCCTCTACTCCATTCTGGGTGCTTTTCTGCCCTTTAACCGCCTCCCCTGAAATCCCAAGAATATCCTTGGGATTCGTCTATAACAACGGTTCTCAAAGTATGGTCCATGGACCCCGGAGGGTCTGCAAGGCTCTTTCAAGATATCTAAGAAATCAAAACAATATTCTTAATAAAGCAGAGATGTTATTTGCCTTTTCCACTGTGCTGACATTTGCTGTAATGTTGGCATTAGGTTAACTGGCACCTTACATATCAAAGCAGGAGTATAAACTATACTGACAAATGATTTTACAAAACTTTGTAAATTATTTCACAGATTTTGTAAATTATTTGACGAAAATCCCAGTTTTAAGAATGTCTTTGATGAAGCAGTAAGCAATTTGAATTATATTAAATCTTGACCCTTGTTATACACCTTTTTAACATTCTACGTAACAAAATGGAAGTACGCATACAGCACTTCTGTACCCTGACGTGCAACGGTTGTCTCAAGGAAAAGCGCGCGTGCATTTGTTTAAATTACCAAGTGGGCCAGTTGCTTTTTCTTGGAACACCATTTTTATTTCAAAGAACAGCTTGTGTCCACTGTGTGAGCCTGACAGCTTCCCAATCCACCTACAGGCTCTCCTGATGAATCGGTGCCGATATTAATGAATGTGATCTTTTGAGATTGTATGATGCAATGTGTCAACATTTGGAAGAGCGGCATAACTCATTGAACGGATATTTTCCAGATAAAGTGTGTGATGTATCAAATCATGCATGGGGAAACATCCTACCTGTAGATAGATAGATCTATGGATTTTTAAGGTAAAAAGTTCATTGACATGGTTTCAGATTCCACGCTGAAATTACCTTTAAGAAACTACCACCTGTTTAGTATTGGTGTGGCATCAAAGAAGAATATCTACAATGATCTGAAAAGGCTCTTAAAATGTTTCTCCCTTTTCCAAATGCCTATCTGTGTGAAGCTGAATTTTCTTCATAGGGGCTTTAAGCAAAACAATGTATCACAATACATTAGATGCAGAAACAGATATGAAAATCCAAATGTCTTCAATTAAGCTACACATTCAAGAAAGTTGCAGATCTAGGGGTGCCTGGGTGGCTCAGTCAGTTAAGTGTCAGACTGCAGCTCAGGTCGTGATCACATGGCTCATGAGTTCGAGCCCCACGTCAGGTTCTGTGCTGACAGCTCAGAGCCTGGAGTCTGCTTCGAATTCTGTGTCTCCTTCTCTCTCTGCCCCTCCCCTGCTTGTGCTCTCTCTCTCTCTCAAAAATAAATAAACATTTTATAGGGCGACTGGGTGGTTCAGTCAGTTAAGTGTCTGACTTTGGCTCAGGTCATGATCCCACAGCTCGTGCGTTCGAGGCCCATGTCAGGCTCTGTGCTGACAGCTCAGAGCCTGGAGCCTGCTTCGGATTCTGTGTCTCCCTTGCCCTCTGCCCCTCCTCCACTCACGCTCTGTCTGTCTCTCCTTCACAAATAAATAAACATTAAAAAATTAAATTAGAAAATAAATAAATGAACATTTAAAAAAAATTTAAAGAAATACGCAAATCTATTAAACAATGCTACTCTTCTAACTTTTTTGTTTTGGAAAATTTGGTTGTTTTTCATTAATGTTATTTATGTTAGCCTATAGTGGATTTATGATTTTTAATGAATTAATATATTTTTAAATGTTCTTATTTTCATTTCTAATAAGTTAAAAACAAAAGCTCATTGGGGTCCTCAATAATTTTTGGGAGCGTAAAAAGGTCTTAAGCCCAAAAAGTTTGAGAACCGCTGGCCCATAACATTAGCTGCAGTTGGTAAGGACTCACTCGTGAAATAAATGCCTAGACAATGTGTCTCAGCAGCATGAGAAGAAAGGACACACTGAAGCTGCTCTTTTTTTTTTTTTTTTAAATTTTTTTTTTTCAAATTTTATTTATTTTTGGGACAGAGAGAGACAGAGCATGAACGGGGGAGGGGCAGAGAGAGAGGGAGACACAGAATCGGAAACAGGCTCCAGGCTCTGAGCCATCAGCCCAGAGCCTGACGTGGGGCTCGAACTCACGGACCGCGAGATCGTGACCTGGCTGAAGTCGGATGCTTAACCAACTGCGCCACCCAGGCGCCCCGAAGCTGCTCTTGACCAGGCATCTCTTACTCTCTGAATGTTTCTAACTGTTTTCTCATCAAAAGATAACCTGTCCTGAGTGTCAGGTCCCTAGCAGACAGGCTGCTCCACATAATACACGAATTAAGTGTAAAGTATCAAATTTAACATTTCCAGTATTTACTGAGCACATACTAGATGCACCAGGCATTATGCCGGAAGTGAGGATATAGTGATTAATAATACGTGGACCCTGGTCGCCAGGAGATTACAATGTGTTAAGGGATATGGCTCAGAGAGAAAAAGAACTCTAACGATGAGATAAGAAAATAACAGGCGATATTTAGACGCTTAAAGGAGACCTTTAATGCCTTAAAACAAGAGTGAGTCCAGTGAGGTTGCTCATCAGCAGAGGAGCAAGTTTGGGTCAGGAGTCCCTCTTTGGAGTCCCTAAAACCATCCCAACTGTGGGAATTCACTAATACCTATCTTATCTTCTTTAGGCCAATGAACTTCCGGCAGAACTAACCAAAAACGAACGTATCCTGCGTCTCCTCCGAAGTAAAGAAGGACACAGGAAGAGCTAACTTAGTTCCATATTTGACTGAAAGATAGAAACCGTAATCACATTGTCCGAAAAGAAGTCACTTTTCAAATAGTGTTGGAAATTCCATTAAGAAAGGAAATGCTCAGAATGCCCTCCCTGGGTCCCTGACCAAGGAGCGCTGGGCTCTGTGCCCTGAGTCAAGAACAGAAAGGCTCAGGGACCCCTTGCCCTCACTTATGTGGGCTTCTCACACTGGCCTGCACCCCCACTGCTGTGGGGCCTGGCAGATTTGTGGATTCCATAGAAACTCGTTTTACACTACACTAAGTTGGGTCTCTCAGTTAAACTCTAAGACTTAAACCCTTGACAAGGTTTAAGCAAGATGACAAAAGCCTTTAAAATACTGAAAGTTTGATCTTCAGTGAATCAAAGCACTTTTACTTTTGCATTAAGTGTCAGTGTGCAAAAAGATACAGCTCCCTCATGTTTTACACATACATGTATGTCATGCCAGCGTAAAATGTTTTCTTCTCCCCAAAGGTTGTAGCCACGTTTATTCTGAATCAATGAAGTGTAAATTCACATTAAAAAGCCACTTCTGACATTCCACCATGTGATTTTCAAAGATGGACTGTTGAACTATAAAGAAGACAAATTGTTGATTTGTGAGTTGATCCTCGTCTTATTCCAAACACATAAAAAATCATTTTTACCAAGAATCAATATTGAGGTACGGTGGGAAGCAAGTGGCAATTTGGGAAACGCAGAAAATTACAAGCCATGGGAAATTGAGGCTTGTCTCTTTGAGCTTTTATTTTGGTTCTCTCGTTGGGAATCCGCTTCCCATGCCATAACTAAGTAGACTTCCTATGCTGTGCAATCCTGAGCTCCCAGCACCACATTGCTTGACACAATGACTTTGAGGTCCTTGGATGAAATGTGATATATGCAAGTACAATACGTTTCTATTATATTGCAGGAGTATAAGTAATAAAAGACTGTTATTAGCATTTAATAGGTGTTCATCTATGCATGTTCTTGAGCTGATTGATTCCAAGAAAGAGACCTGAGTTTTATTGAATTATTCCTTGGAGGGGAATCAAAATTTATGTACAGTGCACTTTATAATCAATGGTGTCTAAATGCCTCAGTCAGTGCCTGATTGCACACGCTAAAATTAAACCGTCTTTCCATAATAAACCGTCTTTACCATAATAAACACTGATGGCATTTCTGGTATTTAAATACATCTTTAGTTTTCTTTTCATTTTCTGCTCTGGTTTCCAGGCAATGTTCTGGGTGTTAAAGACATGTTAACGTGGAAGAAAATGTAATCCCCACCGTTTTTTTTAACCAACTTGCAGTGGTCCTGAAAGCATTATCCTTAAGCCAGTAAATGATCAAATATAATTTTTGAAATTAGAAGATACTCTCTTAAGGTTTGTTATGATTGATAAAATAATCAATCAACAGAAATCAGCTTATTTTAATCAATATCACAAACAAAGGCTGTAATGAGTCACCCACAGAGTCCCCAGGGATGCCTATAGCCTGACTAGCTATGCAACAACTCAACAATCTAATTTCGGGATAAAAATTTAGAAAGATCTGTCTGTATTGCTAAAACACCCAGATGTAAACCCTTTAGTAACTATAAAGCAGTGCCAATTTCCTCACTGACTTACTTAGCAAAGTACTAAGTACAAATGCACACTTTCTCCCATGGGAATTTCAGAAAGCTATGTTCATTTTGAAGAGGAAAATAGTGTGGCCTTAAATGCTTTATATTTTTCCCCTTTTGTTAGCCCTTGGGCCAAAACTGATTGCTGATCACTGACATAAATCAAAACAGTATTGTGGGTACTGATAACAAAGTTCCAAAAGACAAAATGGGATGAAATCATGAACTTCATGTTTTCACTAAGATATGTTGTCCTTGGCCTATGTGTTGCATTGTTTCAAGTGGATAATGTTCTTGATCAACATTAGAGCTGTAAGAATGAATCCAGTAGCTTTAACAATATTTAATGGATTAAATATTTAACAATATTTAATCTCTTGCTATAGGTAAGAGATCTCTAGCCTAGAAGGATCAGGTTTGGTCTGGATGAGATTATGACATTATCCATAACAGGTAAGATGATTGTATTAACCATGCACCAAAAACTAAAGTCTGTTATTTGAAGTAAAATTGCATTTATTTTGCACTCAGGTAGATGGTTCTTTTTTTTTTTTTTTTGATGATGATGATGATTCTTATTTTATGTTCATCTAATTCACAGTTCAATGAGCTCTGCATCCTAAGACAGAACTAGCAATTCCTATGCAAATCATTTGTTAAGTGAGCCACAAAAGTGTTCATTACCTCCATTTGTTTGATGACATATTCCATGTTATAATTCAAAATAAACTTAATGTACTACCCAGCTTACCTTTGCTGCTCTTTCTTGTTTGTTTTTAATCAGAAGTTGTTTCTATGTGGTTTTTAATAGCATGGAATTTTAGAGTGAATGACTCAGTTTGTTGATAAATACATCGATATTTGAAATCCTGAGTCGATCTCTAAGCTTTACGATTTCATTATTTCAACTGTGGAGAACTTTTGTAATGATCCCATACAGTTTTTCATTCAGACAAAAATTCCTGGGATAATCACGGAAGATACTGAAAATAGAAACTTTTAATTGTACATTGTGATGATTCGATATCCGTAGACATTGTGGAAGGATTCCCACCATCTAGTTAATTAACACATCTATCACTTCATATATTGATATGTGTGTATACGTGTGTGTGTGTCTGTGTGTCTTAATTTCTATTTTTATAGCCCGTGATGCTACCGGCTCATTAGTCCTTTGCAGTGGCTCTTTTATCTGAAATCACTGATGGTTTTGCACAACTCCAAATATTTGCAGCTGTAACATCAGGAACCTGGAGAGCTCCATGACCATTCTAGCTTCCTCCCCTGCTGCACCCACCCTCTGCAACCAAAAGAAAGCTATGTCTCATCATTCTCCCACAGGAGGACACCTCATCAAAGGACAAGGGCACCCACAAATGCCAACTACGTGGAATCTCACAGAGATGCATTTTGGGGTGGGCCTGCTGCAGATTATAGGGGTAGGAAACTGAGGGCCTAATTTCACACAGTGGTTTTGGTACCACAATTGGCTGAGCCTCCCAGGTAGTGACCAGATGCAGTCTGCAGATCATTAATACTAGCATTGGAAACAGCAGCTAACATTTGTTGAAGGATTGTTATGTGCTAAGGACTTTACCAAGATAACCTCACGAAGTTTATCTGCATTTTTCTTATTTACCCCTGACAGCAACTCTATGAAATAGGCATTATCATCATCCACCTGTTGCAGCTGAGGAAACTGGCTTTGGGAGAGAACCTCTGCATAGCTTTGGCTTGGTGCTATTCTCCAGCCTGGGAGTTTTGCTTTCTGTACCAGAGGAAAGCAAGGAGGGTGGTCCAGATGGAGCCACGGTTATAGCATCAAGGCAATGAGGGTTGTGAACACAAGATATATTTTTAAAAATATTTAGAGGTAGAGGGGTGCCTGGCTGGCTTAGTCAGTAGAGCATGAGACTCTTGATCTTGGGGTTGTGAGTTTAAGCCCCGTCATGGGTATAGAGATTACTTAATAAAATAAAAATTTTTAATTAAAATTTTTTTTTAATTTAGAGGTAGAGCTAATGATAATTGGTGATTAACTGAACATAGAGAGTGAGGAAAAGAGGGTTACAATTATGCTAAGATGTGTTGGGGGACCCTAAGACGTCCCCCAGGTTGGGTGATTTGCTAGAAAGACTCACTGGGCTCATCATGTGGTCATAGTCATGGCCGAGATTACAGCGAAAGGATATATAGCAAAATCAGCAAAGGGGAAGAGAAAGGGAGTGAAGACAGAGGAAACCAGCTGCAAGCTTCCAAGGATCCTCTTCCAGTGGATTCACACAGGATAAGCTCAAATCCTCTCGCAATGAGATGTGACAACGTTGACAAGTGTTGTCTACTGGGGAAGCTCATTAGAGACTCACGCAGGCTTTTAACTGGGAGCTGGTCACCTAAGTACCCTCTGCCTAACATTTGCCAAAATTTCAGACTTACAGAAGGAAAACAGGCACTCAGAATAAACCACATTGTCATGTACAAACAGTTTCAGCACAGTGAACCACTGTCATTTAGGGAAAGTTTTAGATCAGTGTAGGGAACTATTTGTGAGCTAAGTCCCCAGATACCAGCCAATGGCCAATCTCGTAAGCAAAACTTTCCAATTAACTTTCTGTTAATTCTTTTCTGTATCCAAGGTTTACACAGTGGATGGTGACAGTTCCATGTTAGCAAACAGGGAAGAACAACAGCAGAGTTGAAGTGGAGATAGAGCACTTAGACAGGTTCAGTTTGAAGAATGTGTGAAATAGATTCCAGGAGATAGTTGGAAACAGCAGCTTAAGGTTTAGGACAAGACTTACTACTGATTTAGCCATCATGTAAGTAGAAGTGATTGTCAAAGTCATGGGATGAATGAGATCCCCAGGAAGACTCTGGGGAGAGGGGGAAAAAACTGAGAAGGAATTTGGAAGGAAAAAGCGAAGTCGGCAAAGAAGATAAAACGGACAATAGTGGGGAGTGAAACAGAGATCAAGGGAGGAGAAAGTCAAGGGAGGCAAGGAGAGCAAGCATCCATGGACTCTTCCTTTCATGAACTATTTCTCTGTAGCATGAATGCTGTTTATTAGCATTTTACCAACAGAACTTCTTTCAAAATTGGAGTCAATCCTCTCAAACCCTTCTACTGCTTTCTCAACTAAGTTTATGGAATATTCTAAATCCTTTGTTGTCATTTCAACAGTCTTCACAGCATCTTCACCAGGAATAGTTTCCATCCCATGAAACCACTTTCTTTGCTCACCCATCAGAAGCAACTGCTCATCTGTTCAGGTGTTATCATGAGACTTCAGCAGTTCAGTCACATCTTCAGGCTCCACACCTAATTCTAGTTTGCTTGCTAATTCTAC
Organism: Lynx rufus; assembly: GCF_022079265.1. NCBI lineage: Eukaryota > Metazoa > Chordata > Mammalia > Carnivora > Felidae > Lynx > Lynx rufus. Next base: position 17,625,856 of record NW_025814837.1, read on the forward strand.
CACATCTGCAGTGACTTCCTCCACTGAAGTCTGGAACCCCTCAAAGTCATCCATGAGTGTTGGAATCAACTTCTTCCAGATGCCTATTAATGTTGATATTGTGACCTCTTCCCATGACTCACAAATGTTCTTAATGGCATCTAGAATGGTGAATCCTTTCCAGAAGGTTTTCAATTTACTTTGCCTAGATCCATCAGAGGGAATCACCAGCTATGGCAGCTATAGCCTTATGAAATGTATTTCTTAAGTAATAAGTAAAAGTCAAAATCGCTTCTTTTTTTTTTTAATTTTTATTTTATTTTTGACAGAGAGAGACAGAGCACGAGAAGGAGAGGAGCAGAGAGAGAGGAAGACACAGAATGCAAAGCAGGCTCCAGGCTCTGAGCTGTCAGCACTGAGCCCAACATGGGGCTCAAACCCATGACCCATGAGATCATGACCTGAGCCAAAGTCAGATGCTTCACCAACTGAGCCACCCAGGTGCCCCCAAATTACTTCTTGATCCACAGGCTGCAGAATACATATTGTGTTAGCAGTCATGAAAAAAACATTGATCTTGTTACCTAACCAATGTGGGTCCACTCCTTGATGAGTTATGGACAGACTACACCAGGTGGGGTTCCCTCACAAAGTCCTTTTTATTTGCACAAATAAGGAGATCATGTGGAATGACTCCTCAAACAAGGGTGAGCAGTTTCCTTTTGTGAGGGCTCGGGGTGAATATTCAGAGGAGATTTTAACATTATGATAAGAATGACAAGCTGAGGTAGCTTAGTAGGGCACCTTCTGATTCATCTGAGCAGGCATAGTCCTGGGATCTACTTAAATGTTTCTTTTCCTGTTCCAGCAATTTGTTAGTTTCTAAAAGATGAAATTGATAGAAGTTTCTAGGAGTTTCCTGAGTTCGGGGAGTCCAAGGGTTACGCCAGTGACAGTCTCATAGTCCATCAGAGTTCTTGAGTGACCAGGTGCATTGTCAATGAACAGTAATATTTTGAAAGGAATCTTTTTCTTCTGAGCAGTGTGTCTCATCAATGGGCTTTAAACATACAGTAAACTATGTTGTAAACAGATGTGCTGTCATCCAGGCTTGGCCGTTCCATTTGTAGATTTAGCATCATTCTTCAGGGTCCTAGGATTTTCAGAATGGTAAATGAGCACTGCTCCGACTTAAAGTCACCAGCTGCGGTAGCCCTTAACAAGAGAGTCAGCCTGTCCTTTGAAGCTTTGAAGCCAGACATTCATTTCACCTCCGTAGCTGTGAATGCTCTAGCATCTTCTTCCAATAGAAGGCTGTTTCATCTACATTGAAAATCTGTTGTTTAGTGTAGCCACCCTCAGTAATGACCTAGCTAGATCTCCTGGGTAACTTGCAGCAGCTTCTACATCAGCACTTGCTGCTTCCCCTTGCACATTGATGTTATGGAGAGGCATCTTTCCTTAAACCTCAGGAACCACCCTCTGCTCGCTTCAGACGTTTCTTCTGCAGCTTCCTCCTCTCTCAGCCTTGACAGAATTGAAGAGAGTTAGGACCTTGCTCCGGATTAGGCTTTGGGTCTAAGGGAATGTTGTGGCTGGTTGGAGCCTCTACCCAGACCACTTAAACTTTTTCCATAGCAGCAGTAAGGCTGGTACGCTTTCTTATCATTTGTGTGTTTATTGAAGTGGCACTTTTAATATCCTTCAAGAACTTTTCCTTTGCATTCACAACTTGGCTAACTGGCCCAAGAGCCTATCTCCGTTTTTAATATGCCTTTCTCACTAAGCTTTATTATTTCTCGCTTTTGACTTAACGTGAGAGACCTGTGACTCTTCCTTTCACTTGAACACTTAGAGACCACCATAGGATTATTAACTGGCCTAATTTCAATATCGTTGTGTCTCAGGGAACGGGAAGGCCTGAGGAGAGGGAGCGGGCAGGGGAATGGCCGGTGGGGGGAGCAGTCAGAACACACACGACATCTATCAGTTAAGTGCACTGTCTCATAAGGGAGCAGTTCTTGGTGCCCCAGAACAACTACAACAGCAGCATCAACGATCACTGATCACAGACCACCGTAACCAATAGAAGAATAATGAAAAAGGTTGAAGTATTGCAAGCATTACCAAACTGTGACACAGAGACACAAAGTAAACAAATGCTGTTGGAAAAAGCAGGCCACACACTTGCTTGACAGAAGGTTGCCACAGACCTTCAATTTGTAAAAAAAAAAAAAAAAAAAAAAAAAGCAGTATCTGTAAAGCATAATAAAGCAAAGCACAGTAAAATGAGGTGTGCCTGCCATTGGGCCACACAATAGACATTCGAGATCTGTGTGGTGCAGAATCGATGGGCCTGTGAGTTAATGTTTTACTACTTTCCTGGTAAAACTGATAAAACTACTTCCTGATAAAACTACGTTTTATCTCTGCTGGTCAGTTGGTTTAGTGAGTGTTATTTCACTGGGACAAGACGCTAAAAAATCAGCGCATAGAACCACGTGGAGGCCCCACTGTGACCAGAGCCAACCATGTTGGGATTTTGCATGCCATTGTCCAATGTCAGCTCAAGCCTGTACTTACCTGTGTTTCAAATTATGGAGAAAAACAAACAAAAAGAAAAGCAAGCTATGTGCTCTGTAGAAAAAAATTAGAATAATTTATTTCACATGCTGCTGGCTGAGGGCCCAGCTTGTGTCCTCAAACTGCTTAACATACCAAACACAGTAAGATAAACCCAAACAAACAGAGGTGGTTTCTCCAGGCTCTCCAACTGTACTTAGCCCTCTGTTACATTCTTGATGCATTAGTAGGTCTAGAAAGCCTTAGAATCTTTTCCTGGTGCCCTCACTTTTATTGTTAGTAATACTTTAAAGATGATTTTAATGTTTATTTATTTTTGGGACAGAGAGAGACAGAGCATGAACGGGGGAGGGGCAGAGAGAGAGAGAGACACAGAATCGGAAACAGGCTCCAGGCTCTGAGCCATCAGCCCAGAGCCTGACGCGGGGCTCGAACTCACGGACCGCAAGATCGTGACCTGGCTGAAGTCGGACGCTTAACCGACTGCGCCACCCAGGCGCCCCTAAAGATGATTTTAAAATACAAGTGAAGTTGGAGCGCCTGGGTGGCTTAGTCTGTTAAGGGTCTGACTTCAGCTTAGGTCATGATCTTGTGGTTCATGAGTTCGAGCCCCACACTGGGCTTCTCTGCTGTCAGTACATAGCCCGCTTCAGATCCTCTGTCCCCCTTTCTCTCTGTCTTTTTGTCTCCCTCAAAAATAAAAATTAAACATAAAAATAAATAAAATACAAGTGAAGTCATGTTTTACCAGTTGAAGGAGGCTAATTAAAGATCTTCGGATCTTACATGCCCTGTCAGCTTTGTCTCTGTCAACAGAAAGACTTCCTCCTTCTCTCTCTGTTGTTTTCTGTCCTCCCTTCACTAGGAATTCACCCTCTTATTTTTATGTTTATTTTAGTGTTTATTTATTTTGAGAGAGAGAGAGAGAGAAAGCATGAGCATGGGAGGGACAGAGAAAGAGAGAGAGGGTGAGAGAATCCTAAGCAGACTCCATGCTGTCAGCACAGAGCCCAAGTCAGGGCTTGGTTCTATGAACCATGAGATCATGACCTGAGCTGATATCAAGAGTCAGAGGCTTGACTGACTGAGTCACCCAGGAGCCCCTCACCCCCTGATTTTTCACAAGGGAAATGCTGCTACAACTTCCACTTCCCACAGTTGAACTTTTAAGAAAAGTCATAGAAAGGAAGTCTCCAACGTATAGGAGTTGGACTTGCTATTTGGGGAAAGATTAGACCCCAAACATCCAGGCAAAGGAAATTAACTGTGTCATGTGACTGAATCCTACAGAGCAGGGAATGCCAGTGTGAGACACTGACAGACAAATTTCAACTTATCCCCATTTGGTAGCATCTTCTCTGCATGGAAGTCACAACCCAGGGCTAGACTGATCACCGACTCAAGTGTCCTTACTAGAGAGAATGTTTTACCCTAAGTCTGACCAACAATGCCCCATTTATGAGTCAGTTAAAACCACTGGCACCAAAGTCATGAGTTATAGCTGTCAGCTCTTTTAAATGAGGATGTCTGTAAAATTCAGCTTGCTTAAGTATGGGGTTTTAAAAGTCTATTACGGAATCCAAAAGAACTGAGCGCATATTTCCAACAAAAAGGCATGTGCCAGAATGTTCATAGTAAGTTCATTGATAACAACTTAAACTGGAAATAACCCAAATATTGGCATGGTATTTTTATACCATAGAATACTACTCAGCAATAAAAAGGATGAATTACTGCTCTGAACAACGTGGATGAGTCTCATACCCACACAACCGACAATGTTGAGTGAAAGAAGCCAGGCAGAGTATGATTCCATTTACTTGAAGTTTAAGAACAGGCAAAACCAATTCATGGTGACAGAAGTCAGAATTGTGGCTACCTCTTGGTTGGAGAAGGGTGATGATATTGACTGGGATGGAGAAGGGTGATGATATTGACTGGGAAGCAGCCTAAGAAAGCCTTTGCCGTGCTAAAAATGTTCTGTAGCCTTCCTCTGGGTGGTGGCTACACAGACCTGGGGTAACTAGCCCCCAAGAAGGCCTCCTATGCTTCCCTTCTAGCATTCTTGTGCTTATGTAGTTTTCCTGCACTGTATCAGGACTGGTCTGTATAATCAGTAGAATATGGCAAAGCATAGCCTGACAGGAGAGGGGTATGAGGAGGTCATCGTCTCCCTCTCCCTGTGTTCAGCTAGGTGACCTTACTATCTACAGGTGCTTCTTTTAGGGCCAGCTCTAGCTGCTGGTCCTGGACGTTTTTTTCTTTTCTTTTCTTTTCTTTTCTTTTCTTTTCTTTTCTTTTCTTTTCTTTTCTTTTCTCTTCTTTTCGGCAATCCATCAGTAAAACTTACAATGTCTGTGAATGCTACAGGGCATTCTATAACATTAGTAGCAAACACGGGACCAGCTTCTCCATCAGGCACAGTAGACAGAGTGCCTAGGGCCTCTGTATACTTTTAAGTTCACACAAAAATGTTTTAATTTATATTTCTTTTAACTAGAAGAAAAATAAGAATGCAATCATAATGAATATGTAATCATGAAGCCAGCTTGTATTATATTTGTCTTTATACCAAGGCAGTTGTAAAATGTAACTTTAAATGGTTGTTTTGGAAGGAGAAAGGGGTACCCAAAAACAAAGGTGCTTAGGGCCCACAAAAGTCATAATGCAGCCCTGAGCAAAAGGAGGGGTAGTATGGACTGAATGGTGACCCCAGATTCCCACATTGAAGTCTTAACCCCCAATGTAAACATAGTTAGAGATAGGGCTTTTAGAAGGTAATTATTAGGCTAAATGTGCTCATAAGGGTGTGGCCTTAATCCAAGAGGGCCATTGCCTTTATACAAAGAGGAAGAGATTTCTCTCTCTCCACACACATGTACCTAGGAAAGACCTCTGTGAGCACTCAGTCAGAAGGCAGCTGTCTATGAGCGCCTGGGTGGGTCAGTCAGTTAAGTATCCAACTCTTGGTTTCTGCTCAGGTCATGATCTCATGGTTGGTGGGACTGAGTCCAGAGTGGGACTCCAAGCTGACAGCACAGAGCCTGCTTGGGATTCTCTCTCTCCCTTCCTCTCCCTCTGCCTTTCCCCGGCTGGCACGTGAGCTAGCTCTCTCTCTCTCTCTCTCTCTCTCTCTCTCTCAAAATAAATAAACAAGAAAGAAAGAAAGAGAAAGCAAGCAGCTGCCTAGAAGCCAGGAACTGGGTCCCCACCAGAAACCTAACTGGTCAGCACCTTGATCTACTTCTCAGTCCTCAGAGCCATAAGATATAAATTCCTGTTGTTTAACCCACCCAGTCTAAGGTATTTTGTTATGGCAGCCTAAGCTAATCCAGGGGAAAAAGTAAAAAAAAAAAAAAAAAAGTAAGCGAAGAAGGCCTGGGTCCATTAGCAATGGGCTCAGATATCACCAGGTGAAGTCAGTTGTATCCTACTACCCCAAAGACCCAGGTCTGTCTTCATTTCCTCTTATTGAACTTCAGCCTTCAAAGTAGAAGCCAGGCAAGCTCAAAATCTGTGCCGTAGCTAGGCATTCTTTTTTCTTTGCCCACTTATATCATGGCCTGCTTTGAAGTTTTTAAGTCAGCAGGGAAAAAAAATGCTTCTGTATTAGAAGGATTCAAAGGTATTTTCTTGTAATAAAATTTTATTAACATGAATATACTACTCAAAGCACATCCCTAATCTAGAAGATGAGGTATAGTCAATGCTTAGTCAATGAGCTAACTGATGAGAAGGTTTAAGAACATGTTTTATGGAGGACAGTGTGATCATCTGTGTTGAAATACATTAAGAGGTCAAGTGTGATGACAGGAAAGGGGTGGTCGTTAGATTGGGCAACCCAAAAAACCAATAACTTTCACAAGAGCAGGTGTCCCTATGATTATCTTGGCTTTGTGGGAAGGAAGGGAACTGTATCCTTATATCACTCCTTACAGCAAAATAATTCCAGATCATGATTTCCATGGAATCATTAAACTTTGGGGGAAAATATGGAATAATTTTTTATAATCCCACAAACTCATAAATTAGTAAAGTATCTGCGACATATATGCTAGACAAATAGGTTAATTTTCTTAATAAATGGACAGCTTTACGAGTCCATATGAAAAAGAAAATAATACAAAATAAAAAACAGGAAAAAAACAAGATCATTTATAAATGTATGAAGATTCTTAATCTCACTTATAATTAATCTCTCTTATAATCTCTCTTATAATTAATAAAATACAAATTAAAGCATCACGATTTTTAAAAATAAGAAATAAGTAAAATCACAGATGCCATTTTTCACCAATCAGAATGGGAAAGATAACTGTTGCCAAGGAGGTGGGAATCGGGCACTTCTATATGTCGTTAGCAAAGGAGTAAATTGCAATCTCTTTGGAGCGCAGTTTAGCAAGACTGAAAATTAAAATGCACATTTCTGTTGAGCCAACAATATGTTTTTCCAACATATGCATACGATTGCAAGGATTTAGGCACAGGATGTTCACTGCATTATTGTTTTCAGAAACCAAAGTGACATACCAAGTGTCCAAAAAGATATTGATTAAATAAATTATGTAATGGATCAAAACTATTAACATGAGTATTTCTAGACTTCCCCTTCCATCTGCTAGGTAAAGAGAATTTTGTCTTGGTTCAACTTTCCCAACTGCCTCCCTAAAGTAAATGTTCCATAGCTTTTAGACATTTGTGATACGGTATCGTGAGTAAAGCAGAGAACACAGAAAGATACAAAGCTTTGTGGAATCCAGACAGGCTTAGGAATGTGAGGAGGCATATGGAAGAAAAAAGGCGAATTTTTTCAGTATCACTGGAACCATACAGACCCTTCATATATACCAGAAATGTGGCTTGAGACTTAAGTTATTTTGAAATATTTTTGGTTGGTGAACTATATTTTCCTGACTTAGGTACTTCTCTGAGACTGGCTTCCATCACTCTGGCTTCAGAAATGTTACATACATATAATGAAATCCTATAGAGGTAGTAAAAGTGGTGAGGTGGAAAAGCATATTGCTAAATGCAAAAAAAAAAAAAAAGCAAGCTTCAAACTGGGTACAGTATATCCCACTTGTTTTAAAATATATTCACATATATGCTTTTGAATACATGGTTTTCCAAAGATGTTTCTGCATATTTATAAAGATGTATGTCTAATCATTTCATTTTCCCTCTCATTTTCTCCTTTATTATTATGCAAAGTTTAATGGTGTTTATAACGATACTGATATTAAATATTGCTTAAACAAACTAACAAAAAGTTTCTCTTAGGATCTCAACCATGTTAAAACAATTTTCATGGAAAGAAAAAATACATGACAGTGTAACAGATTACTGACAATGATGGAATTATAAATAATTTTTTTCTGTCTCTGAACTTTCGTGTATTTTCAGTTTCTACTATATGCATGAATTACTTTGTCATTAGCAAAAAGCCACATTTCTCTTAGAAATATGATAGTTTACTTACAATATTTACAAAATGTTTCCTAGGCTTTTGGGTATTGAAGTACTACAAAAGAACCAGGAAAGAATGGCTAAAGGTCTTTTTGTTATCTTTTTGGTGAATAGTGGACATAATTAGTGGGGCATCAAATTTTCTCCCTGTCCCAGAAATGTTTGATATTTCTTTCACTCAAGTTAATTATTTAGTAAAGGCTTTTTTTTCTTTTTTCCATTAGGACTTTGCTAAAATTGTAAGGGTAACTAATCCACCAGGATCCAAGGAATCCATTACAGCAGTAAGTTTAGAATTTGAGCGTGCATCGGAATCACCGGGAAGGCTTATTAAAACTCAAAGAGCTGGGGCGCCTGGGTGGCTCAGTCGGTTTAGGCGCCTGACGTCAGCTCAGGTCATGATTTCACTGTCTGTGAGTTCGAGCCCTGCCTGGGGCTCTGTATTGACAGCACAGAGCCTAGAGCCTGCTTCAGATTCTGTGTCTCCCTCTCTCTCTGCTCCTCCCCTGCTCATGCTGTGTCTCTCTTTGTCTCAAAAATAAATAAAAACATAAAAAAAAAAAATTCGAAGAGCTGGCTCATCCCGAGTTTCTGATTCAGTGGGTCTAGGTTGGAACCTCCAATTTGCCTAACACGTTCCCAGGTGATGCTGATACTGCTGGTTCGGTGACAACAGTTCGAGTCCCTCCACAACTAACGCATTCTATTTTATCTCAAATGAATCATTAAGGACAGAAAAGCACACGGTTGGAAGAGGGCCAGTTAGCCCTTGTGTAAAATCTAGGACTGAGGTTTAGAAGCAATCCCTATAGTTTCAATGTCCAGCCACCCGGGAAGCTGATATCCCAGGACTGAGGGGGTGGGCAGGCAAGACTGTAACCAAAGTAGACGTTTTGTAAAGTGCGCCGGGAATATCACCTGCATCATGGTCCTACCTAGGACTGGGTTTGATCATTGCTACAGATGGATATTTAGTCTTTTCATTGTAAACTGGCTTCCGCTTTAGGAAAAGAGATCCTTACTTTCATTTCCTTAACTTCAAGGTGGTAATGACTGATGCTTTGGAGCAGTCTCAATAATTGAAATCTGAGGGGAAATGTTACTAGAAATGCATATAATATGCATTATATTTTTGCAAGAGCAAGGCTCAAAAATGAAAACGCTTCTTTGTGTTACTTGATTTCATCTAGAAATTAAAAATGGACCTGGTGCCACCTCTGGGTCAACCTTGAGGGCAGGGTGGGGAGTCTTCTCCCGCCCACGGGTCCAAAGCCACGAGACTCTGCCAGCAGGTGGTGCAGTTCTAGCGCTTTTCCGAACGTGGGCTGAGAGGCCACAAAGCGGAGATTGGTTAGCTCAGGAGCCTCGCCCACCGCCGCGCTCCGCCCCTCGCGCTCCGGGATCACAACACCGTCAGGCCACCGCGCGGCACCGCCCCATATGTCGCGGAATCCCAGGCGCGGATTCCTTTTTGGGTGCTGAGTTCGTGGCGGAGAATTTGCTCGGAATGCTAATCGGGGCCGAAATAAATACATATTCCGCTGAGGAGTGGGATCGGAATTGGGAAAACAGTCTCCAAACGCTCCCATTTGCTAAAACCTCCTCGCCCACGGTCCCCAGCCCAGGAAAAACAAAAACGGGGGAAAGTTAAAACATCAAAACCACACGCTTTCGGAAATATCCTCCCAGGCCAGATTCCAGAAGTTCGGCTGCCCTGGTCTGGGATCCCTACCCTATATCGCACCCCCAGAACCTTAGAACCACGAAAAGCTAAGCTGGTAACCCACAGGCCGCCCCGCCTGGTGCCCGTTGCACAGACAGGCCCAGCGGCCCAGTTCGGCCCCGCCCCTCCAAGGCTGGGCCCTGCCCCCTGCCCCGCCCCCCCTGGGTCGACCTCGCCCCGCCCAGAACGGATCCTGGGCGTCCCTGCAGGGGCACCACCCAGAAGGAGGAGGGGCCAACGACGCCTTCCTCTTTCCTGACGAGCGCTGGCTCCCCGCCGCCGTCACGCGTCCCCGCCCTCCGCCGGCACGGGATCCTGAGCCAGCCCCGCGCGCCGAGCCGAGCCGAGTCAAGTCGAGTCTCGCCGATGTCCGCAGCACCGCACCAAGGCAGCATGACCGCGCGCGGCCCAGCCCTCGGCTTCCTGCTGCTGCTGCTGTGTCCCGCGCAGGTGAGGGGACGCCCACGACCCGGGAGCGCTGTGGGGGGGCGAGGAGGGCCGCGAGGCTAGGGGGAGGGTGGCGGGCGGTGCGGCGGGGAGTGCGTCCCGTTCCCTGAGGGTACGCGGGTCCAGTGGCTCCTGGGGAAGTTGGTCCAGCGATGGAGCCCCCGGCGCCACCCCCCCCCCCCGCCCCGACTCCGGTTTCTTTCCCCGGCCACGCACTTTCCCCTGTGATGGCAACTGGAAGCGGCTTGTTTGACCTGTCTTGATCTCATTTCATCTGTGGCCACCTAATTTCTGGGCTTAGGATGTAGAATCAGAGGGAAGGACGAAAGTAGGTACAGAGAGGGAGGGATGTTATTTATTTAACCTGCCTTAAAAAAAAAAATAGCCCTGACACATACACACGAACTCTATGAATTTGTTCACAATATCCGACCACTCCCATCGGACCAGGTGGGAAGGGAGGTAAAGAAGAAACAAACTGCCAAGCACCAAATTGAAACAGTCCTAAGTAAGTCAGCTTGGTTTTCTCTAGAGTGCAAGTTACTTATTAACTCTTTTATGTCTTCAGAAACTGAGGCCCAGCAGGGGATAATTGAGTTTCCCCTTGTCACAATATTAATTAGCTACGGAATGGGGCCTAACTCCCTGGGTCAGCTTTTCCTTGGTTCAGTATCCTAGGGCATAAATGCCTCACTGCTATTTATTATTATTATTGTTGTTGTTGTTGTTGTTATTACCTAAACGTTAGGTGTACAGCTTCATAATTTAATATCTGTATACACTGCAAAGTGATCCCACAAGCCTAGTTACCATTAATAACCATACAGTTGCCCTTTCACTCATTTTGCCCAACCCTCAACCCCCTTCCCCTCTGATGCCTAGTCTGTTATCTGTATCTATGATTTTGTTTTTGCTTTATTTTGTTAGATTCCACATATCAGTGAAATCACCTGGTATTTGTCTTTCTCCATCTGACTTATTTTGCTTAGCTGTCCAAATGGCAAGATTTCTTTCTTTCTTTTTCTTTCTTTCTTTCTTTCTTTCTTTCTTTCTTTCTTTCTTTCTTTCTTATAGCTGACTAGTATCCCATTGTATAAATACATCACATCTTTATCCATTCATCTGTCAATGGACATTTAGGTTGTTTCCATATCTTGATTATTGTGAATAATGCTGCAGTGAATGTAGGGGGTACACATATCTTTTTGAATTGGTGTTTCCATTTTCTTCTGATAAATATTCCAAAGTGGAATAGCTGGGTCATATGATAGTTCTATTCTTAATTTTTTGAGGAATCACATAGTATTTTCCACAGTGGTTGTACCAATTTACAATCCCACCAACAGTATACAAGGGTTTCTCTTTCTCCACACCCTCACCAACGTTTGTCATTTCTTGTTTCTTTGATAATATCCATTCTAACAGGTACAAGGTGATACCTCATTGTGATTTTGATTTGCTTTTCCCTGTTAGTGATCTTGAGCATCTTTTCACGTGGCTGTTGTATGTCTTGTGTGCCATCTGTATGCCTCTGAGGAAATGTCTGTTCAGATCTTCTGCCCATTGTTTAATTAGGTTGTTTTTTTGGTTGGTGTTGTTAAGTTGTATGAGTTCTTTATAAATTTTGGATATTAACCCTTTATCAGGTATATGGTGTGCAGATATGTTCTCAATTCAGTAGGTTGCCTTTTCATTTTGATGATAATTTCCTTTGCTGTGCAGAAACTTTTCAGTTTGGTATAGTCCCACTTATTTATTTTTCTTTTTGTGTCCCTTGTTTTTGGAGTCAGATCCACAGAGACATCACTAAGACTGATGTCAAGGAGATTACCACCTATGTTTTCTTCCAGAAATTTTATGGTTTCAGGTCTTCCATTCAAGACTTTAATCCATTTTGAGGTAATTTTTGTAAATGGTGTAAGATAGTGGTCCAGTTTCATACTTTTGCATGTGGTTGTCCAGTTTTCCCAATACCAGTTATTGAAGAGACTGTCCTTTCTCTGTTGTATGTTCTTGGCTCATTTGTTGTATATTAATTTTCCATATTTACGTGGGCTTATTTCTGGACTTTGAATTCTATTCCATTGATCTGTGTCTTTGTTTATACCAATACCACATTACTTTGTTTACTATAGCTTTGTGACATAGTTTGAAATGAGGGAGTGTGGTATCTCCAGCCTTGTTCTTCTTTTTTAAGATTGTTTTGGCTTTTGAGTATATTTTGTAATTCCATATAAATCTTAATATTATTTGTTCCTGTTCTGTAAAGTGAACCATTGGAATTTTGATGGGTATTTCACTGAATGTGTGTGTAGATTGCTTTAGGTGGTATGGACATTTTAACAATATTCTTTTAATTCATGAGCACAGATTATCTTTCCATTTCTTTGTGTGTTCTTCAGTTTGTTTTATCAGTGTTTAATAGTTTTCACCTCCTTGGTTAAATTTATTCTTAGGTATTTTATTCTTTTTAACGTAATTGTAAATGGAATTCTTAGTTTCTCTTTATGAATTTTCATTGTTAGTGTATAGAGATGCCACAGATTTCTATACATTGATTTTTGTATCCTGTGATTTTACTGAATTCATGTATCATCTGCAAATAGTAACAGATTTTACTTTTTCCTTTCTGATTTGGATGCCTTTTATTTCTTTGGCCCAATTGCCATGGCTAGGACTTCCAATATTATGTTTAACAAAAGTGGTGAGAATAGGCATCCTGTTCTTAGATGAAGAGCTGTCAACTTCACCATTGAGTATGGTATTAGCTATAGGATTGCCATGATGGCCTTTGTTATGTTGAGGTATGTTCCTTCTATATCCACTTTGTTGAGAGTGGTTATATTCATCATAAATGGATGTTGAATTTTGTCAAATGTTTTTTCTGCATTTATTGAGATGATCATATAATTTTTTGTGTCATCTTGTTGATATGATGTATCATATTAATTGATCTACAGATGTTGAACTATCCTTGAATCTGTGGAATAAATCCCACTTGATCATCATGTATGATCCTTTTCAATCATTTAGATTTTGTGTGCTAATATTTTGTTGCGGATTTTTGCATCTGTGTTCATCAAGAATATTGGCCTGTAATTTTTTTTTTTTTAATAGTGCCCTGGTCTGGTTTTGGTATAAGGGTAATGCTGGCATCATAAAATGTGTTTGAAGGCTTTTCCTCCAAGACTTTGAGTGTAGGTATTAAATTAATGTTTGGTGGAATTTGGTAGGGAAGCCATCTGGTCCTGAACTTTGTTGGGAAGTTTTTAATTACTGTTTCAATCTCCTTGCTAGTAATCAGTCTCTTCAGATCTCCTATTTCTTCATAATTCAGTGTTGAAAGATTGTATGTTTCTAAGAATTTCTCCATTTCTCCTAGGTTGTCTAGTTTGTTGGCTTATAATTGTTCACAGTAGTCTCTTATGGTCCTTTGTATTTCTGTGGTATTGCTTGTAACTTCTCTTCCATTTCTTAATTTTGAGCCCTCTTTTTTTTCCTAGTCACAGACTGAAAGTGAAGGGATGGAAAAAAATATTCTGTACAAGTGGAAATGGAAAGAATACTGAAGTAGCTATATTCATATCAGACAAAATAGACTTTAAAACACAGACTGGGCGCCAGGGTGGCTTAGTCGGTTAAGTGTCTGGCTTCTCCTCAGGTCATGATCTCACGGTTTGTGGGTTTGAGCCCTGCATCGGGCTCCGTGCTGACATCTCAGAGCCTGGAGCCTACTTGCGATTCTGTGTCTGTCTGTCTCTCTCTCTCTCTCTCTCTCTCTCTCTCTCTCTCTCTCTCCTTCCCTGACTTGTGCTCTATCAAAAGTAAATAAAAATTAAAAAAAAAACAAATCCACAGACTAATAAAAGACAATGAAGGGCATTCATTACATAATGATAAAGGGGTCAATCCAGCAAGAAGATATAACATTTATAAACATATATGCATCCAACATTAAAGCACCAAAATATGTAGCACAAATATTAACAGACCTAAAGGGAGAAATTGAAAGATACAATAATAGTAGGAGATTTTAACATCCTACTTTCATCAACAGATAGACAAAAAATCAGTAAACATCAGCTTTAAATGACACATTAGACCAGATGGACTTAATGGATATGGACAGAACACTCCATCTAAAAGCAGAACACTCAATCTAAAAGAACACATTCTTCTCGGGTGTGCATGGAACATTCTGTAGGATTGCATGTTGGGTCACAAACAAATCTCAATAAATTCAGTAAGGTTGAAATCATATCAGGCATCTTTTCCAACCATGGTAGTATGAAACTAGAAATTAATTACATGTATAAAACGGGGTCGGGGGTGCCTGGGTATCAGTCAGTTAAGCATCTGACTTCAGCTCAGGTCATATTCTCTCGGTTCATGAGCTCAAGCTCCACATTGGGCTCTCTGTTGTCAGTGCAGGGCCCACTTAGGATCCTCTGTCTCCCTCTCTCTCTGCCCTTCCCCCACCCCTCAAAAATTTTAAACTAGAAAAGCATCTCTTTTAAAAAAAAAGAAGAAAACAGGAAAACCCACAAAAGCGAGCATATTAAACAACATGCTACTGACCAACCAATGGGTCACTGAAGAAAATCAAAGGAGAAATTAAAAAATACTTAGAGAAAAATTAAAACAGAAATATGACATACCAAAAACTATGGGATGCAGCAAAAGCAGTTCTTAGAGTGAAGTTAATAGTGATACAGGCCTACTTCAAGAAAGAAGGAAAATCTCAAACAGTGTAATGTAACTTTACACCTAAGAAACCTAGAAAAAGAGCAAACAAAGCCCCCAAATTAGTAGAAGGAAGGGAATAATAAAGATCAGAGCAGAAATAAATGAATTAGAAACTAAAAAGATGAAAAATGATCAATGAAATTAAAAGCTGGTTCTTTGAACAGAAAAAATTGACAAACTCTTAGCTACATTCACTGCTATTTCTGTGTCTGCAGTTTTCTTTTATTCATTCATTCATTCATTTATTTTTAAATGTTTATTTTTGAGAGAGAGTGAGTGTGTGTGTGTGAGAGGGGCAGAAAGAGGGAGACACAGAATCCGAAACAGGCTCCAGGTTCCACGCTGTCAGCACAGCGCCCAGTGCCAGGCCCAAACCCATGAACCGCGAGATCATGACCTGAGCTGAAGTTGGACGCCCAAGTGACTGAGCCACCCAGGCACCCCTGCTGTTTTCTCTTTTAAAACTAGGGGTTGGCCAAAGGCAAGGGAATTAAAAGCAAAAGTGAATTACTGGGACCTTATGAAGATAAAAAGCTTCTGCACAGCAAAGGAAACAACCAACAAAACTAAAAGACAACCAACGGAATGGGAAAAGATATTTGCAAATGACATATCGGACAAAGGGCTAGTATCTAAAATCTATAAAGAGCTCACCAAACTCCACACCCGAAAAACAAATAACCCAGTGAAGAAATGGGCAGAAAACATGAATAGACACTTCTCTAAAGAAGACATCCAGATGGCCAACAGGCACATGAAAAGATGTTCAGCGTCGCTCCTTATCAGGGAAATACAAATCAAAACCACACTCAGGTATCACCTCACGCCAGTCAGAGTGGCCAAAATGAACAAATCAGGAGACTATAGATGCTGGAGAGGATGTGGAGAAACGGGAACCCTCTTGCACTGTTGGTGGGAATGCAAATTGGTGCAGCCGCTCTGGAAAACAGTGTGGAGGTTCCTCAGAAAATTAAAAATAGACCTACCCTATGACCCAGCAATAGCACTGCTAGGAATCTACCCAAGGGATACAGGAGTACTGATGCATAGGGGCACTTGTACCCCAATGTTCATAGCAGCACTCTCAACAATAGCCAAATTATGGAAAGAGCCTAAATGTCCATCAACTGATGAATGGATAAAGAAATTGTGGTTTATATACACAATGGAATACTACGTGGCAATGAGAAAAAATGAAATATGGCCTTTTGTAGCAACGTGGATGGAACTGGAGAGTGTGATGCTAAGTGAAATAAGCCATACAGAGAAAGACAGATACCATATGGTTTCACTCTTATGTGGATCCTGAGAAACTCAACAGGAACCCATGGGGGAGGGGAAGGGAGAAAAAAAAAAAAGACGTTAGAGTGGGAGAGAGCCAAAGCATAAGAGACTGTTAAAAACTGAGAACAAACTGAGGGTTGATGGGGGGTGGGAGGGAGGGGCGGGTGGGTGATGGGTATTGAGGAGGGCACCTTTTGGGATGAGCACTGGGTGTTGTATGGAAACCAATTTGTCAATAAACTTCATAAAAAAAAAAATAAAAAAAAAAAAATAAATAAAATGCGGCCAAATAAAAAAAAAAAAAAAAAAATAAATAAAACTAGGGGTTGAGGCTCCTGGGTGGCTGAGTTGGTTATGCCCAACTTTGGCTCAGGTCATGACCTCGTGGTTCACAAGTTCAAGCCTCAAGTTGGATTCTCTGCTGTCAGCATGGAGCCCCACTTCAGATTCTCTGTCTCAAAAAGTAAACAAATTAAAAAAAAAAAAAAGAAAAAACAGTGGTTGAAGGGAGGTGGGTGAAAGTCTAAGGATATAGCATAGTGCTGATTAAACCAGATGAGGATGCAAGAGTGAAGGTCTGGGAATTTGGTGACCTTGTGCCCCCCTCATGGACATGTCAGTAATGAGGAGGTATTAAATCAGAAGGGAAAGCAAATTAGGGAGCTTCCCTGGACTAGGAGACCTCTCAAATTTCTGGGTGGTTCTTGGAAGCAGGTAGGTTTTGCTGACGTGGTGAGGGCCCAAGAACCAGGAGAAGAGCTGTGGCTCCCTCCCCTATGTATGTAGAGGGGCTCCCCAGCAGTGTGGGCTTGTGGAATAGCACACATTTGGTATTTGGTGCCTGGTTGGGAAGGGGGGCAGAAGACAGCAGGTAAGTGGTTTGGAATGGGGTCAGTGGGTAGACCACTCACTAGCTCTTGCTTTGGACACATTGCTCTGTCAAACCTTAGTTCCTTTTCAAGACAGACAATACCTTGTAGGATTATTGAAGTTGTTGAGTAATATGGCATATGGAGAGACGTTATGACTGTGGTAAAAACTCAAGGAACAGTAACACTTCTGTGCCTTTAAGAAAATACAGCTGTTCAGTTTCCCTGGAGTTTTAGGTCAGGATCTAGTAGACAGGCTTCACACTGGTAAGTAGCTTTAACTTAACTCTGAAATCCTTTTACCTCAAGGTAGTATCCAAGGCTGATGGCCAATGAGTGCGTCTCCTCATAGGACTTTCGGGTAGGCCAGAGGTTCATCATGAGTCTCTTGCAAAATGCCTGGATAGGTCTGTAAATCTTAACTGGAAAGATTCCTTTGTTATTTTACAAATTAACTCCCTCACAGGCTTTCAGCACACCTGAACAGGCTGGGGAAGAAGGAGAGGGGTCTGCTTTGAGAATTCTTACCAGTGATAGCATCTTGTCTGGGTTCAGTCTGAGCACTCAGGAAGTTCTTTCGCAGAATTAACAGACTAACTGTCCTTTGGGGGGATTTTTGCTTTTCTTAATTTTTAATTTTTACAGATGATGAAATAACATTACTAGATTGCGTGGCTTTTAAGCCTTGTAGTCACCCAAATAATGTGTGCAGTTTTGAGAAATCACATATATATCTCCTGATTGTAATTTTTATAAGCTTTTTTTTGAGGAACTTAGAGCATAGTGAGGTCTAAGTAGGAATTAAGCCATTAAAATGGCTTTTCCTGAATAGATCAGGAATGGTTTAATCTTTCCACCTGGAGAGCATTGAAGAAAACCCACATTCACCCCAATTTCAGATGGTTAATCCTTCCCAGTCTCTCCTACTCCTTGATTGATACTGTGCTCAGATATCTTATTAACATAAGTAATCAAGGGAAAATGAGGTTTTTATTTTAGCGAGTGGGCAGAAAGAAAACGGCTTGCTGAATAGGTCTTTGTATTGCCTCAGTGTTTGTCATATTACCCAGAACAAAGAATCCCTCTGGTCTGAAGACAGTATGATCTCTCTTTCCTGGGTGATCCTTCCCCACCCTCCACTCCTCCCAAAAGGGAGGCTTTTCAGAGTGTTTTAAGGATGAGATATTACCTACTGCGGAAGCTGGTGTTAAACCATCTCTAATCTGATCGTGGGCGCCCTTTCTGCCCTGTCACCCACAGCTCTGTGAAGGGCATCAGCTCTCTGGCCAAAAAAACCCGACTTAACGACTTGCTATCAAAACCCTGCCCATCTTCCAAGGCCCAGTTCAAATGCTACGTCATCCGGGACATTTGTTATCCTGTTCCCCCAACTAGAATGCCTACCTTCTGAAGCTGTAAATCTGTGTTTATACTGCAGCAGCAGCTTTTATCTATCTGTGGGTCTTGACTCTTGCTCTCACCAAGAGTGATCCTGGGCAAGCCAGTGATCCCCTGGCACCTCAGTCTCTTCCTCTGTAAAGTCGGGTTAACAACTATGCCTGTTTCTCACGGTGCTTATGGAAAGAGAGAGAAATATTGTTTGAATTGAAGTACTAGATTACAGGCTCCTTGTGGGCAAGAACTGTATTTTACCAATTCCACTATGGCCAAGACTCTCTTTTTGGAGTCATCAGATCATTGGGCCTTTGTGGGTTTAGGTGTGGGGATAAAATGGGGGAAGGATTCAGAGGCATTGCTTTCTGGATGATAATCAATAATCAGCTGTGGCCCAACAAGTTTTTTGCCTGGACTATGCCTCTTATTTTCAGTTTTTGGAATATTTGCTTTGGCAGGAAAACTTTGGGGAAAAAACCAAACCTGTCTCTATGCAAGCGTGCTGTGGGGGGATTTAAGAAGGAAGCTTTAAAATTTGTTCTTTATCTTATTACTGTCCCTTGGGCCACAGAGGAACTCCAGTTCTTGTCATCCACTAGTTTCATAAATATAAAGTGGTTACTGTGGGTAGTGTAGATACAAAAGTAGATCAAAGGAGTTACAGAAAGCAGTCTAAACTGTAAAGTGCTGTGTAAATGTTAGTAGTTTCTTTCTCTATCTTGTTCGTAGTTGAAGGGAAGAAGGATGAATACATAAAAATGTACAATACAATGAAAAATGTGCTCTAACAAAGGTAAGGACAGAATATTACGGGAGTCCATTTTTGAACTGACCTTTGGAGGGCGAATTAATTCTTACCAGGTGGGCAAGAAGAAAACGAGAAAGTAGGGGAGAGTTACCTAGTTGTTACTGAAAACCAGACAACTGTATATTTGAAAAGGGTGAATTTTATGGTAAGTTATCTCAATGTTTTTAGAAATGATGTTCTAGATTACAAGAATCTAAAGAAAAAAGAGTTACCTAATTTTTGCATAGTATTCCATTGCTAGGACACATCTGGTCTCAACACCACAGAACCCCTTTAAGATAGATGGGATTCTGTGTTCCCTGTTTTACAGGAAATTAAGGATATTAAGGCCTAAGTTTGTGCCAAGGTCACGTAGCTGATAAATGGCAGACTAGGGGTTGAGCCACGGTCTTCTGACTTCTGTGCTCTAATTTATTCAGCTTCAAAATATTGGTACCAGATTACTTATATTTAGCAAGCTAAATTGATCAGCAGATGTTCAGCAGATGTTCCAGATGGCCAACAGGGCGTTTCATTCAAGGCTTGCTCCTAGTGCCAGTCTGGCTTCTCCAGAATCCAATGGACACATCAGGGATGGGGTTAGCCTGGTGGCCTGGCCCTTTGTTCATTTGCCACACTGTATACATATTCCATAGGAAAAGACCTGTGCACAGTATACATTCCCATCTGCTGTTTTGTTTTAGTCTTGTGGCTTTTGGATTATTTTTCAAATTTGTGAGTGCTAAGGCTCAGAAATGTCTGATGCCAACTAGTAGTGTGACCTTGGGCAAGTCACTTAAACTTCAAGCTAGTGGGGTTATTTGTAGAGTGAAGACTTGCTGAGCCTATCTAAAAATGTATGAAGTAAACACCCATTTATAGGCACACCTAGTGGTCACACAAATTATCCGTTGTTATGTGGATATGTTTACCACATTAGCTATAAAAGAGAGTTCCAGAGATTTCCATCATTAGAAGTCACACCAGAGCAGCCTCCGCCCCAAATATCCTGCCATATTTTTTGGTCTGCCTACCAGACTCCAAGGAAAGAGCAGGCAGCTTAATCTCTGGATAGGATTCTCTGTGTCTCTCCATCCTATCCTGTGTTGTCCTGACTGGCCAGGCCAGCCCCCTTGCTCCCTGCAGAGGCCTCTCCCTACCCCCTAACCAACCCTCCCTTGCTGGAGCTTGACCTGGTGTGTCTCCGGGTTCTGCCATGAACTTTACCCATCCAAGACAGTGGCAGAGGTGAGAGGACCTGGCCCTCCACTCCATGTGCCATGGGGTGGCCGAGAGCAGGCCCAGAGCTGAGGGTGGTCAGTGGTGGTAACATGACTTGATAGCAGCCTGGAGATGTACTTAGAAAGTTGTAAATGGTCATCATTATTTCCACAAGTGAACACATTTAGGTAGAAAGAGGGTAGTGGCTGGGACAGCCCATCATTGGTGCACAGTGAAAATCTGAGGACACATCTATACAAACTGAGCTGGAGTTTGAGCAGTGCAGCAGCTAGGGGGTGAGGATAGCAGATAGGATGGAGAATGCTTAACCTGGCCTTCAAAATCTTCTTTCTCACTGTTGGTTTTGTTACTTAGGAGCCATGTGACCTTAGAGAATCTTCTGTGAGCCTTGGTTTCCGTACCTACAAAATGCTGCAATACTACTCCAGAGGTTATCTGAGAAATACATGCGGCAATGAGGGAAGGGATCACTGAACTTCGTGCCTGGCATGTGGTTGATGTTCACTAAGCATTTTGTTATGAGTTAGTTAATACTTGAGATTTATTAAAGGCCTCCTGGAGCGTAGGATTCTGTTGCTGATGCTCAGAGCTTCTCCATCTGATAAGATGTGCTTTTATAGAGTTCCCCATTAGAGTCTGTTTTGCAGTTGGTGTAGTTGTCGACATATAGCAGAAGGGTTTTGTTTTTTTTGGGGGGGGGGGGTTTGTTTTTTGTTTTTTTTTTTTTTTGCTGAACTACTATTGTTGAAAGAAACTTCCCAGGGCACCTGGGTGGCTTCAGTCTGTTAAGCCTCCGAGTCTTGATTTCGGCTCAGGTCATGATCGCATGAACTGTGAGATCGACCTCTGTGCTGACAACACAGAGCCTGCTTGGGATTCTCTCTTTCCCCTTCTCCCTCTGCCCCTCCCCTGTTGCACTTTTTCTCTCTCAAAATAAATAAACTTTAAAAAAAAGAGAGAAAGAAAGAAGCTTCTATCCACTCATCTAGCCAATAATTAAACCCTAGAGCATGTTGCGAAACAGCCATGTGACCTAACCTTTAAAAGTAGAGATGCTCTAGCCTTGTAACTACTAAATTCTCGTTTAAAGCCAAAATAACCAGTAGTTCTTGTTTCTGAACTTCTTACATAATCCATTTGAACTCCTTCAACTCATCAAGAGATTTGATGGTTTCTGGGTTGATGGACATTGGATAAGGTACTATAGAGACTTTGAAAGGAAATAAAACACCTGGGCTTCTGCCCTTTACACTTTTATGGTCTTACTAGGGAGTTGAGACAGTAACCAGAAACTACTCATGGAACCTCTCTCTACATACGTAAATTTGCAGTTCTCATTCATTCTACTACATCGGGCAGGAGCCCACAAATCACACAGCCTGGCCATAGGCTATTGTTACGAATAAAGTTTTCTTCATCACCCCTACACCCATCATGTACCTGTTGTCTGTGGTTGCTTTTGAGCTACAACAGGGTAGTTGAGTATTTTCTACAGAGACCTTATGGCCCACAAGCCTACAGTACTTAATATTTGGCCCTCTGTGGAAAAGTTTATCAGCCTCCATCCCAGGGCATCCATGTAGGAGCTTGTGGAATGTAAGTGAGGAGCAGATATCACTCACCGGAGCCCTGGGCTCAGAATACCTGCTGACTTGAGTGGTGAGGATGATGCCTCTGAACACTAGCCAGGTGCTGCCTGGAGCTGACCTACCTCTGTCCCCAGAGAGCTCACCTGACCGGGAGAGCACGGTGCTGGAACCAGGTGAGAGGAGTCAGAGTGAAACTTGATGGAGGTGACAAGTCTTGGGAGAGGCTTTTAAGAGTCGGGGGACATTCCAAGATGGGTAGGGCTGAAACCTGTGAAGAAGCACTGGAGTCTGGCCTTGGGGACCTGGATGAACTCAGAGAAGGGCTGTTTAAGCTGAGCCAAAAGCCAGCCTGTGCAGGGTCATCCAGATGTATTTGTGAAAAAGCTGTTTAGAAGTTACCACACCTTCTTAATGATAGAGAACAGACAGGGTTGATGGAGGGAAGTGGGTGGGGGATGGGCCAGATGGGTGATGGGTATTAAGGAGGGCACTCATGATGAGCACTAGGTGTTGCATGTAAGTGATGAATCACTGAATTCTCCTGAAACCAATATTGCATTGTATGTTGACTAACTAGAATTTAAATTAAAAAAAATTTTTTTAAGTTACCACACTTGTATGTTTTTGTGTGTATATGTCTCTACAGGTTTGCCTGTCAGGAGGAATTAAAAGCCTAATAGATTAGCAGCAGTTAAATCTGAGAAAGGGGGTGGAGGGATAGAGAAGTGGGAGTGGGACTTCCAGTGTTATTGCACATACATCTGTGATGTGTGGGTTTGCATGTTTGTGATGAGTGGGTATGGAGTCTAATTAAAGAAAGTTAAGGCTCAGTTGGTTAAGCGTCTCACTCTTGATCTCAGCTCAGGTCTTGATCTCAGGGTCATGAGTTCACACCCCATGTTGGGCTCCATGCTGCGTGTGGAGCCTACTTAAAAAATAAAGTCTATAGTCATTTATTTTTAACATTTTAGGAATGGGTACAAGTTAAAAATGCTTCAGTAAGATCGTTCTTGTGGTTATAAATAGCTCCGTATGACTGGTCGATGACCACGAGACCAACTGGGAAGAATTGTTATCCTTTAGACTCGGGTCTCCAGGACTTGAGTGGAGCTTTAACAAGACGTGTTGTGTGGCACTCAGACCCATAGTTTTTTACTGTTTGAACGGATGGGCATGCTTCTTTGTTAAGTCCGAGTGTGATAACTGACAGAGTGCTCTGTGCAGTCTTTGCTCCTGGACTTTTCCAGGAAGGACATCTGAACTCATGTTTTGTGGTAAAACACATAATATAAAACTGACAGTGTACAGTTTTTAAGTGTACAATTCAGTGACATTAAAGACATTTTTGTGCAGCCACCATCCATCTCCAGCACCGAGCTCATGTTTGATCAGGTGCACTTTGGGCTCTGGCAGACCTCAGACGTTGGTAGGTTTTATTTCAGCGTTGCTTCCTTCCCCAAGTGGATGTTACTGATACGAAGTCGGCATTCTTGTATCACGGTAAAGGCAGCTTTCAGCCACACCTTACCTTGGGAAAGCGTGTGCCCTGTGTGTGAGCTGTTGGTCGCACGGCCCACCCCTGGTCTCGGTGTCGGCATGTGCCGCCATGACATTCCAGAGATCCTGAGGTGTATCCGTCGTCTTTGTTGATAGAGTCCTGACTGCCCGCCCTGCTGTGGTGGTTCGGAGACTGGAAATCCAGGCGTTTGGAAGCCAGTGAGCTTCTTGGTGGGATACAGGGATGAGCATGGCCCGGCCAGTGGTCCACTGAGGAGTGACCCTCCGGGTAGCGTGGGTAGGAGTTCCAGCTTCCGAACCAGCCAGGCCTTGGGTGGGGCCTCAGATGAGTCACTCCACCTGTGTAACCCTCAGTTTCCTTATCTGTAGAATGGTATTGTTCTAGTACCGACCTCATAGATCGGAGAATTAAGGAAAATAACAGGGGCACTCTTAGGAAGTCCCTGCATGCTGGGCCAGGCGGTGGCAGTGATGGTGGCAGCGGTGCTGGCAGCCCTCCCAGAAGCAGCTGGAATGATGGAGCTCAGGGAGGGAGGGGCTGTGCTTGGCTTGGTCGCGATAAACCCATGGGGGAGGTGGTGGTTGGAGAGTGGCCCTGGCAGGTAGCAGGGGTGCAGGGGTCCGCAAGTCTCTCTGAGTGTGGGACAGAAGATGAGGAATGGGAGGGAGACGAGCGTGCACCCCGGAGCCAGGTGAGGCGTCTGGAGCTTGTCTCAGGCGGTGGGAAGATGGCTTGTAGGCTTCTGAGCATCAGAGAGCTTTGGAGCCTCGGCTCAGGAAGAGCCCACCTGGCAGCTGTGCCTAGGGGACGTGCTGAGGTCTGCAGAGGAGGCGGCAAGGCAGTCTGCATGGGAAGGAAGGGGTGCCAGAAACTGCACCTCACTGGGAACTTCCCCGGGAGGTACCTGGGGCTTTGAAACCCCATGAAGAGAGATTGGTGGAGGAGGAAAGATTGGTGTCCTTTGGAGCACCTGGGGCACCTGGGATCGTCAGGCGGGTAACTGGAAGGGCAGCTGGAGAGAAATTGGGGTTATTTGACCAAGAGGGAGAATGATACCGGAGGAGCGTTTATTGGCAGGAGCAGGTGAAGTGATGCACAGAGAGATGAGGTTGAGAATGTGGAAGAGAGGGGTCGGGCGGTGGAGGTCCCCCGGGAGGCTGAGGAGCGCAGCACCAGCGGCACCAGCTGGGCCGGCGGCTCTCGCTTTCAGCTGTAGGTGAGGCGAGAGGGAGCTGAGGTGGAAAAGAGGGCTCCCCCACCAGCTCAGCTGTGTGAGTGATTGCACACCTGACCGTGCCTTGCACAGGGTGGGATCGGGAGAGGGTGTGGTGCTAGAGTGAGGACCTTAATTATGCAGGCAATTATATTTTACTGAGAGTCTGTTTCTGGAACTAGAATGTTCCAGTTTGAATCCTAACTCTGCCACTCTTGGGCAAATTAGCCTCTCTGTGCCTCTGTTTTCTCAACTGTAAAATGGGTATAACTGCACTTCCCTCATCAACTTGTGAGGATGAATTGGGTTAAAAAATGAAGAACAGTTGAAACCGTGCCTGCCACACAAGTAAATGGCTTGCGAGTGCCTTTGGGCCCCACTGGCCTGGGCTGCCTCCAGAGGCAGGATGACTTTGGGAAGCAAATCTGTTAGCATTGAGTCAAACAGAATTTTCCTGGGCCCAAAGAAATCTAGGTGTTTTATTTCAGGTGTTTTACTTCAGGTCCTCTTTGCTGAGGTCCCAAAGAGTTGGAAGACAATAATGATCCCTTGCATTTGATTGTATAGCTTTACAGTTCACTAAGTACTTCCACATATATTCCCTTATCCGATCTTCGCACCAAACCTGTGAGATGGGCAGGGGTTATGAGCTGCTGTTCACAGGGAGCAGAACTGCTCAACACGGTTTCAGTAACCTCCAGCTGCAGGCAGGCCCAGCAGGCACATTGACTGAGAGCCTCCTGAGCTCTGAGGATCAGAACCCAGGACTCCTGACCTCCTCCCACCCCCCTGCCCCACCCTTCTTCTACCCCATGGATGGAAACAACCTGGAGATAAAGACGGGCATTATGAAGGATGACTGGGAAGCACATTGTGCTGAGTCTTTTATTTTCTTTCGTAACATTGAGCACTGAGGAAAGGGAACTGAGACTCCAGACCCTCTTCCTGTTAGTCATGCCAGAGTTGCGTTTGTCGACTGGCCTTCTGTCACTCTGGCGGGTGACTTGCCAGAGTGCCCAGGCTTGGACCTGCTTGCCCTTTGGCTGTGTTGAGAATTCTGTGCAGTCTGGAGCGGGGCCACTTGTGTTTAAATTACATGTCATATCAGCAGTTATGCCACCTCCTCAGCTTTTTTGCCTTTTCAGACTTCAGTAGATGGATAATTTCCTTTTAGTCAGAAAACTAGAATTTTGGAAAGAGGAGCACTTTCCCTGGAATCGCTAGGTTCATGGAAATAAATAATTGCGATTCTTTTTAAACAAAAACGGTGGTGGAATTTTGCAGCTTCTTGCCAAAGGTTTGATATGTGGCATTGTTGAATACTTGTCACTTCCTCATTTGTATAATTTCCCTCCCTTGTGGCCTAAACATATGACTTGTAATGAATACAGATAGGAGTAAGTCATAATTTCTGTTTGAAAATACCTGAGAAATGAGTTCAAAGTAATCTTGACCCCTTTGGTTCCCCACACATACACACCCCAACCTCCTGCCTGTTTCCTTTCATGTTTTTAGGGCCTCAAGGGCCTGTGGTGGGATTTGTATCTTGATGCTGAGGATCAACACAGACTGACTGACCTCCTTGCATACATGTTGGTCACGTGCCACTGCCGCTGGAGAGAATTCACTATTCAGCTTTCTTTTAATGGCTTTTCCAGGAGGTATCTTGAGAGTCACAGTTGCTACTTGATGGCCTCTATTTCCCCACGGGATGGATGATTGCAAGGCCTTGCAGGCCTGTGGCCCTGGCCAGTGTGGTGGATCTCTGTGGCTGTGCTGACGTGATGATTCACGCTACACCCTCCTCCCCTTCTGAGTTTTCAGACAGCCTGGTGACTCTCACGTGGGAAATATGAGTGGCTCTTGAGAAATCTTTATTTTTCTTTTAAGATTGCTGAGGTGGTTGTCCTTAGAGCTAGCACATTCTTTGCTTTCTACTTAAATCTTGAGGATTCTTTCTTAGGGTTTATTGGGGGTTTTGCTTTTGCTTTTCATGTTACTCATTGATGGGCTGATGTGAATCAACCTAAATACATATGGAAATGTTCTTTCATTATTTGGAGCTTATGTAGTTTCTTATGCAGATGTGCAAAAATAGTGCCTTAAAAATTGCAGACTCACATACTATCTTGCTTTCTTTCCTCTACACTGGTTCTTAGTGATCTTTACATGGAACTATAGCTTCCTTTCATTGACAATAAACTAGCAGGAACTAGGAATTGTGTAAATAAGTAATTTCTATTACCTCCTTTGCTGACTGACTTGACAAGCCCATTTTAGACATCTTGTCAATTTTAATTAATATTTCCCCAAACGTTAAGCTAACCAGTGCCTCTTGCTGTCACTTCCTTTTGCAGGTAACGTTGGAAGGTTCTGTAATAGTGTTTGAATGGGTGCTTTTCGCTGTTGAAATTTCCATTACCTTTGGGGCCCTGATGAACTGAGTTTTGTGTCGACTCTGTCTGTAGGTGTTGGCACAGTCTTGCATCTGGTATGGAGAGTGTGGAATTGCATCTGGAGATAAGAGGTACAACTGCAAATATTCAGGGCCACCAAAACCCTTGCCGAAGGATGGGTATGACTTAGTGCAGGTAAGTTTGTTATCTTGGGCGCTGGGAACACAAAATGCTAATCAGAGATCCTCTGTAATTACACTGTAAATATCACTGAGAGGTGGGGCTGAAACTAACAGGTTTAAATCTTACCCCAAACGCTTATCTGGGGCACACAATAGCACAGAAGATAACATAACTCCCGGAGGCTTGATTTCTTTGGGACTCACTTTATGCCTTTCTCGTAGTTGTAGTTTCCGCATAACAGGTTACTATTTAGGGACTGACCTTGGTACCGCAAATGTTGCTCTTTGCAGCTTCTTGAAAATATACTAGAAGTTAGCTTTTTTTCGGTTCCTGGATTTCAGGACTCAGGCGGGCTGGGCTGCTAAGTGGCTGTGACTCCCTTGTCCTATGTTTATTTTAGTGATTCCCCCGTTTTCCATCCAGAGCCTGTGAACTTTGGTTGCTACCAGGATTCTGTTCTCTGTTGGCCTTGTTTACCTTTCCTGATACACAGGGATATTAGAAACGAACTGGAAAAATCTGGTTTTAGAGGGGAAAAGTCTGGTTTTAGAGGCCTCAGTAATGTAAAATCAAGTTGCCATGTGGCGGGTCTCCTCGACTGACTTGGTACTTTCATGAGAATTGTTAAAGGCCTCTGACTTTCTCTGTCGTGACTAATGGAAGTAGTCAGTAGCATTTGGGCTAAACCTAAACAGAAAACTAAAGAGATCAAACTGGTTGTCATGGAGGGAAGGGAGCTTCCAAATAGGAAAAAGATTTGGAATAACTCTACTGCTTCTACTTTTGTGACTCCCTCGTTTATAAATAGTAAAATTGATAGCCCTGTAAAAGAATTCTGCAAGAACTTTGCAAACACATTTCTTACCCTTCTATACCTATAAAGGACTCTGTGAGTAAAATTGCCTTATTGAGTAATGTGTGTCCTGATTTGACTTTGCTGCTCTGATAACCATGCTTTCTCACCCAAAAGGAGCTCTGTCCAGGATTCTTCTTTGACAATGTCAGTCTTTGTTGCGATGTGCAGCAGCTCCGGACACTGAAAGACAACCTGCAGCTGCCTCTACAGTTTCTGTCCAGGTAGGTTGACCACCTGGCAAACAACAAAAAAAAAATAGTAGATTTTGAGCACTTGTTAACTAGTGATGTCCTGATTTCCTTAAAAAAAAATTTTTTTTTAACGTTTATCCATTTTTGAGAGACAGAGCACAAGCAGGGGAAGGGCAGAAAGAGAGAGGGAGACACAGAATCCGAAGCAGGCTCCAGGCTCTGAGCTGTCAGCCCAGAGCCCAGTGCGGGGCTCGACCTGGGATCATGACCCCAGATAAAGCTGGACACTTAACCGACCGAGCTACTGAGGCGCCCCTACTGATTTCCTTTTAAAAGTTGGTTTTCATTTTATTTCAAGAAAGCAGTCTTATGACTTCTCAGAAATAAAGGACAGTTTCTCGATAAAGTAATAGTTACCAGATTTAGTTCTCTTCCTAGTTACACGCAGGACTAATGTGGGGGCTTCCTCTGAGATGTCCTCACCCAAGGGACTTGGTCTTTTCATACTCGAGCCTCTGGGCACTGTGGGGAGGAGAGGTTCTGGTGGTGCTGCCAGGTCTGTGACCCGAGACCCTCTTCCGTGCGGTCCTCTGCATCACCTCCCTCTCCGCCCCACCCCTAGATGGTGTGGTTCTCTCTTCCTGCAGTGTCCTGAGATGCTAGAGTCCCAGTCCTCCCTAGAGCTGGCCTTTGATAGCTGTTAACGCGATTGTTCTGGCAGAGCTGGGAGGTTTTGTCAACATTAGTTCTTTGTCCAGTCTGTTCTGTTCTCTATGACCAGGGCCATGAAAAGGGTTGCATAATAGGTGTTCTTCTCTGAGCTCACTCAGCGGTTCTCAAATGTGCAAAAGAACAAGCTGGTGGTGGTCTGTAGAACAGCACATCATGGTCTCTTCCTAAATTTTTCACACTGAAGCACCCTGATAAAGGACATAGGAAGAGGGGGCGATGCTTCTCTGTGCACATACCACTGTAGGTGACAGGGCGGTCCACATCCTCTGAGAAAACCCTGCATCTTCCCAGAGGTTTAAACTGACAACACAGAGTGGAAAACCATCCCTAAACTGTTCTTCCAGGACAGCATACCCTATAATAATAGATGAAACAGTGGAGAATCTAATTGGACCAGCATACCCTGTGGAAGGCCAGTGGATGGTGATGGAGCAGGTTGCAGCCATCATTCAGTCAAAGTACATTTGTTTAGCACCTACCCTAGGTGAGGCATTATGGACGTAGAAATAACCGAGATCAAAAGATAACCAGATTTCCCCCGTGTTGTCAGCTCTGTTTATAATAGAAAATAATGAGAAGCTAACACGTGCAGCTGCCAGAATTGATCGTGGAGATTAAACATAATAACATGCAAAGAGGTTTGTGATTCACAGAACATGGTAGAAATCTGGGCACCCCAGGAGTAGTGTGTGTTAGAATTGTGTAATTGTGGTTCTTGTTCTTGTCACAGTAAAGCACGGGACTCCTGAGAGCAAGCAGGTCAGTGTGCGTGTCTGCTCCCTTACTAGACCAGGGGCTTTGAAGGCTGGGACCACCTTCCCTGTTCCGTGTCACGTGGGCACCTGGACCACATCAGAGTTGAGGGTCATCTCGACTGGTTGTGCAGCGAGAATGCAGGTCTAATGAAGCTGTAGCTTTTGCAAATAGAAGTGAACCAAACTGGGGAGAGAGTTCTCCCACCTAACAAGTCACCGTTAGAAGCTTAAATGTTGAACCTGAAGGACAGCAGACAGCTTGTGGTCCTCATGAGAACCTGTGTGTTTCTGCAACCCATGCAGCCAGAGAACACCACTGCTGTTCTTATGCCTTCTTCTCAAGTCACGGGGAAATCCTCTTGTGTTTAGAGAGGGTCAAGGGATTACCTGGGGCTTAAAGAAAGCCCTTCAGTAGCAAGATGAAAATTCTAATGCGTGAATCTCGTTTTCCCCTTGTTTTTCTTCTTTTTTAAAAAAACTTTTTTTTTAAGGTTCATTTTTTTGAGAGAAAGAGACAGAGCACGAGATGGGGCTGAAAGAGAGGGAGACACAGAATCTAAAGCAGGCTCCAGGCTCCTAGCTGTCAGCACAGAGCCCGACGCAGGGCTCAAACCCACGAACCACAAGATCATGACCTGAGCCGGTCTGACTCTTAACTGACTGAGCCACCCAGGCACCCTTCCCTTGTTTTTCTTCTTAATCAGAATTGTCCCCATGATGCTTCTAAGTCCCTTTAGTTCAAGACAAAGAAAACATGTCTATAAATTGCAAAGCACAGAATTCAGAGAAGCAGTTTTGTCTTTCTGAAATTGCACCTGGACAACATATGTGTAGTAATTAGGGCAGTTTTTAAAGAGACATCTTTATTTTAACACAAGATTTTAGGTGTAGAATTGCTGGGTTTAAGAGGTTCTTAGATAATTTTCTTGTCACTTTATAATAAATTTAAAATATTCTTTGTTGTATATGATCTTTTTGCTGGCCCTATTATCTGTGAGATCAGACAATATAGTTTACTTTTTCTTTAGATGTCCATCCTGTTTCTATAACCTAGTGAACCTGTTTTGCGAGCTGACGTGTAGCCCTCGGCAAAGTCAGTTTCTGAATGTTACAGCAACTGAAGATTATGTTGATCCTGTTACAAACCAGACTAAAACAAATGTAAAAGAATTACAGTACTACATTGGAGAGAGTTTTGCCAATGGTGAGTAAACTTTTTGGGGGGGTGGGGGGTGGGGGTGAGTAAGCTTTTAATTATTCCTTTATTACATTTGGCATCAGGATACTGGGTCAGGTTGTTCCTTTTTGTTGTCAGCTGTGTGAAAATGACAGTTATAAATTCCATTGGCCACGAAATGCGACTTAGCGTGTATCTAAGACTTGAGCTACAACCTATAAAACAATCTTTTTTGAAGTATTTGCTTTATCCCTTCCTAACTGTAAGTTCCCACATGGAAGTTTTTAGTGTGTGCAAGTTTACTTTTCTGTATATCTTAGAAGCCATTAGAACTTTATTTCTAGTGGACATGAATTGTGTAACTTCATGAGTTAATTGCAAAACTGAGGGGAGAGTGTGGAAGGGTGGAAATGAAGAAGGGAAGCAGGAGGGGAGATTTGACTCAAGACATGCATCACTATAAGGGAGAGTAAACATACCACAGTAGGGAAAAGGATCCATAACAACTAGAAATCATAGGATAGTATGAGAAAGACCATCTAGTGTTTGTAGAAAATGATTGAATTGAAAGAGTCCTGAAAGAATAGAACACAAGGGGAAAAGAATGAAAAGATTAGAATTAGAACCAGCTGTCTCTATTAATAAGAAAAAGCCACTTAAATGAACTGAAAGATAAATAGCAGATTCAACACCGCTGAATAAAGAATGTGCCCAAGAACATCTATAAAATAAGAGAAGAATTCATCATATAAGAACAACATACAGATTTAATTGTAATGATCACTTAAAAATGTAACCAAAAATTTAATAGAAAATGTAAATAATAAAAAATAATGAAATATAAATTAATGTTAGTTAAAA
The DNA here is from genome assembly GCF_022079265.1 of Lynx rufus. NCBI lineage: Eukaryota > Metazoa > Chordata > Mammalia > Carnivora > Felidae > Lynx > Lynx rufus. Next base: position 17,657,849 of record NW_025814837.1, read on the forward strand.
TAATTAATTAAAAGATTGTCTCCATCACAAAAGCAATAAAATAAGCTCTGTAGGAATAAATCTACCAAAAGATATGACATAAAAAGCATCCTGACTGTATGAAGAGAGATCATCTGTCTAGAAACAGAACCATGCTTATTGAAAATTGATATATAACAGGTGTGTTGTTACAAATCATTAAAGGAAGGGTGGATAGTATATACATGGTGTGATAAAATTGATCATCTAATTTTTATCTTTGTATATCATACTAAAGGTATATAGATTAAAAATCCTAATCTTGGACATTTTTAGAAGTAAATACAGAGTATATTTATGACTTTAAGATAAGGAAGTGTTCTAGACTAGAGGAAAAGCAGAAATCATAAGTGAAAAGATTTATAAACAGTATCTAGAACAGTCACTGAAACACAGATTAAAACAGTGAGCTGCCATTTCACACATCAGGCACAAATGTAAAAATTGGTCAATTCCAGATTTGGTAGGATGTCCAAGCAATAGGAATACTAATATACTGCACCATTGGCAACCATAACTTAATAGGAGTGTTTGAAAACCGTTCTGCACTACCTGGTAAAGTTGAGGATGAATATACCCTCATTCCAGAAATTCCACTTACATAGATGCCTGCCATAGAGAAACTCCTAATGCACATAAACAAAGAACCATATAAGAACATTCATTGTGGCACTTTTGTGGTCGTCAAAAATTGGTGACATCAGGAGAATGAGAAGACAAGCACAAACTGGGAGAAGATACTTGCAGAAGACACATCTCATGAAGGACTCTTAACAAAATATATGAAGGACTTTTTTTTTTTTTTAATGTTTGTTTATATTTGAGAGAGAGACAGAGCCTGAGCGGAGGAGGGCAGAGAGAGGAAGACACAGAGTCTGAAGCAGGCTGAAGACACAGAGTCTGAAGCAGGCTTCAGACTCAGGACTGTCATCACAGAGCCCAACACGAGGCTCAAACCCATGAGCTGTGAGATCGTGACCTGAGCTGAAGTCGGACACCTAACCGACTGAGCCACCCACAGACCCCAAAATAAATGAAGAACTCTTAAAACTCAATAATAAGAAAATGAATAGCCTGATTGAAAAGTGGACACAAATCCTGATCAGACACCTTACCAAAGAAGATAATGGATGGCAAATAAACAAATGAAAAGATGCTCAACATTGTATGTTATTAGGGAATTCCCGATTAAAACAACAGTGAAATACCACTACGCACCTGTTAAAATGGCCAGAATCCAGAACACTAACACCACCAAATGCTGGTGAGGATGCGGAGCCACAGAAACTCTAATTCATTTCTGCTGGGAATGCAAAATGGTTCAGCCACTTTGGAAGACAGTTTGACAATTTCTTAGAAAACTAAAAATGCTCTTACCATATAATCCAGCAATCATGGTTTTTGGCATTTACCCCAAAGCATTGAAAATGTATGTCCACATAAAAACCCTTACATGCATGTTGTAGCAGCATTATTCATAATTCACACCAAGATGTCCTTCAGTAGGTAAATAAACTGGGGTACACCCAGACAATGGAATATCCTTCAGCATTAAAAAGAAATGAGCCATCAAGCCATGAAATGACATGGAGGAATGTTAAATCTATATTACTAAGTGAAAGAAGTGAATCTGGAAAGACTATATACTGTATGATTCCAGGTTTATTATATTCTGGAAGAGGCAAAACTATGGAGATAGTAAAATGATCAATGGTTACCAGGTACTAGGGGAAGAAAGGAGGAGCACAGCGGATATTAAGGACAGGGAGACTATTGTTTAATACTATAATAGTGGATATGAGTCATTATACATTTGCCAAAACTCATAGAATATATAACACCTAGTGTGAACCTTGAAATAAACTGTGGACTTTGAATGACAATGATGTGTCATTATAGGTTCATCGGCTGTAACAAATATATATATACTCTGGTGCTGTTGATAGTAATGAGGTGCTTGTGTTGAGGCAGGAGGTGTGTGGGAGTTCTCTATACCATCTGCTCAATTTTACTGTGAACCTAAAACTCCTCTTTAAAAAGGCCATTAATAGGGTCGGCTGGGTGGCTCAGTCAGTTGGGTGTCTGACTTCGGCTCAGGTCATGATGTCGCAGTTCACGAGTTCGAGCTCTGAGCTGTCAGCACAGAACCTGTAGCCTGCTTTGGATTCTGTGTCTCCCTCTCCCCCTCTGTCTCCTGTGTGTGTGTGCACGTGTGCGCACACTCTCTCTCTCTCTCTCTGTCTCTCTCACTCTCAGAAATAAACATTAAAAAAAATTTTTTTTAAATAAAAAGTCCATTATTAAATTAACTAAATTGAGGCACTAAATGCTGATTAAGAGGAGAATGGATAAATATATTTGGAGCATAGTCATAATCTATAATGGAATATTTAAAACTGTTAAAACGTATGAATTAGTTACATCACTGACTTGAAGTACTTGAAAAATTGAAAATGTCACAGGATAGATGTAGTATGTTTATATTAAACACTACTACATATCTATGTATACAGTATATCATGAAAGTACACAAATATGCATGGGAAAGATAAACATCAAATTCAGGGTTGTGGTTTTACCTTAAGCAAGGGAATGTATTCCTAAGTAAGGGTATTCAGGGACTTCAACTGTATCTGTAGCATTTGGTTTTTTTAATGTTGGGGCAAATGAAAAACAAGATTAATATAGCTGGGTGCTAAATAAATGAGAATTGTATTATTCTCCATATTTTCTGTATGCTTAAAATATTTAATAAAATAAAAACGTGAAAACCAAATAGTGAGCTGGAAGGTATGAGAGAATTACCTAGAAAATAGTGTAGAGTTATGACAATCTGGGATCATTAAAGAAGTGACATGTGGGATAATGTGAGGAGCTCCAGAGAAGGAAAAGAAAAAGTTGGGGAGAAACAATAAGTAAAAAGATAATGGCCAAGGGTTTTCCAGATTGGAAGAGAGATGAATCCTTAGACTTAGGGGCAGAAAAATTCATCTTGAAGCCAGGTAAATTAAAAAGAAAGAAAATACACAAAAATCAGTTGTATGTCTTCATATGCAGTGGACAGTCTGGAAGTGAAATTAAGGAAATTCCATTTACAATAGTATCAAGAAGAATAAAATACCTAGGATTTAACAAGAAGTGTAAAACTTACACTCATCACCATTAAACTGTAAAACATCATTAAAAGAAAGGATCTTAGTAAATGGAAAGATACTCCATGTTGATGGATCAGAAAACTTAAAAATGTTAAGATGACAGTACTTCCCATATTGATGTACAGATTCAGTGCAATCCCTGTCAGAATCCCAACTTGCTTCTTTGTAGAAATTGATAGGCTGATTCCAAGATTCATGTAATTTCAAGGGACCCAGAATAGCCAAGACAATCCTGAAGAAGAAGAACAAAATAGGAGGACTCATACTTCCCAATTTCAAAATTTACTACCAGCTGGTGAAAAGACAGTGTGGTACTGGAGTAAAAATAAACATATAGGACAATGAGATACAACTTAGACCTATATATCTGTGGTCATCTGATTTTTGACAAGGATGCCAAGTCCATTCAATGGGGAAAGAATAGTCTTTTCAACAAATGGTGCTGGGGAAACAGTAGCCACATGGAAAAGGATGAAGTTAAATCCTTACCTCACACCATAAACAAAAACTAAAATGGGTCAAAAACCTAAATGTAAGAGCCAAAACCTGAAAACACTTAGAAGAAAACATAGGAATAAACCATGACCTCAGATTTGACAATGGATTCTTAGATATGACACCAAAAACATGAGCAACAAAAGAAAAACAGATATGTTGGGACATGATCAAAACAGAGTTTTGTGCTTCAAAGGACACCATCAAGAAAAGACAAAAATATTTGCAAATTATTTAATCATTAAAAATCTTGTATCTAGAATATATAAAGAACTGTCACAACTCAGTAATAGATAACCCAATTTAAAATGGGAAAATGATCTGAACAGACATTTCTCCAAGGATGTTATACAAATGGCCAATAAGCACATGAAAAGATGCTCAAAATCGTTAGTCATCAGAGAAATGCAAATCAAAACCACAGTTGGGATACCACTTCACACCCATCAGGACAGCTAGAAGCAAAAGGTCAGGTAACAAGTGTCAGGAGGATGTGGAGAAATTAGAGCCCTCATACACTGCCAGTAGAAATGTAAAAAGATGCAGTCGCTTTGGAAAACAGTCTGGCAGTTCTTGAAAGAATTAAGCATAGGGTTACCATATGACACAGCCATTTCATTCACAAGAGAAGTAAAAGCGTATGTCCACACAAAAACTGTAACCAAACATTTATAGGAGCATTGTTCTTAATAGCCAAAAGGTAGAAACAGTCCAGATATCCATCAGCTGATTTATAGATAAACAAATGTGGTATATTCGTACAGCAGAATATTATGCCACCACAAAAAGGAATGATATATGCTACAATGTGGATGGACCTTGAAACCATCATGCTAAGTGAAAGAAGCTAGCCACAAAAGATTACATATTATAGGATTCCATTTATATGAAATGTCCAAAGTAAGCAAATGTACTATAGAGACAGAAATAAATTAATGGTTGCTTAGGGCTGGGGGGGGGGGAGGGAGATGAGGGAGGATTAGCTAAAGAGTACAGAGTTTCTTTAAGGTGATGAAAATGTTCTAAAATTGACTGTGGCGATGGTTGCACCTATCTGTGAATGGGCTAAAATCCATTAAATTGGAACTTCAAATGGTTGAATTGTATGGTATGTAATTATATCTCAGTAAAGCTGTTAAAATCCATATGTAAATACAGCATAGAAAAACTATAAAACTCGGGGCACCTGGGTGGCTCAGTCGGTTAAGCATTCGACTTCAGCTCAGGTCACGATCTCACGGCCTGTGAGTTCCAGCCCTGCGTCAGTCTCTGTGCTGACAGCTTGGAGCCTGGAGCCTGCTTCAGATTCTGTGTCTCTCTCTCTGTCTGCCCCTCCCCTATTCATGCTCTGTCTCTCTCTGTCTCAAAAATAAACATTAAAAAAAATTTTTTTAATTAAAAAAAAACTATAAAACTCCAAAGACAAGTGTCTTAAAAATAAGTAGAAAAAAGATACAAATCATTTCAAAAGAATGCCAGTTGGAGATTTTCTTACCAGCAGTGATAGAGGCCAGAAGGCAATAGAATAATCCTAATTCTAAAGAAGTCATTCTATCTGAACTGCCTTTCAAGAGTGAGGGTTAAACACGGTGAATTTATCAGCGTCTCTTTAAAGTTTAGGGAAGAGGATCCAAAGAAGTTTGTAACAAGTAGGTGTGGTATCTAAATGAGGTATCTCTCCATTGGATGGGGGCCCCCAAATGTAGGGTGATGATGGGCTGGCAACCCGTGGCTGGGAAGGTGAGAGAATTCACGTGAGGCAGAACAAAGGCGATAGAAGTTTATTGAATACGCCACAAGGGAGTGGTGGGCAGGACAGAAAGAAGCCATCTGCAGTGAGGTAGTGGGTGGAGGCTGTTCTTAAAGAGGGAGGAGGTGGAGGCATAGCGATATATGGAATTCTCCCCTTTCTTTTTTTTTTTTTTTAAGTTTATTTATTTATTTTGAGAGAGCGAGAGAGAGCACAAGTCAGGGAGGGGAAGAGAAACGGAGAGAGAGAGAATTCCCAAGCAGGGCTCAAACTCATGAACCAAACCCTGAGATCATGACCTGAGCCAAAACCAAGAGCTGGAAGCTTAACTGACTGAGCCACCCAGGTGCCCCTGGAATTCTCCCTTTTTGGGTAACTGTGCTCAGCTGCAAGTAGCCCATTGGTTAGTTAGGGCCTATGGATATTTTGAGGTGGGTCAGCTGACGGGCCTTTTCTACATTCCATTGCTCAAGCCTGTTTGCCTGAAAGCAGCCTCTACAGTAGGGACTGGTTAACGAATGTTAATATGGGATCCATTAGTACTACTTTTTTATGTGCAAAGTGTCACATTATTCTTATTTTGTGTGTTGTCTTTATATGTACTAAAATAAAGCCAAGAGAGCGACTAGTATTAGGTTCATTCATATGTGACCTCTCCTCTAAAAACAGTTTTCCCGTATAAGTTCCAAACTCTTCAGCTGTATAGTTTCCTACCCCAGATTTCTGGAACCAGCTTCATTGACTGAAGAGACACTAAGGTTCTTACTTCTCCTTCCTCAGCCTTAGTCCCTTCTTCTCTCCAGTGGTGGTAATACTTCTCCCAGCTACTGTGAGCTACGTGGGGGTGATGTATGCCTTTCTTGTTTGCTTTTATGTTTAAGTTACTTGGAATCTAGCCCAGCATGTTACTTGCAGAGTGGTGAGTCTCCACTCCTGCCCTTAGTGTTTACTGTCCCTCCTACCAGCGCGTGGCTTTGGAGTGCAGTGTTTATGGCTAAATTCGCATTTGAGAGACCTTTGGTAAGATCTTCTCAGCATGGTGTTCGGTACTTTTGCCTTCTTCCTCTGCCAGCCATGTACAATGCCTGCCGGGACGTGGAGGCCCCCTCCAGTAATGACAAAGCCCTGGGACTGCTGTGTGGGAAGGACGCCGAAGCCTGCAATGCCACTAACTGGATTGAGTACATGTTCAATAAGGACAACGGCCAGGCACCTTTCACCATCACACCCATTTTTTCAGGTAGACTCCCAAGTTTGGTGTATTTATGATGTGGTTTTAAAGCCCAGGAACCTTAATCTACAATAGGAAGGTAAACAAATTCAGATAACTGGTTCCTGGACTTTCCCTCCAGTGAGAGAGGTAACTAGAACATTTCCCCTGCCCCTGGTTAATTTAGGGGGCTGGCAGGGAGGATGGAGGAGGAGGAACTGCCTTCCGGTGTTGCTGCCTCATTGAAAGAATGAATGAGCCTGGGTTTTTGTTTTGTTTCTTTTCTTTTTAAAAAAAAGACTGAAGCATTACAAAGGCATTTTTAGGAGCTCTGGAATGATGTTAGACTCGCTCCTCAGTGGAGATTTCCCTTGGAATGTGGGGCACTCTGGTCTCAGCAACAAACCTTGTGCCCAAAATTACTTGAAGTAACTTAAAATTTCACAGGACTAAGCGGCAACACACCATTTGATCAGCCAGAAACCTCCAGTCCTTTTTACTCTTATGGTCATGCTCTGTATGTCAGTGTGCTTATCACTAGGTTCAAATATAATTTAATACAAGCTTTGTAGTTTTTTTATTGAGTTATTTACTCAACCCCATCCTCCCCGCAGATCTTCCAACCCATGGGATGGAGCCCATGAACAATGCCACCAAGGGCTGTGACGAGTCTGTGGACGAGGTCACCGGGCCGTGCAGCTGCCAGGACTGCTCAATTGTTTGTGGCCCAAAGCCCCAGCCCCCACCGCCTCCTGTGCCCTGGAGAATCTTGGGCCTGGACGCCATGTATGTCATCATGTGGATCACCTACATGGCATTTTTGCTTGTGTTTTTTGGAGCATTTTTTGCTTTGTGGTGCTACAGGTGAGCAGTTTTGTTTATTCCCCAGGGCAAGAAGAGCAAGATTATTCAAGTGGTACTTCCAGCTTAACTAAACCAGGAAACAAATATCACGTGAATACCGGTCTCCATGAATTGCTTTTGGCTTTCAACTGGTAAACAATCAGAGGCCTGGTTAGATCGTGAAGTTGGTTTCATTGATTTGTTCAAAATGATGAGTGATTTAAAGCACTGTGCATTAACCACACATTCTTTAACAGAAAGTAGGAGGAGCTGAATCTGATTCAAATCTAATTCAATGCAGTGCTTATAATCCTTTTACATATTTGCACCTTGATTAGGACAGTACATTTTCTTTAACTTGTTTTGAAATAATGTTAGACTTACCAGGAAGGTGCAAAAAATAGTAGAAGTTCATATGTATCCTTTACCCAGCTTCCCCTAATGTTACAGCTTACGTCAGCCATACCGTGTAATTATCAAAACCGCGAAATAATGGTATGGTATGATTAGCTAAGCCACAAACTTTATTCAGATACCACCATCTTTTCCTCTGACACCCTCGTTCTGTTTTTGGACCCCACTCCACGCCCACTTTTTGTTTACCACCCTCCCCCGGTCTGTGACAGGTCCTCGGTCTTTCCATTTCTTTTATGGCCTTGACACTTTCGATACATACTGGCCAGTTATTTTGTAGAATGTCCCTCCACTTAGCTTTAGCTGACATTTTCTCATTAGGTTGAGGTTATGTGTTTCTGACAAGATTATCACAGAATCGATGTGTCCTTCTCAGTGTATCATACATATCACTCGTACCTGGTCTCAGTATGTCTCTTCCCTGGTAATGTTAACCTTGATCACTTGATAAAGGGGGTCTCTGCTGCATTTCTCTACCATAAAGTTACTGTTTCTCCCTTTGTAACTGATAGATATCTTAGGAGAGATGGGTCAGAACTCCTAATACCTTGTTTCTCCTAAAGCTGTCACCCCCTGATTTTAGCCTCCACTGGGGGATCTTATCTGCAGCTACTACTGTGGTGTTTGCCTAGTGATGATTGTTGATTTTATAGTTCCCTCATTTCTTCTTCATTTACTAATTACACTTGTTCTGTATAGACCGTTATCCCTCCTGCTCTACTTATTTATTCAATTACATTTACATCATGGTCCCTACTCCTCTGTTTTTTGTTTTTGTTTTGTTTTTTAACGTGCCCTCGCCTTTCTTATTTCCTGGAATCACAAAATGCTCCAGGCTCATCTGGTATTTTCCCCGCGCCAGCCCTGGAATCCACCTCTTCTGCAAGGATCCCTGGTTCCTTATATTGGAGACTGATGTTAGAGTGATGCTCCAGGCGCCAGGTGTGCCCATTGCTGCTGCACAGCAGTGTTCACTGTGTTCACTGAGAGACAGCGTGAGCGGGGGGAGGGGCAGAGAAAGAGAGAGACACAGAATCCGAAGCAGGCTCCAGGCTCCGAGCTGTTAGCACAGAGCCCAACGCGGGGCTCGCGCTCATGAACCGTGAAGTCATGACCTGAGCCAAAGTCGGACGCTTAACTGAGCCACCCAGTCGCCCTAGTGCTCACTGTGTTTCTAAAGGACCTGAAGTTTTAAATCTAAATGAAGGCTGCAAGGTGAAATTACCCTTTATCAACTTGTTTTTAATACCGTCTTAAATTTTCTCCTGAGACTGGTGAGCAGGATGACCTAGAGCAAGGGAACCTGGGGGAAGAAGGAGGCGATTAGGCAAGAAGGAAATAGGATGAAGAAGTGAGCTTTTAATAGGTCTACGGGACTATCAGAGGAACAGCCTCATTATGTCAAATATCCACTAATACTGCTTATGTGCTTTTGTTTTTCAGAAAACGCTATTTTGTCTCCGAGTACACCCCCATTGATAGCAACATAGCTTTCTCTGTAAATGCCAATGACAGAGGTAGGCACTTTTGTACTCAAATGGTTAGGATTATGTTTGCATGAGTGCACGTTTCCTCAGAAAATGTTGATGTGCTGTTCTGGGACAGGCACTGTGCTGGTGTCAAGGACACGGCCGTGACCAACACAGACAGGTCCTTGCCCTTGTGGTAGTAGCAGTCTAGTCAGGGTGGCAGATCGGAACCGAGGATAATTAGGGACTGGGGTAAGAGCTGTGGAGGGGCAGGCATAGCCACAAAGGTGGATGGGAAGTGCCTTGGACAGAGTGCTCAGAGAACTTTGCTTTTGTGTGAGCATCGCTCCTCTGTGGGGTGGGTGGCAGGCGCCATCACCGTGGGCAGGCAAGGAAGGTGGCTTCCTGAGCAGATAGGTGCTGAGGGTGTGCGACGGGAGGGAGGCGGATCTTGTGCCATCCCTGTGCGGACACTATTCCCAGACCCTGTGGTAGTAGCTAACGCTTTCCCTGTTCCGACTTTCAGGAATGGCTTGGCTCTTAACCTCCACCCTCCCTTCCTCTCCCGCTCTTCCAGGGGAGGCGTCCTGCTGCGACGCGCTTGGTGCGGCATTTGAGGGCTGTCTGAGGCGGCTCTTCTCACAGTGGGGCTCTTTCTGCGTCCGAAACCCAGGCCCCATCATCTTCTTCTCCCTGGCCTTCATTGCCGCCTGTTCTTCAGGCCTGGCGTTTGTGCGGGTCACGACCAATCCAGTTGACCTGTGGTCAGCTCCCAGCAGCCAGGCGCGCCTCGAGAAAGAGTACTTTGACACGCACTTTGGGCCTTTCTTCCGCACGGAGCAGCTCATCATCCAGGCCCCCCACACCAGCGCACACACTTACCAGCCGTACCCCTCAGGATCCGATGTGCCCTTCGGACCTCCGCTTGACCTCGCGATCTTGCACCAGGTAACGTGCTGTGAGCGGAAATCCGTTCTGGGAAGCCGGGTGGTTTGTTTTCTGGCTTTGACATATTGACCGGTTCTACTTGACATGGGGTTGGGGCTGAATGTGGCGGTATGTCTTGAAAATCTCAACAGTAAAAAGGTAAAGATGCGGGGCGCCTGGGTGGTGCAGTTGGTTAAGCGTCCGACTTCAGCCAGGTCACGATCTCGCAGTCCGGGAGTTCGAGCCCCGCGTCAGGCTCTGGGCTGATGGCTCAGAGCCTGGAGCCTGTTTCCGATTCTGTGTCTCCCTCTCTCTCTGCCCCTCGCCCGTTCATGCTCTGTCTCTCTCTGTCCCAAAAATAAATAAACGTTGAAAAAAAAAAAAATTAAAAAAAAAAAAGGTAAAGATGCTTTTCATTTACTTTTCCAGAAAGCGAATGGTGGATGTTGAACTTCCTGAAAATTTTACTGTAGACTGCTTTTATATTTCCTTCATATGGCAGGTCTTGCTTCTTGAAACTGAGAGGAGCATTTCTCTGTTGAAGCAGAGTGTATTTATAATTTACTTAGGAACTTATTAAATTTTTCCCTTGGCAATTGAAAAGTAATGTGCCAGGACCCAAAGGAATGAAGCCTCTCTAACACTGTGCTGGGGACCGAGGCAGGAGCTACTGCTGGTCCGCCGCTGCAGGAATGAATTTGTCATTTCCGGAAGGTAGGCCCCGGCCTGCATTTGGTAGGAGGTGCATTCGGAACGAGATCCATCCCGTTCTCTTACAGAGGCCTTTAACCCTTCCCGTTCTCCCTTGTCACACTTGACCTGGAGAACTCTGTCTGTGAATAAATGGCATCCTTCCTATTTTTTTAATGAACAGTTGCTCAGTCGCATGATTTTTCCTTTAAATATTGCTCTTGCCTACAGAAAGTCTGGTATCTTGAAAAACATCAAAATGGTCTCGAGACATGACAAAATCTTTTCTCCACTGAGTAACCCTGTGTTTCTTTTTCTCAGCTTGTTGCAAAAGAAGCACAACGTAGTCATTTACCTCCAGGAATGTAGTCTCTGTTGGGAACCCCAGGGATATACGTAAATAATCCTAGTATAGCACAAGGCAGTAGGTGATATTTTGTTAGTAAGAGGGTATGTCGAGAGAACCAGGCAGATTGCCCCGGTCTCCCCTCTGCGGCCCTGTTGTTATTGCTGCAGAAGGGTAGAATGCGAGATATGCATGTATCCTGCCCTGAGATCTGTCCTGGTATCGGGGTCCCCTCCCTGTCTCTCTGGACACCTCTCAGGAGGGTCTCCATCCCAGCTTGCTGTCTTTTAAGAGTGGGCCTTTGGTGTTGTCAGATATTTTACCATAGCACGTCTTAGTCCTCTCCCTTGTGTGAGGAAGGATTTTCCGCAAATAACTTTAAAAAAAAATTTTTTTTATGTTTATTTTATTTTTGAGAGAGCGAGCATGAGTGGGGGAGGGGTGGAGAGGAAGGGAGACAGAATCCTAAGTAGGCTCCAGGCTCTGAGCTGTCAGCACAGAGCCTCATGCAGGCTTGAACCCCTGAACCTGTGAGATTCATGACCTGAGCCAAACTCGGACACTTAACCGACTGAGCCACCCAGACGCCCCTCTGCAAATACTTTTTATCTTCTCACCTGTCAGGGCAATAACAGTCACAATCTGAGAGAAATCCAATGTGTTTCTGGGTTTGTTTATTTTTAAAATCTTCTTTCAGGTTCTTGACTTACAAACTGCCATCGAAAATATCACTGCATCTTATAACAATGAGACCGTGACACTTCAAGACATCTGTGTGGCCCCCCTGTCACCCTATAACAAGAACTGCACCATTCTGAGCGTGTTAAATTACTTCCAGAACAGCCATTCCATGCTGGACCATGAAATAGGAGATGACTTCTTTGTGTATGCAGATTACCACACGCACTTGCTATACTGTGTACGGTACGTGGCAGGAGACGGTCATCGTTCGGCCCACCAGCCCTCGAGCACTTGCTGTTGCTGCACACAGTTGTAGGTGCCAGAGGCCTAGCCGTGAGCAAGCAGCGGGACCTGCCCTGCAAAGCGCATGCTCTGATGGAGGGAGACCGACAACGAATAGATACCTGCCCTGATGCCAGGTGGAGAGGAGAGCTCTGGAGAAATTAAGCCCGACGAGGAGATGGAGGGCAGTGGGGGCGTGCTACTTTAGGTAGAGTGGAGACCTGCACAGACAGAAAGGAAAGGAGGGAGCCTGTGATTATCGGAGGGAAAAGTGTTCCGATTAGATAGGCAGCAAGCACAAAGGCCCTGGGGTGGGAGCGCTCATGGAGCATTCATGATGTATAATCGAGGAATGGCCTTTCACTCATGCCTGATTTGGAAACCACATGCCACACTGCCACTGGTCTCACAGTACAAGAATAGAAGCCTCTAGTGTTTTTTCTTGTCTTGCAACTATAAACTTCTACCACGGTGTCAGATTGTTTTTGAAAATGCAGCGTCCCCTTGAGAAGTGAGGGCAGGATTGGTGTGCAGTTCAGATTGGAGAGCACTGAATCTGCTTCCCGCTGGAGGCACGTCTAGCTGGGCAGGCGGCATTTGTCGTGCGCACTGGTCACGGAGCATCTGTGCTTTGGTGACCTTTGCCCCTAGCAGGGAGGCCTGTGCCCCTAGCAGGAAGAGCAGTCTGCACTGGTGGGCCTGCTGTCCCTGCAGGCCCTGACCCGGCCTGGAGACCGGTGTTCAGCCAGACAATCACCGTGGCTGTTTTGTCACTGCAGGGACAGAGAAATTATTCCTTGTCACTTTTGAGTGTGCTGTCAGCTAACCCCATCTCAGGAGCCAGCTACTTTGATATCTGGTCTGGTTTGGTGGTCTTCAGTTCTACTTAGGCTACTGGGGTGTGACTCTTTAGCCGATTAAGCCCGGTTTGCTCTGTTTCAAGGAGCTCGCCTCTAAAACTCTGAGCTCTCCCTGTAAAACAGTAAGGGCACGCCCATTCTCCATAGGGTGGATGGTATAGGGTGGCCATGGGCAATTTGACAACTGGAAAAAAAAAGTGAAACTTGTTCGGTTTTTATATTTAAAGGAAAAAGCTGTTTACTTCCGGTCTTACAAAATGAAAGTCAACAAAATTTTGACAGGGAGGGAGGTGCGTGAGGCTTGTGTTTAGTCTGAGGCAGGGTGTGGTTCAGATCAGTGCAGAAGCGCTCCTTGGGCCATTTCGCTCCCACGTGTGGCTCTGTGTGCTGCGTGGTTGCCCTTCTGTGTCTCCTGCTCTCACCTCCCTCCTTACCCTCCAGCTCTACGTGGGCTTTTGCCCTAGAGGTCCTGCAGGAACGGCACACCCGGTGCACCCAGAACCAAGCACAGATCTACTGTCCCCATACCCCCGTGTCGTGTGATGGCACCTGTGTCAGCTTGAGGCTGTATCTGCATCCTTCCCCATCCTTACCTGCCTCACATAATTCTTACGGATTTTAACCTTCTGGATGAGCTCCCAAGCCCGACGTATGGGACAATGGGACTTGGCCTTTGGCTGTGTCCACGTAGCCTGTTTGCCCCAAGCAGGTGATCTGACCCCTTAGGGTCTGAGCCCATCAGCTGTGGGCTCAGAAGGGCCATGGTTCGGGTTATATGTGAGAATATAAGCAAGTGCCCAGCAGAGTTCTGGCTTAGGATGTGTCCTGAGATGCTGGTTCCTCCACTGCACTACCCTCGTCTGGGCCCTTGCACAGACCTCCTGACTGGTCTGAGGGCTCTTCCTCCCCTTTCTTTCCCACATCCAGACCCTTCTTCTGCTTTGCCGCCCGAATTCTCTTTCTAAAACAGCGTATGACACCCTTTTTTTTTATTGTCTGTCCCTCCCTCTTTCCAGCCCCATCCCTTCCCTCTGAAGTCCTCCCCTTTGTGGGTGCCTCCTGCTGTAGACAGGACTTGGTGTGGTTCCTCACACTGCCATCCTGTTGCTCTCTTCTCGCATGTACCTGTTCTCGCTCATTCGGTGGCAGTTTCCTCTATTAGTGCTCCATGTACCGTGTGACATCCTTTCCCACGTGCACCTTGCCCTGAGCGATAATGACCACGTCGTGCTCTTTTTGCCTGTCTCTCACTCAGTGGTTCTGAGCTCCCAAAGGCAAGTGCATTATTCACCTGAGGAATAATGCACAGAGCCCACATCATGTTTAGGATATAATCGGCCTCTTTAACTGTTTGTCGTGCAGATGTTTAGGTCTCTGTGATGTCTTGAGTCTTGTTGTAACTGGGAGTTGTTTTCCACACTTCTCAGGGCTCCTGCCTCTCTGAACGATACCAGTTTGCTCCATGATCCTTGCCTGGGTACATTCGGTGGGCCAGTGTTCCCGTGGCTTGTGTTAGGAGGCTATGATGGTAAGTAAGAGGAGCTTCCTCTTTTCCTATTAGGTGAAGTAGTTTTGGTTCTGTCACTAACAGGTGCTGATTATGAAGATTTCATAAATTCAACAGTCTTATGAATTCCCTATCTTAAATCCCAAGTACATTCTCTCTTTGGGCTTTGGCTTTGGGTTTTGTTCTGGATGTAAAAGAAGTGGATGGTGTTAGCCTTTTTTTTTTTTTTTTTTTTTAATTTTTTTTTTTTTAACGTGTATTTATTTTTGAGACAGAGAGAGAGCATGAACGGGGGAGGGTCAGAGAGAGGGAGACACAGAATCCGAAACAGGCTCCAGGCTCTGAGCTGTCAGCACAGAGCCTGACACGGGGCTCGAACTCACAGACCTCGAGATCATGACCTGAGCCGAAGTCGGCCGCTTAACCAACTGAGCCACCCAGGCGCCCCTGGTGTTAGCCTTCTTAAGGTCACATTCTGGGAAGCTGTCGAAAGCTAAAGACTCTTCCCCAGAGTCATGTAGTAGTTCATTTCCACGTAACTCATTGTTCGGTGTCAAAGTGTTCATGGAGAGATGATATGTGTGATGTGGGGAAAAAGAAGCAAAGTTGATCTGGTTCTTCCTCCTCAACCAGTTACTTGAGGATTGAGACACTCTTGTAGG
This sequence comes from Lynx rufus, assembly GCF_022079265.1. Classification (NCBI taxonomy): domain Eukaryota; kingdom Metazoa; phylum Chordata; class Mammalia; order Carnivora; family Felidae; genus Lynx; species Lynx rufus. The sequence continues at coordinate 17,673,158 of NW_025814837.1, forward strand.
GGGAGGAGTGATTGGTTTGCTCTTTACTGGTTCCAGTAGCACCTTAGAACAGACTGTACCAGGTATGATGGGGTAATGATTCAGGTAACACCTTTGGCGTCCAAAGCCAAAATAGGCAGTTCAACAGGTTTTCCTCTCGCCCACAGAAGAGGTCAAATAGATGTTGTTCTCCTCACCAATGGGAGGGGAGAAGTTGTATCTATATTTAAATTTTCCTCGCCTCATATAATGGCATTTCTAATTAGTGGGGAAAAGACAGTGTCACCAACTGGCGAGCCATAGCTGTCAAAATTAAATTTGATCTCATACCTCATTCCTTCCATCCAAATAAACTTCAGATATATAAGGAGGGAAAGTTATTACATGTAAGAAATACAAGAAGTGAAACTTATTAAAGATCTAGAAGAAGATACAGGGAGAATTTTTTTGATAATTTTTAAATGGAGAAGGCATTTCTAAGCAAGACACAAAACCCAGAAGCCACAAAAGGAAACATTAATGAGTTTGACTACATAAGAATTTAAAATTCTGGGGCACCTGAGTGACTCAGGCAGTTAAGCATCTGACTCTTAATTTCAGCTCAGGTCACAACCTCATAGTTAGTGAGATCGAGTCCCCCTGCACTGACAGCACAGATCCTACCTGAGATTCTCTCTCTGCCCCTCCCCCTCCATCAGTTAATAAATAAACATTTTTTAAAAAGTGTTTCTCTTCCATTGCCAGATGCAAATCAGCACTTTTTTTTTTTTTTTTAATTCCTATGTAGAAAACGAACACCATAAAGTTAAAAAGAAAAAGCAAGCAACAAACTAGACGGGGAAAAAACAGTATACATAACAGATAGTGTGCCCTTAATATATGAAGGGCTCTGGGGGGGTGCCTGGGCAGCTCAGTTGGCTCAGTTGGTTAAGCGTATGACTTTGGCTCAGGTCATGATCTCACAGTTTGTGAGTTTGAGCCATGTGTCGGACTCTGCTCTGACAGCTTGGAGCCTGGAGCCTGCTTTGGATTCTCTCTCTCTCTCTCTCTCTCTCTCTCTCTCTCTCTCTGCCCCTCCCTCACTTGTGCTCTTTCTCAAAAATAAATAAACTAAAAAAAAAAATTATATATGAATATATATGAAGGCTCTGGTGAAAAAAAGAAAAGGTTAACAACCCAAAAGAAAAGTGGCCAAAGCCATATGAAAGTTAACAAAGGAAATACAAATGGCTGTTAATTATATGGGGAAAATGCTCAACCTCACTCCTAGATAGTGAAATGCATCTCACTTCAATCTTTCCCCCTAATGAGGGGGCAAGACATAAGAGTTTGATAAAACAATGCGGGGTGCAGAGGACCCCAGTGTTACTGGAAGTGTATATGGTTCCTAGAATAGAATGCAAGCTCCAAGAATGCAGGGTTTTCCTCTCTTTCGTTCACTGGTATATATCCATAGTACCTAAAATAATGCCTGGCACAAAGCAGGGTCTCAGTAGATATTTTGCTACGTAAAGAAATGGAAAAACAGGATAGCCTCTTTGGAGGGCATTTTGGAGGAATTTATCAAAATTAGAATGGCACATACTTTTTGATTCATTACTTGTACTTGTAAGATTTGATTCTGCAAATATGTATGTTACACGTGAAAAATATCAGATTATTCTTTGTAGTATTTTTGTTCATAATTTTAAAAATTGCAAAAATGTCCATCAATTGGAGATTGGTTAAATTACACTAGAAAATATGATACAGTAGAAAAAAGAATAAGGAAGCTCTTTATGTCCTAAAATGGAGCCATCTCCAAGATATAAATTAAAAATGTAATGTGCAGAACAGCGTGCCGCTATTTGTGTGACTAAGAAGGAAAGGGAAGAATACAGGTGTTTGCTTATGCATGTGTGGAGTATCTCTGGGAAATAGTTCAGATGGCCACAGTGTGGGGAGGAGAACTAAGGATTGAGGAAGGAGAGACAGTGAACACCTTTTTGCTCTGATGGAAATTTTTACCACGCACGTGCTATTTAGTTAAAGAAGTTACCCTTCCTGAGTGAATCTCTGTCTACACCAGATACAGCATCCTTTTTATTCGTTAACTGAGCTACATAGACACGTCAGTGAACTTGTGATTTGTTTTTAGAGTACAGTCTACAGCACCTGTGAGAAATCAGTTACCTGGCTGTCATGTAATTTTCCCTCGTGACTAATTTTCTGCACACTTCTTATTTTCTTATTGTCACATTTTTCCTTTTCAGATCAAAATTACAATAATGCCACAGCCCTTGTGATTACCTTTCCTGTCAATAATTACTATAATGATACAGAGAGGCTCCAGAAGGCCCAGGTCTGGGAAAAAGAGTGAGTTGCTGTCTTTGTTGTGTGGGGAGCTGGACACTAACAGAATGCACTTAAACCACAGTCAACTCAGTTAATAACCAACATCAGGTCTAAATTATGTCATTTTTTTCATTTGGTACTAATGATGTTAAGAAAAAAAAATCGGTGTATCTGTAAACATTGTTTGAATCTGTATCCCTGCACAGGAATACAAAAGTGTATATGCAGAAATGTTCCCTGCACCCTTTTCTCATAGTGAACACCAGGAGCAAGCTGGGTGTACATTAGTAGGGGACACACATGGTAGAAAATCATGCAGTCACTAAAGATGGGTAAGTAAATGGTTCCAGATGGAGGACACAAAAGCTGCAATCAACGTGGTTAGGCAAATATATGCTATCCATGGTAGAAAAAATATCCATCCCTAGAAAAAATATCAAGCAAGGGGCCCAGGAAATTGTTGACTATGTTTATAACCCCTAAAGAATAGGAACAGAGAACAGGTTTTTGACTCTATACCTTTCACTGCTTTTTTTAAAGAACTTTGTTGGAATATAATCCTATGCCATACATTTCACCCATTTAAACTGTGTAATTCAGTAGCTTTTAGTGTATTCACAGATACCTGCAACTGTCACCACAGTGAATGTTAGAATTTTTTTTTTTTTTAATCTCAAAAAGAAGCCCCCTAATCCTTTAGCTATCACTCCCACCCGTCACCCTCAGCTTCCCACATCCCGGCCCTGTGCAAACATTAATCTCATTTCTGTCTCCATACATTTTTGTATTCTGGATTTTTATATGAATGGAAGCGTATATATGGACTTCTGTGTCTGGCTTCTTTCACTTAGTGTGTTTCTAAGGTTCATTCAAGTTGTAACATGTATCAGTACCTCATTCCTTTTTATGGCTGCATAATGTTTCATCCTATGGATATACCACATTTTTATCCACTTATCATTTGATACACATTTGGGTTGTTTCTACCTTTTTGGCCATTATGAATAATGCTACTGTAGACATCCATATACAGATTTTTCTGTGAGCTTCTATGTTTTCATTTCTCTTGGATATATAACTAGGAGTAGAATTTCTGGGTCATATGGTGACTCTTTGAAGAACTGCCAGAGTGCTTTCCATGGTGGCTGCACCATTTTACATTCCACCAGCAGTGTATGAGGGTTCTAATTTCCCCACGTCCTCCCCAACATTTGTTAGCTGACCTTTCGATTCTAGCTGTCTTAGTGGGTGTGAATTGGTATTTCATTGCAGTTTTGATTTGCATTTCCCTGAAGGCTAATGATTTAAAGCCTCCGTTTTGGTGCTTATTGGCCATTTGTGTAACTTCCTTCGAGAAATGTCTATTCCTATCCTTTGCCTGTCTTTAGCTGGATTATTTGTATTTTTATTATTAAATTGTAAGAATTCTTACATATTCTACAAGGCCGCCATCAGCTACATGATTTCCGGGTATTTACTCCCATTCTTTGGCTTGTTTTGTTTTCTTGATGGTGTCTGTTGAAGCACAAGTTTTTAGTTTTGAAGTCTAGTTTTTCTAGTTTTTTGTTGCTCATACTCTCAGTGTCATATCTGAGGAACCATTGCCCAATCCAAGGACATGGAGATTTATGCCTGTGTGTTATTTGGAGAGTTTTATACTTTGTTTATTTATTATGTTTATTTATGTTTACTTTTGAGAGAGAGACAGCACAAGTGGGGGAGGGGCAAAGAGAGAGGGAGACCAAGAATCCGAAGCAGGCTCCAGGCTCTGAGCTGTCAGCACAGAGCCCAACGTGTGGGGCTCGAACTCACGGACCGTGAGATCATGACCTAAGCTGAAGTCGGACACTTAACAGACTGAGCCACCCAGGTGCCCCCAGAGTTTTATATATTTAGTTCTCACCTTTAGGTCTTTGATCCATTTGAGTTAATTTTTTCATGTTAACATGAGGAAGAATCTAATTTCATTCTTTTTTGCATGTTGCTATCCAGTTGTCCCAGACCATTTGTTGAAAAGATTATGCTTTCTCTCATTGGGTAGTCTTGCCATCTTGTCAAAAATTAGGTGACCATGGATACCTGGTTTATTTCTAGACTCTTAGTTGTATTCCTCTGATCTTTGATTTTTATGTCTGTCTTTGTGCTGATACCACACTCTCGTGACTACGGTTGTTTTGTAGAAAGTGTGAAATCAACAAGTGTGTGTCCTCCTCCTTTGTCCTTCTTTGAAAAAGAAGGGTTTCGCTCTTCTGGGCACCTTGCAGTTCCATGCGAATAGTAGAATCAGCTTATCTTTCTATGAAGAAGTCAGCTGGGGCTCATAGGGATGGCATTGAATCTGTAAATCAACTTTTAAAAGTTTGTTCCATGAGCGTATGTCTTTATTATAATATGCTTTGTTTAGGAATCTTTTTTAGTGAAAAAGAAAGGAGACCATGAACCAACTTTTTTTTTTTAAACAAACACTTCACGAATTTGTCAGCTTTGCTCAGGGGCCATGCTGATCTTTTCTTGTTCATTCCAGTTTTAGTATATGTGCTACCAAAGCCAAACCCGCGGACCAACTTTTAAACTTGTTCTAGGGGTGCCTGGGTGGCTCAGTTGGTTAAGCGTCTGACTTTGGCCAGGTCATGATCTCATGGTTCATGAGTTCAAGCCCCGTGTCAGGCTCTGTGCTGACAGCTCAGAGCCTGAAGCCTGCTTCAGAGTCTGTGTCTCCCTCTCTCTCTGTCCCTCCCCCACTCATGCTCTTTCTCTCAAAAAATAATTAAATATAAAAAAAAAATAAATAAAATAAACTTGTTCTAAACTAGATTCAAGTGGTAGAAACTTCAGCGTGTCTGGAATTTTGTACTCTGGGGGTGTCTCACCTTCTAGTCTCCAGCGTGTAGAAAATCCCAATGTGGGCATAGGTTAAGTAGACATGATTTGTGTGTCATAGAAGTTGGAAAGAAGTGTCTCACTTAGCTGTCACTAAGCTTTAACTAAAAATATAAAATTTGCTCACTCTTTAGGTTTATTAATTTTGTGAAAAACTACAAGAATCCAAATCTGACCATTTCTTTCACTACTGAGCGAAGTATTGAAGATGAACTAAATCGTGAAAGTAACGGTGATATTTTCACTGTTATAATCAGCTATGCCATCATGTTTCTGTACATTTCCATAGCCTTGGGGCACATCAAAAGCTGTAGCAGGCTTCTAGTAAGTGGTGTTTGTGTGTGTGTCTGTGCTGGAGAGAAATGGTGATGCATCGCATGATGTCATTTTTTGCCTCTACTTAATCGTAACTCATTTTGTTCAAAACTAGTGTACATTCCCCTGTGTTTTAATCGTATGTAACATTTCTGTTTCCTGCGGCTGTTTTCTCCAGGTCCAAGCCTTTGGTTTATTTTAAACTTACAGTTTATTTCCCATAATCCAGTTTTTTCTAATTTGTCCACACCATCAGCTAAGAATGGTTGCTTATAAAACATTGCTAGGGAAGACCTAGAATATTTTTCATTTCTTCTCTCAAACTCAGGACTTTTAACTCCAAATCAGCTATACCCAAAAAGAGGTAAAACACGAGGACCTTTTAGTCATAGGACAAATGATACGCTGACAGTTTGTGTCTTTGTCGCATGTCCCAGGTGGACTCTAAAATCTCCCTCGGCATCGCGGGGATCCTCATTGTGTTGAGCTCAGTGGCGTGCTCGTTGGGCATCTTTAGCTACGTTGGGATCCCCCTCACCCTCATTGTGATCGAAGTCATCCCATTCCTGGTGCTGGCTGTTGGGGTGGACAACATCTTCATTCTGGTCCAGACCTACCAGGTATATTTTCATTGTCTCACAGAGCTGGGCATCTGACCAAAAACTGGGCTCCATTAATGGCTCTGCAGTTCCATGCAGAGTATTTGTGAGGGTGGACAATGAGGAGGCTTTGGTTCCTTTTCTCTGTGTTGCCGATTGGTGTCCATAGCTTGTTTGGGACATTTCGAGACCAAGAAGTTCATCCTTCTCTTTGGTTGGTGATTTAGATATATAAAGTGAAAATTCATGTTTTAAATATGTATGAAAAAATGGCTCTTGCGCTTGTGGAAAGTATTTTGGACATGCCTGTTATTAAAATGATTCTCCAATAGTGTAGAAGAATCAGAGATTGCCAGAGATGCCGCTGATGGAGAAAATGGTCTCGGTCAATTTATTCTGTCCCGGTCCCCTTACTTGGAGACTCATTGGCATGTAAGAGTGTCTTTAAATGGTCCAGCCACCTGCAGCCTGCATTCCATGTATTTTCCTGATAAGATGATCCAGTCTTGCCTTGAGCTTCTCGCCTGTTACCTAGCAAAGGGGTTTAGTAATACCTGGATGAATTATCATGACAAGTGTGGGTCTCCCATAAAAATTTATGTACAATAAATAGAAGCTGCTAATCATTCTTATTTACCAATGAGTTAACACAAAGCAACAAAGAAGCAAAGAGGTGGCATCGTTATTTAGAAATTTTAACATCCCTTGTTTTGCGTTTTGTTTTTTTAAGCGAGATGAACGTCTTCACGGAGAAACTCTGGATCAACAGCTGGGCAGGGTCCTAGGAGAAGTGGCTCCTAGTATGTTCCTGTCATCCTTTTCAGAGGCTGTAGCATTTTTCTTAGGTAATCACTCTTTGAATTCTACCAATCCTACAGTTTTCTGAGCCTCGGAATAGAAGGATCTGGGCTGCTTCCTTGTTTGAGCTTTATTCCATGACTGGAAAGTAGCAGAGCAGACCACGGGAAAATTTGCTGGCAGTATCTGGGGTATCATTTTGGAAGCGTCCTCTTCCTCCTGTTGTTTCAGGACAGTGTTGATGTTGGGGTCTGGGATGACACATACCTGGAACTCTTCTTTGGCTCCTCTTTTTGTCTCCCATGGCCAGTGTTGATCTTTGAAAAGGGCATTCTCACAGAGCCGCATAGCATTCCATGCAGAGTCCACAGGTGTTGGCCTGCAGGGAGTTTGCCCATGTTCTACCAGACAGCCTTCTGCCTCTGTGCCTACAGAGCACTGGGGGAGCACTGTATGGGCCGCGCCTCATACAGGGAGAATAAGCTGCAGCAAAAACCAGCGCTCCCATGTTTCTTTCATATGGAGAAATCACCAGCCAGCCTCACTGGCAGGGCGGCCTGCCCCCATCTCTGGTGTGCAGTAACAGTAGAACGAGAAAACTGAGTGCATCTTCTGAGGAGGAGGCTGGATTAGAATTGCCCCACAAGTCCAGAGAGAGACACAATTTGCGGGTCACAAATGGAAATGCTTCCTTTGGCTACTCAGTCACCTTACATGGGGCTGTTGTTGTAGGGTCACTGAAGGTAGCCATCTTTCAAATCAGACGCGCTCATATGCTCTTCGTCATTTCCACAAAGCAACGCGCTTTGACGCCCGTGGCCCTTATACTTCCTCTTGATGGATATAGGTGCAACAAGTTATTTTCTCTTTTTACCTTTTTTAGCAGAAAACCAGCACAAGTGTGATGGTAATAGACACTGTGCCTCAAGGCTGGAGTGACTTTGTGGGGACAGTAAGAGCAGTAGAGGTTGTGGCACGCAGAGTGCACAGGTCTACATGTTGCTGGCCCAGTGGCGCTGAATCTCATTTTTCTTTTCTTTTCTTTTCTTTTCTTTTCTTTTCTTTTCTTTTCTTTTCTTTCTTTTTTTTTAAAGCAAAGCTGTGAATCTAGATTTTTGTGTAAGACCAAAAGTATTTTGTTAAATACAGGCTACTTATTTTAAGAAACAGCTTTTTATCCTAAGATGGATTGATCTAGTTAGTGTGGGCCACACAGGATACATCTGGCCTCTGGGCCGCCAGTTTGCAGTTCCTGGGTATTAACCTAGTACCTCTGACTTGGAGTGCCCTCAGCTGATTGTGACAGAAGTGGGAGACTAACATTGTTGATGTAATAGCAGAATAGAAATACTGCCTCTCTATAGAGTGAAGCATAGAAGGTACTGTAAGAAATGACCCGTGTTGGCGGTTCCAAAAGTTTAATGTGCATAGCTTTGCCTGGAGAGCCTCTTAAATACAACTGAATTGGGTATGAATTCCCACTGTCCCGATTAAGTAAGATAGGGTTAGAGCATAGGAACCCACATTTTTAACTCGCTAAGTGGTTCTGATGCTGACACCATTTTGCAAAAACATTGGACTTATGGTTTGTTTCCAGTTGTGGTGTGACAACCACAGACTTCAGCAGCGTTCCTCTGTGGCGGTGTTGGGGGGCAAGGGCCTTCTCATGGCTGCAGCCTGTTCTGGCTCCTGACACAGCCCAGCCCACAGTAGTGTAAGACTTGCACAGAGTCCTGTGCTGCAGGGGCCGTGACGTGGCAGCTTCTCACCCCTGCAGGAGCGCTGTCAAAGATGCCGGCTGTTCACACTTTCTCTCTGTTTGCCGGGATGGCAGTCCTCATCGACTTCCTTCTTCAGATTACCTGTTTCGTGAGTCTCTTGGGGTTAGACATTAAGCGTCAGGAGGTAAGTTAACAGGATCACAGTCTCCTAATTAGAGTCTAGAATCTGACTGAAGCAGCCAGAGAGTGTGACCTTTGTTCCTCTTCATCCTCTCAGAAAAACCGTCTGGATGTTCTTTGCTGTGTCAGAGGCTCTGAAGATGGAACCAGTGTCCAGGCTTCAGAGAGCTGCTTGTTTCGGCTCTTCAAGCACTCCTATTCTCCACTTCTGCTTAAGGACTGGATGAGACCAATTGTGGTAGGAGTTCGTGGTTTTCCTTCCCAAAATAGATCTGTCCCATGCATTCTAAGAAATCGGCTCGCAGGGCCCTTGGGTGGCTCACTTGATTAAGCGTCTGACCCTTGATTTCCGTTTAGGTCATGATCTCACAGTTTGTGAGATCGAGGCTCGAGTCAGGTTCTGCGTGGGCAGTGTGGAGCCTGCTTGGGATTCTCTCCTGCTCTCTCTGCCCCTCCCTCTGTTCACTCTCTCTCTCAAAATAAATAAACTTAAAAAAAAAAAATCTGCTTGGGAAGGGGACTCTGACAGCTGCTAAGTATATATCCAAAAGCAAATGTGTACAAACATATAAAATATTTTTCTAGCTAGCTTTTAGCAGTCAACATAAGCAAGTTTTTATTTTGATATAATTATACATTCATAGAAAGTTGCAAAGATAGTACAGAGAGGGCCCAGTTTCTTCCTGTGGTCTTACATAGTTGTAGTTCAATGTCAAAACCAGGAATTTGACATTGGCACAGTGTGTGTCCAGTTCTAAGTCATTTTATCACATGTGCAGATTCATGTAACCACCACTGCAATCGGTATACAGAACTGCTCTGTCACAACACTCTCCCTCAGGCTGCCTCTGTATAGAGTCACACACAGCCCTCCCCACACCCACTATCCCTAGTCCCCAGCAACCATGCAAGAGCTTTTTGTAGTTTATGTACTGGATGTAGCCAACAGTGATAATCTATCACTTCTCTACTAAAAGCACATAAATTAGTCTCCAGTAATGGTAAAGTAACACTTAACATTTATCGAACACTTCATATTGGGCATTATGCTAAAATCTGGATTACCCCCAGATTTTCTCATTTAATCCACAAAACTATCTTATGTTATACATCTTTTATTTTTCCTATTTTACTGATGAGGAAATAGAAGCTAAAAGAGAGGTTAAGTGACTTCCCCAGGGTCACTCAGCTCATAAGTGATGGAGCCGGGATTTGAACCCAGGTAGTTTGACTCTAGAGAGTATGATCTCAGCCACTACCCCTTCTCTCTACTTACTTAACATGTCGTTTAAACTTTTCAGTTGAGGAAAGTCCTGTTTTTTATGTGTTTTAAGATTTTGTGTTCTTACGTTCTAATACACTAAGCAATCACTGTCTTATAACTCACTTTTCATTTCAGATAGCGATATTTGTGGGTGTCCTGTCATTCAGTGTTGCAGTCCTGAACAAAGTGGAAATCGGATTGGATCAGTCTCTTTCAATGCCAGATGTAAGATGCTTTCTCTTTTATCTTGTTGAGCCAGTGGTGTGAACAAATTTTTCAGAACTTGCCTGCAGTTATTTCAAGCTAATGCCTGCTTCGAAATGCAAGTGCGGACAGGCTCTCCCATGTTAGGAGAAAGCTGTGCCCGTGGGAGTCGTCTTAGCGTTTGAACTCTCAGGCAGCCCACTGGCGAGCCAGAGAAGGCGAGCAGCAAGTCTTTTACCTTGTAAGGTGCCCTCCTGAGGACGGGCGAGCCACGGGAGCTCCTGGGGTGCAGGGAGGGTGAGCAAAAGGGAGCTGGCTGGGTAGGAAACCCCGAATCTGAGCTGGGGGCCTGTCGGCCGGCAGCATCCAGTGCTCTCTTGATCCTTAGCGATCATCACCTCACTTCAACATCATCAGAGCATTCATCCTCTGTCCTATTCTTTGATCCTTTTTTCAGGACTCCTACGTGATGGATTATTTCAAGTCCCTCAAATACCTGCATGCAGGTCCACCTGTGTACTTTGTCCTGGAGGAAGGGCATGACTACACCTCTCTGAAAGGGCAGAACATGGTGTGCGGAGGCATGGGCTGCAATAACGACTCCCTGGTGCAGCAGATATTCAACGCGGCCCAGCTAGACAGCTAGTCAGTACCACCCGGTCGTCTCGTACTGTAGTGGAAGCGGCCAGAGTCCGCGCGGGCCTGAAATTTCTCACTGCAAATGGATTTGCTTAGAAAATTCATTGTTCCAAATCCTGCTAACTCTAGCTTTACCTGAGCAAAAGCTTTTAAAGGACTAATTTACCAATTCATATTCCGAAGTATTTTCCATTAAGTGGTAATGAAACGTGTCTTTTGACTGGGCAGCTGTATAAAATCTAGAAAAAGAAGTTAGGTTTCAGAAAAAGGACTGAATCTAAAGACTTCCTGCCTGTGGAGCAAGTCAGTAACATCTCCCCTCCTTTTCGTTAGTACCCGAATAGGCTTTGCTCCCTCTTCCTGGATCGACGATTACTTTGATTGGGTCAAGCCTCAGTCTTCTTGCTGTAGAGTCTACAACAGCACCGATCGGTTCTGCAATGCTTCAGGTACTTTCATCTCCTTTTCCAAATCTTTTCCTTTTCTCTGAAGACTTTTGACATAATTTGAAGCGAATTTGTACTTCACCTCAGGTTATACTTATGTATCTGCCAGTGCCGGGTCTCATAGCTTTCGTCACCATCCCTTCCCTCAGCCATGGTCTCTGAAGGGGGTTGTGTTCTTTCTCTCCCACCTCCCACCGCGGGGCTGCAGGCTAAGCAGGGCCCGGGCAGGGGCATCTTATGATTGGTGTCTGGCCATAGTGTCTCACAGATGTGCTCCCCTTCATTACCACTGTTGCCCTAGAGTTTTGTTAGGAGTGTTGAAGTTGTCCTAGAATTTTCTTGATAAAAACATGGAAGCTTTGGACTCTGAGAACACCAGCTGAGGTTATCCTCGAAGTGGGAAACCTGCTTCGGGGAAGAAAGTGTGTACAGGCTGCCTCAGGTGAAGATGGGATCTCAGATTTATTAGACTATGAAAATCATCTGTGCTGGAAGCTTTTGGATCTGGAAAAAGATTCAGGAGAAGAATTCCCCCTCATTTCTTTTTTTTTTTTTTAATTTTTTTTTTCTTTCAACGTTTATTTATTTTTGGGACAGAGAGAGACAGAGCATGAACGGGGGAGGGGCAGAGAGAGAGGGAGACACAGAATCGGAAACAGGCTCCAGGCTCTGAGCCATCAGCCCAGAGCCCGATGCGGGGCTCGAACTCACGGACCGCGAGATCGTGACCTGGCTGAAGTCGGACGTTTAACCGACTGTGCCACCCAGGCGCCCCCCCCCCCCCCTCATTTCTTTATCAGTGTCTTTAAACGTTTCAAAATCTGGAGACTAATCTTCTGACCTCGGCCCCTCCTCTGTGCTTATGCTAGTGGTTGACCCTGCCTGCATCCGCTGCAGGCCCCTCACCCAGGAGGGCAAACAGAGGCCTCAAGGTGGAGACTTCATGAGATTCCTGCCCATGTTCCTTTCTGATAACCCGAACCCCAAGTGCGGCAAAGGGTAAGTGCCACTGAGCCACTCAGATACGTGCCTGCCTCCCATTGCTGTGCACTGGACAGCTGGCGGAGGGCTGGGGTCGAAGCAGTCACGTGGGAAAGGTCTCTTCTCTCCCCCTCCCTGCCCTGTCCCGATCCTTCTGTGAAAGCAGAGAAACCTAAAACACCTTTAAAGAAAACTCCTCCTCATTTTCAACTAGTTTACCCTGGCTCGAGTGTTTGTTCCTTCCTCTCCTGTGTCCTGGCCCCCCTGGCTGCACGGATGGGTGCAGAACCCTGTGCAAGTGTCCAGCAGGGCAGAAGGGGAGCAGGAGCACGTGGCATTTCAGAGTGTGTTTAGTTGTGTCTGTGGGTGTTGGGGACAGCATCTCTGCTTGGCATGCCACCCTGGGTTAAGGTTTAGGTTCTTATAGCCCCCAGCCTGTCTGGACATGATGTTATGGGGTGTCTCACTCCCCTGTCTTGCCATGCGGCCAGTGACCCATGGAAGCAGCTTGTCTGGGCCCAGAAAGAGGGAAGATGGCTGGAAGTCTGGGGTGGGGTGATTCAGAACCTTTTGTAGGAGGAAGATGAGTGTCCACAGGTATGTTAGGTAAACCCTGTTTTTCCTAAGAATGTGTAATTGACCAGAATCCCGTCAGTTGGTCATGCGTGTCATGTCTGCTTTGATACCTATAGTCGGTACTGTGTCTAAAAATAAGAATGAGTCTTGCAGCTTGGTCTGCTCACAGACTGAATGCCTTGGCCTACATAAAACAAATCCAAGTACATTCAGCTTTTAGGAGGGCAGCAGCCACCACTTAAGGGAGCCTCCTGTGTGCCAGTAGCATGCCAGGCTCCTCACTTGTTTCAGTGACTCATCACACAGCCCTGGGAGTAGGTGGCAGTACACCTGTTCACAGAGGACACCACAGCCCAGATTCAGTAACTTTGCCCAGGGTTCTGTGGCCAACACGTGGCACGGCTGAAACCAGTCTTCTGGCCATCAACTCCGGGGCCCTTCCTTTCCCGCCTCCTGTTAACACAACGCCGCTGCGTAAACACCATATGAAAGCACATTTGGTTGTGAGCAAACCAGATAGAGAAATAATAGCACCTGTGCACCAGAACAACCAAGAGCAGTAAAGAAAAGCCAGTGTGCAAGAGAACAAGCTAAAACCTTCCTCATTCCCTTTCAAGGGGCCTTCCCGTCCCTGAACTTGACATTTGGCCTGACCTTTGAGCCCAGGGTCAGATGATTTCACTTAGCCTTGAGTGCTCAGGATCTGCAGATCCCGTACAAGGTGTGGCTGTTCTGACGCCACCGAGTCTTCTCTTAGGGGACATGCTGCTTACAGTTCGGCAGTTAACATCCTCGGCAATGACACGGGTGTCGGAGCCACTTACTTCATGACCTACCACACCGTGCTTCAGACGTCTGCTGACTTTACTGACGCCATGAGAAAAGCCAACCTCATCGCCAGTAACATCACCAAAACCATGGGCCTTGAAGGAAGTAATTACCGTGTGTTCCCATACAGGTAGTGTGAATTTTCTAAGTGAGGGTGTCATAGGTTAGAGCCCACACCCTGGGGGCTCCCTTGGTGGGATTTTGATACTTGGCTTTCATTCTGACACCTTCTCCATCATGAACACAAGCACAGTGCATCAAGGGAAGTAGCATCTGGGTGAAGAGGGCCAGGATCTACAGCACCCACCGAGGTCTGCGTGCTAGACATGCAAAACTCTGTCTCTGGGCTAGAGCTCACACTCTGAAAAAGACATACTCTAAGATGGCACCCGAGCGGGAGGGCACAGTACCTGGGGACCAGACTTCACGGAGAGGGCCGAGCTGCTGTTCCTGGTCACAACCGCTGGGTATCCCCGACTGCTGATTACCTGGGACGGTGCCTTTATGGAGGCTTTTCTTTTTTGTTTGGGTGTTTTCCTTACTAAGAGAGTATCTTAGGAGATACTGAATTTGGAAAATATGGAAAAGTAGAAGAAACAAGTGATTTTTCCCCGTGCCTCTGATCTCACTTAAAGAGTTCCGACCTGTTCCTGACAGGACAGCCTGTTTTTCCATTGAGGAAGTTCTCAAATTGGATGTCCCAATTACAGAGAAGAGCTGGTTAACTTTTCCCAAAAAGCATTTTCTGCTCAGGCCCTGCATAGACCCTATTTGACTTGAGGGAATTCTCAGGATAGATCAGGACTTGGTTTTTCAAAATACCATGAAATACTCTGTAAATACCTACGAAGCAGAATAGGTTGGGCTTATGGACATATACAGTACACATTTTGGGTCATTATTAGGCCCTTCTTGGGTGTCAGTGGGCAATCAAAAGTTCGCTAGAATTACTGTAGAGGAGTCTCACACAGACGAGGGCAGTTTATGAACGGGATGTGTCTCAGAGTGGTTTCAGTTTTGCAGTAGTGGCAGCATGAAAGGTAGAGCTTCCAGAAGCAAGAATGAGCTGTGACAGAACCTGCTTCTCTCTTCTCCAGTGTGTTCTATGTCTTCTACGAACAGTACCTGACCATTATTGATGACACGATCTTTAACCTCAGCGTGTCCCTGGGAGCCATCTTCTTGGTGACTGTGATTCTCCTGGGCTGTGATCTGTGGTCTGCAGTGATCATGTGTATCACCATCGCTATGATCTTGGTCAACATGTTTGGCGTCATGTGGCTGTGGGGCATCAGTCTGAATGCAGTTTCCTTGGTCAACTTGGTTATGGTGAGTCCTGGTCCACTCAGTCCATAACTCCTGTGTCCCTTCTATGAACTAGTTCTTGGGGTAAAAGACCAAGGCCAGCTCCTGTGCTTGGACAAACAGGATGGCTGCTAGATGGAGTGAGGATGTGGGAGGTGCTTAGGACATTGAAAATGGGACTTTGTTGTGTTGCGAGGGTATTTTGCCTTTAATTTCTTACTCTGAAGTGTTTGCAAAAACGCTTATAGCCCGATGACAAGATGTTCACTTTTTATTTAGAAAAACTCCTTCCTGATGGAATTCTTAACAGTACCTTTTGCTTCCCGTGCAATTGTCAGGTGCTATTTAATCGTCTTGAAGATGTGAGCGTTTGAGAAAGCATTAAAACAAAGTGTGTCTGTACTTAAAATATGAACTGTTTGGGGCGGGGGGAGCAGCAGTGAGGCCTGACTAAAGCAAATCTGGTGATCGCGTGCTGGCTCTCAGAGGGTGGGGGTAATGTGGGTTCAGCAAGTTCCCTTAAAACAGGCAAATTCGCTATAGAAAACTGGAGTTCTGGGTGCTGGGCCTTGAGGGTCTCACGAGTTGCCTGGTACAGCTTCAGTTGGTGTGATAGGGGATTGGTATACACAAAGTTAAAGGGGATGCTTCAGGCTCCTGAGCTACCTGGGATGCCCTGCGAACCGTAGATCGTGGGAGAAGAGGGCCTGCTTTCTTAGGATTTTCAACCACAAAAGGATGTAACGGAAGCACTTTTTTCCAGAGCTGTGGCATTTCCGTGGAGTTCTGCAGCCACATAACGAGAGCATTCACGGTGAGCATGAAGGGCAGCCGTGCACAACGGGCAGAAGAGGCGCTCGCTCACATGGGCAGTTCTGTAAGTAGCCGGGGTAGACATTTCCACATAAAGTGCCCAGCTCGTCAACTGAGTGCTTCTCGGCAGCTGTAAAATTCAGTAGGGAGAACAGAATTTGAATCCTTTAAGAACAACCAAGGGTAAGTTTTCAGGCATTTCATGAAATAGCTACATCCTGAAATTCTTTATAACTGTTTCCATTGGCAAATCCTTTGTAGACAGGCAGGAGAAGAACCGAGAAGTTTGATTTGAGGACCGGAAGGCCTTTCCATGTAAGACACAGGCCAGCCATGTGTTGACAAGCGAGGAAGCTGTCACACTCAGAGCCCACGGTGCAATTTATAGTTCAAGCCCAGAATCTTCTTAGGTCAGCTCCACAGCCTGCTTTAGCCTATCAGCCAGTTACTTTTCCGACCTAGAAAATACTGTTACAGAGAACAACTAACACTTGTAATAATTTTAGATAATTAATCGCTTTCACCTAAAAAATACAAGGAAATCTGTTTAAAGACAGAACCCAGTGTCTATGCAGCATACACAGATTTTATTTACCCTTACACCTTTCTTTTTTTTTTTTTCAGGCCCATAAGCAGCAAATCAATTTCAGGTAGAATGTAATGCTTATTAACTCTGAAGACTGGGGTTCAACCCCCACCCCCATTGCTCTGGGCCTTGCCCATCCAGAAATCAGTGTGTGAGGAAATGTGGAATTAGAGTAGGTTGGTAAGTGCTTTCTAAACCCCGTCTCTTCTTTCAGGTGTTCAGTGGAATCACACTAACAAAATTTGGAGGGATTGTGGTACTGGCCTTTGCCAAATCTCAGATTTTCCAGATATTTTACTTCAGGATGTATTTGGCTATGGTCTTACTGGGAGCCACCCACGGCTTGATCTTCCTCCCGGTCTTACTCAGCTACATAGGTAAGTGTTCTTGTTTTTAAATGGGTAGGGGAAGTATGCTACTAAAGGATAAGAAAGATCTAGAAGCATTCTTTTGTACTAATGGTCATTTAATTGGTACTAAGTGTAAAAAAAAAAATTCTGAGATGAGAGTCTTGTCTAGGGGCTTCACGGCTGTCCAAACAACTTCACTAGTGAACCACTAACACTCTTCCTTCCTAACAAGTTCCCCTTGTCTGCCGAACAAGGCCCAGAAGTCAGACGGTGAAGGAGCCTGAGTGGCGGCGGTCCAGGGGGTTCCTCCCTGCTATGGAGAGGAGTGGCTGGGCCGCTGGCCACAGCCCAGCAGTGCTGAGAGCACCTTCTGGTCCCTTCCTCCCTGTGCCAGCAAAGTGCTCCCTCTGCTCTTCGGGTCATGAGACTACCCTTAAGGTCTCTTTACTTCTGCGGCCACCTCAGCTTCTGTAAATGACCTGTGGTTGAAAGGACAACAGTACTAATTTGCTTGACTTGAGCTTTATAAGAAGTTGAAGCATTGAGATAGGGAACATGAGGAGTTGGGGTTTTTGAATCTCAGAGGGATAGAAAGTTTGTACTATAACAGAACTACCCTGTCGCCTTCCTTTTCTACTGAAGAAATAATCCAGAAGTTTTTTCTTTAATCCCTCACAGGCCCATCAATAAATAAAGCCAAAAGCTTGGCCACTCAAGAGCAATACAAAGGTACAGAGCGAGAACAACTCCTAAATTTCTAGCCCTCTTGCGAGGTCGGGGACTCTGAACTGTGTCTGTGGGTCGCTCAGCCTACCGCTCACTGGACAGTGGCTGCACCGTCGAGGCCGAGTTGGACACTGGACGGTACCAGACATCAGGCTACTTAACAGCAGCAGCTTCGGCCATAGTGCTTTTAAACTCAGGAATGCAAATGTGACGCGTGAATCGGAAGCATTACGGAATCGGAAGGCAGCCCCGGGACGCTGTGGGGCCTTCCAGTTCTCCGCGAACCAGACCTAACTCTTGGGCAGGCGGAAGGTGACACTAGCATGGCTGAGTGGGATCTGCTCCCTGACACTTTTTAAAGGCCAATCAATGCAATGTTTTTCCTTTTGTTTGGGAGTAAGCCATCACACAGATTCTATACCGTATTTTTAGTAACATTTGAGAATGGTGTAGATACACTTTACTATAACATTTTGTAGTTTAAAGAGCTTTATTAATGCAATAAATTAACTTTGTACACATTTTTATATATATATAAAAAAACTAGCAAGTGATTTCAGAATGTCGTAGGCCTCATGAGAGCTTGGTCTCCAAAAACCTGCTTGAAAAAAGCAACGTGTTCTTCACAGTGTTCTCCTATAAAAGAAATGCAGATTTAATCAGATGTGGCACAAAAGGGAAAAAAGAATGAAGACTTCACAGCTCATAGATACATATGCTGGGTTTTAACTTATTTTTCTTTCATAAAATACTTTGTTTTCCTAAGCTTTTGAGTTGTCCTTTCGTGCATGGCTGCTGGGCACCTTCACAACCCCAGCAAATCCCCACCTGCTTGGGGAGAAGTAGAGAGGCCAACCTGTCACAGGTAACACCATCTTGCACCATTCGCTAAGCTACAAAAAGTCGTCAGGCCTGAAATAAAAGGGACATGTTCCTTCCCATTCTAAAGGAGGGGATGCCTCAGGTTTCGTAAGTCTGCAGAGAAGAGTGAGTAATAAGCCTGAGGCTGTTTAAACCCTTCGTCGCCCTTTCCTGTTTCGTTCCTGATTCTTCAGAAAGGAGCATTCCCAGACCCACGCTCAGGCCTGAGCTGTGCCCAGAACGCGTCCACTGCAGGTTCCAAAGCCTAATTCAGATTCCACTGGCATTCTGACTTTCCTCTTACCACCGTCATGGGATTTTCTTTGTAAAAAACTCACGCAGTTCTCCTTAGGGGAACTTTCCCAAAAGGCTTCTCACCTCCTAGCCTGCCAGCATTCTCTTGCTACCCTGAGTCTGTGTTCGCCCCAGGCCTTTTTACCACTGCCGTATCCTACCTGGTGTGAAGTTAGGGTTCCCTCGCAAACGCTGGTTTCGCTGTTCGAAAAACCGAAATATAGTATAGAAAAGCATGTTGTCTTCAGTCTGCTTCGCGGCATCTAAAAATTTTCGTGCAGAAATGTTGTCATGGCCGCCGATGCCCCGGATGAATCTTAAGGCAGCTAACACTTGGTGTTTGGAAAGAAGCACTTCTACTATTTCATCGTTTGCTGTCGAGAGGCGCTGGAAGGGGAGAGAAGTCCAGGTAAGCAGCGGCAACAGGAAGAGACGTGAATGCAGTTTAAAACTGGGACGTAGCAAGAGTTACCTTCAACATATCCAGAGACAGCTGATGAGCGGGCGGGTAAAAACTTTCTAGGGACAAGAGCAGACAAGCCTGAAAGACATGTTTTCACACCAGCTTCAGCATAAGATGTCAGACGGTTAAATCTGAAGTTTTTAATCCCAGAAGTAAAAGCCTGGGGCCACATACCAGAGGCTTGGAGTCACTGAGGACGTGGTACTGTAGGAACTGGTGCAGCATGTAGAAGAGGTTGTGCTGGACGAGCGTCTTGATGACAAGTTCGTGTAAGTAGTGCTGAGGACAAAAACAGGAGAAGACTTTCCCGGTCACCCAACTACAACATGCGTGAGGCCAGGTGTGTCTAGGATGGAGCTATTCTAAGTGACGGGTTAAGGTTTCTGTCACCTATGCATTGACAGGATGCGCGATTAAACACTAATCATCCCGCCTGAGCCCGACACGGTGATGTCGGGAGAGTCACTCAGATTTCGGAGTCTGGTACGCAGACCCCGCTCCTCTAAGTTGGGACCACAAATGGTTGGAAAGTACCTGTACTGTGATCTGAAACTGGTTAAGAGAGCGAATATACTCCATCAGTACGGCTATCACAAATTTATGAGGCATCTCCTACAGAAGAAAAGAAGAGTAGTCTCAAAACCGGACGCTCGCAAGGAGGCCGCCTGCAGCTCCTTGTCTACCCACCCACCCTGTTTCCGTGCGCCTCTGGCCCAGTGCTGTTCACGGGTTCTGCACAGATCCCTCCAGAACCTCCCCCCGTCGACGGTCACGTTTTGGCCTAGTAGACGCCAAACTATTAGCACTGGGTCTTCACCCAAGAGAACTCCGGTTCTTTAAATCACATTAGGAGTTCTGCTTTCCTCAGTTCCCTGCAGATAAGATCTCTGGCTGGAGGCTCCGTCACCCACCTTCTTCTCCGTGAAGACCGACAGCACGTGGGTGTACATGTCAGACTGATCGACCACAGCCTGGGTCCGCACCGGCCTCTTGAGAAGCGGGCTGCACCGGCTCGGCCCCGCTTCTACTGCCTAGACAACACATTGCAAACGGGACTCTCGTCAGCTTCTAGGGATTCCCAGAAGACTGAATTCCTAAGATACGAGCAGAGGATGGCACTTGTTACGTGGCCAAAACCATTTTTCCTGTGCGGGCTGGGGCTGGGTTTAGAAGTCAGAGTTGGTCATCTTGAAAATATGCCAACATTCACACATGGAGCTAAAAAAGCAGAAGTCCGCTTCTGCTTGAGACACATTTTTCTCACCTCTTAAAATCCCTCATTTTCTTAATCACGGACTTTCTCGTATTTGTTATCTAATAAAAATGGAATGGTGTACTGGTCACACAGTAAGAGAATACCGCTTGTAAGGCTGGATGTGTGCGTTTCCGAGTGGTCAACAAGGCCACCCAAACATTGCTGACTTCTGGGAGAAGACGGATGACTTCCCCAAACTCTCTAGAGCAGCTCGCCCCAGGGCTGACGGTGCGGGCTGGGGAAGCTCCAGCATTGCCCAGGGGGGTGGGGGGGGGGTGGGGGGGGGGGCGCCACACTCTGACCGGCATGCGTTTTTGTTTTTTTTTTTTTTTTTCAATGTTTATTTTTGGGACAGAGAGAGACAGAGCATGAACGGGGGAGGGGCAGAGAGAGAGGGAGACACAGAATCGGAAACAGGCTCCAGGCTCCGAGCCATCAGCCCAGAGCCCGACGCGGGGCTCGAACTCACGGACCGCGAGATCGTGACCTGGCTGAAGTCGGACGCTTAACCGACTGCGCCACCCAGGCGCCCCTCTGACCGGCATGCGTTTAAAAAGACTCAGAGCCAGAGCAGTGAGGCACAGAAACCCATCTGGGGTCAGACCTACGGATTCCCACAGCCCAGTACACTAGCAGCAAGGCCGAGGAGGCTCTGCAAGAACCCAGCCCCCCTCGCGTGTCTCACAGGACAGGGACAAGTGCACTCCGAGGTCACTCGGCCTTCAGTAGCCTGCGTCAGTTCTTACCCCCGAGGAGCTAAAGGGGAGTGCAGTTCTGGGTTCCTCGTTACTGCCTAAAACCACTTCTGTTTTAAGCCTCAGGACTAATCAGGTCCTTGAAGTGAAAAACGTCCTTCCGCTCATCCTAACAGTATAGCAGAACCTGGCTACAGGCCACGTCAATGGTTTCTAGCCGTTCACGACAAACACGTGAACCCGCTCTGTGGAAGCACGGTGCTAATACGTCATCACTATCCTGACAGGACGCTGACCGAATGCCAGCATAAGTGTTAATTTTATAGCTGTTACAGCCTAAAAGGAAAGAAAGAAGATGCGGCAAAAGGATTATACGCCTAATTTGTTCAGTCCAGGCTCTGACCGGGCAGAAGTATGTATAAAGTAAGGCAAAGCCGAAACTGCTTTTCTTATCCACAAAACAGATAAGACCAAGGATCTATCTGTAAGATTCAACACAGGTTAAAAACAAGCGAAGGCATTAAGTGACACGCAGACTCAAGCTAAGGGGAGGCACAAACTCTGAATCTGACCCCCAACACAGCCACCTTGCCACCTGGCACGCACACCCCAGTGGTGTTATCCCACCAGAACCTCGCATTATAGTTGGTTAGGAAATACACTGGGCGGTGGGGGTGGAGAAGAGCCCTTTGTCCCAGCACACACACAGCTTACCGTTGTGTAACTCTGCTCGGCGTCCAGGTACTTCTTGTACTCGTGATTGAGTTTGTCAAAAACCGTGGCGATCACAGGTAAGGTTGCTCTGTCTGACTCGCTCAACACTGGGAAGAATGTTCACACAGGTCAAGTGACTTTACATCCACTTCAGAATTCAGACAGTTGCTAGCACAGAAGTAACTAACCTCAAAGGGTTACCAGGCAAACATACCTTCAAGGAGCATTCAGAGAAAGGGTATCATTTGGAGATTGGAAATCACTCACCAGCCCTTCCTGGTTACTAGGAAAAGGAGCTACAGAAGCTTTCAGTAGAAAGTGCTCAAAGTAGACACATACACAGTGAGTGACTTGGATTCTGGGAACTGTTTTAAGGCTGGAGATGCTAGCTCATTACCGTCAAGTGCGCCACAGTTAGCTTTGCTTTTGCTGGAACCATCCAATTTAGCTTTTCTACCCAAGTCACTGTAAGTCATTTTTCTGTTTCCTGGTCTTTCCTTCCAGGGGGTTAAATAATTCATTCTTCAAGTGAAGAATGAGGCTCCACACTATGGACAAAGCAGACAAATGTGGCCCAGCTCCCAATAAAGGGTGTGGGCAGCCCAAGCCGAGTACTGGAATCAGTCCGATGGGGAAGGACTTGTCCACTTACTCTGCGAACAGACAGACAGGATGACCATCTTGCACTCCTTTCTCTGGAGGAGAAAGTCCATCAGTCTTCCTTTATCTGGCAAGAGGTTTACGATAGGCTGAAGCTTTACTTGGAGGTTCCAGAGGTAACCTGGATTGAGGAGGCAGCAAATTTCATACTGGATGCAAACGAGAACAGAAGCCCAAAAGATGGTTCCCCTAAAACATTCATTTGGGGGGCGGGGGAGAGGGCCGTCCTGCAAAGCACTGTTGCTACCCTCTTGTTACTAACCCAAGCACAGTCCAGGGAATGCAGGACACACCTGACGACAGAAGGACGCCCAGCCAAACGACCACCACCCGCTTGACGGTTCCCTCCAACAAGGTCACCCTCTCCAATCAGAGGGACATCAACGGTGTAGCTCCCGAAATAAGGGCGGGTGACAAGTCTTCGATCAACTCAGAGCATTTCTGTCCCTACACCCAGCCCCCTTTTAACCTTGAAGGTAGAAAAGGATGTCAACGTGCGGTATTTACTTTGGTCCTATACTTTGGTTTCTCCCACACTGGCTCTTCAAGTCAAAAGGTAACTGGGGCGCCTGGGTGGCGCAGTCGGTTAAGCGTCCGACTTCAGCCAGGTCACGATCTCGCGGTCCGTGAGTTCAAGCCCCGCGTCAGGCTCTGGGCTGATGGCTCAGAGCCTGGAGCCTGTTTCCGATTCTGTCTCCCTCTCTCTCTGCCCCTCCCCCGTTCATGCTCTGTCTCTCTCTGTCCCAAAAATAAACGTTGAAAAAAAAAAAAAAAAAAAAAAAAAAAAAGGTAACTCCAGAGGCTCCCAAGGGAAGTTCATAATTCATGCATTCACCAATCCATGAATTTCCTGAACACCCACACTGCCAGGTAGACAGGTAGTGCCTTCCTCAATTGGGGTTCCACGAGAGAATTCAACACTGCATTAAAGATGACCTGAGTGGTCCCCTTCTCAATTCTCCTGCAGCTGGTCCAGAGCCAGCACTGTTCCAGATGGAGAAGGGAGAGGGGAATTCTACATGCAGTGGAAACCTCGAAAATTCTTGCGAATCCCAGTGGGTAAGACAGGAGAATACACAAGATGACTGAAGACAAATGTGGAAAGTACTCCCAACAGGAAGATACAGGTGCTAGGGGGTTACCAGGAAGACAGAGCTAGCATCTTGAAGGAGCTTGCCCAGCACAGTGGGAAGCAGGAGCACACTTCTATGCAAACAGAACAGAAAAGGGCAAAGACACACGTGGGTAGGATGGGGGGTGATAAGGACAGGGCAGGGAGGGCCTTGTACACCGTGCTGTGGAGTCTGGTTTTCAGAACGGACAGACCTAAATGGGCTAGAAGCAGGGGAATAGCCATTCTTAGTTGTTTATTATAAAACTAATATAAGCGGGGCGCCTGGGGGCTCAGTCAGTTAAGTGTCCGACTCTTGATTTCAGCTCAGGTCATGATCTCAGTCTGTGGGATCAAGCTCCACATTGGGCTCTGCACTGACAGCATGGAGCCTTCTTGGGAATCTCTACCTCTCTCTCTCTCAGAATAAACATTTAAAAAATAATAGTATATGCTCAGGATAAAACAGAACAGTAGAGAACAGAGTATAAAGTGAAAAATTTTCCCATTCCTAAGACTGAAGGAAGAGGTCATTTGTCAGATTCACCTTGAACCTGTTACTGGCTACAAGTATCATCATAAACCAACAAGTAACTATTTTCTAACGTGATGACTGTCCCCTCTGACCCACCTTGGCTTGCGCTGATGATGATGTCAGGCTGAAAGACAATCCAGGATGAAGAATCTGCATGTTATAGGAAATGGTAAAGCAGGATAAAAACCAAAGACAAACCCAGTTCTGATTAGCACTCGCCTGCCCCCTATTTGCAGAGGCTACTCAGGCCCAGGTGGTGAGGAAAGCACCCCCAGGGGAGCTCCCAAGACGTTATTCAGGTTATTCACAGCTGCCAGGCAGGACTGTTCTCACACACCAAGACAAAGAGGGGTACTATCTTCCCTTCTGTGCACAACAGTAAGGCCTTTGTAAAGGATACAGAGTTTGCACGGGATGGGAGACTGGCTGGTCACAGGAGCAGGACCTGCAAATGGAAAAAACACAAGTGTGCAACGACAATGCCACCAGGAAATACTGCCCACACCAGTGCTCAGAGGGTGAAATGCAGTACTTTTAAAGCCTTCAGTAAATGGTGATTCGACTACAATTGAATAAGGAAGGAGTGAACTGTCTTGTACCACTGATACCGCATCTAAGGAGGAAGGGGGAAGTTGAGAACAATCCGTGAAAATGGCCTCCCAAGAAGGGGAAAGTACGACAGACTCAGAGTTGTTCATTCTTCTGTAATAACCGAAGAGGACTCGTCTTCATTTACACACTAAATCACCAAGTCCTGGATGGTTCAAAATCACATCCCCAGGCCAGTCACTGAGAAGATTTCAAATAACAGTGCTTTGTGCTTTGTCTAAATAATTAGCTCAATTCCCCATTGCACAGGGTAGGTCCAGGCACAGAGATCTCCTCTAGGAAACAGACCCCAAACACGTCACATGACAGGGACTCTTAATTCCCAGTTGCACTGCCCGTGCATCCAAGGGAAACTTGAGAAATGCAGCCCTGCAAATTAAACATCGTTCCCAGTTCTGCTCCGATTACCCAGGGACAATCAGAAGACAGGTTTTAATCAGCTGGTTGGAAAATGTGGTCATTCTGGACAGCCCACTCAAAAGAGGGAAGGGCCCAGACAAGCTAAGGCAAAGAACACCTGAATCTAGAACCTGAGAAGTTCTTGCACGCGGGCCTCAACTCTGGCTGCCAATCACATGGACTTGACCGCTCTCAGGTGACAGCGGGTGCCCTTGTAAAGCCCCCGGGGTGATTCTGATGTGTAGTCTGCTTGAAAACGAACAGCTGAACAGACCAACAGCAGAAGGGGGAATGAGAGCGGCTACCAAGCGCGTCCCCACGGCACACCCTGCAGCAGCACGGGGCAGGCAAGATACAGAGCTGCTACAAGCCTGCATGGGGCTTACAACCTAGGGGGTTAAACATGACGAAAAGCCTTTAGCTGTGAAAAATGCTTTACCAACCCACGCTCTGGAGGCCAGAGATTCAATGGACTTTTGAATTCTTATTAATCTTTGCCCAGGCTATGATTTTGATCACACCTGGCATTTGTTTTGTTGTAACTGGCCAATTTGAACCTGACTGCCTTCTAACTGGTCCCAAACAACCAGAACGGAGCTGAAGGTTAACGTCTAGATTTGGCTTTCCACCAGTTCACCAGCGGTTACCTTCAGGCCACATAAGCAGGAGACACAAGACAATCATTTGACACAACCTACTCTTTTAATGCTCACATTATTAGCCCTGGAAAAGGAAGATGCTGGAAGGAACACAAAGCCCCCCCCCAAAAGCACAGGGGCCTGGGAACCCCTGTGTGTACCCCTCATTCCATCCACTACGCGGAGGTCCCCTTACCTGCCACGGGGATCTGATAGGGCTGAATCGAGCGTGCCGGAAGCACCGGATGATGGAAGGTGACAGTGCCATCAAACTCTCCCCTTAACTTGATGTCAAATATCACTGATGTCTGAAGTGGAAAAAAGTAAGACTCTGATGCCGCAACAAGCCATGACTTGGCCTGTCCCTTCTGTTCTCTCAGATCCCTCCATTCCCGTCAGCTTACAGAGCCTGCATGCCCTGCACTGCACCCCCACAGGCTGGTTCTACGCGGGGAGGAGTCTGCTGTGATATCACGACTCTGTTACACTGTCCCCCATGCTCACGCACACCCCTGGCGTTTATGACAGGCTGCCCTTGAAGAGCTCCAAGTGATTTCAGCAGATGTTTTTCACTTCGACTAGAAATACCTTCATTAGTCAAGATAAGGGTATCGCCACCCTGCGGGAGGCACGGGACACAAGGAGCTTGTGTGTGACCAGATACCCAGCTAACCATGTAGAAAAAAAAAGCAGGACCCGTTCTAGTCTTTCTCTTGGGCCACAAAGCCTCAAAATCATCACCTAGCATTATCTGTACTCACAAAGGAAATACAAAGCTTGTGTGCTCATGCAAGACTGTGCTTCTGCAGTAAATTCCCAGCTTGGCTGAGCCAACCAAATAATTGTTCCAGAGTGAAATACCCTCATGTGCTACTTTCTGGAATAGTTTTTAATTAACTGTAATCAGTAGACAGGGAATCACTGTTTTTTTCTCAACCATCTAGAATACCAAACTCATTTGCATCTGGAAGACCAAAGCTTTAGCGTGGAAAGTACTTTCTAGTCTCTGTTCTGCATGTTTTGTCAATTTTCATAACTTTTTTTTTTTAATGTTAATTTATTTTTGAAAGAGCACACACAGGGCAGGGGCAGAGAGACAGAGAGAGGCAGAAGATCCGAAGCAGACTGTGTGCTGACAGCAGTGAGCCCGATGTAGGGGCTCGAACTCACGAACATGAGATCATGACCTGAGCTGAAGTCGGCCACTCAACAGACTGAGCCCCCCGGGCGCCCTAATTTTCCTAACTCTTAAGCCACACTGACAGACCAGACACCCACACATAACTCCTACCTCTGTATCCTGATGATGAACGACCACCAGGTTATCCACCACGTTTAGGGCAAACTTCCCCGTCCGATTTAACTTTAATATGTGCATCTTTTTACAGGCACCTTCTCTGTAGGATAACAGAAAGGTCAAAACATAGATCGACAAGCTTTAGTTCATATTTTAAAACTGGAGAAGGAGGACAGCATTAAATATACCGTGGTAGATGATATAGGACTACCTCCGCTCCTGTACTATTGGAGGTCCGAGAATGATGCCTCAAGAAGAGAACGTAAAGCTGCCCGTATCTGGAGAACAAAGAGACAGACTTCACACAGGACATCTGAAATTCCTCTATTCTAAATGCTGAATTATGAGGCCATAAGAGTTAAGTAAATTATGACATATTCCCTAACAATATTTCACAACCAACAAAAATATTTACAAAGTGCAGCTAAAAACAAAAAACAAAAAAAAAAACCCAAGGCCATTATATAAAAGTGAAAACGGGGATGCAAAACTAAATAGAGCTCCATCACAGCACTTTAAAAGGAAGACAAACTTCTGCACAATGTCCAAAACTACTAGAAAGAAACACATGTTGTTAATAGCTATCCTTGAGTAATAAACTGAGTCCACTTTCTTTTTCTGGAACTTTCTGTATCTTCCAAGTTCTACGTAATGAGAGTATATTCCTTGATAACAGGAAAATATAATCACTCTTCATTTATAAGCCTCATGGAAGAAATGCTCCTGTGACCAGTTCCTGCATGCACATTGCTATTCCAGTGGCTGACACTGTCCTCGGTCTGCCACAGGGATGAGACCAGAGGGAAGGGAGTGGGTCTCTGCCGCCACTGGGTGAGGACTGCTCTCACTGTATCTGTTCTCTAACCTGGGATGCCACAGTAGATGGCCTTTAAAAAAAAAAAAAAAGGCATTCTAACTCCCAAAGAACGTTAAAGTTCAAAACCACTGTTTTAGGCCATAGAAGAATCCAAGAAGTAATTTAGGAGCAAAATTTGGACATTTTTGAATTGGGTTATGGGTACATAAGGTATTCTTTGCATCGGTTTCTATTATGGTGTGTTTAAAACTTCCATAATGAAGCTTAGAAATTGAGATACTCTGCATTTACAAGCGAGGATACCTTCCTACCTAAGTAATTTAGTTCCATGTTTGTTAGATAAACTATGTTCTTTAAAGCCAGCAGGATATGTTTTAGCTAAAAATAAATAAATAAATAAAAGTCCTAGATAACCTTCAACTACTCACAGAATAAAAAAAAAAAATTATAGAACTAAGATACCTAAACAACAAATTGGTCCAATGTTCTCATTTTATCAGACCAGAATGGTGGAAAAAAACTTCCCTAAGATCACAAAGCTAGAAGAATCAGAAAAGAATGCCAAGCTGATGACCAGTTTTCTCCATTCATAAAATCTAGACACTGAACGGGAAAGCGGGAGTCTTTATCATGTGCTCCAAGGGCACCTATCGAAAGTGCTGTGCTTTTATGATGCACTTCTGCTACTTCTATTACCAAAAGCAATGTCAGGAAGGAATTCTCTCAAAAGACAGACATACATGGTTGCCATCGCGATGTCTCTCTCGGAAAGGCTCAGTTTAGTTGACTTGGGCGCAGCTGGTAATTCAATCTCAAACTTGGGCAGCTTTGACATAGTGCCAGCCTGTTGGGGTGATACAAGTTTTAGGAAAAGCTGGTTAAACCTCTTTGATGCTTTAGCATTCCCTACATAAAACCACGGAGGACAGGCACACACTCTGTCTCTCCATCCTTTCCAAAGTCCCACTAAGTCCTTTACTCCCTGGAGTCTGTCCCCACAGAACGAGGCATTCCTGGCCGTGACAGGATGGTACAGTGTGCCCTCTAGTGGTCAGAAGTGGTGAGGTTATTGGAGAAACTTGCCCCTTTGAAGTCAGGGACACCTTAGTATATTAGAGGAACAGGATGGGAGGGGGGAAAGGGAATTTTTCCTAAAGACAGGCTCACTCTTACCCGAAAATAAAAGGGCTGCAGCACATTTCCAAGGACTGTGGTAGACAGCAGAATCACAGCACCCTCAGGGCAGTACATGTACCAATTCACGTTGATATTCTGGCTCTTCAGGAGTTTGAGATTTCGTTTCTCCGGTAACACCTGAAGCAAAGTTCAAGAAACAGAATCTTTATTTTAAAATCAGCAAAATGGAAGACGACTGATGGTAAATAAAGAAAACAAGAAAAATCTGGAAAAAACCACTAAGTAAAATTGCACAGGTTTTTGTTTGCTGCAGCTACTGCTCCCCACGCTCAGTGCTTTACCAATCTTGGCTCATTTATTCACAGCACGACCCTGAGAGGCGGGCAGCATGGATACCTGACCAAGGAGAAAATACGGCTCAGACACCGCTATGCAGTCACAGCCCAGGCAGGCCAGTTCCCCGCAAGAGCCTGCACACTCTCCAGGCATCATCCACCCAAGAGTCCAGACTACATACTCCCTCCTCCAACCCGTGGAAGCAAACGTGCACCCCACCCCCCGCCCTCAACGATCCCTTGCACTGAATCACCCACACCCAGCCTGTAGCACCTGCCTTCCACCTGGCTCTGTCTTGACTCCAGGTAGCACTGAGTCTGGGAGCAGCTCCCTTTTGCTAACAATCGTGTTCGTGAGACTCTGCATGCAAACCTAGTATTTTACGGTTGAGGCAGGTCTTAAATGTACTCTAAATATTCGGATAAATTAAGGAACACTGTATAGAGCCCCGAGACACGAATGCTCCTAGAACACTGTGCTCCAGAACCGACATGGAAGTCATGGTGGAGAGGCATGGGTTTCTTGACAATTTAGATATGAAACGGATATGCTAGAGTCCTCTTTCTAACTTATTCCTGAAGATCTGAAGACCATCTAGATGACATGAATGTACACTTTTCCAGAACAGAGAGCAGAAAAGTATATGATTGCCACAAGGAACCCTTCGGGAAAGCAGGTGATCCTATCCACGCTACCATATACACAAAACTCTCCTTCTATGTGTACGAGATTTGTGCAGTTTGTTTTCTTTCTGGTGGTCATTACAAAGGTTTTGAGGACGGCCCCATGGCAAAGCACTAACATCTCACATTTTGCTTAACGGGTGTATTTTCTCCATCTGTACATTCTAAATTATACTGCTTTCATTAGGTCAACAAAATTGAACCCCGAGAATATCCAAACACTTTCTAGATTAGCTCCACTGAAAGATTCAGAAGCATGCTCAACAGGTCGGGCAGCTGGAACATATTACAAGACAAGGCAGGTACCAAGTCAAGTCAACAGAGCAAAAGGGCAGCCTGTGCAACGGGAAGTATTTGCAAACCATCTCACCTGAGAAAGGGCTAATACCCAGACTATATGTCTATGGACTCATCATATGCAGTTCTGGCAGAAATGTGGAAAAGATATCCCTATACTGGAAGTCACAGAGCAAACTTCTGGACAAAATTTAGCAATATCTGTTCAGCTTTTCGGATGTTCGTATCTGTGCCGTAATTCCCCTTCCAAGAACTGCCTCACCCAAGAACATAAAGAAATGTCTGCAAGCATGTTCACTGCAGAATTGTTTACAATCACAGAAAAATGAAAACAAGCCAGAGGTTCATCAACAGGGACTTAATTAAACCGCAGTGCACCCACACAACAGAACACTACTCAGAATAAAATATGGACAAATGTCCAAGCCCCACTGCTATGAAAAAAAAGCCAGCCACAACTTCATATACAACATTCCCATTTTTATAAAAAAATGAAGTTTGCATGTGTGTAGGAAAACAAAGAAAAACGTACTATTCATACTAGTTATTTCTAGGGATTATGGGGGGACTTTTACCTTCCAGATAGCCTGGTAATGTTTAAACGTTTTATAAAAAACATGCATTTCTTGTAATTAGAAATAAAGAACAAAAACCCAAACAAAAACCTAAAGTTCTAGAATCTCAAAATGTCTATTCAGTAGTGAATTCAGAAGGCTGCCACACTGCCATCACAGACCGTTGTCCAGCAAACAGAAGTGATCAACATGATACCTGGTAAAATTCAATTCCTTGATCTGTTATGAAGACAATTTCAGTAGAACTGGTCCAACAGAATCCAAGTATGTTGGCATTCTTGGTCTGAAAAGGATTACAAAAATTTTTTTTAATTAATTAGTTGTTGTACAACTCTTCAAAAGCTTAAAATACTCTACTTCTCACACTCTTTAATAAAAGTTACCCGATTTGATTAC
This sequence comes from Lynx rufus, assembly GCF_022079265.1. Classification (NCBI taxonomy): domain Eukaryota; kingdom Metazoa; phylum Chordata; class Mammalia; order Carnivora; family Felidae; genus Lynx; species Lynx rufus. The sequence continues at coordinate 17,704,454 of NW_025814837.1, forward strand.
TTACTAAGAAATCAAACTTTCTTTTCAATACAACATTCCCAGATTTCCACCTGGGATGCCTCACTAAAGCACCTGCCTCTTAATTCCTTCTCAAGAACAGAGGGAAAAGCCTGAATTTTGCAGAAAGGTAACTGACCAGCACACACAGATATCAACTTCTTCCTTAAGGAAAATCAAAGGTCAGGTGACTTTCTCTTAGCTGTATTCTAAAAACATGCATTATAAAAGTAGAAAGGCTTAGAAGGTTCTCAGTGAGTGCGGACCAAGATGGGGTTGGGGCCCTGAGCCCACCCCTTCGCCTCCCCTGCTGCACAGCAGTGCCCCAAACCTGAGGCCGCACAGGGCTAGGACAGGGGCTCTGCGGCGCACAGATCCAGAGGTCTGTGAGGGGCTCGGTTCGTGGGCCGAAGGGCCTCTCCTTGTCACAGAGCCCACCCTAAACTCCATTTACTAAACTCCATTTAGCAAAACCACTGTGAAGCTGCTAAAAGCCATACCCAGCCACTAGCACCTTCTGTTACCTTCCAGGGTGTCACATTGCTGCTTTGAGCTGAGCCCCACCGCCTCGCCTCGTTTATGCTACCCAGCAAATCTAATTAAAACCGATTAGAATCTACACTTGGGGAAAGAAAGTGGAAGGACACAAGGACAACAAATCAAGGAAAGGAAACATCATCAGGAGAGGGGAAAACACTCCTCTTCCTAAAACCCCCTACAAGGCCGCTATGAAAGGAATCCAGGGTCCGACAACCCCCCCCCCCCCACAGCTGGGCGATTAACGTCCTGTCACCCGTTTAACCTTCCCGATTTCATCTTATAAAAGAAGAAACAGGCTTTTAAAACTGAGACGACTGGGTGGCTCAGTGGGTTAAGCATCCCACTCTTGATTTCGGCTCAGGTCACAAGCTTAACGGTTCTCAAGATCCAGCCCCAAGTCAGGCTCTGTGCTGACAGTGTGGAACCTGCTTGAGATGCTCGCTCTCCCTCTCTGCCCCTCCATGCCCGCGTGCTCTCTCTCAAAATAAATAAACATAAAAAAAAAAAAAAAAACTTTAAAAACTGTCCAAGTCACAGAGCCAGCGTGCAACAGGAGTCAGCATAAGGCACAGCCTGCCTCCCAGGGTGTGCTGGCAATTCCCAGGGCACGCTGCCCCTCCCCCACGTCACCCACACAGTGAGATGGCCAGCAGCCGGGAAAGGATCTGGGCTCATACCTTGCACTCTTGAGTGTATTCCAGCTGAGAACTATCCGGGATAAAATTAGAGAAATCCTGAAGAGTAAAAAAACCACAAGGAAAAATTGGGATCAAGCAGCATACTGCCAACAGACACTGGCATACCACCAGACAGACAAAAGACAAATTTAAAAAGTGATCGGAAAAAAAAACCGGATAGAAGGCAGGAAAACCAAAAAAAACAATTTGGACAATCTGTCCCCTTCCAATGCAATTAAAAAAAAAAGTTAATCCAATTATCCAGTTAGTTTAGAAACTGATACCGAAAACCAATGGATTCCAGAGAAATGTGTTGCTGCCTCTTATAAGAGGCTTTCCAACAATTTTAGCAATTAATACTGACAGGGGGAAATCAGATTCTGCCTGTTTCCAAAAGGTTTTGCTCTACTTTACAAATGGTGACGGTGAATACTTAGGAAAGTGAAAATGCTTAGGAAAGTGAAAATGCCAAACGGGTGCTCCAACTTTGAATGTCTGTTCCTAGGGGATCAAGCATTCAAAGATGCAAGCAGTGAGTAAATGGAGTTACTCCATTAAAGCTAATTCACAAAGTTGCCAAAAATACAACTCACATGATCTATGCCGCTACCAATCAATCCAAGGTTGCCTGAGGTTCCAAATTACTTTAAAACATTTTTAAGTCAAAAATGACAAACTAAGGTCACAAATATTTATCCCTTGAAATGTCTCTCTCATCTTCAAGAATTCCCAAGGCTCGGGGTGCCTGGGTGGCTCAGTTAAGCATCTGACTTTGGCTCAGGTGATGATCTCACAGTTTGTGGGTTCAAGCCCCACATCGGGCTCTGTGCTGACAGCTCGGAGCCTGGAGCCTGCTTCGGATTCTGTGTCTCCCTCTCTCTCTGCCCCTCCCCTGCTCACGCCCTGTCTCTCAAAAATGAATAAACATTTAAAAAAATTTAAAAAAAAGAATTCCCAAGGCTCAAATAGTACAACAGAACTATAACTTTCAGGACATTAAAATAATAAATGCTTCCTTTAGCTGTTTTTTTGTAATTCATTCTCTTCTAAGTGTACTTCTAATGTCCTTTCCTTTACTCTGTACTTAAAGATATGTGGCTGGCTCAGTCAGTAGAACATGTAATTCTTGATCTTGGGGTTGTGGGTTCAAGCCCCACGTTGGATGTAGAGATTACTTAAATAAAACTTTAAAAAAATAAACAGGGGCACCTGGGTGGCTCAGTCGGTTAAGCACTGACTTGGGCTCAGGTCATGATCTCCTGGTACATGAGTTCGAGCCCCACATTGGGCTCTGTGCTGACAGCTCAGAGCCTGGAGCCTGCTTCAGATTCTGTGTCTCCCTGCCCCTCTCTGCTCCTACACCGCTCGTGCTCTCTTGCTCTCTCTCTCTCTCAAAAATACAATAAACATTTAAAAAAATTTTTAAATAAATAAAGGCATGTCTTACCACAGTTTTTGAGGTCCTCTGAACAGCCAATATCTTATTTTCTAAGGAAAACTTAATGCATTTCACTTCTCCTTTGTCTTCCATTCTTTAAGAAAAAAAGGGGGTGAGTTAAAAACTTAAGAACTGAATTCTAGCATCTATCAATTTGTGAGAAAAGGCAAGTTAAATACTCAGAAAGCAGCAGATCTTAGTTGAAAATTATGTTTCTGACACTATCAGGACTTCTTTTCACACAACAAAATCCAACTGGCAGCAAGTTGCCAGTGAAATTTACACTGTGGTTAACAAGTGACTGAAGAATGGAGAACAGGTGCACTTTCCCCTGAGAGTCACTTTGGACATAAATAAGCAATACCCACCCAGCAACCTTCTCCACCAACCACCACCTTCCCCCGCCCACCATGCTCTCACAGCCAAGCTTACGCTTTCCCATTTACTTCCCAACCCCCGGCGTCTTACGGGGCCTCAAACAGATGTTTACAAGAGGAAGTCAAGGGATGAATTACAGGGCCGCACAAGCAAACTTAAAGACTGTGGTGATGGTTAACATGTCAAAACTCATCAACTGTATACATTAAATATATGCAGTTAATTATACCACCAGACAACTGTTAAAAATACACAAAATTGCTAAAATGTTTGCCATCAAAACTTAAAATTTAAAAGAGGATAAATTCAGTATCTTCCTCCTCAAACCCTACCAAGCCCCCAAATCTGGATCAGCGGCTCACTGTTACTTTCCACACCCAAATGATCACCAAGACTTATGCAAGACCTTCCCAAGCACCTCCCAAGTGCCTATGTGATAGTCTACTCGGCCTTGGGTATGTCCGGTTCAGACTACTGCAGTCGACGCTCAGTGGTACCCCTGACTTTGACATGCTCCCAGGTAATCCAAGGTCAATGCTGTGAACAGCGTGATCTTTCCGAACGCTGATAAGATCGTGCCATGCCCCCATCTTACAATTTCCAATAAGATAAAGCCCTAATTCCATAGCAGAATACATAAGGTTCAAGCTGACTCCTGCCAGGGGCCAAACCACCCCCACCTCTCCTTCCCTGCGAGGACACCTGATCTCAGTTACACAGACCTGGAATCCCCCAAAAACCCTGCCCGCTAAGCTTTGCACTCTGGCGTTCTTCGCCATCTGAAAGGCCATCTCTCTTCCCCACTCAGAATCATTCCATTCAAGCTTTAAAGTTTAGCTCAAAGACTCCCTCCTCTCTGAGGCCTTCCCCGTCCGAGGCAGTGGTCTTCCTCAGCCTACCCCAAGATAAATGTCTCCTCTCTCTTGTGTGCCCCAATTCTGAACACAGTGCTATTACGGCATTTTCTCACAATCGACAGAATGTGTCTACACACTTGTCTCCCACACTACATTTATGAGCTCTCCAAAAGGGCGCCAGGCTAATTCAAAACCTTCACATGCCTGGCTCCTAGCACAGGGCGGGGGGCTGCAAACAGTGTGTGCCAAACAAATGATGATTCATTTTCCACTTCAAAAACTCGTTCTTATTAACACAGGCCACCTGCAAAAAATTTAAGTCACCACTGAATCGAGGGCCCACACTACACTTTCCCTTCCTGTAATCACAGGAACGAAGACCAGATAACTTATCAACCAAATCAAGGCACTTCAGAAAGTGAAAGGAAGTGCTATTTGCAATTATACTGGTTCAACCTGCATACACTGGGACATCCAGTCACCGTTGGTGGAAGCTGGGATTTTAATATAATTATACAGGAAACACTAACCTAAGAACTTCCTCCACCTACCACATACTCTGGAAAGAGCTGGGCCACAGGCAGATGAAGGCCCTCTTCCGCCAAGACACCGGAAATGGACACATCAATAAACTGCCTTGCTAATTTCAAGTAGGAGGAAGTAGGTACCCTATGTTGGAGCATTTGATTCCCAAATCAAGAGACAACTACTCTACACATTTCACTCTGACATGAAGTACTGATGTGTGCCACGAGAGACTGCTCGCAGGTGTCTGCTTGGCAGGTGTCTGCTTCCCTCTCCCTAGAGGCAGGGATTTGCATGTGTACAGACTTCAGAACTTTTAGGGAAGACAAAGGACAAACTTTTAAAACCACCTTCTGAAGATGAAAGAGAAAAACATCATTTTATTTACACGTGAAAGTTATTCTGTAAATGTCAATAGTTACCTAAATGAGATGGGATTCCTATCATCTGGGCCTTTAACTACCACCCCAGTGGCTCCACCAGATCGAACTGCAAAAACCTAGGAGGCAAAAGAAGCAACGTTAATGGCCTGAACTTTGAAAGACTTGAGACACAGACACCAGCCTAACAAGTGATTATTTCTACCACACCCCACTCTTGGTTCAGCTCAACTAAGGTGGCACATATTCATCTACAGATACCTGGTGTTCACAAGAATTTTAAGGGGCAAGGGAGTAGCAGAGGCCAAAAAGGTTAAACCATTGTGAGTGCCACCCACTGTGCAAAACCGGGCCTGGGTCGCCGAGGCTACAAATTTTAATCCGGTTCAGCAAAGGGGCCACTGATACACTTAAGCACACCCTATTACTCCTCACACTGCTTCCCCCACCCTCCGTTTCCAAAATTCCAAGAATAAAGCCAATCTCAACGCCTAAATCCGTGAGTGCAAGAGTAACTAATGACAAACACAACAAAGGCACCGAGAAAGGGCTGGCGGGCTAACGGCCGACCACACCGGCCAAAGGGCGCTGCAGGGTCGGTGGCGCAGGTTCGGGGTCAACCCAGCTGTCACTTTGGAGGAGAAAGGCCCCGCCGCGGTGGCGCCTGGTCCCTCGGCCCACCCAACAGCACGGGGCTGGTGCCAGTCCCGCGCCGGGACCGGAGGGGAGGCCCCAGGCCTGGTCCCCCAGCACCCGGCCTGGGCGTGCGCGCGCGCAGGACGCCGCTGGGGGCGCGGGGGATGGCGGGCAGGGTGCGCCCGGCCGCGCGGGGAAGGAGGGCGCGGGCCGGCCCGGACCTGCTTGTTGGCCTCATCGAAGAAGACGCAGTTGACCGGGTTCGCCTTCTCGAAGTGCACCGGCCGGTCGCACAGCTCCAGATAGTAGTCCTCCTGGCCCATAGCGGGCGCCGCGGCGGCGGCGGCGGGGGGTCCGGGGGCGGCCGCCAGCGTGGAGCCGGGCAAGCTGCGCCCGGCACCGGGGCGCGGCGAGTCAGGCCGGGAGGCGGCGGCGGCGGCGATCCGAGTGGGCGCGGAGGCCGCTTCCTGGTGCCACGCCCCCACCCCGTCCGGCACGTGACCCGCCGCCCTCAGCGCTTAAACCGGCGACTGCTGACCGGCTGCGGTGGGGCCTAGCGAGCGCGACCGCGCCCCGCTCGGCACAAGAGGCTCCACCCCTTTCCTGGGGGGCGGAGTCCCAGCGCGGCTCGTGGGACGGGGACGTGACCCGGAAGCCGCGCAGAGGCGACGGCGGTAGTCCGCGCGGCTACTCCCGCAGGCGCCGCCGCTCCCGCCTGCGCCCACTGTGGCGTGTTCTGTTCCGGGAGGCTTGCGCACGGCCGGGTGCCCGCCTGGGACAGGGCTGCGCCTGGTTTAGGGAGGGCTTACTCTCTCTCGGAAGGGTTTATTGAGCCTGCCTCTGGGAACTTAATAAGCGAGAGGAGTGCTGTGGCCAGCGCCTGGATGCTGTGAGCATGTAACAGGAAAACCTAGTTTAGATTGCAGTCAGAAAGCCTTTTTTGTATGGCTTTGACATTTAAGGAGGGTTGGGGGAACGCCTCATTCAAGACACAGACAAGAGGGAGGAAAGGCGGGATCACGGATGATCGCTAGGTGGCCATGTCAACAACCGATGGCTCTGGGCACCATTCTCTAAGATACAGAGACTTGGGAAGTTTGGCAGGGAAGTGGTGAGGATCAAGAGTTGGACATGTGAATCCGAGGAGAAATGACATCTATACAGATGGATATGTGGGTCTGAAGCTCACCAGGAGTGACAAGGCTGGAGATAGTAATTGGGGCTTATTGGAATACAGATGGTATTTGAAGCCACAGAATTGGGCGGGGTTGGTCACATAGAGGCATAAAGTGAATAAAGCAACGGGAAACCCATCTGTAGAATCCAAGAAGAGGAATCAGTACAGGACAACAAGCAGAGCCTGCCAGAGAAATATGCAGAAAACTAGGGGCCCCGTTTGCCTCTGGGGCTGAGTGAAGAACTGTTTGAGGAGGTAGGGTGGGGTCCACTTTGACAAAAGCTGCTGAGAAGCCAGGGAGGGCGCTGAAAAGTGTCCCACTTTTACCCCAGGGAAGACACCGATACTTCCATGGGACGTATCGCTGCAGAGACTGGGAGGCAGCAGGTTGGAAGTGGGAATGGGAAGTGAGGATGAGGTGATAGCCGGCAAATCCACCTTAACGGATCTGGAGAAGCTTGTCTCTGAGAGGAGCAGAGGAATGGGGATGGAGGTGGCCCAGGGTGGGAGGATGTAGGCATGAGTTAGGTTTTTCAAACGAAAGCAGCAGCAAGGCTGTGCATACTTTGCCTAAGAACCTTGCAAGTCTCTTGTGGAGCCCAGGAATCTGCAGATGCCAGGTACCTCTGAGACAGAGTTGGAGGACCATATTTAAAAAGAACTGAGACATCTTTTCATGAGTGAGAATGGTTTAGCAGAGAGGTAAAGATGGAATGTAGAGAAGACGAGGTACCCAAGTCAGGTGAGATGCGGCAGAACCCAGAGTACACACAGAGGGGTTGGTCTTTTCCGTAATCATGGGGGAGAAGGAGGCTGGGAGATCCATGGGTAAGAAGATGAGGGCCTTCCTCTCCTTTCCTTAATGAACACACACACACACACACACACACACACAGAGGAAGGAAGGAAGGAAGGAAGGAAGGAAGGAAGGAAGGAAGGAAGGAAGAAGAGGGAAAACGTGCTTCAGTAAGCCTCCTGCCATTGGCCACATCTGTCCTTGTCTGTGTGATCCACTAACCAGGATCCTTCCACCCCTGTCCTGCCATCACCTATCAGCATTACCTGTGGATGACCCATCCCTCCAGCTGCTCCCCTGTGACCCTCCTATGTTCTACCTTTTCTGCCCAGTGTTGCCCTCTCCTTCCCTTCCCTCCTCATCCAGCTGCAATTCCATTTTCCTCCATTCCAGTACTAATTTTGCCATTTCCCTTAATGTCCTTGCTCCTCTGTCCTTGTCACGCTTGTCTGACAGATCCTCAGCCTGGATGAACTCCACCTGCTTGCTCTGCACCTGCCACTGCCGGAGGAGGAGCCGCAAGACCTGGCAACAGGCACCAGCAGGAATGCTTCTGACCCACAGCCCTGCCTGGCTCGCCCCCCTGCCCTCTCCTCCCTCCTTCCCTGCAAAGATATTGCCAAGCCTTCTCCACTCTCCTCAGCCTGCCTGCAGCCCTTTGCAGACCCCTTGCCTCTGTTTATGGAGAAAAGTGGATCCACCCCACCGTTGCTGCCCCCTCCACCCTTCCGATCCTCCATGAGGTTAGAAAAACACCGGTCCTGCCCAAGGACTTCTTTGGATCCCATTTCTCACTTTCTCAGAAAACTTAAGGTGTTGACTGTCACACCTCTTCTCACACCCTGGCTCCTAGAAATGGTCTTTCAATTTGCTGCTCTCTTCTTAAAACAAACGAGCTGAAAACAAACGAAAACTTTTCCTGAAACACTTCTGCCTCCAGATAAGACCCCCTCCCTCTGTGTCACAGCACACTTCTCCAAAGAGTTGTCATGTTCTGCCTCCACTTCTCCACTCCAGCCCGGCTGCTGCCCCATCACTGTAAACAAGGCACCGCCCATCAAGGTCCTCAGGGAGCTCCATGGCACTATGTTCATGAAAACCTTTCAGTCATTTTATGGATTTCCCAGAAGTACTCAGTACCTTTTAATCACTCCCTCATTCTCATGAAACTTTGTTGATATTTATCTCGGTAGTTATTTGACTAAGTCTGTTCCCGTTGTACAGCGAGATCCACGAGAGCAGGGCCGTGTCTTTGTGCTGCTGTCTCTCAGCGCTTACATCCAGTCGCCTCCACTAGGGTGCCTCAGAGCATCTGGGAACCAGCATCTCGAAAACAACACTCCTGACCTCTGCCACCAGGGTCCTCTCCCATGGTCCCATATCCCTGTAAATGGCACCTCCACCCATCCATTTGCACAAATCAAGAAGCTGGAGTCATCCTGGACGCTTCTCACCCTCTTACCATCCTGATGCCCAAACGCTGGTAGGCCATCAAGTGAGAATAAGCAAAGTTTGGAGACTGGGGAGGCCCCCAAATTTCACTACGCCAACCTTCCCTACGAACGGGCATACTTGGAGCATGAGCCCCACAGGAATGTCGGCCAAGAGCAGGAGGCAATCGCACGGTGTGTTGGAGGGTCGCTCAGAAAACTTCTGTTACTTCCTTTCAATATTGGGCATCTTATTCCTCTTTCCAGAGAGATTCCATCAACTGTGGCAAAATTTTGCTTCTGACAGAGCCAGGCTTAATTTTTGTGCGCCTCGCCTTGGGTCTGCAAGCAGCATTGAGATCTGCCTGGCTATGGGTTAGAAGTCCCCAAACACAGTGGTCTTGACAGTGGCCGTGGCCCAGGAAATGCTGAGAATCTAGGGAGCCACTGCAGGCCACACAGAATCCAGAGGATCTGGAACCACCTTGGGCAAACCAAATCTTGGCCTCTCCGTGGTCCATTTCTTTCAGTCACAAACGTCCTTGTTTCTGTATAGTTGAGCATTAAAGACAGTTTGATTGTTGGCCCCACGCCCATATAGAATTCCCTGTTCTTCCCAGGTTTAAAAAATTATCTTTTCCTTGGTAAACATCAAGACTCTGAAAATAGGCCTTAAAAATGGATCAGTATTCATTTCTAGAATTTTCAGTTTGCAAATGTTACCAGGTCTCAAATGTGTAAGCACCTGATACCAGTTTGGGAATCACCATAAATGACAGACCAGAATTAGAATTAGGTGACAATTTTCTTTCCATTGTATCCCCATCCAGCCTGATAAATTACTTTGTTTACCAGCAGGTTCTTTCTGTGGACTTCCTTTGTTATTTATGCAGATGTTTCCTTCTTCAGTTCAATTATTTATGTTCATAGTTCTTATTTCTGCTCTTTAAACATTAAATCGACAAAAGAGTGCAAAGCCACATACCTCTTTTTGGTGTATTTTTATTGCTGCCACACTTTCTGTCAGCTCTAGATTTGATTTTCAGAGAAAAATAAAAGTTTATATACAAATCAAAATAATCCAAATGTTTTACATTTGAATTTTACTTTTATTAGGGGTAAAAAGTTTTAGTTTTTTAATGATTCATTAAACAATCTCAAAACATTGTTCTTTTAACTGCATTTAGGGTTTTTTTGGAAGATAATTAGAGCAAAATTTTTCTAAATGCCTGTGTTTTACATTGAGCCCCGTGGAAAGAGGCCTCTTTGCTCATCCCTTCCCATGACTGTATTGGAATAAAAGTTCACAAGGGTGTTTGAGCTCAAAGGTATTTCCCAAGATGGTCTAGTTCAATGACTCCACAAACCAGGTGGTTGTCAGAATCAAAAGTTTTTAAAAATAAACAAAAACATGCTATATTGTAATTATGAAAAGAATGTACACGTGGAGGTCAATATAATTTTAGTACAGAAAGATATGAAGTGCAAAAAATCTCTCTTCTCCCACCTCCCCCAAATCCTCAAGGCCTCAACCCAGAGGAAGCCACTGTTACCAACGTCTCTTTTAGCTCTGACGATAACACTATTACCTCTCGTATATTTACCTTGTTTTATGAGCTTCAGGTAGTACATGTTACTATGCTATGAAAAGATGAGGAATTTAGCACATTGATCTGTCTCTTCCCCAATACTTCTCAATTTTTGTTGCTTATATCATTTTTAATTCTTCTAGAATTTACTCACATAACTTCATATATCTAGGCCTCCATTTTCTTTTTTTTTTTTTAATTTTTTTTTAAATGTTTATTTTTGAGACAGAGAGAGACAGAGCATGAACGGGGGAGGGGCAGAGAGAGAGGGAGACAGAATCCAAAACAGGCTCCAGGCTCTGAGCTGTCAGCACAGAGCCCGACGCAGGGCTCGAACTCACAAATCACGAGATCATGACCTGAGCCGAAGTTGACCGCTTAACCGACTGAGCCACCCAGGCGCCCCTAGGCCTCCATTTTCAATCCACCAGTGTTAGCAAGTTTCCAGTGACTCTATACTACATATGCAGAGATGAGGGCACCTGTACCAACCCATCTTCTCTGCTTCCCACTCACTAGTCCATACTTAAGTTTAGGGCATTTACATTCTATAAATATAAATTCAATGCCTTGTCTATGGATTATATCTAAATGTTGAAAAGTAATCGTTTTAAAATACTATCATTATTTTTTTAAATATCATGATATTCACCATAGAACCCTGTGGAATTATTGGGGCTATAAAAAAAGTAAATGTAATTTTGGTTCCCTAAACTTGACCTCTTAAAAAGAATATCCCAAATATCAAGGTCAAAATTCTCCACCATTTGCTCAAAAACTCATGGCACGTTTTTGTTTGCTTCAACAAAAGCTGACTTTGTCATATGGTTTTTTGTTTGTTTTTCTGGAGCTCTTAATTGCTTTGCGTTGTTGTTGACAGAAGAGACTGTGTGTTTATTTATCTTTCAGCTCTTCCAGGTTTTTGTGAATTATAGCTTATGTAATGGACTCCAGGTTATTCTTTCACACAGGTCCCTACATAGGGTCTTAATGTTCTGAATATACAGTGTTTGTATCAGTTGGAATTGCATTTGCCATTTGCCTGCAAGTAACAGAAAACCCAACTTATAGTAGCTTACCCAAATAGCACTGATTTTCTAAAGGAAAAAGAAATCTAGAAGTAAGCCATCCAGGCCCAGTACTAAGGTTCCAAGATGCTTTGGAGATCTACGTTCCTTCTTTCTCTCCACTTAGCTATTCATGCTGTCACTGTGTGGCTTTTGTCCTCGTGCTCATCATGTGATGGCTGCAGGATGGATGCTTACCTCTAACACAGGGTCTGCAGTCCCCAGGCAGGAAGAAGGGGAAATGTGAAAAGCAAAGAGCCAGTGCTGGCTGAGTTCGATCATCTTTGAAGAGTTTTCCCGGAGGATCACACCCACTGACCTCTGCTTACATCCTATTGGTCATGGTTGTCTGATAGCCACTCTAGATGCAAGGGAGTCTGGGAAATGTAGTTTGTAGCTGAGTACATTATGCCCTGTAGAAAATAAGTTTTCTTTTGTTTTTTTAATTTTTTTTTAATTATTTTTTTTTCAACGTTTATTTATTTTTGGGACAGAGAGAGACAGAGCATGAACGGGGGAGGGGCAGAGAGAGAGGGAGACACAGAATCGGAAACAGGCTCCAGGCTCTGAGCCATCAGCCCAGAGCCTGACGCGGGGCTCGAACTCACGGACCGCGAGATCGTGACCTGGCTGAAGTCGGATGTTCAACCAACTGCGCCACCCAGGCGCCCCGAAAATAAGTTTTTAGTAAAGGAAATGTAAATACATCTTGGGTTAGCAACTAGCAATGAGTTTTTTTTTTCTTCATTGCATTTCAAGGTTAGTTGTGCTGTTTCTTAAAAATTTGGATTCTCAGGTCCTATTGTGGTAGCCCCTCCATCCCCCACCCCCCACCCCCCACCCCCCACCCCCCACACCCCACACCAGCTTGGGAATGTTACTATTCTTAGTAAACCCCCTCAAGGGATAATTTGCATCCAGATCTTCACCTGTTCACAGACAAAGGCGGGAACCACTGTTTATTTAGTTGTGAAAGTCAAAGCTACATATGAACTCTTTTTCCCCCCTTATGGATTATTTAATCAACACATGTTTCTAAAGCTCCCATTTTGCATCAGCTTTTTCTTAAATTCTGTGGAGAACATGGATGTATCAAGCATTTACTACCCCGGCTCCAAAAAAGTGCATTATAATGCAGCATGCATGATACCTAAGAATCTAAGGAATGTAATATTGTACTAGAGCTAAGAAGTGCTAGAGGGGCTTATTGGCCCAGCCCTGCTTCAAAGACCAGTGTGGTCAAACACAAAAAGGGGCTAGTTGGAGAATGCAGAGGCTGACAGTGGTCAGGGTTCAGACAGGCGAAGAGGGCAGTTGACTTCGGAAAGAACACATGATAAGTACAATATAAACACGAGGGAAAGAAGCAAGCAGGCTACTATATGCAGTATTTTAGAGTAATATGATACAATTTAAAGGTAATGAGAAAAGACTGCTATGTTATTGCCATTTCATAACAATTTTTTTGTGATTTAAAAGCTTTGCACAAAACAATATCTGATCTCCTCAAGCTAACATTTGAGTTGAAACACTCCTATATTAAAACTGCTAATGGGAGCCTTGGGCTTTGGTCCAGGCCTGGACATGTCCAAGAAACACACCAGGCACAACCAATCACAAAAATGGCACAGAAATGGCATCAAGAAACGATGGTCACAAAGGTATGAATCTCTCTTGGGGGCACCTGGGTGATTCAGTCGGTTAATCGGCTGACTCTTGATTTCAGCTCAGGTCATGATCTCGTGGTGTGGGAGTTGGAGCCCCACGTTGGGCTCTGCGTTCACAGCACAGAGCCTGTTTTGGATCCTCTGTCTCCCTCTCTCTGCCTCTCCCCACCCCTCTCAAAAATAAATAAATGTTAAAAAAACAATTGAAAAAACCCAAAGGTATGAAATCTCTTAAGGGGGTAGACCCCAAGTTCCTGAGGAATACGCTTTGCCTGGAAGCACGACAAGAAGGGCCTGAAGAAGATGCAGGCCAACAACGCCGAGTTCAAGAGTGCACGTACCAAGGCTATCAAGGCCCTCGTCAAGCCCAAGATCCCAAACAGTGGCAGCTGCAAGCTCAATCAATCGACTTGCCTGCATCGCTCACCCCAAGCTTGGGAAACGTGCTTGTGCCTGCACTGCCAAGGATCTCAGACTCTGCCGGCCAAAGGCCAAGACCAAGACCAAGGCCTAGGCTCAAACCAAGGCCCAGGCTGCAGCTGAAACTCCGGCTCCAGCCCCTGCTGCGGCTCAGGTTCCCCAAAGTGCCTGGGCCCCCACAGAGGCTCCGGTGTAGAGCCTTCTGTCTGCCGGGGTGAGGATGGCAGGACTGGTGTGATGCCTGGCCTTCTATCAGCCTCCTGTGCTACTTTTACAAATAAACCTGCGGCAGGATCTGTCAAAAAAAGAAAAACAAACACAAAACCACAACTGCTATGCATATCCAAGAGTATTTTAAAAATAAAATACTGGGGGCAAGGCGTGCCCTAGAATTCACTTGGTTTTATAGTGTTTAGGTAAAATAATGTCTGTGTGTGTATTGCTTTTATTAATATGACATACTGTGTGATAGCTGGACCTAGCAACTCCTCAGTTGTGTGTAAGATTAAGTAAGAGCAAATTTAAAAAAGGAAACTCTACAGATCCTGGGTGGATGGGGAACCCTCCTTGACTATTTTTTGCATGTCGGGGATAAAAGAGCTACCACACGGCCAGGCAGCCAGGCTGTTTCTGAAACGTGTGTGCCACTTCTAGAATGTCACACAGCTGAGTCGTGTGTGCTCTGAGGAGGCAGAGGACAATGAGTGTATACACTGGCCGTGCTGTTCAGGGATGGCGACATAGCCGGCCACATGGTCCCCGGGTTTTACACAGGAGATCAAGTCATGCATGGCATTGTCTGAATAGGAACTCAAAAAATTATTAAAGATTTTCTTATGGTTCCTCAACTATTTTTGGTTCATCTGGAAACTGGAAACACTAAAACATGCACAATGGTTATAAAAAAAAACCACACCTAGGACCTTTGTTTTCATTACTTTGTGAACGCCCTTTTTATACCTTTCACGAAGGTGCTTGGAGAGCCACCACGGCAGCCGGAACCTGAGAAGCCATGATCTTGGAGAGCAGGGAAGCCCAGAGAAGAGAGCCTGACATTTGGTGCCACTTCGTTCCACGATGAATTTGTTGCTTTGAAAGCGGTGACTGAGGGGACGAGGCACTGAGCAGGAAAGGGAAAGATGAGTAGACGCCGAAAAGCTGGGCGAAGTGTATGTTTAGACAGATGCAGGGCTGCAGTGGAAGAGCAGCCCTGGTGACCGCCAAGCTGTCAGTGGGGCCCTGAAGGGCACGCCTACCAGGAATCGGTAAACTAAAAGTCAGCAGAGGAGAAAAGGAATGCAGCCTCCAACTGAACCCCTTGATGAGATGTGAGGTGGGTCCCCTGCCCTGACTGCCCCTGGCTGTTAGTGAGCCCAGAGTAAGTTCCTCAGGTGCTTTGTTTTCTTCTTTCTTCTATGGGCAGGTGTTTTCCAGAGCCACCAGAGCTCAGGTAACCCCTGGTGTTTAAGATAAGTAGCTTTACGGACTTGTTTTCCTCCTGCGGTGGCTGAAAAAGTGTTTCTGACAGTTTCTAAAACCTAAGCACAGCATACAGGCTTTTCTCTCTGTTCTTTTGGTTTTTGTTTTTTTATTCTTTTTTAGACTTTATGACAGATGTCTAGAACGACAGGTACCAATGTTTTTATAGTGGCTGTCACTGGTTGGCAGGTTTTCATGTGACTTTCACTTTTTTCTTTGAATTTTTAAAATTCCTTTTGGTTTTTAAAATGGATCAGTACTCTTCTTTTAAATTTTTTCTTAACGTTTTACTTTATATTTGAGAGAGAGAGCGAGCAGGGGAGAGGGAGGGGCAGAGAGACAGAGACAGAATTTGAAGCAGACTCCAGGTTCTGAGCTGTCAGCACAGAGTCTGACGCAGGGCTCGAACTCCACGAGCAGTAAGATCATGACCTGAGCCAAGTCAGATGCTCAACCGATGGCGCCACCCAGGTGCCCCAATGTTCTGCTTTTAGAAGATAGCCGTTAGGTCCTAAATCTTTTCTAGGCCAAGCACCTTCAGATTCTTTGGCTAATCCACATACAACATGATTTCCAGTCCAATTCTAATTGCTTTCCTTTACATACATCCTCATGCCTCTAGGTGGTAGAGCAGTTCTCTAAGTTTTGGGCCTCAGAACATCTTTTCACTGTAAAAATTGAGGACCTCAGTGAGCTTCTGATTATGGGTTTTATCAATATTTACTGTTAAAAGTCAAAACTGAAAAAAATTTAGACATTTAAAAATAAAAAAAACCACTACATGTTCTGTAAAGAACATCCATAAGTAACAAATAACTGTTTTCCAAAACTTCAGTAAAATGGCATTTTTATATTTTGCAAATCTAATGTCTGACTTCACAGAAGACGGCTGAATTCTCATATCTGCTTCTGTACTCTATGTGTTGGGCTATCTTGTTTTCATTGAAGTATGTGGGGGAAATCTGGCCTCATACAGGTAGGTAGTTGGAGAAGGGAAGAGTATATTAATGGCCTTTTCAGATCATTGTAGATATTCTTTAATATTACACAAGTATTCAACAAGTGGTAGTTTCTTTTTTTTTTTTTTTTTTCAACGTTTATTTATTTTTGGGACAGAGAGAGACAGAGCATGAACGGGGGAGGGGCAGAGAGAGAGGGAGACACAGAATCGGAAACAGGCTCCAGGCTCCGAGCCATCAGCCCAGAGCCTGACGCGGGGCTCGAACTCACGGACTGCGAGATCGTGACCTGGCTGAAGTCGGACGCTTAACCGACTGCGCCACCCAGGCGCCCCAACAAGTGGTAGTTTCTTAAGGTTAGTTGTAATGTGGCATCTAAAACTGTTATCAATACATTTTTTGTACTCTGTTGCATTAAAATGCATTAGTCTTTCTTGAGCTTTGAATGTATCTTACTTGTTACCTATTGTTCCAATACAAATTACCCCCAAAACTTAATGGCTTAAACTCACATTTTTTTTTAACATTTTCTGTGCATCAGGATAGGGCAAGCACCAGGATTTTCATTCAAGGCCTCTCATGAGTTGCAGTTATGATGTTGACCCGGGCTGCCATCATCTGAAGGTGTGACTGAAGACAGAAGATCTGCTTCTAACCCCATTCGTGTGGCTGTTGTCAGGATTTTGTTCCCCATATGAGTCTTGAGAGTCCTCAAGACATGGCAGCTGACCTCCCCCAGAGTAAGGGATCCAAGAAAGCACATGGCAGGGCCACAATGTCTTTTATACACTAAAGTCACACACCACCGCTTCTGCTAGGTTCTGTTCACTGACAGATTCACTGAATAGAGTCCACATTCAAGGGGAAGGGAATTAGCTTCCATCTTTTCAAAGGAGAGGTATCAAAGAATTTGTGGACAAATTTATTTTAAAACCAAAATACTCATGATTTTGTAACATCATCATGCATTAGCCATTGGGAGAGTATTTGTTCACTGAAATGTTGATAATTATGCTTTCAAAAATCATGTCAGTATTAGTACTGATCTTACTAGATATCACTATACACTTACTAGAATGGCTAGAAAGTACATTAAAAAAAAAAACCTGATTATAAAAAATGATGGGCAGGATATGGAGAAACTCATACAGTGCAGATGGGAGTGTAAAATGATACGGCCACTATAGAAAACAGTTGAGTTTCTTATAAAACTGAACATGCATTTATCATACAACCCAGCAATTGCACTATATTGTTCATGCAAAAATATGTATACAGATGTTCATAGCAGCTTTATTCATAACAGCCAATACCAGAAATAACCACCCATGTCTTTCCATGGCTGAACGGTTGAACAAATTTGCGTATTTCACTCTTGTAGATTCCTGTCATTTCACAAATCTGTTAAGAGGATCCTTTTTTATCATCAAGTCACTGTCAAAAACATTGAATAAACTGGGGTTGATATGAAAGTCCTGAGTCTCCTGAATCTTGTTTGACAATGATTGGCTACTAGGTTGCTCAACGGCTAATTTTATCTAAAGTTACCATTCCGTAAATTATTCACCATGACCAAGTGGAATTTATACGTGGGATGCTGGGCTGGTTCAGTATCTGCAAAACAATCAATGTGATTCATCACATTAATAAAAGAAAAGACAAGAACCATATGATCCTCTCAATACACGCAGAGAAAGCATTTGACAAAATACAACATCCTTTCTTGATAAAAACCCTCAAGAAAGTTGGGATTGAAGGATCGTACCTCGAGATCATAAAAGCCATATACGAAAGACCCAACGCTAATATTATCCTCAATGGGGAAAAACTGAGAGCTTTCCCCCCTAAGGTCAGAAATAAGACAGAGGTGTCCACTCTTGCCACTGTTATTCAACATAGTATTGGAAGTCTTAGCCTCAGCAATCAGAAAACGCAAAGAAATAAAAGTCATCCAAATCAGCCAGGAGGAAGTCAAACTTTCACTCTTCGCAGATGACATGATATTCTATATGGAAAACCCAAAGATTCCACCAAAAAACTACTAGAACTGATTCATGAATTCAGCAAAGTTGTAGGATATAAAATCAATGCACAGAAATCGGTTGCATTCCTTAAACCAACAATGAAGCAACAGAAACAGAAATCAAGGAATTAATCCCATTTACAGTTGCACCAAAAACCATAAAATACCTAGGAACAAATCTAACCAAAGAGGTAAAAAATCTATACACTGAAAACTATAGAAAGCTGATGAAAGAAATTGAAGAACACACACAAAAAAAGGAAAAATATTCCTGGATAGGAAGAACAAATATTGGTAAAATGTCAATACTACCCAAAGCAACCTACATATTTAACGGAATCCCTATCAAAATAACACCGGCACTCTTCACAGAGCTAGGACAAACAATCCTAAGATTTGTATGGAACCAGAAAAGACTCCAAATAGCCAAAGCAATCTTGAAAAAGAAAACCAAAGCAGGAGGCATCACAATCTCGGACTTCAAGCTGTATTACCAAATCTGTGATCATCAAGACAGTGTGGTACTGGCACAAAAACAGACACTCAGATCAATGGAACAGAACCCAGAAATGGACCCACAAATGTATGGCCAACTAATCTTTGACAAAGCAGGAAAGAGTATTCAGTGGAATAAAAAGACAGTCTCTTCAGCAGCAAGTGGTGCTGGGAAAACTGGACAGCGACATGCAGAAAAATGAACCACTTTCTTATACCATACACAAAAATAAGTTCAAAATGGATGAAGACCTAAATTAAGACAGGAAGCCATCAAAATCCTTGAGGAGAAAGCAGGCAAAAATGTCTTTGATCTTGGCCGCAGCAACTTCTTACTCAACACGTCTCTGGAGGCAAGGGAAACAAAAACAAAAATGAACTATTAGGAGGACCTCATCAAAATAAAATGCTTCTGCACAGCAAAGGAAATAATCAGCAAAACTAAAAGGCAATCGACAGAATGGGAGAAGATATTTGCAAACAACGTATCAGGTAAAGGGTTAGTATCCAAAATCTATAAAGAACTTATCAAACTCAACACCAAGAAAACAATCCAGTAAAGAAATGGGCAAAAGACATAAAGACACTTCTCCAGAGAAGACATCCAGATGGCCAGCTGATACATGAAAAAATGCTCCACATCACTCATCATCAGGGAAATACAAATCAAAACCACAATGAAATACCACCTCACATCTGTCAGAATGGCTGACATTAATAACTCAGGCAACAACAGATGTTGGTGAGGATGTGGAGGAAGAGGATCTCTTTTGGACTGCTGGTGGGAATGCAAGCTGGTGCAGCCACTCTGGAAAGTAGTATGGAGGTTCCTCAAAAAATTAAAAATAGAACTACCCTACGACCCAGCAATTGCACTCTAGGTATTTATCCAAGGGATACAGGTGTGCTGTTTCGAAAGGACATATGCACCCCAATGTTTATAGTAGCACTATCAACAATGGCCAAAGTATGGAAAGAGCCCAAATGTCCATCGATGGATGAATGGATAAAGAAGAGGTGGTATATATATATATACAATGGAGTATTACTCACAATCAAAAAGAATGAAATCTTGCCATTTGCAACTACGTGGATGGAACTGGAGGGTATTATGCTAAGTGAAATTAGAGAAAGACAAAAATCGTATGACTTCACTCATATGAGGACTTTAAGAGAGAAAACAGATGAACATAAGGGAAGGGAAACAAAAATAATATAGAAACAGGGAAGGGGACAAAACAGAAGAGACTCATAAATATGGAGAACAAACTGAGGGTTACGGGAGGGGTTGTGGGAGGGGGGTTGGGCTAAATGGGTAAGGGGCACTAAGGAATCTACTCCCGAAATCATTGTTGCACTATATGCTAATTTGGATGTAAGTTTAAAAAAATAAAAAGTAAAATTAAAAAAAAATCCTACCTCTTGTATTGCCCTATTTTTAACAAGCCTACTTAATGGATTTTGGGAAATTCATGCACACTCAAGTGAAAGTAACATTTTAATAAGTAAATCTATATGTATATTCTTCCTTTTAAAAGTAGTACCAGAGTGGCTCCTGTAAATATCCAAGAGCTTCCCATTCTCCATCATTCCTCCTCAATTATGGGCAATGTTCCCACGATCTCATCTGAAATTTCCCCAAATATCTTGGATATTTGTTATCCAAGCAAAATTCTTAAATCAGTTGAATTAGTAGGATGCCCACCAAAAAAATCTTTATATCCACCTTAGTCTTTGTATCAGCCTGCTTACACTACTGTAACAAAATACCACAGGGTGACTTCAAAAACAGATGAATTTTCTCACAGTTCTGGAGGATTGAAGTCCAAGATCAAAAGTGCCAGCACAGTTGGGTGTCTGATGACGCCTCTCTCCTTGGGGTGCAGACAGCTGCCTTCTCAGTGTCCTCATGTGGCTTTTCCTCTGTTGTGTGTAGGGAGAAATCTCTAGTGTCTCTCCCTCTTTTGCTAAGGATACCAGTCCTATTGGATTAAAGTCCCACCCTTAAGACTTTTCTTAACCTTTATGAAAAGCCTCCTTAAACAGCCTCATTTAACCTCCTTAAAAGCCCTATTTCTAAATATAGTTGTCACATTAGGGGTTAAGGCTGCAACATATGAACTGGGAGGATGGGGGGATGATGCTTCAATTCTGCTGCCCAATGTTTGTTTTACCATTTTCCAAATATACAATTACAAAAAAAAATGAAATTGATGAGTTGTTTTGTTATTAACAATATACTAATACTACAAGCAATGGACTTGTTTCTTCTTCAGATTTAACTTTCAAACCCTCTTTCATGTTTTCCAGATTTTTCATAAATTTTGACTCATTGATGCTTTACCATTCTTATGACTTTGTGTCAAATACTCTATTCAATTACGTGTTCTTTCTGTCCCAGAAATCATTAGAAAGATCAGTAGTAGCTCACTTATTTATTCTGTCAATACCCCACCTTCCCCTTCCAGCTGCTTTCTTATCTACTGTATTTGATCTTAACTCCTCAAAAAGCTAGCTATGTTTGGGAAAAAGCTGGAAAGCCTAGGACAGCAAAAGTAATGCTGTTCCCAAAAGTATCCTTCTAATATTTCTGAATTGATTAACAAATAGGAGATCAAAAAATAAAAACAAGAGGCTTTCAAATGAGTAAACTGTTTCCAAGCACAAGCTTTGAAAACTTAAATCATTCTTTAAATTTTATGTAATCCATACAAAACTCCAACAGAAAAATACCTATATTCAAAACATAAGTATTGAGGTTTGAAAAGGACAATCAGATGAGCTTTCACCCCCCAATTTCTTTTTTTAAGTTTATTTTATCTCTGCACCCAACATGGGGCTCAAACTCACAATCCCGAGAAGAAGAGCCACGTGTTCTACTGACCGAGCCAGCCAGGTGCCCTTTACCCATAATTTCTAAAGTGCTGGGAAAACTGCTCAGAATTTCAGAAGGTGCAGAGAACAGTCTCTCGTGATGCCTGGAACCTAAATGAACTGCCTCTGACATATCTTAGAGACTCCACCTCCTCATCTTGCTTAGGGGGTCTACCCATGACCAACATTTCACCATCAGTGGCCCCGCTTCATCCTGCTTCCTGTTCAGAGGTGTTTTTAAACAGTAACATATGCTGAAGGGAAAAAAAATTGGTAGGGATGCATGCCACACTATAAACAATAGTTTCTGGAATACAACGGACTTTTGCTTTCACATTTCTGAATTCCTGTAATATTTAAATTCAAATAAGCATGTAGTTCTCATTTTTGTAAGCAGAAAAGCTGATTTTTTTTTTTTTAATTTTTTTTTTCAACGTTTATTTATTTTTGGGACAGAGAGAGACAGAGCATGAACAGGGGAGGGGCAGAGAGAGAGGGAGACACAGAATCGGAAACAGGCTCCAGGCTCTGAGCCATCAGCCCAGAGCCCGACGCGGGGCTCGAACTCACGGACCGCGAGATCGTGACCTGGCTGAAGTCGGACGCTTAACCGACTGCGCCACCCAGGCGCCCCAGAAAAGCTGATTTTTTATAAAAAGGCAATGCAAACTATTTTGTTGATATAAAAATCCTCTACAGTCATCCTTATTTCCATAACTTATAGATACTCATGTATGTATTTCCAATAAAGTAAAATAAAATATCCTTATTTCCAAATGTTGGGCTTTTCCCATTTGTATTTGAGTCTTTACTTAGCAACACTCCCACTTTCTTTTTCCACTATGTGAAATAGGTACTCACGGATATGTAAGAGAAAAACCTATTCGTAAGATGAAGTAGATCATTTACTGAAATCTAAATATGAGAAGTTGAATGGGAAAAAAACTGCTTAAGATAGCTTTGCTTAATTTTATAAAGAAGGGGTAACTTGGTGCCAGGACATAAGTTAACATAAAGAACAGTAAGAAACCACACAAAGAACCAATTCTAAAATGCTCTCTTCATATTTAATATCTTAAAAAGCATGTTTACAGCACACTCCAAGAATGCCACACAGCAATGGTTTGCTGCTCTTTGTCAAACAGAGTATGTCAGAAAACAAAACAAAAAATTCTTTAAATGGTTCATGGTTTTTAAAATTAGTTCTCTGAAATTTCTGTAAAGCCAATAATCACCACTCATCTAAATCTTTGTTTCAGAGTAGTAAACATTTCAGAAATGTAATGAGTCTATCCAAAATCACACTTCTCTGAAATGCAGTTAAAAGCTATGTAACAGAAACAAAAATAAATATTTTTCTAGAAAGAACATATTTGGCATCTTAAAATAACGTTAAAGAAGCTTTCAAGTGTGAATGATGTTTAGATTTTTACTTTCCAGTACCAGACAGAAAGTTTGGGTTTTCAGTAGCAAAAGTTTGGGTCTTTGAAGTCAACTAACTTGACTTCAGTAACAGGAGGAATGATTACACTGTAGTTAATGAACTTCAATCCTAACAAAACCAATGTACTTGTCAACTATAGTGTTTGATTTATATAAGAAGTGACGTCCAGCCAGTACTAAAAATTATTGAGTGAGGCCAGTTCAAATTGCTTGGTTAATTTGGTGCACACATTATTTTATATATACTCTTCAACATGTGACTATTTAATATTTCTAATTAGTTTGCTCTATTTCAAAATCAATCAGTAGACAGTCTGAATGAAATGTAAATTGAACTTTGTTTCACTGATTTCATTAAAATATATAAAACATGGTTAATTATTATATTCCATCATTCCGGATAATTAACATTTTCATTATAAACACAGAGCAGTTGCACCATGAATTCTACCCTAACCACTTCACCTAAATGTAGAAAAATTTAAAGTTAAACTTAAAAACTCCGAATAGTTAAGAAGTTCTTACATATTTCTCTTTCAGAGACCTGTGATGCCTTGTCTTGGATAGGAATATGGAAAAGAAAAATTCAGTTCATATTCCTGATGTAACAATAAACTTCTATTTCTGTCAGTCATTTTACAACCAAATTTCCATTTCTATCACCTACTAAAGAGAAGAAATTTTCCTTTAGAATCACGGTCACAAGCTGGAAAAAGAATTGAAAAGGGCTAGTTTTAGGCCAATAAAATATTTGAGGGAAGATAGAACACAAAATGGGGAGGTGAAAAAAGCAAGTACGTTGTAATAAAAGTCTCCCTTGTAAACACACCTGTCCTTTCCTCCCATATTTGGAAATGTTACCTAAGTTTTAAAAATTCTCATCAAAACATTTTATGCCACGATTCCTATAAAATCAGGTTGGTTTCAGCTAGATAAGCTGTAGCTGTTAAAGAATTATATTATCCTGTTCATAAGACGAGAGGTAGTGACATTTTATTCTCCCAATGCTGAGCTACAAATTCCACACATCTGGCATATGGGTTACAAGGGGGAAAAAAAGCACAGAAGCACCATTGTACACTCCTCATGTTTTGGTATTTCAAGTCACCCATAACTTCATTTGCCATTGGCAGCTGACAGTCACCACTGTGTAAACAATGGAAAGCAGTGGGTGTTGGTGCTATTCATCATACAGGACTGGTGGACCTCCATCATCTTTCAAAAATGAAGCAGCTTTCCTTCCATTCTTCTGAACATGATCTTCATTCATTTTCTCCAAAGCTTCTATCTACAAAATACATTGAATCCATTTGTCAAAATCTTACTTCACAGAAACCACACTTCAGGTTGAACCAGCAGTTTTCTCTTCCTAGGTCTTTCCTAATGTCGCTGGCCTTGAATTGGAATTACAGTATGTGACACATACTACAGCATGACACGTACATGTATTTTTACTTGATTATATTGCTTGAATTAATACTTAGTATCTTTATCAAGCTAGTAACTAGGATCCTGTGTCTTACTGTGTACTCTATAAAGCTTTCGGGAAACAAGAAAAAGGAAATTCCAATGTTGGTTCAACAATAGTATAACTCCTACTTACTGAGCAACTGTACTGTGCTAGATGTCAGCTATACCATCTTCCTGTTACTTCTCCTCTGCCCTTATGTTCCAGCACAGCTTGGCCAAATTCAAATACCTAAGGAGTTCTGCAACAGACTCCATAATCATTCTCTGCGTCGGTATACTGTCGGGAATAATTAGCTATTTCAATTTTTAATTTTTGTTCAATTTTAAAAGAACTTCTCTGGAGGCAGGTTTTTTGTTTTTATGCTTCTATAGATCCATACTGCAATTACTGGGTATTTCTAAGGGCGACCACTGCTAACTTTCTATATTCAGTTAAGGGCGGGACAACGTGTTACTGTTTTCTGTATCATCCAGAGTGTCCACCAGCCCGCCTCCTCATTCGTGAATAGAGGCATAGAGGTATACTGGAAATGATCTTATTTGTCCATCTTAATCAAACTGTGAACTTGAAGAAGTGTTTTGCTCTAAGTCTATCCTAGGTTTTAAGCCCAGAAAGGACCAAAACATCTCAAGGAAAGAAAAATCTCTAATTTCGCTTTTGAGAAAACAGAAGAATAAAATGAGCTCTCGGTTTCAGCTATCTACTCCATCCCATGCTTTATTAGCAAGGTGAATAATAGCCGCACACCATTTACCTCAGCTAAGAAATCAGCTTCATTATCTGCTGAGATGTTTAAGCCTGAAACAGCATTAAAGAGTTCTCGTTCACCAAGGGCTTCTTTTACTCCTCCTTTCTGGAAAAACTAGTAAAGAAATATAAATCAGTAGGAGATGTTATAGCAAGGTTCCCTTGGAAACAAAAAACAGGGAAGAGTGTACTTGTAAGATACCAATGAATTCCTTCCATAATTAAAAAAAAATTGTTTTTTAATGTTTATTTATTTTTGAGAGAGAGAGAGCGCACAAGCAGGGGAAAGGCAGAGACAGAGGGAGACACAGAATCCAAAGCAGGCTCCAGGCTCCAAGCTGTCAGCACAGAGCCCGATGTGGGGCTCGAACTCACAAACCATGAGATCGTGACCTGAGTTGAAGTCGAATGCTTAACTGACTTAGCCACCCAGGCGTCCCTTCCATAATTTTTTTAAAGTTTATTTGAGAGAGAGAAAAAGAGTGAGAGGGAGAGAGAGAGGGCACACACAACCAGGGGAAGGGCACAGAGAGAGGGAGACACAGAATCATAAGCAGGCTCTTTGCTGTCAGCGCAGAGCCCAGCATGGGGCTCAAACTCACAAACCGTGAGATCATGACTTGAGCCGGAATCAAGAATTGGATGTTTAATCGACTAAGCCACCCAGGTGCCCCCTTCCATAGTTTTCAAACCACAGATTTCCCCATTTCAAGTTTAACTATGTTGCTCAGGTTCTACTTGCTTTTTGTCCTCTCGTACACATGCAGGCTGCCTTCTGGATTTAGTTTGTCACAATACACCTTCCATAGCTATAAACGAGCAGTATATATAAAATTGGGTGGCATTGCTTTGAATGTGTAGACTCAAAATATTCACTAAATCCCACCTGTGAATTAAAATCTTCAAGTAGGTTCAGAAATTATTTCCAATATGAAGTTATTCTATCATTTAGAAAGACCATTCTTATCTGAATCTGTGGCTAACAATTAGTTTCCTTTAGAAACAGCAAATAAACGTAACCCAAACGTGTGATTACTGAGTTTTACCTTCGTTAATCTGTTTACCTCATAGTGATCAGACAGTGCCACTAAGATGACTACTCTCCTTTTAATGGTAATAACACTGGCAGTCAACATGTAGGCTTACTAATACCAGATTCACTTAAAGCACTGTGCATGTATTAAAGATCTACTTGACTGCTTAAATATCTGTAGTCAAAATAAAAACTTACTCCCTTGCAAATTTAATTCAATAGCCCAAATGTGAGACACTCAATCAAATCGTTGTTGAAAATGAAATCTGACAAATTGATCGTTGTATCCTTATCCTGAAAGCAGTCAGTAACCAAACCCTTCCTTCAATTTCTAAGAATATGACCATTGGACTTATCTTAGGAGAAAAATATTTGAAACTGTTACCTACTATAAAGAAATATTAGTTTACACGCTTACCTGTGAGACATTCCTACAGTCACGGAACAAGAACTCCAGGCCATGAGGATGAGTTGGTTCCACCGACTGACTGACGTCAATCAACCAGACCTATTTACACATAAAGCATGTGTTCAGGATACATTCAGTAATTTACATCAAGATATTTAGTATGGACAGTAACAAAATGTACTCACCTTCCCAGCATGCCACAGCATGTTATACTCACTGAGGTCGGCATGTACAAGGGTACATTCATTATATAACTGCTGCATCAACTGTGAAGAGGCAAGGCACACATATAGGGTGTGAGCAATAATTCTAAGTTACCTATGCAACTAAAATGTCTATGCCAACCAATAATTTCTAGAAAAAGCAAAACTATTTCCTCTTTACTTTGTACAGTCTAAGACTGGGTGGGGGAACTCTAAGACAACGGAGGGAATGAGTAAGACACTCTATTTCCTGGTCTATGTGACAACAACAAGGTCAGGAGATCAAGGGGCAGACCAGGATTCCCACGGGCTAAAGAAAGCAGCCATGTTATGGTCACTAACCAGAAGATCCAAAAGCCGCTTCCCTTTATAAAAGTGGGTGAAAACTTTTTTCACCTTTTTATACAAAGTAAAAAGTACTTCCCGCCAGACACATTAGGGAAGAGATATTCTTACAAATTAAGTGGCATTACATATTCGTTACTGATTTTTGACAGTAGAAATAAACATTAATGTTTTATTTCTCAGCCTTGCTAGAATCAAATAGGAAAGTCCATCATTCCCTCATCTCTTCCCCAGCCCAAAGAAAATGAACCTGATTTTCCTTTCAATATTTTCCTATTGGAAGCAGAGAAAGTTGGATCATCTCCCTAGCTCTGTCTTAAAAAATTATTTGGGTAACACTTTCATATTTACATCAGCTACTGTAGGATGTAATGCTTCGTGCAGAGACCACATAAAACGCATAGAAGCTTCTCTATTGAGGAGCCTGACTGGCTCATTTGGCCGAGCATGTGACTCTTGATCTCAGGGTTGTGAGGTCAAGCTCCACATTGGGGTGTAGAGCTTACTTGGGGGAAAAAAAAAACTACAGAGGAATGACAACAGTATTAGTAACATTTTCCCAAGCTGGGAGGACATCAGATGAATTCAGTTGCTGTCCTGAAGAATAAATGACTTCAAGATTCCCGACATGTGCCTTCCAACTCTAACACCTACGCACTCTCAAGAAGCCACTTCCTCCCGTCTTCAGTCGTCCCCAGCATTCTTAAAATGAGGCCAAACCTGCTCCCCACCCACTTCCCAACAACAGGCATTTTCTTAGCTGTTAAGAGCTAGGACATTCAAGAAGGCATACAAACTAACGAGGCATGGCATCTGCCAAATGTGGAAACGTCAACTTCTATTTAATATACTGTTTCGTGAATAACAGCTTCATGCTTCCATGTCACTAATGCTAACCAATGAGCGTTTGTGGACTCCTTAGGTCTATGATTTTTCTAAAGTGACTCAAGACAGCAGCATATTGATATAAAGACAACTCTCCAATGTTAATATTCCTTTACAAACTTCAGTCTGTCCTTGTTACATCACCTTAAAATAGTACTATTTTAGGACATTTTTAAGGTTTAAACAAAATATTTTTAAAATGTGACATGTAAATGCTGTGAAAAGCACAACTTACATGAAGAGTTTGGTAGTAGGCTTCTTTCATTTCTTCACTACTGAGCTTTACTTCTTTTAATTTAGGGGCTGGAACTTGATCATGGCCAATAAAAGACATAACTAAAATGTGTTTCTTGAGTAGTACAACTGTTGGACAGGGAATTCCAGCTCTCTGCATTCTACACAGAAAGAAATAATTAAGGATGTAAAAATTAGGAGGAGAGAATATCTCACTTATTCAACAAATATCTAACAAAGGCCTGCAATGAGCTGGCACCATGTTCTACTCAGCGGGTGGGAGGTGCAGAGATAGTAAAACAAAGCCTCTGCCCTTACAGAGCACATGGACTGCTAGAAGGCACAGACAGGTGAGGAGACAATGCTGTGTGGCACATGCACTGGCAGAGGTGTGGGTAGGAGCTATAGGAGCACGTGGCATCAGGATGGCTTAGTGTAAGAAATGGGTGAACAGGAATTAGCTAGATTAAGACAGTGTGGGGGGCATGCTGGTCTAGGGCTGGAAGCAGCTGTGGAAATACATGGAGGCATTCAAGAACACGGTCCATCTGGGGAATGTGTATCAATCAACATAGATGATCTTGAATGAGAAGAAGGGCAATGTGGGTTGAGGTTACAGGTGGGCCTCACATCAGAAAAGGCCTTTGAACACTAAAGGCTATAGGGGCTGTTGAAGAATTTTAAGAATGGCAGGGATGAGATCTCAGAAGTGTAGAAAAGAGACTGGTGGGCGGCAACACCTCTGAAGAAATTATTCTATTTAGAAGTCATACTAAGTAGAAGAATTCTGCCACTAATAAATATGAATAATTACAGTTGAGAGTAAACATCTCTAGAAAAAACTAACTAAAATTAAGGTTTTAATAGATTAAGATATGAAAAGTTTTATTAATGAGAAAGATTATTACTATGTTAGTTGGTTGACAAAACTAACTCTTTAATTGCTTAGGGAACTGAGGAACAAGTCTAATAAATTAAAACAAAATGCAATTTGATCAGACTCTGCCCCAACCAAATTAACAAACATTAGATGTAATAAACATTTTCTGAAACAATTATTATTTATAATAAGCTTAATTGGAAGCTGAAAAAAGACAGCATATAGACATATGACAAAATGTCTTAGGCAGAAAATGACTTTGTTTCCCTCAAACTTTACTGAGGAAAGAAAAAAGAAAACGGCTTATGCATCCCAGAAGTATGAATTTGGGGCATGCCTGGATGGCTCAGTTGGTTAAGCATCCGACTCCTGGTTTCAGCTCAGGTCATGATCTTATGGTTCTTGAGTTTAAGCCCCACATCGGGCTCTGAGCTGACAGTGTGGAGCCTGCTTGGGATTCTCTCTCTCCCCCACTCCCCTGCTCATGCTCTCTCCCTCTCTCAAAATAAATAAATAAATAAACCTTTTAAAAAAGTATGAATTATATACAGGGTAATATTTTCTTACAGAAAGCCTCATTAAACACTAGAATTTCGGGGCACCTGGATGGCTCAGTTGGTTGAACGTCCAACTTCAGCTCAGGTCATAATCTTACGGTTCGTGAGTTCAAGCCCCACACTGGGCTCTGTGCTAACAGCTCGGAGCCTGGAGCCTGCTTCCAATTCTGTGTCTCCCTCTCTGCTCCTCCCCTATTTGCACTGTCTCTCAAAAAATGAATAAACATTAAAAAACAAAACAAAACAAAAAACCCTAGAATTTCAAGGCCTTCCATAATTTCTACAAATAAATTTAAAAGCAAGCATGACTTTTTTTTTGCCTGGCTGGTAAACCTAATACAGAAAGGTAATTACCCTAGATAACTTCTAGCACAGTGATTTTCTTTACCTTGTGAGATTGTGCATTTCTTTTTCTGCCCACATGCGGATGATCTTACGTGGATTTAGTTTACTGAAGCGATCTTTAAACCTGAAATCATCTTTAATATATTTGTCACGATTCTTAAACTCATTAAGGGTTGTTTTAAATACCTTGATGGCACATTCTGTAGGTATAACTTTACTATCTTCCTTTTCATCTTCCATGCTAAGTGGAAAAAAAAAAATTAAGTCAGTATAAGTTGCCAGCTCAGAAGTAAAACAATTTCAAAATAAAAAATCTATGATACAAAAGTAGATCTACCTCATCTAAGAATGTCAAACCTTGGTGTTTTTTTAAGCTTTCAAGTTTGGGGTCTTAATAATTAGGATTTGATTTCTTAAATAAAACACTTTCAAATAAATTGCCAACCAGTTTTCAATAACC
The DNA here is from genome assembly GCF_022079265.1 of Lynx rufus. Taxonomy (NCBI): domain Eukaryota; kingdom Metazoa; phylum Chordata; class Mammalia; order Carnivora; family Felidae; genus Lynx; species Lynx rufus. Next base: position 17,734,870 of record NW_025814837.1, read on the forward strand.
CATAATAAAATAACCTTTCTTAATGACAATGGAATCAAACTTAAGGAACAACAAAAACATAGATGCTTTAAAATAGGCTACAATCTACCTGGGATGGTTTATTGGCAAAATTCAATAAAAGCAACAAAACAGAACAGCTTTTTAAAATGTCTCTTTCACTTCTAGCAGATAAAAAGGTAAGCAAAGGGGTCCTTGACCTATGAATATGTAAGGAGGGGCGTGAGACAATACAAGAAGTACACGAACAGGACAGGTCGCTTTGGATTGGGAAGGCCAGGCAAGGCTGCAGGATATTAGGTGGCAACTGAAACAGATGGGTAGGATATGAACAAGCACTGTCACAGTATTATCACAAGCAGAGTTGGAAACCATAGGACATGTCTGAGGAATAACAAACACTATAGTTAAGACTTGGCCGGAAAGAGTAAACGAAAGAAGTCAGAGTTAAGGGACAAGATGGAGGCAGATGTGTGCAGAGCCCTGCCTGCCTGGGTGAGAAGCCTGGATGTATTTCCACAGGTGGGAGGAATCATCAAGGGCTTCACACACTTCATGAAGATCAAGTCAACGATAATGTCAGGATGGAAGGGGGCAGAAGAGTCCAGAGGTGTGGAACCTACTTAGGACGCTAATGTAATGCCCCTCAATAGTAAGCCAGTGAAGACTTGAAACATTGGTGGTGGCAGTGTAAACAAAAAGGAGGACAGAGAGAGAGACAATATTTACCTTAAATATGTGAAGGGATGTTAATCTGTAAAAGAAAGGAACTGTATCTCCAGAGGATAAACTCTAACTCAAACTCCCAACCTCTTCCTTCTGTACTATATTTTCCCAGCTGATTCCTCTTCTGCCAGTTAACCTCAGAAGGTCAGAGTTCTCCAACTGCTTCTCCTTCTGCCTTCTCTACCTGGGAAATTTCATTTAGCCCCATGGCTTTAAATATTATCTATCACAGGTAACTCCTACATTTCTACCCCTATCCCGACTCTCTCCAGAACTTCAGGCCCATTTACCTGACCCTTACTTGAATCACTCGGCTGTCTAGCAGGCATCTCAAACTTAACAAGTTCAAAACAAAATTCTTGTTAACTGCACCCTAAACTTGCCTTTCTTCACACTCTCATCTCAGCAAATGGCACCACCCAGCTGCTCTAGCCAAGAATGTACCCTCTCACACCCATCTAATCCAACAGCACACACTGTTGACTCTTACCTTCAAAGCACATCCCTATGGCCTCCTATTCTTTTCACTACACCTCCTCAGTCCAAAACCACTGTTCTCTCTCATTCAAACTACAAAAAATTTTTAAGGGACCTTACTGCTTCTTCTCTTACCCTCTTATCATTCATTTTCCACACTACAGTCTGAGTAATTTTTCAAAACAAAAATCAAATCATAGCTTTGGTTCCCACTGTACTTAAAGAGCAGGCTCCTTACCCTGGATGAGAGGGTCCTACCTGATCTAAGCTGTTTACTTCTCCAGCTTCCTCTCTCCCCTTCACAACTGTGCTCCCAGCATGCTGGCTTTCTTATAGGCTCTCAGAGATACCAAGTTTGTGCCTGTCTTAAGCCATTAGCACTAGCTGTTCTCTAGTCCAGAATGTTCTTCCACCTGATCTCTATACTGCATCCTAGATGTCATTCAAATCTTAGTTTAAAAAAATTGTTTTTAATGTTTACTTTTGAGAGAGAGAGAGACAGAGACAGCACAAGTGGGGGAGGGGCAAAGAGAGAGGAGACACAGAATCCGAAGCAGGCTCCAGGCTCTGAGCTGTCACCACAAAGCCCGACAATGGGTCTCGAACTCATGAACCGTGAGATCATGACCTGAGCCGAAGTTGGACACAACCGACTGAGCCACCCAGGCGCCCCTCAAATCTTAGTTGAAATGTCACTCTATCAGATAAGTCTTCCTGTTCTAATAAACATAAGTCAACCAGTTGCTATGATGTCACCATATTTACCTACCATAACACATATCTGATGTTTTTTTGTTGATTTATTACTGTCTTGGTAGGGGATTAGGGTGGGGAGGAAGTACATCCTATCAGTTCACAGATCTTCCTCATACCATTCATGGCTATATCCCCACTACCTGGAAGAGTACCTAACACATGTTAGCTGCACAAATATTTGGGAATGGATGATTTAGTTTTCAGGAGACAGATTAGAGATTCTATACCAGAAAGAAATTCCCAGTAGCTTAAAGGTGTTATAAACACCTCTGGATTTTGAGATAAGCTCCCTGTCACTACAACAGTTTAACTATAAGGTAGATGAGACCCTATCAAAAATACCACTGAGGGGCGCGTGGGTGGCCCAGTTGGTTGGGCAACTGACTTTGGCTCAGGTCATGATCTCACAGTTTGTGAGTTCGAGCACCGTGTCAGGCTCTGTGCTGACAGCTCAGAACCTGCAGCCTGCTTCAGATTCTGTGTCTCCCCCTCTCTCTACCCTTCCCCTGCTCACGCTCTGTGTCTCTCTGTCTCTCAATAATAAATGTTTAAAAAAAATTAAAAAAAAATACCATTGAGGAGATTCCCTATTCAGAACGTATCTAAGATTCTAACTTACAAGATTCATAAACTTCCTTGTTTCTTAGTAAATTACACATCCCTCTGTCTAGCTTTTAAGGTCCTCCTTACCAATTTCTGGTTTGCTTACGTGGTTTTATACCCTGTTACCTCTAAACATACATTTTCTATTCTCATTGTCAATCTCCTCATTGCCTAAACTTCAAGCCTCCCATTTTCAGCCCTTTTATTCATTTAAAATAATTAAATATTGCAGATAAAGCTGAAGTTCCCTTTGTTTACCACCCTAGGTAGTTTTATTCCTTATTTCTTTATTCCTCTCCAAACGCAATCACCATCATGAACAGTATCTTCCTACTCTTTCTAAAAAATATATAAATATTCACATACACAAGCATCTATGTTTAAAAATCCATGTATATTATTTTCTGTATAACTTTAAAAGTTTAACAGATGGTATACTGTAAATATTAAGCAATTAGCTTTTTGCACTCAACACCAGGTTGTTGTTGGATTTTTACAGGGTTTTGCCTACTGTTTACAATCCAGGTTGAGATCTAACTTCATCATGACCTCTTCCCTGAATGCGAATGGCAATGATACTGTTCTGTTCACTATTCCTATCCTGTATGAAGTCTCACTTGTGCTGCATGAAAGGGAGGTATGACCAGGACCTGCAGCGACCTCTAGAAGTTGAGAGCAGCCCCTACCTACCTGACAGCCAACAATAGAGACCTAACTGCTACAGCGGCAATAAACTGAACTGTGCCAAGGGAAGAGGACCTGAGCCCCAGAAGGGAATGCAGCCCCAGCTGCCACCCAGAGTAGCTCTGAGAGACCCTGAGCAGAAAGCCCAGCTAAGCCTCGCTCGCTGGAACTTCCAATCAACAGAAACTGGGAGATGCTAAATGAGTGTTGTTTTAAGCTGCTAGTCTGTGGTAATTTGTTACATAGCACAGAAAACTAAAAACTTTAGAAGCATTTACTCTCAGGGCACCTAGGTGGCTCAGTGAGTTAAGCATCCAACTCTTGGTTTCAGCTTAGGTCATGATCTCAAGGTTAAGTAAGTAAACACATAAGGCTCTGTGCTAACAGCGTGGAGCCTGCTTGGGATTCTCTCTCTCCCTCTCTGCCACCCCCAACCCCGCTCTCTCTTTTGCTCTCTCCCTCTCTCAAGAATAAATATTAAAAAAAGTATTTACTCTCAGTTGTAGAAAACCAAATGCTCTCTAGTTTTGCTAACTTACAAATGCGCAAGTACAGATTACAATACCAATTCTACCAGAAAGAAAGAGAGATCATTCATTATCATTGGGTATAATGGAAAATAGATAAAGGACAAACAAAGCAGTTGACAATAAAAAGGAATACAAATGGGTATAAAAGCACTTCCAAAAAATGTACAACCTTAATTATAGACAAATGCACACCAAAATATCAAAATAGTACTTTTCATCTTCTACACTGACAAAAAATTACGTTTGACATTACTAAGCATTAATGAGGATGAGGGAAACAGATTCATACTGCTGCATAAGTTAATTGACCTTCTCACAGGGCAATCTGTCAGTACCTACTGACGTTTATAGAATGTACAACAACTTATTTGATTTGACTGACTCATAGGGGAAATCACATTTGTCCTGCCAGTAAAATGAAAATATAAACACAAATTCAGGATTTCTGGCCTTTGGTGTGACATACAAGAAAAAAATTCTTTTTAATTTTTAATAAATAAAAGAAAGATATGCTGCTTGCTACCATAGCCAGCTGGTATTCTCCATTCAATGAGGCATTCCACTATTTAACAAAAAGGGAAAAGAGTGCATACAGTCTTTGCCCCAGCAATTTCAGAACTAGAATTCAGCTTAAGAGGGGCGCCTGGGTGGCTCAGTTCTTTAAGCGTCCAACTCTTGATTTCGGCCCAGGACATGATCTTACGGTTCATGAAAACAAGTCCTGCATCAGGCTTTGCACAGCATGGAGCCTGCTTGGGATTCTCTCTCTCCCTCTCTCTCTGTTCCTCCCTAACTCGTGCTCTCTCAAAATAAATAAACTTTAAAAATGTATATATTTGCAAAAGCAAACCAAGGTAGATGTACAAAGATAGTCCTACCTGTGTACTCTATTACATAATTCTCTTTTATCAACCGTTAACAGTTATTGCTATAATGTTCTCTTCTTGGCTATGCTATAAGCCCATTAACATACTGTAATGTACTGCTATAAAAATGGGATGGTATGAGCTTAGAAAGATCTAAGATATATTAACTGAAAAACTAAGATCTTGAATACAGAATATAATCTCTTTTGTATAAACAAATTAAGGGATATATGCATAAAAATTCCTGGAAGACTAAACTAAAAACTGTTAAAACATAGTGGTTATCTTTGAAGAAAAGACCTGTGTAAGGAGAATTGGTAAGATGAAGGCTACTTTTCATTTTAATCCTTTCTGTAGTTTTAATTTCTACCATGAGTAATCTCCCATTTTAATTTGTGTCATTAATTTATATTTGTCTGGTCTTAGGGAACCCTTAAATAAAATTTGGGAAGAGGGCAATGAAGTTTAAAGGAAGAAATAAGTTATTTATTAAGATTAATATATACCAGGGGCACCTGGGTGGCACAGTCAGTTAAGCATCCTACTTCGGCTCAGGTCATGATCTCACAGTCTGTGAGTTCGAGCCCCACATCAGGCTCTGTGCTGACAGCTCAGAGCCTGGACCCTGCTTTGGCTTCTGTCTTCCTCTCTCTCTGCCCCTCCCCTACTCATGCTCTGTCTCTCTCTCTCTCTCTCAAAAGTAAATAAACATTAAAAAAATTTTTTAAAAAAAGATTTATACCAGACATTATCAAATTTATGATCTCATTTATCACCACAAAAATCCTATGAGGTAAGGGCCAGGTTTTTTTTTGTTGTTTTAAGTTATTTATTTACTTTGAGAGTGAGCTGGTAGGGACAGAGAGAGAGAGAAAGAGAATCCCAAGCAGGCTCCACATTTCCAGAATGGAGCCCAATGCAAGCCTCAAACCCACGAACCATGAGATCATGACCTGAGCTGAAATCCAGAGTTGGACGCTTAACTCCAACCCGTGCCTGGGTAAGGGTCAGTTTTTAAACAAAGTTTAGTAATCTGCTCCAGATCGCATGGCTTGAAAATGTTGAGCTATTTTACCCTAATATTCATTTTTATCCTTTTCATTTTTAAACTTAACAGTATAATTCAACATGTGGTTATACATGTATGTCTCATCTAGAAAGGAAGATTAAATACTTAAGAAAAGCAAAGGCAAGGAATTGACCAATAATCATTTGAATCCCCTTAAGTACACAGTAAATACATTCTGAACCTAAAAAGAGTTAGAATTCTGTAATCTATTTTAATGTTTTTGTTTGTAAATATTATTAAGGTAAAGGAATAACTGACGTGTAGTGAACCTTGTTGGTTGACTTCAATGGTAAGTGACCAGATGATTTTACATTCCTGGCTTAAGCACAATCTCTAAACAGGCTCCACTTTAAAAAGTATCTTCCTTCTTCATGTTATTCTTGACTCATCTAAGCCCTTGTAACAAAAGTGAAGTGGGTAAGATCTAAATAGTGTAAGATCTTTACAAGACGTTTCCTTAAATGATGCATTTTTTTTTCTTTTTAACATTTATGTATTTCTGAGAGACAGAGACAGAGCATGAGCAGGGGAGGGGCAGACAGAGAGGGAGACACAGAATCAGAAGCAGGCTCCAGGCTCTGAGCTGTCAGCACAGAGCCCGATGTGGGCTCAAACCCATGAACCACAAGATTATGACCTGAGCCGAAGGTGGTCGCTTAACTGAATGAGCCATCCAGGTGCCCTGATACAAGCATTATTTAAAGTTGGTATTTCTTAAAGGATCAGAGTTACAAAGGCAAGAATCAGTAACTGATCTAAGCATACCCCACTCAAGCTGGTATGAAAGGGCCCCGTAGTAAAAAGACCATGGGTTTTGAGACAAACCCAAGTGCAAACTTTGCTCTGTCACTTACAGCAGCCTGTATGGGATAGTATAACAATAATGTAGAAAATATATATACATAGAAAAAAGACTAAAGAAGTCTATACAAATTGGTTAATGGTTATTTCTGGATGGTGAGATGAGGATGATTGCGTTTTTCCTTGTACACTCCTTATATTGTCTAGAGGCTTTCTATATTACCCTGCTTGTCATGTAGCACTGTTTTTGTATAAATCCATTAATACAGGGAAGAATGGGCTAAGGTTTTATTGACATGATGGTACTGCATTTTGCTCATTTACCTCCCGCCATATGCATGAAAGACAACAGATTCCTTTCCTGTACTAATACAGCCAGTGATTGTCTCCAACATTCCAGAGTTGACCATTTTATACATAAGTAAACGTGTCTTAGGATCAACTGCTTTTTCCTGAAAAAGATAAAGCACTATAAATGAAAATGACTGGTAATAACAAAACATTTTCTGAGCCATTTCTAGTATCTAACATTCAAAACATACTTTTTACCTTTATAATTTACCTAGATGTATATATAACAGGCTCCTAAAAGTGTGCTGTCAAAATACAATTCACCTCTGCAACCACAACTCAGTGCCTCTGAAAGTGAATATCTAAAAGAACTACTAAAAATCAGCCACTAGGTTAGTCAAAATCTTGTTTTATCTTTAAAATTTAAATAGCTGCTAGTGTAGTTACTATTGTTTTTGTTAACTTTTACAAATCACTTTATTCTCAAGATATTAGATACTATCTTCACTAACATAAAACATTAGAGATTAAGTTATTATAAATGTCACAGTATAACAGAAACCAATTTTTTCAATCTTAAAACATTCATATTCAAATTAATTATGACCACTAAAATGTTAGTTTTGAGTAAGTGATTAGTAACTGCTACATCAAGTCTGAAAAGTCAAGCAGCAAAGCTACTCGGGTTTTATTTATAACTCTGATTCGAAAAGTCAATCGCATGGAAAAAATATCAAACATGGAAGTTTTGTTTCTTCCCCAAATATGAAGTTTTCTAATATGAACTTCCCATCAAAGAAAAAAATGTAAGAATACTTACCGCAGTAGAATGTTCCTTTTTCTCATGCAGGCGGGCACTCCGACGTTCTTCTGAGTAGGCATGTTGTTTTAAAGCATTGAAAACATGGTTCGATAGTTTTAAATCCATTCCAATTCCATCTCCTACCTGAAACCCAGGTGCAAACTGCCAAAAAGAAGAAAATTAGCATCTGAATACTTTAAACCTGGGATGGTAATAACAAAAAAACTACAGTACCAGTCTTTACTTGGAACAGGTTTCTTACTCAATAGGTGATTAGCCTACAAAAGCAGAACCCATAGGTATCACAGACAAAAAAAAGAAAAAAAAAAAAAAACACCTCACTAAAAAACACAACAGAGAGCAAGGCTTTTTAAGAAAAGCACAGAAAATACTGAATCACATCTAAAAACTAAGGCATTTCTGCATATGCTTTGCACCTTGCTTTTACATTAGACAAAAGACACATTATATTTTGAAGGCTACACCAAATCTTACCAAAGAAATACAATCTTATAATGAATTATTTTTGAGAAGTGGGTTAGTATACAGCAAGCTCCGCCCACACCATGACAATTATGTTCTAGAGCTGCCACTGTCCAATATGGTAGCCACTAGCCACGTGTAGAAATTTAAAGTTAAATAAATTAGGGGCCCCTGGGTGGCTCAGTCGGTTGAGCGTCCCACTTCAGCTCAGGTCATGATCTCGCAGTTCGTGAGTTCGAGCCCCGCGTTGAGCTCTGTGCTGACAGCTCAGAGCCTGAAGCCTGCTTCAGATTCTGTCTCCCTGTCTATGCCCCTTCCCCGCGCATGCCCTGTCTCTCTCTGTCTCTCTGTCTCTCAAACATGAATAAATGTTAAAAAAAATTTTTTTTAAGTTAAATAAATTAAAATTAAATTAGAAATTCAGCTCTTCAGCTGCATCACCCAAATTTCAAGTGCTCAACTGTCAAATGTGGTTACTATTAGTTAACATGGATATAGAATATTTCTATTATCAAATAAAATTCTACTGGAGAGGGCTGTTCTAGAGTCAGGTCTGGCCTATTTCTAGAATTTAATAATCAGTTTACAGGGTGCCTGGCTTGCTCAGTCAGTGCGGCGTGTTACTCTTGATCTTGGGGTTGTGAGTTCGAGCCCAACTTTGGGTGTAGAAAAAAAATCAAAAGAAAAATTTAAATAAATAAATAAAGATTACTTAACAAGTATTTGTGTTCTAAAGTCTAAATGTTTTCTATTAACCACAATATTTATAAGAGAAAGTATGCTAATTTTTCTTCTTTTTTCTATTTTATAAATTACATTTTATTTCTGATTTTGCAGAGATAGTTCAGGCACAAAGTAAAAAAATTCAAAAAGTATAAAAAAGTATGATAGAAAGTATTTCTCTCTCCCATTCCTATCCCCCAATCAACACTGTTCTCTGTTTCTTGGGTGGGGGGGGGGTGCTATTTTATGGAAAATAATATGCTAAAAAATAAATACACTACTTTCATAATAACTATTTCTTAAATTTAGAATACAATCAATACAAATCAAACCAGTTTTCTTAATATTGTTGTAGAATTTTATTCTCAGATCCATTCTCATTATGTCTGAGTTTTCATGGTACTGCTATATTATTATCTAAAACATCTTTACATCCATCCTTATGAAGAATATTTTTAGAAATTTAAGATACTGTACTTATTTAGAATCCCATGTTTTTTTAAACTTATACCAGTAAAACTCTTGATTGACAGAGAATACTTCCTGTAACTTACATTTTCCATTCTGGCTGTATTCTTTCTCCCACATACCACTTCATCATGTTTGGTGGTGATGTCTTTTCCTTTTCCAATAAAACCCTTTTTGGGAGTAGGAACTGGTTTTGCTAAAGGCGATTAAGACAAGCCAAGTTTATGTAAAAATAGCAAAGACTACATTGCTACATTCAATATTGTCTGAAAAGATATTTAAATCTAATAATAAGTTACAAATGAGATTCAAAGAGAAATGTAAAATATAAGGATCCACTGGAAATCTTAGTCTTCCTCTGTCCCTGTCCTATACCCACCCCCCCACTCCTCAGGAAATAAAAGCATCGATACCTGGTATGTAGGGATCATCACGAGTGTCTTGCCAGTCAACCTCATCCTCAGAGCTATCACTGTCTTCATAAGGATGCACTTTTCGATAATTTTCAAAGGAAATGGAAACTTAAAAAGGCAAAAACAGTTGAAGATGTATTTAGGAGCACATTACAAGCATTTCTTGCCACACAATGGAGTTGTCTTAATAAGGTCACAGTACCTTTGCTATCTCCATTGAATTTTTTTTCTTCACGCCTAAGCTGTGCATCATATTCTCTGTCAAATTCCATCTGTAGCATCTGGGCCAGCATTAGGTCGCTGGAAGTGTCAGTGTTTTCTCCAGTAATAAATGGTCCTTCAGCAACACTATTCAAAATAAGGCAAGAGAAACTAATATAATGTGCTTGTGTAAACAGATGCAACGGATTATGAGAGAAGAGTATCTTTTCACTGTTACAAACTGTACTGAAGAAGCAATGGGAAAAACTTGCCCAAATCATTCACCTTCTGTCCAGCTGCCCTCTGACCAATGGCAGGCACTTGTGAAAGCACCAACTAGGACTAAGAGAGCTACAAGAGAAAGCTAAATGGACTATAATAAAATCCAAACTGAGACTCAAAATTCATTTGTTCTGTGTTCTGGAGAGAAAGCATATATGAAAAGATAAACTATAAACATTTGATCAAAACTGTATCCTACTTCAGTATTTGCTAATTTGGAGATCATGTGATTCAACTATTGTAATAACTAAAACCCAGAGAAACAGGGATTTGCCCCAGACAGCACTGACAACTAATTATAGAATCAGAACCAAAACCCAAATATCGGAGAACTCCCAGTATGGTGCTGTTTCTACTGCACTGCTTTTCAAAATGTTATTTCTTAATCACTGGCCATGACAATGACTAATCAAATCCTCAAACCTTTACAATAAGCTGCTAGACAAAATAGATTCTTTGTCAATTTTACTTACGCAACTTCAGGAAAAGCGGCAGCTTCTTCTTCTAACTGCAATTCTTTAGCCAGCTGTTCACTCATTACATCAGCCAAGGAACAAGATATTGTGTTTTGAGGGGTAGCCCATGGACACTATTTAAAGAAAAAGAAGGGGTTAATTCATAGTAATGAAAAGTACCTTCCAAACTTGAAAATAAGGCTATCTTTTGAGAATTAAACTAGTTAAAATCAACCCAAAATAAAGAATTACCTACTTATAGAAATCATCTTGGGGCACCTGGGTGGCTCAGTTAAGTGTCTGACTCTTGATCTCGGCTCAGGTCATGATCTCATGGTTCGTGGAATCGAGCCCCACATGGGGTTCTGAGCTGACGGTGTGGAGCATGCTTGGGGTTCTCTCTCTCCCCCTCTTTCTCTGCCCCTACCCTGCTCTCCCTCTCCCTCCCTCTTGAAAGAAAGAAAGAAAGGAAGAAGAGAAAATTATCTTAAAAGTAAAAAGATCTCCCATCTCAAACCTAATCAAGGATAAATGTAAACTACATTTGCCAAAAGCACTTTCTAACCTGTTTGGTAGGTGTGTCCCTTTTTTTTTTTTTTTTTTTTTTTGGTAGGTGTGTTTTTTTAGTTGAGGAGAATACCAGGCTATGATAGCATCACCCCACTACCTAATGAGTTCATATAACCATCCTTGTTCTGATTCCATGCTCATCAAATAATCTTCTGCTTTTAATCTGGCTTCCCATGTAGATTTCCTCTCTCTCTCTTTTTTTTAAAGATTTTATTTTTAATCTCTACACCTAAGGTGGGCTCAAACCCACAACCCCAAGACGAAGAATCTCATGCTTTACCGACTGACTGAGCCAGCCAGACACCCCTGTAGATTCTCTTTTAGAAACAGACTATACCGGGGCGCCTGGGTGGCGCAGTCGGTTAAGCGTCCGACTTCAGCCAGGTCACGATCTTGCGGTCCGTGAGTTCGAGCCCCGCGTCGGGCTCTGGGCTGATGGCTCAGAGCCTGGAGCCCGTTTCCGATTCTGTGTCTCCCTCTCTCTCTGCCCCTCCCCCGTTCATGCTCTGTCTCTCTCTGTCCCAAAAATAAATAAACGTTGAAAAAAAAAATAAAAAAATAAAAAAAAAGAAACAGACTATACCAACTAGCACAATTCAAAGCCCACTCAGAAGTTATACCTCATTCTAATTTAAGGGGTAAGTCTTCTACATGTCAAAAGTGTGTGTCAGCCCCTCACAAGACACCTGGGGATATGTTAAAACAAAACTAACAATGACAAACAATAAAAACTACATTTCTGAACTATAAAAACTGAGAAGCAGTCTTGAAACAATACCACTGCAACAAAGCAATATCCTGTGAAACTCTTCTTGGACAATCAGCAAGTTGGCCTTTCTCAATGACATCACTATCTCAGCCCTCTTGAAATACAAACCATAAGTTTATCTTACAATTCCTAATTTTTGAGAAGGTAAGCTTTACTTAGCGGCAAATGATCACATTTGATAATCTAGTGATTAAACCACTAATATTGAATAACATGTCTAAATCTCTCTTGAACTGGCCCAGCTTTCTCTGTCTTCCTTCTGAGATTCTACTCCAAGGCATCACCCACCCATCACCAGGCTACTCTAAGAGAGTCCTAACTAATCTTTCTGCTTCTAGTCCTGCTTGTTTCCATTTTCCATACCACAGCACAATGGCTTTTCTAAAATGCAGATTTGATTAGTTGAGTTTCCTTACTTACAGCTCTTGATTGTTCTAATGTTTCCCACTGCCTTTAGGATAAAGTCCAAACTTACCCCTTAACTACTGCCAAGTGTCTAAATTAGAATATAGCATATGATGGATATTTGTTTTAGCCACAACACTTTCAAATCAAGTTTAGGTCCTCCAGCTGGCCTATGACCCTTGTTCAGGTTCCTTAACATTGAGATTCAGGAATTGGTTCAGGTTGTTAGGGTAAAAGCTCTAACAGGTGATAGATAACTATTTCTGCCTAGGTGAATCAGAATCAAGTTTTATCAAGCCTTATCCTGAGATTAATGAGATGCAGCAGGCTCCCAGCACATACCTATGTTAGCCTACTGCAGAATTATTTCAGCCTTACATAAAGCCAGATGTGGACAGAATAAAGGAGGCTTCCTCAAGGTCTGGTGTGACTTTCACTCACTCAGATCTTATCAGCAATTGAGCACTCTCCTGGTGAGGATTTTGAAGTCTGGAATCTTGAAGTTTTCTGTAATCTGGAGAATACAGCTCTCTCTTTGCCACATGACTTCTGCTGACTTCCTTCTGAATCCACTAGGTAGAATACATAATGCTGCCCCCTAACCTAGAAATGCCTAGTCTGATCAGTTTCAAAGTCCAGGTTCCAAAAGGTAAATGATTGTATCCTCTAACTCAGATCTGTCAACCACATTTTGCAATGACTAACAGCAGAATCACAGACAACATTGGAATATTCACTGTATGTGAATCACTTGCCTAATATGCATAACTTACATAGATTATTCGAGACACAGCAACTGCATAATTACAACATCACCCCCATTTTATAGATTTAGAAACTGAGACACAGAAAGGTTTTTTTTAACCCCAAATAACACTGCAGATGGAAGTGCTGAGATTTGAACTAAGGCAGATTTTGAACTTGAGAAGCCGCCCTCAGTATTTTGCTATACTGCTTCCCTAATCACCCTGTGTTGGAATGTGAGAAGCAAACCTCTGTACTGCCTGCAGTAGGAAATCCAAATTCCTCAACGAGGAATGCTCTTCACAATTTGACCTACTTTATCTTTTCAGTCTCAACTCTTACCTACCCTATGCTCTAATAACAATAAGCATGTGCTAATTATGGCATACTTTCACCCCTCCATACCTTCACACATGCTCCTCTCGGAGCATTTTCCTCCTTCTCTATTTTCCCCCAATTGTCACCAACTCCATAAGGCTCTCTCAATTTCATCAGACAAAACCAGATCCTTGCCTTTGTGTTCCCATACCACTGTGCACACACTGTAGGTCAGGACCAATGACTGTATTAATGTATCAGCCACAATACAACATGAGCCCCTTGAAGGGCAGGGTCTTCTCATTCTCAGAGCCCAGCATAGAGCTTCAGACATAAAGAGACACTCAGGTATTCACTGAATAACACGTGCCAAAAAAAAAAACACTGGAAATATTTCACAGAACTGCCAGGCTGTCCCCAGGCTGTAGAGGTGTGATACCTTTCTACACCTCTACTATTCTAACATCCCTTTCTCCATCTTGAAATCGGCCCCTCTGGCTAGCCACTTCTGGTGCTTCTGTTTGTCAGCAGTCAATTAATTTTATAAGATGTTAAACAACGTATTATCTGACAATTTCTCAGAGGAGGCAATACCGACAGGGGGTGACTTTATTTTGAGGCAGAGACTGACTTACACCCAAAAGATACTGAACCAGAAAAAGAAACACATAGAGACCACAGGGCACCAAGATATCCTAATTGCCCACTCCTACTGATCTTGCTCCTTGAAGCCTTGTACTCTCGAGCTGTCCTCCCCTTCCTTGTACCTCTACTGACCAGCTCAGCTGGGCTGACCCACACCAAGGCAACTTCCATGGGTAAAGGTAAATACGGCTTCACAAAGGTTGCCCAAATTCCTCAAATCCAAATTCCTCAAACTAGCAGTCAAAAGGCCTCCATAAAAATTTTTGGGCTGTGTGAGGGACAGCTGCCAGACAGGGGGCAGTCCTCCACAGGCACAAGAGGTTCATCATCTCAAGGGAGCCTCTGATAATTTACCGGGGGCTCCTCCTATGCATGGGCACCACAGGGTGTATAGAGAGGAATCCTCTGTCATCATCTTGCAACTCCTCGATAAATCAAACACCCTCTGTGAATAGAGAAACTTTGTAAAATTAATAATAATAATAATAATAATAAATTTACGGAGATAGAGAGAAAAAGCCCTCCATAATCTTGCTGCACCATCACTATCCAATGTCCTTTCCCATTATTCCCTTCATCAACATAAACTCCCACAGCATCAAGATCTGATGAGAAACCCCACACAACCTTTCCTAGTTATAGTCATTCTGCTCTAAACATGACATCTATCAAGGCCTTAACCAGCTCTCTGATTCTTTCTTTCCTGTTTGCTGAAGGCCCCTGAGACTAGACCAGTTTTCCTCTCCTCTAGGAAACCCACCACTGCTCTGTGGAGTTCTTTATAACTACCACATTCTTCAACACCAGGATGGCTGCAGAGTAGAAGGAAATTATCCCCATTTCCTTCTAGCTCACAAAGATGCACCCCTAGCTGCTCATCCTGCAGACAACTGTGGGGAAGAATCAAGTAAATAAAAAACAGCAAACATGAAGGAGGCACGTAATAACAAAAATCCAATTCTCAACTTGAAGCAAGCCAAGAGAATCATAACCCATAGGAAGGTCTCTTTTTTGCCCATGCAACTAAGAGATACAATCTAGATAGAACATTTAAGTGGTAATTTTACTTCTAAAGACAAGGGTCTATGGAAAACATCATCTGAGTTTATACAACATTAATTTTTTTTTAACTTTTAACGTTAGAGTACTTTTAGATTTACAGAAAAATTGCAAAGATGGCATAGAGTTCCCAAATATCCCATATCCAGCTTCCCCTGTATTGGTATTGTACATTTGCCATAATTAATAGACCAATATTTATATACTTGATTATTATTAACTGAAGTGCATACTTTATTCAGATTTTCTTAGTTTTTCTGTAATGTCCTTCTATTTCAGGATCGTTAATCAAGCCAGCACACCATATAACATCTAGTCAGCATGACTCTTCGGCTGGGAGTTTCTCAGACTTTGTTTTTGATGAACTTGACAGTTTTCAAGAGCCCCATGAATTAATTTTTCACAGTTCTCTTTCCAACAGAGCTATACATTTCCTCACTTTTACCTACAGTTTGCCAATTCTCCCTTGGAATATCCATTAAAAATTCTTTGTCTATAATACCAGTTAGGCATTTTATAACTGGCACCCCCAAGACCCAGGGGGAGGGGTCCCCAAGACTCTTTCAGGGTGTCTGTGAGATTAAAATTATTTTGTACTAAGACATTCTTTGTCTTTTCCACTCTTATCCTCTCAAGCATGGAGTGGAGGGGGGCCTAAGTGGTTCAGTCGGTTGAATGTCTGACTCTATTTCAGCTCAGGTCGCTGTCCCAGTGTTGTGAGATGGGAGCCCTGAGTCTGGCTCTGTGCTGAGTGTGGAGGCTGCTTGAGATTCTCTCTCTCTCTCTCTCTCTCTCTCTCTCTCTCTCTCTTTCTCTCTCTCTCTCGCCTTCTGCCCCTCTTCCTCTCTCTTCTCTCCCTCTTCCTCCCTCTCTCTCAAATAAAGAGTGTAGAGGGGAGTTTTCCAGTCTACATCAGATATGGTAATATCACTCTGATGGCTCCTGGAATGTGTACTTGTATATTCTTGCATTTTCCAAAATTTTCTAAGGTAGTAGGTTTAGGATATAAATGTGCATTTTTATTTTAAGATTTTTTTTTTAATGCATATTTATTTTCACACGAGAGAGTGTGCGAGAGAGTGCACAGAAGCAGGGTTGGGGCAGAAAGAGAGAGAGACAGAGGATCCGAAGCAGGTTCTGTACTGTCAGCAGAGAGCCCAGTGCTGGGCTTGAACTCATAAACTACAAGATCATGACCTGAGCCGAAGTGAGGATGCTTAACTGACTGAGCCACACAGGCGCCCCTAAATGTGCATTTTTAGAGATTAATTCAGTTTGTTCTCAGTACATCTATGTGCTCGTTAGCCATCTTTGATTATACCTGCTATAATCTACACATCTGTAAGAACATAATTTCTTCATATGCTTCAACTAAAGCATACACAACCGAGTAAAAGAAAAAAGGTCTCCTATTAAGTCAGATATTAAAGAGATTTGCAAAAATACAAAACAATACTATACCACTAATTTTTGTTTGTTTGTTTGTTTGTTTTGGAAAATGAAGGGAGAGGTTACATATAAAAATGCTGTTTGTATTAACACATAACAACTTTTATATCACTTAATAAAAACTTTTCGTATGTCTGTTTTAATTTCTGATATAACAAATATCAATAGATGTAACCAATATAAACAAAAATTCTTTCGGGTTCTCAATGATTTTTAAGAGTGCAAATTGGTCCTAACCAAAAAGTTTTGGGAATTGCTGGCCTCTGACATTTTTTCCATTTTTCAAGACCTTCCTCAAATCTCTACCTCCTCCACTAAGCTTTCTGTAATTACTTAGGTCTTCCAAACAGTTAGAGGAGGAGAGGATTAAGAAATACCTGCAGCATCTAATTTTTACCCTCTGAAAATGCTGTCTTCTCAGCAGAACATCAATAAACCCCAGGATTATTTTTTTTGTTGAATGATGACACTGAAACTTTCTATTTCTGATGATGTAGCCTTAAATGAAAATATGACTGATAACGAACATTTTATTACTGAATTAGTTTTCTAAATGAAATTTGTTCTGACATTATGTATTCTGAGCAAAGTTTGTCTCATTTGGCATTTTTATCAGCCATTAGGTGCTTAAGTGGAGGAATTTAACATGCAAAGTACACATTTATTTGTATTAGGCTACTGATTTTGTCTTTTTATGTCTACTGAGTGTAAAGAGTGTAGAGGGGAGTTTTCCAGTCTACATCAGATATGGTAATATCACTCTGATGGCTCCTGGAATGTAGAGGGGAGTTTTGATCTTGGCCTTGTCAACATGGCTTAGTAGAAAAAAATTACACAAAAAAACATGTAGATGTAACCACATCTGCCAGTAGATTCTCTTAATTCTCCCTGCAGTTGTATCAGAATTTTCATAAAATTAACTTTAATTAAACTTTCATACTTTTCTGAATAGCTAATTATTTCCCCTTGCTCTGTTAAGACCTAGCCTAAAGATCTAATAAACCGAGTGACCCTCTACACGGAACAAATATTCCGTGACAGCATGTGAAAAACAATTAAGAAGCTATAAAAGTTGGATTCCTTCACAACCTTAATTTGAGGAACACAACATCCCAACTGAAGCACTCTTGCTTTCAAGCAAATCCTCAACAAAGCGGCAGAAGAGTCTTTTCCTCCTTCTGATGAAACTATCATGCAGAGGAGCAGTCTGAAAACCAGAAATCAAACGTGAAATAAATGTAACAGTTGGCCACTACAGGAAAAAGCTTAAACGTTAAAGCCCAGACAGATAATGAGAATTCATAACCGCTTTGACAGTAGGCAGTGTACGCGAGTATTAGTTTGAGGGAGGAAGGTGCGCCTGGATTTACCATTTATTTACTACTTCAAAACCAAGAAACTAAGGGGGAATAACCGCATCTGTCAACCTAAGGAAACAGCTGCCTAAATGGCCTTTCTTCGGTCGGGCTTTCTGTGCAATATTCGGGCTGACTCACTTGGCCCGTGACAAACAAGATAGTGCTTGTTTTCTCTCAAACGTCAGAGTTTCTAAGTCAGCCCAGCCAAATATTTGCTACCGAGGTTCACAAATCAAGGTGCAGATCTGGAGAGAGACCAAACCGCCGAGAGTGGCCACTGGCAGACCCGGCCACCCTCCTAGCCTCCCCCATCCCACCCTGGCAGCGCCGCCCCCTGTCCCCACCGTCCGAGGTCGCCGGGGTCCCGCTCAGAACTTCCCCAGTCTCCCGTGGAGCCGCCTCCGTGCCTGTCACCCTCTCCGAGCATTCCGGGAGGGCCAGCCCGGGTGACCAAGGCAGGTGCGTCAGCCGCGACCGCCACTCACCTTGCTGGGTCCCCAGGCCGCTGCGGGCCCGGGCTCAGGCGATGCCACTCCGACCAGATCCATGTTGGAAAAGAAGCCAGAGACGAGAACAGGGAAGACAGGTGGCAGGACCGGGAAGCAGCCTCCGCCGAGGAGACAGGCGGCAGGACTGGAGCGACGGGCTGCTGGTGCCGGAGCTGAGGTGACAGATGGCGGCGCGGCCGCGTCCGGAACTGGCTTTCTTCTCTTCCGCCCTCTCCGCTGGGACCGTCGCTTCTGATAGGCCGCCCGTCCGGGGCTCCCGGTTTTGCCTCGTTTCCCCGCCCCCGGCAGGCCGCACTTCCGGCCGCTGCCCCTGTCCCGGGCTGCCCTGGCCACTGGCTCTGTTTTGTGGTCACGGTCGCGCGTGCAGGACAGAGCTGGCGTAGGGCGTGGTTCCTCTGGCCAGGCCGCGCCCTGTTCTCGTACCGCCCTCCCGCTCCTTCCCCTCTGGCTGCCGGAGACTGCAGCTGGATCTAGTTAAAGTGAATTTGACTGCGTGTGACTCAGTTGTTTATAGCAACAAACAAACGAGACTGCTTCTGTTCATTCATTTTCTGGGTTAATTCTAAACTGAGACGGTATGGGGGACAGATAGTAGTCAGATTTTGTTGTTATTGAAGTCTGCCATTAGGAAGCGGGGCATAAAAAGTGAAAATTTGTAAAATGTGTAATGGAACATTGAGCAAAAAAAATAGGACTGCGTAATAAAAGTTTTGGTTAGGTGTTTTGTAGATTCTTATCAAGTGACCAGATAAAAATAGCTAAGCATTACGTTTCACTTACTATATTTGTTCATTGTTCAAAGTACTGTGTTAACTCTCAATCCTCAAAAGAATCCTGAGAGGTGCATTGTTTCTAGCATGATCTCAATTTCACCGATAATAAAACCTTGGCATAAAGTAACCTGCTGGAGGCCATACAACTAGTGAGTGGCAAAGCTAATGGGTGGTAAACCCAGGCACCCTCGGCTAGGGGACTGGCTCTATATCTCTACTTGTTGACTCTTCAGACATTCTGGAAATAAACACTATTCTGAATAGCAATGTTCTCCTTAAATTGCCATTCTGAGCCAGGATCCCTGACTGTCTATGCTTGAGATCCCTAGGACACTCACCTTGATGGTTTCCTTTAGCACACAGTTCTTGACATTCCTGGTCAGAACACTTTCTGAATATTTCAAAAACTCCAAATTATAGGATACAGACCTGTGCTTGGCAAATGTTGCCCATATATGTGAATGTGTATGGAAATTACATTCCCTCTTAAGGTCCAAAGTGTTACGAGTGGGGTATAGATAGTTGAGGGAAAATGGATGTAACCAAAATTAAATGGATCCCTCAATTCTGGATAAGAAAGAAACAGGAGAGAGAATCAACCAAGAAAAGTTATTGGAGTTTATTATTAAATTAGCCAAGAGTTCCTAAAGAAAAAGATTAAAGGAAAAAGCAGATCAGAAAGGAAGACTGAGATGCAGTGTGTGACAAAAATGTGCCAGTAAGGGGGCCATGTGGGAGACGTATCAGAAAAGGACTGGAAGTCAAAACTACAACTAAGAATCTGGCTATTTGTTTTAGATAATTTATTCAAAAAATGTGAGTGCTTTCTTTAGTACCTAACATTGAAGTGACAAATATGAATAAAAATAAGTGCCCATCTTCATGTACCTTGAAGTCATAAACACAAGTACAATTAAGTGTTAAAGATGCTATGATAGAAGTATACGCAGGGCCCAGGGATCACATGACCAGGAAAGAGGTCAGATCTACTCAGATGTTCAGGAATGATTCCTTAAGGTCGATGGCACTGAGTTCACTCTTGCAAGATAAGCAGCCATCACTGAGATGGGCTGTAAGGGCAAGTGGGGGCTTCCACACAAGGAGGAACTGTATACAGCATGCATTGGAAAAAGGCAAGAGGTTTGACATGGTTTGAACCCACAGCTCAAAAGGGACAAAGTAAAAGATTGAGTTGGAGAATGCAGGGAAGGGCCAGGTCTAAGAGATTTTAATGCCAAGAACTTCAGAGGTTAGACAATAGTCAGTAAAAGATTTTAAATGGGGAAAGTCATGTTTTCAGGTTTGCTTACTAGGAAGATAATTCTGACAGTTGTGTGAAGGGTAGACTGGGGAGAGGTGAGGTTGGAGACTGGAAAACCTGCCAGGCAATTAATGATGAGGGTTAATACTTTGAGACTAATTTCAAATTTTTTTTTCATTTCTATAAGGCAACTTGAATATTCCAACTCTTCTTTATCTTATTTCCAAGATTTTGTTCTTGGACTTCGGTGCCTGATGTTGCTAGTACACGTAGGGGTAGGGGTGGAATGGGAGGTAAGGCATCTCATTGAAGCTCAAGGAGCTGAAATAACTTCTGCTTTTTCAATTGGTTGACTGGGTGGATGGTGGTGTCTGAAAATCTGGTTCAGAGGGAAGATAATGCTAATTTTGGATATGTTAAATTTCAGTTGCCTACGAACCATGGCAGCCATCAACATGTATAAGAACACATTTATTTACCTTTTTTTCTCTTACTCCATGAAAGCAAGGGTCACGTTTATTTTGTTCACTGCTGTAATCAATGCTCAGTATGGTGCCTGACATATAATAGGCACTCAACAAATACCTGTGAATGAATGAACTAAATGGATGCAGTTGAAAATGACCAGGGGCACGTGGGTGGCTCAGTCGGTTAAATGTCAGACTTCAGCTGAGGTGATGATCTCACAGCTTGTGAGTTCAAGCCCTGCGTTGGGCTGTATGCAGACAGCTCAGAGCCTGAAGCCTGCTTTGGATTCTGTGTCTCCCTCATTCTCTGCCCCTCCCCTGCTCTCCCTCTCTCTTTCTCTCAAACATAAATAAACACTAAAAAAAATTGAACAAAAAAAATGACCAATGAAAGCCTGGAGTTTATGAGAAAAAAGTAAGGGCTAAAGTTAGAAATCTGATAGTCAATATCATAGCTACTGTTTAGTGAATGCTTAATACGTGTTGAATTAAACACTTCAAACATGTTAGCTCATTCGGTTCTTAAAATGGTCCTGGGGAATATTGTTATCCCCACTTTATAGATTGAAAAACTGACACTTGGGGAGCTCAATGTCACACATTTTGAATTATGTGGTTTATATTAGCTTTGGAAAGAAATGAAAAAGGAGATAGTTTTTAGGGGGAATATAAGGAGTCAAGGGCAAGAGATTTTGATGAAGTTGGAGTGAAGAAATTGAGAGAGAGAAATGCCATAATGGACCTAAAGAGTGAAGAGGTAGTGGGCTAAATAGCAAGAGTTGGTAAAGATGTGGAGAACCCTCGTATGTGGCTGGTAGGAATGTGAAACGATGCCCTTGCTGTGGAAAACAATTTGGCAGTTCCTTAATAAGTTAAACATAGCATTACCATATGATCCAGCAATTCCACGCCTAGGTATATACCCAAGAGAATTGAAAACAGGTACTCAACAATACTTGTACCTGAATGTTCATGGAACCATTATTCACAATAGCGAAAGGGTGGAAACAATGCAAATGTCCATCAGTGGATGAATGGATAAACAAAATATGGTATATACATCCAATAGAACATTACCCAGCCGTAAAAGCAACTTTTATGGATTGAATCATGACCCCCAAAATTCGTTTATTGAAGTCTCAACCCCCAGTATCTCAGGAGGTAACAGTATATGGAGATAAGGTCTCACAGAGGTGACTAAATTAAAATAAAGGTGGTAGAGTGGGGCCCTAATCCAGTATGACTGGCATTCTTACAAAAAAAGAAAGAGACATCTAGGGCACCTGCTCACAGAGGAACATCCACATGAAGGGACAGCAAAAGGCCAGCTATCTATAAGCCAAAGAGAATAGCCTTTAAAAATTTTTTTTAAGTTCATTTATTTTTGAGAGAGAAACACACACACAGAACGTGATGGGTGGGGGAGGGAGGGCAGAGAGAGAGAGGGAGACACAGAATCTGAAGGAGGCACCAGGCTCTGAGCTGTCAGCACACAGCCTGATGTGGGGCTTGAACCCACGAACTGAGAGATCATGCATGACCTGAGCCGAAGTAGGACACTTAACCAACTGAACCACCCAGGCGCCCCCGAGAGCAGCTTTTAAAGGAAAACAGTCCTGTAGGCACCTTGATCTTGGACTTCCATCCCCCAGAACACTGAGAAAATAAATCTCTACTGTTTAAGCCACCCAGTCTGTGGTATTTTGTTATGGCAGCCCAGGGAAACTAATTCAGGAATGAAGTACTGATATGTGCTACAATGTGGATGAACCTCGAAAATGTCATGCTAAGTGAAAGAAGCCAGTGACAAAGACACATATTGTATGATTCCACTTATGTGAAAAATCCAGGATAGGTAATGCATAAAGACAGAAAGCAGACTGGTGGTTGCCAGGGGATGGGGTGAGAAGAAGAGGGAAATTAAGAGTGACTGCTTAATAGGTAAAGGGTTTTCTTTTGGGGTGAAGAAAATTGGAAATCGATATAGGTGATGGTGTACAATGTTGTGAATCTGCTCAATACCAATGAATTTTACACTTTAAAATGTTTTATTTTATGTTATACGAATTTCATCTCAGAAAGAGCGAGTGAGTGAGTGAGAAGCCTGCTATATAAGAGTTTTAAAGGTAGAGCAGATGTAGGTTATTCCCGAGTCAGAGGAAGTTACAGAGAAGCAGCGGTGAGAATGAGGTTGGGAAGCTTAAGGGAACAGGATAAAACATCAGGACATTGGATGGGTGATCCAAATGGACCTTAAAATTATCCAGCAAGATGGCAGGGCTTGGAGTGGAGTGCAGTGAGTATGAGCAGGTGCCAGAGTCTTTAGAATACATGCAGATTGTACCCCAGAGGTTGGTAGATGATGCTGGTAAAGAAGCTTCGACAGAGTGAGATGGTTAGGGATGCCAGAGGAGAGCCATTTTCCTGGGGGGCTGGTGCAGAATAATGTTTTGGGAGCTACTCTGGAGAGAGCAAAGAATGATGACCCTTATTCCTTGCCCTGGACACCAGACGGAGATGAGTAGTCTCAGAGGGCACTCAAGTTTTAGAGAAGGCAGGCTGTGGGGATAAGGGAAGTTTTTTTCCCCATGGGATGGAGTTTCACATTAGAATAGAGCTTGTGGGTTAACAGTTTTAATGATTTAATTATTTAAGGTATATGCCTAGTGCCACCAACTGTATACATCTTAAAAAGGAAGATAGGGTGAAATGTACAGCATTGAAGTTTACAGTCCACATTTATAAATACTATTACTATAAAAAGTGTGGTTTACTAACAACAGCATGTAGTCCTATGTTATCTAAGAATGAGTCCTTGAATGGCCATGTCTCTGTGAAGTGGAATAAGCACAACGTTTAAAGCATTTAGTTCCAGATTTACTCCCTATCATCTTTTGATAAACTCACTGGTGCTCAGCAGAGACAAAGCTATTCCAGAATTTGCACTGCCTAAACACATGGAATCAGCAGATTCTTGGTCTCTAAAGAGAACAGGAGTGTGTGGCTGGCTCAGTTGGTAGAGCATGTGACTCTGGATCTCAAGGTTGTGAGTTCAAGCCCCATATTGGGCATGGAGCCTAGCCAAAACAAATTAATAAGAAAGTAAAGAGAGAAGATATAAAACTCTTTAGTCTTTAATATTGAAACTAGTTAAGTCTATTTTGCATGTAGTTGCTTCAGGCAACCAACAAATATTTATTAACTGCCTACAATACTTCTGAAGCCTAGTGGGAGAAAAAAAGAACTACAAGATATAGTTGGAAAGATAATATATTCACACAACATTAAATAACACAACATTTCTATCTCAAAAGGGTGCATGATTACTTGTCAAATCACAGCTATAGAAAATGAACGTTTCAGGGTTCATTGTGGCTTAGTGAGATCTGGAAAGGCTGCATGGAGAAGGTGCCACCAAACTATGGCATGAAGGTTGGAGAAAGCTATAAAGGTAGTTTCAGGGGAAGGAATGGTATAAGACAAGGCATGGGACAGGAAAAGTCTGTGGTATATTTAGTGAGGTTACTTGGGGTACCTGGTTGGCTCAGTCAGTAGAGCATGCAACTCTTGATCTTGGTGTTGTAGGTTCAAGCCCCATGTTGGGTGTAGAGACTACTTAAAAATAAAATCTAAAAAAAAAAAAAAGATAAGGTTACTAGAGTGCAGTGTTATGGATATGGGTCAGTTGGGTTAGGTTGGGATTCAATGATTCTGAACCCTATGGAACCCATTGCCATTTTTTTTAATGTTTATTTATTTTTGAGACAGAGAGAGACAGAGCATGAATGGGGGAGGGGAAGAGAGAGAGGGAGACACAGAATCTAAAGCAGGCTCCAGGCTCTGAGCCATCAGCCCAGAGCCTGACGCGGGGCTCGAACTCACGAACCGTGAGATCATGACCTGAGCTGAAGTCGGTCGCTCAACCGACTGAGCCACCCAGGCGCCCCCCCATTGCCATTTTTTAATAACAAATACTTTGTTTTGCTTCCTTTACTGCATACTATTTTAAAAATTGATATAATACTCTGACTATAAGGATAAATAAAAGGAGAATAATCTTTAATTAAAAATGTGTATTTAATTCTACTTATAAGAGGAATTTAAATTAGTCAAACTTTAAGACAAAGAAAGTAGAATGATGTTTGCCAGGGACTGGGGGAGAACAGGAAAAGAGGAGTTGTTCAATAGGTAGAGTTTCTATTGCACAAGATGCAAAGTTCTAGAGACCTGTTGCACAACAATGTCCATATACTCAACATTACTGCAGTGTGCATTTAAAAATGGTTAAGATAATGCATTATGTCATGTGTTTTTTGCTACAATCAAAATATGGTATTTGAATATGAAAATTGGCTAAGTGGATTTCTTTTCATGTAGTTTGCTCAGGATTCATTGCCTCTACTGTATCTGAGGATTCATTGTCTATCCTAGTTCTGTGAAAAGTGCCTCTTTCACATTCTCTATATTCTTTGTTAATCAAACTTATATTAAATGTATATTAGACCTTATCATTCTATCCTTGATGACTCTTCTTTTTTTAAAGATTTTATTTTTAAGTAATTTCTACACCCAATGGTGTAGGGCTTAAACTCACAACCCTGAGGTCAAGAGTCACATGTTCCTCCGACTGAACCAGCCAGGTGCCCCAGGATTTTTTTATATTCAAAATCTTTTATATTCAAAATCTATGGTAGAGAGAGTTGTCCCCCCCCCTCAATAGATATTGCCTTCTATTTTACTTTTTTGCCTTGTTGTTCTGGCTAGAACTTCCAATATAATGTTAAGTAAAAGTGGCAAGAATGGTCATCCTGGTCTTGTTCCTGATTTTAGGGAAGAAAGCAAATGTCTTTCACCATGAAGTATGCTAGCTGTGGGGTTATCACAGATGCCTTTTATCATATTGAGGAAATTCCCTTTTATTCCAGTTTGTTTTTAGTGTTTTTAATCATGGAAAGGTGTTGAATTTTGTCCAATGCCTTATCTATTTCTACTGAGATGATCATATGGTTTTTGTCCTTTAATCTGCTGATATGGTATATTACATGAATTGATTTTTGCATGTTAAACAAATCTTGCATTCCTGGGAAAAATCACTGTGGGTCTTGGCGTGTACTCCTCTTACATGTTGCTGGATTCCATTTCCTACTGTTTTGTTGAGAAGTTTTGCATCTATATTCAAAAGAAATATTAATGTTCTGTCTACTTAAAAAACTTTTTTTAACGTTTATTCATTTTTTGAGAGACAGACACAGAGCCTGAGCAGTGGAGAGGCAGAGAGAGAGAGGGAGACACAGAATCCAAAGCAGGCTCCAGGCTCTGAGCTGTCAGCACAGAGTCGGACGAGGGGCTCAAACTCACGAGCAGCAAGATCATGACCTGAGTTGAAGTCAGCTGCCCAACCGACTGAGCCACCCAGACGCCCCTATGTTCTGTCTACTTTTAAAGTGGGATTTAGGTTTAAAAATGTATGCTGCTGCTTCTGCCATCCTTTGAGAATTCTCCCATGTGAGCTGTCAAAAAAATTCATTATTAAAAAAGATTCGTTGGGAAAACCCCCAAAGGAGTTGTTTTATCCAAGTTCCTGTCTTTTCTTATTTAACAAACATTTATTGAGCACTTATGGATCCATTATAAAAAAAGTAAATTTATAACTGTAACCCTTTGGTCTCAAAGATGTTAATTAACAATACAAGTGGTTATATCTTTTCTTGTGTTTAGAAGGTCTAACCTCAATCTCATATGTAGCAGCTTGTTGTGTGTCAGTGTAAGACCTGATGATTTTATTTTCATCTAATCTTAGTTTAGTTTGCTTTGTGAAACAGAATAATGCAGCTTTGGAAAAATCAATGGCTCTGGCAAAATCTATCAGCGCTCTTGCTACAAATGTCAGCTTCTATTTGCGTGGTTCTTTATTGTTCTGGTTGTTCCTGCTTGTTAAGCAACTTCTGTCAAAGAAAATAAGTTAAGTAATAATTAGAAAATAATAGGGCTCCACCAGAACCTGTTCATGTACTAAAAGTACTCAGAGGGGCGCCTGGGTGGCGCAGTCGGTTAAGCGTCCGACTTCAGCCAGGTCACGATCTCGCGGTCCGGGAGTTCGAGCCCCGCGTCGGGCTCTGGGCTGATGGCTCAGAGCCTGGAGCCTGTTTCCGATTCTGTGTCTTCCTCTCTCTCTGCCCCTCCCCCGTTCATGCTCTGTCTCTCTCTGTCCCAAAAATAAAAGTTGAAAAAAAAAAAAATTTAAAAAAAAAAAAAAAAATAAAAGTACTCAGAGAATACCAAGTAGTACCAACTACTGATTTCAAAGAAATTTTATTGAGCAAAAATTTTCTTTGTAAGGACTATATAGCTCTGAAATAGGTTTCCTAAAATATCGTCAGGGGAAAATTACTTTTTATTTATCTTTTATGTAGAGATAATACATCTGGTGTTTGCTTGGATACTATAGTTGATAAGCAATTTTACACAGGGAATACAAATTTTAATTTTTTATTATTAAATTGTATTTATTTTTGAGCAAGAGACAGAGACAGTGCGAGCGGGGGAGGGACAGAGGGAGAGACACAGAACCTGAAGCAGGCTCCAGGCTCCCAGCTGCCAGCACAGAGTCCCACGCGGGGTGGAACCCATCAACGGCGAGTTCATGACCTGAGCCCAAGTCGGAGGCTCAAGCGACTGAGGCACCCAAACGCCCCAGGGAATACAAACTTCAAAAAGTGAAGGTTTCCTGGTGTACAGGGTATTTCTAAATATCTGTGTTTGTGCATGTAGGGAACACTTGTACCTCTAGTTCCTGACAAAGTCCATCAACATGTTTCATGTATGTTTACTACTATTTGCCAGAAACCTAACTAGGTAAATTTTCTAACCTATAGACTAGGAATAGGGGCTGTGCTTGAAACTCCACTTTCAGGAGGATTTATTTTATGTACATTTCAACACAATGGAATGACTTCTCTTAAAAAAAGAGAAAAAAAAAAACCAAAAACAACTACATTCATTCCAGCTCCTCAGGCTTCCTTCTTTTAAAATAACACTTATCATTAACTTTTTGGTGTCGTTTGCAAAAGTAATACAGACCCGGTGTAGAAAACAGGGCAAATTCATTAAAGCATATAAACATGTTCGTCCCATCGTTTAGATGACAGCTATGAACATTTTTCTTTAAACGGTAATGCAATGTCGTGAACTGTTTTGTAAACTGCTTTTTTCCCCTCGTCTGCCATTTTCGACTTTTTTTTACAGGGACTAGTGTCCGCCCTTTCCCCGCAGGCGGTGGGGTCGGTCTCAGCCCCGGCCCGGCGATCTTTCTCCCCCTACCTCCCTAGACAGCAGAGAGCGACCTCGCCCACAGGGCAGCTGCCGGGCCCGCGGCGGCCGGGTCCCTTTAAGAGGCAGGCGCCAGGGGCGGTCCCCGCGCGGATTGGCCGAGCTTGGAGCCACGTGGCTGTCCTGGCAGCTGTGGCTGTGGCCTTGCTCCGGGGGCTGCCGTGGAGCTGCCGCGGGGTTCCTGGATAGGGGCGCGGGTTGCCCGATGTGCGTGAGGAGGTGCCTGGTGGGCCTTACCTTTTGTACCTGCTACCTGGCGTCTTACCTCACGAACAAGGTGAGGGGGGCGGGCAGGGGGTGGCGATGATTGCACGTGGGAGATTGGAGCCCCCATATCGTACGTGGAACAGATGCAGCCTCCAGCTTTTTACCTGATTTTTCCTGATGGTAGTGGAGAGGAAGCCGACTCTGTGTGGAATGCTCATTTAGAAATAGGATTTGCTGGACTGCACTGGCCCTGTTTCCGGTCCTGTAAAGCATCCTTTACATTTCCTGGGACAACGAATTTTTTAAAATTAAATTTACTTATTTATTTTAATGTTTATTTATTTTTGAGAAAGAAAGAGAGCGTAAGTAGGGGACACCAAATTTTTTGACTGGTGAATTCCCAGGAACTTAATTTTGGGTTGTGCATACTACTTTTCAGGGAAAAAAAGCAATTGGCTCTTGTTCTTTCGCGGCAGGAAGAGTAGAAGAAATCTGACATATCCTGCCTTTTTTTCTGAAGCACGCCCCTGCCCTAGAAACCCACATGGTTCCAGAAGCTTTTATTTTTATTTTTAATTTTTTTTTATTTTTAAAGTTTTATTTATTTAATAATCTCTACATCCAACATGGAACTCAACTCATTACCCTGAGCTCAAGTCAAAGTTTTTCCAACTGAGCCAGACAGCCACCCCCCTCCCCCCAACCAAGCTTTTAAACAGAAGAGATCAATCCATTTCCATATCCATCTTTCCCTCACACCACTGATAGCCAATCTTTTTTTTTTCTTTTTTTAATGTTTATTATTGAGAGAGAGAGAGAGACAGCAAGAACAGAGGAGGGGCAGAGAGAGAGGGAGACAGAATCTGAAGCAGGCTCTAGGCTCTGAGACAGACAGAGCCCAATGTGGAGCTGGAACTATGAACCCTGAGATCATGACCTGAGCCAAAGTCAGAGGTTTAACTGAGCCACCCAGGTGCCCTTGGCAGTCCTTTTTTTTTTTAACGTTTATTTTTGAGACAGAGAGAGACAGAGCATGAACAGGGGAGGAGCAGAGAGAGAGGGAGACACAGAATCTGAAACAGGCTCCAGGCTCTGAGCTGTCAGCACAGAGCCCGACGCGGGGCTCAAACACACGGACCGTGAGATCATGACCTGAGCCGAAGTCGGACGCTTAACCGACCAAGCCACCCAGGTGCCCTGGCAGTCCTTTTTAAAATATGTCTCCATCCCAGACGTTTCCACTATATTCAAGAGTTTTTTGTGAAATTATTTTTGAAAATAAAATATTTATAAATTTAATTTTCTTTAAAGTAATGTCATGAAACTCTTTTTTATGAAAATCCAGAAAAGCAGTGGTGCCATGTTTTTATTTTGTTAGGAGGGAGAAGCTGGCCTTGGATTAGGACCACACAGGGAAATGTTACACTTTTGAGGGCTAGGGTGGGGCATCCCCTCTTGTCATAGAGGTTGGCTGGACACCAAGACAAAGTGGGGGATACCAGGCCCAGGACCACCTTCCCCCATTGTAGGGTCTCCCTTGCCCATCCCCCTCAAAACCCAAACCCCTCTTGCTCTCTGGAAAAGGACTTTTAACCAATAGCATTTCCTTATACCTTCTCTCTTAACATGAGGACTGCCTTCAGAATACTCAGATGATGCACCAGAACCCTGTCAGAATCCTTCCTCCCGTCCAGTTGATTTTTAGTTTCGGTGATGGGCCTTTGAAGATCCATTAATACTGCCTTTCTGGGAGACAGTGATGGGTTTGTATCCTGGCTCCACTTAGCTTGGTCTTTGGGACTTAAATTTCTCTAAAGCTAATTTTTTTAACTTTAAGATAGTATTAACAAGTCCTTTTCAAAAAGTCGTTCTGAGGATTAATCAAAATGATGTTACTGAGTTGACTGGCCAAGTGCCCAATATCATGGTAAATAAGGTAAGTGGTAATTACTCTAGAAGGAAGGAAAGACAATCTTTTGCATATGGGGTGACCCAGTAATTAGCTTTTAACAGATTTGTTTCTTCCTCACAGGAAGCTAAACTAAAAGATTTATTTTAGCACCTTTTCTAGAATATGTGAATTTGTGAAATCCTGGCCTTTTCATTCAACTATTTTAATTTGTCTAGTTAACCTGATGAACATATTGATAATATTTCACTTAAAAACAAAATGACCTTTCTTTTATTTCTATATAATCATCAGACGGAGAAGAGTGACAAGTCTTTCATGAAAACCCATGAGCCAGGCGGGCATTGGTTAAAAAAGAGTATCTAAGCAAAACAATCCAGCAGGCAGATAACACTTAGTTCACAGAAATTTATACCCCCTCTGGATGCACATTGGCATCTGTGGCATTATTGTTATATTTATTGGGGTCCCTCACCATTTTATAGTCAATGTTATAAAGATGGATTACCTTCCATGTGCATCATGCTTCAAGGTGCTAGAGAAAAAGAAGCCAAACTGTCTTGTCTCTAGGAATATCTAATCCGAGTAATAAAAATTGTAGATTTCCAAGGACCCTCAGAACTTAAACAACAAATCCTTTTCCATTTTCCGTGATGGTTTGGAGTGCTTTGGTTTAGGGCTCTTGGGAGTGTTGGAGCAGATCAAAAGCAGAAGAGTAACAGCAGAAGGCAGAGGGAAGGGGAGGGGAGGAGACTGTACAAAGGGGAAAGAAATGGAGTCAAGAGTAGCAGCAGGCAGATGTGAGGCCCAGGTAGGGGTGGGAGAGGTAGTCGTTCATAATGGGACTATGGTAGGGACTTTGTAGCTCTTAGATGATGCCATTGTTTCAAATAGGACAGTTGTGCTTCTTTCTGGCAGCCATAACAGGTTGGCTTGGACCAAATAGGGGCCAAGTGAGAAGGGAACTGTGCAGTGAGCCCCCCAGCATATAATCTCTGCCAAATGATTTTTCTTTTGAATTAGTGAACATTATTTTGTGTTTAGAGATAGGATCCACTCTTCCAGTTTTTAGAAGACTCTATGCTATTTTTTTAATGTTTATTTATTTTTGAGAGAGAGAGAGGGGGGCGGAGAGAGGGAGAGAGAGAGGGAGAAAGCAACCAGGGGAGGGGCAGAGAGAGAGAGGGAGGCAGAAGATCCAAAGGAGGCTCTGCGCTGACAGCAGAGAGCCCGATGCGGGCTTGAACCCACGAACCATGAGATCATGACCTGAGACAAAGTCAGATGCTTAACCAACTGAGCCACCCAGGCGCCCCATGCTAGTTTTTTAATTTTCCTATTTCTCAGGGTAGTTTTCTCCTCTATTTCCCTCTGTATTTGCAAAAAAGAAAATTCATTGAAAAAACTCTTGTCTATTTTAGGCCCAGCCCTTCTAGTGTTAAAAGAACGGTTGATTTTCGTTTGAACAGCAAGTGTTTTGGCTCTCCTGACCTCGTGTCTGAGGTGTTCCTCCAGCCTGTGGGAGGTCCTGGCAGTAACCAGGCTTAGGGCCCAGGCAGCCACCAGCCCTTCTTCCCCTCACAGCTATTAAGCTTTCAGCCTGGGGACAATGTCCACATCTGTTTTCCTTTCAAAGACTCCCAAATTGCTCCTTCTTTCTCCATGAGAAGTGCTCACTGCTGTTTCACTGAATAGCCTTTTGCTCTGAGCAACACTTTTCAGTGACCTGAGGAACTGCTAAAGAATGAATATTAGGACTTAGATTGCATTTGTCAGAGATTTTGCTTTTCACTGTTCTCACTCTTCTTTAGCAAGGTCAGGTAAGAGCTTCAGCATTTTGTCTCCCCCCAGGATGTAGGACAAAGCCCAGCATACACTAAACTAAATAAATATTTGCTGTCTTCAAGAAGGTTGTTTAGGGTGATAGAGCACACGGCCCAGATGCTCACTTGTTCATCCTTTCTCTGTTTTAGAATGAAAATATCAGGGAAAAGTGGGAAGGAGACTGTTGACCTATAAACAGACTTCAGAGAAGAAGAAGGTCCATTTTTTTTTAAGTTTTTTTTTTTTAATGTCTTATTATTTATTTTTGAGAGAGAGAGAGAGAGAGAGAGAGAGAGAGACAGAGTGTGAGCGGGGGAGGGGCACAGAGAGAGGGAGACACAGAATCCAAAGCATCACCAGGCTCTGAACCATCAGCACAGAGCCTGACGCGGGGCACCCAACAAGGGGCTTGAACTCACAAGCTGTGAGATCGTGACTGGAGCCAAAGTCCCAGACACCCAACTGACTGACCCACCCAGGGGCCCTGAAGGTCCATTTCAAGTAAATACAGAGCACAGGCAGTTAGCTGTAATTGTGACATTTAGGAGCTCACACTAGGAGGCCTATGTATAGGTTAATCCATGGGAAAAAATAGGTATGTAAATTTGCCTAACACCAGTCCACTCTATTTTTACATCATGTGAAGAATCAGTAGAGTCCTTGCCTAAAGCCTTTAATGGTTTTTAAACTTTACAAAAAGTCTTAGTGCTCAATGGTAGGAAAAATAGGAAAAGATATCCAGAAAGACAAAACACAGTCCCGTTTCATAAAGTGTTATAAAAGACATAATAGAAAAACAAGTTGTTGACCTTAGCCAAGTTGGTTTAAAAAAAAAAAAAAATCCTTAAAATGCTAAAGCACAGGGAAAGGTATGATGCCTAAGCAGTATTAGTTTAAAAACAAAAAACAAAAAAAGTACCTGTAGAATGCAAAAGCCAAATGCCCCCAAATGGAAGGAAAACAAAGGAAATAAACACTAGGATGCAGTTCTTGCTTGAAGAGAATCAACGAAGGGGGTTGGATTTTGAGGTAAATTGGACAGTAGATAAAGCAGATACCCTGTGAAAAGAGAGTGCGTCCAGGGGTTTGTCCGGTTTTCTTGAATTACTGCAGTTCCAACATGACTTCCCCTGAAGCCTGGGAAGATACTGAGTTGTTGGACATCCACAGCACCAGACCCAGCTGCTGTGCGGCCCAATTTGCTGATGATACCAGTTCTATTTCCCCACCAAGAGGTGATTAGGCTTCTGGCGACCCTGGGGAAAAAAGACCCGCTCTTTTTAGTATGACTTGGAAGGTCTTTTTTTTTTTTCCCCATGTATGATTTTGGGGGGAAGGGTAAAAGCCTTTTTGAAACTTGAGTATACTTATATTTCTTCAATAGGGATTTCTTTGATTATACAGTCTAGCAATTCTCTATAATTTGAAAATGTCCATTAATCTGCTCTTTGTTTTTCAGTATGTCCTGTCTGTCTTGAAATTTACCTACCCTACATTATTCCAAGGGTGAGTATCTTTTATGCTCTTTGTACACATATGTGGGACATGTCCAACCAGCATCATTAAATGTTCCTTAAAATATTTTTAATGACTACATAGATTTTTTTTTTTTATCAAATAGACATACTGTAATTTATTTAGCCCTTCTATTAGTGGGTATTAAATTGTATTCCATTTTGGGGGTATAAAAATAGTGTTGTCAGACATATTTTTGTATCCAAGTTTGTCGAATTTCTAGCTATTTCTTTGGAATAGATTCCTATATAAGAAATTTGGGTTAAAGAATATGAACTTCTGGGTTTTTTTTTTAATGTTTGTTTATATTTGGGACAGAGACAGACCATGAACAGGGGAGGGTCAGAGAGAGAGAGAGAGACACAGAATCTGAAGCAGGCTCCAGGCTCTGAGCTGTCAGCACAGAGCCCGACACGGGGCTCGAACTCACGGACCGTGAGATCATGGGGCTCGAACTCACGGACCGTGAGATCATGACCTGAGCCAAAATTGGACGCTTAACTGACTGAGCCACTGTGGCGCCCTCCCCTGACCCTGCCCCGGGCCACTGTCTCTCAAATGACTATTGACATTTTGAGCTTGGTAATCCTTTGTTATGGGGGCTGGTCCAGCACACTGTAGGATGTTTGGCAGAGTCCCTGGCTACAACTCACCAGATGCCAGTTAGCAACCCTCCCCTCCCCCACCCCCTGTTGTGACAACCAAAAATGTCTCTAGATATTGCCAAATGTCCCCTAGGGGGAAGAATCATACGGGTTGAATGCCACTGCTCTAGGTCACACTGTTGGAGGGCATGACCCATATCTGTCTGTTCTGCTTGGCTGGGTTAGTGAAGGTTTCACAAAGGAGGCATAAAAACTGGATCTAATAGGACGAGCAGGTGTTCACCAACACACAAAGAGGTAGGAGAACATGATGTGTCAAGAGGGCAGCACGTGGAGACTCCTAGAAGTAGAAAGTGACCTGACACATTCCCGAGGCTGTCAGCTGTTCAGTATGGCTGGAATGTAGCTGCCCGTGGCAGATGCACCGGAGTTGAGCCTGGAGAGTGGTGGGTGCCTGTCCAGGAAGGCTTGTGTGTCACTCGCAAGTGACTTTATCCCCGTAGGCCAGCAGTTCTCAACTGTTGTGTAGCAACACATGGGTGTGTTGTAATCACTTCTGTGGTGAGGTGTCTCAAGTCATAACTAAAAATAAGGTTTTGAAATCTATGAATTATTCACCTAAAGTAAAGCAATTAGAGTGAAACAGGGTGAAGTTATTGCCTGTAGTACCCTCCCACTCATTTTGAAGTCTGCTGTGCTTTGTACAGTGGGAAGGGCAGGGGTGCTTAATTAATTAACCAATTAGTTAGCTAATTTAAAATTTTTTAAAAGTTTGTTTTCAGAGAGAGAGAGAGAGAGCAAAAGTTGGGGAGGGGCAGAGAGAGAGGGGAGGGAGAGAATCCCAAGCAGCCTCCACACAGTCAGCGCAGAGCCTGATGCAGGGCTTGAACCCACAAACTGTGAGAGTTGGATGTTTAACCAACTGAGCCACCCAGGTGCCCCAGGGGTGCTTATTTTATAACCTGTGCTCCCCTTGTACTTTGCATGCAGAGGAAGAATGTCTCACTTGATCCCAAGTGTCTTATGGCAGAAAAGAGACTGGGAACTGCATCTGGCCACCTGGGAAGAATCAATCAACTGGTTTTGTTTTGTTTTGTATTTTGTGTTTTGGGTTTTTTTGTGTGTTTTTTGAGAGAAAGGGGGGGCACAAGTGAGCGAGTAGCAGAGAGAATCCCAGAAGGGGCAGAGGGAGAGAGAGAGAGAGAGAGAGAGAGAGAGAGAGAGAGAGAAAGACGGTGCTCGTCCAAAGCGCGATTCGTGTTTTTACCCCAATGGGCTGGTGCCCCCAATGGGCAGGGCTTGTGTTCACCCAAAGCAGGGCTCCAGCTCACCTGACGTGGGACTCAAACTCGTGAACCATGAGATCGTGACCTGAGCTGAAGTCAGATGCTTAATGACTGAGCCACCCAGACACCCTTGTTTTGTTTTGTTTTTAAAGAAATGATGCCTTTTTATTTTAAATGTTTATTTATTTTTGAGAGAGAAAGTGGGGGAGGGGCAGAGAGAAGGGGACAGAGGATCTGAAGTGGGCTCTGCGCTGACAGCAGAGAGCCCCATGCAGGGATCGAACTCACAAACTGTGAGATCATGACCTGAGCCAAAGTCAGGCTCTTAAATGGCTGAGCCATCCAGGCACCCCAAATCAAACATTTTTAAAACAAGCAAGTGGCAAAATGAAGTTTGCCTTCTAGAACAAGCCCTTTGGCTGCAGGTAGAGAATGAAAGTTGTGAGGCCATCCTGGTGATAGGGACACCAGTTTGGGGACTGATACTGGAGTTGAGGAGTGCCACGATGGGAGCCTGCATTAGGCAGAGGCAGAAGAGGTGGGGAAGAGAAGACTTGGTACTCTAGAACTGTTATGGGGATGCGTTCAATAGGATTTTGCGAGCAGATGAGAGAGGTGACTGAAGAGAGAAGAGCTAGGATGACATCTAGGCTCTGGTTTGGCTGATTAGGGGCAGAGGACGAAAATCAGAATGAGGAAGGGAAATTCAAGGTAACGTTTTAGGCAAGTTATCATTGGGTGCTTGTGGGGTGTCAGGGTGGTGGTATCCGGGTGGGCGTAGGGATTTGGAAATCATCAGTTCAAGGATGATGGGAGAAGTGGGGACTGTGGGGGAGGTTGTTCAGGAAAAGTCTAGAATAAGAAGAGAAGAATATCAGTGTCAGCACTGAATGATACAGCTGGATTCGAGAATAATACAGGTTGAGCAGGAGGGGCCTGGGATGCTAGTTAGGAGAGAATGGGAGAAAAGAATTGTAGGAAGGCTTGGATGTGTATATTTGTGTCAGCCAGGAGCTCTGCCAGGTCTGGATGGCATATGAGACTATGGCACTCTCTTAAATTCACATTGGCCTTTGTCTTTTTCAGGTGGCAGACGTTAATTGGTGGACTTTTGCTTCATGTGTCATGGAAACTGGGCTGGGCTGAGATCAACAGCAGTTCAAGGTAGAACATCTTCTTGCTTGATTCATGATTCATACCCTGCATGCTCTTCACATTATTTAATCTTTTCTGGTGTTACACTGGGAAACACAGATGTTTATTTGAGTTGCTTGATCTCTTAGTTCCCTTTGAACCTTGGGATTTTAATGCTTTTATAATCACATAGAACTGAAGGAGTGTGTTTTCCTGCTTAGTGATGTTACTAATATAATATTAAAATTAATCAAGATACATAACTTATAATACTGTATTAATTGGGCTTTGTTTTAGATCATAGGAGCACAACGAATGAGTTTTTATTTATGTTTAATTAAAAAAATGTGTTTTTTTAACATTTATTCATTTTTGAAAGACAGAGATACAGAGCGTGAGTAGGAGAGGGGCAGAGAGAGAGGGAGACACAGAACCCGAAGCAGGCTCTAGGCTTTGAGCTGTCAGCACAGAGCCTGATGTGGGGCTTGAACTCACAAACCATGAGATCATGACCTGAGCCAAAGTCGGATGTTTAACCGACTAAGCCACCCAGGAGCTCAGATGAATGAGTTTTTTGTGTGTTTTTTTTTATAAGTTAAAACTTTTTATTATATTATATTAATTATAAATTAATATATTATATTATATTATATTAAATTATTTATTAAAAATAATCTTCAATTATTTTCATTATAATTTTTTATTATAAATTTTTAATTTATTTTTGGTAGACAGAATACTAGCAGGAGAGGAGAAGAGAGCCCCTATAATTTTTTTTTATGTTTTTTAAATTTATTTTTTTTTTTAAACTTTTTTTTTTCAACATTTATTTATTTTTGGGACAGAGAGAGACAGATCATGAGCGGGGGAGGGGCAGAGAGAGAGGGAGACACAGAATCGGAAACAGGCTCCAGGCTCCGAGCCATCAGCCCAGAGCCTGACGCGGGGCTCGAACTCACAGACCGTGAGATCGTGACCTGGCTGAAGTCGGATGCTTAACCGACTGCGCCACCCAGGCGCCCCTTAAATTTATTTTTAAGAGAGAGTGACAGAGTATGAGCAGGTAAGGGGCAGAGAGAGAGAGGGAGATGCAGAATCTAAAACAGACTCCAGGCTCTGAACTGTCAGTACTGAGCCCAACGTGGGGCTCGAACTCACAGACCATGAGATCATAACCTGAGCCAAAGTCAGATGCCCAACTGACTGAGCCACCCAGGCACTCCCTGGTGAATGAGTTTTTAAATGAACTTAAAATTTTTGGAAATTTTTAATTTTGAAATTACTTACTACTTTACAGAAGAGTTTGAAATAATGCAAATAATTTCCATACCCTTTACTCCTATTCCTCATTCTTTTATCTTGCTTCTCCTATAATTTTCTCTTGAGATTTATGTATATGTATACATATATATGTGTGTATATATATATATATATATATATATAATTTTTTCTGAACTATATGAGAGTAAGTTGCAGATTTGAGAGTAAAATGCCCCTTCTGAATTCATAACTGTGTATTTTCTAAGAGGAAGGACATTTTCTTACTTCACTATAGTATAGTAATCAAAATGAGGAAATTAATATTGATACAATACTATTATCTCATCTACAGACCAAACTCACATTTTTCTAATTTTCTCAATAATATCCTTATAATGTAACTCCCACCCTGTCCGCCCCCCCGCCCAGCCAAATTCTGATCCAGGGTTCAGTTCAGATCACACATTATATTATATATTAGTTGTTATGAATCTCTTAAGGCAACTTGTCAAATACATTTAAAAGAAATCTCAAAAACCATGACATTTTTCAGACAAAATTACAACCTGAATTGGCTAGCCACTCCTGCCTCACCTAGATAAATTCTTATGATTCTTCTAGAACATCATGCCTCATCTGAAATGATACACAAAATGAAGAGCAAATGAAGTCAAAGTTTATATGGACAAGGCAGACAGCTCTACTGAATGATCAGGCCAGGTCACTCACTTGTATAATATCCTTACCTTCACAAAATGAAGATACTTTTGGGGCGCCTGGGTGGCGCAGTGGGCTAAGCGTCCGACTTCAGGTCACGATCTCGCGGTCCGTGAGTTCGAGCCCCGCGTCAGGCTCTGGGCTGATGGCTCAGAGCCTGGAGCCTGTTTCCGATTCTGTGTCTCCCTCTCTCTCTGCCCCTCCCCCGTTCATGCTCTCTCTCTCTGTCCCAAAAATAAATAAACGTTGAAAAAAAAAATTAAAAAAAAAACAAAAACAAAAACAAAAAAAAACAAAATGAAGATACTTTTGAAGATACTTTTATATGTGATATTTAAGCAGAGGTCTTACTTTATTTATACTCCATTGTTATGGTGGATTGTTCAGTGAGAACTGGGTCTTCATTTAAACAAATAAGTGCCTTGCACCCCAATGTTTATAGCAGCACTATCAACAATGGCCAAAGTATGGAAAGAGCCCACATGTCCATTGACAGATGAATAAAGAAGATGTGCTTTATATATCCATATCCATACACACACACACACACACACACACACACACACATACACACAATGGAATATTAGCGGTCAAAAAGAATGAAATCTTGCCATTTACAACAATGTGGATGGAACAAGAGTGTATTATGCTAAGCGAAATAACTCAGAGAAAGACAAATACCATATGATTTCACTCATATGTGGAATTTAAGATACAAAACAGATGAACATAAGGGAAGGGAAGTGAAAATAAGATAAAAACAGAGAGGGAGACAAACCATAAGGGACTCTTAATTAAATACAGAGAACAAACTGAGGGTTGCTAGCAGGGTGTTGGATGGGGGGATGGGCTAAATGGGCAAGGGGCATTAAGGAGGGCACTTGTTGGGATGAGCACTGGGTGTTATATGTAAGTGATGAATCACTAAATTCTATTCCTGAAATCGTTATTACACTATATGTTAACTAACTTGGATTTAAATTAAAAAAATAAATTAATTTAAAAATAAAAATAAATATGTGCCCTGAATTCACAAGGCCTGTGATAGTTCTAATATTCAGTTAAATAATGAAGCATGTTGATTCCAAATGGTTTCATTTATTCCTCCACAGAGGCAAGAGATTGGTCTAGAATGCAGGTACTAACGGTCAGATTGTGGACTGGGGTCCACTGGTGCTCATCAACATGGGTCCTCTACTCTGTTTACAATGCCCCTGACTACAATTATCTTATAATTTCTGTTGTGAATTATTTACTTCATAATAGTCGTTTAAGTTTAATTTTTTTTTTTTCAACGTTTATTTATTTTTGGGACAGAGAGAGACAGAGCATGAACGGGGGAGGGGCCGAGAGAGAGGGAGACACAGAATCGGAAACAGGCTCCAGGCTCCGAGCCATCAGCCCAGAGCCCGACGCGGGGCTCGAACTCACGGACCGTGAGATCGTGACCTGGCTGAAGTCGGACGCTTAACCGACTGCGCCACCCAGGCGCCCCCATAATAGTCGTTTAAACATTACTTTGGCCCTGTTTCCTTAAGAGCTAAGCCATTGGTTCGCACTTAAAAACATTTTCCTGTGAGAAAATATACATAATATAAATTTTACCATTTTTAGACCATTTTTAAGTGTACAGTTCAGTGGCATTAAGTGCATTCACAATGTTGTGCAACCATTACCAGAACTTTTCTATCATCCCAAACAGAACAAACAGTAACTCCCCATTCTGCCTTCCCTCCATCCAGTCCCTGATAACCACTGTTCTATTTTCCATCTCTATGAATTTACCTATTCTGGATACCTCACTTCAGTGGAATCATACAATATTTGTCCTTTTGTGACTTAACATAATGTCCTCAGAATTGTTACATGTGTCAGAATCTTCTTCTTTGAGAAGCTGAATAATATTCCATTGTATGTATACCACAGTTTGTTTATCCATTCATCTCTTGATGGAATTCTTCATACTTCTGCCTTTTGGGGGAAGGGAAGGAGGAATGACTGGTAGAGCTGAGTAAAGTCAAAGACTCTCAAGGTTCATTCCCTGAAAGGAATGATCCTCCAACAGTAGAAATTTGAGACCCACTAGACACTGTTGTCCTTTGAGCTTGCGTGATGCTAGGTTCTACTCATTGCAGATCTGTGGGCATGTTCCCTTTCCGTCCCCCTGCTAAATTCTCAGGGACCTTTTCACTTCTATCGCCTGTACTTCTTCAGGTGGCTTCACATCCTCACACACGACGTTAGCTCGGTTAAGCGCCTTATCAAAGATCCTAGTGTCTTAGTGAATCTTATGATTAATAACTGCTGCAACAGCACAGCATTTCCACTTTCCACAGATCCTCAGCAAAGGGGAGTTACCAGATGTCTAGCAGCAAGGACCCAGCACCCATGTTCCTTCATGTATGCCTGGGCTGGGTGTGTGTTTGCCATGGTTGCTGTTTCCTACTAGGCTTGGCTTTCTGATTATGTTACTAGAGAACCAAAGCTTGGCTTTGCTGTGTGACTGTGCACTTGTGTGGAGGTGGCAGAGGTTGGACTCTACTAAAAATGGAAACAGCAGCAGGTGGACAGGGTGGAGTCCTCTGAGTCATCGTAGAGTGGGGATTGTACCAGTGGGGCTGGAGGGTGGTTTCCAAATCGGTATTTAATAACATATACCATGAGAGCTCATTTAGACCCCTTATAGCCTGGGGTGCAGCAGAATCCAAGATTACCTCTTAAAACAAGTTCCAGAACCTGGCACCACATTTCCTACTTTGCAGAGAGGCCATTCTGCTGTGTTGGTTAGTCTCTGGCCATGTCATGACTCCACTAAGTGACCTGATAGAATCCATCTCCAAGATTTTTATTCAGCAACCAGCAATTACCAAGTGTTGGATGATGCTTTAGAGGCCTTCTGTCTTGGGAAAGATCACACTGGCTTTCAGTCGCAAGCTTGTCCTTATACCGGCAGCTCTACTGCCATTGCCAACCTGCCGCAGAATGTTCAAGTGATTTTTCTAGCAGATGTGGGAGCCCTGGCTGTAGGCTGTGTTTCCAGAACGTGATCTAGAACACCGTGACAAGACATTTGACAGTGAGACCATGGCACTCTTTACTGGATTCTCGAACCATTGCTTACGGAATCAGGTGTGATTTCATTGGAGACATTACATGCCATCCTCCGGTCCCTTTATGACCAGACTACATGTTTAAATAAAAACATTTCGAAAGTAAATTTTAATGTACTTACTACTTTTTGTTCACTCTACTTAAGACAGCAAATTTTTAACTCAAGTTTTCAAGGATGAGAAGTTCTAAGTTAATAACGCTATACCACAATGCCTTTGTGACCAGAGATTTCTAACAGATGAAGGAGAAAGCTCCACTCTTTAATTTTCCATTGGAGATCTTTGCTGGAGAACTATAAAACATTTCTTTGATAGGGGAGCCTGGGTGCATCAGTTGGTTGAGCATCTGACTCTTGATTTTGGCTCAGCTCATGATCCCAGTGTCATGGGATGGACCCCACGTCAGGCTCCACGCTGCCCCTCTCCCTCACTCTCACTCTCTTTTGCAAATGAAAAAAATTTTTTCTGGGGCATCTGGGTGGCTTAGTCGGTTAAGCATCCAACTCTTGGTTTCAGCTCAGCTCATGATCTCACAGTTTGTGGGTTTGAGCCCTGCATCTGGCTCTGCACTACTGATGTAGAACCTGCTTTGAATTCTCCCTCTCTCTCTCTCTTTCTCTGCCACTCCCCCACTCCCACACTCATTCTCTCTCATAATAAATAAAGAATACTTTCAAAAAATTTTCTTTGATAAAACCTCCAAGTTAACTCAGTCCTGTCCCTAAAGAAATGAACAGTGAGCCAATCAATTAGGATGCTTCTTTTTATGATTAATTATTTGTTTTTAAGCGAGATAGCTTGTCTTCATCAAAGCTACTGGTGGTTGGAATTTCTCAAATATGTTTTTTAACATATTGTATTTCATTTTGAGTGACCTGTAATTTTAC
Source organism: Lynx rufus (assembly GCF_022079265.1). NCBI lineage: Eukaryota > Metazoa > Chordata > Mammalia > Carnivora > Felidae > Lynx > Lynx rufus. Next base: position 17,777,607 of record NW_025814837.1, read on the forward strand.
GAACAGTTACCTTTGCTCACAGAGGAGAGTTAACATCAAATCCATGTGTTTTTGATCTTTTTTCCTATTGTGTTTTTTCGCCAGAGGAATGCTTTATGTATATTATGTAGAAATTACTTTGAGGGGAAGATAAAACCAGCTTTCAAAGCATTCTCAGGAAACACGGAGAACCACTGCAGGGACGTAATATGAATAAAATCTGATTGGTTTTGGTGTGGTGATTATGGTTATTCCCCAGAGAAGAGTCCATGAGGCCAGGAATGGTAGAGGACAGGAATTTTTTTTTCAGCTTTATTGAGGTCTAGTTGTCAACTAAAATTGTAAGATGTTTAAAGTATACATTGTGGTAATTTGATATATGTACACACTGTGAAAGATTCCCTCCATCCAATTAATGAACACACCCATCACGTCACTTTATTTATTTATTTATTTATTTATTTGGGTGAGAACATTTAAAAAAATTTTTTTTTCAACGTTTATTTATTTTTGGGACAGAGAGAGACAGAGCATGAACGGGGGAGGGGCAGAGAGAGAGGGAGACACAGAATTGGAAACAGGCTCCGAGCCATCAGCCCAGAGCCTGACGTGGGGCTCGAACTCACAGACCGCGAGATCGTGACCTGGCTGAAGTCGGACGCTTAACCGACTGCGCCACCCAGGCGCCCCTGGGTGAGAACATTTAAATTCTACTCTTCTAGGAAATGTCAATGATACAACAACACAGTGTTATCAACTGTAGTCACCATTTTATACATTAGATTCTAAGACTTTATTCATCTTATAACTGAAAGTTTGTACCCTTTTCCCAATCTCCTCTATTAACCTGCCCCCAGCCCCTGGCAACCACCTTTCTGTTCTGTTTCTGTGAGTTTGACTTTTTGTTTGTTTTCTTAGTTTTTCTTTTTTTTTTTTAAGACTCCACATGTAATTCCAAATACCATGCAGTATTTTTCTTTCTTAGGACAGGATTTTTGGAACTTTGAAGTTTATAGTGGCTGCTGGTCATGCCTATACCAACCTGCAGGGCATAGGAATCTGCTGAACTCACACTTCAGTGTAGACCGCACCTCATGTCACTGTTGCTTTGTATCCATACAGTGTCTTGCAACAACTCAGCTCTGCCTTTGTGGCATGAAAGCCACCATAGACTACATACACAGATGGGTGTGGCTGTGTGCCAATAAAATGGTATTTCAGCAATAGGCAACAGGTGGGATATGGCCCATGGGTCATCGTTTGCTGACTCTTGTTCTAAGTTATGCTCTGTGAGAAACAGTATAATCACAGGGTTTTTGGGTTCAAGTGATATTAGGGCTGAACTTTGTTAAGGGAGTTGACCCTCTGTGAGTCAGAGGAAGAGTAAAGAATGAAGGAGGAAAGGTCTAAGAATATTAGGAAAGAGGGACAGTAGTGAGTAGGATTCTTGAAGGACCATGTTCACCAGGATTGGACCCCTCAAAATGAAATCTAGGTATCTGCTCTAAGTAGGGAGTAGGGAGTTAATATATGTAAAAGTGCTTGTAAACTGTAAAGCAAATATTGACTTTATAATTGTAAGATATTACTGTTTTTGGCAATGCCAATAGGCAGTATGAATCCTAGTATCTTGGTGGCTTGGTACTGTTTTTTAAGTTTATTTATTTATTTTGAGAGAGAGAAAGAGCGCATGCAAGGGGCAGAGAGAGGGGGAGAAAGGGAATCTTAAACAGGGTCCGCATTGTCAGCGCAGAGCCTGACTCGGGCTCGAACCCACCAACTGTGGGATCATGACCTGAGTTGAAATCAAGATGCTCAACTGACTGAACCACCTAAACTTGGTATTTTTATGTTTGGAAACTATTTTTAGCTCCACTAGGTGTCAGCATAATGCAGAGAATTTTCAAGAACTCAGCTCAAAGGGCCCTCATGAACAGATAAACTTCTGAGTGTTTTGAGGGAGCAGATGTTCCTTCCATAATGCATGCTCTATTTGAAAAACAAGTGATTTAATTTAATTAGCCTTCATTTCGATAACAACAGTTTTATAATTCACGGCAACAGACTATTGTTAGCTTCTTGTAAAATGTTTTATCAGGATCCTTAGGGACAGGAGATGTACACAAACAAAAAAACAAACAAGCCCAAGACTCAAACAAGACACAATACTTGTGCTTATAAATCGTATAAGAAAAACTATGTATCACCACAATTTTCAAACCAGACCCATGGCAAATAGTACTTTCCCCCAGGAGTTGCTGTGAGATCCATCCCTGCACACATGCACACACACACACACACACACACACACACACACACTCACACACTCACTGGCTCAGCAGTTCCCCAGAGGGCCTTGTACCACAGAGACCCAGCATTCTGTGAGGACCACCTCAAGATTTAATTCCATCATGCCTCCTTTGTTGGCACATAGGACAATGGACAAATAAGCCAGCATGGGAGGTACCATCTTATAAATTATAGGTGGAGAAAAGGTGCATTAGTGGTATGTGCTTGGTTTGTCCCTAATGTATAGGTATTTGGCTGCCAGAGAATTATACAGTCTTAGAGCTGGCAGTAGAAGGTGTCTTAGCTTGGGCTGCTATAACAGAAATACCAGAGATTGGAAATGCCTGGGTGGCTCAGTCTGTTGGGCATCTGACTCTTGGTTTCAGCTCGGGTGATGATCTCATGGTTTGTGAGATCGAGCCCCATGTCAGGCTCTGCCCTGACAGTGTGGAGCCTGTTTCGGATTCTCTCTCTCCATCTCTCTCTGCCCCTCCCCTGTTCACATATGCTCTCTCTCTCTCAAATAAATGAATAAACTTAAAAAGAAAAATACCAGGGGTGCCTGGGTGGCTTAGTTGGTTAAGCCTTCACCTTTGGGTCAGGTCATGATCTCATGGTTTGTGAGTTTGAGCCCTGTGTCTGGCTCTGTGCTAACAGCTCAGAGCCTGGAGCCTGCTTTGGATTCGGTGTCCACCCCCCCCGCCTTCTGCCCCTCCCCTGCTTGCTCTCTCTCTCTCTCAAAAATAAATAAACATTAAAAAAATTAAAAAAAAAAAAAGAAAATACCAGGTGGCTTAACCAATAAACATTGATTTCTCACAGTTCTGGAGGCAAGTCCAAGATCAGGGTACCAGCATGGTAAGGTTCTGGTGAAGACCTCTTCTTGTCTATCTTTTCATCTCCTTCCATGGTGGAGGGGGAGGGAGAGAGGGAGAGAGAGAGAGCACGTGCGCTAATTCCATCATGAGGGCTACACCCTCCTGACCTCATTACCTCCCAAAGGCCCCACCTCCAAATTATCACGGGGGGGGGGGGGGGCGCAGGATTTCAACACAGGAGTTTGGGGGGAACACTAGCATGTAGCCCATCGCAGAGGACTGAGTTGGCATAACCCCTCTGGAAGGCAATTTTGTAACTAATGCCACACTTTGATGCATGTGTCTTTGAGCTTCTGTTCCACTTCAGGGAGTTTATCCTGATATTGCAAAAACATGAATATGAAAAGGGAATGTACTCAAAGATAACTATTACAGCATTAGGTTAGTAAAAAGAGGATTAACTTCAGTGTCCAGCAATAGCCTATTATTCACTTATTAATAAATTGGTGATGATTTTTTTGACGTGGAAAGATGTTAAGCAGATTATGAAACAATGTGTACAGTAGGATCCCATTTTTGCTGCAGTGTTCATATATGTGCATATAGGCCCTGTTTGGGAGGAGACCTAGCAAGGTATTAACAGTGGTTGTTTTTGGGTAGCAGGATTGCAATTGTAATGTTTTTCTTGATTATCTGTACTTTGAAAATTTTCTAGCATGGAAAAGTACTACTTTTTTTTTTAAGTTTATTTATTCATTTTGAGAGAGAGACGAAGAATACACTGGAAGGGCAGAGAGAGGAGAGAGAGAGAGAGAGAGAGAGAGAGGGAGAGAGAGAGAGAATCCCAAGCAGGCTCTACACTGCCGGCGTGGAGCCTGATGTGGGGCTTGATGTGGGTCTCAAACTCATGAACCCATGAGATCATGATCTGAGCCCAAACCAAGAGCGGGATGCTTAACTGACTGAGCCATCCAGGTGCCCCAAGTACTACTTTTTAATAAGAAAACAAGATAAATTATTATAGGAAACAAAATGACTGCCTCCATGCCAAGTTTCTGAGTTCATGTCTATTGAAGAAAGCATGTTTGTTAATGCAGTTAGTTTTCTGTTGTCACAGTTGTAGGTTACAACATGATTGTTAGAAATGTTTATTGAATTTGAAATTGTTAGAATTACCCATTAGGGCCATTTCAAAGAGGCAAATGGTGGGAAATGTTTTACTTTCATCCCTGTCCTTGAAAACCTAGTAGCTGTAAGCACCAGCAAATCTGTTCAGAGCAAATCCTCTGAAGGGCTTAAGAAAAGTATAGGAAAAAATGTGAATTAGGGTCATGCCTGGAGTTTTCTGGTGTATTTTGATGCTGTTGTTTTCCCCTTGTATCAATCCAGAAAAAGGAAAGGAATATATATATTTTTAAATGTTTATTTATTTCTGAGAGAGAGAGAAAGCGAGAAAGCGTGTGTGTACAGAGAGAGAGAGGGAGACACAGAATCGAAAGCAGGCTCCAGGTTCCAAGCTGTCAGCATAGAGCCCGACGCTGGGCTCGAACCCACAAACCATGAGATCATGACCTGAGCCAAAGTCGGATGCTCAACTGATTGGGCCACCCAGGTGCCCCAAGGGAAATATTTTTTTTAAGTTACCAAAGTAATACGTGATGACTCCTTCAGCAAATATTGGAGTGCCTAGCATATATACCAGACATTGTTTTCAGCACAGGGGGTGCATCGTGAACAAAACAGACAAAAATGCGTGCCCTCATAGAGCTTATATTCTAGTTGAGGTAGATGGACAAGAAACAAAGGCAAATGGAAGTACATGATGTGTCAGATGGCAGTAAATACAGAGAAAAATAAAGCCGGGTAGGGGAATAGGTGTGCACGTGTGTGTGCCCGAGTGTGTTCTAGTGGGCGGGAGGGGGGGTTTGTTATTTTATATACTCTAGGTAAGAAGGACTCAGGGATAAGCTGACTTTTGAGCAGAGATCTGAACCTGTGAGAGAGTAGACTCTTCAGGTGTCTGGAGGGGGAGGGTTCCTGGTGGAGGAAGCAAGAGCAGGCCCCAAGGTGCTTGGGATACTTGATGACTAACAAGGAGGCCAGAATGCAGTTTTATTTTCCTTGTAAATGAAAACATCATTGTGGATTACTTTAAATATCTTTAAATACTGTAAAGAGTATGCATGTATACAGTAATACTGTAAAGAGTAGTGTGTGTGTGTGTGTGTGTGTGTAACTTTTCATATGTTTATTGGCTATTTGTATTTCTTATGTGTGTGTGAAAGAGAAATATACGTACATACACTCACACACACATGCAAATACCTCTTTTTTGTCCACTGAGTATTTTTCTTTTGTGAAGTTGAGTTTTTTTCTTTAAAAAAAATTTTTTTAAATCCTTTTTTTAGTGTTTATTTTTGAGAGAGCAAGCATGAGCATGGCAGGGGCAGAGAGAGAGGGGACTGAGGATCCGAAGCAGGCTCTGTGCCGACAGGCTGACAGCAGCGAGCCCAATGCGATGCTCGAACTCGCAAGCTGTGAGATCATGACCTGAGCCCAAGTCAGACACTCAAGCTGACTGAGCCACCCAGGTGCCCCGATTTTTTTTTTTCTTATCGATTTGTTAACACTCATTATACATCAAGGATATTAAATTCCAGCCTGTTTTATATGTTGCCAGTATTTTTTCCTAAGTTGTTAATCATCTCTTGATTTTCTTTATGGTGTTTTTTGGCCAGTGCATTTTCTGTAGGTGTAGATCAATCTGCATGAAATCCCTTATGGCCTCTGTCTTTGGAGTTACGTGTAGAAAAACCGGGAGAACATTTATTGCATGGTGTTGTGCCATGCACTGCTCTGTAATTGTGCGTCTTTCCCGCCCCACCCCTAGTGACCTAGGTGACCCCTAGATACCCCCAGCCCTAGATGACCTGACCTAGAAGAAAGGACACAGTCCGGGAAGATGTGTGAACTTTGTCCATCCCTTGGAGCTATTGGCTAAAGTTAGCTAAGTTTAGTTAGCTGGAACATTCCTTGGGAGTGAAGAGAGCTACTTATAATTTCCAAAGATTTGTGTAACCATGTGCATGTTATAAGGTTATACTCTTCAGTGCCCAGAACCAGGTGTGATTTCCATCACTTATTGCTGTTATCTCCCTGGAAAATAATCCTCCATTTTAGCAGAGCTAATTAGGATTTTGAAATTACACTTTCATTTTGTCCTGAAGAAATATTAAAAAAAAAGAGATGGCAAAAGCCCCCCAAAGCACCACCTTTATAGTTCCCATCTTCGCCTTGTCTCCACATAACCTGGAAAAGTACGGAAAACTCAGTTGTCAGGCATTTTATTTGCCCCAGGTAACTGTTGAAAGGTCTGACCTGTCCACGTTAAGATAGCAGATTACCTAACAGTCGTGGAAAACCCCTCAAGCCAGAGATCCCAATTCTGATTCCCGAAGCAGCAAGTATAAACAATTCTTCAAATTATGTAAGTGCATCTGTCGGCGGACTGCACTCCCTGTAGCAGGCTTTCTCTGAGGGAGAGAGTGTGTGCTCTTGTGACTGCCACCGTCTGCCCATTTCTCCTGCTAGTGTGTCAATTTTTTTTTAATGTGTGTTTATTTATTTTGAGAGAGACGGAGATAGCACAAGTTGGAGGAGGGGCAGAGAAAGGGGGAGACAGAGAATCCTAAGCAGGCTCCATGCTGTCAGCACAGAGCCCCATGCAGGGCTTGAACTCACGAGTGAGACCACAATCTGAGCCAAAACCAGAAGTTGGACGCTTAACGGACTGCGCCACCCAGGCCCCCCTGCTAGTGTATAAATTAAATGAGATCAATGTTGCAAAAAATTTGGGAATAATAGGGGTACCTGGGTGGCTTAGTATGTTAAGCGTCTAACTTCAGCTCAGGTCATGATCTCACGGTTTGTGGGTTCAGGCCCTGTGTCGGGCTGTCTGCTGTCAGCACAGAACCTGCTTCAGATTCTGTGTCTCCCTCTCTCTCTACCCCTCCCCCACTCTCTCTCTTTCTCAAAAATAAATAAACATTTAAAAAATTAAAAAAAAAAGAATTTGGGAGTCATAGTTAGTGAAGAACCAACTTGTGACAAAGTCTTACTGAACCTTCAGAGACTTTTATTGCTGTGAGTAATGGACCAAGGGGGGAATGTGGTGTCCCTTCTACTTCTCTGCATCACCCTCTCACCCCCTGCACCCACTTGAACTTTGAGTTTTATCTCAAGTATCACTTATTGGAGGCAGGTTTCTCTATCCTCACTGACTAGATCAGATGCCCTTATGGTATGGCATAGTCCTTTAGTCTCTTTTATAACATTCATGCATGTGATATTTTACATTGATTTATATGAACAAAACATACATGGCTCCCACCTTTATGAAACTTACAGTTTATTTGACAGGTGGGAGACATGTTAGTAATATATGCAGAAGTTCCCTTATCTGACTCTGATAATTAATTGTCAGTGCTGAGCCTGATGCAGGGCTCGAACTCACTGACCATAAGATCATGACCTCAGCCGAAATCAAGAGTCGCGTGCATAACCGACCGAGCCACCCACGCGCCCCAAGATTTTTCTTTGTGTATGGATGGTCGACTGGTGTTCCCTTGAGTCTTTTCTTGCATCAACAACACTTAACGCGTACCCTAAGATTTTCAGTGGAGTGAGAACTTTGATACTTTGAAACAATATGAATGCAGAGTTCTTTGCAATTTTTAATTATTTTTCTTCCCACCACCCCCCATCCTTTCATACTTGTTTTGCTCATATCTGTTTTGGCAGCACTTTTCCTAGTGATTCGTATTTATCATTCTCGATAGCAGCTATAATTTTTTGTTGGTGTGTGGGGGGGAGGGAGGGAGGCAGCTGTCTCTGATGAGAGCTCATGAGGGCCAAGACAGGGTTAGGCAACCAGCTGCTTTTGCAGGTGTCTAAATTTCTGCCTTTGGTGCATGTTGCTCTGGCTCTGTCCACCTAGAAGGTGGGCCCTGGGTGCGATAATTGTGGATCATAGTTCCATGGTTGTATCCAAATGCTCCCACAGCTGCTCTGTAACATTTCCCAGAAGTCTCTGGTCCAACTGGATCTGTTTATTTTTCATAGTTAAAGTCATTTCTTTGTGTTTCGGGTACAGGGTTAAAATACAAGGTGTTCCCTAGCCATGTTTCCTTTCTTTCCTTCTTTCTTTCTTTCTTTCTTTCTTTCTTTCTTTCTTTCTTTCTTTTCCCCTAGCCATGTTTTTTTTTTTTTTTTTCCCCACATCCATGGCCACTGAGATGCCCTGAGGTCTCTTGGAGCATATGACTGGGCAGGAGTCTTCTTTGTTTAAGAGGGAACAAAGCACAAATGCCTAGGGCCTTACTGAGCTCACATCCTGAAGCACCGGGCCTGCTGCAGTGGGTGTGCTGCTGTTTCACGCAGGGCACTCCTTCCCTCTTCACTATGCTCCCTGCTGTGTATGCTCTTGGGCCTCCTTGTGGTGCTCAGCGGGCCATGGGCCTGGATCCTGTCTCCCTTGACCTTTGTGAGCTTAAGGTCTAATGGGGAAGTCGTTTCCTAGAGGAGTAGCAATTGGTTTGATGTCAAGCATGATGTTGTTATCCATCAAGATGGAGAATGGCATCTACCTTTCTCTATTCACCTATTGGCTGGAAGTGCAGACGTCTTTTATTGCAGTAAGACGAGTAAGAACAGAGAATATTCCTCAGGTCATTAGATGCTTAGTGTGTGACCAGAGCAGAATCATGCTGTGTTTGTTATATGTCAGTGTCTACCACTAGATTATGAGGTCCTTGAGGGCAAAGTGTGAAAGGGTGGCTTAAAGCTGGAGCTTTAGAGTCAGATGGCCTGAATTCAAATTTTGGCTTTGCCATAACCAGCTCTTCTGACCACAGGCAAATTAAACTCTTTATTGCCTCAGTTATTTCATGTGCACAATGGGGATAATAATAATAATAACAACAACAAAGACATTTTCTTCATAAGGTGGTTGTACACATTTTTAAAAGACACAGCATAGAAAACACTTGCAGACTGCCTCATTTGTAGCAAGTGCTCAGTAAATGTTAATTAGGATGCTGCTGTTAATAATAACTCTAGCACTGTCAGCACTTTGCAAATTGCTAGAAATATTTGCTGAATGAATATATTCAGGAAGTAGGGTTTGGAGGCCTAACTAGAGACTAGAGACATTTTAGCACCAGGTTCCCTGGGAAGGGTACAAAAGCAGGTCTGATCATAGATGTCTGCCCATGCTAATAAGATTCACAAAGAACATTTCTTGAGCAGGTATCATCCCAGGAGAGCAGTTCATTGAGTTAGCTGGGATTATTATGTTAAATTCTGCTGGAATGGTTTCATTTATTTATATTTATTATGAGAATAACTCCGGGAACTTGCGTAAGTGGACCAAATGTGTTTGTGACTGAGGGAACCTCAGTGATGGGTTCTCTATATAAAAACCGGGATTTTGCCTTCTTGAAGACAGCAAGATTCTAAACTGTATTGAACAAAGCAGTTTTGGGGGCACCTGCGTGGCTCAGTTGGTTAAGTGTCCGACTGTTAATTTTGGCTCAGGTCATGATCTCATGGTTTGTGAGTTCGAGCCTACATCAAGCTCTGCACTGGCAGTGGAGAGTCTGCTTGGGATTCTTTCTCTGTCCCTCTCTCCCTGCCTTTCTCCTGCTTACTCTCTCTCTCTCTCTCTCTCTCTCTCTCTCTCTCAAAATAAACAAAGTTAAAAAGAAAAAAGAAGAAAAAAGCAGTTTTTGGTGTGGCCACAATTGAATCAAGAAATGTGCCCTCCAGAAGTCCTTAGAGATTCCAGGTTAATGGTGGAAGATGTCAGCACATGGCCACCCAGCTTGAGTTCTAGTATTCTTTTTAAAATTCTGTCCTTTGGCACTTGCTTCCTTCTTTTGTGGTTCCATGGAGCCGTTTGATATATTACCTCGGTAAATAGCCTTTAAAAATTTGTAATAATTTGGCATGGGTTCAAAGCCTCTGACTATTTAAAATCCAAAGAATAATGTTCACTGTCCTTAAAAAAAAAAAAATCTTAAAAACCTTAAAAAAATCAGGGGTGCCTCAGTCAGTTGAGCATCCGACTCTTGATTTCAGCCCAGGTCATGATCTCATGGTTGGTGGGATCGAGCCTTGTGCTGCCAGTGCAGAATCCCTGCTTGGGATTCTCTGTCTCTATCTGCCTCTCTCCTGCTCAAACACACTCTCTCTCTCAAAATAAATAAATAAAGTAAAAAAAAATTTTTGAAAAAATTCGAATCTATTCTCTCTCCCCAACTTTAGGAAGCCTTTTTCCATCTCCAGATCATTTGTGTTCCATCGTGGGATCAGTAACACTAGGTAGTTGGCAGAGTGACGGGCTATAGCTGGATGACTTTGGCAGCCTCCCTCACTCTCAGTGGACACAGCCCATGTCACACACTTCACAGGTCACTCAGAGATGTTAAGACAATCGCCGTCGTATTTGGTGCATCTGAAAGGTCATGCCTTCCAGCTTGGTCTTTTGGACAGAAAGTGACAGAAATATTCTGGTCTCTTTCCCTTTTTTCAGATCTGATGTTTCGACGTGGCTTCCTGCTTCGGTGCTGTATGTGGGCATAATCTATGCCGGTTCCAGAGCATTATCCAAACTGGTAAGTTTTAGAGACTTTTTAGGGAGACAGTTCCTCTTTCCTCTACCCCTTTGCTTTTTAACTTATTGTGCCTTGGATCCATAGGGGACAGGACATCAGCTTTCGTGATGGTGCACATAGACTGGAGAACAACATGGGGCTTTTACCCCCTCTCCCTGAACTGAGGATAACCAGATGATAGGGTAGGGCTATCTTGTTTTATAAGATGAAGAGGCACCAATGGAGACGAGGAAGAGAAAGCTGTGATATTTATGGAGCCTGATACAAACAGGGCCAGCCTGCTCTACCTGAGCACAGGCCATCCTTGGGAGCAGGGAGAGTGGGCTCAGCCTGCCCCTTGCTTCTGAGGAACTGTAACCCTGCCCACTGGTGTCGTGGACTGGGCGGTGCTGGGCTTAGGAGTGATGTACGTGCCTGGCACAGTGTTGACACCCAGTATGTAGGGACACTTGTTTTACTAGTGTCACCCACCCCATCCAGATTTGAGCTTCTCAAAGGAGGGAGCTGTAAAGAACAAACTTCTTCCAGGCACACTAACTATATGAAAATATAAAAATGTTATTTTTCCATCAAAAGACAATCCACTGATACTTCCATTGACCAGAGACTCAGAACGAGGCTTAAAAATCAGTAATGTCTCTTCCTGTCTTGTACCCTGACTGCTCATACTGTTTCTATCTATCAGAAAATGATTGTACTCTGACTTTTGGAAAAAATGCAAAATTTACAGAACGATTTAATCTTTTTATGCAGTTTGTTGTTCTGTTGGTCCCTTAGATCTCAGATATGAAAACAGTAAAACAGACACAAAATCTGCCTACCTGCATGATAATATTATTGTTAGGATAACCCCAAAGTTGCAAAATAGTGGTTGAGAGTTACTAGCGGTTAAGTTCTAAATTAAACCATCATTTTTCTTGCATGATTCATAAGCTTGAGTCATTTAGATGCTGTGTTCAATGGGGGAGAAACGTCCTGGGTGGGCGCAAGAAATGACCAACAGCACACACATTGGTGCTCAGCCCAGAACCTGAGATCTGGACTGGCTTCCTGCTGCCCCTTCTCTATTCTGTCCGGCTTTTGAGTCTGCTGCCTTGCTTTACACCTTCTGGCCTGCAGAGGGCGCTCTCCCTCCTAGAGCACAATACAGGTATTGATAAAAACGATGTATTCTTTCTTTTTTAAGTTTTTATTTGAATTCCAGTTAGCATACAGTGTAATATTAGTTTCAGGTGAAGAATTTAGTCACTCAACACTTACATACAACACCTGGTGCTCATCACAATACCCTCCTTAATCCCCATCTCCTATTTAAACCCCTTCCCCCCACCTCCCCTCCTATAACCATCGGTGTGCTGTCTGTAATTAAGAGTCTGTTTCTTGGTTTGCCTCTCCTTACCCCCCACCATGTTTATTTTAAGAACAATGTATTTCTTGTAGGAACTGGATAGTGATGGATGCCAGAATTTTGAAGTTTGCGTAACTATCATTGGGCTAGCAATAACAATATTTTTTGTTTGTGCAGTGCCTTTTCATATGTTTCTAGAGTGATTTTCTCTCTTTTTATGTGATTCTCATATTCACCTGACAGGTGATGGATGGGGCAGATGTTAATCACCTGACAGAGGAAGGAACTCAGGTGTGGCAAGTCTTGGTAACTTGCCTCTAGTCCCAACTAGACAGCTCCTCTAACTCCAGACCTTTTGCCTTTTCAGCTTTGTCTTTTTGGGGCCAACATGTATGGATTTTAGAATAGCCCAGGGGAGAGTAGTCCAGGCCTAATTTAGACTCTTCTCATTGCAAACATTAGAAAGCTCATAAACTGTTCTAAGCAAAAGGGAAATTTACTGGATCATATATCTCATTGGAAAGTTGTAGATCACACAAGGCTTTATCCAGAGGTTCCAAATACAGTTTCTGTCTCCCTTTCAGTTCTGCTCTGTCTTTTCTCCATTTCACAGCCAGGCTTTCCCCTCATGGGTGTTGTTGACTCCAGGCCCACATCCTTACAACTTGAAGTCTAATGGAAAGAGACTCATCCTTATAGTTTCTGCATGAGTCCCGGTATTCACTCTGAATACAGCAGTAGGGCCACTGCCCTTCCCAGGTCTGAAAGCCAACTAGGAAGATGGAATTATGCCAATTGGTTGGCCCTGGATCATCGTCTCCATTTACTGTGGCTGGAGAGACTCAGAGCACCATTTGGCCGGCCCTGGTCTTACAGTATCCCCACCTGGATCTCATCGACTGAGACAGGGTGTGGCAGATCCTTGATATTGGGATGCTTCGCCAAAAGAAGGGATAAGGATACTAGGTGGCCTAAAATCCTTCAAAAGCCCATTGTAAAGGTCAGTCCAGTACATTCTCAGGCAGGTGAGGAGTTCCATAACCTAGTACAATGCTCCTCGAAGTGTGATCCACATGCGGTGCCAATCTGTGAGCTCTTTGTCACCTGTCCATAAGGAGATTGTGCTAGAATGTACATCAGCTTTGGCACTAAACACCTTGTTCAGTTGAGCTGACTTTTTTTTTTCATAGTGAGACTTCTTGAGAAAGGAAGCAGTGCACTGACTTACCCTCTGGCCTGAGCTTATTTTCGGGGTGACTGGCACTGTGAGTGGCATTGGGCTAGAGCACAGCCTTCTTTAACAGGCAAAAAGAAGCTGCTGCAAAATTCAAACTCTTCGAGCAAAGGAAAACAACCAAAACCCAAATATACCCAATTAGAGTGGGAGGAACACAGAAAAGAGACACTCATTATTGTTTTTCAGTGAAATAACAACCCGGCATCTTTTCTTTGTTTTCTGAGGTTTTTGTTTTTACATAGCTGCTTACAAATTTATAGAGTGGGTTAAACACAAGGCAGTCATACAGCTTGTGTTAGATAGAAAACAGGCATCAATATGCTGCTGTCAAGCTGTCAGTTTAATGAATCCACAAGGAATTGGGGTAAGTGCTCAGTTAAAATCCGTGGGTATATTGTTATGCAGAACACTTTCCAGGTAGTTCTTCTCCACAAAGATCTCCCTTATCTGACAAGATTTTGAAGCTCTGTTCTTCTGACGTGCAACTCCTAAGAGGAAGCTGATTTAACTCATTCTGGAAAGGCATAGCAGGGAAAATTCTTTACTGGTTTTTCCTCCTCACAACCGAATGATAATACAGAGTTAAGGGAAGGGGATTATTCTTGGGGTTTATCCATTCAGCACATACTCATGGGGGGTCTACTATGGGCTGGTCGCTTAAAAACAAAGAAGATATGGTTCCTGACCTTGAGAAACTTCAAGGGGAGTGGGAAAGACACACAGCTCACCATGGGAAGAGACACTATGAATATTCGGTGTTAGCGTGTGCCGGGCACTTTCCGTTGCCACTCTTCATCACATATGAGGTCAGACTTAATTATTCCCGCTTACAGATGAGGAAACTGAGATCTAAATTATTTGGCCAAGGTCAACAACTCGTAAATGTTAAAGCAGAGGTGTAAACCCAGGCGTGTCCAACCACAGCAGGTCATCTCCAAAGCTTACCATCTTTCCTCCCTAAATCACATCAGGGGAGACCCAGGGGAGATCAGCCCATCAGGGCTGAGCTGGGGTAAGTAGAGAGGAACCGGGTAGTTGCTGTCCTGTCTACTTGGGCTAATTGGGGCAGTTTCTCCAGCTGTCCTACACTGAATAAGGTCACAGTGATGACGATGATAATGGTTCTGATGGCAGGAGTGTTGGTCTTTGGAGTGTCAGTACAACCTTGACTGGTCATTATTACTCTCATTGTAATTTCCCAGCCGAAGCCTCATCAGCGTGACAGGGTTGCCTCAAAGCCTGTGCTGGTGAGTGTTTAGAACAGATGTGCAAAGTCATACATTAGTGAGCTTGCCAGTGAGAGGCCATCCTGGTGTTGGTGATTTGGCTGCTCAAACCATGTCGTTTTCTTGCCCCGGGGAAGCCAGGGTCAGTAGTTGAAGGACTCTGCAAATCTGAGCTAAGGCAGTTTGACAGGACCACTCTTGGTCTCTCACCCAGCTCTTTGATCTTGGCCCTTCCCCTAAATGCTTGTTGGGATGTGTCTTCCATGAGCACAAAATTCACTCCACACTTTGCGATGGAGCTTGGATGGGGTGTTGGTGAGGAAACGTACATGGATAACTAGACCCAGATGGAGCAAATTACTCAGTTAAGCAGACTGGAGCCCATGGGTCCCCTTCCCATTTGTTTGGCTCTTATATTACGTAAAGGAACTTGGATCCACAAAGGAAAAGAATGTAAATGTTGATATAAAATGGAGACTCTTCCCCTGATGTTCCCTGTTACTGCCGATTTGAGGCAGCTCTCCTCTTTCATGTTGTTTTCCTACCAGAGCTGATCAGAGTCCATTTGCAAGGATTACTTTTTAAGGCGTGGGCTTGGTGGCAAAATAGTAAACCCCTCCTCTGGATTTTACTTATCTTCTTGCTCCATCTGAAGATGATGTTCTCCATAACCCTTATAAAATGACTTATTAAAACAGGGCTGCAGGGGCGTCTGAGTGGCTCAGTCAGTTAAGCGTCTGACTCTTGATCTCAGCTCTGGTCTTGATCTCAGGGTTGTGAGTTCAAACCCTGTGTTGGGCATGGAACCCACTTAAAAAAATAAAAATAAAAAACAAACAAACAAAAAAACCCAGGGCTCCAGGGGAAAAAGTTTATGACACTGGATTTGGCAATGATTTCTTGGATATGACACCAACAACACAGGCAACAAAAAAATAGACAAATTGGACTTCATCAAAATGAAAAACTTTGGTATATCAAAGGCCACCATCAACAGAATAAAAAGGCAACCCATTGAATGGGAGAAAATACTTGCAAATCATTTATCTGATAAGAGATGTTGAACAGAGTTCAATTTCTAGGCCCAAGACGGAGCTCCTCCTTTTTGGGGTGCTACCAACTAAACCTTAGCATTCCTGTAAATGCTTTGCTTGACCAGAAACACAGTACATCCAGACAGCCAATCCCCAAACACCACGGGAACTCTGGGTTCTATACTTATTTCCTTGTTCCTTGATCTTCCTAAATAAGGTCAGATCTGCAACCCCAGCTAATCGTACCATTTCCCTATTGCCACTTTTTTTTTTTCAAAATTTTTAATGTTTATTTATTTTTCAGAGAGAGAGGGAGAGACAGAGCATGAGCAGGGAAGGGGCAGAGAGAGAGAGGGGGACACAGAATCCAAAGCAAACTCCAGGCTCTAGCTGTCAGCACAGAGCCAGACATGGGGCTGGAACTCACAAGCCCTGAAGTCAAGACCTGAGGCAAAATCAGAAGCTTAACTGACCTAGCCACCCAGGTGCCCCTC
The DNA here is from genome assembly GCF_022079265.1 of Lynx rufus. NCBI lineage: Eukaryota > Metazoa > Chordata > Mammalia > Carnivora > Felidae > Lynx > Lynx rufus. The sequence goes on from NW_025814837.1 coordinate 17,793,705, forward strand.
CCTGTTGCCACTTCTAATGCTTCATAAAACTCATTCTTCCCCAGAACCCCTTGGGAAGAGTGCCCCACTATTTCTGAGGCACCATACTTCCCCAATCCAAGGATTGTTTTCCCTTGAATAAAGGACATCAACCTCATTACCAAATTTAGTTTTGTCATTCAATAGGGATTAATATCCAGAATATAGAGAAAAATCCTCAACTCAACAACAGAAACCAAACAGCCCAATTCAAAAATGGCCAAAGGACTTGAAAGGATATTTCTGCAAAGAAGATGTACAGATGGCTAATAGGCCCTTGGAAAGATGCTCAGCATCATTAATCATTAGGGAAATGCAAATCAAAACCATAACAAGATACCACTTCACACCCCCGAGGATGGCTGTCATCAAAAACCCGGAAAACAGTAAGTGCTGGTGAGGATGTGGAGAAATTGGAGCTCTTGTGCAGTGCTGTTGAGAATGTGAGCGGGTGCAGCTGCTATGGAAAATAGTATGGAGGTCCCTCAAAAAATTAAAAATAGACTTACTGTATGATCCAGCAATTTCACTTCTGGGTTTACACCAAAAAAAAAAAAAAAAAAAAAAATTGAAAGCAGGGAGTTGAACAGATATTTGGACATCCAGGTTCATAGCAGCACTATTTAAAATAGCCAAAAGTTGGAAGCAACCCAAGTGTCCTTTGGTGGGTGAATGGATAAACAAAATGTCGAATATGCATGCAATGGAATACTATTTAGCCTTAAGAAGGAAAGAAATTGTGACATAGGCAGCACCTTGGATGAACTCTGAGGGCATCATGTTAAATGAAAGGCGCCAGTCAAGAAAGGACAAATACCGTGTAATTCCACTTCTATGACGTGCTTAGAGTGGTCAAGGGGCCAGGGGGAAGAGAGAGTGAGGAGTTAGTATTTAATGGATACAAAGTTTGAGTTTTGCAAGTTGAAAAAATTCTGGAGATGGATGGGGGTGATGGTTGCATAACAGTGTGAATATACTTAATGCCACTGAACCGTACCTTAAAAATGGTTAAAATGAGGGGCACCTGGGTGGCTCAGTTGGTTAAGTGTCTGACCCTTGATTTATGGCTGAGGTCATGATCTCAAGGTTCGTGAGATCGAGCCCCAGCGTGAGGCCTACTTGGGATTCTCTCTCTCCTTTTCTCTCCCCCCTCCCCTGCTCACATGCGCACGCACGTGGACACACACTCAAAATAAATAAATAAGCATTAAAAAGAATACATACATAAATAAAAATGGTTTAAAATGGTAAATGCTATGTGTACATTTTATCTCAATTTAAAAATATATTTAAAAAACCCTCGACTCTGTTAGAGGGTTTCTTGAGGATAATAAGAAGAGGAGGAGATGATAACGGGTTCTCACTTGACTAACGCAGAATTTCTTTGGCTGCTGTAGGACACGCATATTTGTTTTAACTCATTCATGTCTATGCATTTCAGTAAAAAGTGTGAGAAAAATAGCAATTCACTGAAAACAGGCCAGTCTGCCCTCTGTTCCGGCCTGTACATTTGTGTCCCCAAGTGAACGAGCTGGAACAAGCCGCTGTCCCTTGGGTCTTTTCTTATTCCCAGGCATCTTGCCAAGGTGGAGGAACCTTGGTGCTTTAAAATGTCCATTTTTCACACAACAAGGCCCCTAAAACACAGGCCAGCTACTTTACGTGATGCACAGAGGAAGGACAGAGATGGCCTCCAAGCTCGTACTGGAGATACACTGGCAAAAGGGGAGTCTGGTCCTCTGCCCTTAGGGGCTTTGCCATATAACGACAATAATAAGATTAATGGAAATAATAGTAACTCATGCAAATCAGCTTATGAATGTATTCATTTGCATGTACATCTTTAAATACCTCACCATCTTCCAGAAAGGATGTGTGGTGGCTTGAAAGAATAATTAAAATAACATAGACTTTTTTAATGAACGGAATTTTACAGGAAATCTAGGTGGAGAATAATAGAAGAACTAGATGAGGCTGCAGAGAGACTTAGTGCATAGACATTCATACTGTAATATCCTACAAAATAAATACAGTTGGGCCTTGAATTTAGTTTTCAGCATTCTGTGGCCAAATGAAAAAGTTACAAGACCCTCAGTGCTTGTAGGATAAGAGTGGGGTCATTGCTACACCTGTCGCAAGCATAGTATAATTTATAGAACTGTTGAATCACTACGTTGTATACCCGAAACTGTTGTACCATTGTGTGTCCATGATATTGAAATTAAAAGAAAAACAAGAGTGAGGTCATTGCTGAAGAAGAGCAACGCTTCCTTACTCTCAGGTCCTGTGTCCTCCAAAAAGGTAGACTGGGCCACTTAATGAGGCAGGGTCTTCAACAACATCCTTGTAACAAACACAGTGGTAGCCTAGTGTCTAGGATTCTTAGAGTATTTAGGATGCATGATGAAATAGAACAGTTCAGTAGGAGCAGTTCTCTGGGGCTAAAACTGCTACCCTGGTTATCTGGCTTCCTTTGCAGACTGCCCTTAGGCAACCATCCAGGAACATTGTTTCTGGCATGCATGATTTTGATAAAAATTGGGTAGTCAACAGTTCAAAATTACATTCTTTGGCAAAAGCCTGGGGTGCAATTATTTTATCTTGTAGATTAAATCCACACCCACATATTTAAAAATCGCCCAAAGAGAAGATGGGATTGACATTCTTTTACAAAAATTAACAAGCTGACCCCGAGCTCCTGCGTGAAAAAGGGAGTCTCATCCTTGTCTACAGAGTGACCCAAGGCCCTGCCTGTGGGTGGGGCCAACTTCTCCATAGAAAACTATTCTAACTCAGTCCCCACACCTGAACAAATAACAATCAAGCCTTCAAAATTCCACTCTGGACAGCATGGGAATAATGAGAAAATATATATTTTTTTTATTTTTAATTATTTTATTTTTATTTTAATATATTTTAAATATATTTTAAATATATTTTAATATATTTTAAATATATTTTAATATATTTAATATATTTTATTTTAATATATTAAAAAATATATTTTTTTAATGTTTATTTTTTATTTTTATTTTTTAACTTTTATTCAGTTCTGAGAGACAGAGCGCAAGCAGGGGAGGGGCAGAGAGAGAGAGAGAGAGACACAGAATCCGAAGCAGGCTCCAGGCTCCGAGCTATCATCACAGAGCCCAACACTGGGCTGGGAACTCACGAACAGTGAGATCCTGACCTGAGCTGAAGTCGGCGCTTAACCAACTAAGTCATCCAGGCACCCCTAATGTTTATTTATTTTTGAGAGAGAGAGAGACAGAGCCCAAGCAGGGAGGGGCAGGGAGAGAAGGGGAGACACAGAATCAGAAGCAGGCTCCAGACTCCCAGCTGTCAGCACAGAGCCTGACGTGGGGCTCAAACCCATGAACCATGAGATCACGATCTGAGCCGAAGTTGGACACTTAACTGACTCAGCCACCCAGCTGCCCTGGGAATAATGAAAAATTTTAAATAATAGATACCAACTTCTCTTCACAGCCAGAGAAAAATTTCCCATGGTACATGGATAAAATGTTGAATTTTAAGCTAATGGACTCTAAGAATAAATTAGTTGCAAACTGTACCCCTAGATAACTAACTAAATTGGCTTGCAGTGTAGTTGAATTTGGCTAATTACATTTTATGTCAAAAATGATGATTTGGGCTTTATAGTAGTTCATCTTGGCCATTTTTCCTGAATGAAAGATGGTAGGACCTTTTGTTGTTGAGGCCATTCCTAGACCCCTGACAATGTGGAAGAACTTACCTATTTTTCTGTTCTCTTTAGCAGCAAGCAAGTATATAGATTTGCTAAAAGTGGTTTTCAAACTATTAAGAGGAAGGTTAAAAAAGAGAACCAAAATATATTCCTCCATTTTCTTATCTGCATAATGGGGGTATTAATAACATCTAGCTGGTAGAGTTATAATGACAATTAAATATGCAAAAGCAGTTAGAATAGCAGCTAGCACATAATAAGCATTCAATATATCTTAGCTATTATTATTGCTAGTATCATTTCTCAGAACTTTTGTCTGATTTGACAAAAAGTAAGTCCTGCTGAACCTCACTTCATAAGATAATAAAGGGCAGGTTTTCTAAAAGAATCAGTCACTAGGGGCTCTCCTGAACTGATAGCATAGTTCAGACTGGGACTTGTACACAGAATTAGAGGCCAAGGAAAATCAGTAATAAAAGTTGCAAACTGCGTTAATAACTGCTTTTCATAGGCCTCTATGGAGGCTGAGATCGTCAATTGTACAATTACAGGTTTGGGTTTTTTTTAAGTTATTTATTTATTTTGAGAGAGGAGGATAGCGTGTGCATGGGAAAGGCAGAGAGGGAGAGAGGGAGAGAGAGAGAATCCCAAGTAGGCTCTGCACCGTTAGCACAGAGCCTGACGCAGGGCTCAAACTCATGAACTGTGAGATCATGACCTGAGCTGAAACCAAGAGTCAGATGCTCAACCGACTGAGCCACCCAGGCACCCCACAATTACTGTTCCTAAAGCCTGCTAGCTTCTCAGTAGAAAAATGGCTTGAGAAATCCAGAGTTAAATTTTTTAAAGTAGCAGTGGAAGCTATCCTTTAAAAAAGGGTAAGACGGACACCTGAGTGGCTCAGTCAGCTGTGTCCAACTCTTGGTTGTGGCTCAGGTCATGATCTCACAATTTATGGGATTGAGCCCCAAGTCGGGCTCTGTGTTGACATCGTGAAGCCTGTTTGGGATTCTCTCTCTCTCTCCCTCTCTCTCTGCCCTGCCCCCCCAGTCTCTCTCTCTTAGTAAGTAAATACATTAAAAAATAAAAGAAAATTAAAAAGGTCATAGAGCTTACCCTGAGTTCATGTATTTTATTTTTTATTTTATTATTTTTAAAATATTTTATTTTTAAATAATCGCTACACCTAACATGGGGTTTGAACTCACAACCCCCAACACCAAGAGTCACATGCTCTTCTGAATGAACCAGCTGGGTCCCCCTGAGTTCCTATATTTTAGATCATACCAGTTTTCTTACTGGAGGGAGCAGACTGGTGGGATTTGGAACACACCAGTCCTACTGGACTTTGGACAGTTGTAGGGCCAGGAAGGTTACACTGGGGGCTTGCTGTAATTTGGGTTTTGTAGCATCAAGGTTAGGAGCTTGGGCTTTGTAGAGAGCCTGGATTGGAGGCATGGCTTGGCCTCTGAACTCATTGTGAGCTCTCAGCAAGTTTCTTCATCTTCCGAGCATTCGTTTCCTTGTCTATAAATCAAGTGGTAGCACCCACTAATTGAGTTGTTGGAAGGAGTTTGTGTGTGTGTGTGTGTGTGTGTGTGTGTTTTAATTTGGAAACAAACATTCCAGATGTTTGATCTGGTATTCCAGATCTATGATCTAGTGTAATGAGTGTCTTTGATACCAAATTTTCCCAATGTTTTTTAACATGACGGAATAGAGGGCTTTAAAAAGAATATACCTTCTTTACATGAATTCAAAAGTCCCATGATTAAGACCCATCTCACTTTTAAAAAGTGGGGGGAGCGCCTGGGTAGCTCAGTCGGTTGAGTGTCTGCCTCTTGATCTCAGCAAAGCTCTTGATTTTAGGGTCATGAGTTCAAGCCCGTGTTGGGCTCCATGTTGGGCTCCATGCTGGGCATGGAGCAGTGGGGGTGTTTTCCTCACTTTATGCGGAAGATGCACCAAATAAGGTTGAAGGCGATTCCTGGTCACAGCCTGCCTAACCTCGCCCTCACTCTCATTCTCGCAGCCCTTTGGGCCAAATGCAAAGAGGCTGTGACATGAGCAGAGCCCAAAGCAGCCCCCAAGGCCCCAACATGGCAGCTGGGAAGGAGATTTAAATAAAAGAATGCAATTAAAATACTTAGCACTGTGCCCAACACATTGTTGGTAGCTGTCATTAGTGTACTTGAAAATCAATTCTGTGTGTATGATAGATCCTTTTCCAGAATGTGATCAGAGCAGAGTCTAGGGAGATCGAGAAACCTATCCATGGTTTATTAAATCAAGAAAATTAGCCTCCTTGAGGTCTAGAGTTCCTAAATCTGGTGTCCTTTAAAAAGGTCTTCATTTTGGGGGGCACCTGGGTGGCTCAGTCGGTTAAGCCTCCCACTTTGGTTCAGGTCATGATCTCATGGTTTGTGGGTTTGAGCCCTGCATCAGGCTCTGTGCTGACAGCTCAGAGCCTGGAGCCTGCTTCAGATTCTGTGTCTCCCTCTCTCTCTGCCTGTCCCCTGCTCGTGCTGCCTCTCAAAAATTAAAACAAAATTTTAAAAAAAGTCTTCATTTTTTATGGGTTTATTTATTTTTGAGAGAGAGAGAGAGAGAATGCGCACATGCAATAAGGGTAGGTAGGGGCAGAGAGGGAGGGGACAAAGGATCCAAGACAGGCTCTGCACGGACAGCAGAGAGCCCAATGCAGGGCTTGAACTCATGAACCATGAGATCATGACCTGAGCCGAAGTTGGATGCTTCATCAACTGAGTAACCCAGATGCCCCAAAAGGTCTTAATTTTAAATAAATAGTATCCAGGCTGCCCTTTCATATTTTCATGTAACCCACCCAAGATTTTCTTTGCTATCTTCTCAAGCTGAGAACTAGAAGGCCAGGCCCTAAGTTTGCCAAACATGGCCTAATAGATAAAGCCAGTTAAAAAAAAAATCTCTAATGATCTTAAAACAATAAATATTAATTCAAAATATAAAAATTTAAGAGGAGTAAAAAGAAGCACAAAAGATAAATGAAAAACTAGAAAATAGTAAATATCAAGTATTTTTTAAACCCTTTTTAAAAGTTTTAACTCCAGTGTGGTTAACATACAGTGTTGTATTAGTTTCAGATGTACAATATAGTGATTCAACACTTCCGTACATCACCTGGTGCTCATCATGACAAGTGCCCTCTTTAACCCCTGTCACCTATTTCATCCAACCCCCCACCCACTCCCTTGGTCACCATCAGTGTGTTCTCTGTAATTAAGAGGTTACTTTTTGGTTTATCTCTCTCTCTCTCTTTTTCCCCTTTTGTTTTGTTTCTGTTTTTTTCTTTTTTTGAAGATTTATTTATTTTGAATGAGAGAGAGTGAGTGAGCAGGGGAGGGGCAGAGAGAGAGAATCCCGAGCAGGCTCCTCCCTGATGTAGGGCTCTATTTCATTTACCGTGAAATCATGACCCTGAGCTGAAATCAAGAGTTGGACCCTTAACCAACTGTGCCACCCAGGTGCCCCCCTGTTTGTTTTGTTTCTTAAATTCCACATGTGAGTGAAATCATATGGAATTTGTCTTTCTGTGACTGACTTATTTCACTTAGCATAATAATCTCTAGGTCCATTCATGTCATTGCAAATGGGAAGATCTCATTCTTCTTTATGGCTGAGTAATGTTCCATCACTTATTATATATATGTATACATATATATGTATATATATACCACATCTTCTTTTTAAAATTAAAAATTTTTTAATGTTTATTTTTGAGACAGAGAGAGACAGAGCATGAGGCGGGGGGAGTCAGAGAGAGAGGGAGACACAGAATCCAAAGTAGGCCCCAGGCTCCAAGCTGTCAGCACAGAGCTTGATGCAAGGCTTGAACTCACGAACTATGAGATCATGACCTGAGCTGAAGTCAGATGCTTAACTGACTGAGCCACCCAGGCACCCCCACCACATCTTCTTTATCCGTTCATCTATCAGTGGATACTCGGGCTGCTTTCATAATTTGGCCATGGCAAATAATGCTACAATAATCATAGGGGTGCATATATTCTTTCAAATTAGTGTTTTAATGTTCTTTGGGTAAATAGCCAGTAGTGTGATTGCTGGATCATAGGTAGTGCTATTTTTAACTTTTTGAGGAACTTCTGTACTGTTTTCCATAGTGGCTGCACCAGTTTGCATTCCCACCAACAATGCACAAGGGTTCCTTTTTTTCCACATCCTCACCAACATTTGTTGTTTCTTGTGTTGTTGAGTTTAACCATTCTGACAGGTGTGAGATGATATTCCATTGTAGTTTTGGTTTGTATTTCCCTGATGATAAGTGATGTTGAGCATCTTGTCATGTGTCTGATGGCCATCTGGATGTATTCTTTGGAGAAATGCCTGTTCATGTCTCCTGCCCATTTTCTAATTGGATTATTTGTTAAAATAAAGTATGATATTTTATTATCCATTTATTTATTTTTATAAAGTATGATTTTAAAAGGAAAAAACAATTTGAGTTGCACTTTTAATGAAAGATAAATCAAGAGTAGAAAATGTTAAAAAGGCAGGAAAATGTAAGGCAAGAACTCCAAAAGAATAAAAAACAGTGCAAGTTAGAACAAAGTACTAAAATAGGGAAGAGCTACAAAGTTTTAAAAACAAGGTAAAAATATATCCTCCATAAAGATAAAGAACAGATCCATCTGGAAGTAGGCGAGTGACGTGATCTTAAGTGGGTCCTCTAAGCTGGAACAGTTTCCCAGCTCAGGGTCCTCTGTCTAGGCTGCTGAGAGTGGGCTGTCTGTTAATACTGACCACTTTTTGTGTAGTGCTCCCGAACCACTCCTCTATCCTTTACCTACTTGTTTCTGTCATTCCTCCCAAGTGCTCCAGGTCGTAGAAATTGCTATCCCCATACAGAGAAGCAAACTAAGGTTTGGATAAGTGCCTTGCTCCACTAGCCCCTTCTGATGCCAAAACCCATGTATATGCTTGATCTTTTTCACTTTTCAAGAAATATTGACATCAATACATCAACAATGTATTGTTGTCATCAACAACAGAGACAATAACAAAATCCCACACCCTTTAATCCTTCCCACTCACCATGTCAAGATTACCCATCAGATTCGGAGAGACTGACATTCTTAGCAAACAGCCCAGCAATAGTAAATGTGCAGTGGGTGCTCTGTTTACCTTAATAACCCTCTGGAGTGTTAAGGTTTTGTTTTTTTTTTTAAGTTTATTTATTTATTTTGAGAAGAGAAAGAGACTGAGTGCATGCGCGAGCAAGGGAGCGGGCAGAGACATAGAGGGAGAGAGAGAATCCTAAGCAGGCTCGGTGCTGTCAGCACCGAACCTGACACAGGCTCCATCTCACAAACCATGAGATCATGACCTGAGCTGAAAATCAAGAGTTGGGCACTCAACTGACTGAGCCACCCAGGCGCCCATGGAGTGTTAAGGTTTTTTTTGTTTTTTTGTTTTTTTTTAATCTCTTCTCCTTTCCCTCACTTTTTTTTGGGTGCAAATTTGATCCCAGTCATTCAAATATTTACCTCAGTTCAGTCTCCTAAATATCTCCTTAATGTGAACACTTTTCTCCTTTTTCACTGCCACTGCTAAGTTCAGGCCGCCATCTTGCCATTCTTTGTATTAATTTCCCATGACTCCTGTAACAAACTACCACATATCAGGTGGCTTAAAACAGCAGAAACTTGTTCTCTCCAGCTGTAGAGAATATCACCGTTATTGTGCCGAAATCCTGGTGTGTCAGCAGGGCCCCACTGCCCTCCAGAGGCTCTACGGGATGATCCACTTCTCGCCTCCTCCAGCTTCTGTTGGCTGCTGGCATTTCTTAGCTTGTGTCCCATCACTCCAGTCTCTGCCTCTGTGGTCACATGGCCTCCTCCTCCGTGTGTGTCAAATCTCTTTCTCTTACAAATATATGTGTTTGCATTTGGGGCCTACCCAGATAATTTGGGGCAAACTCCCCATCTCAAGATTCTTAATTTTTTTTTTTCAACGTTTATTTATTTTTGGGACAGAGAGAGACAGAGCATGAATGGGGGAGGGGCAGAGAGAGAGGGAGACACAGAATCGGAAACAGGCTCCAGGCTCTGAGCCATCAGCCCAGAGCCTGACGCGGGGCTCGAACTCACGGACCGCGAGATCGTGACCTGGCTGAAGTCGGACGCTTAACCGACTGCGCCACCCAGGCGCCCCTCAAGATTCTTAATTTAATCACAATTGCAAAGACCCCTTTTTGCCATGTTAGGTGACATTCACAGGTCCCAGGGATTAGGGTGTGACTGTCTTTTGGGGGGCCATTTTTCAGTCTGCCACACCCCAAGATTTTTGCAACCATCTCTGCCTTCTGTCCTCTACTGGGACCCCAAGTTCCTTTAAACACACAGATCAAATCATGTCATTCCCTTGAAACTCTTCAGCGGCCACTTGGCTCTTGGCAGGGTTCTGACACTCTGCTGAGTAAGTGCGCCTTTTTGTGTATTCCATCAGAGCTCTTACCTCGATAGGGACAGTCTCCCTATCACGTATCCACCTTGTACGTGGGATGTTTTTCCTGTGGCACACAGTAGGTGCTTAATAAATATGTGTTGAGCCTCTACATCCACCTCGCCAAGAATAATACTCTAACAGAGAGCACTAATCCACGCAGAAGAGTTTTTGCTGGAGAGGATCATATATGTGAATGCCAAAAGTTCCCACGGATCTTTATTTTTAAGCAGAAACCAAGTATTATGTAATTAAGGGATCAAAGAAAACATTTTCATGCTTATTACATTATTCTGTTTTCTTTCAGGCCATTCCTGTGTTTCTTACTTTGCATAATGTAGCTGAAGTTATCATCTGTGGGCACCAGAAGTGTTTTCGGAAAGAGGTAAATGATAATGCAAAATGCTAGTCTCGCTTCCCTTGCTTTAAATTTCAGAGATGAACTTTTTTTTTTTTTTAATGGCCCAAATTATGTCTTACCTTTTCCTGCCATCTGTTTCCTGTCAGTGGTCAAGACTGCCTGGCAGTCATCACTAATTTCAAGCATCGTGTATTTGACATCTCTTCAGTTCACTGTGCATGTGTGGGAATGCTTGATCTGAATGGCACTCAGCTGCAGGTCTGGGCAGAGCAAGCACCTTGGGATATGAGGAGGAATTTACTGTGGGCCGAGGAATGGGGGTGGGGGTCCTTATTCCCACCCACAATGAACCCCAGGGGCCATAGGGAAACATATCGCAGAGATTCACATAGGGTGTTGGGAGCATTACCCGCCCCCCCCCCCCGGGGGAAATCCCCATTCTTCCCAAGCCCAGCTCTGCCTCACACCAGCTCGAGCAAGTGTCTTTGCTTTCTGTGCCTCCACTGGGGAAAAGGGGACACTAACGACACCTGACTCATACAGTTGTTGGGAGGACGCAGCGAGGCACATGTGTTAAGTACTTCTGAAAGTTTCTGGCGCCTAGTAGGTATTTATTAACGTTATTAGTGGCGGTTTTAATTTGGTCCTCTTTTGGGAGCTCTTTTTTCTAACATCTGCCCATTTGAGATGGTTTCATATAAAAATGTGGAACTTTCCAACCAGAGAGGCTAGTTGGCCATTCAGGCAGCTCACTTCTTACAGGTGTGTGGGAGAGAGAGGCATCCTTCCCGTGGCCAAAGCCATTCCATACACCTGTGCACCCTGTCATTCCCATCTGCTGCTTGCGGGCAGCTCCATGGACTACCTCCTTATCTTGGATAGCTGACCTCTCTCTGTCTCTGCTGGCTGACTTTCCTCAGCCAGTGGACACACTCAGTGCTCTCAGTCCACCAAGGATGGAGTGGGCCCTGGGAGAACCACCAACACTAACCCAGCTCTGAAAGGCCGTGTTTCTAAAACCAACACTGGATGCCAACGCCGGTGCGCTCTCTTGCCTGTGCACCCCTCTGCCTCCGCCCCACCACGTCCTTGCCCTCCCCCAGCACAGTGTGTGAGGGAGGGAGGGTCAGGTTCAGAGCTGTTCACGGCCTCGTGCCCCTCTCACCCCCAACCTGCTCCTGCTTCTGCCCCCACCATTCCCCTGGAGTTGCTCAGGCTGAAGTCACCGATGGCTGCGTTTATGCGACTTACGTTGGCCTTGTACACCATTCATCAGGTTCACTGCTGCCTTTCCTTGAGTCTCTTGGCCCCCTTGACCTGCTGGTTCTCTTCCCCGGTCTCTGGCTCTTCCTTCTCCCTTTCTTTCGTCTGCCCTTCAGGGTCTCCCAGGGCTCTGTGTCAGGAGCCCTTTGTTCCCATGCACACTCTTTCTGGATAGTCTCACCCACACCCATGGCAGCGCCCCCGCTCCGTTCACTGTGACTCCTGTGTCCCATCTCCAGCCCAGGCCTCTCTCTTGAGCTCAGATCCCCACGGCCTGCTGCCTCTAGCTGTCTGCCCAGCTGTTTCCCGGGCATCTGAAATGCAAAGGGACCAAACCGGAACTGCTGTTTTCCTAACCTGCTTCCTACTTGGCGATCCCATGATCCTGATCATCACCACCCAAGTCAGAAATATAGGGGTTCTTAGAGTCCTGGTTTGGTCGTCTTCCCCCCACCCCTCCACCACACTCTGTTTCTGAATCTGTCCCCTCCTCTCCATTCCCACTGCTGCTGTCACCTTGGTCAGATGCTCATCTGTTTTTCAGGGCTATCTGGCTAGGGGCCAAATGACATCTTGCTCCCCCAAGCCCTTGGGCAGCCAAGTAGGGCCTGGGGTGAGCAGACCTGGCTTGGACCGTCTTTGCATTGTGTGTGTGCCGTCGCCTGCCATCACCTGCCATCGCCTGCCAGGTGTGCAGTAGTGCCTGGCTGCCTTCCCTGCCTCTGCCTCTGCCTCTCCCCCTGCCGCTCCCCCTCACCTTCCTCCACACTGCACGCAAGTGACCTTCTGATACAGATCCGATCACACCCCCATGTACTTGGGGACTACGCATGACCTACACAGAGGCATGTAAAGCTTGTCACCACCAGGATACCATCTACATCTAGGGTTTTAGAAAATCTAGCCACAACCAAACTTCTCATGTTTCCTAGACCATGTCGTGATGTTTTCTTTCTTGTGATCTGTCAGAGAACCTCTTCAATACCATCTCATTTATTCTAAATACGTGCCCACTGTGCCAGGCTCTGAGTCTATAGTAGTGAGGAAGAGGCATGGCCCTACCATTCTGGGCTCCTCGTACGGAGCATCAACCGAGAAGGGAAGACACTAGACAAATCATTACACCCACCTGCTGGATTGTACGGCCCGAGAGGCCACTCTAGGGAAGTGACATTTAAACACAGACAAAGGCTGAACAGGAGTTCAACAGGTGGGGCAAGGGGAGGGCTCCCAGGAAGAGGAGCCATCTGATGCAAAAGGCCAGATGTAGGAAGGGATTTGGCCAGTGAGGCTGGAGCTTGACAAGAAAGAGAGGGTGGCTTAGGATGAGACTGGACACAGGACAAGACTTTGAGGCTGGGCTAGGAATGTGGGGTTTATGCTGAGCTCAGTGAACGGCCAGGGTTGGGTGTGAAAGGCCCGAGGGACCGATCAGATTTACAGCGTTGAAAGCTCATCCAGCTGTCTATGGAGGAGAAAGGACTGCAGGAGGTGAGAGGGGACCCTGTGGTGACTCTCGAGGTCTCACGAGGGAGGCTCTCGGTATTTTAGGCTGGTCTGCATGCAGTTGGAGCCTTCCCTGACACCTCAAGGAGCGTGAGCACCTCTCTCTGACTTTATACCTCTCACACCATCTGGCAATTTCCATATTTCATCGATTACATGCTGCTTTTTTTTTCACGTTAAAAAAATACTACTGGAGCACCTGGGTGGCTCAGTCAGTTAAGTGTCCGACTCTTGATGTCAGCTCAGGTCATGATCTCACGGTTCATGAGTTTGAGCCTGGCATCGGGTTCTGTGCTGACATTGTGGAGCCTGCTTGGGATTCTCTCTCTCTCTCTCTCTCTCTCTCTCTCTCTCTCTCTCTCTCTCTCCCCTCTCTCTGCCCCATCCCTTGCTTGCACCTTCTCTCTCAAAATAAATAAACTTTTAAAAAAGTATTCACTACCTATAGTTGGGACGCTTTTACTATCAATGGCCTGCCATGGTCAAATGCTTTCTTTCTTGATAGTATATAAAAGAATGGGGAATTTTACAATGAGTGGCATCTGAGGTTCAATGAAACGCAGTAGGAGTTTCCCTGGGTCTCTGCCTGCTTTCTCAGAGCCCCCCTTGGCAGGGACCACGTGTTCTCTGCAAAGCGCCGAAGTCCAGCCCCAGAATTGCCAAGCTGAATATTCACTAGCCAGTCACTGAGGTCGAGAAACTCACCAAGAGTTGCTCAGGTTCTGGGAGACTGACTCATGCTTCTTATCTTCAAAGTGGACACCTTTGTTGTGAATTGAAAATGAAGATTCATCTGGTCTAGGGAAGAGATCCAGGCATTTCTACAAGGTATTTCTTCCTGGTGGACAAGTCTGATCACATAGTCAAGGCTGCGCGTAAGAAACAGGGTTAGAGAGTCCTCAGGGGTATCTCCATCAGGCAAAAACCAGGGGCCAGACTTCCAGGCTGAGAGGAAGAAACTGGATAAACGCCAAAATATTTTGAATCTTCATCTCCATTTCATCACTAACACTAAACAGCATTCTTTCTTTTTTAAAAAATTTTAATTCCAGTATAGTTAACATACAGTGTTACATTAGTTTCAGGTGTACAATACAGTGATTCAACAATTCCATACATACATCACCCGATGCTCATCACAAGTGTACTCTTAATCCCCCTCATCCATTTCACCCATTCCTCTACCCACATCCCCTCTGGTAACCATCTGTTTGTTCTCTATAGTTAAGAGTCTGTTTTTTGCTTTACCTCTTTTTTTTTTTAAATGTTTGTTTGTTTTATTTCTTAACTTCCACATATGAGTGAAATCATATGGTGTTTGTCTTTCTCTGACTGACTGACTGCACTTAGATTATACCCTCTAGGTCCATCCATGTTGTTGCAAATGGACAGATTGCATTCTTTTTTATGGCTGAATAATATTTCATTGTATATGTATATGCCACATCTTCTTTAATTCTTTTTTAAAGTTTATTTATTTTCAGGGGCACCTGGGTGGCTTAGTCGGTTGAGAATCCGACTTTGGCTCAGGTCATGGTCTCATGGCTTGTGAGTTCAAGCCCTGCATCGGGCTCTGTGCTGACAGCCCAGAGCCTGGAGCCTGCTTTGGATTCTGTGTCTCCCTGGCTTTCTGCCCTTACCCTGCTCATTCTCTCTCTCTCTCTCTCAAAATAAATAAACATTAATAAATTTTTTTAAGTTTATTTATTTTGAGACAGAGAGAGAACATGAATTGGGTAGGAGTAGAGAGAGAGGGAGAGAGAGAATCCCAAATAGGCTCTGCACTGTCAGCGCAGAGCCCAACTCGGGGTTTGAACCCACAAACTGTGAGATCATGACCTGAGCCGAAACCAAGAGTTGGATGTTTAACCAACTGAGCCACCCAGGTGCCTCAATATGCCACATCTTCTTTATACATTCATCTGTTGGGACACTTAGTTTGCTTCTATAATTTGGCTATTGTAAATAGTGCTGCAATAAACATAGGGGTGCATATATCTTTTCAAGTTAGTGTTTTTGTATTCTTTGGGTAAATACCCACTGGTCAAATTACTGGATCATAGAATAATTCTATCTTTAACTTTTTGAGGAACCTCCGTATTGTTTTCCACAGTGGCTGCACCAGTTTGCATTCCCACCGGCAGTGCATGAGGGCTTCTTTTTCTCCACATCCTCGTCAACACTTGTTGTTTCTTGTGTTGTTGATTTTAGCCATTCTGACTAGTGTGAGCTGATATCTCATTGTAGTTTTGATTTGCATTTCCCTGATGATGAGCAATGTTGAGCATCTTTTCATGTGTCTGTTGGCCATCTGGATGTCTTCTTTGGAGAAATGTCTGTTCATGTCTTCTGCCCATTTTTAATTGGATTATTTGTTTCTTAGGTGTTGAGTTATATAAGTTCTTTATATATTTTAGATACTACTCCTGTATCACATATGTCATTTGCAAATATCTTCCTCCATTCAGTAGCTTGTCTTTTAGGTTTATTGATTGTTTTCTTTTTTTTTAATTTTTTTTTAATGTTTATTTATTTTTGAGACAGAGAGAGACAGAGCATGAATGGGGGAGGGGCAGAGAGAGAGGGAGACACAGAATCCAAAGCAGGCTCCAGGCTCTGAGCCATCAGCCCAGAGCCTGATGCGGGGCTCGAACTCACGAACTGTGAGATCGTGACCTGAGCTGAAGTCGGACGCTCAACCGACTGAGCCACCCAGGCGCCCCTTGATTGTTTTCTTTACAAACAACATCATTTCTTGTCAGGGCAAATTAGGAAACAATTGCATGCATTACATACATATTTAGTTATTTTTTAAAAAAAAAAACCTTTATTTTGGGGCTCCTGGGTGGCTCATTTGGTTAAGTGTACAACTCTTGATTTTGGCTCAGGTCATGATCTCGTGGTTTGTGAGATTGAGCCCCATGTCGAGCTCTGTGCTGACAGCACATAGCCTACTTGGGATTCTCTCTCTTCCTCTCTCTCTGCCCCTTCTCTGCTTGCACACACACATTCTCTCTCTCAAAATAAATAAACATTAAAAAATATTTTTAAAACCTTTATTTCCTTTATCAACGGAATAAACTATAATGAATTGTAGAACATGCAGAGGAAAAATGTCCCAGAAATCAACTGTGATCCTACCTCACAGAGGATACTACTCTATTCTTTCAGACTTTTTTTCTAGGCACATATATAGACATACTTACATAAATGATATACTATCCTATTTTCCTGATCAATTGTCGGGAATCTCTGTTTGTGTCCTCATTCTACTTACATGGAACATGATGTGTTGGCAAGTATCTGTGTGTAAACTTGTAGGTGATTTCTAGTAGGTTGGCATTAAAAGCTGCTCTGTGGTGAGTATTGCTGTGATATTTTCTCAATATGATTCACTTTCCTGATCATTTAGCCTGGAGCCTCAACAAAGTGACCAGATATTACCAGGAACACAGCTGTATATGACACCTCTTAGACTTAACCTATGACTCACATTGAGGCCTCTTTTGTCCATTCTGTGTCAGGTTTCACCAGACTCAACTCCAGAAAGGAAGGTTGACCTCCTCATGACCTTGTTCCCAGGTTATGAGAATATACTCCATCTGGAGCTGTGGTTCATTGTCACCATCCCTGTTTTTTTGTGCATGCATGCGCAAACACACACACACAGCTTGACTTTTATAAGGTAACGTGTGGTTTGTGGAAATAGTCTTGCTACCTTGCAGATATAGTTGTCACAGTTGAATATTACAATATTGCTACTCATTCTTTTGGTTGTTCAACACTTATTAAGTATATACTCTATATCAGACATTTGGCTGTGGAGGTATAGAGGACACATTGGTCACCCTCACAGAACTCAGCTAAATGGAAGAACCAACATGTAAACACACTCTGTGATGCCCATGGAATGTCATATGGGCTGAAACGGGTGTGGAGGGACCAGAGGTGACCACTGGTAAGTCTGTTTGGAAGGGTCAGAGGCGAGATTTGAACCCAGTCACACAGATGGTAGGAATTTTCAAAGTGCAGGGAGAAAGGGCACTCCAGTCAGGCAGAGGGAGCAGCAAATGAAGGTAGTGGTTTGAAAGGGCCGGTGAGGTGCCACCACAGGACTGGTGGGCTGGCTGTGGCAGAATAGCATCATAAAAGGTCAGCCTCTGGAGCTAGATCACCCAAACCCAAACCCTGTGACCTTGGACAAGTTAGCTAATTTCTCAGTGCCTTGGTGTCTGCATCTGTAACATATAACCTGAGACTTAATTAACCCAAAATGAAATAAGTCAATAGCTGTAGAGGGCTTAGAACAACACCGGCCCAAAGTAGGTAGCCCTCATGGTAATTTAGCTGACCCTCGGTTATGTTAGCTATTTATTGTTATTTTTGGTGGTATGCCTTTTGAGAAGTTATACTGACCCATTCAGAACACTGAGGTATCACGAGGACTTATCACCGGGTGACTTTGGGACTGAGGAGCCTCAGAAGATGAACACCCTGACATCAACTCCTCAGTTGTTTTCGGAGCCCTAGGAGACGGGGCTCAATAATGCATTTATTGCTTATTTTAATATCCATATCTCAGGTTCTGGCTCCTCTGGCCAGAGGTATTTATTTATTAAAAAAAATTTTTAATGTTTATTTTTGAGAGACAGAGCACACATGAGTGGAGAAGGGGTAGAGACAGAGGGAGACAGGAGATCTGAGGCAGGCCCCACATTGTCAGCGCAGAGCCTGATGTGGGGCTCTAATTCACAGAACCGCGAGATCATGACCTGAGCCAAAGTCAGACATTTAACTGCCTGAGCCACCCAGGTGCCCCAAGACATGTTTAAAATAAAATAAAACAAGCAGTCTCTCTTCTGAGAAATGGGTGAACTGTTTCAAGCACTGTATTGATTTGCTGCCCTGTGTCGGAAGCCCCTAGACAGACACTTGCTGGGTGAACGTGTTTACTATTCATGGAAGAGCTGGGACGTGCTTTTTGTCCCTGTCTTATTGCTACTTTCCTGCCAAACTGTTGAGATGTTGATTACATTTGGTTCTTTTAATGACACATTTCCCTACTGAAGGGATAAGTGTCCCCACCAGGTGGCAGTAGAGTCAAGGTTGGCGTGGCCAGCTGAGGCAGGTTCGGCACACAGATGCAAGCCACTCCTTTGCATACAAACAAGATCTATTTATTAAAACAGTACAAACTGGATTATTTAGTAATGCATGAAAACTGAAGATAGCCTTCATAGCAAAACATGTTTCCTTGTCAGTGGTTCACGTTAAAAAAAAATTGAGATATAATTGACATAATAACATTATATTAGTTTCAGGTGTACAATATACCGGCTGGATATTTGTATGTATTGCAAAATGATCACAATAAGTCTAGTTAACATGCATCACCATAGGTAGTTATAAAATTTTTTTTCTTGTGATGAGTGCTTTCAGGATCTACTCTCTTAGCAACTTTCAGATCTGTGATACGGTATTAGTAACTATGGTCACCATGTTGTACGTTACATCCCCAAGACTTATTTCTTTCATAACTGGAAGTTTGTACCTTTTGAGTGCTTTATTTTTAACAGACTTAAAAAAGTGTTTAGTTATTCTTGAGAGAGAGGGAGAGAGAAACACAGAGAGAAAAAAAACGCAAGTGGGTGAGGGGCAGAGGGGAAGGGGTCAGAGAATCTGAAGCTGGCTCTGTGCTGACAGCGGAGAGCCCGATGTGGGGCTCAAACTCATGAATTGTGAGATCATGCCCTGAGCCGAAGTTGGATGCTTAACTGACTGAGCCACCCAGGCACCCCGAGTGCTTCATTTTTAAACAATATGTTCATACTTCACTTTCCCTGAACTAGAATAATAAAAACTACAGTTTGTCCTCAACTAGCAAAGTAATCCTTTTGAAATGACCAGAATTAATCTGTCATTTCCTCTATCAAATGTAGAAAAATCTATGCTTTTCCTTGCTAGAACTTTTTTCCTGAGTGCAAAGGACTAATTCCCTTTAGATGACTAATAAAAAGGAGAGGCTAAAGGTAGAGTCTGCATTAGAATTTCCTCATTTCAGAGAGCTTTAAATGCCAATTTCCCCAGTCTGCCCTTTCTCTCTTTTTGGGGGCGGTGGGGGAAGTTAACTGTTCTTTCTCCATTTTCATGTTTCTTCACTTATACATCATCCCCGAGGATTTATAACACTGCCCAGAGTCAGAGCCGGATTAATGAAAGGAAAATATAAGGAGATAGATTGGAACAGAAGTTGAACAAGAGCTTAATTTCTCTTCTTACACAGGTCACATCAATTTCTCTCTTTTTTCTTGGTGTGTAAGATATTTGAAGGCTTAGCCCTGGCATCATTTTGGGGTTTTGTGAGTAAACATAATTCCAGTGGTGAGGGTAGTAAAACTGCACACCCAGAGTGCTTTGCCCAGATGATTCAACTCCGGACCTCTGAGTCATTCTTCATGTGGTCCAAGCAGAAAAAGCCCCAAGAAATACTGAGGTGCAGCAAATGCTTAAGGCCTGATAAGCTTACTCAAAACTTATTTGCCTCTGGATCTAAATATTTCCTTTTAGGGGCGCCTGGGTGGCTTAGTCGGTTAAGCGTCCAACTTTGGCTCAGGTCATAATCTCGTGGTTCATGGGTTTGAGCCCCATGTCGGGCTCTATGCTGACAGCTCAGGGCCTGGAGCCCGCTTCGGATTCTGTGTCTCCTTGCTCTCTGCCCCTCCCGCACTCATGCTCAATCTCTCTCTGTCTTCAATAATGAATAAACCTTAAAAACAATTAAAAATAAAATATTTTCTTTTAAGGGGAAAAAGAATTTTTAAATAGTAACTATAAGTCTCTTTATTTTCATACAGAAAACTTCTCCTGCAAAGATCTGTAGGTAAGTTTAAAAAACCCCAAAAACCCACAGCCCTCTAAAATAGAAGATTTAACCTAATTTTAACTGTTGATGATAAACTGTTGCAGATTCCTATTTGAGAGTGGACAGAATTTATTATGTACGCTTATATACCCCTATTTTGTGTCTTATTCTAAATTTTACTCTTTCTCTCTTTGTGTATTTTTTCCCTGAAATATTCTGTTCCTAAGGGGAAAATAACGTGTGCTAGATTTCAGCTGCTGGCGCCCAAACCTTCACTAAGAGTTGTGCGCTGCTGATGGGAGAAGTAAAATGGAAAACATGGGAATGACTTAAAATTTGAAAAGTATTTGTTTGCAACTTAATGGGTTTTTATAATTCCCGTGGTGGAAAAGTGCTGGCTGCAAGGTCAGGGATCTGAGTCGTCGTCTTGGGCCATGGCAAAGTGACTCAGGGCAGACTTCACAGCCCTCTGTGTCTCATCTCCTCGGCTGGAACACGAACCAGGCTGGACCCTCAGGCGGTCCCTGTGCCTCCAGTGTGCTAACTGCCTTGTTCTCTAGCTGCTTCCGGCTTCCTCTACAATAGCCACGAAGCTCATTCCTGAAGATAGGAAACTAACAGACACACGGATTTAGGACTTTTTGTTTTGCTTTTATTACAGGCTGCTACTTGGAAAAAAAATAACAACAACACTGTCAGGACTCATTCTCTTGTTTAAAAGATTAGCAGGTGTTAAAGAGAGGCATTAAAACCCACTAATACCTGATATATTAAGGTATTGCTCAAGGCCCGGTTTGGTGGGAAAACCAGGCGCTGTCTCACACCTGGCTGGCCCCCATCTTCTCTCAGCCCCAAGGGCTGTCTAACACTCACTGCCTGTGGATGGGGAAGGATCCTATATTCTATAAAGTCTTCTACTATAGGTAGACACCCAGTCCATTAGAGTTCTCTTCTCCTTCCACCTGCCTCATCCTATGTGGTCCCAGAAACCCTTCTGACAGCCTCCCTCCACTCACCACACCCTTTGCCTCTGAGTGCCTCAGTAATCTGGTGCCTTGGAGTCTTCTTGAAGCCATTTGTGTGCCTTTTTAAGAGTTGGCAAGGCTTTAGGATGGGGATGGGCTGGAGTAGAGGACCTTCCTGTGACTCAGGATGTTCCCTGTCATCCTGACCTTCCCAGGGTTGTGAGGTCCCAGCTCTGAGGAGTCCTCTGTACCGGTTCCCCTGCCTCGGTCCAGCCGGCCATGCGGGGTGGGTTATGCATATTTGGCAGGAATGCCGTCTGAGTGACGTTGGGTCCTTTCAGGATTTCATATCAGGAGGCACATGATGTACATCTGCCCTCTCATTGGACATGTTAAGTTTGATCACTTGGCGAAGGTGCTGCACCCAAGGTTTTAATGTGCTTTCTTTTGCCCAAGTGCTATAACTATAGCCTGATTGCCCAGTTTTCCACTAGTGTATTTTTGGGCATCTGCAGTTTGAAAAAAATCTCCTTTTATTATCTGTTTCACCGGCATCCTGTTTTTCTCCAGTGAGCCAGCTGTGGTTTTACAAATGCCTGTGTCTGGGGAAAGGCCAGCTGAGCACCGGGGAAGAAACTGTCTGGTCACCAGTGGAGCACATGGTTGACAACTACCTACTGGGGTTCTCAGAGGAGGGACGGGGGAACGGGGCTTGGTCTCGTAGGGTCTTGGCCTCATCCGTGCTCCACTCGATGTGTTTCAATCTCCACGGTCTCTGGGAAACACTTTGATGTTGAAAAGTGAAGCTGCCTGTTTTATCTCCCTTTGCACAGTGCCCTCTTCCTCCTGGCTGCTGCAGGATGCCTCCCCTTCAATGACTCCCAGGTCAGTTCAAGTGCATTCATTTTGCCTTCCAAGTGTTTTTTACTCTCTGAAGCTTGCATGTATGAGCAGAACTTTCTAGTCCTTCCTCCTAGAATCAGAAGAACCCTAGTCTGTACAAATGCATTTCAAAGCTTCCGGGCCGGTACCTCTTGGCCAGGTTAACATCTTTTCCTCAGGCTATTGCCTTCTCCCCAAGGCTGTGGCAATGCAGCAGAGCTCTGGCCTGTGGGTGCTGTGGTGGGTGCAGTCTGCCCTCTGTAGGTGCTTGGAGGACCCACAAGCCAGTGCCCAAGTTGCCGTAGCCTCATGCATTGAGGCAAAGTTGATTTTCCCCCTCAGCCAAGGGCCTCATCTGTAGAGTGATTTTCACTTTGTTATCCTGAGTTTTTCTTTATTAGGCACTGAGGACCCACCCCTACCCCTCAGTACTGTCATCTCATTAGTGGGTCTCTTTTCTTTCTTTTCTCCCCCAGCAATTATTAAGTCCCCATCAAGTGTCAGGCATTGAGCCAGGCTCTGGGGACACAAAGAAGAATTGTCTTCATCCAGGCAGAGTCTAGACAGAGCGAAGGGGAGGGGGACAGATAATAAACAGATAATTACAACACAGGGAGGCCAGAGCTCTGTCCTGGAGAGATACGGGATGTTGTGAGGCACCTAAGAAGACTCAGGGACCCAGAAAGGAGGAATAGCTAACAATTATAGGGAGCTATCTATGTGCCAGGCTCTGTGCCAATGTTTTACAAGTCTTATTTTATTTAAAATCTCACAGTGTTATGAGGAAAGGGACTATTATTATCTCCGCTACAGAGCTAAAGAATAATGAGGCCCCAGGGCACCTGGGTGGCTCAGTCAGTTGAGCGTTCAGCTCTTGATTTTGACTTGGGTCATGATCTCACAGTTTGTGAGTTCACACCCCGCATTGGGCTCTGTGCTGACAGTGAGGAGCCTGCTTGGGATTCTCTGTCTTCCTCTCTCTCTTCCCCTCCCCACTTATGCTCTCTTTTTCTCAAAAATAAATAAATATTTTAAAAAGAAAAGAATAAGGAGGCCCCAAAGGTCCCCAGCTAATGAATAAGTGGGGATTTTAGAACTGATACCAGATGTATCTGGTATGATAGCCCTGCTCTGCTATCGGACCGAAATCTTGAAGGGTGAGGAGGAGTTGGGTGGGAGAACAAAGCAGGTGTGGGCACAGTCCTGGAGCTGTCCTGAGTATTCTGTGATTCAAATTTAGTGAGCACATCTTATGTGCATGCCCCTGTGCCAATTCCTGCCCTGTGGGAATTTACAGTCTAGTGGATGGTAGAGAAAGAGACAGGTGACAAGTGAAATAGAGCATGTCAGATGAGATAAGCTTCTGTGGAGAAAAATAAGGAAGGGAAGAAGAGAGGGAGTGCCCCCCCAAGTTGGTGGAGGGGGAGCATTCATGCTTGGGGAAGTGCAAATTCTTTCCCTGGAGGGGGTACAGTAGATAGGACTGGGCTTGTCAGAGAGATCCTTGGGTGTCATGAGTTTGAAGTTAATCCTAAAGTCCCTGGGGGACTGGTGAATGATTTTAAGCCATAGGCAACACCATTGGATTAGCCTTTTAGAGACAGTGTGAGGACAGTGTGGAGAATGGGGCAAGGGGTGCTGGAGACAAAGAGCCCTGTTAGAAAGATTTTGTAAGCAACCAGCTGAGAAATGAGGACGGACTGGCCTAACACCCCGAGAGTCCTGTTGTGGAACCCTTGCTTGGCACTGTGCATCCGTTATTTAGGGTTTCCAAGTGCTATGCTGGATCCTGTTTGTCTATACTTACAGCCGCTTTTTTTTTTTTTAATCCTGTGTTGCAGTTTGATCCAGATGGATATTTCTGGGCTGTAATTCACTTATTCTGTGTAGGTAAGTTTTAAAAGAATGCTTACTTAAATAATTGAGGCTTATTATTTAGACCTTATCATATATGTCCACTTTTCAGTGACTCTGAGCAATAGGAAGATTAAAGACCAGGTGTCCATGGGAATCTACCCCCAAAACCACGAGCACACTTTACACACTGTATGTATGTTCACCAATTTGACAATAAATTATATTAAAAATAAAAATAAAAAAAAAGACCAGGTGTCAGGATTAAAATTACATGGGCATTTTCTGATCTGATTTTCCTGTTTTGGAGTTTTCTTCAAATATTTTCATTTCTGATATAATCTCCTCTTTTTCTCGACAAACATTAATTAACTCACCATGGCTCGGGCCCCACTTGCTCAAGTCTACTTGCGACATGCCGGTTGGTGTTCTCAAAAAGTGGTGAGGGAGATCCAGAAGTTTGGGTCAGAAACACCCTCTTTCAGCAGTATACCCGAAGAAAAGCAAGGGAGGGAAATAAAAAGCCTGTCTGACTTTATTTCAAATCATACGCTCAGTGTTTCCTGTCTGCTGTCGTGGAGGGAAAGCAGTGCCCTGACTTTGTTACACACAGTTCAGAGATCCAGTGTTTCTTTCTCCTGGGCACCCTGCAAAGGAAGCCGAAAGCTTCCTGTTAATTGTCTCCTTCTGCTGATCACGAGCCTTCCTGGCCCAGCACTCTTCTGTACTGAACTTTTATCACAGGGATTGTGGCTTTCACATCCTGGAGCCCTCCAGTGTTGTTGTCGCCCCCTGTCGGCTGTGGATGTCCCTCGTGGGAAGGGCGGCCCTTGTCCATGTGGGTTTCATGCTTCCCTGGAATTGCCTGCAGCCCTTTATGCAGAATGCCCTGTGCCAGTAACACCCATTGCTTCGTTTTCAGGGGCTTATAAGATATTGCAGAAGTCCTGGAAACCCAATGCGTTAAGGTAAACTTTAAAATTTTTTTAAAGTTTATTTTATTTTTTTGAGAGAGAGATAGAGAGCAAGCAGGGGAGGGGCAGAGAGAGAGGGAGGCAGAATCCCAAGCAGGCTCCACACTGTCAGCACAGAGCCCCAAAGGGGTCGGAACCCACAAACCGTGAGATCATGACCTGAGCTGAAATCAAGAATCGGACACTCAACTGATTGCACCACCCAGGCAACGCTAAAGTAAAATTTAATTAATTCATTTATTTTTTTTAATGCTTATTTATTTTTGAGAGAGATAGAGACAGAGTGTGAGCTGCGGAAGGCCAGAGAGAGGGAGAGACATAGATTCTGAAGCAGGCTCTACAGAGCTCGATGTGGGGCTCAAACTCATGAACCATGAGATCATGACCTGAGCCAAAATCAGATGCTTAACCAACTGAGCCACCCAGGTGCCCTAAGGTAAACTTTTAAAGTGTGGTGAGTTCTTGTTTGGTTAAAGCAAAGAGGTGAGGCCCATAGTGTCGTGAGCTTGTTCTGTTCAGCCAGAAACTCTGCAAGTCTGGGTTGTGGTCAGGGCACAGCAGCCTGGGGCCCCCAAAGCCATTTGTCCTGCTGTTGGGCTGTTCCAGGCGGGGTCCACCAGCACCTGATCGTATCAATGATGTTTGAAGAGCAGGGGGGTCCTCTACCCTCTCCCTTCAGAGGCAGCGTTCAGATGACATTTTTATAAAAATTGTGTGACTCGCTGCTTTGGGCCCTAGTTAACTTCTTCCAACTCAGAGACCAACTCTTTTTTCTGGTTTCCTCAGCCCCTTCCTAACTTGACTTTGTTTAGACCCAGAAATTCCCCAGTCTGTTCTGGGGTAAAATGAAGCCTCTATTGTGGGCAGTCAACATACCAGCCTTGGCAAATGTAAATGGAAGAGACCGGAGTCCCGGTGTGAGTTGGGCTGCAGCTGGGAGGTCAGAGGCCCTAGACTGGCCTCACTGGCCTCTCGGTTTCAGGGCCCGCTGGTGGGCCTGAAGGCAAGGACCCCTGGGAGAGGGTTATACTCGGAGGCTGTGACTTGGGTCCCTAGAGCACCTTTCCTTCTTTTAATGAAGTGTTTCTGCAGCAAGAAGCCAGTGGAGTTGCCAGATAAAATACAGAATGCCCAGTTAAATTTGAATTTCAGATAAGTAGTGATCCTTTTTTTAGTGTAGCTATGTCCCAGGCAATATTTGGAGCATACTTAAACATGATTCTTTATCTGAGATTCAGATTTATTTGGGTGTCCTATATTTTTACTGGTCAAATATGGCAGCCCCAGGAGCCAGTCCAGTGGCCTGAGAGTTGACATTCCTTTTTAAGGAGGCAAAATACATGTAGAAGATAATCTGCCACAGGTGAACATGTGTGTGATAGCACCAAACTAGGAAACGTGTTTTAAAAATGAGCCAGGGGCGCCTGGGTGGCTCAGTCGGTTAAGTGTACGACTTCTGTTCAGATCATGATCTCGAGGTCCTTGAATTTGAGCCCCGCATTGGGCTCTGTGCTGACTGCTCAGAGCCTGGAGCCTACTTCTGATTCTGTGTGTGTGTGTGTCTCTCTCTGCCCCTCCCCCACTCACACTCTGTCTCTCTCAAAAATAAATAAACATTAAAAAATTTTTTTTAAATGAGCCAGGAACTAATTTTGAATATACTCGTTTGGTGTACTCGTTATACCATTTATTGACAGTTTTTAAATGTAGAAACTTAACCATAGATATAATTTATTAGTAGAAGGTGACTATTTTGTGTATGTAAAACACTTCTACTATTTCACATGTTTTATCTTTTTTTTTCTTTTTTCTCATTCCTTAGTGACATTGACCAGCAGTACTTAAACTACATGTTCAGGTAAAATATAATTTACATTTTCAAAGAACAACTCACGTCTTTCTGGCGCTAATGGATTTTTATTTTCCAATATTTTGATTCTGAGCCGATGTGCCTACCAGAAAGGCAAGCTAAATAATTTGTGAGATGACTTAAAGTCGAGGAAACCAAATCGTAGTTCTGTCTGTAGACTAGGCAAGAGGGACCTCTGTCTGGCTCCATACTTCAGAAGGCCATGCTTCTCCCCATGGCTTATGGAGTCTGTAAGGCTAAGGGGACATTTCTTCCCAGGGCCCATACCCTCCTTTCTAGCCTGGGATCTAGAATTCCCTGCTCAATTGGTCCCGAGCTTGATTCCAAGGCCTCCTTGGGTCTGTCTTCCCAACTCTTTCCTAGACCCAAGAAGTGTCCAAAACCAGGCTGTTAGTGGGGGAGGAGGGTGTGCATGGAGGGTGGATTTGCAGGCTGATGTGTCCACACACAAGCGTGTGAAGCCTCGGTGTGCAGGAAGGAGCCTGGGGTGGAAAGAGAAGGGGGCTCACTGGGAGCCAGGAGCCAGAGGCTGGATCTGTCCATGCGACCACATTCTGATATGAAGCTCTAAGGACTCCAAGAATTCTGAGTTCTAATCCAGGCTTCCAGGTTGTTTTGAAGGTATATTTATTTATTAAGATAGAATGAAGTTTGAAGCTTGATTTATAATATTTAAATACGTTTTATGGACTGTTGTTCATATACCATTGGCTAAAGCCAAGCAAAGAATAGGGCTCTGTCAGCTAAATAGAACAGCTGCCTAGTGTTTTTGGAGGTTAGTGGTTGCTGACTGGGACCTAACTGAGAAGGAGCATGAGCTCTGCCATGGAGAGCCCAAGTTTGCACGAATGCAATCATGCTTGGGAAGATGACCTGGGCCGGGGATGTGCCTCTCAGCATTTGGTCATGCTGATTTCTGCAGGAAGTTCATCTTAAAACGTTCAACATGAGCTGTACTCTCCATCTGCAGATAAAGCTCATAAATATCAGTTTATTAAAATGCCTTTTTTGAAAGGATCCACTCCAAGCATGGCTATAGGCCTCTTTTGTACTCTGCTGAAAACAATCATTAGTTCCACTCTGCCCAGACATACCAGCAGCCTTTTCAAGAGATTCTTCTGAAAATGCAGAAGGCTCTTGATGTTTAAAATGTTTCCGTGACATCAGAACACGCTGGCAGTTCTTTTTCTCCCCAGAACTTATTATAGTCTGCTCGAGTGGCAAAGGAATAAGGGGATGGAAAAGTGAGCCTCTGTGACCCCTGACTCATTCTTCTGTCAGCCCATCTCCTTCTCCTCCAGTAAGGACACTCATTGCCTGTGAGCCTGGTGCCAAAGGCTTCCTGGCTGGGCCTGCCCCGCACCCCACTGAAGAAGCCACGATTCTGTTTCCAAGGATTTCAGTACAAGTGATGAAGATATGTGAATCAGAACGAGGGCTGCCGTTCAGTTTCCTGTGGGCACTGGCCACTGAGGCCATCAGCACCCAGAGAACTGGGATCCTTCAGATCCCTAAGGCAGCTGTGCTGGTCTGCCAGCCAGAAGCTCTGCCTGACAGAGCCAACAACTGGTTTGATCTCCCTTTAAAAAAAAAAAAAAATGTAAGCTTATTTATTTTGAGAGAGAAAGAGAGAGAGAGCACAAGCAGGGGAGAGGCGGAGACAGAGAGAATCCCAAGGAGGGTCCATACCGTCAGTGTAGAGCCCAACGCAGGGCTTGAACTCATGAACCACGAGATCATGACCTGAGCTGAAGTTGGACGCTTAACCGACTGAACCACCCAGGCGCTCTCCTGGAAAGTCTTTTTAAGTAGACTCCATGTCCAACGTGAAACTTGAACTCATGACCCCGAGATTAAGAGTCACGTGCTCTACCGACTGAGCCAGCTAGGTGCCCCCTGGGAATTTAACTTACCCTCTACAAATTTAATTTTGTGGCAAAAGTAGATTCAGCTCACACCCAACAGCTATTTTTTTAGATTGCAGCCTATTTGTAATTCACAGTTTGCTTTGTTTAGCTTACAAATATTCTTGGAAGATTAGGTGAGTGTGACAGTTCTTGGTGGCATAGATGACCTCAGAGTGGGGCATAGATCCTCCGTCCGTCACGGGGTACGTTCAACCCTCTTGTCAAAATCTGAGGCATCTTGGGAGATTCTCACCCTCTCACTGACAAGTTGGATTTAGGTAGAATGAGACCATTCAGTGCAGATAATTTGCATTTAGGCTAATTTCACTCTTTCCAAGTGGAATGGGTGGAAATGTACGTTGTGATTTTTCAGTGCTGGGAAAGACTTCTTCACTGCTCTGCTGTTTCTTTTTCAGTGTGGTGCTCCTGGCAGTTGCATCTCATCCGACAGGTAAGTCGGACTGTTTTATGTGGCCCATTCAACCCAGTGCTCTGACACCGCACCCTCCCTGCCCCCTTATTATCCCTAAGGGACGTTTTGTAAGAGAATGTGGTTTGCCTTCAGGATGGAAGCTCAGGGGTTAGGCACGGCCCACATACTTGAACCTGGTCTCGAGGACCCGTTGTGGATTTATCGCCCATGAATTTATTCTTACCCTTTCTTCAATTTTGTTGTCTGTGTTTTCATCTGGTGTGGTCTCAGATGTACAGACAGGCTTATTATCTGCCGGATAAACTAGTGCTCACCTTCTCCACTTCTAAAGTTCCTTCTTCAAACATCCAGAATCGCTCTTCAATCCTAGTGCTAAAGGATTTGGTCAGAAAGTTTAAATTCACCCTGCTTCTAATTGACCTCCTTTCATACCTTTTTATCGTATATTAGCCTGCAATACCCAAGATTCCTGATTAAGGAAGTCAAGTTTTAAAGCTTACCTTTACCTTGTTGCTGCCTTGGTTACTCTATAGTGGTTTTTCAGATTCAGGAATTGCCCACAATACTCTATTCCATTGTGGTTTTTTACCGTTTTGAAGTTGGTGCCAAAGATAACGAAATAGTATCTGTGTGCAGTATGGCTGGAAATACATGTTTTCTTGGCCATGCTCCTTAAACTAATGTTTGTTGGCCATTTGCTGTGCATGAGACATTTCCCGAGCTCTCAGAGTCTCAGTTAAAATGAGAAAGGTAAACCGGGTTGTTTCTAAGGCCCTTTCTAGCTCCTGTGGTGCCCAAAACAATGAAAGGTTTCTGTTGGTGCTTTTAGCTGCTTCAGACTCTGAATTAGTATCTTGAGGGAACTGTCGAGAGTGACTCAGTGTTTCTAGATTGTATGTGACCCATCCAAACCGTGCCTCATGAGGATAATTTGAATTACCTTTTTCTCAATGCATTAGTCTACACTTGCCCACACTGATGCGCATCTATTTTCTGCCCGTTCCCACAGTCTGGTGTTATCTCCAGACTCTGATGTTTGCTGTGGAGTGCTCTCTGCACTCTCATGTGTTGAAAGCCTATCCTTTGTAAAATAAAAATCATATGGACCCCATGGTGTTGACCCTGAACAATCTGCTCACCCATACTGCTGGTTGTCTGCCTTTACATGCGCTCTTGTCATTCTTTTGCACGGCCAGGAGGTTGCCACCCACCAGACATTGCAGAGCCCCCTAAGGAACCTCCCCTTTGAGATGTGTTTCCGTCAAAGCCTTTGGAAAGTTCGCTGGTTCTGCTTGGTTTGCATGCTTATTGCTCCCTGAGTGATTACTGATGGATTTGGGCGAATGGTTCTCACCTCAAGAAATCCCTCAGCCTTTCAACCAAGAGGTGATGCTTGTTCGTTGTTACTCATGATTCTCAGAGCTGGAAGGAATCTTAGTGATTATCCTTGGTGCCATCATATTTTACAAATGAGGAAATTGAAGCCCAGAGCAGTTAAGGGATATGGCCGAGATGGTGCAGGGGAGGTGAATAGCAGAGAGAGACTGGAGTTTAGGTCTCCTGACCCTTCTCTCAGGTTTTTCTTTTTAAATGCTTCTTTTTCAGTGATTCTACAGTTTATTATAAAGTCTCTGGAGTGAGTGAATACCTTCAGTGTTACTAAACTTCCTTGTGGAGCTTCTCTTGGTTTTGAGAGTTTTTGGGGTGATAGTGGGGTTCATGGGGGTCTGGAGCCCATGACCAAGAAAGAATTCTTGAAGACATCTTTGGTGCAAAAAGGTGATTTTACTCAAGCATGGAGACAGGACCCGTGGGCAGAAAGAGCTGCCCAGGGACCATGAAGAGAGACTGGTTATATACTATGGAGTTGGGGAGGTAAAGTCCATGGGAAGTTTCTAGTGAGCTTTTCGTATGCTAAAGAAGACTCCCAGAATAGTGGAGGCCTAGCTATTGTCAAGCTAAGGTTGTTTTTCCCTCTAGCAAAGCATTAGCATTAAAACAGTAGGAAGTTCCTGGAAAAACGTTTTACTCTGCCAGCCTCAAGTGTTTGTCAAGGGGCTGCAGGTTATAAGGAAATTTAGTTCTATCTGCCATTTCCTTCTGCCTTTGATTCCCACATCACTATGGAGGGGTAATGGAGACTTAGGTCCTGCAGGACTATGATCTCTATCAGTTAACCATTTGTTTTTTCCCTTTCCTTCATTCTTGGGCAGCCAAGGAGTGGGAGGAATATCACACATATCCCACCTGGGGGTTGGGGGGTGGGCAGGGCTGCGGCCTGTCAGCTTGCCTTATGCTCCCTCATCAGTTTGAGGGCCATTTTGTCTACCAGTTTCTGAGCACAGTGATGCTGGTAATAGTTTATACGGTTTGGCCAGCAATCCCACATTTCATCTTGAGTTATTGCTAAACTTTTTAGGTCAATGCAAGAATATCTTGGGCAGTTACTCTCTGGGAACACAAAGTGGTCAGTAGCCTATGGTTGCAGAATGGCCTAGGCAGAAGAGTAATTTAAAATAGGCCCCTCGGGGCACCTGGGTGGCTCAGTCTGGATAAGCATCAGACTTTGGCTCAGGTCACGATCTCATGGTTTGTGAGTTCAAGCCCATGTCAGGCTCTGTGCTGACAGCTCAGAGCCTGGAGTGTGCTTTGGATTCTGTGTCTCCCTCTCTCTCTGCTCCTCCTCTGTTCATGCTCTCTTTCTCTCTGTCTCACACACAAAAAAATTAAACATTCAAAAAAAAAATTTTTTTAAATAGGCCCCAGATTTTTTTTTTCCGAGGTGATGAAAATGTTCTGGAATTTGCTGGTGGTGATGGTGTACAACTCTGTTAATATGCTAAAAACCAGTGGATTGTACACTTTATTTTTTAAAATGTTTATTTATTTTTGAGAGAGAGAGAGACAGAGAGAGAGACAGAGAGAGACAGCATGAGCAGGGGAGGAACAGAGAGAGAGGGAGACACACAATCCGAAGCAGGCTCCAGGCTCTGTGCTGTCAGCACAGAGCCCAACGTGGGGCTCGAACTCATGAACCATGAGATCGTGACCTGAGCTGAAGTCAGACGCTCAACCAACTGACCCACCCAGGAGCCCCTTTAGAAGGGTGAATTATATCTCAATTAAAAAAAAAAAATGTAGGGGCGCCTGGGTGGCGCAGTCGGTTAGGCGTCCGACTTCAGCCAGGTCACGATCTCGCGGTCCGTGAGTTCAAGCCCCGTGTCGGGCTCTGGGCTGATGGCTCAGAGCCTGGAGCCTGTTTCCGATTCTGTGTCTCCCTCTCTCTCTGCTCCTCCCCCGTTCATGCTCTGTCTCTCTCTGTCCCAAAAATAAATAAATGTTGGAAAAAAAAAATTAAAAAAAAAAATAAAATAAAATAAAAAAATAAAAAAAATGTATAGGGCATCAAAAACAAAAACAAATCACTCTTATTTGAGAACCTGTTTAGAACTCAGTTATACCAGAAAAAGATATTTACAACAATGAATTTTCCTTCAGATTATATTCAAAAACAACAACAACAACTGAATGGACGTCAGATACTCACCCCCATTCCTTCTGCAGGTTTTGACTGCACGGTATGGTGAATGGCTGAGGATGAGTCTGTGGTGGGCAGCTCAAGGAGTTGTAACTCCCATGGGGTTCATCAGAGAGAGGCTCCGTACGCTTCCCTGGAAGGACTCCTGCATGCAAGTTTGTGCATTGTGGTTTTCAGGTAGTGGAGGTGATTATCTTTGCAGGGGCCAGGTAAAGAAAGTTGGGCTCCTGAGAAGGATTTTGCTGGCCTGTGAGACTGGCTGTGACCCTGGTGTCAACAGCTGAGGTGGCCTTGGCCTCCCTTGCTGCAGGTGGCTGAGGCTCCCAGTGAAGGGATGCCCCAGAGCTGTAGGGTTCAGGAATCCTTCTGGCCTCAGTAGCCATCATAGCAGGGCTCTGGCAAAGGCCCCAGTGAAGGTGTGTGTGTGGGGTTATATACAAACTGGTGGCAGCCGTCTGGAAGAAGCCCAAGATTTCCATCTGTACCAGCACCAAGTTCAGCTTTTAATACATGAGTGGCCCAGGGAAACACTGTAAAACCACACCTACTTCTGTGTTGTGACGGTACTCTGCGTGTGGTCACCACGATCCCATTTGCTCCTTTCTTAGAACTTCTACAAATTGTGTGCCAAGGGGCCTTAAAGATGTGTGTGGCCGTTTCTCTTTTCACCTCTGGTCAGTGGAGTGCCATTGACTTTGAAACCTTAGTATCAAGGGGCTGGCCCTTAAGTGCCTGCTTGACTCGGGGCTGTTGAGTAAGCAAAACAATCCTGACTAGAGTAGGGAGGCTGCTTGTGAAAACCACATGAAAGTCACTGTCTAGGTTTTGATTCGCTTTAACTTTTCGAAACTCTCAGGGTTGCCACACACTGTTGTGGTCTAGCCGAACAGTGCCCTGCCCTTTGAAGTTGGGCAGTGCACAACATGAGCAGCTGTAAGCAGCGACTTGTTGCTTCGAAAAGCACTCAGGCACAGTACAATGGTTATATTTGTTTGGTAGAGTGGATAACTCAAGCAGATAGGTATATTAAGGTAGAAATCTGGTGTGAGAGATGATGGAAGCTCAGAATCTAGAAGAGAACCAGTGGATCAGTTTTTCTCAGCTTTATAAACCCAAGTCATTTACCCTAAACTCTTTGATGGGTCCTGGTGATGTTTTCTCATAGCAGTCTACAATTATTACAGAGTTTAAGCAAATAAAACACCTGAGGAAAATACCTCTCCTCCAGAGGTATTCGAGGACTGCTGTGATGGGGGAGCTCCAATTCCTTCCAATTCGTTAGCTTTCTCATTGTACCCATGAGTAGTCTAGCCCATTTTTAAATGAGAACAACCCTTTATTCCATCTAGAATGTCCACTGCAGGGCCGGAGTGTCAGGAAGGGCATGTTCCTGATTCCCTGCACCTGCACCAGTTGAGACCCAGTTAAGTCTCAGGGCCCATGGGTACAGTGTTTTTATGAAGAATCTGTTAACAATTGCTGACATTTCTATTTTTATTTACTTTTTTAAAGTTTATTTATTTTTGAGAGAGGGGAGGGAAGGAGAAAGGAAAAGAGAGGATCCCAAGGAGGTTGTGCACTGTCATCGCAGAGTCTGATGGCGGGGCTTGAACTCACAAACCGTGAGATTACGACCTGAGCCAAAATCAAGAGTTGGATGTTTAATCGACTGAGCCACCCAGGAGCCCCAACAATTGCTGATATTTTTAAAGCATGGCTTTCTTCCCTTTGGTTTCCTTTCACCTCTTCTTTTTTTTAACTTGTATCTTAATTATTTAGTAGTGCTTTTAAAACATTAAAAAATTGAGGTATAATTTACGTGTATGAAATGCACGTATCTTGTGTATGGCTTGGTCAATTTTGACGAATGTATACACCCGTGTAGCTTACTCCCATCAAGATATCGACCATTTCTGTCACTGTAGGAAGTTTCCTCTTGCCCCTTCTTCATTACTCCCTTCTCACCTAGCACCAAAGCCACCATGATCTGATTTCTGTGTCCATAGATAAATTCTATTTATTCTAGAGCCTCATATAAATGGAAGCACCCCGAAAGTATTCCTTTGTGTCTGGCCCTTTCATTCAATGCAGTGTTCAGAGATTCATCTAGGTTCTTGTATGTATCACCAGTTTATTCCCTTTTATTGCTGAGTAGGGTGCTAGCGTATGAACATACCTAGCAAATAAACATACCTCCTTTTGTTTATCCATTCACCTGCTGATGCTTACCTAGGCTGTTTCCAGTTTTTGGCTGTTGTAAATAAAGCTTTCATGAACATCCTTTTTTTTAATATAATTTATTTTTTAATTTACATTCAAGTTAGTTAGCATATAGTGCAACAATGATTTCAGAAGTAGATTCCTTTATGCCCCTAACCCATTGAGCCCATCCCCCTCCCACAACCTCTCCAGTAACCCTCTGTTTGTTCTCTATATTTAAGAGCCTCTTGGGGCACCTGGTGGCTCAGTCAGTAAGTGTCTGTCTTCGGCTCAGGTCATTATCTCGTGGTTCATGAGTTCGAGCCCCTTGTTGGGCTCTGTGATGACAGCTCAGAGCCCGGAGCCTGCTTTGGATTCTGTGTCTCCCTCTGTCTCTGCTCCTCCCCAACTCACACTCTGTCTCTCTCTCAAAAATAAATAAACATTACAAAAAAAGATTAAAAAAAAAAGAGTCTCTTATGTTTTGTCCCCCTCCTTGTTTTTATATTCTTTTTGCTTCCCTTCCCTTATGTTCATCTGTTTTGTGTCTTAAAGTCCTCATATGAGTGAAGTCATATGATATTTGTCTTTCTCTGACTGACTAATTTTGCTTAGCATAATACCCTTTAGTTCCATCCACGTAGTTGCAAATGGCAAGATTTCATTCTTTTTGATTGCCAAGTAATACTCCAGTGTGTGTGTGTGTGTGTGTGTGTGTGTGTGTGTGTGTGTGTACCACATCTTCTTTATCCATTCATCCATCGATGGACATTTGGGCTCTTTCCATACTTTGGCTATTGTTGATAGTGCTGCTATAAACATCGAGGTGCATGTGCCCCTTCGAAACAGCATACCTGTATCCCTTGGATAAATACCTAGTAGTGCAGTTGCTGGATTATAGGGTAGTTCTATTTTTAATTTTTTGAGGAACTCCATACAGTTTTCCAGAGTGGCTGCACCAGCTTGCATTCCCACCAGCAGTGCAAAAGAGATCCTCTTTCTCCACATCCTCGCCAACATCTGTTGTTGCCTGAGTTGTTAATGTCAGCCATTTTGGCAGGTGTGAGGTGGTATCTCATTGTGGTTTTGGTTTGTATTTCCCTGATGATGGGTGATGTTGAACATTTTTTTCATGTGTCGGTTGGCCATCTGGATGTCTTCTTTGGAGAAGTGTCTATTCATGTCTTTTGCCCATTTCTTCACTGGATTATTTGTTTCTTGGGTGTTGAATTTGATAAGTTCTTTATAGATTTTGGATACTAACCCTTTATCTGATATGTCATTTGCTAATATCTTCTCCAATTCTGTCAGTTGCCTTTTAGTTTTGTTGATTGTTTCCTTTGCTGTGCAGAAGCTTTTTATTTTGATGAGGTTCCAATAGTTCATTTTTGCTTTTGTTTCCCTTGCCTCTGGAGACAAGTTGAGTAAGAAGTTGCTGTGGCCAAGGTCAAAGAGGTTTTTGCCTGCTTTCTCCTTGAGGATTTTGATGGCTTCCTGTCTTACATTTAGGTCTTTCACCCATTTTGAGCTTATTTTTGTGTATGGTGTAAGAAAGTGGTCCAGGTTCATTTTTCTGCATGTCACTGTCCAGTTTTCCCAGCACCACTTTCTGAGGAGACTGTCTTGATTCCATTGGATATTCTTCCCTGCTTTGTCAAAGATTAGTTGGCCATACGTTTGTGCGTCCATTTCTGGGTTCTCTATTCTGTTCCATTGATCTGAGTGTTTTTGTGCCAGTACCATACTGTCTTGATGATTTCAGCTTTGTAATACAGCTTTGACGTCCAGGATTGTGATGCCTCCAGCTTTGGTTTTCTTTTTCAAGATTGCTTTGGCTACTTGGGGTCTTTTCTGGTTCCATACAAATTTTAGTATTGTTTGTTCTAGCTCTGTGAAGAATACTGGTGCTCTTTTGATAGGGATTGCATTGAATATGTAGGTCGCTTTGGGTAGTATTGACATTTTAACAATATTTATTCTTCCTATCCAAGAGCATGGAATATTTTTCCAGTTTTTTGTGTCTTCTTCAATTTCTTTCATAAGCTTTCTGTAGTTTTCAGTGTATAGATTTTTCACCTCCTTGGTTATGTTTATTCCTAGGTATTTTCTGGTTTTTGGTGCTCATGAACATTCTTATACAGGACTTTTTGTCTCTTCTTGTCTTTTGGACAAATACTTAGAATTCTGTGTCTTAGAGTTGATGTAATTTTAACTTTTTAAGAAAGTGCCAGTTTTCTAAAGTGTTTATACCATTTTACACCCCTACTCAGCAATGTCTGAGAGTTCCAGCTGCTCCACATCTTCACTAACATTTGGTGTTGTCAGCCTTATTTTAGCTAGTCTTTGTGGTCTCTTGCTAGTGCTTTTGTATGAGCTACCCTTCTCACTCATTCCCGAGTGACTAGAAAGATAAGCGGTTTTTTAGATGCATAGGATGGGGCTTTGGGACACACTTTTGGAGTACTCGGGACATGGTGGTAGGGATTGGGTAGGTCTCTTTAGTTCTGGCCCTGCCACCTTTCCCCCTTTGGGCACTGGGTTTGCTTCTTGGTGAATGAAATCCACCTCCCCCTCTAATCTTTCAACCTCATGATTCATGCAGAGGCTTCAAGAATCTTGGAACCTTGCTTCCCCTTGGACCATTTTAAGCACTAGTAGAGAAGAGAAGTTCTTCCTTTGCTTGAAAGTGTGCATTTCGTATTTGTACTGAGCCCCTCTGTTGTGTGTTCAAAGGGAGAGAATTTCAAGGACCCAAAACAGAGAGAGAACCACAGGAATCTGACCCAGAAATGACCTTGTTACCTGGTGTGCCTCTTGCTCACGTGTGAGATGAGAGCAAGTAGCACTAATTACTTCTTGGAGCTGACCTTCCATTTTCCTGCCAGTTCCGAGAGCTACAATGTGGGGAGAGGAAGTTGTCTTGATGTTCAAATATCAGTAAGTCTTGAGTGTGGTAAGATTGGGCCACACTTTTCACCATGGCAGTTTCATGTTCTGCAGTCTTCAGAGAATTCGGATTCATTCCCTCACTCAGAAAGTCAGCAGATTTTAACTGGAGCATAAAAATGAAGGTTCATGTTGTGATGAGCCCCAGGCATTGTACGGAAGTGTTGAATCACTATATTGTACACCTGAAACTAGTATTACATTGTATGTTAGCTGGAATTTAAATAAAAACTTAAAAGTGAGGGCTCAGTTAGAACTTTATTGCCTAAGCTGCATATTGTTGCCACAAACTATGTTTACGACTGTTGAACTACTTAATCTGTGCTTAAATTGTGCAGTTCACAATCGCTGGTGCAGGAGTGGTCTTTTGAGCATCTTTACCAATTTTTTAGGTCCCTGAATTTCATTCTACTGAGGTTGGGCCAGCCAGCCACACACTGCCTCATTTTCAGGGCCATTTGTCATGTGGTCATTAACCTTTGCTCTTTAGAGGTTGGCATGCACCCTCTTTGTTCAAGAACTCTAGTAAAAGACAAGGCAGGCTGAAGGCATCAGAGGGGAAGCATGTGGGGCAAATTTGAAATTAAAGACCAGCATAGCCAACTGGAAAGTGGAACATTCTCTGCAGGGGAAGCAAGAGGAGTTTAGGTGTTTTGGATACTTTTGGTTCAGTAGTGCTTATTATGGGTTGATCCTAACACAGTGGATTTGGGTAAGGTACGGTCCCACCTCGCAAGGACTTGATGGTTACAAAAGGAGAGACAGGCGTGGTCAACTAGTACTGTGTGAGAAACATATGGAGGTCATAGAAATGGCTCAAAAATAAGCTGTTCTCTCTCTCAATAATTTATCGAATCAGTTTTTAGGATTTGGGTGAAGCTTATCATGTGACTGGTAAATTTCCTAGGACTGTGATTTTTCCTTTGCCTTCCTCCTTTCCAGTCCACCTCTCAGCACTCCACTGCTCATTAGAGCCCCTCGGCAGCCTGTGCTGGGCCGGAAAGGCTGCCAGTGCTCCGTGAATCTCATTCATGTCCCTGGAGCATTTCTGAGGACAGCCTGGGTGCAGAGAGGAGGCGGCGCCAGAAGAATATTGAGGTCCTGCACTTAGTTGATCTCCTCTCTGCCCCTCCTCATCATCATGCTGACTGCACTGCAGTTTCTCTGAAACCGGAAGGGAAGTGGGAACAGGGCCAAGAACCACAGCTGCCAGAGAGACAGCGCAAAGCCTGCATGGACTGTCGCCTCACCCGACCGAACAGGGGGCTCTGGGGCTGGGGTGCCTAGGTTACCTCGCTGTCGCCTCTGTGTGGAAAGGCACTTCCACAGATACCGTGTATTTCATGCACTAGATGTCTGAGCCCGATGGTGTTGTGTGCAAAGCCCCTCCACCCGTGCAGGTCCACATAGACGAGAGAAGCGCTCAGGGGAGTCGTGGCAGCAAGAAAGCCAGAGCTTTGAACCTATGGTCGGGCTGCACAAAAACCAGGTCCCAAGAGACCCACCCTGTCGCGGCTAAGAACTCACCCATACGCACAAACGAAACAAAAGAATCGTCGTGCTAAAAGCCCTCTAGGGCACTGGAATTCAGCATTTTCCTTGCCAAAAGGTGGTTGAATTATTTGAAATCAGTTAGGTCTCTGAGGAAGTATAGCAGCCCAGTGTGTCTTGTTCTGAAACTCTTGATTAGTAAGTTCAGAGACGAAGGCATTCCTGCTCGTATGTTGTACTGCACACCTAACATACAGTGAATCCTGAGGAAGACCAGCCTTTCTTGCTCCAGTCCATCCAGATCCAGAGAGACAGACCGAAGCCCGGGGGTCTGGAAGGTCTGGCTCCTGCAGAGTCTCAGAAATTCCAGATTTGGAAGGATTAAGCTATCTGCTGTGAAAATGCTTAATTCCTTTCCTCTGGACATTTTTGGAAGGCTTTTTGCTTTTTCAATCTCCTGACTTCTTGTTTGTGACCAAGTTCAAATTCCAGAGAGGGAAGCAGCCAATATGTGTGATTATTTCCTCTTGCACCAAATGGAACTAGAAGAATGGACTTACTTCATTAGAAATAAATGTACCCTTTGGACCTTACACCCAAATGAGTAAGCATGGTCGGTCTGGCCCCTGTGCCGTTTGTGCGGTAATTAAACACAAAATGAGAAAAAGATGTCAGAGGCATGCATTCAGTCTTTTTTTAGACATAAAGCAGGAAAGAATAGAACAATCTTTAAGGAAAAAAAAAGTTTCTTTTTGTCCTATACTCTGTCTTGGGCCAGGATGGCCGCCTGGTGACAAGGAAAGATTGTAGGGTTTGGAGTGACTGGGGTGTACATTCTGGCTTCACAGTTCAAGAGTTGTGTAATCCTAGACAAATCCCTTAACTTCTCTGAGCACCAGTTAAATGGGGGTGATAAAACACCGCGCAGTAGTTACAAGGACTGAAAGAGGTGTCGTACATAGAGCTTTTAGCATAGTGCCCTGCACAGGATGGACTCTTGCTAAATAGGCATTATGGGCATCCTACTATTATTTTTTTTTAAACATTTTTTTTAATGTTTATTTATTTTTGGGAGACAGAGAGAGACAGAGCATGAGCCGGGGAGAGGTAGAGAGAGAGAGGGAGACACAGAATCGGAAAGGCTCCAGGCTTCTGAGCTGTCAGCACAGAGCCCAATGTGGGGCTCAAATCGATGAGCTGTGAGATCATGACCTGACCCGAAGTCGGACGCTCAACCAACTGAGCCACCCAGGCGCCCCAGCATCACACTATTATTTTAAGACAATGCCACTAACCTAGAAACCCTGGGAATGCCAGAGTGAATTCAGTGCCATGCAGCTCAGTGCTCAGATGGCTGCTGTGCTAAAGACCCTTGCCTTGCGTTTTCCAGGACAGCTGGGGGCAGGGGGGCATATGCGTCATTGTCTTACCCTTGCTCTGCTCCTCAGGTGATCTCTTCAGTGTCCCGGACTTTCCGTTCCTGTATTTCTACAGGTTCCATGGAAGCTGCTGTGCCAGGTAAGCTTAACTCAGAAAGCCCCTAGCACTATTAATTTGTCTGTGTGTGTACTGCTTGCTGTCTTTGTCAAGTCCAGGGTCACTGCCAGTTACCCAAATGAGGGGCAGAAGAAAGTGGTGGCTGTGCAGGTCTGGAATCAGCTCCCTCGGCCATCATGACATCCTCGGTCATGAGCATCGGACATCCTCGGGTTGTCATGAGCATCACCAGGTGCTCAGGGCCAGCGTGGGTCTGGGGGTACCATGTCCTGCAGAAGTTCCTTGGCCAGGACAGTGGTTTTCAAGCTTGCAGAAGAGCCAAGCTTCCCCCAGTGTTTTTCCCTCCACAAGCAATTTTTTTTAATGTTTATTTATTTATTTTGAGAGAGAGAGAGAGAGCAAGCACGGGAGAGGGGGGGCAGAGATAGAGGGAGACAGAGAATCCCAAGACATGGGGCTTGAGCCCCACGAATTGAGATCATGACCCGAGCCAAAACCAAGAGTCAGATGTTTAACCGACTGAGCCCCTTCCACTAGCAATTCTTAAACAGAACTTGAGTGTATAAAATGATGAATCAGATTCCATTCAAGGGAAGACTTGGGTCCAGAATTGCACCCATTCAGCTACCTCCTTGGTCCCTGCCTTTTCCCTAGAGGACAATCTCTAAAAAGCCTTGACTGAATCCTAAGACCCTGAGAAACAGGTTATGGAAACCAGGGACTAGGAGACGTCTAGACAGCAAAGTGACCCTTAATACTTGGCTGTGGGAGCTCCTCAGACCAATAGGGGTGGATACATATAGTTGGAGTTCATACTCACCCTGTCCCCTCTTTCCTGCCATGATCCCCACTTCGCTTGACTTTATTGTGCTGAGAAATGGACAGTCTCATGGCGTGTGTTCTGATATGGTGGGAAGTCCAGTGTTGGGCTGAATTCCAGCCTTGCTGCTTGCTGATTGGTTTGCTCTTTGAGCAAGCCGCCCTAGTTCCCCCAAGCATCAGTTTAGTTTCCTCATCTGTAAAATGGAAAGATAATACCACCAATGGGTGCTTGTGTATATTAAATAAGATGCGTAAACCCTAAGCATCGTGCCTGGCCCAGGAAATGATGGCCATTATTATTATCTGCTCAGCTTGACTATAAATAAAATGTCAACAGACCATGAGCAGTTGCCAAGCCAGACCACTCATTCCCACGCATAAAAGAGTGTGCTTTGTGAGGCAGTGATTCTTCAGAGTCAAAAAGCTGGTTGTGTGGCTCACTACTATTTCTGACTTCGGGGTGTGTTAGGACAAAACGTACCAATGTTGTACAGTTTGGTTTTGCATTTGAGCCTCAGAATGATTCATTTATCATCTGCAGCTAAGTTTCAGGAAAACACTGACAGGAGTCATCTTCTCCATCCCTATTGATGTGGTCGGGACTTGTCGGCTGCCTGTTAGCTAGGACTGGGTGACATGAGTGTTAGTGCTGCTTTGAGGTCTGTGCACTTGTTCCCTTTGGGTCTGGTTATTTGGCAGGACCGGCAAACACAGTGCAGAGGGAAGGGCATCCGTTGTTTGGTTATTTGGAACAGAGCAGCACAGTTCGCAGCCCATTGATGCTGGCCTTGTAGGGTGATGTTCTAGCTCCATTTCTGCCCCTTTTAATCTGCAACTTCCTTGTAACCAGCATGAAAAATCAGGGTTTTATACTTAAAAGATTTGGAAGTCTTTGTGTGAATTGATGTAACTCTATTACATTCTATCCCCCTGGCTTCAGGACAAAGCTTGACCTCTTTTAAAAATGTGTCAGTTTCCTCCATGTCATCACATGATTCCTCCATGACCGTATCTCAGACTAAGAGTTGTCACCTTCAGAGGCCCTGTGGGAGCCCAGAAGGAGTCACGGAGGCCCGAGGGGACAGTGGTAGCCATGACCCAGAGACACATGGACGGGGAGCCCGAGCTCTTTTACTTCTAGGATCCTCCTGTTGCTTTTCAGATCTGCCTCCACAGGGAGGGGTAGAGAGCTGAGTGTGGAAGGAGAAAGAGAGGGACCCATGAGTAATTTAGAAATGATGCACAGGCATACCAGGCAAGGGATGGGAAGGAATCATGGATGCTTTCCCACGTGTGTCGGGCACAGACCCGAGTGGCTCTGCTCTAGCAGAGTGTGTGCTGAGGGGCAAGGGGATGTGGCATCATGCCCTTCCTCTGGCTGGAGGTGGAGAGAAGGGAGCGTCAGAGGGGAGGGCGTGTGGGAGACAGCACAGGCACGTGCGAAGTTGTTACATCCCTGGAGGCGGGGGTGGATGCCACCAGGAGGAGCCCTGGAGCGTTAGCCGCCCCACTTTCCACTCCCAACCTCGCGGTGGCCGTGGGCACCTGCAGCATCTCTTCTGTCTCTTGAGTCAAGAACGTATCTTCATGGCGAACTTTGAAGAACTGTGGAGGACCCTTATTAATTTTTTTTCATATTTTAGAGAGAGAGAGCACATGTGCAAGTGGGGGAGAAGGGGAGAGGAACAGAGGGAAAGAGGGAGAGAGAGAGAAAGTGAAAGCGAGAATCTTAAGCAGGCTCTATGCTCGGTGTGGAACCCAATACTGGGGCTTGATACCATGACCCTGGGATCGTGACCTGAACCAAAATCAAGA
Organism: Lynx rufus; assembly: GCF_022079265.1. NCBI lineage: Eukaryota > Metazoa > Chordata > Mammalia > Carnivora > Felidae > Lynx > Lynx rufus. The sequence continues at coordinate 17,837,118 of NW_025814837.1, forward strand.
CTCGGTCCCTCAACTGACAGAACCACCCAGGCACTCCATACTGTGGTGAACACAGAATAGGCTTCCTATTCTGAAAGTCTCTGATTTCCATAAGGTAGGATAAGGGCCACTATGCTTATTCCTGCTTTAACAACACAGAACCTGAGGCAAGAAAAAAAGGAGGAACAGGGGGATTTGGTTAAGGTTATGAGGGTCAGTGGGCACAGCCCAGGTCACTCAATTTCCAGCCGGCTGCTTACCCACCTTGCCTTTCGGGTATGAATGACTGCCTGTCTTCATCCATAGCTGCCCAGCCTCTCGCGACTGCAGATTCAAATCTGAACAAACTTTGCAGGTTATCAGCGGCCAACAGGCTGAAATATACACAAGGGAACCTTCATCCCTGTCCTTGGTCCTGCCCCAGGGATGCGGCTGTAAACTAATCTAATCTAATGAAGCAAAGGCACATGTTTCTGTGAAATTTGGCCTTATCGGTGTTTAATTCAATCCAGCCTGATTCTAAGTAAACCCATCAAATATTTTTGGAATACCTACAATGACCAAGGCACCATGTTTGGCTCTGTTGGGGAAATCAGAGTAGCCCAAGGTTGGTCCCTGCCCTCTCAGAGCCCCTGGTCTATGTTGGAGCCACACACCAGTGCCTATAATAAAGGTGAGATGGCAGGGTGTCACCTGAGGGCCTAGAGCTACAGTTCATATGACCTGCCTCTCTGGTTTAGGGTACCACTGCGGTCCTAGCTCTTGCTTTTCCTTTTCCAATAAAAGTCACACTCAAGCGCCCACTTGATACAGTTACAGGAAGTCAGCCTTGATCGTGGAGTCTCTCATCTCCGATTGCCCTGCCTCTGAATGCAAGGAAGAGTGACCATTCTGTTTTGGAGTGCCCTTTGCTTTGTCCTTGGCCACACAGTGATGTTTTCAAAAGTGGATTCCAGTGCGGGTGCCTGGGTGGCTCAGTTGGTTAAGCTTCCAACTTCAGCTGAGGTCATGATCTCACAGTTCATGGGATCGAGCCCTGCGTCGAGCTCTGTACTGACAGCTCAGAGCCTGGAGCCTACTTTGGATTCTGTGTCTCCCTCTCTCTCTCTGCCCCTCCCGCGCTCATGCTCTGTCTCTGTCTCTGTCTCTCTCTCTTTCTCAAAAATAAAACATTTTTAAAAAAATTTTTAAAAATGGATTCCAGCGTAGGCCACTAATTACGTGTCCACTGCTAGGCCAAGGTCTGGATGCTCTAGACCTCTAGGGCTCCCATGGGGTGTGGTCTTTCAGGTCACACAGATGGGCTTAGGCATCATTCCCAAAGCATAGCTTCTGTGTAGCTCAGCCTGGGTTGGGGGGGGGGGGCTTCTGCTACTGGAGCCAGTCTTCCCCTTTAGATTCTTACCTTGAACCCAGAAGCTGGTCCAGACCCTCTGTCCCCATATGGTGAGTTTCACTTTGGAAGTCTTTTTCTGGCAGTTTGTTCTGCTTGAAAAAAAAAATTGAAGCTCTACCTTGGCAAGCACCAAGCTCTAGAAATAGTATGGGAGGGAGCAGGAGGTATTGTCCTCCACATTTTTTTTTTCTTTCATGATTTAGCCAGAGATTTCCCAAGTTTCTATACTCCTTCCCTTCCTGCCCCCCACCCAGTGAAACACTTTTATCATAGCTCCTCATAAAATTAGAGCTTCGTGGGTTTTTAAATATTTGATATTTTTATCCAGAGATCACTAGAAAGCACAGATGAGATAGAGGTTGTGTAATAATTAGAAACTAGCTGGTAAAATGTAACAGAAAATAGCTATTGGCTCAAGGAAGACAAGCCTCACTAACAAGAGAATATTTTCTCCTTCCAGTGGAATTTTAGGATTCCTTCTCATGCTCAGCACAGTGAAGCTAAAAAGCCTTATGGCCCCAGGGCAGTGTGCAGCCTGGATTTTCTTTGCTAAGGTAAGAAAGAGGGAAGGAGTGGGAAAAATCAACCTCAGGAGCCTTCATGTCCAGTGTTCTTGGAGCATGTGTTTGATCTTCCTGAAACCATTCCCAGTCATTGGCCCTGAACTTGATAACTCACTCATTCCAGTAACGGTTTCTGAGGTCCTCTGACTATTTTTATCAGCATGACATAATCTTTATCACACTCCTGGAAAGGATAATCCCCTTACCTCCCCTAAGCCTTAATTTCCCCATCTCAGCGTGAAAGGTTTTGCCCCCCAAAATCTCTAAGTCTTCTCCAGTTCTACGAGACTGGATTCCTGGATGCACAGGGCAGGAATGGGGCTGTGACGGTATCCAGACTGCAAACAACAGACTATTCTAGGAATGTCCGTTGCATATCTGATGACCATGGTTGAGGCCTATGATAGAGAAGTGGGAAAATAAGAAACAGGAAAAGCAGCTGGGGGATGCTCAGTCGTGACTGAGATGCTTTGGGACTAACTTTTTCCTGTGGAGTATGTCATTCATTTCTCTCATGTCTGTGAAGGAGTCAAGTCGTAGGGCCCTAGGTGTTGCTTCTAAGAAATGAGATCTCTCTTTTTTTTAATTTTTAAATGTTTATTTATATTTGAGAGAGAGAGAGAAAGGGAGGGAGGGAGGGAGGGAGGGGCAGAGAGCTGGAAACAGAATCTGAAGCAGGCTCCAGGCTCTGAGTTGTGAGCACAGAGCCCAACTCGGGGCTCGAACTCATGAGCCTTGAGATCATGACCTGAGCCAAAGTCAGACACTTAACCAACTGAGCCACCCAGGTGCCCCTGAGAAATGAGGTTTTTTAACTTAATCTCATGAAATCATCATTTAAGCTTAGATCTTCACTCGTCTTTATGTTTGTTGATTTTTTCTGCCAGAAAACAAAAAGAAACACTTTCTTTGAAAACAACATTTCATGGTAATATTTTCACCTGTATAGTTCTTCCTTTTAACAGCATTAATAATTCTAATGATAGCAAAATGTGAAGAGTGACTGAGATACTGACTTCTTGCATGACAGAATGAAGAGGTTGACAAATCCTCCTCACAAAAAGTAACTGGAAAGCTGGGAAAAGATTGTCAAAAATATCCATTTCAGCTCTCTAAAAATTGACCAAAGGCATGCAACAAACTGGGAAGCAAGCATTTGTTCACAAAAACTGCTAAACTTTGGGTAGGAATAGCGTGAGCCTGTGGCGTTCTTACCTCAGGTTGCTCCCATTCCCTCCTCCCCAGCTCTGTCAGTGTGTTATTTCAACCAGAGCAGGGTAGGCTGTGAAAACCAGCAGCCTTGCTGCCACTTCCAGAATATTCTATTTGGAGTATTTTTAGCTAAAGTGGCCATGTCAGTGGTAAATCAGTAAGAAGAGCTAGTATCTCCACTATCTTGAGTTTACAGTCCTCTTTGGGGCAAGCAATGGACCAGTGGTCTAGCTAGGGACTAGTAGGTAGTTCAGGGAGGTGAGACAGCCATCAGGGGCTTGATAGCTCTTCATGTGTCCCAGGTTGACCGGAGTCTGTGTGCACGAGTAGCAGAGATGGAGTGTGCCCAAAACACCCACATGTCCCTGGCCAGCAGAGCCTGCGTGCACGCACAGAGGAGATGGGAGAGAGCCAGTAGAAAGTAAAAGCTGGGGCAGACATGAAAAACTTCAGCCTGAAGTTTGAATGTACTCCCCAGCCCACACACAGTCAGAAGCAGAGAGAAGCCTTTCTGGCTGAAGGTGTTTGAGCAAAACCTCTGACTAGTCTTTGCTAGAACACTATGCTATGCAGACATGTGGATGGCTTCTAGAAAGCCAGAAAAAGCTTAAAAATAAAAACAAGAAAAAAAATTAAGGACATCAGCAGCTGTACTGTATATGGGAGACTGATTTTATTGACTTAGTCCAGACAAATTACTATACAAGCAAAACAACAATGCTCTGGGGAAAAGTCAGAATCCAAAGTTGCTACCATATGTTATCTGAAATGTCCAATATTTAACAAAAAATTTAGGGGCATTCAAAGAAACAAGAAAGCATGATCCATACACAGGAAAAAAGCAGTTAATGGGAACTGTGTCTGAGTGTCTGTCCTCAGATATAGGACTTAGCAGAAAAAGACTGCAAAGCAGCTATTTAAATATGCTTAGAGATCTAAAGGAAACCATATTTAAAGAATTGAAAGAGTCAGTGAATACAGAATCTCAATAAAGAGAGATGATTTAAAAAAAAGAGAACCAGGTGGAAATTCTGGAGTTGAGAAGTATAATAAATGAAATGAACAATCCTCTAGAGGTACTCAATAACAGACTTGAACGGCAGAAGGAAAACTAAGTGAACTGAAAGGTGGAGCAAAAGAAATTGTTCAATCTAAAGAACAAAGATTGTTTAATAATTGAAGAAATATGGACAGAGGCTCAGAAACCTGTGGGACATCAAGCATATTAACATATATAAGAGTTCCAGAAGAAAAGTAAGAGTATAGAAGGTACAGATGACTTGAACAATACTGTCAACCAACTTGTCATAACTGACATGTGACACTCTATCCATTGACTGCAGAAAACACATTCTTTTCAAACATACATGGAACATTCTTCAGGATAAGTGTTATGCTGTGTCACAAAACAAGTCTTAGTAAATTTGAAAAGATCAAAATCACTTAACATATGTTCTCTGGCCACAGCAGAGCTAAATTAGAAATTTACAACAGGGCACCTGGGTGGCTCAGTTTGTTGAGCATCCGACTCTTGATTTTGGCTCCGGTCATGAACCTGGTGTTGTGGGATCCAGCCCTGCTTCAGGCTCTGTGCTGAGCATGAAGCTTGCTTAAGATTCTCTCTCTCTCTCTGTCTCTCTTTCTCCCTTTCTGCCCCTCTCCCCAACTCACACTTTCTCTTTCTCTCTCAAATTAAAAAAAAAAAGAAAAAAGAAAATAAATTTACAACAGAAAAAAAAATCTAGAAAAAAACATTTATTTGGAAATTAAATAACATACTTCTAAATAGCCCATGAGGCAAAGAATCACACGGGAGAATTATTTATTTTCTAGCTAGACTAACTAAGAAAATAAGAAAGAAGATACAACTTATCAAAATTAGAAATGAAATCAGGGACATTACCACTGATGCTATATAAACTAAAAGGATTATATATTATGAATAACTTTATTCATATTATACCAGCAAAGTAGACAATTTAGAGGAAATGGACAAATTCCCAGAAACGTACAAACCAGGAAAATTGACTCAAGAATAAATAGAAAATCTGAATAAACTCATAACAAGTAAATTATGTAAGTAGTGATTAAACATCTTTACCCAAAGAAAAGCTAAGGTCCAATGGGCTTTACTGATGAATTCTATCAAATATTTTTAAATGAAATATTTTTTCTTTACAAGTTCTCTTAGAGAGCAGAGGAAAGAGAATAACTCCCAATTTATTCTATGAGTTGCTCTGATACTAAAGCCAGACTAAATAAAATCATAAGAAAATTATAGACCAATATTCTCCATGAATACAGATGTTTAACACAACAGTAGCAAACCGAATCTGGCAACATAGAAAAAGAATTTTATACCATAATCAAGTGAGATTTATCAGCAATGCAAAGTTGTTTTAACAAATGGAAAGTACTATAATACATTATATCTACAGAATAAAGAATAAAAAAGGAGCCATGTCAGTAGGTGCAGAAAAATGATTTGACAAAAACCCAACATCCATTCATGATTAAAAAAGACTCTCGGGGCACCTGGGTGGCTCAGTCGGTTGAGCTCTGACTTCAACTCAGGTCAGGATCTTGCAGTCCATGAGTTCGAGCCCCGCATCAGGGTCTGTGCTGACAGCTCAGAGCCCAGAGCCTGTTTCAGATTCTGTGTCTCCCTCTCTCTGCCCCTTCCCCACTCATGCTGTGTCTCTCTCTGTCTTTTAAAATGAATAAACGTTAAAAAAAAATTTTTTTTAAAAAGACTCTCAACAAACTAGTAATAGAAGGGAATCTTCTCAACCTGATAAAAAGCACATGTGAAAAACCTATAGTTAACATTATGCTTAATGGTGAAAGACTGAATACTTTCTCCCTAAGATTGGGAACAGTACAAGAATGTTTGTGCCTCACCACTTCTATCAGGCAGTGCAATAAGACCAAAAAAAAAAAAAAAAAAAAGCATCCAAATTAGAAAGGAAAACATTAAATAGTCTATATTCACAGATGACATTTATCCTACATGTAGAAAATCCTAAGAAATCTATAAAAACATTAATTGAACTAATAAACGATTTATCAAGGTCTCAGATACAAGATCAATGTACAAAAATCATTCATAGTTTTATGTATGAATAATGAACAGTCATGTTCATAAAAATGAAATTAAGAAAATAATTTCATTCATAACAGCATTAAAAATACACTTAGGAACTTAAAGCAGTTCAAGACTGAAAACTGTAAAGTCTCAGAGAAATCTAAGATCTCAATAAATGGAAAGACTCAATGTTAAGATTGAAATTCTTCCTAAGTTGATCAATAGATTTAATGTAATCCCTGTCAAAATCCCAGCAAATGCTTTGTACAAATCCACAGACCGATCCTGAAGTTTATTTGGAAATTCAATAGCCAAAACAATTTAGAAAAAGAAAAACAGGGGCACCTGGGTGGCTCAGTCAGTTGGGCATTCAACTCTTGATTTCAGCTCTGATCATGATCTCACGGTTTGGTTCGTGAGTTCAAGCCCTAGGTGGGTCTCTGTGCTGACAGTGCAGAGCCTACTTGGGATTCTCGCTCCCCTCCTCTCTCTCTGCCCCTCTCCCACACATGCTCTCTCTCTCAGAATAAATAAATAAACTTTAAAAAGAAGAAGAAAGTTGGGGGATTTAAACTACATGATTTTAGAATTTTATAAAGCTAGAATAATCAAGACGTTATGGTATTGGCATTGGATAGGCATTTATGGTCTATGGACTTTCAATAAAAGTGCCAAGGCAATTGAACAGGGAAAGGATTTTCTTTTCAACAAATGGTGCTGGAACAACCAGGTATGCAAAAAAAAAAAAAAAAAAAAAAAGGTGCTTAAACCCTCTCTCTTATCATCAACTCAACCGTGGATTGTACACCTAAATATAGGAGCTAAAACTGGAAAACTCTTAGAATAAACTGCGGGAAGAAATCTTACCAACCTTGGTTTAAGCAAAGAGTTCTCAGATATGACACCAAAAGCATAAGCCATAAAGTAATTGATAAATTAGACTTCATTTTGTTAAAAAATAGGCTTCACACCCAGTGTGCGGCCCAACGCAGGGCTTGAATCCATGACCCTGACTGAGATCAATACCTGAGCTGAGATCAAGAGTTGGACACTTAACTGACTGAGCCACACAGGTGCCCCAGGCTTAGACTTCATTTAAATTAAAATAGTATGCAATTCAAATTAATGGTCAAAAGACACTGTTAAGAAAATGAAAAGCCACAGCCTAGGAGAAAATATTTGCAAATTATGTATCTGATTAAGGACTTGTTTCTAGAATATATAAAGAATTCTTTGTACTCTCTTCAGTGAGACTACATACAACCCAACCAAAAAATGGTTGAAAGATGTGAATAGATAAATATCTGTATAATGGAATGTTAGTCATAAAAAGAATGGTATCTTGCCACTTGGCAATGACGTGGGTGGACCTAGAGAGTGTAATGCTAATAAGAGAAATAAATCAGTCAGGGAAAGGCAGATAACATGGTTTCACTCATATGTGAAATTTAAGAAACAAAACCAACAAGAAAAAGGAAAAAATAGAGAGAGGCAAACCAAGAAACAGACTCTTAACTATGACCAGGGCGAAGGTGGGGGCGGTGGGTGAAACAGGTGATGGGGATTAAGAAGGGCACTTGTGATAAGTACCAGGTGATATGGAAGTATTGATTCACTATGTTGTACTCCTAAAACCAATATTACACTGTATGTTAACTAACTGGAATTTAAATAAAAACTTTTAAAAAAAAGATATGAATAGGCATACATTTCACCAAAGAAGATACATAAATGGTTCGTGAAGTCCATAAAAAGCAACTCAATGTCATTAGCCATTAGGGAAGTGCAAATTAAATCATGATGAGATATCGCTACCCACTCACTAAGATGGCTGTAATAAAAAAAATATAGACAATATCAAGAGTTGACGAGGATGTGGATAAACTGGGACCCTCATAAATTACTGGTAGGAATGTAAAATGGTATAGCCACTTTGGAAAACTGTTTTGCCAGTTTCTTAAAATGCTAAGCATAAACTGACTAAATAGCTCAGCAATTCTGTTCCTAGAACTCTACCCAAGAGAAATGAAAACAAAAAGACTTTAACATGAACGCTCAGAGTAGCATTATTCATAATAGCCCCAAACTGGACAATATCTAAATGGCCATCAGTTGGTGAATGTATAAAAGAGATGTACTGTTCACATACAATGGAATACTATTTGGCAATAAACAGGAATGGACTATTACCTCATTGCTGCAACATGGATGAATCTCAAAAACGTTATGCTAAGTGAAAGAAGCCAGTGCAAAAAAATACATAGAGTATGATTCCATTTATTGAAATTTCCAAAAAAGGCAAATTTATGGAGACAGAAAGCATAGTGATGGTTTCTTGGAGCAGAAATTGACTACAAATAGGCCCAAGGAAGTTATTTTAGTTCATAGAAATGTTCTAAAACTGGGTTGTGGTAATGGTTGCACCATCATTTAAATTAATTTATTAAATGTGTTCATTAAAAATCATTGAATTTGGGGGGTGCCTGGATGGCTCAGTCGGTTAAGCATCTGACTCTTTATTTTGGTGGAGGTCGTGATCTCACATGGTTGTGAGATCGAGCCCCATTTTGGGCTCAGCGCTGAGTGTGAAGCCTGCTTGGGATTCTCTCTCTCTCCCTCTGTCTCTGTCCCTCCCCTGCTCGTGTGTACACTCACTCTCTCAAAAAATAAATAAAAATAAACAGTTAAAAAAAATCATTGAATTTTTGGGGCGTCTGGGCAGCTCAGTCAGATAAGCCTCCCACTCTTGATATCAGTTCAGGTCTTGATCTCAGAGTCATGAGTTTAAGCACCATATTGGGCTCTGTGCTAGGCATGGAGCCCACTTTAAAAAAATCGTTGAACTTTACATTTATAGTGGGTGGATTTTATGGCATTAAACCATCCCTGAAAGCTGCAAAGTGCTCAAAGAATAGTGCTTAAATATTGTCTGTTGGTATTAGGAAGGATATTTTTCTTGTGTATGGCTTTGCCTGTTTGGCCACTACTTTCATGAGCCTCCTTTTTACCTATTTAAATTTTTCATTTTCTTTTAAACTTGGGGGGAGGTGAGGTTCATCATTTCCTTCTCTGTAGCTGATTCAAAAGTATAAGGGTTTTTAATTGGCTGCTAAGGTTTAATGCTAATCCTCCTTAAATGTTGAAGATTGGATTAGATGAGCCACTAAGGTCTCTTCTAGCTTCAGTAGTCTCTCTTTTTCTCCCTCCCCTCCTCCTCCTTTTTCTTTTCTGTTTGAAAATAAGCTCTGTTATCCTCAGTGGCATAATACTTTCCCATTCTTTGGACCACCTACACATCAGAATGTGCTGACATTTGAAATACAACATAATTGTACTTAGCAATACAACATTTCCCCATGACGTCATTGTGACTCTAGTGAGTGCCAGCATGTTCGGAAAATGACTCAGAAGGATGTTCCGTTGGCCCCAGAGGAGAATTTGGATTCTGTGGAAAAACTCAAAGACACTCAGAAAGGAAGGTCATTCAGAAGAGGCTGAGGGCACCTTCTTCCTTGCTCCAGAAGGATCCATTCTCTGCTATTTTCCAAGGAATTGTCACATGAACTTCATCACTTCTAAGGTATCCATGCTTCTCTCTGGTCCTTATCTTAGTATCTTCTTTAGGTCTGAGAATGCTCAGCATGGGAAAAAAAAGGGCCTTTGAAGTCACTTTATATTGTTACCATTGTTATTCTTGTTTTTCTATTTGTGAATTTAAGAAACATTCTCAGGGTACCTGGGTGGCTCAGTCAATTAAATGTCCAACTCTTGATTTTGGCTCGGGTCATGAGCTCATCATTTGTGAGATCAATTCCCTTGTCAGCGTCTGTGCTGACAGCACAGAGCCTGCTTGGGATTCTCTTTCTCTTCTCTCTGCCCCTCCCCTGCTCTCTCTCTGTCTCAAAACAAACAAACAAACAAACAAACAAACAAACAAACATTTTTTAAGGAAGAAACCTTCTAAAAAGCAACCTTTTTAGCAACTTTTTTTATTTCTCCCTTCAGTTTGATAAATTTGGGCATGTGAAATCTAACTTCATCTTCATAAAATCTTGGAATCTCTTCCCACTTGTAAAGCACTGATGCAGGAAAAAGTGAATGAATTTAAGACGAAAGCAATGAAATGTGTAGACATATAAGGAAGATGTGGTATGCTAATGGGTTTCTCTAGTAGATTTAAGTTATCATGTGAGAATTTTTTCCGGATTGAATAGTGCCTTGTCTCATCCGGGTTAACTTCAAACTGACTGGTGTTCTAAGCATCCACTGGGAAGAAGCAACTGAGGCCAGAGTGAGTTTATGTTGAGGATGAGCCAGGAGAGAAGATTCATTCCCAGACAGCAGCTCTGGCTCTCTAGGGCCCTTAGAATCCAGGTTTTGCTCTCCATTTCAAAGCTGCTTCCATAAGAATGCTTTTTTCCTTTAAGTTAATGCCATAGTTGCTGCCGCCATTTTGTCCTGACTCAGTGGTAGACCAAGAAACCAAGTCTTAGTTTGTTCTCTATGGCCCTGGGAAAGATTTTTCTATAGCTTGCCTTGTATGTGTCTCTTGATTTGGGTTAGTTTGTATTTTTCACATGCACAGGGCTGGGATGAGGGCCATCATGCAGTGTGGGGTCGGCACCTGAGAACAACGAGTGCCCCCTTAAATGTTGCACGCTAGGTACCTTGGTTGCCTCCCCCAGTCCCTTCCCTGACAATGTGTCATAATTTACTGCCTACCAGAAACAACTGCTATTTCCATGGGACCTCATGGTATACTAGATTCTTTCAGTTTGGGTAGTATTAAAAGTGCCTGATATCAAGGTATGTGGTCTCTCTTTGAATGGCCTTCTTTTTGGACATGATTCTACCAGTCAGCCTTTATTGGGGAAACCTTTGGAGTCTGGGGTGGGGAAAATGGGTTAGTATATGTGTAGGGCCTGCCGAGTGCATCTTATAATCCAGAGGAGGAGATAAGAGTGACAGGGTGAGACTGTTACAGTACATTGCTAAGCGGGGTAGTACTGACTTCAGGAGTTGGGTAAAGGGAAGCTCCAAGTGGACTGAGGTGGTGGAGAGACCGAACTGGCCCCTGCAAGCCCAGGTTGCCTGGGAGAAGTGGAAATGGAAGCACAGCCTTCCAGGATGAATGGCAGGGGTCCCGAGGCAGGACGTGCACGTGGGGAACCATGAGGAAATAAATTTGACCAGAGGAGGAGGAGAGTGTGAGGGTGTGAGGGTGGAAATGGGCCTGGAAGAGACAGTTAGGAAGCCCTAAAAGCCATGCCCTGGAGATCACTGTGAACTTTTGAATGAGACCGACTAAAGGCAAGTCATGTTGGAAATGAGTTCCAAGCATTTAGAAGGGAGGTGAATCAAGGTAGTGAGTGATGGCAATAAAAGTGAAAGGTCATCTTGACTGACAGTCTGAAGAAAAAGAAATTGTGATTGTTTAATCTATCACATAAGTGTTATGTGATCAAAGAATTAGATAACAAAGACCCAGATCCTTTTAGAGCAGTAGGGAGTGTGTGATAGTCGTTTGGGTCCAGGGAGTGACCGATAGGGAGGTTCACAAATGACCCCAAGGTTTGTGGCTTGAGACATGAGACTTCCATGGCATCACAGAAACGGGTGGGGGGATTATGAAAGAACATCTTTGGGGAGGGAAGCTGGTGAAATCTATTTTAGACAGATGTGTATGGAGGGAGCATCTAAATGGAACTGCTTTGTGCTGGACACATGGGGTGAAAGGGAGGGCAGAGCTCAGGGCTTCATGTGTCCGTTTGGGCTCCGCCTAGAGCAGTGGAGTTGGAATCAAGAACGTCACGAGGGGCGCCTGGGTGGCCCAGTCGGTTAAGTGTCCGACTCTTGATTTCCACTCAGGTCATGATCTCAAGGTTCATGAGATTGACCCCCGCATTGGGCTCTGCTCTGACAGTGAAGCCTGCCTGGGATTCTCCCTCTTCCTCTCTTTCTCTGCCCCTCCCCTTCTCACACATATACGTGTGCACTCTCTCCCTCTCTCTCTCTCTAAATAAATAAATAAATAAACAAACATGTTTTTAAAAAAGGAACGTGAATGGGGCGCCTGGGTGGCTCAGGCGGTTGGGTGTCAGACTTCGGCTCAGGTTATGATCTTGCGGTACGTGGTTTCGAGCCCCGTGTCGGGCTCTGTGCTGACAGCTCAGAGCCTGGAGCCTGCTTCTGATTCTGTGTCTCCCTCTCTCTCTGCCCCTCCCCCGCTTGTGTGCTGTCTCTGTCTCTCAAAAATGAATAAGTGTAAAAAAAAAAACTAAAAAAAAAAAAAAAAGGAACGTGAAGAAATAGATGAGCTCACTGCAGGAGCAAGAGGATGTGGGTGGAGCAGAGCAGAGGGCTAAGCCTTTCTTGGGAGATACTTCAATACCAGAGATCAATAATGTGTGGGAGAGAGAAGTGATAGCCAAAGAAAGCTGGGAAAGTTCTCTGTGGGGAAGTCTAAGGAAGAGTTTAAAGGAGTAAAGCAAAATGCTGCCAAGAGGTCAGAGAGATTTGGATTGGGATAAGCCTAGACCAAGGACATTACTGGTCTTGCAGGAAAAAGTTTTATAAGGGCAGGGTGGGAGGGGGGCGGAAGATAGATCATAAATATCCAAGAATACACAGATGCGGGAAGGAGATTGTGACTGGTGGTGGGCAGGGGGATAGTCAGATCTAGCAAAGATAATTTCTTTTCTGAGGAAAGAAGGACTTGGGCATATTTGAAACTAGAAAAGAAGACGCTGTATACAGAGAGATTTGGAGATGCTGAAGAATGAGGCGAAATAGGGAGAATAATGAACTTCAGTGGGAGACAGAAGGAGAATGGGGGCTCGCTTTAGAGAAGACAGCCCTTTTTCTGAGCCTCAGTAGAAGGACAGTGAAAAATGGGAAGGAGGCTTTCCCAAGAGATGCATGGGACTGGGGTGTCAGGGGAACAAGGAAAGAGCCTCACTGTTTGGTTTTGATCAAGTAGCTCAGAAATGTTAGAAATGTTATGACTCGAGTGAGCTCTGACAGTGTTGATGAATCTAATATTTAAGGCTAAATGCTGATGATGTGTACATTCAATTGTAGGATTATATATAATGATGATTTGCCAGGAGCCTGATCATTGATTATCAGTACCTACTTAATAAAGCATTTACCAGATTTTAAAAGTCCTTAATAGGGGCACCTGGGTGGCCCGGTTGGTAACATCTGACTCTTGATTTTAGCTCGGGTCATGATCTCACAGTCTCAAGATCAAGCCCCGTGTGGGGCTGCAAGCTGAGTGTGGAGCCTGCCTGAGATTCTCTCCCTCTTTCTCCCTCTGCCCTTTCCCACCCCCGCTTGCACACATGTGTGCATGCACTTGTACTTTCTCTCTCTCTCTCAAAAAAAAGTCCTTAATAGAACCCATCAGAATAAAGTAGGAATCGGCAATCTCACCTTCCGTCCTTATCACCCAAGTCTGCCTTCTGTCATAGAAGATTATGTGTAAATGCTACAAGCAGTTAATTGGGATGTTTTCCGCTGTTATTAGAGTTTGGGCAGTCAGAATCTTATGTAATGGGCTTCCTTTCCCTTTGCTGCTTAGGAAAATGCTTCTCACACAGTCCAGGTAAACCTTCCTAGACATGGGGGAAACCTTCCTAGAAAGGGTCCCATGTAAATCTTCAAACCTGGAGTGCGTGGTGGGTGCAGAAGTAGAGCAGGCAGACAAAGAAAGATCAAGGAAGAAAATATTGCAAAATTAGAAAATTCTAGAACTGAACTCCCCAATGTTTCAAGATAAAAGCAGAATATATGAGATCATGTCTGTGAGGGTAGCTGGGGCATGATAATGTGGTACGAAAACAAAGAGCATTATTATATAGAGTTATATAAACCTGGACCGGGACTTCATTCTGACCTACCTTTGAGTCCCAGGTCTGCCACCTTCTAGATGTGTGCTCATCTGTAAACAAATATAATTATAATGTCTAGTGTACTGAGAGGATGGGATAATATTTAGACAGCCATAGAAGAGTGGGTGCCAGTCCTCCCTGGCACTGTCGACCACTGGTTTAATTCTTTCACCAAATTAACCAGTGACTTCCTGAGTCTGAATTTATCATTTGTATTTCCTAGTTCTAGGTAAGTGAATTTAGCTGTGGGCAGCCTACTCTAGACACTACTGGAAATTCAGCATGCATGAGAACGGGGTCTCTCACACATATTTAATCAGACATTGTCTAACAAAGGAAGCAATTGATGCCCCATTCACAATGTTTTTAAACCTATATAAAGAGTCATTGATTCAGAACAGTTGCCAGGCCCGTGACAATGTGTGTTTGTTGGTTCCCATGGAGACCACCCTGCTGGCTGTTCTGTGATGGAGCCTTAATTATACACTGGGATTGCCAGGGAGCCTTCAGAGCTGTCTCCATAACAACATCTCCCTGTGTAGTAACAGACCGCCATCCTGAACTGTGTTTCCTCTATAGGGGTTGCTCTTAAAAGGGGTGAGAAGATCTACTGGTAAGTTTCAGCCTCTGACGGATTTATCCTCATGAAGATCTCTTAAAAGGATAAGAATTTTTCTGAGTTTTGACTAGCTGTCTCTCTGGCTGTTTTGCCAGATCTTGGAAGCACAGACTAATGTCTTTCTTTTTTCAATGACATGTTGACATTTCTCTTGACCTATTGCCAAGATATTGAACCAAGAAGGAGTCTTGGCAATGTCAGTTTACCGGGTAAAATTAAGCCTGTTTTGTGTATAGGATGAACTTGTAAAAGCATTGTCAACAGATGCTGTGAGGGTTCGATGTTTGGAATTTTAAAATGTCTCCAAGACCATTGATAAAACTCTTGCCATTTCTGGTAGAAATTTTTTTTCTAAAGAAGAAGGAACAGCTTAGTGTCTTAATATGGGATCACACAAATTTCGTGTCTTCTAAATAACATAATTGTTTACTCTTTGCTTAAGTTTTTAGATGTATTTGTACAGAAGTTTCAAGGCTTGATTTTGAATCATAAATTGAACTTTTGAGGAGGTGACAAGTAAACACATCTTTCAGGTTCAGGAATGAGACTTCTTAGGTTCAGTATCCGGCATGCACGAGTATACACACACGTGCGGGTGTGCACACACACACAAAGAAGACACTATGGGAAATCCTGGGAGTAGAGTTATGATGCCCATCACATTTTGCTCTCACTAGGTCATCTATGCTGAACAGTGTTAGTTCTCTCCCTCTTCCTACTCTGTTGCTACTGTTACCCCTTCCCTGCCCCACCCAGTTTTATTGAGATATAATTGACATATAACTATTAGCTTAAGGTGCACAATATGATGATTTTGATTTTGTATATATTGTGAAACAATCACTGTAACAAGTTAACATCCATCACCTCACGTAGTTACAGAAAACTAGGGAACGCTTCATGAATTTGTGTGTCATCCTTGTGCAGGGGGCCATGCTAATCGTTTTTGGTAATGTTCCAAATTTAGTACATATGGTGCCAAAGTGGGCACAGTTACTTCCTTTCCTTTGTTTTCCTCATCATTCTTGTCATCGTCACTGCCTGTTGGGCGTGGAGAGCCTGTCACTGTCTTTCCACACTTACTGAATGGGGAAAGGGAATCAGGAAAGAGGAGCCTCCCCGACTCAGACTTCCCTCTAATCAGCCTAAGACTCCACCTCTGTTGCTGGGACAGTGAAAAGCTCATTTGAGGGGCACCTGGGTGGCTCAGTCCATCTTCAGCTCAGGTCATGATCTCACGATTCATGACTTCGAGCTCTGCATTGGGCTCACCGCTGTTAGCACAGAGCCTGCTTCAGATCCTCTGTCCCCCCTGTCTCTGGCCCTCCCCTGCTTGTGCACTCTCTCTCAAAAATAAATAAATGTTAGAAGAAAAAAGAAGAAAAGAAAAGAAAAGAAAAGAAAAGCTCACTTGAAGAGATAACTTCCCGCACAGCAGTTAGTGTTTCTCACGTCTTCCTCCCTCCGTTGTTATTCAGCACCATAACACGTCAGGAATGGTTTGATGAAAATAAATTATTAAACCCAACAAAGCTGTGAAATGTGACTTTTCTGTCAGAAGAGTGTGCTTAAAAATCTAACTATGGCTATGACCTAATTAAATCACTTTTCTTTCACAGTTTAGGCAGCTCTGGCAATGAGAATAACTTTTCATGGAAAATTAAAACCTAGAGGCAGAGCATAATTTCCTTTACAGTCTCTAGCTGGGCAACAAAAACAGCACGTGGGGATGTCTTTCCATGACATCACTGCTGAAGCGACAGGAACTTGAAGTGGCAAGTTCAGGAGCTGCCTTGTTGTTGTGGAGCTGTATGGAAACAGTCAGCAAAGAATTTAGTTATCTGGGAATTATCCGTTTATGAGTAAGGTTTTCCCAGAGGGCACAGGGGAGGAGACATACAGTTACGGATTAGAGAAAAAAAATTAAATTCCATTTCCTATTGTCAGAATAATTCATAGGGAGGGATGCTAACGGACATTTTGCTACTTTGGATAAGGTTGTTGTTTTCTTGTTTCCAGTTATGAACTCCTAATTCTTTCCTCAGCTATTTTTAGTGCCATTGACCATCACAGTGTTCTCTGCTGTAAAAATATGATAACAATGCTCGCTTTCACAACTTTTGACCTGAATGAATTTGTATCAGTTCATTTACTAAGGAAATACCCTGAATTTCTACAAATTTCCTGGCTCCACGGTTTATATATAAAATTTTTCAAGTCTATTTATTTATTTTGAGAGAGAGAGAGAGAGAGAGGAGAAAGAGCACAAGCAGGGGAGGGGCAGAGGGAGACAGAATCCCAAGCAGGCTCTGCACGGTCAGCGCAGAGCCTGACACAGGGCTCGAACTCACGAATGGTGAGATCATGAACTGAGCCAGAATCAAGAGTTGGAAGCTTAACCAACTGAGCCACCCAGGCATTCCTGTTTATAATTTAACGTAACTGAAATTAAAGTGATTTTTGCGACACAAAGTCCAGTTAATTAGGAATGTTCACAAGGCCTCTGCTGGAGGATACACTGGCGAGTACTCTGTTCACTGTAGGATAGGATTGCATACATGAGTGCTGAGTAAATGCCTGAATCTGCTGATGTTATTTTACACATCTTTGCAGGTTTGTGCCCTCGCGTCAGAGACAGGGAAAGGCGGAATTCTGCTCGTTACCTCATGCAGTACCTCCAGCTGCCCCCAGTAATGCTCTCCTTCTCCGTATGCACACATTCCTTCCTTTGTGCATTTATCATTTCCTTGTAAAGACCCTCACTCCGTATCCCTAAAATTAAGTTCTCCGAGGTGTGGCCCAACACAGGATGACCAGCAAAGAGCTCTCCTGTACGTGCCCAAACCAGAGGGTGGACTGTGTGGGCAGAAATGAGTTGCCTGGGTCACGAGAGAAGGAGCTGCCGTAGTCAAAGCTAATACAGTGAAACCTTCCTTGGGAAATTCAAAGGTGCAGACTCTTATGATGGGAAGGCAGAGTTTTGACACAAATAGAAAGGAGTAACATGTGGATTTGAAAGACCTGTGGTGATGTTTTTGTTTCTATGTAAGTAAACGTGTCTGTAAGGCCAGGCCAACAAGCAGGTTGTTCTTGTTTATATGGATCCCAAATAGCGAGTCAGTCAAATACCCAGCAAGAAAAGTTTTTTCAGTCAACAGTGAATTGCCTGGTACCATGTAAACACAGCTAGTGTTAGATTTGTCATTTAATTACGTTGTTTCTGTGCCCTTCTAGGGGGTCTTGAGGGGGTGGTGGTTGTAAGGGGAACAGGATCTCCCAGGCTACACCTCCACATCTGTCTTCTCCTCCTGGGACTTCCGGAGGCTGGGGGGTCTGCACAGGGAGCAGACCCCCCAGTCACATCTGTCTCCAAGGAAAATTCCACCTCGTTTCTTTCCTGCTTCGTCTCAGGCCATTATTCCCTATTTGGGGTTTGTGTGCTTTCTGTACAGTTTTCCAGATGCACGATGTTTGGCCCAGAATGTGGTAGGTGATTAGTCAAGAGTTGATAAAATACCCACCACTTTCCCTCACCTCCATGTCAGGAGAAGAAAAGGAAGGACAAGGATCAGGCAAATTAGAAAAATCACAATAATCAGATCACTCCTTCCCAGCCAGCCACCTGGGTGTGAGCCTGTGAGCCCAAGGAGGTCAGGGAATATCTTTTTTTCTTTTTTGAAGTTTATCTATTTTGAGAGGGCGGGGGGAAGAGGTGTGTGCACACAAGCGAGGGGGCACGCAGAGAGAGGGAGAGAAAGAATCCCAAGCAGGCTCTGTGCCATCAGCGTAAAACCCAACGTGGGGCTCAATCATATGACGGTGAGATCATGACCTGAGCCGAAATCAAGAGTCGGAGGCTTAACTCAAGGTTGTATTCCTAACACCTGGCAGAGTGTCCCCACTCGCCATTAACAAGCCCAAATAAGGTACAAAGTGTCGGGGGTTTTCCCAGGCGCAAAATTTGAACGTAAAGAATTTGGTGAGTATTAAAGTGCCTCTTCCATTTTCTTTTTTTTATTGAAACTGGAATTAGGAGTCATTGTTTTCAAGTCTCTGGGTAGTCTTTTGTACAATGACTACCCCTCCCCCTAAAAAAGAAACAAGATTGTCACACTGTGTTAGTTCTAATTCTAAGAAGGAATTCAAGGATCCAATCACCTGTTATTATCTCTGCACTGCCCTCTCTCCCCGAGAAAGGATTTTCACCTGTGAAAACAAATGTTTTTCTTTAGGTGAGAGTTAAGAGGTGTTCTCTTGACTTTGGTCCCTGTACTCTTGCAAATCGTTACCTTACGGATGCTGCAGTAAGCATGGTCGACACTACTATCCCAAATTGCCGAATGTTTGCACCGTTAGGCTTTGCTGTTCAGATCTCTTTACCGTCCTCTGTGCACCCTTAAAATATTAGGATTTCGAGTTCAGCACTTTCAGGGGGAGGTGTTTGGCGGTTATTCAGTGTCACCTTTCATTGGAGTATATAAGTTTTGCCTTTCAAGAATAGCTAGAACTCTTGAGAAATTAGAAAAAGAGTTAACTCCAGGGAACTGAGGGAGTAGGTGGGTGTCTTCTCGAATCCCCCACTGCAGCCAGCCCAGCTCCGAGCCCATTCTGTGTGATTAATAGATACTTCTTCACGGAAGTACTCCCTGGCCCAGCATCAGAGTTGAGCTACAGCTGCGTGAACCACTCAGACCTCACCAAGTTCTGATGCGTCTTCTGGGGAGTCAGTCATGGTTATTCACATTTTCCTCAATTTATACTCAGGCAGGCTGCTGACTGTTCACTCTGAGAATTATGTAATGCATAACTGGCTTTTGATACTCGTGCTTTATTTATTTGTTTGTTTATTTATGAGAGAGAGAGTATGTGCATGAGCAGGGGAGGGGCAAAGGGAGAGGAAGAGAGTCTTAAGCAGGCTCTTCACCCAGTGCAGAGCCCGACTCAGGGCCCAGCCTCACCACCATGAGATCATGACCTGAGCTGAAATCAAGAGTCTTGGATGCTTAACTGACTGAGCCACTCAGGTGCCCCTCAATACCCATGCTTAAGAGGTTTTTCTATTTCCTGAAAATTTTTTTTCACGTTGCTCGATTGGAACATGTAACATTCAGCAGATTTATTCAGCAGCAATTTATAGAGTGCTGAGACAGTAGAGAGTTGTGATAGATAGCCCAGCTCTCGGGAGACAGAAAGACCTGGATCAGAATTCCATTCTAGCAGTGTAACCTTGGAAAGATTACTTAGCCTTCGTATGGATCAGCTTTCTCATCTGTAAAATGGAAATCATTGTATGACTTCACAGAAATGTTGCAGGGATTGTAGGAAATAATGTGTGTTGCACATTTTATGTTCGCTAGGACAGCATTACTTGCAAACAATGAGCCTTTCCTTCGCCGATGGAGAAACATTTGACGTGTTGTTTGCATTTTGAATTCGGCTACAATTTGAGAGCTGCTGATTCGTGTTGATAGAGAGCCTTCATGTATGCTCTGTTCCATTTTCCCATTCTCGTGTCAAGAGAAATTCAAAATGACCAGATCCAAGTAACACCACAGGTTTCAAAGTGCTTTGTTCAATTTTTCAAATGACTCAGAGAATCTGTTTTTTCTAACATTTTGGAAGTTCTACCCAGGTGTTTATTTCAAAAAGAAGCAGCAAGAAAAAGAGGATCAGCCCTAAATATTGTTGGCCGGGTCTTCAGTAGGGAAATTGCAGCTGTCTGCCCTGTACTAGCTTGGTTGTAAGAGAATGGGGAAATGAGAGGCAAGTGGTGTCCAATCTGATGTGGAGCCACATACCCACCAGAATGGCTAAAATTCTAGACACTGACAATACCAAATGTTGGGGAGGATACACAGTAACATTTCTGGTTTAGAAAACACTAACGCTAAACTTTAGAAAAAGAGGTCTGTGTTACAACAGAGCAGTCCCACACCTGGCTTATGTCTGGGAGAGTACACTTTATCTCTCTCATCTACTTCTAATGGATGTATTTTGCCTGTAACCCCTGCTTCTTTAAGCTTCTTAAAAATTCTCACCAGAACAAGTCAGGGAATGAATAAAATCCCTAATCCCCTTTAAAAAAATTTTTAAGTGAAAGTCTAAGGGGCACCTGGGTGGCTCAGTCGGTTAAGCATCCGACTTCGTCTCAGGGCATGATCTCATGTCTTGTGAGTTCAAGCCCTGCATCGGGCTCTGTGCTGACAGCTCAGAGCCTGAAGTCTGCTTTGGATTCTGTGTCTCCCTTTCTGTCTGCTCCTTCCCTGTTCATGCTCTGTCTCTCCTTCAAAAATGAACATTCCAAAAAAAATTTTTTTTAATTCAAAAAAAGAAAGACTAAAATTTAATCCCTGAGAAACACTTTATAGAGGATTCCTTTCTTATAGAGGGGAAAACTGAAATCCAGAAAGGGCAGCTGGCCCATCTGAGGTCACTCAGGGAGTCTCTGACCCCCAGGACTCCCCCGCAGACATGGGCACAAAAACAGAGGCCCACGAGAGTGGCATGAGCTCTTTTGAAGTCCAGGATGACCTCTGGCATGCTGATCAAACCAGATACCCAGTCTTCCTGAAACCAGCTGCCTGCTTCCCTAAGTAAAAAAAATTCCATGGGGTTTTTTTATTTTTATTTTTTTTATTTTCATTTTTTTATTTTTATTATTATTTTTTTAATGTTTATTTATTTTTGAGACAGAGAGAGACAGAGCATGAATGGGGGAGGGTCAGAGAGAGAGGGAGACACAGAATCTGAAGCAGGCTGCAGGTTCTGAGCTGTCAGCACAGAGCCCGACGCGGGGCTCGAACTCATGGACCGTGAGATCATGACCTGAGCCGAAGTCGGATGCTTAACCGACTGAGCCACCCAGGCGCCCCAAGGCTTTTTTTTGAATACCTGCTAGGAGAAAAGGGGTTCCCAGCTATTGAGTTTTTTTTTTTTCTTTCCTCTCTCTGTTTCTTTCAGCTTTAACGGTGGCCACTACTCACCTCACTTGGTGCTCTAGTTGATACCCAGGGGCTTAGAGTTTGCTGACTTGTTTGTACTGTTCCTTCTATGTAGAACGCCCTTCCCAAACTTCCTCACCCAGTAATTCTTATCTGTCCCAGATTAATACGGGCATTGCCTCGGTGTGGGGCTTGTTCCGTGGTAACCAGAGTGTACTCGTAATCTCAGCACTTAGCGTGTTATATTGATACAATTTGCTTGGTCATCTTCTGGAGCAGCTGACCTGGAATAGGGTGCTGCGAGGGCAGGTTCTGGACTTCCATTTTCGCCTCTCTAGCGCCCAGGGAGGTGCTCGGTGTGCGTCATTTAGCCTTTGCTCCATTCCAGCAATAACTCAAAGCCTTTTTCCTTTTTCACTTCTAATTCGGTGACAGCTTCTTCTGAAACTGTTAGTCCTTGTTTTTTTAACTTTCATTTTTTTTTAACTCTCCAAAAGAGCAAGGAATAATGTCTTTCCTCAGGCTGCCATTACAAAATACCACAGACTGGGCGGCTTAAGCAACAGATATTTATTTCTCACAGTTCTGGAGGCCACCAGTACATGACCAAGGTTGGATTGGTGTCTGGAGGAAGCTCTCTCCTTGGGTTGCAGATGGCTGCCTTCTGGCTGTGTCTTCACATGGCAGAGAGAGAGAGAGAGAGAGCGAGCGAGCTCTCTGGTCTCTTCTTACAAGGTCACTAAGCCCATCATGAGGACGCCCTCACCCATGACCTCAACTAGCTCTGATTACCTTCCAAAGGCCCCATCTCCACACTGGAGGTTAGGGCTTAAACATATGAATGGGGGGAGGGGGAAGTCCATAGAGAGGAGGTTGCTGACATTTTGCAGTGGGTGCCAACTTGTCCAGCAATAGCTAAAAGCCTTTGCAGTTTGTGTGAATCCCTCTGGTGGAACTGAGCTGACATGGTGAGTCTTGCACAAACTTTGTACATTCCTCAGGAGTTGTCACTCTCAGATCGTGCAGAATCGAGTGTGACTGGACCTGGAGCCAGGGCACCACCCATGACCTCACAGCCTCACTTCTCCTGAGTGGTATTTCTTCAGGAATTACTGGGATTAAGGAAGGAGGCAGGTTGTAAGTAGCAAAAGGGTTTTTCCCAAATGGGCACCATGTTTCTTTAAACATGGCAAGGAGGTCCTGCTGTATGTATTTTGGCAAATCTGTTCTTCCACCTCTAGTATTACTAAGGGTAACAATGGCATGAATTGAACTTCTGTCAAAAGGAGATGAACAAAAGCCTCATGGTCTTGGAGTAAATATAATTATGGTGCTTTTATTTAAAGCTCCTTTGAGCTTAAATTTATTTCATTTCTAAAAATACACTTCAGAGATTAGATCTATCCTTTGAGTGAATCAAAACAACTTAGAAAATTAAACACCTTAGCCACATGCCCTTCCTTTCCAGAAGCACAGAGTACTGTTTAGCTTTGGGAGACTGATGGAACTTTTTAATCAGCAGGACAAAATCTAAAAAATAACTTTGTCAGAAACCCATCCTTCTAAAGGTAAGTCTGTGAGAAGATGGGTACATTTACTGAGTAAGATGAAACTGAGAAAGTTGAGGGAAAGTTCCAGAATGAAGAATCTACTAACTCTATGCCAGGCTGTCCCTGAAATGAGTTTGAGAGGAAATTGGGGCTATCTCAAATTCTCCATTTGTCTTCAACAATGGGATGTTCTAAGTACGTCAACATTATACTTGGCATATTTACAGCCCCTTTACTTGATAGAAAATCCAACAAATCAGGTATTTTAGAATGAGCTGAAGTGGAATGCCAACAGGGATAAAAAGAAGCCCTCCAAAGGTACCAGGAAACACCTCGTCAGTGTACATATTAATATGGGTGCTTGAGAAACATGAATACTGAAGAGAAAAGTCTGACACCTGGGGGAAGAGCTAACACCTTCTGCACAGCTGTGCCAGGAAATTACAAGTCCCAAGAGAAAACATGTCCAAAGGGCCACAGATTTTTGAAGTTACAACCAAAGGACTGGTGTCAGATGGTGTGACAAGACGCACAGGTCTTTTCAGTACATAGCATGTGTTGGACACTTCAAAGTCTGGGTACTTAAACTCTACTGCCCACGCCTCTTCCCTTCTGGGAATGTAGACTAAGAGAATTCATGCACAAGGACTAGTAGGCAAGTGGAAAACAAAGTTGAGTTGAAAATGTCAACCCTGGTTTAGGGACTTAAGGCTTTCTGCTCCTTATAGGGAGCATGGCTTCCTTCCCATCCCTCCAATCCCACCCCGAACAGGTGGAGACAGAAACTCCGGAGAATTTTATTGCTTGGATTCAAGAGAAGAGAGAAACCATATAGAGTCTGGGTTTTGTGCTTGGAAGCCCTGGAATCCCACCAACAAGTGTAACGAGCCTCAGTAAATGTATAGCAAGATAAGTAAATCTTCCCATCAGAATGAACTTGGATGAGAGTAAAAGGCCAGGAGGCCAAAGAGTTTCCTTCCCGATGGGCAGAGAGAATCATGAGGAAGAACTTGTTCCTCTCACCACCGGCTGCCTTATTAATCCTCATCAGTTGCATCATATCTGAAACTGTGTCTGAAGAGAAAGACACTGTGCCTTTGAGAAAGTCCTGTTGCCCCAGGTTGGTGTGTATATGTATGTACATATGTGTGTGTGTGTGTGTGTGTGTGTGTGTGTGTATATTTTAATATATCTTTTTAATATATATTTGATGTATATTATATATATTAATATATTTTTAATTATATATATATATATATATATAAAACCCTAGACTATGATAAAAGAACAAAGGTAATTAAAATTGTAATGATGGATTAATAAGATTGTTCTTCTGATACCTGGCAAAAGGAATAACTCATTGCGCACTTGAATGAGGCAATGCCGAAGATTATTAATAGCCAAGCCTAGAGTTTAGCTTGGGTTGTCTCCCATTAATAATTACACTGATTGGGGCACCTGGTGGCTCAGTTAGTTAAGTGTCTGACTTCGGCTCATGTCATGATCTTGCGGTTCATGAGTTTGAACCCCATATTGGGCATTGTGCTGACAGCTCAGAGCCTGGAGCCTGCTTTGGATTCTGTGTCTCCCTCTGTCTCCATCCCTCCCCCACTCATGCTTTCTATCTCTCTCTCTCTCAAAAATAATAATAATTACACTGATCATGGGGCTCCTGGGTGGCTCAGTTGGTTGAGCAACCGACTCTTGATTTTGGCTCAGGTCCTGATCCCAGGGACGTGGATCAAGTCTCATGATGGCTCTGTGCTGAGTGTGGAGCCTGCTTGAGATTCTCTGTCTCTGTCTCTCTTTCTCTCTCTCTCCCTCTGCCCCTCTTCCTCGCCTATGCTTGCTCTCTCTCTCTCTAAAATAAAAAGTAATAATAATAATTATTACACTGATCATTATAATAAATCATAGGATTGATAATAAGGGTTAATTGAACATTTTGAAATTGTCAAGTAGATTCTCAGCCTTAGCTGAGGTGTTTGTCTGGTGGACTTGGAATAGTTCCTTGGGTCCTAGGTGAAAAAAGAGATAATCTGCTCTCAGTTTATAAATTTTTATCGTCTTACTTTTACCCTAAAAGGAAGGTCTATTAGTAATATTCACAGGTGAGTCTTCGACACAGACAGACTCCAGGCCAGTCTGACATATGCCTTCCGCTCCGTGGTCTGTGAGGGAGTTACAGCCTGCCCTTCTTTAGAGATGTGGCTGTGCCAAGCTGTCCCACACCAGCTGGAGAGAGTAGTTCTTGAGACAGTGCTGGAGTTGGGGGGGGGGTTGTAGAGATCTCCTCACATTTTCATGGTCAAGCATATCACCTGGTGATCCGTTCACATGTAGATGTTGTTCAGTAGGTCTGGGGTGGGGCCTGGGATTCTGCATTTCCTACAGGCTCCCTGGTGTAGATGGCAAGGGCATGCAAGACATCTGGTGTTCAGTCTGCCCAGCACTTTCCCTCCCTCCCCCCAGGGAAATGTTCCTTCCTTGATTCTAACCATGAAGTTCAAGGATGAACTTCCACACTCTTACATTCCTCTGCCCCCCTAGCCATGGTCAGTTGGTCCAGGAGACAATCAGAATCTTTCCTGACATTTTTGGACTTGAAATCAGAGTGAACCAGCTGCAGATCCTCCCTGAGGAGCTCTTTCTAGCCTCCTGGAGGTAATTGGGCAAAGAAGCAGAGAAGAGGAGCAGAGAATGTCTCTGTGCTTCTCCCTTCCGGGGTCCAAGTGCCCTTAATATGTCAAAAGGGATTTAAAAATAAGATTTTAGGGCACTGGGTGGCTCAGTTGGTTGAGCGTCTGACTCATGGTTTTGGCTCAGGTTATGATAACAAGTCGAGCCCCATGTCAGGCTGTGTTCTGTGGCGTCTGCTTAAGATTATCTCTCTCTCTTCCTCTGACCCTCTGCCCTGCTTGTGCTTTCTCTGTCTCTCTCTAAAACAAATAACAAAAAAACAAGACTGTGACTTACCAGCTCTGATGACTAGTGCAGTTCTGGAAAGCATATTGGCCACTTACCTTACGTGAGTCTCTGTTGGTATGTCCTGAACATACAAAGATGGATAGTGCATGCCCCGGTTGGGGAGACCACACATTTCCATAGTTTAACATGTACAATGTCAAGGGGCATGGAAGTCACTGGAAGAAGTGCCTGATCCACTTAGATGTGTGGATGGGGCGAGGCAGGGGGGAAGGTCCAGAAAATGTTTTCTAGAAATGGATTTTCTTTTTTTTTTTAATGTTTATTTATTTTGAGAGAAAGAGAGAGAGAGCTCAGGGGAGGGGCAGAGAGAGAGAGGGAGAGAAAGAATCCCAAGCAGGCTCCACTCTGTCATTATGGAACCCAACATGGGGCTCAGTCGCACAAACCAACCATGAGATCATGACCTGAGCTGACATCAAGAGTGGGACACTTGGGGTGCCTCGTGGCTCAGTCGGTTAAGCATATGGCTTTGGTTCAGGTGGTGAGTTTGTGAGTTTGAGCCCTGTGTTGGGCTCTGCGCTGACAGCTCAGAGCCTGGAGCCTGCTTTGGATTCTTTGTCTCCTTTTCTCTCTGCCCCTCCCCTGCTTGTGCTCTCTCTCTCTCTCTCTCTCAAAAATAAACATTAAAAAAAAAAAAAAAAGAGTGGGACACTTAACCAACGATTCACCCAGGTGTCCCTAGAAATGGGTTTTCAAAAAGTGAGCAGGAATTGTGTGGGGAGGCCTTTGAAACTGTTCCAGGCAGAGAGACCTTGCAGCAAAGGCAGCGTGATGGTAGAACCCGTGTTTGAAAAACTACAGCTAGTTGAAGTAGGAGGTGCAGGCTGTAAGTGAGGCAGTCACCGTGAAGGGCTTTTATACGTGCTGCAGTCCCTTTTTTCTGAAGTCGTAGGTATTTAAACAACAAAATGCTAACAAGCAACAAGCCTGACTGATTCCTGCCCCCCAAATGCACGACTGTCTGGCAGGTTCCCACCAACAATATTCCCCTTTATTTTTCCCTTAGACGAACAGAAAATTTGTCTTAGGATCAAAATGAATGTTTAAAAAACAAGCCTGATCTGCTTTAAATACCAAAATCTGTTTCAATAACACAGAGGTTGTGACATCCGTTGACAAAGCCAGGAAGTTCAAAGCCCCTGCTGCCGCAGACACAATGTATTGAGTTCTGCTGTTGTTGGCGTCCCTCAGCTGTGGCGGGTCCTGGTGTTTGTTATTCAGATCTGTGTGTACAGGGGAGACATTCCTCAGACCACAGGACTCTTTCTTCTGTGGGGAAAAATTTGTATTTTTGAAAATGCTTTTTGAAAATAAGGACAAGTGCTCGTAATGGCTGCTACTTAAGTTTCTTGAATGGCAAGTTCCAAGTGTAACTTGAAGTCTATTTCTTGAGCAGATTTTAGCCATTTTTTTAAATGTTTATTTATTTTTGAGAGAGAGAAAGACAGAGACAGAGTGTGAGTGGGGGAGGGGCAGAGAGAGAGGGAAACAAAGAATCTGAAGCAGGCTCCAGGCTCCAAGCTGTCAGCACAGAGCCCGACATGGGGCTCGAACCCACGAACTGTGAGATCTCGACCTGAGCTGAAGTCGGATGCTCAACAGACTGAGCCACCCAGGAGTCCCAGATTTTAGCCATTTTTTTAAACAGTTAAAAAAAAAAAAAAGTTTACACATTTTCTGACATCCACTGCCAGAACCTTTTCATCATCCGAAGCTGAAACTCTGTACCCATTAACACTAACTCCCCACTCACAGTTACCCCCCAGGCCCTGGTAACTCCCATTCTACTTTGTGTCTCTGAATTTGACTCCTCAAAGCACCTAATGTAAGTGGAATCATACAATATTTGTCTTCTGTATCTGGCTTATTTCACTTAGCATGATGTCTTTAAGGTTCATCCATGTTGTCGCATGGGTCAGAATTGCCTTCCTTCGAAAGGCTGAATAACCATGTATACACCAGATTTTGGGTATCTGTTCATCCATTGATGGATACTTGGGTTCCTTCCAAATCTGAGCTATTGTGAATAATACTGCTATGAACATGGGTTTGCAAATATCTCTTTGAAGCCCTGTCTTCAGTGGATTCTTCTTTTTTTCTTCTTCTAAAACTGCGTGGAGGGGTGTGTGACAGGCTCAGTCAGTAGAGCATGTGACTCTTGATCTCAAGGTTGTAAGTTCAAGCCCCATGTTGGGTGTAGAGATTACTTAAAAAACAAAATCTTAAAAAAAAAAAAAAAACCATATGGAGCTCACGTGGGCCCTTTCTTGAGTTTCTGGCTGTGTGAGAAGGTTGACCTGGGAGTCGAGGTCTTTTCCATCCCTCACTGCTTGGGGTCCCAGGCCCCTGGAGCAAATCACTCACTGTCTCTCGGTCACAGTTCCCCCACCTGTGATCGCAGGGAGTCCCTTCCACCTCTCAGGTCCTGCACCTACGTGACCGTATGTAGGGCACTCTGTACCCGGACGTGTGCCTTCAGCTATTCCTGGCTTCTGTTTATTCCGCAGTAGAACCGGAAGCAGAGTGGGCCCTTGGCATGAACAGGTTTATCATTCACACTTTTGAGGGGTCTTGAGCAGTCCTGACTGCCCATGGCATGCAGAAATCTTCCACTTGGCTGAGGCATGAATTTGACGCTCACATCGCACGTTGAGGTTGATGTGTGGGTGCAAGTCACTTAGTGGGCAAGTCGGGCTGGCCGAGTGCCCATTGTCTGCCTCTCAGCGAGGCGCTGTCAGCTCCTACTCAACCCATCTTCAGCAGTGACTTTTGTGAACTGGTAGAACTTTGGTGACTGTGTGTATGTGTGTGTGAGAAAATGCCTCTGATGGGGCGCCTGGGTGGCGCAGTCGGTTAAGCGTCCGACTTCAGCCAGGTCACGATCTCGCGGTCCGTGAGTTCGAGCCCCGCGTCAGGCTCTGGGCTGATGGCTCAGAGCCTGGAGCCTGTTTCCAATTCTGTGTCTCCCTCTCTCTCTGCCCCTCCCCCGTTCATGCTCTGTCTCTCTCTGTCCCAAAAATAAATAAACGTTGAAAAAAAAAAAATTAAAAAAAAAAAAAAAGAAAAAAAGAAAATGCCTCTGATGCTGACTGCGAGGGCTGGCAATGGAAGCAAAAGGAAGCCCAAGAAACCAGTGTTTCTTACTGAATAGACTACAAAGTGGTCTGTTGAACTTCACAGTAGCTCCGTAGTGCAGACAGCTTCACCATACATTCACTACAGAAATAAGACACGTCTCTCTGTGAAATTTTAGTGAGTGTCTCAGCCAGCAGAAAATGTGCTCATCGAGAGATAAAACTTTAGAAAAGTTTGAAAAAGTGCCTCGGGAGAAAGGCAGGAGACTGTACAAACATCTCCAGGAAGCGGCACATGTCAAAGGCACCAGTGTGGCTACTAGACCAGTCTTATTTTCAAGTAAGGGCTGGTTTGGAAGTTTTAAGATGTGTTTTTCTTGGCAAAAGGTGCAGTTAAGAGGAATAAGCAGGCCCGTTGTCTATCTCATGGCAGACGGGATTCCTCCTGGGCTAAGAGGCATGTGGAGAAACAGAGGCCCAAGTCCCAGGCTGGGGTACTTCAGGGCAGGTGGGAGGTGGCAGCCTCACACGCTAGATGGAAAGCCACGTGAGAGATGCAACCAGAGATGAGGGCCGAAGCCCGTCAGAGAAGGCCGTAAAGAGGTGATAAGGGGTGAAGGGCATGAAGACATGGTGAAGAATTAGGAAAGGCTAGTTGGGCCCTTCATAAATTTTGTGAGGTGTTCCGTTACACCAAGCTGCCAACATCGTGGCCATCCGTCAGTAGAACGGGGCCTGTTTCATCAGTCCTAAGAAACGTATCACCATTGGCACCATGTCAGGACATCCCAAGAAGTTGCAAAAGTAAAGAGAAATGAACAAACTTAACTTTGATTAAGAAGAAGGAAGGAGGGACACTTGGGTGGCTCAGTCAGTTGAGCATCTGACTCTTGATTTCAACTCAGGTCATGATCCCAGGGTCGTGGGATTAAGCCCCATGTCAGGCTCTGCACTGACCGTGGAGCCTGCTTAAGAGTTTCTCTGTCTCTCTCTGTCTCTCTGTCTCTGTCTCTCTCTCCACCTCTGTCTGCCCCTCTCCCCCACTCACACTCTCTCTCTCTAAAATAAAAAATAATTGGGGGTGGGGCACCTGGGTGGCTCAGTCGGTTGAGCAGCCGGCTTTGGCTCAGGTCATGATCCTGTCATTTATGGGTTCCAGCCCCACGTCGGGCTCTGTGCTGACAGCTCAGAGCCTGGAGCCTGCTTCCATTCTGTGTCTCCCTCTCTCTCTGCCCCTCCCCTGCTCGCACTCTGTCTCTCTCTAAAATAAATAAACATTAGGGACCCCTGGGTGGCTCACTCGGTTGGGCGTCCAACTTCAGCTCAGGTCATGATCTTGCGGTTTGTGAGTTCAAGCCCCACATCGGGCTCTGTGCTGACAGTTCGGAGCCTGGAGCCTGCTTCGGATTCTGTGTCTCCTTCTCTCTCTGCCCCTCCCCAACTTGTGCTCTGTCTCTCTCTATCAAAAATAAATAAATGTAAAAAAAAAATAAACATTAAAAAATTAAAATAATTAAATTGAAAATTTAAATTTTAAAAAACTAAGGGAGGAAAAAAAGGAAGAGAAAATGACAATAAAATTAAGAACGAAAGGGAAGGTAATTAAAATGGGCACCAATGAGAAAAAATAATATTTTTTCCAAATAGCAAAATGCTAATGAGTTGGAAAACCTAGATGAAACACATTTTTGGAAAAAGTGAAAATGACAAACTTGAATCAAGGAGAAGGAGAAAATTTGATTAGGACGTTGGCCGTTAAAGACCACCCCAACTAGAAGGTGCAGGTCCAAAGGTGTTCAAGTCAGAGTTAACATCCACAGTAAAGATCATCTTTATTCTTTATAGGAAAATAAGCAGGGAGGTTGATGAACTAACTTATGTGGTTGGTATAACCTTGTTTCCAAAACCAGATGGCTACACTGTGAGCTAATAAAATATTAGGCCCACTTCAGGTATGACCATTGATGCAAAGGTCCTAAATATAATGTTAAATAAAATGAGAGGAGGGTAGGAGGAGAACAAGTGCCATTCATCATGCTCTGTGAGGTACCGGCCCCCCCCCCCCGCCCCGGGGCGCCTGGGTGGCTCAGTCGGTTAAGCATCTGACTTCAGCTCAGCTCATGATCTTGTGGTTCGTGGGATTGAGCCCCGTGTCAATCGCGAGTCGGGGAGAGGGGCAGAGGGAGGGAGAGAGAGAGAGAGAGAGAGAGAGAGAGAGAGAGAAAGAGAGAATCTCACTGTCATCTAGCCCTGCTGACGGCACAGCCTGCTTGGGATTCTCTCTCTCTGCCCCTCCTGTGCTCTCTGTCTCGCATTCTCTCTCTCTCTCTCTCTCAAAAATAAATAAACTTGTAAAAAATTTTTTAAAAAGAAAAGAAAGATACATGCTCCCACCGCCACCCCCAGCACTCTGACAATCCTCTTTCCTCTGTTCTTTGGGTTCAGCTTTGCAAACTGTCTGGCTGACCTGGTCGCCGCTTCATTTTTGTTCCCAAGACAACCCAGGTCTGTTTTGTTATCAGGGTTTTTGCTGCAAGTCAATAAAAGAAGCAAACAGAAAGGGACTCAAATGGGTAAATTACAAAGGTTCTGAAACTTCACAGAGTTTCTATACTGAAGGTCCCTGGTTTATGTTCCCAGACTTCTTTTTAAGATGGTAAATGAATGAGGATAAGGCTCCTTCAACATACTCCTCCTTCCTTCGAACCACCTGCTTGCTGCCTTGTTCCCAGCTTGGACACCCAAAGAGGGCTCCAGGACAGTGGATGGGTCCCCTTGAGTGAGATGGTATTGCCCATGTCCCAGGGTGTCCAGCCTGAGTGACCCATCCCACAATGACCTGCTCCTTACTTCTCATTGCAAGAAAGTAAGTCCTCAGGCTGACCTTCCTAACAGAAGCTGTCTTGCATCTGAGAATACGGAATTCTAGGAAAATAACCATCTTTTCCTGAGCAGGCATTCCAAATGGTGACGAACTTGGGTCTTTGGTTCACGTACACTCTGTGTGCTGTTTGGTGATACCGTGGGGGTGCAAGTTCTGTTACTGCCATTCCAAGACACTCTTCCATAATTTCTAGCTCTGAAAGATGTGGGGGTATCCTCTTCCCTCTCTTTTGGCTTCTAGACACTTGCAAATATTTGTTTTAAGTTTATTCATCTTTTTTTTAGAAATTTCTACAGCCTACGGGGGCTCGAACTCACGACCCTGAGATCAAGCATTGCATGGTCCTCTGACCGAGTCAGCCAGGTGCCCCTGCAAAGAGTTAGTTAATGATTTAATTGTTCCCTCCCCCAAGAAGTATCTGGTTTTGTAGAATGTGTATCACGGGCCAGCAAGACATAGCCATTAGGACAGGGGAGAGACGGTGCTGTGGGCAAAGGCAGGGTGACAGCCAAGTTTTTATCTGGAGGATCTGGGGACAGATGAATGAGCACAACTGGCTTTGGGGATTATTTCTTCACCTTGAGACAGGATGGAAATGAATATTCTCACCATGCCTCTGCCCTGGAGAGAGATGGGTGAGACGTTGGCTGCGTGCCTCCTCTTTTGAAGAGTTCGGAAGTTAAATGTCTCTTTGAAGATTCTTACCTCCCGAATAGACTAGGACTTGGCATTTTCCATACCAAATGCTTAGCTCAGAGGGAGCACTAAATACAGGGGCCTCACAAGTCATTGTGAACGATGACTTTGGAGAAGGTTACCGAAGTCCTGCTGCTCTGATGGCCTTTTGTTGAAATTATTTCCGCAGGTCCTCACAGCTGGCTTGTCCATATTGCTGTTTGATATGATCCTGACGAGTGCAACAGTGGGATGGTAAGTCTTTTGCCTGGAGAGAGGAAGAGCAAATTTATTGTTTGGGTTTCACCAGGATACTAATTTTTTTTCTCAAATGTTGGCAAAAGGGTGTTTGGAGTGTGTGTGTGTGTATTTTTTAAGTTTGTATTTATTTATTTTGAGAGATAGAGCAGGGGAGGGACAGAGAGAGAGAGAGAGAGAGAGAGAGAGAGAATCCCAAGCAGGCTCCGCACTGTCAGCACAGACCCCGACATGGGGCTAGAACCCACGAACCACGAGATCGTGACCCGAGCTGAAATCAAGAGTCAGATGCTCAAACTGACTGAGCCACCCCGACCAGGCCGCCCTGGGGTATGTATTTTATTGACACACAAATATACATCCAGAGGAGTACATATATCATGAATGTGCAACGTGATGAATTTTCACAACTGAATATACCAAACCCGTTGCAGTCAGCATCCAGATCAAGAAACAGAACACCACTGTGCATCTTTCAGCCACTCATCCACACCAGCGTAAGCACCAGCGGTGAACTACTAGTTTTGTATGTATTATGTGATTTTACCAAGATTTTATAACTACTATGATTGGGCGAGGATTCAAAACCAGATCTGTGTGTATCCAAGGCCCTGTAGCCTTCATGTACTTCTGCACGACTGATTTGGCAAACACCAGGGATTTACCAGCAGTGTAGACAGTGTCTAGGTAACAGTGGGCCGTAAGGGAGGTATAAGAGAAATTGGCCTGTACGTTCCTCTTCCCACCAATATGATCATCCATAAAGAGCTTCTAGATAATTCGACAGCAATACGAAAGGAGTGTTATCCAGGATAAGACAGCTCTATTTCTTGTTCAAGGGCTGACATGATGAACTAAGATTGTCCAGTGGAATGATCATAGGAAAAAGATCTCATTGTCTTGGGTTTTTTAATGCTATTAGCAATAATTCTATCAATTAGCTAAAAATATCTTTTGAGTGACTGCCACATGTGAAGTAAGACATCCTTCAGCCTTCAAGGAGCACGGGGGAATGGAAATCATGAAGATAGTTTGTGGGATAAGATAGTCATAGTCTGAATGCACGGTGAATGTGAGGGCCGAAGGAAGGAGAGAGGACGGGCCAGCAGGCAGGCTATGCAACTGGTTTGAACTTAGGCAGAACACAGAGGCCGAGCAAGGCGGTGGGTAGAAGAGGATTTGGGCCCTCTAGCCCCAGGAAAGACAAGGAAGGGTGGAGAGGCAGGCAGGGAGTGCCAACGGTGAGAGTTAGTGATTTGGAACCAGAGCTGGGGCTGTGGGGCACAGAGCTAATCCTTCGTGCCTTCCTCCTTCCTCTGCACCTGTCCTTCCAGGGAGGCATGACGCCCACAGTGGGCCGGTGACATCCAAAAACCCAACTGCCAAGATCTCCTGGTACATTCCCAGTGTCTCCTGACACTCTTCCCCCAATGTCTGTATCTTAACCTTCGTAGTGATAGTCTAAATTCTTGGCGTATTTTTCTTTCTCACGAATAAGCCTTGGACAACCATAATCTGTACAGAATTTCAGAACGGATTTAAAAAACCCAGGCATTGACCGGAGTGTGAGAAATAGGAGAGAGGTGGCTCTCCAGTGGGGAGGAAAGGCCGAGCCTAGATATTACAGCAGCAGTCTGGAAGAGGCCAGGTCTGCAGGCTGTTTCACATCCTGTGAACTTTATGGTATGCCCTGAGCAAAATGGAAAGAAAGGCTGCGTGTTCCCAAATCAAGGAAACAGCGTGTGTGATTATTGCAAAAGGAACCTTGACTTTGGAATTTCCTGATTTTTCAGAACTTGAGTTTAAGGATGGTGTGTTTTCAGCCTCAAAGAATTTTCCAACCACAAAGTGAACCACCAGAAGAGGAGTGTCAGACTCTAGTTCAGATTTCCTGTCTTTTGCACAGAGCCGGCCTGCGCTGTCCCCAGCGGAGCCTGGGTGACCAGCTCTCAGACCCTGGGCACGGGCAGGCCTGCTCTCTGATGTGTGGGAGCTTAGACTGATCAGAAGTCACAGAGGGCAGGGACTGCAGAACTGTTTTGTTTAGACCTCCCATGTTTGCCTGTAGGGTCACTATTGCTTGTTTTTTGGCTTTCGGAGTTTAAATTCGATCACGTTTAGAAATCAGGTGATTTCCCCATAAAAGTCCAAATTTCCTGATTCTTTTGCAAATGTGGAACAAGTGCTACCTTGAGCCTGTACGTCCCCACGGCGGCGGTTGCCAGACCAGGTAGAGGCTGCCTGTCACGTGGACGTGGGCTAAGTCAGCACGGCCTCCACGGCTCCAGGCTGGCTGAGGCCGGGGGGGTTCTGTCTCAGCTACATCCGAACACCCATTTGCTTTATACTCATTCATGTCACAAAAAGCGTGTGGTGGGCTCCGAGGCTAAAGACAGTGCGTGACCCCAGCAAGGTCACCGTCCGGGAAATGAGTTCAGATGTCATTAGCCGCCTTCTTGGATGGGGAGCAGCTTAGCTGTACAAAACAGGTCATCATCTAAAGTAGGGTTTTCCTTCACCTCAGCACTGTTGACGTTTTGGGCTACAGTGAATAATTCTTTGCTGTAGGGAGCTGTGCTGTGCTTTGGAGGGTTTTTAGCTACAAACTGAGCCCCACCCCACCGGATGCCAACGGCACCTCCTCAGATGTCTCCAGATACTGCCACATGTCCCTTTGGCAGCAAAATGACCCCAGTTGGGAATCACAGATCTAAATGTTTGTGGTGGTTAGTGGAGAAAATGCCATTCCAAATTTCAGCAAGATCTTAAGAACCTTGCTTACCCTCTAATTAGAGATTTGGTCAGCTCGTGTGTCAAGGCCTGGGCAGCCTCTCCCACCCTCTCAGTGCACAGCCCCGTCAGCACGTACCACACTAAGTGCCGGGTGAGGGTTCACACCCCATCTACCTGCAATCGTGAGCTCCTGCGGAAGGGAAACCACATTTCACGCACCTTTGTGTCTCCCTGCCTAGCCCTAAGGGCTTGCCGAATAAACGAGTGGCCAGCTTTCTAAATACTGTACCCCCAAAATTATAACCCTTGGGGCACCTGAGTGCCTCAGTTGGTTAAGTGTCTGACTCCTGATTTCGGCTCAGGTCATAATCTCATGGTTTGTGAGTTCCAGCCCTGCACTGGGCTTCATGCTTCATGCAGTGCAGAGAATGCTTGGGATTCTCTCTCTCTCCCCCTGGCCCTCTCTGTCTTCCCCTGCTTGCTCTCTCTCTCTCTCAAAATAAATAAATAAACTTAAAAAATGTGTGTGGGGGCGCCTGGGTGGCGCAGTCGGTTAAGCGTCCGACTTCAGCCAGGTCACGATCTCGCGGTCTGTGAGTTCGAGCCCCGCGTCAGGCTCTGGGCTGATGGCTCAGAGCCTGGAGCCTGTTTCCGATTCTGTGTCTCCTTCTCTCTCTGCCCCTCCCCCGTTCATGCTCTGTCTCTCTCTGTCCCAAAAATAAATAAACGTTAAAAAAAAAAAAAAATTTAAAAAAATGTGTGTGTATATATATATATATATATATATATATATATGTATGTATATATATATGGAGGAAAATTATAAACCTAAGTACCAATGTTGGTCAAATTTTAAAGTCTTTAACTATTTTTTTAATGTTTATTTTTGAGAGAGAGAGAGACAGAGCATGAGTGGGGGAGGGGCAGAGAGAGAGAGAGAGAGAGGGAGACACAGAATCAAAAGCAGGCTCCAGACTCTGAGCTGTCAGCACAGAGCCCGACACAGGGCTCGAACTCATGGACTGTGAGATCCTGAACTAAGCTGAAGTCAGATGAGCCACTGAGCCACTCAGGAGCCCCCTAAAGTCTTTTCTTAAAAGCAACTGATCTTGTCCAGCAAATTATCTTGTTTTTTATTATAAAAACAATCTATTGCAAACCCAGAATTTAAATGTCCAGATTAATATTTAATTATTCACCTTCAGTTAACAAAGTTTTATTGTATATATTGATATGAATTCCCTTTATTCCAAAATTTCAGCAAAGAGGATTCAACACACACAAAAGAAAAAATGCTGAACTGTGAGCAGTGTCTCTGCTGAGTAGAATTAGTTGTGGGTGCCCTCTCTTTGCATCCTTTTTAAACACTCTTCTCTTTGCAATAGTTTCTCTTTGCAAAAGTACAAGGAGAGAAAATGACCAAAACACAACCTCTTTGTTTTGAGGATTCCGTGACCACTTCTCTCCTTAGGCAGTCATTCATGGGGCCCACCAGTGATCATGGCTTACCAACATGCTTGATCTCAGCACAAGCCTCACTAATACCAACAGTCTTTAGAAAATGGTCTTATATCATCTTTGAGTAAC
This sequence comes from Lynx rufus, assembly GCF_022079265.1. Classification (NCBI taxonomy): domain Eukaryota; kingdom Metazoa; phylum Chordata; class Mammalia; order Carnivora; family Felidae; genus Lynx; species Lynx rufus. The sequence continues at coordinate 17,874,554 of NW_025814837.1, forward strand.
AATGTCTTACGCCTTTAATTTTAGGACACTGCACGGAGACTGCCCAAGCCTCTTTGTAGGAAGAGTGAATTTAGGGGGTGACGAAAGTACTCCCCCCAACACACCCCATAGTATAGCTAGGATCACAGTGACTGAAATTTACCAGTTTTCCATTTGAGTTAAAAAGGGTGCCTGGGTGGCTCAGTCGGTTAAGTGTCCCACTCTTGATCTCAGCTCAGGTGTTGAACTTAGGGTCGTGAGTTCAAGCCCCACATTGGACTCTGTGCTGGGGATAAAACCTAGTTAAAAAAATTTTAAAGGGGAGCCTGGGAGGCTCAGTCGGTTGAGCATCCAACTCTTGATCTCGGCTCAGGTCATGATCTCACAGTTCAAGCCCCACATTGGGCTCTGCACTGACTGTGTGGAGCCTGCTTGGGATTCTCTCTCTCCCTTTCTGTCTGCCCCTCCCCTGTTCATGCTCTGTCTCTGTCTCTCAAACTAAATAAACATGAAAAAAATCTTAAAACAAAAAAACCTTTTAAAAAATGTGAAAACTCTCTAAAATGCTAAGAAGGGACTTTTAAATTACTATCACTCATTACTTCTCAACAGAGAGTAAGTTATCAGATTGTGAACTGTCACTCAGCAAGTCCCCAAGGGAATGGTACATTAGGCAGATCTCTAGGCACATTAGGAAAAGAGAAAAAACAAAAATAGTTTGGACTATAAGTGGGAGAAAGGGGAGGAAGGGTAAGAAATTCATCGTCATTCATTGAGAAAATATTTATTATGTGCTGCATGAAGGGCTAGGCCTACAGATGGAAAAGGGTACAGTCCCTGCCCCCTACAAGTGCAATCAGGAGGTGCTTGAATAAGCACAATAATGAATGTAAAATTGAGATAGGGAAAGACTGGAGGGCCGCTGAAAATAAAGCCCTGAGAGAGGACCTAGTGATGAGTATTTCTGGCCGGGTATGCTCTGCCATCTGGCATGGCAGAGCCTTCATTGCATGAAGTGTGTTCACTTCAGGAATGATGGGAATCACAAGATTTGCAAACAGTTTGGTCAAGCTCTGACTTAAATGGTTGTAATGCTATTAAGATTCCTGCACCCCGTGTCAGCTTCTCCTGCTGTTTAGAAGACAACGTCAAAGCTCACCTCCCTGGCTCTCTTTTTTTTTTTTTTTTAATTTTTTTTTTTCAACGTTTATTTATTTTTGGGACAGAGAGAGACAGAGCATGAACGGGGGAGGGTCAGAGAGAGAGGGAGACACAGAATCGGAAACAGGCTCCAGGCTCTGAGCCATCAGCCCAGAGCCTGACGCGGGGCTGGAACTCACGGACCGCGAGATCGTGACCTGGCTGAAGTCGGACGCTTAACCGACTGTGCCACCCAGGCGCCCCCCTGGCTCTCTTAACAGTAAACTGAACCAAGGTTTGTTTCCTTCTGAGCATTCACTAAGCTGCTTTGGTGTTTCATGAAATAGCTAAACTGAACGGATGAAATGCAAGGTTATTACATTTCAGCATGGTTCTAAGGCCATGGGGGGAGGAGGCAACGAGCCAGCCCATACCCTGTTCTTCTCCCTGGTGACAAAGCAGGGTTCCTGGAAACCCATAGAAATGGCTGAGCCCCTAGTTACCTTTGCAGAAATAAGCCCCACCCAAGCCCAAAGGCCCGTGCAGCCTTTGTGTCAGGTCATGGTGACTCTGCACTTGCCCCAGTGTTTCAGAAGATGACGTGTGCATTCTTTAAGGGTCAGTCTGAGGAAGGGCTTCCCTCAGGAGGGAGGAACCATGTGCTCAGGGTCTTTGATAAGTAAGATCCCCATCGACGCTTGCGTGGACCCCATGGCCAGAGTTGCTCAACAGGGAAACAGGCTTGCTTTGTGCAGCAGGACGTGCCTGCCCCTCAGGAGAAGTCTTCAAGCAGAGTCGGGACACCAGCTCTGAGGGCCAGTGAGGAAGGCATTGCTGCTCTGGGAGGACAGTCAGCTAGTCAGTATATTTTATCGCTTGTGCATTATAGGCCAATTGTGGGGGTTGATGGCTTCCAGTATATCCTTTTCAGCCTCACGGACACTGCTGGATGTGACCGTCTCCTGGGGCACAGACAAGACCGAGCTGAATAGCACGCACAGGGTCACATGGCTAATAAATGCCTGAGCCACAATCGGAACTCAGTTTATTGTTTTAATAGTCTCACGCTTGCTCAGCTCATTCCTGTGCTAAATGGGGCAAATGGTACATTTACCATTATCTTTATGTCAGAGTCCCTCACATGGGTGACATTTCTCACTGGGAATGTGATGTGCACAGCCTACCTGTGTTTCGTATGTTTGGTGCCCCGGGCGAATGTTAGAAACATAAAGATGCCGGGGTGCCTGGATGGCTCAGTTGCTTAAGCTCTGACTTTGGCTTAGGTCATGATCTCACGGTTCATGGGTTCAAGCGCCGCGTCAGGCTCTGTGCTGACATCTCAGAACCTGGAGCCTGCTTTGGATTCTGTGTCTCCCTCGCTCTCTTCCCCTCCCCTGCTCACACTTTCTGTCTCTCAAAGATAAATAAAAATGTTTAAAAAAAAAAAAAAAGAAAGAAACATAAAGATGCCATAGGGTAAATGTGTGTGTGTCGTGGGTGGTGGCCTTGTGGGGGATGTGGGAGAAGACTGGAAGGGCAGGTAGAACCGAAGGGCTGTTCGCCCCTCTGACCAAGAGCATTTCATCACCAGGGACCTCCTGTCATAATCTTTTGTGATGGCCCAGTCCAGTCCTCAGAAGTGCTTTTTGGGAAGAATTTTGGGATTCAGACCAGATGTCGATTGTCTACCAAGAAGTTTAAAATAGAAAATGTACAGAGACCTTTGGATGTATTCAGTTTTAGGCATGTTAAAATAGTCAACTCCTCCTTCTCAGGGTCTGCAGTTTTCTCACCACCTTTTCATTTTCAAATCACTGACCACATTTCTTTCTGCTCTGGTGGGAGATTCATGATTCGCCTTTAGTATTTTCATCTCTGAGTGTTCTGTTAGTCTCAGTGAAATAACAGGCTTCAGAGACCGTCACCCCCGTGATGATCAGACTGGATACCTGCATGGGTTCATGTCATCAACCCTCTGTGTCCACTGCGGAGTGGAGCATGTCACTTCACCGGGTCAGGATGAACAGGACACACAGCCTTCTTCCTGGGGACAGGAGGCAGGGGAAGATCAAACCCCACTTTGCAGCCCACTCCCCTCCTGCCACACAGCTGAGGTTTACTTGGGACGACCAGGCAGTTCCTGGGCCTGACCTGGCAGCAGGGCAGGCCTGGTGGGGGTTAGGGAATGAGGGATCCCTCGCCCCAATGCAGGTGAGCACCGGGCAGTCTGTGGGTCTACAGCCTCCAGACTCGAGGGACTAGAAAGCTGACCTCTTGCTGTTTTGTTTTGTTTTGTTTTGTTTTGTTTTTGCAGCCTCCTGCTTGGCGGACTCGGAGAGGCCTTGCTGGTTTTCTCAGAGCAGAAGGGCTCGTAAGGACAGGAAAAATAGACTCACAGTCTGCTGGCTGGAATGCACGGCCCCTGGGCCTCAGAGGTCCCGCTCAAATGTGTTAGAAGGAAGAAAACAGGGACAACAAGGCCACCACTTCTCACTGCATCAAGGAGAAGTCTCTGGGCTGTTGGGGAGAATTGACTGTGTTGCATCTTCCTGCTCTGAGAGGCTCACTCAAGCCTTGCTGACCGTGCTGGGCCCAGTGGGGCAGACCCAGACCCGGAACCCCCCATGTGGGGATGGGTCTGCTCACCTTGACTGATGTGCAGGCCTCCTTATTAAACACCCTTCACCAAACACGACTATACGGAGGCGGGCTCAAGGAATTTCGTTGCACTTTGTTTTATGTGTTTACATCTTTGGAGACTTTTCTGGGGACACCTTTCCATTGCTGTCATGGGCTTGCCTGGAGCCCCCACTCACCCACTTAGGAGCACAGACAGAATTCCTCATGGAGGGCTTTCACGGGGGGCAGGGGCAGAGATGAGGGTCAAATGGGAGTTCTGAGTCAAGTAAGACATCAGCAAGGACGCTGTTACTCCAGAGAGAGTGCTAAAGCCTTTTTGGGGTTGTGTGTTGTGTTGAATTCTATACACTCTTGGTGTCCACTGTGAGGCTAACTTGCTCCTAAATGATCACCAGAGGGAATAGGGTTTATAACTGTTGATGGATGTGCTCCCTGGCCAGTGACACAAACATAGAACATACGTATACACAAAAGCACACGCATTTATATTCACATCCCTTAAAGCTTTTAATCCATTGAATTCCCTGATGGCTCAGAGGAGATTTCATTCATATCATTGAACACTGAAGTATATTTTTCGGGCCAGATTAAAAATTTGATTAAGACTCTAAATCTTCCTGTGTGGGAGTCCAAAGAAATGAACATGCATGAAATGGTAACTTGCTTCTGAACTCACAGTGAAGGTTTAAGAAAATAATGTCTGACTTCAAATATTTCTGCTCATGACAGGTTTTGAATGCCTGACTGCTCTGCCAGGTGTCGGGTCTGGTCATGTTGAGATGTAGAAGGTAGTGAAGTCCCAGTGAGCCCTCCCCGGGCAGGAAGCCAGGCTGGCACTGGTGGTCATGCACGCCATTCATGGAGAACCATCTTCGTCGTCTGGGAAATAAGCCTGTCCATGGAGAATAAGGTCAGCTTAGTCAGGGGCCATTCTTCCAACTTGTTGAAAAAATACACAGAAGATGAAACAAATAGGAATGGATTCGTATATTTGGAACTTGAGTACCTTAAATTCATTCCCTTGTCTTTTCCTGGTCTCTGTGTGTCATTTAAGGTAAAGATGTTCAGAGTGATGTTTACACAGATACAGTTTTTTTTTTTTTAATGTTTATTTATTGTGAGAGTGAGAGAGAGCATGCACAGCTGGGGACAGACAGAGAGAGAGCGAGACAGAGAATCCCAAGCAGACTCTGCACTGCCAGCCCAAAGCCTGACTCGGGGCTCAGTCCCACAACCATGAGATCATGATATGAGCGGAAATCAAAGAGTTGGAAGCTTAACCAACTGGGCCACCCAGGTGCCCCTACACACATATAGTTTCAGTTTGCTGTATGTCCTTCATCTATCTAAATTTTACAGAGGCTGAGGATCAAATAGAAAACCAGGTTTAGAATTGCCCTTGTTCTTTTGCTCCCACAAAACTCTTTCTGTACAACTGAGAGAGTTCTCCTTTTGTGGAAAGTGGCATCTGTCCAAATGTCATCTGAAGCCTGTCTTTCCAAGTGCCATTCAAGCACATGGAGGTTCCTAAGTCAGGAAAGAACCATGCACAGGTAATGGGCCCATCTCCTGTTTCTAGAAGACCTGTTCTTAAAAGAATCTCTACTAAGGACTTTTTTATTTTTGTTTGTTTGAATTTTTTTAATGGCATTCCAGAGTCCCATTGTTTTTATTTTTTAATTTCTTAATTTGAGTAGAGTTGATACACATGTTAATTAGTTTTAGGTGTACAACTTAGTGGTTTGACAAGTTTACACATTATGCTATGCTCACCACGAGTGGACCATCTGTCCTATTACATCGCTATTAGGATATTATTGACTATGTTCCTTATTCTGTGCTTTTTATTCCCATGCCTTACTCATTCCATAATCCAAAGCCTGTACCTCCCTCTCCCCTTCAACTGTTATGCTCCCCCTGACCCCCCAATCCCTTTGGCAACTCATCTGTTTCTTCTCTGTTTTTATAGTTCTGATTCTTTTTGTTTTTTTATTCATTTTTTAAAATTCTAAGTGAAGTCATATGGTATTTGTCTTTCTCAGTCTGATTTATGCCACTTAGCACAATACCTTCTAGGTCCATCCATGTTGTTTCATGTGGCTTGATCTCGTCCTTTTTTATGGCTGTGTAATACTCCACTGTGTGTATATATACCACATAATATGCCACATAAGTCTTATCAGTGGACATTGAGGTTGCTTCCATATCTCGGCTATTGTAAATAATGCTGCAATAAACATAGGGTACATAGATCTTTTCAAGTTAGTGTTTTCATTTTCCCTGGGTAAATACCCGATAGTGAAATTACTGGATCATATGGTATTTCTATCTTTAATTTTTTGAGGCACCTCCATACTGTTTTCCACAGAGGCTGCACCAGTTTGCTTCTACCAACAGTGCACAAGGGTTCCTTTTTCTCCACGTCTTCACCCACACTTGTTGTTTCTTCTTGATTTTAGCCATTCTGACAGGTGTGAGGTGGTATCTCATTGTGGTTTTGATTTGCATTTCCCTGATGACGAGTGATGTTGAGCATCTTTTCATGTGTCTGTTGGCCATCTTTAGATCTTCTCTGGAGAAATGACTGTTCAGGTCCCCTGCCCATTTTTAAAACAGGTTGTTTGTTTTTTTTGGTGTTGAGTTGTGTAAGCTCTTTACATATTTTGGATAGTAACTCCTTTTTGGATGTATCATTTGCAAATATCTTCTCCCATTCGGTAGGTTGTCTTTTTGTTTGGTTGATTGTTTCCTTTGTTGTGCAAAAGCTTCTTATTTTGATGTGATCCCCATAGTTTGTTTTTGTTTTTGATTCCCTTGCCTCAGGAGACATCTAGAAAAATGTTCCTACCACTGATGTCAGAATGATTACTGCCTATGCTCTCTCCTAGGACGTTTATGGTTTCAGGTCTCACATTGAGGTCTTTAATCTATTTTGAGTTTATTTTTATGTACAATGTAAGAAAGTGGTCCAGTTTCATTGTTTTTAAAACCTCAGGTATTATCTTACTTTGACACCAGCAGGAGGCAGAGGATGAGGTGTTTCTTCAATATACCATCCTGTTTCCTTTAGCTTCCATCTCTCCTAGGGCTTTCCCTCCGCCCCCCAAGCCTTAATTTCTACATTTTATGCCAAGTTCACATGCTCAGCTCTAAATGCAGGGTGAGCGAGAGGTCTATAGACCCAGGGGCTGGCCCAGATTACTGCAGTCCCCTTAGCTCTCATTGTCTGTGGCTCTCTGCTTCCCTCACCCAGCACTCCCTTTTTTCAAAAATGATCCATTTGGCCATGTCTTGTCTGGGTCTGATGATCCCGACCTTGCTGGCCCCAAGTCAAAGCCAAAGTGCTTGGTTTTTTCATTTGTACAAATAAAGTATGCTTTCCGCCAAAGGAGGCCAGATTCTGTATGATTGTATATTGTTACGAATCTCCTGTGGATATAAAGAAAAATAAACCGTTTGTTTTCATGATAATTTGCCGTTCTCTTCTCTTCAAACTCAGCTGGAGAGGATTGCAAAAACAGTTGTTATCCCTGGGGGAAGGGAGCAGGGGGAGGGTTCTTGCATCTTAAATACAGACTCTGACTTCTTCCAACATCCAGGCCACTTAGCTCCGAACAGGGAGGATGACCCAGCTCCTTCTGCTGGACCCTCGCTGTCCAAGAGGGTGAGCATAGCCATGTGTGGCCGTCACTGAAATGACGTGTGTCCAGATTCACATGTGCTGTACATAAGGGTAAGTACACAGTGATTTCAAAGATTTAGTACAAGACACAGGATGTAAAATATTTTGTAATCATTTTTATACTGATTACAGGTTGAAATAATATTTTGATAGATTAAATAAAACATCAAAATGAATCTCCCATTTCTTTTTACCTTTTTTTTAATGTTTGTTTATTTTTGAGAAAGAAAGTGAATGGAGGAGGGGCAGAGAGAGAGGGAGACACAGAATCTGAAACAGGCTCCAGGCTCCCGGCTGTCAGCACAGAGCCCGACGCGAGACTCGAACCCACGACCCATGAGATCACGACCTGAGCCAAAATCTGACGCCCAACCAAATGAGCCACCCAGGTGCCCCTCTTTTTACCTTTTTTAACGGGACTACTAGAAAATTGCAATGTGTATATTTGGCTCACATGATGTTTCTGTTGGTCAGTGCTGATCTGGAGTGGTTCTTCGACACTGGGCCCGGGAAGCGGCAGAGGAGACAGGTGTTGGCAGCAGCTGCTGGGGTTACCAACCCAGTAACAATATCTAAGACACTAAGTTATTGAATGTTCATTAAATGCCGCACACTGTGCTAGGTATTTTCTAGGTGTTGTGTCATTTCATTTTACCAAGGGTGGGTGGGCAACATTCTCCCCCAGTTTATCAAGGAGACTCAGAGAGATTCAGTAACCCAGGGTCACCCAGCAAGGGTTCGAACCCAGGTCTTTCTGATTAAGCCTGTTCTTCTCATCTGTACCTGAGAGAGTTCTGTTGTGAAGGAGAAATGAAACCCCTTACATTTTACAGGGAGTTGTTGGTTCTGCTCTTAAGTGTTTCCATGTGGATTCCTGACATCGGTGAGGTCACTTGTGGCTTTCTCCCTGGAGGCCACGTCTTTGCCAAAAGGTGGGGTCCGTGGCCTGCGTTCCAGCTGCCTTCCCAGTGTTTCAGTCCGTGCCACCAGCCTCCTCCCTCGGCTTGTGTCTGGGATCCGCCCTGCACGGGTTGGAGCAACCAGGAGCACTTTGGGAACGGCACTGCCCCCACCTGGACTATAGCTCTTAACGTCTCCAGAACAACCAGCCACTGTTGGATTCACAGGCTCCGTTCCTTGGGGACTGGCAGGTTTTGGTAGCTGAGAGGTTTGAAGGTTGAAGGATCCTGGGTGACTGTGTCAGAAGAAGATATCCTTCTCTGCACCAGGTCTGCAGGCCCACCAGAGGGGGGGACAGTTACAGATCTGGCTGAAAACATAAACGTGCAAGAATGCAACAGGTGGGGCATCCGGGTAGCTCAGTTGCTTGAGTGTCTGACTTTGGCTCCGGTCATGATCTCACGGTTTGTGAGTTTGAGCCCCACGTCGAGCTTTGCACTGACAGTGCTGAGCCTGCTTCAGGTTTTGTGTCTCCTTCTCTCTCTGCCCCTCCCCTGCTCCTGTGTGTGCTCTCTCTCTAAAATAAATAAACATTAAAAAAAATACAGTAGGTGATTAGTAATGCTTAGAACGTGATAATCTTTCTTGAGCAGTTGGTTTGGGCAAAGTACTGAAATAGAATATGGAATCATCTGGAAGTTCAAGTGCTTGGGACTCTTTGGGAGTCAGTGGTCCTTTGATTCTTGTTCCTGGGAAAGCCAGTGAAACGAGTGAGGCCACTGAGCTTCTCCTGGCCCTCCCCCAGCTTCAGGCTCTGTCCCTCTACCCTGTCTGGAAGGAGGCTGTGCTGGCTTGTTCGCAAGATGCCCGCACCCCCACCCCAAGGGTATTCACTACCCTGTGTAGTTTCTGGCCCTTTCTCTTGAAGCTGGGCTAGCTCTGTGACTTGCTTGCTGCCGGTAGGACATGGTGGAAGTGATGCTACGTGACTTCCAAGGCCAGATTGAAAGCAGCCTTGCAGCCTTAGTCTTCTAGAATAGCCTCTGGGAGCCCCGAGCTGACATGCGGAAGTCTGAGCACCCTGAGGCTTCTGTGCTGCAGACACCAGGTGCAGGCGCTCCAATAGACAGTCCCTGCTGAGCATGTCCTTCTAGACCTCCCACTAGGCCACCAGACTGTGAGGGAAGCTGTCTTGGACCCTCTGGACCAGCCCATCTGCCAGCTGACTGCCATCAAGTCACCTTAGTTGATGCCACGTGGGGCAGAAGAATCACCCAGCCCAGCCACACCTGCATGAATTCCTGAACACAAAATTATGAGATACGGTAAAATTGTTTTAAGCCACCGAGTTTTAGGGAAATCTGTCCCACAGCAATAGATGCCAGAGCAGAGGTCCTGGGATTCTGGGCCTCTTAGGTGGATCCACTCTGAGCTCCCTGAGCCCCTCCCCGGAACAGAGTCTTGCTCCAGAAGTCGTCCCTGCTTCTGCTGACCTCTAGCCCCAGAGCTGCCCTGGGGAGCGGAGCGGGGGGTCCCCAGCTGACTGCCCCGGGCAGCCTAGAGCCCCATTACAGAGCAGATCTGTACTTTGCGGTAAGTACCTCCTTTACTCATTCGTTCATTCAAAACACATCGAGAGTCTGCTACATGTCAGGCTCTGTTTGGGCTCTGTGGATATAACCATGAACAAGACAAGCCCTCCTGAAGCTTGCTTGCCGTGAGCAGTGAGCACTCCCTGTGTGAGGGGACAGGGGACCTAAGTGAGCAGAGGCGTGGAAGTGGCAGCTGAGCGGAGAGGCAGAAGCCTGTGAGAGGCGGGGAGGCCCGGAGGGAGGTCAGGTCGCCCCCGGGTGGGATTTGAATGCTGGGACGAGAAAGCCTACGTTTAGGAGTGCCCATGATGTTCCATACGGGGTGCAGGGGCTCCCAAGGTGTGAGGTCATGGACTGTTTACAACCCTGAAGGTCCAACTTCGAGATGAGGCCTTGGAGACCCTGACAGGGCAGGAAACCTCCCCAGTCTCCCCGCTCCTCAGCCAAGACTCCAGACTTGTTTTCACTACCTGTCTCCCCGGCCCCTCCCCATGGTATGGGCTGTCCAGGGCATTGCCCACCCACCTCACCCCCCCTCCCCAGATCACCACGTTCTGAGCCACCCAGAGGAGCCAAGCCCCCCAGTGGTGGCCCTCCCGCAGGGCCCAGGGCAGTGCTGCTCACCACCAGGCCAGGCCCTAGGCAAGTCACCTGCAGGGCAGCTCCTGGGTCCTCTGAACCAGGCAGCAAACCACCAAGGAAGGCCGAGCCCATTCTGGAGTCTGCACAAGGCTCCCTCTGTCCTGGAACCTTTCTGAGGCAGCAGACACCCTGAGCTCCCGGTGAAATGAGGGATTCTTTGCTCCTGCTGTGAGCTGATTTTCGGGGGCGTGACAAGCAGCTGCACAGCCTTAGTAAAACGAACAGTGGCGTATAAAGCTTTGTGTGGTTCCATCCAGGATTCACTGGGGAGGGGTCTGAATGAACCAAGCCCCCTCACCCCCTCAGCTCCCCTCCTTTGGCAGCTGAGAGTGGAATCCCATTTCGACAACTGCCTGAGCCAACAGGAACTTTTGAGTCATTTACTTCCTGCCTGCGGTGTGAAAAGGCCCACGGGGCTGGCAAGGCAAGGCCTTTGTGCCCATTTGTCTTCACAGTGTCCCTCTGAGGGAGCCTCAGCGAGAGCAGTGGAGCTTTGGGAATGTGGAGACTTAATCCAGGCACCATTCCCAGGCCTGGTGGATCTGCGTGCTTGGTGAAAAGGGCAGTAGGGCAGAGGTGGAATCTTAGGGTCTGTCCAGGCTCTCTCTGTGCCCTGGCAGGTGATGTCAGTCATTCCTTCATTATCTCCTCACTCCCTCATTCATCACACTCATATCACGTGCCCGTGGGGTGCTAGTCTTGGTTACCGGTGCTTCCGTTTTCCCCAGGAGAGCTAACCTGCCTTCCTGAAGAAGTCAGCCTCTCCACTGCTGCAAGTGAGGCCTGGCTAATCTTACCAGTGAGGCCATGGGCCCATTCCGCGCCCCCACCCCCCCCCCCCCGCCCCCGAGGGAAGCTTGTGGTCATCCCCGAGGCAGAATCTCCTGTGTTCTGGCGGGAACAGCTCTGGGCGACTTTCTGTGTGCTTCTAGACGTAAAGCAAATACAGTTGACCCTTGAGCAATGTGGGGGATAGGGGTGTTGACCTCCTGCAGAGTCAAAAATCCACATATAACTTTTGACTCCCCAGAAACTTAATAGTCGGCCTACTGTTGACCTGAAGCCTTACCAATAACATAAACAGTTGATTATGCATATTTTGCATGTCATCTGTATTATATACTGTATTCTTACAAGAGTGGAAATGAGAGAAAAGAAAATGCTATTAAGATCATAAGGAAGAGAAAATGCATTTGTAGTACTTTAGGTATATTTTTTGAAAAAAAAAAAATCCATGTATACGTGAACCTGATGCGTTCAAACCCATGTTGTTCAAGGATCGCTATGCACATTCCCTGTTCTCACAGATGTCCTGGGCCTACAAGAAGGCCTGCAGACAGAGGTTTGTTTAAAAAACAAAACAAAACAAAACCACTCACAACAGCTTTGGGGCACTTGGGGGGCCCAGTTGGTTGAGCTTCTGACTTTGGCTCAGGTCATGATCTCATGGTTCATGGGTTCGAGCCCCATGTCCGGCTCTGCACTGACAGTGTGGAACCTGCTTGGGACTCCTTCCCTCTCTCTCTGCCCCTGTCCCTGCCTCCCTCTCTCCCTCTCTCCCTCTCTCCTTCTCTCTCTTTCTCTCTCTCTCTCAAAATAAATAAAATAAACTTTAAAAATATATATATATAAATAAATAAAGCACCTTGGGGGTGCCTGGTTGGCTTAGCTGGTAGAACACATGAATGACTCTTGATCTCGGGGTCGTGAGCTTGAGCCCCATGTTGAGCGTAAGAGATTACTTAAAAAATAAAATCTTTAAAAAAAAACAGCTTTACTGAGATATAATTCATATGCCCTAAAATTCACCCAAAGTATACAATTCAGCGGGTTTTAGTACGTTTGCAGAAGTCTGCAACCATCATCACTCATTTTAGAATATTTTCATCATCCCAAGAAGAAACCCCACAATCATTGTCTTTCCTCCCTCCCCTGCTCCTGCTGACACAGGCAATTCACCTTCTACGTCTACAGGTTTGTCTGTTCTGGAGATTTCATGTGAACGGGGATCATGCAGTACCTGGGCTTTTGTGTTAGACTCTGGTTTTTAAGTAGTTCATATACTTCCACCAAAGTCTGCTTCCTGTAGGAGCCACATCTCTGCCTGGGGTGGGAGTCCTGAACGTGGGGCATGGAAAAACGGAGGGGGTGGGTAGGAACAAGGGGACCCAGGCACCTTGAGGGAGGTAGTGGGAGGGAGTGTGGTCAACGCTCTTCCAGAACCCTGGGGGGAATCTGGTCTCAGTTTATCTTTCAGGGATGCCCCATTTGATCCTCAGGCCTTCAGCCAAGTCTGTTATTGCAGGACATCCTGGTGTTGGCCGTGCCTTGGGGAATAAAGGGTGTGGGCCTCCTGTGTGTGGTGAAGTTGGACAGGGGAGAGGAGGAATGGGCACCACTATCGGGTCAGGCAGTACTTCTGAGGTCCTGGGGGTGAGGACTCCAACATACCTTTATGTGGGGGACACGATTCAACCCAATTCATTACTAATGAATGGCCATCAGTTTTACTTGAGAGGCTGTGTATACAGCTAACAGATGCAGCTCCCACCTCCTGTGTGGCCCGTGAAGCTTATCTGACTGGGTTCAGGCCAAGGAGATGTAAGCAGAACTTGGTGGGTGAGACTTGGGGACAGCTCCTTCAGAGACTCAGATAGGTAGATCTCCTGCCTTCTTCCTGCTTCTTTTCTAGATCGAGGGCATGATAGCTGGAGTTCTAGCATCTGTCTTGGGCCCTGAGATGACCTTCAAGTTGGAAGCTGTGTTCTAAGAACAGTGGGGCAGAAGCTAGAAGGAGCCTGGGTTTCTGATGAGATGGTGGATTCACCACGCCAGCCGTGGGCTGCCCACCTCCAACCATTTTAAGTGGGAGAGAATAATTAAATTCTCCTTTGTTATTTCGCATCTCTGTTACTAACAGCCAAAGGCGACCCTAATGGAGACGGCCTCCAAGGAGCCCGTATGGCACACTGGGAAAAGTGTGTAGTAATACTTGGGCATAAGACATTCCTGAGTGAATACTTCTCCTGGGATCTGTTTATACACACAGTTGCCTCACAGCATAAAAATGACCTCTCTACTTGTCCCTACCCCCTTCATTGTAAGCTCCTCGAAGACAGGGTCTATGTCTATCACTGTTTCCTCAGTGCCTCACACAGAGCCGGCCCACAGAAGGTGCTCAGAACGTGTTGACCTGAATGGATCCTAACTCCTCTACATTTACCAACTCTGTGGTCTTGGATTCTGAGTCTTAATTTGCTTACCAATAAAAATGGAGGCTATCATACCAGGGCTGTTTTAAAAACGAAGCACAATTGGGGTGCCTGGATGACTCAGTTGATTGGGCATCCGACTTCCCCTCAGGTCACGATCTCAGGGTTCGTGGATTTGAGCCCTGCGTCGGGCGCTGTGCTGACACCTCAGAGCCTAGAGCCTGCTTCAGATTCTATGTCTCCTTCTCTCTCTCTGTCCCTCCGCCTCTCACTCTCTGCCTCTCTCAAAAATAAACATTTAGAAAGGTTTTTAAAAAGTGAGGCACAATTAAATGTAGAGCATTTATCAAAACACCTAACGGGGTTGGATACCCGAGGAATGGTGGCCAGCATTGCATTATGATTTTCTATAAGAAATCTTGTTCTAGTCCCCATGTGAGGCTCCACTGATTTCTGACAACCAGAGTTTACTTTTTCCTAAGACCAAGTCTCTGACTTACGTTGTGTTCATTAGGGTCCCATCTTACTCTCTTTGCCTTCTTTTGGTCTTGAGAACCTCATTAGCACATGAGTCCCTACATTCCAATTTTGGCACCTTCCAGTCTGTGCCTTCTGGTGCAAATAAGCCTTCCATGCTGAGCCAGGTTATTAGCTAAGTCAGGATATGGGAAGCACTGGGGGCTGTACATTCTGCCCAAGGGTCTTGGTGAGTAAAGATGGTCTTCCCATGAAGTTGCAAAGATGTCCCTATTGTCCCACTGTTCCTGGTACCCCAGCCACTTGTCACGTGATGGAGCCATTTCCCCTCTGCTTGGATATGGGCCACCCTTGTGACTGGTTTTGGCTACAAAGGCAGTGAAAGTTGTAGAGGCCTCTTTTAGGCAAACAGACTTGAATGATGGAAGGTAGAAAGGGTCCACGGCGACCACCTGGCTAAATAGACAGGCCCATCAGGAGACCCATCTCAGAATCTCCATAGGCCCTAACTAACCAATGGGCTACTTACAACTCGGCACAGTTACCAAAAAAGGGAACATTCCATATGTCTCCCATATCTCCTCATCTTCCCCCTTTAAAAACAGCCCCAGCCACTGCCACTGCCTTGGTGCAAAGGTACAGACAGCCTCTCTGTGCTGTCCAGCCCACCGCTCCTTGTGGTATATGCATTAAACTTTGATCGCCTTTGTTCTGCCCCAGGGGAATTCTTTGCTTCCTGTTCCACCAGCTTCTACCCTATCCTCGCTCCACATTTGGGGGCCCTCCATCCAACCAGACAGATGCCCCACTTAGACACCATGGAAGTGACATTACCAATTTTGAGCTAAGGCCTTAGGAAGCCTTATATTCTACCGACTCCCTTGGCTTCTTCTCTGAGCCCTGTCTACTAGGCCTTTTCCTTGGCCTGCTGACTTCAGTGCAGCCAGATTCCTGCCAAGCCAGTTTAGCAAGCATCCCTCCCTACCCTCCATACCTAACCAAGTTCCTCTTGGTATTTTTCCATCCACTGACTCCCTCACCCTGCCCATTGGCTGTAAGTCCCCAGCTCTCTGTCATATTCAGAGTTGAGTTCAATCTCGGTCCCCTATTACAGTAGTCTTGATCTCTATTTCAATAATCTTGAGTAGTTTTCCTCACTTGTTTAACTCTGTCCAGTGTTCCATGTTCTCTTTGACAGCTTCCACCATGGGAACAAGCCCAGACGTGGCTGCCAGAAGATAAGAGACCATGTGGAACAAGGCTAAGTCCTTCCTGCCAAGGCCACCCTAGACCAGCCTGCCCGTAGTGACTGCATAAATGAGCCTGGATGAGATCAGCTGAGCTCCGCTTAGGTAAGCAGAACTGTCCAACCGCCCCCGAGGTGCCTGAGAAATAATCAATGTCTGTTGGTTGATACCACCACAATCAGGGGTGGTTCGATCTGCAGCAACATTGTGGTCAACATAGGTGATGACAGGTACAGCAGAGAAGGAAAAGCTGAGAGAAGTAGAGCAGAAGTTCTTTGGGAAAAAGGCCCTGCCCTGAGCTCCTTGGGTCCTGCAGAGTTCATCCTCTGGTTCCCACAGCATTAGGAGGGGCAGCCCTATCTATCTCTTTGGCTACCACAGCCAGAAGGAGGAGGCATGGGGGAATGGGGTGGGAGCTGACCGTGTGAGTCCTGCAGTCGCCAGGCAACACCAAAGAGGCCAGGGAGGACGGAGCCTCGGGGCAGGAAGGGACTGGCTGGAGCTGGGGTCACCTTAGCGGTCTGCGCCCGCTGGGGAACAACTAAGTCCTACACTGCCCATCACTTGAAGTGAACACATTGGGACCAAGCTGTTAATAGCAGGCCGAAGAACTCTGAAAGACCAGCAGCCAGAACATACTGCACTCTGGGTCCCCTTCTTGAATATTCTCTTCCGCAGTCTGCGCCCCACCCAACCCTGGGCCTGTTGTTCTCTCACGCAGCTTCTCTTGTCTCCTCGGCCATATTTTTATTCTTGTGTTTTTTAAACATTTTCTTTTAGGTTTACTTATTTATTTTGAGAGAGAGAGAGCAGGGGAGGGGTATAGAGAGAAGAGGAGAGAGAGAATCCCAAGCGGGCTCTGCGCTGGCAGCAGAGAGCCTGACGTGGGGCTTAAACCCACAAACAGTGAGATCATGGCCTGAGCCAAAAACTGAGAGTTGGACATTCAACCATTTGGGCCACCCAGGCACCCCTGTTTTCGTATTTTTAAAAATTGTGGTAAAGTAGGGGTGCCCGGGTGGCTCAGTCAGTTAGGTGTGCAACTTCGGCTCAGGTCATGGTCTCATGGTTTATGAGTTCAAGCCTTGCTTGGGCTCTGTGCTGACAGCCCGGAGCCTGCTTCATATTCTGTGTCTCCCTCTCTCTCTCTCAAAATAATAATAATAATAATAATAATAATAATTAACAAATTAATTAAATTAATTAAAACTGTGGTAAAATACATCTAACTTAAAATTTACAATTTTAACCATTTTCAGTGTATATTTCAGTGGCATTAAATATGTTCACAATGTTGTACAACCATCACCACTATTTCTGGAACTTTTTCATCACCCCAGATGGAAATTCAGTACCCGTTAAACAGTAACTCCCTATTCCTCTGTCATCCAGCCACTGCTAACCTCTATTCTACTTTCTGTGTCTATGAATTTGCCCATGCTAGGTACCTCATATAAATAGAATCATATATTGGTTCTTTTGTCCTCTCAGCCCTTTATTCTCAAAACCAAAAGTTTTGTGTTTAGATATCTGAAAAGCAGCCCACTAGGGATAAGGACTTTCTTTCTTTTTTTTTAAGTTTTAATTTATGTATTCATTTAAGTAATCTCTACACCCAACGTGGGGCTCGAACTCAGCCCCAAGATCAAGAGTTGCACACTCTTCCAACTGAGCCAGCCAGGCACCCCATCCAAACCAAAAGTTTTGTTTTTAGACATCTGAAAAGCAGCTCACCAGGGATATGCACTTTCTTCAATACCCATCCCCCCTCTTTTGACCCCCTGCAAGAGTTGGGCTGCATGACCGTGACCTTGGGGTATAAGGTGTATGGGGTATGGGTGTCCCTGTCCTCATCAAATCTCCTCAAAAAACAAATCTCTCCTCCTGACCAAGCTCCTGAGGAGGGGCCATGAGGACACCCCAGCCTGCATTTTACTTTCTGCTTTGTGAGTCCAGCCCTTCATTCTCCCTGCACACTCTGAGCTAACAGTTTGCTCTCCTTCCAGTCAGATGGGGAAGCCATGGTATGCTGAGGGAGCTGTGGGCCTCAGGTTTGTCTCACCAACCCCCAGAGGACAAGGTCCACGCTCCTGGAGTGGCCCTAAGGTGCCCCACAAAATTTTAGGTCAAAAGCTTAACAAATAAGTACTGCTTTAATAGCAGAGGCCCTGGCTTGAGGTAAGTTGGAAGCAGACCGGTCCTATGGGGCCAGAGCAATCTGGGGGGGCCTCAAGTCTGCAGGCTGCCTGTTTGCACAAGTTGATGAGGTAAAGTAAGTAGATGAGGAAAGAAATGCAGAATACTGCTAAGTTTCCACCCACTGCTGCCCCTTCCCCCACCGTACACATGCTCACTCACGTACACACACGTGCGCTTGTTCACACGCACTCTTTCACACGCTGACATACTCTTTCCCCGCCCCCACCTCACACACACCTGCCTCAGGGACTCATGTTTTCCAAGGCTGAGATGAGAAGGCTGGACAGAAGTCAAAGGAGCTATTTTCCAGAAGACCCCGGGGCCCATGAGCAGTGGGATCAAAGGTGAAACTGAGAGGGAGAGCAGGGTCTTTTTCTCTCCCTTATCTTTGAGAATTTAGCACTGCTCTGGCCCTTTGGCAAGCTGGGGACAGCACCTGGGGGCCAGTGGGCTGGCAGTGGTGGCGCCCGAGGTGGGGAAGCTGCCTTGAGAGACTGTGGGTACCCAGGGGGGGCAGGGGAAGTGGGTAAGGAGAAGGGGAAGTGGCAGGGAAGCAGAAGGACTGTCAGCTTGTTATCATGTGTATGATCGCCCCCCCAGGAGCTCTCAGGGGGTCTTTGATCAACTTTGCCCACAGTAGGGGCGCCAAACAGAAAATTCTACCTCGTCCTAAGTGTAGAATTTATTTTTATTTCACAGGATAAAAACCAGCAAAGCTGATTCTTCATTGTCAAGAATCCCCTACCTCCCTTTCCTCCGTGGTCTTTCCCAGTTCCCTTGGTCAGGCAAGTCCACTGCCGCCGGTGTTGAGATCTGTGGAGTCTGGGCAGGAAGTAAGGAACCCTGCCGGACCCCCATCCTCCTGTCTTTATTATTTATTTATTTATTTATTTATTTATTTATTTATTAAAAAAAAAATTTATTTTTTAACGTTTATTTATTTTTGAGACAGAGAGAGACAGAGCATGAATGGGGGAAGGACAGAGAGAGAGGGAGACACAGAATCAGAAGCAGGATCCAGGCTCTGAGCCATCAGCCCAGAGCCCGACACAGGGCTCGAACTCACGGACCGCGAGATCGTGACCTGAGCTGAAGTCGGACGCTTAACCGACTGAGCCACCCAGGTTAAGCCACCCAGCCACCTCCTGTCTTTAAAATGGACAATCATCCCTTCATAGGTTTGTTGAAATAATTAGATAGGAAAAAGCCATATATATATGAATATACATATGATATGTATGTGTATATATGTATATATTCACCATGTCTATGTACATAGGTCTGTGTATGCATACCATATATATGTACTATGCATAGTCCCCAGCACATGGTAAGCAGTAAATATCACTATTGCTATCTTTATCCTCATCTATGATGGCTTTCCACAGCAGTTGGCTTTAGGTGGCAGGAGATTTGGAATAAATGGAATGTGACCAGGAAATAAAGTGACATTTAAGTCTATTAGCACTTACATCATCCAAGTGAACATGGAGTAACCCCGGAAGTCCTCATTCCTTCATTCAGGATGTCACAGAACAGGATGCATTACATTCTCTAGACGTCCGTGACATCTGTACTTAAGAGAACGGTAGTTTCTCAGGCTGGTTCACTTTCCTGATCTCCACGGCTGTTACAAATACTTTCGTTCTCTTCAAACCCCTTTCCCCTTACTTGCCCTTCTGTCTCCCATTTAGGTGGGCCTTGCCTCTCACCGAAAGGGAAAATAGAAGCTGTCAGATGGGAACTTCACCGTCCCATGTCATCCATGCAAACCTGCTCGCCTGGGCACTTCACTTCCCTTCTCTTTACCTCCCCTCCCACTTAGGGTTAATCCCTCTTCTCTGCTCCTTCTGATTCTAGCTCCTCCTGCCATCTCAGGAACCTGACCACATCTTTCTTTTGGTAATTTGACCCCTGTCTCTCACCTGGCTGTAGACACCCTCAAGTCTTTTTTTAGCAACAAGAAAACAGAAATAAAAAACAACGAACTTGACCTCTTTCTTCATCCCCATTGTCAGGAGCTGGCTCCCCCAGTACTGCCAACACCCCCACTGAGGAGAAAAAGCGACCGCTGCTTGGTGTGGTGGGCAGGAGGGAAGTGCAGTGAAGCTTGGTTTTCAGAGGAGGGAAGACAAGCCCAGAATGCATCAGGACTCGGAAGCTGGGTTTGAGGTTAGTCTTTCAAGGTGGGGGATCTAGGACTTGGGTAACGAGCTTGATACCACAGCCCAGGATTGGTGGAGGCGGCAACGGGAGGGATTCAAAGCATCTCCAGGCACAGACTGTATGTGCTTCTCATTGAAGAGTTGATGGGTATCTGGGGGAAGTTACTGTAGTGAGCAATCACCATGTTTGCTTGGGAGGACGGTCGCAAAGAGTGGAGGAATGCCAGCGAAGACGGGACTAGCGACCTCACGCCAACTGGGCAGTTAGGCGTGGTTCCGCTTCCCTGCGTCCAGGCTGAGTGTGGGGTGGAAGGTTTTGGTTCAGCTTTGAGCTTCAGCCCTAGCTCCTTCCTCACATTCACAACTAAACTCGTCAAAACAATTTCTCTGCTTGCTGACGCCAATTTCTCGCCTCCTCCTCACTCGGAGCCTGATGTGGGGCTCGAACTCACGGACCACGAGATCATGACCTGAGCTGAAGTCGGAGGCTCAGTCGACTGAGCCACCCAGGTGCCCCCCCTCAGGTACCTTCTAAAACAGCACTGGTCCTCAGCCACGATCCTGTCTTTCAATCTGGTTGATACTTTGCAGGCCTCATCACACAGGGCCTCTAGGGCCTGGGTCTCCTGCTCCTCGGTGCCCTACGACCCAACATGTCCCAGGGGTCCTGCTATCTCTCTCACACCACTCTTTCTCTGCTTTGTAGACACATCCCCGTCTGTCCAGGTGTTAAACATTATCGTGCCACCAGGCCTGGTCCTGGGGCTGCCCTCCTCCCTCTATGCTTGCCCCCCTGGCAAAGCCATGTGTTCACGCACTCCAGGCACATTTGTAAACGTATGTCTCCAGCTTGACCTGTCTTTGGAGCTCTGGACCCACATACACAACAGTCTACATGACATCTCCTCTGAATGTCGCCAAGCCTTTACACTCCAAGATCTCTGTGGAAGCTAACACTGTGACAAAACAAACAAAACAAAACAAAACAAAACAAAAACAAATTTCAGGCATTTGACATAGTAAAAGCTTACTCCTCTCTGATATGCCGGTCCAGAGCAGGAGTTTCTGGTCTGCTGGTCATCTCTCCCACATGGTGACTCAAAGGTCCAGGTTCTGTGCCACCTGCTGTATCTTCAGAGTCCTCTGCATTTATCCAGTGGGCAGTACAGGAGAGGAACGAAGTACATTCCCTCTACCCTCCTAGATTTAATAGCCAGGTCTATGAAATAAACTGACGACAGGCAGATTAATAGGAGAAAAGTATACAAATGCATTCATTTTTACTATTACACTACTGGGGATATCACAGGATAAAACTAAGTGAATACCCCCAAAATGGTGAGAATTGAAAGCTTAAATACTGTCTTATAGGGGAAGGGGAGGGGAGATAAAGACAACGCAGGAAAGAGGAAATTATTTTTAGGAAGGATGAGAGACCAGATGGGAGGTATGACAGGGTACGAGAAAGTTTGTCTGGCTGTGGTGCTGGCTTCCAGTCCTCTCCTGTGAGAAGAGTCAATCTTCTTGGGTTGATGAAACTCCCCAGGCGGGGAATCTATGACAATGGAGTTTGTTTTGGAGGATCTGACTTTAGGCAGGTAAGGGGACTGCAGAGAAAGCAAACTGCATTTGCTGGTTTTCAAGTGCCTTCAGTTCAAAATAACTAATTTGCCAAAGTGGCACATTTTGGGTTGGCACGTCCTGAACTCCTTCAACAGGGAAAAAGGGAGTGTCAAAGCCACATCTGAGTTTTAAAAGCTTTGGCCTGGGAAATGGTATCACTTCTACTCATGTTCTGTTGACCAAAAGAACCCCCCCAAAACAAAAAACAAAAAACAAAACCAATCAAACAAAAAGTCACGTGGTATTATGGGTTAGATTGTTGCCTACCATCACCCCAAAAAAGATATGTTCAAGTCCTAACCACAGGTACCTGTGGATGTGACCTTATTTGGAAATAGAATCCTTTGCAGATGTAATCAGGTTAAGATGAGGTCATATTGGCCAATCACATGACGGGTGTCCTTACAAGATGTTAGAAAGTTGAGCATGCAGATATACCCAGAGGGAAGGTGACCAGGCGAAGACGCTGAGACACAGGGGAGAATGCTATGTGAAGACAGAGGCAGGGATTGAAGTGATCCGTTTATAACCTAAGGGACACCAGGAATTGCCAGCAACCATCAGAAGCTATGGAACAGATAGATTCTCTTTCAGAGCCTCTGGAAAGAACTGACCCAGCCGCCACCTCCATTTTAGACTTCCAGCCTCCAGAACTATGAGAGAATAAGGGTATATTAAGTCACTCGGTTTGTGGCACTTTGTTACTGCAACCACAGAAAACCAGTACACCTGGCCACACCCGGATACAAGAGGAAACATAGTCCCACATTTTGGTGAGAACTCCATCCTACTGAAGGGCTTCTGTCACAATATGGAAGCCTGAACTCACCCTCTTCCCTCCCAATCCTTTATACCCTAGTATGGGCACTGCCCTCGTTGTAGTTGTCAAGGCTAGAAACTTGGAATCAGCTGTGACCTCTCCTTCTTCCTCCCCTCCCATATCCAATACTAAGTCCTAAATATCTCTAGAGTGTATCATTTCTCTCAGTCTCCATCACAACCCACTCCCCACACTGACACCCCATGTCCTGATCACTGCAGAAGTCTCCTGACTGGTCTGCCTTTGCCCGTGCTAGTTCCTCGTTGAGCTTCCAGACTCCTGCCACAATTCAGTTTCTAAATCTCAAATCTGCTCATGTTATCATCCTATTTAAATATGTTAAAGATGTTCCATTGTCTAGAGGATAAAGGTAAATTCCTTGTGGTCAACAGGGGCCTTCATAGTCTGACTGATGGTTCATTTGATGTGTCAACTTGACAGAGCCATAGGTGCCCAGACATTTGGCCAGACATTATTCTAGGTGTGTCTGTGAGGGTGTTTCTGGATGAGATCAACATTTGAATGGGTAACTAAGGCTAGTTGCCCTTTCTGATGTTGCTGGGTCTCATCCAATCAACCTGAAGACCTGAATAGAACAAAAAGACTAAGAGGGAAATCCTCCTGCCTAATTGTCTGAGCTGGGACCCTGGTCTTTTCTGCCTTCAGACTCAAATGGAAAAACCCACTCTTCTTGGGTCTTGAGACTGTTGGCTTTTAGATTAGAGTTTATACCTTTGGTTCTCCTGGCTTTCAGTTTTTTGGGCTTAGGCTGGAAATACACCATCGCTGTCTTGGGTCTCCAGCTTGCTGACTACAGATCTGAGGACTTTTCAGCCTCCAGTCATGTAAGTCTATCTATCTATCTATCTATCTATCTATCTATCATCTATTATCTACTCTCTCTCTCTCCATCCATCCATCCTTCCATCCTTCCATCCTTCCATCCTTTCTTCCTTCCATCCTTCTTCTTGGTTCTTGGTTCTGCTACTCTGGAGAACCCTGACTAATATATTGACTCTATCTATCTCTCTACACACCACACTCCTACCTGATGTTAGGGCTTTGCATATGCTCTCCCCCTAGAAAATCTGTTCCTTCTCATCTTGCCCAATTTACTGCTACTCATTTTTCCTATCTCAGGTCAAGCATCACTTCTTCCCTAATTTCCTTGACCAGGTCCACTCTCTAAACTAGATATTCATTAACACACCATGAATGCCTCCACTGTAGGACTTGTCAAAGTTATGTGGCCATTTCACTATGTGTCTTCCCTATAGCCTGTGAGCCTCAGGAAGATAGTTACCATGTTGGTAGTAACTACTACTCACTACCATGCCCCAGCACCTAGCTCAGTGCCCAGCCAAAAGAATGTGTGGATTGAGTTTTGCCGCCATTTGCAGGGGATATCTACTTGGAATACACGCCAGGAATGATCAGGGCTGTGATAGACAGTTATCCTTGTCCTAGGTTGGGGAAGAGGGAAGAGACAAAGAATAGGTGGCTTACATCCAGGGGTTGTTCTATGGGGACCTGTCATCACCACAGCAAGGGCACCAGTCAGAATGGAGGCAGAAGGGTGGCTGGAGGCAAGTCAGGACAGATGCCACTCAGTTGCTCCAAGGACACTGACATCACTCAAAGCATCACTGGAACAGGCCATCTGAAATTACCTATTTTCTCTCTTTTAAAAAAAAAATTTTTTTTAACGTTTATTTATTTTTGAGACAGAGACAGAGCATGAACGGGGGAGGGATAGAGAGAGGGAGACACAGAATCTGAAACAGGCTCCAGGCTCTGAGCTATCAGCCCAGAGCCCGATGCGGGGCTCGAACTCATAGACCACAAGATCATGACCTGAGCCTAAGTCGGACGCCTGAGTCACCCAGGCACGCCCCCCCCCCCATTTTCTCTCTTTAAGGCTTGCTATGGACTGGATTGTTGTGTCCCCTCAAAATTCATATATTGAAACCCTAATCCCTAATGCAATGGTATTTGAAGATGGATCCTTTGAGGGTAATTTTGTCATGAGGGTGGAGCCCCCATGAGGGGATTAATGCCCTTATAAGAAGAAACACAAGGAGCACCTGGGTGACTCAGTAGGCTAAGCATCCAACTCTTGATTTCGGCTCAGATCGTGATCTCATGGTTTTGAGATCAAGCCCTGTGTCGGGCTCTGTGCTGGGCATGGAGCCTACTTATGATTCTCTCTTCTGATCCCACCTCTTTCTCTCTCTCTCTCTCTCAAAAATAATGAGAAGAAGAAGAAAAAGAAATACAAGAGAGTTTGCCCTTCTCTTTGCTCTCTGCCACACGAGAATACAGTGAGAAGATGGCTTTCTGCAAACCAGAAAAGATTGCCCTCACCAGTCACCAGATATGCCGGTGCCTTGCTCTTGGACTTCCCAGCCTCCAGAACTGAGAAATAAATGTTTGTTGTTTAAACTACCCCAGTCTATGGTATTTTTGTTATAGGAGCTCAAGCTAAGACAAAGCTGGATTTTATTTTTTGAAAACACCGGATGCCATTTGGTGCGAAAAGTCACTGGAGTAGGTGATGGCTTAGAATGACAGTGTTTCAGGTCAAAACGGGAGGTGAAGATATGTCTTAACGAGACTGATCTCTTATCCCACTGATCCTCTTCTTGTGCCAGACCCAGAAGGGGAATCCCCCGCATGCTTTATACCACAGACTAATACTAATAGCTGATGTGTAAGTGCATGCTGTGTGTCAGGGGCTACCTGCATACTTCATGTTCATTATCTTGTGGGCCCCTCACCACCTCCTGAGAGAAAAAACCAGAGTCAATCCCATTTTAGAGCTAAGGTCTGAAGCTTGGGAAGGTTTCATAACTGCCCCCAGCTGCGTCGGCTCATGAGGGGCAGAATGCACCTGCTACGAGAACGTGCATCTCGGACGTCAGAGCCATTCTTTGAACACTCTTGTGTGCTGCCTCCCGAGTGACTGCCTGAGAGAGCAGTGATTGTTTAAATAAGGTTTAGAATCATTATTACAGCAATAGCCTCATTATATTTCACTAGGGGAGATAAAGCACGTGAAAGTGCTATGCTATTAATTACTACTGTAATACGTACATGTGCCCCCCCCACACACACACACATGCATGGAGATAATGGAAGGGAGACATGCTTTCCAGATCCTTGCTACTAAAAGTACTAAAAATGTGGCTTGTGCCCGGAAACATTGGTTCCCCAGAATCTCGAGTGCCCTCCTAGATGCGCCGACTCCATATCTGCTCTTCAACAAACCCACATGCTTGGTAAAGTTTGAGAAGCCCTTTCAGGATCAGAATCTTTGCCTTCCACCTATGACCCCACACTAACAGCTATGACCTGCAAACTTCTGGAGGTAGAAAAATCACTGGGGAACTTGTTGCAAATATGGATTCCTGGGTCTTACTCTCGGAGATTCTAGAATTCCCAGGCCTTTTCATTTCTAAAAGACATGCCAGGTGATTCTGATGCATCTGATCCTACTAGGACTCCGTACTTTGACAAGCGCTCATCAAATATTTCTTTAGTTTTCCAGCAGAAAATACGTCCTTAATAGTAACTTAATAGTAAAAGCTCTGGAAACTGCTTTTGGCAACAACAAAAGTCCAGATCTTGTCTTCATTGGAATCAAGAGAACTGTTTTAGTTTGGGAAAGTCTATATAATAAACCTCTAATTCTCCTCCTTCTCTGCCTCTCCCTTCGCATCTGATTTCTATTCACTTCTCAGCAGCTGGGACTCATGCTTTGATTTAGAACGGTGGTAGAGACTTTCTGAGAATCATTTTAATCATTCTGAAAAAAATGAAAAGCTTGCACTGTCTTTTTTGAGATAGTTGAGTTAGCACACCTTTTTGGACCACTTGGGGCATGTGAGCTCTGCGAATCCCACAGAGCAAACTAAGGTCTCTCAAAAGTGAGAACTCGGGGGTTTCAATGACCAGACAGCTACGGAAAATACCCATCCCCAAAAGGTGATTGGGAATTAAAGGGACTTCCCAAACTTAGAATGGCCCAAGAGCTTTCAGCGAAATTGACACTGTGGGCTGTTCTGTGTGCTTAGAGAGGCCATCCACGTTCAGTGACTGTGTGGTGGAAATGTGTGCTGAGATGTGGGGAAGCCTGGAAAGGACAAGGGGACTGTGTGACAAGTTGAGAAGCAGGAGGCCCTTTGCTGGGCCCGGAGGACAGGTGGCGGCCAAGGACCAGAGGGAGCTTTGAGGTTTGGATGGGGCAGGAGACCCCAGACGTGAAGCAGAGGTGCAGAGAGAGGGATTTCAGATGGACAGGAAGGAGGAAATGCAGGCTATGGGTTGACTGCAGGGGGTGGGACTGCCTGGAAAGCTTGTGACAAAGGCAGTTGGGAGATGAGCCAGTGAGGAAAGTGATTGCATTGCACAGATGGAGAAGCAAAGGAGTGTCCTGGTAGAGAAGAGGAAAGCAACTTCCATCCTTCTTCCCTTCCTTCCCCTCCTGTCCCGTCCCCTCCCCTCCTGTTAGTATATGTGCTGCCCAGAGAGCAACGCTTTCTCTTTTTTTTTAATGTTTATTTATTTTTGAACGAGAGAGAGAGGGGGAGTGGGGAAGGGCAGAGAGAGAGAGGGAGACACAGTATCTGAAGTAGGCTCCAGGCCCTGAGCTGTCAGCGCAGGGCCTGATGTGGGGCTCGAACTCACGAATGGTGAGATTATGACCTGAGCCGAAGTCAGAAGCTTAACCGACTGAGCCACCAAGGCACCCCACAACCCTTTTTCTGAGAGCAGAAGATTGGGGGCTGGAGGTGGGGGCGGGGGTGGAAAGAACACAACCATCTAGGTCCTCAGGGCTGGGTAGAGGACAGGAAGCATCCCATCCAGAGCAGCCTGTTTGGATTCTGATCTGACACGTCTGTAGAGCCTGAGTGGACACGTGAATGGCCTTGACTTGGTGGGTAATGGACACTCTGAGTATTATGGGCTGAACTGTGTGCCCCCTAAAGTCATGTGTTGAAGCCCTAACCCCCAGAGCTCAGAACGTGACCCTGTCTGGAGACTGGGCCTTTAAGAGGTAGTTAAGGTTAAATGAGGCCGGCATGGGTGAGATCTCATCCAGTCTGACTGTTGTCTTTAGAAGAAAAGGAAAAGCTGGGCCCCCGAAGAGACACCAGGGATGTGCAGTCACAGAGAAAAGGAAGAAGAGGTCGCAGGAGAGACCCCAGAGGAAGCCAACCAACCCTGCTAGCACCTCCGTCTCAGACTGCGAGCCTCCAAAACTGTGAGAAACTGACTTTCTGTTGCTGCCCGGACTGCGGGGCTGTGGCTACGCGGTAATGCACCTGTGATACGCGGTGTGGCCTGGGGCGTCTGCTGGGCGGTGAGGGTGAGGAGGTAGCCTCGTCCCAGCCCGGGGTGTTGTTGTGAGTGCTGGCTGCATAGCAGCTGGCTAGGCGGGGTCCGTCTCCCTGCTCGACTGCCCTGGTTCTTCGGGGTGAGCTGTGAAACGGGTGGCATTTCCACCTGGGCTCTGATGGAGACGCGGTGCCAGCGCCTTTGGCTTCTGAGACTCTGGTGTCGGCCCGGTGCAGACGCGGTTGCAGGGCCAAGGGTCAGGGCCCCCCCCCCACTCTCTAGGCTGTTTGTCACCACTCCCTCCCCTGAGTGGGGGACCCAGGCTACCAGGCCCGGCCGCCAGGCCCACTCTGCCCAGGCTTCCTGGTTCTGGGCACGGGAAACCTTTGGGAGGGAGGAGATTAGGGGGAGAGAAGCCACCGGGCGGCTCCACCTGGCAGGGTGACACCTGGGGCTGTGGAGGGAGGGAGCTCTGGTGACACAAGGACTTGGGGTTGCTGCCGTCAGCACGTGGCGGGTAACGAGCTAAAGACAGCAACGAGGCATCCAGGGCCCATTTGCTGGCCGACAGGTGTGGGAGCAGCCACCTTGTGGAGGCAGTCACTGCGCCTCACCCAGCTCGTGGGTCCCTGAGCCGCAGCCAGCACCCCTGTCCCCCCCCAGCAGTGGGGACAAGAATGGAGAGGCGCCTCTCGGGGGTGTGAGAACACGAGCGAAATACCGCTGTGCGCTGCCCGGCACCACGGCCCTCCGACTAGAAACGTGGGATGTGGGATGGGGACATCCGAGTCCTCAGGGCCAGCTCTGGCTGAGGGCTGGTGTAACCGTGCTGTGAACGGGGCGGGGCATACACCGTTTCCGTCTCCGGCCCCGCTCCACGCCTCCGCGCTCTGCCGCTGGTGACCTGGTGACCGTGCGGGAGGGGCTTGTTCCTGGGTCGTGAGAAAATGACATCCAATGCCGTGGGGGGCAGGGGGGCGGGTGTCTGTGAGTGTGTCCGTGTGCGTGTCTGAGTGTGTGGAGGCACGAGGACCCGTCGGGCCTGGTTCACAGGATGAGCGGGCTCAGCTGTGGCCTTGGGTGGGCGCGCAGGTGGCTCAGGCTGGGCCCTGCAGCGCAGGCCACGCCCACAGGCCGTCCTCCGTGTCTCTCCCCCAAAGTGAGGGAGGTCGCTGAGGCTCCCGCTGGGCTGTGAGAGAGCTGGGTGCTCTTCAGCGTCAGCCAGGCAGCTGCACAGTGCTCGCCATCCCAGCCGTCCTAGTGCTCGGGGCCCTCGGGCTGCTCACCACCACTGTCTTTATACCTTTACACACCTGCCTGCCTCTTTGGCCTGCGGGAGTTCTCCTCTAAAAACTTAGGGCTAGAGGGGTCCCTGGGTGGCTCAGTTGGTTAAGGGTCTGACTTCAGCCCAGGTCGCGATCTGAAGGTTTGTGGGTTCGAGCCCCATGCTGGGCTCTGTGCTGACAGCTCAGAGCCTGGAGCCTGCTTTGGATTCTGTGTCTCCTCTCTGCTCCTCCCCTGCTCACTTGCTCATGCGCGCATGTGTGCGCGCGCGCTCTCTCTCAAAAATAAATACTAAAAAAAAAAAAAAAAATTAAGGCTGAAATCCCTAGCAGCCTGAATGCATCAATGTCCCATCAGGCCTGAGGGGTACCTTTTGGGAGGACTGACACAGTGACCCCCACCTCACCTACTGCACCCCAGTAGGACTAGGATTGAGCTGGTGGGTGGGGTCTGGAACTCAAGAGTTTTTTTTTTTTTTTAATTTTTTTTTTTAACGTTTA
This sequence comes from Lynx rufus, assembly GCF_022079265.1. NCBI lineage: Eukaryota > Metazoa > Chordata > Mammalia > Carnivora > Felidae > Lynx > Lynx rufus. The sequence continues at coordinate 17,903,993 of NW_025814837.1, forward strand.
TTTATTTTTGAGACAGAGGCAGAGCATGAACGGGGGAGGGTCAGAGAGAGGGAGACACAGAATCTGAAACAGGCTCCAGGCTCTGAGCTGTCAGCACAGAGCCCGACGCGGGGCTCGAACTCACGGACCGCGAGATCATGACCTGAGCCGAAGTCGGACGCTTAACCGACTGAGCCACCCAGGCGCCCCTCAAGAGTTTTAAAAAAATAATTGATAGTAGTTCTGCCAGAAGATGCCATCAGCCTCCCTCCTATGGACCCACTGATTTTTTTTTTTTTTTTTGGTTTTGTTTTGTTTTGTCATCTTTGATGATCAGCTCCTGTTCAAAGCCCCTCATGAAGGAATGACCAAGAACCCTGAGGTTTCAAAGGAAGGCCCATTTGGTGGAGAGGGGGCCTGGATACCACCCTGAGGAGGGCCGTTTTCAGAATCAGGTTCATTGTAGCCAAACTGTCTTTTTTTTTTTTTTTTAATGTTTATTTTGAGAGAGAGAGAGAACATGTGCAAGCAGGGGAGGGGCAGAGAGAGAGAGAGAGAGAGTGTCCCAAGCAGGCTCAGTGCTGTCAGCACAGAGCCTGATGTGGGGCTTGAACCCACCAACCCTGAGATCATGACCTGAGCCAAAACAGAGTCAGATGCTTAACTGACTGAGCCACCCAAGCGCCACGCCCCCTGCCTTTTTAAGGCACATGATTTTTTTGACTGTTCTCACTTCTTCTTAATGGTTCAGTGGGACAGTTTTCACTGTTTCTTTCCAGAATGATTTGGAAGTATAGAATGCTTGTTTTCCCAATTGCTCCTGCTTGATGAAACACGGTGTCACTAGCCTGTCAACTGGGTGTGCCAGGTGGGGTTGGCACTTGCAATAGGGAGGCAAGTAAAGTGAGTTCAGTGAGCAAACTGTTTATGGACGTGTGGATGGGTTAAGGGACCATGAAGGCCAAGAGGCCCCAGGACTAGCAGGGCCCTTTGGGTGAGGTGGGGGTTGGGCTGTGGAGCCAGAGAGCTGGACCTCCTTCTCCTCCTTCTCTTTTTTTATCCTCGGCAGAGCCAAATCAGCAGCCAGAGGGCGAGGGCGCTTGGGTGCTGTGGTCTGTGGGGTCAGAGCTGAGCAAGACCTGAGCAGAGAACCGACTGATAATTCGCCCCATGAAGGGATTGTTTTGTGATGATGGCTCGTTAGACTTGACCAACATTTATTTGGTGAATTCTGCGCACCACGCACTGCGCTGAGTGCTTGGGGATGTGGCAGCGAGTACTGTTCCTGTCCTCCTGAACCCTGTGGTCTAGAGTAACAGTTAATGACCGTGAAATGGTCTCTGTGCACGTCTGACGAGGCCTGTGTTCTCCAAGTAACATTTGAGGGTGGAGGGGTGAAGTCTCAAGCAGCTCATAACCCCTAAGCCGTTCTCTGGACTCCACTGCAGTGTGGCCTTTCCTGCCAGCTGACTGCCTGCCCAGGTTGTACTTGGCCTCATCTTAGAGAAAAACAAATATGCGTTTCCTAGTCATCTACGGATAGGAGGGATAGCAGCCAGGGAACATGCAGAGTCAAGAGGCAAAGAGAATTTGTGATAATTATAACACACAGTGGAAAACCCATACATAAACAATGGGAAACTGGTCGGATGTTGGTGGCCACCGACGCTGGCACGTTACACTGTGATCTTCCACTTAGATGCAAAAGCCCCTTGGCTCACCTGTTGCAGAAGCGTGTTTTCTACAAAGCCCCTGTTCTCCCAGGGCCCGGAAGCATGTCCCACATCAGCCGCGAAGCCTGCTCGTATCCCAGAGGACAGTGCTCTGGACTTAGCAGCTCCAGATCCCTTCTTCTTTCTGCACAGAAAGGGCTGGTGGCTGCTGTGTGGGTGGGGGGAAGGCCCCCCCTCCCCTGAGGGGCCATCAGGGCAGCAGTTCAAGGGGGACATCTGAGGGCAGCTGAGCAACGGCCTCCCGCTTTCTTAGCTTCTCTGTTTTGACCCAGCTTGAGGCAGGACAGCTGGTTGGGCTTTGGAATGAGACAGACCTGGATTTGAATCCTGCCTTTACCATTTCATAACCGTGTGCTCTTGGGAAAGTGACTTTCAGAGCCTGTCTCTCCATCTGTGAAACGGGAGCATGACCCCTAATTTTATAGTTTGTTTAAGGGTTGACTAAGAACATGTGCTCTAAGTGCCTAGCACAGGTCTGGCGTGTGGAATCTGATTGGTGAGTATGAAGTCCTCCCCGGCTCTGCCCCACCAGCCATCAGTGCACAACGTCCAACCGCCTATCACAGTTCGTGACTCTGGCTTCTCATCAGCCCGCCCAGGCGCCGTGGTAAGGAGTCCCCAGTTTCATCCTGCCTGTCTTTGTGGGCTCCACTCCTAGGACCAAACAATGGCTCTAACTTGGCCTGCCTTGTCATCCAGGTACCAGGCTGACCCCTGGGCAGCAATTATTACCAGCCTGCTGCCTTGGACTCCTCCACTCCAGGCCTGCCCTGGAGCTTGGCTTTTGAGCGTCTGCATTCAGGGGTCCCTCTGGAGATTAGTATCATGGCTCCTGGTAGAGGTGCCTTCTACCCACCCCCAGTAGTCCTTCCTTAACCTCTGGAAGCCCCTTGGGGGCAGGCTCTTGGGGTCCTCTTGTCACCCACAGAGCCCAATGTATTTAAAAATGGTAGGTGGACCCCAATGAAAAAGCAAAATGGAGGTGTGCTCACCCGTGATGTCCCCAAGGTCATGACTATCCAGCCCCCACAGCAGCCCTGGGGAGTTGCGTTTAGTACCAAACTCTTCAGCCATAGGCCCAAGAGCCCGGGGCATAGACCTTGTCTGAGCAGCAACACCAATCAACATTAGATGAGGCAATCTCCTGTGAGCCAGCTCCGATTTACAGTAAATGAGCTGTCGCTCTGTCCAGTTGAGATCTTTCTGGCCATGTGCATCCAGAGAATGTTAGAGGCGGTGGCTTAGGGAATCCAATGTCAAAAGTACCTTTCTGCGAGAGACTGGTGGTATGTTACTGTTGTTGAATTAACCATCTCCAGTGTCTGCCTCTTTTTCTATCTTAGATAACTCTGTATGATAGGTGGTTATTTTTTTTTAGACAAAAAGGTTTTCTGTGCTTATTTGGAACAGTGACTCTAAGACATTAATGTCTGTGGATCTTCATGAAATCTCGGGAAGCTGCAGATTCTGCCTTTGGAACAAGCCCCCAAGTGATGTCGATGCTGTGGTCCTTGGACCACACTTTGAGTAGCCGGACAGTAGTGGCGATGGTATGTAGGCAAGCACCTTACTTGCCAGGGGCGTTTGCATGCTTCAGCCCTGTGTTGCAGACTTTCTGGAGTCTGTCCCTTTATGGGGTGGGGGCTCTGAGCTAGCACTCTAGCATTCCGCAGGGAGGTCCTTTGGCAGTAAGATCATTTCTTTCACCGATCCTTGGTGTTAACGACACGTGACTCCGGATTTATAGCCTTGATGTTTCCTCTCTTCCCCGGCTGCCAGCGCTCTCCTACCTGGCCCTGTCGTGACGTGGCCGGCGTGGTCCTTAACAGCCCTGACAGCCTTCAGAAGAGAAACTCAAGACTACCCCTAGGATGTTCCCCTCATACACCCCATTCTTTGAAGGACTCCCCCCTCCACCCCATCACTGGACATGACTAACAGGTAACAAAACTACCTGGCTCAAATGTTCTCCAGCAGATTGCAAGGCGAGGGTGGGGGGCATGGCAGCTTCAGGCTCTGAGTTGTGGAGGTGGCCAGAGGGAGAGGCCTGCCACCCTGAGCCAGAGACGTCTGAAACAAGTCAGCAGCAGGGGCTGTAAGTTTTATTGTTTGCTGTTGGGGCAGGAAGGGGACAGGACAGAGTAACAAGGAGATGGGAAGGGATATCCAATGTCACCTGCTGCCACATCAGGAGGGTAGGTAGGGGCTGTGGTATGGAGTGGTTTATGTGCAGTAAGGGACCACCCCGAAATGGGCCTGCTGGGTGAAGACCATAGAAACGGGAGTAGGGGGGAGGTTTAAGTTAAAAACAAGAAAACCCCACAAAACGATCAGCTTTGCATTTGGCGTGTTTCCTGTGTCCATCTAGGTTTGACTGGGGGAAATGGAGGGAAAGAAGTGACCTCTGCCGTCACTGGGCTGGCTCAGGCCCCCCTGGGGCAGCTGCTCTGGGAGGCGGGGGCCCTTCCTCCCCCGTGGCTGCCCTAGCCTGTCGGCTCGGTTGGGTTTCATCTCTTACCTAACAGTCCAGTCCGAGGAGAGGCCAGTCTGGGGGAACCATGTGAGGCAGAGCAGCTAGTGCTAGCCTGTGGGACATGTGGCCGGGTGTGGCTTCCCCACAGACATTTGTGCATGGGGAGAGCTGGAGAGGCATCGCAGCAAGTCTGAGGAAGCTGGGCTGGCAAGGGCTAAAACCGCCCCTTGTGGTGGAGGGTGAAAGGGCAGAAACTCACGGTCTTCTAGAACAGTCTGTGGAGTGGCCTCCTCTCCACACAGACTCAGGCTCCCTGACTCCTAGTCAAAGCCCTGGGATGTACCAGATTATGGGGGCTGCTCTGGCAATGACCATCCCTTACCTCGGTCTCATCCTCCTTTACCTTCAAAAAGCTCAGGTTAAGGACAAGCAAAAAGAAGCCTTTTGACAAAAATCTTTCCTTCTTAGTACCCCTCCCAACTAAATTAAAACTCCCCACTCAACAAATCCACAGGCCAAAATAGTTTAAAACTGTCTTAAAAAAAATGGACCAAGTTCAGCTTGCTAACTTTGCTAAAAACTAAATGGCCCCCCATTCAAAAATACTAGCCTGATTTAAGACACAGGAAGGACCTCGGTGGCATGTGTTACCCTATCAGATGTCCCTCTGAGCCTGGCAGGAGATTCAAGGCAGATGGACAGTGGGGAGCTCCGTGGGCAATTTTAGATGCTAGTGGCCTTGCTCCTCAGAAAGGCTTTCCATCTGCCAGGCACTCACCAGGGAGCCGAGCAGGTGGAGAGTCTGGGGTGGCTTATCAGAGAGCAAGTGACAGACACCAGGAGGCGAAGGTCAAGAGGATGTTTCCTTCAGGTGACAGAGACGCTCCAAACACTATGCTTCGTTCCCAATTTGCTTCACGAACAGCGGGTGCCCCTTACACGTTGACTTAGAGATCACGTTCGTCTAGCCCCCACCTGTCTTACAACTGAATCCAGCCAAGGAAATGCGTTGGCAAAGTATTTAGTACGAAGTTCAGTTAACTCTAGGACTCTGGAGCAGGGGAGTATTCAATCTGTTCTCTCCCCAGCTGTTCCTTGAATTCCTGTCCTGTGTGGCGATTTTTTTTTGGCTCCGCTAACCAAAGCTGTGCACGCTCAGCTTCCCTGTCACCCGTTCTCTGGGGTGACCGGAGAAGCTCCCACTCTGTGTGCAGATGGGGACGGGGCAGGGCATGAGGTGACTGGTGACATATCTGCATCTACACATACACACATGTATATAGAAACAAAATATTTTAATTCTTTTTACATGGCCACAGGCTTTCTTGTCAGGTGAACTCCAGCAGGCACCTCTCGTGGCTGTGAGGGGATGGTGTGGTGACGTCATCCCAGCCAGTCCATATAAGCTACAGTCCCCATTCGGCACAGCCAGCCTTATGTGGCAGATACGTCGCTGCCTCCTCAGGTGACCGAACCGCAGCTCAAGAGCAGTTTATCCCAGAGGTCAGAAGCCTCGAAACACCCATCATGCGTCTTACCCCTATTCTGGAATCTTATAAAACATTATATATATATATATATATATATATATATATAGCACAATAAACGTGCTTATTACGCACTCTAACATAGAGTACAGGAACACACACCACGGAGCACAATCCCAGCCGTCTCCACGGTGGGAAAAGTGCGAAGGTCAAACGCATACACAAGGTGTGGCAGCAGAAAGGTATAGAGCACCACGCTCCATGCCTTTCTACACGACCCGACACCGCGAACTTGTCATCTTTGTCCCGTTGGTGGTAGGAGCATTAACAGAAACTACGTCACCTTCTAAGGGCAGGGGATGCCAGACAATCTGGTGTGGAGCGGAGAGTTATTACGATCCAGAGCTGATCTAGAACTAACTGCTGAAGGTCAGCCTGGCTCACGACCCCAGGTGGAGGTCTGCTCTCTGGCGGGCGGGACCGGCTTTGGGGGCCGAGGGCTGACGTGATATGTCAGACACACACATTCTCACACTCACACGCTCCGGGGGAAAGTGCATTTCCAAGAGCTGATACGAAAACAGATTGGCACACTCTTTTGACACAGTGAGGGTATGTTTTCAAAGCGTTCCCCCAGCTGCTGCAAATTCACCTCCCCGCTCTGCTCTAGAACTTTGCACTGAGTTGGACCAGGTCTGGAGAGAAGGCCCTGCACCGCACTGGCGAGGTCTGTGCATGCCCGGGAAGAACAGCAGGGAGGGGACAGCTGCAGAGTGTCGCCAGGGGAAAGGGGAAAGGCCCTGTGCCATCTTACGCACGGTTCTCCCCTTCCCCTGCTGAGTAATAAACTGCTCGTGGGTCATCCCAGCTAGCCAGACCAAGACTCCCTGAAAAGTTTCCGGTACTGCCCTACACGAAAACATGTGGAGAGGAAAAAAGGCTGGTATGTCGAGTTCTATTTTTGCATTTCCAGTAGTAAGTGCTGTTCTGCAAGCTCAGAGGAAGTGGTCCCTGGCCCTTCTTAGGGCCTGTGCTAGGAGCTCTGCACCAGGCGTCTGTAATGGGGCATGACCTCGTGCTCCGGCAGATGAAGAGCAAACTCCAAGGCCACTAACACTGGGAATTCAAAGGCAATCAGTTCTCGTCTATTCAGCCGGAACTTCTCTTCCAGTTTCTGCAACAGAATGAAAGGAAACCAAGAGCATATCAGCTTTGCAATCAAAGTCCTTGCCTTTCTCCACATGTAAGCTCCCTACCCACCAGCCCATGAGTGTTTACAGAGAAACCCATTACAGGCAAGACTGTGGAGGAAGAAAGGGAGGCAGGCTTCAGCTGTACTTCCCGCTCTCAGTCCTGGTGAAAGACTCGAACGTCCCCGAGGACCCACGGTCCCACGACTTCATTTACTCTCTCAATCTTATAAGTTCAATGTGACATTTATGCCCACTTTACAGAGGAGAGAAAACAGGGTCAAGTGGGTAAATAGTTGAGCCTAAGGTGAAATGGGACAGTAAATGGCAACGCTGAGATACCAACTCAATTGAGATTTCAACTCCACCTGTTACAAGTAGCTTATTCAGGCTTAGAGGGAAGACTAAAAAGATCGCACATCACCTACAACAGCAATGACCACCTGGGAAGTTCAGGATTGGGTGGGCGGACTCTATGTAGTTTGGTCCTTTCACACACGAAGACCCAAGACCTGTTGAGATCAGCTCCCTTCCAGGGTGTCACACAGCCTGAGTGTGTGCATGTGAACGGCCGGAGCACGCGGCTGTGTTTAGCTTGCACCCAGGGGCTCCCCGCTGGCACCAGAATACACACCATGAAGCACCTCAGCCATCTCTGTGGCTGGGCGGGGGGGGGGCGGGGGAGTGCGAAGGTCAAACACACACGGTTTGGCAGCAGAAAGCACCACGCTCCATGCCTTTCCACACGACCCAACGCTGAGAATTGGTCATTTTTGTCCCATTGGCAGTAGGGGTAGAAACAAACTATGTCGTCTAAGGGCAGAGGATGCCAATCTGGTGTGGGGCGGAGCTCAATCCACCCAGCTGTGGGCGCTGCTGGAGTAGAGATGAAGGAGAACGACCAGGGGAGGGTGGGCAGGGAAGGCCTTGTTTTTGCCAGGACACATTCTGCTCTGGCTTAGCCGGTTTGGGCTTAAAAAACAGAACAAAACTCCCCCGCAGAGCCACTGGTGGCCACTGATTATAACAGGGCTGGGACCCTGTGTCAAATTAACTGCTACTGCAAATGTGAAAACCACTGCCTGTATATCCTGCATGGACACACTGTCTGGTTTATTACTCGGCTACAACTAAATGTACACAACCTCACACTTGTCAAGATTATTAGTTCAGTTAGTATCTATGTAAACCTGTTGATTCTCAGATTTAGTAACCAAAGTTCCCCTCCATGTTCCTAAAAGTATATACTATATAAGCTAGAGGATTATGCACCATTTCTTAGAAGCAGCAAAGCACTGACCTAAAGAACATTCTTTCTTCCACTGATGGATGAACGGATAAACAAAATGGGCAATACACATAGAGTGGAATATTATCTAGTCTTAAAAAGGAAGGAAGTTCTAACACACGTTACAAAATGGATGAATCTTGAAGACCTAATGCAAGGAGATAAAGCCAGTCACAAAAGACAGTGTGTGATTCCACTTCCGTGAGGTCCCTAGAACAGACTAGCTCAGAGAGGCAGAAAGCAGAATGCTGGTGGCCAGGGCCTGGGAGGCAGAGGGAGTGGAGAGTTATTGCCTAATGGGAAAAGAGTTTCAGTTTTGCAAGTGAAAAGGTTCTGGAGCTGGATGGTGGTGATGGCCACAACAATATGAGTGTACTTAATACCACTCAACTGTAAACTTACGAATAATTAAAATGGTAAATTAAAGCAAAAAGAATGCTCTTTCTTATGTGGGGAATACCTACATTAGCTTCCTTTCTGCTCTCCTTTGCCACGGAGACAGCTGCACAACTAGACATAAAGGGCATCGTGTTAGGCATGTCTTGTGTTTTCTGTATTCTGAGGTTTGACATCTGGGGCCTTGCTGATCCTGGAGGCACGGCCACTTTCAGGGTCAGCCAATTCCTAGAGAGGGTGGACAACCTGCCTGGGGGCACACCTTTCATACCCAAAACAACCGATCCAAGGCCTGCACCCCAACCTTCTCTGGGCCTCTATCCACCCGCCCTAATGACGCAGGGCCAGGAGGTAAGTAGGGCGGCCCCCATGCCCTGAAGTCTACTGAAATTAGTCTAACTATCCAGTCCTAAGCCTGCTTAGGCTGCCTTGCCTGTTCCTTCCTGTGGAAGCCAGAGTGAAGACTCCTGCCCCCAGTGTCCCTTTCTCCCTCCGCCTCCTAACCAACCCTGGTACTTCCCCACATGGCCCCCCCAAGGTATGCTGCCTACCCCGCCAAATGCATGTTGGCACCCTATCCTCTAGCATGATATTAACTGGGAGGCTTTAGGACATGGTCAGGTTGAGGAGCTGATACGTGGAGTCCTCACAATGTGATTGGTGCCCCTGTAAGAAGAGACCAGGGAGCCTGCTTGCTCTTTCTGTGCAAGGGGAGGACACTGCGAGGAGGAAGCCATCCACAAGCCAAGGAGATGACTCTCACCAGGAGATGAAGCAGCTGGCACCTTGGTTTTGAACTTCCCAGTCTCCAGAACTGGGAAAAACCAATATTTAAGCTGCCCTGTCCATGGTATTTTGTTATGGCAGATAGAGCTAAGAGACTTCTTTTGGGAACTGTGTAAGCTAACTTTTCAATGGCAACTGTCTCCTGATCTGTTGGCTTTACTATATCTCAAATTTTCTATGAATACACTGTATTTTAAAACGGGCATTCACATATCCATCTAAGATCAAGGTTGCTTTTCTTTGATGGGGCTCTCCTTTAAAAGAAGCTACTACTGAATCAAACCCACACCTTTCCCCAAAGACGAGGCAACTAAGTCCACAAGAAGCCAAGGTCTGATGGACACGCTGTGGGTCACATTGCTCCTAAGTCCCCTTTCCATTACAGTGGCTTCTGTGGCTTTGAGAATAATTTCACCCCTCATGGTGTCCAAAAATTAATTTTTATGGCCAGACCCAATATGGGGGGGGGGGATCTTGTCAAAGTGGATCATCCCTCTGTTCTAGGACAGCCTTAGATGTGGGGCCAGACATCTGCTGCAGGATGACCTCACGGCCCTGGTCTCGCAGTGGCTACTAACAATCGGAATTCTGGGTGGGATCATCGACCAGGCTCTTCCCAGGTGCTCCCTCAGCCAACAGGACTCAGGTCACTTACGTCAATTAAATGCTTGACTTCGTGTTTTTTGAGGTCACTTCCGATTTTGGCTGCTAATAGTACACATGCTCCAGCACAAAGCTTCCGGTTCTGTTTGTTTAGCTTTCCCTTGAGGGCGAGCTTCTCAAAATAGACAAAGGCCATGGCCACCGTGGGCTCCTCAAAGCCGCAGTCCTCCTGGGCAAGCTTCCGCATCTCTCGCTTTAGACTAGAGAAAGACAGGAAGAAAGGAAGATTATTAGAACTTGGGAGTTTCAGAGGACCCCAAAGAAAAACATTAATCCATCCTGAAAGCATTTCCTTTTTCTCATTCCCAGAATGGTGACGTGGAATCGGACTAAATCCCTAGGAGTGAGAAAATTCCATTACATGTGGGCAACAGACTTAGGCTGCTGGGGCTCTTCTCTGCTGGTGGAATTGTATAGACGATGTCAGTAAGGGACACAGAGGACCCCACTGAACCCAGGTGGTCTGAGAGTCTCTGGGAACTAGGAGTAGAGCTACCCAAAGGGAAAGAGGAAAACTATGATGGGGAACTATGATCATTCCAGAGAGGCACTTTCAGCAATAAATTAGGTGCTTGGTATCAACTCTGCTGAGTATCAGTCACGTTCAAGAACCATGACAGAAGAGGAGTTTAGGCTAACAGCACAACAGCCAGTGTGCTTAGGAACGCTGCCCAGCTAACGGACAAAGTGTGAAAACTTTTTTTTCTTACGTCTCTGGCTTGGAACATGCCAGAATCAAATCAGTATTGGGAGACACAGCATGTAAATATTGGCACATACTCCAACACTGTGTTGGCGTATAGTCTAGCCCTCATCGCTACGCGCACTGAAAATCTGTCCTGGCACGCAGATACAACATCAGTCAGCTCCTCTCCAGCCTGGCAGATGTGGGTCACCACAAAGTCAATCCAATCAGCTGTAGGGGAAATACAGGCCTGATTTTACTTTGGCTGTTTTACTAACTGCTTAAAGCTTAAAGGTAGGGCTTGGCTGTCAACTCTTGGGTGGACGACTGTGGGTGAAGCATTACCTCAAATGCTGTGATGCCTACTCTTTTCTGTTTTGTCTACACTGGAGAAAACAGGGAGTGGTAGGTTTCCTATTTTGAGTTTTCTGTAACATAACTCTTACTGAACTGATTATTCTTTCACTTAAGGAAACCACCCTCAGATGCATGTCAAGAGCTCATGTCAAGAGCTCTGCCATCGGTCCTGCTTCCCTTGGCTCTCACTCATGGAGGCAGGGGCCAGCCAGCATCAGATGAGCTTCTTTTTGCTGAACATGCCTGTGTTTTATTTCCCCAGAACTACAGGAAGAACCATCATACAAAGCGTGAGCTTAATGCATGCCAAGTGAGAGTCGGAATGGAAAGTTCAAGTGGATGTCGATCCTCACATACCTCCTTATTTTGCTGAGTGTTAGTTTAATGTGAGGAAATTTCTCCTTGAAGGTCTCATTCATGTCCTTCTTGAGATCTGAGGGCTTCACGTAGTCAATGACGGTGGTCTGTAAAACATCAGACAACCCGGGTCACTCATTAAAATAAGGGTTCTGGGTGGCAGTTACGTATACGTTACAGCCACCTCACAACTTCTGACACCACCAAGCAATGGGGAAGCCAAGAGGAGAGCCACAGCATGGGCCCTGTTGAACCCGAAAGCCTGAATGGGACGTGGTCTCTGGAGATAGATGGAATCCCTGTGACAACAGGACCTGGTGACATCTGAAAACACCGGCCTCGAGACAATCAGGAGTCAGTGTCTGGAAGGAGTGGAGCCCCTCCTTCAGTTCCTGTAGTTCAGCCTGTTATTCATACAGCATAGTGTTTACAGCATCGAGTGTGGACCCACACACGTGGGTTCAATCCACACTTAACTAGTCGTCTGGCTGTGGGACACTTCCACAACCCCAAACATCAGGTTTCACATCTGTAAAATGAAAACAGTTAACAATACCTACTTCATATGACTACAGGAGAAGTAAAGTGCTCTGTGCGGTGCATGGCATACAGCAAGCACTCGATAAATGTTAGCTATTATTTTTTTTAACTGTGGCAAAATATACATCACGTAAAAGGTACCATCTTAAGCATTTAAAAGCATGCAGTTCAGTGGCATGAAGGACACTCACATTGTTTTGCAGTCATCACTGCCATCCGTCTCTAGAAATTTCATCTTCTTGCAAAACCAAAACTGTGCACCCATTAAACAATGCCCTACCCCTCCACCCCCCACCCCAGCTCCTACTGGCAACCACCATTCTGCTTTGGACTGGACTTCTCCAGGCACCTCATTCAAGTGCGATCACACAGCATTTGTCCTTTTGTGCCTGGCTTGTTTCACTCACTATCGTGTCCTCCAGGTTCAACTGCAGTGCAGGGGTCACAATCCCCTTCCTTTTTAAGGCCGAATCACATTCCATTGTGCATACTTGATGTCAGCTATAGTTAATAGTCCTTTAAACCTTGGGTTTCCTCCTCTCCCCCCACCTCACCCTTTTAGCAGGCTCCATGCCCAACGTGGGGATTGAACTTACAACCCCTAGATCAAGAGTGGCATGCTCTACCGACTGAGTCAGCCAGGTGCCCCTCCCCTCCCCCTTCCTCATCCTATCCGTCCTTAAGACAGGTTCCTCCAAGCCTCTTCTGAGTAGCCAGGTCTTCCCTGCTCATCTGTGCTCTACACTGTTAACTCTGAATCAGACACAGTCTCTGGCTCGGTCTCACCAGCGTAGCCTCATCCCCTCTCAGGAGCGTGCTTTCAAAGGGCAGCAACAACGCACGACTTCTGGCTGGCCATAGCCAGAGGCAATAGCCTTCGCCAGGCAAAGCCAGAAAAAGAAGAAACAGATTCTGACAAGAAGGCCCGTTCCCATGGATGGCTGCTGCCAGCCTCTTCACGGGCAACAGCCTGGCCTTTTCCAGAAGATGCGTTAAAGGTTTCCTCAATGGTTCTAACAAAGGTTGGCAACTATCTGTAAACACCTCTATTCAGGAGATGCTTGGTTGGGCAGGATGTTCATTTTTATTTTCTTCAGGATTTTAATTTTTAAGCAATCTCTACACTCAGCGTGGGGCTCAAACCCTCAACTCCAAGATCAAGAGCTGCACACTCTAGGACTGAGAGGGGCCAGCCAAGCACCCTTGGATGGACAGGATTTTAGCACAGGCACATGAAATGCCTCTGGTGTCAGTCAATAACCAAGAGGAAACAAAGAGCAAGCATGTCCAAATTCACACTGATCTGAACGGCACCTTCTGAACAGCAGCTTTGGGGACTAAAAGCAAACCAGAGCAACAGTAACTCAAACAGTTGCACTGAACTTGTTCAGAACTTTCTCAAATTCTGGGTGGAAGTAGACTTGGGGCAATGCCCAGAGTCCTTCCTTGGAGCCATGTCTTTCTGGCCCTATCAAGAAGGCTCTCCCTCAGCTGGCCCGGGACATGCCCATCCTGGTAGCCACCGTGTGCACCTGCGACGTGCCAGCAAGGGGCAGGGGAGTGGTGATGCGGCAGCAGTGTGCAAACATACACATGCACACGCACTTGCGTGCAGCGACGTTCTGCTGAGCAGTGAGGCAGAGTGCACGGGACTTCATGGAGGCCACTTACTGCCAAGGTCTGGCAGAGAACGCTTCCCCTGTGGCAGCCCTCCAAGATGGCTTTGTCATCCCGAACAAACATCTCCTCTGGGCCGAACAGGATGTAAGAGTTCTCACTTAGGAAACAGGCAGAATGGGGAACTACGTCTGACATTCTTATCTCAAGCTGGACCCACCGGCCAATCAGCCAATCCTTCTGTTTCCTAAACCCCCAGCCCCCCACCCCTCTCTTCTACCCCTCCCCAAGCATCCTGAACTCTGCGACAGCCTCTCCTACTCTTCCTCGGCGGATGAAAGCTCAAGGTTTGCTGTGACATAAGCAGGCTCAAGCAAACACTCATGGGCCCTTGTTGGGGACTGAAGCCCTGTGAGCCCCAAGCAAGGATATCCTAGACTGGGAAGGGTGGTCTGGATCCTTCTCTGTGGCAACCACAGCAGCCCTGCTTTCCTCGGTCTTCTATATAGATCACACAGCACTGCTTGCTCTCTCACCGGCAGAAAAGCAGCTTGTAGGTGCGTTCCAGCCACCTCATCTCACAGATGTGGAAGCAGAGGCTCAGAGGGGGAGAGGGGTGAAGGGGTGAAGGGGTGAAGGGGCAGGGCCAGCACTGGGAGCCGGGTCTCCCAGCTCACCACATGCACTGACTTCTTGTTTCCCTTCTCTATCGGGCCAAAATGAGAGCAGTGGACAGCCTGAGACTGCCAGCAGGTGGAAACGTCTGGGTGCTGGTCAGTGGCTCTGCCTCCAGCAAGCTGGGCAACTCCGAGAAAGACGTTTGACCTCCTTGGGCCTCACCTTCCCTTCTCTGAAATGAGGGAAGAATACCTCCTGTGGCTGCTTCATAGGTTTGTTTACACTGAAGATCAAACAAAGAGAACAGAACGTACCTAAAGGACCCTGGAGAATTTTATCGAGAACACGGAAATGGGAGATGGCACAAAACAGGGTTCTGCTCCAGGCGCACAGAGTCAGGGTGTGAGGGTGGGGCCCTGGATCCACATCATGATGTCACCCAGGTGACTTTCCTACGCATCACAGTCTCCTCCCCTGGCTAGCATCCAGGCCACTGTCCCAGTGATTCATCTTCACATACGCTGTGGCCTAGATACCCAGCCCTCTCCTGGGAACACGCCTTTTGCCGTACTTTCTACTCCTTTACAGCTAGGATTCCAAATACAATTCTGGTGCTTCCTGTCCAGTGCTCCGGCACGAGGAGGCAGCACTGAAGCTGAGGCCATGCTTCTGTTGATTCTGCTGCCAAGAAAAGTCATGGCGGGAGTCCTGGTTTCCCACTCTACCGGTGTAGACCACAGCAGGGCAGCACGGATCTGAAGCCAGGGGCAGTGGCAGCTTCCTAGAGGTGGAAACACCACCATGCCTGAAACCAGCAGCTGGTGTAGCTTCCCAACCAGCAACTGCGGGGTGTGTGTGGGGGTGCTGATCAAGGATGAGGCAAGGCACAGCTCCCCTGCTGGCCTGGCTCTGCAGAGTGGGCTCAGGATCATTCCTGAAATCCCAGCTTAGGTCGTCTTGTCAGCCTCCACAGTGATTCTAGAAGCTGTTTAGTGTCCTGTGATAAATCCTTTTCTTTGTAAACTAGCTCACAAGGATGCTCTTCTTCGTAGTTGAACCATAACTGATGCACACACTACATGGGTAAGGGCAGAGCTGCTGAGTCCTCTAAAGGCCCCAATGTCCTCAGTTCCCTGGGGCACTGAGTCTTGCCCCGGGCCCTCACATACCACTTCCTGACCAGTCCTAACTTTAGAAGGACCCCATGAAGACCAAGAACCCCACTCAGCCTGCAGCCCTGGGCCTAGTCCTTTCAGGGGACACTCTTGTTTTCATAAGCAGCCCTGTCCTAGCTCTTAGGGTACAGAGCAGGGAACTACTTTTCCTGAGGGCAGGAGAAATAGACATGTGCATTTATTTCAAGGCTGGCCCTGGAGATAGGGGGGTGCGGGGGGGGGGGCAGTGAGCTGATGCTGTGAATCCCCCGACCAGTGCCTGTCCCCTAGTGAGGGCAGCACACGGCAGCCACAGGGATGGCCAAGCCCTCGAGTTCATCTCCTAGAGCTGTAGAAGTGGCACTCCGTCACCCTGGTGGAGTTTCCAGCCATATGGCTGTGCCCTAGCCACTGTTCCCCCAGCACGGAGTGGAAAGCCTACTGGCAGCCTGGTCCTCCGCTTATTATTTGGCCGTCACTGGGCTACTCTTTGGGTCTTTTCTAAAGTAGATATGGTGCATTTTGGGGTGGGGGATCTCTGCAAACCTCCACCTGTGTCATTTCCTGACCTCCAAGTGGTTGGCAGCCTCCAGGATAGTGTGGAGAGGGAAGGTACGGGATAGACATGAGAGAGCTGGGCCCAGCATTTCCAGGGTGGCTGCTCTGACAAGTCCAAGGGCATCTGGGGAAGGGGATGGGCATACGGACTCCTGGAGGCTTCCTGCTGCCACACCTGAAGCAGGTGCCCAATGACACCGCCATTTCAGTTCACTTGCTTACATGGATGGCGGTGAGGCAGGCTGGCTTCAGGGGCGCTGAAATGCCTCCAAGACTCAAGACCGGTAGGATGGTGGTGGTAAATTGTGGACGTATCTGAGCACCTAGGCGGACTGAGAATGCAAAAGTGGTTGCATTAGTTTCCTGTGGCTGCTGTAACCAAGCACCATCAACTGCGAGGCTTAAATAACAGAAATTTATGGTCTCAGTTCTGGAGGCTAGAAGTCTGACATTTAGGTGTCAGATGAGTTCTGTTCCTTCTAAGACTATGGCTAGAATCCTTCCTTGCTCCTTCCTAGCTTCTGGTAGTCCCAGGCATCCCCTGGCTTGTACATGCATCACTGTAGTCTCTGCCGATCATCACATGGGGTCCTCCCCATGTGTCGGTGTTCACATGGCTGTCCTCTATCTCTGTTTATAAAGACACCAAGTCGTGTTGGATTAGGGCCCACCTTACTCCAGTACAACTTCATCTTAACTAGTTTATATCTGCAAACACTCTATTTCTAAATGAGGTCACAGTTTGAGGTACTAGGGGTTAGGACCTCAACCTGTTTTTTGGGGACACCATTCAAGCCAGCGCAGTGGCGCTTGCTCATAATGGTGCTGCTACACAGCCTCTCTGTTCTTCCCAGGCTGGACGTAGCTGCCCCCACTGGCCTTAGCTCTGACCCAGGCAGGAGGTGTTTGTTGGCCTTGGCCTCAGTCTGAGGGAGTACTTTCCATGGCTCTCTCTTCGGTCTTACTTTTGTCTCTTTTTCTGAGCTGTGGCTCTGTGGGAGAAGATCACAAACTCTGGAGCCAGAACCCCAGGATTCTGTGAAACTGCTAAGTGTTCTCTGCTTCAGTTTCTTCTTCTGGCTTCTCCATCATCTGCTTATGTCAACAGCTGCAGGACAACTGGCCATCTGTAGGGCTCAAATTCAACTGCTTGGGGTACACAATCAGGGCAGCTGAGTGGGAAGCCCCCAAAGCGACCATCTGCTTCCAGACCCTTACATGCTGCACCCTTGGGCCCACTGACCCATACTGGCCCCGCATGGACCAGACTCTGTGTATTGGGCAAATCACCCTGAGCCCAGGGCCACTATGTCAGGCAGTTTCCAGAGGAGATGACAGTCCTTGCTGTCTTCAGCTCCAGTTCCCACTGAGAACCACTCTCTGGAATACAGCAGCCACAGTTCCACTGCGTGGTCCTATCTGTCTTGGGGGGCCATAAGAGATTTTGATAGGCTGGACCTCCTGACCACCTGGAAGGCACCTCTCCTCCTTCCAGTGACAGAGGTGAGTGAAGGTGGCAGTACCGGAGGCTGAGATATGGGCACGGGGTAGTTACTCATTCCTTCTGGCTTGAGAGACAATGAATTAAAAGTGAGGCCAGTGCTACGTACCAGCTCTCCTACGAGTCTAACTGTGTAAAGACTCCCAATGCCCAGGTTTTGCCAGCACACATCACTACAAATCAAAGTGCTAATAACCAGGCTGTGGTTCCTTCCTGGTCTGGGACAGACCAAGTGACCACTGTTTTCCATGCCACCTAATTCTAGGCCATAGGATTTGCCAGACGTAGGGCTCCTTGTGGCCCACTGCAGAGGCTGACAGCTGGGACAGGCCGCATGGCAGGCAGACAGCTCCAGCCCTGTGGTGCTTGCAATTTTGCAGAGAGGGCCATTCCACTCTTGGGATAAGAGGTAGCTTCAGTGCACTTTCGTGCAGCTGCCTGGCTGCAAGGAAGCTGTGTGTGCACAGCCACATAAAAGGGAAGAGAGGAAGGTCAGCTGGGAGGAGACTATCCCAAACGCAGAATGTCCTGAGACGCAGTTTGGAAGGGGACTGGCCTGCTTGAGATAGGAGGCACAGTCAGGAAGGCTCAGTGGGGGGCTGACACCAAGGCTCCCTTCCGAGATGACAAGAAAAGATGGTAAGACCAGAACTTAGTCATCTAGCTGGAAAAGTCTACCATATCTATTGTGGACATACTGAGACACCTTTTGCTTTTTTAAAAAAAAAAACAGAGATTGACTTATGTTAGGAGAGAGGGAAATGACCTTGACCCGCACCTGGCCCATAGCACCAGTCACAGCGCTGTGCAGTGGGGGCCTCACAGTGGGGTTGGATGCAACGGGAGACAGTGGAGACAGGCAAGGCAGGCAGGTGTGTGTGGGGGGTACATGTACCCCAATGACAATGCCGGAGAACAAAGAGGGGCTCAGAGCTGGTCTGGTTTCAACAGAAACAATATAAAAGGTGCTTCCATTTTGAACCTGAGAACTTTCTCCTTCCTTCTCTATCCTCCTGCCGTGCACATCTCTCCAAGCATTCTTACAAACAGCTCTGAACAGATGTGGGCTTGCTGTAGACTCTGCTAAGGTTCCCTTCTGGGTCACAGGATCCCCTGGGGGCAGAACATTCCAAAGGAAGGATGGGTATCGGGCAGTGATCTCTGCAAGCTCCTTCCAACACCAACAGCCACTGCACGGCCGGGGCTATCCTGCCTGACTGCACTTGTCCCCTGTCCATCGGCGCTCCGAGCTCAGCAGGGCACTGGGAAGCAGATGTTCTGTGCTCGCTAAGGTAATTAAGCAGAGTGGTGGCCTCACCTAGATCAATCTAACCACGAACAGCTGTGCATTTCAGCTCTTCTACGCATTTTTCCTTTTCCCTAAGAGGACAGTAAATCACAAGGAAAACTATGGGAATGAGCAGAGGGCCTTCGCAGCCCCGGGCAGCATTTGTTGCTATTTCTACCCATCGGATTCCAAATACATAATCCCGGATTTACTCTCCCTCCCTTCCCCTTAGGGGAGCAGCTCTTCAATTTCCCTTACCAAAATGAAACCGTTTGCAAATCAAGGAGAGAAACCACAGGAAAAACTGCTTTTGCTTCAGGGTTACACTCTTACATGGATTTACCAGGAAGGGCAAGGTAGGCATAGAGCTTCAGGTATTTGTCAAATACTTATATGGTCCTATAGAAACTTCTAGAGTCCACTCACCTGAGAGGACACTGGGTAGGTGTGGCTTTAAGTTCACACACATACATAATGTATTTGGATGCACTTTTACTATTTTTTAAAATGTTTTATTTACTTTGAGAGTGAGCGAGAGTGTCTGCGGGGCAGAAACATAGGGAGAGAGAATTCCCAGCAGGCTCCATGCTGGAGATTAGGATTCTCTCTCTCCCCCTTCCCTGCTCATACTCACTCTCTCAAAATAAATAAACCTTAGGAAAAAAGAGATCACAAAATGGGCACTAAACCTGAAATAAACACACAGAAAGGAAGCAGATGCTACAACATCTTGGTAAAATGTAAAGCTAGTATTTCATTTTGCATTATTTTTATAAGAAAAAAAAAGATTAAAAGAAAACCACAATACTGATGCATGCTACAGCATGGATACATGCTGAAAACATTATCCAAGTAAAAGCCAGACATAAAAGGCCACATGGTATATGATTCCATTTTTATGAAATGTCCAGAATAGACAAGTGTCCAGAGACAGAAAGTAGATTAGTGGTTGCCCAGGGCTCAGGGGGTGGAGGGTTAAGGGTACAGGGGCTTCTTTTGAGGATGATGAAAATGTCCTGAAACTGATTATGGTGATGGCTACACAACTTTGTGAATATTCTAAAAACCACTTAATTGTACACTTTATTTAATTTTTATATTTTAGTAGGCTCTACGCCCAACATGGGGCTTGAATTTACAATCCCAAGGTCAAGAGTAGCATGTTCCACAGACTGAGCCAGACACCCCTGAACACTTTTAAAAAAGTGAATCGTAGGATATGTGAATTACATCCAATAAAGCTGTCACACACAACCCCTTCCTCCCAAAAAAACCCTAAAACCAAAACACAAAATGCACCACATAATGCAATAGGGCATTTAAAAAGGCATTTTATTTTGGGGCACCTGGGTGACTCAGTCGGGTGGAGCCTGCTTAAGATTCTCTCCAACCCCCCATTCTGCCCCTCTTCCCACCTCATGTGTGGGCTTTCTCAAAATAAAAAAAAAATAATTGTATTTTAACACTTGCATCAAAAGCTGTGGGACAAAGATCCCACTGCTCAGCTTCTGTGCAGGTGCCTGACAGATTTTCCCTGGAGCTGGGGAAGCTCTAAAGCCCTTCCAAGTCTCCAGAAAGGACTAGCACTTTGGTTATTGTAATGACACATTACTTTTCCTAATGAGGGTCTCCTGAATTGAAGGAGCTTTTAAAGCACCTTGAAACCTGAGGGCCTTACAGGGAGGAGCCCCTGGGGCTCAAGCTACTTCATCTTCTCTATAAACCCACACTGCAGACAGGTAAGTAGGAAATCAAGACAGCTTGCGGTGAAAAAGACATACAGTGAGGGAAAGCTGGGCCAACTGCCTGCCACACAGAAGGCTGAATTCGTCTTCCTTTGGTTGAGTCTTTATTATCCACTGCTCAGCATTTCCTACTGTGCGGAAAAAGTTCTAGGACACATTCCCACAACACTGGGGAGGTCTGGGGGTAGGAAGGAGGGGTTTTTCTAGGAGTATTTAGACTGTAATATTAAGTAAATACAAGCATAGGCACTTTATCAAGAAGATCAATCCAAGAGGTGTCCTCTCAAGATTGATACAGATATCGTAAAGGTTATTAGTCGGTTTTTTTTTCTGCTGTCAGAACAGGTCGAGAGGGACTTCTTCCTGAGAAAGGAAAAGGATCCAGAAATCCATTCAAATAACCTTAACTCTGTTGGCACTAGCTCAGTCAGCTCTTTTGCCTACTTTCTCCTCTTAATTGCTCTCCACACCCATAAAGGGAAGAAAAAACAAAACCACTACTGACTTCAGCTGCCAGGTTCTAATGATAAACAACCACTCTCTGGTGAAATTTTAATGACAGGCCAGGCGGCGCATAAGGCAGGAAGCCCCCGCTTCTGACTCGAGGCCTCACGGCTGCCCTCACCACACTGAGAAACACCATCATTAAGCTAAGGCCCTGTGAGAACCCACATGCAGCCAGGAGGCTCAACATACTTTCCTATTCTGTGGTCACCGTCTAGAAACTTTAGGGCCAAAACCACAGGCCCTACTTGTAGCTGAGACTTGGTTTCCAGACCTGCCCCAGGAATCCTTTTTTCTTTACTTCAAAATTTTCCCTTTGCCCTTTCACACTGGCTAATAGTGGAAGTGACTTGCGTACATCAAGGTTAAAAACCAACCTAAGTCTATGTGTGAGGCCAGTTTTAAAGAGGTGCCACTTAAACTTTATATGTAACAGGCTTCTTTCTAGGCCTCAGGGAATTGTTTGCCTCTGGAACGCTTCCACTTTAAGACATGTCCCAACTGTGGCAACACAAGCGGCCTTTTTATATCACACTTAGAACACACAGGAATGAAAATATATGTCCAACTACATCCCGGCTCGCTAACATCACCTACATAATGACTCAGAAAGCCTACTCTTAGGTATTTATCTGTCCAAGAGAAATGAAAATATATGTCCACCAAAGACCTGTAGAAGAATGCTCATAGCTGCAATATTCATAGTGCCTCCAAACTGGAAACTATGGTATACCCATACAATAGAATCCTACTCAGCAATTAAAAAAAAACAAACTACTGACACCTGCAACATGAGTGAATCTCACCTATTAAATCGTATGAAAGAAGATGGGCCAAAAAAAAAAAGCACATAGTATATGATTCCACTTATTTAAAGTGCCAGAGTAGGCAAACTAGTTTATGGTGACAGAAGTCAAAAGAGCAGTTGCCTAGGGGCACTTGGGTGGCTCAGTCGGTTGAGCTTCCGACTTCAGCTCAGGTCATGGTCTCGCAGTTTGTGAGTTTGAGCCCCGTGTCAGGCTCTGTGCTAACCAACAGCTCAGAGCCTAGAGCCTGCTTTGGTTTCTGTATCTCTCTCTCTCTCTCTCTCCCCCCTCCTCTGCTCATGCTCTGCCTCTCTGTGTCTCTCAAAAGTAAATAAACGTTAAAAAAAAAAAAAAAAAAAAAAAAAGCAGCTGCCTTGCCAGGAACAGGTGGGAGGGAGAACAGGATGGACAGGAGGGAACTAAGGGGAAAGAAATGTTCTATCTCCATTAAAGTAGAGGTTACAAAAATCATGGAACTGTACATTTAAAATGTGTACATTTGATCACATGTAAATTACACCTCCATATGAAAAGAGAAAAAAAGTTAATGGCTGCCACTGGATGTGATGGGGTGAAAGGTTTAGCTCATCACTTTCAAGGCTGCCTGATTCTGCAGAGGCCACACGAACATCTCAGACCCTGAATTTCCACAGAAACAGAACACTCCAAAACACTGGACAACAGTCCCTGGCTCTCCTGAGGCCTCTGCTGGGCTGGCCTCACCTGAGCTGCCCTGGGGACCTCAGGGAGATAAGCATAGGCAGCAGGACCCCACAGGCCTTGGGAGTATTAAGGGAGATGGGCATCTTCCGGCAAAGGCCACTACAGGAAGCCCCAGAGAGGGGAGAGAGGAGCCGGGGTGCACAGACTTTGTACAGGTCTGACGTCCACCCACCGGGGGTGCCCTGCCAATGATGAGGGTTCACATCCCAAGAGGAAAGCTCTAAGGCTGGGTTTCTCTACACAGAGGGCCTCACACCCACCTACAGGCCAAGATGTGCCTCAGACCCTCAATGAAGGTTTTCAACAGCCTGGGTCAAGTAACCCTATACCTCTGTCTACCCTGGTAGCCAGAGCCTATTACAAGCACAGTTCCCTGTGCCCGGGGTCGAGTAGGTATGGAACGTCTGTCAGGATCATCATTCTATGGGCCTGCCTTCTCCACCTGTGCGTGTGTGGGAGTATACATGTATGTGCATGTGCGTAGAGGGAAGGACAGTGACTTTTACTGTTAAAAATCTTGATTTTATACACTCGCTCTCTTCCACCCCTTCTACATGACAGTCTTGTGCATAGGCCCCTCCCACCAAGGCCTGGCAAGGCTGCTCCTTCTTACCCCTCACACTCCCCTTCAATGCTATGTCCTCAGGGGAGCCTTCCTGCAGGCTGGCCTCCAACCTCCACCCCCCCAACCCTGCCCCCATCATCTCCTAACCACTTTTCTTCACCCTCCTCCTGACTGCAGTGACTTGTCTACTTGTTCACTGTCTGACTTCCCCACCCACTAGAAGGTTGACGAAAACACTATGTAAGGGAGAACCTGGCCTGACACATAGTAGGGCCTCAGTCAGTATTGGCTGAATGGACAAATTCTATGAGTTCAAGCAAACCAACATGAATCAAAAACAAAACGCTCGCACTTACTCGTGCAAGTTCGCTGCATGTGAAACAGCTCTATTCCATGCCTGCTTCTAAACAGGAAGTTTCCTGGGAGCCAGTCTGAGGCTCTTTGTAACACATGACATGCACATCAGTGATAGAGGACTATGCTGGAAAGCAAATGCCCCACATTTTATCAAAGTACCAATATCTGTGGCCAGAGTAGGAGACGTACATCTTATGGAGCTGACTAGGAAATGCGGCTCACAAGCAATTTTGTTCTCTAAAACGTGTACTGTTACAGGAAGCACAGGCTGTAGATTCAACGTGGTGAAATGAAAAATGAGCCAGTTGGGAACATAAAACAAGGAGGATAGGACGTATATGCTGACTTGGCGAATCATCTGGCACACCGTCCAAGGACGAAAAATCATTTGTGTGCACAGGCACGCAAATGTAGACTGTGGCCCAGAACCTTAAAGCTCACAGTGAAATCATTTAAAGAAAAGAAGATGTAGTACCAGCCTGACACCAGGCCTGTAGAAGGAAAGGTCAATGTTATCACCAGACAGAACATGATCTAGAGAAGAGCTTCCTACCAAACCCCAAGGTCAATCAAAAATAGTGCCCCCCTCTTATTCTCTTGGTTACCTAGAAATCTGGTAACCTGTTGGCCCAAAGAACTATTTTCATGCCCTACCCCAAGGTCAGCAGTTCTGCCACTGACTGCTGAGGGACATGGGGGTCACGGGCCAAGTGAGAAGAGGACCAAGCCAGGAGTTCTAGCCTCGGGCCCCACTTCCTGTCTGGCAACTATGACAGCCTCACTCAAACTCCCCGAACCACAGTTTCCAGCCCCGTCACTTAGTGAATAAAAAGCAGTGAACATAAAGAATCTTAGTCTTACACAAGCCATGACATTTCAGTTGCTCCCTCCTTAACATTAGGGCGATGATTCTGATAATTTATTACACACTTGTGGGCTAGCTTACATGAATAAACTCTGGCTTTGTGAAAGAAGTAAATCATCTTTTTTTTTTTTTTTAAGTTTATTTTTAGAAAGAAAGAGCGTGAGCATGGGGGAGGAGCAGAAATAGAGAAGAGAGAATCCCAAGGAGGCTCTGCGCTCTAAGCACAGAGCCAACATGGGGCTCTATCCCATGAACCGTGAGATCGTGATCTGAGCCGAAATCAAGAGTCAGATGCTCAACCAACTGAACATCCAGGTGCCCCAAGTAGTATATAATCTTAACAGGTCATAGAGTGGAATAAAAATTACACATGGCTCTGGTCTTGCTTTCTGTGTTTAGGAGGTGGGGGAAGAGGATGGGAGAGTAAGAAACGGGCAATTTTTTTTTTTTTTAATTTTTCAACGTTTATTTATTTTTGGGACAGAGAGAGACAGAGCATGAACGGGGGAGAGGCAGAGAGAGACGGAGACACAGAATCGGAAACAGGCTCCAGGCTCTGAGCCATCAGCCCAGAGCCCGACGCGGGGCTCGAACTCATGGACCGCGAGATCGTGACCTGGCTGAAGTCGGACGCTTAACCGACTGCGCCACCCAGGCGCCCCAGAAACGGGCAATTTTAAACTAAGTACCTCTGGTAATTCATTCAGACTCAGCACAGCGTATTAGAATAGGATATATGCTGGAAAGCCACCGGCAAGGTCCCGAGTTCTGCCTGCTGTTCCTCTGATGTCAGCCACTTGCCAAATGTTCAGGGGAGAAGGAGAGGCTGGAGCGTGGAATGCCACTGCTGAGAACTCTCAGCTCAGAGCGCGTGTGCAGGGGCTCGTTCAGTAAATGGGCTCCTGGCCCTTGCTTTTACAGACACATGAGCCCAAAACAGAAGAAGGACCCTCTGCTCCCTCCCAAAGTTAAGGCCGTGGAGAGCGACAAGGGTGGTGGAGGAACAAGGGAACCAGAGCCGGGTGTTGTGAACTGTGCCCGCCCCATCTGGGCCCATCAGGGAGGCAGCAGGGGCATTCCGGGTCAGTGCTCTCCCACCCAATGTGTGTGGCAGGCCTGGCGTGGCAGGTTTCCCACAAGCTCAGCTCTCTCCTCCTCCCACAGCTGCCCAGGATCTGCCGGCCGCTGAGCTGGGGCAAGTCCGCCCCAAGAAAGGACACACGACCCCATCAGGCCCCACTGGTGTCTGGAGAAACGGCAGCCCAAGTGGTGGGAAATGGTGGTCAGCCAAAAGCAGAAACCGAAATTACACAAAGGGAAAAACAGGAAGAGTCCATGAAGTAAAAATGGCAGGGGAAGATTTTGCATTTAACGCCCACATCGTCCTACCTTCACTCTCCCAGGAGATAATTCTGTCATCGGGAGCCCAGTGCCAAACGTTTGCTCGGAGTGCACATGGAGACCTCCAGTCACCATCGATCTCCAGACAAAGCTGAGCTTGATGGGCCCGGTCCTCCCCTAGCGGGGCCTACGAATGTATAAGCTCAGTTGTGTCCCCTCAGAGGTGAGGTCCCCAGCACCGAGCTGGGGGCCAAAGTGGTGTACACAGGCCAGGTGACCAGCCCGTGCTGGTCCTTCCGTAAGCAGCTCACACTGCTTGAGGGGAGACCTCAAGAAGCTTCCCTGGCCAACCAGCGTTTGAACAAGCCCCCCTACCCCAGAGAGCAGCCATCTGTTAGGGTGAGAATACCACCTCCAAGCTACTCCTCAGAGGCAGAGGGGGTGAGCAAAACGGACTGTTTCTCCCCCGCTACTCACCATGTATGAAGGAAAGATCAGAACTCGCTTGTGCTTGCCACAAGGCCACTGGGGGTCATCCAGGAGATTTGGGTCATAGTCCGTGAAGTCTCCCAGGTCACTACCTAAGGATCACACACAAAATGATCAATAGGGGCCCCAGACTCTCAGAAGCAGAGGTGGGGTACAGGGGGAGTGCAAACGCCCAGTACAAAGTTACACCGATGCAAGGCTGGCCTCAGGCCATTTAGCCCAGAGTCACATCGCACACTCTGACCCGCAGGAGACGTCTCTGCATGCCAATGAGCTGTATCCCCTGCAAAAGGGTTCACCAAATACTTAAAATTCCATTGTGACAGGTTTTCCACCTTAGAAAATTATGTATGAATCTCCCTGACCTGGGAGAGCACAAAACCTCAATGGGCGTGAAAGATACAGCAAACAATGAGATCACAAAATGTGGCACTAAAAAAATGCATTTGCTAAACCTGCAGATCAAATTGGTAACTCCAGTGGTGCCATGTGAGCAGCACATTTGTGGTGTGAGCGCCTCCAGGCAGGCCACCATGTCTGTACAAACACAGACAAGAGCAGGCGCCAGTGCAAACAGCTGTACGTGGCCAGAGTCGGTGGATACACCAGGACAGTATGGCCAAGCTCAGCACCTGGGCAGGCCTGAGGAACTTCCGGCTCACCTGGAGTTTCTCCAAGAGTGGAAATAATACTGCCTCATACAGTTTTCTCCCTTGTTCACTTCTTACGGAGGTGTGGAGGCCAAGCTGGAAGCAAGCAAGCCTTCCTTCACAGGCCATGTTAGTTCACCCACCACGAGACTCATAAAGTTCTCACACCTGATCCTGTGTTTCTGGCCCATTAATTGAAAAAGCCAAATCTGAACACTGTGAAAATATAGGCAAGAACCAGGTTGAGATAAGTTGGTAGATTATCTCTGAGTGGTAGAGAGAGGCTGAAGGGAGCGGGGTGGGTCCAGCCATATCTGCACGATACAGCATATGGCATTTCTCCTTGTGGGAGCTTGAGAGTCAGTGGCTGAAATATCTCAATGGTGGGGTCCCCCTATGGCCTGGCTGCATGGCCACACGCATGGCCTAAAATCGGGCTTGCCCAAAAGTCATGTCACCCGTGGGATGAGCTCACGCTCCAGAGGCATGCTTCCTCCAGTCTGTACACAGAGAGACCCACGCACACTGTGCACCGAGGCACCTTCCACCATGCGCTGCCCGGGGCC
Organism: Lynx rufus; assembly: GCF_022079265.1. Lineage (NCBI taxonomy): Eukaryota > Metazoa > Chordata > Mammalia > Carnivora > Felidae > Lynx > Lynx rufus. The sequence continues at coordinate 17,931,274 of NW_025814837.1, forward strand.
AGCCCGGCCCAAGGTTACCTGTGTCGAGGCTCCCCTGGGTGCTGCTTGCGCGTCCTATGGAGAGGCTGCGGTGGCTCAGGTTACGGAACTGGGAGAAGGAGGAGGTGGAGTCTATGGTATTTCTCCGGGCTCCGAAGGCATTTGTGGGTAACAGAAACTGGGTGTAAGAAACAGTCTAAAAGGTGAAGATAAAAATCGACAAAATGGATTATTCCCAGACAATGTTAGGTTTGCATCCTGACCAAGCTAAGTTATCACACCAAGTTCACATCCATATTCTTAGCTCTGCCCAAGGAGACCTGAAATCTGTTTTTGGCATTTATTGGTGCCAAAACCTAAACTCAACTGACTTAAGGCTAGGTAAAAGTTTAAATTTACTGTACTTTGGGTGAATGCTCATGTCCTATAACAGAAATATTAGTGTTTGGTAACCATCCCAGAAGCTGTTGGGATGTTGTGTAATACAGGAGGCACATACCACACATGGCTGTTTTTTTCTGAACAGCACACGAGTTTTAATGACCCACCAAGTACGGAATTCCAAAACACGTCAGGCTCCAAGAGTCTCTGATAAAAGGGCTGTGGCCTCCTGCATGTTTTTTTGGCAGATGCGATCTCTGATGCTTGTTTCTAGCTCACCTCTCTCATTCCCAGGTGAGCACTCAAACTTCAGGAATGGAGATGGAACAAGTGTTTTTTTGTTTCACCTGCTTGGAAAAGTGCACCTCATGCACGCCTACTTGTGGCTCGGGGCTGATGCCGTCTGGGCACAGTGGGGACCAGTTGTTCCGGGAGAGGGGCTGTGGGAGGTCACGTGCTGCCCCAGCAGCTTCAGCTACCCTGAGATAGCTTCCCCAAATACTTGCACTGTCTCCACAAACAGGCTTTTGAAGCGCTTACAAAGACCACCTGGATCGAGCACCAAAAGGTCAACTTCATCTTTCAACCTTCACTCCTCAGGCTTCCACCCAGCAGCTCACTCACTGGGTCGTGGACAGGGAGGAATGCGACAGCCTTCCTGCTAGGTGCTCACTATGGTTGACAGACTCAGCTTCTCAGGACCACAGGAAGCCCTCTTCCCCCCCCCCCCCCCCCCGCAAACTTTCTAGTAGCAAGAATGCTGCTGGCTGACAGCATCAGTTAATGCATGTTCAAACCACCCGTCACTCCATTCCAGAAGAGGCACAGGTGTGCTTGTCTGAGACAGTGGTCAGTATCATGGATTCCATCATAAACTGTGCTGGAGGAGAAATACATGTGCTATTTCATCACTGGCTCGGGGGTGGGGGGAGGCAGGGTTCCACATGCACGCTAGGGGAACAGGGATGGGCTGGCATCACCCACCAGGAAGGGGCCCCAGACTCGGCTCCTCCACCACGAGCAAGGGTCCCGGTCTGTCACGCTGCCTCTGCTTCCCAACCCTGGGGGTGTCGGCACAAACCTGCTGGGTGGAAGCCAGAAAGCCTTACCTTCCCATCAGCTCCCAGCTCCACGCCTTCAAGGCCAATGATCTCTTTCAAGCTCACGGCACCTGTTGACTGTTTCCCTCCATCCAACTTCAAATCCCTGGGGAGGACAAGCCCAAGAAAAAATGCTTTGGTGTGTACCCAAAAGAGCCATGATGATGTTTACTATACACGACACCACAGTCACACTGACAAAAATGACCAAGCAGTCCCTGGCCAACAGCATGTCCCTTTGTCCTGCCTCTGAGGCCCATTAGCAATACTGAGGACAGTTCTACCTTGGTTCATCCACTTTGACATAAATGAAATCCAATCAAACAGAAAGCCTGAAGATGAAAGTCAGTTTCAGAAGCTGATGGACCACTGATGTCCCTCTCTGCTGCACAAGGCCCCTTTGCTGAGAGTCATCTTACCGGAAGCTAGACAGCAATCTCTGGGTATGGTGGGACAATGGTTCTCTTGGGCTCCCGCTGCTGGATTCATTTTAAAGCTGGGGGAGACCTCCTCTCCTTGCCACCCCCTTTTTTAGATGGGAGTTAATAAATTCGTGTCTAAACAGTTCTCATTATTACTGCATTAATGAAGGAATTAATGCCACCATAGTCACCCTAGCTATCTCACCAAGGGACCTAGGAAGTGAGTATTTTTCTGTAAAAGAATAATCTCCAGTATTAACAACAAGCATTTATACAGCACTTCACAATTTACCAAGACTTCCACACACCATCTTTCATTCTTTAAAATGATATTATAAGGTATTGTTACGATCTTATTTTATAGATGAGAAAGACGAAGCCCACAGTAGGTTAAGTAGCTTGCCAAGACACAAGATAGTATGTTGTAGAGACTGGTTTTGCATCCAATGTTGTTTCCAGTACATCACATTGCCTAAAAGATGCGAGACAAGCTGGCTGTGGTTATGCTCAGGCGTTAACTGCTCACATTGTCAAGGTCCGTCCCCCTCCTTACAGTAGTCCTCAGACTTGGCTGCAGATTAGAATCACCTGGAGTTCTCTGACCAACTACCACTGCCTGGCTCCCGTCCACAGACATTCTGTTTCAGTTGGAATGGGGTGCAACCTGGGTATCAGTTTTAAACACTTCCCACGGGATTCTAAAACACAGCCACATTTGGGAAGGACTTCCAGTTTCTGTGTCTATGGTGCTTGTTATACACAGCCACCTCAGGCTGGTAGTGTTCTTGCTGTGTGGCCTGGAGAGAAGCACCATATTCAGGGGCTGTCTTCCACAAACTAAGCAAGAGAAAAATGTTAAAGGCAAGACTCTCCAGGCCAAAGATCAAGAAATCAAAGAAAAAGAGAGGGAGCCGGGTGAGTGAGGGGAAGAGAGACAAGAGACATCCCCTTCTGTGAAGGAAAACAGGCATTTTCTGATTTAGCTGAGCAATCACTAGCTCTAAAACCCTACCTTATAATGAAAGAGTGATTAACAGCTGTAAAAGAAAGAGCCCAAATTTGCATCAAATATTGCATTTTTTAAATATTGCGGGGTACCTGGGTGGTTCAGTCAGTTGGGTGTCTGACTTTGGCTCAGGTCGTGATCTCACGGTTCGTGCATTCGAGCCCCACATCGGTCTCTGTGCTGACAGCTCAGAGCCTGGAGCCTGCTTTGGATTCTCTCTGACCCTCCCCTGCTCGTGTTCTGTCTCTCTCTTTCTCTCACAGAAATAAACATTGGGGGAAAAAATTTATATATATATATATATATATATATATATATATATATATATATGAATAAAAGGTACTCTCCTTGGGATGCCATGGTATTGCCATGTTCAAAACTCTCTGGAGCCCCTTTGGAAATTGATAAAGTCTTACAAAAAAAAAAAAAAAGGCAAATAACCAACTTTCCCAATCTTCAAGCTTTATACTTATATATATTTTTGCTCTGAACACTGTTGCTTGAATCAGAATGCCCCCTCCCACCCTCATACCCTACTAACCAGATTTGACTGTAAATCACTTCGGGTAATTTCAGACCTCAAACTCACCCCTTAGGGATGGTGCAGAATTAGGACATTAACATCCAGAACTGTAAACACTTTGTCATCATCCCGTCCTGAGCTCCAAAAATATTCTGAGCAATGGGAGTCCTTTCGGGATGTGCCTACCTTTTCCCAGGGGCACCTTCTCTGCGGGGGGGAACATGCTCACTGAGGGTCAAGGCGTCCAGGATGATTTAAGTCACATCACTTTATAAACATGCCGAGCGAACAGTGACCTGCATTCTAGTCTCTGACCTCAAATCGGCAGCTGGAAGGACCAAGCAAGCAGGTGGAAGCAGAGTGGGGCTCAGCGAGGCCACCAGGACCTTGGGATGGCACACGCCAGAGACCACCTGCCCTTCCGCCCTGCCTCCTACGTGAGCCATCCAGGCTGTCTCTCAGGCTTCCTGAAGCGATGGACAGAGATGATGCCTGCACTAACAAAAGGAAACGCCTACAGAGCAAGAACCTGAACCAGGCAACAAGGCAAAAGTAGCCATGGTGGGCAAGGAGAAGGGATGGCTGCGGCAGCCCAGGAGGCAAGTGGGTACAAAGACAGCAGCGCCTTGTGTCTTATTAAAGGACCTACAGCTCGCTTCCGGGACTTCCTTCTTGCCCAAAGCACAACCCAGCAAGCACGTGCCTCAAATTCCCAACTCCCAAACAACTGTTTCCTTGTTTCTATTTTGCCAGACAGAGAATGTTATTTAGGGCTGAAACTAATTTAAAAGCAGGGCCTATCTTTATGGGGTGAGAAAACAGAAAGAAATGAGGATGACAAAACATGCCCATTTTAAGAGTGCTCTGGCTGCAGGCAGGGACAGAGGCTCATTCCATGATTGTATCCTGTCTACACCATGTCTGATGTGTAGTATTGACTTAAGAAGCCAGGCAGTCTGGCTCTTTGCTGCCTTACCAGTGCTCATTTATACAGATGGCATGGGACATGGGTGTCTATCATGTCCCTTAACATCAGTCTCAATTTGCTCACAGGCTCCTGATTCCCTGGACAGCCTTGCCTTTGCCAGCGGGCCCCCTCCTTGCTGTACGTACACATCCCAGTTCACAGAATCAAACCAGCCACGCTCAAACCACACTCCCCCTGCTGATGCCACCCCCAAGGGAAATGGAGCTATAACACACATTAAATTTTATGTGCTCACATAAAATCCAAGATTCCTCTTAGGAGATAAATCCCAAAACCCATTTAAAGATTTAAACAGGGGTTCTTAGACCCGGTGATTATTCCAATACCTCAGGACACTCTGGACAACATGGGAGAGAGAGGGCAACAGGCAAAGCCCCACCACACCTAGCCACAGGAACCCATCTCTAGAGAGTGTGTGAGTCTGCTCACCATAGCCATCCCTGCCCACCACCCTTCGCTTGTTACCATTCTCCTTTGTCAATAACCAAAGCCAAGCAGAGTCGGAAAAAAGTCAGGAGAGTAGTAGATCCAACCTCAACTGTTCCTAGAAAAAACACACATTACTCACTGTAGACCAGCTCTGCCCAATAGCACTTCCTACAGTGAGGGAAACATCCTGTCTGCGTGGTCTGATGCGGTAGCCACTAGCTCTCTGTGGCAACTGGGTGCTTGAAGTGTGATGAGTTGACTGAGGAACTGAACTGTTTATTTTAGTTAATTTAAATTCAAATAGCTAGCAAGGGAACATGGCTAGCAGCTCCAGTACTGGACCAAGTAAGCCTTCCCACAAGTGGCCTGGCCACTGCCTCAGGATGTTTACTTCCCAGGCCCCAGCTCACTGAGGAGAGATGGTGTCAGGTGTCCCAGAAGGGGTGGGAAAGAGGCGGGACCCTGCAGATGGGAGCCAGCACAGGATTACCCTCAGTGGGGAGGGAAAGGATTATGGGACCCAAGTTCAAAGGGGACCCACACCCTGCACTCCAGCACCTTGGGAACTGGGCTCCTGGCTGTGATCAGATGCACATTATATGTGGGGCACACAGCAGCACATCCTTTTGCCTCGAAGGCCACGGGGACGGGGTGATAAGGGTTTCAGCGACACCAAGCACATTTGCGAACAATGAGCAGCGGTGCTCCCCAAATCCGAGGCATTACAAAAGACTCTAGGTCCTTTGCACATCCTGGTGGGGAGAAAGGAGGATGCCCAGTGATAATTATGTTTTAATTTCCTTTCAGCCTTGGGGTGTGGGGGATGGGCTAATTGTTCATATTAAGATTTTTTTTTTTTTTTTAAAGAAGAAATGAGGCATTTCCTGCACACCACATCTGGTACACTCCTATCTGCTCCATTTGAACTTCAAAACTTCACCCACATGGTAATAAATATCACAACCGCTCCAGAAAATTGATAGCTTCACGGCAGCGGTTGAGGGCATGCTTTCCCATTTTTTCTGGCTCAGGTTCAAGATGAGGTTGTCGCTAACTTCAGGACTGCCACTTTGGTGGAACTGAATTAGAAGCACACTCGTGCACACATCTGCTTGCATAGTGGCATGTCCATGGAACATGACATCCACATCTCGTGTAAGCGATTTCAATATGTTGGTTTCTTTTACTGGCTTTTGAATTTCTATATAGTAAGACTCGTGGCAACTGACAAAAGACGGCTTTCACAAAGAGGCTGACAAACTTCTCTAGGTTCCTTAGCTAAGTGCTCTCGTAAGAGTTGCTGAAATCTTGCATTAACATGAGCCATACAAAAATGCTGTTGCTTGCCCGTTTTGACCTACATACATAGCGATTTCACATCGTGCCACCTAATTTACAGACAAAGTAACTGCTCAGGACTCACATGTGAGTGTGAAGCAAATGAGAGACCTATGACCCAGGAAGCCCCACTGTTTGGGGAGCCAGGAAGAGTTGCCTTTCTGTAAAAGGAACTCTGAACAGTGTTGTTGGTTCATCCAAAAAGAATATGTAAAAAACTCCAGTGAAAAAGAATTAGGCAAAAGTCCTAGGGGAGTAGTGATAAAATCTTGATGTTTTCTAAGATCATTGTTCTAAATTCTCATTAAAATGGTGTATGAAAACAGTCTGGCTCAAAAGCCAGCATGAACCCTCCAGTACCAGGAGACAGAACTGAATTAACACGGAGCTGCAGCTGTAAGTAATTAAAAGCAAACTGAAGTTGGACTTTCCAGTTTCTTTGAAAAGCCTAGAAGATTATTTTTCCCAGATACATCCAGAGTCCAAATATTAATTTACTTATGTTCCACCTCCTTCTAAAAATGGAATAGAGACAAGTTCAAATACCCTATATGGATACTATCCAAAATTGTGTGCATTAAGGTTTAAATGCTGTAGCTTGCATTCAGAGATGAATATGGTTAGTTAGGTCATAGGAAAGGATCTCATTTGGACAGACGCACTAACAGAGCCAGCGGTGAGGAACCACGGACAATGCAAGGGTCTGTTTTCTTCTCTTCCACAGGCCTGGGTGACGCTACAGCTCAGACCTACTTAGCTGTAAGAGCTCATTTCTCATCCATTCAAGTTTCTTTTGCAGAGGCTGTAGGCAACAGACAACACTTTGAAAACCCAGCACAAAGGTTTTCTTACAAAGTCTGGCCACTGGGGGTGGATGGGAGGTGGTTTAAGGGGGGACAGGGCAGGGGCTCACAGAAGATGGGGGAGGGGATGAAAACAGAAGATGAAAATGCATTTGGGGAGACAGCCAGGCAACAGTTCTACCCTTCAGCAAGGGGCAGAAATATAGGTTGGTTCTTTGTGGAGTGGAGCCCTATTCTTCACAGGATGGCCCCATAATTCTTTTAATGTAGCTCTCCTCGAAAGTCTATGACTTCGTGGTTGGAAACCCCCTGGACCTGTCTCTGTTTTGGCTCCCACAGCAAAGAGTGGATGAGTGTGATTTTGCAGTTGTGGAATCATCTGGTCAGAGCAGATGGCCAATCTAGATATCCTGGTGCCCAAAGGGGATTACCTAGGTTGTTATTAACCTCACAATGTCCCAAGTCCTGATTTCATCCCGTGTAACAGGTAAAATGATCTCCCATTACCGATGCTCACGAAGCAGTAATGCACGCAACTGATCAAACGAGATTCCTTGTTAGGTAACAAGAAGTTCAAGGTTAAGGCCCTTTCCTAAAGGAGCATGTGATTAGCAAACCAATATTACTCCTAATAAAAAAAGATATGATTTAAATACTTAACACCTGGGAAGTGGAAATGTGTGCATAATCCAATTAACTAGCTTCCAGGGCTTCCAGCTTCCAAGATGGCCCAACCTCCACTTGTGATCGTTTCTCTAATGGCGCTCTAAACTCGAGACCTTGTAATGCCAGACAGAAGCACCACTGGGCACTCGCTCTTTAAGGAACAACAACAGGTTGAACACTTTGATGCACAAATAATTTAAAAACCAATTAAATATTAATAGGATTTCCAGATCCTTTTAAAAAAGAGAGAGATTTGCTGCAGAGAGTAAAGCTTGAAAGCTGGATTAAGAAATACCACTTGTGAGCTAATTTTAATTAAGAGATTATGCATCCGCTGGAACCCTGTGATATAAAAACATTTATCATCTTTTAAGAAATCCTATTTCTCGCCTCTTCAGATAAAATACAGCTGCCATCTTGGATTGAGTCTGCTTACTTGTAGCAGAGCTGAACGTTACACCACCATAGTTTAGAGTCAATGGAACAAAGCCCAGGGCTGACAGGAAAAAGTGAAATCAAAGCAGCTTTTAGTCTACAAGTCCTGCCCCTCACACTCAGCACTTCACCGATAAGCCATCCCCCAAGGGTAACTGGCAGACAATGAAGGGGCCTTAATGTAGCTTACACCAAAATCTTTGTCTAATGGCAGCTCCTATAAACAGCCGGATAACGGCATGATTCATCCATGAGCTCATTCCAGAATATGTCTCTGTGTGGGAATATGGTTGGTGTGAGCAAAGAAACACAATTTGTGAGTGTGTAATTTTCCACAATGAAAAGAGATGTTCTGGGGGAAACTGGGTAGGGAGGAAGGAGGGGGATAGGCCAGAGCCAGGGAGGAGGCTTTTAGGCTTGGAGGCCCTCTCTCAGAAGAAGTGGTTTTGTATGTCACAAAACAATCAACGCTCAGGAAACAGACCCAAGAAGATGACCTCATCTGAAATGTCCCCACGACAAAAGCTAAGGACATAAGCAAATATCACGTGGGCACTGCTATTTTAAAACATGCTCCCAGAGATACCTTGTGCTCCACTGGGAAGCCATTTGCTTTATCACATGGTCTCAGATACATCTGTAGGAGAATCCAGAGATTATCATTCAATCAGGTCTGGTTATATGAATGGGTCCGTTCCTACACACATCATCATCAAGCTGGAATCATCTATTTTGATTATTTTACATAACCCTGAGTCACAAGTTAACTGGATTCACTGCTACCTCCTGATCAGATCTGTACATACAGAAATACCTAATGATGTCTGTCTGTTTCAGGAAATAAAGTGCATCTGGGCATTTGTGTCAGTCCCCATATACAGAGATAGTCCTGGCACTGGCCCCCAATACAATGCCTGTAGTCTCTCACTCACCAATGGATTGTGTTCCAAAGCCTTTGAGTTGGCCGTCTGGAACTTGGAATGTATTTTCCCACGGACATGATGTTACAAATGGAGATTGCCCACACAATGCTCTTTTAGCCTCTAATGTCACCAAACTAGCCCCACAGTAAGAGCAAGAACTCTGGTTGTAGGAGCAACAGGTCAGAGGGTGAAAGAGGGTGAAGAAATAGGAAAAAGCTGTCTCCCTCTTGGTTTCCTCATTTGGGACTAACCTTCAGTGACATTGTAAAGGGGGTCAAGTTTGCATTCTTTCTACCTCTCTCTGTGAACCTCCTTTTCCTTCTCAGGACCCCAGGATCCTTACTCCTAAGCTGTTCCAGTCTTTCACAGTCTCTCCCGCTTTCTACTTCATTTAAAAAAAAATTTTTTTTTAATGTTTATTTTGTGTGAGAGCAGGGGCAGAGAGAGAGAGAGAGAGAGAGAGAGAGAGAGAGAGAGAGAGAGAGAGAGAGAAACACAGAATCCAAAGCAGGCTCCAAGCTCTGAGCTGTCAGCACAGAGCCCGATGCGGGGCTCGAACTCACCAACCGCAAGATCATGACCTGAGCCGAAGTTGGAAGCTTAACCTACTGAGCTGCCCAGGCACCCCTCCTGCTTTCTACTTCTGAACCCATAAATTCCTTTGCAGCTCCTGGCCCCATGGTGATGGCAAAGCAGTCCAGGGGACAGGGCTGGTGGCACAAATGGAGGGGCAGTGGTCTTAGGTAGAGATATGGACGAGTGGTTTATCAAGTGGGGTCTGCCTGCTTGAGAGTCAGGAAACTTGCTTGCAATTCATTTTGTAAGCAAAAGGTTGCCAAGCCAAACCACAGATCCACACGAAAAGAGAAGGCAGTGACTCATGTGGATAAAAGGCAAAAAGACTCAGTCGGGCCTTGGCAAACTGTTGATTGAAAGAAGAAGAGCTGGTTTAGGGCTGGGACTCTTCCCAGAAAATAGTATAATTTACAAGCTTAATCTGAGAAGGGTGTTTACAGCTATGGGAAGGTTTGATGTTACAGTTATAGTGAAAAAGACGCGCAACATCTGTTCCTCTTCTCAGTGACCAGCTTCTGATAGCTTGTTCTGAAAGGTGGGATGTGGCAAAGCTTCTTCCCACCGGGAAGATCAGAACAAAACAATCAGCTCTTCATATTCCATACAAGCACATGCACTAGGGGATAAGAAAGAAAGAAAAAAAAAAGACTGGAAGGAAATAAACCAAAATGTTAATGAAGGTTTTGTTTAGGAGCTAAGGCTCAATAATTTTTACCTTCCTTTTATTTTTTATTTATTTATTTATTTTTTTAATTTTTTTTTTCAACGTTTATTTATTTTTGGGACAGAGAGAGACAGAGCATGAACGGGGGAGGGGCAGAGAGAGAGGGAGACACAGAATCGGAAACAGGCTCCAGGCTCTGAGCCATCAGCCCAGAGCCTGACGCGGGGCTCGAACTCACGGACCGCGAGATCATGACCTGGCTGAAGTCGGACGCTTAACCGACTGCGCCACCCAGGCGCCCCCCTTCCTTTTATTTTTACATACATTCTAGATTTTTAAAAAATAAGCAGTTAACCACCGAGGAAAACAATTTAAAGACCAAATGAAAGCAGATCTGAAGATGAATCCCTTATGTCCGTAGAAACAAAGCGCTGATGAACTCATCACGAATCGGACTGAGATTTGCTGTGTTGGGGCAGATTTAGGAAGAACAATGAAATAGCTCTGTGACTGGACAGAACAGAACCAAAGTGAACATTTAATGAGTATCTACTACAGCCTGGCAAGGTACTCAGAGCTTTCATATGTAATATTTCATTTAATACTCTCAAAACTCTAAAGCTGACATCATAGCCACTTTTACAGATGAGAAAGCCTGGGATCAGCAAAGCAAGTTAATTTGCAGGGACCCAGGATTCTGCCTGACCGCATCTCCATCAAACACAACCTATGCTCCCTGGCTTCAGATGCCCACCGGCACCAAAGGCAGGGATGTTAGATAAGGACTGTGGTTTTCCTAATGGGACCTTGAAGCACAGAGTAAAAGTGAGTGGGATTCTCATTCTCACCTACTCTTCTGGAGTAACTCTGTGGTTAGCTATTTATTGGCATTTTGTGTAAACTTGTATTGGAGGAGCGGTTTCTTCAGCAAAATGTCTGAAAACCACAGGACTGAACAGTCTCCAAGTTCCTTCTAGCTCTGAAGGTACATCTTTGGAGTTTAAGGGTGCTCCTTGCCATTGAATTCTGAGAAAAGGCATTACCTGGTGTCAGGTATCCTTTGGTGAGTTAGCCTGGGGACACCCAGAGAAGAGGCAACGCCCTTATGACCAGAAAGGGCTTCTACACCCTTACAAGTGGTTTTTGCTCACCAAACTCAGCCTGTAGGCCTGCTGTTATGAGTAAAAATCCACCCCTATTCATGATTAACGGAACTCAAATGCAGTTTACCTGAAAGGAGTTAGTGCAGCCTGTAACCAGTCTTCAATCTAAGCATGCCAACAAATCCTGATATCTTCCTAACGCATGCACTTGATTAGACATGGCCATGCTGGTCCCCAGAAAAGGCCGGACAGTGAGGACCAGTGTGTGTGTGTGTGTGTGTGTGTGTGTGTGTGTGTGTGTGCGCACGCGCGCATGTGCGAAAGTGTGGGTGGGTGGTGGGGAGAAGGACCAAGGCAAGAGCTTCACTTTACCTGATATGGAAAGGGGCTCCAGAGACAAGAGGAAGCTCCCCACTGCCTGGGAGTACTGGGCCAGGGAAAACCACCTCCTTCTAACTCTATGCAAAAGTCAAACCAAAGATGTCCTTGGTTTAAGCTTTAAGCAAGAGCAGTAAACACAAAAGGAAAATCACATGTTGATCACGGGCTAGATAAGCAAGCCAGCTAAAAGCCAGGGAACTCTGATGGGGCTTGGGCAGACCAGGTGGGACATCAGCAAAAGGCCCTTGGCATTCTTGGGTTTAATATTCAGAGTGTTGAGTATTTGTGAGCAACTCAAGCAGCACAGCAGGAGTGATCCATGGTGTTGGTGAAGCCAATAAGAACTGCCCAAACTGCGAGGCTACCATGTGGAGCAGTCACCTGGCCGGGTAGGTCAGGTAAGGGAACCTAGTTGGGGCTTAGCACCTGTATCCTGACACCTCTTTTGTCACTGTAGGCTTAGCAACTTTCATTGTGGACGTGATCATCACCTGCAGAAAAGCAGGGCCCAGAGGTCCATGACAGATCATCCTTGTTGGCACCTTCCAGGCCCCTCCTTCTCCTTGCCCATCCAGCACCACCATTTCTATCAAGTTGCCAACAGGGATGGGGTGCCAGGGTGAGGACTCCAGGGAGTACTTGCTCCTGTTGAAGCAGCCAATCTGGCCATCGTTTTTTGGCACAACGATACATTCATAAAATTAGCCACTCTCAAAAGCCCAGAGACACAGTCCTCAGACATACTGTTTTTACTTATTCATTCAACAATTACAGAGTGTCTACTATGCACACTGAAGTGCTAGAGAGGCCTTGAGAACTAAGACACAACCCACACCTTCAAGCAGGATGAGGACAAATTACAAAGGAGTTAAAATATATTTGTTAAGTGCTATGACAGGCCTATAGGTACCATGGAACACAAGTGGGCTCTCAGCAGGGCTTTGAGATGGGGCATTAGGAAGACCGTGAGGGTGGCCTGAGAAAGCTGCCCGGAGGGGAGATCTGAGTTCCATCTCAGTAAGAAGCTTAAATGGGGTGAGGGGCAGGAAGTCTTTCAAACTTTGCACCAAATATATAAAAGCCCCAAAAGCAAGAAGAACCTGACACGTAGCCAGGCATCTCGCTACGGCCAAGAGAGGCCATGGGAAGAAGGGTTAGACAGGAGAACTGAGGCCAGCCCAAGGCCCTCTATCTGCCGACTAGTCTATAAAATCCTGAGAGGCTTTTAAGCAGGGGTGATAAGCTTTGAGTCAGAAAAATGACAAGTAGACAAGAGTAGAACCGTCCAGGGTGCAAGGGCTCCCACATATCTGACTATGGTTGGGTTTTTCTCAGCTGAATGATAATCACAGATGAAGGCTGGGGTCAGGAGCCAGCAGCGGTGATGGCGAGAACTGAAGGGGTGGGGAAGGGAATGGGAGGCTGGGGCCCAGGGCTGGGAGGCTGCTTCTACCTGCGGGGTGGACATGTATGGAGTCTGATTAGACATGGTCTTCTCATTAAATTGGAAAAAAAAAAACCAAAAAACAAAATGAAGGTGAAACAGACATCTTCAGATAAAAGAAAACTGGAAGCAATGGATCTGTACTACAAGAAATAGTACAGGAAGAGCAATTTCTTCAAGATGAAATGAAAAGATATCCAATGGAAAGTTTAGAACTTTGGGAAAGAAGGAACGCTGGAATGGGTTAAGTATCTGGGTAAATGCAAAGTCTTTTTGGTCCTTTTGCCATTTTCCTCTATCTCTTTACAAATTACATGCCTGTATGAAAACACTGAGAACATCTTCTTTCAGTGAAGCATGTTTGGGTGAGGGGGAGGGACCCCTTACTTCCCTGAGGGTTCCCTCCTGGGGCTGAGACCGGGTTAGGGCTGGAGTCCTTTGGTGGCCTCCACAGGTTCAGTTTGGCCACAGGTGGTTCTTCAGTAAGCCACTACGGCAGAGATCACCGACTGGCCCGCAGTACCCAGGAAGGCCAAACACTCCATTTCCCAGACTCTCGCAGGCAGCAGAGGCTCTATGGAGCAGAAGCCCTCATGTGGAGGCTGGAGGCGGAAATAACTTTGAGTGGGGGTGGGGATCAGAACTTTTGGCAAGTGTAGGTGGAGGCATAAACAGCAGGGTTTTTACAGAAAGAAGCCCAGAGTGTGGCTGCATGTCTGTCCCAGCCGCACTGCCTCCTACTGGGCTGCTCTTGGGTGTTGTTACTGGTTTCTCTGTCTTTCCGGAACATTCTCTGAATGCCCCCTACCCCCAATCCACGGCCTTCCCACAACAGTCAGTGAGGATCCTGTTGTCAGAGTGTACCCCACCCTGCACTCCACCCCTCCGTGCCCATCAGAGCCACTGTGAGTTGATGAGACAGGCAAGACTCTGAATTCTTAAACTAGAAGAGCAGGAACAAAGGACAGTTATTAGGAGCGCTTTGTTTATCTAACAGAGGATTTCCTCAAGTGTTGTATGTGAACAAACTCTGTAAATCAAATGGTATTTTAAGCAATAAAAGAGCTTATTATTAAGAAAGCAAACAAGCTTTTCATTTTTAAAAAGCCTCGTCACCAACCCTTTTGCAAGGACGTGTTTGGTGCTGTGATACAGTCCTCGACTGTAACTACTTAGCATACTTTCTCAAAGAGAGGCATTTTCCACACAGGATATAGACAGGAGGAAGACCCTCACCAGCCCCTAAATTGCTTCGGTGGTGGTGTTTGTGGGGTGACCTGGCCGTGGCTGGGTAGCTACTGGGGAGATGTAAGCAAGTAGCACTCAGGGTCATGACCTAGTGATGCCCACAGACAGCCAGGGTGTCCGCACCATGTCAACACCTGCATTACGTGACCACCCCCACTCTCCACGGGCATTCCTACTCTACAGTGGACGAACACTCAGATGAGGGGAATTATACAGATTATTTTCACCCAAGGCTCCACCCAAAGATGCTGGGGGCTTGGCCTTGGAGGAGCCAGGCTGCAGCATAAACTGGCAACCTCTAAAGCCTTCGGAAGGTCACCACCCACCAGCACGAAGACCACTGCGTCCCCAGGAGGTGGCTCTCCTGTGGCACATACACAGACCTCCACCATCACCCAGATACACACTAGACAGCCAATGTCGCCCACTTGTCACTAGTTCCGGGCCAGCAAGTGCGGCCCCAAGCCACAACAGTGAAGAAAAACACACTTGGCTCTCAGCTGTGTGTCAGTGCTTTGGGACCTGCACCTATGGGGTCTGTCTGCCCCAAAGCAGAGAACACAGCACCTCACGGAGCCTGCAGCCTGTCTGCCCTCCCTCTTACCTCTTGGCACTGCTACTAGGCCAATCTCTTCCCCAACCTTGTAACTGCAAACTGATAACCCCAGAACCCACCTGACAAGGCTGTCGCAAAGATTCAATGAGCAGATGTGTGATGGCACTCAGCACAGTGCCTGGGATACTGGAAGCATGACTTCTGCTTCAGCTCACATTACTTTCTCCATCTTGTTCACACAAATGCTTGACCTTATCAGCTCTTCCTAAGAAAATAGGCTCTTTTCTCAAATACCTTTAGCTATACATCAAAGCAGGGAAAACAGCTTGAAGAGTACGGCAGCTGCTAAATAACCAGGGCAGTCCGCGTTAAGCAGAAGCTCTAAAAATCACAGTGAGTGGTCCTATTGTCAGCTTGGAAGTATAAACCTGGTGGCACGCAAAGTGATCCTAAACATTTCACACCGTTCTCAACCCTGGGCTGATTAAGCCCCTGTCCTTGTAGCCTACACCAGGAAACTATGTACCAAATAAAACCGCAAAGTCACCAGACCTGCACTTTTTTAAAAAATCTCAAATTTAAAAAAAATTGAATGGAGAATTATTCAGAGGGGAACTCCAGAAGCACCTGATCACTAGTGGATGGGAAGTGTGAATGGCACACCTCATTCATAAACTCCTCGTTCAACCAGACTTCCAGCTTCCACATTAGCAAAATCGACAAGGATGACAACGTGTGCAGGACCTTGGAAAGTCTGGTCAAACGTCCATGTTGTACTGAGACCTGGAGCGGCTGAGTGATGGGTCTGTGGCAGTGACATCCCAGGACAGCTCACTTCTGTCCCTACCCCCTTCCCCTTACTACCTAGGTCTAACCACTTAGCTGTTGGTCAGCAACAGGATTCCCACTTGGTTGGGGCTTTACCAAATTCTTTCAACAAGCCAAGCATCACAGAGACTCCCCACCACATCCCCCAAAGTTCCTAAGGGGCCAGACCATCTTCTAACATCCTCGGAAGTCAATGGTGAGGCTGGAATGTCCTTCCCCACTTCTCTAAGACCTCACGTTTCTATGTCTTGATGAAGAGCTGCCAACTCTGGGGAGCATTCCGTGATCCCTCCGTCTGAATTCACTGAACTCCCTCCTCTATGCTCCAGATGCACACTGCTTAGGACTCATTTCGTTGTTTGCTCTTGTGTCTGATGGTCAGTGTCTTTACTACCTTGTGTCTCCTACCGTTAGAGGGTAACGAGGAAAGACACATTTTCCTGTGCACCACTGTATCCCTACTGCTTAGAACAGTGTGCCTGGCAAACAGCATGTTCTGTGAAGGAGTGAATTCTGCTATGCAGCAGGATTGCCTGAATCTCTACCCAGGAGGCAGGCAGGGATGGCAATGTATTGGGAAGGGGAAGGAAACTCACATAACAAACTCTTGGCTTTTTACTGTTGATAGTAGACTCAATGTAAATGTGGATCTTGATAAAGATTTGGGGGAAGTTAAAGCACTCTGTAGCACCTCTTTGTGGCTCCCCAGCTGTCCTGGATTGGTTGTTTACATGTCTGGCTTCCTGGCTCAATAATAAGCTCCTAGAGAGTGGGTCTTCCTCATCCTACACCCTCCCAGCCTCGATCAAGGCCTTGCACCCGCAAGGGGTAGAAAAAATGCATGAGTGAACAAATAAGTAAATGAATAAATGGTAAAACCTCTCCTAAGACTGGCCTGTCTGCTTTGATCAACTGATGTCAAGACCCAAAGTTAAGTGCTCAGTTCAGCTGAAAACCAAGAACAAAGCTTTGGGGTCAGGGTGGGAGGCAGGGCGAGCCAAGATATGAGAGTCAGACTTGGGAAGCTCCAGTGCAGCATGAGAAGCCAGAAAGCAAAACCAGAAAGAGGTAAGGCCATCCTGATAGATGCTTTCCTTGTAAAAGAGGTTCAAGTACACACTGGACGAACTTCTGAGTTTCCTGTTTTTAAAACTTCCTTGTGATGAAGTTGGAGCTGAACATCATCCCTTTTAGCAGTGGGGGTTTACGCGTGTCTGGCATAATCATGCGCCTGTGGCTCAGTCCACGTGCAGAAGCACAAAAGAAATGTGGCGGCTGGAAACCACAAGGTCAGCAGGTTAAGATGGCTGGGGTACAGGGTTCTGGTGCTGCTGGTGCTGCTGGGCATCCACCTCCATGCCCGAGGGGTCCCAGCTCTGAAGCAGCGAGGCCAGGCCAGGTCATCTCTGAAGTTCTTTCCAGCCCTGAAATTCTATGATTTGTGTCCCAGTCACACAGAGTTAACTCTTAGCATAAAAGGAATTTTCCACAGCAGAAAGGTATTAGTTACTACAGGCATGAACTAAAGCACTGTAAAAATATATATGCATATAATTTACTAGCATAAATAATTTTATTATTTGAGCACAGTGGTTTCCCAATAATTAGTGAAAAATAATCCTAAGTTTAAGTGGCATTCACTAATAAGATGTCTGCTCATCGAAAAATTTAAAAAGCAGAATCGCTTCTTCACCTTACCACTAAATGACAGTATTTTGAATGGTGTGCAGAGTTTCTCATGTGAGTATTTAAGTAGAATGTGCTGCAGAAAGAAACAGGCATGGTCTTTTCTGTTAGGTATTGCAATTGATCTGATTATGTGTTTTGTTATAGAAAATTAACCTTACTGCACTTTGGTTTCCTCATCTATAAAGTTTGAAAGAGTTTATTCATATCTAAAATGTAAAAGGTTATGTCCTGTGACCCCACAAACTCACTCTGCTTCTTAATCTGGGCCAACCGGCAGAACAGCTGTATCTGCCAGTAACCCTATGACAGATCTTCCTGAAACATCCAGGGCCTTGTCAGCAGCAGCCAAGGAGACTGCGGCACTGACAGACACCTGTTTCCCAGCACACTAGCTGGGATTTCCTCCAGGTGTTAAAATGGGGGGGGGCACATATTTCCAACAAGGACGTCAAACAGTTTGGGTGATCTCTTCCTGGGTAATTTAAATTTAAATGTGTTCCCATGAGTTCTGCATAAAATGCAATGATCTTCAAAGTAACGACACAGGTAGTAACTTGATATCCCCATTCTACAGAAGAACAAGCAGAGGCTCAGAGACAAGTAATTTGCCCAAGCAAAAAACTATAAGTCTCCCAAGTTCTCCATGCTGACCTCCCACATTCTGTTTAAGAATTTGGAGACCCTGACAAGTGGGCCCCACCTACCTCTTTGTGTGAGGTGCTGTGCTGGACCTTGTGTACTCAGTTGCCCCAGGAGCCTCAGTTAACCCCTGCGAGGCAGTTACCATAAAAGCTCCATTTCAGAGATGGGTTTCTGTGATTATGAAGCCTGTTTTGCCCATTGGCCAGAGTGAGTCAGGGAAAGTCCTAGAGCTGGTCAGAGTTGGGTTCAAATTCCCATTCTGGCCCAAAGTCGATGTTTGAGACTGTAACTCTTAAAGATCAGTGGTCCTATCTATAAAACAGGGTAAGTACTTCGGTACCCTAGTGAGGGGGCCCCAGAATTTGGAAATAAGATCACCATTCCAGAATGAAAACAGGCATGAACAGTTCCAAGATGAAAGCACAGAGAAGCCAGATTATGTTAAAGACACTGAATAAGTTCTCAACCAGGAAGACTTGGCAATCATCTGACTGAGTATCTTTAGCCTTAATTAGAAGTAGTAATTATGTGTGAAATTTCAACGTGCCTTGGTTTAAGTTCCAGGGGGCAGGAACCAGGCACAAGTTTCGCTACGTTTATCCCAGTACCTAGTCACATAGTAAGCACTCAATAAATGAACCAATGCAACATAGCTGAGGGAAGAATACATCAATCAGAAAGGCTAGCAAGGGCAGCCCAGAGAAATAAGGCTAACTCCACAGTGACCATCTAAGCTCGCGGTGAGGGGAAATATTTACACAGCCTTCCACTGCTGATTCAGATCTCCCTGGAAATGTGCTCATAAGCTGGTCACACTGCAGCAATCCGAGCCCTGGGGCCATTACTTGTATAAGAAGTTTAACAAACTTGCCTTCTGGGTCACACATAGGTCCGTGAGCTGGTACAATCTAGTCTCCATGAGGAATAAGCCTGCTCTCAGGTGCAGCCGAACCTGGGACCACAGTAGGTTGGTAAGGTAAAGCAGGCCTCCTCACAAGGTCTCCTGTGGGCAGCCCTGCTGGCCACACCCAGGTGGCCCCTGAACCTCTGAGCCGAAGGATTTGCTGTTACTTTTCCATGAACACCTACTTTTGCAAGGTTGTTGTAAGGATGCAGGGAGTGAAAAGGACTGGCATAAGGTCCTCAATCAATAGTAAGATTACCATTGCTCTTTCAGACACATCTAATAAATGACTGAGTCACAATTCCACGAACAAAATGTGCCACTTTCTGTCCCACGAAGCTTATGGTGTAGAGTACAGACAGAAGTGAACTGAACGGATAGAAGTCTGACAAGTCTATGTAGGAAAGGGAAAGCCATGATGAGCAGGAGCAACCAGCAGAGCTCATGGAAGACAGACTACGGTGAATCTGCCCCAAGGCCACACTGCCCTCCCACAGGGTGGTGGTCATGAGCAGGTAGGGTGTGGTTGTCACAGTGTCTAGAGGGCACTTCCAGCATTTAGTTTATAGAGCCAACATCCCACAAGGCTCCCGCATCCCATGCAGTAAACTGTTCTACCCTACATATCAGCATCTCCCTGACCTCAAACACAATATGCAGTGACAGGTGAGGGACAAAGCAGTCAAGACTCAGAGGAAATGAGCACAGAGTTCGGCATGGGGAATGAGGAGGAGAGGCTCTGCAAGGACAAAGCCTCACTTACCTACTTTTCTTCAGAGCGAAAGGAGGAGCTGGTTGATCTAGAGAAGTAAGCGTTCCTTTGGCCTGTGGTGAATCGCATAGGGCTGTTCCTGGTACCATTTTGCTTTGGTATTTACTCCGGCTTCCTGGTCAGTTCCCAGCCCCAAGCCCAAAATGCAAAGAGGCAGGATGTCCACATGGTTTGTATGATTCCTTACCTCACCTACCTTTCTCCGAAAGTTGACATGGCCCTGAGGAATGGGGTGGGTCCCCATGTTGCTCGTTTTACAGTATTGGAAGAGGTGACAAAATGCACATTTAGAAATAGCAGGCAATATGGAGAGGACTGGCACGGGCGCGCGCGCGCGCGCGCGCACACACACACACACACACACACACACACACACACACACATGCGTGCGCACAAATAACAAGGAAGCTTTCTGGCTGAAAAGAAAGTGGAGCTTTTTTTCTTTCAAGTTTACAAATCCTGAATTTGCAGTGTCAAAGGCAAGGCATGTTCTTTGAATGGGAAGGGTAGCCACATTATGCACAAGGTGTCACAACTTTTCACCCAGAGAACTATAAAGCAAGCATGCATATACATACCCTGCTTGGGCACTGTCACGATAGGGCAGCACTGAAAATATACTACAGAAGGATCTTCTGCCACTGATAAGGACTATTCTAAAAAATAAAAATAAAAAGAACAAACAACAAACAAACAAACTAAATGCAAACACTCTTAAATTAAAAAAAAAAACAAAACCGTAGCAATTAAGCATTCATGGAATTCACAGCAATATTTGCACACTCCTGCCGCCTCCTCTGGCAGATGGTGTTCTGTGCTCCTTGCAAAATGCAACCTCAGCACAGCACAAGTACATGGCTTTCTCCTCATCCGAAGGTTAGCGCGTGTGACACGGGCGAGAGTCTCTAAGGCGCACACACGCATCATTTCTCTGCTGAGAGCTCCTGGCTGGGGGCTGCACGGCAAGACAGAGCAGACAGAGCCACGAGTCTGGGGGCCCAGTGTTGCCAACAGTCATGCCACATTTAAACCACCCTTGTCTAGGGGCGCCTGGGTGGCGCAGTCGGTTAAGCGTCCGACTTCAGCCAGGTCACGATCTTGCGGTCTGTGAGTTCGAGCCCCGCGTCAGGCTCTGGGCTGATGGCTCAGAGCCTGGAGCCTGTTTCCGATTCTGTGTCTCCCTCTCTCTCTGCCCCTCCCCCGTTCATGCTCTGTCTCTCTCTCTCCCAAAAATAAATAAACGTTGAAAAAAAAAAAAAGAATTTTTTTAAACCACCCTTGTCTACTCTGCAGTGAACAATGCAAGAGCACTAGTGCCAGAAACCGTGAGCAAGAGAGACATTCAGATGCCATTACGATCGTCAGGTTTTTTATGTGCTGGCAGAATGTTAGGTTCTGAGAATAAATTAAGGGAACAATTACATAATCAGTCTTATCTTCCATTCCTGCTATAAAGAAACTACTGGAAACAGTTCTGCATTATGCTCTTATGCAATCAAAGGCCACTTAGGAAAATATTAGGAAAAAAACCTCAAAAAAGTACTTATCCTAGCATATGAAAATAACTTTTGCCAAAGACAACTGCTGATTAAAAAAATGAGAAACAAGTGGAGGATGTTAAAAAAAAACGAACGTTCTTTAACACAATAGCAACAAACATCAGATACGGAACTTACTGACTTTTGTAATCTTTTCCTTCAATAATCATGATGATACAACCAGAGAAACGACTACTACTAACTGTATCAAGGTTTGGAGATTCTGCCCTTGTTTTAAAACTGTGATATTAAACTGTCGACCTGCCTAGCATAAAGTCGGGTTCCCCAGCATGGCAGAGCAGGCCCTCTGTCTTCTGGCTCTTTCTGCCTCTCTGGTCTCAACAAACATGACATCCCTTTGGCACTTCATCATCCACCCATCCTAAAGGACTTGCTGTCCCCCACCTTTAAAAGACCGCTGCTGTTTCATACCCCTGTCCTTTGCATGCTATTTCTTCTGCCTGCTATGCCCAACTTGGTAGGCTTAGTGAACTCCTACGTAGTCTTCAAAACCTAGCTCAGAAGTCCCCGCCCCAGGAAGCATTTTCTCTCCCTTCACTGAGTTACTCATTCCCTTTTTGGTGCTGTTGCTGGCTCCGGATTTCCACTGCCAGGAGTGCACCGATCACAGAGGGCTGCTCACCACTGCCTCCCTCTTCTTCTACAAGGGGCGTCCAGAGGCTGAATACATGGCAGCCCCTCCATCAACAGTGTGGGCAGTGCTGTGCTTCAGAGCAGCACCTGAGTGTCCATCCCCGGGAAGGCAGGACCATGGCTGTCTGTTCATCCCATGGGGATTCATCTGACATAGTTAAGGGGGTGGAAGCAACAGTCCCAGCTGCAAACAGCTGTGTCACCTTTGCGTGACTTCGGACCAGTGTCAGTTTCCTCAACTAAAACGACAGGATAAAACTGCTAACTAGCCTATTGGAACGCTGTAAAGAGTAAATGAGTCTATCCTGGGAAAGCCCTCAGAACAGTGCCTGGCAAATAATGCACACTTGATAAATATTAACTGATTTTACTGGGGACCACCTTATTGGGTTGAGGGAGGTTTCACCCTGGATTCTGAATCTCTTCAGAGCTCTCTGCTAAAACACACAGGCCCGCGGGGCACCTGGGTGGTTCAGTCGGTTGAGCATCCGACTTTGGCTCAGGTCGTGATCTCACGATTCGTGGGTTCGAGCCCCACGTCGGGCTCTGTGCTGACGGCTCAGAGCCTGGGGCAGGCTTTGGATTCTGTGTCTCCCTCTCTCTCTGCCCCTACCCCACTCATGCTGTCTCTGTCTCTCAAAAATAAACATAAAAAAAAAAAAACAAAAACACAGGCCCGCAAGATGTGAAAGGTGCACTCCCAGGACAGCTGAGGGATGACACACGTGGCCCGTCTAACAACCTACACATAACACTCACACGGGCGGGGGGGGGGGGGGTCTCTCTCCTCTCAAGGGAGAGGTTTCTCGTCAGATACCACGGACCCAAACCCTGTCACTGCTGCCAGAACAGAAGTGTCACAGAGTGGACCACCAAGGCGTCAAGGGCCAAGAGGTAAATAAATTGTGAGCACACCACCTTGCGAAACAGCAACCAGGCTCCTTGGGCTCTTACTCGGAGAGACCAGAGACAGATCCTGACGCTGTAATGCCTGTGTCCATTTATTTAAGCAGACATAATAATAATATTTAAAACTTACTAAGTATCCATTAGATGCCCCATTCTAAATGCTTCAAATGAAGAGAGCAAGTAAATGACATGCCAACAGTGACACACTAGCAGGTGAGACCCATTGGGGATCTGAAGCCATGCTCTTTGCCACTATGTGCCTTGATGCTTTGCCCTTCTCTAAGACTTACTAGAAGAGTCTGCTCCTGTAGGTTTGACGGGGTATTCATGGACTTCCTAGACCCAAGAAGTCTGCCTTCATCCACATTTTCTAGGGTGGCTTTCCAGCCTGGCCTGCAGGTCACCAGGCTAGGAATGGGTGGGGCCAGAGGGTGACCCATCACAACAGCCCAGATAGAAGTTGCCAGCACCACCGATGCCTCACTCTCCTGCTCTGCTCAGCCTGGGCCCTTTTCCAGACAGAAAGAGGTTCTTCACACAACCCCCACCATCCCCGGCCATCCACCCATGAGAAAAGCCTGGAACTGCCCATTCCTGGTGGTGCTCAACATCCGTGCCTTCTGCAACACAGAGGAAGGAATGTGTTGAGCAAACTCAACTGGCTTAGTGTTAGTTCATTTTCTTCATTACTTTGTGCTAACGTACAGTTCCTTCCCACACACTGAATTTGTTTGGACATTTTTAATAGAACGAGAAAATGAGAGAACATAAATGCATGTGAAATTAAATATTCTTTCCAAAGTTCCAACCACAATGTGTCTATTAGCAAACAGGCAGCATTAGAGTTCTGCTAAATGAGTGCTCATCTGTGTGGTCCTCACCATTTAGGTCTAGGAGAGGCTGACAGCCTGAGTCTCATTCAGAAAAACATGTTATTCTAACACATAGGTCAGGTTTACCAACTATGAATATGGAACGTTTTCCAGCAATCCAGTAGGGTTGGTCCTTTCACAGTTGACCATTCTCAAGCAGCTGGAGTGGGGAGGAGAAAAATAAGGACCACTGAATCTTTGGGCACTTCCCTTCCTTTTTGGGGTTGAACCATCCTGTTGACTTCCACTTTATGCAGGGTTCAGAGGAGGAATACAGAGCAGAGACCCACACAGCAGCTCTGCACAAGTTTGTGGCTGTTCCTGGGGAGTTTGAAAGAGCTGAAAGAGTTCCCAGGTACGCATCCAACGTGTTTCCTGAAGTAGCTCTGAATCCAGGAGGGGCTTCGGCCTTAGCCAGAGCAGGCAAATAACAACAAGTGGCAAGCTCTCGCCTTTTGTCTCCTCCAAGAGCAACTCTGAGCAGTGTAAACCTAAAGGCAGGCCCCTCGTAACCAAGTGCTATGCCCCAAAGCTGGAGTGTTCCTGTGAATTTGCAGCTTTCCTCTCTGTGAGTACTGGGGAAATCTCCATCATCATGGTGATGTCCAAGAAGAAAATCAGATTTATTTGCCTTCTTAAAGTGCTTCTGTATTTGTGGAAGAATTCAATCAGATGGCAGTTGTCAAGAATGACAGAAGACAGCCAAACTCCATTTCCAGTGGGCTTCGGAAATTGGCCACCTCCATGTCTTGGCCTCCAACCGATACAGTTATTTTCTTGGATGCCCAAATTGCATGCAGAAAGTCCACATAATTTTCCTTTCTGTAACATTTAACACTTTACTTGGAGTCAAAATGACCAGAAAGCATTACACAAAAGATTGTAACTTCAAAAGAGGAATTAACTCCAGAAGGATAGGTCTTTAAGGAATTAAAGATCACATTTCCATACAAACATCTGCCAAAGAAGGAAAAAAAAAAAAAGACAAAAAAACAAAATAAAACAACAAAGGGAAAATCTCCTAGGGCTGCAGCCCACATGGGGAGAGCTGCTTCTGGATAGACAACATTTTCCAAACCCTTCCAGGAAGCATGAAGAGCACTGTCTTTCTTCTTCATAAAACTTCATTTCTTTGCTTAGGAAAGTGTTTCTGGTATGAGGAAACCAGGGCTTCAGGCCACAAAGCTTCCAAAGGCACACACTGCCTCTGAGATACTGGAGTGTTCCAAATAGCCAGGAGATACACAACGGGCCCCATGGCTAACAGAGCACCACAGACCATAGTCATTACATCCACTCTCGACCCTTTAGACCGGAGCCAGCAATGTCTGACCAGGGAATATTTCATGACATCCTGGACCCTCAAATGTCCCCTCTTACGCCAAAAACTGGCTTTTTGTTCTATTTCCAGAATCCTGGGGCATCTCTGTTGGCTGTAAGAAAGTTCACTCTCTCCCGGGTGGAATACTCCATTATAGCAGAAATATGCTCTTAAGGACATAAAACAAGCAACTAACGTTTACTCTAAAGTTAAAGAAAATCACACTCGCAACAATGGTGGATGAGCATGAACACAGCCCAGGGTGACACTTTAGGTACTGGGGACAAGTGAATACCGCATTCCCTAGTTCTGTAGCTCATGCCCTACACGAAAGAGAAAGAACACACTTTTAAATGCTGGGGTCAGCGGTTGAACTGTGTTCCCTAAAAAGACACGCTGAAATCCTAACATGTTGAAGTCCGTGGCACCTTGAACTTTGCATATGTCATCAAGTTGGGATGAGGTCATCCTGAACTAGGGTGGGCATTAGAACCAATGGCTGGATTTAATCAGGACAGACATTGGGGACCCTCCCGTACACACAGAGAAGGCCACGTGACAATGGAGGCAGGGACTGGAGTGGCGCAGCCAAAAGCCTAAGATGCCCCGCCTGGGATTGCCGGCCCCCCTCAGGAGCCAGAATGGGCGAGAGGTGACACTTCCCTAAGAGCCTTCAGAGGGCACACGGCCCTGCTGACACCTTAATTGTGGACTCGTGGCCTCCGGAGCTGCGAGAGCACACATTTTTGTTGTTTTAAGCCACCCAGTCTGGCAGCCCTGGAAAGTGAACACAGCTGGCGTGCAGTCACTTTATTCCCATGGCTGCGCAGTGCCACCCATCTCCCGCTCGGCCGTCTTCCCTGCGCTCGTGCACGGTTGCTGGTGCACAGAGAAGGTAAAGCTGTGAAGACTGATGCCAGAAAACAAATGAGTTTTGTGAAATCAGAGAACTAGAGCCTGCCAGGCACTTTCTCTTCCCAGCCCCCGCTCCCCCCCCCAGCTGCTTCCTCCTCCCACAGTGCTATGTTACAAGCTGGGGGGGGGGCTTGACACCCCTCTCTCTCTTTCTGAAGGGCTGATTACATACTTGAATGAAAATTAAAACAAAACCAAAACGTTCTGTTTCCTCTATTTAAACTCTCATTAGCCATGGGTGGGGGCGATGCTTTTCCTCCTTAGGAACAGGCCCCTAACCGCGGCATGTGCTGAGCTTGGGAGGAGGGCAAAGAGCAGACAACCTGCAGAATTCCAAGCCCTTTCTTCACAAAGAGATCTGTCTCTTCCATCCTGAAATGTAAGAAAAGCAATCTCCCAATTCTGGGAGTCAGAGGAAGGAAGGAAGGAAGGAAGAAAGGAAGGAAGGAAGAAAGGAAGGAAGGAAGGAAGGAAGGAAGGAAGGAAGGAAGGAAGGAAGGAAGAAAGAGAGGGAGGGAGGAAGGAGCCTGTGGAGAGGAGGGACCTAGAAGCCTGAGCACGAGGCAGGGCTGAGGCCAGGGGCAGGGCAGGCCAAGGAGGAGCAGTGGGGTTCCAAGAGGTGAGAGGAGGGAATACAGAGCACCAGATGAAGGGAAACATGGTGATCACAGTGATGTGTCAGGCCCCCAGCTGGTCGGGGTGAAGGAACTGGAGGCCCCAGGGCTGGCATGGATTAGACAGCAGAAAGCACCTGAGGGTCTCCGCTCAGTAGCCTGCAAATACAAGCTGGTGAGATTCTCATCAACGGATGTGTGCATCTCCTTCTCACGACTGCTCACACCGCCCCAATCTTCACAGCCCCCCCGGGACTGCCAACACTGCTAGCACCCGAGCACAGCCCCTCACTGCCGGCTCAGGAGGCACACTTTATCTCACAGAGCAGGAGTGGTGGAGGGCTCCCGAGAAATAGCTGTGTGTGCTCTTCCGCTCCTCTCTCCCTTCCACAGATACTTTCTGAGCACTTACTCTGCCAGACCTTGGGGATCGGAACTGACAAAGCCAAGAGCTCCCTGCTCACAAAGCTTCCAGTTGGGTAGGAGGTACATTTACACACGGGTGGGAGTGCCCTGACTGAGAAGTAGAGGTTGTTATCTGAGGGACCGGTAACCTGGCCTGAAGGAGGCAAAGTGGGCTTCCTGGAAGAAGTGACACCAAAGTTAAGACCTAAGGGATACGGGGCAAGGAGAAGATAAACTGGCGGAGGGACTGCCTAAGTCAATGCTGGGAGGAGAAACAGCAGAAAGCCTCTTGAGGAACGCAGTGTGCAAGAAAACTCTGCTGACCTCCATGTGCCTGAATCACCAGGGTGAGTCACTCTGACCAACACTCACCACACACTCAAAGCTCAGGTGGGGAGGCTTGTTCTCTAGAATATACACTCTGAGTTGTTTACTTACGAAGAGTTAATTATGCACATCCCCAACCTGTTTACTCCAGTTGTGCTTGCTACTTGTATTTGTTCAACAAAAGCTACACAAACTGATCAAATGTGAAGGGGAAAAGGAGATAATGCTGTAAAAACACCAAGTGCTTTAAAACATATTCAAGCAAGGCAAGTCACTGAAAAAACTGGGGGGGGGGGTTACTAGAAAGATTAGGAAAACACTGAATATCCAATTGGATTTTGCACTTAGATTCTTGGGTCACTTTATTTTTTTTTTTATTTTTCTTAATGTTTTTATTTATTTTTGAGACAGAGAGAGACAGAGCCTGAGCAGGGGAGGGGCAGAGAGAAAGGGAGACACAGAATCCGAAGCAGGCTCCAGGCTCTGAGCCATCAGCACAGAGGCCGACGCGGGGCTCGAACTCACAGACTGTGAGATCATGACCTGAGCCAAAGTCGGAAGCTTAACCGACTGAGCCACCCAGGCGCCCCTCTTGAGTCACTTTAAAGAAGTCTAATCTGGGGGTGCCTGGCTGGTTTTGTCGGAAGAGTATGTGACTCCTGATCTTGGGGTCAGGAGTTCAAGTCCCACGTTGGGTGCAGAGATTGCTTAAAAACATAATAATCTTAAAAATAAATAAAATCTTTTAAATAATAAAATAAATCCAATCTGGACATGGCAGCAATAGGTGGGAATAACGATATGTGGCTTTGATGCCACAGACAGAGTCTGATCCATGGGCCCAAAAGCAAAGAAAAACCTTTTTTTGGCATCAAAAAACCTGCTGAATGGGGCACCAGAGTGGCACAGTCAGTTAAGTATCCGACTCTTGATCTCAGCTCAGGTCACAATCTCACAGTTTTAGGAGTTCGAGCCCCACGTCCGTTGGGATTTTCTCTCCCCCTCTCTGCCCCTCCCCCCTCTTGCACTTTCTCTCAAAATAAAATAAAAATAAACTTCAAAAAATAAAATAAAATGTCCTCAATAAAACAAACAAACAAAACAAGAAACCTGCTGAACGGATGACCACCAATATGCTTTAAGTTAAAGCACAATATTTCAGCTCCATATGTAATTTCTGTGGCTATTTCTTCCATGGATCACTAAACTCTTCTCATAACCATGCAACTACTGTAAATAATTCTGCATAGCTAGATGGTGGCTTGGCAGTAGAGGAGGAGCAGAAACAGGTTAAGGTTGCAGGCCAGCTCCTGAAAGGCTTCCCAAACTGGGGAGGGAGTGGGTCCCGAGGCACAAGAAGCCTGGGGGTGGTTAAGATGGTGACTGGTGACCGTGACGGTGACAGTGACCATGACCGAAACTGTGGCTAGGTGAGCTCCCCACAACAGGACAGGCAGTGGAGCTCCTAACAGCCACGCGAGTAAGAAAGGGAGTGTGTCTGCAGGGGCTGCCGTAACAAGGGGCCACGTGCTGAATGGCTTACACACCAGAACTGGTGGTCTCTTGCTCTGGGCGGCCCAGAGTCCCAGTCCAAGGTGTCCACCAGGCCGTGCTCCCTCTGATGAAGGCACCAAAGAAGGGTCTGCTCCAGGCCGCTCTGCCAGCTTCTGGCAGTGCCTCAGCAGGCAGCAATATAACACACGGCATTCTCCTTGTGTGCAGGTCTGTCTCCAAATTTCCCCCTTTTAACAAGGGCACCAATATTAAGATTATGGGCCTACCTTGCTCTGGTACAATCTCAACTAATTACATCTGCAACAACTCTATTTCCAAATAAGATCACATTCTGAAGTACTGGGGTTGGGACTCAGCCTAAGAATTCACTAACAGGGAGATGGGAGGAAAACAAGCCGAGCGCAAGTTTAAGGGAGTCTCCCCTCGAGCCCTGGAGCCCTCTGCTACCTGCTCTCCTGCACTTCCAGGATAGCACTGGTAGCTGTGTCGCAGGCCCTGGCCCGAAGCCATCTGCATTATGGTTTTCTCCTCCAATTGCTGCATACCACTGGTGGGGACCACGATCTGGTCTCCCCCGGGGCCCCCAAGCCCTCTCACCAAGCAGAGAATTGAAGCAGAACCACCAAGAGAAGGTTCTGCCCAACTCCCAAACTCTTTCTCTGTGGCTCATTTTACTTCCTGTAAATCAAACCGGTTGAAAAGCAACAAGTGCTTGTACACTTTGAATACATCTGTGCATGCGAAGCACTGACAGTAATCCCTGCAAAGCTTGGTGCAGAGTCCCAGTATAACCTCCCTGTTTCTTAGACACAAATAATAGAAGCTAGCATGTGGTGCGCACCCCAAGGCACAAGCATCCCTGGCGGTGGTCTACGTGCCCAGCTCCTCCCTCGCTCCTGCCACTCGCAGCACCAGGGAAGGTGCAAAGGAAAGCCACTGGGTCAGCACACCGGGGGGTGATCCTGGGGGCCGTTTCGGGCCAATCTAAGTGAGGCTTGGGGATTGCCGAAGGCTTCTTCAGTCTGTCTGCTCGTAGCCCCCAGGCCTGAGGTTGTGCTGTCGGCTGGTTACAGACAGACGAATACAAATAAGGATGCCTCTGCGCCAGCCAGTGCTACTGGGGAATGGCGGGTTCTGGTTTTGTAAGGAGCAACAAGAGTTCTTTGATGGGAAAAGCCTGTTTGGGAAGGGCAGATGTTGCACGGAGCCTCACAGAAGAGGCTCACCATCTATCAAGTCAGATGCATTCATTTGAGGGAGAAAAGGCAATGCCATTTTTCCACTTTCAAGAAGGCCAGTCCACAACTTAACTAGGGGTTTTATTTTTTTTGAGATGTGCCATTTCCTCCAACTCATTTTTCAAACTAAACTAGGCTGACAGATTGGGACTGATGAGATCACAGGCAAGCTCTTAATTTAGTTATTACCCGTCCCCTGCCCTCCCTCCAAAATTTTCAGTATAAAAAGGAAAGGCTGCAACCTGACTTCAGTTACCATACTTTTACCAACTGACTTTGGAAAGCAGATAAAGGGCGCCGAAATCTTTTATATTTTTTCCTTCCTACTGAGTCCACACTTCAAAGACGCAATGGTCTAGCTCACTTCTTTGTCATTCTCAAACCCTTTTAAACCTCTTTGAAAATTCCTTCCAAAGGAGGAGACAGTCCAGTCAGTCACGGCAAAGAACATTTCTCTGCCTGTTCTGAGTGAAATGGTTCTCAAAGCAGACCCGGGAGGTGGGCACTTCCAGTGTACTTGGCAGCCAGACGTCTGAAAACCAGATGACTTCCAAACAGTGCCAAATAATGGCTATATGCCTGAGGGGGGGGGGTCACCCATCTGAAATGACGGCTCTTGTCTCCTATCATTCTCAAAGACAAATGTTTGTGGCTCGGGAACTGGAAGCACCAGGAGAAAAGGTCCTTTCCTAATAGGACCATGAGGGTCACTAAGACGTTCCTGAAAGGTCACTGGGCCACCTGCTAGTCTTTGATCTTCAGGCTTAGAGGCTCCACTTTCCATTCCGATGGCCCAGTTCTACCTCACCAGCAATCAGCTCTCCACTCGTACTAGCTGGCCTTGTAATGTTGGTCATTTTCAAAGGTGTATCTTGTCCCTGAGGACGAGGTTTGCCTTCACTTGTGTTTAACCTCTTGTCGCCAGCAGACAGTGGGGCTCTTAGCACAGATGAAGAGGAAATCAAAGGGTACCTGGCTTTTCTCTACTCAGCAGCAGATCCCGCTTGCCAACCACCCTCCTTCACAGGATTTTCGGGGAGCCTGTTCCAGACACTCTGGCATGGGATCACTGTTGATCACTGGTCACCTCTCTTTTGTGACAGAGGGTTTTGCTCATATATTTGTAACAACTTTCTAGAGACCTCAAGTCATTTTTAGAAGTTTATTTTGAGACAGAATGAGTAGGGGAAGAGCAGAGAAAGGGGAAGAGAGAGAATCCCAAGCAGGCTTGATCCTGTGAGCCATGAGATCATGACCTGAGCTAAAATCAAGAGTTGGACGCCCAACCAAGGCACCCAGGCACCACTCAAGTCATTTTTAAACTTCATTATCGGGGCGCCTGGGTGGCGCAGTCGGTTAAGCGTCCGACTTCAGCTAGGTCACGATCTCGCAGTCCGTGAGTTCGAGCCCCGCTGTCAGGCTCTGGGCTGATGGCTCGGAGCCTGGAGCCTGTTTCCGATTCTGTGTCTCCCTCTCTCTGCCCCTCCCCCGTTCATGCTCTGTCTCTCTCTGTCCCAAAAATAAATAAACGTTAAAAAAAAAAAAAAAAAAAACAAAAAACTTCATTATCAGGGGCACCTGGGTGGCTCGATTGGTTAAGCGTCTGACTTCGGCTCAGGTCATGATCTTGTGGTTTGAGCCCCACACAGGGCTCATTGCTGATAGCTTAGAGCCTGGAGTCTGCTTTGGGTTCTGTGTCTCCCTCTCTGCCCCTCCCCTGCTCATGCTATCAAAAATACATAAATCTTAAAAAAATCTTTTAAAAAACTTGTCTCTTTTAAAAGACAATACACAATAAACACATTCCCTAATTTTCTGTAAGAATAAGGTTACCAAAAAGGTCCTGCAATGCTTGCCCTTGATGGTTGGTTAAGCTCCTGTTCAAATGCAAGTCAGACCACACTGGTCCTCTCTGCTCAGCATCCTCCATGGCTCTCATCTTGCTGACAATAAAAGCAGACATCATCACAATCTATCCTGCAGGACTTCTCAGGGTTCATCTCCTCCTCTCTCCCTCTCTCTACTCCACCGACACCAGCTTTCCTAAAGTTCCTCAGACACACTCGTCAGTGAATGTTCCAGCCTTAGTGACTCTGCAGTTGCCATCCCACCCACCTTCCATGTCCTTCCCCACTGGCGGGGACGGCACAGGGTTGGCTCCCTCACCTCCTTCAGACCTCTGCTTAAAAGTCTCATCAGTGAAGCCTTGGCCCACCACACGCCCTGTCTCCACACCCCCAACCCCTCAGCTACTTCAGCTTTCCTCCACAGCACATCTGTCCCATCTCTGACAGGACAGGTTTTCTTGGCTGCCTCCCCAGCTAGCCAGTAAGTCCTTAAAGCGGGATCTTTGTCTGCTTCATTTACAGATACATCCCATCACTTGAAACAGTCCCAGCACAGGGCAGGCCAGTACCTCTACGGGTATCACTCTGCATTCCGTGTAGTTAAGGAACTACTCTATCGGCACCTTCTGTCTGGATGCACATGTCTCCTTCCCCCACAATGGCTGTTTATATATAAGGCAGTTCACTGAAACGAGATGGACAACCTGGCTGTTCCCATTCGATACACGTAATCATCCATCCTTCCGTAAAGAAGGGGCTTAGAAAATCCTAGTCCGCTGCAGTGAGGCCATCCCAATACAAATCCAGTGTTCTAAAACAGGGCACTCAGGCTGATCGCAACATGGCAGATTGGACTGACCCAGGCTGGGTGCGAAAGCGATACATTTCCCTCCATTAGGACAAGTTAATTAGCTCACTCTGTAGTTCCAACACACTGCTAGGCTCTCTGGAAAACACGGTCTATCTAAATTCCACAAGATCTTTCACACAAACTTGTGAAAAGCCTTTATCCTGTACTGTAAATGATCATCTACCTCGACTGCATTTATTATCCCTGCTGAGTTTAATCTCAGTGAGCTGGGCCTAGCATTTCCAGCGATTGTGGGACTGAGTTGCGTGGTCCTCATCTGTAACATATTCTCCTTCTCTTCCTGCCTTTGGTCTCCCGTTTGAGGCGTACTGGCCTTCCCTCTGCAGAGGAGGCAATACGCTCGAGGGAATACCATGTGCTATTCTTCTTCAACCTCCCTTCAGGCTGACTAGAGCCGGCTAACAACTTCCCACTGCCTGCAGGTTCTCCAGCTTCACAATCACCCAGCAAACGCTAGCATGTGTAATAATGACGAACAGTCTAACATTTCTCCGAGATCAAGAAATGTCATGTCTATGGCAGTCTTCTCATTTACTACCCTAGTTATTCCATCAATACAGAGATGAAGTTAACTTAGCATGACTTTTTCTCAGTAAAGTCATGCTGACTTCTGAAAACCATCTGCTTCCCAGTCCCTTCCAGAGCTTTGCTCGCAATCCGCTCTAGGTTTGCTTGCTAGCCTGTGATTATTAGAACTCACCCTCTGCTACCACCTTAGTCTCTTTTTGACTTTTTGAAGGCAACATCTGGCTGCCATTCGACTTAGAACTTCTTTTATTCTCCATGGCATTTTAAAGATCATCTGTGTGTCTGAATTCTTTCCATTTCCTGGGATCTAGTCCCAAAGACTAGAACTCACTTAAAATGTAAGGCTTCTCCATTTGCTTCTTCCACAATAAATGATATGTTTCCTGAGTGCCTCCAGTATGCTGAGAACAGTGCTCCGAGAACACTGCTCTGTTTACAGTCTGTACTTCACAGTTGTACTTGAAGCTAAAACAGCCAGCAGCAGACATTTGCTCTGTCCTTGTACCATTAGCCCCAAGAAGTTTACCATCCTTCCCCTCCCTCTTTTGAATATGGTTTTAAAAGGACCATAGCTATCGCTGGCATTTTCTTTTATTGGCACAAAATACATTATATGTATATGTAATATACATTTGACCGTTTTTCAGGGTACAATCTAGCATCATTAAGTACATGCACAATACTGTGCCATCATCACCACTATTTCCAAAACCTTCCCATTGCCCCAAACAGCAACTCTGTGTCCCTTCACCCAGTCCCTGGTAACTGTTCATCTGCTACTGTCTATAAATTTACCTATTCTGGATATTCTATATAAATGGAATCATACACTATTTACCTTTTGTGTCTTATTTCGGTCAGCATAATGTTTTCAGGGTTTATACATATCAAAGCATGTATCAGCACTTCATTCCTTATTACGGCTGAATAATATTCCTTTGTATGAACATACCATATTTTGTTTATCCACTTATCTGTTCATGGACACTGAGGCTGTTTCCACCTTTGGGCTGTTGTAAATGATGTTGCTATGCTATGACCATGGGCATACAACTATGCGTTTGAGTTCCTCTTTTGAATTCTTTCAGGCATTAACCTGGTAGAAGAATTGCTGGGTCATAAGGTAATTTTATGTTTAACTTCTTGAGGAACTGCCAAACTGTCTTCCGTAGTGGCTTTTACATTCCCACCAGCTACGTATGAGGGTGCCAATTTTTCTTTCATCAGTCTTTCCTTCACTATGGACTTTAGGGCCCTTGACACTATTCTTATAAGTTTTCTTAAGCCATTCTTTTATTAGTCTTTAGTCTTTAGCTAATGGATTTTAAAAATTAGAATTCAATAGTTTTCTCAAATTTCACCATGACATGCTGTCTTATATTTGGATTTTTATCGCCCACCTTTCCCTTATTAGGAGAATGAGTTTTAAAATCCGATGCCTGGATGTGGATTCCACCCCCTACTTTCCAGCCATTGCACTCCAGCTTCCTCCCTTGTTAACTGGGATGATGAGTGTTTTCGTTTCCTATGGCTGCAGTAACAAATTATCACAAAGTCAGTGGCTTAAAACAAAGGAGTTATTATGACTCTGGTGGTAACAACTCTGAAACGGGTCTCGTGGTGCCAACACAGAGGGGTTAGAGCCAGTTCCCACTGAAGGAAGGCTCAAAAAAGTACCTGTTTTCTTGCCTTTTCCAGGTTCTAGGGGCCGCCATATTCCTTGGCTTCTGGCCCCTTTCTCCATCTTCAAAGCCAGCCATGGCCAGTTAAGTCTTTCTCACATCACTCTGACACCGACTCTCCTGCCTCCCTCTACGGCCTTTAAGAACCCAGTGATTACTTTGGGCAAACCCAGACAATCCAGGATAATCCTGTTATTTTAAGGGCAGCTGGTCAGAGACCTCAGCCCCCCCGCCCCTTGCCATGTAACCAGCATATTTACATGGTTACGATAAGGACATCTCTGGCAGGCATCATTCTACTTAACGCAACAGCAATACCTTCCTCATAAGATTGTTTCAAGGATTATCTGTGTTTCTAAATTCTTTCCATTCCTCAAGATACATAGTTCTGAAGACTGAAAGTCCTTTGAAACCTCTGTCCACTCCACAAACACCTCCTGAGTTGAGTTAATGAAATAAAGTACTTAGAGCCTGGTACCCAGTAAACACTCCATAAATGTTACCCATTATCACTTTACGATACTCATACTTTATAATCCCTTTGGACATGTGGTTGCAGCCACCAGAATCGACTTCGTAGTCTGAATTTTCTGAGATCTTTCTAAAACCCAGCCACGCACTGCTTCTTTTCACAAACATCAAGTCCGACACAACTTTCCCATCACCAACCTGTCTTTGTGTTAGAACAGAAGTGAAACCAGAGCGCAGCAGCTCCCTTCACCACTTCCCCTAGCTGCCAGGAGCTGAAGCACCATGCAGTGCTGGTAAAGAACTCATGATGGCATGTGGTCCCAAAGGCAGAGCTGAAGCTTCCATCACTGGGTCTGTAACCTATGCCTAGGCTCCATCCTTTGCAGCCCCACCTTGCTTAAGGGTCTGCAACATGACCCCCAAACACCCTGAGCTTGGTGCTCTGTGCTTTATCCGCACACAAAGCCTTCCAGCAGGTGCCCAAGGCCAGTCACACAGAATCCACTGATTCTGAAGGTGAAGGTAGTTTTTCATTAAAGCAGATTCCATCCTCCATCAGAACCACATCTTCCATTGAAGGTGCTCACCTCTGCTTCACACATCAGTAGAGATTCCTCTAATGTCACAGAGAGAAGTGGGAGAACACGAGGCTGGCTGAGACCCCAAAGTTTGTTTCTAAGTGGTTACCTTTGATATTACTGATCATTTTATACCCACTTGGGCTGGATGCAAGTATGGTCTTTTATCATACTTGGTTCTCAGTTTTTCTGATTTTTTTCTCCTTCTCATCTTAAGTTGTGCTTCACACTCACAGGTTGGGCACTGAGTCTCACAACAGATGCTCTCCTCTCCCGGGGTCAGCCGCACTGGTCCTTGCTGAGCTTTGAGCCCAAACCCCCAATCGATACTGGTGCCTCAGTCTCACGGTCAGCGGGCTTGGGGACAGAGCAGCCTCAACACCGAGGTCTTCAGTTCCAGAGCAGCAAATGGGCCCCAGATGCGGGTGCAGTCTTGAGAGGCTGGTCTGTGCTAGTCAG
Organism: Lynx rufus; assembly: GCF_022079265.1. Classification (NCBI taxonomy): domain Eukaryota; kingdom Metazoa; phylum Chordata; class Mammalia; order Carnivora; family Felidae; genus Lynx; species Lynx rufus. Next base: position 17,967,818 of record NW_025814837.1, read on the forward strand.
TGGTCACAAGGTGACTTGGGAGCTGGCACAACCATGAGTGGGAACTGCTGCAGGACTGGGCCTGGGGACTCTGCAGGCCCCTTCTCAGTCTTTTTCCCCAGTTAAAGAGGAGTCAGGATACCAGTACCGAGGCCATTCCATTTTCTGTACAGCCCTCCAAGCTCTTTAATGAACACCTCCAGCCTTCTCCGTAAAGCCTCATTCCTCCCAACACAGGCAAGAAACCTGAGTTCGATCCTCACTGCAGGAATGCACCCTCTGGTGTGGTGTGTGCATGCGCCTCAGTATGTGGAAGGTGGGAGATTCAGAGACCCCTGCTGATGCAGTAGTCCTCTCTTCCAAGAGCATGACCAGGATCCCTCCTCTCCACTGCTGCTGGACCAGAGCTCATCCACATGTCCCTCTGCCAGGACGATCTCATGCCTGCTGCCCAAGGGTGGGGTGGGGGGGGCAACTCTCCTTTCCTTTCTCAAAAGGCTGGTCACATCCTCCTATTCATCAGCTCTTGACCACAATTTCCTTCTGTCACCTCAGAAACCATATTATCTTCCTGGTGTCCTCTCCAGTTCTTTCTTTCATCCATCTAAGGTTGATACACCCTTGCTAAAAACACAGAGGACGGAAGGAGAGCACCTGCAGCCCTTTCATCTTCCTCTGGCACAGGAAAAGCAGCTCTTACCTGCGCAGATACAACCGGCCGTGGCACAGACCACAGCCTGTGGCCCCACAACAGCTCTCAGCTTGCTTTCCTGCCATCAATTCCAGTTCTCAGATCTTCAGATAAGCTAATAATCCTTCCTGGCTCCCTCTGAAAATTCCCCAGCAAAACTGCTAGCAACTGAATGCTTTCTGGACTGTTTATGTTGTTCCCGGGTCAAGGGTGTGCCGGGAAGGCCGGCTCTGTCATGTGCGCTGGCAGTCCCATTGGCCCACACATTTTATTAACTACGTCCTGTCACTACCCCACCAGGCCAGGTGGTCAGCTGCCTCTGTGACCTCGACAGCATCCCCACCTTGAGAGATGGGGAAGGCTATCCTATCCGTTTGGCACACTCCTTTGGCTTGGTCTTGACTGGATTTAGGAATTAAAGGCTATCTGTTTATTTTATGGTTAAAGAGATTATGAAAAGAACACAAATGTAAATAAACAATGAGCAATTATACTAAAAATGGCATGAGTGAGGTTTAAGTTAAGAGCCTCAAAGGAAGAATAAAACGCTATGGTCAAAGGAATAAAGCCCAGTAAGCGTGAGGGAGGGTGAGATGCAGTGAGAGAAATTCAGAGCAATCTCTGCAACAGAGGACAGCCGGGTATATTTTCACTAAAAGCTCTATTTAAAATAAGAATATACACTAACTACGTAAACATTATTTGATGAAAGAGCGCAGTTCTGCTATTCTGAAATCACGGAAGAGCTGTAAAATTATGTTCCCTATTTAAGTCGGTTTAAAAAATCAGATATTAACTTCAAGAAAACAAGTCTTTAAAAACTGTAATCATCAGTGTTATTTTGGGGGTTATACAGTGTTTTTTATACCAAATAACAGGCAAGTATGCTGGGCCTTAGTCATTCCACGAGTCTAACTACAGACTTGTTTACCAATTTGCACTTGGTATGGATTAGAGATTAGCGGGGCCCATACAGTTTTCTGTATATCAGGAGGCAATAACACAAAATGGTCTTTGTGGCAGGACCTCTGCTGAGGCGATATCTCTAACTCTCCCATTCAAGAGAAACCACTCTCCAGGTCATGGGTCAGTGGGAGGGAGACATTCCTAAAAGGTACAGGGCATGAGGGACCCCGAGAGTTATGGGGCTCTGTCTCCATGCTGTTGTCAGGCTCCCATGAACGGACGTGGCTATTCAGTCATAAGCATGCCAGCAACAAGGATTCTGCTCTATTTGTTGCGGGAATTTTAATACCAAGGTTATATGAATTTCAATTACGGTAATTTTCATTTAATAGTACTTTCCAAAAGAGCAATGGAAGAGCTGGAGAAACATGTGCTCCAGATGTCAGCAGGGCCAGGCATTCGAATCAGCGCCCAAAAAGAATCTGCTGGCAAAGTTGTCATTCTGCTTTCCTAAAGACAGTCAGCAAAGTTAGCACCAAAACCAAGTTCAGGCACAGATCTGATGGGATTATTTACTGACCAGAGCATGTAGCCCTCATGAAAAAAAAAAAAAAAGAAAGAAAGAAAACAAAGCCCAACAAAGCAGAAAAAGAAAAAAAAGCAACTTTTTCCTCTTCAGTTTTCTATAAAAATATATTTGAGTACTATTTAATATTCCATTTGCGGTTAACCTAAAACTCTCACCAAGCTTTTGGGCGCTATCAAGCAGCATTATTTTTTATAGACTTCTGGTGGGAGGGGGTTAGAAAAGAGTCTGGGAAGGTTCCATGAAGTCCTGTTCATCTTAACAGTGTGGGTTTCTCTTTGCGGAGCTCTGGCCATTTAAACGGCCCCCTCCTCCCATCCACACCAGACCCTCCCTCCCCTCCCACAACAGGGAGGCTGGTGGGGCAGCTTCTGTCACAGTGGTACCTGCCATTCCTGGTATCGTGCTGCCGCATGTTCTTGATAAAATGAATCTTCTTAAAGTTCTTTGGTCTGGGCGAACCTGAGAGAGTTCGACATCTGAAAAATAAAGTCATTTCAAAAACCCGGTCAGTTGCCTGCAGGACAGCTGAGACATCTCCACACAAAGACAGGAAGGAAGACCAGACAAATGGTTTGAATCATCCCTGAGGATAATGAGGACAATACGGCTGGAAGCAAGGAAGCTTTAAAAAAAAAACAAAAAACAAAAAAACAACGAAAGACAACTTCCTTGATAATCCTGATGATAATTTATATGGGTCTCTGGAAAGCCAGCTAATGAAAACTATTGTCCTCAGTTACAATAACATAACCTACACGGATTCCAAAGTCATTATTCTTTCTTGTCATCTTAAAAAGAATTCTCCTGTATCAACAACAGTAATGGGAACTGAAAATGGTAAATTTAAAGAATTTAGAGGGGGAAGAAAAACATTGGAAAATTCAGTTTAAAAACAACACCAAATCATTTTTCTTCTGTAGCAGGACTCTACCCTGAGCCACCTGGACAGCTGCTTCAATGCTTAACTTGACTATGCCTGGAAGCAGCGGCCCAGCTAGTGGCCGTTTCCTTTCTTTCTTTCTGTTTTCAAGATAAATTGTAAATGAATATTTGTTGAACAAAATGACTTGAATTCCAATTACCTTTTTCCTGGAATATACGGCATTTGCTTGCACTACAGGACTAACAGAACTGACCCACAGGCTAAAAAGAGCTTATTTGTCTATTTTTCAAAGTTCACCTGGCAACTGCAAGAAGCAAAACAGCAATAAAAAAAAAAAAAATCAACAAACAGGAGTTTGAAATTTGGTCTTGTCTTGAGAAAGGGAGCTGTGATATTTCTATTTGGGTTTTTGCTACCAAAATTTTTGTCTTACTCAAGCCTTTCTGACCATGGGTCCCAAGGGCTGGCTCCTGCCATGGGGCCTGGGTACCTGGGACCTTATGCTTCAAGAATGAGTTTTGGAGTAGCAGTGCCTGGCTTCCCAAAGCCACACTGAGGTCTGGGCTGGGGCCACCAGCTAAGTTTAGTCAGTTCTGAACTTTGAGGCTTCAGGTAAGACTAACAAGATAACCCAACAAGGATGTACAGTTGAGCGCAGGTGGGATGTGGGGACGGGCTAGGGTACAGGACTGGGGAGCGGGCAAGCTAGCAGACCTGCATACCCACTCTAAGGGCCCAGCTCAAGGAAACTGGGTGTTGTCCCCAGTCCAGACCTCAGGTGTACATCCCTCCAAGCCCCCTTAGCCAGCCTCTAGTAAGGGCCAGTCTTCCTAAAAGCCATTCCCTGAGAGTGCTGAGAATGATTTTTTTTTTTCCATTTAATTTGAAGGAAAAAAAAAATCATACTGAAGTGAATGCAGTACAGGCTAAAGCAGAGACATCAGATCAGATATCTGGTAGCTTTCACGAAGGAAAGCCTCCCTTCAAATCATGTCCACTACATCAAGGCAGGGTCCGTGGACCATGCTCAGAGCCTGTGTGGCCCTGCAAGACACTTCAGAAACCAGTCTTCCCTTCCTTCAGCCCCAAACTCACTACCAATTCCGACACCCTGACCTATCACTAGTAATATTTCAGATCCTTCCTGGCGTTGTTGTGAGAATGAAATGTTAATAATACATAGGAGAGAGTCATAAACTGTCAAGTGACACATTCAAACACAAGCATTGACACATTCAAATACAAGCATTCACATTCATATGCGTGTATACACATGTAAATATTCATACACAAATTTCAGTGCTGTGATTAACCAACCATTAGCTACAAAGGATGCATATTTTGTTATTATTTGCTTCCTATATTCTTAAAATTGCAGCTGTGACTAAGGGTCCTGAATTTTTGGTTTAAGACGGATTCTTTTAAAGACCTGTATTTAGTAGATGCTTCCTGTGGCCTTCAGGCAGGGTTTGAATAGACGGCACCCATCAACCCCTTCCTAATCCAGGGTTCCAAAGTTAGATTTAGTCTTACTGATGTTCAAGGGCATGGAACCTCACTCTGCCTTCTTTGGGCGGCTTCCCGGAAGCAGACCCAGGACCCTAAACTGCCTCAGTTCTATCTCCAAAATGACTCTTTGAGGCTGCAGCCCACCCAAGGTCCCCAATTGTCTCTCACACACACTGCAGAAGATTCTAGAGACATAGCCACTGGAGAGAGGAGAATCTCTGAAAGCAGAAGGTTATGCTTCCTTTGGTTTCTGGATAGGGCCTAAGTATCCAGGAGTGTCCTCACACCCTTACCCTGCTTCCTCCCAAAAAGGAGAGCCTCCTGAGCCACCCAGACGGAGGGCAGTGAGCCAAGAGCTAGACTGTGGTGGTAGTGGATAGGTACTCCTGCCCCCAGCAGCAGGAAGCTGGTACCCAGCCCAGCCCAGAAGACAGAAGACCTGAGCTTCTCTCTGCCTCCCATGCCTGCAAAAAGAAGAGCTGTTTGTTACCCTTCAGGCTGGAACACAAACTACCCCCCCCATCTTCTGCTAGAACTGGAAGGTGGCAAAAGGGCCACAGGTGGTTTTGCCACTCTCAGGGAAGGGAGGGGGCGTCAGTTAACACTTTATGGTGCAGTAGCCAACTGAGACAGGCTGAAAAATAGGAGCAGGTGGAGACAGCTGCCAAATTTGCCCACTGAACTGAGGTTTTTCTGGGCACCTCGTAGCAATGTCCCAAGTCCTTAATACTGGAATACCAGGTAACCACCAGGCAGGCGGAAAACTCCTCAGTCTAAATACTCTGTGAATGCTTAATTCATTCTAGGTAGGTGCAGGACCCTAACTTACTAGCAAACTGATGTGCCAGAGACAAGCAAGCCTTTGAAAAAGATAACATATCAGCACATGATTATAAGGGAATATGCTATTAATCCAGCCTCTCCTTCAGCAAGTTGTTTGTTGTCATGCATTTTTTTTTAAAGCATTCAACTCAACCACCAGAGAATCTAAGAAATGCTTTAAAAGAGAACTGTGGCATTAGCAACAATTGCCAAGGAAACTGGAAGACTAAGCACTCAGCTTGTGGCAGGTTAAGCAAAGAACGAATTAATTTCAGTACCCATTTAAAAACATACATTTTAAGTGATGCAAAATTAAATTAGGATAGAATTAAATTAAAAACTAATTTAATGAAAGATTAGCTCTTTCTTGTTAGCACTGATTACAGGATACACTTAATTATGCAAAAGGTTTTTAATAGATGCCTTGCAGCCATTTGTTCAATGTGCTGAGTTTAAAAGCAAGTTGGGCTAATAGCCTTCCACCCCCACAGTTCCCAAAACAGTTCAGTGTCATTGCTGGTACATTCATTTCACAAAACTGGGAGCTGGAGAGGACCTTAGAGATCAATTTCCCCTCCCTTCCCATTTTACAGATGGGAAAACTGAGGCCCCAGAGAAGCTAAATAAAATGTCCAAGGCCATAACCAGCTAGTAGAAGGATCAGACCAAGAATTCAGGCCCCCTGACTCCCAAACTAACATCCCTTCTATACCATGTCAACTTTACTTCCTAGGAATAAGTACATTTCTAAGGTAGTTATTATTTTTAATTCTAGTATAATTAACAGTGTTATATTAGTTTCAGGTGTACAATATACTGATTCAACAAGTCCATACATCACCCAGTGTTCATCATTTCTAAGTAAATATTAGAACTTTTTTTAAGTTCAGAAAAGTCTAATAGGGAAAATAAAGCCTTCTCAAACTGCCCAAATTCCTTTGGTTTCAGACTTGTTTTTTAAATTTTATATTTACATGAGACTTTTTGGAATTTAAGTATAGTATTCTATAAGTAAGCATTGGATAAAGTTATAGTTAAGGCAGATAAGCCCTTTTCAGTATGCTCAAACGTGGTATGGTAGGGCTGAGGGGTAGAGGGCAGAGGATCAGCCTGAGAGATTCTGAGAGGAGGGTACAGAGGTGACCAAGCGGCATGTGACCAGAAACGTGACACGTGACCAGAAATACAGCACGTAGTTCCTCCTCGCCCTCCCCCACCCCTGCTGTAACCACCTGGAATCCCCAAGGATGCAGTAACATTTTTTTTACCTGGTTTTCCTTAACTCACAGCTATCACACTGCTTTAACCAAGGCTTCTCACAGCCTCTAGAAATACCAGGAGCTTTTTAGTGCTATTCATTGATTTCCCGTTTGTGGCAGGAGTGACCTTACCTGCCCAAATGCCAAAGCCGCTCAGTGCCACCTGAGAACCTCTCTCCTCCACTCTCGAGGATTACTCTGGACCAGAGCCAGCTCCTTAAGTGGACTTTTCATGCAGCTTTTTGTACGGCTACTTCAGGAAAGAGCTTCTCTCAACATTTAATAGTAAGGGATAGAAGAACACTTGCACCCAAGCCACATTAATCCCACAGCCACACGCTCACCCTACGATGATCCCAGAGGTTACGTACGTTTTCAGAAAGACTTCAAAAGTGGCCCGGACTTTCTCTTTGGGATGACATCACCGGCGAGACTCACAGTCACCCAATACTTTCGATCAGATCCCCCCACCTGTCTATGCTCCACATTCCATCCAGGAGGTCTGTGGACAGGACTAACCCGGGAGTGAAACCTCCGGCGGGAAAGGGAACGGCTCCAGGGTGAGACCTATGCCGGCACCCTCCCAAATGCCCGCACTCCCCAGCCGTAGCCAGGGCCTAAAGCACAAGGTACGCAGACATGGATTCCGGAAGCTGGTGAGAGCCAATGGGAACACACGTTCTCCCGCGGGCCTCCCTCTGCGCCATCAGCCACGCATGCCCCGTGAAACCTTGGCGCATGCCCCGTGAAGCCACCGTGTTCTAGGCTGCCTCACCTCCTTCGGGAGCAGGCCAACCTAGCTCCCCTGCCGCAAAGACTAAAGGAGAAGTCCTGTGTGAATACCGGCTCCTTCACTGACAAGGGCCAGGGGGACCAAGGCACAGAAGGGGGTTGGTGGTAAGGTGCAGGATTAGAGGAAGGAAAGCTGCCAGAGGCCTGGCACAGCTCAGCAACTGCCGTCACCCAAACACAGATGCCTCGCAAGCACCTTTCTAATCCCAATGGAAAAATCACTTTCAGCCCCAAAGAAGCCCCCAGGGCGATCCTAATGGAGTTTCCCCAGCAACTACTGATGGCACTTGCTAATGAAGTCCAGGACTTGATTACTGTGTCACTGAACCTAAGAAAGCTGAGACAATAATGGGCTCGTCTTCATCAAGCAGCAGCTTTCAAATTGAAAAGCAAACAGCACCCAAATCCACATGCAAACTGCGCTTTTCCAATACATAACTGAGATTTAATAGTGCCCTAATGGTCCTCAGGGTTGGGATTTCCAAACTATGAGTCTGGAGATGAGGCCATTATTTTAAAATTTTAATTCTGTAGATTAAGGACAAAAAAAAAAAAAAATCAAACTGCTGTATTGTAATGCAGGCCATTTACATGCAACAGTAAAAACTTACCTCCGTAGAGGGGCATTCTCCTCAATATCTTCCAGGGTTTCCAAGGATGATCTCTGGGAAATGAGGCGACGTCTACAGAGAGAGGGAAAAACCTAGGAGTTAAAACCGCATTGTAAAATGGATCACACATTTCTGTAAACCTGAAACTGTTCTAAAAAATAAAAAAAAAAGACTTGACACGAGCTATCTTAAAGAGGCTGCCATGTTCCCAGCCTGCACCCTGAATGCCAAGCCCATCTTGCCTTGCTGAGTTCTGAGCATTCTCCCTGGTTAATAGGGCCGCTTTGTGGTGATCAGGGAAGGTGATCCTTTTATGCTAGGATTCCCTCAAAAAAGACAAGGTGCCTCTTATAGTATATAACTTGGATACTGTGTGCAGTTTTTCTAAAGCATTAGATAATACTGTTAAGTATTCAAATATCAGTGGTCTGAACCAGGTTAACTGATAAATACTAAATTTTAAAGTCATATTAAATAAAATCTGAAAATCATTAGGATGTGATAAAAAAAAAAAAAGTTGTGATCTCTGGAAGACATTACTCCTTTAGGAGAGTTTCTCACACACCAGTAAGAATAGATATCAGGGCACGATTAGGCAAGATATGGACTCTTCCGGGCTGCTAAAGAATTGCAAACCATCTGCTAAAACCTCCTTAATCTAGTTTCTTTTGCCAGATTAAAATAAGAACAGGTCCTAGTTAACAGAATATCTGGTATAGGGACCAGGGTTGCATGGTGGCTGGTAACTTTACAATCAATCCATTTGAACAAAGACCATCATTTCATAATAAATGGTTTGGCTGAGGAGGGTGGATAGAAAAAATCCGATTGGGTCTTTACTTTGAAAAAAAGGGACTAAAATGAGAAGGATAAGCCTATTTTATAATACATTTGATAAAATTAGGTTAAGAACATGCAGTTATAACCATGTTCTAATTTGTCCTAAAGAACAAAAAATGAAACATGTTTTAACTTCTGTCTTGTGTGTACTTTTTCTGAACAACTACATTTCGCTTTATGTTTTACTTTTAATAAGATAATCAGAAAGGTCATTTTTGCCAACTATTCAAGGGCTTCATCAATTTTTGAAGAACCTTTCTTAATGTTTTGGTATCAAATCCTTTCTAAAGCAGTCATCTAGAACAGTCTTTGCTCTTCAACAGTAAGCGGGCATTCTCTCAGACCTTCATTTGTCCGTGTGGGAGCACCAAGAGTTCTATAACGCTACCTTCAGTGTCTTCCCGACACACTGGACCTTTTGCAAGATCTGCAGTGTCACTCTGCAATTGACTTACAGTAAATTTCCATTTCCATCGTATTCCCAGATTTCTAACAGTCAGCCCAGACCTGAGGCAATGGTTGTGAGGAGACAATGATCTTACCTGAGAGAGTCCACAGGTGCTGAGGGGGATGGGAACGGATTTTATAGTTTATAAGTGGCCAATTCATTAGTAAGGGGGACTGTTGTGCGCAGCCCCATAACTGCAGGGACTCAGCTATCCCAGGGCCCCTGTGACAACACCTTGCAGCTGTGGTTTTGACATACCTGGACCTTTAGTTGAAGCACAGCCCTTCTGGGTACTAAATCTGCTTGGTACAGAGTCCCAGGCTGGTATAGGGCAGATACCCAGTCAGTCATACCCCCCCACATCACAGCTCTCGGGGATCGGGCCCCCCGCATTCCCCATCCAGAGGCAGGTGGACTTCCACAAGGACCATGCACTCTGAGTCAGACAAACTCAGACTTCAGTCCTGGGGTTCAGGGGCTTTGGATATTTAGAAAAGTCCTTAATCTTTGAGACTCAGTTTCCTCATCTATGAAATAGGAAAAGGAGAATAACTAAGAAACAGAGAGTCCCTGGCACAGGACAAAACATGATCAGTAGCTACTTTTTTTTTTTTTTTTTTTTGAGAAAGAGACAGTGCGAGTGGGGGAGAGGCAGAAAGACAGGGAGACACAGAAACCGAAACAGGCTCCAGACTCCGAGCTGACAGCACAGAGCCCGACACGGGGCTTGAACTTGTGAACCCTGAGATCATGACCTGAGCCAAAGTTGGACACTCAACCAAAAGAACCACCCAGGCACCCCGCTACTGGGTTTTTCATGACACGCCAGTTCCCCCCACTGAGGCTGCACTCTGACCTGGCACCTCCCCCACCATTCCCTCACCCCAGCCCAACTGTCTAGGATTAGGCTGGCTGTCCTAGCTCTGGCCCCTCCTCCAACCCCAGTCAGTAGCCGGGGCACTCAAAATGCCTTGTGCCTGAGCCCACGCGCAGCACATGCTCCTTCAACACCTACCTATACCCTCTAAGCATAACTACATGGCACCTTTGCTGATGCATTGGTCATCTATAAAATCAGCACCCCCAACCTTCTCACTTAACACCAGTATTCTCCTCCACAGCTAGAAGGGAGTCACTGAAATGTTTAGTCTGTTGATCTCTGGATAATGTTCTGACTTTTTAAATCAAAAGTCAAATATTAACTTAAGTATGCACACCTAAATTGTCATTAGACCTAATTTACATCCACAGGCAGAAATAAAGTATAGGTTTCAGATCCTGGAAATCTCAACAAATTCTGTTACACTCTAAGCCTTCTTTTGTGGAAGAGCATTTTCAGACGGCCAGTAAATAGACATTTTCATGTTCTGCACAATCTACAACCAGGGTGAGTGACAGAGCAACCTCAAAGCCTCCTCCCCTCCTACAATTATCCTAACAGAGGTCCACTGAGAAGTTCTGGGGTTGGCTCCTTGGGGAGCAAAGATACAACCCAAGGCCCCAGCAAAGGCCAGGCTTGTGCATTTTCTCAACATACCCTGTGCTGACCCACACAAACTATGAGCCTGACCTGTGGGGAACACAGAGCAGACCCAGGCTGGACTCCTGTCCTCAAGGAGCTCATATTCAAGGGGGAATCCATGGAACAACCTCCAAGGAATTTCATTAATAACCCCTCAATCTCCTCCAGCATTTGGGGCTGCCTCCCATGCTCTCCAAGAACGCCATGGCCAGCACTCCAGCTGCAAATGCCAAGTGAATCCCATGGTGAATACACGAGACCCTTGTGGGCAACTGGGACCCCACAGGCTCTCGTCCAACATTGAGACCAGGGTGTTCACCCTGGAAAGATAGGTCCGTTCACAAAAGCACACAATCTGATAATTTCCCTATCAAAAAGCTGCCTGCAGCTCTTCCTATACCAGAAAAGAAAGGTGCTTATTTGAAAAATAACCAAATTCAAATAGATCTTTCCATACATTTATGAGGATTTTTAAAAAGTAATCTGTATGCCCAACATGGAGCTTGAATTCACAATCCCAAGATCAAGAGTCGCATGCTCTACTGACTGAGCCAGCCATGTGCCCAGGATTTGTTTTTTAAAAGTCAATACATTTGATATTCTCTTCATGAGCTGAACAGGTATAGTTTCTCTCTCTCTCTCTCTCTCTCTCTCTCTCTCTCTCTCTCTCTCTCTCACACACACACACACACACACACACACACACACACACACACAGGAATTTAAGGTCTGGATTCCTTAAAGGGGAAAAAAAAATCCCCAAACCCAGATACGTACTTGTTCCTCTAAATTCAGTGGATGTGACTCCCTTCTTCATGAATGGGACCAAACAATCTGCACTTGACCCTTGAACACCACAGGACTGACTGTGCAGGTCCACTTACATGTGAAGTTTCTTTGATAAACACCAAACGGTACTGTAAGTGCATTTTCTCTTCCTTATGGTTGTAACATTTTCTTGTCTCTAGCTTCCTTTATTATAATACAGTATATAATGCATATAGCATTCAAAATATGTGTTAGTCGACTATTTGTTATCAGTAAGGCTTCAGTCACCAATAGGCTATTAGTGGTTTGGGGGGAGTAAAGAATAACATAACAAATCTTCCACTGTGCACAGGGGCGGGGGAAGGGGGGGGCAGTGCCCCTAAACCCCCATGTTGTTTAGGGTCAACTGTTTGTTTTTTTTTAAGAGAGAGAACAGATAAGGACAAGGGCAGAAGGCCAGGGGAGGCAGCAGAAGGAGAGGGGGACAGAGAAAGAGAGAGCAAGAAAGGAAGAGAGAGAGAGAGAGAGAGAGAATGAATCTTAAGCAGGCTCTGCGCTGAGCATGGAACATAGGGCTCAATCCCATGACCCTGCGATCATGACCTGAGCAGAAATCAAGAGTTGACACTCAACCGACTGAGCCACCAGGCGCCCCTAGGGTCAACTGTATTCTTTGAGATGGACACACAGAGTCTGCAAAGAACATTATGGTCAAAAGGCACCATGAAAACAAAAATGCAGTGCCTGCCCTTCCCACATAAAATAAGCCTTTGTTCACTGCCATGAGGGCATGCCCTGTGGTGTTAACCCAGCAGTGCTCATCTCTGCCCCTTGTTAGATCCTTTCAAGGTATGTAATAACCTCCCCCTTTGCTTTCTATCTCCGGAAGCCTGAAATGGAAGAGAAAGCTTAGGGAAGGTGGCCAAGCTTCACCAGGCACTTTTCACCCTGCAATCTGCCTCATAAACTAAGTCCATTACCATGCAAACTCCTCCTCATCAGGCACAGTTAACAAGCAGGGGTCTTTGCAGGTTTTAATGACTGAAAAAGAATACTTGGCCTTCTTCTTAAGCAAGTAGACATTAAGTAAGAGCCCAAGCATTACGTGTGGACGTGGTCGAATGGGAAGAGTCCATGACTGGTCCTCAGGGCGAGTCGTCAGAACTCAAGGTTCCCTGCCCAGTCTGACGGTTATGATTTGGGCCCTTCCACACTGTCCCTTAACACTTTTGAGGCCAATGTGGCTCACATTCAACGACTGTACATGCCAGCCTCCCTAAAGTCCCCAGTATCTTTTGAACGCTGGACTCTGTCTAGATAAGGAAATGCTAATTCATGACAAGACTGCCTATCTGGATACACCTACCTGGACCAAATTAATCCACTTTATCATTAGGGCTGATGGTTCACTGCAGAGGAAGTCACTGTGAGCTCCTGGGACCCAGGGCTGGTTATAATAAATCCACTTACACTGAAAACTTAAGGAAAGGTCACTGGGAGAAGAGAAAAATATCACACAGAAAAACAAGTGACCAGGCTAACAGGGGACTGGACAAGGGAAGACCCAGGGCCAGGATTCTGAAAGTGTCTTTTAGGCACAAAATGTCAGCAGCTCCACTTTCAGGGCAAGAGCAATGACTACCCACACAAACTGATGGGGTGGGGTAAGTGCGCCCAGCCGCCTGGCCATCCTCAAAGGCTTGGCCATACCTATTGCCGGCCCAGTCAGCAGTGATTCTGGGGACCCCAGGAGAGTAAGGGGCAAGGTGGGAGCCATGCCCGGGGCATCTTCATCAGAGCTTCTGGAAAAAGGCCATCTCTTCTTAGCAGAGTATCTCAGAGAGAGAAAGAGAAAGAGAAAGAGAAAGAGAAAGAGAGAGAGAGAGAGAGAGAGAGAGAGAGAGAACGCTGATGTGGGCAGGGGGGCAACTGCCCAAAGAACCTCACCAGAGCTGGACTCTGGGCTCGCTGCTGTCCCTGCTGATCAGTGAGGCCAGGCAGGGTCATCCTGGGCCAGATGATCAAGGCCAATCCCCCTATGGGGTGACCTGAAGAAGCAGCTTGGCCCAAAAGTGAACATCAGGCAGAGGGCACCACAGGGGACAGCATGTGACACTGACAGGACCAGCATTTGACAAGGAAAGTGGCCCCTGGCCTTAGGCTCAGTGTCAAATGAGGGAGTAAGGCTGGATCAATGCTCTCTCCCTTGACTGCCCACCGGAACCCTGGGGCCCGTTAAAAATCTGAGATCAAAACATGAGCTTTGAGAGCAAGAAGGGACGTACGCCATCTGGGCCAACCAATGCTATCCTAACAAAAAGGCAATTTCCTCTGTGGCTCCAGTTTTCCCCCATGTAAGGAGCCCCCTTCCTGGCTATAAGATGGGCCACTGGCAGGCACAGTTATGTCTTCACACGTGTGAAGAAGTGAGGGCATCACGGATACCTGCTACACAACTAATGGGCAAGCTGAGGTCATGGCTACCTCAGATCCGTTCAGACAGTTATTATGACCCAAAAAAGGAAAAACACAACAACCATAAAAATAACCTATTAACATGGTCACAAGACATGTGCACACTTGTAATTTATTTGCTTTGTTACCTATGTCTGTCTCTCTCCCTCAGACAAAACTGAACCACACTAGACAATGGGCTGGCTTAGGGAAGGGACCACTTTTGTGGCCTAGGGATGGAGCATGTTCAGCAAACAGTAGGTACGCAGTTCAGGCTGGCTGAATGCAACGACGAACTCCATCAACAGGCAGGTGGGTTCTTATGGACTTTTCCCAGAAAGCACCTGACCTTCCACTCAATGCTTTTCTATGCACAACTATTGGTAGGCTCTTCCTATTCAATATATGAATTCCCAGTCTGGTCAACAGAAGCCAGAAGTCACCCTCAGGAAGCTTCCCAATGCCTCACTGCAACAGGAAGTAGAGGGAGACAGCAGACGCTCATCTAGTGGGACGGTGGGAAGGGAGAAGGGACAGCTGGGCAGTTGGCAGGTAGAAGACGTGATGTTTAAAATGAGTTTCTTCTCTTTGAGCTTATTAAACATTCGTTTTCCCAAGTGGAATCTGTACTGCTTTTGTGACTATAAAAGTAATATATCTCACTGTAAAAAAAAAAAAAAAATCAAATCAGGAAATGTATGAAGTAGAAACTAAGAAATGAAAAGCAAACCCCAAGGGCCAGAGGACACTCTTTATACGTCTGGTGTATGTGGGGGTGCCTGGTGGCTCAGTCAGTTAAGCATCCGACTTTGGCTCAGGTCTTGATCTCACAGTTCATGAGTTCAAGCCCCACGTTGGGCTCTGTGCTGACAGGTCAGAGCCTGGAGCCTGATTCTCATTCTGTGCCTCCCTCTCTCTCTGCCTCTCCCCCACTCACTCTCTCTCTCTCAAAAATAAACAAGCATTAAAAAAACAAAAACAAAAAACCCAAGAGTCTGGTGTATATCCTCTCAGGCTCTTTGCTAGTTCCACATCTAATTATAAATGTAAATATAAAGATTTGTCAATGATTGAAACCATGGAAAGGAAAAGCAAGGGGTGGAAAGGAAAAGCAAGGGCAGTGGGAACAGCACTCCGCCTTGGGATAAAGCTGCAATTTGTCTCCATCACTGGGGACACTTGCAGCATCTGAGCAGGATAGAAGAATGGGAGCCAATAGGGAATCCAGGATTCTCTCCCAGGCTGGGCAGCCATCCCTAGGGCTGGGTACCCTGTTCTCTGGCTATGGACCAGCAAGCAAGAAAGGTGGTGGTCAGCAGAGATGGGAGGAGAGGGATCAAGGACCACCAGCGGAAGCAAGAAGCAGGGCTCCAACCTCACCTCGAGGCCTGATCCCGATGTCCACAGGTTCACAATGTCAACCTGCAGGTGTGGGAGCAGTGGTCTGAGACATTTCTGGGGTCTCAGAAAACTCTGAAGACTATCAGGATACAGACCCCCTTCCCCAGGTAAAGCTGGTGGTACCCGGCTGCGGGCAAGGAGACAGGGCTGGACATGAAGTCCCACTTCAACCAAGAGACTACGGGAGCCTTCATCTCCTAGTCTCCTTTTCGGACTTAGAGTTCAAAGCTTCCAAGGGGCCCAATTAGGGCCCAGCAAGAAAAGACAGGGAGCCCACTAGCCTAGAAACTAGCTGACCTTTTTAGCAGATAGAAAATCTCTGTAAAATGTCCTGAAATCCTACCCTGTTTTCTTGTATCTCCACATCACAGACATATTCTTTTGTTCTAAAAATAGCGCTCAGCTCATGCAGAAAAGGTGTTCTTGGAAAGCAGAGTCTAAATCTATAATTGGTAAACTTATTTACTATGGGAGCCTACTACTTAAAGGAACCCTAGGGAGAAGAACCTCCATATATCCAAGAATTACACTTTCATTGATATCTTTTGTGAAAATGCTGGTTTTCGAACAGTAGGCTCTCTGAAAGCCAAGTGCACCTCTAACATGCACTCCCTTCATTTCTCTAACATAGCTCTTAGTTGTTAACACCACGACATCATGAGCTTACTCTCCAGATTCAGCAACTAAGTTATGATAATTTCGTTCATGATTTGGCAAATGTCAAAGTCAAGATTCCAGATGCTCCTTTAGCAGAAGTCAAATTAGAGTGTGCTCAGTGAAGAAGCAAACTCCTTCTCCACCAATACATATGTGTTCACAGATGAAGAAAGAAAAGTCAGCTGTCACCTCTTAAAAGAAGCTACATCCATAGTCTTAGAGCAAAATTGGCCTTAGCTTTAGCACAAAGACATGTTTCTTAGAGCCATGCTTAATTCTGCTTTCCATGGATCTAAAGCATTGTCCAGCAGCAAAGGTGGTGATGGACTCAGCATGGCCCTTACGTGCTCACCTGGCAACGGCTGCCTGTCAGACTGTGGAGGAAATCCCAGAGGAGAGCCACGAAATCTGCCATCACGGTGGCAGACTAGCTGGGCCCGGACACCAGGCTGGGGTGATCCACCAACACCCTACTGGGCCAGTCAGTCCTTGCAATGCCTGTGAGCAAAAGGCACACAGTTGGCTTGCCTGTGCAAGGAAAAACCTCCTTTGCCCATAATATAATAGCTTGTGTGCCTAAAGCCAGATCCATACCCCATACCTGGGATACAGAAACATGCAACCCCCCTCCCCCGGCAGATCATGGAAGTCTTCCTTGTAAAAGAAGGAAAACAGATTATCTTAAGAAAAGGAAGAATGGAAACGGACTTTCAAAGTGGCTATGTTTTAAAGCTTGTAGCTGATGAATCAGGCAAAAATCAAATTTTAAAATCCATCCACTAAGTGTTGCAATCAGCTTGTTCAAATAAGATCTGTTTCTACATTTTTATACGCAGGTCAAGAAAGCAACTTTAAATGTTTCCAGAGAATACAAAGGCACTGGGCTTGCCTGAGTTTACTTTCGCTTGAAAGCTCTCATCAAACTCAACAAATCCTGGAAAACCAAGGTGTGAGGTCATCTTGGTATTTAGGGCTGTTCGGAGACAGACCTGTTGGCAGGATTTAGTAACCGGCCAGGTATTCACTCCTCAGAGGCCTGGGTCCACCCTGCCCACCACCACCCTAATCTTACAAAACACCCTTTCCATCATGTCATTCCCCAGTATGAAGATCCACGATGATTCCCTCTGGGGACAAGTTCAAACTGCCCTGACAAAGACAGTGGACAGGGAGGTCAGAAGACAGCAGTCTGACACAGCACACTGGCTACCGCAAGGCACCGGTCCAATCTCCTGGGACATCCTCCAGGTATCAGGAAATAAAGGGGCCAGCCAGGGCCACAGGCTCGGTTTCAGTGCTGCATCCTAATCCGGGCCCAGCCTCATCCTGGAGGGAAGGGAGGGGCCTTGCCCTGCAGCTGGAGGGAACAAGGTGGCCAAATGTGCAAAAGCAAAAACCAAAAGCAGGCTTATAGGTTGAAAAGAAAAAAAAAAATTAGGATCCAGAGAGGTTTGGGGTTTGTGTGGCTGAGATAAGTGATGCTGTCCTTGCTACAAAACATGCTGGATACCAATGAGGGGGTGGTGGGGAGACAAGTGGGGACCAAGCCCCGACAGGTTGAGGGTGGGAAAGAGACACGAGCAATGGAAAACGACTCAAAAATAAAAGGGTTGGCTTCAGCCTGGAAGAAAATAGCTCTGTCAATCTAATGTAACCAGTGCAAGAAGCACAGTGCCAACTCACATATGTTCTGGATAGCCTTCAGAATTCAACCCCTCAAATCCAGGTGTTCTCTGCAGAAGGGATTCCCTGAGCCAGGTGGGAAGGGTGACTGGGAATCCAGCACCCGGTCCAGAGTTTAAGGCCAGCACAGACTAGGTACAGAGTACGGGGGAGACAAGGGAGGGCATGAGTGAGCTCAAAGGAGAACCGAGATTTAACTGGGAAGAGGCAACCAGACTATAGTGGGAGAGTCAAAAGGTAAACTCAGAGTGGATTTCTCAGACACATGCCTTACCAGAGCTGAACAGGATGGGCCACCAGGTAAGTAAGCACAAGACATAGAGGCAAAGTCAGGGAAGAGCCTATAAAAGGAGCCAGGAAACAGGCCCCCAATAAGACGGAGAGGGTCGGTTCCAGGAGGAGCTGGACCAGATGGGTGGGGCTGGGGTTGGCACCACATAAGTGTGTGTGCAAGCACACTTGTGCAGCATTTCCTTCTGACACCAGAAGAACAGAAGAGGTGCAGGAACACTGCAGGGCTTCAGATGGGAGAGGAGGGTGCAGATGCAGAGGCTGGGGTTGCTTCCTCAGAAAGAGGCTGACCGTAACCATTTCCTGAGCCTTCTGAAGGCCCACGAGCACCGAATCGCGTCTGATGGACGCGTGGCCTCCACTCATCTCAAGCCTCTTCAGGAAGTGTGTTTCATCCCAGACCCTCTTCTCTGCACTCAGGACGGGGCCTTCTCTTAAATACTCCACGCTGACAATGGCCTGGGCATGGGTGACCGCACCTTTCTTTCCCAATCACTAGGAGGACTTACTGATCCCTTTGCAAGAATGCCTATGCAGGCGAAAGACTTTCTAAGCCAGATACCTACATATTTTCCATTCAAAAGCAAAATAAGGGCTCTCTACGCCCGGCTCTGTGGGGTCTGCCGCACAAAGGCTGGGGTGCACACACTCCAGGAGAAAGCCCAACTCTGCCGACAGGTGCACTCTTCTCCCAGGCGCCCCAGTTCCGGAAAGGTGAGAGGTCAACGGGAGCTAACTTAATTAGAACCAGCAGGAAGTCAGGCAGGCTGGTTACTTCCACATCAGTATTTAAGAAGACCTTTAGGAAGCTGCCTTCCAGCATAATCGCTCCCCTGAGTTTCTCCCTTGGTTTCCAGCTTGACCTTTCCCTGTTCCAAAGGGCCTTCAGTAGAAATGGATTTTGACAGCTCAGAAACAGCATGCAATTATTTATAGCAAATTCAGGATTGATGGGGTTTCATCAATCTTTATTTTCTAGTTTTTCAGATTAACCTCGGCCCACGCTCAATAGCAGTTTATGGAAACAAAGATTGATGCTTCCTTGTCCACCCGGCTCCAAAGCAATTACGTCCTTTTTCCTAACAAGGGGCCCAAGTGATCTCATCCCTTTCTGGAAGGCTTTTTAAAAATGCCTGCTCCTCCTTCACCACGATGTTTACTCCCTTTATGGAAGCTGAGAGGAACCGGGGACTTCCGAGTCGGCCTCATAACAGGTTTATGGAGCAAGGAATGCCTCAAGGGTCACCAAATCTTAGTTCAACAGAAAACTCAGAATCTGCTTCACCTGCTCTTCATCCTTCCAAATCCTACAGGTGCGGAACCACCTGCTCTGTGAAGCTGCCCCTGACTGTTTCGGAATTCCTACATTTGGTATCTTCACCGTATTAGGAAATACTCCTATCTAGACACTTGTAGAATGATTTCATTCTTATTTTACACCCTGTATCTCCAACCAGACTGCCAGTACCCTGAAGACACATAACTAGGTCTTCCCTTCTTTGAAACCCCTTTAATAACTATGTTACTTTGTCATAGTAAGTACTCAATAAATGCTTAAGTACAGCAGGGGCAACTGTTTGCAGCTACAGGTGGCCCACGCGAGGCGACGATGGATCTTAACTGCTCCTGGGAGTCAGATTAACATCGCTCTGGGGGACTTTCCCGAGACCCTTGGCAAGCCAACAGAAGCCAAAGCCATAATGGGAATGAGGTCCAAAACCAAAGCTGGGACCTCAGAGTTTGTCAGATCACTGAGGTTCAAACTTTTGAGCAGCACATTTTTTTCAAACGAATCTATGTCAAATCCCAAAATATAAAACAAATTATAAATTTTATAAATTGACCATATAAAATGTACTTATAACTCAACCACTATTAGAGCTATTTTGATGTACAAACAATATGAAACCAGGAATTATGGATGACATTTCTACTCTTAAGATCAATCTTAGCATCTAATTTGCTTCTTTGGTCTTGGTTGTACAGTACAGAGATAATCTCAATTGACACAGATAAGTATGTGCCTATGGTAACCATTTCTAAAAATCTCAGGACCCAATTCAACTAAAAAAGATGTGGCAGGTGAAGCTTAGTTACAAAAAAAATCAACTTCCTCTGGCAGCAGAAATTAATTAATGCATAATTAATGTACAGATGGTCACCCATGTGATAGGGTTATAGAACACTATTAGTTTATGTTTTACTACAATTTTTTTTAATGTTTTATTATTTTTGAGAGAGAGAGAGATAGAGCGCGAGCGGGGAAGGGGCAGAGAGAGAGGAAGACACGGAATCAGAAGCAGATCCAGACTCTGAGCTGTCAGCACAGAGTCTGATACAGGGCTCGAACCCATGAATTGTGAGATCATGACCTGAGCCAAAATCAGACACTTAACCAACTGAGCCACCCAGGTGCTCTTACTGCAATTTTTAAAAACATTTTATATACAACTACTTATATTATACATTATGCATATATTAAATATATATTATATACAACTATATATATACATGCACTGTACATCTTTTATTGTGTATGTATATATTATACAACGTAAATTATACCTCAAAATGTTAAACACAGAATTACCCCATGTAAGTGGCAATTCCATTCCTAGATGTAATCCAAGAGAAACGAAAGCATACCCATGCAAAAAACTTGCACGTGAATCTTCAAAGCAGCATGATTTACAAAAGCCAAGATGTGAAAACTACCCAAACGTCCAACAACGGATGAACGGATGAGTAAGATGCAATATTACACAGCCATAAAAAGGAATGAAGAACTGGAGCACCTGGGTGGCTCGGTCAGTTGAGCATCTGACTCTTGGTTTCGGCTCAGGTCGTGATTCCAGGGTCATGGGATCAAGCCCCATGTTTGTCTCCATGCTCGGGGTGGAGCCTGCTTAAGATTCATTCTCTCTCTCTCTCTCTTTCTCTCTCTCTCCCCCCCCCCCATTGCCCCTCTCCCCAGCTCTCTCTCTCCCTCTAAAATAAACTTAAAAATTTTTTTAAATAAAAAAAAAAATAGAAAGGAATGAAGTACTGACACATGCTACAAAATGGATGGACCTTGAAAACATGATGCTAAGTGAAAGACACAAGAGACCACATATTGTGGGATTCCAATTTATATGAACTGCCCAGAACAGGCAAATCTGTCCAGACAGTACATTAGTGGTTGTCTAGGGTTGGGTGTGGGAAGTAGGGGGAATTGGGAGTGGCTGTTAATGGCCACAGGGTTTCTTTTTTGGGGTGATGAAAATGTTCTAAAATTATACAATGGTGGGCACCTGGGTGGCTCAGTCAGCTAAGTGTCCGACTTTGGCTCAGTTAATGATCTCACAGTTTGTGGGTTCAAGCTCCGCATCGGGCTCTGTGCTGACAGCTCAGAGCCTGGAGCCTGCTTCAGATTCTGTATCTCCCTCTCTCTGCTCCTCCCCTGCTCATGCTCTGTCAAAAATAAATAAACATTAAAATTTTTTTTTAATTACACAATGGTGATAGTTGCACAACTTAGTGAATATGCTAAACCCACCGAACAGTATACTTTAAATGGATGGTGGTGTGAATTGCAACTTAATCACGCTGTTAAAATACTTACATATGATATATAAATGTTAAGATATGTAAGCTATCTAGGTAGAAAAATATGATTGGGGGAAAATAAATCAACCGCTTATGGAGCTGCTAGGGCTCTTGCTGAGATCCTTGAAGCTCTAGGGAACACAATGTTGAAAACTATTGATCTGGTTCAATTTCTCTCAACCAGGGCTACGGAGACGGAGAGCTTGATGGACCGCCCAGGCCAGAGCCAGACGGTAGGAGAGCCAGGGTGCAGACTACCTCACCCACCTCACTACAGGGCTGGTCCCTTTCCTTTTTAATGGGGGTTGAACTGCTCCTTTTGGTTTGTGTCCAGCCCACAGCAACAGGCAGCGGGTGGGAAGGGAAGGTGGACCCAGGCCGACCTGCTTCACCCACCACCTGCTGACTGCCCACCCCCCTCTTTCTCCCTGCAGGCCAAACAGGCAACCTCCCTGATGTACACATCAAAGTGTTGTTTGTTTGGAGCTCTGAGACTTCAATTTCCCTAACTTCTCATTTCCCTAGCCTCTAAAGGAAGCCACGCTTGCAAAGAACTCTCTTTTTATTAAAGGCTGATCCTGGGGCGCCTGGGTGGCGCAGTCGGTTAAGCGTCCGACTTCAGCCAGGTCACGATCTCACGGTCCGTGAGTTCGAGCCCCGCGTCAGGCTCTGGGCTGATGGCTCAGAGCCTGGAGCCTGTTTCCGATTCTGTGTCTCCCTCTCTCTCTGCCCCTCCCCCGTTCATGCTCTGTCTCTCTCTGTCCCAAAAATAAATAAACGTTGGAAAAAAAAAAAAAAAAACTTTAAAGGCTGATCCTGTTTTCTAGGAGAGAACCAGAGAGCGCTTTCAGGCATCCAAGAAGCAAGACGGAAGACAATACCCGCTCTAAGGTCCTTCTGTGTTCCTGTCAGCATCTGGGGAGGTAGTTTAATTTTTTTAACAGCTCTTTCGGAGCCCTTTGAAAATATATTATTAGCACATCTGCCTCATCGTATAGGTAATTAGCAACCACAGTTCTAATTACCGGGCTGTTCAGGAAAGGTTTCCAAAGTGAATTTGTGGCACAAGAGCTGTGCCTAAAACCACATGAATATTCACTTAGATGTAACTGGGTTCAACAGCAGTTGAATTACATTCTTTGCAAGAGCCTGTCCCAGGGGTCTGAATGGCCCCTCATCGGCAGGGCTTCCGTGTGATACCGCGTGGTTATTGTGGAAAATAAAATATTCGTAACAACCTGGAAGGTGGGGGATACACTGTTTGCAACCAATGTTTTCAGAAAGCAGTGGGCTAAAATAAATGCAATCAGCTACCATTTTATTTCCCTAAGGATGTTCAGTGGTGTCATTCTTTAGCACAAGATCCTTAAACCTGGGTGCCTGACCTCCTAGGGGTTCTGTACACTTTTAAAACCAGAGGTGAAGTATGTATGTGTGTATGTACATATGCCCATTTTCCACTCTTTTCTAAAAGAAAGTCTACATGATCCCAAAAAAGATTAGAGACCACTGTTCTCAAGCAAAGGCTGGTGTTAATGGGGTGGCAGGGGAAACAGGCAGGGCTCCAGATCCAGCCGTCTCTATCATATGAATCTAAGCAAGATGGCATTGTCGGCATTATTAGTGTCACCATCACATACACACAAGTGTTCACAGTCCTAGGTGTCAGGGACAAAGAAGAGTGAAGAACCTTGGTCCCTGTTCTGGGTGGCTCCTGACATAGTATGGAGACAGGGCAAACATAGCTCTAAAACTTCCAGATAACTCTCACAGGCCAGAGCTTGGAATGCAGGTGAGCTCTGAGCTGTGCCCATTCGGCAGGGACACAAGGCCAATGGAATCGTGGGGAACCAGAAGTCCAGGGAAGGCACGTGTGGTGGGTGGAGGTCTGGTGGGGGCCAGCCCCAGGTGGCTGGGGTCAGGGAGTGGCAGAAACTGAGGGATGACATCAGACTAGAAGTGAGAGGGCCTGGGTGGCTCAGTTAAGCATCCAACTCTTGATTTTGGCTCAGGTCATGGTCTCACAGTTCATGAGATCAAGCCCTGCATTGGGCTCTGCACTGACAGCATGGAGCTTGCTTGGGATTTTCTTTCTCTCTCCCTGCTCTCTTTCTCAAAATAAATAAACATAAAAAAAAAAAAAAAAAAAGAAGTGAGAGCCCTCTCTGAAAGCTGGGTAGATTCCTAAAAATCACAAGGAAAAATAATAACACCTTGATCTGTCAAAAGTTAGATAATAACAAAACAGAAAAACTTCGTACAGCTTTACCAAGAAATAGAGGCACAAATAAAAAGACATGCAGGGCTGACAAGAAAAGCATATATACCATGGGAAGGTTCAATGCCACACCTTCTCCCACACCACCTGGGACAAAGCTCACCGGAATTATAAACCATCCCTTGGGTATGCATTCAACCATTCATTCATCACTTGTTACACACCTGAGACAAGGTACTGGGGAATCGAGGATGAAAAGAGCATAGTGTTGCCTTCAAGAACAACCTGGCAGAGGGGCGCCTGGGTGGCTCAGTTGGTTAAGCATCCGACTTTGGCTCAGGTCACGATTTCACAGCTCGTGGGTTCGAGCCCCATGACAGGCTCTGTGCTGACAGCTCGGAGCCTGGAGCCTGCTTCCGTTTCTGTGTCTCCCTCTCTCTGCCCCTCCCCTGCCCACGCTGTCTCTAAAATACAAATAAACATTTAAAAAAAAAATTTTTTTTTAAAAAGAACAATCTGGTGGGGAGACACATTAGGAGAGAATTTAAAAAATGGAGAATGCCCCAACAGGTGTGTTCAAGGTGTCGTGGGAGCAAGAAGGAGGGAAGACCCTTGCTCAGGCTAGGTGGGGGCAAGGAGGAGCAAACCAGGGAAGTCTTGCTGGGTGTTAGCACTGAGAGGGACCTAGGCGATCACTAATCCAGGTGAGGGGACTGCCCAGCTGCCCAGGTCACATGTTAGCAAAGCCCAGGAGACCCCTATCATGTGCAACACGATCTGATCATCCCTAAAGGGAAGTGCAAACTCTTGCCTTCTTTGCAGCCAACACATGTGAAAAAAGGTTTTCATCTTTGCTCTATAACCTGAAACAGCCCTGCTCAGTCTGAGACATTCTGTTCCTGGATTCGGACACGTGTCCTTCAAACCTGAAGCCCGTCAAGATTCAGGACAAGTAAGGCTCACTCTGATGCTGGTCTGTGCCTATTAAATTGGCTCCAAGATTTAACGCCTCACAATCATCAAGAGCCCATTTTCCCAGGTTCATAAAAACCCAGCAGTTGGCTTCTGCATTTAGACTAATAAAAAGCATGGGGGGCATAAAGGGAACCAAGGCCCATCAACATGCTGCCTGAGGAGCCTTGGCTGAGCGGTCTTGGAACCCAGAAACATGGAGTAGAAGGCTTGGAAGCATCCCTGCCACCCAGCCCTCCAGAGGCCAAAGCGAAGGTGTGGAAGAAAGGGGACAGTCATGCTGAGGGTGCTCAGACATTCCTTCCAACAGCACTAAGGCTCTCAGGAGGAACATCACACCAGATCAAAATGCTGACAGATCCTGGTTACACTTCTATTTCATCTTCTGAACATTACATACCAAGCACTCTGCCAAAGGCTTTATAGATATCTTGGTTTACTTTTTTTAATTAATGTCTATTTTTGAGACAGTGTGCTGGCATGAGCAGGGGAAGGGCAGGGAGGGAGAAAGAGAATCCCAAGAAGGGTCCCAGCTGTCAGCTCAGAGCCCGATATGGGGCTCGAATTCAGGAACTGGGAGATCATGATCTGAGCCGAAATCAAGAGTCAGATGCTTAACCGACTGAAGCACCCAGGTGCCCCTCTGTGTGTGTGTTTGTGTATTTTAGGGTTTTATTTATTTTTGAGAGAGCACAATCAAGGGAGGGGCAGGTGCAGGGGATCTGAAGCAGGCTCTGTGCTGACAGCAGCAAGCCCAATTATCGGGCTTTGAACTCATGAAC
The DNA here is from genome assembly GCF_022079265.1 of Lynx rufus. Classification (NCBI taxonomy): domain Eukaryota; kingdom Metazoa; phylum Chordata; class Mammalia; order Carnivora; family Felidae; genus Lynx; species Lynx rufus. The sequence goes on from NW_025814837.1 coordinate 17,993,483, forward strand.
CACGAGATCATGACCTGAGCCACCCAGGTGCCCCCCTCTTTGTGTTACTTCTAACCACATCCCTGTAAGGTAGGTACTACTCTGACTTCCATTTTACAAATGGAGAAACTGAGGTCCCAACATGGTGTGTAATTTGCCCAAGGCCTCAGAGCCAGGAGGTGGTAGGTAAGGAACGGGGCAAGGTCTACACTACACAGTCTGAGGTGGCACTTTGGAAAGGCAGATTCATTCTCGTGTCTCGCCTCTTCCAGAACTACGGCTCACAAGAAGGAGAGGGGCTGTCTTCCAGAAGGGAGCCGGGAAGGATGGAAGGCTGCTCGGTGATCCCTCCCTCCCACAGGGCTGGCTGACCCACTCAGGGCCACCGCCAAGCCAGGCAGGAGCCACCTGCCTTGAGGCCACCCATGACCCCACAGTCGGCTGGCTCCAATTAGGGGAAACCAACAGAATTTCAAAGGAGTCTCAGGAGAATCTCTGCAGGTCACATACACCACTTCAAACCCCCTCACTACTTATGTGAGCACTGGGACATCTGTCCCACAGTCCTTTCAAATTCTGATGAGTTCTCCAGAAGTTTATTTCAAAAGAAGTGAAGCTCTTTCTGTCTCTGCTACCTTTGAAAGCTCTTTTAGCTTCAAACAACTTCAAAGTTTACTTTCCAATGAGAGCTATTTTGCCAAAGAAATAAGAAAGTTTTACCCAACTGGGGAAGAATGATGGGTTTTCAAAAAATTAACTTTGGAACTTTGGACTGGGCCAAGGCAAGCTTTGCTCTTGGAACTCTAAGGCTCCATGAACAGAATAACTGTTTTCCTGACAGAGGCAGCTTCTTTGTGAAAGGTCTGGCGTTATGGGTTTAATGTATTTAACCACCAGACCAGGGTTTTAGGCGGCTGGAGCCTAGTGGAGACCCTGTGTCACGGGTACCTGTTGTGGGGTCGGGGGGACCCTCCGGCACAGACGGGCTCGTGCAAACGTCTGACTGCTCTTCTGCCGCAGGACAGCCTGGTCCTTGTTGTCATCGGCAGGGATGTGGAGGGGGAGCTCCTCCTGAGGAAGCAAGCGGAGGGGCCAGGGACTCTTCCTCCAGGTTCGACAGGCAGCCCCAGCCTGGAGTGCAGCTTTGCTCTCTGCCTTGCTTTTTTCTGCCATTAAAACGTTTTTTTATTGGGGCGCCTGTGTGGCTCAGGCAGATAAGAGTCCAACTCTTTGATTTAGGCTCAGGCCATGATCTTAAGGTTCATGGGATCAAACCCCACGTCGGACTCCAGGCTGACAGCGCAGAGCCTGCTTGGGGTTCTCTCAGCCCCTCCCCTGCTTGCGCACATAGACGTTCTCTCTTAAAAAAACAAAACAAAACTTAAAGAAAAACTTTTTTTATTGTGATAAAATTTGCGTAACATAAAATTGCCATGTCATCCATTTTTAAGTGCACAATTTAGTGGCATTAAGTACATTCACACTGTTATGCCACCATCAGCAGCATCTATCTCTAGAAATTTTTCATTCCAAGCTGAAACACTGTGCTCTTATTAAACACAGACTCCCTAGTCCTCCCCCCCCCCGCCCCCCCCCCTTGCTGGCAACCCCCACCCTACTTCCAGTCTCTGATTTCTGACTAGGTCAGGTACTCCATGTAACTGGAATCACTCAGCATTTGTCCTTCTGTGTCTGGCCTATTTCACTTAGCACAATGTCCTCAAAGTTCATCCATTTCATGTATATGTCAGAACTTCCTTCCTTCTTAAGGCTAAATAGTAGGTTCAGCCTTAGTAGTTTCAGCTATTTGGTTGAGATATGCATCCATTGATAGAGACTTGGGTTGCTTCCACTTTTTGATTTTTGTGAATAATGCCACAATGAATACGAGTGGGCAAATACCTGATTGAGTTCCACGCCTGTTTTTTTTTTAATGCTTATTTTTGAGAGAGTACGCATGAGTGGGGGGGAGGGGGAGGGGGAGGGGGAGGGGGAGGGGGAGGGGGAGGGGGAGAGGGAGAGAGGGGAGAGGGAGAGGGAGAGGGAGAGGGAGAGGGAGAGGGAGAGGGAGAGGGAGAGGGAGAGGGAGAGGGAGAGGGAGAGGGAGAGGGAGAGGGAGAGGGAGAGGGAGAGGGAGAGGGAGAGGGAGAGGGAGAATATCTGAAGTAGGCTCCATGTTGTCAGTGCAAAGCCCGACATGGGGCTTGAACCCACGAACCTTGAGATCATAACCTGAGAGGAAGTCTGATGCTCCACCAACTGAGCCACCTAGGCCCCTCCCCCCCCCCTTTTTTTTTTTAACTCTTAAAGAGCAAATTGGCAACAGTCCCATCAGATACCTCAAGGGTTGCCCTTGGGTGACCCTGAGGGGCCTCAGGTGTGAAAGGGGCAGCAGTAGTCCCAGGAGCTGCCACCGTCTGTCCTGCCCACAGCCATGGCTGTCACCCAGAGAGCTGTCAGCTCAGCTCTACAGTGTTGATGAGAAACTGCCTGTTGCTTCTAAGCGTGAGAATGGACAGAAGGGCACAAGCCCTTGCATGCCCCGGTACCTTTGCACATCCTTCCACTCCCCCAGACACACCCTTCCTTCCAAAGAGGGCAAACAACCTGCTGAGCTCCCCCAGGGCATAACTTAGGGTGCAGGGGCTCAGGTTTAGAATGGCCCCTTCCCTCCTCTCAAGAGAGGCTCTTGCCTCTCTTTGCAGACAGAGCCCCGCCTTGCTCCCATTGTCTCCTGAGCATTGCTGTCACTGCAGCCCTGCACCTTCCCAGTGAATTTTCTTGACTAGCTCTCTAAGTGATTCACAGGTCCTTAAGTCCAGAACTAATTCATATTAGGTGTACAGTAAACCCCTGAAAAATGACTGAACAAAATAATCAGCACCTCACAAATCCCCAAGACAATCAGCACCAAATTAACACTATACAGATTACAACCAGAATCTAACCAATATGATTTCCATAAGGATGGCACCTTGCTAGCCTTTTAAAGAGGAGTATTTTGAATGAATGAGCTAATAAAACCGCCAAAAAAAGAAGGCATCTGGTAAATAAGACAGACTCTGAATTTCCAAACAGCTTTTGAAAAAACTGGCCCGCTGCTGGCCTGAGGATTCTCAGTGCGGGTGGTGAGGGGATGGTCCCAGGCTTATAATACAGGTTTCCAGCCACGTGAGAGGAAACATCCCCAAGTCTCCCAAAGAAGTCTGGAAAGTTTTTCATTTTTTTAAGTGGAAAAAAAAAAAAACAGACATGGAATTGAAATTACCATTAAGCAAACAGAAAAATATTAAAGCATACTCCCGGGAGATTAGGGATAATAATTTCCGCTGATAGTGATCTTGAGATTAGCTTTATAGAGTGAATCAAGCACCAGGCAGTGAATGAACGATCTGGTTTCTATTTCCAGCTTCCCCCGTCCTGGTTAAGTCATTCAGACCTAACTTCTACTCCTTGTTTTTTCTACTGTAAAATGAGGGAAATGCCACTCTCTCTCCTCCATTAAGATCTTCAGCAGAGAAATCACGCTCCACACAGAACTCACAAGACACCTGACTCCCACGGTGTCACCTCCACCGAGAGAATTCAAGACATTTCTGAGAATGCACTGCTACCCAGGCACCAACAGTCACACTCAGGATATGATTTAATGACAAGGGAGGGTGTTCATAAAGGCTTCCTCAGTGAAAGAAGAGAAACTTACAAATCAGTATGTGCAGTTTAGGGGAGGGGCAGAGAGAGGGAGAGACAGACAGAGAACCCAAAGCAGGCTCCAGGCTCCAGCTGTTGGCACAGAGCCCAACACAGGGCTTAAACTCAAGAACAGTAAGATTGTGATGCTTAACTGACTAAGCCTCTCAGACGCCCCCTTAGTATTTAATAAGAGAGGATACAGGGGCACCTGGGTGGCTCAGATGGTTAAGCATCTGACTCTTGATTTCAACTCAGGTCATGATCTCACAGTCTGTGGGATTGAGCCCAGGTCAGGCTCTGTGCTGACAGCAGGGAGCATGCTTCAGATTCTCTCTCTCCCCACCTCTATGTCCCTCCCGTACACGTTCTCTCTCTCTCAAAATAAACATTAAAAAAATTTTTAATAAAATAAAAACAGAACACATACATATACCATAATAAACAATAACTGACAGATAATAACCCACCCATGTGTGTGCATGTCCTATACCAAAACATTAACTGGTCATCTCTGGGTGATAGGTTTATGGGTAATTTGAATTTCTGTTTCTTCTAAATGTCTCAAACAGGTATTCCTTTTTATTAGGAAAAAAATACGTAGTTTTGAAAAATGATGTATTCGTATTACATAGAGATATAAATACATACTGTTATGGTATATCTAGGTAGTATTAAAGTATCGATTGACATCATTACTGAACAAAAAAAACAGGGGGAAGGGCAAGAAATAACAGGTTGATAAGATAGCCCATTATGATTAATTTCTTAACCAGTTGCTGGCACACACATGAAAAAAAATTCGCTAGAATTGCTTCTTTCCAGCAGACAGGAAATCAGTCATTTCCCTTGAAATGTGAACTTTCAGGCACCAAGTTTGATGAGAAATCATTACATTCAAACCAACCAACCTTTGTAAATCACCCCTAAGTGAGAGATCGTTTCTAGTTGGTGAGGGGAAAAAAGAGCAAAATCTTTAGTGTGATTTTTACCAACACTCATAGCACTATTTTCACAATAGCTGAAAGGTGAAAACAACCTGAATGTCCATCAACGGATGAATGCATAAACAAAATGTGCAATATCCACACCACGGAATATTATTCAGCCTCAAAAAGGAAGGAGATTCTAACACATGCACAACATGGAAATACGTTATGCTGAGTGAAAAAGCCAATTATAAAAGGCAAATACTGTATGATTCCACTTATATGGGACACGTGGAGTAGGCAAATTCCAAGACAGAAAGCAGAATAGTGGCTTTTCGGGGTTGGGGGGAGAAGGGGCAATGGGAGTTACTGTTTAATGGGTACAGAGTTAGAGACTTGCAAGATGAAAAGAGTTCTGGTGATTAACTGCAAAACAATGTGAGTGTTTAACATCACTGACCTGTATGCTTACAAATGGCTAAAATGATAAATTCTATGTTATGTAAAGCTTAAGCATGGTGGGCTTACACGCTCTGTTCGGTTTGGTTGACGGATGCAGGGAGCAATTTCTGATGCACAGAAACCCATCTTTTCCCGACATCACACCCGTCTTTCAGCAGAGGCTGGCCTGTGGTTAAACCTCACGCAGGAAAAAAAAAATCTCATTCCCACATCTGCAATTGGCCACTCAGGTATAGATGCTTTAAAAAATACACTGGAAAACACAGCCCACAAGTGGCCCATGCACTGCCTACGCTGCTGGCTGATTTGGGGGCCCTGGGAGGTCAGGCCGCACACACTTGGGGCAGACCATTGCCATGACAACATTAGCCCGCATCAACTGGGAGGTGGGGGCACTGGCCGAGAACAACACACACAGTCATGGGCTAAAGGGAGACAGCCTCACCCTAACTTGCAAGGTGAAATTAACTATTCATATCCAGATTCATATTCATTTCCGAATCCAAGTAATCAGAGATGAAAGAGCCATGAGATACTTCTAGGGTAAGCAGCGTTCTAGACTACGGAAAGTTTCTGAAACGATTCAACTTCCTTATGATGTTGCCCCCTTCAAAGAAGGGCAATGACAGACCACCTGGGTGGCTGCAGAGCCCCAGTGGTGGCATGGCACACCAGAGGAGAGCCCTGACTCTAGAACCTGACTGTCTGGGTTCAAACGCCAGCTCCCTAACTGCTCAGCCCTGGGATCTTGGATTAACTAAATCACTCTATCATCTCTCTGTACCTCTTCCCCGGGTGAGTCCACCCTCTCCCTTGGCCTTGAACACCATCTACAGGCTGATGGTGCCTAAATCTGTTTCACCAACCCGCTCGTTTTGGAGCTCCAGGCCCCCATGTGCCCAACTGCCTTCCTTAAACCTCCACGAGGCATTCTCATGGGCAGCTCTAACTTCATGTGCCGAATTCAACCTTCTCCTCTCCCATTAAACCAATCCCCCCTTGGGCTGCCCTACCTCAGCTAGTGGTACCAGGAAGCCAAGTCACAAACCCAGGACTCATCTTTGACTCCCCAACACATCCACGTTCAGTGGCAACAAGTACTGCCCAGACTACTTCTGAAACAAACCTTGAACCCTGGTTTCCCAGCCTGGTCACGGCTCATCTCCTGGGTAGCCAGTGTGAACTAACTGGACCTTGTTGCCCTGGGCTTCAAACCCACTGAATGTCTCCCGCTGCACTAAGAAGAAACTACAAACCCTTTAAAGAAGCCCACACAGCACAAAAAGTGTCCGTATCTCCCCCGCTGACCCCATAATTCTCAGCCACACTGGCCGTCTTTCATTTCTTTCCCCAAATAGGATCTTCCTAGCCACATGGCCTTGGAACATGTCATCATTTCCTCTGCTGTATGTATGTCTTTTCCACACACTCCTCACGTACCGGTGGCTTCTCTTCCGGCTGCTGAAGACACCTCTTTCAGGTAGCCTTCCTTGACTCCACCCCGTGGAAGCTGTTATGCCTCCTCCACTAATCTCTTCCACAGCCCACATTCTCTTCTTCCAGGACACTTAGCAGAACTTATACCCATATTTGTACTTACTTGTTTACTTCTCTGATTGTCTGCATCCCATCCAGAACTCTAAGTTCCCTGAGGGTGAGAACCAATGACATTTTGTTCAACCCTCTCTGCCCAGGCCCCGGCAAATGGTGTTTATCAATAGACGTTTCCTGAAAAAATGAGCCTAATGGAAACCAACATCAGGTACATGCCCCCCTATGCCGCCTAAGTTTCTGGAAGGACATCAGGACATTAAGGGTACTAGGACATTAAGTAGCTGGTTATCTAAACTAACAATATCTTGCTCTTGCTTAAAAAGAACATAACACACCCAGAACTCATTAGAGGTGATTATCTAGATTATAAAAACTTGCTTGCAAAGGATTTATCACAATTTTATTTATTTACTTATTTTTGAGAGAAAGCATGAGTGGGGTAGGAGCAGAAAGAGAGAGAGAATCCCAAGCAGGCTCCACACGGTCAGTGTGGAACCCCCTGCGGGGCTCAAAGCCCTGAACCATGAGATCATGACCTACACCAAAGTCAGATGCTTTACTGACTAAGCCACCCAGGTGCCCCATCACAATTTTTTTTTTAAAGAGTCTAGTTGATATGGGGGCATCTGGGTAGCTCAAGTCGGTTGAGCATCCAACTTCGACTCTGGTCATAATCTCACAGTTTGTGAGTTGGAGGCCCGTGTTGGGGAGCCTGGAGCCTGTTTCGGATTCTGTGTCTCCCTCTCTCTCCCTCTCACACTCCTCCCACTCACGCTCTCGCTCCCTCTCTCTCACACACACAAAAATAAACATTAAAAATTTTTTAATAAAAAAAAGTCATGTTGCTACTTTACAAATGTGGTTCTTTTTTTGCCTTAGTGAAAAAGAAAAAAGCAATCCAAAACACATAAAGCATGATACCACTTACAAAATACAATATGCAGGCACATGCACATCTTCGAACTCTGAAAGCACAGTTCGTGCCCACGTCCTGTGCCTGGTCTAGTCCCGGTGGTCACGGGTCTGAGAAACGGGGGATGGAGGGTGGAAGAACGATGGAACCCCACCCCAGGAGTAACACCAGTGTTAGCAGTAATGGGGCTACAGCTGATTTTACTTAGATTCTGTCATTCGTTTTTAACACAACTGTAATTTAGATACAACTTTTCTGACACACAGATTCCCAAAAAGTATCAGCAAACTGTTTTATGAGAAAGTATGAAGGCAAAACATAACAGATAAAGTGAGTGTTGGTTTCTGGGTTTTGTTTGTTTTCAGTTTTCAAAGCAAGATTTTTATCCCAGTCCACAGGCCGGCTCATGTTTAGAAGGGCCCTTCACCTGAGCACCTGGCTGGCTCAATTGGTGACGCATGCAATTCTTGATGTAGGGGCTCTCAGCTCAAGGTCCATGCTGGGTGTAGAGATTACTTTAAAATAAAATCTTAGGGGCACTTGGGTGACTCAGTTGATTGAGTGTCCAACTTTGGCTCAGGTCATGATCTCACAGTTCATGAGTTCAAGCCCCAGGTTGGGCTCTGTGCTGACAGCTCAGAGCCTGGAGTCAGCTTCAGATTCTGGGTCTCCGTTTCTCTCTGTCCCTCCCCCACTCATGCTCTGTCTAGCTCTCAAAAATAAACAAACATTAAAAAACATTAAAAAAATTAAACCTTAAAAGAAGAAGGGGACCTTCACGGACAAGGGAGTCTCAAGATGAAGACCAGTCAGGAACGTACGGCCCCTGCAAAGCATGTCTGGGAACCATTTGGAGAAACGCCCGGGACCACCACCTCCCACCCTGACATTGGGCCTTCTACTGACTTCGGACAGCAGATGGGCCGAGGTCCCTTCAAGAAGGGCCAGCTGGACAGACGCGCTAAGGCAAGGACAGCGCACGGCCATGTGGCATCCACTCTGCACACCGTGTGCCTGGCCCCAAACCTGGGCGCAGGGCTTACAAAAGAAAACTGGAAGAGGACTTTGCCTGTGACTTTTCCCATTTCTCAATTCAAGACTTTAGTAATCCATCACCAAAACACCTATTTGAAAGTCAACACATCTTTTTGAAAAGTCCTTGCTTGGAAGAATCTTATCTTACGCAGGCAATTTCAAAGGAGCCATAGATAAGAATTACCTTATAATTCTCCAGAGACTCGCAAGAGTCCAGGCACGATGTGAGGATGTTTTAACTTGACAGCGAGTTTAAAAAAACAAAACAAAACTCAAACCTTTATCATTTTTTCTACCTAGACCTTTCGATGAAATGAAAAAAAAAAAAAACCACCATGAATTCTTTTGAGAAAAATATAAAGAACCTCTATAATATAACAGACTAATTTTAATCTCACTAGGACCAACAACCTTTAGTCTGTGCATGTGTTTTAATTATTTATTTTTGAACTTAAACAGAGGTCTTTTATAAACTCACACAGCCAGGATCATCTGACTGGAATCTATTTAGCAGTGTTATCTCACACCGTTGCCTCGGGCTGAGCAAACGCAGCCTCTGAAGAAAGAATTACTTTTTCACTGATAAAAAGCGTATACTAGAAAAAACTATTCTAGTGTAAAAGGTCTACTTCAGATGGGTCACAAAACACTTGCTTATAGGAAAAGTGCCCTGTTCTCTTGCTAGGAGTTTTCAAACAAGACAACTTTATACTTTATTATGGGCTTAGACCATGAATCCAAGCAGGTTAGGCAAAGCAAAATTTACTATTAGATAATAGGACAATCATGACTTCAGGTCTGCATTTTTCTGTAAGCAAATAACAGAAAGCCTCCACCACCATCCTCCAGGGCTGGAAAGTTCCAAACCCTATTTCCAGGGAGTAAATAGGAATCTCCTGAGTTGCTCTCCTCGTCTACTGCCCTATGTCCTCGCTTCAGACTGAAGCATCTCCTCTAAAGAATTTTGTGAGACCTGGGTTCATGGGGGCAGGGACAGAGAAATGCAGAAAATTAACCTGACTGCCCCAAATCAGGGCTTCGAGAGAAAAGAAAAAGAATCGATTTTCCAAATAACTACCGTACCAGAATTGTACAGATCTGGAAATATCTTTACGTTCTTTGCAATGGTCTTCTGCTCGTGACACCAAGGTATTACCAAGGAAATGGGCTGGCTGCCGGAGGTCTGCTTAGAAAGATACAGGTCTGATGGGTCCAGGGATAGCTTCTGTTTGGGGACCTTCCACACATATGGTGTCCCCATCCCTGTGGGGCACACAACTGCTTTTTACTGACATGGCTACCAGATGCCGACTAGCAGAAGGAAGGAAAGGAAAACTCTGGCAATTTTAAATACTTAGTAGCTGTAAAGATGGAGATCTCAGGGTGACATGAAAAGGTGCTCTTTATAGGTGTTAATCATGCTCTGCCTTGTGACATCTCATATTCTTGCCTTCTATCACTCGAATGTTCACTGTCAGGGACTATTAAACCCAGCAGGTGCCCACTCATATTTGCTCATCTGATTAGCTGTCCACTCACCAAAAATGACACAGACTTGACAAAAGTCTGTTTAATCTGCTGACTACTGACAGTCAAACTGGATAAATAAATCCCTAAAACAGACTTTCCAGGTCTGAACCATGTCATCCAAACGGATCAAAAGGACTGGAAAATCACAAAATCTCCTCTTAGCTCTGGGCTGTGAAATTACAACCAAACGTTACCATTTGCCTAATTTTTAGAGTCATCATTGATGGACTCAACATGAATCTCCTGAGTACCCATCCTGCTAAATGATAATCATGGCTAACACAGAGGGTTACAATGTGCCAGGCACAGATCAAAGCACTAAATATGAATTCACACAATTCTCACATGAACCCCACACATTGGGTGTCATTACTATTTTTATTTTACAAACCATGAAATCAAGAGTCACAAAGATTTTACTTTACTCATCAATTACCCAAAGTCATACACAGGTAGTGAGTAGCAAAGTCAGGATTCAAGGTAAGGCTGGCGCCTAAATTTACGCTCTTAGTCACAACCCTATGCCACCTTTATCTCATGAGATCACTGAGAAATTGTTAGGAAGATAACTTTCTGGACAGTATTAAAATATGATGTCAGCCTTCAAATTCTATTGTTTAAAGCACTTGTCCTATGTTGCACCTACAGCTCTCTGCACAGCATGGTGGGAAGAAAACAGTGTTCAGAACCAGAAACGCAGATTCGATTAAAATACTGGGACCCGGGGACAAGTCAGCTCTCCAGTTCTTGGTTTCCTCATCAATAAAGGGAAGACAATAAAGCCAGCCCTTCCCCTGTCAAGGGTGGTATCAGGAATAAATACGAGAAGGCACGGAGACAGGCCTTTGTAAAACAGAAAACATACTCCTTCCAAGACAGCCTCCAGCACATGGCAAGCACTTAATACCTGAATAAAGTCCAGTCGATTCTCATTATTTGCCGATTCTATACCTGTAAATTCACCTACTTGCTCAAATTTATCTGTAACTCCCAAATCGATACTTAAAATGCTTTCACAGTCATTCGTGGACAGGTGCATAGGCAGAGCAGAGGAAATTGTTACAAGCTGAGGTGACAAGACGAGGCTCTGCCCTCCTGTCTCAGCTCCCATATTGTAAACAAGCGTCCTTTTTGATGGACTTTCAGTGTCACATTTTTCACATTTTTGTTGGTGACTTTGCTGTTTAAAATGGCCCCCAGGCAAAGAAAACCTGAAGTGCTATTTGCTGTTCTGTGCAAGACGGCTGCAATCTGCCCAATGGAGAAACACGTGTCTGAGAGAAGCTTTGTTCGGGCATGAGTCACTGCTGGCTGGAAGTTCAATGTGAAGGACTTAATAGCTATTAAAAAAGGTATCTTCACACAGGACCACACATAAAACAAGGTTATGTATTGACTGGTTGATGAAAATGTGACCAGAGGCTCACAGGATCCCAACTCCGTCCCTCTTTTAGAAGCTCTCAGTGCTCAGTGTCTGCAGCTAATTCAGACTTTATGGAACAGGACTGCCGGAACAATAACTATACATGTAACCCCAGAAAAACGTGGGTTTGAATTTTGGGGGTCTATTTATACAAGGATTTTTTTTTTTTTTTTACAGTACTGTGCTCTAAATTTGCTTTTCTCTTTCTTATGATTTCCTTAGTAACATTTCCTTTCCTCTTCCTTACTTTAAGAATTTGGTATATAATACATATAACATACAAATTGCATGTTAATTGACTGTTTATGTTATTAGGAAGGCTTCCAGTCAACAGCAGGCTATTAGTCAAGATTTGGGGGAGTCAAAAGTTCTATGCAGATTTTTTTAAATGTTTATTTGTTTTAAGAGAGAGAAAGAGCACTCATGTGCATGTGCATGGAGGAGAGGCAGAGAGAATTCCAAGCAGGCTCCACACAGAGCAGAGCCGGACACAGGGCTCGATCTCACGGCAGGGAGATCATGACCTGAGCCAAAATCAACACTTAACTGACTAAGCCACCCAAGTGACCCAAGCATTTGGTATATAATACATATCACATACCAACTTTGTGTTTCTTGACTGCTTATGAGGAAGGCTTCTGGTCAACAGCAGGCTATTAGTAGTTAGGATTTGGGGGAGTCAGAAGTTATACGCAGATTTCTGACTACATGGGGGGTCAGCACCCTTAACCCATGTTGTTCAAGGGTCAACCGTATAATAAAAATCCATTCCCTCAGAATAGATGCAGCTAACAGAGGAGGACAAAGTTGGGATGGGCTAAAGAGGAAATGCAAAAGTACTTGCATCACTCAGTCTTGGCACCCTCCAGGTCTCTGGCCACAGCTGAGAAGACTTTGACCAACATTAGCCCCAGTGAGCAAGGGCAAGGGCTCTCATCCTTTTGTTCCAACATACAGGGAGCTCAGGAGGGCATGGCAGCCTCACTTCTCTGGGCCTCTTGAAGGTCCCTTCTCATCCATCTGAAAATCTGCAGCTTGGCCCCTGTAAGAAATACCAAGGCCCATCCGGGGGCTGTGGAGTGACCTCACTCTATTCTTGCAGTCCTCCAACCGCTCAGATCTGATATTCCTGTTTTCCAGACTGATTCTCACCAAAGTCTGACAGCATACAAGGTACAGAGCCAGAATTCAGACTCCGCTCTCCCAGCCATCCAGGCAACTTTGCAACAACTCAAACGGGAAAATCAGCACATACTCTCACACAGCAGCACCTTTTAGAAAGCATTCGGGGAACACAGCAGAGGCGTCAGGCCACTCAAAACTCATTTTATGAGTCATTCAAATGCCAGCAAGAAAAACGGCCTGTAGGGGATGGGAACACTGTTGAGTCCAAACCGAAGGAAGACTCAAGACCAAAGGCCACGTTTTTGAAACCATAGGGGAAAATGGACAAGCCATCCCATGAGCCGGGGTCCTGCCACAGGGAGACCACACGAAGCCGGCTATCCCAGACAGAAGTGTTCTTGTGCTTCTCTTCTGACCTGAGCTTGGAGGAAAATGGAAACGAAACTACTAGCTCTGGGCATGGTTACACGGGGCTGAGCCAGCTCCCAGTGCAAGTGGGAGATGCCAATGTTAATAAAATGTCACCTCAACTGCTTTTGCCAGGGTTATAAAAAGAAACAGGAGACCTCCTCCCTTGGGGATCTTCTGTTAATTGCCATTTATAAAAGTTCTGTTTGCTAGGCCTGGAATATGCATTATTTTCCCTTTGAAAACAAAAAAGAAACTTCTAAAATATCAATCAGCATTCCAAATGGCAAAGTGATTTGTTTTCCAACTCACACTCTCGGATCAGCTCGGTAGTCTGAAATGCAGGCATCTGGTAACAATTTGTGACAATATAAAATCAAAGCTAAACTCCTGTGTAAATATATATATTTTTAGCCCAGATTTCACCAGCCTGCACGTATCTTATCCATTTCCTTATATTCCAGCCTTGACTTTTATTTTCCTGGCTCCAAAAGAACTAGAGTCACACATAACGAATGTCACACCTCTTAATAAGCTCTACAGGCTAAATTCTTTCCAGCTCTGAGAAATACAGCTTGCAGAGAGGGTGTATCCAGCCTGGGCGACTGGATTGAAATATATCCTTCCCATCTCTTCCAATCAGCCTGGCCTCAACTGCAGCATTGCATTTGCAGCAAACAGGGCCGAATAAAAAAACCCGATTTAGTCCCTCTCTTTACACATAGCTGCTCCCCATGGACACATCCATACTCAAATATGGGCTGAACAGGTAAACGACACCAAACACCAGCGTATATTCTTAGACAGTGACAAGTGTTGGAATAGTACAAGCGCCAAAAAACACCACCTGGATCCTCAAACAAAACCCCTTTTGCTCGGGAAGGTCACAAAACTTGTTTGGATAAAACGATGCACGTGTCAAAGGCAATAAAGCACAGTGGCAGAAGTATGGTCTTACGCGTTAGACGGGATCCCTGCTCTGCCCATCTCTACGTGACTTGGCGGGAAAAGTAAACTCCCTAGAGTTCAGTTCCCTCACTTACAGGGTGACGTCAGTCCCTACAAAATCTGCAGAGAACGAGCAGGGTACATGGGCTGTGATAATCACATCAGATTTTTACTGAGAACTCACTATGTGCCAGGCACTGTGCTAAGTGCTCTACAGAAATCATCTGGTTTCATCTCGGCAGCCATGGCATGAGGTATCTGATTATTAAATGCTACTTCCTCTTCTTTAGAGATGAGAGCTGAGTTCCACAGGGATTACGGAATCTGCTTAAGGTCGCACCCAGGAAGTGGCAGATCTGGGATGTGAAGCGGCTTCCGTATGGCTCCATCGCTCAGAATGCCAGTGTTCAGTAAGCATGCCGTGATTATGAGAAATCACCGATAAAACCAGAAAAAGATGCAACTGTGGCTGCCATCCCGGCCATACTGAGAATCACCGAGCAAGTATGAAATCACCCCGACACTGCGTCCTTGTCTAGTTCCTGCAGCCGACCATTGTGCAGATTCGCAAGCACATCTTTTTCTCGTGGAGATCGTATCTTTACCCTCCACGTTCCAGATCACCCAGACTTCAGCACCTGGTAATTAACTGCAACTATGTGCAAGCGGAATTAGGACCTGTCTGAAAAATCTTACGATCTCAAGGAGATTTTTGTTTTCTTTAAAAAAGAAACTGTATGTCTTTAACTGAAATTAAATGAATAAAAACTGATTTATGGGTTTTTTTTTTAATTGAGATGCTCAACATTCACCTTAAAAGGTAATTATTAGAATTTTTAGGCCAAAAAACTTGGAAATGAGCATTAACTTGAGATCGTGTCTGTCTAAGCAGAAATATCATTCTCCCCTTTGAGAGAAAAAGGAAAATGTACGCACTTCAAGCTATTTGGAGGGTAAAAGCATAAGCTTGGTGGGGTGGGGTGGGGTGGGCGATGGAGACAGTGAGAAGCGGGTCTTTTTCAGGTCTGTAATTTTTCTTCAAGCTACTGTTTCTTTAACCCCTTGGCATTGGATCATGTCCGTGCCCCCCTCCCTATACCAGGGATAGCACTACCATCCTGTCAGTCCACACACTAGAAACCTGGGGGTGTCCTGGATGCCCCGGTCTCTGGTCTCTCCCACCCTCCACGGCCAATCCATCTCCAAGACCATTCCGCCGCATTGCAAGCCCTAAATCCCTGTGGAACCCACCCACTTCCCCCCACTCCCGTCACCACCAGGCTCATCCAAGCCATTTCCTTCCTGGACCACGGTGGTGGACCCTGGTTTCCTCCCTCCCACCTACAGCTCCCCGCATCTCATCCTCTTCCATGCTGCAACGGAACAATCATTTCCAAACAGAGGTCTCATTCTGATTCCACCCAGATGGAAATCCTCTGATGGCTTCCCAACCAATCTTATGATGACAATCAACATCCTCGGTGCAGCCCTGAGTTCACCTGCTCTCCTCATTCTCTGTGCTCTAGTCACGGCCCTTTGTCTGCTTCCTCCAGGGCTCTGAGGCTGGTCCTGTGGACTGCCCCAGTCCTCCCGGCCCCACTAACTACCCGCCCGACACCTGCTCACCCTTCGGACCTTAGTTCAGTGGAAACCCCTGGAAGCCAGCCTTCCCCACCACACCTGGGTTGGACCCACCATGGCACTTATGCCCACCTCCAACAGAACTGAGGACCTCCCCACTGCAAAACACACCAGAGCAGCCATCTTACACTTGCTGGGTGATTATCCAAGTCTGTCTCCAACTGGATGTAAGCCCCGTGACGAGGGGGACCACCAAGTCACCTACAATTTCTGTCAATTCTGTTCGATTTGCAGCCCATCACCCCCTCACCATCTCCACCCTAGGCCAGGCCACCATGTCTCTTGGCAGGATACTCACCTGGAAGCAGGAGGCTCACAGATTTCTGCCCACATCCATGCCTGTCCTCCTTCGAGCCGTTTGCCACACAGCCATCAGTGGGCCCTTAAAACATAAGCCAGGGAGCACAGCTCCCCTATGTAACTCTCCAACCGCTTCTAACTGCAGTTGTAAGACAGTGGGAACGCCCCACCATGTTCTATGAGGCTTTGCTGACTGTGGCCCTGCCCAGTTGTGGGGCCTCAGCTCCCTCTGGCCCCCCATTCACCAAGGTCCAACTACCCTGGCCTTTTTCTTCCTTAAACATACCATGTTTCCATCTCAGGGCCCTAGGACACATTGACCCCAGTGCCTGAAACCCATGTCCCACCCTAAGTGGCTAACTGCTTTCTCATCTTAGAAAAATCTTTCTTGGCCACTATGTTTAAGAGATGCTTACAGACCTCAATGATTCCCTCCACAGCATTCTTCAGAATTTGCTTTATGTAGTTTTTTATGGTTGCTCCTTTTTTGCCCACCTCCCACACTAGAGACTAAGACCGATCTCTGATGGCAGGGACCCCCAGCTCGCTGGTGCCCCACAGTATCCCCAGGCCTTGGCACAGGGCAGAATGCTTTCAACAAACCTGTTGGAATACTTGGACAAACAGCTAACACCTTCAAATAGAGGTCAATAGGAAATGCTTTAGGACACATAAAAAAGAGAAGAGATACTATCACCAGAGAGAAGAGGCAGGGAAAGTTAGTCTGAAAGGGACCCCTCAGAGCCGCGTCTAGAAGTTCACCAGATGGATGGAAGGGAAGGTACAGAAAAGGAGGGATGAGCCTATGGCAGTTGTGTGGAGCCTCAAACCCGAACTATCTGGACTTTCAGCAGAGCCCCACGTCAGGAGAGAGCTTCCACTGCTGATTTGCACCAGGATAAATGTGATGAAGCAAAATAAAAATGCTTCACCTAACACCAGACACTGTTTACATCTTCCAGGAGGTACAACAGAGCTCGAGACACACAGAACTTTGTCTACAGCGCTGTTCCCAGACCTTGCATGGGCCCCAGATGCACTTCAGTGGCCTTCAGAGACAGACTGCTGGGCCCCACCTGCAGAACTGCTGATTCAGGACGGCTGAGGTGTGGCCTGGGAAACTGTATTTCTAAGTTCCTAGGTGATGCTTGGGCTCCTGGTCCAGGGACCACATTTGAGAACAAATGGTTTACGGCCAAAGAACTGAACAAAAACACAACTGCTCACCACAGAGTTGAGGTTTCCCCCCACCGCCAAATAAATCCCACAGAGCCCCAGCCACCCACAGACATGCCTTCAGGCTGTGCTTTGGGACTTGGGTCCTTTCCCACAGCCAGGGAGAGAAGGCTGGTCCATATGGACAGAGAGCCAAATCCAAGTCTAACTCTGAGACCCCACCATGCCCATTTCCTAGGGCTGCCATAACAAATTAGCACAAACTAGGCACCTTCAAAACACAGAAACTTAATCTCTCACAGTTCGGGAGACTAGATGTCCAAAATCTGGTGTTCCCAGGTTGGGTTCCCCTGGAAGCTCTAAGGAATAGCCCTTCCTTGCTTTTTCCCCTGCTTCCGGTGCTTGCTGGCAATTCTCTGGCTTCTATCTCTGTTTCCATCTTCCCTGGGTCTCTCTGTCTCTCATGCATTCACTTGGCCTTTTGAGGACACGGGTCACTGGCTTTAGGACCTACCCTACTCCAGGAGGGCCTTATCTTAACTCATTACAGCTGCAAAGATTCTATTTCCAAATAAGGTCACCTTCTGAGGCTCCAAGAGGACATGAATGTTAGGGGACACTATTCAACCCACTCCACACCTCAAGAGCTGCACAGGTGGGTGACCCAAGGGACTTCAGAGATTATAGGTAAAGCTGAGACCGGGGCCATGCCCTGAATCCATGTCACTACGATGACAAGCTAGGGTCCCATGCCTGTGATGGTCAGAGGCCCTGGCACTGCTTCCGCATTCAGACCCTCATCTTCCTCTGGGACCCCTAAGCCAGCTTCATCACTGAGATTCCCTCCCCACAGGGAGAATTTCTAAGCCTCCATGAACCCCCTAATACTCTTCCTAAAATTCTGCATGTGTAAAAAAGTAAATGAACTCTCTAAAAATGAGAGATCGTGAGGGCTATAGCATCTTCAAGGGAAGAGAGCAAAGGTACACCTTCTAGAATTGTCTGTGGAGGTAGCAGTCCTCCACGTGTGCCCTGGGGCAGCATCTTCCACATGCCTGCGTGTGGGCCAGACCAGCTGTTGCCCTTAACCTCACCACTTTGCTGTTCCAAGCGGACAATGCTGAACATGTGAATTCAGCCCTCCTTGATTCTCTGTCCCTGAGACCTTTATTTTGGCAACGGAAATTGTCAAGACTCCAGTGTAAATAGAGGCGAAATGCAGTGCCTAATGGAAGGGGTATTATTTTCCTTCACTGCTCTGATTTTACTTTACTACTATTTACGAAGTTAAGACTGCAGCAAATTATCTGTTCAGTGTACCATAGCATAAGCTCCACCAAAGCAAACACCTCCACTCCAGATGATCTTAGCAGACCTTGTCAGGTGTCTCAACTGCTTCTTGACAGACCACATAAGGCACTAGGCAATTGTGAGTGGAACTGACAGCTACTATTTTACTGATCAAACCACCAAGGGTCAAAACTCTGCAAGGTGCTTCACGGTACATTCTCATTTCGGTGCTTGCAGTACCCCAAAAAGGCAGGAATTCTTATCCCCCTTCTACAGAGGAGGACACTGAGGTTCAGAGGGATTAAATGAGAGAGCTGTCTAACTCCAAAGCTGGTCTTTCCAGTCTTGAATCTGTTCACCCAATTTGCTGAGAAGTAAGCCAAGCAGTGAGCGGTGAGAAGCAGGAACAGGCAACAAACTTATTTGGAGCAAGATGTTGTTACTGGGGAAATTTTCCACAACCAGGCTTCTTTGGCCCGCCCCAGAGGTTATCACGTGAAAATCAGCAACCACGCCTGCTGAGAGGCGCTGGCTAGCCAAAACCGTGGCACAGAATTTTTTCGTACTTTAACACACTGAATACAAAATTCCTGCTCTGCCATATACACAGTTCATGTTCTTCATGGTCTTGATTTGCTAATCTATAAAATGGCTACCACACTGCCTTTTTGAAATGACTTCATGAAATTATATGAAAATATTCTGCACACTGTAAAGCCCCAAACAAGCATGTAGAGCTTCCATCATCAGATGTTTTGTCTTGTGATGGAGAAATCGAGTCCCTCAAGTACCCACACATTACTTTGGACATCTGTAATCTTATCTTCCTTCTTCACTATTCCCCCTCCAAAAGCAAACTTGATTCAACTCATTAAATGTAATACTTACTGAGAACTACCTTTCAACATCAGATCAACCATTTGTCCCCTAACACGCCAATGTTTGTCCTTAAGCAGAACTATAGACTTTACTTGTCCTCCAGCTACTGACATTCTTCTCTTCCTAAGACAAAGTAGACATTTTGTTCTCATAAATCATTGGGTTAATGAGTAAAATGCTTTAAAATTAAAAAAAAAAAATCAATGTGCTATGCATATATAAATCTTTGGTATTCTCAGGATTTTAGTATTTTCTTCTTGAACGGTTTGTTATCTGCCATGGAATTGAACTTAGGCATAAGTACACGCTGGCCTTTAAATCAAGCACAAGACCGGCCCTTTCTTTCATGCATACACATTTTATCACAATATTCCAAGTCCTAAACTTCTAGCACTTGCATGTTCTGCTTTACAAGCTTTTGTCTTTGTAACTAAGCGTGCAGCAATAAACTCCAAACTACGTTAATGATAACCCTGTTAAATATAAACTAGCGTGCAATTATCCAAAATGCTAACACAAACAAAAAAGGGGGCAAAAAACACAAGGAAACTCCGACTGGTTTTTAAAAGCCTCCAAGAACATATAATCAAACAAAAATAAAAATATAATATCACATAGTTTGTAAAAGAGAATAATAGCTAATACTTTTGTGATTCCCACACATAATATTAAACAGTGTGTTTGAGCCCTGTGGTTGTCTGTGAAAAGCTTGCTTTTTAAATTGCATGTAGGCTGAAACTTTTTTTTTTTTTTTTTTTTGAGATGAAAAGTAAGTGGTGGTGACCCTTGGGGAAATTCACAAAATTATGTCAAGTAACTGATTCTTATAAAAACCTGTGGTTTTCAACACTCTTTCCCCTGATGGTGACATTTTGTACAGCACTCCCAAAGGGAGAATGGAACCAGAAGATATGTAGTGTGGCCTCGGTACATGTGCGGATAAACCAGCTCTCTGGAAGAAAGGGAAAAAAAAGAATCCCTGATTCCCTGAATCATAAAGCTGACTGATTCCCACAGTGTAAATACTCCTATTAGGACTGATTTCAGACTATCAACCACCTCAGATTCCCCAGTTGGTTGTTTCTGCCATGTCCGTAGGAGCCAACTATCACACACCAGGTCTAGCAGAAACCAGCTTAGAATCCAGAGAAACCGGAGTTCAAATCCCAGCTCTAGATCCCAGTGAGGCCTTAGGCAAGTTTCCTTAAGCCCTCCAAACCTCAGCCTCCATAGCTCTAAAATGGATAGAATCCCTGTTCCTCAGGATTGATGAATAAATGAAACAAAACAATGCATGGAAAGCACACAGGTCGTTGAGAGGCACTCAGAACTCCATAAGTGTTCCTCCCCTCCCCGGGGAAGGGGAGAGGCAGACATGGATGCAGTGGGTGGGATGGGGCTACAACTTAGATGACCTGTCTCACCCCCACGACGGGGACAGAAACACTCAAGTGGGGAGGTTCCTTATTGTAAGATTGAGGAAGGAGGTGGTAGGGAGACTGTGACCAGTGCATGAAAATACAAGACCTAAAAGGTTGGAGGGGGTTACCAGGATTATCAGGGGGACTTTGAGGACAACGTTTTAAGAGGTTTTGCCAAATTTCCCTACTAACAGGCTCGGAATGTGGGTTTTGTTTGGTTCTGTGGTTGCTCTATAGAGGCAGCTGCTCCATTTTGCTGAGAGCCAGCCCTAGGTCATCACCAGCAAGCCCCTAAGGGGCTGGCAACGAAGGAGGGGCCTGGCAGGTATGCAAAAACCCACAGGGAAGGGAGAAAGTCTATGCTTCTAGGAGAGTGTGCTCAGTGCCAAACGTGAGGGCTCTGCTGGGTGACGGATCAGAAAGGAAAGGGGCATCCGATGGGAGTAGAGCCGGGACCCTTCCCATGGAGAAGCGTGTGAGTACCTGACCCTGCGGGCCCCGTGGAAAGCCAGCACAGCATGGAAATGGAGGGTAGCGTGGGGTGGGGGGGTGAGGGTGGCATTCAGGGTGGGAGGGGGTGCGGTGGTTGTCAGAGGTGGCCACACGTGAAATATACAGAATTCAAAACTGACAAGGTCAGATGTGGGTTTCAGAAAGTTCCCTCTATCAGCCAGGGGGAGAAGGAGTAGGTCTAAACAGGAGCGAGGAGGCTCCAAAGGCAGAGACAGTGAGGGCAGGCAGGGAGGGACAGGGGGCCAGTGCACACCTTGGCGGTACAGAGTGCGGCTGGGGCGGGGGGTTGCACACTTCTGTGAGGACTCAGAGAATAAATAGTTTAGGCTTTGTGGACCATGTGGTCTCCACCATAACTACTCAATTCTGTTCGTGGAGCACAAGGGCAGCCAAAGACAATACAGAAATGAACGGGTGTGGCTGTTTCCCAGAAAACGTTATTTATAAACAGCCCGTGGGCCACAGTCAACCGACCCCTGAGTTAGGGGAAAGGGTACGGAGGGAGAAGATTCAGAGGGTCCAAACAAAGGAAACACACCCAGAAAGGAGGTAGGATTACTCCCATTTCATGGATGAGAGCCTCATGACAAGGTAAGGGGCAGGGCCAGGGCCACAAACAATTCTAGGAGTGCCAGGCTCACGCTCCTGTGCCGCTCCTATTCTGTAAACTATGGAAGGCACTTCGTAAAGCACGAGATGCATAAAAAGCAGCAAGAAAAGTGAGAAGGATCTAGATGTGGCTGAAGAGAGTTCTGGAAGCAGGGCAGGCACTGGGCAAGGCTGGATTACTGGAGTCCCAGGAATCCTTGTCCACCTTGGACCGTCCTCTGGGCCCTCACCCACAGAGGTCCTCCCTGAATGACAGAAAGGCAGAAACCTAAATAAGGAAACCACAGGGTTAGCAAATGCTCTTGGGTCACTTAGGCCACCTTCTGCCCAGTTCAGCTGGAGCCAACTGAACAAGCATTTACAAGCCTGACTCAAACCGCAGCACAGAGTGGAGCGAGCGGGTGAGGGCATGGACTCCGGAGCCGGACTGCCTGCGTTTGAACCCGGCCCCCGTGTACGGGCTCCGGGACCGTGGGCAAGTAATTCAACCTCTGCTTCAGAACGGGGGTGACACAGGGGCACCTGGGTAGCTCTGTCGGCTAAGCATCCAACTCTTGATTTCGGCTCAGGTCACCATCTCACAGTTTTGTGAGTTTGGGCCCAGTATGGGCTGTGTGCTGACAGTGTGGAGCCTGCTTGAGAGTCTCCCTCTTTCTCTGCCCCTCCCCCACTCACACTGTCTCTCTCAAAATAAATAAATAAATAAACTTTAAAAAAAAAAAAGAATGAGTGTAATCCAGTAGTGCTGTCATCTCAGGGCAGTTATAAATATGAACTTGCTTAATCCTCATGTAGTGCCTGGGACATGTTTGGTAAATAAAAATACTGTGTCAGGGCCCTGAGCCAGGTCCCACAGGGGAGGGCATTTAATGCTCCTGCCTTGGTAGGGGCTCAAACAAGTGCACCTCTAACCAAGCCCTCATCAGTGGAAAAACTGGCCTGTTTCTGTGATTCATGTCTCCCGACAGACAGGGACCACCTTTTTTGTCTGTATCTCTCATGACTAGCACACCAACAGCTCATAATCGATAGTCATCATGTTCACTGTTTGTTGAATGAATGACACAAGGCAGTATTCCCTCTACTACATACCTGACAGATAACAAAGCACCTAAGGTCACCCTTTGCCCACTCTGTGACCTTGGATTCCTGCCCCTCCATGGTGTCAGGGGCCTGGAATCGATGTCCACAAAGTGCTTTGTAAACCCGTAGGCCCGTGAGCAAGGGAGGTGGTAACTCCAGTTCGCTTCCTCAATGGGGTGGTGTTGGTTGGGGACTGACCAACTCATGAGGGAGTGGTTTCCAGCTTGGATGGCTTCCTAAAATGGCCATTCCAGTTATGACACCTTCACTGCCAGAGGGAACATAGCTGAAGGTGTTTCATAAAGTTCTCCCTTACACCAGGGGAAACCCATTCATTCCTTCGTTCCTCACTACGTGTCCTGCCAACCGGAGCCACGTGAAACCAACTCAATGCCACTTCTACATCCGATGCTAAGGTTAGGTTATCTACACATCCCAAGCTAAACACACCCCAGCCTCGGCAGCAGGCCCAGGACTGAGCCGCCCAGAGCCCTAGACCAGGAAGAACGGCAGCTCACCTAACCCAGCCCTTTAAATCCATAAGGAAACTGAGGCCAAGGGTGTAAAGTGACTTGTCCAGGGTCACCGGGCATGGCAGGGGCTGGCCCAGCATCCAGGTTTGCCAAGTGCCGATTGGCATTCCTGATCCACAACATGTCACCTCACCTGGCCTCACCTATCTTTCCCTCCCAGTGTGCTTTAAAGGCCACCTGCCCTACACCCCTCTCCCCACCTTAACAGCTCTCCTTCCCATGGGAAAAAGTCCATGCAGGCGAGGCTCCCCAGGACAGGTGTGGGGACATGGTACAGAGCCATGCTGAGGCTTCCCCACCCCCTTTCCAAAGGGCAAAAGGTCACACTTGAACTAGCTGCCCTTTCTGGGCACACGCCAGGGGGGAGCAGGCTTCCGATTTATTTCCCCTTCTGCGTTCACCCACATTACAGGCTTTGTGAGTGCAAAGGGGAGGGCAGCAGGTGCGCCTCGGGCCACTGACCTCAGTCCACAGCAGGGCATGGCCTCTGCCGCGTCTTGGGGAAGCGTCCTGACCAGGGCCTGGCCGGCCTGGGACTGCAGCTTTGGCCTCTGTCATTCATGGTGCCAGAAAGATGGCTTAACAGTAACCTGGGTTTGCCTACTGCTGGAGGAGATCAAAGTCCTTCACAGGTTTCTAAAATCCAGCCAGGTCAGGTGGCTTACAACAGGAAAATGGAGTGGGAACTTGCCTGAAATCACAAAGCAAGGAAGCGACAAAGCCTGGGGGAAAACGTCCATCTCCTTTCTCTTACTCTGGTGGTCGATCACCTAGTTAGCCCACATCTTTCTTTTCAGTGAAGACAGGGGTCACAGATACAGAACCCGGACATTCACCCCAATAGGGGCAATACAGAGGGAGGAGTACTTAGAAGTTCCAAAGCAGTGTGAGCTCTGCCCCAACAAGCTGAGTGACCTTGAGCACTGTTACTTAACATCTCTGAGACCTCGCTTCCTCAATCTTACAATTGGAACAATCCTACTACCCAGCCAAGCCTTCCTTCTTAAAAGGCTACCCATTAGCATCCCACACAGCTGTGTGGAATTGAGGCCCTCCCAGACCTGCAGGATCAAAATCTTTGCTTTTTCCAAGGTCCTAGGGAATTCTAAAGACATTTACATTTGAGAAGCCCGGATATAAAGCATTTGGGGCATGCCCACGCAGAGTCAGCCCTCAATTATATAAGCCCAATTCACACTTGACAAAGCCCAAGACACAGGCCAAGGCTCTCTAGAGGAAACAGAACCAGAAAGGCTGATTAACTTGCCCAGGGTCATGCAGTGGCATCATGATTTGAACCCAAGACTTGGGAATTCTTTTGCACCATACGCCCTCTTTCCATGTACGAACTAACTCTCCATCCATAAGGCATAATGCTAACGCAGGTGCTCTAAGAAGCAAAACCCTCATGCTTTTTAAAATTAATTCCCTGGTCTACTTGCAGGGTCCTCAATCAGGCCTGATGGCACACACTTGTTCTCCTGGGCTTGACTTTGCTTCTGGGCGGCTGTCTGCCATTCAGAAGCTCAAGGAAGTGGAGTAACCCAGGACTGCCACCAGCTGCTGCCAGAGATGAAATTTTTAAAGTGGAAGTAAGCCTTAAAACACACCTTATAAATTTACACTCCTTTCCACCTACTAACACTTTCCCTGTGCGGCTGGCACTGCCTAAGCAGAGCGCACGACAGGGTGTCAAGCTAGAAGGCATCTTTTTGGCTTCCCACCTCTGACACCTAGCCAGAGAGCAACCCCCAGTGTGTTGGCTTCCCAGGGGAGGAGCCCTGCCCACCAGGCTGGGAAGATACCCAGGCCTACAGGACTGGGTTTCCTAGGTGCTCTAATGGAGATGTGAGCAGAAGCTGGGGGTTCAAAGGTCAAATGGCAGGAGAGGGGAGACTAAAGAGTATAGAATCACATCAGTATGACTAGCCTGCTGTATCCCAAACATTTGCACTCAATAGCTCCAAAATTCTTCTTGGGCCTACCACATGCAAAGCATAATGATACAGTTGAGTGGCAGAGGAAAAGACGCCAGGCTTGGATGTCAAAGATCCAGGCTCGTATCTGGACTAAACTAGGTCTGTCAATCTACACATGGGGTGGCTGTGAAGCTTCAACCTAGGCAACCAGAAATGGTGCCTAGGCCTGGGCTGAGGAATTTTCCCCGAGTCGTATTTCAAAGTTTGGAAGTCCAAGCAATTACTGTGATTGGTTATACAAGTGTCCAGACGGAAATAACAAAAAAGAAAGCATTTCACGATTTCAGACTGAGAAATTCTGATTTTTATATATTCATAACAAACCCAATATATCTCAAGTTGATTATAAAAGGCAGATGATTTCAGATTAACTACGGCAATGCTTTCCAAACTTTCACATGTATATGAATCATCTGGGGATCCTGTAATCTGGAGTGGGACCTGAGAGTTTGCATTTCTTTTTTAAAGATTTATTTTTGAGAGAGCGCAGAAGGGGGGCGGGGTGGCAGGGGACGGACAGAAGATACGAAGTGGGGCTCTGCGATGACAGCAGCGAGCCCAATGCGGGGCTTGAACTCAGGAACCGTGAGATCATGACCTGAGCTGTGAAATCATGAGGCTCAACCGACTGAGCCCACCCAGGCCCCCCTGAGAGTTTGCATTTCTAAGAGCTCTGGTAAATCTGCAGGTCCCAGAGCCCAACTTTTGAGTAGCAAGGCTCTATGGAATTCCTTAAATAGTAAAAGACACATCCGAGGCAAGTATAATTTGATTTGAAAAGGATATCCCAAGAGAACATCCATGAAGTAGGATCTAGAACTACCCTGGCTAGCATAGTTTCTTAAAGGGAGGCACAGCAGGGAAAGCCAATAGCATTCTTCTAAGTTGGTCTTGGGCCCAATTCAAATGAGTTTGTACTCTACATCACACTGTCTAGGCAGGTGAAAGTACTCTTTAGTGGTCATAAAAACAGCATGCTTCTGACAAAATTCTCAAAAGCAGGATGGTGTAAGAAACAAAGCATCCTAGAATATTTGAAGTTCATGACCAATGCAACAGCTATAGCCAAGCTAGGCTTTTTAAGGCCTTTCTTAAATCCCCGTTTCACCCATTTACCTCCTCTCTGTACATGACATTTCAAGCTGTTACTGTTGACAGCTGTAATAAAAAAAAAAAAAATGCCTCTATCAGGTTGCCAGATATGGATAATTCCTAAGTAGGAAGATTAATGGGACTATCAGGAAGCATCTTATACTGACTCATCTTACTTAAAGCATGTGCTGGGGAGTAGGGGGATCAATAAAACAACCAAGGGGTTCATATTTATGGGACTGGAAATTAAATTCTGGCTATTCTTTGGATCAGAAATACTAACACAGGGGCGCCTGGCTGGCTCAGCTGGTGGAGCGTGCGACTCTCAATCTTGGGGTTCTAAGTCCGAGCCCCATGTTGGATGTACAGAGTACTTAAAAATAAAATCTTAAACAAAAAAAGGAATGCTAAGACAGAAGATCCTCCATATCCCCTGAAATGAGATTCTTGGAGACAAAGTGTGAGGTAATCTGATCTCCAGCTGCTTTTAGCACAGGAACACATCTGTCTAACATGAGACACAGGCCAGCCTTGCATACTGGCTTAGAATAACATGTATGTTTATTACAATTCCTGTCATGACCCTCAGGCCTGGCTGGGCTTACGCTCAAACTATAGAGTCATTATGAGCCAGAGTGTGATGTCAAGCGGTAACACCAAGCTGCCCAGAAACTGCTGAGTACGCACCACTCACCCAGAAAGGAAGGGATTCCCCTCCTGTGCACTGGCCCGCTAATGGAGAGATGCATGCTCTGACAAGAAATGCCAGAGCCAGACTGTCACCTGTGCCCAGCATCGCTAATTCACCCATGCAATCACAAGGCTGCTTCTCTGTTCCACACCCCTCCCCGCAGCCCCTGTGCACTCACAACGTGAGGCTACACACCAGACAGGGTCATGATTTCACCCATTTGGGAAGAAGGAGACTCAGGCAAATTTCTGGATGGGACTGGCTTGTTTTTCCCCATTTGCCTGTTGGGGGAGGAAGTTAAGTTTTCCAGTAGGCCACCTTCTTAACTTAGGCCAGCAAAAGCCTGAGCTTTCCCAAGAGCAGTACAGGAAAGAGACTAACAGAAAAGGTTCTCCCTTCTCATCTTGAGGCCTGCAAAATGTTTCCATTTAGGAAGGGAAAAACTGAGGCCCCAGGAGGTTAAAATAACTGACCCAAGGTAGAGCCCAAGCTATAACTGACTTCACAGGAGGCCTTATTAAACTAACAAGGGAGAATACTCCCTCCCAGGAAGGAAAGAGGCCTGCATTTCTCCACTGCTCCCCACTCAGATTCTTTTCCAAACTCTGGCCTTACTGCTGACACAGACCTAACTCCCACCTGTCCTTTCAACATATGGTGACAAACTCCAGCTATTTCCTTCACAATAAGCAAATGTCCAACATTTCATATTTTTGCTAAGATGCCTAAAACCAGCAGATGACATAAGCTGGCAAATATAACAAGCTTCTAACTAACTCTAGCAAATTCATCTTGGAATGGAAAAAAAAAAAATCATCAAGCCCTATTTCCTCTCGGTGTCCAACCTCCAAGGCCCATTGCAAAGAAATGCAAGGATTTTCCATTTCTTAGGAAAGCAAAAGGAAAACCCCAAGGTTTCCCGGGACACCGGACTACTATGAGCACAAGCAGGAACTTTTCTCAGGAGGGATTCACCGCGAGTCTGCAAGAAGTTCAGGCTTACACGCGCCACTCAGCCACCAGCTGAACCTTTGCGCCCCGCCAAGTCTTGCCTGGCGTGGGGAGAGAGCGCCTCTGGGTCTGAACCCGGTTTCTGAAAGTTGGTGATCTCCTTACAATGGGAGGTTTGGGTGCGGCTTTTTAATGGACTCCCGCAACTCCCAACTCCGGACTCACAGCGTGAGCGTGATGCTTCTGCTCTTTGAGTGCCGGGCTCATGCACACACCTGTGAACACAAGTCCCTGGGGCCCCTCTCTCTTTACGGGCCCTCGTGGTTTGGAATTTGGGCCAGAAGCTCAGGGTTCCGGCAGGGCGCGAGAAGGTGGGAGCGATCCGTGTTCCGCGGCCAAGAGCCGGCTGGGAGGGACGCGGGGGCGAGGCGCGCGTCGCATCCTGGATACTCACCGGGACCTCTGCAGCTGTTCCAAGGCGCTGGTGCTGGCCCCCTGGCCCGGCTGCTCCAGAGAGCAGTAGTTCTGCGAGGTCTGCCTGGAGAAGGCGATGGGCAGGATTCCCTGAGTGAACGAGTTGAGGCGACCTCGACTGCCGCTCCCACTCCCGGGGGTCCCGGAGGCCAAGAAGGCGGCCGTCGGCACCTGCACGCTGGAAAAGGCATCGTCCTCCTCCAACTCCTCCTGCCCGCCGTCCCCGGGCCCGTCGGGCAGCTGCGGCGAAGCACAGGAGACGAAAGGCGCAGACCGGGGCGGCTGTAGCTGCTCCCCCGACGCCCGGCCAGTGCCCAGAGGGCTCACGAAGCCCCGTGCCGCCCCGGGACCGGACCCCGGAGCGTGGCCGCCGGGGGCCAGCGGCGGCAGCGGCGAAGGCTGCGGGAGGCAGGGGCCCCATCCAGCTGCTACCGCCGCCGCCGTGCCCGCTGCAGCGAGCGCGTTGCAGCCGCCCCGCTCGGCGGCGGCGAGCAGGCTGAGCCGAGTCCTCGCGCCGCAGGCGCTGCCGGCGCCGGGCTTGGCCGCGCCACTCTCCTCGCCGCCGCCCCACTCCTCGTCTTGCAGCGGCGGCCGTCCGTCTAGCGAGATGTTGGTGAGGAAGGAAAGGGCAGCCTGACGGCGCCGCGGGTCCATGCGCGGCTTCCTGGGGGGCTCGGGCGGCGGTGGTTGGGCCGGCGGGGCGGCCGCGGGCTGGGGCTGCTGCGGCGGCTGCTGCAATCTGCTGGTGCCCGCGGCGTCGGTGCCGGTGCTGCTGCTGTTGCTGCTGCAGGCGGCCGTGCCGGCGGTGGCGGCCGTGGTGGCGGCAGTCGCCGCCATTGTGTCCGTCTGCGGCGGTATTTCCGCGATGCCCGGAGAAGCGAGCGGCGCCCGAGTGCTAAGCAGCGAGCGCGAGCGCCGGTGACCCGGGCTGGGCAGGGCGCGGGGCGCAGGCGGCGTGCGCGGCGGCCCGGCCCCCCCGCGGGCGGGCCATGCTCGCCCCTTGGTGCTGCGGCCGGGGACGCCGCGGCCCGGGCCCACGCGCGCGGCTGTGTAGCTCGCTCGCTCGGTCGCTTGCTTCCTTGCTGGCTGGCTGGTCGCTGATCGCCAAGTCCCAGGCCCTCCCCACCCTTGCGGTCTTCGGCTTCCCAGACCCGGTGTCCGTATTTATAGGTGCGCGCGCCCTGCGCTCGCGCTCCGAAGCGCTCTTTGCAATAACACAGTATCACGTGTGGGGAATGAAACCTGGGAGGAAAACAAAGCCGCAGGCGGCGGCCGCGGAGGCAGGCGGCGGGAGGCGAGGGGCCAGAGGAGGAGGAGGAAGAGAAAGCCGAGCGGGTGACGGGGCGGGGGTTATCTGCGGCGGGTCCAGGTACTCCGAGCTTTCTGCGGGGAGTTCTTGGCTCCCGGGGTGCGCGGGCGCCAGTTAAGGGAGGCGAGCACGTTTTGCCGCCGCGCCCGCACAAGGAATCGGGAATCGCGGGCGGGGGTGCAAGCAGAACCCTGGAGTCCCGGCTTGAGGAAGTGGTCCCGGGAGAGTTATGGGTCTGCAGGACAGTTACTCGGAGGGAAGCTGAGATCTGGCCCACGAGCTTGTTAACTGGACCCCGCGCTGCCGTTGGGCCCTGAGAAGTAGATCCTTATTAATAGTTATACGAGTAGGTTCACAACCCCTTACGTGGTCAGTCCCACCTTAAAGCTGTCGCTTAACGACTAAGGTTATGTCTCATTCATTTGCAGGCCCCTGAGATAATTGCGCACCCCTGGGTGCATACAGAGCCCAGGCCCAGGTGAACATCTTCTGTACGGGCTAATTTCTACATCCCCACTTGATGGTGCTGTCACTTTTCATCTCTTTCTTAGCAAAAGCCAACATCAATTTTTACTCTATGAAGACCAAGATAAGCTAAAAAGGCCTCACGCCCTTTTCCTCTAGTCACCCTGCAAATGTTGTGGATTATGATCTCTTTTTATCCCATATAAACTGGAACAATATGCACAGTTACTTTCTGTCATTTAGTTCATAAACATTCGTTTGGCATCTACCATGTCTTCTTTTAAGATGGGTTCCTGCCCAAGGATTCAATGACTGGACAGCAAGTCTGGACCTGGGAGGAGACACAGAATGCTGTACCTTGGCCCCAGCCCCAACAAATGCCTGTGCTGGCTGAGGGCGGTGGGAGGCCAGAGGGCACCAGGAGCTCTCTACAAACGTGTACCGGTTTCCCTATGCGGTAAGGAACAATTGTCACACTTTATTAAGCTCTGTGATGTCTAAGACACCTCTATACACTTTTCTGAGGGAGAAGCAATGCATTTAAGATCAAGGGATTAATTTAATTAAAGGTTTAAATTTAGCCCTGGAACTAATGGGTAACTCTACATTGAAATTCCACTCCACTTCAAGTTCAGGAAAGTAAATTGAGTAATGGAGAGCAAATACAGCCTGTCCAGAGATGGGCAGCCAACCTGGAGTATATGAGATATGGGTGAGTTTCAGGTTACATTTGCTTAGGACAAACAGGCACTTGGCCCTTCGCATGAAAAATTGCTCATATTTTATTTTATGCCATTTTTAGGCCTTTTGAAACAGTGGAGAGTGAGATCCATTTATAGCAGCCTTACAGCAGCTAAGTCAAAGCTTGGTGACCAGCTCTGTGAAATTTCATTAGTTTAATTATTTTGTTTAACTAACTACCTTGAAACTTCCAAGAGGCTTTATTACCATTAACTTAATTTGCATGACCACTGGCCTGGTTGTGCTGGTAGGTAGCGTTAAATGAAAGACACCCAATGAACTATTTTTTATTACAAACGTGATAAATGTTAATTGCACAACATTTAGAGAATAAGGTAAGTAAAGAAGCTTGGGGTTTTTTTTTTAAGTTTATTTATTTTGAGAGAGAGACAGCACATGTGTGGGAGGGGCAGAGAGAGAGAGAGGCTCCCAAGCAGGCTCCAAGCTGTTGGCACAGAGCCCCACTCTGGGCATGAGCTGAAATTAAGAGTCAGGGGCTTAACCAACTGAATCACCCAGGTGCTCCAGTGAAGAGAAGTTTTAATAAAAAAACACCACTAATGGTTTCATCTGCTACAGAAATAACTTGAACTTTTTATTTCTATCCTGTATTTTTAACCAAGTGAAAGCACACAGTTTGTGTCTTGTGATTTTTGCTTGCTGTGTTAAGATCATCTTTTCATTTAGAATATTCTTCTATAGAATCATTTTAATGATTAATAGTGTTTAATTTGATGGGGAGATTATAGTTATTAAATCTGTACCCTAGGGGCACCTGGCTGGCTCAGTCAGAAGAGCGTCTATTGATCTTGGGGTTGTGAGTTCAAGCCAGCCCCATGTTGAATGTAGAGATTACTTAAATAAATAAGACGTTCAAAAACTAACAATAATAAAAAGAAACTGTACCCTACATTGAACATTTAGGTTGTTTCCAGTGTTGCTTTTAGGAAGAGTATGGTGATGACTTCCTGTGTTTTTCTAAATCTCCTTACTGTCCAATATTTTCTTGGGGTAAATAGATATGGGGGCAAATGGCGTATCATGTTTTTAAGGTTTCCATCCAGAAAGTTTGTCCCAGTCTGCTTCCTCACACTCGTGCCAGCAATATCAATTTTTTCATCAATATTCATTTCTTTGTCCATTTGCTATAACTCTGCCTGTTTTAAGTGTCAAACATGCAAACTAATTTCAAATACTTATTTAAGCATCAAACAAGAATCAATATTTTATTTAACCTACACACTGTTCCTGTGCTCAATCCTCTTGTAGGGATCATGAGAGGTATGGTTTACTGTTCACCTACTGTGTGCCAGCCACAGAATATTTCTAATCTTTTGCACTCTGCAAGTTGGGGGGGGGTGTGTTATTACCAATATTTACAGATGAGGCTCAGTAAAATTAAACAATTTGCCCAATGACCCCCAGCTCTTATACCGGGCCAGTATACAAACCGGTCTTAGAATAAGACCCATACATGGTCCTGCGCCCTCTGCTGGTGAGGATGTATGATGGGGGAGTACATCTCCAGATTTATAATCTTATATTTGTACTTAAAAGTCAACTGTACTGAAAATAGTACAAAATTTGGAGGAAGAGGATCTGAGTTTCAAGAGCAAGTCTCTTAACCTCGCCAACCCAATATTCTGGGCAGTTTATTTTGAGATACAAATGAGACTGCTCATGAAACATTTTGATGAATCTTAAAGTACCCTTTAAAATGTCTGTTGTTGGGGTTCCTGAGTGGCTCAGTTGATTGAGCCCCCCAACTCTTGGTTTCAGCTGAGGTCATGATCTTGAGGTTTGGTTTGTGAGATGGAGCCCTGGTCGGGCTCTGCACTGACAGCGTGGAGCCTGCTTGGGATTCTCTCTCTCTCCCTCTCTCTCTGCCCCTCCCCTACTTGTGTGCGTGTGCTCTCTCTCTCTCTCTCTCTCAAAATAAATAAACTTTAAAAAAGTAAAATTTAAATTAAAAAAATTTTTAAATGTCAGTTGTTATTTATACCAATCCAATCAACCTACTCCCTGAATTATTCCAAATTCACTTATTTTTCACCTATTTAATCACTATTTAAATATTACTGAGCAACTTCTATGTACATGGAAGCTCCTTGCTACAAAAGCAAAAAAAAGAAGGGGTGGTTCTTTGCTCTTGTGCATTCTATAGCAAAAATATGGGAAAGCAAAAGCTCAGAACACATTTAAACAAAAATGCAAGGCAGGCTCCAATTAAGTGATCGATCAAATGAGCAATCAGACTGGTACTGTGAATGTTATCAAAATATGAAAAGAACCTTTTTATTTGAGGTGAGGTCTGTGGGGTGGCCTCAGGGAAGATCCTGGATTTCAACTGACCTGGATGCTAAGGAGGGAAGGAGGGGAACACTTTAGGAAGAGGAATTCTGCATACAAATTCCTCGCGGAATGTGGGCACAGAGGACTAGAATTTGAAATGTAATTATTGGTCTGCTAAAGGTTTTTGTTTTGGGGTCCCCCCCATTTACTTTAATATTGCCCCTTTACAGTGCCCATTCTAAAAACTTTTTTTTTTGTATGCACCCAACAGTTTTGATTGACACACACAAGAGTCAATTTTTGAAGGAAAGAAAAAGAACCTACAGGTAATCACTAACCCTTAAAAAAAAATAATTTTGACAGAGGGCACCTGGGTGGCTCAAGTGGTCAAGCAACCAACTTGGGCTCAGGTCATGATCTCACGGTTCATAGGTTCGAGCCCCACGTGGGGCCCTGTGCTGACAGCTCAGAGCCTGGAGCCTGCTTCAGAGTCTGTGTCTCCCTCCCTCTCTGCTCCTCCCCTGGTCACGCTCTGTCTCTCTCTCAAAAGTAAATAAACATTGGGGTGCCTGGGTGGCTCAGTCGGTTAAGCGTCTGACTTTGGCTCAGGTCATGATCTCGTGTTTCAAGGGTTCAAGCCCCGCATCAGGCTCTGTGCTGACAGCGCAGAGCCTGGAGCCTGCTTCGGATTCTGTGTCTCCCCCTCTCTCTGCCCCTACCCTGCTTGTGCTCTCTCTCTGTCTCTCAAAAAATGAATAAATGTTAAAAAAAATTTTTTTTAAATAAACATTAGAAAAATATTTTTTAAAATAATTTTGCAGACAAGAAGTCTGAAAATTAGCTTAGAGATGACAGTGGATATCACTCGTAACAAAAACCATCTGACGCTGTGGAAATAACAAGGGGGTCTGATGCCAGCTTAGGTTCTTACAAACGTGTGATCTCTGGGGGCTCCAGCTTAGGAAAATTACAAACCTTTTGCATTGGTTGCTTCATCTGTAAAGGTAGGTTTAGTAATATTTTACCTTGCAGAGCTGTGAGGATTAGTGATAATATAAATTATGCAACTAACAGAGTATCTTAAGTAGGTAGCTATTATTAGAAAAATGCAAAATATAGAAGGTACACACAACAAAGGCCGGGATATTTTAGCCTCTAGGTTTTTGCAGTTTTCACTAATCCTGCCAGGCCTGCAGGACCATGAGAAACGTCAGATGTGGGCTCCAGTTCAGATCAGATTATTTTACTGCATGTTCCATAAAAGTGCCGCCGCTGCCCACTGCTAGAACTCCCACCCAGACTAGTAGATCTAAAATACAGGCATGGTGCCAGTGAGAAACTTGCTGCTGGCCTCCATCAAATCAAAGTTAGATTGCCAAGACTAGAAATGGAGAATGCCCAAGAGGTCGTTCTCAGCGCCCCAGCTCTTCTCCCTGAAATTTACCTTCCCCATGGGGACTTCTGATCATTTCTGTTGGCCAAAGAGAAAGGCAGGGAGATGGGGGTATCATTGTTTTCCTCTTGACAATTTGACATAGATACTTTAATTTCCTTCCTTAATTTCTCCAAGACATCTGAGACCAGATGCAACACTTAAATAAGACTTGACTAGGGGCACCTGGGTGGTTCAGTCAGTTGGGTGTCTGACTCTTGAGCTCAGCTCAGGTCTTGATATCAGGGTGTTCAAGCCCCACGTGGGGCTCTGTGCTGGGCGTGAAGCATACTTAAAAGAGGGAGAGAGAGAGACTTGACTAGAAGCTCAGGGATATTTAATGAAGAATTGAAGTCAGTGAGTAACATAGAGCCATAGATAGCAGCTTACAAATTGTGACTTGCTCATAGTCCTCCTTCCAGTATTTCCTAAATGGCAATCCCCTGCTAGGTTCTGGGTTAGGTTCTGTGAGTGCCAAGGAGAACAGGCTACGATCCTGTCCTGGAGCCCTCAAACTAATGGCAGAGAAAGCCACATCCATATTGTCACCAAAAATACATCAAAGTACTTAAAAGAAAGGGCTGTATGCACAGGGTTCAACTAACCCCCAGCAAACCTCCTGGAACTGAGGCTGTTTCAACCTTTGCCCTACCACCACCCACCTAAGACCTCCTCCTCTCCCTACACAAGAGATGCCCAGGGGAGACTGTGTTCCTGCCACTTCTTGACATAGGGCCAACTTCCAAGTCTCCTTGTCCTGCCTGAGGTCCTGCCCTTCCCTCAGTGCTTGGTACCGGCAGTCCCTGACATTGTCCACACCTAGGCCTAGGTCCACATAAGACCATTTTGCCTCCAGACCCCTCGCACTATGTGGAAGAAAGAAGGAGAATATTTTACTGCAGTCCCTGCCTAAGATGATGTAGGGCCTCCAGGCTCTTGCAATTTGCATGAGAAGTTGAGAAAAATAGGTGATGGGGCATGTCCATGGACTGTAAGGACAGTCAGGTAAGCCTGTGTTACTAATTTGTTAAGGACAATAGTTCAAGCCAAGAATGGATTTAAATACCTCATTAATCTGGGGAGATGTGTTTCAGTAACTCTTCCTCATCTCCACTATATGTTTAGAGTAGATATCCAAAGACAATAGTGCAGATGCATTTTCTCTTCAGATTCCTCTGATCCATCAGAAATCTCCACTGGATACAGCCCAGCAAACTGTGAACAAAAAGGGATAACCGTCTAGGGTGAAGTGGCCTATCCCGCCAGCCCACCATGGGAAGGGCATAGGCTTGAGTTTGCAGATCCCAACTCTCTCACTAACTCTGTGACGCCCGAGCCTCAACTTCTCCGTCTCAAGGCTGAAGCACATCCTGTCTGCCTTGCATGGTTATTGTGCAGATTGGAATCAGAGCGTGTGTAAAACACTTCACCCAAGTGTCCAGCCCATAGTAGGTGATTGAGTGCTGGCTGTTGTCATGATACAAGGAACCCCAGAGAAGCACACTGTTGAGCTAGTGGGCAGAGGAGGACATGGTAGAAACCTAGCATCGGACTGTGTTAGGAAAATACATTTCAGATGCTTCCATGAGATGTCCTCAGTCTTCCAAAAGGGTATTGTTCTTGCCCATCATGCCACCCATCATCCAACTGTGGAGTTTTTATAGTATTAGCATTTTAAAGAAACACACTGAATTTTCTTTGTAGTATTACTTTTATACTTAAATCATAGCAAACGCTTAGCTTTATCATCTGAAAAGAATAAATTTTTTATTATACCAGTATGCATGTATAGCCAGCCCATGGACAAAAGAAGAAAGCACTTCTCATGCAATCACAGGGGCAGAACATGCAACTGACATATGGTCTGCATGCACGGGCCGCCAGAGGAAGGCTCCTGTCCACTCCGAACAAACAGGCGGGCCTATGGGGCTCTACGTCTCCAGGCATAAAAGCATTATTTTTTAGTGTTCGCATTTGTTCAGGCCATTCTCACATCAGAGTGGGATGGATGTGACCAGATTCTGGGGGACAGGGCGTCACTTTGCCTGCCACTGGGAAGTTCAGCTGGACAAACTGGCACAGTAACCTTGACTGTTAAATGGGCAAACATCATGAAGCAACAGCACATGGCACACGATGCAGATACCTGGCAATCACTTGGAAGAGGGATGATTGAGAGTGATGGGTACCCATACTGCTGGTCGCATCAATTGGAACAACCTTTCTGAGAAGTCTGGCAACAATATGTATGAAGAGTTTTAAAAAGTTCATGATTGAAAGCATGATCTTTGGAGTCATACTGCCTAGGTTAAATTTTCGCCCTACTATCATGGCTTTGAGCATAGAGAGCATGTAATTGATTTGTGCTTCAACATTGTCATCTGTGAAATGGGAATATCTACAATATTCAATATGCTAACAATTCAGTAAATGCTTGGTACATAGTAAACTCCAGAAATGTAGCTGTTGTTTTTTATTTTTTTTTAATGTTTATTTATTTATTTGAGAGAGAGAGAAGCAGAGAGAGAGAGAGAGACAGAGAATCCCAAGCAGGATCCACGCTGTCAGCACAGAGCCTGATGCAGGGCTGGAACTCACAAACTGTGAGATCATGACCTAAGCCGAGATCAAGAGTTGGATGCTTAATTGACTAAGCTACCCAGGCGCCCTTATTTTTTATTTTTTTTTAAGTAGGCTCCATGCCCAACATGGGGCTTTAACTCAAGACCCTGAGATGAAGAGTTGCATGCCCTACTGACTGAGCCAGCCAGGCGTCCCAGAAATGTAGTTATTGTAATAATCCTAAGAAGCTATTGAGAAACAAGGTCAAAGATTTATGCACAAAAATATTCATTGCAGCATTATTTTAAGTGAAGAAAACTTGAAAAAAGAAACCCTCAATGTGAACATTGGAAATACTAAGTAAATTATGGTTTACTCAAACAATGGGATATTGTGCTTCTATTTTTGAAAAAATTATCTTTACTAAGCTTTCTTAATGACATGAAAAATGTTTTTTGAAACAATGCTAACCAAATAAAGCAGAATAGAAACCAGATAGATCACAATATCTCAATTGAACCTCAATGAATGGGATTGTTGTTTTAAATACTAAGACGTGTCTAAAGGCTACATTGTGACCAGAAGTTAAATCACTGGCTAGCAGGATTATGATGATTTTTA
This sequence comes from Lynx rufus, assembly GCF_022079265.1. NCBI lineage: Eukaryota > Metazoa > Chordata > Mammalia > Carnivora > Felidae > Lynx > Lynx rufus. The sequence continues at coordinate 18,031,533 of NW_025814837.1, forward strand.
TTTGCTTCTTTTTGCTTATCTAAGTATAAATAAGCATGTGGTCATTATAGGAACTGCTTATTCTCAATTAACAAAAAAAAAAATAATTTTTCAATGCATGGAAATAAGTTCTGGAATAAAATGTGCCCAAACAAATGGTGGAATTATTGGGGACTTTTTTCAGTTTCTTTAGGGATATTTGGTGACATCTAGCTTTCTCTAAAGCTAGGGTAGGACGTGGTTAGTCAGAGAGAAGGAAATGCCTTTTGGTGAGGGGACCAAGTGTGAATGAGGGATCAGAGAGGAAAGGCTTTTTGGAAGCGGCTGGCAATGAGTGGACCTGCCAGAACAGCTACTTTCAAAGAGCTGTGGCGGTGAATTATGGGATATGAGGTTGAAACCAGTATACAAGGCCAGGTCATGAGAACCCCCACATCTGAAATAAGAAATCTGAAGGCGCCTGGCTGGTTCGGTGGGTAGAGCATGGGACTCTTGACTTTGGGGTTGTGAATTTGAACCCCATGTTGGGTGTAGAGGTTACTTATGAATAAAATCTTAGGGGCGTCTGGGTGGCTCAGTTGGTTGAGCGTCTGACTCTTGATTTTGGCTCAGTGGTGATCCCAGGGTCATGAGATTGAGCCCCTGGTTGGACTCCGTGCTGGGTGTGGAGCCTGCTTGAGATTCTCTCTCTTCCTCTCCCCTCCCCCTCAAAAAGTAATAAAAATAAAAAATAAAATCTTTAAATAAATACATGAAATAAGGAATTTTAATCCATAGGTAGTAGAGAACCATAGAGGATTTTTAAACAAGAAGTAACATTGTATGTTGAAAGCCAAATTGATGGAGGATTAATTTGGCAAATGTGCATATGGGGTTGAACAAAGAGTGTGAAGGAACGGAGAGGGTTTTCTATTCATTCTTCCATTTATATGTTTGTCCATTCAGCATGCATTGGGCTCCTGCTCTATGTCCTGCTCTCTGCTAGGTACGCGGAGTAAGGTAAGAGCAGAGGCCTGAAAGAGTTGACAACTTGCTGAAAAAACTGGGAAGCAGAGCAAAGGGAACAAAGGTGGGTTCCCTTTTATGTGCAAGCCCTGAAATGGTCATTTCTACAAACTAGTTTATCAAATCCTCACCACACCCCTGCTATTTATCCTGTCTGTTGGATGAAGAAATAGGCTCAAAAAAGTTAAGCATGGTGACGTGCCTCTGGTCACACAGCTGATCCCTGGATAGTTCCTTCTGTAACATCTTAGGGTGGAGGCCTGCGTCAGCAGGGGACAGAAGAATCCCAGGGGTCAAAGAGGCCCCACAGAGAAGGTGATATTTGAACTTGGACTGCAGTATACAAGTGAGATGGGACATTTGGGGTCATGCAAAGGCACAGTGGCAATAACGTTAGGACTCTGTTACAACAGGCAGTAAAACTTGGAATTGGCAGAGGGAATGGAAAAGAAGGGTCAAATGCAAGAGACATTAAGGAGAAACTGGCTTCCAGATTTCCAACGGCCGGGTGGGGGAGGGGGGGGCAGCTGTAATTCCTGAAAGAACCAAGACTACTCTAGGGAGAAGAGAATACATGAGAGCGTAAAATGCTGGCTAAATTTCGGCATGAGTTCCTGTCCTACACCACACAGTGGCCTAATGGAAAAGCTAAGAAGATATTTTTCTAAATCACAACTTTATTGGTCTTTATCACCCTGAAAAAGAAGTAGGCTTTAGGTTTGCACTGGCAGTCTTCAACGTGGTTACAGATGGGCTCACAGGGTGCCTGGCTGAGAACACTGGCCACTGGAGCCCCTGCGCTGGCCATAATCACACACTCCATTTGCCCTGTGAGACACAACTCGAAGCCGAAACAGCATTCTGGCCCCTGTTTGGGATGTGCTCCTGTTGATGCTTGAAAAAGAAACCCTTCTGGGATCAGACCAGGTTCAGCCATTTCCTGGGATCCCTTGTCAAAGCAGCTTAAGGAGAATGTATTCTAAAAATCTTGGGAAGAGTCTGGAGGAACACAACAGGGAAGCAGCTAAAGCCCAGCCAGGTGCACAGAGAACTGTGGGCATGAATGCTTGGGCACTCGCCCTTTCTTGCCCAACCTTCTAGGGATCCTGATTCAGGCTCCATCTCCTTCTACAGATTAGGGTCCTCTGCTTCTCTCCATGGGCAAGAAATGCGGCCTATCGTAGATACCCCCCTGTATAACTCACAGAGCCTGGCCCCTCTAGGTTTCCATTTCAAGCATATGAAGAAAGACTGATCGGCAAAGCTTGTGGGAGCAGGCCCTGGCCCCCTGAGCTTGGCCAACAGGTGTCGGCTGTTGGAGGCGATGGACGGTGGGGGGGGGGGCACAGCCAATTCCCAGAAGGGAAGCGAGGGGAAGATAAAACAGTAGGGATCTAGCCTATTGGGGCACTTTCTTAATTTCTCTAGGCTTAATTTTCTTGCTTGGAAAATGGAGATACACTATCTATCTTGGAGGTTCTTATTTGAAGATCAAAGAAGACTTTAAAAAATGTCAGTGATACTCAAACTTCCCACCAAGTGCTCCTACAGACAGAAGAGAGAGCTCCTAAATGAGTCTCAAACATTAAGAAAAATAAAAAAAGAGGGGCCCGTTGGTGAAGCTTGAAGCAGGACATTTCTTTGAGGTCCTCTTTTTGGTTTAAAAATGCATGAGCTATGGTAATTTAGCATATGATAGAACTGACATCTCAAATCTGTAAAGGAAAGAAATTATTTAGGCAATGATATTGAGACAACACAGTTGCTAGTTGGGAAGGAAAAAAAAAGATCCCTCACAGTTTATACCAAATTAAATTCCCAACAGAAGAAAGATTTCATTGCAAATGTGAAACCATGAAAGTACTTAGGGAAAGTACTAAACGCCTTAGCAAAAGAACTCAGAACATGTACTGACGGTTTGTTTAGTTGAGCATTGTGACTCTAGTACCTAGAGCAGTGCTCGGCAGAGTCAGACCTCAGTACATTTTTGGCGGCATGAATTAATGAGAGTTTTTTTTAATCACCTCAGTTAGGGGAGAAGCCTCTTTAAGAATGGAATAAAACCCAGAAGTTATAGGGGCGCCTGGGTGACTCAGTTGGATAAGGGTCCAACTTCGGCTCAGGTCATGATCTCACAGTTCATGGGTTCAAGCCCCGCATCAGGCTCTGTTCTGACAGCTAAGAGCCTGGAGCCTGCTTCGGATTCTGTGTCTCCTTCTCTCTCTGCCCCTCCCCCACTCATGCTCTGTCTCTCTCTCTCTCCTTCAAAAATAAATAAACATTAAAAACAACAACAAGAAGCTGTAAATGCAAAGGTAAATTCTACCAAAAAATAAAATTATAACTGACTACATGGGAAGAGGGGACCAAAAGACAAACTAAATCAAAAGACAGACATACTGGAGGGAAATATTTGTAATTCAAATCACAAGTTACCTTTCCTAAATATTGATAAGAAAAAAGCCAACAATCCAATGGAAAAATGGGCAAATGATATGAAACAACAACAACAACAACAACAAAACAGTTCCCAGAATAAGAAATACAAATGGGTCTTGGGGTACCTGGCTGGTTCTTTCGGTGGAATGTGTAACTCTTAATCTCAGGATCATGAGTTTGAGTCCCACACTGGGTGTAAAGATTACTAAAAAACTAAAAAAAAATGAAATAAATGAAATAAAATCTTTCATTAAATTTTTTTTGTGTTTATTTTTGAGAAAGAGAGAGAGAGGGAGAGCAGGGGAGGAGCAGAGAGAGAGGGAGACACAGATTCTGAAGCAGGCTCCAGGCTCTGAGCTGTCAGCACAGAGCCCGATGCAGGGCTCAAACTCACAAACGGCGAGATCAAGTCAGACACTTAACTGATCGAGCCACCCAGGTGACCCTGAAATAAAATCTTTTTAAAAAGAGAAATACAAATGAGTCTCAACTATTAAGAAAAAAAAGAGGAGTGCCTGGCTGGCTCGGATGGTGGAGTATGCAACTCTTGATCTCAGGGTTGTGAGTTCGAGTGTCACGTTGGGCACAGAGATTACTTAAAAAGATACATACTCAAACGTCTCCATAATTTTAGAAAAGCAAGTAAAAATTCTAACGAGAGGGGTGTCTGGGTGGCTCAGTCGGTTAGGCGTCTGACTCTTGGTTCTATTCAAGTCACGATCTCGTGGATCATGAGATTGAGCCTCTTGGTGGGCTCTACACTGAGAGCACATACCCTGCTTGGGATCCTCTCTTTCCCTCTCTCTCTGCCCCTACCCTGTTCAGACTAGCAAGCACACTCAAGTGCTTTCTCTCTCTCTCTCTCTCAAAATAAATAAACTTAAAAAAAAATTCTACCAAGATACATGTTTTTACATATCAGATTGGCCAAGGTCAGAAAGCTTGAGAACACATCATTGTCTATTGTATTGGCTGAGGGAGGAGAAAACAGATGCTCTGATATAGTGTAGGTTGGAAGACTCTTCTTTTTTTTTTTAATGTTTATTTACTTTTGATTGAGAGAGAGAGAGAAAGAGAGACAGACAGAGGTGTGAGCGGGGGAGGAGTAGAAAAAGGGAGACACAGAATCTGAAGCAGGATCCAGGCTCTGAGCTGTCAGCACAGAGACGGACACGGGGCTCAGGCTTGTGGACCATGAGATCATGACCTGAGCCAAAGTCAGACGCTTAACTGACTGAGCCACCCATGCGCCCCAGGAAGAGCTCTTCCGAGGGCTACTGGACCCTATAGCATACCCTGTGATCCACGTCTAGGAATTCTTCCTACAGACACACTAACACAGGTACAAATGAAGAATATTCACGGTCATATTTGTTGTAGTGTTGTTTATAATAGGAAAATATTGGAAATAACCATCATAGGGCTGGTTTACAAATTCTGGCACATCCATACAATGAGATATTGTGCAGCTGTTACAATAATGACATAATTCTTGATGAACATGTTATGAGAAACTCTCCAAGATGTAGTGTTATCTGAAAAAAAGCACACTGCAGAGCAGTGTGTATTTTATGCTATCATTTTTTACAAAACCAAACAAAACAAAACAAAAAAACAACCATATACATAGGTATTTACTTGTACTATGTTTAGATTATCTCTTGGAGGATTCCCAGGAATCTGGGAATACTGGTTGCCTCCTGGGAATAAAGCCAGGTGGTTGGAGAACAGAGGGCTACATTTTCATTCTAAACTCTTTTTTATACTTTTCAGATTGTGTTTCATGCATGTATTACCTCTTCAAATAATACATTGAGGGGGAAAAATGTGTTAATTTAGCATCCTGCTCCATAATCTCTCCACGACTGATTTAATGTAAAAATGTCTTGAATTACTTACCTTACACTAGTTAACTTTCCCTCTCAAATCTTTGAGTGAAATTAGCATTCTAGAAAGACAGCACATTTACCCTGGACTCTGTCCCCTGGGCACACACCAGCAAGCGTCCCCTTTCTGAAGAGAAGAGAACTTTGTGGAGCGTCTGGCACAAAAGTAGCTGTGCCACAAGTGTGAGTTCCTGTCTCTGTGGGAACGGAACTGCTCCTGCTGGGGCAGCACCGAACGGGACCTCCGCTCCCTTGGCAAGAACAGAAGGCCGATGAGTGTCTTACGCCCTAAGCAGGGCCCTGGGACACGTTATCCTGTGAAATCTAAGGTTCTACAGGGCCCACATTCTTCAGCCCAGCCCAGTGCCTGGCACATAGTCGACACTGTTGATGTAATGAATGAACGTACCAAGAGTTACAGGATCTCACCTGAGGGAGGGACAGACGCCCTTGGGAGGCTTTGGGGAAGTCCCATGAATCGGCTTAAAAAGGAATCCTCACCCAGCAGGCAAGGGGGATAAAGCAGGCATTTCCGGCACGGAGGACAGCTTACCTCTGGGATGACAGTGGAAGTGGGGGAGGCTGGCTGGGAAGGCCAGCAGAGCTGAACACACAGGACTCCCACCTGCCCCGCTGGGAGCAGTAATCACATGTGGCCAGGCACCTCGGGCATCACCTAGGGTGGCGGTTACCTGACAAAGTTATTTTACAAAGGTCCAGGAACTGACAGACAGGAAAGAAAATAATCAGGCCACATTCACTTGAACGTAGAGGAGGTTTGGGAAGGGGAGAAGCTCAGGGGTAGGGTGGAGACCCCCAACCCCAGGAAACGGACTTTGAGTGGTGGGTGGAGCTGTGGTCTCAGCCTATCAGATCCAGCACCTCTGCCTCATGATTCCCCTTCCTTATGGCCAAAGTGAGAGCCACTTGTAATAGAAGCCTGTAATCTCTTATCCAGAATCCAAAAAGTGTTGAAAATCCAAAGCAGTTTTTTTTTAATTTTGTCAGCAAAACCTGCCCTCAGCTCATCTGAAGCTTCGTATAGACTTTATTCATCCCACGCTAAATGTCTATTTATATGTTTTGCTGGAGAAATATTAGTGTGCTTGATTAGAGGATGCTGTTTCAGACCTCGCTGAGGGGTTCTATAATACATCGTATGTGCACCACACTACTTTTCTAAAATCTGGAAAATTCTGAAACATATCTGGCCCCAGGAGTTTTGGACAAAGAGTTGTGTTCTAATATAATCGACCAACTCATATAATGTTTAAAAGTAAAAGTGATGTAATGGCCTTGAATGTAAAATAAAGAAGAAATAAAAGACTAGAAAATGTTAATAACACAATGTATATTTCAATATGTAAATGCTAGGGCAGGACTACACTGGAAGACCTAAAAACTGAGTTGGATGCTTGCCCCTAAAGGTAGACTCTCCTGAATGTGGCAATTCAAATGTATGTGATAGGGGAGCCTGGGTGGTTCAGTCGCTTAAGCGTCTGACTCTTGATTTGGGCTCAGGTCATGATCTCATGGTTTGTGAGTGTGAGCCCCGCGTCGGGCTCTGTGCTGATAGTGCGGACTCTGCTTAGGATTCTCTCTCTCCTCCCTCTCTCTCCCTGTGTCTCTTAAAACAAACAAACAAACAAGCAAGCAAACAAACAAAACCCAACAGGGGTGCCTGGGTGGCTCAGTTGGTTAAGCTTCCAACTTTAGCTCGGGTCATGATCTCCTCGACCGTGGGTTCCAGCCTCGCATCGGGCTCTGTGCTGACAGTTTGGAGCCTGGAGCCTGTTTCAGATTCTGTGTGTGTGTGTGTGTGTGTGTGTGTGTGTGTGTGCGCCCCTCCCCACTCATGCTCTGCCTCTGTCTCTCAAAAATAAATAAATGTTAAAAAAAATTTTTTAATGTAACTGATAAGGTTGTATATGCTTTTTTTTTTAGCTCAAATACTAGGAATGGCATTGCCATGATTTTACAAAATGGTGAACAACTCTAAGTAAAGTTCCAAGTATAATAAACATAGTCTCCCTCAATGTACTCAATAGTTGCATTCCTGGAAAATCTGGTGCATGTAAAAAACCAGGCAAAATGTCTGTGTGTTCATTTGTAAAACATAATTAGGTTTTAGGCTCAGATCATTATAATGAGGTTTTCACTTACAAGATACATTTTAATGAGACGGTTGAAAGTGATTCAGGATGCAAAACAGTTTTTTGTTGTGGGCCACTGCCTCACACATGGCAGGGAGGCTTGTGTCCCTGGCCCCACAGATTAAATATCAGTAGTGCACCCAAACCAGACCATATGACCACCAGGAATGCCCCTCACATTCCCACAAAGCCCCTGTGGCAGTGCCCCCTGGGAGGGGAACACTGCCCACCACTCAACCCCGCTGGGAGCCACCAGGTGGAAGAAGCCAGCAAGGGGCTGGCAGATGAGCCCATGGTGTCCCAGAACAGGCTCTGGTCCAGCTGGAGAATCCTGCAGTCAAGTCTGGACTGAGAAGTTAGGATTGGAAAGCCCTTGTCTTCCCCAGAATGTAAGTCTCAGGGATACAGACTGGAAGTGAACACCGAAGTTCCTCATCGGGTGTGCCAGTGTGGCGCTGTGGAGCTCCAGTTGGCTAACCCGGAGGACGTTCTGGCCTCAGCCGCCTTTTTCCCCTGCCAGCAAGGTGGCGCCTTCTGGAATGGGCTGATGGGCCGACTGCATGGTACTCGGCTGGTCTGCAGGTTAGTGGTGTCAGGCAGTCCGTGGGTCGTGTGCCCCCCTTTAAGAGTCACTCAAAGTCTCAATGCGTCTTAGTGGTTAAGAGTTAACCACAGCAGCATTATTCACAACAGCCACAATAGTCAAAAGAAGCAACCTAGGGGTCCCCCCGTGGGTGAATGACAAACAAACATGTTGTATATAGATAATGGAATATTACTCAGCCTTAGAAAAGGAAATTCTGATGCACGCTACAATGTGGATGGACCTTAAGGACAGTATGCTAAGTGAAAGAAGCAGTTTAGAAAATACCGCAAAAACCCACTACCTAGAGTAGGGAAATTCAGAGAGACAGAAATTGGAATGGTGGTTGCCAGGGGCTGATGTGGGGGAAGAGGGAATGGGGAGCTGTTGTTTCATGGGGACAGAGTTTCAGCTCTGCATGATGGAAAAGAGCTCAGGAGATGGACGGCGGTGATGGCCACACAACAAAGCGAATGTACTTCATGCCACCGAGTGTACTTCATGCACACTTTAAAATGCTTAAGATGGGTGGCCCTGGGTGGCTCAGTCAGTTAAGCGACTGACTTTGTCTCAGGACATGATCTCATGGTTCATGGGTTTGAGCCCCGCATCAGGCTCCATGCTGACAGCAGAGAGCCCACTTCGGATCCTCTGTCTCCCTCTCTCTCTGCCCCTCTCCCACTTGCACTCTCTCTCTCAAAAATAAGTAAACATTAAACAAAAATTTTAAATAAAAATCTTAAGATGGTAAATTTTATGTGATGTGTATTTTGCCACACATATAATGTAGATAATAATAAATTAGAGGAAACATAGATAACAAAATTAAGAAAACAAGTAAAAAGCTAAGGCTATGATGGAAAGACTGGGAATCAAGTTCTGGCTCTGCTACTCACCAGGATATGGTGGATCTTGGCCAAGTTACCCTCTCTAAATCTCAGTTTCCCCATCTGTGAAACAGGAATAATGACTGTACCCTCCCTTTGGGGCCTGATGGAGCTCACTCCAGATGGTGTGTGTAAACCATGGGGCACAGCACCTGCCTGGCATGTTGTCGGTACTCAAGAGGTGTGACTATTATCATGCGTGCAGATTTTTTTTAAGTTTATTTATTTTGAGAGAGACAGAGAGACCCAGTGGGAGAGAGGCAGAGACAGAGGGAGGAGAGAGAGAACCCCAAGCAGGCTCTGCACTATCAGCACAGAGTGCGATGTGGGCTTGAACTCACAAATCATGACATCCTGAGATGGACCGAAATCAAGAGTCAGACACTTAACTGACTGAGCCATCCAGGTGCCCTCTGCGTGCAGATTGTACATATCCGCTGCTCATGGAAGCAATCCGCCCTCTCAGACACTCCCATAGAAGCATTTAGGGCATTTGCCTTAACAGCAAGGTTAGAAGGACACTGACAAAGAATGACTGGGGACCCAGGAGCAGGGGTGGTGGGGTGGTGTGCATGTGTAACTTTCCTGATCCTTCCTGCCTGTGGGTCAGCATCCTCTGGGGCCACAGCCAAAGGTCCTCAAGGGCACCCAGAGCAACTTTGCTGTATCTAGAGAAAGCCTTTCTTAACTGGCCCCCCGAGGGACACTTCCTAAATTTAAAACTGCCATGATTCCCATTTAGACTCAGAGGGAGAGTTGATCATTGTTGTTGACAGCAGTAAAAGTCCATTTTCTTTTATTTTTGGTTAAACAATAATTTGATTGGAAAATGCTTCCTGGGGCAGTAATTAATGGCTGGTTGGAGGTAAAGCCAAAAGCGTTTCACCCAGAAAGTCATTAGTTACCAGGAAATGCTAGACGTAGAGGGGATTCACCGCTGGTACAAACTCTGAAATTGGTAGGAAGAAAAAGAGAATAAGGAAAATGTAAGCAATTTCTTTTTATGCAGTGAAAAGTTTAAAAATGGAGCGTTGTGTTGCCATAGACACCATTTCTGGCTCTGGGCGGCCCTGGGCGGTCCTCGGTGCCTGCATCCAGCCACACAGCAATTAGACACGGTTTTCAGCCTGGCGGCTGTGCCTTCCAAGCACCTATAATGAATATCTGCGGCTCCAGGCTCCTGCGGAAATCCTCAAGCCTTGACTTGTCATCGTAATTTCCTTGGGAAGTGTTTCTAATTACACATTTCTTACTGCCTGCCCCAGGTCAAGTCTTCTTGTATACAGTATACGAATTGCATAAAACCACAAAGCAGTAAGGGTACCTACTCCACCCCCTGGAGTGGTCCAAATTGCTATGTGGTTGTTTTTAACCTAGTAGTTAAGCATTGCTGGGTGTAATAGGGCGTCATTTGCATGAGCAAGAACAACATTAAAGGAGCAGCACGCGCCTCATTCTTTATAACTCTGTAGAGGTTTGAACCCATTTCAGCAAGACAGCTATATAATAACAGAACTTCCAACTCTAACACACAGACTGTTTATTTTAACTATTATAGCAGGGTCTTTGAGAAGAGGGATTTAATTATTTTGTGTTGTTCCCTGGGACCTGCCATTTAGGGAACTTCTGGCGGTTGAGTTTCCTGGAGGTGAAAGCATCATTACCTTTGGACTCTCTTGGTTGAGGAAATTCTCCAAGACTTGAGACAACATTCGCCAAATACTTTTAAAGGAAACTGAAGTCAAGTTAAATCTAAATCCAGATGCTACTGTTTGGATGTTAAGTTTTCTTTGAAGTTGAGCGAAATGGAGGCTTCTTTAGCTCTTGAAGAAGGGTCAAAAATGGTTTTCTAAAAGAAGGGTTTCTCTGGACTTGGGCAACCGCATCTCCACAGGAAGGGTCTATGGACACTACCCTCCCCTCCTTGCGTGTGTTTTGGAAGACTGAGAAATTGCAGGAACCAGCGGTACTGACTGATCACCTTGGTGGGGCTGAGGAGTTGGGCTCAGCTGAGCCCCTAGGCAGTGCCCACTGGGGAGGGCTGTTTCTGGCCCCATGTAGCAACTGCTGGCCAATGCAAGAACCTGCCCTGACCCCACTTCCTAAGGAATTTCATAAGGAAGGAGGAGCAGTTGCTGCAAAAAATGACTTTTGCTCTAAGCTTCCTTCTACCCACTGGCTCCTCTTCCTCCCATTCTCTAAATGTTGGGTGCCCAGGGCTCAGTCCTGGACCTCTTTGGTCTACATTTGCTTCTTAGGTGATCTCATCAAATTGCAAAGCCCTAAACAATTACCATCTGTAGTAAGTTGTATTTCCCAGGATTGTCCACAAAAACATTTCCATCCTACATGCTCTTCTATAATGTAATCTTCACATTCCTCCATCAAGAGAAGGGATCTGTATCTACCCACCTCACCACCTACTTTGAATCTACTGTCTTGTAGCCTGGAGAATGGAGTGGAAAGGGTGCTGCATAGCTTTCAAGGCTAAGTTAGGTAAGGTGATGCAGCTTCTGCCTTATTCATTGGTACACTCACTTATGGAGCCCTGAGCTGCCATGTACATAGTCCAGCCATCCCAAGGCTTCCATGCTGTAAGGAAGCCCAAGCCACATAGAGAAGCCACTATGAGTAGTCCAGTTGACCACCTCTGCTCAGGTCCCAGTAACTAGCCAGCCTGAATTGGCAGATTTGTGAATAAAGTTGCTTCCAAGTGATTCCAAACCCACCTTACGTGTTGCCTCCAGCCTTAAAGTCTTCCAAGCTGAGACCCCATTGTGGCATAGAGACTAAACATTCCTGTTGTGCCCTGCCTTAAATTTTTTTTTTAAGTTTCTTTATTTATTTTGAGAGGAGGGAGAGGCAGAGAGAGAGAGAGAGAGAGAGCGAATCCCAAGTAGGCTCTGTGCAGTCAGCATGGAGCCCTATGTGGGACTTGATCTCATGAACTGTGAGATCACGACCTGAGCTGAAACTGATGGTCAGTCACTTAACTGGCTGAGCCACCCAGGCGCCCCAGCCCTGCCCTAAATTCTTAACCCATAGATTGGTGGGCAAATGAAATAGCTGTTTTAAGCTAAGTCTTGAGGTCATTTATTACACAGCTATTGTATCTGGAACACCATCTATATGCCATGACTCCCATGTTTGTATCTCCAGCTAAGGCCTCTCAAGGCTCTAGACTCACATTTCCCACTATTTATTTCACTTTTCCACTTGGATATCTAACAGGCTTCTCATAGAACATTCTCAGGATCAAATTAATGACTTATCTTGCCTTGAAAAGCTACTCTTTTCTTAGGTGTTTTCATCTCAATAAATGACACACCATCACTGACCCAATACCTAACTTCTCAGGCTAACAATCTAGATATCATCAGTGACTCCTCTCTTTCCCTCCCAACTCCCATCCAGTCCATCAGCAAATCCCATAAGCTCTACATTCAAAGCATTTCCCAAATAGGACTACTTCTTACCTATTTCACTGCTATAACCCTAATCCAAACCACATCATCTCTGTCATGGGTTATGGCTAAAGCCCTTAACCTATTGTTCTTCCTACCTCCACACCTGATCTGTTGTCCCTTTCCCCCCAGTCAAGTCTCCAGAAGCCACAATAATCATCTCAGATGTAAATGACATCATAAGCTCCAACTCTTCCTTGTTCACTTGTCTGGCTGTTGACCAGGAATCTGGTTGGCACTATTGACCAGGAATCTGTGTGGCCTGGACTTTCTCACAATATGGTGGCTGTGTTCAGAGTGCAAGTGTCCCAAGAGAGAGAAGGAGAGCCAGCCAGGACTGCTTTTTAGGCCTTAGCCTTGGATGTCATGCCACAGCACTTCTGCCACATTCTACTGGTTGAGGCAATTATGGAGATCCACCCAGGTTCAATGGCAGGGAAAAGAGACTCCACCTCTCAATGAAGCCTGTTACAGTCACCTTCTAAGAAGAGCATGTGAGATGGGATATATATTAGTGCAGCCATCTTTGGAAAGTACAGTCTGCCACACCATTTGAAAAGATTTAACTATGTAACAAAGAAAATTGTCTACACCCCCCCCCCCCCAAATACCAGAAGCAAATTGTAAATGCAAAAGGCAGTATAAAGACATGCCAACTCTCTTCACTGAGCCCCTCCTCTGGGCATTGTGGGTTGGAAACCTTTTTTTATAGTACTACAGAGAGAGATTGGGTCAACTGCGCCTGTTTCTTCTCTTTAAGGGCAGGAGGAAGAGTGTTCTCTCCTTCATTTCTACCTGTAAATCTCACTTCAGATGCCATTTTCTCTACAGGCCCTCCCTGATCCCCATCATGTGAGCAATGAGAGTTTTTACCCATCTCACAGGCTACTTCTTCTTTCTCCCTTGTACTACAGTTACTCACTTGTCTCTTATAAATCTTGCCTCTCCAAGGGTGCCTGGGTGGCTCAGTCAGTTAAGCATCTGACTTGGGTTCAGGTCATGATCTCACCACTCACTCGTGGGTTCAAGCCCTGTGTTTGGCTCTGTGCTGACAGCTCAGAGCCTGGAGCCTGCTTCGGATTCTGTGTCTCCCTCTCTCTCTCTCTGCTTCTCCCCCACTTTCTCTCTCTCAAAAATAAATAAACATTAAAAAAAAAAGTTGAGGGGCTCCTGGGTGGCTCAGTTGGTTAGGTGATTGACTTCAGCTCAGGTCATGATCTCACAGCTTGTGAGTTCGAGCCCTGTGTTGGGCTCTGTGCTGACAGCTCAGAGCCTGATGCCTACTTCAGATTCTGTGTCTCCCCTCTCTCTACCCCTTCCCTGCTCCCGCTCTGTGTCTCTCTGTCTGTCAATGATAAATAAATGTTAAAAAAATTTTTTTTAAAAGTTGAAACCTTGCCTCTTTAATCCCCTCAAGAGTGTATTGCACTTTATTTTTTTTTTTATTTAAAAAAAAATTTTTTTAACGTTTATTTTTGAGACAGAGAGAGACAGAGCATGAACGGGGGAGGGGCAGAGAGAGGGAGACACAGAATCGGAAGCAGGCTCCAGGCTCCGAGCCGTCAGCCCAGAGCCCGATGCGGGGCTCGAACTCATGGACCCCGAGATCGTGACCTGAGCTGAAGTCGGACGCCTAACCGACTGAGCCACCCAGGCGCCCCAAGTGTATTGCACTTTAAATTTTCGGGGCGCCTGGGTGGCTCAGTCGGTTAAGCAGCTGACTTCGACTCAGGTCATGATCTCGCAGTCCGTGAGTTCGAGCCCTGCGTCGGGCTCTGTGCTGACCACTCAGAGCCTGGAACCTGTTTCAGATTCCGTGTCTCCCTCTCTCTGACCCTCCCCCATTCATGCTCTGTCTCTCTCTGTCTCAAAAATAAATAAACGTAAAAAAAAAAAATTAAAAAAAATTTTTTCAAGGGTCAGGGAGTTTTAAAAATTTCTCCAGTTCCCTTCCTGCCCTGGTCTCTGTACTCGTCACATGTGCTAATTATTCAGTTATTTGCTGGGAAAATTCACAAAGAAGCAGTTGCGTACAGGTGTCTAATTCATTTACATTTGGAATGCAGTGGGTGCTCAGTTAAAACATGTTTTTAGTGAATGGATTGTATTCGACTAAACTCAGGACACTTAAGGCGGAAGTAAGAAAAAGAGCTGGTCCTGGCCTTCACAATAATGGAAGAGCTATTAAGACAGTAGCACATGGCTATGATTTATTGACAAAAGTCTGTGGGACTTAGAGAAAGCTTTTTAAGCCTATACAACCAAAGTCAGAAAACAAAAGGGAAGATTAATATAGTTTCTACTGCATAAAACATGAAAACAAAACACTTCTGTACATTAAAAAAAAATCACAAATACAATTAAGGCAAACAGCAAGCCAGGGAAAACTTGCCAATATGTTAACAAAGGGTTACTGGGGCACCTGGGTGGCTCAGTTAATTGAGCGTCCAAGTCTTGATATTGGCTCAGGTCATGATACCAGGGTTGTGGGATTGAGCCCTGCATCAGGCTCCTGGCTGAGCTTGGAGCCTGCTTAAGATTCTCTCTCTCTCTCTCTCTCTCTCTCTCTCTCTCTCTCTCCCTCTGCCCCTCTCCCCACCTCTTGTGCCCTCTCTCTCTAAAATAGAAAAAAGGGGGGGGTTACTATCCTTAATATTTGAAAAGGTCTTCTATATCAGTAATAAAAAGACAAGTATTGCAAAAAAACCCCTAAAGACAGCATATAAATAGTCAAAACAAAAATAAAAATATAAATGGTTAATAAACACAGTGAAAAAAGCCCTTCAATGTCATTAATAATCATGTAAATTCATAGTAAAAACACAGTGAAGTCACATTTTTCTTTTATCAAATTGGCAAAGTATTTTTATTAAAATAACTTGCAATGTTGGCAAGACTAGGAAGACTGAAAATTGATGTTTAAACTGCATGTCAGTGGGGTGCCTGGGTGGCTCAGTCGGTTATACATCCGACTTTGGCTCAGGTCATGATCTCATGGTCTGTGAGTTTGAGCCCCGCATCAGGCTCTGTGCCGACAGCTCAGAGCCTGGAGCCTGCTTTGGATTCTGTTTCCCTTGCTCTCTGCCCCTCCCCCACTCTCTCTCTCTCTCAAAAATAAGCAAACATTAAAAAAAAATTTTTTTTAAATAAATAAAGTTGTATGGCCAAAACCTTTAAAATGGGCGTGTTCTGCGACCTGGAATTTCAACATCCCCTAAATTACACCAAAGGACATATTGCTGAGGTTTATACAAAAATGCCTCAGAAGAATTAATTTTAATAGCAGAAAATTGGGATTAATGTCCAGCAATGGGGATTAATTTAAATTGGTTAAATAAATCATAGTACTCCTTTCATGTAACCATTTCAAATAGCCATTTCAATTGCTGATATGAGATAGTATTGAATAAAGAGGGAACATATCCATGTTCTATAGTTAATTTAAAAAATCAATTTAGGGGCACCTGTGTGGCTCAGTCAGTTCAGCATCTGACTTCGGCTCAGGTCATGATCTCTGGCTCGTGGGTTCAGGCCCTACATTGGGCTCATTGCTGTCAGAGATCCTCTGTCCTGCTTCGGATCCTCTGTCTCCAGCTCTCTCTGCTTCTCCCCTGCTTTCCCTCTCTCTCTCATTCTCTCTCAAAATAAATATATAAACTAAAAAAAAAAATTTATCTAGCAAATGTAGAGTCATTTTATTTTTCATTACATATATATTCCATAAACATAAACATGCATAAAAGCAGCCTAGAAGGATTCACCACCAAAAATTTTAGGATTCTGAGATTTTCTTTTTTCAGATCTCTTTTTTGTGTTTTTAAACTTTCTACACAAACATTCTTTTCTATTCAGGGGAAAAAAATACCATTATTTCTTGTAAGTGGTGTGGAAGTCGCCCCTGAAATCTAGATGGGAATGCGAGTTCTAGCTGTTTCCCTTGAAAACATCTCTAGGCCCCACGGGCACACATTAACAACAGCCTGTTCTCTCCCGAGGGTCGAGTTGGGGTGGGAGGAATTTGGGTGAATGTTTGCACTTGCTGCTGGTTCTGCAGTAAATCTTGAAGACTGTGGGAATAGGTGCTTAGCATTCCCCAGGGTTGGAGAATGTGGTTGAGGTTCTCTGTCCTTCAGTCTCCATCATGCAGAAAGATCTGTGAGTGAGGGGTTTCGGAATTGAAACGCCACTCCACGGGAGCATTTTGGTTTCACCCAAAAGTGATTCCCTTTATTTGCTTTATTTCCTCCCTGCAGAAATAAGGGGATGATATAATTAGTTCTTGCACGGAGCGTGGGGGTGGAGGTTAAGCAAATTACATTTCTGCAGCAAAGTAAAAATGAGATGGGTGTGAGCATTGGAGCAGAAGAGGGAAACAAAGTTGCCTTATTTTCCCCTTTATTTAGCTCCCAGTTTTATGAGGGTACACAAAAATCACACAAAGAAATCTGATGGGAATAGTCCCTAAAACTAAAAAGTAACATAAACCAATGGTTTAGCCTTCATAAATTCCTCTGACTCTATTTCCAAATATAATTCTACATAAAACTATCCCATGCCACTTTGGAGACCACTAAAACCAGTGAATATTATGGAACAAAAAAAGAGAGAAAGTTTTTAAAAATACGTTTGTTCAGATGCCTGCATCAAATATTAAAAACCTGTCAGTTCACAATGGAGAATACTCACCTGCCCATAGATATAAGCAAAAACATTTCCTTTGCCTGAGAAGTATTTTTTTCCATTTTATTGCTTTTTAATTTTTAGTATTTTTAAAAAATGTTTATCCATCTATCTTGAAAAAGAGAGAGAGAAAGCATGTGAGTGATTGAGGGAGGGGCAGAGAGAGAGAGGGAGAGAGAATCCCAACTGCTGTCAACTTGGAACCTGACTCGGGGCTCAATCTCACAATCACATGAGATCATGACCTGAGCTGAAACCAAGAGTGGCACGCTTATCCAACTGAGTCACCCAGGCACCCCATTTTATTATTGCTATCAGAAGTATAGGAAATGGCTTAAAACACACTGGTGGTTTAGTTTTTTATATTTCTTTAAAAAAATTTTTTAATGTTTATTTATTTTTGAAAGAGAGAGAGAGTCAGAGCACAAGCAGGAGAGGGGCATGGAGAAAGGGAGACACAGAATCGGAAGCAGGCTCCAGGCTCTGAGCTGTCAGCATGGAGCCCAATGGGGGCTCAAACCTATGAACCACGAGATCATGACCTGAGCCGAAGTCGGACGCTTAACTGACTGAACCACCCAGGCACCCCTTTATGAGGTTTCTTTTTGATTCAACAAGTTTTGAATGACATAAATGAGCTTTGCACAGATGCTTCTAGAAAGTTTATGGCTCATCCCAGAGGTTCCCAGAGAACGGCTGTCTCCACATCACACCTCATGGGACCCCTGGCCCAGGACAGCAAAGGTAAAGGAGGCTGTAATTCTCTCTCAACCTTCTTCAGATTTGAAACTTGGAAGGGCCACAGAAAACAATGAATTCAGTGACACATCTGATTGGCGGCTTCCCTGTGCCAGCAACCATGCTTGCTAGGGACCAGGGCTATTGTGGCTTGTTCAAGCCCTTGACCTGCTGGAGTTTATAGCTGGCGGTGAGCACAGAGCCAAGGAGGGGACATTTATTTAATAGGCTTCTGTGTGTTTCTGTTCTTATTTTACTCTCGGACAAGCTGATGAAGGCAATGGTTTTCAACAACCTATCTGATCCGACTATTTGTACATTTAACGGAATTATCTCTAGAAATGCTAAAAGACAATTTAATAACCATACAAAGCCTCCCAGCTCTCTTTCTCTCTCTAAACATGGTTCACATGTCCTGCCTGTCCTCAGCTGTCCCCTGAATCTCCATCCTTCTTTTCCTCCACACGTGCCCCAGATTTCCCCCATCTCAGCCTACTCTGGTGTTTCTCTCCCTCCTTTTTCTCATTCTTTCCCGATGGATTTTTCCTTCATCCTATAGTTGCTCTCTGTTCTTCTCTGTAGAAGTCAAATCAGCCTACCTTGGCCCTTCTTCTTTTCCTCCCTTATCCTAACCCTGCAGCAAAAGGCCCAGAATATACCAGGAAAGGCAGAATTCTCCCCAATGGGTGTGAAAGCTAAGATTTAGGCACAGTTTATTCCTGCAACAGATGAGACTTAGGGTACATCACTCACCCGCGTAGTGGAACCAATCTTCAAAATTCCTCATCCCAAAGTTTGGGCCGTTCCCAAAGTACAAAGGGAGGCCCTCAGGGACGGCTTTGGGTGGATGAGGAACAGAATTACGTCATATGTATGGATAGCCACATCCTCTCAGGGTGGTGTCCAGGCCTCGGACAGGAAATAGCCCTTCTCCCAGGAAGCTCCCTGTGGTGTGTGTCTCAGGAGAATGTCACCATTCTTGTCCTCAGAGGCCTGCTCTGCACAGAGCTGGGGAGGGTGGAGGGACGGGGGTCGTTCACTCTTTCCTGTGAGTGGCTCCCCCTTTAGCAGTGTGAGGCCCGCACTGGCTGCACAGTTCCTGTATTTCTCATGGTGCTTTCTTGGAGGTCTTGAGGGGAATAACTGTGACATCTGCTCTTGGAGTGTTTCCCAGGCCTGCTGGGGTTCAAAGCCCTCATCTGTTCCAGGGACTTTAGCTTCTGGTTCCTCCTACCACTTCTCACGGATGCTTCAGGAGGGGACCTATAACCAAAGCTTAAAACTCAGGTTGCTGAGTGGCCCCTGGGTGGCTCAGTCGGTTAAGCATCTGAGTCTTGATTTTGGCTCAGATCATGCTCTCACAGTTCCTGAGTTCAAGCCCCACATTTAACTCTGTGCTGACAGCTCTAAGGCTGCTTAGTATTCTCTCTCTCTCTCTCTCTGCCCCTCCCCAACTCGTGCACACGTGTGCTCTCTCTCTCTTTCAAATAAATTAATAAACATTAAAAAAAAAAAACTCAAGTTGTTATACACCTGGAAGAGTCAAAAGCTCTGGCAGATGGAAGTATTTCAAAGACTCTGAGAAAAGGGTATCCCAAAATGTATTTGTAAATATATGATCATAGTCTTCTCAAAGTGACTGTTTTAAGAAATTCAATGACAACCACTTTAGATGAGAATCTATGAGACATTTTGGGGAGTGTGGAGTGGAGGACAGCAAGAGCAGGAAGGAAGGAGACTTTGGGGTTTCTATAGAAACAGTTTGAGGGAGGGGTGTCTGGGTGGCTCAGTCAGCTGAGTGTGCGACTTCAGCTCAGGTCATGATCTCATGGGTCGTGGGTTTGAGCCCCACATCAGGCTCTGTGCTGACAGCTCAGAGCCTGGAGACTGGTTCAGATTCGGTGTCTCCCTCTCTCTCTGCCCCTCCTCTCCCCCTCAAAAATAAATAAACATTAAAATCTTAAAAGAAAGAAAGAAAGAAAGAAAGAAAGAAAGAAAGAAAGAAAGAAAGAAAGAAAAAGGAAGAGTTCAAGGGTAATGGGGTCTTCTCCCCCTTGCTCCCTCTTGGGTAGGTCTTTCTGATTTTGCTGGGCCCATCGGAGTCAGAACTCCACTTTCTTTTGAAAGAGAGAAAGAGAGAAAGTAAGAGAGGGAGGGGCAGAGAGAGGGAGAGACAGGATCCCAAGCAGGTTCTGGGCTGCCAACACAGAGCTCGACACGGGGCTCCAGCACAGGAAACATGAAGTCATGACCTGAGCTGAGATCAAGAGTCAGGCACTTAACTGACTGAGCCACCCAGGTCCCCCTGATCTGTTTTTAGCACACTGACCAATCAATAGATAACTGACTCACAAGAGCCAGAAGGGAAGGTAAGCTGAAGGAGGCTTCTAGAAAGCAATACTACCTAAAACAAAGCCATTTCTCATGGCTGTGAATGCTGTCATCTACTGGCAAGCTTCTCAGGTGAAATTAGAGGCATTGAAGCAAAAAGAAGGGAGTTATGGGGTTTGTTCCCTTCCATACCGAATCAATAAAAGTAACAAACCTCGTGTGATTACAATAAAAATATATACTTGGTCTTTGTCACCTGTTTCTGACACAGATCTCCTAAATCCTTTGTAATATCCTGGATAATAGGAGCTTCTTTTGTTCTAATTAGGCTACTCGTGGCTGGCCCCTAGGTAACTGCAAGATGGGGGCTAATCTCCAGATAGATCAAGCCATGATTAGAGAGTTGGACCTCTTGGGAGGGAGAGGGACTAGAGATTGAGTCCAACCACCAGTGACCAATGGCTTAATCGATCATGCCTGCCTGTGTAATCACAGCTCCATAAACCCCCCTAAACACTGGGTTTGGAGAGCTGCTGGGCTGGTGAATGTGGGGAGCTGGGAGAGTGACATCAGAGAGAGCACTGAAGGCCCACGTCCCTCCCCTATGCCTTTCCCTGTGTGTCTCTTCCATTTCGCTGTTCCTGAGTTGAATCCTTTATAATAAATCAGAAATAGCAGGTAAAGTGTTTTCCTGGGTTCTGTGAACAGTTCTGGCAAATTTTCAAACCTGAGGAGGGGATTGTGAGAACCTTGAGTTTATAACCAACTGGTCAGAAGTATCAGCGGTAAACTGGGACTTGTGGCTGGCATCTGAATGGGTGACAGTCTTGTGGGTTTGAGCCCTTAAAGCGGTGGGCTCTGTACCAATTCTGGGTGGTGAGTGTCAGAACTGAATTGAACTGTATGACACCCAGTCAGTGTCCAGAGAGTTGGAGAATCGGTTGATGTGGAGGGAAAAAAAACCCTCACCTGGTGTAAGAAGTGGTGTGAGTGAAAACGTGTTACAAGTGTCCTTTTTTAAGGACTGAGAATTCCACAACACCGAAAAAATTAGCACTAAGGGTGAGAATGGAATGGAAGAGGGACATTTAATACACTTTTGGCTGTGTTTCTGTTCTTCTTTCACTCTTGGACAAGCTGTTTAAAAAACAGTTTTAAGCAGCCTTTTTGATAAAACTATTTGTTTAGGGGTGCCTGGGTGGCTCAGTCGGTTAAACATCTGACTCTTGATTTCAGCTCAGGTCATGATCTCATGGTCGGAGCCTGCTTGGGATTCTCTCTCTCTCTCTGCCTCTCTCTCTCTCTCAAAATAAATAAACTTAAAAAACTTATTTGTTTGGGTGCCTAGGTGGCTCAGCCGGTTAAGCCTCCAACTTTGGCTCAGGTCATGACTTCACGGTTCATGAGTTCGAGCCCTGCGTCAGGCTCTGTGCTGACAGCTCAGAGCCTGGAGCTTGCTTTGGATTCTGTGTGTCCCTCTGTGACCCTCCCCCATTTGCACTCTGTCTCTCTCTCTCTATCACTTTCTCTCTCTCTCTCACTTTCTCTCTCTCTCTTAAAAATTAACAAACATTAAAAAAATTGTTTGTTCATTTGGTTTTTGGGGGTATTGTTTTTTTGGTTAAGACAAATGAAAGCTACCTGAGACACAGTGTTGAGTATCAGGTAGCTGATATTTGCAGTATTGTGCCTGGCCCATCCGCAGTGGGAAGGACTCAGCAGGCTGAGATCCAGAAGTGACCTGTTGGCTATATTAGTGCCACTGGACAAACAGCTGGGCCAGAGACAACACACTTAAGGAATGTTTTCTCAGCCTGGCCCAGGGAGGCCGCACATCTGTCCTGGCCTGTTGACCTGCTTTCTGCAGCCAGCACAGGAGACGGGGCCAGCAGAGGCGATGCCATAAATTAATGATATGTGCATAACGTTCAAAGCACTTCACATACTTCACGCTATGTAAAATTAACATTGTGCTTACAATTTGTTTCTTAGAATCTAAGTGTGTCCACTTTACAAAGATGAATCTGTAACACATTCTCTAAACATAGCCCAAGAATTTTAAGAGACCAAATAAGATTTTTAGGCAGAAGCACCCTTGCTTTCAATGAGTAACATGCCACATGCTTGGGGTTTGAATAAGCTTGAACTTCATAGTTCATTTTAATATTTGTCTTTGATCAGCTTTTTGGTAACGATCCATCAAGACACATTTGAGCGACTCCTTGGAAAACACTTCATGCACAATGCACTGTGCTAGAGGCATTATCTCACGTCCTATTCAGGCTCTGTGGAAGATAAAATACTCTTTCCAGTTTAGTGTTTAGAAGAAATCCCTTCACCAATTTATATTAGTATTAGCAATTTTGAATCTATTAAAATGTGGAACAGAATAAGATTGAAAGTTCAGAATAGAGAGCTGAGTACAGTCTTTCTAAAAACTCAGTTACCAATACACTAAAGTGATGTGTCCAAGCTATGGTCTTCCTAGAAACTGTCTAGAAAACGGTCTTCACAGAAACTTCGTAGTAGTCCCTCGTGCCCGAGTGTTTTATGCCAAACAGTAGTATGTGAACAATATCAACTGCTTTGAGGCTCCAGTGTTTCCCACGGAGCACAGGCAGTTGTTATCAAATGTCTGTATGTTGTGAAATGTTTACAGCTTCTCAAAAGCTCTTCATTAAGAGAAATGTGCTCCAGCAAGCATACCAAAAGCAACAACAGCCACATACTCTCTCTCTCTCTCTTTCTCTCTCTCTCTCTCTCTCTCTCTCTCTCACACACACACACACACACACACACACACACACACTTCAAAAATTCAGAACATTCATGCCTGTGTCAACATGATTTCAGATAAGCACCAACCAAGAACCCAAACACGGTGTTGGCAAAGCCAGCAAATAAAGAGAAACACAGTGTTCTGCTGGCCCTCACCTCATCTGCCTCCAAGGGGACTATATTTTAAAGCATTTTTTAAAAGTTTTATTTATTAAGTAATCTCTACACCCAACTTGGGACTCAAACCCATGATCCTAAGATCAAGAGTCACATGCTCTTCGGACTAAGCCAGCCAGATGCCCCTTGATACGTTTTATTATATAGCCAACCCCATCCTATTTGTGTCTATTTGGGCATTTTACTAGGAAGTACTGTTTCTAATTTGTAGAAGAAAAAATATCTTTCCTTAATTACAAGGCTGTGGATGTCAGAAACTTAATTAAGTTACATAAGATGTATGATAAATAGTTTTTGAAAATCACATTGAGAAGGGGCACCCCTGGGGGGCTCAGTCAGTGGTTAAGTGGCCAGCTCTTGATTTCGGCTCAAGTCATGATCTCGTAGTTAGTGGGTTCCATCCCTGTGTTGGGGATCCGCCATCAGCGCAAGCCTGCTTGGGATTCTCTGTCTCCCTCTCTCTCTGCCCCTCCCTTGCTCGCCCACTCTCTCTTAACATAAATAAACTTAAAAAGCAATCATATCGAGAAGGAACATGATTTGCTTTGTTTTATTTTAAGTTTATTTTTATGTATTTTGAGAGAGACATAGAGAGCAGTGGCAGGGGCGGCAGGGCAGGGGTGGGTAGTGTGTGCAGAGACAGAGAGAGACAGAATCCCAAACAGGTTCTGCACTGTTAGCGCAGAGCCCAATGTGGGACTCGAACTTCTGAACCACGAGATCATGACCTGAGCCAAAATCAAGAGTCGAACGCTTAACTGACTGAGCCACTCAGTCCCCCCCGATGATTTATTCTAGGCTACCATGAGTAGTAGCACCCCAACATATACGTGAATTAAACAGCAGGTTTATTTTGGCCACAGTTTGTCTCATAGCTCATTATAGATTTATCAACTCTTGGTGGAGAGTTTGATGGATCAAAGCTTTTTAAGCTGGTTCTGGATACCATACTGCTACTGATTCAGTTACCAGCATTTCAGTAAATATTATTTGAAAGCATCCCAGCACATCATTCACGATACATTTAAATGAATCTCTCTGTCAGGTTTGGTACCCATTTTCAGAAAATCAAAAAGTGAGTAAATAAAAAGGAATCTATCCCTAGAGAGAAAAGGAGAACATTTGCACACAAACTTCTCCCTTGGATTTGATTACATGAAAGCACCCAGAGGCCATGAATTTGGTTCATAATGAGACACTGTGCTCATTCCCTTTCTTGGGAATGTATCTGGGCTGTTTGTCCAAGGGTGGCCAGTGACACTTCCCTGTATGAGGCCAAGGCGTTGGGGCGTTTGGCCAAGAGAGGTGAGAGATGGGAGGCCAGAGCGCAAAGAGGCCTGAGGGCCCCAGCAGCAGTGAGTTGGTGACAGGTGTGCCATGGAAGGTGAGGGCCCAGGACTACCTCAATAGGAAGGCCACCTGCCAGCCAGGAGAGGCGTTTGAGTTGATGTCCTAAACCAAGACATGGCCAACGGATGAGGCCTTTGTTCTTTTTCTTTCCTCCCCCGCAAATACTGTATTTTCCACAAATGCGTCCTCTCTTTTCTTTCTACAGTTACTCAAAATCTGCCCCTCTTTTTTTCATTATTATTTATTTTTGAGAGAGAGAGAGAGAGAGAGAGAGCGCATGCAAGAATGCAGGAGGGGCAGAGAGAGGGAGACAGAGAATCCCAGGCAGGCTCTATGCCAGCAGTACAGAGCCTGATGCGGGGCTTGAACTCAGGAACCGTGAGATCGTGATCTGAGCCGAAATCAAGAGCCGGCTGCTTAACTGACTGAGCCACCCAGACACCCCAAAACCTGGCCCTCTTTTAACATCAGGGTTCCATCCCTTGGTTCCACGAAGCACCCCCTGCTGATCTGAGCCACATTCTTTGACTTTCTTTCACTTATGCTATTAACCGTTGTTTGTGCAGTTCATTTAGGACCTAATCTTAGGGTATCTTTTGATGTTCAGAATTATTCTTTCAATGTGTCTTGTTTCGCTAAGCCAGACTAGGAACTCCTTGAAGTTAGGACCTGATCAATAGTGTGCATGGCCAGACCAGGCATGCTTTTTCCAGCAGTCAGCCTTGCTCGACCACTGATGGATGGAGCCACTGGCCTATTGGTTTATTAGACTTTTCCTTAATGAGGACAGGATGATTCCAGAGCCTGAGGCGAGTGTTGAGTCGCAGGGTAAGTGACCCTCCTGCAGGCTTGTTGGGGATGAGCGTAAGTTCCTGGCAATGCTTCCTCACTATTTATCCTCTTATCATTTTGCTCTCCAACTCTCTTTAACCATGTTTGTGCTAACTTTTCTAGATTAGAGGAAATTCTCCCCTCTTTCTAAAACCTGCAAATGTTAGATTCTTTAAAAAAATTTTTTTTAACATTTATTTATTTTTGAGAGAGAGTGCAAGCAGGGCAGGAGCAGAGAGAGGGGGACAGAGGAGCCAAAGCAGGCTCTGCGCTGTTAGCCATGAGCCCGATGGGGGGCTCGAACTTGTGAGCTGTGAGATCATGACCTGAGCCGAAGTCAGATGCTCCACCAACTGAGCCACCCAGGCTCCCCCGTTATATTCTTATTATACCTGATTATGGTGGTGACTCTTGAATCTCATCAAGCCTCTACTTTGGCTTTCCTGACCCACTTCTCACAATTCCATGTGGGTCTTTATTATTCAGCCTTTACCATTTACCCATCCTATTCATGGACCATGTGACTCTAACATCAGATTAATAGAAGAGTGCCTCAGTGGCCACTTTGGCACTTTGGTCTCCTCACATCACTGCTGTTCAATGGGGGCACTGCTGGCATTGAGAGAGCAGGTCTGTGGTCCTTGGACTGAAAGAGTTTGAGCATCCTGGCTTTCCATCGCTGAGAACCAGCACTGCCAGGGATTTACAATAAGCAAAAATGTCCCCCAAATTTCCAAGTGGCTCCTTGTTGAGTCACACTGCTTGAGATCTGCCTTTAGATCTTTCAGAAACACACATTTTCTCCCTAAATGGGATTGTTTGTGCCTCTGTCAATACACTGTTTCTTTTTTGAAGGCTTGTCATATTTTAAAGTCATTCTTCCTTTTAAAGTTTTTTTTTTTTTAGCCTTGGAATGAGTCATACATTATTTTATTTTGTTTTCTTTTGTTTTACTTATTATTATGGGAAATGTGGAACACACACAAATAGCGTAGTATAAGGAACCCCCATGGATCCATCACCTCGTTTTAACAATTATGACCTCATAGACATTCCTGTTTTTTTCTATACAGCCGCCTACGATTCTCCACCTACTCCCCCCGCTGCCATTAGGTAATTTTGAAGCAAATCACAGACATCATTCATGGTATGTAACTATTTGATAAACTTTATGGTATCTTTATTTTTTTTTTAAGCCAACAAGGATTAAGGTGGAAACATTTGCTTAATTCTCCAGGACCCCACCCTTCTATATCACCTCCACATTCCTTCTGCTTCACCAAACATAAATCTTGTGTTGTAACTATTCCTACTTGCTTGCTTCCTCTACTTCCTGAGATAATGCCAGGACAAGTCAAGACTTTGTCACATGCTCTGTTTTTAGCAGCTGTTTGTATCATACAAGTCTTTTTTCTTTTTTTTTTTAATGTTTATTTTTGAGAGAGAGAGAGAGAGAGAGAGAGAGAGAGAGACTGTGAGCAGGGGAGGAGCAGGGAGAGAGGGAGACACAGAATCCGAAGCAGGCTCCAGGCTCTGAGCTGTCAGCATAGAGCCCAACGTGGGGCTCAAACCCATGAACTGTGAGATCATGACAAGTCTTACTGCTGTATGTTTTATCTGTGCTAGCGTGGTGATCTGTATTAGCCAACTGACATCCACATCTTCTCTTGGGTAAAGCAAAATGTAGTTTAACACCATCCAAATATCACTTCTATTTCTGCCTCTCTTTGTATTTCCTGGAAAGCTTTCGACCAGGCTGGGAACTCTGAGTCCATGATTTAACCAGCCCTCCTGTTTTTTTCGTTACCTGTCCTGCTAATTTGGAAAATGTGTGTCCTTCTGATGTACTACATTTCAATTCTCATCCAAGCATTTAATGAAAGCAAAAAGGTTGCTTTTCAGTTGTGTTTATAAAATAGTTTAAAACTGAAGAGAATATAAGTCGAGTCCATTAATGGTTGAGTGCTAATATTCAACAGAATATAGGGATGATTGGTTCTTTGTCATGACTGGTTCTTAAATAATTAGGACAATTAGTGTGTGCAGCTTTCTTCCTTTACACCCTTGTGGGATGCATTTGCTGGCTATTTGATTCCTTAGTGGTTAGAATTGATTAACCTTGCTGACTTTGGGGGCAGCTCTTTGAACACAAATTGATGAACCTTAATCTGTAACAATCTTAAGTGTCAAACCATTAACACTGAAGCCCCTGGACTCTTCAGTTTATGTGGGGAGTCATTATCTTGACCTAGAATGCAACTTTTCAGACAGTCTCTCACTGAATCGTGGCTATCCCCTTGGATTTTTTCCCACAGATGTAGCTCCCCTCCAACTTCTTGCCTCTAGATGGGTGCTAAAAAGATCTGTGTTAACAGTTTAAAGGATTACTATATACTGGGACTGCAAGCAGATCGAGCAGAAGGAAGGGGATGTTGGGTTACCTGATTGGCTCAGTTGGTTAAGCATCCGAATCTTGATCTCAGCTCAGTCTTGATCTCAGGGTCGTGAGTTCAAGCCCCTGCATTGGGCGCTGGGTGTGAGCCTACTTTTAAAAAAATAAAAGAAGGAAAGGGATGTTAAATGCTCATATCGAACACTCTATAAGAACACTTAGATTATTATATTGAATTTGTGAGTGCACTATTGTTTAGAATAGTCTTGTCAAAATATTTCTCTAAGTTCCACTCCTAAAAAGACATAATTTTGACTGCTTTATCTTCCTTTGTGCTTAACATTAACCCTAGGTCAAAGGGTACAGTGGTATTATTACTATCATTTTTATTGGCATTGGCTAAACACTGAGAGGGATTTAAGTAACTTGCCTAAAATCAAACAGTTCATTAGCAAGGAGTCGGGAGTCTCTGTCTCTGCTAGAATAGACAGTATTTTGCCAACCTTGTCCACTCTGTCTGCTTTTGCCAAAATCACAGTTTCTCATTATTCAGTCCAGAAAAATGCCATCAGCAAATGAGTAAGCCATCATCATGAGCTACAGTGTGGAAGCACCTGGAGACCAGAAGGATCCTCATCCTTGCCTATTTTCCCAAGTTGCTGTGACAACTAAAAGTATACATGTATGTGAAAGTTCTTGTAAGCTATGAATTTCTATTCAAATGAAGATACTGATGATGATACTAATGGCATTTGACATCTGGGAAGTATTTTCAGTGAGTCAGTCATTGAGCTGAATTCTTTATGCATCATCTCATTTACTCCTCCTTTAAGTGCTATAAAGTCTACTCAGACCAATCTCACCCCAAATCATTATTGTTTGCTAAAAAAAATACAAAAGGGACAAGAAAACCCAATGTACACCCCAAATAAGTCCAATCAAATGCTTCACCATAACTTTCTCTTACATTCATAATTTATCACTCACTTAACAGAGGTTCTAAGAATCTAAATACACATACTTATTTAAAAAAATTTTTTTATTTATTTTGAGAGAGAGAGAGAAGAATGCAACATGAGCAGGGAAGGGGCAGAGAGAGACAGAGAGAATCCCAAGCAGGATCTGTGCTGTTAACACACTGAGCCTGATGCAGGGCTTGATTTCACAAACTGTGAGATCATGACCTAGGCTAAAATCAAGAGTCCAACACTTAACCGAATGAGCCACCCAGGTGCCAATAAATATATATATACACTCCTACAGCAATTTATGTATGTATGTATGTATGTATGTATGTATGTATGTATTATTTGAGAGAGAGGGAGTGCAAGCCCTGGAGAGGGGCAGAGAGAGAGAGACAATCTGTTTTTTAAGTTATTTATTTTGAGAGAGAGAGCATGAGCAGGGTAGGGGTGGAGAGAGAGGAAGACAGAGAGGGAGAGAGAATCCCAAGAATCCGACATGGAACTCGATCCCATGACCTTGGGATCATAACTTGGAAATCAAGAGTTGGACACTCAACCAACTGACCCACCCAGGTGCCCTGTGACTTGCAATTTATAAACAAGAGCAAGGCTTATCTTCTTCAAAATTGTCACTTGAATAATTATCCATGGCTACCCCTTGGGTCCAAGTTCCTCTAGGTGGTGGCCTCTTTCCTCACTCCTACTCTTCAATATAACAGAAAGAGAAGCCTCTGAAAGCAGTTAATGTGAAACCAAAGCTAAGACTGATAATCAGAGCCTGAAAAGAGGAAATGCCAGCTTCTTTTAAGATGATGTTACTTCCTTTTTATAGACTAAAAACCAGTCTTTTCATAGTGGCTTGTCAAGGCATAAGTGGCAATGTGGTTCCTAAATGTCTAACAAAAGGGAAATACCTTAAATTATAGTACAGTCATAAGATGGAATATTATGAGCCAATTAAAATGATTTTTCAATGAGAAAAATTACAGAGGAAGTCCTCAAAATAAAATGGTAAGTGATAAAAATCAGGATATGTAACTGTTTGTGTGGTATGTCCACAGGTTGTTTTACACACACACACACACACACACACACACACACACACGCAACATGATTCAAATGTTAACAGAGTTTAACTTTGGATTTTGAAGTTATGAACTTTCAAAAATTTTAACTATTATACTTTCTCTTATTTTCTAAACATTCTATAATGAATATTTATTATTTTAATAATAAAAAAGATGGAGGAAAATAATAGAAGGGTTAAATATTGTGGTTTAAATGTGGACAAGAGTTTCTGAAGACTATAGTTTCCAATAGTAAATATGCGGTTTTAATAGTCCTATTTACTTGTGAATAGAAATATGATCTTCCTATGTTGTTTCCCCTTATTCTAGGTGGTTTTAGCAGATTCCTACTTGCACTACATGGTTCTGATCTTGCCAGCATGTACAGAATTTCCCAGGAGTACTTGCTGAATGTTTTGGGCAAATGGCTTTCAGATCAGTGGGGCTCAGCCCAGCTCAAGGGATTCTGCAGTGCACTAAGACTTTCCTTCTAATTTAAAGGAGATTATTTAAATTTGCCTAAAGCTCTCAATGTGCTACTTGAAAGTTCTGCTAAACATAGAACCAAACCGAGAAAAACCTCTAGGGAATACATTTGGCAAAAATAGGAGTAAGATGCATTTTTACGAGTAGGTATTTGAATGTTAAGTGTGGAAAAGAAAGACATTTATTAATTGGAGATAAACTCCTGAAAATCACTTAAAATGTAAATATGGGACATGATTATAATGCAGAGGTATTATTTTCTCCCTTAGAAGAGGATTTTTACGGGTGCCTGGGTGGCTCAGTCGGTTAAGCATTGCTGATTGTGTTGCTGTTTGCTGTCGGACCCCTTCCCTGCCTCCCCCCTGCTTCTGTTCTGCCTTTCTTTATCTGCTATTTCAGGGAACAACATTTCTCAGGTCCTTGTCCTCTGGCCTTGATGTAGCTTCTATTTAGCCATTGGAAACTCCTGGAAGACTGGAGTGGGGAGAAAGGGAGAAGCCATGATGCTTTCCTCCCTCTCTCTCTTCCTTGGGTGGTGTCTTTGGTTCTAGCTTTTTCTCCTCTTTGGTGTCAGCTTCTGCCAGGTGATGCCGAATCCTGGCTTCCATGAACACTCTGCCCTCTCAGCCTTGGTAGCTTCCAGATGTTGTTAATCTCTTTTTGGCTTCTCCACTCTTTCATCAATTATATATTGAATTCCTTCTACTAAATTCCCTCCGAAATACTCAAACTGCCTTCTGCTTTTCACACTAGACTCTGGCAATACAACTGGTTGTAATTTAGGATCGTGTTGGGAACGGCACCCAGTTCAAGGGAACATACATAAGGGAAGCAAAGTAAAGACAATTTCAGAGACCCACTGCACCAGCAGATATTTTGTCACAATGGCATCAGGCGAAATGCAGGGGCTGCATGAAGTGGGGTTTCTTTATGCAAAGAGATTTAGAGAGAATTTTAAGCATGTGTTGAAAGAAAAACAAAAGTTAGCTATCTTAACAATCTGGGTTTGATGGCTGATAACTGGTGAATTGTTTATGTATCATAGGGAGAGTCCATTTATTTCTTTAGGAATGAGCTATGGAGCTTCAAACAATACCTGTTCTCTTGAGTAGAAGCCTTCTGAGAACATCCAAATTTAATAAAAACTGAACAAAACCTCAATACAGGATAATGTCTCCCATGGCTGTGCTAAGCATGATTGGGCAACAGAGCGTATTTAATTTTTAAAAAGCCACTTTGAGATAATTACTAGCTGCTTTTTAAATTTTAAAATTCTCAACTCTGTATTTATTAAGTCAGGACCATAATTTGTGAAATCAAAGAATTACCAGTTGCTATAGTTTTGTCACCAATGGGGAATCCTTATGATAGAGGCAAGAATAGAACAGTTACCAACTGAGCCCTATAAAGAAAGAAGGCAAATAAGGTGTGCTCAGTACATAGTAGAGAAAAATCTTTTTTTAAAGACTTATTTATTTATTTTGAGAGAGAGAGAGAGAGAGAGAGAGAGAGAGAGAGAGAGCATGAGTGGGGGAGGTGCAGAGAGAGAGAGAGACAGAGAATCCCAAGCAGGCTTGCATAGTCAGCACAGAGCCTGATGTGGGGCTTCTACCCATGAACCATGAGATCATGACCTGAGCCTAAATCAAGAGTCAGATGCTTAAGCGACTAAGCCACGCAGGCGCCCTAGAAAAATCTTACTTGAATGAATGCATGCATGCCTGAAATTATCAGTGAACAGGAACAGGGAATTCATTCTGTCTAGACTTAGTAGTATCTTTTAAGCAAGGTTTTGAAGAATGGTGAGTCATTGTGGAGGCAAGAGCAGGATGAGATTTCAGGAAGATCCAAAAAGTAGAATGGAGAAAGTGAGCAGTGGCCAAGTGAGGCTGGGGTAGAGAGTGTGGTAGGCAAGGCTGGCTTTGTAGGTCAGATAAGCAGTTTTGACTTCCTTTTATGAACAGAAGGGCATGGAATTCTTTTGAGTTGAGGAATGACATGATCACATCTCTGCTTTGCGAGTTCCTTGCATGTACAAGTTCAATATAGATTTGTCAAATTAAATTTCTGAAAGATGATAATGAAACAGCAGCTAAAAATTCTTCTGAATATAATTCCTCTTCAGGTTAGGAACATTTTCCTGCCAGGTGTGGTTAATACCTATTGTTGGTTTCCTAGCAACCATACATCTTTTTGGTGGAGAAAACAGAAGGGTCAATTGAACATCTCCATTTAAAATCACTCAAGGGACAGTGTATCTCCAAGGAGACACTTGCCTTATTTGTTCCCTCAACTTCCAGAGAATACAAGTGGGTCAGAAGGGATAACTGAGGTTTGGGGTGGGGTGGGATCATGTTTCTGCAGGAACGTTGGGGAGTACAGGGTGGGGGAAGGGTGCAGCCTTCTCCACCATGCATCAGAATAAGGTTTGCATAGAAAACTTAAGCACAAAGGAATTTGCAGAGAGAGGCTCAGATGAAATGGGAGGCATGAAGCTGTCAGATGGGCTCCAAGGGTGAGATTTGGGTGAGACAGGAGAAAGATAGAAGGAGTGAAAGGCAGAGACATCACCAAGACACTGAGTATCTTTTTGGTAATCCTTAGAACAGTCCTCAAGGAAGTTGTTATGATGTCAAATTGATAGATAAGCAAACAGAGACCTGTAGAAGGTAAGGGGCTTGACCAACCTAGCCAGACCAGGGTCTCATCATTTCAAGGGCAAGGAGCACAAGCAAAAAACTCATCCAGCCACCATGGTCACTTGTGGCCACCTTGGACTAAGTCCACTCTCTGCTGATCTTCCTTGACTTCTCCTTGGCATCTGCTCCTTTCCCACTTTCTCTTAAAAACATTGCATGGTTTCTGTCCCCACTTCCCCCCCTTCACCTCCTAACCCTCCAGCTCCTCCTGTAGGCATTCTTGACAGGCATCTCTTCCTCTGGCAATGCCTTCCTTCTGAGAGGTGGTGTACTGGGAGCTCCGTGCCCAGCCTCTTCTCTTCTCACACTACAAACCCTCTGCGATGATTTGTCTACTGCCCTGACTTCAACCTCCCCTAACACTGGACTGATGATCTGTCAGTGTAGGTCTCTGCTTCAGACAGTTCAGCTGCCTCCAGTCCCATATTCCTTAGTATGCATGTAGCTATTCCACAATCATTTCAAATACCATAGCAGAACCCATCATTCCTACCCTGAAGTCTCCATCTGATTCAGCATTCTGTTAGGAGTTTCTCATCAGGGGACAATTTGTTTCAGAGACAGGGCCACTGTATCTCTAGGCTTCCTTTCAGATCTCAACGATCCAACTCTGTGATCACAGAACAAACACTACATCACAACCTGAACTTAATGCCAACACGCCTCCTCCAAAAGGGAAAATAAATCTCAATCTGCAATGTTCTTGACTCTATCAGGTGAGAAGAGGAGGGGATGAGGAAGAGGAGGGAGGGAAAGAGACCCTCATAGAACTGGGTCAGCACCTGCTAGGAATGAAGTCGGTTGTTTAGCAACAGTACCCTCTCCTCACTTCCCCCTAGATATCAATTTGTGATATTCCATTCCTCCCTCCTTCTTTCAGGCTTGCTCTCAGTGTTTATTTCAGGCAGATTTTACCTATATAAAATCAGAAGGGAGGGGATGCATTTATCATGTTCTTAATGCTGACATAGCTGAATATGGAATTTTCAGATCATAGAGAAATGCACAATCCTTCAAATGAAATTGCCTTCTTTTGGCCATTATTTATTTAACAAAAATTTATTGAATGTGTCTGCAATGTGCTTGACACTCTGCAAAGTACTCAGTTGAAAAATCTCCCATAGGAAGGTTTGAAAACTGAAATGAATTCCTTGTGTCCAAGGAGGACTAAGAATTGGTGGGGACATCACACATTAACATTCTAACTTTAGGAACATATGTGGGTTGCTGGACATAATATCAAAAATCAATTGCATTACTATATGCCGGTAATAAACATCCTGAAAAATACCATTTATAACAGCAACAAAACCGCAACTTATCTAGGAGTTAAACTAACAAATGATGTATAAGACTTAGTGAGAAGGAAAAAAAAATGCCTTGGCATGGAGAAAACTATAAAACTCTATGAAAAAAATATTTTAAGAAATCTAAGCAAATGGAAAACATACATTGTATTTGTGGTTGGGAAGACATAAAATCCTAAAGAGTCAATTCTCTCTAAAGTAATCTGTGAATCCAATAGCATTTAAAATTTTTAAAAGTTATTTGTTTATTTATTTTGAGAGAGAGAGTGCATGCATGTGCAAGTGTGAATGGAGTCGGGGCAGAAGTATCCCAAGCAGGTTTTGCATTACCAGCACGGAGCCCAGCTTGGGGCTTGAACTCATGAGCCATGAGATCACGACCTGAGCTGAAATCAAGAAGGGGACACTTAACCAACTGAGCCACCCAGGTGCCCCAATCCAATAGAATTTAGATGAAAAATCCTGATTGATATTTTGTGGATCTCTGTAAGCTGATTCTAAAATTAATACAGATAAGTAAAGAGCTAATAGCAACCACAGTAATTTTATTTCATTTTATTTTATTTAGATCTATCTATCTATCTATCTATCTGTTTATTTAGAGAGGGAGAGAGAGCATGGGGGAGAGGCAGAGAGAGGGAGAAAGAGAAAGAATCCCAAGCAGTCTCCACGCTGTCAACATAGAGCCCAACGTGGACTTTAACTCACAAACAGTGAGATCATGAACTGAGTCAAAATCAGAGTCAACGCTCAACTGACTGATCCACCCAGGTACCCCAACCATGGTAATTTTAAACACAAAGAAAATGGCAGGAGATATTAGGACTTCTTACAATATTGCATGAATTATGGAAGTGTGACACTGGTGCAGAAATGGAAAAAGCACACTACAAGAACAGAACAGGGACCCCAAAACAGACTTATGCATAAAGGAGTCTTTATACACAAACGAGATAGAATTATCAATTAGTGGGGGAAAGGTGGACAGTTTAGTAAATGGTGCCGGGAAAATTGGCTCTCCATAGGGAAAAAGAATTAATCACATCACCATCCTACATCATAAGCAAAAAACTTTTGCAGAGAGCTTAAACAAGAAGAATAAAACTTTAACGTTTATTTAATTTTGAGAGACAGCATGAGCAGGGGAGGGGTAGAGAGAGGGAGACACAGAATCTGAAGCAGGCTCCAGGCTCCAAGCTGTCAGCATAGAGTCCGACGTGGGGCTCAAACCCACCAACTGTGAGATCATGACCTGAGCCAAGGTCAGAGTTTAATTGACTGAGCCACCCTGGTGCCACAAGAGTAAAACTTTAATAGCCTAAAGAGTATAGGTGAGAATATCTTTATAAGCCTGGGTGAGGGAGTAATTTCTTAAGACTCAAAAACACAAAGCAAAGGAAAAGATTAATATGTTTGTTAAAGGAAATTTTCAGAAAAGGTAAAATCATACAGACATAAAATTAACACATATTAAAGATTTTATTTACAGTGAGCCTGGCTGGCTCAGTCAGTGGAGCGTGTAACTCTTGATCTCCAGGTTGTGAGTTTGAGCCCCATGTTGGGTGGAGAGGTTGTTTGAAAAGAATAAAACCTTAAAAAAAAGATTTTATTTACTTCATTATTAATGAGGGAACCAGGCAGACATTACAACTGTTAAAATGAGAAAGCAGAGAACCACAAATTTATAGGGAATAAAGGCATGTTGAAATAAATTTCCACAGGCAGGTTTGGGGAAGGGGATTAAGGAGTATGAGCAGACTGTGTCAAACTGCCACCAGACAGAATTTTATTTTCATGTCCAGAGACAAGAATTATTTTACATAGCTATCAGTATCTGCAATATAAAATTTGTAAAATAGCTCAAAACAATGAGCAGCTAAAATCCAATAACCTGGAAAAATGAGCTCTAAACAATGCATAATTTTCCCTGGAGAACACCCAGCAATCCTTCATGTTTATTCCAAATGTCCTAAATATTTGAGTATATTTAAAAAAAAAAAAAAAACCTTTGGTCTATCAAAAGAGATTATAAATTAAGTGAAAACATAAGCCAGAGTAAGAGAAGCTTTTTGTGATGCATATAATTAACAAAAGATTCTCCAAAATATATAAAGAATTTCTACAAATCAATGAAAAAACATAAAAATACCAGTAGAAAATGGGCAAATGTTATGAACAGGCAATTCAGGAAAGAGAAACAGAGTGACAAATATGCTCAACCTCACCAGTGGTGAGAAAAATGCAAATTAAACCACAGTGACATAACACTTCACATTTGCTAGATTGGAACAAAATAAAGCAGACTGACAATTACAAATGTTGGGGACCACACAGTGCCATGGAAAAAAAATACCGTGAAAGTGTGAGTTGGTACAACCACTAAAACAACTGGGTTATTGCTAGTAAAATTAAAGATGTGTATGTCCTCAAACAGTGTAATTTATTTCCTGGGATTTTCTTCTACATGTGCGCAAGGAAATAGAAACATTTTGGGGCACCTGGGTGGCTCAGTCAGTTAAGCGTCTGACTCTTGATTTCAGCTCTGGTCATGATCTCACAGTTCGAGCCCCACATCAGGCTCTGTGCTGACAGCGCAGAGCCTGATTGGGATTCTCTCTCTCTGCCCCTCTCCCACTTGTTCGTACTCTCTCTCTCTTTCTCTCTCTCTCAAAACAAATAAATTAAAAAAAATACAAGACTATTTTGACAGCATGGCCTATAATAGCAAAATATTAGAAACCATTGAAGTGGCCATCAACAGAATTTAAAAAAATTGTGATATGTCTATACAAAGGAGTGTTATATAGCCATTAAAATGAAAGAATCAGAGCTACATGTGTGAACATGGATAAATCCCCCAAACATAATATTGGGTGGAAGAACATGTTGCAGAACAATGCATATGTATGTTATTGTCCATACCAAAACACATATGGAAATGATAAAAAAAAATGTGTGTAATATAGTAGTAACTTCTGGGGTAGGATGCAGGTGGAATCCAGGAGGGCTACAAAGGGTCTCTGTTGTGACTGCTTTATTTCTCAGGCTTCAGAAACTGGATACACAGTGTTTGCTGCATTTTCCTCTAAATTGTTATATGTCTTAAGTAGGTGATAGTTTTTTGTCTATGTACCTGGATTATACTTGGTATAAGTAGATTTCAGCCCCAAAGCTAAACCAAAGTCCCCTTTCCCCTTTTCTGTTCATTTCTCTCAGAAATGGACTTCCCGCTCCCCCCAGGCCAAGTTTTGGCTCCTAAGGAACCCAGGAAGTGAACTGTAGGTAGATTCCTTCCCTTTTAGGAACACTGACTCTAGCAAGAGCTGGCACAATTTTTGTCAGGAGCGTCTGTCCTCTAGGAGGTGGACTGGATTTGCCTGCCAGCAGCCAGGTGTGGGAAGTCTAGAAGGAAGAGAAAAAAGCAGGTTTCCTTCTTCCCTAAAGGAAAGCCTTTCCTCCTGCCATACTGGGCTTGAAACAAAGCAAGATGTAGTGGGGATCAAGGTGGGGGAGAGAGAGACTTCAGGATAGGAATTCCTGTCCAATTCTGTGAAGGCCAGCTCTAATCTTTCCCCTGACCAATATTAGCCCTGCAGGGCACATGAGAAAACACAGCTCAGGATCCCACAGCAAAATGTGTAAGTCAAGGACCAAACACATCAAGAAGATATAATAACCAGGAATGTATATGTATGTGGAATAGACATTTATCCTGCCAAGCATCCTCACCCACTTCTCATTTTGAAGGATTCTCTACCTCCCCCTATAGAAGCTCAAAATACCCTACTGTCATTTTGCCAGTGTCTTGTCCTCCAAGGCAAGTCATGAGAGCAAGGCTCTGCCGATGGACAAACATTTGCCTCCCTCCATTTAGGAGCTAGTGACACAAGAGAGCAGAAACTACAGAATTTGTCCAGCAGGCTGGGGTCTCCAGCAAGACTGAGTTCCTGTGGCAGCATTTTGGCTCTGCTGCTCACATTCCAGTTGCTGGGAGCTGCTCAAGGCATTGGGGAACAGCATGTGTAGCTTTGCAGAGATAGCGTGATATCTGCAACTTCCTCATGTGGCTTCTTCCGTGGCTTGCTGTGCAGCTCCTGGCTGGGTAGCACTGAGCCCAGTTGTTTTAGGTCTTCCAATAATTCTGGGAGGTACTTTTTCTGCTTAAATGGGCCAAAGTCAATTTTGTTTGCAGTGTAGAATCCTGACAGATGTACCTAGCAACACAGCCTTTAAATTGATGAAGTAAAAAGGATCAGAATCACATGGGGAAACTGACAAATGCCTTGATCAGAATGGAAGATGTAAAAGTCATTCTTTCAGAAACTGATAGATCTGGGTGACAAAACACCAACAAAGATTCCGAAGGTTTGAACAAGATGATTTGAAAACGTGATCTAGGGGTACCTGGCTGCCCCAGTTGGTGGAGGATGTGACTCTTGATCTCAGAGTTGTGAGTTCAAGCCCCACGTTGGGTGTAGAGATTACTTAAAAAATATATATTAAAAATAAAACAAGATAAAATAAAATAACATGTGATTTCATATATGTGGATATAAATAGAGCCTGATATCTAATAAAAGCAGAATTAAACCAGTCAACATACATGTAATGAGCACATGCTATGTGACAGGCACTGTTCCAGACACTTGGGATACATCAGTGAATAAAATGAAACCTCTCCTCCAGTATGGTCCCTTCTCCCTGCCCTGCAGCAACATCCTCTCAGGAGGCCAAAGTGAGTCCTTCTTCTGCCATTCAGTCACATTCCCCTTGCTCTGGGCTTGGCCTTATCAAAGCATCTTCTCAGCAAAAGCAAGCTTCTTCCTGTAAGGAATTCTTAAACCACTGCTAAGAAACCAAAATTATCTTTATCTTGTTGCACAGAAAATTGACTTTATAATACTTTTATCTAGTGGGGGTGATGAAAATATTCTGGAATTAGATAATGGTGATGGTCACACAACCTTGTGAATATACTAAAGCCCACTGAATTGTACGATTTTAGAGGATCAATTTTATGGTATGTGAATTATATGTCCATTAAAAAAAAAAGATTTAGCAACTGGCCCAGCACCTATCATTCAATAAGGGCTGAATAAATGATAGATGCTATGTATCTATCATCTATACAACTATCATCTCCTTTTAGCATTTATCCTTAAAAACAACAGAGATGCTTGGGATATCGTATAATTTTCTAGAATCTTCTCTCATTCACCACTATCATGCAAGTCTGTAGGGTCCCTAGAGCTGATAACATCTGTGGCTTTCATATGTGCCATTCTGATTTGGGTTCAGATGTTATGTATCGGGAAGCAGAGGAAGCCTGCATCTTTTCCACTAAGACTCTCAGGGGTTAATGGTCATCCCCTAGATTATTTGTGCTGTTTAACGAGAGGCAGGACAGGGTCAGTTTATAGTGTCAACCTCTCCTTATATACATAGCCAAAGATAAGGTTAAAATTTAGAGCTCCTGTAGTTAAAAATGTTATTTGTGACTCTCATACAGAGGTATAAAAATTTGCTATTAGGCATTTCATTAGGTGCCTTTACAGCTCCCACCCCCCAACATGTTTATATATAGTGTTCATCTTCTAAAAATTAATAAAAAGAAAGCTTTGCAAAAGTTACCAAAACAGGGGCGCCTGGGTGGCTCAGTCGGTTAAACATTCAACTTCAGCTTAGATTGTAATCTCACAGTTTGTGGGTTTGAGCCTTGCATCAAGCTCTCTGCTGTTGACACAGAGCCCACTTTGGATCCTCTGTCCCCCTCTCCCTATCCTTCTCCTGCTCATGTGCATGTGCTCTTTCTGTCTCTCTCTCTCAAAAATAAATAAAACATTTTTTAAAAAGTTATGAAAACACTAAAAAAAGAACCACACTGATGTATGAAAGACACACTGCATTTGAAATGCACATTAAATTTTTACCTGGAATGGTAATCTGAGATACAAATAACTTTTTAGCTGATGCGTATTTTTTAAATTTTAAGAATTATAAAGTTACTTTCTCTTTCTGCAAGATAGCCAAGAGGGGACAAAAGCTGAATTATAAGCCCACACAATTTATGGTTCTTCAGGTTTGCCACTTGGTGAGTAGCAATAAAATAATTTGATAATAGTGACAGAAACTCAAGAACCCAGGAGGATATTTGATATGGCACTATAAAAAACAAGCCATCATTATAAATTTAAAGGTATTATATAAAATAGCCAACTGGTACACCCAATCCACAAATCACCTTTGACTACAGACTTCAAGGTCATAAAAAAAATGAGGCTGTTTACCCTAAAGTTTGATACAAGATAGTATAAAGAAGACATGTTTTGGGGGTTCTTTTTTTGGTTGATAATATTGCCCTGTGTACCTTCTTAAAGAAGAACAGAGAGAAATTATTTATTTCATTTGGCAACAATACAGTTTCTCTCTTCCAAAGAACTCAAAGTATTTGTACAAGTATTCACTGATAGCCTTGTAGAGATGGAGGAGCAGGGGGGAGGGTGGAGAAGGCGGCAGGGTGGAAAAGTGAGAGAGGATGGAGAATGGGGGAAGATGGAGAAGGGGAGGAGGGTGGAGAAAAGGGAGCAGGATGCAGAAGGGGGGAGAGTGGAGAAGAGGGTAGGGTAGAGAAGGGAGAAAGATGAAAAGGGGAAGGTGAGGAGGGGGAAGGTGGAAGTGGGGAGGATGGAGAAGGGGGATGAGGAGGAAGAGTGAAGGAAAAGAAGGAAGGGCCTGCAGGGGCAGGTGCTAAAAATGGTAAAGTAATTTTCCTGTTTTCCTTAATAATTCCCAGGATGTCTACAACCGTGTCAACTCACTACTAAGTCAGCTGCAAATTACTTGGTTCCCAACCTAATATTTGGTGTACAAATGAGGGCACCATGCTCTGTAAAGTTGTTCTTGCACAGTTGCGTCTGCCTCAGCTGGGAAAACGTGTAAGTATTTGTACAAACCGGTCTGTTATCTCAGAGAATCCAGGATTGTTTCAAAGTGGCTTCAATTCAGTTTAGTGGGTAATTATTGAGCATCAACTAAGTTCTGGGCCTTTTAGGGATTTGGTGGCGAATGTATTCATGCAGGGCTTCTCAGACTGTGCTCCTAGGGTTAGTAACATTTGCAGCCCCTGGAAATTTTTAAGAAATGCAATTTCCAGCGCCCCACCCCTTGCTACACAAGTCAGGGATTCTGGTCCCGTGTCTGCATTTTAGTAAGTCACGGGGTGACTGAAGCACTACAGTTTAAGAACAACTAATGTTGTGTTAATGGGTGACTCTCAATGCAATAAAGCTCAATAATTGTTAGATGAATGGATGGATGACAAAACAAAAAATAACAATAAAATGAAGGGGCTGTTGCGGAGATTGGGGCGGCACAAAATAGTAGCATACTCGGAAGAAAGCATCCTCCGTCAGTCTCAGCCTTTCCCTGCTTGCCGGCTGGGGCACACGCCTGTGTTCCCAGCATGGCCGTTGCTTTCTTTTTCTTTGTTCATTTGTTTATTGATGCTTGTTTACTTCCCATTGTGGGAAGAACAAAACAACAAGAAAATAAAGACATGAACATGATCAGACAAAACCAGAGGCATTTGAGAACTGGTGATGTCCTCACAGCAAGGTTGGTTTTGATGGATTCTTTGGGATAAGAGTGAGGAGCGCTTGCTTTGTTATTTATAAAAGGAGCAGAATTCACTGTTGGTTCACTCAGCCCTGGTGTGCACCACAGGCACCTCTCTTCTCCCTCATTCTGGAAGAGGCTGGCAGAGCTTAGCTCAGCTGGCTTAGTGAAGTCGGAACTTGCCTGGGGACACAAAACTTCCTCCACGAAAGGTTTTTTATTTATTTATTTGTTAAATAAAGGAAACACTTTTGTGTCTTCTAAGCTGCTGCTGGCCTCCAGCCTGGCTCCCTGCAGCTCCTTCTTCCCAGGATCTGACTTAGAGTCACAGGGGCTTTCTTGGCATTCAAAACCCTCACACGTTTTGGAGCGAAGTAAACGCAGTGAGAACCTCTTTCAGTGAATTTCCGGGGAATCTCAACTGTGGGAGCCCCGGAAAGTCCTTCTGCCCCTGAGGGCACTGGAGCCACCTAATAGATGAGGACACTTGGGTTTCGTAATGTAACTTTTGTCACAGTGGAGCACGCTTTAGAATTTCACTTCCTGTTTTAATTCTGTTTGGAGATGAAATCTGCTGAGATTTCATTTCAAAAGAGCAGTTCGAACTTCGTCCGGAAACTTTCTCTGCAAACTAGAAAAGCGAATGGGAACAAAATCGTAGTCAGCGCCTACGGACAACCAGTTACATACTAATTTGAACAGCCAGTGAATACTGGTAGTGAAGTGCTGATGGTATTCAGCTTTGGGTTCTGGGCACCAGGGCTTTGGGGGTAAGGGGCTGGAGAGCTTTCCACTGGAGGGATTTCGAATGCAATCTCAGACAGCCAAGGTTTTGCAGGTGGGACAGCCCAGGAAGGAGAGGGAAAGACTGATAGAGAACAGGGGGCTGAGGTGTGGAGGGAGAGAGGTGTGAGGGCAGCCACAGGATATCAGCAAGGGATAGCAAAGGCTTAAAAGGCTGTGGGGAGGGGTGCCTGGGTGGCTCAGTTAGTTAAGCATCCCACTCTTGATTTCGGGCTCAGGTCAGGATTTCACGGTTCGTGAGTTCGAGCCCCACGTTGGGCTCTGTGCTGACACTGAGGAACCTACCTGGGATTCTCTCTCTTGCTCTCTCTCAAAATAAATAAGCTTAAAATTAAATTAAATTAAATTAAATTAAATTAAATTAAATTAAATTAAATTAAATTAAGGGTTGTGGGGAGTTAGGCTGTGAGGCCTTGTGCCAAGTTAAACAAACACGGACTTCATTCCACTGGCCAGAGGGAGGTGTGGACGGTGTTTCCTCAGGGAGGATGGGCTGAGCCTGTCCAGTTTGACAAAGATCACTCTGTGGGAAAGAAGAAAGCAGCTGGGAGGCTGCTGGGATAGCCCAGGTACAAGTGGCAGGCACGAAGCTTTGTCCAAGTCTGGGGCTCTTCCCCCTGCCCCAGAGCTCCCTGGCCGAGCAGAGTTTGCAGTCCCCGCGGAACTGGAGGCACAGCCAGAGACAGAATATGGCATGCCTGAAAGTTCTTCAAGGTGTTAAATTTTATCTTAAAAATTCATGCAGATGTTTGCTGCAGGAAGCTGGGCCGTATTTTTGTCCTATGACTTAAGGTGCCCTATGCATCCTCCAGGGCCACCCATTCTCCATGTTGGGAAGGGGTCTGCACTGTGTAAGCCTCTCTGTTGACATCCCTTTGCACGCTAATCGAGCAGGGGTGCCAGGCTCATCGTGTGGAGCAGTGAGCCATCTGTACAAAGAGTACCTTTCTGTGTCATGTAGACAATGGCTTCACTTGTCTTGAGCGAAAGGATTTCCTGAATTGGATTTCATTTAATTAATTCTATTGTCCTTCTCTTCTAATATTTTCCTCCGCTTATTATGATACTCAGTTAATTGGCTTGACAGATCCATAGATAACTAATTGGCAGGCGTAGAGGACACGCTGACTCGCCAATGGGAGGTCTGTAGCCTTAGCTCCGTTGCGGAGTATTTTGTATTCTCTGTCTGACTGTTCTAAGACTGATCGTAGTAGTTAATGTTAACTGGGCACGTATGGGGTGCCGGACACTACTCTGGGCTACATATTTCATTTCTCCTCTACAGCTGGCCCGAGGTAGATGATGCTATTATTCTATTATTCCCATTTATATATGAGAAGACTGGGATAGAGAGCCAGGATATGACCTGAAGTGGTCGAAATCCAATGTGCGAGTTTTCAGTCTGTTCACTCTGGGAATAAAATGGAAACTTTCGTGCACGACTTGACCAGTAACACTTAAGATCCTCTGCAACCTTGGCATTTCCTGATTATGTGAACTTTTATTTTTAAAATTTTTAAATGTTTACTTGTTTTTGAGAGATAGAGAGAGACAGACAGACAGCATGAGCAGAGAAGAGGCAGAGAGACAGGGAGACACAGAATCCGAAGCAGGCTCCAGGCTCTGAGCTGTCAGCACAGAGCCTGATGCAGGGCTCGAACTTGAGAACTGTGAGATCATGACCTGAGCAGAAGTCAGACACTTAACCAACTGAGTGAGCCACCCAGGCGCCCCCTGATTTTGTGAACTTTTGAAAGAGCAGATTGATTCCGAGGAGAATGGGCAGACAGACTACAATGAAATCCACTTTTTCTCTAGGCGACCTCCCTGAGACGAAAGGGTACCCAGTAAGACTTCTTTTCTTTTCTTTTTTTTTAATGTTTTTAATGTTTACTTTATTTTTGAGAGAGAG
The DNA here is from genome assembly GCF_022079265.1 of Lynx rufus. Lineage (NCBI taxonomy): Eukaryota > Metazoa > Chordata > Mammalia > Carnivora > Felidae > Lynx > Lynx rufus. Next base: position 18,076,060 of record NW_025814837.1, read on the forward strand.
ACAAAGTGCGAGTGGGGGAGGGGCAGAGAGAGGGAGACACAGAATCCAGAGCATAGAGCCCAACGCGGGCCTCAAACCTACGGACTGTGAGATCATGACCTGAGCTGAAGTTGGAGCCTTCGCCAACTGAGCCACCCTGGTGCCCCAAGACTTTTCCATTGGAATTGTAACTTTCTTGTTTTTATTGGGTGTATAGGTAGAAGTTGCAGAGATTAATATATATATGTTTTAAAGTTTATTTTGAGAGGGGCGCCTGGGTGGCGCAGTCGGTTAAGCGTCCGACTTCAGCCAGGTCACGATCTCGCGGTCCGTGAGACCGCGAGAAAAACGTTGAAAAAAAAATAAAAAAAAAATAAAAACTTATGTCCCTAAAATTAAAAAAAAAAAAAAAGTTTATTTTGAGAGGGAAAGATAGTATGAGTGGTGGGGGGGGGAGGGGGGAGAGAGAGAGAGAGAGAGAGAGAGAGAGAGAGAGAGAGAGTGAGAGAATCCCAAGCAGGCTCCCTGCTCAGTGTGAAGACCAACTCGGGGCTCAATCTCATGACCGTGAGATTGTGACCTAAGCCAGAATCAAGAGTCGGACACTTAACCAACTGAGCCACCCAGGCACACCGAGATTAATATATTTGAAAGAAAACTTGATTTTCTTTTGAGTTATAAAACAAAAATGAAGACACTGTCAGTGCCTTAGTCTTCTGGGGCTGCCATAACAGAACATCACAGACTGGGTGAGATTTATTTTCTTACAGTTCTGGGGGCTGGAAGTCCAGATCAAAGTTCCAGCAGGGTTCGGTTTCTAGTGACAGCTCTCTTCCCTGTTTGCAGATGGCTGCTTTGTCCTCGAGTGGCCTTTCCTCTGAGGGAGGGGGAGGGGAAGGAGAGGAAGTGCTCTCCTTTTATAAAGCCGCCAGTCCTAGTGGATTAGGACTCCATCCTTATGTCCTCATTTAACCTTAATTACCTCCCAAAGGCCTTATTTCCAAATACTGCCACATGGCAGGTTGGGTCTTCAACATATACATCTGGGGGAGAAAATTTAGTCCATAGAAGGCTTTAACATTTGCCTTGGCATTGAGCTCCCCTTACCCTAGGGTGAAAGCCCCAGTGACTATGCCTGGTCCCCCCTTGTGACATAGAGAACTTGGCTCTTCCAGGGTGCACATTTCACTGGCCTCACCCTCCTCCATGTGTCTGCAACACTTAGGGCTGGTGCCCATGGGAAGTTCCATGGCAAACATACTAACAAAACAAGCACTAGCTTGCCGTGTTTTGTTGTTTTGTTAGTATGTTGGCAAAGCTCTCTTTTGCTGGGTTTAAAAATGCAATAGATGTTTTGTCATAATGAATTGTATCATTGTTTCTCTGGTGCATTTTAGTGGAAATCACTGTTTTAAATTATATATGTTGTTCTGGGGGAAATTCCACTTCTTTTGTTATAAACATTACAGAGGGGCACCTGGGTGGTTCAGTCAGTTAAGCGTCCGACTTCAGCTCAGGTCATGATCTCATGGTCCGTGGGTTCGAGCCCCATCAGGCTCTGTGCTGACAGCTCAGAGCCTGGAGCCTGCTTCGGATTCTGTGTCTCCGTCTGTTTCTACCCCTCCCCCACTCGTGCTCTGTCTTTCTCTCTCTCTCTCTCAAAAATAAATAAAAATATTTTTAAAAAACCTTAACTAAACATTACAGAATAGCAATAATATAATTCATCACATTTCTAGAGCACTTTACAGGTTTCAAATTGATCTTGTTTACTTAATTTCCTCATTTGGTCCCTGGGGAATAAGCAAGACAAGTACTATTCCCATTTTACAGATGAGGAAATCAAAACTCAGGGGAATTTGTCCACTCACACAGTGAGCTGGGAAATTCTTTTATCTGCAGGTAGTTTTCTTCCTACAATGTCTCATCGCCCACACCACCCTCTGCAAACACATGCCCCAATTTCTCCATGCTGCCTACCGCCTCTTATCTCCTGGGTTGTGGACCCCTTTGACACAAGAAAGCATTCTCTCCTAGACTTAGGTTTTGGATCATGATGACCTCAGGCAGCTCAGGAGCAAAGTTCACAAAGATTCCACGGAGGGCTTGTTTTCAGTGTTCCTTGGGGAGGCTGCCTCCGGGTGTCTTGAGATTCAGGGTCACCCCGCTGCTAAGACACAGCACTGCTGAGCTCAAGAAGCCCCTCAGGCTTGTTTTGACTGTACATCGATGTCATCTCTGAGCTATGGCTACTGTGCTTTGGGGATACAAAGTTTTGAAGATGACTGTAAATACTGCACCCCCATCCCTTCAGAAAAACCCAGTCCAAGGAAAACAGCAAAAACTAACTGAAACTAAGACAACAGCACAAATATTTATGGGGATAGAAACTGAAACACCAGCAAAAACAAAGAATGCATTTCAGATTGGTCTTAATGAAAACAAACATCATGGTATCTAATGGAAATACATATATTTTTTTACCATCAGTGCTGATACCTTTGAATGATTGTTACAACTAGCAGGATAAAGTCATAAATGATTTCCTCAAAATAGTAATTAATTTCAGCCATTTGCCTTCACATAGATTGTGTAGTGTTGCCTAATGTCATAGGAAGGGCACAGGAATGGGACTCAGGACAAATGACACAAGTAGTTGTATAACTTTAAGCATGTCACCAAATCCTGCACAAAGCTCAAAGTGACCTTCACTTTCTTCAGCTGAGCAGAGAAGAGGAGGGACTGGGGAGAGAGACGGCTATGCAGACACGGTATCATCCAGAGGGGCTGAACTGTGTGATCTCTAACACACTGGCGCAGACTATGGGCTGGAACTGGGGTGCCCAGGTTCAAATCCCAGCTTCATCATCTGAAAGCTGAGTGACCTTGACAAATTCCTTAGCTCTCCATGCCTCCTTTCCCTTACTTGTAAAACCCCAATCTCACTGTGTTATGAGCATTAAATTAGTAAATATATCGAAGTACGTCAAATAGTGCCCAGCACGCAGTAAGTACCTGACAAATGTTAAATGTTACTATTAATATTAGATGATCTTACCTTGGAGGAAATATTGTGTGCACTGGAGAGAAAGAATGGAGGCGATTTCTCTAAGGATTGTGGGCTTTGACTAGGGAATAAATAGCAGAAAGGAAAGAAACTAATATTTAAATAATTATGTATTCCTATTCACTAAATAAGAGATGATACACATGAGGACTCAAAAAATATTTTCTCTAGGAATGAATAATCCTGAGAAGTAAGGTGTTTTGTTTTGTTTTTTTAATTTCTATTTTTTAGAAGAGGAGTCTGAAGATCAGAGAGGTTAAGTAACTTGCTTGAACTGGGTGTTGTATGGAAACCAATTTGACAATAAATTTCATATTAAAACAAAAAAAAAAGTAACTTGTTTGAGATCACACAGCTACCAGTGGCTGACCTGGGATTGGAGCCCAGGTCTCCACAGTCCTGAATCCTGTCCCTTCCTTTACACCATAATGTTCCCCAGAGGTTAGCCAGGAAAGGGATACTAACACATCCACCAGAATGACAGTTGTCTCCTGCTTGGTGACAGCTGCAGGGCACCAGAGCAGGGCCAGCACCAAGTGCTGCCAGGGTGCCCCTGCATCACCAGCTGCTGCCCTCCCCTCCCCTCCAGCTGCTACTATCATCCAAACCTCCCGCTCACCCCACTCAGCCCTCTCGGCTAACATGACCAATGCCAGGACTGGATGGCCTGATATGAGGATGTTTTGCATGCATAATTAGCAGATACATAGCTGACCCTCAGCTGGTATAAGGCAAGTATTGGGTATGTTTGTCTTTGGCTCCCAGCCAAGAAGAACACATGCCTGACTGCCCCTCCCTCTGCACATCCTGCCCCCTCTGCTCCTTAACCTCCCTGCTTCATGAAGACCAAAAGACCCAGTTGGCTTAGACATTCTTGTAAATGGCAATTCTCTTGCTAATCAGTGTGTTAGCTGTCAGGGAGGTGAGAAAAGCGCAGACAGGCCCTCCCTTGGGGAGTTCACATGTAACTGGGGAGAAGGCCATCCTACTGGGATACAGCCACGTGGAGGTGCTCCCAGGGGGGCCAGACTGGTGGGAGGTAGGAGGGAGAGGGGGGTGGCTCAGTCTCCAAGAGAAAGCTCCGCAGAGAAGGTGATTTTTGAGCTGGGGAGAAGTCTGAGGGACTCAAGGAAGGGCAAAATAGAGACAACCACAGATACAAGGCCCAGGGTCAGGAAGGAGCAGGGGACTTCTGGTGGGCAGATAGCATAGGGCGCCTGGGGAGGACGGCAGCTGTGGAAGGGCCTGTGTGCCCCACTCAGGGGCCCAGACAACCCCGAGGGCCCAGGAGCCAGGGAGACTTTAAGGAGGGGAGCTGTGTGGCTGGATCGGGTCTGGAGTTGTGTTCAAGATGCTGCAGTGTGGGTAATAGATTTATGGAAGAGGTGCAGTCAGGAGGCTGTCTCCCCAGTTTGTCTCTAGGGGCCCAGTCTCTTCTGCTGTGGGTGACAGAGGGAGAATTGAAGAGAAGTTATTGAGGCGAGTATGAAAACTCAGGCCAAGAATCATACTCAGGTTTCTAGCGGAGAGATTGCACTGGTGGTTTAATGGAGGTAGGAAAGGTCACATTAGGACACATGTGAGCTTTGGCTCACAACCCAACAGGGTAATGGGGACAAAAGACTGCTGTCTTCCAAAAAGCACCCATAAGGGAAGTCCCGTCTCAGAGCCTAAGCAGGGAGGGTGCTCAGAGGGAGAGATGGCCGCTGGAATCATTCATCCCTTCATCCCTTCGGCCATTGAGTGCCTGCTGCAAACGGTAGGGAACTAGATGTAAGGCAGGCAGAAGTAGAAGAGCCAGCACCTGTCCTCCAGAGACTTGCAGACTCACTGAGAAGGAGGACAGATAAACGGGAAAGCATGTTAGGGTATGATCCATGCAATGGTAAAAACAAGATAGGAAAATGATGGGGTCAGGGAAGACTTCCTGGAGGAGGCGGTATCCGAGTTGAGTCTTGAGAGATTTGTAGAAGTTGACTGAAATATAGAACCTGTACCTTCCAGCAGAGGAAACAGCCTGTGTAAAAGTGTGGGGAGGAAACAGGGTGGGACTAGAAGGAGATTCAGGGAGCAGGTGGTCCTGGATTTAAAAAATGAAGTTTGGGGGGAAAAAAAAGGGTAACTATTTGAGGTGTGGATGTGCTCAGTAACTTCACTGTGATAATCCTTTCACAATGGACACACCTATTAAACCACATCACACACAGTTAAAAAAAAATCATGTTATACAACCTAAGTATATACAATTCTTGTCAATCATATTTCAGTAGAGCTGGGGAGAAAATGACCTTTGAGCAATTTCAGAACTAGAAGGTGTTCCACAATAATAAAAAGACTTCATATCAAGTAGCGGCCACCTCGACTCTGGCACTGGCAGGACCACAGGGGATACATGCACAGGACTTGCCGATGACAGAAGTCGGTTCAACTGAGTCAGACCAGGCCAAACTGGGGCACCGGCTGCGCTTGGTGGAGAACACCTGGTTCCTTGTGTGGAGGGATGGACACACACCCTCTGAGCCCTCTCCACAGTGTTTATAGTCTGTTCACCAATTACACCCCTGCTTGTTGATGGGTGAAGCCTAACACAGCGCTCTCTGTTCATGGCCTGGCTCCATTCCAACCATCTTTGAGACACGATGCTGAGAAATGCCCAGGTATGTCATCCAGCTCCCTAAGGACCAGGTGTGTCCTTCCTGACCGCAGCAGGCGACATTTACTTACATCCCCCTTCTTTCCTGACTGCCCTACATGTACATTTCATCCGATGAGTTACAAAACATCTGCTTTGCTGTCTGCGCTGGTACCTCCTTTCCCCCGGATGGGAGCATCCGGGCTTATTCATGATCCGCAACCAATTCCCCCAGTGAATATGGGCCAGGCACCTCACTTGTCTTCATTTCAGAGCCCCTTTCGGCGTTCATTTCAGCTTCATTTCATTTCATCTCAAAGTGAGGGGCTGGACTACAGTATTTTTAGGGGCTCATCCACACCCAACTCTTGGCAGAGCTGTTCAGGTCGAGGATCCTGCTAAGTATCTGGCTCATCCTTGCAGCCTTCTAAGGGGATAAACAGGTTACTGATAGGCTGTCCAATGTCAGCATTTCTCTAGTGACGTACCATGAAATAGTCTGTTCTCTCTCTCTCTCCCTCACTCCATCTCTTTCTCTTCATTTCCTTCCTGGTTCCCCACCCCAGGTTAAGGAGCAGCAGAAAGTCTGCTTAGTCTTAAACTGGGCACAGCTGTGTATTCAAGAACCATTAATGATGCCATTTGGTTTTGACAGGGTTTCTTTTCTCCTCTCTAGGGAAGCCAGGAATTCCCACTTGCTCGTTTGTTCTTACCTTCCTAGACAATCCTACCAAATCATTGCAACTTGGTGCAGAGAAAGAACAGCATGAGCTGGGAATTGGCTACTGTTCTATGCTTGTATGATGAATAGATCAAAGAGAATTATGGAGGAATCCATTAATTTAAGCCAGAAGAAAGCCGGAGAAGTTACAGACTACATTAAGTATAAACTGCAAACTAATTGGCCATCTTGGAAATATCACAGTTTTTCAGATTATTATAAAGTTCCAAAGCCCTACTGTATCTTTTTACACATAAAGAAATCGATAAGCCCTACTGTATCTTTTTACACATAAAGAAATTTAAGACTAAAAATAAGATAATTCATCTAAGCTCACAATATTATTTGGTCTTATTTTGGGGAGCTGTCAAGTAAAATGACAAATTAAAAAGGGCTAATCTTCCAAAATAGAGTACAGCGACCTTTTCCTTTTTTTTTTTTTTTCTTAAATGCGTTGGGCCAATTTTTTTTAAGTTTATTTATTTTGAGAAAGGGAAGGGGAAAAAGGGGGGGCGCGACGAGAGGGGGAGGGGCAGAGAGAGAGTGGGGAAAGATGATCTGAAGTGGGCTCTGTGCTGACAGTAGAAATCTTGATGTGGGGCTTGCACTCATGAAGATCACGACCTGAGATCATGACCTGAGCTGAAGTCGGACGCTTAACTAACTGAGCCACGCAGGTACCCCAGCAAACTTTTTCTTAAAGGGCCATATGGTAAATATCTCAGATTTATAGTCTATATAGTCTCTGCCATTATAGCACCATAGACATGTAAACGAATGGACATGGCTATGTTCCAATAAAACTTTATTAAAAAAAAGCAGGCAATGACACTAGGATAGCTATAATAATAATTTTATTTATTATTTTTAGAAGATTTTATTTTTAAGTAATCTCCACACCCAGTGTGGGGCTCGAACCCACAACCCTGAGATCAGAAGTTGCATGCTGTACCCACTGAGCCAGCCAGGTGCCTCATATAACCATAATTTTTTTAAAGGAAAAAAAAAAAGTGTTGGCAAGGATGTGGAGAAATTGGACCCTCATACATTTCTAGTAGGAATGTAAAATGGTACAGCCACTGTGGAAGGCAGTTTGACCAGTTCTTCAAAAAGTTAAACATAGAATTACCATATGACCCAGCAATTTTTACTTTTAGGTCTATACTCCAAATAATTGAAACAGGAACTTGACCAAGTACATGTACAAACATGTTTATAGCAGGACTATTCATAATAGCTAAAAGGTAATAATAGCCCAAATATCCATCAATGGATAAATAAATCGTTATATGCACACACAATAGACAATTATCCAGCCACAAAAAGGAATGAAGCACTCTCATACGCTACGCTGTGGATGAACCTCCAAACCAGTATGTTAAGTGAAAGAGGCCAGACAAAAATCTACATATTGTACGGTTTTATTTATATGAAAGATCCCAAATAGATAAATCCATAGTGACAGAACACAGGCGGGTAGTTGCCAGGGGCTGGGGGTTGGGGAGGAGGGAACGGGGAGAAATTGCTTAATGTGCACAGGGTTTTCCTCTGGAATGCTGGAAATGTTGGGAACCAGATAGAGATGCTGGTTGCACAACACTGTGAATAGAACAAATGCCTCTGAATTGTTCACTTTGAAACGGTTCACTTTAAAACACTAATTTTATAAAGATTTCACCTAATGTATTATTAAAAAAGAAACAGGCAACAAGGTAGATGTGGTCCCTAGATTAGAAACACCAATTCCTGTTATGAAAGAGAGAATAGAATGAATGGTTCAATGAAAAGAAGCTGTCCTCACCAATGATGTTTGTTGTTATTATAACCATTTATCTTGTCACGGGATGGAAATAAAGCAATTTTCCAGGTGTAATATTTTCAGACCCAAGAATATTAGTGAGTGTCAAGATGTCTCCAAACCTAACCAGGTGGGTCTTGGATAGATTTCAGACTAAATTTAGATCGATTGAATATTTTGGTAAAGACAAAATTCAATGTTGAAGGGCTGTTTACTATTTTTAGAACCCTCTGGACATCCATCCCAATTTTGGGAACTAAAATAAATGTTTGGAGCTTTTTGTCAACTTCCTGTTTCTAAGGAAGAAGAACCTAGAAAAGTCTCATGTAAAATGTGCCAGAAGCTTTTGGAATATCAAAGAATTCCCAAGAAACAAGGGAATTAGTTCATTGTAAAAGAATCTGAAAGACACTAGATAATTTTATTTAACAAATACACAGGATGACTCTTTGTCCAAGCCAATTCAAGGGGTTTCATCAATTTGAGGTTCAGTGACCTCAGAGCCATGTCTAATTCAGACATGGAGACAAGCCATGAAAGATTGTGTGCTGGGGAACGATGAGATATTTCTCATGTGAAACTGGACAACTTGGCCTGATAGGCTCACTGCTACTTTAAATTAATTTTAACAGGAGATGTGAGAGAAAGAGGCTATTTTCCAAAGGGGGGAGGTAGACATGAAAGGATGTCTATGATTTGACTTTTATGTGCCAGACCAGCTTTTCCAGGTGACAGAGGTGCCATAGCGCCATTTCAGTGGAGGACAAGTGCCCTTAGGTGGCTTTTGCTCAAAGAATAGCCATGTTTAAAGTTATGATAGGGCCAGTTTAGGCTTTAAAAGAGTCACTATCAAGGGGCACCTGAGTGGCTCAGTCGGTTGAGTGTCTGACCCTTGATCTCAACTCAAGTCTTGATCTCAGGGTCCTGAGGTCAAGCTCTGCGATGGGCTCTGTGCTGGGCATAAAGCCTATTTAAAAAAAAAAAAAAAAAGTCACTAACAAGAAGGACTGCCTGACATTAGAATGGCTCATTCCTGAATGAGGATGGTTTTTCATGGCACCCTCCTGCCTACCACAGATGTCTGGAGTTCTGGGATGTCCCTCTTTTCTTTGTAGAAACATCAACCCATCTTATTTACATTTTACTGTGAATGAGTTTAAGGCAATGGGTATTCACATTTAGCCAATTTTCACTGTGAAATAAGGAGTGTTTTCCTGAGTTCTGGTTCTGGGGAGCAGATTAGAACAGTATTTCTGGGCAGCAGCCTACTTGGGGACCCTGAACGCTCACTTTATAGGGCCTCCCAATTCTGTCCAAGACCAAGGCTGGCCTGGGAAGTGTCATTGGCTTTGGGGGTATGGATGACAATTCTTAAAATGAGAGGCAGACACCAAAACACTTGAGGACATTTGTTGATCGTGGAAGGTTCATTTAGCTCCACTACTTGGGTTGAAAAAGTTGTTCACAGCCATGGTGGGAGGTGATTCTTTTTTTTTTTTTTTTCTTTATGCTCTGCTGTATTTCCTACAATGAACTATATTACTTTAATAATTGGCCAAAAAAAATTGTAAAATTTTAAAGGACATATTCTGCCTATAAATTATTTTTACTCGTCCACAGGCTTACTCACACTTTCATTCAATTTATCATTGCCTTCTGAAACTGTCTCTTTAAAGAATTGAAGTAGGAAAATTCTGCAAATTATTCTGCCTGTAGCTTTTGGTCAGACTGATTGATGTTTTATGTCCACACAGCCATGGAGAGATGTGAGGATTAGAAGTTCTGATTGCACAGGGTTGCAGACAGATCACTGTGCTTGGTTTGACTGAAAGAGTTGGTTGAGGGGGCACTTGGCTGGTTCAGTCAGTAGAGCATATGACTCTTGACGTCGAGAGTTCAAGCCCCACGTCTTGACTCTTGACTCAAGAGTTTAAGCCCCACGTTGGGGTAGAGTTCACTTAAAAAAAATTAAAATTAAAATTAAAATTAAAATTAAAATTAAAATTAAAATTAAAATTAAAAAAGACAGCTGGAATCATTGGAACTGTTCTGTCCCCACGTGTGGAGACACAGTCTTGGAAACAGCTGCCCTTTTGTACCACTCCCCCACATCCTTAAACTAAAATACCACAAATACTATGCTCATTGTTCTCAATCTTATCTCCCTTATCTGATTGTGGAAGAATAGGAGAAGGCGGGGACGTGAATGAATAGGGACCTCAGGATATTGCACCAGCATGGATTTAAGGAGACATGGATTGGAAGAAAAAGGAGTATTAAAAAATAAATATGTATAAATATAATATGAATATATTACATATAATAAAGAATATATTACATATGTAATATGTAAAATAAGTATTTTAAAAATATATATATGTATAAATAAAATATAAATATGTATATGCATTTTACAAAATATTAAATATATTTAAAAGTATATTACAAAATTTCCTTTTCCTTTCTGTCCACATCTCCTTGGAGTCCATATTGTTGCAATATCCTGGGCCTCCATTCATACATCCATATGTACATATTTGAAGCCTGTCTCACGGTCTTTCAGATCATGAGTCCATACTGTTTTATAAGTTTTCTCTGATCTTCAATACATTACTTTATACATATTTTCTACATATACATATGCATATTTTATACTTTTGTTAGGATAAACATATACCTCTTAGATCAGTATCCATGTCTGGAAGAAGGTAGGAATATTTTGCTACAAAGAAAGTTGCTGGGGAAAAAAAAAACAAACTTGCTGGGCCTGGCTTTCTTTTGAGAGCTGTAATAAAGGGTCTAATTACCAAACCAGACACACTTAGCCACTTTCATCTCGGTGCAATAAACAACAGGCCAGTCTTCCCCAGCCCTGCTGGTTTAGATTATGCAAGGGCAGCAGATGGGTGTTCCCCGTGCCAAGGGGCAATCACTTGGAGTCATCAGCTCAGACTGTATAATGTCAGAATAATTATAATTCCCTCCTTTTAGATATTTACATGTTGTAATAAGACTATCATGTCAATGATCCAAGTTTTAAATTTTCTCTTAAGATGCCTTTTTTGGGAGCGAGGTTTCCTCTTCTTTCCTGGCAGTTGGAATCCTTGCCAGTGCATTCCCCAACTGTGTGCCCACTTTTGCCCCTACAAGCTATTCCAGACACGTCACCTGTCTTTAGTGGAAAGCATTCTTGTTTCTATTTACGAGGCCTTGGAGTAAAGGCATGCGTGATGAAAACAGTTCCAGTTTCTGCAGAGACTGGTCCATTTGAACTCCATGTCATGTCTCTGTTCCAATCTGGGTTTTGCATATTTGGAGTCTAGCATCTTGCAACAAAAACATGACTTTGATAAGCTGCCCGGGTCAACCAAGGGCTGGAACAGATGATGTCTTTTGTAATCAAGACGACTGAAGAGAGTCCAGCCATCTGTTTCGGCCTGGCACCCTCGGAGAAGTTGTATGTTGGCGGGGTCACTATGTTCCAACCTCTTAGCTTTGCAAGTTCAGCTCTCCAGTATCATCAGATCCCTCAGAGCAAATCAGGCGTGGGAGACTGATTCCCAGTAATCAGACTCACAAAAGACTGATGGATAAACCTACCTCATTATGTGTTTGTCAGGATTAACTGAGAGTGGATTTAAAGCTTACTTACCCCTGACCTGGCACACATGGCAAGTGTCCTGTAAGTGTTGGGCGTTTGTTTTTTTCAGTGACCTGTCAAATACATAGTATTTATAGCGTAGGATAAACACTGACAAATATTTACCCTTTGGCTCCCTCCCCTAGATTCTAGCATCCATACAGAACACCATCCTCCTATTAGGACGTCAGTCACAATGTGATAAAATAGGTTATTTACAAAAAAATTCCAGTCCTAAGGATGCAATGGCCCATACTATAGTGGCCCTCTGGTCTCTTGATTGACTCGAGAGGAGCTCTTGTCTCCTGATTATATTTGGCAGAGCTACTGGCTCATGTCTACAACTCTGTTTGAAGTGCTATCCTTCTGCAGATGGCTGATCTTATCCGTTCTATGTTGATTCTTGTTAGCTTCAATTGTGATTAATAGTTCCTATCAGTGAGTTTCCCCTGAGCTGCATCTGCTGCCATGAAACAATCACTGTGTGTGCTCAGGGAGTAGTCATAGTGCTGGTTTGTCAGGGAGCTGTAGAGGTGGAAAAGTTTTACTTCTTCCCTTCTAGGCTCTTTGGTTGGTCTAATAATTAAATTGACATAAGACAGAGTAACAGGAGAAAAACAAATGATAGTTTAGTAACAGGTACACCTGCTGTACATGGGAGGGGCCTCAGAAAACTGAGTAACTCCCTGAAATGGCCAAAGCAAATAACCTTAAATACCATCTTCAGCTTAAGACAAAAAATGTTGGGGGTGGGGAGTCAGTTATGGGAAGTGACAAGGAGAAGCACAATAAACAAAGGTAAGGTTGTTATGCAGATTTAAGTACTTGCCTTCTCCATTGGTAACAGATTTCTAGAGATATATTTTATTTTATTTTTTAATGTTTGTTTGTTTATTGAGAGAGAGAGAGAGAGAGAGAGAGAGAATCCCAAGCAAGCTCCGAGTGCGGCTCAAACCCACGAAGCATGAGATCATGACCTGACCAGAAACCAAGAGTCAGACACTCAACCAACTGAGCCACCCAGTTGCCCCTCTAGAGATTCAGACATTCTCCTCTTCCAGGTACATGGAGATCTCCTTACAAATGGAGATTTCTCTTGTTAATGTAAATATTTCTTACAAAAGGGAAACTTCTCAGTTTTCACAGCTTTACCTGTGTTTGCAGTTTCTTAAAAAATAATCAGCTTAAGACAATCAATATGCCAAAGAGGCATATCTGGGGATGGCAAAATCTGCTTCCCTTGAAGGTCCACAGAATTTGCAATGTGGAATTGGAATTCGCTATAGTGCTAATACTTAACACAAAGTCATGCCAATACTTAACATAAATGCCAAACCCCTGGTTTCAGTGGCACCCCCTCCCACCCCATCCCATCCCTTTCCAGATAACCAACCAAACGCTTGGAAAACAGAGAACAGAGCCCTCACATTGAGATAAGAAACTGGTTATGGTTCATCGGGTGTGTTGAGTGAAGGAACTGGGTGGGGGGGAGCACAGAACTCTGCAGGCAGAGAAAACCTGAGGGCAAAATGGGGCTGGGGATGGGGAGTGTGGGGAGGGGTGGTGATGGGGTGGGGTGGTGGTGGCGGTGTGTCAGGGTGCAAGGGCAGCCCCAGGCCAGCGAGAAAGCCTATCACAGTCCCAGGCCTTCTGAGGGGAAACGGGCCTTGCAGAAAAGAGATAGAGATAGAAAGAGAATAGAAAGTGGAGTGCGAGCTGACATCAGCACTGCCCTCTACTACAGAGTCCCAGGGTGGATTCTGTCTATGGTGATGCTGAACAGTGCTACCTGCTGCCTGTAGGGGAATGGGAATGAAAGGTTCCTTTCCAGGAAGACAGTCAGAAACTATCTTCCCTGTGGAGGGGCAGGGGGTTGGTAAGGAGTTTCTCATTGCTGAGCAGGAATGGGGTCTCAACCAATATAAAATGAGTTATAGGAAAATAAAGCAAGTAAAATCTTTTCCCCAGGCAACCTTGAATACTGTGAAATGAAATACCAAACGCATTTATGAACAATGTGGTGCATATGCTTTCCTTGCTTTTTCTTCTTTTGTTTGTTTATTAATAGTGCCAAATGTGGGAAAATATCTCTCCTGATATGAGAGCTAAGTGCTTTCCACTCCCGAATGTTTACGTGGCAGTGAAGAGTCGGTGGGGGATGGGCGGATGGGATGCCCTTGCACCGGATGGGGGATGGTATACTGATCGGTACCAGTGGTTTGCCTGCTACTGGTACCGAGGAAGTCAAGATTTATTCACTGATTGATTCATTTATTTTTTTTCCACAAACCAATTAAAACCCAACAGTGGCAACTCGTTTTTAAGAACATCATTCGTCACATTAAATTAATGTTGCTCATGAAAATATTGTTGGTTTTTGTGGTTTCTTTTGTATTGTAGTACATTTATTTTTACAATTATATGAGTGTTATATGCATAGGGCTTTATGCCTCGTTTACGTTTGTACTCTTTAAAAGATATAATGAAAGTCATTTAAAGGCAATATGGAGGGTCTATGAGAACTATTTTCTTTTATAATAAGTCAGTAACAGTTTTTTTTCCTCTTTAAAAGTCTTGATGAATTACATGATATTTGATGACCAGATGTCACTGAGTTGTGTTTTGTGGTTTTTAAAAAATATTTTCTGGGGCACCCGGCAGGCTCAGTTGGTAGGACATTTGATTCTTGATCTCGGGGTCATGAGCACCAGCCCCAGGATAGGGGTAGAGTTTACTTTACAAAATAAATAAATAAAAATATTTTCTTAATCGGGCCTCTAGAAATTTGCACTATTTTTATTGCCTCATTCTATCATGGTGCTTATTAAGTTTTCCCACCAGTATCTCCTGTGGCATGCTTTTCTCACTAATGAAATCCCATTTAATGGACAGCTCCCCAATTCTCACTTAAGATACATCCTGTAGAGTTTCCCCTTTTTTCTGATTGTTGAGTTCATTTAATGGCTGTACTGAGCATCGAAAGACTAGAAAGAAAATGCCCAGAAGGCTGAGCCTGTGGTAGGTTTCCCCATGCTTCTTCTTTTTTTCTTTTTAAACTTAAATCCCCATACTTCTTTAAAAAAAACAAAAAAAATTTTTAATGTTTATTTTTGAGAAAGAGGGAGACAGAATATGAGCAGGGGAGGGGCAGAGAGAAAGGGAGACATAGATTCCAAAGCAGGTTCCAGGCTCCGAGATATCAACGCAGAGCCCAATGTAGGGCTCGAACTCATGAACTGTGAGATCATGACCTGAGCCAAAGTTGGATACTTAACCAACTGAGCCACCCACGCGCCCCTCCCCATACTTCTTTGATAGACATAGGATCCTAAGGCCCCCCTTTCAAACATAAGTCCCTGCTATGCTAGATCAAGGAGAGAGGGAAGGGGTGCCTGGCTGGCTCAGGCAGTAGAGCTTGTGACTCTTGATTTCAGGGTTCAAGCCTCAGGGTGTGGAGCCTACTTAAGAAAACAAACACACAAAAAGACATATTATAAAAACTATCATCCAATTCATCAAAATATTTGCTTACATCATTGATGAGTGATGGTCCCACGTATGTCTTTACTGTCCCATTTTTGTCTTACTCATTAAATTAACATATCAACCAAGATTCATATCAGAACTGTATTTTTCATCAACTTCAGCCATTGTTGGCTGTGAATACAAGTGTTCAGAAAAAGTGAATGAAATCATTCTGTGACAATCAATTGCCTACGTGGAATTTTAAATAAAAAGTTTATATATATTTTTTCAGTTTTATTGACAAATAATGGATATATAAGAGTTTGTATATTTTACTATTTGTAAATTATGTGATCCACATCC
The DNA here is from genome assembly GCF_022079265.1 of Lynx rufus. Lineage (NCBI taxonomy): Eukaryota > Metazoa > Chordata > Mammalia > Carnivora > Felidae > Lynx > Lynx rufus. The sequence continues at coordinate 18,091,725 of NW_025814837.1, forward strand.
ATTATATTGGTAAAATTTATGATAAACTATGTACATGGGGCCTGGGTGGTTCAGTCGGTTAAGCACCCGACTCTTGGTCTCGGCTCAGGTCATGAACTGATGGTTTGTGTGTTTGAGCCCATCATCAGGATCTGTGCTGACAGTACAGAGCCTGCTTGGGATTCTCTTTCTCTCACTCTCTCTCTCTGCCCCTCCTGCGTCTCTCTCTCTCTCTCTCTCTCTCTCAAAATAAATAAATAAACTTAAAAAAATAAACTTATGTACACATATTTGCATACGGATATTTTATTGTTGTTGGAAAGTTGGTTGATGCACATTTACCAGCACTCCACTGGGTAGTTTGGTCACTAATCATTCATTGCTTCACTTAGCAATGATACCCAGAATTCTATCTTTAAAAAAAGTGAAAAGTACAAACATATTTCCTTCCTTTTTTTATTGTGGTAAAATATACAAAACATAAACTTACCATTTTTGACCATTAAAGAATTTTTTTAATGTTTATTTATTTTTGAGAGAGAGAGAGAGAAAGAGAGAGCATGAGCTGGGGAGGGGAAAGAGAGAGGGAGACACAGAATCTGAAGCAGGCTGCAGGCTCTGAGCTGTCAGCACAGAGCCCAACGCGGGGCATGAACTCACAAACCATGAGATCATGACGTGAGCCAAAGTTGGACACTCAACCGAGCCACCAGGCACCCCTAACCATGTTTAAGTGCGTAATTCAATGACATTAAATCCATTCCCACCGCTGTGCAGCCATTCTCCCTCCCCCCACCCTGTGCATCTCCAGTACTTGTCATCATCCCAAAGTGCAACTCTATACCCATTAAACAATTCCCTAGTCCCCGCTCCCAGCCCCTGGGGAACCTCTATTCTACTTTCTGCTGCTATCAGTTTGACTGCTCTGGGGAACTTAGGTAAGCAGAATCATACAATATTTGCTCTTTTGTGTCTGGCTTACTTCACTTAGCAAGGTTCATCCATGTTGAAACATGTGCCTGAGTTTTCTTCCGTTTTACGGCTGAATAATAATTCATCGTAAGAAAAAAATTATTCATTGTACATATATGCCACATTGTGTTTATCCATTCATCCATCCATGGACCTTTGAGTTGTTTCACTTTTGGCTATTGTGAAAAACGCTGCTATGAATGTGAGTGTACAGTGAACTATTTTTTCCTTTCTTTTTATGGATGCCTTTAATTGTGGAGTTCCCAGAGGGCAGATGGGAGAGTTGGATGGATCAAAATGGGGCCTCAGGACTATCTTATCCCCTGCTTTCCCTAAATGCTTGATGGCTCCTTCTGCTCCCTCCTCTTAAATAAGAGGCTGTTTGTGGGAACAGCACGCGGACAAGCCAAGGTCAGCTGCTGACGCATGATACCGCCTCATGCCCTTCCCGATGGTCGATGGTCGGGTTAAGTGCGGCGAAAACGACCACCACTGTGTGAAGCACAGTAGTGCCCAGCAACCACCAGAAACTGGTTGACAGAAACCATGGAGGGGTGGGGGAAGGGGGCGAGCAAAAGTCTTTAACATTGTGAGAGGCGAGTGACCTCAAGGGATGAGGGAAGCAGCCAAGGGCTTAGCCCCTCTTCAGGATCAGGAAATGCCACTGACACTGAACCACCAGTATGATGTGGATCTAAATAAACTTTTTTTTTTTTTAATGCTGGAAATAATCCATCTTGATTTGTGCCTGGTTGCTGAAAATGCCATCAGCCTTTTCCCAGATGGAACAAATTATTTGCCATTAAAAATTCATTTAAAAATAACATAACCAATTAGTGTGCTTCAGTGTCAGCTTATCATCTAAAAGGAACTGAAAATATAAAATGAAATGGAAAAAGTTTTCTTTCTTTTTTTTTTTTCTGAAGGAGAAAACAGACGTCTTATGTTTCTCTGAGCAAACGGAGCTGTGTTGGGAAGGGCAAGGTCAATGGAATGAAAGTTTTTATGTGACATCAAAGGATGTGCAGACAGTGGAATCAAAGCTTGAAATGAACACTTTCAGATATATTTTTAACATCTTTTGTCAGGCTTAGAACAGCTTACTAAGTTGTGGAGCGCTGGCCTGTGCTGATACGTTCAAAGCTTTGATAAGGTGGGTTGGGGCAGAGGACTGGAAGCCTGGGATTGCTGACTAAGGCTGAATAGTACTGCCCAAGCAGCGACCTTCCTCCATACATCTGCTCTCTGATTCCTATCCCCAAACTCCCAGTTTAGAGGCATCTGGCTTCCCTTCCCTTTGGACTCTTGTGCACACCTGCTGGCCACATGACTTTCTGGAAGCGGAGTATGGTCTGGGCCCAGGTTCTACGGAGGGAGCCAGTAATCATCTCTGAGTCATCCACTTAGTTGGGCCCAGGTGCCCCTCAAGGTCCTCACCCTGGAACGGGGGCAGATAGATGCTTTGAATTGAAACAAGCCACTTCAGTCTATGTCTTCACCTGAAGTAGTTCATACTGGCTTGACACCCTTTTGTTGAAAGAAATAAACATGAACCAGCAGACCTGTGGAAAGGGTGTGTGTGTGTGTGTGTGTGTGTGTGTGTGTGTGTGAAGCACTACCCCCAGAAGTGGGGAAGATCCTAAGGATCTGGGGAGTCCACCTGCTTTATTTTTTTCTGATCCTATCTTAAAAACTGGTACCCATTAGGTAGCCATAAACAACACTTAGCACCTCTGAAATTGCTGGGAGGTAAAACTGACTTCCATTTAAATAAATTCTGCCAGATGAATGTCCTATTGACAAAAGTAAGCAGATTTCCATTTCAATGTAAACCACTTTTAACCATTAAAAAATCCAGTTAGAAAATGGGCAAAATGTATACAGAGACATTTCACTGACATATACAGATGGAAATAAACACATGAAAACATGTTCAGCATCATTAGCCTTCAGAGGAATGCAAATGAAAACCTCCATGAGATATCACTACATACTGATCAGAATGATGAAAATAAAAAATAGTGCCTATTATTAAAATAATAATAAATAAACACTACATGCCAACAAGGATGTGGATAAAAGGATCCCTCATACATTGCTGCTAAGAATGTAGAATGACACAGCTGGTCTGGAAAGCAGTTTGGCAGTTTCTTACAATACTAAATATGCTATTATCATATGATCCAATAATGACACTCTTGGGCAATTTCCCAGAGAAATGAAAATTTGTGTTCACACAAACACCAGTGCATGAATGCTCATAGCAGCTTTATTTGTAATAGCCCCAGACTGGAAACAGCTCAGATGCCCTCCTACAGGTTAAACAAACTGTACCATGGAACACCCCTCAGCAATAAAAAGGAAGAAATTATTGATACGTGCAACAATTTGGATAAATTACACTGAGTGGAAAAAGGCTATTCCAGAGGTTACATCTTATATGCTTCCAATTATCGAACACATTTGAAATGATAAAACTTTAGAAATGGAAAACAGATTATTGGTTGTCAAGGTGACTGCCGTGGATACTTGAACAGGTGATAAAATTGTATAGAACTAAGTACACAATGTACATGAATGTTTACAGATAAGACTGGAGAAATCTGAGTAAGATGGCTGGTATCAAAGGTTATATTCTGGTTGTGGTATTGTGCTACAGTTTTGCAAGGTGTTACCATTGGGGGAAACTGGGTGAAGGGTCCATAAGATCTCTCTGTATTCTTTCTCACAACTGCATGTGAATCTACAATTATCTCCTTAAAAAACATGAATCATAAGCACAACACTTTCCTTAAAAAGAGTAAGTCTGGGAAAACTTGAGGCTAAACTCTCAATTCTTTTAAGATTTTATTTTGGTGGGGGGGTGGGGTGGGGTGCCTGGGTGGCTCAGTTGGCTAAACGTCATCCAACTCTTGATCTTGGCTCAGGTAATGTTCTCACAGTTTGTGGGTTGGAGCCCTGTCTTAGGCCCTGCACTTTTAGTGTGGAGTTTGCTTGGGATTCTTTCCCTCCCTCTCTCTCTCTGCCCCTCCCCCGCTTGTGCTCTGTTTCAAAATAAATAAATAAACCTAAAAAAAAAGAAAAAGATTTTATTAAAAAAAATTTTTTTTTAGTGTTTATTTATTTTTGACAGAGAGAGAGAGAGAGAGAGAGAGAGAGAGCATGAGTGGGGGAGGGAGAGGGAGAGAGAGAGAGAGAGAGAGAGATAGAGAGAGAGAGAGAGAGACATAATCTGAAGCAGGCTCCAGACTCTGAGCTGTCAGCCCAGAGCCTGACGTGGGGCTCGAACTCACGGACCCCGAGATCATGACCTGAGCCGAAGTTGGACGCTCAGCTGACTGAGCCATCCAGGCGCCCCAAAAAAGATTTTATTTGTAAATAATATCTACACTCAACATAGGGATCGAACTCACAACCTTGGGATCAAGAATCGCATGCTCTACTGACTGAGCCAGCCAGGCATCTCCAAACTTTCAGTTCTATTATGGGATGCCACGTGTTTCTCAGAAATTCACGTTACTTTAGATCATGTTATTCACTATACTTCTGCTTAGATGGATTCAGGTATTTTTTTTCCCTAAAACAGATTCTTTTCCTTTACAGTTGTCCCTCCCACCTCCCCATACTAATTAAAGAGTAGACATTAGGTACTCTGCATGTTGATAAATTAATCTGTAGCCAATATGACCCTGACACTTTCAGCCCTTAACTGCCCACTAACTCCTAAAATCTCATATGAAGAGCCTTTCTTAGAGATCTTGAAATTGTCTAAGAGATGATCCACATAGCATTAAAAAGATTATGACTTTAGATCTACTAATAGAGAAGTTTCATATCTTGGAAACAAAATCTTTTTATAGAAAAGAGACTAAATTTTCTTAATTTTTCTTTTTAGTTCATACTATGTGCCAGATCCCAGGGGTATTACTTTGCTTTGTTTCATGTTCTTTTATGGGGGGGGGGCGTTGTTTTATTTATTTTTGAGAGACAGCAAACAGGGGAGGGATAGAGCAGGGGTGGGGTGGGGTGGACAGAGGATCAAATGAGGGCTCTGTGCTAATAGCAGTGAGCTTGATGTGGGGCTCAAACTCATGAAATGTGAGATCATGACTTGAGCTGAAGTCGGATTCTCAACCAAGTCACCCTCCCAGGCACTCCTGTTTCATGTTCTTAACAAACCTATGAGTAAGAACTGATTTTACTGTCTTATATTTATAAAAAGACTGAGAACCAGGGGAGGAGCCAAGATGGCAGAACAGCATGGAAGTTTTTTGTGTGTCTCACATCCGTGAAATACAGCCAGGCCAACACTAAACCACCCTGCACACCTAGAAAACCGATTGGAGGATTAACACAACAATCTGCACAACCTGAACCACAGAACTCAGCAGGTATGTGAACTGAGAGGTGAACTGGGGGAGAGAGAAGCCACAGAGGGCAGGGAGCTAGACGGGGAGTCGAGGATACAGGAAAAGCAGCTGGAGAGAAAGTGGAAAAGTGTAAACAGCCACAGGGACTGAACTAAAAAGGGAGAAAGGAGAAAAGAAAGGAGAGGGTTTAAATTCCATTAAGACTATAAACAGGGGGAATGCAGGGACTGAAACTCCGCAGCTCCATACCTGGCGGTGCTCTGGTGAGAAGGGCGAATCCTCAGGAGCAGAGTGGGGTCCGGGGTTCTTCAGGCCACACGGGGAGAGGCGGTTCCCCTGCTGGGAGGACACCTGGTGGAGGCTGTGTCGGTCCCCCAAAGGCAAGGCCCCAGTGGACCTGGGAGAACAACCACATTTGCTGGTCCTGGAACAAGGTCATTAAAGGTAAAGCCCAGTGCCAGATGCGTGTTGTGATTTTCCATAATCCCTGAGGCGCTGCTGCTACACTGTCTCACGAACTTTTTCCAGGGCGGGCTGGCACCTGGCCGCAGTCTCTGGGCGTCGGCAGCAGCGCAGCCCGCGAGCGTTCCTGGGAGCGGCCGGCACCCGGCCATTGCTCGGTGAGACCCTCCCGCAAACGGGCAGATCAGGTCAAAGCCGCAGTCCCTCAGAAATAAGGGGTCGGGAAAAACAGCCGCATCTGAGACAAAACTAGGAGGGAGGTGCTGCCTGGGGCTTGGTCACGGACTGTGTAAAAGCGGGGAGTGGATGGAAGCCGAAGACAAAGGACGGGCAGGTGATTGCTGATCCGGGAGAACAGAGTTCCTATGCTAGACGCCATTTTCACTGCCCTCGCGCATGCCCATACGCACCTACAAGCACCGCAACAATCCACCCCAATAAGCTAAGCAGCGCCATTTAGTGGAGAATGGAGCCATTACACCAAGCCCCGCCCAACTAGGCCAACCTCGCTCTTCAGGAACACAAATTTCTCTGGCTGCTTAGTTTACAGACTATAAAACGCTTCATTGGCTTCTAGGGGAAAACGAAGTAATTTCAATAGTATTTCAGTCTGTTCACTCGTCCATCTATTTAATTTTCTTTTTTTTCATCTCTTGCTCATTTCTTTTTCTTGAATACAGAAAGAGAAAAAATTATTTTTATTTTCAATTTTTATTAAAAATATTTTTTAATTTTTTTCTACTATATTTTTTCTTTTTTGTAAATTTTTTCAAATTCTGTTTTACTTCCATCATTTCATTTTATTCTATTTCAGTGTATTCATTTTTTCAAAATTTCAAACAATTTCCTTTTTTTTTCTTTCCCCTTTTTTCTCTAATCTATCAAGCCCCTTTCAAACCCCAGACCAAACACACCTAGGATCTAGCTTCATTTATCTTATTTGTGTGTGTGTGTGTGTTGTTTTTATTTTTTCAATTTTAATTTTTTATTTTAATTTTTTTACCTCATTAATTCCTTTTCTCCCTTTAAAATGATTAAACAAAAGAATTCACCCCAAAAGAAGAGCAGGAAGAAACGACAACCAGGGACTTAACCAACACAGATACAAACAAGATGTCTGAACTAGAATTTAGAATCACAAAAATAAGAATACTAGCTGGAGTCAAAAATAGATTAGAATCCCTTTCTGCAGAGACAAAAGAAGTAAAAGCTAGTCAGGATGAAATAAAAAATGCTACAACTGAGCTGCAATCTCAAATGGATGCCATGGCTGCAAGGATGGATGAGGCAGAGCAGAAAATCAGTGATATAGAGGACAAATTTATGGAGAAGAATGAAGCAGAAAAAAAGAGGGAGACAAAAGCAAAAGAGCACAATTTAAGAATTAGAGAAATCAGTGACTCATTAAAAAGGAAAAACACCAGAATCATAGGGGTTCCAGAAGATGAAGAGAGAAAAAAGGGGTAGAAGGGTTATATGAGCAAATCTTAGCAAAAAACTTTCCTAACCTGGGAAAAGACACAGACATCAAAATCCAGGAAGCACAGAGGACTCCCATTGATTCAACAAAAACCGACCATCAAAAAGGCATATCGTAGTCAAATTCATAAAATACTCAGGCAAGGAAAGAATCATGAAAGCAGTAAGAGAAAAAAAGTCCTTACCTTACAAGGGAAGACAGATCAGGTTTGCAGCAGATCTATCCATAGAAACTTGGCAGGCCAGAAAGGAATGGCAGGATATATTCAATGTGCTGAATCAGAAAAATATGCAGCTAAGAATTCTTTATCCAGCAAGGCTGTCATTCAAAATAGAAGGAGAGATAAAAAGTTTCCCAGACAAACAAAAATTAAAGGAGTTTATGACCACTAAACCAGCCCTGTAAGAAATTTTAAGGGGGACTCTCTGAGGGGAGAAAAGATGATAAATAAATAAATAAATAAATACCAAAAGCAACAAAGACTAGAAAGGACCAGAGAACACCACCAGAAACTCCAATCTTACAAGCAACATAATGGCAATAAATTCATATCTTTCAGTACTCACTCTAAACGTTAATGGACTAAATGCTCCAATCAAAAGACATAGGATAACAGATTGGATAAGGAAACAAGATCCATCTATTAACTGTTTACAAGAGACCCACTTTAGACCTAAAGACACCTTCAGATTGAAAGTAAGGGGATGGAGAACCATCTATCATGCTAATGGTTGACAAAAGAAAGCTGGAGTAGCTATACTTATATCAGACAATCTAGACTTTAAAATAAATACTGTAACAAAAGATGAAGAAGGGCATTATATCATAATTAAGGGGTCTATCCACCAAGAAGACCTAACAATTGTAAACATTTATGTGCCAAATGTGCGAGTACCCAAATATATAAATCAATTAATCACAAACATAAAGAAACTCCTTGATAATAATACCATAATAGTAGGGGACTTCAACACCCCACTAACAGCAATTGACAGATCATCTAAACAGAAAATCCACAAGGAGACAATGGCTTTGAATGACACACTGGACCAGATGGACTTAACACATATATTCAGAACATTTCATCCTAAAGCAGAGAAATATACATTCTTCTCCAGTGCACATGGAACGTTCTCAGAATAGACCACATACTGGGACACAAATCAGCCCTCAACAAGTACAAAAAGATCAAAATCATACCGTGCACATTTTCAGACCACAACGCTATGAAACTCAAAATCAACCACAAGAAAAAATTTGGAAAGGTAACAAATACTTGGAGACTAAAGAACATCCTATAAAGGATGAATGGGCTAATCAAGAAGTTAAAGAGTTAATTAAAAAGTATATGGAAGCCAATGAAAATGATAATACCACAGCCCCAAACCTCTGGAACGCAGCAAAGGCAGTCCTAAGAGGAAAGTATCTAGCAATTCATGCCTTCCTAAAGAAGGAAGAAAGGTCTCAGATATACAACCTAACCTTATACCTTAAAGAGCTGGAAAAAGAACAGCAAATAAAACCCCAAACCAGATGAAGATAGGAAATAATAAAGATTAGAGCAGAAATTAATATTATCAAAACCCAAAAAACAGTAGAACACATGAATGAAACCAGAAGCTGGTTCTTTGAAAGAATTAACAAAATTGATAAACCACTAGCCAGTCTGATCAAAAAGAAAAAGGAAACGACCCAAATAAATAAAATCAAGAATGAAAGAGGAGAGACCACAACCAACAAAGCAGAAAAAAAAATAATAAGATAATATTATAAACAATTATATGCCAATAAAATGGGTAATCTGGAAGAAATGGACAAATTCCGGGGCGCCTGGGTGGCTCAGTCGGTTGAGTGTCCGACTTCGGCTCAGGTCATGATCTCACGGTCTGTGAGTTCGAGCCCCGCGTCAGGCTCTGTGCTGACAGCTCAGAGCCTGGAGCCCGTTTCAGATTCTGTGTCTCCCTCTCTCTCTGCCCCTCCCCTGTTCATGCTCTGTCTCTCTCTGTCTCAAAAATAAATAAACATTAAAAAAAATAAAAATAAAAAAAATAAAAAAAAAGACATGAACAAATTCCTAGAAACATATAAGCTACCAAAACTGAAACAGGAAGAAATAGAAAATTTGAACAGACCCATAACCAGTAAGGAAATCGAATTAATAATCAAAAATCTCCCCAAAAACAAGATTTCAGGGCCAGATGGCATTTCCAGGGGAATTCTATCAAACATTTAAGGAAGAGTTAATACCTATTCTCTTGAGTGTGTTCCAAAAAATAGAAATGGAAGGAAAACTTCCAAACTCTTTCTATGAAGCCATCATTACCCTGGTTCCAAAGTCAGACAAGGATCCCACTAAAAAGGAGATCTATAGACCAAATTCCCTGATGAACATGGATGTAAAAATCCTCAACAAGATATTAGCCAACCTGATCCAACAATACATTAAAAATATTATTCACCACGACCAAGTGGGATTTACACCTTGGATGCAGGGCTGGTTCAATATCTGCAAAACAATTAATGTGATTTATCACATCAATGAAAGAAAGGACAAGAACCACATGATCCTCTCAATAGATGCAGAGAAAGCATTTGACAAAACACAGCATCCTTTCTTTATAAAAACCCTCAAGAAAGTAGGGATAGAAGGAGCATACCTCGAGACCATAAAAGCCATATATGAATGACCCAACGCTAATATCATCCTCAATGGGGAAAACTGAGAGCTTTCCCCCTAAGGTCAGAAACAAGACAGGGATGTCCACTTTCACCACTGTTACTCAACATAGTATTGGAAGTCTTAACCTCAGCAATCAGACAACACAAAGAAATGAAAGGCATCCAAATTGGCCAGGAGGAGGTCAAACTTTCACTTTTCACAGATGACATGATACTCTATATGGAAAACCCAAAAGATTCCACCAAAAAACTGTTAGAACTGATTCATGAATTCAGCAAAGTTGCAGGATATAAAATCAGTTGCATTCCTATATACCAACAATGAAACAACAGAAAGAGAAATCAAGGAATAGATCCCATTTACAATTGCCCCCAAAACCATAAAATACCTAGGAATAAATCTAACCAAAGAGGTGAAAAATCTATACACTGAAAACAATAGAAAGCTTATGAAAGAAATTGAAGGAGACACATACAAAAAAGGAAAAAGATTCTATGCTCCTGGATAGGAAGAACAAATATTGTTAAAATGTTAATACTACCCAAAGTAATCTACATATTCAATGCAATCCCTATCAAAATAACAACAGCATTCTTCACAGAGCTAGAACAAACAATACTAAAATTTGTATGGAATCAGAAAAGACCCCGAATAGCCAAAGAAATCTTGAAAAAGAAAACCAAAGCAGGAGGCATCACAATTCTGGACTTCAAGCTATACTACAAAGCTGTAATAATCAAGACAGACAGTCAGATCAATGGAACAGAATAGAGAACCCAGAAATGGACCCACAAACGTATGGCCAACTAATCTTTGACAAAGCAGGAAAGAATAGCCAATGGAATAAAGACAGTCTCTTCAGGAAGTGATGCTGGGAAAACTGGACAGTGACATGCAGAAAAATGAACCTGGACCACTTTCTTACACCACACACAAAAATAAACTCAAAATGGGTGAAAGACCTAAATGTAAGACAGGAAGCCATCAAAATCCTTGAGGAGAAAGCAGGCAAAAATGTCTTTGATCTTGGCGGCGTCAACTTCTTACTCAACACAGCTCCAGAGGCAAGGGAAATAAAAACAAAAATGAACTATTGGGACCTCATCAAAATAAAAAGTTTGTGCATAGTGAAGGAAACAATCAGCAAAACCAAAAGGCAACTGACAGAATGGGAGAAGATATTTGCAAATGACATATCAGATAAAGGGTTAGTATCCAAAATCTATAAAGAACTTATCAAACTCAACATCCAAAAAACAAATAATCCAGTGAAGAAATGGGCAAAAGACATGAATAGACACTTCTCCAAAGAAGACATCCAGATGGCCAACTGATACATGAAAAGATGCTTACCATCACTCATCATCAGGGAATACAAATCAAAACCACAGTGAGATACCACCTCACACCTGTCAGAATGGCTAACAGCAACAACTCAGGCAACAACAGATGTTGGCGAGGATGCAGAGAGAGAGGATCTCTTTTGCACTGCTGGTGGGAATGCAGACTGGTGCAGCCACTTGAAAACAGTATGGAGGCTCCTCAAAAAATTAAAAATAAAACTTCCCTATGACCCAACAAATGCACCATTAGGTATTTATCCAAGGCATACAAGCATGCCGTTTCAAAGGGGCACATGCACCCCAATGTTTATAGCAGTGCTATCAACAATAGTGAAAGTATGGAAAGAGCCCAAATGTCCATTGATGGATGAATGGATAAAGAAGAGGTGGTATATATATACAATGGAGTATTACTCGGCAATCAAAAAGAATGAAATCTTGCCTTTTTCAACTATGTGGATGGTACTAGAGGGTATGATGCTAAGCGAAATTAGTCAGAGAAAGGCAAATAGCATATGATTTCACTCATATAAAGACTTTAAGACACAGAACAGATGAACACAAGGGAAGGGAAGCAAAAATAATATAAAAACATAAGAGGCTCTTAATTATAGAGAACAAACAGAGGGTTACTAGAGGAGTTGTGGGAGGGGGGATGGGCTAAATGGGTAAGGGATATTAAGGAATTTACTCCTGAAATCATTGTTGCACTATATGCTAACTAATTTGGATATAAAAATAAAAAATTAAAAAATGATAATTAAAAAAAAAAGACTGAGGACCAACCAGTTGCCTCTGGTCACACAGCTAGTATCAGCAATGGGGTCTGGGTTGATAAGGGCATTCTTTCTGTACCATACTGGCCATTGTCAAATGTTTTGGTGTCAGGACCCCTTTTGACTTAAAAACTATTGAGGGGCTCCCGGGTGGCTCAGTTTGTTAAGTGTCCGACTTGGGCTCCGTTCATGATCTTGCCGTTTGGGAGTTTGAGCCCTGTGTCGGGCTCTCTGCTGACAGCACAGAGCCTGGAGCCTCCTTGGGGTTCTGTGTGTCCCTCTCTCTCGGCCCCTCCTCTGCTTGCACTCTGTCTCTCTTTCTTTCAAAAATAAATAATATAATTTAAATTAAATATTTACATTTAAATAAAATATTTAAATATTTAAATTTAAGTATTTAAATTAAAGTAATAAAAAATTCTTTTGAAAAAATTGAGGACCCTAAAAAGCTTTGCTTAATGTCGATTATATGGATTGTTATTCACCATGTTAGAAATTAAGGGTGAGATATTTTATTTTATTTATTTTTTGCTTTTTTTTTTTTTTAAGATTTTGTTTTTAAGTAATCTCTACCTCCAAGGTGGAGCTCAAACACACAACTCTGGATCAAGAGTTGCATGCTCTATTGTCTGAGCCAGATAGGCACCCCAAAAATTTTATTTTATTTTTCTTAAGTAATCTATCTGTAGATAGATTAAATGTGTAGATTTAATGTGGGGATCAAACTCACCACCCTGAGATAAGTGTGGCATGTTCTACTGACTGAGCCAGCCAGGCACCCCAAGGTGAGATATTTTAAATATTTATTTATTAGTCTCTCTAAAAATAACAAAAATAATCCTGTTATATTTTAATATAAAGTATAAAATATTTATGAAAAATAATTATATATTATCTCAAACAATAAACTTAAAAGAGATATTTTAAATCTCTTTAATGTCAATCCAACAGAAGACAGTTAGATTTTCATGTTTGTTTCTACATTTAATTTGTTTGTGATATGTTGTTTTGGTTGAGGGGTAGGAAGAAAATCAGGTATCAGAGTCTTTTTGTAGATTTTTCAGATAATATAGAATTTCAGATAATGGGTATTAGTCTTTGATGCTCTATCAACCCTATTCAACAAGAGGTACTTTCTTAAAGGTCAGTTGCAATGTAGAATCTGAAACCATATCAATGAAAATTTGCATTAAAATCCATAGGTCTATCTTGCAATTTGAATCTTTTCCCCATACCTGATTTGTAACAAATAGTAATTTGTTCAATCAAAATATGGATTCTGCTGGGGTATGTGGAGCTCCTAGTTGTTGATACATTTCAGTATATAGTAAAAAATCACATTCATTAGTACCGTCAACAATCTCATCAAAAAAGTCTTTTAGTAGCAGATACAAGTTTTCCAAAATTCTAATTTTGACTTGAAAGCTTGTATATTACTATTGGCAACAAATACAGAGAGTTGTTTTCCGAAGTGACAGGCTTACTTACTTCATTTAAGAGAGAATGTCTGCTAAATAATCCAGTCTTAATAATCATTTCTACTAGTCCTTTTTCTGAAATGACATTTCCATGCAGAATCGATACTTCAGCTTTGCAACTCAACAGAGCAAGTACTTTTCCTTAAGACAACCATCCCAATGCAGAATATTAAAGATGTTGAAATTTAATACAATTAACACTATTTTTTACTGCTTCAGCAAGAACATTCTTTTTTCTTTAAGATTTTGTTTATTTCTTTAATATTTTTTTAGTGTTTATTTACTTTTGCAAGACAGAGAGAGAGACAGAGAGAGAGAGACAGGGTGTGAATGGGAGAGGGGCAGAGAGAGAGAGAGAGAGAGAGAGAGAGAGAGAGAGACAGAATCTGAATCAGGCTCCAGGCTCTGAGCTGTCAGCACAAAGTCCGATGTGGGGCTCGAACCCACGGGCTGTGAGATCATGACCTGAGTTGAAGTCAGATGCTCAACCCACTGAGCCACCCAGGCGCTCTGTTAAAGATTTTTTTTGAAGTAACCTTGGGGCACCTGGGTGGCTCAGTAGGTTAGATGTCTGACTTCGGCTCAGTTCATGATCTCGAGGTTCGTGGGTTCGAGCCCCATGTCAGGCTCTGTGCTGACAGCTCAGAGACTGAAGCCTGCATCAGATTCTGTGTCTCCCTCTCTCTCTGCCCCTCCCCTGATTATGCTCTGTCTCTCTGTATCTCTCAAGAATAAATAAACATTAAACAAATCAAAAAAATTATTTTTAAGTAATCTCTACACCCAAATGGGGCTCAAACCTACAACCTTGAGATCAAGAGTCTCATGCTCCACCGACTTAGCCAGCCTGGCACTCCCAGCAAGGACATTCTTAGGTGGCAATGGCTGTTTTTCCTTGTCAGTGCCTAGCAGTGAAGAATACAATGACTACTGCCATGGTTGCCTTAAGCATCAGTTTTACCTACAGTTGTTTGCTCTGTCAGTGAAAATGTTAATACAGAGGAAAAGGCAAATGAGTCTTAATATTATTATGAAAGTAACAATACTAAGTAAGTGATGTCAAAGGGACCCTCTTGGGGCTATGGGTCACACCATACAAATTCCCAGTAAAGGCTGAGCTACTGAGATGTTGCTTTTTAGCAGCAAACCTGCCAGGGTTGATGCAGCAACACTGACAGATGGGGCATATCTATCAAAACTCCCCATAGAGAAGCACAAATTCTATCTTGATGAGATACCCAAACCAAGAACGCACAGGAACTGCCGTGGTACCCTCCTGCCTCCTCTTAGGAACCATTTCTTTATTGACTTCTTCCTAGCATCCCAGGTGTCCTGGGCTTCCTGCTGCCCAAGGCCACTGAAGGGGCCCTGTCATACAGTGTAGCTTAAAAACCAGCTTCTGCAGAGGAAGCCTGCCACCATCATTGCTCTGCTCACTACAGGTACTTATTACTTAGTACAGGTACTTAGGAACGCAAAGGAACAAACTCTCAGGTGCTCTAAACTCCACTCTGTTGCCTTTCCTGGTCAACACATGGTCTATCTGCTCCATGGGAAGTACTTGGTGCCTTGGACTATTCTCTCCTTTCTTCAACATTTCACTTTTCAGGAAACCCTTCCCCAAGACCCTGTTCTTCTTTAACAACACCACAACTGATTACCTGAGAAACGAACCTGTGCCCAAGTGAGAATGACCATTAATAAAGTGTTGGGTGTGGTAGGTTGGCACGCTCACATTTTAATAGGAGAGTCCTGGAGTTCTGTAGAATGCCTTAACATAAAGAAATAATTCTGTGATGAGGAGCATTTCAGGTTAGGTCACAGGCAAATGGTTTTGGAGCCCCTGAAGTTACATCAGGCTCTACTCAGCTGAGACAAAGTCAAAGGAATTGGATGATTAAACAGAGGAGGGAGACAAAACCCACACAGCAGTGGTTTATCTCTTTGAGAGATGAAGGCTGTAGTTTTTTTTTTTAACTTTTTAAATTTATTTTGAGAGAGAAAGCATGCTCATGAGCGGGGGAGGGGCAGAGAGAGAGAATCCCAAGCAGGCTCTGCACTGTCAGTGAGGAGCCTGACAGGGGGCTCGAACCCATAAGCTCTGAGACCACGACCTGAGCCAAAACCAAAAGTCAGACACCCAACCGAGCCACCCAAGCACCCTGAAGGCTATGGTTTTTCATTTCAGTTTCTAATGAATAAAAAATATGTAATGTTTACATTGTTAGAGGACAAATAGAACCACGATATACATCTTAGTTTACACAGCTGAATTCGTGAACAATCATTATTTCTCACATTTCCACATTGTTCCCCCTTGATGTTAGGATATTGCTAAGTGGTCATGTTTTAGTTTTTTGTTTTAGTATTTTGGGGGGAAAGTCTCACCATGACTCCCCACTGCCCTGTTCTCCTGTTTAAGGAGGCTTTCACGTGTTTGCTATGTGGAGAGTGAAGAAGGGGTATGCCAGGGAACATCTCTGGATAATTCAGCAGCTGTGTCAGGTTCATCTGGCTTCCCTCTCTTGTCTGGAACAAATGGGGTGGCCAGCAAGGCGAGTTGGGAGGATAGGTAGCACCGCCGAGCAGATACCTTGTACCTGAAATGCATACCCACCAGCTGAGCTATCGGCCTTCTGTGTGCTGCATCTGATAGAGGGTCAAACTGACTTCTCTTTCAAGTCCTGAGATCTGAAACCAGGTTGTGCACGTTTTGGAAAATCCCTTTGTGAGTGTTCTGGAAGTACTGATTTGGTCTTTCAGTTTTCATCTGGGTGTGGGAAGCCTGCTCCACATCTACCTGTAGTCTCTGCTGACTTCACTGTGAGCACTTAAGTAATGGCCAATTAATATCCATGAAATAAACTCACTTTTAAAAAATGGCAGTGTTTGAAATGACTCAATGGCCAAGTGATACTTGCTTTGTATCCCTCCTCCAGAGTTTGAGCATTCAGAAAGTAGGGAGGCTTCAGGGGCTTAGAGCTTTTGTGTCATTTGTGGGATTTGACATAGAGGTCCTGACTTAAGGAGTGCCCATGGGCTGTGACGTCCCTACTGGATGCTCCTGCCTGGTGCAGCCCCCGCCACAGCCTGCAACACCCCTCCTGCTTTACTGCTTCCGGGCCTCTGCTCATATGACCCCTTTTCCTTTGTGCAACTCCCTCTCCCACCTTGCTCCCCCAGTCTGTCTATATCTTAACTAGTCTTCAAGGCCCAACTCAAATTCGGACTTGTGCAAGAAGTTTTCTTTCATTATTATTTTAAAATATTTTTTTAAGTTTTTATTTATTTATTTTGAGAGAAAGACAGAGTGAGAGTGGGAGGGGCAGAGAGAGAGAGAATCCTGAGCAGGCTCCACACTGTCAGTGTGAAGCACAATGTGGGGCTTGAACTCACAAACCGTGAGATCACGATCTGAGTGGAAACCAAGAGTGGGATGCTTAACCGACTGAGCCACCCAGGTGCCCCAAGAAGCTTTCTTTCTGATTCATCACCACTGTGTCTTCGATATGGACAATAATGGTAACAGTTCTCAATGATCAAATAGTCACTGTGTACCAGGCCCTAGAGTAAACTCCTGCAGCATCTCATTGGATGCTCATAATAACTTTGTTACTCGGGAGTGCAGAAAGTGTGGAGAATTTGAGTGCATTGGCCATGTCATACTCTAAATGGTGGAGCTAGGACTCCTGTCCCGGTTTGCCTGGCCCTGAAGGCCATGCTTTTTTCTTTTTTTTTTTTTTAATTTTTTTTAATGTTTATTTATTTTTGAGAGAGAGAGTGTGCGCGCGCGAGCAAGTGGGGGAGGCGCAGAGAGAGAGGGAGACACAGTCCAAAGCAGGCTCCAGGCTCTGAGCTGTCAGCACAGAGCCCGACCTGGGGCTCAAACACGCGGACTGCAAGATCATAACCTGAGCCCAAGTCGGATGCTTAACCCACTGAGCCACCCAGGCACCCCTGAAGGCCATACTTTTAACCCCTTCCAGTCTGGCCTCCTGAAAGGTGCTAATTATCTAATTGTGAGAAGCTGATGGAGCTAGGTGGCACTTCAAAGGTCATATTGTCCAATCCTCACTTTAGAGATGAGGAACCTAAAGCCCAAAGAGAAAAAGAGACCACAGAGGTAACACAGCCAAGTGTTGGCAGAGCCTGGACAAGCACCAGTTTTTCTGGTTCTCAGACTCCTTCATCACTTATTCATTCAAGAAACATATATGAAAGCCTTCTATGTTTAAGGCACTGTGTTGGGCTTTGAGTATTTTTCCTGCTGTACCATTTGCGAGTTTAATGAATCCACACACAAAGTTGTTTTAAAATGGGATCAGAAAGAGTAAACCCTTGCCTCCTCTTACTGCGGCTTTGTGCAGAAGTGCGATGCACCACCGATGGCCTCAACACAGTGCCATTGTCATTGGTTGGACCCACACTCAGAGCAGCTGCGTTTCTGTAGAGAGGGTGTGTTGGAGACTGGAGGGGAGGGTGCTTGCTTACAGGGACACGTGGAGAGTGCAGAAAGGCCCTGTTTAGAAAGAGAATTCAATGCTGTTCAAGCAACTGTTTCAAGAGCAAGCATTAGAAAACAGGAAGCATGACTCCAAGTTTTGCCAACAAAGTCTAATCCAATTCCGGAAGACTTTATCCCTCTTCTGCTATTGTGTGTGGGTGTAAAAAAAAAAAAAGTCACCGAGCTTGCCTTAAGTGTCTCCCATCCTGACCCCGCTACTTGGCCGTATTATTGGTTTTGTTTTTTGTTTTTCATCATCAGGTTTGTCTGAGGATCCCTGGGGGGTGGGGGGGGGATCCTTTGTTTGTCAACAAACCCTCTCATGTGAGCTGACAGGACTTGGGGCCCACGATGAGGTTTGGGAGATTGGAAGGAAAGGAAATGCCATCAAACTGCAATGTCAAACAGTAATGTCAGCACATACTAGATCAGGATAAAGATAGACATGCACATTGATATAATGGAGAAAGAGGGTTACCAGATCAGCAGTACTTGACTGCAACTTACCACATGCCACTCAAGCAAGGGTGACTGACCCGATCGCACGCAAATAGGCCTTTTGCAAGTGTTTCCAGTGGGGACTCACAGGCACAGAAGCAGTAGCTGAGGTACAGGTCCCCTGCTGTCCATTACATTCTGGTGCAGCCTATGGGGATCTAGAAAGACCAGACATTAGTCTTTAGGGGAGGGACTCTGAGCCTTTATTGGTGAGGCTTTTATGCTTCATGGTTGGGAATCTCAGTCTGCCCCAGGTAGACCACCCTCCACTACCAACACCCCCTCCCCCACACCCCCACTCCTCCTTACCCCCCAGCTAATACAAACTTCCTGAGAAGGAGGGACAAGGAGGCTATAATTATAACCAATTATCCACCTGCCCTAAGGGATCATCCTGTCGTCATGCCCTGTAATCTAGTACCTCTGTTACTAGAAGAAGCCTCTGGTAATCCTCTGCAGGTAATGTTCCCCACCCAGACTCTTCTGAGGGTACACTCCCAATCTAACATAAGCTTCCCAGACTCTTCTTTTCTGTCTACAGCCAAACCTTGGTGACTCCATGCAAGCCAATTGCTTTAAATAGCTCCTGGAGGTAGAAGCCCCCCAAACTGTTATCTCCTGCCTTAGACTCTTGTCTGAAGTTCAGAGCTATATGTTCGGTTGGCTATCTAATGCTTCTATTTGGAAGCCTGATGGGCATCTCAGTGTTAACCTGTGCAAGACAAATTTCCTGTCACGCCATCCCATATCTGCTTCTTCTCCATTTTCACCCAGCTGCACAAATTAGAAACTTTGGAGCTATCCTTGACTCATTTCCCTTCCATCCTTTTAAGTCACCAGGTGACACCTAGGTCAACTCCGTTGTGAGGCCTTATAAACCACCACCTCTTACCACCTGGAGCAAAAATCTAAGACTCCCACTCCTACTTTTGCCTTCTATGATCTCATCCTCTTCTCACATCAGCTTGAATAATCCTTTTAAACAGGCCAGGGCAAATCACATCCCCTCCCCTAGTGGTTTGTCATGTCAGACGAAAATCCAGTCCTTTCTGGGCACAAAGCACTGTAGCATCTTGTCCTTGCCTTCCTTTGTGACCACATTTCCCACCAGATACCCCCATGTGCTTTGCTCCAGGTAGTGAGGACTCAGCACACTACAGGCTCCTACCTTAAAGCCCTTCTGTTGTTGTTCCATTTGGAAAACTCTTCCCCCAGATATTCCTGTGGTTCAGTTCCTTACTTAATTCTGATCGCCTTACTGTGAGGGCTTCCCTAAAGGCTCCTATCAAAATAGTCCCTGCTGCCTTATAGAATATAACTCGGAGAGCAGGGACTTGTCCTCTCTTGCTCTCTGCTGAATCACCAGCACCTACAACAGTGACAAGGACATGGACACTTCGTAAATATTTGTCAAACGGATGAGAAAATGAATGAATGAATGAAGGAATGAATGTCTCTTCAGAGTACAAGCAAATGTGAAATGAAGTCTAGACTTCTGAGAAAAAGTGGGGAGGCATTGTGATTTTCCTTACCATCTTGGTAATAAGTTCTTCAGTGTGAATTTCTGCTTTCAGATATTCTTATTTTAGTTGATTAAATTAATTAATATTTTATTAAATTAACTAATTTTTTAAAGAGATTTTATTTTTAAGTAATCTCTACATCCAATGTGGGGCTCAAACTTACAACTCTGAGATCAAGAGTTGCACACTCCAGTGACCCAGCCAGCCAGATACCCCTAAATAATTAATAATTGATTAATTAATTATTTTTAAAAAGTAGGCTCCATGCTCATTGTGGGGCTTCCACGCACAACTCCAAGGTCAAGAGTTGCATGCTCTACCGACTGAGATAGCCAGGCGTTCCTCATTAATTAATATTTTAAAAGGTGTTGTTAAAGTGGAAATGGTTTTCAAAAAGAACACAGGTATTTCAGGCTCCTAAGTGTTTAATTCTGATTTTATTTTTAAAAACACCTTTAAAATTATTAAAAGCCTGTAATTTAAAAAAATATGCCATGTTATACATAAAAGTGTAATAAAGTGAAGAACATGGAGTTAACTTGTACTGCTAGATTAAGTCAAATTTTGTGGCAACTCAGAATACAACTTTCCCCACTATCTCTGGGCATATATTAGATGTTCTTTAAAAACAAATGTGGCATCAATTAGAAAGTTTACACAAGCCTTTAAAAAAATTTGGCCTGGTTATGTCTGCTCACAGAAAACTGTGCAGCTAACACACTACACATCACAGCTGTACTATATATATATATATATATATATATATATATATATATATATATATGTAACATAGTTGGGACACCTGAGTGGTTCAGTCGGTTGAGCGTCCAACTTTAACTCAGGTCATGATCTCACTGTTTGTGAGTTTGAACCCCACATTGGGCTCGATCCTGTCAGCCTGTCAGCGCAGAGCATGCTTCTGATCCTAAGTCCCCATGTCTCTGCCCCTCACCTGCTTGCGATCTCCCAAAAATAAATATTAAAAAAAAAAAAAAAAGAAACATAGCAAGCGAGACTCAGGTGCATTTGCTGTCATCAATATAATCCATCAGACAAGTGAGTATTTTTTATAAATGTTTAATTTTGAGAGAGAAAGAGAGTGAGAGAACAAGCACAGGGGAGGGGCAGAGAGAGAGAGAGAGAGAGAGAGAGAGAGAACCCCAAACAGGCTCCATGCTGTCAGCATGAGATCATGACCTGAGCCACCCAGGCGCCCAGACAAGTGAGGATTAATGCACACAGTTTTGGAAAGTTTTGGCTACTTACGTGGCTTGTTATATTTATGAAAAGAAATACAAGCCCTTGTTAGGTATTGTAAATGATTCACCTTTGTCTTGAAATTGCTTTATCACTCTTCTTCAAGACTCTGTATTAGTCTTAATAGAATAGTGTCCTATGATACAAGACGGAGGCTAAAAATGTTTTCCATTGACAACAACTTACCTATGTGGATCCAGATGATCTTGATGCTGAGCAATCAAAACACAGAAATAACTTTTATGCTAAATCAAGTTGGCATAACATTGCAGCTGTCATTTATAACTCCAAATTTCAAGTTTACCTCTTCATCTGTAGAAAAGAAAGACAATCATATACCCCAAATGTATTTATGATGAAAGGTTGGATTAGATCATTTCTAGCATTCACTTTTTACCCTGTGATACTTTGAAACTGTCCACCAAATGCATGCTCAGCAGGACATTTTGCTGTTGTTGTTGTTGTTGTTGTTTTACCTTTGATTTCTTTTTTTAAAAAAGCTTTATTTAAGTAATCTCTCCACCTCACATGGGGCTTGAACTCACAACCTCAAGATCAAAAGTTGTGCACGCTTCCGACCGAGCCAGCCAGGTGCCCGTATCTGTGATTTTCTTGAGCTTGATGCTAACTTCCTATCGGATCCACTTGATAAAATATCTGACAATCACTATATTACATCCATATTTACTATTTCCAGTGTTCTTCATTCCTCCCTATACTTCCATGTTTTTGCTTGCAGTTAGTTTCCTTTGACCTCAAGGACTTAAGATAGTATTTTACTGCAAGTCTGCTGGTGATGAATTTTCTCAGCTTTTCTTTGAAAATATATTTTTCTTTCACTTTTGAAAGAGACTTTGAGCACAGAATTCTAGGTTATCAATTATTTTTTTCAGCAATTTAAAGTTGTCATCCCACTGTCACCTGGCTCCCAGTTTAAGAAATCAGCCATCTTATTGTTATTTGAAGTTAATGAATTTTTCCCTTTTCTGTGTGCTTTTAAGATTTTTCTCATGACTTCTAGCATCTCACCATCATGTGGCCAGATGTGATTTGATTTGTGTGTCTGCTGCTTGGGGTTTGAAGAGCCTCTTGAATTTGGGTTGATGTCTTTTGTTTGTTTTGAAAAAGGCTCAACAGAGTCGTACCATGGCTTCTGCCCATTCTCTGAGAGTCCAATTACACGTATGTTCGAATTCTTCAATGTGTCCCATGTCTCTCAGTCTCCTTGCTTTATCTTGTTTTTTAATCTCTTTGCTTCAGTTTGGATATTTTCTATTAACCCCTATTCCAGTTTGCTGATTTTGTCTTCTGCTGTATCTAAAGCCGTCAATTGAGTTATCAATTTCAGATATTCTAAGTTTCAGTTCTAGAATTTCCTTTGGATTTTTAAAATATTATAATTTTCTGGTGAAAGTCTCTAAAAATCAATTTTCTCAAATTTTCTTTTCTTAAGCATAGTAATCAGTGATCTTTAAGTGTTTGTGTATTAACTCTAGTATCTGGATCACTTGTGAGTCTGTTTTCCTCCCTCCTCCATATGTATGGAATATATAACTGAAACTGTCTTTTGGCTTGCCTAGAATTTTTTAAATTGAATGTTGAACACTGTGAGGCTCCAGATACGAGGTTATATTCCTTCAGAGAGGAGTCACACTTTCCTCTGATAGGCAGGGTGGGGACTGACCACCCAACCAAGGACTGGGTGGGGGGCAAGTGGGCTGGCGAGGCAAAGCCTGCCCTTGTTAAGCCCATTCTGACATCACAGCCCTCCTGGTCTTTCAACAAAGAGTCTGGGGCATTAACTGGGCATCTTCTCATGGCAGGTCTTGAACTTTATTGTTGGTTTCCTTAGCACAGTGAATCTGTTGAAAACTGTCTTTTAAATTTTTTCACTGTGGTAAAATATAAATAAAATATACCATTTTAACCATTTTCCCCGGAAGAGGTTTTACTTCAACATTTGACAAACATCTTAAGGGCAAAGTTGTAACGAGGCCCAAGTTTCTGGTGTTGTCACTGCAGCCTTGTGAGACGACCAGCAGTTCAGCTGGGTTCTTGGATTCCCAGTAGCAACACTGGTAGGTGAAGCCTTGACCGCTCAGCCTCCCGCCCCATGAAAACACTGTCAGCAGAATTCAGCTTGCCTCATCAAGGCTTCTCCCCTCCCTCTAGCCTTAGAATCTTTATTTGGGAGCACCTGGGTGGCTCAGTTGGTTAAGCACCTGATTCTTGATTTTGGCCCAGGTCGTGTTCTCATGGTTGTGAGGTTGAGCCCTGAGTTGGGCTCCATGTTTGGCATGGAGTCTGCTTAACATTCTCTCTCTCTCTCTCTCTCTCTCTCTCTCTCTCTCAGTCTCTCCCTCTGCCCCTCTTCCCAGCTGGTGCTCTCTCTTAAAAAAAAAAAGAAGAGAAAAAGAATCCCTGTCTGGTGTTGCTCCAACAGATCTCTACTGCATTATAAAGAATGATTTTTATTGCATGGATCCTACCTGGAAACCTGAATAACTTTAATTTTAGGAGCTTTTTCTAGCTTGCCTCTATCTTTATTTTCCCAAGAACTATTGACTTAAGTTGGTAGGCCATTGCTTGGATCACTGGAAATCCATATTATCCTTCATATTTTGAGTGCGTTTTTTCTCCTAAATATCTTATCAAGATAGACTGATGGTCTATGGTTGGTCTGAATTTCATCTTTTATTTGTTCTGCCAGTCTTTGGTGGAAATCTTAATGGACACTGAAAGGGCCCAGAGCCAGTAAGCATAAATGAATGATTATCTGAGCGACTAAGTGAATAAAGGATAAAAGAAAAGAAAACAAAAGGCAGATCTCTTAGACAAATCTCCAACTGGATGATAATGTGGGCTCCTGAGCTTCAGTGGACAGTAACACATAGTAGGGAAATGCATTAGAAAGGACATTCCAAGCCAACTGTTGCAGCCCTATAAAATACTCCTGTCTATGATTTAATAAATTACTTTTGGGTAAATATCTACTATGCCATTGTTGCTGAATTCTTCAGTGTGTAAAAAAAAAAGCTCACTTTAGAATTATGAATGAATTCATTCCTGTTTTTTTAAAAAAATTTTTTTTTTCAACGTTTATTTATTTTTGGGACAGAGAGAGACAAAGCATGAACGGGGGAGGGGCAGAGAGAGAGGGAGACACAGAATCGGAAACAGGCTCCAGGCTCCGAGCCATCAGCCCAGAGCCTGACGCGGGGCTCGAACTCACGGACCGCGAGATCGTGACCTGGCTGAAGTCGGACACTTTAACCGACTGCGCCACCCAGGCGCCCCTCATTCCTGTTTTTTAAAGTTGTACAATTATAAATACTGTGTGGAACAAGGGTCTCTCCTCATTTCCAGTGGGAGACCTCGTCTAACTGATTCTTACCTCATAATGTCCCTTGTAACCACTGAGTTGGTGACAGGGTGTCATATTCATCTTTGGATTCTCAGAACTACCACAGTTTTGGTATGTAACAACCATGAAGGAGTTGCTTAAAATTTTTTCCCCATTCCTACTGCCATCATCTTGACCTAAGTGCTCTTTGTGCTTGGAATATTATAACAGATTACTAAATTTTTTTCTTGCACACTTGATGCCTCAATACCCCCACCTACCCCCCTCCCAAAATTTCATTTCACATCTATTGCTAACCTAATAATTCTACCTAAATTAATGCATTACTATCCAGCCCAAAGTATTTTTAGTTGGGGGATGCTGGAAATTTAAAATTTTGCTACTTAGTTTTCTCTGTTGTTCTAAGCAAAATTTCTTAGATTTGCCTCATCCTAATGGCCTGGAACTTTTTAAACCTATAAATGCTCAGGCTACACCTGAATCAAAATCCCCACAGGAGGAGCCTGAGAATCTCTATTTATCAAGCATCTGGGTGACTTTTATGATTAGGTGCTTGTGATCCTTGGACCAGCAGCATTAGCATCACCTAAGAACATGTAAAAGATGTAAATTTTTTTTTGAGGTGGGGGGCCCAGATAGTTGTGGCTTAATAGGCTTCCGGGTGATTTTGATGTATAGTAAAGTTTGAATAACATCGAACTAGCCTCTAACAGTGACTTAAAGGCAGTAGTTCTCAAATCTGGCTGCACCTAAGGAGCTTTAAAAAAAATCCTGAAGCCTAAACCTTACTCCTGGATACTTTGGTTTAATTGGTCTGGCATATGGCCAACATTTGACTGGAATATCATGGATATGGAGGCTGATGTCCCCTGTCATCCATAATTCATTTCACAATTTTGTATTTATCTAGTCTTGCTGATTGAATTTATAAGTAAAGGTTTATTAAATTTGAATGCTTGAAATAAACTTATGCCTTTAAAATATCATTGCTTATCGGGGATCTGTGTAAGATTTAGTTCAAAAGAAATTTTTTTTTAATTTGAGGGTTGGGAAGGACAGTGGGAGAGAGAATCTTAAGCGGGGTCCACACTCAGCAATATGGGGCTTGATCCTACGACCCTGGAATCATGACCTGAGCAGAAATCAAGAGTCAGACAGTCATCCAACTGAGCCACCCAGGTGCCCCACATATAAGAGTTAATAAAGGGATGTTATTAATGGTTTGAAAACCATAGGACTGCAGACTCAAGTCTAAACTCTTTAGTCTTGCCTTTAAGACATAGTGTACTGCCAGGGTGGCTGACTGGCTCAGTTGGTAGAGTGTGCAACTCTTGATCTTGGGTTGTGGGTTCGAGCCCAGACGTTGGGTGTGGAGATTGCATAAGGATAAAATCTTAAAAAAAAAAAAAAAAAAGTGTACTGCCTCTTTTAGTAATACTGCATAGCTCTACACCCTAGCTGTAACACTTATCTAGAAAGTATGCCTCTAGCACTTAGGAAGGGGAAAGTACCATACTGAAGTCCCAAACTACATTCTACTTCAAGCCCACTGAGATCTTGGCAAGTCACTAATTCTCTTTGGGCTTCTATTTCCCCATTATAAAGGGAGGGGATACAATCCAATTCTCTCCAAGGCCCCTTTTGACTCAGTATATTAGTATTTACACATTCAGGTGAATTTCCCAACTTATATTGCATTATCTTTTCCTTGCTGCTTCTCTAGGTTAATTTATCCTTAGGCAGTCTGAGTTCTAATGATCCTTTTTTTTTTTTTTTTCTTTTTTCTTTTTTGGCACTCAGTCTAAGGTTCTTCAATCTCTCAGGCATCTTTCCACATTTATGTCTGGTGTCCTACTGGGTAATAACAAGATCTCACATATCTCCTCATATCCCCAAATGCCTAGCATATGGCAAATACATATTTGTAATGTTTTTAAGACCATGATATACTGCCTCTGCCAATTGGTTTTATGCCAACAATAGCTATGTTGAAAGTTCATTTTTGCCCAATGAGCCTTCATTTATGTACTAAAGTTTCCCAGTTCATGTCCTATTCATCCTAGAAATTTTCTTTTATCATAGTCCTTCCTGTTCATCCCCTACTTTCCAGTGATTATTCTCCAAAAACAGCTCTCTTCTGGCCTCTGCTGGTGTGATAAACAATTGTTTCATTAATTCTTTGTGCTCAAGAACTCAAGTGTAAGGACACTGGAGTTTCCTAAGGAACCTTTGTAACAGCATCGACTCAGCAGAGAAAGATTTTGAAATGTCTCTTAAACTGCTAGGCTTGCTGAGAACAGACAGCTGGTAAAATTTGAGGTGCATTTCAATTTTTTTAAATGTTTATTTTTGAGAGAGAGAGAGCGGGAGCATGGGAGGGGCAGAGAGAGAGGGAGGCAGAATCTGAAGCAGGCTCCAGGCTCTGAGCTGTCAGCACAGAGCCCAATGTGGAGCTCGAACCCACAGACCACGAACGAGATCATTACCGGAGCTGAAGTTGGACACTTAACCGACTGAGCCACCCAGGTGCTCCTGAGATATATTTCAAATGCTTATTTCTGAAGTAATATTTTTCAAAAAAATCCCATGCAGTTATGTTAATACGTCAGGATTAACAGAGTAAGTTTCTTTGGTGTTTCTTTAAAAGTTGGCTCCTTTGGAGGAAATTTGTAAAATTTTGCCAGATTCTGATACTGTACTTAGTATTGTGCATGGTAAAGATAAATATTTGTTAAGTAAATGTATTAGTGTTATTTGGCTTATGTAAGACTATTCCCTTTTTGTAACTAATTAAGAATTGAAGACAATCTGAGGAGGAATCTTCACAGTTTTTCAGTTATTCCTTTTAGAGGGCCCAAGAGTGTGCTCTATGCATTTTTATTTAAAAACAATTAAAAAAAATTTTTTTTAACATTTATTCATTTTTGAGACAGAGACAGAGCATGAATGGGGGAAGGTCAGAGAGAAAGGGAGACACAGAATCTGAAACAGGCTCCAGGCTCTGGGCTGTCAGCACAGAGCCCGACGTGGGACTCGAACTCACAGACCGCGAGATCATGACCGGAGCCGAAGTCGGACGCCCAACCGACTGAGCCACCCAGGTGCCCCTAAAAACAATTTTTTTAAAAGAAGTAAACTCTACCCCCAATGTAGGGCTTGAACCCCAAATCAAGAATTGCCTGCTCTATTGACTCAGTCAGCGAGGTACCCCCTTCATGCATTTTTTTTTTTTTTTTTTTTGGATAGAGACAGCAAGTACAGGAGGGGCTGAGGGAGAGGGAGAGAGAGAATCTTAAGCAGGCTCCACACCCAGCGTAGAGCCCGATGTAGGGCTTGATCTCACCAACAGTGAGATCATAACCTGAGCCAAAATCAAGTCAGACGCTTAACCAACTGGGCCACCCAGGCACCCCACCAGGCATTTTTTTTTTTATATGAAGTTTATTGACAAATTGGTTTCCATACAACACCCAGTGCTCATCCCAAAAGGTGCCCTCCTCAATACCCATCACCCACCCGCCCCTCCCTCCCACCCCCCATCAACCCTCAGTTTGTTCTCAGTTTTTAACAGTCTCTTATGCTTTGGCTCTCTCCCACTCTAACGTCCTTTTTTTTTTTTTTTTTTTCCTTCCCCTCCCCCATGGGTTCCTGTTAAGTTTCTCAGGATCCACATAAGAGTGAAACCATATGGTATCTGTCTTTCTCTGTATGGCTTATTTCACTTAGCATCACACTCTCCAGTTCCATCCACGTTGCTACAAAAGGCCATATTTCATTTTTTCTCATTGCCACGTAGTATTCCATTGTGTATATAAACCACAGTTTCTTTATCCATTCATCAGTTGATGGACATTTAGGCTCTTTCCATAATTTGGCTATTGTTGAGAGTGCTGCTATGAACATTGGGGTACAAGTGCCCCTATGCATCAGTACTCCTGTATCCCTTGGGTAGATTCCTAGCAGTGCTATTGCTGGGTCATAGGGTAGGTCTATTTTTAATTTTCTGAGGAACCTCCACACTGCTTTCCAGAGCGGCTGCACCAATTTGCATTCCCACCAACAGTGCAAGAGGGTTCCCGTTTCTCCACATCCTCTCCAGCATCTATAGTCTCCTGATTTGTTCATTTTGGCCACTCTGACTGGCGTGAGGTGATACCTGAGTGTGGTTTTGATTTGTATTTCCCTGATAAGGAGCGACGCTGAACATCTTTTCATGTGCCTGTTGGCCATCTGGATGTCTTCTTTAGAGAAGTGTCTATTCATGTTTTCTGCCCATTTCTTCACTGGGTTATTTGTTTTTCGTGTGTGGAGTTTGGTGAGCTCTTTATAGATTTTAGATACTAGCCCTTTGTCCGATATGTCATTTGCAAATATCTTTTCCCATTCCGTTGGTTGCCTTTTAGTTTTGTTGGTTGTTTCCTTTGCTGTGCAGAAGCTTTTTATCTTCATAAGGTCCCAGTAATTCACTTTTGCTTTTAATTCCCTTGCCTTTGGGGATGTGTCGAGTAAGAGATTGCTACGGCTGAGGTCAGAGAGGTCTTTTCCTGCTTTCTCCTCTAAGGTTCTGATGGTTTCCTGTCTCACATTTAGGTCCTTTATCCATTTTGAGTTTATTTTTGTAAATGGTGTGAGAAAGTGGTCTAGTTTCAACCTTCTGCATGTTGCTGTCCAGTTCTCCCAGCACCATTTGTTAAAGAGACTATCTTTTTTCCATTGGATGTTCTTTCCTGCTTTGTCAAAGATGAGTTGGCCATATGTTTGTGGGTCTAGTTCTGGGGTTTCTATTCTATTCCATTGGTCTGTGTGTCTGTTTTTGTGCCAATACCATGCTGTCTTGATGATGACAGCTTTGTAGTAGAGGCTGAAGTCTGGGATTGTGATGCCTCCTGCCCACCAGGCATTTTTAAACACAGATGCTAGACGCAGTTTGTCTTGAGTTTCTAATACACTCTGAGCCTACCAAAAGCAGCCTTTCTTGTTGGACTTTGGGAAAAATTTTCACGATAATGAAAGGCATTAGAAAATGTTTTTCATTTTGTGCTCCTCCAAGACAATAGGCCTTCTATGTATGTTTGAGTACCCATGATTAACTCAAACTACTGCCTTTGACAGTCTTCGGTTTCATATGGTTTCATCAGGATACCCGCTTATCAAAGGCAGGAAAGGTGTTACTCCTACATTAAGTGCTGACGCACAGGTTTTGCATGTTTTCAAAGTTTAAAATCAGAGGTCTTTGGGGTGCTTGGCTGGCTCAGTTGGTGGAACATCTGACTTTTGATGTCAGGGTCATGAGCTTGAGCCCCATGTTGAGTGTGAAGATTACTTAAAAAAATCTTCTATTTAAAAAAATGTTTATTTGAGAGAGAATGAACACGAGCATGGGAGGGGCAGAGAGAGAGGGAGAGAGAATCCCAAGCAGGCTCTGCACTGTCAGCACGGAGCCCGACACAGGGCTCAATTTCACTAACTGTGAGATCATGACCTGAGCTGAAATCAAGAGTCAGACACTTAACCAAGTAAGCCACCGAGGTGCCCCCAAAATAAAATCTTTTAAAAAAGCTTACAGCCAACCTGAAACTATATAGTGATTGACGCAGATTTGTTATTAAAATATTATCTAACATGTATACTGCTTTACAAATGAATAATGCCCTCTTAAATACATAGCATCTTTTTAAAGGTTTTTTAAAAATTATTTTTAAGTACTCTCTACACCCAATGTGAGGCTCAAACTCACAACTCTGATATCATGAGTCTCATGCTCCACTGACAGAGCCAGCCAGGCACCCCTATGTTATCTTTTTAAGTCTGAGAATGTACTATGTGTCATGAAATAGTTTTGCATTTAAATACATCCTTCTAACTCAAGTGTTATTTATTTTTTAATTTTTAAGATGTTTATTTTTAAACTATAACTTATTGTCAAGTTAGCTCACATACAGTGTACACAGTGCTCTTGGTTTCAGGGGTAGATTCCCGTGATTCATCCCTTACATACCACACCCAGTGCTCAACCCAAGAAATGCCCTCCTCAATGCCCATCACCCATTTTCCCCTCCCCCGCCCCTTAACCCTCAGTTTGTTCTCTGTATTTAAGAGTCTCTTGTAGGTCTGCCTCCCTGTTTGAAACCATTTTTTCCCCTTCCCTTGCCTCATGGTCTTCTGTTAAGTTTCTCAAGTTCCACATATGCTAACTCAAGTGTTTTTAAAAAGTGTCTGTTTTATCACTTCATTTATAGGTAGAGCTGGTCAATAACAGATAAAATGGGATAGGGAACTCAGTTTACTCAACCTCACAGGTTGACTGAAATGAAATATGCTGGTTATACATGGTTGGATTACTGTAAACTATCAGGCAGACAATCTCTTGCTTCCTGTCTCTGCTTAAACTGCCTTTTAAAAAGGAAAATCCAGGGGTCCTAAATGGCTCAGTTGGTCGAGCATCTGACTTTTGATTTCGGCTCAGGTCATGATCTCATGATCCATGGGATTGAGCCCATCGTTGGGTTCTGTGCTGGCAGTGTGGAGCCTACTTGGGATTCTCTCTCCCTCACTCT
Organism: Lynx rufus; assembly: GCF_022079265.1. NCBI lineage: Eukaryota > Metazoa > Chordata > Mammalia > Carnivora > Felidae > Lynx > Lynx rufus. Next base: position 18,122,968 of record NW_025814837.1, read on the forward strand.
CTCTGCCCCTCCCCCCTTCGTTCTTCCTCTCTCTCAAAATAAAAATATTTAAACAATAAATAAAAAGGAAAATCCACTGGAGGTATAGAGCTCTAACTGCACATCCTACGGTACCCTGTTCAAATCCAGGTGTCTCTCAGACTCCTGGCCTTTAGAAGCACTATACTATAGTGGATACAAACTCTGATTCTGGAATTAGGCAATCTTGGGCTTTAATTTCATTTCTTAGTTATTGGAGGTAACCAAGTGACAATTCTGGCCATTGAGAAATAGGGAAAGTAACTGGGTAGGGACTTCTGGAAACCCTTTTAAGTTTGTTTGTTTGTTTGTTTCTTTGTTTATTTAATGATCTCTACACCCACAACCTTGAGATCAAGAATTGCATGCTCTTATTTTTCTTTAAATTTATTTATTTTGAGAGACCGGGAGAAAGAGAGAATCCCAGGCAGGCTCTGCACTGTCAGTGCTGAGCCTGATGTGGGGCTCGAACTCACAAACCATGAGATCACAACCCGAGCTGAAACCAAGAGTTGGGCACTCAACTGACTGAGCCATTCAGGTGTCCCCTTTTATTTTCAAGTTTATTTTATATTTAAGTGGAAAACGTTTTAAAGAGGGACAAAAACAAATGACATATGCTTTCTTTTCCCTTCCTTCTGTCTAGAACATGGACGTGATGCTAGAGGTGGCATAACTATTTTATAGTGACAAGGATGAAGGTCACATACAAAGTGTGAAAGCCACAAGAATCCGGATCCGTGAGGGCATCATGGGGCTGCATTACCAGCCTTGGACTGCTGACCTCCAGACTTTTTAATGCGAGAAAAATAAAACCAGTCACTTGTTGTTTAATTTGTTTTTTGGGTCCATTTTTTTGCAGCTTAACGTTAAGCTGACACATAAATTCACAAGATTATTTGAGGATTAAAAGAGAAAAATCTATGTGAAGAGTATAACACAGCTTCTGGCATATAGCAAGTTACCAATGAATGGTTGCTATTATTTTGGAGAGATTGGTTCACTGCCAGCAGAGAACAAAAATCAAACATAGGATAAACCATTTGGGAAGGGAAGACAAGTGCTGAATAGAAGCTAGGACAGGGTTGCAAAAAAATTCACATCACATTCAGAGCCAAACCATGCACATAAGGGGTCTGACGTATAGTAGGTACTCAGTATATGTGATTTCTTTGGTGATCCTCTCTCTGAGAACACAAATTGATGTCACTTGTTCACATGAGAACCTTGACATATGAAGAAGATGAGATTAAGCAGAGATTTTTAGGAACTCTGAGTTTTATCTACAGTTAGATTTTATTGAGGCATTCCATTCAGTGTCTCATGTACTCCTGCTTGAGCAATACTGTCAAGATATGGATTAGAGAGACACTCAAAAAAGACACTGATAAAATGCCACCAGTAACAGTGGATGACACAGATGTGGTCTGTCATTTTGATGACTCAGACACTAGGTCCTAGAGGAACAGAAATTTGCTGAATCGAGAGATCTGTTTTATTGCCAAATTGGAAGTTAATAATATTAGTCAACCCAGAGAAAAAAATACAACTGAACTAGAACACATGCGCAGAGAACTTGACACATTCAGCTTGAAAACTTTAGAAAAGTATGATGAAGAGACTGTGAAGACCTGGAATAGGATGATCAGATCAGAGGACTGTGTTAATTTATAATATATGAAAAAGGAAAAAAGGTTGATACTTGTGGTTGAGTCTCTAAAAGAATTCACTATGGAGTAGGAGCTCATTTTTAAGTCAAAAAAAGAAAGAAGCTGGAAAGTTAAAAGGACTACTAAAATTTAGCCTTTTTTTTTTTTTTTAAAGACTTAAATGTCAGATACTGGAATGACCTACAGAGGAGCAACTGATGAAGGGAAGGAAAATTTGTAATGATTAGCACAAAGCCACTGTTGAATGTAAGTATCAAGGGAAGGTTGAGTGAAAAGACCTAAAAGGCAACAAATCAGAGACTACAACTATCATATTTTCAAAACTGTAATTAGGTATTACCAAATAAAGTAAATAACTCTTAAGTTAGAGTGCAAAATGAAAACACCTTATTGTTTTAAAGATGCAAAAGCAAGAAAATATAACATAAGCGTATCCACATTTTAAATAGTTGTTTGTGTGGTGGGTAAATGCCATTTAAAAACACTTTCAATAGAAAAACGATTTATAAGTCAGTTTACAGAAGATCAAAAAAAAATCAATGTTTAATCCCAACTTTAACTATAAATAACTAAAAAGAAACATTGTCCTCCATCCTGTTTTTGCTTCAACATCTATGTCTTCTGCTCCTTGCCTTTTGGAGAAAACATTGCATTGTAAGGCTGCCGTCTTTTGGGACGAGGACAAGGATCAAGATCTTCCTTAATGTAACCTTAAAAACAAACGACAAATTTAGAAGACTGTATTTGCACCATGCTTCTCTTTCAGCATGTACTCACTAAAACTGTCTTATTTAATGCCTTCTAAGTTTACATGAGCCTGTGATTATTAGCTGTGTGATGTTAATGCATGATTTCACTACTCAGCATCAGTCTCCTCATTGATACTAACAATAACCACAAACATTTATCAAACGTATTATATACATTACCTCAGCTAATGCTCACATCCCTTTGAAGTAGCTTCCACTATACCTACTTCACAGATGAGGTAATAGAGACCCAAGGAAGTTAAAGAACTTGCTCAAGTTCACAAGGCTATGACGGGGAAGAGCTGGGACCTTGCCCAAGATTGGTCTAACCCCCAGAACCAGAGTTCTTAAGTACTTTCCTAGTCTGCCTCCTACAGGTTGCAAATGGGAACAAATAGCTAAACAAGAATAGTCTGCTATTATGATAATTCCAGGTGCTTATCAAAAAGACTTTCTGCAGCAGCTACTTCTTTAGATGATGTGCCTGTGCCCCAGTACTCCTGAACTACCTAATTTCTCCTAGTGTCTTGAGTCATGCGGTATGCTCTCAAGCTATACCCCCTTAGGCCATGGTAGGCACACAATAACAGGCTCTATCCAGATTGTTTAATTCTATGTGAAGACCAGGCAGTGGCATCCGTCAAAAGGAACTTAATTTGGCTTGTTAATGGGGAAAGTGAAAATATGGTAATAGCTACAGGAGACTTGGCATCTTATGGAAAAACTATCTTACCACTAAATATCTGGGGCTTCAAAGCTGTATACATTCTCAAATCATATTAAATGTAAATGCTACACTTGAAGGAATTAGTTCCAACAGCTTCCAAACAAAGGTCCTTTTCACTCAGATGTGGTTTATAAAGACCCAGCATTCCGGATAAGTGAGGTTTTAAAATCTAAAATTCAGACTAGTCACTTTAAAAAGATTCTCTTTTCTTATAGGTAATTTTTAAAAATAACTTCGGACAATTCAAGTTGCCGCATTTAAAAAAAAATTTTTTTTAATGTTTATTCAGTTTTGAGAGACAGAGCACGAGTAGGGGAAGGATAGAGAGAGGGAGACACAGAATCTGAAGCAGGCTCCAGGCTCCAAGCTATCAGCACAGAGCCCAACACGGGGCTTGAACTCACGGAGCGCAATATTGTGACCTGAGCTAAAGTCGGACGCTTAACCGACTGAGCCACCCAGGCGCCCCGAGATTCTCTTTTTAACCATACCTTGCTGGCAACTTTTATAATGTTATTATTTTACTAAAAGTCATTTTGATGATAGGATAAAAGAGAAATTTACTTTCTGAAATTTGAATGATAAACCAGGATAAAGAATATACAACTATATTAAAGTGATTATACACAATCTCTGATTCCAGTGGCATTACTCAGAGTTCAAGTTAAGTCTTTTATCTTAGGAATTTGTTTTTATGTTACAGAACTAGCCCCTGAGCAGAAGGTAAAGAAAACCATGGGAAAAAAGTCTAATGTTTAGACTTGGGTATATACACTATTTCAAAAAAACTAATTCCAAAATATTATAACCTGTATTCTCACCTCTTTCCATACACGTCTGAGTGGAAGGAAAACCAACTTCCCAGAAATTCTCTGGTGTGTTGGGTGGAATGTAGCGGAATCGGTGTCTTGAGCAGGAAGCCAGCTTCTTTTCTCTTTCTTCTGCTGGAATATCTGCATAATACTGATAATAAAAACTGGTAAGTTTTTCACTTAGAAATAATACATGGACTATTATGCTTATTGATTATAAACTAGAAGCTAAGAAAGCTGTCAAAGTATTCAGCATGCTAGGGAACAACACTCACTGAAGACAGTATTAGTAATTAATACTAATAGCACTAATGCTGGTCTGTGAAATGTTCGCTCCACAAATGAGAAAAGGAGCTTGGAGCTTGTATCACAATGTGAACCAATATGATGCTTTTTTCATCAATAAAGTCTTATAATACAAAACCAAAAACAAAACCAGCCAGCTTAACTTTACAGTGTGCTTCGTGGCATAGCCGATCTATATGGTGCAACGTCAACTTTGTTAGGCCAGCAACAAAATTGCACTTTGGCACTTTTCTCAGTTGTTATTCGGATATAACATGTATGTTTTGAAGTAATTTTCTTATTTAGGTTTTTACAAATACAAGTTCAGCTTTGAATGTTGCAGTCTTCAGGACTTCCCCGCTTAAACTATATTTTTCAATTAGGATCAAAGACATAATTATTTCTTGCAACTGCAACCCAAACAACTTGAACTTCGTGAAAACAAGGTTAAAACTTGTATGTAAAAAACGTACAGGTCTTTCAAAAACAAAGCAGTAGTGTAAAGTGTAATAGAACACACGACAGGATCACACAATCCAGCCAATCCCACTTTATACTTGAGAAACTGAAAACCAAATTGGTAATTCTACTGGTGATATCATCTGTTGAAAGTGGCAGACTCAGGACTAGAACTTAAGACTGAAGTAAAGATTGTAAATACATTTTTCTTTTACACAAATTAAAGGCTTCTGAGTACTTCTGAAACAATTATTTTGGGGACTATCTTTTTCATCTTTCTCCCTGACAAGCCTTTGTTACCTGAGCTTGGACACTGGGGTGGGATGACCTTAGAGAATCACGGTTATCAATCAATTTACAGAAACATTGCCACCAAATTACAAACATACACAAAAGCACCAGTAGGCTGGTGTAGCTATAACACAGCAAGCAACTGGGAGGGTGGTGACCAAAATCAGAGAGGAAGTGGGGTGCCAGAGTTTGCTGTCCTTGATAAGAATGCTGGATCCTATCTAGTTCTTTGTGAGGTGGGAAGACATTTAAGCATTTCAGGTAGAGAAATGACAAGATTTAATTTTTATTCTAAAAAGATCACTAGGGAAAAAAGAAAAGACCATTCAATGTTGTGTTAAAAGTACACTGGGAAGACAGAAATTAAGGAGATGCCTGTCCTATCCAAGCCACCCTGTGCTGATGCTCTCAGGCCCAGCCCTGTCCTGCCCCGACACCCCACATTCCTGATTCTCTCTCCTCTCTGGCACACAGGCCAGGAACTGAAGCACCTAGTGCTGACATAAGAAAGACCTTTAATCCCAGGCAATTTCCCCACTGGGGGCAATAAAATCATTAACATCTCAAAAATACCTTGCTTTAAAAGAAAGAAACATTGTGAAGAGACAAGAATAAAAAAGAAAAATGGGGACAGAAGTATATGGGAATTCTCTGTACTTTCTGCTCAAGTTTGCTGTGAATCTAACACTGCTTTCTAAAAACTGTTGACTAGTTAAAACGAAACAACACAAGGAAAAAGCACTTAGAAGTTATTTCAATAGTCCAGGCGAGATGAAATGGTGCCTTCGTCCATGGGGTTAGCGGTGGTGACAGTAAGTGGGTGGAAATGGAATACACTTTGAAGGTAGAATTGATAGGATTTGCTGATAGATCTGTTACTGAGAAATGCAAGAAAAGAACAGAGGGTAACTATAAGAGATTTGGTTTAAGCAGCTAGAAGAATGGACATACAAGAGACTCAAGTGAGGTTTGGGAATCAGAGGTGGAAACGGTTTGCTTTCAGCAGGCTGAAACTTGACATGATTATAATACCTCCACATGTGTATTACATATTCCACAGGTGGAAGACACACTGGGACACATTTAGGAACCGTATGCATATAGATAGTATTTAAATACACAGGACTGGTAATTTGACTCCTGGTCATAAGAGAGTAACAGGGAACAGACTTATCTCCTATCTTAAACAAGAAAAAAACTGGAATTAAATGTATGAGACAATAGTTTTTAGAGACTGAATAACAGCACAAGCAATGATTCCTGAAAGAAGGAAAGCAAATTAAGTGTTTCTAACACAAGAGCTTTTTTTCTAACTGGTAGTGTAAGAGTCGTGGTTATAACTAAAAATTGGGGATTTGCATAGTACAGACCATGTTCTTTAGTTAAGAAATCATGATATGTTCAATTTGTGTTATGAAAACCCATGATATAGATTTTGCTTGCATTGCCAAACTGCCTTCCAAAATAGCGATCTCAATTTACACTCCCACTGGTAGTTAGAGCCTATTTCTCACCAAATGCTTACCTGCACTACAGGCTATCCATATATAACTTTAATCTGCTTGGTTATCAAATTTTCTAGCCCACAGCTGTTAAAAAGAAAATTTAAAGGGGGAACTAAATCGCTAGAGGCAGGCATCTAATACCTAACAGATAGCCAGGGAAGAAATTAAAGAAGCATGTTTCAAGAAAACACAGAACCTGCCTGAGAGATATCTGGTGACAGGAGGATTAGTACCACCTACTTCAATAGTCCAAGACAGACAATGTATAAGAGGAAAACATACTTGTGCTATAAGGATGAAATAGAGCCTGTTCATCACAATTTGTTTAAGAAGGAATATTTGGGGAAAAAGTTAAGAGCTTATGGCCATACCACTTATTGAGAAAAAAACACGAATATATCTCGTTTCCTGAGAGTGCTGGGGTAAGTAATAAACGTTAAAGTTTCCTGCTAAAATACCAAGGGGCGCCTGAGTGGCTCAGTCAGTTGGGCGTCTGACTTTGGCTCAGGTCATGATCTCACGGTTCGTGAGTTTGAATCCTGCGTCGGGATCTGTGCTGACAGCTGGAGCCTGCTTCGGATTCTGTGTCTCCCTCTCTCTCTCTGCCCCTCCCCCACTAGTGCTCTGTTTCTCAAATATAAATAAATGTAAAAAAAAATTTTTTTAAATAAAATATCAGAAATATCCCCAAATAGTTTATATGTAAGAGCCTTTGCTGTAACATAACACCAGGAGAAAAAATTAAAACAAATACAGATAAACACAGGAAAGAAAAATGGCACAAATGTCTTAAGCTGGTAAAAAGAACTAGGGCTTAGGCTCCAGATTCACTTGATGAAAATTTTAGAGAAGTTGAGGGCTTTCATTTTCCTCTATTTATATCTTTCAGGTCACAACGAGTATGCTCTTTAATTATTTATCCTGCTATTCCTGGCTCAAACTAGGTTTCTAGATTTTTATCTATGATTTTTAAATCATGCATTTATAATCTTAAAGCCATAGTAAAGAAAAAAAAAAACCCGCCAGACAGTCTTTACATTAGTACTTACAATTTCGCATTCCTTACATGTGTGTCCAAGCAATTTTCTTCTCTCTTCTTTTTTCCGAACTACCTCAATATGAGGAAAATTTTGTAAGCTAGTCTCTCTGGGAGAAAAATGAATTAAATTTAAAAATTAATCCATTTGTTACTACAAAGATCTTTGGTTTAGATTTTTAATTAACAAAGGTGAAGGCCCAGAGGAGAAATAATCCCAAAACATTCACTCATTTTATTTGAAATGTTTATTCAGTATGTTACAAAATGATTTTTTCATGCATTCTTCATTAAATACTTATTAGGTGCCTACTACTTGTCAGGTATTTTTATGTATATTGTTATCTAACTGAAAAAATAGAACTATTACTTCCTATTTTTGCCTGAAAATTTGTCTGATTGGCTGAAAATAATACATAAAATAACTTAATTTAAAAAGGAATATTGTATTATTAAAGTCAGGAACTGGTATTCTATAACATAACCAAGAAAGAATAACTACCTCTGTTAACTCAGTTTTCTTAAAGAACCTGTATTTCTGGGCTAACCTACTCCCCTCAAAAAAAAGATTCATCTGTTTACATGTCATCTGTCATTTTCTCCAAAAATTTATTTTGCTGCCTACATTCACCCTGGATTCTTCAAAATGTTAGGAACAATTATTTGCCCTTGTTCTTAAATGGATCAGATCCTATTGAGAACTACTGGAAACCTAGGAAAGGTCAAAGCCACTGAGGTATTAATGAGGTATGGAGTGCTCTGGGAAGAAAAAGCACATTTTTTTTTAGCACATAACTTTTTAATATACTTGTATCCTGCTTTAAGTTTTAAAGCCCAATATAGAAAAGTCCAAACTTCTAAAATAGGTAAATGATGCCTCAAGTGATGGTACATGTATTTGTTTATATTAAAGGCATCCCCAGTGAGCTTAAACAGTCTGACTCACAAAAACTAATTTCTAAAATGACTTGTTGGTAACATACCCACTTTGAGGTATTTTGATCCTAAGCCCCTCTACTTGGCAAGCACTTTCCGTCAAAAGAAAGCTTTAATCCCTCTATGTCAAAGTATGAGGTTATCGGTCCTTTGGGTCCTTAAACCCAAGAACTCTCAACCTTAGAGCAATCTGTAAATGAAAAGGACAGATAAAAATTGCTTTCTTTCAAACAGCTTATGGAATTTTAAAAGCTTATGTAGAGTACTTTCTGGCCATATCAGATCCTCTCCTCTGAGTATTGTCTATTCTGCTTCTATAGTGTGTTATAATGTTGCAGGGAATCTACTAGTAGACTGGCATCTGTAGCAGACCTTAAAGCATCACCTAAAAGATTACTAAGCTTCTTGTCCCTCATGCAACACAACCCATCTTCCCAGGGTTTGCTAGTATTGTCTGTGGGGAAAGAAACAATGCTGACTCTGAGACTTTCACCGTACCCATGCATCACACCCACCTCCTGCATTTCCAGCTATCTAATGGTTTCAGCATAAATAAAACTACTCATATTTATTTGAAATGACAGTTCTTCCTTTGCAATCCTACTTCAAGGAGTCTATCCCCAAGACAAAATTATGAAAAGAGAATGTACAATGTTATTCAATGCAGCATTCTGTTAGCATAACTGTAAACACCCCAAATACCCATTACTAAGGAATCAACTATGGTACCATCAATAAAGTACTATTATACTAAAAAAAGTAACTAAAAAAAGAAATGAAGACTATCACTATATGCTATTTTTATTTATTCATTTTAATGTTTTATTTTTGAGAGACAGAGCATCAGCGGGAAGGGGCAGAAGGAGGGAGACACAGAATCCGAAGCAGGCTCCAGGTTCTGAGATGTCAGCACAGAGCCTGATGCGGGGCTTGAATTCAAGAACCATGAGATCATGACCTGAGCCGAAGTTGGGCGCTTAACCGACTGAGCCACCCAGATGCCCCCACTATATGCTATTATGAGTGATTTCTAGGATACATACTTAAATGAAAAAAGCAAAAGCAGAATAGAGAAAAGTATATATAGCATTCTACCATTTGTCTAAGGGGAAAGAGAATGATAATATATTTCTGTATAGATATTTACTTTTATTTTTTAAAATGGATTGAAAACCATAATTTTTAACAAATGGGATAGGGAGCTAACAGGTAAAGGGGACAATGTTAGAAGCTAGACTTATCTGAATATACCTTGTCTGATACTGCGTACACAGTTTACATAACTTAAAAAAAGAATTAAAAATAAAAAGAAAAATAATTCCTAAAAAATTCAAAAGCAAAAGAAAACAAACCTAGACAATGAGTTGGTGGTATACCTACACAAAAAATAATTATTCCAAATGGCTTTAAAATATGGTGACTGGACATTTATAATAGACATATTTTTTTCATTTTTAGAATTTATATTGTATGAAAAGATGGCAGATAACACGATACAGCTTAAGAACAAAAAACCCACAAAGACATGTTAAGCCATTTTCATAAATCATATTATCGATGATTATTTATATTATCCTGAGACTGCTCTAAATATTAAAGAATAAAGTTAAAGAAGAAATTATGTTGGTAGCACTGAAAAGTGAAATTTTCAGGAAAAGGAAAGTAGATACAGATGTAAGAAGAGATTACATAAAAATCCTGTAGTTCTGAACCTGAAATGGAGCTATTGGTGTGAAAAAGTATAGTTATCTTAAAAAAACAAAATGAAACAAAAACCTTATTCCTAATTCTGTCCACCACCTAAAAGATCTACAAACAATGACTAACTGTAGCAATGAGCAACACTAGTGGTTAGACTAAATTTGTTTTTCACTAAAAGAAACCAGGGCTCCTGAAAAAATGGCAGATTCCAGGGTTCTCTAGGAAGAGAGCCTAGAACATGATATATCATACCAGAAGCAAGCCAGCTAGGAAAGACTGGGGTAGCGCTCATTCAAAGAGACTGGGGCCAAGATGTGGCAATACAATCTGAATATAAATAAGTGTAAGAGACGGAAACACATGAAATATCTAAATCCATGAGTTCATAATGACACCACAAATAAAAACTCCCTAGTCATATTTGGGATGCTAGGGTACTATTTCTTTGGAGAACTGGTAAATAAAGGAAAAGAATTCAGCATTTAGCAATAAAACGACAGCTCTTATCTGTTAGAGTCTTACAGGTATCAATAAAAACTTATCTTAGCCTGTCAGATCTCTAAAATTCTCAACAGAAATCAAAATACAGGGGCGCCTGGCTGGCTCAGTCAGAGGAGCATGCAACTCTTGATCTTGGGGTCATGAGTTTGATCGAGCCCCATATTAGGTATAGAGATTACTCACACACACACACACACAAAAAAAACAAAAAACAAAACCTTAAGAAAAAAAGTATGGGGTGCCTGGGTGGCTCAGTCGGTTGAGCATCCAGCTCTTGATTTTGGCTCGGTCATAGTCTCACGGTTCAGGAGTTCAAGCCCCATGTTGGGTTATGCGCTGGCAGCGCAGATCCTGCCTGGGATTCTCTCTCTCCTTCTCTCTCTGCTCCTCCCCTGCTTGTGCTTGCTCTTGCTCTCAAAATAAATAAATAAACATTAAAAAACACCATTAAAAAATGAAAGTATAAAATATACTTTGCTTATTGAGGGATTCAATCTGCCAACATCATAACTTGAAGAAAAAAAGGCATAAAAATTCTTTTCAATTGAATTATTATGCCTAAATTCACTTCTAGAATGAATGGTACATGATTAAAAATTACAGAATTTGCCATCTTTGAATGAAAGTCACAAAGTAGCATTATGGTTCAAAATCAAGATGCTTAGTTTTTCTTTTATGGTTTAAAAATCCCCATGAAATAATTTTCAAGCACAACCTAAGGCCTGTCACCTAAAGTCCTATACTAAATAATAGTCATATAATTTAACAAATTCCTGGAGTTCAAATAAAGTCCACAATAAAACAGAATAAGAATTAAAATATTTGTTATAAAAAAGAGAGAAAATAACTATTACCATTTGTCAAAAAAATAGTGATATAAATTTCTTTATTTGTAGTATTTGTCATTTTTATGCTTAAGTCCTTCTTTTTTATGACCATAAAATGAATAAAATGTGCTCTATTTTAACCAAAGTAAGAACTTAACAGTTCAGAGGTACGCTGACCAAGATAGTACTGTTGTACTTCCCATCACATTGCTGTTATTAATCAGGACCAACTTACCTTTCATCATCTTTAAAATATGGCTCCACAAATGCTTTCTGTTTGACTTTATCTTGCTTATCACCATGAGCTGTAAACAAACACACATAAAGGAAAAGAATCAAGCATTTAATTATAACACAAACTGAATGCAGAACTGAGAAATAGCTTTTTTGGAACAAAAATAACCTATATCAAAACTTCCATTCTAATTGAATTTCCTTCTCTAGGCTCCTGGGCAATTTGTTTAAATTTCTGTAACTAATTTTTTGTTTCTTTTTCATCTGCATAATGATGAGGTGCTGACTATCTTGTTTACCTCAGAATTACTACAGATAAAAACTCGCACCTATAAAACTATTTTAGACTTAAAAACTATATATACAAGTACCTGTACACACGTGTAGATTGTATATAAAAGTATTTTAGACTTCAAAAGAACTACTTTGATGCTCATTTTCATTTGGTACCAAACACAATAACAAGGCAGCTTTTCATATGTTTCACTTATTAGTGCTGCTGATTTTTTTTTTTTTTTAAATAAGCTCTTTGCCCAACACGGGGCTCAAACTCATGACCCTGAGATCAAAAGCCGCATGTTCCACCAACTGAGCCAATCAGACGCCCTAGTCCTGATTTTTATAATGTGTCTTTGAGGTAGATTAAGTAGGAGACAGAACTTAAAGAATTTTATCAGAAAATTGGAGATAAGAACTAAAGTTCATGGACCTGAATCCCAAGTTGTCTGGACCCAAACAGCCAACTGCTATGGTCTATTCAAATAGTCCAAATTTACCAAGCATTGTTCTAAGTTCTGGACATGCAATGTCCAACAAGAGAAACCAGGTCTCTTGTCCTCATGGAGTTTATACCACAGTGAGGGAAACAGACATTAAGTAGACAGTTAAGGCTTACCTGAGGAAGGACATGGAAAGTAGTAACTGATGAATAAAAAGAAGTCAGCCACAAGAAGCAGGAGTGGAGAATATTCTAGGTAAAGGTCTTGAGATGGGAAAAAGTATGGGATGTTATAAGAACTAATAAAAGGCCAGTGTGGTTGAGATTTAGCAAAGAAAGGTAAGTGTTAGGAAAGATGAGATTGAAGAGGTGGGCAAGTACCAGATCATGATGGGCCCTGGAGGCCAAAAGGAGTTTGAATTTTGTTGTGAATGCAATAGAGTGCACTGAAGACTTTTAAAAAGAATCTACTTTATTATAGGCAACACACTGATTTTAAGTATACTAGGATTAATTGACAAACGTACACCCTAGTGCAACTACCACCTAAATCAAGGTGTACATAGAACTTCCATCCCCCCTGGAAGTTTCCTCCTATTCCTTTGCTTCTCAAGCACAAGAATGTTCTCTGATGTTTCTCCTCCCCCACTATGGAGGGATGATTTCTACCACCACAGCTTAGTTATAACGGTTTTAAAACTCTGTATTAATGGAATTACATAGTTTGTATTCTTGTCCATCTTTTGGAGTTTTTTAGCTCAACAGGTTTGGGCAATTCATTGTTGAGTCTAGGACCCTCCTTTTTGTTGACAGATAGTATTCCATTATATGAGTTTACCACAATTCATAATCATCTGTTGATGGACATCTGGGTTGTCTCCAGTTTCGAGCTACTACAAATAGCACTGCTATGAACATTTCTGAACACAATCTTTTGTGAATGTGTTTTCATTTTTCTTGTCTATATACCTGGCAGTGGAATTGCTGGGTCATAGGGCGAGTGTATACCTAACTTTATAAGAAACTGACAAACCTCAATAAAGCTGTTAAAAAAAATCTTGCTGAACTCTTTTCCACAGTACAATTTTATATCCCCACCAGCAAAGTGTGAGAGTTCCAATTGTTCTTCACCTCTGCTAATGCTGGATATTATCAGACTTTAAAACCGTTTCAGTTGGATGTGCAGTGGTATCTCAGTCCCTCATGTCCAATAATGTTGAGGACATGTACATGTGCTTACTGGACATCCAAATATCCTTTCAGTGAAGGTTTTTAAAAGTGAGAAGATAATGCAATCCAATTTACATTTAAAATAAATAGAGTTTTGTCAACTCTGAATTCTTTATGATACTGAGATGCTATGGGCTTCCTTCCTGTGGGGCATTCTGCAGTGATCCAAAGATTCTGATTCCTCTCATTTCAAGTGATCCTGTGGCAGTCACTTTGTGTTTTGTAAAACAAATGAACTTTCAATCTGTGAAAGAAAGACCTTTTAAGGTTGCGAACCCCAGAGGTCAGAGCTTGAAATGCTTCTTTTTTTTTTCTAAAATGTTTGCTTATTTTTGAGAGAGTGAATGAGACGGGGGTTGGTGGTGGTGCCTGTACAGAGGATCTGAAGTGGGCTCTGAGCTGACAGCAGAGAGCCTGATGCAGGGCTCAAACTCACATGAACCATGAGATCATGACCTGAGCCAAAGGGATGCTTAAGGGACTGAGCCACCCAGGCGCCCCTAGGCTGTATTTTTTTAAAACTGATGGAAGCACAAAGAAAACATCATCAAGACAGACTACATAGCAGAAGGTGTTCTCATTTATAACCTTTGCACTAGACTAAAAGTTCTTTTTTACTTACAACAAGAAAATGAGACATTTAGCAAGAATTTTAACTTTCAATTCAGATTATCTGCTTAAGAGTTTCACTTATTCTTCTTTTGATTACTATCCTACATTATAAACTACTGTTTCTGATGAAAAGAATTTCTTTAATTTTTTTTTTTTTCCAACGTTTATTTATTTTTGGGACAGAGAGAGACAGAGCATGAACGGGGGAGGGGCAGAGAGAGAGGGAGACACAGAATCGGAAACAGGCTCCAGGCTCTGAGCCATCAGCCCAGAGCCTGACGCGGGGCTCGAACTCACAGACCGCGAGATCGTGACCTGGCTGAAGTTGGACGCTTAACCGACTGCGCCACCCAGGCGCCCCTAATTTTTTTTTTTAAGAGAGAGAGTGAGAGCATGAATGGGGCAGGGGCAGAGGGAGAGAGAATCTTAAACAGGGGCAATGCTTATTAGCATGGAGCCCAACGCGGGGCTCTATCTCATGACCTGAAATCATGACCTGAGCTGAATTCAGGAATCAGATACTCAACCGACTAAACCACCCAGGCATCCCTAATAAAAAGAGTTTTAAGGGGCACCTGGGTGGCTCAGTCAGTTAAGCATCTGACTTCGGCTCAGGTCATGATCTCGTGGTCTGTGAGTTTGAGCCCCGCATCAGGCTCTGTACTGACAGCTCAGAGCCTGGAGCCTGCTTCAGATTGTGTCTCCCTCCCTCCCTCCCTCTCCCTCCCTCCCTCCCTCCCTCTCTCTCTCTCTCTCTCTCTCTCTCTCTGCCCCTCCCCCACTCATGCTCTGTCTCTCTCTCTCTCTCTCAAAAATAAATAAACATTAATGGGGCGCCTGGGTGGCGCAGTCGGTTAAACGTCCGACTTCAGCCAGGTCACGATCTCGCGGTCCGTGAGTTCGAGCCCCGCGTCGGGCTCTGGGCTGATGGCTCGGAGCCTGGAGCCTGTTTCCGATTCTGTGTCTCCCTCTCTCTCTGCCCCTCCCCCGTTCATGCTCTGTCTCTCTCTGTCCCAAAAATAAATAAACGTTGAAAGAAAAAAAAAAAAATTAAAAAAAAAAAAATGAATTCTAAAAAGACACTGATACATGTAGCTACATTATTTTGTCTGGGAAGGTAAAGCATTCAAACAAAGTTAGTCTGAATTTTCTGCAAAACTTTCTCCTCCCACTCTATTACAATGATTAACTTATTACTTAATAAAGAACCTTTTCAAAACTTTTACAAACATTATGCGTAAGTTATGCAAAGAAATTCATAGTATTCAATCAATTTCTTACTTTTGATGAATACTTTATGGTCATATGTTAACATAAGGGGAAACTGAATGAAAGGTACAGGGAATCCTCTGAAGTATTTTTTCTAACACTTTTATTGGTCTGCAACTATCTCAAAAGAAAACTATCTAAAAGAAACTTATACAAGAAACAGGAAATTTTAGGGCCACCTGGATGGCTCAATCAGTTAAGCGTCCAACTTCAGCTTAGGTCATGATCTCGTGGTTTGAGCCCCACATCGGGCTCTGTGTTAACAGCTCAGAACCTGGAGCCTGGTTCAGATTCTGTGTCTCCCTCTCTCTCTGCCCCTCCCCTGCTTGTGTTCTTTCTCTCTCTCTCTCAAAAAATAAATAAACATTAAAAAAAAAGAAATATGAAATTTTAATTGTTAATTTAATTGTTAATTTTAATTGTTAATACATACCTCATACATACATACATACCTACCTACCTACCTACCTACCTACCTCATCAAGCTTGGTGACTTAATTTACTGAACTTAGTATAATTGAGAAGCCATAATTAGAAAGAAAATAGCCTTACTGTTTGGTTTCTTTGTGGTAGTCGACAATTCCTCTTCTTCAGCTGCTGCCTGGGGAAAGCTATCTGCCAAACAGGATTCATATTCTTCATGAGTTGTCCGATCAAACATATCTTCCAAGCTATCATTCATTTTTCTTTCTCCATCTATGTAAAAGAGCTTTGGCTTAGGGCAACAAGCAAGCTTTTTGGTTTCCACGTAGACCAATATGAAACTTACAGTAACCGCCACAAGATAAACTGGTCTCCGATGTACACGAGGCAACAATAAATCCCCAAGCCTAGGTAGTTACTGTATTTACAAAGACTTTATGTTAGGGCTTTAAATGTCCTTTGCTCATACGCAGAGAATGCTTTTTGTTGTTGTCATTACAAACATTAAAAAACTTTTTCTATTAGTCCATGTGTAATTCACACTGCACTAAAATGAGTACTATCAAGGGGCGCCTGGATGGCGCAGTCGGTTAAGCGTCCGACTTCAGCCAGGTCACGATCTCGCGGTCCGTGAGTTCGAGCCCCGCGTCGGGCTCTGGGCTGATGGCTCGGAGCCTGGAGCCTGTTTCCGATTCTGTGTCTCCCTCTCTCTCTGCCCCTCCCCCGTTCATGCTCTGTCTCTCTCTGTCCCAAAAATAAATAAAAAACGTTGAAAAAAAAAATATAAAATGAGTACTATCAAGGGGCGCCTGGGTGGCGCAGTCGGTTAAGCATCCGACTTCAGCCAGGTCACGATCTCGCGGTCTGTGAGTTCGAGCCCCGCGTCGGGCTCTGGGCTGATGGCTCGGAGCCTGGAGCCTGTTTCCGATTCTGTGTCTCCCTCTCTCTCTGCCCGTCCCCCGTTCATGCTCTGTCTCTCTCTGTCCCAAAAATAAATAAACGTTGAAAGAAAAAAAAAATTAAAATGAGTACTATCAAAAAACTGTGAGGAACAGAAAATGCATCAGAATGATGAAAAATATGAAGCTTAATAAATAAGATCTGTATAAATAGTGGACATTCAAATCTATACAACCTTGCTCATCTGCTTAATTTTATGCCACCATTAACACTTGGTAATTTAGTATTAATAAAAGGAACAAATTCCTTATTTGATATGCTAAGTGCTAAATTCATCTTCAGAGTACTAACTACATTTCTCACTATATAATCACATTTTGAAAAACAGCAGTTTACTAAAAAACAGAAATAGATCCAGTTGGCCAACAAACATGATAGAGCAGAAGCCTGCCAAGATTACTCTCTATAAAATAACTACAACTTCCCTAATCCATGGTGCTGCAGCACCCTTACCCTGTTTTATCTTTCTCCACAACTTATCATCTATCATACCCCACATTTGATTGCTTCCCCTTAAATTAGAAGGCATGTTCCATGAAGTAGGTACTTTTGTTCTGTTTATTCATTATTTCCAGTTTCTGAAACACTTCCCTTTATAGAACTGCAGCTCTGTATTTACTGAATGATTAAACAATTTTTTTTTTACATTGAGGATCAAATTTGTAAGTAATATGCAACTTCTACGTGCCAGGCAGTGTGCTAGGTATCCCAAGTATTCTGTATATACTGCTAGTAAATCACAATGTTAAGTCACTACTTTATGGTTTTTTTTTAACGTTTAAAAATCTTGGTAAGTAATCTCCACATCCATCGTGTGGCTGAAACTCACAACCCTGAGATTAAAAGTCACATGCTCTACCGACTGAGCCAGCCAGGCACCCCCCTAGTTTATGTTGGTGGTCTGACTTTTTTTTTTTTTTTTAAGTAGGGCTCCATGCACAACATGGGGCTTGAACTCACAACCCTAAGAGTGAAAGTCGCATGCTCTACTGACTGAACCATACCTGTTGGTCTGATTTCTGACTTGAAATACTTGAAAACATAGATTATAGATTATATCCTCATTAATTTTCCTGGACCACAGAAACTACGAAAGCTAAGAATATGACTGTTGTGTTTTAATCCCTAAGTTATCAGAGTGATTTATTATATAGCAATAGTATGCACAATATCTATGTAGCCAAAACTATCTCCACTCATTAGTTCAAATTCTAAACTTACTTCCATAGGATTCTTGCTTCAAACATATTTGGGAAACTATCATATTCTTTGAAGTGACCCGATACATTTGAAGCCACAGTAGTCATATTTTAGTTTTGCCTTTTTTCTTTTTTTTTCAATAATATTAGGAGCTGGTACCAGAACAAAGTAATCTTAAAGTACCTTCTGAAGAAGAAAGTTACCTTAGTGTCGTTCACTATAAAAGGACAATAAATCACCGTTAAAGGTTTTTTTCTGTTTATAGGTACTGTCCTCTCAATGTAGGCAGCTAGCTATTTGGTCATGTAGTTACTCATTCCTAAAGAACAAAGAATTAAGGCACAGACTACTACAATTTTTTCTCACTTACTGCAGTTAGGGCAGCAAGAGATAAAGTGTTTCAAAAAAAAAAGCAAGGGGGCGCCTGGGTGGCGCAGTCGGTTAAGCGTCCGACTTCAGCCAGGTCACGATCTCGCGGTCTGTGAGTTCGAGCCCCGCGTCAGGCTCTGGGCTGATGGCTCGGAGCCTGGAGCCTGTTTCCGATTCTGTGTCTCCCTCTCTCTCTGCCCGTCCCCCGTTCATGCTCTGTCTCTCTCTGTCCCAAAAATAAATAAAAACGTTGAAAAAAAAAAATTAAAAAAAAAAAAAAAAAGAAAAAAAAAAAAAGCAAGGACAAGACTGGCTTCAGCCCTGGGCAGGTAGACTAAAGAATATTCAGAAGAAGATAGGGAATGTACATATAGTCTGAATGTCCTCAGTTTCTAACAGCTGATCACTGGAGAGTGTCCTTGCTTTTGGCACTGCATCCCCTGTGGCAGGTCCTAACCCCTTAATACATAAGGGTGTAAGTGACACTATTCCTGGTCTAGTTGCTCTCATGCCATACACATCTGTAGTTAGGAGTGTTGCTAAGGTGGTGCCAACCAAAATCCTTCCATTGTTCCCACCTCTTTTGGAAAATCAAGGCTCTAGATGAAGACTTAAGTTCTTACAAAAGGCTGTAGACCCCTAATTTGGCCAAATCCCCTTTTCTGCAGAAGCAAAATATGGCAGAGTAGCTCAGTATATACACCATTATTCTTAGTTAACTGCTAATTTGCAAATCTATACAAATACTTCTCAGTAGACTCTCCCCTTTTTACCCTATAAATTACTCTGGAAATTCATATTTCTGAAACAGGACTCTCAAGATTCCCTTTTACAAAATAGATCTAATTACCAGAGATCAGCAAATTTTTTCTTAAAGGGTCAGACAGGAAATATTTTAGGCCTGAGGGCCCAATAATGTCTGCAGCTACTACTCTACTCTGCTATGGTACCATGCAAGCAGCCATAGGCAATACATAAACAAAATAACTGAGGCTGTGTTCCAATAAATCTTTATTTATAAAACAGGCAGCTGACTATGGTTTGCTGAACCTTGGAAACAATTTAAATTTTTTCTGGAAAAAAAATGTTTTGGCTAAAGATTTTTTTCCCTTGAAATACTGAAAGTGAGCTTTACTAAGAAAAATCTAATATTATTAAAAGATGAAAAAAACCTGGTTTATGGTGAAGAGGTCACTTGTGGTCATCAATGTAATGGTATGACTATAAACTTCCCTCCACATTTTTATTAAATTAAAAAAAAAATCAAATCTTACTTGGACTTTTCTCTCCCTTTTGTTCTTGCTTCTTCATTTTTAGAAGCACCGTTTCACTAACCAATGTGCAGTCCGTGTCCACTGTCTCTCCTCCTGCTAATCGTGACTGACTGCCATCCTAAATATTTAAAAATTCAAAAATTTTAACAATTATCCTGCATGGCCTTATATTTATGTTTTTAAAATTTTGGTATAATATACACACCATGAAATTGACCATTTTAACCATATTTTAAGTGTATACTTCAGCATTAAGTTATATTTATTTTTACCCTTCAGGAATATACATAGATTTATACATATATGTCTGTGAAGTATTTTAGCTTCAACGTACAAGCATCTTCTCTCAAGCATATGAAAAGAAAGCCTGCTGCCAAGGGAAGGGAGAGGTACGCTCCACTGAACTCCCTGAACCTCTCCTCCCTTCCTCTCCAGCCTGCCTCACAGTAACGAACATCAGCGTACACAAAGAACAATTTATACTGCAGCAGCAGTGAAATAGTTCAGGAATATGCTACCAAGTGAAAAAGAATTTCTTAAACTACACAGAACCTAAATACAAGCCAAAAGAGTTATTATCAAAAGCATCATAAAGTTAGAAGAAAAATCATTTTTCTTAGTTTTCTGAATGAGTAAATGCAGGTTTTAAGCAGTATGTAATCGATTATGTTACGGTCACAGAGTGAGTTAGGAGAGGAAGGTAACTAACAACTTACTAGAATAACCACATGTGCTTTGGTTTTATTTTCTAACTTACCTTTGTATCTATTACAGTAATATCCATTTTATATTGAGAAAGGTCTGCTCCTGGATCTATGCTCCACTGGTTATTTTCAAAGGATACATCTTCAATAAGGAGAAAAAAATAGAATTAAAAATGGATTTTAAAAATTCTTAAACCATTATGGGATCCACAAGTGGGAGAAAGGATTTGAAAATCATATATCTGCTAAAGAGACTATCTAGGACATAGAGAATATAAAGAAGTCTTACAACTCAATAATAAGAAAAATACTCCAATTGAAAATGAGCAAAGGATCTGAACAGACAATCCCTTCAAAGAAGATATACAAATGACCAAGAAGCACACGATAAGATGTTCTATAGCATTAGCCAGCAGGGAAAGGCAAATCATAACCACTATGAGATACTACTTCACATGCAGTAGGATGGCTAGAGTAAAAAAACAGATAATAACAAGCATTGGTGAGAATGTGGAGAGTGGGAACCTCATGTGCTAGTAGCCACTTTGGAAAGCAGATGGTTCCTCAAAAGGTTAAACAGGGTTAGCACATGGCCCAACAATTCTTCTCCTATGTAACTCAAGAAAAATGAAAAGATACATCTACATAAAACTGTAAGTCAACAGCTATGCTCATAGCAGCATTATTTGTAATAATGAAAAAAATGAAAGTAAAATTAAGTCACAAAAGATCATATATTATATGATTCCATTTATATGAAAACTCCAGAGTAGGCAAATCTATAGAGACAGAGGGTAGATTAGTGGTTGCCTAGGATTGGGGAAGAGGGGAGGAATGCAGAATGATTGGTAATGGGTATTGTTCTTTATTTAGAAAAAATTTTTAACTTAAGTATAATTAACATACACTGTTACATTAGTTTCAGCTGTGCAATATGATTCCGCAACTCTATACACTTCTCAGTGCTCATAAGATAAGCATACTCTTAATCCCCTTCATCTATTTCACTCATTCCCCACCCCTCTCCTCCCCTCTGGCTACCATCAGTTTGATCTCTGTGTTTAAGAGTCTTTTGGTTTTGCCTCTTCTGTTTGTTTTACTTCTTAAATTCTACATATAAGAAATCATATGGTATTTGTCTTTCTCTGACTTATTTCACTTAGCATTATACCAAGTCCATCCATGTTGTTGCAAATGGCAAGATCTCGTTCTTTTTGATGGCTGAATAATATTCTACTGTACATACATAACCACATCTTTTTTATCTATTCTTTATGGATACTTGGATTGCTTTCATATCGGCTATGGTAAATAATAATATAATAAACATAGGGGGCACAGATCTTTTAGAATTAGTATTTTTATTTCTTTTAAGTAAATAAATACCCAGTAGTGGAAATATTGGATCATATGGTAATTCTATTTTTAATTTTTTGAGGAACCTCCATACCATTTTCCAAAGTAGCTGTACCTGTGGAGAAAAGGGAACCCTCTTGCACTGTTGGCGGGAATGCAAACTGGTGAAGCCGCTCTGGAAAACAGCGTGGAGGTTCCTCAAAAAATTAAAAATAGATCTACCCTATGACCCAGCAATAGCACTGCTAGGAATTTACCCAAGGGATACAGGAGTGCTGATGCATAGGGGCACTTGTACCCCAATGTTTATAGCAGCACTTTCAACAATAGCCAAATTATGGAAAGAGCCTAAATGTCCATCAACTGACGAATGGATAAAGATGTGGTTTATATATACAATGGAATACTACTTGGCAATGAGAAAGAATGAAATATGGTCTTTTGTAGCAATGTGGATGGAACTGGAGAGTGTTATGCTAAGTGAAATAAGTCAGGCAGAGAAAGACAGATACCATAGGTTTTCACTCTTATGTGGATCCTGAGAAACTCAACAGAAGACTGGGGGGGAGAGGGAGGGGGGATAAAAAGTTACAGAGAGGGAAGGAGGCAAACCATAAGAGACTCTTAAATACTGAGAACAAACTGAGGGTTGATGGGGGGTGGGGGAGAGGGGAAAGTGGGTGATGGGCATTGAGGAGGGCACCTGTTGGGATGAGCACTGGGTATGGTATGGAAACCAATTTGACAATAAATGGTGTGTGTGTGTGTGTGTGTGTGTGTGTGTATACATATGTATATATATACACACACACGCACATATATATGTATATATATATAAAGAAATTCGCTAGAAAAAGTAATCTTTACCTCGAGCTCTTGTTTTCCTTCTGAAAAGTATGTGTAGTTAATTTTTGTGAAAGGCCCTTTCCATTTTATTTTACAAATAAAAGATGTGCTAACTAAAAAAACAACAACAAAAAAAACGAAACAAAGTGTACCAATTTGCATTCCTACCAATAGTGCACGAGGGTTCCTTTTGCTCCATGCCTTTGCCAGTACTTGTTATTTCTTATGTTTTTTATTTTAGCCATTCTAACAGGTATAAAGTGATATCTCATTGTGGTTTTAATTTGCATTTCCCTGATGGTTAGTGATACTGAACATCTTTTCATGTGTCTGTTGGTGATCCATATGCCTTCTTGAAAAAGCTGTCTACTCAGGTCCTCTGCCCCTCACCTTTTATTTTAGAGAGAGAGAGAGAGAGAGAGACAATCTCAAGCAGGCTCCACACTTGGTGCAGAGCCTGATGTGGGGCTCGATCCCCCGACCCTGTGATCATGACCTGAGATGAAATCAAGAGTTGGATGCTCAACCGAGTGAGCCACCCTGGCACCCCTCTCTGCCCATTTTTAAACTGAATTATTTGTTTTTTTTGGTGTTGAGCTGTGTGAGTTCTTCACACATTTTGCATATTAACTTAATGGGTAGTGTTCTTTCTGAGGTGATGAAAATGTTCTAAACTTAGACTACAATGACAGCTGCACAACTCTGTGAGGATATACAATAAATGAACTGTACACTTGAATGAGTGATTTTTGTATCAAAAATTGTTTTAAAAGTTAAAACTGTAACACTGTGTAGTTTTCAATGAATGTGGGCATACATGATAACTACATAAAGCACAGCCACGGAACACAAAGTGGCAAAATTAACTTTAAGTAGATTGAGAAAGATTACGCAGGTATACTATAATCCCTAGAGCAACCATGAACAAAAAACCCAAAATCAAAAATGTAAAAGAAAATCAGAAATGAGAGTGAAAAAAGGTTTTTCATACAGAAACTGAAACTTTCTGAAAAAACAAAGCATTTTAGTTGGAAGAACAACTAAAGAATGTGCTTCAAGAAAAAAAGAAAATAAACCCAGAATGAAGGAAACACTTTGCAAAGAAGAATAAAAGAAAAAATACTGCATATGAAGTACAGAAAAATTTTGTAGCCAAAAAACAAAAAAAGACTCCCTTAAAAACACAGCAAAATTATGAAAAAATTAACATACATATTAATTAAAAGCAAAGAAAAGATTTTCTAACAAGAAGCTTAAAAAACCCCACATTAATAGATATATACATATGGACAGGCTACCTATGGAGTGAGGAACAAAGTTTGGATGATGAAAATTCTACTTTATGTATTTTAAAATTCCATATAGTTTAAAATTCTTGAAGCTTTTGTAAAGAAAATAAGAAATAACATGGAAGAGGTAAATCCACGAAATCACATATAAAAGTAGGTATTAAAGACAATTACTCAATTCATTTTTTCAAAAAGCATGAGAGCAGGAAAATCGTATGTAAAATGAAACCAATGAGAATCATCCCATAAACACAAATATGCAGGAAGAAATAACATTTTCTCCCAAACAATTCAATATATCCAAAGAATGTATATACTATAACACTCAAAGTCATTACAAAAGAATGGAAATACTTTTTTTTTTAATTTTTTTTTAGTGTTTTTTAATTTATTTTTGAGACAGAGAGAGACAGAGCAGGAGCAGGGGAGGGGCAGAGAGAGAGGGAGACACAGAATCTGAAGCAGGCTCCAGGCTCTGAGCTGTCAGCACAGAGCCTGATGCAGGGCTCAAACTCACAAACTGCGAGATCATGACCTGAGCCAAAGTCGGACACTTAACCGACTGAGCCACCCAGATGCCCCAATACTTTTTTTTTGAAAATATTATTTATAGTATACATACCTTGACTGTTTTGTACAGACTTTGTTTTAGCAACTCTACATGGATTTAACTGAAGAACAGATGTAAGTTCACATGCTCCATGGACTGACCTGCCTATTTTTACTGGCTCATGAGAATCAGCTCCCTAAAACAGGAAGAATTATTAGCATCTAGATAAAATCACAAACAACTCTTTTAATAAAAATACTTGAACATTTGACACTAACCTTCACATCATCAAAAAGATTGTCTGTCTCTAAACTTTCACGCGGACGTAGAGGGATTTTAAAGATGGGATTTTCTTCCTTGATTTGTAATGGTGTTTTATTATCTGGAGATGATTTACCCAAGGACTGGAGGACGCACGCCTGTAAACAGGGCTCCTCTGGGGAATCTCTGGTTAATATACAGCTCCCACTTAAGGTCTTTCGGCTTGAGGAAGAGCCCTTGGGAATGGGCTTCAGGGCCTCATAGAGAGTCACTTGCCTAAATCTGACTTTAGAGGTCTCACTTCCTTGGCTTTTCTCTTGACGCTGAATAGCTGAAAATCGATCAGACAGATCCAGAGGTTTATCCATCACATAGTCTCCATTCACGGAAGAATGACTATCCAGTAAAAAAGGAAAAGCATTTTCTTTATCAAAAGAGGCCTGAGGGTAGCTTCCTTCATCTTCACTTTCTTCCTCAATTTTCTTCCTTTTGGATGTTCTGCCTCCCAGTGATTTCAGTGGCACTGCATGTTTATCAGTGACAGCATCTTTAATGTGATCAAAACTATCCTGTTCACTTTTGGGTTCATTTATATTTTTATTTATAAGCATCTGTTTATTTGAAGATGACAGGCTAATGATCTTGTTCACTTCAGACCCAAGATTATGCTGTGTGAAAAGGGCACTATCTTCAGATTTTGAAGTTGTTTTTCCTAGTCTAGAATTAGAAGTGTTGTTGAAGGGTGCTGTTTTCAAAAGGTTTTTTTTCCCAGTCTCTAAGAGAGAAGGGGACAAACTTGTATTCAAACCTAAACTGCGTTTCACATTAGAGGTAGCTCCAAATACAGGAGATGATACCCGAGTAGTTAACTCTTCCTGAGGAGTCTTTGAATTAGAATCTGAAAACCTGAAAAAATAAAGAGTGGTAAAAAGAAATAGGGTAAAAGTTAAAAAATAAGCATATGAGAAAACTTACACTAATATAGAATATTAGTAGTGAGGTCTTAGCCATGTATTAGACTCAAATAATTTATTAACCAACATTTGAAATAGGGTAGAGTTGTCAGCTTCTCTTCATTTGGCTGACAAAAAGCTGAGGAAAATGATACAGTAAATTTATCTCAATACCTTGATATTCCTCTCCATAAATATTTTTCCTAGTAATTTAAGCAATTTTACTATATACAAAAATCATAGCTTAATAAATTCAGTGGGGACCTAAATTCTTTTGTTGTTATGAAATCTTATAATAAGTAACTTCAAAAAATAAAAATCTTATACTACAGAATTGAACATAACTTAAGACCCAGCCTGCTTCTAGCAGAGGAGACAGTTATGGTAGTAGAAAGAGTATTAGGTTTCAGTTAGAAGATGTGGCATGGGTAAGAGCTCTGGCTCTAGTTATTAACAGCTATGTAGTATTAAATAAGACATTTAACCTCTGGGGAGCTGTGTTTTTGTTGACTAAAAATGGGAGTAATCAAAAACCTACTTTCATGAGTTACTCTGATGACAAATTAAATGTGATATATGTATCTAAAACCGAAAGCACCTTTTTTTAAAGTTGTCTTTCTTTCTTTCTTCTTTCTCTCTCTCTCTTTATTTATTTAGGGGTGCCTGGGTGGCTTAGTTAAGCATCCAACTCGATTTCAGCTCATTACCTTGTGGTTTGGGGGTTCAAGCCCTCCATCAGGCTTGGTGCTGATAGTGTGGAGCCTGCTTAGGATTCTTTCTCTCTCCCTCTCTCTTTACCTGCTTGCTCTCTCTTCCTCACTCTCTCAAAAATAAATAAATAGAGAGAGAATGAGAGGAAGGGGCAGAGAGAGAGTGGGGGAGAGAGAGGATCTCAAGCAGGCTCCACACTGTCAGCATGGAGCCAGATGAGGGGCTTGAACTCACGAACCATGAGAACATGACCTGAGCCTAAATCAAGAGTCCAATGCTCAACCCACTGACCTATTCAGCCCCTGGGCCCACTGCTGAAAGCACTTTTAAAAAAGCAAAATACTACACAAATATAGATAAGTTAGTGGATGTTCTGAAATTAGTAAATATGAGACACAACACAATCTTGAAAATTCACCTAAGTTTATAAATGCATTTTATATAACATCCATTTATAACATTTTTTTGGAAATACAAACACAGAAGGGATGACTGGGTCTTTATAGAGGCAGAGTAACAAGGTTGGACTCGGAACTACTGCTTGATAGAAGTATAAAAAGACCCCAAAAATAATATTCCTCTCTCTACAGTGATGCAAAAAGCCCTCAACTGACCATGAACTGGGGAAAAATATTTTTAAAATAAAAATTAATATGCTGACAGAGAGAAATCATTAATTATATGGAACTCAACTGTAATGAGATCTCACCAATAGTCTGCAAGTTATTATTAAAGTGCCCCAAATTACCTTAAAGTATCTTCATTGTTTCTTACAGATTCCTCAAAAGGTTGTTTCTTGTGATCTTCTAGACAATGATAGAGTTCATCACCAAGAGGGCTCGTGGGACCCTGAGATTCCTTCAAAAGTAAAATATAAAGTATATAAATACAATGGAAGATTATTCATTCTTAAAAAGGAATGAAATGTTGATACATTCTGCCATTTGGATGAACTTCAAAAACAGGCTAAGTGAAAGAAGCCAGACTCAAAACCCACATAATGCAAAATTCCATTCACATGAATTATCCAGAATAGCTAAATCCATAAGGACAAAAAGCAGCCTGGTGGTTGCCAGGGGTTGTGGGTAGTCGGGAATGAGAATTGAATGTTTAACAGGTAAAGGGTTTATTTTGGGGAAGATGAGAATTTTTTGGAACCAGAGATGTGGTAGTGTGTAGTAATACTGTGTAATACTGTGTAGTACTAAATGCCACTGAATTGTTATGCACATTTCACCACAATAAAAAAAAATAAGCACTTTTAAGTTTAGAGAGAGAAAAGCCCCAATATTTTACATAAGCACATTCTATTACTCATATGTAAAACTCCATAAACTTCCAAAAAACGTTATTTAGATGGGGGGAAAGGAATAAAGATAATTATTTACACTGACAGAAGATGAATTTAAAAGACTCCTTCAGAGAGCAGTGCTTCTCAAACTTTAACATGCATTCAAGTCAACTCGGGATCTTGTTAAAACACAAGTTCGCTTGCAGTTAGGTCTTGGGTGGGGTCTGAGATTCTCTATATCTAATAAAACTTTAAGGTGATACAGATGCTATTGGCCTGTGGATCATACCTCAAGAAACATGTCTTTAGAGATCAGCTCCCTTAATTTATCTGGTGCTAAAACTACTTATTTGTCAGATTTATGGGTAGGAAGAATTAGAAACCATTAAAACACATTTAAAGTTCAAAGGTTAAAAATTACCCATTACCACTTGAAGAGGGATTTAAAACTTAGAAAGAAAAAAAATCTAAACATAATGAAAAATCAACTCAATTTTTATTTATTTTATTTTTTAATGTTTATTTATTTTTAAGAGAGAAAGAGTGCCAGCAGGGAGAGGCAGAGAGGGAGGAAGACACAGAATCTAAAGCAGGCTCCAGGCTCTGAGCTGTCAGCCCAGAGTCTGACGTGGGGCTTGAACTCATGAACTGTGAAATCATGACCTGAGCTGAAGTCAGATGCTCAACTTACTGAGCCACCCAGGTGCCCCTCAATTCAATTTTTAAAACTTTAACAGCAAGACAATTTTGTAGGAGCACATATACATTTACCGACTAAAGCAAAGGAATACTATTTTAAAGTGGTATCAAAATAAAACTTAAATAAATAAAACTTGAAATTCTGCAATTTTAAGTTTTCTATTTTTAGGGACCAATTAAGAAACAAAGTGAATGTGTCTGATATAAAGAAGTACTAAAACAACAAAAATTAATTCATGGGATCAATTTCTGACCCAATCCCTAAGAATCAGGTGGCATAGAATCAGATGAATCCGAAGAATTCAGCCTGTTTTCCAAATCAAACCCTAATTTAAAGGATATTGAAAAATTCCAATAAATTCTGAAACCAACCTTAAGGTTTAAGTCTTCAGTTAGATGGAACAGGATAGGGGTAGGTAGGATAGAGTAAACAGGAAAGGGTTGGCCAAACCCTCTATGCCATCATCACTTCCCTAAAATTTTGACTCAACCCACAACCTATATGCCAAGAATTCTAAAGACTCCAGATTTCTGGGACTGCTGGAGTAGAGACCATAAATAGGCCTTTCTAACCACATCAATTTTGTTCTAGGTCTTTATCTGATGACCCTGGGATAAAATACTTTTTCTTTTGCTTAATACTCTAAACACCAACACTAAAGGACAGCAATTAATTCATATTTTCACCAAACTAAACAATTACTTACAGATTCTTCTTGAACACTAAGTCCAAGTGTTTCAGCAACAACTGTAGCCAAATTAAAAGATGACTTATCAGTAGGACAATGGTTTGTTCCATGTGTTTCTAAGTTAGGAAAAAAAAAAAAAAACCCAATTATACAACTGTAGAAATGACATGTATTGAAAAATACAAAAAAGGAAAGAGGCTCAAAGAACCACTTTACAAGATAGCACTGAATAATTTTAAAATTCTGTGCAAAACATCTGTGCCAAAAAGTCCAAAATATCTACTACAAATGGCAATAAATTGCAGGTATCTAACATCTACATCTGCCAAACTTTTTCAGCTAAGATTTACTACTTTTCCTAAATGGACTGAATGCAATGGGCAGATTATTTTTCTCATTGTCACTCAGAAAAAAAAACAAACCCAAAAAATCATATATAATTGTGCTGGATTTCTTGTGCCCTAAGTTACAGCATGAATATAAAACCATATTTATAGTGCCTTTTATGACAATATACTTTGTAGAAGAGATTTTCAACTCTGCATTATTTTCAAGATTTAAGCTAAATACAGAAATCACCTGTGTTCAAGTATTTTACAAAGCTTTATATATGCAGAGTTTCAACCAGTCAACAAGTATTTATGGAGCACATACTATGTTCTAGGCATGTGTTAGGCACTTGATCAAAGGAAAAAAGGTTCTTGCCCTCAAGGAGCTTCAGGGCTTATACGGGTGAAACAGAAAGTAAAAAAGAGAATTGCAATAAAATGTGATACACATTAAAGGAACATTAAAGGTGCACATAAGTGTTGATTTAAACATAAAGAAAGGATTCCTAAATCTGCCTTGGGAATATCAAGGAAAGATACACTAAGCGATGCCTAACCTGACCCTGGAAAGAAAGAGGAACTTGATAGGTCAAACGGGCTGGGGACAGAAAGAAGGATTCTAGGTACGTGTAAGGGTTCAGATATGTCAAACAAAATTGCATGTTTAGAGGGGCGCCTGGGTGGCTTGGTCGGTTAAGCGTCCGACTTCAGCTCCGGTCATGATCTCACGGTCCGTGAGTTCAAGCCCCGCGTCGGGCTCTGTGCTGACAGCTTGGAGCCTGGAGCCTGTTTCAGATTCTCCCTTTCTCTCTGCTCCTCCCCTGTTCATGCTCTGTCTCTCTCTGTCTCAAAAATAAATAAGCATTAAAAAAAATTAAAAAAAAAAATTGCATGTTTAGGGAACTATAGGTGTTTTAATTGCTGGGAATCAAAATGCAAAAGCTGTAACAGTAGTAGGATATGAGCCCAGACAGGTCAGTGAGGGATTTCTCTCTCTCCCACAGGGGTGTGGAGAGGTGAAGAGTGGAATCTATACTTTATTGGATTCAACTAGAGGGAATGGGAGATAATACAGAAGAGCTACTGAACACAGACTACTTTTTCAGCTTTGAAGAGAAGCTGTAGCTAAGAATGGAGACAATTAAGACAGGCGTTATTTTTATTCATATTTAGTCATTTATTAAAAAAAATTAAGTTTATTTATTTACTTGGAAGAGAAAGAGATAGTGTGAATGGGGGAGGGGAAGAGGTAGAGGGAGAGAGAGAGATAGAGGGACAGAGAGAATCCCAAGCTGGATCTGCACAGTCAGCACGGAGCCCAAGGCAGGGCCCAAACTCACAAAACCATGAGATCATGACCTGAGCCAAAACCAAGGTTGGATGCTTAACCGACTGAGCCACCCAGCTGCCCCAACAGGGGTTATTTTTAAAAGACGGAAGATAACATGTGCATATTTTGAAAAGAACGAAACTGCAGAGAAGCTAGAGATTTAAGAGGGCAACAGAGGGAGCAAAATCCTGGCAGCGGCAGGGGAGAATGTGCCCCAGAGTGCAGACAAGCAAGGATCTACCACTCAGTGTTACATCCTCAGCACCCTTTGCTAGACAGTCTGTCCTCCTCTCACACACACACTAATATGAAATGATTTCTTAGCTTTTAGAGTATAAGTTTTGTACTCATACTAAATGAGTAAGTGATTAACCTTGACCAACCCTTCCAACTGGCATCTGGATCCCATCTCCCCTTACCTTTTCACAGATGTAGTAACAGTTTCCTCTTTCCTTAGAATGACTCATTTCTTTCTCTTTACTTGATCTTTCCATCAACATAAAAATATGCTGCATATGCTGTACTATCCCATCTTCTAACATCCTCGCTTGACCCATTTTCTCTCTAGCTACTGTCCCATTTTCCCCTCCCCTTTACCACAAAACATCTTGAAGGACTTGTTTACAAGTGCTCTCTGCTTTCTCTCCTCGCTTCTCTTGAGCATGCAACAGTCTAGAGGAATACCATTACACTTTAACAGTTCACGTTAACACTCAGAAGATCTGCATGTGACCAAATTCAATAGTGAATTTTCAGTCTTCATCTTGCCTGACCTATTAGCACAGTCTGCCAGTTGACCACTCCTTTCTCTCTCCACTTGGCTCAAAGGATCCTACTTTATCTCAGTTCTTCTATCTCCCTGGCAGCTCCTTCTCTGGTTACTTACTTTGTTGGTTCCTCCTCATTTTCACAACCTCTAAATCACCATCTAGACAGCTGTAATATTGCCTCTGAAGAGGTGAAAAATGGTTATTTGAAGGCAAAATAATTTTTTTATACATAAAGCACTTACATACATACACTCATACAGTGTATCTGCAGTATTGAAATTTCATGGAAAAATAATTAGGGGAAAAAACATCTTAAAAGTTTAGTGTGGGGTGGGAAAAATAGTTCAGAATCACTACTTAAATTTTTTTTTTTAATTTTTTTTTTTTTTTAATGTTTATTTATTTTGGGGACAGAGAGAGACACAGCATGAATGGGGGAGGGGCAGAGAGAGAGGGAGACACAGAATCGGAAGCAGGCTCCAGGCTCTGAGCCATCAGCCCAGAGCCCAATGCGGGGCTCGAACTCACGGACCGCGAGATCGTGACCTGGCTGAAGTCGGACGCTCAACCGACTGCGCCACCCAGGCGCCCCACTACTTAAATTTTTAAAAAATGTTTATTTGAGAGAGAGAGAGAGAGAAACAGTGTGAGCAAGTGCGGAGTAGGGGCAGAGAGAGAGAGAGGAAGAGTGAGAATCCCAAGCAAGTTCCACGCCGTCAGTGTAGAGCTCGACACAGGGCTTGATCTCACCAACCGCAAGATCATGACCTGAGGCAAAATCAAGAGTTGGACGCCTAACCTACTGAGCCATCCAGGCACCCCTTATTTTATTTTTTCTAAGTAGGCTCCACACCCAGCATGGAGCCCAACATAGGGTTCAAACTCATGACCCTGAGATCAAGACCTGAGCTGAGATCAAGAATTGGACACGTAACTGAATAAGTCACCTAGGTGCCCCTGAGAACCTCTACCTTACATAATGAAGCACCCCAGAACTTAGTACTTGAACTTCTTCTCTTCCCTATCTACATTCACTTGCTTGGTAATCTCATCCACCTACATGCTAACAATTTCCTTTCATATCTCCATCTTAGACCTTTCTAAACTCAGATCGAACTACTCATCCAAAGTCTTACCTGAATGACTCTCCAGTATCTCAGAATATTCTCAAAACCAAACTTCTGATTTCTAACCACCCCTATCCCCACCTTTATTCTTCTTTTTTTTAATTTTTAAATATTTATTTTTTTTTTGACAGAGTGAGAGACAGAGCACGAGTGGGGGAGGGGCAGAGAGAGAGGGAGACACAGAATCCAAAACAGGCTCAAGGCTCCGAGCTGTCAGCACAGAGCCCGATGCGGGATTGAACTCATGGACAGCGAGATCGTGACTTGAGCTGAAGTTGGATGCTCAACCAACTGAGCCACCCAGGCACCCCTCTCCACCTCTATTCTTGAACCTGATACTCCTAGTCTCTTTCCTCTCAATAAACAGCAGCTCTAAAGAACAGAGTTGCCCAAACCAATCTCCCCCTCACTCACACTGTTCTGCCCTAGTCATGAAGGCTTCCTTACCATCCTTCATAAAGAACCAAATAGCATGCTCATCTGAAGGCCTACGAGCTCTGACTTCTCTACCTGGGATGCTCTTTCCCCCTATGTCCATATGCCTTCTTTGCTTCCGTAAATCTCTCCTCAAGCATCACTTTTTATTTATTTATTTTTTTTTTTTTAAATTTTTTTTTTTTCAACGTTTATTTATTTTTGGGACAGAGAGAGACAGAGCATGAACGGGGGAGAGAGAGAGGGAGACACAGAATCGGAAGCAGGCTCCAGGCTCTGGGCCATCATCAGCCCAGAGCCCGACGCGGGGCTCGAACTCACGGACCGCGAGATCGTGACCTGGCTGAAGTCGGACGCTTAACCGACTGCGCCACCCAGGCGCCCCAAGCATCACTTTTTAAAGTGAGGCTTTCTAGTCTCTCTTCTGACCCAGCTTCAGAACACTTGCTTCTACCTAATATGTATTCATTTTCTTTCTCCCTCAACTAGATTACAACCTCTACGAAGGGCTTTGTTTTCTTCAGTACCTGGTATACAGTAGGTACTTAAGTATTTGTTGAATGAACGAATAAACCACAGTAAAGCCTGTTTACTTAAAATTATTAGCAATTTGTATTAACATGGCTAGGGATATTAATATGACTACGGATATTAATATGAATAATGGGACATTATTTTCCAATATGAAAAAGATTACTACACAACCAACAATACAAACAAAATCATATGGAAAATATTGTGTAATTCAGACTTCTGGCCACTCTTCCTTACCAGTAACCACAAATTTTAAACTTACGAAGTAAATCTCAATATGCTTACTAGACACTGGGGATTGACTCTGATCACAAGTGTCAGCCACCAGAATTTCACTTTCATTAGGTTTATTCTGTGGATGAATTGAAGACTTTGGAAGTTTTCTGAGTTCTAAGGGGAAAAAAAGAAATTACATATAAACAAACAATTATGATACAAAATATTATTTTGATAAGCCAACACAAACCTGTCCTTAAGTGCATTAGAAGTATTATTTTATTGATTCTAATAAAAAGTTCATTCCTTTGGTATCACTAAGAAACAAAGCTGGAAGTTAGGACAGAGAGAGGGACTAGAACAGATAAGCTTCTTCTGACCTAAGTTTCCTAGAGTTGTAATGTTTTAATGCATCTTTTCCTTATGTATTTGTTGCAAATCAGTCAGGTTCATTTAAAATGAATACTGCATCATATACCTCTGCAATCTTTTTTAGAGCTTTTATTTTCTGGAAGGAAATCCTGAAACACGCTTTTTAAGAAAGCATTCCAATATTTAAGGATTTAATTCAAAGAAAACCAAAAGAAGCACAAAGTAAAGGGAAATAGACTTATTAATTATAACTAGAAAATAATATTATAACACACTATAAACTTTAAAATAAGCAAGGGTGAGGGGCCACCTGGGTGGCTCAGTTGGTTAAACGTGACTCTTGATTTCCATTAAGGTCATGATCTCATGGTTTGTGACTGTGAGCCTGGTATTGGGCTCTGCACCCACAGTGCAGAGTCTGCTTGAGATTCTCTTTCTCTTTCCCTCTCACTCTGTCCCTCCTCCACTCTCTCTCTCAAAATAAATAAATAAACTTGAAAAAAAAAAAAAAAGCAAGAGTGTGGAAATGCAAGCTGGTGCAGCCACTCTGGAAAACAGTATGGAGGTTCCTCAAAAAACTAAAAATAGAACTACCCTACGACCCAGCAATTGCACTACTAGGCATTTATCCACAGGACACAGGTGTGCTGTTTCGAAGGGACACATGCACCCTCATGTTTATAGCAGCACTATCAACAATAGCCGAAGTATGCAAAGAGCCTAAATGTCCATCGATGGATGAATGGATACAGAAGATGTGGTGTGTATACACACACACACACACACACACACACACACACACAATGGAGTATTACTCGGCAATCAAAAAGAATGAAATCTTGCCATTTGCAACTATGTGAATGGAACTGGAGGGTATTATGTTAAGTGAAATTAGTCAGAGAAAGACAAAAATCGTATGACTTCACTCATATGAGGACTTTAAGAGACAAAACAGATGAACATAAGGGAAGGGAAACAAAAATAATAAAAAACAGGGAGGGGGACAAAACAGACAAATATGGAGAACAAACAGAGGGTTAGTGGAGGGGTTGTGGGAGGGAGGATGGGCTAAATGGGTAAGGGGCACTAAGGAATCTACTCCTGAAATCATTGTTTCACTATATGCTAACTAATTTGGATATAAATTTTAAAAAATAAAATATAAAATTAAAAAAAAATAAGCAAGGGTGCCAACTAGTCATTAAATCAGTTTTAAAATAATTTGCATGGCTCAAAATGGTTACATTTATACATATATATATACACACACACATATATTTTAATTTTACTGACTGATGTCACTTTATTTAAATAAATAAGTTTAAAATTAAATTTTAAATAAAACAATTTTTTTTTTTTAATTTAAAGAGAGAGGGAGAGTGCAGAAGCCAGGGAGAGGGAGAGACAGACAGAGACAAAGACAGAGAATCTCAAGCAAGCTCCATGCTCAGTGTGAGATCACTACCCATGCCGAAATCAAGAGCTGGATTCTCAACTGAATGAGCCACCCAGGCACCCTGATCTTATATTTTAAAACCAAAATTTCAGATCCCAAGTAAAAATGATTAGAGCAAGATTAAAAAAGACAAATTAAGTTTTAAAATAGTTACAGGTTGTTCTCATATGATAAAGAAATAAACCGGAAGCAATCATACAAGATATAAAACAAGACTTTCCTAATAAAGAAAATTGTGATGATTTGTTTTTCTAGGTATTCTTACAGATGGATTTAAACATGATCTAAACTATAAATGCTTATCTACAGTGATTCTGTCTGATAGACTAAAAGGCGAATAAATGTTCATTTACTTAAATGTTTATTTTGAGAGAGAGAGAGAGCGAGCATGAGCGGAGGAGGGGCAGACAGACAGAGTGAATCTCAAGCAAGCTCCATGCAGTCAGTGCAGAACCTGACGTGGGTCTTGATCTCATGAACCGTGAAATCATGACCTGAGCCGAAATCCAGAGTTAGACACTTAACCAACTCAGTCACCCAGGCACCCCTGAATGTTCATTTTAGATCCAAGACCTTATATTTTACTTTAGTTCCTAATTACATGTAAGATTTTTAACAGTTCTTTTGTCTTCCACTAGATGGTGATGAAAGCTCATATAAAATGGGGGAATAAAAGGTGTCAATTTTCCAATATCAAAGAATAAGATCTACTTATTATTTTTTTTTTCAACGTTTATTTATTTTTGGGACAGAGAGAGACAGAGCATGAACAGGGGAGGGGCAGAGAGAGAGGGAGACACAGAATCGGAAACAGGCTCCAGGCTCTGAGCCATCAGCACAGAGCCTGACGCGGGGCTCGAACTCCCAGACCGCGAGATCGTGACCTGGCTGAAGTCGGACACTCAACTGACTGCGCCACCCAGGCGCCCCAGATCTACTTATTATTTTAAAGGCATAGCTACGGTAAACAGTTTATTTTGAATTATGAAAACATCTCCAGAAGTACGTACACCACTTCCCTCCAAATGCTTTCCTTGTTATAAACAATTAGGGTTAAAAATAAAAGTCTTTGCCATTTACTCCAGATCAACATTAAAAGAAATAATCATTGCATCGTATCACATGATAAATTTCAGGGCTACATGCAAAGGTAGTTCCAAAGTATTTAACAGAAATGGTAAATGGGCCTGGAATTAGAAATATGCCACTGATAAGCCATAAAGTTTATACTTTATAGAGCCACTTCTTGGTCACCATCAATCGCTACAAATTATAACAAAAATAGCCAGTTAAAACTACTGGTGGGAGTAGCTATGCTTAATGCATGGGAAGTACAAAAGTTTAGAGCCAAGAGAATCTTTATTTGAATTCTGATTCATCTACTTACTTGACTGGTGATCCTGAGTGAATTACTTAACCCCTCCAAAGAGTGTACCTTTCCTCATTATAAAATGAAGATGTTGACAGCTCCCTTCCAAGCTTGTCATAAGAATTAAAATCTAGTAATAATGCATTCAAATCGCTCAGTGTATTATTACCTGGCACACAGGTGAAAATTAATGTTAAATTCCTTTCCCCTTTCCTTCTAATCCCACTCAGATATATATACCCAGGAATATTTTTTAAATAAAAGGAAAAAAGAAAAAAAAACATGTACCACATTTATAAAATGCTGGATGTTTACATATTCAGATAAGCAATGAAGGCCTGTACATAATCTAGACAGAAAATGCCTTCCCAGTCACTTCACTAATGGAAGTTAAACTTACAGCTGTAATAGAAGCTCCCTGACTGATGACTATCTTCCTTCCACTAGATGGAATAACAGAAAAACTCACCATACAAAAGAATACTTTTTCATATGAAACCAGATAACTAAAATGAAACTCCAGTCCTTACCGTTTGTACACACAGACTGCTCCAGCTCAGTGTGTGTGTGTTCTATGTATCGGACATGGAGGTTCTCCTTTCTTCGTAGCCGGTTAATGCCAGAAAAGGAAAAGGCTGTTATTGGTGAATCTGGAATAACATTTTCCTCAGATTCAAGATCAGTTGCTTGATGCTGTTGATCATTCCTAGAGGAAAATAATGGCAAATGGAAAAAAAAAATTAATTCAAATATTTCCTAAAACATCTCTACCTAGTATGGAGCTACAAAAGAACATAGGTATAAAGCTATGAGAGATGCAATTCCTTGCGTTTAATGTTCCAAATCTAAATATAAGGATTAGAGAAGTACTCAAATGATTAGAGTACCAATTGGGGAATATTATTGTGAGAAGTGAAGTACAAAGTGTAGTTGGTGGTACCTTGAGGTAAAATTAAAAGAATCTCAAATGGCAGAGAAAATGAGCAGAGGATCCACACATCTGAGTAAAGGCACGCAATGCTGAGTACTTGGTGTTAGAGGAGGGCAAGCTGAAACTACATGAAAAAGAGCCTTGATTAAGTGCGTGCATAATTTAGAAAGCAAGAGGAAAAGAACTGATGAAGGTTTCACAGCATGGAAGTAACGTGACAATGTAGCAGCAAGACTGCAACACTGACTGGAACAGAAAGAAAGGAGGCAAGGAATCAATTAGGCAGTGGCTATAATGGTCCAGGCAAGAGTTTCTGGGGGTTTGAACTAGAATGTTGAGAATAGCTATGGAAAGGAAGGGACCAATATTAAACACTGGCAGAATTAACATGACTTGGCAAGTGACAAATAAGGGGCGATGAATAATACTAACACTGATAATATTATTGATGGAGGTTTATACTGTTGGGTACTGTTCAAAGTGCTACGTGCATCTGTTTAATTATCACAATTGTAGGAGCTATTAATAGTACTCTCATTTTACAAATGAGAAAGTTAAATCACTTACTAAAATAGTAAGGAGCAGAAGCAGGATCTAAATCCCAGCAGCCAGATTCCCAGGACAGTACTGATAAACATTCAATATGTTATCCTTAGTACAGACTATGAGACGAATGACTGATCACAAGTAGGATTCAAACTTTGAGTTTCTACTGCTACTTCTATCCAGGCCCCCTTAGAGTCTACTCTCAACACATCAGTCAGAAAAGTCTTATTAATACTTAGTCATATCGTGTCACTCCTGATTAAAACCTGCCTTATCTCCCCATTTCACTGGAAACACAAGCCAAAGCCCTATAAATGATTCACAAGGTCCTACATGATCTCATTGTCTCCCTCCCCCATTACCTGGGATCTCTTTTTATACTATACTCCAATCACCCTCACTTCCTCAAGGTTCCTCAACATACCCAACTTGAGTTCTTTCTCTAGCTCTTCCTTCTGCTTGGAATGCTCATCCCTAGACATCACTTACTTAGTGATCTCATTTCCTTCAAGTCTTTGCTGAAGTTTTACTTTCTCATCAGTGCCTATCTTAAACATGCTATTTAAAACTGTACCCTCTTGGGACTCCTGAGTGGCTCAGTCAGTTAATTTTCCGACTCTTGGTTTCAGCTCAGGAGGAGTTCATGATCTCACAGTTCTTCAGGACGAGCCCTGCGTTGGGCTCAGTGCAGAGCCTGCTTGGGAATCCTCTCTCCCCCTCCCCCACTCATGCTATCTTTCTGTGTCTCTCAAAAAAAAAAAAAGTGGGGGGTCTTAAAAAAAATTGTAACCTCCTTCCCATACCTTAGGTACTCCTGTTGCTTGTTATTTTGCTATTTGCTTTATCCATGGTATTTATGGCTTTTGAATATAGTATATAATTGACTTGTCTATTGCTCACCTGCCAGAATGTAAGCTCTAAGAGGATAAAGAATCTTTGGTTCATTGTTACATCAAGTGAACATGAGTAGGCACTTGGTATGTGCTCAGTAAATATTTGCTGAATGAAGGAATATGAGAGATCCCCAGATTTCATTAGAAAAATAAATTTGTGTTGATTCAGGCATATGTTTTTGCCCAACTCAATTCAGGACCAATGGTACCTAAAGACTGGGTTTGGACTGAATTGTGGTTATTGAGTAAATAATTAATTTTGACTCAATTGAGTTTCCCATTACTGACTTTATTGACCAATTCTTACCAGTTGGTCAGGCATTTAGGCTTTATGTGACAAAACCAGTCTGTCTATTATACTCATTATCAATTTGTAGTACTATTTCCAAACAAAAAGTAATGAACATCTTATAACTATGACCAACAGAGATTAAAAAAAAATTACAAGATTAATTACTCCTAACACAGATTTATATCTTAATTTCCTGGGTAACACCAGTATTACTTGTGGTCTGTAATCCTATATTCTATACTGAGGAAAATCTTTAGAGCTAATATCTAATTTTTAACTGTCTTATTCTGGAAAAACAGAGTAAGTTAAGGTCATATGAGAAAGACTTATAAATTAATGGAGTGTGAAACCTACCCAACCTTGCTTTAACTAATCACGTCAGAGGCTATCCACCTATTAGTCATGAAAATTCAACCTGGAACATGAATGAGTCACAAGAAACTGATTTCCTGGAACAGTCAATCTATAAGTAGCTGGGATCACAAAAGGAAAACAAAAACAAAACCCCAAAAAACCTAGATCTAATTAGAGGTGCAAACTAAGTAAACAAGTGCTGGCTTTATCTTCTTTTGCCATAAAAGGGGGAAAAAAACCCCAAATAACTTCCATATATTAACAAAGTTTCTTCTTTAAAGCATTAGATCTCACTCAGATTTTCTGAGAAACGTTAAAAAGATCATGCCACAGCTTTAGTTAATTATATACACTGGTCATCTTTCTTCTTTCACTTTTCTAACAGCCCAAGAGTAAATTTTTGATTGTCTGTTTTATTTGTTGGCCTCCCCTGCTTAAATTCCTGTCACAACAACTTTAGTTGTTCTTTTTTTCTAAAGACCTATAAAAGCGCAGAGTCTCCCTCTGTAAAGAGTCTACAAAAGTTTTTAACATTCAGCTTTTTTCCTCTGAAGAACTTACAGTGGGTTAAAATATAATTTAAACTTAATGGAATAGTTATAGCCATTAAGTTCACTTAAACATTTTGGTTTTCAAAAAAAGGAAAAAGGTCTGTATGCTATAAACTATTGAGTCCAATATCTGGATCTTTTGGAAGTAGTATAAGTTTATAATATGAATAATTCAAGTAAGACTAATTTTAGGGGCGCCTGGGTGGCTTAGTCGGTTGAGCATCCGACTTCGGCTCAGGTCATGATCTCACGGCTTATGAGTTTGAGCCCCGTGTTGGGCTGTGTGCAGACAGCTCACAGCCATGGAGCATGCTTCGGACTCTGTTTCCCTGTCACTCTGCCCCTTCCCCACTAATTCTCTCTCTCAAGAATAAACATTAAAAAATTGAAAGACTATTTTCAAAAGTAGAGCTATTAAACCAGTTGTACTTAGGACCTACTTAATTGAACATCTAGCTTTCTCAGGAAGGCATGTGACAGTGACTCTCTTGATACCATCTCATGAAGAGTGATAATGAAGGAAACGCCTCAGGGCTCCATCCTCAGGCAGATTTTATTTAACATTTTTTAAATGATTTCGATGCAGGATACTTAATGGAATATTCACATTTGTAGAAGACATAAAGCAGAGAATGAAAGCTAACCTAACAGATGGCAGGAAAAAAATCAACACATGAAAGACCCCCAAAGGTTGGAATAATGGGCCAAATCTAACAAAACAAAATAGAGCAGGAGAAATGTGAGATTATAAACTTCAATGAACTGAATCAGAAAAGAGAGAATCCAGGCTCTGCCACCTACACAGGTAGATAACCTTCTGAGGCTGTTTTAGCACAAAATTATAGAAAGAGTATACAGTCTCTGAAGTGAGGTACACCTGGGTTCAAATGCTAGTTCTGACACTTACAAATCACACTGGGTAAATCAGTTAACCTTTCTGAGCCTTAGTACCTTATCTATAAAGTATGGTACTGTACTCTCCTGCTTCCTTTTTGTAGGAAGGCTGTGAAAAGGAAGCAATATACGTAAAGTCATAATCCAATGCCCAAATAATAGTATTTAATCAATAGTGCTCTTCTATTTATTTCTTAAAGATTCAAAAAAAAGTTTATTTGTGCATTATATGCCAACAAATTGGGCAATCTGTAAAAAATGGGATAAATTCCTAGAAACATATAAACTAACAAAACTGAAACAGGAAGAAATAGGAAATTTGAACAGACCCATAACCAGTAAAGAAACTGAATCAGTTTATCAAAAATCTCCCAACAAAGAGTCCAGGGCTGGATGGCTTCCCAGGGGAATTCTACCAAACATTTAAAGAAGAGATAATACCTATTCTTTTGAAGCTATTGCAAAAAAAATAGAAATGGAAGGAAAACTTCTAAACTCATTCTATGAGGACAGCATTACCTTGATTCCAAAACCAGACAAAGACCCCAC
Organism: Lynx rufus; assembly: GCF_022079265.1. NCBI lineage: Eukaryota > Metazoa > Chordata > Mammalia > Carnivora > Felidae > Lynx > Lynx rufus. Next base: position 18,165,071 of record NW_025814837.1, read on the forward strand.
TAAAAAGAAATACAGACCAATTTCCGTGATGAACATGGATGCAAAAATTCTCAACAAGATACTAGCAAACTGGATCCAACAATACATTAAAAGAATTATTCACCACAATCAAGTGGGATTTTTTTCCTGGGCTGCAGGGCTGGTTCAATATCTGCAAATCTATCAACGTGATACATCACATTAATAAAAGAAAGGATAAGAACCACATGATCCTCTCAATAGATGCAGAAAAAGCATTTGACAAAACATAGCATCCTTTCTTGATAAAAACCCTCAAGAAGGCAGGGACAGAAAGAACATACCTTAACGTCATAAAAGCCATATACGAAAGACCCACAGCTAATATCATCCTCAATAGGGAAAAACTTGGAGCCTTTCCCCCTGAGATCAGGAACACAACAGGGATGTCCACTCTCACCACTGTTGTTGAACATAGTGTTGGGTGTCCTAGCCGAAGCAATCAGACAACAAAAAGAAATAAAAGGCATCCAAATTGGCAAGGAAGAAGTAAAACTTTTACTCTTTGCAGATGACATGATACTCTATGTGGAATACCTGAAACATTCCATCAAAAAACTGCTAGAACTGATACATGAATTCAGCAAAGTATAAAAACCAATGTCATAAAACCAATGACAGAAATCAAATGCATTTCTATACACTAATAATGAAGCAGCCGAAAGAGAAATCAAGGAATCTATCCCATTTAAAATTGCACCAAAACCCATAAAATATCTAGGAATAAACCTAACCAAAGAGGTAAAAGATCTGTACACTGAAAACTATAGAAAGGTTATGAAAGAAACTGAAGAAGACACAAAGAAGTGGAAAAACATTCCATGCTCATGGATTGGAAGAATAAATATTGTTAAAATGATGATACTACCCAAAGCAATCTATACATTCAATGTAATCTCTATCAAAGTAACACAAGCAGGGGCACCTGGGTGGCTCAGTCATTTGGGCACCCGACTTCAGCTCAGGTCATAATCTCACAGTTCATGAGTTCCAGCTCCTCATCAGGCTCTGCAACTGCTGGTGTGGAGCCTGCTTGGGATTCTTGCTCTCTCTCCTTCTCGCTCTGCCCCTTCCCCACTTGTTCTCTCTCTCTCTCTCTCTCTCTCTGAAAATAAGTAAAATTTTAAAAATAATAATAAAAAAAAAAACACAAAAAACACCAGCATTCTTCACAGAGCTAGAACAAACAATTCTAACACTTGTATGGAACCAGCGAAGACTCCAAATAGCCAAAGCAATCTTGAAAAAGAAATCCAAAGCTGGAAGCATCACAATTCTGGGCTTCAAGCTATTTTACAAGGCTGTAATCATCAAGACAGTATGGTACTGGCAAGAAACAGACACACAGATCAATGCAACAGAACAGAGAACCCAGAAATGGACCCATAAATATATGGCCAACTAATCTTCAGCAAAGCAGGAACGAATATCCAATGGAAAAAAGACAGTCAGTTTAGCAAATGGTGTTGGGAAAACTGGACAGTGACATGCAAAAGAATGAACCTGGACCACTTTCTTACACCATACACAAAAATAAACTCAAAACGGATGAAAGACCTACATGTAAGACAGGGAACCATAAAAATCCTAGAGAAGAAAACAGGCAACAACCTCTTTGACCTCAGCTTCAGCAACTTCTCACTGGACATGTCTGAGAAAGGGAAGGGAAGGGAGGCAAGGGAAACATGTCTGGAGGCAAGGGAAACAAAAGCAAAAAAATGAACTGCTGTGACCTCATCAAGATAATAAACTTCTGCACAGTGAAGGAAACAATAAAACTAAAAGGCAACTGACGGAATGGGAGAAGGTATTTGCAAATGACATATCAAATAAAGGGTTAGTATCCAAAATCTATAAAAACCTTATCAAACTCAACACCAAAAAACAAATAATCCAGTGAGGAAATGGGCAGAAGATGTGAACAGACACTTTTCCAAAGAAGACATCCGGATGGCCAACTGACACATGAAAAGATGCTCACCATCACTCGTCATCAGGGAAATACAAATCAAAACCACAGTGAGATACCACCTCACACCTGTCAGAATGGCTAACAGCAACAACTCAGGCAACAACAGACGTTGGCGAGGATGCAGAGAGAGAGGATCTCTTTTGCACTGCTGGTGGGAATGCAGACTGGTGCAGCCACTCGAAAACAGTATGGAGGTTCCTCAAAAAATTAAAAACAGAACTTCGCTACGACCCAGCAATTGCACCACTAGGTATTTATCCAAGGCATACAGGTATGATGTTTTGAAGGGGCACATGCACCCCAATGTTTATAGCAGCGCTATCAACAATAGTGAAAGTATGGAAAGAGCCCAAACGTCCATCGATGGATGAATGGATAAAGAAGATGTGGTATATATATACAATGGAGTATCCTATGACCCAGCAATTACACTACCAGGTATTTATTCAAAGGATAGAAAAATGCTGAATTGAAAGGGCATATGCCCCCAATGTTTACATCTGCATTATCAACAATAGCCCAATTATGGAAAGAGCCCAAATGTCCATCAACTGACAAATGGATAAGGAAGATGTGGTGTGTGTGTATGTGTGCATGTGTGTGTGTGCACACACATACACACACAATGGAATATTACTTGGCAATCAAAGAGAATGAAATCTTGCCACTTGCAACAATGTCGATGAAACTGGAATGTATTATGCTAAGCAAAGTAAGTCAGAGAAAGATAAGTATCATATGATTTCACTCATATGTGGAATTTAAGAAACATAATAGACAAACATAGGGGAGGGAAGGAAAAATAAGATAAAAACTGAGAGAGAGGAAAGTCATAAGAGACTCTTAAATGCAGAGAGCAATTGAGGGTTGCTAGAGGGGTGTTGGGTGGGGAATGGACTAAATGGGTAATGGGCATTAAGGAGGGCACTTGCTGGGATGAGCACTGGTGTTGTACGTAAGTGATGAATCACCAAATTCTATTCCTAAAACCATTATTACACTATGTGTTAACTAACCCGGATTTAAATAAAATTAAAAAATAAAAATAAAATAAAACTAAGTTTATTTATGTGACAGAGAGAGAGAGAGAGAGAGAGAGCGTGAGAGCGTGCGCAAGCATGAGCAGAGGAGAAGCAGAGAGATTGGGAGAGAGAGGATCCCAAGCAGGCCCCGTGCTGTCAGCACAGAGCCCAATGCAGGGCTTGAACTCATAAACCATGAGATCATGACCTAAGCTGAAACCAAAAGTTGGTTAAGCATCCAACTCTTGATTTTGGTTCAGATCATGATTTCAAGGTTTGTGGGTTTGAGCCCTACAATGGACTCTGCATTGACAGTGCAGAGCCTGCTTGAGATTCTCTTTCTCTTTCCCTCTCTGCTCCTCCCCCACTCACATGTGCACACACACTCTCTCTCTCAAAATCAATAAATAAACTTAAAAAAAAAAAAGGAAAGATTTAAAAAATTAAAAAATAGGGGCACCTGGGTGGCTCAGTTGGTTAAGCATACAACTTCAGCTCAGGTCATGATCTCACAATTTGTGGGTTCAAGCCCTGCATCGGGCTCTGTGCTGACAGCTTAGAGCCTGGAGCCTGCTTCAGACTCTGTGTCTCCTTCTCTCTCTGCCCCTCCCCTATTCGTGCTCTGTCTCTTGTCTCTATCAAAAATAAATAAACATTAAAAAAAATTTTTTTAAATAAAAAAATAAAAAATAATAATAAAATGAAGGAGTAGGCTAAACCCTATTAGGTTTTCTTCAACAACCTAATATGAAGCCATGACTCTGAAGTCCTGTATGTTTATCAAAAACAACACGTCTACAATTAGATAGGGAAGACTTTGACTTAATGGTTCTAGTTGGCAGTAAACCCAATAAGGAACATCCAGGACTATTCACGTGTTTTGACCACATTAATTAATGTAACTAAAAAGACACAGAAAAATGGTGAGGGCAGTATTGCCCTATTGGTCATACAACACCTAGAATACTGAATTTTTTTTTTTAATTTTTTAATTTTTTTTTTTAATTTTTACGTTTATTTTTGAGACAGAGAGAGACAGGGCATGAACGGGGGAGGGTCAGAGAGAGAGAGGGAGACACAGAATCTGAAGCAGGCTCCAGGCTCTGAGCTGTCAGCAAAGAGCCCGACGCGGGGCTTGAACTCACGAACCGCAAGATCATGACCTGAGCCGAAGTCGGACGCTTAACCGACTTAGCCACCCAGGCGCCCCTAGAATACTGAATTCTTAATTAAGATATTGACAAACTAAAACATTAAAAAGAAATGGTACTTTGAAGTTGTGAAGTAATGACGCCTGAGTTAATGAACAGAGGATATTTACCTAAAGAAAAGACTCAGGAGGGCCCTGACAGTTCTCTTCATGAATGCAAAATAGAAGAGGGGGTAAAAGTTGTTCCAGATGCTCCCAGAAGGCAAAATTAGAATCAACAAATAACCTGTAAGTAGATTTATTTCTACACAAACTTAGAAAGAACTTCCTAAAACCTCACTAAAATTAAACAGGTTTGAGAGATTAAGCTTATGGTAGAGGTGTTCAAACAATGGCTATTTGTTAAAGAAGTTATATAAGGAATTCAATTTAGAAAAGTGTTGAATGAAATGAATCCTACAGTCCTTTAAGTGTATAGACTCCTTTGACCTTCACTGATTCAGCATATCCATTTCTCAAAACAAAAAGAACCATGACCTCAACATTTAAGTATTTGTTGTTGGTGACTGGTAGTGTTGAATATATGCATATATATATATATATATATATATATATATATATGTATGTATATACACACACAACTTTATAACAGCAAATTTTTCCTGACTAATTTCTTACTACAGTGTCACTAAATAACTGTCCTACCATATAAGATATCTGCAACATCAAAACCAGCTTAGGTGAGTCAGGTTTTACTTCATTTAACAAGCAGAATATAAGTCAAACATTTTTTCTAAAGTTCAGATGTATTTCAGGCACTAACAGCATAATGTTACAGTGGTTTAGGTAGTCAAAGAAAATACTTGCTATTTTTTTAAACTGTCAAGCAAAAGTAAATTTGTTTAAGGACAGCAAGCTACTTTGAAAATAAGTTGACTAATGAGAACTATCTTAAATTTCAGAACTGAAAGACATACTAGATAATAACCCCCTTCACTGATCTGATTAAGCCATGTCCGAAATAAAACATGCATACCTTGAAGTTCATCTCTATGCTTAACCTTTACTATAATTTCAAACTTTAGCTTTTATTCTTCTAAGATGCCAGTGAGCTTCAACAGACAAATTTGTGACTTTCAGAACACTAAAAATAAATTAATTCTGAGTGAATCTGAATTTGTATTTCACGAGGTAAATGACATTATCTAATTTCAATTCACTTTATACACCTTGGTTTTGGAGGCATTCACTCTTTAATTCTGTATTAACCTCTATATGTTCATTATCTTGTTTATCTTTGGTATTCATAAATATCAAGGCTGAGGTGTTCAAAATACCATAAGCTACCTGTAAATCACTTCACAGAACGTTAATTAAGTCAACCATCACTTATCTGAAATCTTTGGAACCAGATGTGATTTGGAATTCAGATTTTTTTTTATCATGAAGGGTAATACAGAGCATATACAGCTTATTACATAATACCTCCAATGGCACCTGAGGCATCATTCTGTAGTCAAACACACTGATATTTTCATAGCAAAGCATAGGAATGTTCACATGAAGTGGGATAAATAAGGACTATAAATAGCATTCTGTGGATTAAGGTGAGGTTAAATTGTGAATAACATCCAAAAAAAAAAACTTTTGAATTTTAGAATTTGAGTTTTAGAATCATGTATAAAAGATTGTGGATGTGTGTTCTAGCCTCAACATGCATCATGAGTAAAACTGGAAAGTGCTGACATTTTCATACATACATGTTTAATAATCTCAGTCTAATCCTATAGCCTTCTTTCCTCATCTATTATCTCCCCTCAAAATTCCCTTTGCTACCAATATTTGTGAACTGATTAACATTGGAGGAATATCAAAATCCTACTGAATATCCATTACTTAAAAGTATACGGATAAGAATGTTAATTCCACCTGTGAGATGTGTTTATACATAAGACAATAACTATTCTAAGCAAATTAATACGTTATACCTGCATAGTTTACCAGTTTTTAGAGATGCCCACTCAAATACAATAGAAGATCTAAGAGCCCTATAAAAACCATTAAGACTATCCTGAATCCTAACTCTTAAAATATTTCACAAGTTTTATATAGATGGGAACTAAGAACTGGCCATATCTCAACCCTGTGACAGTCAGACCATACTCAGAAAAAGATTCTTTTTAAAGATACTGTTGAATAATGGAAAGAACAGTGAGTGGCCTTTTTTTTTTTTTTAATTTTTTTTTTCAGTGAGTGGCCTTTAAGTCAAAAGATAGGAGTCTGAGTGATAGGCTTAGTGAGACCATAGCAAGTTATTTGACTTTTGTGAACTTCAGTTTCCCTCTCTATAAAGCAGAAATAATAAAACTACCTTAAAGAATCATAGTGAGGATTATTAGATATAAAAAACATGAAACACAGAATAAAAATTATTATTTTTATTCTTTAAGAGAAATGGGGGGAGAGGAGCAGAAAAAGGAAGAAGTTCTCCAGGCCTGAGAAATGTGTAAGTGGAAATAATTTATTCAGATTGCTTTTATGAAGCTTTTGGGTCAGGGCTTTGAAAAGGAAACAAATATTTATTTAAAATATAAATATTTCAAATAATTATAAAAATTAAAATGCTTTAAATTAAAACATTCTGATACTTTCTTTATATATACACTAACCTAAGAGATGCATACACTCTTCATATATACTCCCAAAACACAAATGAAAAGTGATTTTCTTCATATTATTGCAGAAAACTTTATAACTTTTTAAAATGAAATCTGCAACTCTTAATGCCTTTACAGTTTGTATAGCTAAGTATAATAAAGGAAGAAAAGTTGAGGGAAAATATTCAATTTGCTGCTGCAATTAAGGAAAAATACTTACTCAATTTTCTGTTGCAGCTGTTCAGAAAGCTTTTTATTTTCTTCCTGGAGAGTATTCTTTTCATTCACTTAAACATAACATGAAAAAGAAGCACACATTATAGCTATATTAACATGTATGTCAGGCTTTTTCAACAGTACCAGTAATTATGGAGAATTAGGATTTCTAATTCCAAGTCATAATGTTAGAGTTAACATTATTGTGCAAGATTATTGTTACTAGGCAGTGATTACTACATCTCATATTGTGCCAGTTCCATGTAACTGATTAACTGATAATTTTATTTTATGCTTGTGGGCAGAAAAGAAAAAGTACTTCATGTACTGGGGAATATAGGTTAATTATTCATACTAAGGTCAAGAGAGCATTCCATCTATTACTCAGTCTTACTAATTTCAAACACCATTTTAGTAAAGGACATTTATCTTGAAATAAATCTAATAACAAAAGTAAACCAACACTGAATAGCAGTGTAATTTTATAGCATAAGCAAATTTTCTTCCTTAGTTAATTATGGTATCAGTAATTTAAATATATCCATTGAAATAGTATTTGTTTCAATCTACCCTGGCTAAATTTTCTTGTCCATGTTTATTGAATTTAGAAAGCAGAAATTCAATTTTAGACTATAATTTCTATTGTAGTCAGCACAAAATTTTTTATAAACCCTTGTGTGATGTCACTGCTTAAGCGTGTACTGCACTAGGAGGAATATCTAGAAGATCACAGTAAATAGAACTAATCTCTACAAAACAAAGCTAATCATATTCCAAAAATTTGGAGATACGAACAGTAATCTAAACATTAAGTGCAGTTCGATGAGAGACCGGATATTACATAAACATGTTCTATACAACTGAAAGTGAGAAGGGCATTACAGAAGTACAGATAAAGCACTAAAAGAAATTCCAAGGAGAAGAAGGTTACTTTGGGCTCTTGAGTAGATGAGGAAGGGATTCATCAAGGAGAGGACAACTGAGCTGGACAGAGTGTTCTATGCAAAGAATTAATGGAACAAAGTTAGACAGAAAGAATGGGTATAATAAACGGTAGGAAACCTTCAAAAACAGGTTAAGAAATCCGAACTTCATTTAATATTTTTTTGAGTTTATTTATTTATTTTGAGAGAGACAGAGACAGTGTTAGTGGGGAGGGGCAGAGAGAGAGGGAGACAGAGAATTCCAAGCAGTCTCTGCACTGTCAGCGCACAGTCTGATGAGGGGCTTGAACTCACAAAACCATGAGATCATGACCTGAGCTGAAACCAAGAGTTGGACACTTAAACAACTGGGTCACCCAGGCACCCCTGAACTTCATTTTAAAAGATTACCAAGTGTCATTTTTCATACATGAATGATGGGAAGACTGATTTGTTAGTATATACAGCACATACCAAAGCAAGGAAAAAAATGAAGTAAGAAATGAGTATCTGGACTAGAAATAGGAAGTGAGGACAGGTAGAAGAGATTTTACAGAGGCAGAATCAGTAGTTATTTGGCAACTCATCCTCTGTATGGTGAGAGTAGACAAAGATGGCCTTAAATTTCTAATTAAGATGGTTTACCTGACTCTCCCTCTCCAAATCCCAATGAAATGACAAAACAACTCTAAAAATAAGTCAACTCCAATACTGAAAAGCCAGAATGGGTGTCACTAGCAGATCAGAACTTTAAAAAAATTCATGAATGATTTAAAAATAGATAGCCTCAGACTGATGGTGAAATCCAACCAAAGAAAGGGCCTTAAAAAAAAAAAGTGAGCTTTTTCAGTAGAACCTCATGTTTATTCCAGTCTAGGCAGCAAGGCCCAGAAGTTGCTGAATGAGCAAATAAAGGGTAACTGATAGTTGCCCTTAGGCTAAAGGGGGATAGATTTCCACAACTTTTAACACTGGAGAGTCCATTGTCTCCTAAGACAAGGAGATCAGGGCAATGCTCTCAATTAACTTTTGGTAATCAGGAGAGAGAAGTACTCCCATACCTAGAAGACCAACTATTCGCATACCCCACAGAAAACCTCTCCAGTCTTGTTTCCTTCTCTCCCACTCTCTGCCATTGGAGTAGGGCTCCTGTAAATCAGAATCTGCATTTACTGTTAGCAAAGTAGGGATTCTTCCTCAAGCCAAGGAAATGAGACTGCATTTAACAAAATCACCAATTTAGAGACATCTATAATTATAGACAATCAAGAGTAAACAAACACATAAAAAAACTAACACAAAACAAAACAAAAAATCCAAAATTTTAAAAGAATTAAAAACCAGTCATGGGGCACTGGGATGGCCAAGTAGGTTGAGTGTCCAACTTTAGCTAAGATTGTGATCTGATAGTTTGTGAGTTCTAGCCCTGCATCAGGCTTGCTGCTGTCAGTGTGGAACCCACTTTGGATCCTCTGTCCCCCACTATCCCCCTTTCTCTCAGCCCCTTTCCTGCTCATGCTCTAAAACAAAACAAAAAAACAGTAATAAAAATTCTGGATAAGTAGTTTTAATATAAGAAACAAAAGATATCTGATAACATCTTCAGATTTCAAAGGGTGATAGATAAGTTCATTAAAAACAAGCAACAGGCTGCCATGAAAGAAACAAAGGTCATAAAAGTTAAAAGCAAAATAAATGGGATGAAAGTAGAAAAAATGTGACCAAAGACAGAATTAATATCCATCTAAATGATTCTCCCAGAATTCAGCACAAGAGAATAAAATTACAAAATATTAAGAAAAATTAGGCAGCGTGGGAAGACCCCAGCATCTTGCTAATCTGAGTTCCAGAAGAAGAAACAGAATGGAAAGGAACAAACATTAGAAATAAACAAACGAGGGGCGCCTGGGTGGTGCAGTCGGTTAAGCGTCCGACTTCAGCCAGGTCACGATCTCGCGGTCCGTGAGTTCGAGCCCCGCATCGGGCTCTGGGCTGATGGCTCAGAGCCTGGAGCCTGTTTCTGATTCTGTGTCTCCCTCTCTCTCTGCCCCTCCCCTGCTCAGGCTCTGTCTCTCTCTGTCCCAAAAATAAATAAACGTTGAAAAAAAAAAATTAAAGAAATAAACAAACGAACAAACAAAACAGAAAAAAAAACTTCTTGGGGTAAGTGAACACTTTAGGGTGGGTAAGCGAATTAGATATACTGTTAGTGATCTTATCACAAAAACAAATAGATCGGGGCGCCCGGTTGGCTCAGTCCGTTGAACATCCGACTTCGGCCTCAGGTCATGATCTTGTGGTTTGCGGGTTCAAGCCCCGAGTCGGGCTCTGTGCTGACAGCTCAGAGCCTGGAGCCTGCTTCGAGTTCTGTGTCTCCCTCTCTATCAATGCCCCTCACCCACTCATGCTGTCTGTCTCTCTCTCAAAAATAAATAAACATTAAAAAAACAAACAACTAGATCCTGCACAAAAACATAATTTTTATTAAACGCTGAACTCACAGGAAGAGAAATCCAAGGGACTCCCACATTACCTCCTTAATCATCAACAACAACAAAAAAACAAAACAAAACTGTGAGCTAAAACACAAGCAGTATAGGTAAGCAGATGTTGGTACCAGCACTGGTAGGGGGACTGAAACTGAGATTTCCAGTTTAAGCCCAAACTCCTTTCCTAGCATGGAGCCAAAGTAACCCTCATTTACTTACCACTACAGTCAGCAGAAAGTAACTCATATATGGATTCCCAAGTATTTCAGATAATAGAATTATCTTACATAGTAATGAAATGTTAAAAGATTTAAATGGAATGCCTAAAACTAACACACTAGAAGTGATAACAAAAAATGAGTAGGCAGACAAGACTGAAATAATTTGAGCATCAATGAGAATAGATGAGTAAATTGAATGACACACTGAATATATAAAATCCTATGTATTTATTTTACTCAAAAAAAAACCCCCGAAAAACAAAAAGAGACCCCCCACTCTCATCAAAAATAAAATGAAACATCACACATACATAAACACACACACCCTATTTGTCACCATTGCTGGTAACTATTACACAAGATCTTACTCTGAAAACTGGCAATTAAAGGGAAAAAATTAAAGGGAAAAAATTAAATTAATAAAATTAAAATTAAGACCATGCCTTTCTAGTAGGAACTATATTACATTCCAAGCTAATCAGCAGTCCCAACTGAAAAGGGTGAAATCTTATTTACAGAAAAATGCCAGCTAATGAATGTAGAAAGAATAACAGAAATGAAAATTTGGCATTTTATAATCTCTAATTAAATAACTAATTCAGGCAAGGCTCACCAATGGATGCTAAAACCATTCAAGAAAGACTGAGGAAGAATTGTATTTTTGCAAGACTTCATAGTATCAAACATCCACCCCTCTATTCAGATTATTTGGTGGTACAAGGAGAAAATATAACTCTATAATAAAGAAATGTAGTCATCACCTTAACCCAGTGATCAATCTTAGAATCCCTAAGAGTGGAATAACCTGGCAATATCTTACTCCTGATAAGATGCAATAAATATGAAGTGGACAGTTTTAGCTATGAAGTACTGCTGTCAAAAATGCTTAATATAAACCTAATCAGGCCTTCAGATCCAATATCTACTTTATAGGAAATAAAGGAAAAGACAATATGTTTTAAAAAAATCCAAGAGGTGACAAAATTTTAAGAAAATGACCCTACTTCAAGAAACTAATGTCATGAAAGAAAAAAATAGGAAAGGGAGCTATTCCAGATTAAATGGAATGTGTATGAGGGTTCTTTAGTATTTTCCCTACCTTTCTGCATTTTTTAAAACATTTCACTTAAAAAAAAAAAAAGTGAGGGCGGTGCCTGGGTGGCTCATTGGGTTAGGTGTCCGACTTTAGCTCAGGTCATGATCTTGCAGTTCGTGAGTTTGAGCCCCACATCAGGCTCTGTGCTGACAGCTCAGATCCAGGAGCCTAGTTTGGATTCTGTGACTTCCTCTCTCTCTATCCCTCCCCTGCTCACACTCTGTCTCTGTCTCTCAAAAAATAAATGTTAAAAAAAAAAAATTTAAAAAAAAAAGAAGGGGTACCTGGCTGGCTCAGTTGGTGGAACATGCAACTCCTGATCTTGTGGTCATGAGTTTGAGCACCACATTGGACACAGAGCCTACTTAAAGAAAAAAAGACAACTAGGTAGACTTGAAAAAGAACCATTAAGGATAAAGAAATTGTGATTTATATACACAATGGAGTACTACGTGGCAATGAGAAAGAATGAAATATGGCCCTTTGTAGCAACATGGATGGAACTGGAGAGTGTTATGCTAAGTGAAATAAGCCATACAGAGAAAGACAGATACCATATGGTTTCACTCTTATGTGGATCCTGAGAAACTTAACAGAAACCCATGGGGGAGGGGAACGAAAAAAAAAAAAAAAGAGGTTAGAGTGGAAGAGAGCCAAAGCATAAGAGATTCTTAAAAACTGAGAACAAACTGAGGGTTGATGGGGGGTGGGAGGGAGGGGAGGATGCGTGATGGGTATTGAGGAGGGCACCTTTTGGGATGAGCACTGGGTGTTGTATGGAAACCAATTTGACAATAAACTTCATATATTGAAAAAAATTAAAAAAAAATAATTAAAAAAAAGAAAAAGGAAAAAGAACCATTAAATAGAATTTTTAGGAATGAAAAATTTGGTTACTGAAATAAAACAACTCAACACAAGAGAACTACTGAAGTCCTTAGTATAATGAACAAGAGAGCTGAAGAAATCACTCAGAATGTAGCAGAGAGAAATAAGAAGATGAAAAACAGGAAAGGGATATCAAGCAATACAAAGGACAGAATGATGAGGTCTCATCAGAATACCCAAACAGAGAATGGAGAAGACACAATATTTGAAAAGCTATTTCCAGGTATAATTAAAGATGTGGTTCCAAAAGGGTGCCTGGCTGGCTCATTTGGTAGAACATGCAACTCTTGATCTTGGGTCATGAGTTCGAGCTGCACAATGGATGGTAGAGATTACTTCAAAATAAAATCTCAAAAAAAAAATGTGGTTCCACAGATTTTATAATATATACTAAACAGAATTTTTTTGAAAAAAAACAAAAAAACAAAAAAAAAAACCTGGTTAAAATTATACTAATATTATAGAACACCAAAAAAGAAGGAAAAAAAATAATAGCAGCCAGAGAAAAATGATTGTTACCCTGCAAAATAGGCTTACAAAAGTAAATGTAAAATAAAAACATTTTTGGATAAAACTGAGAATTTAGAACCAGCCAATACCCTCGAAAGGATGTATCTCAGATAGGATAATAATCCCAGAAGGAAATGGAAGTGCAAAAAGCAATAATAAGCAAAGAAACTGATAAACAGGTAGTTGAGTCTTTTAAAACTGTCTTAGTAATTTTTAGAAAAGTTTCTAACTGGGGCACCTGGGTGGCTCAGTCAGTTAAGCATCCAGCTTCAGCTCAGGTCATGACCTCACAGTTCATGGGTTCGAGCCCCACGTCGGGCTCTGTGCTGACAGCTCAGAGCCTGGAGCCCGTTTCAGATTCTGTGTCTCCCTCTTTGTCCCTCCCCCACTCACGCTCTCTCTCAAAAATAAACAAACATTAAAAAAAAAAGTTTCTAACTTATAGGCTAAAAAAAAGGAAATGAATGCTAGGCATAAGCAGCATGTAAGTGGAAAAGGAGGTGAGCAGAGTTAAGGTGTTTTAAGGTCTGTACATTGTTCAGAAGATGGTCAAGACATTAACTTTACATTTTAGGAATGCATGGTAAACTTTCAAGGTTGTGGGTTGCCTGGTTGACTCAGTCAGTAGAGCATATGTCTTTCTCTTGGGGTTCTAAGCTTGAGCCCCATGCTGGGCATAGACAGTACTTAAAAATAAAATAAAAATAAATAGAAATAAAAAAATAAAAAAGAGAGGAGGGGACAAAACAGGGGAAGAGACACAGAAAGATAAACCTAGACCTGGAAAAATACATTATCAGATTGTTAATAATAGTTACCCCCAGGAACAGAATAAAACTATGTTCTTTCTCTTTTTGAAACAATGAGGAAATATTCATTTGTTCTTGCTTGAGTAACCAGAGGATAGCAATATAATTAATAGAAAGAAAATAGTCAGAAGATAGAAAAGAAGATAAATTAATTAGATTTTGTGCTCATTGTGAGCTGTTCATTGTGAGCTGTTGACAGAGAATCAAGGTAAAGGTCACTAAGAGAGTATATGAATAGTTAGAAGTGAATAAGGTTAAGAGATAATGGAAGAGAAGACATTTAAGAGAAGGCTAAAAATGTAAGGAAACCCCACATTAAATGTGTAAGGAGACTAAACTGAAAATGATATATTTGTACTAATATGTCATGAAAACCACAGAAAGTGTACACTTTTGCAGAACACTAAATTGTATTTTTGTATTTGACTTTACTAAATAGCCAAATGACATGAAATAAAGATAAAACTAAAGAAGCAAATGTAGACATAAGCAAAGGAAATTTCTTCTTATCTTATTGTTGGTGAGACTTGAGGGCCAATGTGCACAGTATTTATACCACTTTTTGTACTCTATTTCTTACTAAAATAAGTATGAAATTAAATCTACAGAAAGGGAATAAAGGACATTTGCACTTTTGCCTACACGAGGAAAGATGTATGTAAACCATCCATTTGATTGCAACCAATTTAATAATAGGTTTTAACAACAGTACATTATGCTTTAAATACTTAATGAAGAAAGGAAACTCACTAAGCTCTGTGATAAGTTTAAGATTCTGCTGCCGGATATTTTCAAACTCTTGCTGTTTTTTCCGCATATGCTCTTCAGTTACTGCACAGCGATCACATAATCCTGCTCTTAATCTAGGAAACAAAAACAAAATATTTTTAGAGAACTTAAATGTTCTCACCAAAATATATGTAAGATGATGGCTATGTTAATTAACCAGACGATGGGAATTCTTTCACAATGTATATGTTTACCAATTACCATTATGTACACTTTATTTTACAATTTTGTCAATTGTATATCCATAAAGCTGAAATTCAATTTTTTTCAAAAACTAAAATATATTTCCTTATATTTGAACTCCAAGACTTTTATACTTTATAAGATGTAAATAACTGACTTGGCGAATATGGAGAAAATTAATAGTTCAATGATGTATTATACCTTTAACACGCTCTCAAATAGGTTGAAATCATGCCACAACATCACTTTCTACAAGACTGCAATTCCGAGTGGAATTCTGTAAATTCTGCCAATTTTAAACTCTATCCAAAGGAACTTATTTATTGAAGAATCCAACCTTGTTTTAATATATTATAGTCAGAATATGAACTTTAGTCCAGTACCAAGGGGCTGAATTATATCTTAAGCAAGCTTGCCTCTGTATTGCTCGGCATAGGATATGACACATGAGTGATCAACAACTTTTTTAGTTGAATGAATACTAAAGGTCAAAGAGTACAAAGTTAAAAAAAGGTACTCCATACTTTGCTCTTGTCAGCATTTAAAAAAACCCAACGTCAGAAAAATTCACAATTTACTATTATGCAAAAAAAGGTTTTAAAAAAAGTTTTCACTATTTGTCAGTGAAGAAAGGGTGTCCTAATCACAGAAAAGTCTAGTAGACAGCACTGACCTAGAACCAACTTGATATACACTACAGAATTCCCAGAAGCTTAAAAAAAAAAAAGGGTACCCAGAATAAGTAATTTAACGTATTTCAAGAAATCATGGTGCTTGGGTGGCTCAGTCAGTTAAGCATCCAACTCTTGATTCTGGTTCAGGTCACGATCTCACGGTTCGTGGGTTTAAGCCCTGCATTGGATTCTGTGCTGACAGTGCAGAGTCTGCTTAGGTTCCTCTCTTTCCCTCTCTGTGTCCCTCCCCAACTCACACTCTCTCTCAAAATAAATAAACTTAAAAAATATTAAGTATTTCAAGAAATCATCATATCAACATATTCTCTTCTGTATTCTGAGTACTCAAGTGATCCCCCCTTCCATTCCTAGGAGAATATTGGAGATTTACCCTCTAAAGGGTCTAAAACAGACACAGATACAGGTTTGGGAAACACAAGATGTAAGTAAGGGTAGGAGTACAATAGTGAAATAAATGTATATTCATGCCAAATTCTTAGACTTTAGCCTAGGCCCTCATCATCTACTTGGCTTCCAGGACTTTAGTAGCCAGCCCTATTACACATTCCAGAAAGCAGAATAAATAAAGGAGCCTCCTCTAGGAAATCAGACCTAAAGATACCGCCATTTGGGGATTATCAGTGAAAAAGACCAGGCAGATCAACCTGCAGTGAAGCTCAGAGACCACAATTCCACTCACAGCTTCTACTCAACTTTTATCCATTTCTCTTAAATATATCAATAGACATCTCAGAAAAGCTTATAAAGTGAAAGATACTAGAGCAAGACACTAAAAAATATATATATACACATATATATACATATACATATATGTATAAATAAATAAATAAATGAATAAATAAATAAATAAATAATGTAGGGAGAAGAAAAAAAAACACTACCATCACCAAACTGTAAAGAATACTCTCAGGAGAAATAAAGAAGATACCAAACCATAAATGAAAACAGGATTGCCATAAAAGGAAATATTCTGAGAACAACAACAACAACAATCTTGGAAATTAAAAATATAACAGCAGGGCAGGGAAACCCCACGTGTCTGAGTCAGTGGAGCACACAACTCTTGATCTCGGGGTTTTGAGTTCAAGCCCCACGTTGGGTATAGAGATTACTCAAAAATAAAATCTTAAAAAAAAAAAAAGCCAGCAGGAAAAAACCCAAGCTCAATAGAAGGTAAGAAAATAGAGTTGAGAAAATCTCCTCAAAAAGCGAAGAGCAAATAGAAAAGATTAAAAAACTAGAGAATTATTTTAAAAGGTTTATCCTTTCAATAATAAGAGTTCTAGAAAAAGCAAGTTTTGGGGTGGCAGCAAGGGGCAGAAAAGAAGGAACAAAAAAGACACGAGACCTACAGAAAGCAAAATGGCCTAAATCCAACTATATCAATAATTACATTGTTAATTGATAAAACACTCTGATCTAGAGAGAGATCTTATAACTAACTCTGATCTAAAGGCAGATCTAACTGTCAGGACAAAAAAATTAAGATTCAATATGCTACCTACAATAGACAAATTTTAGATTCCAAGATACGTATAGGCAGAAGGCAAAGAATGGAAAAAGACAGACCATGCAAACAAAAACCAAAATAAAGCTGGAGCATCTATGATAAGATCAGACTATAAAATAGACTGTAAGACAGGAAGTGTTACTAGTACAGTGAATTTTATAATAAAAGGGTCAATTCACTACAAAAATAAAACAATTATATACATATATGCATCTAACACTAGTGACCCAAAATACAGAGAGCAAAAACTGAGAACTGAAGGGAAAAACAAATTCAACAGTAACAGCTATAGACGTCCACTCTCAATAACGGATAGATGAAGTGAGACAAGAAATCAGCATTGATACAGCAGGCCTGAACAAACCAACGACCACCCAGACCTGACTGACCTCTGCATAACATGCCACCAACAACTGCAGAATGCACAGTTGGAACATTTGCCAGGACAGACCTCTTCCTAGGTCACAAAACAAGTCTCAGTAAGTTTAAAAGCACTGAAATCATAAAAAGCATGTTCTCTCACCACAATGGAATCAAATTAGAAATAAAAAACAGAAGGAAATTTGGAAAATCTGTGAATCTTAAGCAATGAACTCCTAAATAAAGAACGAGTTCAAGAAGAATCACAAGGGAAATTATAAAATGGGCCATAGCACATATGTATATAAAAGCAATGTTCAATAAATAAATAGTTACTGAATACTAAACAGTGATTATCAAAATAACCTCAGCAGTAGGGCTAGAGAATAAAATAGAAGAAATCCTCCAGAACATAAGGAAAAAAAAATATGTAACAGAAATCAGAGAAAAGATTATAAAGAATCAGTTTATGACCAAGAAGTACTCCAGAAATAGAGAACATATAAAAATGGAGAGAGGAAACAGAAAAGAATTGCCAGACCTTAAGAGATACTAGTCTTTAGACTGAGTGTCCAACAGGTTAAAGGAAACACATACAAACACACACACACCCATCACAAAATTTCAGAACAACAATAAAAAGATCTTAAATTCCAGGAAGGAAAAAATATCTATTACCTATAAAGGAATAACATTAGAATGGTATCAGTCTTATCAACATCGGATGCTAACAGATAATGAGAAAATGTCTTTTTTTTTTTTAATTTTTTTTTTTAAACATTTATTTATTTTTGAGATAGAGAGAGAGCCTGAACAGAGGAGGGTCAGAGAAAGAGGGAGACACAGAATCCGAAACAGGCTCCAGGCTCTGAGCTGTCAGCACAGAGCCCGATGCGGGGCTCAAACCCACGGACCGCGAGATCATGACCTGAGCCGAACTCGGACGCTTAACCGACTGAGCCACCCAGGCGCCCCTGAGAAAATGTCTTTAAAATTTGGAGCAAAAACTATTTCGAACCTAGAATTTTATATCCATTCAAAATATCATCTAAATCAACAGTAAAATGACATTTTTAGACATGCAAGGACTCTTTGAAAATTTACTTCCTGTGCACTTGTGGACTAACATGAGTTGAAAGAAATAATGGAATTAATGTAGGGAGATCCAGTGAAGAGAAATTCCAGAATGGCAGCTATAGAAAAACCTAGAAAGTAAATGGTCCAAATTGGTACAGGAAGGTTTTTAGCCCAAGAAATATACCTCCAAGAATAAGAAAAAAGAAGATGATAGTCAATAAATAGAATGACACATTACATAGTATTAATGGCATAGTAAGGAAAACATGTCTCTTATCTCAGTATGAAAAAAAGTAGTTAGAACTTCTGGGAAAAACCAGCAAACACATAGAAGTATGTCCTTGTCATAATATAATTATGGGCTGATTTGACCAACTGATTTGAAACAGAGTAGGAAAGAATCTATGTGGCCTGGACAGGAGAAACAGTCTACTGGGGCACCTGGTGGTTCAGTCAGTTAAGTGCCCAACTCTTGACTTTGGCTCAGGTCATGATCTTATGGTTCCTGGGTTCACGCCCTGTGTTGGGCTCCATGCTGACAGCGGAATGCCTGCTTGGGATTCTCTCTCCCTCTCTCTTTGCCCCTCCCTCGCTCTCTCTCAAAATAAATAAATAAACTTAAAAAAAAAAGTCTCCTGGAGTGGCACAGAGGTCATGACATCAGATCTGCAGAGAAGGAAATGCTATCTTGCCTTAGCAGAGAATACTTAGAGTCAATAAATAAATAGTTTACTATCCTCCAGCAATACAGTGGTGAGCTCAGGGAGACTGTTCAGACATTTTTCTAAAATATACTCCTGTAAAGACATATTTTTATAAAAATGTATGTATTAAGGTTTAAGATAAAATAGAAGAACTAAAATATAACTATTCAAAAAAATATGTCAGGGAGAAGAGCCTGGGTGGCTCAGTTGGTTGAGCGGCTGACTCTTGATTTTGGCTTAGGTCACGATCATGGGATTGAGCACTGTCAAGTCTCCACGCTCAGTGTGGAGGCCCTCTCCCCTGCTCGTGCTCCCTCTACAGTAAAAAATAAAATAAAATAAAAAATAAAAACAAAAATATGCAAAGGAAAATGGTATCCTCATCTTCATAGTAAGAAATAAGATGGTCTCAAATTGATAAATCAAGGGTTAAAGTGAAAATGTATCATTTAGAATCTGGAGCACTAAAAACTGGGACTGGTAGGGGTGGAAAAGAGGAATATATAGTAACTATGCACTTTATAATGCATATGCATTACTTTAATAAAAATTGAAAAGGAAAAATGATAAAATAAGCTAACAAGTATTTAATTTCATAATATTATATTCTAATAAACTTTGTGTAACATCTTTTTGAGAATTTAAGGTACTAGAAAGGACATACACCTTCTTGTCTTTCTGCTATAACATAATGTTTTCGGATTCTCAAGCATTTCTAAAGCTAATAGTAAGGTCTACTTATGCCTTTAAAATTCCAAAAGAAATAAATCTCTGTAAACTATTCCAAGGGGCGCCTGGGTGGCTCAGTTGGCTAAGCATCTGACTCTTGATTTCAGCTCAGGTCATGATCTTACGGTTCATGAGATCCAGCTGTGCAGTAGGTTCCACACTGGCAGTGTGGAGCCTGCTTGGGAGAATCCTCTCTCTCTCTGCTCCTCCCCTGCTCATGCATGTGCTCTCTCTCTCTCAAATACGAAATAAATTAAAAAAAACAAAAACAAAAAAACCCCAAACTATTCCAAAACCAAGAGACTATTAAACTGTTATAAGAGAAAACTCAATTTTAACTATTTGCTTAAAGTACCTGACATTTCATATTTACAGTTCTAAGATTTATTCAAATTAATAGCTTAGGGTCCATGCAATAAACACTCAAACAGCTGACCTGATTGTGGTAAATTTATACACAGAATTATTAAGCTACAGAGGCCAAAGAGCACATAACATAGAAAAGTCATCGAAGGGGCGCCTGGCTGGCTTAGTTGGTAGGACATGTGACTCTTGATCTCAGTGTTGTGAGTTCAAGCCCCACTTTGGGCATCGATCTTACATTTAAAATAAATAAATAAAAATTAAAATAAAAAAAAGAAAAAGAAAAGTCACTGGAAAACTCTGAAAGAGGTAAATGGCATGGAACAATTCTAATGGATTAGTTAGAAGTCTTCTGCTAGTCAGTTTTTCAGTAAAAATTGAACACTTCATTGTTTCTAAGAAATAAAATCTGGTATGTTAAAATGTCATGACATATGATTGAAAACAACCCCTTGGAACACCTAGTTTCCAACTTTAAAAATGCCACTGACATAGACAGTTATAAAATGAAACATTTTCTAGCTTGTTTATTACTTCCAGTTTTCTCCAGTCAACTGCCACTCTTGATAACAGTATTTGTGAAAAAGAGTCAACTCTTGATTGCTCACTGACCCTAGTTTAAATTTAAACTGTTAGGAGAAAATATACTAGGTTCCTATTTCCATCAAGGTTCCACTGCTGCTGTCAGAGAAAGAAAAACCCTCAATTTCACAGGAGAATGAATGCAATTTTAGTAGCTATATACAAGTAACAGGGAAAGAAGAATAATTCCACTAGTAAGAGCAAAAAGCAGCATGCTTTCTGAGTTATATTCCAGTTTCTTCATAGAGATGAAGAAATAAAAGCTTTCATTTTGCAATTAAAACTTACCAGATTAACAAGTATGCTCAATTGTTTGTTATACCCCAAAAAGATTTCCTCAAATTTATTCATTTTCAGGGCGCCTGGGTGGCTCAGTCCGTGTCCGACTCTTGATTTTAGCTCAGGTCATGATCTCATGATTCGTGAGATCAAATCCCGCATTGAGCTCCATGTGACAGCTTGGAGACTACTTGGGATTCTCGCGCTCTCTCTCCTGCCCCTCCCCAGCTCATTCTCTTTCTTTCTCTCTCTAAATAAACAGTAAATAAACTTCAAAAAAATTATTCATTTTCATTCAAAAGGTGATCATATTCATGATCACCTACAATGAGTACTGTAGGTGCTGAAATACAACAGTGGCCAAGATAATGTAATTTCTTTTAAAGAGTTTAGAGTGTACTAAAAAAAGACAGGTAGTAAAAGAGTAATTAAGGCAAAGCATGATTCACATCATGACAGCGGAAATACAGGGTACAATTAAAGCACACAGCAAAACTAAACCTAGTCTAGAAAGTCAGAGATCTCCTGAAAAATATTTAAATTAAAACCTATGAGTAACACAAAAAGAGGACATTTGGTCTAGTATTTGAAAAATAGTTGCACAACCACAAATCCCCTGATTATGAACACAAATTTTCCCTTTCAATGACAGATGAAATATGAGTTTCCTACAACTGCCAAAAATGCTTTTAAAAATATTAAAATCTACTAGACAACCATGTTTTAACTGCTTTGTTCAGATTTTTTTTAATGCATTCTATCCACATCACAGTGACTATTCCTTACATTTAGTGAAATACTTTGTTTCCTTCAAGGAAAGTCTCTTATAATACTAGTGTAGTAAAACATAAACAAGCCACCTAAAATTATCAAATTTATTATCAAATCTTTTTGATAATCAAACATAAACAAGCCACCTAAAATTATCAAATTTATTATCAAATCTTTTATCTTTTTATTATCAAATTTACCTTCACCAGGTAATTCTTTTCATCTAAACATCTCACAATGTTTTCACAACATTAGCATAAAAAATAAAAATTGCTTCATCCTATAAAAAGTAAGTAGCAAGTTTCAGAATTACTGTTTAGAAATTTTAATGAAACACAGGGTGCCTGGGTGGCTCAGTCGGTTAAGTGTTCGACTCTTGGCCTGAGCCCAGGTCTTGATCTCATGGTCGTGAGTTCAAGCCCCTCATTGGGCTCTGCTCGGGGCGTGAAGCCTTAACAAAACACATTTTGCTTTTTAAAGGTCTTAGCAAAACGTTAATTTTTATAGATTTTTAAAGCTTGCTCTGGGTATCATTCTTACATGACATAAAACTTAAAATGAAATTTTAAATAAAGCAGAACTTTACCAAATGTTACCTAGACATTTAAAGGTAGTATATAGTTAACAGCAATTAAAAACAAAAACAACCGAAACAAAACTTCCAAAAAACCAGACTAGAAAATAGATAATATTGGGGAATTAATATTGCAAAGTACCTGTTTTGTTAACTTTAGGTCAAGCACAAATACTCTGAGATGATCAGTTAAGGTATAATTCATTTACACAACATTTATAAAATTAAGACAACATACAGACAAGGCTTCAGGAAAACACAAACTGGGGGGTTTGTAGGGTCAAATTTAACCTAATTATCCATTAACTGTGATCTTGGTATGGCTTCTTACCTCTTTGCCAGTTCAGTTTCCTCCTATGTAAAATGGATTTACCACACCAGCATTAATGTGAAGATTAAGTACTAGATGCCCGGGTACAGGTACAAAGTAAGCCCTCAATACATATCAATCACTGAGGAGTTAAAGCCTGAGAAAAATATGACCCCCCCACCATTCCTCTCAAACGCTTTACTACATATCCAGAGAAAACAAGGAAATGCCTCACCACACTAACAGAAAAGTAGCTGATGATTTCCTTCTTGATCCTGGACTGGGAAAAAAAAGGGGTCAAATGGCTTTCTAGAGACTGGATCTGACTAGAGTGCTAAAGGCTGAAATCATCGTCACCAATTAGAAGGGACACTGTAAGTTTTTAAAAAGTTCTATTATGTCCTTAACTTGCATTAATTTCATTTAATCTTTAAAATAGCCCTGTGGAGAAAGTGTGGTTGGTGTCATGCCATATGTTCTTGGCTTTTCTTCTACTCTGATAATTTTTTTCTCATTTTTGTTTGTTGGCTTGATCCTTTTTCTTCATTAAACCTTAATCAGTATGTCCGAGCTCGATGCCTCTTCTATTCTCTTCCCACACTCTTTAAGATGTCCCTAGATCTCTTATCCAGTCTAAGTTTTAAATGCCATTTATATGCAGGTGATGACTTTCAAATTCTTTTCTCTAGCTCTAATCTCTGTAGTTAGTTTCAAATTCACATATACAATTATCTACCTGACATGTCTGTTTGGATATAACAGATACTGTCAATACCTGCTCCTATTCCTTTGTGATTTCCCTGCTTAAAACCTCCAATTACTTCTGATTACAACAAAATCCAAACTTTTTGCCCATGATCCTACATAATGTAGTTACTCCCACCTTTCCAATCCTATCTCCTATCATTCATCCTCCTACTCAAGTTAGAACCACTGCAGACTTTCTATTCTTCAAATATTTCAAAACTTATTTCCACCTAAAGCTTTTGTATTTGTCTGTTCTCTTTTTATCTTCAGTTCTTCGAGTAGCTCTTATCTATATTATTTACGTCTCGGTTAAAATGGTACCTCCTCAGAGAGGCCATTCCTGACACCTATCCCTTCACTTTCCAATGTCTGTGGTCACTTAATTACACCACTCAATTTTATTTCTTCACAGCACTTATAATCTGAAAGCCTCTTACTTGTATGACTCACTCCAAACCTTTAAAAATTAAATATAAGCTACATGACACTAGGGATAGTGTTATCCCTAGCACCTACAGCTATACCTAGATCATAGCAAGGACTCAATATTTATTTATGAATCTGAATTAAGGGCACAGTATAAACTTGAAATTCAAATTTGCATCTATGATTCCAGCGCGCGTGTAACTTCATTCCACAATAGGCTGCCTATTCCAGTAAATGTGCATTTCTCTGGGACAGCAGTTGTAGAAGAAAAGTGTACAACTGTGGTCTGCACAGATGGAGTGTTAAATTATTCCACCACTAAAGGTACAGTGGCAAACTCAAGCCACCAGCCCTCCTGTGACATATACACAATAATAACAAAGGGAAATTATTAACTATAAATGCAAGAAACATTGTTTGTTACAGGTAGTTCAAGGTCTTACATAGCAATTGCAGTTCAGACAAAGGAATACAGCAAAATCTGAAAGTCTCTTCTAACCTAGGGTGGTAATCTCATAGGAGTGAGAAATAAAGATGTATGTGGAAATTAAGTGACAGGCATTATCTTGGAAATATTCAGAAAGAAGAATCCTAGACTGCCTACAGAAATATGTAGGAGAAAAAAAGAGAATGGCAGAAACACGAAGACAAACAGAATTGTGAAGCAGTTTCCACCTACTTAGACATAAAAATGGAATTAAAGCATCAAATGAATTAACACATTACTACTCTTTCTTTTTTTAATGTTTATTTGTTTATTTTAGAGAGAGAGTGAGTGTGAGCACACGTGGGAAACGGGCAGAGAGAGAGAAGGAGAAAGAATCCCAAGCAGGCTCTGCACTGACAGCACGGAGCCTGATGTGGGGTTGATCTCTTGAACTGAGAGATCATGACCTAAGCTAAAATCAAGAATCAGATATCTAACCAACTGAACCACCCAGGCACCCCAGAACATTACTACTCTTAAGCTCATCTTATATCAACACCAGATAAATATTATTTAGGGGAACCTGGGTGGCTTACTCGGTTAAGCATCTGACTACAGCTCAGGTCATGATCTCATGGTTCGTGAGTTTGAGCCCCACATCAGGCTCTCTGCTGTCAGCACACAGCCCACTTCGGATCCTCTGTCTCCCTCTCTCTTTACACCTCCCCTGCTCATGCTCACTCTCTCTCACAAATAAACATTAAAAAAAAAAAAAACCCAAAACAAGAAATATTAAAAGGTAAATTGATGAGATTCCTGTAATTAATAAAAAAAAAAAAACAAATCTGTAAGAGTATATATTTATCCAAAGTTGACATCAGTTTGGGAAAAGAGCACATCAGTCCCAGAACTGTTTTATAAATTAAAACCAATGTTCTATTAAAGGAGGAAATCACCACTTACTCAAGAATACCCAAGAACCCGACTCACCGATCTTCTAAAACTTTAATGGTTTCATGAAGGACTTTTTGTTGTTCTCTCAGCTGTTGATTTTTGGTGAAGAATTCTTCTAGTCTCTGTGCATCTCTAAAAGTCAAGAAATACATTTTTAAAAAGAAAATCCTAGCAGGATAATTATCCTAATGGGATAATTCTATCGTAACAATTCCAAAGTATGGTCTCACACTTATATAACATGTATTTCTTATATCAAAATAAACTTCAAGGGCAAAGTTTAAATATCTTGTTGGGGTGCCTGAATGGCTCAGTAGGTTAAGTGTCCCACTCTTGATTTTGGCTCAGATCATGATCTCACAGTTGTGAGACTGAGCCTTGTGTCAGGCTCCATGCTGAGCATGGAGCCTGCTTAAGATGCTCTCTACCTTTGCCTGCTCCCCTCCCCAACCCATGTGTGCTCTTTCTCAAAAAAAAATCTTATTAATCAGACTTCACATTATACTAGAATGTGCTCTGTAGTATTTTTGTGTACTATAAAAGTATTGTCTTTAAGTAGCAGACATTCATTATACAGTGTTGGAACACAGAGGAAGGAGTGGATTCTGATGTCATCGTTGACTCAATGTTGTCAAAAATGCTATTAAGGGGCGCCTGGGTGGTGCAGTCGGTTAAGCGTCCGACTTCAGCCAGGTCACGATCTCGCGATCCAGGAGTTCGAGCCCCGCGTCAGGCTCTGGGCTGATGGCTCAGAGCCTGGAGCCTGTTTCCGATTCTGTGTCTCCCTCTCTCTCTGCCCCTCCCCCATTCATGCTCTGTCTCTCTCTGTCCCAAAAATAAATTAAAAAAAAAAATGCTATTAAAATGTACACTTACTTTTTTTTTATTATTTTGTCTGTATTTGTTAATGTAAGTAACAGATATCTCCACTCATCTCTATTCCAATTATGGGAGATTTATACTTTCTTATTAATTTCTGTGTTGCCTAAACTTCTTACTTGGTATTACTTTTAAGTCAGGGCTTATAGTAGAGTGGAAACATGCAAACCCTAGATCCTAAAGCCTAGGTTTGAATCTCAGGTCTCATTTATCAGCTGTGTGACCTAGTGCAAGTAAAAATGATACATTAGTATATATCCAATAAGGCACTCGCAAGGACTAAGTAAGCATTAATATATGTATAGCACCCAGAAAAGTACAATCACATACTAGGTTCTATTTAAGTGTTTACCATTGTGATTTTATAGTAGGAAAAAACAAAAAATTTTAAAATTACTTTATTATTTTAAACGTATTTTAGAGAGAGAGAGAACGAGTTTGTGTGGGGGAGAGGGACAGAGGGAGGGAGGGAGAAAGAGAATCTCAAACAGGCTTCATGCTGAGTGTGGAGTCCAACATGGGGACTCCCCACCCTGGGATCATGACCTGAGCCAAAATCAAGAGTTGGGACACTCAACCGACTGAGCCGCTCAGGCGCCCCTAAAATTTTCTTCTAGTAGATTACCTGATTACTTTCCAAGATAGTGTCATATTCTACCCTTCCATTATCATATTTTTAAAAATCACATTATATAAATTATGCATATAAATTAATTCTAAGAAAACCCATTAGAAATTTGATTGGGATTTTCTGTATGGTCTTGAAGCTGAAAAAAATACTGTGGTTGAAACATCTTCCCCAGTCCCCTCAAGGGTTTAAAATATCAAATTATGACAAACCAGTCTACTACAAAAAGTAGATGTCAAAACGACTACCAAAATGGCTAGAATGTAGTATCACTGGCAGCAAAACAGATAAGTCAGACAACTAAGTAATAATGTCAGATACCCAATATAGGGGGTACTTCGTATATACTGGTTGAGTAATTGATATTGAATAAAAAATGAAAAATCAATACACCTAAAAGTAATAGACGACTGCATATAGTTCTGGCAGCATTTGTAGCCATCTGAAATTTTGGAAATAATAACAGTGATAGCTGAAACTCATTAATTTGGCTGTTGCTTAATTAAAAAAATGCTTTTCTAATATTTCTAGAAAATATATTTAATTCAGAAGCAGTACCAACCTTTCATTAATTCTGCTTTTAAAATATTCAACAAATATAACCAAATTAAAAACTTTTCAAAGTTTGGGGGAACAATTAAAGACATTTTCTAAGTTAACAGATAAGCTGCCAATATCTATTTAACATTAGCATTTAATCTAAATAATCTAGATCATAAAAATATAACCAAATATTATATTCCAGATTCACATATTGAAGAATTACACACACACACGGAATGAAAAGTTCATAGGAAAAGGTTTTTTCTTAAATTATGAACAAGAGAAAAGATGTTTTTATTAAAAAAATTTTTTTAATGTTCAATTTTTTTTGAGAGAGAGACAGAGCACTAGCAGGGGAAGGCAGAGAAAGAGGGAGATGCAGAATCCAAAATAGGCTCCAGGCTCTGAGCTGTCCACACAGCCCAATGCGGGGCTCAAACTCACGAACCATGAGATCATGACCCGAGATGAAGTCATATGCTTAACTGACTGAGCCTCCCAGGCTCCCCACAAGAGAAAATTTGTAACAGTAATGTAATGTCTGATTTTCCTACATCCACATATTCTACTCCTGTCTATTTAGAATGATTCAGAACATAGTAGCATTTGTTTTAAAACCAAATAGACTGGTGACCTATGTTAAAATTAAAACTAACCTCAATTACTTAATAAAATATTCATGTCAACTCAGTGGTAAACATAACAGGGTTCTATGAATTGTAGGAACAATTTAACAAATTCCTTAAGAAAGCAAATTGATGAGTTCTAAATGGTACAAAAAAGGGTCATGCAATTTCAAAAAAAATTAGGAGTGAAATGCATTGTAAGCTACATCTACCTTGGACCTCATCTAAAGGAAGTTAGTTATTAGGAGACAAATAACCAACCTCACTCATCTAAAGTAAGCTCAATGTATCTATCCCATAGGCAGCATCTTACTGGATACTCAGTATCATTTTCCTGGTAGATGGCATTCTGTCCTTCTGAGACAAATGAACATTTTAGATAAATGGCATGTAAATATAACTCGTGTGTAAAAGTGGATAAATCTTGTATATGAAAATGTGACTATAAAATGACAGATAACAAACCCTCCCATATACTACATACACCAGTCTTCTCATTAGTTTAAAATCAATGTCATATACTGGAGGGGTAGAGAAGCACTATAGGGATCAAAATTGGTACTACTGTGAATAAAGAAAATGGGGAAACTATATGTGTTCAAGTTATATTCTCTATAACCTTTGTTATAAGAAATTAAAAGTATGACAACAGTCCTGCACAACTGCAGGACTTTTTTTCCTTTGTAATTTTTTAAATTTGTGAATTTAAATATCTTGATTGCCATAAAGCTGGATGGCTGAATATGGCAAATGTTATCTTTAAATAAAATTTAAAAAAGAAACCCAAACAATTCTAAAAAAAAAATAAAGAATGGCAAATAAATAGGATGATGACAAGATTCACTAACTGACCATTAAAACAGTCCATCAGTTGGTAAGTAATGGATATACACTGGCAAAAACAGATGTAGTCCATGTCCACAAGTAGGTTAAAAGAATCAGGTGGAACTTTTCAAAAGTTCTTAAGTTCTTTAAGTAGAACTTTTCAAAAAATCCCATAATATTCACCTGTCAACATTTTTACATGTTTAATTTGATAAACGAATTTGTGTAAGAGAAAAGCATTAACCATGCAGAGACAACTATCATCAAAACACAGACCTCAAACAATCAAGTGATAGACAAAATATGGTAAAATTATTGATTTCTCTTCTTCTTCTTCCAGGTGGGAATCCCTAAGGGTTGGGACTCTCTGCCTTATTAATATAGCTATCCTAACAATATGGAGCTAAGACATCCTGGTTATTCCTGCATCCTAAGTGTATACTGTAAAATATACTGAGATATAGGGATTATGCTAATATAAGAAAGCCCAAGTTCCTGGTCCCACAGTGCAAATACCTAACTTACTATAAAATAAAGCATCCCTTTAATTCTCTGATTACTCAGGGAATTTACTTACCTGTGCTTCCAAAATGTACAACCCCAAACTACCTGAGGTACACAGGTACAAAGTAGTTACAATATATATTAGAAGGTTGCTAAGAGGATCAAATGACTCTAAACTACAGGTGAAGTAAGGCATTATTACTAGCTACTGAAAAACCAGCTGCTTTTAAAATGTTTTCCATTCTTTAAAATTCAAAAGTGTTATAGATGATTTTTGAGAGGGTAAAATTCAGCAGTCATTTACAAATTTAAGAAGTTTTTCATGTGGCTGATTGGTTACAGCTATGGAGAAATGCATTTTGTGTAGAAAGTCAGTAATAAAGTGCATTGGTCATAAGCAAATCTAGATCACTTCTAATTATGTATCATCATTCATTTGATGATTCTGATTCAAGCTAAGAGGAAATACTGCTTTGTAGCTGTAAATCATTTAAAGTAGCAATATTTTAGAAAATAAAATTACTAAGGCTACATGAAGAATACATTTAAATAAAACAAAATCCTTTAACAACATTTAGTGAATGTAGCTTAAAATGTATAATCAAATACCAGACAATACTTTCTGAGTTTCAATACTGCAACTGACCAACATTTTGGGGCACGTGGGTGGCTCAGTTGGTTGAGCATCTGACTTCGGCTCAGGTCATGATCTCATCATAGTTGGTGAGTTCAAGACCCACATGGGGCTCTGTGCTGACAGCTCAGAGCCCTCTTCAGATCCTCTGTCCCCACCCCCCTGCCCCTCCCTTGCTTGTGCTCTCTCAAAAAAAAAAAAAAATGATCAACATTTTGATTAAAGGATGTCATTCTAATCAAAGGTTGTTAATACAGCATTAACATGACCATTAACCAACACCAAACCAAGGTACAATATAAAAGCTCCTTGTCTAACTAATAATCGACTCTAAAACATTGCATTTTTGGTTTTAGAAAAGGCCAGAGGTAACAAGAATTCCTATATAGTGTTACTGTACATAAAAGAGGATACTTGTAGGGGCACCTGGGTGGCTCAGTTGGTTAAGTGTCTGACTTCAGGTCACATTATGATCTCACAGTTCATGAATTTGAGCCCTGTGTCGGACTCTGTGCTAACAGTGAGGAGCCTGGGTGGGATTCTCTCTCTCTCCCTCCCCGTCTCTCTACCCCTCTCTGACTGGCGCACTTTCTCTCTCTCTTGAAAACTTAAAAAAAAAAAAAAGAAGAGGACACTTGTAGAATAACTTCAGTGATTGGTAATTAACTATTTAAGTTTGGTATGTAGCTTATCTTCTGATTGGCAATGTCTGTAGCAACCAACACTAGCTGGGCTATATATAAAAATGAAGATGAAAGCAACAGAATAAGTACACTTCGTGATTTTAATTTTTTTTTTTTTTACATTTATTTATTTTTGAGAGACAGAGAGAGAGACGGAGCACAAGTGGGGGAGGAGCAGAGAAAGAGGGAGACACAAAATCCAAAGCAGGCTCTAGGCTCTGAGCAGTCAACACAGAGCCCAACACGGGGCTTGAACTCACAAACTGTGAGATCATGACCTGAGCTGAAGTCAGACGCTTGACTGACTGAGCCACCCAGGTGCCCTACACTTCATAATTTGAAATCTCAAAGGACTCAAAATATTTTCACCACTGAAGAAAAGAGTATTTATTCCTAAGTAAAACAAAGATGTTTCCCTTTTGATTTCAAGTGGATAAAAGATAAATTTTACTTATTAACCAAGAAAACGATCCTGTTTTATCCAACTAACACAATTTCAATATATTTATTTTTGTAATAACTCATTATGGGAAGAATTTACATATAAAGTGTTCTTCGGCAAGTATTCAGATAATTTGGACATACATAAACATAAGGTAATACCACCAACACTATTTAAAATGCATTAAAAGGCTAGAGAGTTTGTGAAATACCTACTGGCTACAGAAATAAAAGGTGGGGCACCTGGGTGGGTCAGTCAGTTGAGCGCCCGACTTCAGCTCAGGTCACGATCTCACGGTTCATGAGTTCGAGCCCTACTTCAGGCTCTGTGCTGACAGCTCAGAGCCTGAAGCCTGCTTTGGATTCTGTGTCTCCCTCTCTCTCTGCCACCACCCCCCCCAGCTCATGCTCTCTCTCTCAAAAATAAACAAACATTAAAAAAAAAATTAAAAAGAAAAAAACAAAAAAGGTCATTTGTGCCATGAAAGGAGATCATGCCCCAAGAGCTGGACTGGCTGCTACTCTCTGAACCACAGTAGTAGGATTAGTCTAACTGTAGTGACATTTTTGGTTGCCTATCCAACAGCCATTTCCTTCCTATTCCTTGCTAAAAGAATACTGAATTTTTTCAATATCCAACAGATGAAGAAAAGTTGATCTCTTCAGACTCAAGGAATGAATGTTAATTTTTTTCATTAAAAAAAAAATTTTAGGTAATCTCTATACCCAATGTGGGGCTCAAGATCCTGAGATCAAAGGTCACATGCTCTACCAACTGAGCCAGCCAGCTGCCCCGTTTTTTCATTTTTTGGTTTCATCTTAAAATAACTTCAGGTCTATTATAAATAAATTATAAATACACAACAGAGTACCTGTGTATCTGTTACTCAACTTCTCAAAATATTAACATCTTGTGTGACCAGAATACATTTATGAACATCAAGAAATTGATACAATACTATTAACTAATCTATAGACCTTATGCAAATTTTGCCAACTGTTCCTCTAACATTATTTTTCTGGTCCAGGATCCAATCCTGGATCCTACATTGCACTTAATGTCATGTCTCCTTCAATCTGGAACAGTTACTCCATCATTTTTGTCTTTCACAATCTTGACCTTTGAAAAGTACTGGCCAGTTATTTTGATGGTTCTTCAATGTGGGTTTTTCTGATGTTTCCCCACGATAAAATCTGGGCTATGCATTTTTGGTAAGAATACTACAGGAATAACATTGTGCTCTTCTTAGTGCATCAAATCAAGAGGTACATGGGGCTGACATATCTGATTTCTAGTGATATTAACTTTGATAGTTTGAGATGAATTCTGTCCGGTTTCTCCGCTATAATATTATAATTTTGCCCTATGTAGTTAATAAGTATCTTGCAGGGAAATACTTTGCAAAATCCGAACTAACAAGATATATGCCCTAAATTTACTACTCAGAAAAGGCTTATTTAATTTCCTCTATAGGAACATCTCGCAACGGTGGGAACTAATCATAAGAAACAGAGAAATAAATTATTCTACGCCTGAGATACTTAAAATGACATCTGTAAGGCAGGAATATGTACATTCTCAATAATGCAAACCATTATGTATCACTAATTAAATAGGATCATAAAATCATTCTTAAAAAAAAAAAAAAACCTGTTTATAAACTTATGGTTTTATATTTCTGAATCAAAGTCATCTCCCAAACATGATTTTCTAGGTGTAAAAGGAACTTTCCAATTTTTATTTTCATATCACATTGGAGAAAACAAATGGGTCTGTTTTGATGGGTGACTGTTAACTCCAGCTTTTGGTTGGAGCCTTGGAAGCTTGAGGAATATGATGTAACTAAGGCCCATTGGTATATATCATAAAGTAAATGCAGTATTAGTCACAATGACATAGGGGTGGCCTGAGTGGCTCAGTTAAGCATCCAACTCTTGATTTTGGCCCAGATCATGATCACGGTTGTGGGATTGAGCCCCATGTCAGGCTCCTAGCTGAACATGGAGCTTGCTTAGGATTCTCTCTCTCCCTTTCTTTCTGCCCTGCCCCTATTTGTATCATTACACACACTCTCGCTTTCAAAATAAATAAATATTAAAAAAAAATGGTATTAATTTCTGTTATAAGCAATAACATTCTATGATGCATCTGTTTCAGATTCCTGAATGTGGAAGCCCTAAAGAACCATGAGTAAAATTTGCTTCAGACTTAGAAAATCAGATCTGATTCTAGGCTTAATAACCAAAACAGGGAGGGGAAAGTGGGTGATGGGCATTGAGGATGAGCACTGGGTGTTGCATGGAAACCAATTTGACAATAAATTTCATATTAAAAAAAAATAACCAAAACAATTCAGGGGAACTGTTGGTAATTTCAAACTAGTTAAAAGGGGTCTCATTTGCTCCTATTCCTTTTTTTTTTTTTTTAAGGATTTTTTTTTTTAAAGTAATCTTTACACCCAATGTGGGGCTTGAACTTACAACCCCTAGATCAAGAGTCACAGGTCCACCGAATGAGCCTGCCAGGAGCCCCTTGTCTCATTTCTTGTATCAGTTCAGAAATCCCAGATTTTGCTCCCTTCTTGCAGTATCTTAAATTCCAGGTGTTAATCACAGATGAGAAAAGAATAACATTGACAGATCAAAATGAATTTATAGAACAGTTATTTTCTTAATAAATACTTTATGGAAAAAGATTATATGTATACATACCCATATGTATGTATGTATATATAAAAATTACATTAATGTATAAATATATGCAAATATTAACTAAGAATATACTCAAAATTAAGTTATTCTTTTTACCTTAGAATTTTGAAAAACTCATGATCAACTATCCAAGGTCCATGCTGTAAACTAACTTTCTCATAAATAAGCCATTGAGGTCAAATAGGACGTCAATATCAATTAATTTAAAAATAAGAAATCAGTATTATATACTGGTACTTACAAAATTCGTTCCTTTTTCAGTTTTGTTACTTTTACTTGTAAACCTGAAAAAGAAAAAAAACACCACAGTATTTTATTTACACATTTACCATTTCTAAAGCAGTTGATCTGAGTTTCTTTATGAGTCTAATGCTACACTATTAAGTTACTCGACTCTGGGCTCTGAATAATAAGCCAGGTCCCATTAGCTTGGAGAGTGTATTTCCCTTATTTGTACCCCAAGGTCACAAGAGTATATCTGAAACATTACTGCCTTTAGTCTATTATATGACAGCTAAGTAGAGTGAAATTTTCTCCACCTAAAGTGAGTTACTTCCTTCATAATAGCAGGGGTAAGCATATAATTAGAGGCTCACTATAAATGAAGGTCTATGTTCTGACATAGCCTATGTATTTGCTAACAGCAACCATGCTTATGTAGGCTCAAGTCTTCTGGGATTAAAATAGATTATTGCAGGAAGTCCTGGATGAGGAGCAAAATTGCTTACGCTAAAATACTTAACGAAGAACACTTAAGATAGCTGTTACATATATTTCTTATTTTAATTGAGTCTGACACAACACATAACAGAAGACTCCTGCCTATGGGACTCAAGCAGTTATCATGAAGAAAGCAGGCTGAAGGGCACTGGAACTGCAAGGAAGGATATGGACAAAATAGAGTGACATTTCTAATTTTTGTAAATGATAATTAACAAAAGGAGAAAAATGGTCATTAAACAAATACAAAAATCTATCCAACATTACTAGCAACTAAAGATAAATTCAAACCAAAACAATTACTTAGCAAAATTATAAAAACTGTAATACCCAATATGTTGATAAAAGTGCTGTAAAACTATACTCCCATACTTGCTGGAGATATTATAAATGGATAGAATTCTTTTGGAAAGCAATTTAGCAATATGTAATAGGACTCCTTCATCAGTATCTCATTTCCTGGATTCTAACCCAAGAATATAATCCAAACTATAGAGAAACTCATAGTCACAAAGGACACTGAACAATTTATAGCAATATAAACTGCTTAAAATAGGGATGTTTAAGTAAAATATGACATAGTCACTTGATGGGATAATAGTTATTAAAATAAGTGAAAAAAAACTGTCTATTTAGCAACGCTAAACTATTTGGTTTTCTATTTTCTCTATGACCTCTATTTTCTACAGTATGATTATCATAAAAGGAGGAAAAAGTTTCTCTGTTTGATTTTTCTGAGTCCTAAATCAATCTTTCTACTATTCTACACTTTTTCTAATTGTGGATATTTTATTTACTTTTTAAAATAATGCTTAGCAAGTTTAGAAGTTCTGTATCCACTCAAGAATTTCTTTCATTTGGGGTAGGATTAGTCCCCAATAAATAGGTAGTAGTTGACTAATTATTGAAAAATCAAAGATTTACTATTTGCCTTTGATAGTTTATCTATGGATTCTAATAAGTTATACATTTAGAAAAACTTTCCATATACTGTACATAGAAGCATTAATAAATTTGTTATTTCTAAGAACAGGACTTTTCACTATCGGTATAATTTAGGACAAGCATTCAAAAACAGAATTTAGACAAATAAGAGTTTTAAAAAAATTATACATTTCTCCACCAATCCCCCTCCATAATGCTGACTAGGGATAAAGTTGATAGGATGGTATAAATACTGACGGGAAAGCCACCTCTTCTTATCATCCCAAGTAGTAAGGATTTGCTGCCAGGAATATAGAAAAAGGCAGGCCCTGGACAACTGTTTTGT
This sequence comes from Lynx rufus, assembly GCF_022079265.1. Taxonomy (NCBI): domain Eukaryota; kingdom Metazoa; phylum Chordata; class Mammalia; order Carnivora; family Felidae; genus Lynx; species Lynx rufus. Next base: position 18,200,987 of record NW_025814837.1, read on the forward strand.
GTTAGACTTTTGCCCTGTTTCTCAAATTTCACCTCTAGGAAATGTCCAACTGATAGGATACACTTTACCCTTATTTTTACAGCCTAAAATGTGAATAAACAAATATTATGAATTGTGAGAAAAAAGTTATGAATAATCAAATATTCACAGCAGCTTTATTCATAACAGCCCCAAACTAGAAACAACCCAAATGTCCTATAACAAGTGAACTGTTAAAAAACAAAACAAACAGGGGCGCCTGGGTGGCGCAGTCGGTTAAGCGTCCGACTTCAGCCAGGTCACGATCTCGTGGTCCGTGAGTTCGAGCCCCGCGTCGGGCTCTGGGCTGATGGCTCAGAGCCTGGAGCCTGTTTCCGATTCTGTGTCTCCCTCTCTCTCTGCCCCTCCCCCGTTCATGCTCTGTCTCTCTCTGTCCCAAAAATAAATAAACATTGAAAAAAAAAAAAAAAAAAAAAAAAAAAACAAACAAAAAAAACTGGTACATACTTGTACCACATGTACTCTTCAGCAATAAAAAGGAATGAAATGTTGATACATGTAACAACTTGGATGGTTCCCAAGGAAATTACGCTGACTGAAAAAAAAGCCAATCTCAAAGGGTACATCCGATGTGATTCTACTTACATAACTAACACTCTTGACAGTAAAAAATCATAAAAAACATATTATTGGTAGCCACAAACTGGAGGGGTTGGGATGAGAAAAAGGGGGCTGAGGGCTTAAATAAGTGGTGTGAGGGATCTCTGGTGGTAGTCACAGGCATCTAAAATCAACACCGTGGAAGTGAGTGCATATAAAATTGGGGGTATCTGAATAAGGTTGGTAAATTGTATCAATGCCAATTTCCTGGTCCTACTGTTGTACTATAATTGTAAAAGATGCTCCCATTGTGGGAAATTGGCTGAAGAGTATAGGACAGTTCTTTGTATTATTTCTTAAAATTTCATGTCAATTTACAATAAGCTCAAAATAAAAACTTAAAAAAAATTATGGAAAAAGATCTGCCCTAATAGTTGGAAAATCGTTAAAATATAAAACATAATAAAGGAAAATATTTCTTTTAATATTAAGAATCAAAACTGGATGCTGTTTAAAAAAAATCTTTTCCATCTGTCAAATTCCCAGGCTGAGAAGCTTCCTTCTTTTTCAGATAATGACATACTCATGAAAACTTGAAAGTACTTACTTAGTAAAGCATCAAATCATTCTTAAAGAATTAAGAAAAAAACTTATGACCTGACTAGGCCAAAGACTAGAGTCAGCAGTTTTTCACTCTCTTGTTTCCAAAGTGTGTGAAATTTACTTTTTTTTTTTTATTTAAAAAATTTTTTAATGTTTATTTTTGAGACAGAGGGAGACAGAATGCAAGTGAGGGAGGGGCAGAGAAAGAGGGAGAGACAGAATCTGAAACAGGCTCCAGGCTCTGAGCTGTCAGCACAGAGCCCGATGTGGGGCTCGAACCCATGAACCGTGAGATCATGACCTGAGCCGAAGTCGGACGCTTAACCGACTGAGCCACCTACATGCCCCGAAAATTTACTTATTGATAGATTTTATTTTTAATTTTACCCAACTTCTAAAACTCAGTGCAGCCAAAGATGAAAAGGATTATTGATTGCCATAACCATTTTAAGAAAAGAAACAATGAGATAGAAAATCCATATAAACATCAAAAGAAAATTCTTGGGAAATACGGAGAGAGTACTCTTTTATCTTGTAAGCATTCAACACCTGTGAGGCATTTGTTCTGTCACGCAGATCAGCCCTGAAACAGGTTTATGTGTGTGTCTATGTGTGTGTGTTTAAATTTTAGCATTTGCTATTCATCAAGTCAATTAGGCATCTACAATTAGAACCCCTATAAAGTGTGCTTTAATCCTGTTCCACACCCATCGGAAGGAATGAGGCTATACAATGCAGCTCCTGTATGAACAGGTAGTCTGTTCAACAAAGTATTTGGGATTGTAACACTGGCAACCTGAGATACCTATTGAGGAAACAGCATTCACAAGACCAAGTGCTGTACTACAAATTAACCCTACTCTGGCTAACATATGGATATTGGAGGAAATGAAAAATTAAGGGCCCATATGTGTAGTTATAACACAGGAAACAAGTTTATTTTATTTTTTTAATATTAATTTATTTCTTAATGTCTTTTATTTTTGCGAGAGACAGAGACAGACAGATAGAGTACTAGCAGAAAAGGGAGAGAGAGGGAGACACAGAATCTGAAGAAGGCTCCAGGCTCTGAGCTGTCAGCACAGAGCCCAGAGCCTGACGCAGGGCTCGAACTCGCGAACCAAAGATCATGACCTGAGCCATAAGTCAGATGCTCAATTGACTGAACCACCCAAGGGCCACCACAGGAAACAAGTTTAAATAAGAATTCAGAAATGAGACAAGAATTTGTTATAAGCAAAATAAAAATCATTATGTTAACTTTTACTTATTTTAGTTCTCTACCCAGAACAGACCATATATGCAGTGTATGTACTGTCACTTTAAAACAAGTTATCTATGGTTTTGAATAAGCCTAATAACTTTGTTGACAAATAGTGGCTTTATGTATACAACTCAAGTAATTTAACCTCGACCAAAATATTACCACTAGTTTTTCTCCAAGGGTCTAATAAATTATCTTAATTCTAAAGTGAAAACTCTTGTCTTTATAAGATGCTTAGTTTAAGTCTTAAATTTTAATTATCTCAAAATAGGTAAATTAATTTTTATGGACTCAATTGAACTTATAGATGTTAATACAAATGGAAAAATATTAGATGGGAGAGTTACTTATAGTATTAACAATGAGTATGACACTGATTTATGGACCAAAATTACACGCAATTCCTTTCACTGTTAATTTATGTAGCCTTAATATGAATGTCATCTTTTAGGAATTTTGATGAAACATCTGAGAAAATAAATGAAACAACCCTAAACCGAATCAAGAAGTATTTATCCTGTTGTATTAGAACCTCTATAGTTTTGTGTGTCTTCAAAGGGGTTCTAATTTTGTCTAGAAAAATCTGCCTAGTTTTCTAAAAGAACTGATTACTGTATTTACCAGATACAGAAAACATTATTAGATGAGATGCTGATAATAGAGCCTGGCATGAACAAGAGACCATTTATTAAAATAGTGGCATTCTGGGGAGCCTAGCTGGCTCAGTTGGTACAGGGTATGACTCCTGATCTTGGGGTTGTGAGTTCAAGCCTCACATTGGGCACAGAGATTACTTAAAAATAAAGGTCTTTAAAAAATAAAATGGTGTTTTAAAAAATAAACATTCTAAATTCTATTTTATTATTCTATTTATTAGTGCTCTTAAGTAACAAACCTGATACTGACAGAGATTTAAAAAGGCAAAAAAATATTGTACCCAATGAATACTTTGAATTGTTCAAACTTCTGAAATTTAAAGAACTCTGAAATTTCTATTAAATTCTATTAAAACATAAAACATGCTCTAATAAGTTATCAGTAACATTTATCAATAACAATTTGTTTTTGACCCTGATACTAGCAGCATTTGTCACAAAAGGAACATAAGACACTAAAGTGAACAATCATGAAGGGATACAATTTTACTAAAGATAAAAAATATTAAAAACTCAGTCACAAATGTCTCCAGACTTTTCCAACAAAAATGGTCTTTGCATACTGCTGTTCAATAGAAGTTGGGAGACTTTATTCTTTCCCCGCCAGCTTTAAAAGAATGCATATAGCTTAATATATTCTTGTGATCAGTGTACAAACTGTCTTGCATATGACATGTTTATCTATCATTTTATTATGTTTTGGTCAAATGAAGCAAAAAAAAAAAATCTCAAGATACAGTGGGTGTATTCAGATGTATATAAGTTCCCATGTATATGGGAAGAGTTTCTTGGACATCTAAGTAAAAATTATATGTTTCAAGTACTACCATTCAAAACATTTCTTCTCTGTTTTTTAAACTGACATAAAGGTTTAAAAGTAATGAGTCAATTTTGATTTCTATATATACTTCAAAACCTGCAAAGTCCAGACAAGTCCATGTTTGATGTCTTTCAAATAGCCTCTTATACGGGTTTCTCCAAGTGGATCCCCCACTTTCAAAAAAATTAAGTACCCTTCAGGCATGTCTTTGATGTTATCACACAGTTGGAAGATCTAATTTTATATGGAACTGTGTAGAATACATAAAAAGTCTGCTTTCAGCAAATTTGCCTCATCTGAACCCAAATGTTTTTAAATAACATTATTTTTTTAAAAACAATAGTGCTCATTTAATACCTTTAAGAATCCATAAGGGATTTTGAAATTGGAAAAAGAACTCTGATCAATCTCATATTATAATGAACCAGAAATTATCTTCTCTCATCAGTTCACATGTATATCCAATACCTACCATTCATAAAGCACTTGGGTATTAGCTAAATATACTGAAACCTGCTGTATTCCTCTTTTAACATTTTCAGTGTATATAAACTGACTCTCCTGAGAGTGTGATGAGTACTAGAGAATAGCTATGAGGAGTCCACAAGTTAGAAGAATTATCCACCATGTAATATTTGTGAGTTTTATATGTAGTATAATCTGATGAATTTGGCATGTTGTTTCTTATTAAAAAGTGTGTATTAGGGCACCTGGGTGGCTCGGTTAGTTAAGCATCCGATTGTTGATTCTGGGTCAAGTCATGATTTCATGGTTTGGGAGGTCAAGCCCCACATCAGGCTTAGCACTGGCAGCATGGAGCCTTCTTGGGATTCTCTCCTCTCTCTCTGCTCCTACTTCCACTCATGCACACATGTGCTCACACTCTCTCTCTCTCAAAATAAATAAACATTAAAAAAAAAGTATATTATTTTCTTGACTCTTCCTCATCATAAAGTAAGGGTTTCCTGAAGACCCTGAAACACTAAGGAACATGAAGAAATCTGCCAAATATTTTATCCCTGTTAAATTAAGAGCCTAAAAATAAAACTGACCCAATTTTATTTATTTTATTTTTTAAAAATGTTTCTTTATTTTTGAGTGAGAGACCACACAAGCAGGGGAAGAGCAGAGACAGAGGGGGACAGAAGATCTGAGGCAGGCTTTGCGTGGACAGCAAGCAGTAAGCCTGACACAGGGCTCAAATCCACAAACCACGAGATCATGATCCCAGTTGAAGTCCAATGCTCTCAACCGACTGAGCCACCCAGGCACCCCGACCCAATTTTAAATGGGCATATATAAAAATTCTAAAATGATTATGTGCAACATGGAAAAGCAAGCACAGTTTAAATAACGAAATAATACTTAAAAATAAGCCATATATGGGGCGCCTGGGTGGCTCAGTCAGTTGAGCTTCCGACTTGGGCTGAGATCATGATCTCGCGGTCCACGAGTTGCGGCCCCGTGTCGGGCTCTGTGCTAACAGCTCAGAGCCTGGAGCCTGCTTCAGATTCTGTGCCTCCCTCTCTCTGTTGCTCCCTCAACCTGTGCTGTCTCTCTCTCGCTCTCAAAAATAAACATTAAAAAAAAAAAGCCACATGTAAAACACTATGAATATTGATCACAACAATGCATAAAGCTACACACATTTCTTTTAAAAGTAGGAAAGAATAAACAAAAAAGCACAGATGCCATTCTTGTAGAATGGGGACTTATTTTTCCTTTCCCAGCTTTCTATAGTATTGTCTAAAAACAGAAATTTTAAAGTAAATGGGTAGTAAAATATTTCAAGATTTTAAATTTTTTTTTTTTTTCAACGTTTATTTATTTTTGGGACAGAGAGAGACAGAGCATGAACGGGGGAGGGGCAGAGAGAGAGGGAGACACAGAGTCGGAAACAGGCTCCAGGCTCTGAGCCATCAGCCCAGAGCCCGACGCGGGGCTCGAACTCACGGACCGCGAGATCGTGACCTGGCTGAAGTCGGACGCTTAACCGACTGCGCCACCCAGGCGCCCCTCAAGATTTTAAACAGATATAAAATATTGATATTTTCAGGGCAGGTGGGTGGCTCAGTCTGTTAAGTGTCCGACTTCAGCTCAGATCATGATCTCACAATTTGTGGGTTCAAGCCCCGCGTTGGGTTCTGTGCAGGCAACCCAGAACCTGGACCCTGCTTCAGAGTCTGTCTCCCTCTGTCACTCTGCCCCTCCTCCACTAGTGCTCTCTGTCTTTCAACAACAGATAAATGTCAAAAAATTTTTAAAGTTGATACTTTCATATATAATGGGATTTAAAATACTGATGTTCAAGAAAATATCACATTGACCAAGCTATAAACTATGCAATTCATTCATATACCACTTATTAATTTTTTAGTATGTGCCAAGTACTTTTACCTACAGGGATGTAAAGATGAGTAAGATAGGGACTCTGCCTAATAAAAACTTAATGATCTTCTTAAAACCAGTTATAAAACAACAGAAATAATCATTTGAAGAATAAAGAACCTAACCTTATGCTTGAAGATGGCAGAATACTAGTTTCCTATCAAATGCTTATTAACAACTCAAGTATGTCTGCTTCTGTTTAAAAATATTTCAAGATATTATATTTGCTTCACTTCCAGATCACCTAGGGTAAGTTTTATAATATGTAGCAGTGACACTCCCATAATAGTTTAAACTTGAAGCTGTTCTTATTGGTAAACCTATGTGATGCAGTCACAGCATGAGAAACCAAAAAGAAGATACTGCTGCTCTTCAACATAAATTGTCAGACTGTTTATTCCTTCTCAGTTTTTATAAGTAGTGCATGTAGCTGATTACAATGTTGTTACTGGGTTACCAAGGCAGACTCTCTCGTATGTGGCTTATTTTTGCTACCATTTCACTGTACAATTATATTATATATTTTCCTAAAAAAATGAATTCAAAGCCCCCAAAACTCACTGTGTCTTCTTCACTGTTGTATCCTCAGCAACTGCTATCATTCTTAACATATAATCTAACGACCCTCACTGAATGAATAGCAAGTCAGTACTAAAACTCAGAATTGTTCCTCAAAGTTTTACGATAGATTTTCTGGGGAAAACAGTATAGTCAATGAGCAGAATTAATGTAAAATATTCATATTTATCCTTAGACATATGACCATGAGCACAGTTTACTTTAAAATAAGATCTTTATCACTAACAACAAATTTGAATTCCCAATTTTTCAAATATTTGAACTAAACAGGTCCTAGAAATTTAGAGGAGAAAGGCCAACAATCCTAGAAAATAAGCAACAATGGGGCACCTGGGTGGTTCAATCAGTTAAGCATCTGACTCTTAATAATTTTGTTTTTTTTTTTTTTTCAACGTTTATTTATTTTTGGGACAGAGAGAGACAGAGCATGAACGGGGGAGGGGCAGAGAGAGAGGGAGACACAGAATCGGAAACAGGCTCCAGGCTCTGAGCTATCAGCCCAGAGCCCGACGCGGGGCTCGAACTCACGGACCGCGAGATCGTGACCTGGCTGAAGTCGGACGCTTAACCGACTGCGCCACCCAGGCGCCCCTAAGCATCTGACTCTTGACTTCAGCTCTGGTCACGAACTCAGTGTTTGTGAGTTCAAGCCCGGTGTCAGGTTCCACGTTGACAGTGTGGAGCCTGCTTGGGATTCTCTCTCTCCCCTCACTCTTTCTGTCCCTCCCTGCTCATTCTCTCTCAAAATAAATAAACTTGAAAAAGAAAAGAAAAGAAAGGAAGCAATAAAGTATGTAACAGTTCATAAAAAACATAAATCACTCTTAAACATTAGCAAAGATACTTAATTTCATAAGAAACATACAAAAATTACATTGAAAAAATTAACATAGTAATCACACATCACAGAGATGTCTTTTAGATACAGATTTGAACTATAAAGATATTTTTGACAATTGTGGAAAATTGAACACTATCATCTAATAGGTACTAGATGTTAATTATTTGTTTTGTTAGCGTGATAATGGTTCTTTCTAGTTAAAAAGCCTACTACAAATACATACTAAATATTTATAAATAAATTATGTCAGAGACTCCAAAATAACTGAGTGAAAGAGGGATAGAGAAGTACATGGAATACAAGTAAAATAAGACTGGCCATTTATTGATGATAGTTCAAGCTGAGTGATGACTATATAGGAGTTCATTTTATGATTTTCTTTACTTTTGTATATATGTAATAATTCCTAAAAAAAAAAATGAAAAAAAACACTTAAACTTTAAATTAGAATTGAACACTGAATATAAACACAAAAGATTATAAAAGTGGTTACCAGTTTGTGTTGTGGGGGTGGGAAACTTTTTTTTACTTTGTGTTTTGACGATTTAGAAAAAAGCTTAAGTTAAAAAAATAGATTAAACAATAATAGATACCTTGATTTCTAAATGAACACAACTGTACCTCAATTACATCAGCAATCCTATATGCTGAAAGAGGGCTTTAATGAAAACATGAAACAGAATGGTCAACGAATGAACACAACAGAGCATAAAGGATGCACGCATAGTAGAGGTAGCTGAACTCCAACTTTTCATAATGAAAAAAAGTAAAGAGTTTCTAATGTTTACTTCAGCTAGGAATTTAAAAAACCACAATTAGGGGCACCTGGGTGGCTCAGTCGGTTAAGCGTCCGACTTCGGCTCAGGTCATGATCTCACGGTCCGTGAGTTTGAGCCCCGCATCGGGCTCTGTGCTGACAGCTCAGAGCCTGGAGCCTGCTTCAGATTCCATGTCTCCCTCTCTCTCTGACACTCCCCCATTCATGCTCTGTCTCTCTCTGTCTCAAAAATTAAAAAAAAAAACAAAAACACAATAAGTAAAGACTTCTAGGAAAGTTGCAGGATACAAAATCAATACACAGAAACCAATTTTGTTTCTGCACGCTAACAAATAATCAGAAAAGGAAATGAGGGATGCCTGGCTGGCTCAGTCGGAAGAACATGCAACTCTTGATGTCAGGGTCTTGAGTTCAAGCTGACACTGGGTGTATAGATTACTAAAAAAAAAATAAACTTCAAGAAAAAAAAAAGGAAATGAAAACAATTCTATTTATAGCATCAAAAAGAATACTTAGGGGGCACCTGGGTGGCTCAGTCGATTAAGCGTTCGACTTCCGCTCAGGTCATGATCTCATGGTTTGTGGGTTGGAGCCCCGCATAGGGCTCTGTACAGCCAGCTCAGAGCCTGGAGCCTGCTTCAAATTCTGTGTCTCCCTCTCTCTCTGCCCCAACCCTGCTTGCACTCTGTCTCTGCCTCTCAAAAATGAATAAACGTTAAAAAAAAAAAAAAAAAAAAAAGAATACTTAGGAATAAGCTTACCCAAAGAGATGAAGGATTTGTACACTGAAAATTATCAAGTATTCATTCCTTAAAGAAATTAAAAATACATAAATAAATAGAAAGACTTGGCATATTCATGGACTGGAAAGCTTAACATGGTTAAGATGTCAATACTACTCAAAGAAATCTACAGATTCAATGCAATCTGTATCAAAAGTCCAATGATGATTTTTGCAGAAATAGAAAAAGCTGTCCTAAATTCATATGGAATCTCATGGGACTCCACATAGACAAAACAAACCTGAAGAAGAACAAAACTAGAGATCCCACTTCCTGATTTCAAAACTTACTAAAAGTTACAATAATAGTACTGACAGAAAGACAGATGTGTAGACCAACAGAAGAGGAAGTCCAGAAGTATACTCATATTTGTATATATGATCAAATGGTTTTTGACAATGGTGCCCAGAAACTCTATGGGGAAACAGTCTTTTCAACAAATGGTGCTGGGAATATTAGATATCCACACACAAAAGAATGAAATTTGGCCCTTGTATCATATACAAAATGTAACTCAAAGTGGATGAATGATCCAAACATAAGAGCTAAAACTATAAAACAGGGTAAAAGCTAAATAATATTAGATCTGGCAATGATTTCTCGGGTAAGACACCAAAAGCACAGGCAACAAAAGAAAAATATAAAGTGGATTATATCAAAATTTAAAACTTCTGTATGTCAAAGAACACAATGAACAGAATGAAAAAGCAACCCAGAGAATGGGAGAAAATATTTGCAAATTATGTATCTGATAAAAGAGTAATATCCAGAATATATAAAGAACTTCTACAACTCAACAACAAAAAACCAAAGCTGATTAAAAATTGGACAAAGGAGGGGCGCCTGGGTGGCTCAGGTGGTTAAGTATCCAACTTCAGCTCAGGTCATGATCTTGCGGTTTGTGAGTTCAAGCCCCACGTCGGGCTCTGTGCTGACAGCTCAGAACCTGCAGCCTGCTTCAGATTCTGTGTCTCCCCCTCCTCTTTCTGCCCCTCCCCTGCTCACACTCTGTGTCTGTCTCTCAATAATAAACGTTAAAAAAAAAATAGACAAAGGACTTGAATAAACATTTCTCCAATGATACACAAATGGCCAGTAAGTACATGAAAAAATGTTCAACATCACTAATCTTTAGGTAAATGCAAATCAAAATCACAGTATCACCTTACATCCACTAGGATGGCTACGACTATCAAAAGAAAATAAAAGAAAACAGAAGATACCAAGTGTTGGTAAGAATGTGGAGAAACTTAACACTTGTGCATTGCTGGTGGGAATGTAAAAATGGAAAAGAGTATGGTAATTCCTCAAAAAATTAAAAATATAATTATCATATAATTCAGCAATCCCACTTCTAGATACACTTCCAAAGGAGTTGAAAGAAGGGTCTTAAAGATTACTTGTACACTCCTGTTTAGAGCAACATTATTCTCAACAGCCAAAAGATGTAAGCAACTCAAATGTCCAACAATGGATGTATGAATGGATAAGCAAAATGTGGTATATACAATGGAATATTGTATATACCTTAAAAGAGAAAAAATTCTGTAATATGCTACAATATGGATGAAACTTGAAGACCTTATGCTAAGTGAAATGAGCCAGTCACAAAAAGACTGTTATGAGATATTTAGAATGGTCACAATCACAGAGATAGAAAGTGGAATAGTGGCTGCCAGGGGCTGGAGGCAGGGATAAATGGGGAGTTATTGTTTAATAGGTATAAAATTTCAGTTTTACAAGATGAAGAGCTCTGGAGATGGATGGTGGTGATAGTCGCACAACATCATGAATGTATTTAACGCCACTGAAGTGTACACTTAAAAACAGTTAAGATGAAAAATTTTATGTATATTTCATGGAAATTTTTAAAAAGTAAGTATCCCCACTTCTCCCCCTCGCCAAGAAGAGATAAAAGTAAGAATTTTCCAAGATTTCTTAACCATTTAAATTTTCTCATGTTTATTTTTTTGGCCATTCTTTTTCTGTTTCTTTCTAGAAATTAGCAGTTTCAAAAATCATAAAGAGCAACATAAAAGTAATCAGTATGTGAAATCTCTGTTATAACTTTTTTATAGTATCTCACTGTATCTGGCTGGGATAGTCCACAGCGGGCACAGATAATTATAACGGTGCTGCTTCAGAAAGGACAGCATTCTAATATCTAAACACATACAGCTAGTACATATATTGCTTACTATGTGCCATAAACTCTTCAAAATGTTTTACATATATTAAAATATTTAATATAATGTGAAGTAACTATTATTAGTATCTTTATTTTATAGATAAGGAATCTGGTGCACCATAAAGTTAAATAGCTTGCACAAGGTCACCACCTTCAAGGGTGAGATGGCTTTCAAATATTGGCAGCCTAGATCCAGAACTCAGATTTAACTAACAAGTACATCACATAGCCTCTTTCTCAACACAGCACTACCTATACAAGTAATAGAAGTAAGCACTGAAAATGAAAATTTTAGACTTAATCCTAAAGATAAAGCATGGTAACAATCTCTTTAGCATAGTACATAATGTTTTACATAATTTGAACCTATCTACCTTTCTAGCACCATCCTCTTTCCACCTGACCAATAAATTCCCATCACTTACCTCATTTTCTCTGTGAGCTATACCAACTTATCTACAGTTCTTTGATTAAAATCAAGCTGTTACTGCCAAACTTGTGCTTAAGCTATTCTCTTAAAACGTTCCCCTCCTACAATCTTCTTTGTCTGGTTAATTAGACTCATTTCAATGGTAAAGCCTGATTTGACAGTAAATCAATCAATCAATCAATCAATCAATCTCTCTCAAGGGCACACACACCCGGTTCTTCCTTTATGTTCCCAGATAACTATATATGATTCATTCTTATTCATAAGGTATGGCATATAGTAAGTGTACCCCAAAACTTTTCTTGAACAAGAGTCTGCCAGTACACTGGGGTATGCAAGAATACTTCTGGGGTCCATGTTTCATTAATTCATGATGAGTCCATTATCATGAGGTTCTGCCAAAAACTACATTTACCACAGAAAAGTTCTAACACAGACCCACATACCAGGTGTATCATGGTTTCTGTTTTTTTTTTTTTTAATGAGAAAATTGTCATTTATTGCTTTGGTTTTACCCAACAGGAAGAAACAAATTTTATTGCCATTTATATATTTTCTCAAATTGACCATATACAGTCTTTGTCTGCCCATTCCAGAAAACTGGGGCAAAGGTAATTATAACTAAGTACAAAAAAGCAACACATGGACAAAAAAAAACCATTCTCAGCATTAGGAACACTCATGACCCCAGGATCCATTAGTGCTCATCTCTGATGAATGATGCATTCTTTTGAACCAATCTGATTTGGTTAAAATATAAAGAGAATACCTGAAAAGTTTTTGATCGATCTAGACATTCAAAAGATAGAGAATATAGTCTAATTTAGAGGATTGGGTTTTTTTTTTTTTTATTCTTCATATTTTCTTTCAGATGAAATATTTTTTTCTTTGAAAATGTAAGTAAGATTAGGTGGATCATATTTTAATGGCATTCCAGTGTAATGTGAAGGCTGTCAAGTACTATAGTATTAAACCTATGGTCGCAGCAAGAAACAAACATAATACCAAGCAATTTCCGCCCATGGGAAAAACGTATTATGTTAAAGTAACAGAATTAGACAGATATTAATACCAAACGTTGAGTCTACCTTTAAGAGAAAATTCTTTTATCTGGAGTACGTTTTAACACAATCACAAATAATAATTATATATTCATCTCAACCACAATTGCTCAATTCTCCTCACACTCATTGCACTTCACATAAACCTTTTAGCATTTATTTCATTATACTGTAATTATCTGTTTACATGGCTCTATCTCTACTAGACTCCAGGCTCTTTGAAAGCAAACTGCCATTCACTTTCATATCTCAGTGCTTGGTAGCAAATAGATTCCCAAAAGCTTGAAGAATAACTTTAGTATTTTAATGGCTGTAAAGAATCCTCCACATAATTTTATAGGAAAAAAAGTAAGTTTAGAGATTATATATCTTGGCTGAGATCACAGATCAAGTAGATAAATGAATTCGGAATTCACATCCAGGTCTTCAGTCAACAATTTCTATGCCGTTTCCACCACACCACACATATTACCATAGTAAATAACTATAAGATGTGCAAAAACTACATCCCATAGTAGGTGTCTATAGTTATAGAGCAACAACTCAATCATAAATGACTCACAAAAAATTACCTTTATTAGGTCCCTTAAAAATGAGATCTCTGAACTGTCACACAAAGTTATAACTATTTAGTCTCAATAGAATACTGGTGTACTATTAAAAAAAAAAAAAAAAAGACTCTTACCTTGTACTTCTTTATCATGATACTCTTTTAGTTTTGTCCAAAGTTCCTTGAAGTCATTAGATATATCTATAGAACTAGGGCTTCCACAATTGCTTCCAGAGATGTTCATCTTTCTTAATATGCTCCACACTTCTATTTGCCTAATGTTTTCTGACTTTTTCTGTTACATTATATAGGTATGAAGTTGTCTTGGGCAGTTGAAATACCTGAAACAACAGATTGCAACACAAATGAATTTTACATTTATCTGTATGTAATTTTAAGTTAGAATATCTTCAAGCTTAGCCAGCTATTCTCAAGTTTTCCTTATTTACCTACACTCAATCATTTTGAGAATCTGGGGAATGGGAAGTAAAGACAATTATGCTGAGAACCCTGATTTCAGTTATTTGGTCTTTAGTTAAGCTAAATTTTAAGGCAAACTTTCTCTTATTCCTCCTAGAAAGGAATAATTACTCAAATTGAGATGTTTCTGATATTGAGAGGTTTATAGTCATTCATGATCAGCATTGAATAATTCAACGTTCTAAAAAGAATTTATTTTTTGTTAAACTTTTCAGTTGATATGAAGTGCAACAATATACTGAACCAATAACTGGAAAACATTCTGAATATCCTTGACTTAAACAGTATTCACATATATACATCTACATATACATAGAAGCACATGCCTTACAAAAGAGCAAGAAAGATGTTTGTGATTAATACACACGAACAGCTGAATACCTTTCTTATTACAAGAGAAATCAGTGAGCAAGATACAGGCACAGCAAAGAACTATGAATACAGAAACGTCTAGTAACAAGACAAAAAGGGTAAGGCTATTTTGTGTCCCTCTTAGGGTAGAGGTGAATGATAATTACTTGTGTAAGCCCCTGAAGGAAGCAACAGGATACTGAGAATTCAAGTGGATTCATAAATATTTTAATGTGTTCTTAAGTTGAAACCATTAACTAGCTACCACTAAAAAAAGAAAACAATTAGTAAGTTTACTAAACCTCACATATGGCTCCTTAGCCAATGACTTACCATTACTAACATGCCCAAACTGATTTAAGTGTTTCTTACTAATCATTTCTCAAGGTCTCTAATGAAGAAGCTAAAATAAGCAATGACACTTCTAAAGGAGAAGACTGGAAAAATACACTCTTAAGTTTTATAAACGTTGTGATTGGGGGCACCCAGCTGGTTCACTATGTAGAGCTATTGATCTCAGGGTCATGAGTTCAAGCCCCACGTTTGGCATGAAGCCTACTTAATTTAAAAACAGAAAACAACTGTGATTAGGCTTTGTTGAGACAGTGAAAACTGAACATGTACTGGATTTTAGAGAATATTAGCGCATTATTTTTAATTGTCTTGGGTATAATTTGCTCATATTTAAAAAAAAAAAAAGTCCTTAGCTGTTAAAGAGATATATACTGATACGTTTACAGGTAAACTCACCTGTTCTGGATTTGCTTTCAAATGCTCCAGCTAAAACAAAACATGAATGCCGGGTAGGGAGATGAAACCAGTAGGCCTGCTTTGACAATTATTGAAACTGTAATGGATGGGTCTCTCTCTTGTGTATATTATTTCCACAACAGAGTTTTTAAAAGAGGGATTGGGTGAATTAACACAGCTTCATTTCCAGAGAGGCCTGAATTCTATTTCTTAACCTTAAAAGATAAACAGGCTTACACTACTGTCAGTAAAAGCCACCATTTGTTTACTATATGCCAGATACCGTGCTGCTTTATAGTCATTTTTAAACTTAATCTTGAGAACTCTATAAAACAGCTACTTTTACTAATTTCACTTTAGAGTTGGAAAAACAGGTTTAACAAATAAAGTGACTTTCCCAAGGTCATTCTGTTAGGTCCAACACAGCTAAATGGGGGTGTGGGTGGCCCTCATACTCTAGCGATGTTAATCAACTGCAAAATACTTTCCAGTAGCCTAAGATGGGGCACCTGGGTGTCTCAGTCAACTGAGGGACAGACTTCGGCTCAGGTCATGATCATATATATGGTTTACGAATTCATGCCCAGCACTGGGCTCACTGTTGTCGGCCAAGAACAGCTTCCCATCCTCTGCCCTCTCTCTCTGACCGCCCCCATCCCCGCTTGTGCTCTCCCAAAAATAAATAAATATTTTATAAAATAAAGGAGGCCCCCCCAACAGTAATTAGTTCTATTAAGTAATAGTTTAAAACAAAATTTTAATGACTTCAATGAATATTTTAAAATTGCATAGTATTCAATTGCTTAAAACAGTGTAAATAAAATAAGCATTCGTTAACGTACCCTGAGAGGTAGCAAAAAAAAAAAAAAGGGTTTTTTCACCACATAAAAACAGTTTACCCACACTGAACTTGCAAATTCTGGCTCGAAAAACCATCTCAAGCCTATCCTGCACGGCCAGCACTTTTGTCAGAATTTCTTTTGGTTTGAACCGTTATGGTTACACGAGGATGCGCCTTAATTTCGCAGAAATGTGCACCTTGTGCCTCAAGGTGCATTCCGGGCTCAAATGTCTGTAATAATTGAATACATTTCTATGCATCCTGTAGCACTGTAAACCACCAACCACAGTGAAGGTGCTCAGTAAACTCTTTCCAGTAGCACCCACCGCACGTATTATCACACAGGTAGGGCAAGAGCCGCGCCTGGAGTCACACAGGTGCCCGAGACAAACGCATAGGGACTGGACAGGTCCTCTTACGGGCAAAGCAGAGGTCCAGAGGCTCCCATGCCCATCCCAGCACCCGAAGCCACCAACCTCTCCCCCAGCACCGCGGCCACCCAAACGCTCCAAAAACCAGCAGCGCGACTGACGCGGGAAGCGAGCACCGCGCACCCCCCCCCCCACCTCCGGCGGCGCATGCGCGGGGGCGGGCTCGTAGTGGGTAAGCGAATCCTCAGCCAGCGCGGGAGACCAAAGAACCGCAGAGAGCGCGGGCTCGTCCTCCTTTCCCGCCCACCTCCAGCGGAGTTTATCCGGGCTCCAGCCTTATTCCTCAGGCAGCCCCGAAGCCGTACGGCCACCCCCACCCCAGGGGCCAAACGCCTACGTTCGGCCGGCAGCTCCTGACCGGAAGTAGCCGCTAAGACCCAGCACTCCGGGTCTGGGGAAAGAGATACCTTTTTATTCACGGCTTACAAGTCTTCCTCAAGATTCTCGAAAGCCCCAGCACGGAAGCAGACACGACTCCGGGGCTGTGAAGGAACGGCCACTCGCTTTTCTTCTCTTTCCCTCACTAATCCGCCTACCCCCTTCTGGGAAAGCCGGCCCCTCAGGGCGGCCCGCGCTTTCCGGGGGTGGGGAAGGGCCCGAGGGCCGCCGGCCGGGCTTGTAGGCGCCCAGGCCCGCCCCCCTCGGAGCCCGCTCGACGTCACGGAGGAGTTCCCTTCACGTCACGCCCCTCCTCCGGCCGCCGAGCTAGGCGGTGCACCGCACGCCTCTGGCGGAGGAGCTCCGTGGCCCGTGTGTTCCAAAATTAAGGGTGGTGACTGGAGAGTCGAGCGCCAGCCCCTGCTGTTTACGGGACGGCTCCGGGAGCTGGCGGCCGCCACGGCGTTTTTGAGATGCGCTGGAGAAAACTCAGGCATTTCCGTCTGGGAAATTCAAGCCCGTGGTGTTACCAGTGTGTCTGACGTTAGCATATTTCAGGAAAGCCTGTGTAAGTGGCCACTACCACAGGGACAGTTAACACTAACTGATAAAGGAATGGACACGGATCAGTCTAAGGTAGCGTTTTGCCTTGTAGCTATCTATTACCTGCAGATTAGTGATGTGACCTGACAGGACTGGGTGGTGAGGCCACGTAGCAAAGCGATGTGTAAGTGGAAAGTTCCTGAGGACCCTGAAATGAGACGGAATCAGAAGTGCGCAGCATTATTTGTTGGGATAACAAGCTGTTAGGTAATTTAATTTTTTTTTAAATCAACACTTTCTGTGGCTGTTAGGCCTGTTAGTCTGTTTTCCTACTTGATTTCTAAAAGAACCATTTTAGCATTAGCAGTTCTACAAATGAAGTTGAAAATAAACAATAGGCTACAATCACAGTATCTTTTAAACCAGTCCAATACTGTTCTTTAATAGTTATGAGACCTGGGAGGGAGATAAAGCATAGTATTATAAACTTTAAAACTTAAGTAGTGTTTAGGAAATCATAAATACAAGCTATAAAAGTTAATTTTTTCCACTCACTCATGTTAAGGGATGTATATCAGAGCTTACTCCTCGGGATTTCACCCAATAGGATGTTCCTGTACCATTGGAGCAATGCTATAGGAACGTTGGTATTTTTAGGGAAGAGGGTTGCTAAATCTTCATTACCCTGTTAGAGTAACTATCATTTGCTTCCAAAGTTTACAAGACTTCATAACACTTTTAAAGAAAATGGGTGAAAAATTGACTGCCATTTCTAATACAACACAGGAGGCATAGTTGTTTGTATAAATGTTTATAATGGAAAGTTTTGTTATAAATGGGAAGAACCTGTAGTCAGTTTGTCATTTAACCGTACACTGAAAGAACAGTGTACTTGTGGTCTGAAGAAAAACCATCAGAACAAAATGATGTAACTTGTTCCTCTGGCCTCTGCCAATGGCTTCACTACCCAATGCATTTATATAAGTCAGAATCCAAATAATCATCCTTGACACCTTTCCCCCCTTTAACCCGCTTATCCAAACTACCACCAAATTCTGTCAGTTTTACTTACCAAATATATCCCAAATCAATCCCCTTTTCATCACTTCCACAATATTCCAAAAATACCATTGTGTCTTAACCTAGTCTGCTAGTCTGCTTTCCATATCCATCCAACCAACAACCCCATCTAAACCTTTCTCTTCACTGGTGTTCAGAAAAAAAAAATGAGTATCTGTTCTCAATTCATGTATATATTTAAATTTTAAATTGCATGCATGTAAAAGAACAACAACAAAAAAATAGGGGCACCTGGCTAGCTCAGTTGTAGAGCAAGCAACTCTTGATCTCAAGGTGTGAGTTGAAGCCCCATGCTGGGTGTAGAGCTTACTTTTTAAAAAAAAGGTAAATTGTATATATGTATTGCTGAAAAATGGTAATAGTCTAATGGGTAAGTCACAGGCTCTGGCGACAGACTTCTGGGTTCGAATACTGCTCTAATACTTCCTTACCAAGTGACCTTGGATGGATTTCTTAACCTCTGTCTCATTTTTCTTACCTGTAAACTGAGGATAATAATAGTACCAACCATATAGGATTATGAAGAGTAAATGAATTAGTACATGTAAATTGCTTAGTACAGTGTTCATAGACACAGTATGTGCTTGGAAAAAAGCTATCCCTTATTGGTACTTCTGAGTTATCTTATAACTATCAAACATATTTTTAAAGACATTTTTTAAAAGGGTGAGAAAAAAATAGAAATCTGTTTTCCTCCTCCCACCTTAAATTTTACCCACTTTGAGACTACTTCTTTACATTGTAGCTACTATGATCTTCCTGAAAAATAAATCTGAAAATGGCTGCTTAAACCGTTCAGTGGCCTACTGTTACTCCTCGAAGAAAGCCACTTTGAACTGCCTCTACTACCTCTGCAGGTTCATTTCCAATCATTTTCTGCCATCTGGCCTTGACCTTTTAGTGTCTCCTAGGTCTTTGCGTGCTGTTGCCTCTGGAATTATCAACCAAACCTGCCCCTGCCCTTTGCCCAGCTATTTACTAATTGTTTTATCTTGTTTTAATAGTCTTTTCTATTAAATCCTCTTATAGCACTGTGTATGTTCCCATCTTACACTTATTACAGTTTTAAATATTTGAATAATTTTCTTTTCCCACTAGACTAAGTTTCTTGAGGTCAAAACCATGTCTTGTTCACCTTTTTACCTCCAGAAACTAACCCAGTGCCTGCCATAAAGTCAGTACTGTGTGGATAAATGAATAAAGTTTAAGGGATTAACTATTTTTTATGTAAGTAGAGAAAATCTTTGAATCCATTCAAAATTCTTAGATTATCCATGTGAGATTTTATGGCGATCACTTTAACAGTGGAAATAGTGGGCATACTCATAGTCTCTCCCAATAGGAGCTTTAAACCCCACGTGGTGGAATAAATTATGAGGTTCTAAAGATATGTGGGAAAACTTTATGGCTTTGAACAGTGGTTCTCAAACATTTTTAATGCTTAGAAAAGCAATAATTGTATTACATATTGTGATAAAAAGATGAGGCTGCTTCCATCCAGAGGCAGCAGAAGTTGGAACTTCAGCCACCAGGGCCAGCGATGCTCCCTTGAGGGCTGGGATTTTAATGTCCTAGCACACCTATAATCCGTTCGAGGCCCCTGATTAGGATGCTTGACTTAAAAATTGTGTGATGAAATGATTCAAATGGTTAATTTTATAATATGTACATCTGTACATTTAACCACAATAAGAAAAAAATGTGTGGTAGCAGTAAAAACTCTAGGATTCTTAGAACTGTAGAATTTTGGAAATATGTAGATTTTAAAATCATCTAACTCAAATCATTTTAAACCTGAAACCTTTTGTTGGTACTACAGTCTGCTTAACTCCTATAGTTGAATGGCTGAGGGTTGCAAAGGAAAAATCACACAACAGGTTATACTGATATCACTAAAATTATGCGGCTTCAAACCTCATATAGGGCATTAATTAATTCTTAAAAAAGACTTTGTTCAGCTGCTCTTGTTTACTTTGCTGTCTTCCAAACCTTCACTATTTTCCTCAAGCCTCTGTACAGTATTCTCACTCTCAGCAGACACCCTAGTCTCCAGGTTAATTAGAACAATTGGGGTCAAAAGGTGTGGTCTCCTTGAACTTCACTTTTCCTTTCTCAACCCTGTGAATTAGGCAATACCATTTTGCAGTCACAAAGTAACTCAAATCCACTTGCTTCTCCCCACCTCTTCTGCATCCACCTTGGGGTGGAGTCATCAGCATCTTAAACCTCTTCTGCAGCAATAGACTCCTTTTTTTTTTTTAGATCAACTATCTTTCTACTTCTGTTTCCCCCTTACTGTGGTGTACAGCACTCAGAGTAGTCCTTTAAACAGATAACAGATTTAATCAGAACAAAATGCTGTCCTGCTAAAAACATTCCAGGGTCTTCCCATCACCTTAGAATAAAATCAAACCCTTTTCCATGGAGTCAGGACAAGTGAATCACAATATTACATTGGTGTTATTCCTAAATAATAGTTTTGAATTAGTGCTTTCCTTTCCATTCCCTTTTACCCTCGTTTAGGCCGTGTTATTTCTTACCTAGACTATACAGTCTCCTTGCTTCCAGTCTTCCTCACCTTAATACAGTGTCCACACAGCTGCCAGAGATCTAAACCATTATTTCTGATCCTGGCATTTCCTTCCTTAAAATCCTTAAGTGGCTCTCCATTGCTTAAATATAATCAATAGAAAAATTTATTAATGAGACTTTATAGCACAACTGGATTTGGATAGCTGCATTTCAGTGCTCAAAACCACATGTGGCTAGTGGCTACTATATTGGACAGCACAGGCCTAGATGTATAATGAACAAGTGAGGTTACATGGTTTACCTGAAGAACCAGGCTGGAGCAAGGACTAAGGCACAGATAACTGATTCCTAGTCTTAGGCTATTTCTGCTGTTTGTGCTGGGCATTTCTCATCTCTTTCCCACTCCCCACATCACCCCATTCCCCTCCCCTGACCCAACATTGAGGGCCTATATCCCCAGGCAAAAAATTTAAAAGTGATTAAACCCATTATGATTATTTACATAATACTGTCAGCACCTCTAATATGGACACACAATACTTAATAAACTAGGGTGAGCTGTCTACCTACAGCCAGAATTATTTTAAAACTATTTAGAATTAGTAAGAACTATTTAGAATTATTAAAAACAAGACAAAAGACTGTTTGAGAGAGAAGTGGGAAAGGAACTTTTGAGACAAAAGAAAATTATGTTCACTGTCAGCATTTGTGTCAATTTGAACACTTGATTTAATTGTTTACAGTAATTTCTAAGTGTTGTTTAGGGATAAGAGTTTATGTCAGTTGATGATCTTGCCCTAAGTGACAAAATGTTTTGTTTATGATTTGAATTGAGGGTGGCAAGATTCCAGTTGGGTTGAACAGTTTTATAATTGTTTTAAAAGATATACCTAACACTCTCAGAAGATGTCAGTATTACAGTTTTTATTTTAACAGTCTTAAGTGGTTATTAATGTGCTTATAACAAACATTAAAAATTATACATTGCTTTCCAATTAGAAAAATTAGCCTTATGTAGTCTGGCCAACTTCTAACTTAGATATAAGAAACTTTATTTTGACTTTTACTATGGCTATATATACCTTCTTCATTTCTTTTTATAAACTAGTTGATAGTTTATAAAATGATATTTGTGTTCTTAAATATCATGCACTTAGCTACTTCATTTCACATCAGTAATGGGCAAAGTTTTATTAGATATATAATTTGCCCAATTTAGGAACCCTTTATACTTGATAAAGATTCCGATACACTATATGATAAACTGTATACTTGCTTAGTTGCCTAGTTTAAATAATGCCAGGCTGATCAAGAATGTTAATGATCTATTACTGCAAAATCATTCATTATGAATGGAAAGGAGTTTCTTTTTCTTACAGGTCAGCCATTTTATAATACAGTGACTGCTTGGCAGTATTTCATACCTATGCATATGGGTTTATAGAGCCCAGGAATTTTGTTATTTAGCCCTTAGATCTTAACACTGACATTTATCTGCTGTGGAGATGGTAAAAGAATTTAAGATTGATCACTAAGAAAGTAGAATAGAAAAGTAGATTTTATTTTGAGAATCTTGTGAAACTAATATGTACCTTTTTATCCAGTAAATACAGTATTATACTTGCATTCTATATACATATGTATAATGCTACCATGATGGAAGCTGTGGGAACAGTATTTATTTACAGTAATGTAAATGGAAAATATTATGGGGGTGCCAGGGTGGCTCAGTCAATTGAGTGTCCAAATCTTTTTTTTTTAATTTTTTAAATGTTTTATTACTTATTTTTGAGAGAGAGAGAGAGAGAGAGAGAGAGGGAGAGAAAGAGAGTGGGGGAGGGGCAGAGAGAGAGAGGGAGACACAGAATCGGAAGTAGGTTCCAGACTCTGAGCTCTCAGCACAGAGTCTGACGTGGGGCTCGAACTCGCAAGCTGTGAGATCATGACCTGAGCTGAAGTCAGATGCCCAACCTACTAAGCCCCCCAACTCTTGCTTTTGGCTCAGGTTGTGATCCCCGGATCATATCATGGGATGCAGACACGGGTCAGGTTCTGTGCTGAGCATGGAGCCTGCTTAAGATTCTCTCTCTCTCTCTCTCTCTCTCTCTCTCTCTCTCTCTCTCTCGGGTGCCTGGGTGGCTCAGTCGGTTGAGCGTCTGACTCTTGGTTTCAGCTCAGGTCATGATCTCATGGTTTGTGAGTTTGAGTCCCACCCTGGACTGTGCACTGACAGTGCAGAGCCTGCTTGGAATTCTCTCTCCCTTTCTCTCTGCCCTCCTGTACACTGTCTCTCCCTCTCTCTCTGAAAATAAATAAATGAATTTAAAAAAAAGATTCTCTCTCTCTCTTCCTCTGCCCCCCTCCCCCCTCTTGAAATAAGTAAATAATTAATTAAAAATTTTAAAAAAATATGAAGGGGTAACTGTAGGAATAAGTCCCTGGCAGTTGGACTCTATTAGTTAAAGCATTCCTTAATAGGCTCACAGGAGCAAACACGTTTAATATTCATTGCTTTGTCCACTTAAAAAAATTAATGATTCACCTCTTATATGGTATTTTTTCCATTTTTGATGAATTTCTTCAATACTGACAAATAGTTGTGATCTTTAATGCACTCATGCCTCACAAATTACACGTCTTCAAACACAATGGCAGACCTTTTTTGCCCCAATTTTTTCTATTCTATGAGAAAAATAGACTGTTTAAAATATTGGCTTTTCGCTTTTCCTAATCCATATGTTAGTCTGAGGTTAAGGAAGCTTTGATAGTTACCTTTCCAAAAATGTTTTACATTCAGAATTTAGTTCTTAAAGGAGACCTTCAGTTTTAGCCAATACTTTTTCACTTTTACTTCTTATAATCAGAAGTATTAGAAATGTTTAGTGAAATTAAACTATGTTTGAATTTACCTCACACCTTTGGTGACTCTTTTTGAGGATTATTTAGGATACTAAGACAAATCTAATGTGCTTCTTATCTAAAGTGACCATATCCCTAGGCTTACCAGCAATAGTTCTGGTTAATGTCTATTGTTCTGGTTTAATTATTAATAAGGCTCCTGTCTACTCTCAAAAATGTCCTGGGTTGGGTGATAAATCATATGGTCAGAGCTTTAAGGTATTTGAAATATAAACTAATAAAAAAAGGGAAGATTTAGGAGTGCCTGGTTAAGCATCCTATTCTTGATTAAGCATCCTACTCTTGATTTCTGCTCAGGTCATGATCCCAGGGTCCTGGAATCAAGCCCCACCTCAGGCTTCAAGCTGAGTGAGGAGCCTGCTTAAGATTCTCTCTCCCTCCCTCTCTTTCTGTGCCTTCCCAGCTCATACTCATGGGTGGTCTCTCAAAAATTTTTTTAAAAAAGAAAGAAAAAAAAAGAAAAAGGGAAGATTTAAATTACCCTTTATAGTCAAGAATATTTCCTTTGCAACTATGTACAGACCTAACTGAATTATTTTTTTTAAATATTTATTTATGGGCATCTGGGTGGCTCAGTTGGTTAAGCATGCAACTTCAGCTCAGGTCATAATCTTGCAGTTCATGAGTTCAAGCCCCATGTCAGGCTCTGTGCTGACAGCTTGGAGCCTGGAGCCTGCTTTGGATTCTGTGTCTCCGTGTCTCTCTGCCCTTCCCCTGCTCACTCTCTGTCTCTCTCTCAAAAATAAATACATATTAAAAAAAAAAACTTATAAAAAATAAATATTTATTTATTTTGAGGGAGAGAGAATGAGTGGGATGGGGGCAGAGAGACAGAACCCCAAGGAGGCTCCACACTGTGCAGTGCCCAAAGCAGGGCTCGATCTCATGAGCCATGAGATCATGATGTGAACTGAAATCAAGAGTTGAACACTTAAATGACTGAGCTGCCCAGGGGCCACACCATGCTATTTTTGAATAATAAAATCTGTTTAAAGTTTATTCTGTGCTTTTCTATTTTTTTTAATTTAGAAACTACTTTTGAGAAAATAACCAAATAAAGTTTCTGAATTTTGATAATTATTACCTAAAGGCTAATTTGCAGTCCCAGTACATTTTTCTGTTAATTTCAGAAAACTTTTACAAGGTTACTAAAAGGGCTTTAAAATATGATAGCAATTTGAGTCTCATAATTTAGAAAAGGAAAATAAATTGGGCTCTCTCAATCAGAGTTTGAGTGAAGCACCTATTATATGGACCAATCTCAGTTCATTTTTTAGACTTTTTTGCATTAATAATTGTACTTACTAGAAATCATGGCATACATGTTCCTTTACATGGCTTATAATAGTGAACATTTGAGGGGCACCTGAGTGGCTCAGTCAGTTAAATGTCTGGCTCTTGATTTTGGCTCAGGTCATGATCTCATGGTTCGTGGATTCAAGCTTTGCATTGGGCTCTATGCTGACAAGCACGGAGCCTGCTTGGGATTCTCTTTCTCCCTCTCTCTCTCTCTGCCCCTCCCTGCTTGCACGCTATCTCTTTCTCAAAAATAAATAAACAGTTTTTAAAAATAGTGGACCTTTGAGAGGTGAATATAAATTGACTTCTAATGGAGTTAGCAAGTGTTCATTCTTAGCTTTCCCAGCCCTGAGTTTTAGATTCTCCCATGTAGTAAGCTTAAAGCTAAATAGATTGAAGGACCTTGAATTATGTTATTATCTCCAAAGGGAGCAGAGCAGAAAATGCTCCAAAAAATTCACCAGGTTCTATAATCAATGACGACTTATAGCCATATTCCTGGCCTATGGGACTATGCAAGTCCTGAGCTGGAGATAGGACCTAGGAGTTAAGATTTAAACTCTAGCCCTATCTCTGATAATCTGCATGTTGCCTAGACAAGTCTTACTTCCCCAACCAAAAAATGAGAATACTCATACTTACCTGTGTCCAAAGGGATTATTATAGGAATGAAATAATATATCTGTAATTTCTTAAGGAAGACTTCTAGAAGTTGGAAGCAACTTGCCTATTGGGAGCAGAGTTGTAGAAGGCTTTCTAGGCTGAAGGCATGTGCAAAGTTTCTGCTATGGGAAATCATTGTGAATTCTGGAAACTGTAAGTATATAGTAATGTATTTGTATAGGTTGACAGTGGGAAATGAGCAGCAGCTCCACCTAATTTGTTGAATGAATTCTAATTTTTAATAATCCTACTGAGCAAGTAATTTAACATCTCCGTGCCTCAGTTTTTTATCAGTGATACGAAGATAATATATACTTTGGGTATTTTACATACAGGATTGTTAACAGGATTAAATGATTATAAATGTACCCAAACAGTGTAAGAAACTGTTGTTAGTACTAGATAGATTTAAGAACTACGGCTAATCAGAGAGATCTCTTCAATTGCTGAGTTATGTAATTGTAGTGAAACTGTTGAATTGCTATGCAAATTGTGACAGATTTATAATTATAGAAAGGATTACATTACAACTGAAGTGCTTTTACATATCTTATTTGAGTCACATAATTAAGTTTAAATAAGTCAGGTAGAGTTATTATATTGTTGTTATTTCCATTATATTCCAAGGGACTTTAAAAATCATCTAGCCCAACTGCAAAATCGTATAGAAAGGAGAAACTAATTTATTCATGTATTTCACAAATTTGTGGTTGTAAGAAATTATTTACTTAATAGAAATTTATGATCTGCTGAGCTTCAGGTGCAAGAAAGGGGGAGTTGGTATCAAGTTGATTGTGATCTGAGCTAATTTAGTGAAGATCTGAGTGTATTTGATAACTCCTTCTGACAATAGTTATTTCTTCTTAATGGCCTTTGTTCAGTAGTGTGTGTCCTCACTTTTATTTCTATTCCCTTCAGTCTAATTTCTGTATTTTACCCATATCAGTTCATTAGCTAATTTAACCACAGTCTAAGAGAGTTATTTTTAAAAACTCAGACACTCCATTTGAACATAATTGAAGTTAAATGAAAAGATGATATGTTTTTAATCAGATTTATTTTTAATTTAAACCTATTTCTTCCTCATTTTCACTAAACTAAGTTTTTATAATTATGCAACAATTAATATATTTACACAATTAAAGCACATAACTGGCTACTTCAGTTTCCTGTTTTTAATCTACTTGACTACAGCTTTCCTCTAATGTATTCTTCAGACCCATGCTCCAGGATCACATAAAGGTTATAATGAATTAGTTCTTGTAACCAGACCCTCTTGGACATAGTCCAACACAAACTTGTACTATTCAAACTTCTGTGTTTCACTGTAATGAGAAGTGTTACTTGAGAGTCCAATGTAGTCAGTCTGTTTTTACTATAATTTTACCAATGTAAACTAAATGATAAAGCCTTTGGATCAATACTGGACGTAAAAGTATTTACAGAGTACCTATTAATTGTTCATTTGGTGCTGTTTGGCCCTTTAAAAATTGGCGGCCAAATTCAGGAAATGAAATGTAGTTTATTAGAAAATACCTTTCTCACAAAAGATCAAGTTTCAATGTATCTCAGGTTTTGTGAGAATGGATCAAATACATCAGACAAAAATAGGCTAAAGTTCCTCACTTGCCATTTGAAATTGCTATACTCATTTTTCAGCAAATCTATTTTACTTGCATAGTATATTAGTTAAAATTGTATTGGTAAATTAAGGAAAAATCAGTTTGGTCATATTTGTCCTATAATAGTGATGTGCCGGACTCCTCTTGGGCCCTGCTTGCTTTAGCCAGTCCAATAACATTCCAATGACAATCAGATTCGTAAGGTGAAACCTGACAGCCCTTCACCTTTCTGCTTGGCGGGCTTCTCTGAAGCCTTCGGAAATAGAAGCATAGCCTGAAAGTGTGAAGAAATGAACAACCTATGAGGCAACCCGTAACTAACCTAAATCAGAAATGGTGGATAGATGCTTCTCTCCAGTCTTCTGGCAGGATAAATGCTTCTCTCCAGTCTTCTAAGACTTCATGGCTCGTAACAGGGGCCTGGGATTGAGTCCCATTTTGCCTGTACTGAAGGAAGCACTCCAAATGCTCTCTCCCCATTTTCTTTTAATCCCCAGCTCTTATTCCCTGGGATGGCTTCTCACATAGACAGTTTGCACATAATCTGGAAGATTCAGGCTCTGTTTTCCATGGAGAACCCAAACTAAGAGATAAAGGTTAAACATATGATTTCCATTTCCAGGGTGCCTGCCTGGCTGAGTCAGTAAAACATGTTACTCTTGATCTCAGGGTTGTGAGTTCAAGCCCCATGTTGGGTGTAGAGATTACTTAAAAAAAAAAATTGGGGCACCTGGGTGGCTCAGTCGATTGAGCGTCGACTTCAGCTCCGGTCATGATCTCATGGTCCGTGAGTTCAAGCCCCGCGTCGGGCTCTGTGCTGACAGCTCGGAGCCTGGAGCCTGCTTCGGATTCTGTGTCTCCTTCGCTCTCTGTCCCTAACCCACTCACATCTGTCTCTGTCTCTCTCAAAAATAAATAAACATTAAAAAACTTAAAAAAAAATTAACTTTTGAAAAAAAATTAACTTTCGCATGTGAATGGGACAGTCAGATTAATTGTATGTAGTAATTTGAGAGGATGTTAATATTGACCCAAGACTGGTGGAACTTGTACAGTCAAGGCTATTTTTCTGATAGTAATAACGATTTGATTTAAAGGAAATTATACAGCCTTGCTCAGTCTTTTATAGGCAAGAGAATATTTTCTTGCCACTTTTCAAACTTTATTGGACGTTAGAATAATCTGGAAAATCAGTAAATATGTAGATTCATGGGATCTACCCACTAGAGATTCTAATGTGATATGTCTAGAATGGAGCTTAGCAATCTGCATTTTTAATAGGTATCCTCCAGGTGAGTCAGATGGTCTACAGACTACACTTTGAGAAGCATTGATACATTATTACAGTAATAATACTGCTGAGGATAGTCTGTGACCAAGAAATAAATGAAAAGCAATTTACTCCACAGGGACTGAATTAGTATCATGATATCATTAATCACATGTTCTAATAAACTGAGCTAATAAACTACACACTGGGCAGTCAGATTAAAAAGAACCTAATTTTAATTTCAGGGTCCTCTGTAAAAATTTGACTTGATATTACTTGATTGGCTTTAACATTAGTACAAACATGTGGTTTGTTATGGTACCAATGAACTGCTGAGAATTTCATTTATGCTAGATGTGTTTAATTTACACTTACTGGTGGAACTAGAACAACATGTCACTCATTTCAAAGTATAAATGCTCACATCTTAACAAGTCAAGCTGTGGGAAAAGAGGCTGATATTGCGCTGGAATGGACTAAACAACCTTTGTTGCTGAATGGCCTGTAGCCAGGTTCCAGTGGCCTGTGGCCAGGTTCCAGTGGTTAGTCTGATATTATAGTTAAAAAATCATATACTTATTTCTGAGCAACATATATTTGTTTTAAATTTTGTCAAACAATTCCTTGGAAAGTGACTAGAAAAGAATTTAACCACTCTCTAAAATGCTATGTAGATGGTATTTACCATTCGGTAATTATCACATTATTGAAAATTGGTTATGATATTAATATTTTTAGAAATGTGACTGATTCTACCATCTACTTTCAGTGAGGAGACCCTACCCTCCAAATTTAGACCTGTATATGTTAAATGTAAATTTTTTATAAAGAACTTTATCACAGAATTCTATAATACTGTTCCTTGTCCATTAATATACTGTGAGCTACATTACTGATTACATCAAATATCTTAATGTTTCAAGAGGGAAGTGTTTCTTAATCCTAATCTAAGTCATTGTAGTAATGATTTAGCAAAGCACCTTCAGGAGAATAGGCTTAAGATAGAACTTTGAAACTAAAAATTTGCCACGCAAGTTATATTTTCACTTTGTCAGTAATACAGAATTTCTAAGGCAGTAGTTTTCTGATTACTTTTAAGGCTGTATGTCTTTTTGTTTTAAGTTTATTTGTTTATTTTGAGAGAGGAGAGAGAGAGAGAGAGAGAGAGAGCAAGGATGTGCACACAAGCAGGGGAGGGCAAGAGAGAGGGGAGAGAGAATCCAAAGCAGGCTCCATGCTCTCAGTGCAGAAGCCTGTATGTCTTTAACGATGGGCTATAACATTTTCTGTTTCCCAGTTAGTCTTTGATGTATAGCAAGTTTGGTTGTTAGTGCTAATTTATCCCAATTAGCTATTTTATACAGAAATTTTTTAAATTTAATTTTTTAATTTTTTTAATTTTGAGAGAGGAGACAGGATGTGAGCAGGGTAGGGGCAGAGAGAGAGGGAGACACAGAATCTGAAGCAGGCTCCTGGCTCTGAGTTGTCAGTCCAGAGCCTGATGTGGAGCTCAAACCCACGAGCTGTGAGATCATGACCTGAGCTGAAGTTGGACACTTAACCGACTGAGATACCCAGGTGCCCCCCACAAAATAATTCTTTTTTTTTTTTTAAGTAAGCTCTATGTCCAATGTGGGGCTTGAACTCATGACCCCAAGATCAAGAGTTGCATGCTCTACCAACTGAATCAGCCAGGCGATCCCATATAGATCGCCTGTATTTATTTTGAGAGAGAAAAAGTGTGTATGCATGTGAGGGAGGGGCATATAGAGAGGGAGAGAGAGAATCCCAAGGAGACTCCCCGCTGTCAGTGCAGTCTGATGAGGGTCTCAGTCCCATGAACCATGAGATCATGACCTAACCTAAGATCAAGAATCCAGTGCTCAACCGGCTGAGCCACCCAGGTGCCCCTAAAATATATTTTAGATTTATAGTACTCCCTGCCTTCTTTTCAGTTGTTTACAGTCCACTCTCAGTACATGAAAATAAATATGCAAATTAAACAATAATTTAATGAGTAGTCAAATAAAGCTAATTTTTTAAATCTAATAAAATAGTTTTAATAAGAATATTATATACTTAGTGGGTTAAATTGGTGAAGTGATATTTTTGTCTTTAGGTATACCATCTACATACAAGCTTTTTATTTTAAGAGAAAAAATTCATTTACCATGGATATAAATTCAAATTATGTACAGCTTATTAAAGCTTATTTGTATAGCAATTAAACATCTTTCAGGAAATTAAAATTGATTGTAAGAGCTTACTAAGATCAGTTTGTGTTATAAGTGGATCTATTTGTTGGTTCTAAGATCAAGTCCTAACCTATTTCCTGCTCTTTATTTACACACTGGAATATGTGTCAATCCACCCAACTTTAGTTAGGCCAGCTCTTACAATGTTTTGTCACACTATTCTGAACTCCCTTCTGACCCATGATATTGACTTCAGAAATATCTCATGTGTGAACGTTGCTCATTGGCTTCACCTTCTAATCAATTTGTCATTAATTTAATATTACTTTTAGAAAATGTTAAATCCTATTCCTTCTTATGTCTTATACCCAACACATTTTGCACTCAATCTCTGTATCATTATTTACTATCAAGAGAATGAAATGTAATTTAGTATTGACTTACAATAAATTTAATTTGGAAGAGACTCTTTTGGAAGAACAAACATATTCTATAGCCCTGAAGAAATAATTTAATTGGTATAGAAACAACACATTCCTAGAGCATATAGAAATCTTTGACCAACTAATTTGATATATAAAATAATAGATATAAATAGATATGAAATGTCTTTGAAAAACCTAGATATGAGGCACAAGTAAGGTATAGTTTGTACTATCCCTGCCACAGTTCCTTCCTTTGGTATAGATGATCGAAATTTGAAATTTTAGGGCTGCCTAGCTGGCTCAGTCCATAGAGCATGCAACTTTTGATCTCTTAACCGAGACTCTCCTTTACCTAAGGGATCTATCTACATAATAAGGCAACCTTTGTTTTTCTAAACATCTCCTTAACTTCTTGTTATTGGCCTTCCTCTTCTTTGTATCCTCAAACCCTACTCATCTTGTTGCTCTTATAAGCTTTTTGTTGACTCATTTCCCTCGGAACTTCAAGTCTGTGTGGATTTCTCAAATGCCTATTAAATTTTATTTTCTCCTGTTGATCTGTCTTATGTCAATTGATTCTTAAGTCCAGCTAGAAGGAGCATAGGGCAGAGGAAGGTCTTCCTCCCTGACACTTTCCACAGTTGCTAATTTAGTTTTTATGTCTCTGACAAAAATAAATTGTATATTCCAAGCTAAGCTTTGACTTCTTTTACATAAGCTGTTTGTTGAAATTTATTATATATTTTATTAAAGAGGTAGGAAGGGTATTGACATTTGTTGCATCTGCTGTGTTCTAGGGACTATGCTAGGTGTTTTACGTACAATATCTAATTTAATTCTCCCAACAACTGAGAGAATGGTATTACTTCCTTAACTTACAGACGGAGAAAAGAGAAGTCAGAGTTAAATAATCCCCAAGGATAAACTTGTTTGTAGCAGCCAGTATTCAAATCCATCTTACTTTGGCTCAAAAGCCCATGTATTTTTTAGTATACTACCTTTTCTCTTGATTGTGAAAATGAGAAACAAGTGGAAGTGATTATTTTTCAGAGTCCACTTGGACTAAACTAAATTTACCAAAGTTGAGTAGCATCCCTCAGGTAGGATTTTACCTGTGAAAAAATAAGGGGATTAGGAGAATTAATATTTAGTTCTAGGAATCAGAATTGGAATTTTTGAGCCTTTGGTTCTAAAGCTTTCTCTGGTCCCATTTCCTTGGAATTGCTCAAGTTAAAAACATTTAAAACATTTTTTGAGCACTTTGCATACAAAGCACTGTCTTAAGAACTCACCCCCTAAAAAAGCAGGTTCTGTCACCTCTAAAATGGATTTTGAATCCTGCAATTCTGATCTTTATAACTTCATGGAAATTTTCCCATCAATTCGAATCAAATTTTAGATGTACTAACTTCTTAGGTAAATCCTAAATTATACCTATATGAGAGTTCTTAAAACAACACAAAATATATATGTATATACGCATATGTACTAATAAACATTTTTATTGTTTATAGAATGAATCAGCAAAGACTCGTTAGCATAACTATACAACACAATTTTACCTTTTTACAATTCTTTTAGAAAACAGATTAGATTTCATGTAGTATTCAGATGAGTCATTGTAGGATGGTGAAAAATATTAGTCTGGGCTGGTATTCAGAAAACTGGGATGTTCTGGTCCCAGCTCTACCTTTAGATTTTATAGTAGTGATTTAGCTCCATTTTTGGGCTTTTCATTCAACTGAAAACTGAGGAGTTGGATGCATTGGTTATTCTTTAAGACTTTTTCAAGCTTTAAAATGTCATGATTCTAAGTGGTTTTGGTAGGAAACATATGAAGATATTCAAGAAGGAAAGAGTTTGCAGTTGTTAAGAATAGCTAGCATTGTTGACAAAAAGAGTCATTGTGTGAAACGAAGCAGCCAGGAATAAGGACAAAGGAATGCATCCCTGACTAAATTTAAAGAATAAAGATTTTTAAAGAACACTTTTTGACCTGGGCCCTGAAATAACGTAGGGCTGTATAAAATACACACACACACACACACACACACACACACA
Organism: Lynx rufus; assembly: GCF_022079265.1. NCBI lineage: Eukaryota > Metazoa > Chordata > Mammalia > Carnivora > Felidae > Lynx > Lynx rufus. Next base: position 18,234,346 of record NW_025814837.1, read on the forward strand.
CACACACACACACTTACAGGTGCCTAATTTGATTTATAAATCCATATGTCCTTAATTTTAACCAAAACATCACACTGTATCATTATTTTAAAGGGATCAATTTACAGGAATACATAAAGGTCATATTCAATAGGACTTTCATATATTTGAAACTGGGAATTCTGTTATATGAAAGCTGTAGAATCCTTTTCCAAAGTGTAGTTAGGCTTGAAATTTTACCCCTAGATTTTACATGAAATATATACCTGGTTTCTGAATAGCTTTCCTCAAAACCATAAACATAAAAAATGCTCACTAAATAAATCCACTTAAGTGGAATCCCCACATAAGTTTATCTTTAAACAGTAAGCCCTGGGGGCACCTGGCTGGCTCAATCGGAAGAGCATGTGACTCTTAATCTCAGGGTCCTGAGTTCCAGCCCCAAATTGGGCACAGAGATTACTTAAATAAATAAACTTGAAAAATAAAAACAAAAAAAAGAGTAAGCCCTGTATTTTAAACACAGCATAGTTTAAGAATTTTAAATTACTATATAGAATATACTTACCAGAAACTCTAAAAGTATACTCTATTGACATATATGTATATCTTGCCTGAAAACTGATTGCAAAGAGAAACATTCAACCAACTAAAAATTTTGATCCATATCCTCCCCCCAAAATTGTCAGAATACAGTTTATACTGAATAAAATTAATTTGGGTTTGCTGAATCAGCATATTCCTTATGCAGATTCAACATTGCATAACTTTTCTGAAGTTCAGCTGAATTTGCAGAAGTATTGTGCAGAATTGCCTTGGAATAGGACTGAAAAGCATCCAAGACCTTCCCTGCAAAAAAATGATATCTCATCTGAACATATTTCTCACCTTAAAATTCTTTATTAACATCCTAAAGAAACACTTAGAGTCTTTGAGTTTGAATATAATGACACAGTGAGGACTCTAGGGACAATGAAAAAAAAAGATGCGTGAGTCTTGCTCATTTTAAGACAAAGTCATATTAAATTGACCTACTGATTGCTCTTGACAGGAAAGTATCCAGTATAATTCTGTTTAAAAAGTCGTTTTAATTCCCAGATAAATTCATATGTCAGCTGCTACGTTAACTGAATGCCCAGAAGATATGTGCATTCAATTCAATCCAATATTAATAACTAAGAGGGTAGTCTGGTATGCCAAAATAAATATAAAGGGATTGGTAACTTTGATTTTAGATGACACAACAACTTAAATTAATTACATCAGGGAAAGAGAGGGGTAAAGAATTATTTTAAAATATAAATTAAAGGAAGATCCAAATATTCTTTAACTTAAGTTTTTCAGACCTAATAGGCATGACAAAACCTGTCTTCATTCCTTTCTATTCAGCTCAGCAAGTGCTTTTGAGCTCCAATAGTTAATCAGTTACCAGATTCCACAATCTTTGTTTTTCACACTCCTCAATTCCTACTGTGTATTGTTCCTCTAATGTACTTAAGATCACCAAGCAGGCCAACTTTTTTTTTTATGCCTTAAAAAGGCAATTATTATTGTATCCACAATTAGATTTACCATATAAAATTGTTACCATATAGCAACAGCCTATAAAACATGATAGTATATTATCAAAGAAGTAGATGGCTTAAGATGAATCATTAATAGGTGAATTAGATTTAGCAAAATTATTCAACCCAGTTTTCTTCATGACTATAGCCATGCCTAACTTACAAAAAAGTATAGTGAAAGTATAGTATATTATATACTAAATAACTTTTATTTAAACAAATCAATGAATATACATAAGTACTATAAAAAATATCTAACCAACTTGACATGAAGGGTATAATCTAGGTATTACCATGTTAAAAATAGATATCTGTTTAAACATCATTTCTTAATTTAACCTTAAATTAAGGTGCACAGACAATTGAGAAATAGAAAAAATATATTAACTTACCCTTCAATTTTTTTAGAAAACCTCTGCTCTGGGTTAAAAGCACAAGGTGTTTCACTTCTGACTTCTGAAGCTACGAACTTAAACAGTAGATGAGAGGAAGCCCCCTCTCTGGACCACGCTAGAGTTTGCTAGACACCACTGCTATGTGGAAGACTCCTGCTGCATCTAAGCTATATACAGTGTGCAATGGATAACCTAATATGCCTTTCATTTAACTGGCTGGGCAGGTTTCTACCGTCTGTGGAACATGGACTCAAACCAGAATATGTTGGCATAACAGGCCAGTCAAACCGGTTCTTCTGTAGATCCAGAACCTGTCCAACCAGTCTGCATCAAAGGCTAGCCCAACAAGCTGCAGCGGCTCAGCTCTGCTAAGCTTGTATGGGTGAGTTATCCCCACCTCCCATCCACTCCCAACAAACTGCTCAGAATGTTGTAGCCTCCAGCAAAATAATTCAGAGTTCTAGTGGGAGGGATAGATCTATGTCAGGCATAGCAAGAGTCCATTGTTATAAACCTCTCATTGTAGATACTTGAGTATTTATCATCCTCTAGGTAGGTAATCCTTTTAAAAATGTACTCCAGGGTTTTCTGCAGATTAAAGCCTCTAGAAAGAGATTATCTACAATGAAGAAGAATCCATAATGCCTGACCTTTTCCACTAGTCCACTTAGCTCTGCTTGGTTTAGTTTAGCCTTGAGAGGGAGGTTGATATTCCCTACAAGGGTAGTGGCCCTGAAAGCTAGAAGGAAGCATTCTTAGAGGGACGAAAACGATGTATAGGTTGACCGAACTTTTGCCTGGATATGTGATCTTCCTTGTACTCAAATGATCCTCATACCATTCCATTATAAAGTTGGAAAAACTCCTATTTGCTACATATTTGGACAACATGAAGGGTTTTGCTTCGGATATTCAACAGTTGAACACAAATTATTGGCACCTACTATGTGCCAGGATCTGTGCCAGGTCCAGGGTTGCAATGGTATAAAAGAGAAGTTTAGTAAGAGATGGGAGCAATGTCCAAGTTCCCAGTTAAGTATGTCTAGTAATGTTTTGGAAGGAAGAAGTAAACACAGAAGATCATATTTTGAAATTGGTTGTATTAAGAGAGATCATATCTTACCATAATATTTGTACATTTAGAAACAGCCCTTCCTATCTGCTGATGCAGTGATTCTCAAACTTTACTGCTTAAGTATCATCTGAAGTGCTGATTATGAACAAATTACTAGGCCTCACCTCCAGAGATTCTGATTCAGTAAATCTGGAGGTACCCCAGCACTTCTGGTGATTCTGTTGCAGCTGTTGCAAGGGACCTTAGCCCCAGACTTCACACTCAGTTCCTTTTCTATATTTGTACCTAATTATATAGAATACATATTAATTAAAAGTTGCCATATTCGCTTTTATAGCTCCAGTGTCTAGAACACTGACACTTAGAAAGTATTTAGTAAATGCTTATTAAGTAAATATCTACTCAGGCCTAGCACTTGCTAGATCGTAGGGGAATCACAACTAGTAACTATTATGGGAATCAAGCTGCAATAAGTACTATAATTATAGTAATTGAGGTAGGAGCACAGAAAAGGGAGTAAGTGTGATTGAGTATGGGAAAGACTTCACAAAGGAGATTGGTTTAAAGACTTTTTTTTTTTTTAACCATGACCAAAGATTGCTATCTGCAGGATAACAAAGTTTGAAGGAACAATAAAAAGAATGTTTTTGATTTGACTCAGTAATAAAAGCTTTAAAAGTATCTGAGTATACCATGACCTCAAAACTTAGTAATAAGGTTATTTTCTTGAGCAGGGGTCAGCAAAATTTTCCACAAATGATCAAAGAGTAAATATTTTAGGGTGTGTGGGCCGGATTGTCTCTGTTTCAACTATTTACCTCGAACATTATAGCTCAAAAGCAGATATAAGCCATAGGCAAAGCATGGGTGTGGTTATATTACAATAAGACTTTATAAAAACAGGTGACAGGCTGGATTTGATGAATGGGCTATAGTTTCCTAACCCATGCTCTAGAGTGAAAAGTAGAAATTAACAAGATTGCATAATTGGTTAGGAAAATAGGCTTTGGCAGTCCAAAACACTTGGGTTCCATCCCAGTTTTATTCCATATTAGCTTTGTCACCTGAATTAAACATTTGTTTTATTTCTAAAATATGGATGAAAATAATAGAACCTAACACCTAAAGTTATTGTAAACTTCAAATGCTGTAATTCACATGAGGTTTTATCCAAAAATCAGTAAGGGCCCCATAAAATGTCAGCTAAAAATAAAACTCATTAAATATGATAGCTAAACATATGGGTGTTCATTTACATAATTTTCATTTTTTAAAGTTCTACTCAAGGGACCCTTCAGTGGCTCAGTCAGTTAAGTGTCTGAATCTTGATTTCAGCTCAGGTCATGATCTTGTGGTTTGTGAGATCTGCTAATAGCGCAGAGCCTGCTTGGGATTCTGTCTCCGTCTCTCATCGCCCCTCCCTGCTCATGCTCTCTCTCAAAATAAACATTAATAAAATAAAATCCTGCTCAAATGGCAGTAAAGAATCAATAGCATGAACTCTTAAGGATCAAAAAGAATGAGAGAGGTAGCAGGCAAGAGATGTCCATACATTTTGGAAGAAGGAATGAAAATGAGTGATGATTGATTTAGTGGAGTAGAGAAAGAGGAAATGTACTTGCAATAATAAAAGCAAGTATATCTCTGCTGCAAAATTCTAGGAAACATTGGAAATTGGAATCAGGAGATACCTGTAAATGGGGAGTGGGAGGGGGGGCTTGAAATGGGACGATTAGTTAAAAATCTGCTTAAAGAGGGTATCTGGGTGGCTCAGTCAGGTGAGTGTCTGACTGTTGATTTCAGCATAGGTCATGATCCCAGGGTCATGGGATCAAGCCTTGTGTGGGTCATTCCCTGCCGAGAATGGAGCCTGTTTGAGATTCTCTCTTTTTGCCTCTCCCCTACTCATGCTCTGCTTCTCTCTAAAACAACAACAACAACAACAAACCACTTTAAAATCTGCTTAAGGAGCAGTTTGCTCCCTAGATCCCTCCCCCAATCTAGATGCCTGGAGACTGCCCCTTCTTCAACCTTGAGAGAAAATTGGGGTAGGAGTTACTGATTCATGCTGGAGAGATTATCCTAGGCTGGTTCTGGTCTCAAGAATATCAAGCAGAGGTGAGGGTGACTGGTAAGCAATGAGATTATATTAGTTTCCTGTGGCTGCTATAACAAATTACCACAAAGTTAGTGGTTTAAAAGGACATAAATTTATTATCTTATGGTTCTGAAGATGGGAAGTACAAAATGGGTCTCAATGGTCTAATGTCAGTCTCCTTTTTGGAGGCTGTAGGGGAGAATCTGCTTCAGGAGGCTGCTTGCATTTCTTGGTTTATGGCCCCTTCCATCTTTAAAGCCAGCAAATGTCCAGTCACTCATGTTGCATCATTCTGACACTGACTCTGCTGCCTCCCTCTTCTACCTTTAAATCCAACTATATAATCCAGGGTAATCTCCCCATTTTAAGGTCAGCTGATTATCAACTTTAATCTCATCTGCAACTTTAATTCTCTTCTGCTGTGTAACATAAAATAGTCACAGGTTCCTGGGATTAGGATGTGGATGTCTTTGAGACACCATTATTCTGCCTGTGGCAGAGATTAAGTCAAGGTCTCTATATTGGTGGTGAGATATGGAGGTTCATTCCTTTGCTAGGCTTCTGAATGCTAGTAACCAGGTTTATACTCCTTACTCAGAAAGCAGAAAACTGGAAAGTTTATCTCAAGAAACTCTCAAAAATTCCATTACTATAACACAGTGGTTATTAACTAGGGATGATTTTGCCCCCAAGGGACATTTGGCAATGTCTGGAGAAATTTTCCGTTGTAAACAACTGGGTGAAGTGGGGAAGAGGTGTGCTACTGGCATCTAGTGAGTAGGGGCCATGGATGCTATGGATGCTATCCTACAGTTCACTGCAATGCATCCTTCCTTGTCCCTAGCCCCCCAAATAATGATCTGATCCAAAATGTCAATAGTGCCAAAGATGAGAAACCAGTCAACATCACCCTAATAGAAATAAATAAACCCCACCTAGGCACACAGAGTTGCAAATCAGCAATAGATAGAGAGCAACAGATATATCAGCAACAGATATAGAGAGCATGTAGCATGAAAGAGACGAAACCAATAGATAAAATGAACTTACAGAAAATAGTTAATGTAGGGAGCAGAATGATAATTTTTTGAAAACTATATTAATATCTTCAAAGAAATAAGATACTGATTACATAAAGTAAGAACAGAAGGCCAGCTAAAAGTAGAACTTTGGGAGAATAAAAAAGAGATATTGGAAAGTAAAAATATGAGAGCAGAAATAAAGTCTACAGGAGATAGAAGGTGAAGTGAGGCAATCTACCAGAAAGGATAATTAAGATGCTACTGAGGGATGTTCTACAAAATAAGAGTAAATTAAGAAAGATGAAACCACTAATCCAGAAGTATGGAAATGGAGATACCAGTCACAAGACCACAGCACTGTGTAGAGTTGCTGCACACAATAAGGTATTGAAGACTCTGGTTTTTACTTCAAATTTGAATTGCCTATGACTGAGAGAAGGAAGAGGGAGGATGAGAGTGGGGAGAGAGTGAGAGAGAGGATAGGAAGGAGGGAGGGAGGCAGGAGATACGGGAATATGACTGATTTTTGGTATGAGATTTAAATTTAAAAGATTTTTTTAAATGTACATGTTCACTTGCCTCACAATTAACCAAGGGTTAATGTTCAAAGATCATAAAATGAGGAAGGTAATTAAACTGTACAAGTACAAACTTGCACCTGCAGAAAAAGTTTGCACAAACATTTATATCTGGCAGTGTTCATAAGTAAGCGTTTGCAACATACTATCCAAGACCTAGTAAAACCTGATCACTGTAAAATTAAAAGCATGTTTTACCTGAATAAGCCCAAATTAGGAAACCTGATTTGAAGCTTGCCTCGGTTACTCTCAGTTACTGTTACTCTTATGTAAACATGGATTAGATAGTTTTTTTTTTTTTTACCATTGCTTCATTAATTAAATAAGGAAGTTTGACTGGATATATTCTAAATATCTATTCAGCTCAACACTTTTATTCTAAAGTTCTTTTGAGCAAATGGAACAATTCAAAAAATGTGGGAGCAAAAGCAAAATAAACTAATCAAGGAGACATTTTTACAGAAAAGCAATTTTAAAATGCAAGCTAATTTTAGGTTGTGTTCTCCAAAGGCTGGCACTAAGATATGGATTCAGGTGCAAGTAATTAATTAGAAATGTGCTCTAATATGAAATCAGTAAGGTAGTCAGGGAGGCAAGACAAGAAAAGAGAATAAAAAAGCAAGGATATGATTTCAGCATCAGCCTGGTCTCAGGGAGCTCCAAAGCATAAAGTATAAAGTCAGAGTTTATCCCACTTGGAGGCAAAATAACTAGACTTTCATACCCCGAACAAGTTACCAGCTGCTGGCTACCCCAGGGATTTGTAAACTCTCAGGTACTTCCGCCTCTCCACGAGAAGTGGCTCTAGTAACCCAAGAACATTCCTTTGAAGAAGGTTGCAGGTACTATAACATTAAGAGTGAAACATTAAGACTGCTGCTTCCATCCAAGATGGTACTTATAGGGTTCAGATTTATCCTATCACCTGAAAAAACAAGGACAAAATGTATAAAACAAAGGTTTTCAAGACATTGTATCAATCAACAAAAAATAGTTATCTCTAAGAGAGAGTAAACGAACAAGTTGAGTTCTGTCAAGTTGGATAAAAAATGCAAAGCCCAACTTCATACCTGGAAACCCAGATAGGTTAAAAATAAAATGATTGAAAAAGATATACCATGCTAATACTAGTCAAAAGACATCTGGAGTAAATTAGTATCAGACAAAATAAGCTTTAGATTAGAGAGTATTACTGGGTGCCTGGCTGGCTCAGTCAGTAGAGTGTGCAACCCTTGATCTTGGGGTTTTGTAAGTTCGAGCTCCCCATTAGGTGTAGAGATTACTTAAAAACAGATCAGAGAATATTACCAAGGATAAAAAATGATCATTTCAAAATAAAGGGGGTAATTCATCAAGGACACCTAATCTACATAGATCACAAATCCATAATTATATTTAACAATTGTATCTGGAGATCACATTTCATTCCGTCTTTCAGTAATTGATAGAATAAGAAAGGAAATCACACTTAACACTATCAACCTATTTGATATAATTGATATATATAGATCACTCAGCCTAAAAGCAACTGAATACACATTCTCTTCAAGGGTATATGGAACATTTACCAAGTTACTGTATTCTGTGTCCTAAAATAAGTCTTAAATTTAAACAGATTAGAATCATACAAAGTATGTTTTCTGTCCACAGTGGAACTAAATTAGAAGTCAATAAAAGAGGGGCGTCCGGATGGCAACTGGTTAAGTGGCCGACTCTTGGTTTTGGCTCAAGTCATGATCTCACAAGTTAGTGAGATTGAGCTCTGCATTGGGCTCTGCTTTGGCAGTGGAGCCTGCTTGGGATTCTCTCTCTCCTTCTCTCTCTCTCTCTGCCCCTCCCCTGCTCATGGTCATGCATGTTCTCTCTCTCTCAAAAAATAAGTAAACTTAAAAAGTCAATAAAAGAATGTTGTGTGGAAAATCCCCAAATATTTGTAAACTAAATAACAGACTCCTAAATAACCATGGGTCAATGATGAAATAAAATAAGAAATTAAGAAGTATTTTTAAATAAATGATACTAAGAATACAAAATATTAAAGTTTGTGAAGTAAATACTTATTTAAATTCAGATGCTCTAATATTGTAATGGTGGTAGGTATATCACTTTACATCTATGAAAAAGATTAAAATACAAAAGTATTAAAATAACTATAATTATAGTAATCTGTTAATGGATACACAAGGTGAAAAGCTGTAAATTGTGACATCAAAAACAATGTTGGGACAGAGTAAAAATGTAGAGCTTTAGTATGTGTTTGAAGTCAGGTTGTTACCAAGTTAATATAGACTGTTATATCTATAACATGTATTTTTTTAACTTTTAAAAAATGTTTATTTTTGAAGAGAGAGAGAGCATAAGTGGGGGCAGGAGAGGAGCAGAGAGAGAGGGAGACACAGAACTTGAAGCAGGCTCCAGGCTCTGAGCTATCAGCACAGAGCCTGACGTGGGGCTCAAATTCACAAAGTGTGAGATCGTGACCTAGGCCAAAGTCCGACGCTTAACTGACTGAGGCACCCAGGTGCCCCTATAACATGTTTTATGTAAGCCTTGTGGTAACCACAAAGCAAAATACCTATGATAGATACACACACAAAAGATACAGGAATCTAAGCATAGCGTTACAGATACTCACCAAATCACAAAGGAAGAGAGCAAGAAAAGAAGAAAGGAACAAAGGAATTACAAGACAACCAGGAAACAACAAAATGACAAAGTGAGTTCACTTTTATGAGTAATTACTTTATTTTTTTAATGTCTATTTGTAAGCTGTATACTGTACTGTTTAAAGTTTAAAAATGTTAGAGAGTAAATCTTAAAAGTTCTCATCTCATCTTGGGGCACCTGGATGGCTCAGTTGGTTAAGCACTCAACTTCGGCTCAGGTCATGGTCTTGGGTCTGGGAGTTTGAGCCCCTCATCGGGCTCTGTGCTGACAGCTCAGAACCTGGAGCCTGCTTTGGATTCTGTGTTTCCATCTCTCTCTGTCCCCCTCCCCCTGCTCATGCTCTGTCTCTCTCTCTCTCAAAAATAAACATTAAAAAAAAAACAACTGCCATTCTTTAAAAAAACTGTTCTCATCTCAAGAAAATTGTAACTATGTGTGATGATGGATGTTAACTAGACTTACTGTGATGATCATTTTGCAATATATACATATATCAGGGTTTTTTTTTTTTACCTGAAACTCATAAAATATAATATGTCACTTATATTTCAATTTAAAAGCAAACTCAAGGAATCAGAGGCTATGTCTCCCTTGTTTTACATTGTATCTCCAATACCTAACATAGGGTCTGCCTGACATAGAGTGAGCATTCAATAAATACATGTTACAGGAATTTGAACCAAACCCTTTTTGACTTGGTGATCTGAAAAATTTTCTTCTTTTCTCTAAGCATTGTTTATTCTGTCTCTAAAATGAGAACTATGGGTTAGACTGTCTAAGGTTCTTTTCAGATTTGTCACTTTATGGTTTACTTTCCTTAAACCTCAATCCCACTCCTAGTAACATTTTTCATTGATGAAAAACAAATAGTAGGGGACTTTGATGCCTTGCTTTTAACAATGGTCATCTGGACAGAAAATTAATAAGGAACATTGGGCTAAAGCTACACATTTGATCAGATGGAACTAACAGACATATACAGAACATTCAATCCACAGTAGACTAGATGGACCTAACAGACATACACAGGACATTCCATTCAGCAGCAGACTACACATTATTCTCAAGTGCACATAGAACATTCTATAAGAAGCCTTAGCAAAATGTAAGACTGATTTCATACCAAGTATCTTTTCTGACTACAGTGGTGTGAAATTAGTTATCAATAACAAGAGGAAAACTAAAAAATTCACAAATGTGTGGAAATTTAATAACACACTCCTGAACAATCAGTGTGTCAAAGAGGAAATCAAAAGGGAAATTGAAAAATCATGAAACAAATGAAAATGGAAGCACAGAATATTAAACTTATGGGATGCAGCAAAAGCAGTTCTAAGGGGAAAGTTTACAATGATAAATGCCTACATTAAGAAAAAAGAAAGATTTTTTTTTTTAAGTAGGCTCCACACTCAAAGAGGGGCTTGAACCTGCCCCTGAGATCAAGAGTCAGATGCTGTACTGACTGAGCCAGCCAGGTGTCCCAAGAAAAAGAAAGATGTTAAATAAACAACATAACTTTACATCTTAAGCAGCTAGAAAAAGAACAAACTATGTCCAAATTAATAGAAGAAAGAAAATAATAATTGGAGCAGAAATAAATGAAACAGAAACTAAAAAGACAGTAGAAAATATCAATGAAACTATGAGCCAGTTTTTTTGAAAAATAAAAAAAAATTGACAAACCTTTAGTTAGACAAAGGAAAAAAAAAGAAGACTCAAATAAAAAATTGGAAATGAAAGAGACATTAAAATTGATAACACAAATACTAAGGATCATAAGAAACTAATGTGAACAATTATAATCTAACACAACAGATAACCTAGAAAAAATGGATAGGTTTTTACAAATATACGACCTATCAATATTGAGACACGAAGAGAAAACCGTAACAGACTAATCACTAGAAAGGAAATTGAATCTGTAAAATTCTCAACAAAGAAAAGTCCATGATCAAATTATTTCACCAAACATTGAAAGAAAATTAATATGAATTCTTCTTCAACTCTTCTAAAAGATTGAAGAGGAGGGAATACTTCCAAACTCATTTTATGAGGCCAGAATTACCTTGATACTAAAACCAGAAAAGACACTACAAGAAAAGATTATAAGTCAATATCTTTGATGAACACAGATGCAAAAATTCTCAATAAAATATTAGCAAACCAAATTCAAAAGTACATTAAAAGTAACATACACCTTGATCAAGTGGGATTTATTTCTGGGATGTAAGGATGGTTCAACATATGCAAATCATATGAACAAAATGAAGGATAAAAATCATTCGATCATCTAAATAGATGCAGAAAAAGCATTTGATAAAATTCAACATCCTTTATGATAAAAAATTTCATCAAGTTGGGTAAAGAAGGAATGTAAAGGCCATATGTGACAAACCCACAGTTAACAATACTTTGTGGTGAAGAGCTAAAAGGTTGTCTTCTAAGATCAGGAGCCAAAGATACCCACTCTCAACTACCTTTATGCAACATAGAACTGGAAGTCCTAGCCAGAGCAATTAAGCAAGAAAAAAGAAAAAGCATCAAAATAAAAAAGGAAGAAGTAAAATTGTCTCAGTTTGCAGATGACATATTACATATAGAAAACCCTAAAGACTCCACCAAAAAACTGTTAGCACTAATGAATGAATTCAGTAAAGTTTCAGAATACAAAATCAATATAAAAAATCAGTTGCATTTCTATACACTAACAGCTACCTAACAGAAAGAGAAGGTAAGAAAGCAATCCCATTTACAATCACATCAAAAAGAATAAAATACTCAGGAATAAATTTACCCAAGTAGGTCAAAGATCCATATGCTGAAAACTAGGAAACATTGGTGAAGGAAATTGAAGAAGACACAAATAAATGGAAAGATATTCTGTGCTCATAGACTGGAATGTTATTAAAATGTTTAAATGTTACCCAAAGCAATCTACAGATCCAGTGCAATTCCTATCAAAATTCCAATGATGTTTTTCACAGAAATAGAACAATTGTAAAATTTGTAGGAAACTACAAAAGACCCTGAATAGACAAAGCAATTGTGAAAAAGAGGAACTAAGCTGCAGGCATCATGCTCCCTGATTTCAAACTATATTACAAAGAATAGTAATCAAAACAGTATGGTGGTGGCATAAAAACAGTCACATAGATCAGTAGAACAGAACGGAGAGCTCAGAAATAAATCTACACATATATGGTCAATTAATTTGTGACATAGGAGCCAAGAACATACAATGGGGAAAGGACAGTCTTTTCAATAAAAAGTGTTGGGAAATCTGAACAGTCCCATGCTGTATATATTGTATATGTTGTTTATGTATATATGTATTATTAAGCCATGAGAAAGAAGAAAATTCTGCCATTTGTGGAAATGGACCACTATCTTACACCATAAAGAAAAATTAACTCAAAATGGATTGGAGAATGTAAGGCCTGAAACTGTAAAGCTCCTGGAAATAAAAATAGGCGGTAAGCTCATTGACGTTGGTCTTGACAATGATTTTTCTGGATTTGACAACAAAAGCAAATGAAACAAAAGCAAAAATAAACAGTGGGACTACATCAAACTAAAAAGTTTCTGCACAGCGAAGGAAACCGTCAACAAAATGAAAAGACAACCTACTGAATGGGAGAAAATATTTGCAAGCCACATATCTGATAAGTGGTTAATATCCAAAATATGCAAGGATCTCATACAACTTGTAGCAAAACCACAAATATAAAACCCAAAGATAATATGGACAAAGGGCCTGAAAAGACATTTTCCCCAAAGAATGGTCAATAAGTACATGAAAGGGTGCTCAACATCACTAATTATCAGGATAATGCAAATCAAAACCATAATGAAATATCACCTCACAACTTATTAGGGGCACCTGGGTGACTCAGTCGGTTAAGCATCCAACTTCAGCTCAAGGTAGCTGTTATAAAAAAGACAAAAGATAACAAAAACTGATGTGGATGTAGAGAAAAGGAAACCCTTGTACACTGTTAGTGGGAATGTAAACTGGTACAACCACTATGAAAAATAGTATGAAAGTTCCTCAAGAAACTTGAATTAGAATTGCTATATGATCCAGCAATCTCACTTCTGTGTATGCATCCAAAGGAAAAGAAATATCTTATAAAGAGATTTTAGTACTGCTGTGTTTATTGCAGCATATTCACATAGCCAATATAGGGCAACAACCAAAATATCCATTGATGGATACAGAAAATGTGATATATATTATTCTTAATCACATAAATATTATAATAGATATATAATATTCCACTGTATATGTATTATATATTGTTTATGTATATATGTATTATTCAGCCACGAGAAAGAAGAAAATTCTGCCGCTTGTGATAGCATGGTTGAACTTGGAGAACAGTATGCTAAGTGAAATAAGCCAGGCAAAGACAAGTACTGCATGGTATCACTTATATGTGGACTCAGAAAAAACCGAACACATAAAAAGAGAGTAGAATGGTAGTTCCTGGGAAACTCAGTGATTGGGGAAATAGAAGAGACTGGTAAAAGAGTACAGACTTTCAGTTATAAGATGAATAAAGTCTGAAAAGTTCTACAGTGGACAAAATGCTATCAAATAACATTCATGCTACAGAGAAATTAGTGATGAGAGGAAGAGTCAATCAGTGAGGCAAACTTCATTGTTGTCTTATTTTAAGAAATTGCCCCAGCCACCCCAACCTTCAGCAACTACCACAGCAGCCATCAACATGAAGGCAAGACCCTCCATCAGCAAAAAGTTAATAATTTCGTGAAAGCTCAGATGATGGTTAGCATTTTTTGTTAATATTTTTATTAAATTTTTTAATGTTTATTTACTTTTCAGAGAGAGACAGAGTGTGAGCAGAGGAGGGGCAGAGTGAGAGGGAGGCACAGAATCTGAAGTGACTCCAGGCTCTGAGACACCAGCACAGTGCCCAAAGTGGGGCTTGAACTCATGAGCCTTGAGATCATGACCTGAGCTGAAGTTGGATGCTTAACCGACTGAGTCACCCAGGTGCCCCAATAAAGTATTTTTAAATTAAGGTATGTATATTGTTTTTTTAAACATAATACTGTAGCACACTTAGACTACAGTATAGTGTAAACATAACTTTTATATGCACTGGGAAACCAAAAAATTCATTTGACTAGCTTGATTGTGATACTGGCTTTATTGTGGTGGTCTGGAGCTGAATGAACATCCACTGTCTGTGAGGTATACCTATAATTCAGTCTATAGCACTGGTATTTGTTGTTAAGATAATGTAATTTTTACCTTTGTTATTTTTGCCTCTTAGTGTTGATGGGGGAGAAAAAAAATCCCTGCAGCAACTCAGTTTCAGCAAGGGGCCTTAGGCTGATTAGAATTGGGTTTCAATTCTAAATCCCCAGGAGGGAGCATTGGTGGTTCAGTGGTAGAATTCTTGCCTTCCCGCCACCCCCCCCCCCCGCCCCCACCAGGAGGGAGAATCAGATTGACAGAGGTTAGATTATATATCCGTGCTTGAGCACTCAGTTTTGGCCAGGGTCAGGTTATTTAGTGCATATCAGGCTGATGGGGCCCACCTTTGTTGACCCGAGACAGTTTCCAGTGGATGCTTAACCGGAAGCTGGTCAGTTATCTTAAACATTATTTACTATTAGAAAATCGGTGTAAAAACTATATAGAATTGAGCAGAAAAGAGCAATATAGTATATTTTCCAATTTTTATGTCTAAAACTAAGAATAAGGGCTTCCCAGAATAAGCCCTTGGGAAGTTTATTAGTTAGAAAATGTTATGATTGAAAAAGACTTAAAAGAGAAAGAGCTTGAAATGAGTATTTTATATCTGTATTTAAAGTTGAAGTAATTGGTGTGCTTAAACTTCCAATATGAAGTCATAGAACTACAAAGCAAAATGAACTTATGGTTAAATATTGCAACTTGCTTTGTCTGAAATTACCTAAGTACTATATAGGTGCTAATGAATTCTCCAACTTGAGGAGACATGCAGTGAAAATTGCATCATTCTTTGGTTCTGAGGGCTGCTGTAAGCAGTGATTTTTTTTTTCCACACATACTTTTTTCCTTTAAATTGCTACCTTGTGCCAAATTAAGAGATATGAATTTGCAAATAGCTTCATTTTATGTGCTGCAATAATAACTAGATTCACCAAGGAAAAGTAACCTCAGCTACCTTTACAAAAGCTCATTTCACATTTATTATTTTCACTTTATACCTGTGTCACTACAATTTATTTTTTTCGGTGACCCATGTTAGAAGGAGCTTTCCTGTGTCTGAGAGTGTCATGACCAGTGTCTTTAATGTCAGAGAAGGTGTAATTAGCTGGAAACATGGCTGGAGGTCACAGTTTCTAAGTAGCAACATGTCTTTACTTTTGGCTTGGAGCACAGTGGCAAGCTTCTCTTCCTGTCTTCCAATTCTTTCCTCCTTGGCATTATAGTATAGTTGTTAGGAGTTTTGGTTCCAAAATGAGAAAGAACTGAACTCAAAACCCTGTTCAACCATGTACTTGTTTTAAGTTCTTGGGTAAGATACTAGGCTCCTGAGCTTAGTTTCTTCATCTGTAAAGAGGGATAATAACGTTATTACAAGGATTAAATGGGGTAATATTTGCAATGTACTTAGCAAGAATTTGGCACATAGTAAATGTTAAAAAGTAGTAGCAATGGTTAAAAATAATACTAATTATTATTTTCAGTGCTAGGCCTGGGGAAACAACAATGCATTGAGGCATGGTCCTTGTCTTGAAGGAACTCATAGACCAACAGAGCATGGGACTCAGAAAGTGTCATTGTACATGTATCTTTATGTTGGGGAGGCACTTGGTATTTGATAGTTGGTTCTTGATATTTCCATTAAGCACTACATTATTATTATTTTTTAGTAACCTATAAAGTTTATTCTTAACTTTGGATTTTAAGAACATTATACTCAGAGCAAATTGTTGTAAATGACTCACTAGAACTGTAGGTGTTGGCATTCTTTGCCTTGTTCTTTGTTTTGTCCCAGTCACACAGGCTGCCAGTCTCATTCTTAGGTACTAAGGAGAGATCAAGATTAAAAAAAAAAAAGAAGTATATTCAATTTAGATGATTGGCTCTAGTACCAGTTTTAGAGATGGAGATGAGAGTCTAGACGCAAACCTCAGCAATCTATCCAGAATTGAGGCAAAGAGAAACAGGCTCAAGTCATTCAGTGGTACCCAGGGCCATATGTCCTCCAGGCACCTGTACCCGGGGGGAAGACGGAACAGAGAACCTAGGAATTCAGGAAGTCTGGGTAGGAGTTGAAACCAGCAGCCTGACCTTCACACAAGCAGTCTAACCTGGGCGTTAGGTAAGGGGAGAGAAGGGCAGAGCTCTGTGCTAACAATGCTTTTGCCCAGTAGTGTCTAAACCTTTCTGATTGCTGATCTTTGTGTATCTGTAAGTCCTATATACAGGTACCTCTATTACTAGTAGCATATTAGTACATAATAAAGTTCATTGTTAATGATAATTGCAGTTGCTTTAAATAATTTAAGAAGTAATTTAGATTCATTTTGGCTGGCTTCTTGGCAGATTTGATTATATTGTTAGTGTTTTTAAATTAAGATAGTCTGATGAAGAAAAGATTGGGCTGCTTTCTTAATGTTTGGTGTTGCATTTGCTTTGTCAGTGTTATCTTCACTTTGCCTTTTCTTTGCATTTTATTTTATTTTAAAGACGAATTTTTTAAAATGTTTATTTTTTTATTTTTTTTTTTAATTTTTGTTAATGTTTATTTATTTCTGAGAGAGAGAGAGAGACAGAGTGCGAGCAGGGGAGGGTCAGAGAGAGAGGGAGACACGAATCCGAAGCAGGCTCCAGTCTTTGAACTGTCAGCACAGAGCCCGACGCGGGGCTCGAACCCACCAACCGTGAGATCATGACCTGAGCCAAAGTCAGATGCTTAACTGACTGAGCCACTCAGGCGCCCCTAAAATGTTTATTTTTGAGAGAGAGAGAGAGAAAGAGAGAGAACGGGGTAGGGGCAGAGAGAAAGGGGAACAGAGAATCTGAAGCAGGTTCTGTGCTGACATCAGAGAGCCCCATGTGGGGCTTGAACTCGCAAACCATGAGATCATGACCTGGACTGAAGTCAGATGCTTAACTGACTGAGCTACCCAGGCACCCTCTCTTTGCATTTTGTAGCCATTGTATGAAGGTTAGGTTAGTAATTCATAAATACACTTAACTGGGAAAAGACAGAAATAAATTTCTATATATTGAAATCCAGTGAAAAAGTAGGGTCCCCTTCCTTATCTCTTTCTATTTGTAAAACTCCTTTTCCTTCATATGACCTTGCATATCACATGGACCTTATATCCTCCCCACATTCAAAGGACGAACAGTCACAATATAATCCTTTTGTTTTTTTCTGAACTGATGTTGGAAGAGATTGGGAAAAGTTAAGGAAGCTTCTTAAAGGAGAAAGATAGTTTGATGTGCAGGGCTGCAGAGAAGAAGAGGAAAAGTAGAGGTTAAAAACATGGGAAATTATAATTTTGCAATGATAGAGTATACATAACACTATACACTCAACATGTTTTTCCTTGCTACTTGCCTATCCAAATCCTTTTTAGCTCAAGATCCACTTTTCCATTAGCCTGTAGTAGACTATATTTTCTAAAAATGGAGGCAATAATATTTCCCATCCCACGCGATCTTTTTCCAAGGTGACCTTGACACTCTTCATTCACTTAAGAAGTTATATAGGGGTACCTGGGTGGCTCAGTTGGTTGAGCATCCGACTTCGGCTCAAGTCATGATCTGTTTGTGAGTTCGAGCCCCGCGTTGAGCTCTGTGCTGGCAGCTCAGAGCCTGGAGCCTGCTTTGGATTCTGTCTCCTTCTCTCTCTGCCCCTCCCCACTTGTGCTCTCTCTGTCTCTCAAAAATAAATAAATGAAAAAAGAATTAAAAAAAAAGAAGTTATATAGATGGCATTAGTGCATGAAAAAATGTTCAACATCACTAGCCATTAGGGAAATGCAAATGAAGACTATAATGAGATATTCCTAACACACCTACTATAATAGCTAAAATTAAAAAAAAAAATAGTGCTCAAATTCTGGTGAGGAAAGGGAGAAACTGTATCTCTCATACATTGCAGGTGGAGGTATAAAATTGTATGGCCACCCTGGAAAATAGTTTAGCAGTTTTTTTAAAAAAACTAAACATGTATTTAACATATAATCCAGCAGTGACTCCTGGCATTTCTCCTGGAGAAAAAGAAAATTTATGTTCAAAAAAAAAACTTTTATGTAAATGTTCATACCTTTATTTATAATAGTTCCAAACTGTAAACAACCAAAATGTCCTACAATACAACCCATAGGTGATTGGCTAAGCAAATGGTGGCATATCCATACAGTGAATACTACTTAACTATAAAAAGGAACTATTGATACAAATAACAGTTCGGCTGAATTTCAAGGGCATAATGCTGAGTGAAAAACATCAATCTTAAAAGGCCACATACTGTTTAATTTCATTTATATAACATTCCTGAAATGATAGAATTATAGATATGGAGATAAATTGGTGGATGCTTGAATTTAGGGATGGTGGGGGAGGAGTAGCACGAGAGATCTTTGTGGTGATAGTTCAGTATCTTAATTGTGGTGATGGTTCCATGAATGTACAAATGTGACCAAAGGGACAGAAAATGACAATGTCAATATCTTGGTTTTGAGATTTCTTGATTTTTAAAAAAGTTTTTATTTAAGTAATCTCTATACCTAACATGGGGCTCTAACTCATGACCCCAAGATCAAGCATTATGTGCTCTTCCAACTGAGCCAGCCAGGCACCCTGAGATTTCTTGATTTTGAGTAACTGTAGTTACTAAGATGTAACTGTTGGGGGAAACTGAAGTGAAGTATGTAGGATATCTCTGTATTTTTTGTGAATTTATAATTATTTCAAAATAAAAAAATTGAAAGAATGTAAAAGACTACATTTAGATTAGATCATCATCAGCCTTTGTCTCCATTCTTTCCTTGACCCTGGAAAGACTACCAGAGGGGTGTCAAGGGGCACACACCAGAAATATTTTATAATTTCTCTTATGGATTTTTTCTTTGATTTCGGTATTACGTGGAATTGTGTTATTTAATTTCCAAATATCTAGAAATAATTTGACTTCTAAATATCTTACTGTAATTAGTTTGTATTTTTTTTACTTTATTTAAAAAATTTTTTAAATTATTTTATTTTATTTTATTTTTTTGGAGGTTTTGTTTTTATTTTTTTTTAAATATGAAATTTATTGTCAAATTGGTTTCCGTACAACACCCAGTACTCATCGCAACAGGTGCCCTCCTCAATACCCATCACCCACCCTCCCCTCCCTCCCACCCCCCATCAACCCTCAGATTGTTCTCAGTTTTTAAGAGTCTCCTATGGT
The DNA here is from genome assembly GCF_022079265.1 of Lynx rufus. NCBI lineage: Eukaryota > Metazoa > Chordata > Mammalia > Carnivora > Felidae > Lynx > Lynx rufus. The sequence goes on from NW_025814837.1 coordinate 18,254,158, forward strand.
TTGGCTCCCTCCCTCTCTAACTTTTTTTTTTCTTTGCCCTCCCCCATGGTCTTCTGTTAAGTTTCTCAGGATCCACATAAGAGTGAAAACATATAGTATCTTTCTCTGTATGATTTATTTCACTTAGCATAACACTCTCCAGTTCCATCCATGTTGCTACAAAAGGCCATATTTCATTCTTTCTCATTGCCATGTAGTATTCCATTGTATATATAAACCATAGCTTTATCCATTCATCAGGTGATGGACATTTAGGCTCTTTCCATAATTTGGCTATTGTTGAGAGTGCTGCTATAAACATTGGGGTACAAGTGCCCCTATGCATCAGTACTCCTGTATCCCTTGGGTAAATTCCTAGCAGTGCTATTGCTGAGTCATAGGGTAGATCTATTTTTAATTTTTTGAAGAACCTCCACACGGTTTTACAGAGCGGCTGCACCAGTTTGTATTCCCACCAGCAGTGCAAGAGGGTTCCCGTTTCTCCACATCCTCGCCAGCATCTATAGTCTCCTGATTTGTTCATTTTAGCCACTCTGATTGGCGTGAGGTGGTATCTCAGTGTGGTTTTGATTTGTATTTCCCTGATGAGGAGTGACATTGAGGATCTTTTCATGTGCCTGGTGGCCATCTAGATGTCTTCTTTAGAGAAGTGTCTATTCATCTTTTCTGCCCATTTCTTCACTGTATTATCTGTTTTTCGGGTGTGGAGTTTGGTGAGCTCTTTATAGATTTTGGATACTAGCTCTTTGTCCGATATGTCATTTGCAAATACCTTTTCCCATCATGTTGGTTGCCTTTTAGTTTTGTTGATTGTTTCCTTTGCAGTGCAGAAGCTTTTTATCTCGATGAGGTCCCAATAGTTCATTTTTGCTTTTAATTCCCTTGCCTTTGGGGATGTGTCAAGTAAGAAATTGCTGTGGCTGAGGTCAGAGAGGTTTTTTCCCCCCTTTCTCCTCTAGGGTTTTGATGGTTTCCTGTCTCACATTCAGGTCCTTCATCCATTTTGAGTTTATTTTTGTGAATGGTGTAAGAAAGTGGTCTAGTTTCATCCTTCTGCATGTTGCTGTCCAGTTCTCCCAGTACCATTTGTTAAAGATGTCTGTCTTTTTTTCCATTGGGTATTCTTTCCTGCTTTGTCAAAGATTAGTTGACCATACTTTTGTGGGTCTAATTCTGGGGTTTCTATTCTATTCCATTGGTCTATGTGTCTGTTTTTTTTGTCAATACCATGCTGTCTTGATGATTAGAACTTTGTAATGTTTATTTATTTTTCAGAGAGAAAGACAGAGTGTGAGTGGGGGAGAGGCAGAGAGAGAGGGAGACACAGAATCTGAAGCAGGCTCCAGGCTCTGTCAGCACAGAGCCTGATGCAGGGCTCGAATTCACGAACTGCAAGATTATGACTTGAGCTGAAGTCAGACGCTCAACCAACTGAGCTACTCAGGCACCCCTGGTTTCTATTTTTTTTAAGTTTATTTATTTATTTATTTATTTTTTTTTTTAAATTTTTTTTTCAACGTTTATTTATTTTTGGGACAGAGAGAGACAGAGCATGAACGGGGGAGGGGCAGAGAGAGAGGGAGACACAGAATCGGAAACAGGCTCCAGGCTCCGAGCCATCAGCCCAGAGCCTGACGCGGGGCTCGAACTCACAGACCGCAAGATCGTGACCTGGCTGAAGTCGGACGCTTAACCGACTGCGCCACCCAGGCGCCCCAAGTTTATTTATTTTTGAGAGAGAGAGAGAGAGAGAGAGAGAGAGAGAGAGAGCAAGAGAGAGCATGAGTTGGAGTGGGGCAGAGGGAGACAGGGAGAGAAAGAATCCCAAGCAGACTGTGTGCTGTCAGTGTGAGCCCAACACGGGGCTCCAACTCATGAACTGTGAGATCATGACCTGAGCTGAAATCAAGAATTGGACGCTTAACCTGCTGAACCACCCATGCATGCCTTATTGTCATTATTTTCTAATTTAATTCCATTGTGTAAGATTTTAAACTTTCAAAAAACAATTGAGAATTTATAGCCTTGTATATATCTTGCCTTAGTGAACTTTCCATGTACGCTTGAGTAGAATGTGCATTCTGCAGTTGTTGCTAGAGAGTTTTATGAATATTAATTAGGTCAAGATGGTTTACCATCTACTTCCTTGATGAATTTTTATCTACCTGTCTTATCAGTTACTGAGATAGGGTTATTAAAAACATCCAATATTATTTGTGGATTTGTCTATTTCTTTATGTTTGCCAATTTTTGCTTAATGAATTTTGAAATTCTTACTAGATACATATATATTTATATTGTTAGATCTTCCTGATGAACTGTCCTCTATCATTATGAAATTTCCCACTTTATCCTTTGTAATATTCTTTAGCTTGAGTCCTTCATTGTCTAATATTAATATAGCCCTACCAGCTTTGTTATATTTCCTGTTTGCTTGGCATTTGTATTTCTGTTCTTTCTCTTGTAATCATTTTGTGTCTTTATATCTTATTTTTCTTTGTTCTTCATAGTGTATAGATTTTTATTGATCTGTCTTCATATTTACTGACTTTCAGTTGCCATCTCCAATATGCTGTTATGCTCATCTAGTCATTTTTCATTTCAGTTGTATACTTTTCAGTTTGGGATTTCCATTTAATTCATTTTTTAAAATAATAGCTTTAGGGATGCCTGGGTGGCTCAGTTGGTTAAGTGGCTGACTTTGACTCAGATCATGATCTCATGGTTCGTGAGTTTGAGCCCCGCATTGGACTCTCTGCTCTCAGCACAGAACCTGCTTTGGATCCTCTGTCTCCCTCTCTCTTTCTCCCTCTCGCATGCTCTCTCTCAAAAATAAATAAACATTAAAAAATAGCTTTACTGAGAAATAATTCACATAAAAATAACTCACTAAAGTGTACAACTCAATGAATTTTAGTATATTCACAGATATGTGCAACAGTCACCACAATTATTTTTAGAACATTTTTATCCTCTTAAAAAAGAACCTCATACCCTTTAGCTATCACCCCTAATTGCCCATCCCCCAAACTGTATGCCACTAATCTATTTTCTGTCTCTACAGATTTTCCTCTTCTGTGTATTTTATATAAATGGAATCATATAATATGTTTTCGTTTGTTTTTGACATTTTTTACTTAGTATAATGGTTTCAAGTTTCATCCATGTTGTAGTATGTATCACTTCTTTATATTGCCAAATAACATTCCATTGCATGGATATACTACATTTTGTGTACTCATTTGTTTGTTGATGGACATTTGGGTTGTTTCTACTTTTTGGCTCTTCTGAATAATGCTGCTATAAACATTTGTGTATAAGTTTTTGTGTAACATATATTTTCATTTCTATTGGGTAGATACCTAGGAGTGGGATTACTGGGTCATATGGTAACTCTATGTTTAACTGTTTGAGGAACTGGCAGACTGTTTCCTGAAGTGGCATTTTACATTTCCACTAGAAGTGTATGAGGGTTTCTGATATTTCACATTCTCAGTCATACTTCTTATTATCTGACTTTTTGGTTTGAGTATCCTAGTGGGTGTGAAGTGGTATCTCATTGTGGGTTTTATTTTTTAAATGTTAACTTACTTTTGAGAGAGAGAGAGACAGAGTGTGAGCAGGGGAGGGGCAGAGAGAGAGGGAGACACAGAATCTGAAGCAGGCTTCGGGCTCTGAGCTCTCAGCACAGAGCCTGACACAGGGCTTGAGCTTGTTAGCCACCCATGTGCCTTTTTTTTTTTTTAAGTTTTTATTTAAATTCCAATTAGTTATCATACAAGTGTAATATTAGTTTCAGGTGTACTATATAGTGATTCAACATTTCCATACATTACCTGATGCTCATCACAGCAAGTGCCCTCATTAATCCCCATCCCTATTTAACCCATCCCCCCCGGCAACCATCAGTTTGTTCTCTATAGTTAACAGTCTGTTTCTTGGTTTCTCTCTCTTTCTTGCTTATTTGTTTTGTTTCTTAAATTCCACATATAGATTTTTTTTTGTTAAATTAAAAAAATGTTTATTTATTTTTGACAGAGAGAGAAAGAGAGAAAGTGAAGGAGGGAGGGGTAGAGAGATAGGGAGACAAGAGAATCTCAAGCTGGCTCTGTGCTGCCAGCACAGAGCCCGTGAGGCTCAAACTCACAAACCATGAGATCATGGCCAAAATCAAGAGTCAGATGCTCAACCAACTGAGCCATCCAGGCATCCTACAATAATACTCGCTTTTATATTTGCCCATGTACTTACTTTATTGAAAGCTTTATTTTTCTATTTGGCTTCAAGTTACTGTCTAGTATCCTTTTATTCATCTTGCAGGATTCCCTTAAGCATTTCTTGCAGGGCAGGGCTAGTGGTTTAATGACTCCTTCATTTTTTGTTTGTCTGGAGATATCTTAATTTCTCCCTCACTTTTTTTTTAATTAAAAAAAATTTTAAGCTTATTTATTTATTTATTTTGAGCAAGAGAGAGAGTGAACAGGAGTGGGGCAGAGAGACAGGGGAGTGAGAATCCCAAGCAGGCTCTGTGCTGATGGCACAGAGCCCAATGCAGGGCTTGAACCTGCAAACAGCGAGATCATGACCTGAGGCAAAACCAAGAGTCAGGCATTTAACCAACTGAGCCACCAAGGCACTCCAATTTCTCCCTCATTTTTGAAGGGCAGTTTTGCCAGTTACAGGATTTTTGGTTGACAAGTGTTCTTTCTTTCAGCACTTTGAATATAGCAGCCTGCTGTCTCCTGGCCTCCAAAGTTTCTGATGAGAAATCAGCTGATTATCTTTTTTGAGGATTCCTTATATGAGATGATTCACTTCTCTTTTGCTACTTTTGTGATTCTCTCTTCATTTTTATCTTTTGAAAGTTTGACTATAATGTGTCCCAGTGTGCATATCTTTGAGCTCATCTTCCTTGGAGCTTGTTGAACTTCTTGGATGTTTCTGTTCATGTCTTTCATCATATTCTCTTTGTCCCTTTCTCTCTCTCTTCTCCTTCTGGGACTCCCAAAATGTATATGTTGGTCTGTTTGATTTGTACCAGAAGTTCCTCAGGCTCTGCTCACTTTTCTTCAGTCTTGTTTGTTTTTGTTCCTCAGACTTGATAATTTCCATTGCCCTATCTTCAAGTTGACTGATTCGTTTTTCTGCCTGATCCAATCTGTATTTGAATCCCACTAGTAAATTTTTCATTTCAGTATTGTACTTTTCAGCTCTAGACTTTTTTTCTTCCTTTCTTTCTTTTTAGGTTTTCTATCTATTGATATTCTGATTTTTTCCATATGCCCTTTTCTTGACTATCCTCTTCCTTTAGTTTTTTGAGCATCTTTAAAACAGTTGTTTTATTTTATTTTTTAATGTGTATATATTTATTTGAGTGAGAGAGAACATGCGTGTGAGCAGGGGAGGGGCAGAGAGAGAGAGGGAGAGAAAATCCCAAGCAGGCTCTGTGCTGATAGAGAGCTTGATCCCACAAACCATGAGATCATGTCCTGAGCTGAAATCAAGATTTGGACCCCTAACGGACTGAACCACCCAGGCACCCCCAAACAATTGTTTTAACATCTTTGTCATGTCTGCCATCAGTTTTTTTCAGGGACAGTTTCTCATGATTAATTTGTTTTCCCTTGAGTGGGTCATATGTTCCTTTTTTTTTTTTTTTAATGCTTCGTGATTTTTGTTGTTGTTGCTGAATACTGGACATTTGAATCTAATATTGTGGCAACTCTGGAAATCAGATTTTTCCCTTCCTTTGGGTTTTCTGTTGTTTTTGAGTATCCTAGTCTTTAATGTCTGACTCTAAAAGGGGAAAGAGAAAAATGAAGGGGGGAGGCAGCTGTTTAAGTCCTCTGAAAGTCACTACAGCCAGGGAAATGGCTTGTATCAATGTGAGGCAGTGCAACAACAATGGCTTCCCACCTTTTGCACTTCTGTGCTTAGAAGTAGAAATCAGTGGTTAGAGCACAGATTTCCAATATTTGGAGGACAGGGTCATTTTTGCTCACTCTAGCTCCCATAAGGTATGTGCAAACTGCTCCAAGAACATATGCACAGTGCCTGCCCTATGGCTGGGCATGTGAGATAGGTAACTACTACTGTGCCGGGAGCTGAGATTGGCCATTGTTAACTTCAGTTTACCAAATCTTTCCCTGGAATTTGCAAGCCTTCAATAGACTCCAGAATTCCAAAATAGTTATACCAGACAGATTCTGTCAGTGTACTTATTGTCTAGGTTGTGAAGACAGATTCCTGGTGCTTCTTATTCCACCATCTTTTCAGAAATCTCTGTTATGTTTTTTTTTTTTCTATGAGATTACTTACAACATTTCTGTGCTCTAATGTTTTAAATATCTTTTGTTAACAGCATATAGCTGGATTTAAGAAAGCAGATTTGGAGTCTCTGTTTTGTATTTTGTAGGTATTCCACTTAGTGATTATTGACATATTTAGAATTATTTTTTAACATCTTATTTTGTAATTCCATTTGCTCCATTTTCCCCCCTGATTTTCTTCTTTATCACTTTGCTTCAGTTGATTTGATCAGTTTTGTTTATTCTCTGCCCCTCTACTTGTTTAATAACTATTCTATAATTTCAGTGTTTTTCTTAAAGTATATACATGTCTTAACAAATCTAAAGCTAACCAGTATCTGTTTTCTGGGTAAGCAACATAGGAACCTTAAATTAATTCAATTCCAGTTATCCCCCTTCAATCTTAGAGAAAGAAAAGATTGCTTATATATAAATAACAGTATGATGGTAGACTTCTCATCAGCATCGGAATACAGCTATGAAATAATATCTTCTGAGACCTCAGGTAAACTGTTTATTTACAAGTCAGTAACACTCAAAATATCAGTTAAGAGTAAAACTCACAGATCCTTTCTGAAAGGACACTAAGTGATGTAATTTAGTCAGAAGAAAACAGTGCAGAAGAAAGGAGTAGGATATAAGAAACAATGTTGATCAAAGTGATTGGTAAATGTGTTGGTAAATTTTTAGAAGCACTAACTATAAGATTTCATGCTCCAAATAATCCTTAGTTGGCTCCCTATTTTTACAGATGGAGAAAAGAAGGGTGGAGAAGCTAAGTATCAAACTTGCATGAAGTCACACAGCTAAAGACTAATGCTAGGAGAATGCCCTCTTGTCAGAAATGCCATGAGGCTCAAAAAGCAGTACTAGCAATCTGTCTTCATTCTTTGAGCTAGCTTGTGATTCAGAGAGTTCTTGTGTCTATGAGTTCTAGAATGTGTAAGAAAAATTCACTTAGGTATTATCCTTTGAATTAAGGAGAAGACAGAGCAAGAAGACCCATTAAAGATAAATTGTGAAAGTTTATCTTGAAATCCCAGTTGTACAGAATGATTTTTCAGTCACTTTGCATGATTACATAAACTTTGAGAAATACTAAATAACTGATGACAATATGACCATGCTAAGAACCAAAGGTGGAGGGGATGCCTGGATGGTTCAGTTGGAAGAGCACGTGACTCTTGATCTTGAGGTCGTGAGTTGGAGCCAGCCCCACGTTGAGTACAGAGATTACTCAAATGTATAAACTTAAAAAAAAAAAGGTAAAGAGAGAAGCTGAAATGAATCAACAAAATTACTCTTTGTAAATAGCAAAACATAGAATTCCTCTGTATTCTAAACAATAAAACACATGTGTGTGTTGTATTTTATTAAAAATCACCTGATTTGTCCTTTAACCAGGCTTACAAGCTACAATGTAATCTTTTAAAATTATAGGTAATTACAAGAAGACACATTAAACCTCAGTTAATCACAGTTGTTTCAAAAATATGTCCTCTCTCTTAACAAAGCAGTAACCCAGCCAAAGCTTGGATAAACTGGCATTTCCCTAGATCACATGTTTCATTCCTAAACACAATGCCCCTTGTGTTTCTTTCAGGTGTCCATACTTTCTCTGAAAAATAGATCCCCCCTTCCAAAGCTTGAGCATTATCTGCTCTTTGTTTGAAAATAAATGCATTGTTCATGTGTGGACTAGTTGCACAGGTGTTTTACCTCTCTTTCCCCAGTCAGGCTGATTCTTAAGCCTTTCATGAAATCAGTTCAGTTTAGTTAAACCTCTGACATTCGCTTCTTATTGCCATTTCCCTTTTTGGCCATAATATAAGCCCCAAATACAAGCAGATCATCTTCCATTCCATTATGTTTACATTTTAAAAATTATCTCAGGAGTTGCCAACACTACATCTTTCTCAATTCTTGAAGGCTAATTCCAGGGCAAGGCCAAAGTTCTGATCAGTTTAGGTCGCTTTCATTTTCCCTGAATTCCCAATTGCTGCCTTATGGGACAGGTTTGCTCCTGTCACCGGAAAGAACTATCTGAAAGCTTTGCATGAAATTAAACTCCCTGAGATGTAACCAAACTGAATAAAGCCACAGAAGCGTGTATTGAAACAACTCTTTTCCTGAGTGGGGCATGTGAAACACTGACATTCTTAACACGGCAAGGATTGGTATTGAATGTCAGGTAACTGGTTCTGTCTTCTGAAGTATGGGATTTCAATCCCTCCTTTTATTTTCAAACAGTCACTTTCATGTTATTCCCTAGAGAATAAGGATGGTATGAATCTCAGATCACTGGATAAACCATAGCTGAGAAAGGAAAATGGGGGCAGAATTACTTAAAGACTTCATTTCTTTAATGCAAAAGATAGTAATTGATATTACTTAACAAAGTTTCTTTTTTCTGTGTAACTTGGAGTTTTAAGCAATTTATTATTGTCGTTCATGTCTCTAGATTTTTTGCATAATCCCCATTTTCTGTAACTTAAGTGTACTTCAATAAAACATAGTGCATATTTTAGCATTTCATTATTCCTATTGCTTTCATGGCTAAGAGTTAAAATTTCATCTTCCATTGTAAATGTTGGAAAGTTTATATGAATATAGCGAACAATATCTGCTTTACTTTTTCTAACTGTGGTATTTTGCTTAACACTATGTTCTCGTTACTTTATTGATTAAAGAGAAGAATGTAATACACTTGTAGTGTGTATTACTGCTGCTTTGTCAAATTTATCAAATGTAACTAATCTGAATTGTGAAATACATTATTCTGTTCTAAGTATCTGCAGAGTTCTTGTATAATGTTGCAACTTCATTTTAAAAGTACACATTTCTTCAGTTGTTTTAAAAAGCTGTTTTGTAGAAATTAGCAATCTCAAAATCAATTTTGCTTTATATTTTGGAATTGATAGTACTATAGAAAATTTTTAGGTCAGAGTTTGGTATTCACATTACATATGGTGATTCTCTGAAACATTGTGGACTAGAGTTGATAGGGACTATAGAATGGAAATCAGCGTTATGTGAAGATATTAAGATTTTACTTATGAGGAGGTGCCATGTTTCTGCCCTTAAAGTGTTAATCAAGACATTTCAGTGTTTTGAGATTTTTATATTAATGGCTGAAGTGAATATGCAAAACATTATCATAATATGGAACCTACACTCAAGCATAATCTCTCCTTTTACAGTTATGCTTGAACATAGGTCTGTGATTTATATTTGAGCCAGCTAATTTCAGAACGCTTAATTCATATCCCCTTGGGACAGCTAAAGAAAAGCCTATCTACTAGATATATGAGAAATATTAAATAGTACTCTGAAACTTCTTGAGACTGAGAAAAGTAAAAACTCTATTTGCCCAGCATCCTAGAGTTAAAATTTGCCAATACAGTTTATTCAGAATTTCTAAAGAGTTTACTTAAACTGTAAGCACCACTGATAAATTGACTCAACAAATATTTTTTTTTCCTTTTCAATTTTATTGAGGAATAATCTATGCACAGTAAGGATAATTTGTCTCTTCTCATTCAACCACTTATTCATGTCTGAATGAACTCATGTATATTTCTTTTATAATTTGGGACTATAATTCAATGCAGTGTTACTTATTTTGGTGCTCAAATTGTTCTAGCTTTGGCCATTAGGAGTTCTTCCAGTTTGGCTTCTGTGTCTCCTTGACATGCTCCATCCTTTTTTTGTTGTTGTTTGTGAGAGTTTCCTTTCCAATGCTATAGGATACTCCACATCTTTTATTTTCTTTCCCTGCCCCATTCCTAGAAATCAGCCATTTTCCTAAGTATCCCTGGTTTCTTTTATTGGAAAATGGTATTTAGAAACCCAGATGTGGGTGCTGGGGTTGTTCTTTACTGCTGAGGTGTGGTTTCCCCTGGGTGTTCAGAGTGAGGTAAATATATATGTGTACATATTTATACACATACATCTATAATTGGTCAGTATCTATCTGTATAAATATTAAATTAAATATGAGTTCATAATGATGTCTCCAACTCTAACTTATTACCACAGGGTTCATTCTATCCTTCCTTCTTGTTTATCTGCAACTTTCATCTCTGACGGTGAGAAGCCTGACTCACTCACCATCTGTTCATTTAATTGTTCAACCTTAGTATATGTGTAAAGCAGTTATAATGTTTTAGATGCAATTCTGTGTCTAAGAATTTTTACTGTCATACATTCACACTTGTATGCAAAGATACATGGACAACAATTCTCCTCTTTCTTTTGTGTTCTTTTTTTTTAAGAAAACAAATTATCTTTGATTAAAAAAAATTTTTTTTAATGTTTATTTATTTTTGAGACAGAGACAGACAAAGTATGAACGGGGGAGGGTCAGAGTGAGAGGGAGACACAGAATCTGAAGCAGGCTCCAGGCTCCGAGCTGTCAGCATAGAGCCTGACGTGGGGCTCGAACTCACAGACCACGAGATCATGACCTGAGCTGAAGTTGGACGCTTAACTGACAGAGCCACCCAGGAGCCCCTTATCTTTGATTTTTAAAATACTTTTTATTGTGGACATTTTCAATTGTGTACAATAGTAGAGGAAAAATTAATCTGAACCTTCCTTATGTGACCATAGTCCAACTCTTGACAGTTTTTAGTATTTTGCCTATCTTTCATTTATTTCCCTTATTCTTTTAAAACAAATTTTGATGTAAATACCAGATATCATATGATTTAGCCTATAAATAATTTAGTAAGCATCTCCAACAGATGCCCTACATTGAAAACACCCACAATGCCATGATCATACCTTAAAAAATTAATGTCAATTCCTATACATGATACATAATCTATGATTAAATTCTCCCAGTTCTGTGAAAAATGTCTTTTATAGCTGCTTTGTTTGAATCAGAATCTGTGGTAGACAGAATAACAGCCTTCTCCCTTCATTAAACATTCATATCCTTATCGCTGGAACCTATGAAAAATTATCTTACATGGCAACAATGACTTTGCAGATGTGATTAACTTAAAGATACTGAGATGGGAGTATTATCCTGGATTATCTGGGTATGTGCAATGTAATAGCAAGAGTTCTTATATGAGAGAAGTAGGAAAGTTAGAGTCAGAGAAGAAGACGATGGCAGAAGCAGATGTTGGAGTGATGCCATTGCTGGAAGGGGGCCACCAGCCAAGAAATGTGGACAGCCTCCAGAAACTGGAAAAGGCAAGGAACTGATTCTCTCCATTAGCTTCCAGAAGAAATACAGGCCCAATACCTTGATTCTAGCCCCATAAGGCCCATTTTTAGACTTCTGACCTCCAGAAGATAATAAATTTGTAAGATTTGTGTTGTTTTAAACCACTAAGTTTGTGGTAATTTGTTACAGCAGCAATAAGAAAATACATGATCCAAAGTGTATATATTGCATTGGGTTGTTATATTTGTTAAGTTCCTTTTAACCTGTAATCTACCTCTTTTTTTTTTTTTTTCTGATTTGTTGAATAAACTGGGTCATTCATCCATAGAATCTTTGCATTCTGGACTTGGGCTCATTTTTACATCATGGTGTCATTTAACTTGTCCTTCTATACCCTGTATTTCCTAAAAATTGGTATTAAGTTATAAAAGCTTGTTTATAATCAGGTTTGATTGGGGGTGGGGGTAGGATATTTCATAGATGATGCCTTGTACTTCTTATATCACATCAGGAGATAACTACAGTTGTCTCATAGTTGGTGCTGCTAGCAGGCAGCTTTCCACCCACTGGAAAGCTTCCATTAAACTTTTATCTAAGGTTTTAGTACCAATTGATGATTATTGCTTACATCAGTTATTTAAGTAGGGGTTCCAAAATGGTGATGTATTATTAGCTGGAATTCTATAAGGAAGAACTTGCCCTTATTAAGTATTTGGTTACTTTCAAATATATTTTGTATATGAAAGCAGGGTAAATGCTTGATTCTTTCTCTTCACTTATTAATTTTTCAGAATACTAAGTTTCTGTGCCTTAACAAACCTCTAATGGTAATGGATGAAGTTTTTAAAAATTTAATTACAGGGGCGCCTGGGTGGCGCAGTCGGTTAAGCGTCCGACTTCAGCCAGGTCACGATCTCACGGTCCGTGAGTTCGAGCCCCGCGTCGGGCTCTGGGCTGATGGCTCAGAGCCTGAAGCCTGTTTCCGATTCTGTGTCTCCCTCTCTCTCTGCCCCTCCCCCGTTCATGCTCTGTATCTCTCTGTCCCAAAAATAAATAAACGTTGAAAAAAAAAATTTAATTACAAATTCATGGATTTATATGTATTTGTTGAGTTTTGTTGTTTTATTTGCTGTGTTTTAATCAGTTGGAGACAGAATTCTTTTTCATGCTCAAATTGTTTTCCTTTGCCAGTGAAAACTCTTCAAGGTAACTCCCGTTCCTTTTGATGCTATAAATAAGGTACTTTGGTTCTCTTGCCTTTTCCTTCTTCTCTGTGCCCACCCTTGCCCCCAGAATATGATTTATATTTGTTTTCAGTTTAGCTTTTCATTAATTCATATTGGAAATAAAAGGAAATGTGTGTATATATTAGTATTCCTTCCTTTTACATGAAAGGTAACATACTATGCACAATCATTTATACCTTATTTTTCCAGTTAATAATGTCTTCTGGAGAGCCCTACATATAAGCATATAGAGAAATGCCTCATTCCTTTCCACAGCTGAATCGTATTCCATGTTTGGATGGACCACAGCTTAGCCAACCAGTTCCATAATAATGATGATTTTTGATGTTTCTATTCTTTGGTAAAGAACAGGAAAATAATTCCTACATATACTTGCTGTGGTGTTTTAGAATCATTCCTCCTTGGGGCCTGGTTTCTTCTTTAGTCAGTGAATTCTAGGTCTGAGAACTGGCTCAGGTCTTGGAACCAAGCAAGGAATTGCATCTTTTTATTGGTATATATAGTTACCTCCAGCCTCTTGTATCCATCTTTGAATTCTTTTCATCATTTAAATTGGGCAATACTTTTGTTGGCTGCCTATTTAACCAGCCCCAAGGATATTGTGCTCTATTAATGTATCTTTCTGTGGCTCAGGTCTCCCCACCACCCCCTCCCCACCAACTTCCACAATGAACTTGTTCCTTGTGGTAATTGTGCCCACCTTGCTTCTAGTAGCTTAGCTTTATCACCTAGCCTTTGTAATTTGGAAGCCTATCAAGAAGACTCAATTGCCATCAATAAGACTAGTTCTGTAACACTCTCCCTTTTACTCTCAGGTTTGGCCTATAGAGGATAGTCAACACTGAGCTTGTCAGTAATTCTGGTGCTCATTCTTTATCAATTAGGAAAACAAGTTGTCCTATAGCTCTCACATGGAACATACTTAACTCTGAGTTTCTGGTTTTATAGAGTATATCCATTCTTGCCTATTTCTGTTTCTTTTGACCACTTCTTACAACATTTCCCAAAGCAGTTCTGGCATTTCTACTTCACTTAGTATAGGCTCTCGATTTTTCTGCCTCTAAGAGTTATCCTGTCAGCATCACAGCACTGTCTCCTGGGGTTCTAGCCAAGCTGCTAGATCCTTTATTCCAGGAGAGTTCTCCCATGTGGAGAAACCAACCCTTGTCTAATGTGATGTTCCATTTCCACTGACCCATTACCCTCAGAATCCAGTTCTAGGTATACTTTCCCAGCTCCTACTGTACAAATAGGCTAAATCTTCCACTTCCTTCAGCATGTGGTCCATTTTTCCTTTGGCAGACCTACCACTTCCTCTTCTGGGTTATATAAAGGCTGACCCTATGTGTTGGTGATGGTCATGAGGAGAAGAGGGGTTTGATCTTAGAGGGGAGGGTATGCTTTGCCCCCAAGCAAGGGTGGTGGGGTGGAACTAGCTTTTAAGTTAGAGGAGTAGGCCATTTATCTAGGCCCAGAATCTTTGAGGGGATGATCAGAGGTTTCAAGGTTTTTGAGTGAATCAACTCAGATATCCTCAGACCTCAACAGGGCTCTGACTGTGACATCTTTCTCCACCAGGGACTTTGACATGTCAGACTTTGTAGAACTGAGAATTCACCTTTCTCTGGAATTCTGCAACTCATAATTAAATCCTGAGCCTGATCGTCAGATTCTTCTGTCCTCTGCCTGCAGGGAACAAGAGTCTCTTTGTCTACTGCCCAGGAGGATTTCTGAGTTTTGAGTTTTGCATTTCTCTTTAAATTAATAATTATCCTTAGCTTTTGATTGTCCTTTAGTAGTTTATCAGTTGCACTCAACAACAGTGATTTGATTCAATTGTCCTTATATTTAATACTTTCACAAAAACTTGAGGTATTACAACTGTTAGCAAATTCCCTTCTACTATTGTTCTGTTCCAGTTTACCACATGTACCAGTTTTAACAATTGCACTACTACAGCATGGCAGTTTATCTGTGCTCCATTTATCAGCAGTGATATGGCCCTCAACTCTAAAATCCCATTTTCGAGTCTGCCTCCTTGGACCTTTCTGGCACCAATCAATTCAGTTCCCTGGGAAACAGATCCTGAGCAGAGATTTACATGTAGGAAGTTATTGGTGAGTGCTTTTGAGATCATAACCTTTGAAGGAGTTAAGTAAGTAGCATTGGGTACTGGGAAGAGTTGAACTGCAATGGAGTGGCACCAGGGGCCTCAGCCAATCCCAGGGGGAGTTCTGGGACTAGATGACTCTTTAAAATTGTGCTTCCTTGAAGCAAGGGGGTAGGGTCCTTATTTAGTGGATAAGAATTGGGAGGAGGCTGTCTTCAGCAAAAGATAATTTTTAGAGAGAATCTCAGCTGAGAACCATCTGCTGCCAAACTCACAAGAATGGGATCACCCATAGCTTATGTCGTAAAGAAGGCTTCGGGGTAATTCACCACAGGATCTACTAGTATTTTTGCAACTATATTTTTGAAATAAATTCCTAAAAATGGAATTTCTGGGTTAATGGGAAAATGTTTATCATTTTGCTAGGTATTGCCAGATTCTTTTCCATGGAGGTTGTATTATTTTGCATCCCTACCAGCAATATACAAGAATGCCCATTTCTCCTCTGCCTTGCTGATAGGAGTGTACCTTCAAACTTTTGGTTTGTCACTGTGATAAATGAAAAATGGTATTTCAGTGTAGTTTTAATTACAAATTGTTTTTTTTTATTAACTTGTTTTATTTTTTATTGTTTTAAATTTACATCCAAATTAGTTAGCATATAGTGCAACAATGATTTCAGGAGTAGATTCCTTACTGCCCCTTACCCATTTAGCCCATCCCCCCCCACAACCCCTCCAGTAACCCTCAGTTTGTTCTCCATATTTATGAGTCTCTTCTGTTTTGTCCCCCTCCCTGTTTTTATATCATTTTTGTTTCCCTTCCCTTATGTTCATGTTTTGTCTCTTAAAGTCCTCATATGAATGAAGACATATGATTTTTGTCTTTCTCTGACTGACTAATTTCACTTAGCATAATACCCTTCAGTTCCATCCACGTAGTTGCAAATGGCAAGATTTCATTCTTCCTGATTGCTGAGTAATACTCCATTGTATATATATATACATCTTCTTTATCTATTCATCTATCGATGGACATTTGGGCTGTTTCCATACTTTGACTATTGTTGATAGTGCTGCATGGGGGTGCATGTGTCCCTTCAAAACAGCACACCTGTATCCCGTGGATAAATGCCTAGTAGTGCAATTGCTGGGTCATAGGGTAGTTCTATTTTTAGTTTTCTGAGGAACCTCCATGCTGTTTCTAGAGTGGCTGCACCAGCTTGCGTTGCACCAACAATACAAAAGAAATCCTCCTTCTCCACATCCTCCCCAACATCTGTTGTTGCCTGAGTTGTTAATGTTAGCCATTCTGACATGCGTAAGGTAGTAGCTCATTGTGGTTTTGATTTGTATTTCCCTGATGATGAGTGACGTGGAGCATTTTTTCATGTGTTGGTTGGCCATCTGGATGTCTTCTTTGGAGAAGTGTCTATTCATGTCTTTTGCCCATTTCTTCACTGGATTATTTGGTTTTTGTGTGTTGAGTTTGATAAGTTCTTTATAGATTTTGGATACTAACCCTTTATCCGATGTCATTTGCAGATATCTTCTCCCATTCTGTCGATTGCCTTTTAGTTTTGCTGAGTGTTTCCTTTGCTTTGCAGAAGCTTTTTATTTTGATGAGGTCCCAGTAGTTCATTTTTGCTTTTGTGTCCCTTGCCTCCGGAGATGTGTTGAATAAGAAGTTGCTGTGGCCAAGATCAAAGAGGTTTTTGCCTGCTACAAATTGTTTTTAATAGCAAAAACCTAGAAACAACTGAATATCCATCAATAGGTAACTTATTAATTAGATTATGGTAACTATGTTCTATGTGGTAATACATTTCATGAGGTAGATCTGTATGTACCACTATAGCAAAATCTCTAAGATACGTCAAATGAAAAACAATTTGCAGATCAATGTATATAGTATAATCTTATTGTGTATAAATGAATGATGTATATATATATGTATGTAAATGTGTATATATATATATATATATATATATATTTACATTTTTGAATTTCCATAGGAAATTCCTGGAAGACTACAAAAGAAAACCTATTGTGAGAAATGTGGTTAGAAGTTGATAGAGGCATATTAATTGGGTAATTAATACAGAGAATTACCAATAGGAGATTTTTATACGTGTGTATGTGTGTATACGTACATATATATATATATATATATGTATATGTGTATATATATATATATATATATGTATATATATATATATTTATATTTGGTATAAGGAATTCAGCCAGGCAATTATGGAGGCTGAGAAATCCCATGATCTTCTGTCTGCAAGGTGGAGATTCAGGAAAGCCAGTGGTATACTTCAGTCTGAATTTGAAGACCTGAGAACCAGGGGAGCCAGGTGTAAATCCCAGTGCAAGGGCAAAAAGAGACTGATATCTGAGCTCAAATTCTCTGGTAGAAAGGGAGACTTCTCCCTTCCTCTGCCTTTCAATTCTATTTAGATCCTAAATGGATTAATGATGCCCACCTACTTAGGGAGAGCAATCTACTTTACTCAGTCTTCTGTTTCCAATGTTAATCTTATACAGAAACACCTTTGCAGACACACCCATAATTTTAAACAAATATCTGGGCATCCTGTGACCTAGTGAAGTTGATACATAAAATTATCTGTCATAAAGGATAAAAGTACTTTTACTTTTCAGTTCATGTCCTTTACTGCTGTTTGAAAATTTCTGGCAATTGGTATTAGTTTTATTTTTAAAAATAATATTGCTATTCAACCAACTGATGACCATTTTCCTCTAGATGTTTTGCTTTCATTTCACACCTAGTCTACTTATTCAACCTTCTTAGAAAAAGATTATAGCCCAGAGTTGGCCCCCTGATCCCAGGCACTGTGATTTAGACTCTTGACTAGACTCACAGCATTCCCTCAGCCTCAGTTCTGTCTTGGATTCCATCCCACTGTGGAGCTCCAGTATATCTAGGGATCATGGTGGACTAAGCAATGGCTAAGGTTGTGCTCTTTCTGTGCAATTAGTGCAAAGCTGTTGTTTTCTGAGAAATATGCAAGTAAAGTTGTGGGCAGAATGGCTTATAATGTTATTTTTGGACTGACTTAATTTCTGTTATTTGGCCAAATAATCCAACTTAGTATGCTGTTTAGTGGTTATTGGTGTATCCATTCTTTTCCGTTTTTGTACAGCATCATTTACTCTGCATCATAGTCTTACTTTTGAAGAACACAGTATTAAGCTAAATTTCATAGATGAACACTGTGGCCACTAAGAAAACTGATAAACTTGATGACATTCTGAGCAGAATAATTCTTTGGTTTGATTCTTAAACTAGTATTCAGAATTCAAATACTTAGCAGTTTGTCTATAATAAGTAAATAAATGGAGAATATGTAGGTTAACAACTCCTACTTCCTTTTTCTCCAGTAATGCAGCAACTAGGATTCTAATTTCAATAACTGTTCTCAACCTAACCTACATCTGACATCCCATCAGTTTTTTTCTGCAGGTAAAGCAGAAAAAGCACACATTATTTAAATTTTAAATTAATAAAAATCCACCCCCCCCACCAAACATTGTGTTTATTGAGTAGACAACCAATGTTAAGCTCCTGAGAGGATAAATAAGATAATTATGGCTTGACAGTTTTCTTGAGAGCTTTTAATTTTTTATATAAATTAGATATCTATTAGAAATGGATACAAGATTTTCAGTACCACACACAGATTGAGCCATTGTCTATAGGTTTTCCCAAGTAGGTCATTCATTAATCTGACTTGCTCTACTTTGTTTACATAATACAGGGTAAAATTAAACTTTTTTTTGATTTTTTTAAATTTATTTTTGAGACAGAGAGAGACAGAGCATGAGCAGAGGAGGGGCAGAGAGAGAGGGAGACACAGAATTTGAAGCAGGTTCCAGGCTCTGAGCTGCCAGCACAGAGCCCAACGCAGGGCTCGAACTCACAGACCGTGAGATCATGACCTGAGTTGAAGTCAGATGCTTAACTGACTGAGCCACCCAGGCACCCCAATACAGGGTAAAATTTTAGCTCTTAGGTTTACATTCTGTTTCTTCTTTGCTAGGAAGGAGTCCATTGTCTTCAGCATAATGTCGTTGTTGGCCTTTAATGGAAACACATTAAGGACTAGTAATAGTCCTTATATTATACTCTGTATATTAACATATATATACCCTGTATATTAACATAATATACCCTTATATTAACTCTGTATTATAACTGGGCATCCACTTCAGCCATTCTTTAAATTTTTTTTTTTTTTCAACGTTTATTTATTTTTGGGACAGAGAGAGACAGAGCATGAACGGGGGAGGGGCAGAGAGAGAGGGAGACACAGAATCGGAAACAGGCTCCAGGCTCTGAGCCATCAGCCCAGAGCCCGACGTGGGGCTCGAACTCACGGACCGCGAGATCGTGACCTGGCTGAAGTCGGACGCTTAACCGACTGCGCCACCCAGGCGCCCCTCCACTTCAGCCATTCTTAAGTAATTTCTACACCCAGTGTGGGGCTGGACCTCACAACCTAGAGATCAAGAGTTACATGCTCTACTGACTGAACAAGCCAGGCCCCCCTGCTTTTTTTTTAAGATTTTATTTTTTTTAAGTAATCTTTATACCCAATATGGCAGTTACTACAAGTCTTGATTGATTATCCCACTCACCAAAATTTAATATTTTCTTTTTTTAAAGCTTTGTGATTTATTTTGAGAGAAAGAGATGGGTGGGGGGCGGAGGGAGGGAAGAAGAGAGAGAATCCTAAGCAGGCTCTGTGATGTCAGTGTGGAGGCTCACAAACTGTGAGATCATGACCTGAGCTGAAATCAAGAAACCAACTGAGTCACCCAGGTGCCCCTTAATATTTTCTTATAGTCAGGAAATTCATAAGCATCTGTTACAGATTTAGCATTGAAGCTGTCAGTTTTCTAGATTTTCCTTTCCAGAGAGCATCCTACACTCTTGAACACTGGTATAAGGAAAAATTAAAGATCCTTACTATTCTGCTTGTCAACACCCTCCTTGTAGGCACCAATTCTGGCCAGTGAGAGGCAGTCTAGACTAGACATTGCCTGGAGTTTTGGGGGCTTTAAAGAGGCTATTTGGGAGGTACGTTGAAGATATGACAAGCTTGTCTTTGCTTGCAGCAAGGCAGCAAAATAAATCTTCAGTCTTCACACAGAGAAAAAAAAAGAACAAAAGAACTAACATCAGAGGCAACTGTTTTCATGATAACAAATAAGCCTGTTGTCTTCAAACCAGCTTTCATTGTTCCTGTACTGGATGTCTTCCAATTGCACACTCTACCCTTCTTCTCTACTCTGCTTTCTGCTCGAAGAGGTTGACCTGTTTAGGTGAAATCAGTGGTTTTCCAAGTGTGACCTGAGGACCAGCAGCATCAACACTGTCTCGGGACTTGTTAGAAATGTAAATTTTCAGTCTCTACCCAGGCCTACTGAATCAAAAACCCTGGGGTGGGTCTAGCAATCTCTTTTAACAAGGCAGCCCTGTAGGTGATTCTGATGCCC
Organism: Lynx rufus; assembly: GCF_022079265.1. Classification (NCBI taxonomy): domain Eukaryota; kingdom Metazoa; phylum Chordata; class Mammalia; order Carnivora; family Felidae; genus Lynx; species Lynx rufus. The sequence continues at coordinate 18,274,524 of NW_025814837.1, forward strand.
GCTAAAGTTTAAGAACCATTAGACTGCATGTTAAGCTCTCATATCTTGTGGTCTCTGGTTGAGTTTGGTCTGTGGGAAACACCAGCAGGAAATCTGAGGAAGGAAGGAGAGTGAGGTCTGGGCATTTATTTTCCAAGTTCCCTCCCTGTGAAGTCAATACCAGCTAGGTGGCTATGTTCCTCTCATGGAGGCCACAGTTCCTGTCACCAGGCCTTCTGGACTGTTCCCTTTTTTGCAAGTCATAGTGACCTCTCCTCCCCTTTGTGCTGATGTTGCTAACCTCACAGGGTGCTACTTTATCCCTCATTAGCTTCTCTAAAATCTGCTCACACTTTCAAAAAGAGTCCTTTGAATAAACTCTTTTCAATTATCCTATTTCCTGGATCATGACTGCTATAGTTCCTAATGCCAATTTTTTTGTGCCATCCATTTAAATGACTCACTGTACATTCATGAATGCCTTCTCTTCCCTTACTTCATAAGGATGTTAGGAGGGCTAACAAATTAATGTGCTCATCACAGTGCCTGGCTCACAGGCCTCCAACATATGGTAGTTATTTTTTTGTAAACGTGCTATATAGGCTGATTACCCTCCCTCCCCAAATCATTTGTTGAAACCTAATCCCCAATGTGAGGGTATTTGGAGGTGGAGCCTCTGGGAGGTGATTAGATCATGATGAAGTTCCCACGATGGGATTAGTGCCCTTATAGTAGTGACCCCAGAGAGCTTTCTTACTCTTTCTGCTATGTGAGGACATAATGAGCTCTTTTGTGAAAGTTGCCGTATTCATATTTGTTCAAGATGACCAAGTAAGTATGAGTACTATGAAAAAGTAGTATTGATTCTTAGTGTTATTATACCTATTAATAATTGCTTTATTCATGTTGGTTTCTACATGCAAGGTGCTAAACCCCAGCTCTCACAGTATTAAACAAGTATGTCTCTCTCAAAGATTGAAAAATAGTATCACCTGTATCACTATTTCTAATCAAATGTGACAAATAAGCAAACAAATGAGATCCAGTACACAAAGTCTTCAAGATTATATTGAAAACACTGAGAGGCAGGCTTCAGGCTCTAACAGGAGTTACTATTCTATTTCAGCAGGCAACCAAACCTGTAAGATCAACTCAAAGCTAGAGACACAAATGAAAAAATGTCTTTCTTTGGAAAGTTTTTTTCTTGAGAACAAAATAAGAAATAGGATATGTCCTTTGTAGCTCAGCAACAGGTAAATATTATCTAAACAATAACAAAAAGTCAGAGACTCTCTTCCCTGAATAACCTAGAATTGTTTCGGGAAGTAGAAATATCATGGGTTTGAGAAGAAACCTTTTCTACAGGGTTAAAACTTGGCTATGAAATTATAAGTAATTTCTGGTTAAAAATGTGTTTCCTGAAGGAATAAATATCTAATGCCTGACATAAGGATGACTCAGAATGTCACTATTTCCATTTTTGGCATCCAACACACCAATCTTAGAAAAGGCTACATGTCCCAGTTAATAGTCTTTTCCCAACATAGTGAAGAGAATCTATTCAATTATGGACTGCACTGCGGGCTTTGTCACTGCCTTTATTCTGCCCAGTCCTAGTGGGACATGGCATAATGTACAATTGGGTCCATTCAAATAATTTTCGTCACTGTGTATTCATATTCATAATAGACGGAACCTTGCCACGGCAAGTGAAGCAGTCTCACTACCCAAAGCAGCTGTAGGCTAAAGGAAAGTCCAGGCATGCAGGGACAGGTATATGGAAGGCTTACAATGTGTAGCTAGAGTTGTGAGCCCTCTGTTGCTGGTGCTCGGTTATATCATCTGCTTTCTTATACCTAGAACTTTTCTCCTTGTATTCTTTGACTGAACTCCACTACAGGAAACTCACAACATTTAAACTTATTATCTACTTTCTCATTGGGTAAACCACCTAACAAGTATTTTGAGGAAAAATAAATCAGGGTAAGTGAATGCTATACCATTCCTTGCTCATAAGTCACTAAAGAGGATCCTTTGGGTGGTACTCTTTGAAAGCACACAGACTAGGATTAAATGGGTTTAAGGCATCCCCTAAATAGAAGATTTTCTGTCATTTACTAGACTTTAAAAAGTCTTGCTGTAGGCAGCTACCAGGGCGCATTAGCAGAAATCTATACCTACTTTATAGACTTCACAGTATTTATTACTATTTAGATTCCACATTGTTCTGGCATAAGGTCTTTTGAGAAACTAAACAAAGCACAGGTAATTTTTTTTTCCAAAGTGGAAGAGTTAAGATAAAATATACTTAACAGTTTGAACTCAATTTTTCCTGTCTTTTAAAAAAAAATTTTTTTTTAACATTTATTTATTTTTGAGACAGAGAGAGACAGAGCATGAATGGGGGAGGGTCAGAGAGAGAGGGAGACATAGAATCTGAAACAGGCTCCAGGCTCTGAGCAGTCAGCACAGAGCCCGACATGGGGCTCAAACTCATGGACCGCGAGATCGTGACCTGAGCCGAAGTCGGACGCTTAACTGACTGAGCCACCCAGGCGCCCCTTTTTCTGTCTTTTAAAGGGCCTAAAAAGTCACATATGTTGGGTCCTACAGGTAAAGGTATCTATCCCTAAACAAAGTTGGTGTGCATCCCAACACTCTGAAATGCACAGCTCAATGATTGGAACATTCAGCTCTTCAAAATAGGAGTAAGTCTATAATCATACAAAGTGTGTGTCACATTAATTATTATGAACAACAATCTACTAATATTAGAATTTATAATAATAAATAGTCATTTATTAATTAAACATTAAATAAACAACCCTGGGTATTTATTTAGTGATTTAATTCTATGAGAGATATTGTACTTGTGAGACATAAATGTACTTATCAGAATGAGAAATGCCAAATTTCATAGGCTATGCCAATTATGTACTACTTAAGATTAGTGGGAGACTTCTGCCTCTGGACAAGATTGAGAGGACACTGTATTTACTCTCCTGGCTGACACAATTAAACAACAACAACAACAACAACAACATATGTGAAAAGACAGTTTTCAGACAATGGACATCCAGTAGTGAAACACAGTGATCCCTGAGAGAAAGGCAACGAGTGAGCAAAGCCCTAAGAAGGGAAGAAGGCCATGTGAAGATTGAAGCAGAGTGGAGTGATGCATCTACAAGTCAAGAAATGCCAAGGATTACTAGAAACCACCAGAATCTAGGAGAGAAGCATATGACTCTTGTACCCTCAAAGTGTCCAAATGGAACCAATCATGCCAATACCTTGATTTTGGACTTCTGACCTCTTGAACGATGAGAGAATACATTTTTGTTGTTTTAAGCCCCAGTTTGTGGTAATTTGTTATGGCAGTCCTGGGAAACTAATACACACAGGTAGAAAACAGACTGGGAAAAAAGTCAACAGTGCATCAGTGAACTGTGGGAAATCTCAAGCAGTCTAATATATATGTACTTGGAATCTCCAAGAAGAGGAGTAAGAGGGAGGAAGAAAAAAAAAACTATTTGAAGAAGTAATAGCTGAAAATAATAAACCTAGAGATTCAAGAACTCAACAAAATTTAAGCACAAGAATTATGAAAAATGTTCACCATAATAAAACAGTAATAAAGAGAAAGTGTTAAAACACAGTGATAGGGAGAAAATATTAAAATGTGATAAAAATAATAAAAACATCCAGTAAATAAGACACATTATGTCCAGAAGAATAAAGGTACTCTTTATTGACATAAGGAATGTCAATGACATTTTATGTCCCTGTGAAAATGACACAGGACATCTTGTTGGCAATAATGTAAGCCAGAGCATAGTGGAGCAGCACTGCAAAGTGGTGCTGAAAAAAACCCTGTCCACTTATAATTCAATATCAAGTGAAAAGAGTTTTCATAAATAAAAGCAAAATACATTTTAGAAACACAGAAGCTGAAATAATTCATCAGTGACAGACCTACATCATAAGAAATGTTAAAGAGAAAAATGATACCAGGTGGAAATCTGGATCTACACAAAGGAATGAAGAAATTAGAAATGGTAAATATGAGTAAATATAGAAGACATTTTAAAAGATGGGCCTGGGTGGCTCAGTCGTTTGAATATCCAACTTAGGCTCAGGTCATGATCTCAGAGTTTGTGAGTTCACGCCCCACATCAGTATTGCTGCTGTCAGTGTGGAGCCTGCTTGGGATTCTCTGCCCATTCTTTCTGACCCTCCCCTGCTCACACACTCTCTCTCAAAAATAAACATTAAAAAAAAAAGACAATTTTAAACATTTTTTCTTTTTTTTCTTTTTCAAAAATTTTTTCTAATGTTTATTTATATATAAAGAGAGATAGAGAGCAAGCAGGGAAGGGGCAGAGAGAGAGGGAGACAGAATCCCAAGCAAGCTCTGCACCATCAGCACAGAGCCTGATGTGGGGCTAGAATTCACCAACAGCAAGACCAAGACCTGAGCTGAATACAAGAGTCGGATGCTTAACCGACTGAGCCACCCAGGTGCCCCTAAAGACATTTTTTTCTTATTTAAAAATCTCTTTAAAAGGTAACTGGCTATTTAAAGCAAACATAATAATAACACATTGTAGGGTTTATAACATTTGCAGAAATAAGATGTATGAAAACAATAGCATGAAGATCAGGAGGGGAGAAATGGAAGGATACTGTTGTAACAATCTTGTACTAATATGAAGTGATATAATATTACTTGATGGTAGGCTGTGATAAGTGAATCCTAAAATAATTTACACACACACACACACACACACACACACACACACACACACACTGGAACAAAGAATTATAACATGACATCAAGGAGATACAATGGAATCATAAAAATCAATTCAAAAATTATAAAAGGCAGAAAAAGAAGAAAAGTGGTACTGAGAGCAGGTTGGGAAAATATAAATAAAACAACAAATAGTTGTTAACAAATAGTTAAACCCACCCAAATTAATAGTCACATTAAATGTAAATGGTTTACAAGAAGCCTGCTTTAGAAATAAAGACACAAAAAAGATAAAAAATGAAAGAATGGAAAAAGATGTAGCATACTAGCACTAATCAAAAACAAGATATAGCTATATATATTTTTTAAATGTTTGTTTATTTTTGAGAGAGAGAGAGAGAGAGAACAAGCAGGGGAGGGGTAGAGAAAGGAGACACAGAATCCGAAGCAGGCTCCAGGCTCTGAGCTGTCAGCACAGAGCCCGACGCGGGGCTTGAACCCACGAGCTGTGAGATCATGACCTGAGCTGAAGTCAGATGCTTAACCGACTGAGCCACCCAGGCGCCCCACGAGATATAGTGGCTATAATGGTATCAAACAAAGATCTCAGAGAAGAGAATATTACTGGGATAAAGAAGCCATTTCATAAAGATAAAGGGTGCTATTATCAAGGGTAGATAAAAATCCTAAACATTTAAACATTTAACAACACTTGAAAACACATGAACCAAAAGCTAACAGAACTGATAGAACTGACAAGTCCATAATTTTAGCCTGAAATTTCAACACTCTCTCCATATTGATGGAAAAAGCAGAAAATATCAGTAACAATCTAGAAAAATTGAAAACTGAAGCAGAGGGAATATTTTCCAATTTATTCTATGAGGCTAGAATTATTCAGATACAAAAATCACACAAAGACATTATAAGAAAACTATAGAACAATGTCCCTCATAGACATAGACTCAAAAGTTCTTAAAGTTTTAGCAAATTGAATGCAATAATATATAAAAAGATTAATAAATAATGATTAAGTATTCCAGGAGTACAATGTTCTTTTAAATTTTGAGATTAATGGATATATACTGTTCATTTTCCTTTTGTACTCAGATATAGCACACACAATTTTCCTAGACTGCTTCCTCTGCAATAACTGTGTCTTCCTAAAACTCTGGCTAATCCTGAAAAAAAACTGTTCTTCTTAAGGTGGAATAGAAGTCCTTTTTTAAAGACATTCTCAGTTTAGTCAGGCAAATCCAGCTTTGTATTTTTTTTAAACAAGGCATAGCAGAATTCAAGTGAACTCTTTTAAAATTTCATCTGTAATAGTTTTCATTTTTTTTTAATTTTTGTTTTTAATGTTTATGTTTATTTTTGAGACGGAGAAAGACAGAGCATGAACGGGGGAGGGACAGAGAGAGAGGGAGACACAGAATCGGAAGTGGGCTCCAGGTTCTGAGCCATCAGCCCAGAGCCTGACGCGGGGCTCGAACTCACGGACCGCGAGATCGTGACCTGAGCCGAAGTCGGACGCTCAACCGACTGAGCCACCCAGGCGCCCCTGTAATAGTTTTCTATTGCTTTATAAAATTACCACCAACTTATTGGCTTAAAATAGCATACATTTATTATCTCATAGTGTCTGTGGTCAGGAATCCAGTCATGGCTTAGCTGGGTCCCCTGCTTAGGATCTCACCAAGGCGTTGGCTGGGCTATGTATTTATCTGGAGGCTTGACTGGGGAAGAATGTGTTTTTAAGTCTCTCAAGTTGTTGGCTGGATTAATTTCTCTGTAACTGTAGAACTGAGGGCCCTGGCTTCTTGCAGACTGTCAGTTGGAAGCCACCCTTAACTCCTAGCAGCTGTCTACAGGTCCTCAAGGTTTCTTGCCACGTGGGCTTTCCCAACATAGTTGTTTAATTCATAAAGCTAGTAGGGAGAGTCTCTAGAGTGAATATGCTAGTAAGACAGAATGGTACATAGCATAACATAGTCACAGGAGTGATAGGACATTCCATCATCTTTGCTATATTCTATTTGTTAGAAATCCACACACAAGGGGAGGGTATTAGACAAAATATGAACTCTAGAAGAGAGGATCATGTGGAGTCAATGCACAGTCTGCCTGCATAGATGTTTAAAGGACTTCAGGCAATTTTGTTTAAAACAAAATTGAAGCAGTAATAAAATAATAATTATAAATGAAGTAAATTGAGAGATGTAGGGATTTGGACTGAATGATAAATTGGTTGGGTCAGGTTTTTCTTCTTTTAATGTGTTATTTATTTTTGAGAGAGAGAGAGACAGAGTACGAGCGGGAGAGGGCCAGAGAGAGAGAGGGAGATACAGAATCCAAAGCAGGCTTCAGGCTCTGAGCTATCAGCACAAAGCCTGACGTGGGACTTGAGCTTGTGAACTGCAAGATCATGATCTGAGCTGAAGTTGGATACTTAACGGGCTGAGCCACCCAGGTGGCCTGGGTTCAGTTATGTTCAGAGATCATTAAGAAAAACTATAGGTTTGATTAGCAGTGCACTTTAATTTATTGAGTATTCAGACTTGTTATGCTTTAATTATTATTATTATTTTTTTTCAACGTTTATTTATTTTTGGGACAGAGAGAGACAGAGCATGAACGGGGGAGGGGCAGAGAGAGAGGGAGACACAGAATCGGAAACAGGCTCCAGGCTCTGAGCCATCAGCCCAGAGCCCGACGCGGGGCTCGAACTCCCGGACCGCGAGATCGTGACCTGGCTGAAGTCGGACGCTTAACCGACTGCGCCACCCAGGCGCCCCTGCTTTAATTATTATTATGTTCCCATGTAAATCTCATCTTTCAAATTTGGCTACAAGTTCCTACTTTTATGGTATTCACAGTATCTTTTAGCATGTTAATGAGAGCATATAGGAACTCAGTAAATTTCAGTTGAATGTTTACAAACCCCTAATGAATGAGTTTGTTACACATTTAAAAACAAAAGTGATAAAAAAAACCTACCAAAAGTGTTTTAGCCTTATCTGTTGGTCAATAAAGCATTCCTTGATTGGGTTCATTTCAGTTGGAGTTTAGAAAAATAATGTGATTTGCTTGATTTACAATTCATTTTTTAAAAAACTTTTTTACTGCAAAAATGGAAACAAATTTAAAGTAAACAATAGTGTTAGGGTTTATGTTTTTAATTTTTTAAGTTTTAGAAAATTTGCTTATTTTGTAAATTAGCAAAAATTCTCATTATTGCTATAAAAGTGTCACTGTCATTTATTTGCATTATTGCATTTTTTAAAGGAAAGTTGTTACCAGAAATTACACTTGAGTCATGACTCATTCCATGTATGCTAAAACCTATTGTGAATAGTCATTCAATTTCTTAAAATTTTTTTTATTATGGAAAGTTTCAAACATGCAAAAGTGGAGGAAAATAGTATAATAAAACTTCATGTACCCAAAATTGAGTTTCAGTAATTATCAAAACTATGGACAATCTTGTGTCATATATAACTTCACCAACTTCTCACTACCTTATATCATGTTGAACCCAATGTTAGGCATTATATAATGTCATTTACAAATATTACAGTATGTATCTCTGAAATGTACTTACTGCGCTTAAAATGGAGAGAAATTACTTAATATCAAATATTCAGTTGGTGTTCAGTGTCTTTAATGATTTCATTTTTTTTTAAGTTGCTTTGTTTGAGTTAGATTTCAAACATGGTATACACATTTTCCTTAGTTGGTACATCTCTTACATCTATAGATTCCTTTTCCTTATTTATTTGTGTTTTGATTTAGATCCTTTAATATAATTTCTTGAAAGTGGTTGGAGACCTTGGAAAGTTACCTAATGCATTCCCTCACTTTCATGTCAAGCAAAATCACACCTAAACTATCTTGGACAGAAAGGTGCTGTCTGAGAAAGTTTCTATTTTGATGAAATCAGCTTTCTTGGGGTGTCTTCTGCATTGAGATATCTGAGACTACAGAGATACTTTGCAGAAGGGAGCTATCTAAATGAATTTAATGTGCACCATAGACTGAACTGCTGGAAAGACCTCTTACTTCCTTCAACTCAGTTAACCAGGATTCACTTTTGCCACTAACCTGAGAAGAGGTTTTCTTTGTTATATATGAGAGTTTATTATGAAAGTATAAAGAATGCTTCTCAATGGAAGAATCTGTCCAAGGATGATGTATCCCTTTCTATGGGTCTCTGAAATTCTTACCTTAGACAGCAGTTCAGTTAAAAAGTATTTACATGCTGCTTTATATTATGAAAAAGTAATTGGTGTTTTCCTTAGAATCCTGGCCAAATTCCAACTCTGATAAATACATTCTACTTCCCAAAATTTCACTTGCAATTTCAAATGGATTCTGTACCCTTAATGACCTGTCTCAGCCTGTTTCGTGGTGTTGAAGTTCACCTATTAAGCAGCTGCTGCTTTTGGCTGCTTTTTGTACCTTTTGGGATTAGAAGGGATCCTGGCAAATTTGACAAACAAGTATGTGGTTCTAGAATTTAAACTTATCCTCTAATATGAAAAAATTGGAAATTTCCAGATTGAAAGAGAGGGAGGAAAAGAGAAATACACAGCCATTTTAGAACCATGGGCCTTTCATTTGCTCAATAAACTTTTATTAAGAAGTTTGTATTCTTACTTTTATGTAAGAAGTTTGTACCTTGTTCTAGGTATTGTGGGGGATATAAATATGAAGTTGATAATAGTTTTTGCCTTAAAGGAATATACAGTCTAGAAGAGTGAATGTTTTCATAATATTAATCAGTGCCAATTTATTTTTTTCTTTAGATATTTATTTCTTTTTATTTCCTTTTTGTTATTTTTTAAAATATAATTTATTGTCAGATTGGTTTCCATACAACACCCAGTGCTCATCCCAACAAGTGCCCTCCTCCCTGCCCATCACCCACTTTCCCCTCTCCTTCCTCCCCCCCCCCACCCCATCTACCCTTAGTTTGTTCTCAGTCCTTAAGAGTCTCTTATGGTTTGCCTCCCTCCTTCTCTGTAACTTTTTTTTTTTCCCCTTCCCATTCCCCATGGTCTTCTGGTAAGTTTCTCAAGATCCACATATGAGTGAAAACATATGGTATCTCTCTTTCTCTGCCTGGCTTATTTCACTTAGCATAATACCCTCCAGTTCCATCCACGTTGCTGCAAATGGCCAGATTTCATTCTTTCTTATTGCCAAGTAGTATTCCATTATATATATAAACCACATCTTCTTTATCCATTTGTCGCAGGAAAAAACCTCTTTGACCTCAGCCACAGCAATTTCTTACTCGACACATCTCCAAATGCTAATTACTTTTTTTTTTTTAAAAAAGTCTTCTTTATAATGGGTAAAAACTGGAGCAAGTTCCATATCTCCTCAATCCTAGGTTTTCTCATCTGTAAAATGGTGATAAGAATCCACCTCAAAGTGTTTTGTGAAAATTTTATGATGTAAAGCACTAAAGATATTGCCTGGCACATAGTAAGTGCTCAATGAATATTAGTTACTATGGGTTTCTAAATGTGCCACTGGGTCAGCTGTCAGGGAAATGTCAATGCCACTGAAGACAGTATTGGGTTGTTCATAAGGATTCACATATCTTGACTTGGTGTTATAAAATCATGAATAGACAGCTCACTCATCCCATAAACACCAAGATTATAGGAGAATTCCACACTGGGGTGCCTAGCAGCCTCTAAATCTTTCATTTACTAGTTCTCTGGTAAAGATCAAAAAGGGTGGAGATGGAATTGAGATCTTTCTGTTCTCACCCCATTATCTAACCTAAAATCCTGAGTGGTGGTAGGGACCAAGATTTGGAAATTTAAAGCTGTTACAACAGGAGAAAATAAAAACTTTACTGTTTGACATTGGCACATATTCCAAAGTCCCTCCCTATTTAACAAGCTTTTAGCTTTCATATGAGACATAAGACACTTAAGGGAAAAAGTATTGCCACAAGGCTAATGATGACAACAGCTGCCAGCACACCTTCCATCAAAAGCAAGTAAAGACTTGAAACAAAACTGAGCTCCGGTTTGTTTTAGAAGCATCACTATGACATGCCTGTGCCGGCAGAGGCTCAGAATGCATTCCTTAACACTAGGACGTTAAGATGTGCTGGATGCCAGAAGCCCAGTGGTAATGAGAGAGCAATTGTGAAGCTTCATTCAGATGGTGTTCTTTCACTGTGGGCATGCTGGCTCTGAAAGTTTGGTGCAGGGAGCCACAAGAAAGATGGAGCAATTCCTTTCCTTCATTAGGGGTTAGAGTCCAGCTAATACATTGATTTGTACTTTCATCCTCCAGACATTTACTGAATGCCCATTATATTCAAAGGCACTGTGTTGGTGATTTTTTAAAAAAAATTTTTTTTCCCAACGTTTATTTATTTTTGGGACAGAGAGAGACAGAGCATGAACGGGGGAGGGGCAGAGAGAGAGGGAGACACAGAATCGGAAACAGGCTCCAGGCTCTGAGCCATCAGCCCAGAGCCTGACGCGGGGCTCGAACTCCCGGACCGCGAGATCGTGACCTGGCTGAAGTCGGACGCTTAACCGACTGCGCCACCCAGGCGCCCCTGTGTTGGTGATTAAAGCAAGTAAAATAGTATATTTAGGACTGGCAGTCAATTATAATCTTCATATTCTATTCTTCGTGTAGTTCGGAGAAAACCCATTGAAATACTTTAAACTGAATCAAATCAACTAATATATACAATATGACTAGAGTAATAAAATTGATTCTTTTATAATGAGAATTTACAATGTGTAGAACACCATCCTGGGTACTGAGGAAATCCTGAAAATAAAATGGCTGAACTCTAATAACTTGGTTGGTGTGGAAGCAGATGTCTTCATTAACTTTAAAAAGAGGAATCTGTGTATTTTTTTTTTTTTTTCTGGAAACAGTCTGCTTATAAACAGATAGTCCTTTTACTAAGTCTTAGCTTCCCACCTATGGATCAGGTAGCTAGCTCATTCTAAAAACCTTAAATTAGTAAGTTGTGATCTCAACATTCTTATTTGTGGGCTTTCCATGTCCATTCTTGCTGTGATTACTTTCCTACCTTCAATTTAGATGACTGGTGGAAATCCATCCTATCCCTTTTAGCATTAAAAAAATTATATTTCTATAAATATCTATTGGGATAAACAGTATATATTTGGTTTTTAAATTTTAAATTATATTTTAAATTATATTTGTCTTTCACATGTGAAATGAGAGGGATCATTGGGAAAAGTTTGTACAGATTCATTTTAAATCTGTGCTATCCATTAAAGTTTTATTGGCTAAGGAATGCTTTACATGGTCAGAATATGCTTTATTTCTAACTTCTAAAAGTCTATGAACAGAGGTTTTAGTAAACTATTATCATCAAGTTAATATGATAAGACAATCATACATTTCATTTTCTTTATTACCTAAAAATCCAGTTATTTTCATTTGCAGCCACTCTTCTTTTCCTACCATATATCCCTAAGACAGGTAATTTTCATTCAACTTCTCCTCCCCACTTTTAGACAATTCCACTGTGACTTGAGATATATGAAATTTAATCCTATCAGCTCTTTCTGCATTGTCTTTATGTGTTTTCTTTAATGTCTAGGCTTATGCATAGTCTTTTTTATCCTCGACAACTCCATTTTCCTGACATTATACTTAGCTCTATAGCATATATTAACAAAGATATTATTTCTGCTCTCAAAGAGTTAGCATTCTATTTGGGGATACAAGACATATGCCTTTTGGGAGAAGGAGCTCCTGCATACAATTCTTTCATGAAATGTTTATTTTATGAAAGACCATGGTGATCTTAAGACTAAATAAATGTAAGTAAACTGCAAAACTAGGTACACAAATAGAAAAATATCTTTAAATGATTCAGAATTATGGAGTGATTCAAATACTAGATAGTGGTACAGATGTCTTTTTTTTTTTTTCTTTTTTTTTTTTTTTTTTTTTTTTTTTATGAAGTTTATTGACAAATTGGTTTCCATACAACACCCAGTGCTCATCCCAAAAGGTGCCCTCCTCAATACCCATCACCCACCCGCCCCTCCCTCCCACCCCCCATCAACCCTCAGTTTGTTCTCAGTTTTTAACAGTCTCTTATGCTTTGGCTCTCTCCCACTCTAACGTCTTTTTTTTTTTTCTCCCTTCCCCTCCCCCATGGGTTCCTGTTGAGTTTCTCAGGATCCACATAAGAGTGAAACCATATGGTATCTGTCTTTCTCTGTATGGCTTATTTCACTTAGCATCACACTCTCCAGTTCCATCCACGTTGCTACAAAAGGCCATATTTCATTTTTTCTCATTGCCACGTAGTATTCCATTGTGTATATAAACCACAATTTCTTTATCCATTCATCAGTTGATGGACATTTAGGCTCTTTCCATAATTTGGCTATTGTTGAGAGTGCTGCTATGAACATTGGGGTACAAGTGCCCCTATGCATCAGTACTCCTGTATCCCTTGGGTAGATTCCTAGCAGTGCTATTGCTGGGTCATAGGGTAGGTCTATTTTTAATTTTCTGAGGAACCTCCACACTGTTTTCCAGAGCGGCTGCACCAATTTGCATTCCCACCAACAGTGCAAGAGGGTTCCCGTTTCTCCACATCCTCTCCAGCATCTATAGTCTCCTGATTTGTTCATTTTGGCCACTCTGACTGGCGTGAGGTGATACCTGAGTGTGGTTTTGATTTGTATTTCCCTGATAAGGAGCGACGCTGAACATCTTTTCATGTGCCTGTTGGCCATCTGGATGTCTTCTTTAGAGAAGTGTCTATTCATGTTTTCTGCCCATTTCTTCACTGGGTTATTTGTTTTTCGGGTGTGGAGTTTGGTGAGCTCTTTATAGATTTTAGATACTAGCCCTTTGTCCGATATGTCATTTGCAAATATCTTTTCCCATTCCGTTGGTTGTCTTTTAGTTTTGTTGGTTGTTTCCTTTGCTGTGCAGAAGCTTTTTATCTTCATAAGGTCCCAGTAATTCACTTTCGCTTTTAATTCCCTTGCCTTTGGGGATGTGTCGAGTAAGAGATTGCTACGGCTGAGGTCAGAGAGGTCTTTTCCTGCTTTCTCCTCTAAGGTTCTGATGGTTTCCTGTCTCACATTTAGGTCCTTTATCCATTTTGAGTTTATTTTTGTAAATGGTGTGAGAAAGTGGTCTAGTTTCAACCTTCTGCATGTTGCTGTCCAGTTCTCCCAGCACCATTTGTTAAAGAGGCTGTCTTTTTTCCATTGGATGTTCTTTCCTGCTTTGTCAAAGATGAGTTGGCCATATGTTTGTGGGTCTAGTTCTGGGGTTTCTATTCTATTCCATTGGTCTGTGTGTCTGTTTTTGTGCCAATACCATGCTGTCTTGATGATGACAGCTTTGTAGTAGAGGCTGAAGTCTGGGATTGTGATGCCTCCTGCTTTGGTCTTCTTCTTCAAAATTCCTTTGGCTATTCGGGGCCTTTTGTGGTTCCATATGAATTTTAGGATGGCTTGTTCTAGTTTCGAGAAGAATGCTGGTGCAATTTTGATTGGGATTGCATTGAATGTGTAGATAGCTTTGGGTAGTATTGACATTTTGACAATATTTATTTTTCCAATCCATGAGCAGGGAATGTCTTTCCATTTCTTTAAATCTTCTTCAATTACCTTCATAAGCTTTCTATAATTTTCAGCATACAGATCCTTTACATCTTTGGTTAGATTTATTCCTAGGTATTTTATGCTTTTTGGTGCAATTGTGAATGGGATCAGTTTCTTTATTTGTCTTTCTGTTGCTTCATTGTTAGTGTATAAGAATGCAACTGATTTCTGTACATTGATTTTGTATCCTGCAACTTTGCTGAATTCATGTATCAGTTCTAGCAGACTTTTGGTGGAGTCTATCGGATTTTCCATGTATAATATCATGTCATCTGCAAAAAGCGAAAGCTTGACTTCATCTTTGCCAATTTTGATGCCTTTGATTTCCTTTTGTTGTCGGATTGCTGATGCTAGAACTTCCAGCACTATGTTAAATAACAACGGTGAAAGTGGGCATCCCTGTTGTGTTCCTGATCTCAGGGAAAAAGCTCTCAGTTTTTCCCCGTTGAGGATGATGTTAGCTGTGGGCTTTTCATAAATGGCTTTTATGATCTTTAAGTATGTTCCTTCTATCCCGACTTTCTCAAGGGTTTTTATTAAGAAAGGGTGCTGGATTTTATCAAAGGCCTTTTCTGCATCGATTGACAGGATCATATGGTTCTTCTCTTTTTTTTTGTTAATGTGATGTATCACGTTGATTGATTTGCGAATGTTGAACCAGCCCTGCATCCCAGGAATGAATCCCACTTGATCATGGTGAATAATTCTTTTTATATGCTGTTGAATTCGATTTGCTAGTATCTTATTGAGAATTTTGGCATCCATATTCATCAGGGATATTGGCCTGTAGTTCTCTTTTTTTACTGGGTCTCTGTCTGGTTTAGGAATCAAAGTAATACTGGCTTCATAGAATGAGTCTGGAAGTTTTCCTTCCCTTTCTATTTCTTGGAATAGCTTGAGAAGGATAGGTATTATCTCTGCTTTAAACGTCTGGTAGAACTCCCCTGGGAAGCCATCTGGTCCTGGACTCTTATTTGTTGGGAGATTTTTGATAACCGATTCAATTTCTTCGCTGGTTATGGGTCTGTTCAAGCTTTCTATTTCCTCCTGATTGAGTTTTGGAAGAGTGTGGGTGTTCAGGAATTTGTCCATTTCTTCCAGGTTGTCCAATTTGTTGGCATATAATTTTTCATAGTATTCCCTGATAATTGTTTGTATCTCTGAGGGATTGGTTGTAATCATTCCATTTTCATTCATGATTTTATCTATTTGGGTCATCTCCCTTTTCTTTTTGAGAAGCCTGGCTAGAGGTTTGTCAATTTTGTTTATTTTTTCAAAAAACCAACTCTTGGTTTCGTTGATCTGCTCTACAGTTTTTTTAGATTCTATATTGTTTATTTCTGCTCTGATCTTTATTATTTCTCTTCTTCTGCTGGGTTTAGGCTGCCTTTGCTGTTCTGCTTCTATTTCCTTTAGGTGTGCTGTTAGATTTTGTATTTGGGATTTTTCTTGTTTCTTGAGATAGGCCTGGATTGCGATGTATTTTCCTCTCAGGACTGCCTTCGCTGCATCCCAAAGCGTTTGGATTGTTGTATTTTCATTTTCGTTTGTTTCCATATATTTTTTGATTTCTTCTCTAATTGCCTGGTTGACCCACTCATTCGTGAGTAGGGTGTTCTTTAACCTCCATGCTTTTGGAGGTTTTCCAGACTTTTTCCTGTGGTTGACTTCAAGCTTCATAGCATTGTGGTCTGAAAGTATGCATGGTATAATTTCAATTCTTGTAAACTTATGAAGGGCTGATTTGTGACCCAGTATATGATCTATCTTGGAGAATGTTCCATGTGCACTCGAGAAGAAAGTATATTCTGTTGCTTTGGGATGCAGAGTTCTAAATATATCTGTCAAGTCCATCTGATCCAGTGTCTCATTCAGGGCCCTTGTTTCTTTATTGACCGTGTGTCTAGATGATCTATCCATTTCTGTAAGTGGGGTGTTAAAGTCCCCAGCAATTACCACATTCTTATCAATAAGGTTGCTTATGTTTATGAGTAATTGTTTTATATATTTGGGGGCTCCGGTATTCGGCGCATAGACATTTATAATTGTTAGCTCTTCCTGATGGATAGACCCTGTAACTATTATATAATGTCCTTCTTCATCTCTTGTTACAGCCTTTAATTTAAAGTCTAGTTTGTCTGATATAAGTATGGCTACTCCAGCTTTCTTCTGGCTTCCAGTAGCATGATAAATAGTTCTCCATCCCCTCACTCTCAATCTAAAGGTGTCCTCAGGTCTAAAATGAGTCTCTTGTAGACAGCAAATAGATGGGTCTTGTTTTTTTATCCATTCTGATACCCTATGTCTTTTGGTTGGCGCATTTAATCCATTTACATTCAGTGTTATTATAGAAAGATACGGGTTTAGAGTCATTGTGATGTCTGTATGTTTTATGCTTGTAGTGATGTCTCTGGTACTTTGTCTCACAGGGTCCCCCTTAGGATCTCTTGTAGGGCTGGTTTAGTGGTGACAAATTCCTTCAGTTTTTGTTTGTTTGGGAAGACCTTTATCTCTCCTTCTATTCTAAATGACAGACTTGCTGGATAAAGGATTCTTGGCTGCATATTTTTGCTGTCTAGCACCCTGAAAATCTCGTGCCAATTCTTTCTGGCCTGCCAAGTTTCAAAAGAGAGATCAGTCACGAGTCTTATAGGTCTCCCTTTATATGTGAGGGCACGTTTACCCCTTGCTGCTTTCAGAATTTTCTCTTTATCCTTGTATTTTGCCAGTTTCACTATGATATGTCGTGCAGAAGATCGATTCAAGTTACGTCTGAAGGGAGTTCTCTGTGCCTCTTGGATTTCAATGCCTTTTTCCTTCCCCAGTTCAGGGAAGTTCTCAGCTATGATTTCTTCAAGTACCCCTTCAGCACCTTTCCCTCTCTCTTCCTCCTCTGGGATACCAATTATGCGTAAATTATTTCTTTTTAGTGTATCACTTAGTTCTCTAATTTTCCCCTCATACTCCTGGATTTTTTTATCTCTCTTTTTCTCAGCTTCCTCTTTTTCCATAACTTTATCTTCTAGTTCACCTATTCTCTCCTCTGCCTCTTCCATCCGAGCTGTGGCGGTTTGCATTTTGTTTTCCATTTCCTTTAAAGCGTTTTTCAGCTCCTCGTGACTGTTCATTAGTCCCCTGATGTCTGTAGCAAGAGATTCTCTGCTGTCCTGTATGCTGTTTTCCAGCCCAGCGATTAATTTTATGACTATTATTCTAAATTCACTTTCTGTTATATTATTTAAATCCTTTTTGATCAGCTCATTAGCTGTTGTTATTTCCTGGAGATTCTTCTGGGGGGAATTCTTCCGCTTGGTCATTTTGGATAGTCCCTGGTGTGGTGAGGGCCTGCAGAGCACTTCCCCTGTGCTGTGGTGTATAACTGGAGTTGGTGGGCGGGGCCGCAGTCCGACCTGATGTCTGCCCCCAGCCCACCGCTGGGGCCACAGTCAGACTGGTGTGTGCCTTCTCTTCCCCTCTCCTAGGGGCGGGATTCACTGTGGGGTGGCGTGGCCCGTCTGGGCTACTTGCACACTGCCAGGCTTGTGATGCTGGGGATCTGGCGTATTAGCTGGGGTGGGAAGGCAAGGTGCACGGCGGCAGGGGGGGGGCAGGCTTAGCTCGCTTCTCCTTAGGTGATCCACTTCAGGAGGGGCCCTGTGCAGCCGGAGGGAGTCAGATCCGCTGCCGGAGGTTTGGCTCCGCAGAAGCACAGAGTTGGGTGTTCGCGCGGAGCGAGCAATTTCCCTGGCCGGAGCCGGTTCCCTTTGGGATTTTGGCTGGGGGATGGGCGGGGGAGATGGCGCTGGAGAGCGCCTTTGTTCCCCGCCAAACTGAGCTCTGTCGTCCGGGGGCTCCGCAGCTCACCCTCCCTTTGTCCTCCAGCCTTCCCGCTTTCTGCGCAGAGCTGTTAACTTATGACCTCCCAGACGCTAAGTCGCGCTTGCTGTCGGAACACAGTCCGTCAGGCCCCTCCGCTTTTGCAAGCCGGACTCGGGGGCTCTGCTTGGCCGGCGAGCCGCCCCTCCGCCCCGGCTCCCTCCCGCCAGTCCGTGGAGCGCGCACCGCCTCGCCGCCCTTCCTACCCTCTTCCGTGGGCCTCTCGTCTGCACTTGGGTCCGGTGACTCTGTTCTGCTAATCCTCTGGCGGTTTTCTGGGTTATTTAGGCAGGTGTAGGTGGAATCTAAGTGATCAGCAGGACGCGCGGTGAGCCCAGCGTCCTCCTACGCCGCCATCTTCCTAGTATCCCTTACAGATGTCTTTTAAAAATAGTTCTTTATTTGTGTCAGTGGCCTTTCAGTTGGCTAGTCTTGGTGTGTTGGGACTCTGTCTGCTGTTGTTTGTTGCTTTAAATAGCATAATCAAATGGTCCAGCCATGCAGGGATTCAAACTGCTGTCAAGCAACACAATACTCTTATTTCTTCTCTTAAATACAAATTTTGTCTTTGTATAGTTGAATGTTTTATAGTCTTTCAGCCTAGTAAAATAGAAAACAGCAAAGTAGAAAGCACATGACTAAGTATTTTTGGAAATTATCCGTAAGAATGCTTCTGATTTCTGAAAATAAACAGTACCTCTTGTGGGTCAATTGATAACATGTGGTTGAAGTAGGTTACTTATAGTTAAGCAAATGGAAAAAACAAACATCAGCTTAATGGAAGCAATACTGCAATTTTAATCTTTTGAAGGTGCAGGCACAATCTTTGCAAATGCCTGCTAAGTTTCTGGATACAGGTAAGGTGGAACAAGCATATTCCACCTCGTTTCTCCCACTGAAGCTATAAAACCCGGACAGAATGAATTTGAGGATTCTGAAAAGTAAATAGTAGTAGGCAGATGGTAGAAGAAAAGAATTCAAAACACCACCAAGTAGGATGAGATTACCATTTCTTATCCTCTGGTAACCTCTAGCTTGAACGTGAGGTAGCCCCAAATCAAGAAGCAGGCATACACATGGACAGAGTGAGTTCCAAGAGAAAACCTCTAGTTCTGGCTTAAGGAAAAGAAAAGGGATCAGTTAACACTCAAAAAAGGGGGGAAATCCTGCTCCTTTTTCTCCTTCTTCTCCTCTTTTGAATCTCTTTTCCATTCTCTTGTGCTCCAGTCCCTAGGCAGTCATACTGTGGTAGAGGCAGTGGCAGCAGGAAGAGCAGCAGCTGGAGCCCTCAGCACCTACAACTGAGGGAGAGGAACATTTGTCTCTGATTGTAGGGGTTGTAGTTCCAAAAGGGTGAAGCGAATCTCTGCTGCTTTCTTTTCTCTCTTTCTGTTATCCTGCTGCTTGGCCCCACAGAGGGATCAGTCTTGGGAAATGTGTAGAGAAGTCTGGCTTCCTGACCAGATCATTGAAAAGGGAGCCATAGGACACCAGGAATACCAGGGGGATTATAAAGAAAGTGGGAGCCTGAGAATAAAATCTTGAAAGTTGTCTGTGAACTCTGGGGCTCATTCTTGAGCTCTCATGCATGGATCTTATCCTAAACAGCATACCAAAGACTGAGAACTGAATTAAGTTCAGCCTAAGTCTCAGAATGGTCATTGGGTGACATGCACATAGAACAGAACTGAACACCAGGAAAATCTCAACTGGCATAAGAATTGATAGATGCTAATATGTCACAGCTGTTGGAATTATCTGGCAAAATATGCTCAAAGAAGTAAGAGCATACATTCCTTTTTTATTCTTAATGTTTTGCTGTGGTAAGAACACAACATAAGATCTACAGACTTAAGAAAGTTTTAAAGTATACAAAAAAGACATTATTGTTGACTATAGGTACAGTGATATACAGCATGTCTCTATTTATCTTGCTTAACAGATGCATTATGCCTGTTGATTTGATCAGTAACTCCCCATTTTCCCTGTGCCCAGTACCTAGAAACTGCCATTCCATTCTTTGAGTCTAAGAATTTGACTATGAATTAAGATAAGCAGAATCATGAAGTATTTGTATTTCTGTGACTGGCTTATTTCATTTAGCATATTGTCCTCAAGGTTCATCCATGTTGTCAAACCTACAGATTCAAAAAATTCTGTGAATACTAACCAGGACAAACCCAAAGAAACCTAGGCTTAGATACATCACAGTTAAACTACTAAAAACTAAGGACCAAATATTTTGAAAGAAGCAAGATAAAAATAATGTATTATTCAAATAACTATAGTTTTCTTACCAGAAATTGTACAGGCAAGAAGAAAATGGTGCATTTTTAAAGTGCTGAAAGAAAAGAATTGTCTTCTAACATTCAATATCCAGTTAAAATGTCCTTCAGGATATGAAGGTTAAATAAAAATGGTCTCAGATGAGGAAAACTAGTAGAATGTATCACCCACAGACCTATTTTAAAAGAGTTATAAATCAAAATTCTTAACACAGAAAGGAAATGATACCAGAGGGATGTTTGGAGCATTCCCAGAGGGAATGAGGAATAGCAGTATAAATGGCAAATATCTGGGTAAATATAATAGACAACTTTTCTCCATTTCAGTTATTTAAAATATATTTGATAGTTGAAAGTAAAAGCTGTAACATTGTCTGATGGGGGTTTCAATATATGTAGATGTAATACACAAGACAATTACAGCATGAAGTTGGGAGGGTAAAAGGATCTATATTGTGGAAAAATTTCTACACTGCATTTGAAGTGGCAAAAAAATTGCTTCTAATTAGGCTGAGAATAACTTTAGTATGTGTACTGTAATACCTACAGCAACCACCACATAAACTATACAAAGAGAAAGTAAAAAAAACAAAAAAAAAACCATATTGGATAAATTAAAATAAACTCCTAAAAAATACTCAAATGACCCAAAAGGAGGAAGGAAAAGGATAACAGAGGAAGGAAAAAACATAGCAAAGAGAGAGTAACAAAATAGTAGGCCTAAATCTAAACATGTCAATAATTATATTTAATGTAAATGTAGACATCTAAGTGCACCAATTAAAAGATAATCAGAATGGGTAAAAAGGCATCACCCAAGTATCTGCTATCTACGAGAAACTTACTTCAAATATGATGATACAGGAAGGTTAAATGTAAAGGAATGGAAAAAAGCATATCATACAAACACTAGTCAAAAGACAGCTGGAGAAGTTTATCATAAGATCACACAAAGTAGATTTCAGGGGTAAGAAAATTACCAGGGATAAAGTGAGACATTATGTAGTGATAAGAGTCAGTTCACTGAGAAGACATAAAAATCCTAAATATGTTTGTACCTAACAACAGACTTTCAAGATACATTTAGCAAAACATAGGCAATATTGAAAGAAGTAGATAAATTGACAATTGTATTGGAAACTTCAATGCTTTTCTTTCAATAATAAAACTAACAGAAAATCATAAAACTATAGAAGAACTGAATGACTCAATGAACTAACTGACATTTATAGAGTATCTTAATCCAATAACCCTAGAGTACATATTCTTTTCTTTTTTCTTTTCTTTTCCTTCCTTCGCTCACTTTCTTTCTCTTTCTTTCTTTCTTTCTTTCTTTCTTTCTTTCTTTCTTTCTTTCCAAGTTTGTTTGTTTGTTTGTTTGTTTATTTTTGAGAAAGAGAGAGAAAGAGCACAAGTAGGGGAGGGACAGAGAGAGAGGAGGAGAGAGAAGAATCCCAAGCAGGCTTCACAGTGTCAGTGCAGAGCCTGACACGGGGCTTGAACTCACCAACAATGAGATCATGACCTGAGCGGAAACCAAGAATTGGACGCTTAACCAATGGGCCACCCAGGCACTCAAATACATATTCTTTTCAAATGAATAAGGAACATTCACCAAGTAGACCATATCCGGGTTCATAAGACAAGCCTGAATAAATGTAAAATAATTGAAATCCTACAAAGTCTGTTCTCTGACCACAGTAGAAATCAACAAAGATCAATAACTCATATCAATAATCTAAGCTTCCACCTTGAGAAACCAGAAGACCAAATAAACTAGCAAAATAAACCCTAAGTTAGCATAAGGAAGGACTTAATAAAATTTAGAAAAGAAATCAATGAAATAAACAGAAAAGAGAGAAAACCAATGAAACTGAAGGCTTTTTTTTTTTTTTTTTTAAAGATCAGTAGAATGAATACAACTATAATCAGGACAAAGAAAAGACATAAGATACTAATGTTAGGAATGAAAAAAGGGGTATCCTTAAAGAACCCTGCATACATTAAAAGGATAATAATGGAGAGCTATGAACAACTCTACTCAGGTAAACTTGTCAACTTAGATGAAATGAACCCATACCTCAAAAACTGCAAACTATTGAAACATATCAAATTGATTTCTTGGGTATTCAGAATGTTTTGATATTTATCTAGCTGTGTTCGAGGGAGGAGGCAAGCTTAGGGTTGCCCTATTCCTCTTCCATCTTACCTCCAACTCCTAAAATATATCAAGTTAAAATAGATAACCTGAATAATTCTATGTCCCCCAGGGGTGACTCTCTCTTGTTCAGGCTTGCATTGGGCCATCAGAAACATGTTCCTTTGACTCATAGTTGGTGAGGGTGCAGTAATTCACTCTTTCATTTGACCACCTCAGTCCTTCCATCCTAAATAGTTGTCTAATAACTAGAATGAGAATGCCACCAGCTAGTTATTTGATATCTAGAAATTGAGAATCAAATTTTATTTTTGTCGTGTGTATTATGTATTTTTATTATTTTTTTTTAATTTTTTTTTCAACGTTTATTTATTTTTGGGACAGAGAGAGACAGAGCATGAACGGGGGAGGGGCAGAGAGAGAGGGAGACACAGAATCGGAAACAGGCTCCAGGCTCTGAGCCATCAGCCCAGAGCCTGACGCGGGGCTCAAACTCACGGACCGCGAGATCGTGACCAGCCTGAAGTCGGACGCTTAACCGACTGAGCCACCCAGGCGCCCCGTGTATTATGTATTTTTAGATATCTGTAGCAAATGCTAACTCCCAAGCCTTCTATACCCTAGCTTGCTTGTGACCTACCGCTTACAGTTGTGTTCCAAATAAGGAAAATAAATCCTAAAATTAATCTAAGCAAAAATATAGGAAGATGGCATTGTTGCTGCAGAGAGTTACCTCAAGGATTCCAAATAAGCTCTGAATTTTGTTTTCCTATTGTAAGATTATCCTTTCAGTTTCCTTTCTACATGGAAAATTAAGAGTTAACATATTGAGTTAATGTGATACTCAAGCAGGAGGACTTAAATGTGATATTAGAATTTTGGGGGTATCTACTTCATCTTAAAAACCCTTCCATGAGCTTTTTGTCTCCCCAGCGTAAATGATTTTGTGGCAGTCAATGAACAGGTAATTATTTCTGTGCTGTGCTGTGGAACCTGGCCAATTTCTTGGGGGAAAAAAGTCAGTTGTAAGAGTTGTTTGGGCATTACACAGTTTTTAATTGATTGATTTGTGAATACATGGAGCTCAGGATTGACTGGTACACATGAAGGATTTTAAGTTTCTGGGTGCTAGTCAGTGGTCATTTAGAGTGTTTTACTCTGTTCAATTTAGTCTTTCCTCATCTCTTTTCAATACTGTTAAAATGGCTTTTTAGCTGATCTTGACGACTCCAACTTATTCAAACTATCGTCCACACTGTCATTTGATAATCTTTCAACATTTTCTAATTTGATTATACTACTTTCCTGTTCAAAGGCCCCTCAGCAGTTTTGTGTTACATGCAAAAACAGTTCATATTCTTTAGCTGGCCTTTAGGACTTAAAAATCTAGCTCCAATCTACCTTACCAGTCTTATTTCCTTTAACATGTTTGCCTCACACTGTATACCCTTTAGATGTTCCTACCTTTTTCTGAACATAGGATATTTTCTCAGGTCTTCATATTTTGCACATCCTGCATATTTTGCACAATTTTGCACAATTGCCTACCCCACTCTCCCCATGCCCACCACATGGTGAACACCTTCTATCTTCAAATTTTAATTTAGATCTCACCTCTGTGAATTGAGTGCCCTAATGCTCCTTTCCTGCTGTGTTATATCATTATAGTACTTTGCACATGCTTGTCTCAAGGTAGTGCAAGTATTTATCTGTTTTGTCCAATAGAAGTGAGCTCCTTGAAGAGACGGACTGTTTCTGTATCTCAAATCTTAGCCCAGTGCCTGACATAATAAACAGCCAGGCAATGTTTGTGGAATGAATGATTGATTGCCTAAAAGAGTTATTGTATTTTTAGTGGTTTATTGCTTATTCATAAGAGTGAGCACCTACTCTAGAGAATCTGGCACATTTATAACTTCATAAATTACCCTTTATAATGAAGTGATTGCCCAAAAGAAGTTGTGAAACTCTTGTGGTGCAGCTTGTTCCTTCTCATTCATAGACTCAGTCCAGGGCTCTAGAGGGTGTTGGGAGAAAATCATGAGTGTAATTATTAAGCATTCTTCTTACAATCTGTACGTATGACTAAGCATTTGACATACACAAAGTTAAATTTGCTTTAAAGCTCCAAAAATTACCCCCCCAAATATTTTAGAATTTTCTCTTCATAATAGCCTAACAAGCTCCAGCATTTCTATATCATAAGAATACCTACTTAATAGAGCCTTGCCCAAAGTAGGTGTTCCATAAATACTTGTTTAGTGAATTATTTTTCTTCCTTCTGTAGCAATAGCAAATGGCACCAATGCTTATGTTCCCCTGTGTATCTATATATGAACTTGACACTGCAACTCTTAGAATCATAGCATATCAGACCTAAGATCTTTGAACTCATCTTATTAAATGGCCTCAAGTTATAGATGAAAATATTGAAGTCTGGAAAGATGAGACCTTGCTTGAGTTGAACCCATGTGAAATTGCTGTTTTAATAGGTCGAAATGGTCTAAGGTTGGCCATTTAATTTGTTGCAACCTAATAAAGGTCAAAATGTACATTATATATCAGGATACAGAATTCTGTATCCTGAGCATGATAAAAGAAAGAAAGGAATTAATATCTGGAGTGAAAATGAAACATCAAATGGGTTAACCTTCAAGTTGTAGGAGAGAAACCATATCTGCTCCTGTGGCTTTACCTGTTAGTTACACATGATCAGAGCCACATTTGGATCATAGGATATAAGGTAATGTTTTTCACTGATGGCAGGTTGGGAACCTTATAAAGAAATAGTTGATAGATTTTTTATTTAAGCTCCTGAGGTATAAAAATTTCCTTCCTGAGTTTTTTGAAAATCACATTAAAAAACCTTTGGCTAAGTTTAACTGGGGTGGCTATATTTCAGAGGGTCAGAATTTCTCAAATGATTCCTATTCCCTGAACATTCTAGATCCTGCCTAGAATAAAGCAATGTAATTGAAAGTGAGGATTATTTTGTTTACTCTGTCCTGCCTTAATGGGAAGCTAGGCTTGCCATGGGACTACATTTCATTTTTGGAATGAGCTTTCGACAGGAAGCATTCTGCTCATGCATGCATGACAGGAGAGGAATGTACCCTGAGATAATGATATTTTTACCCAAGAGTTTTGGCACAGAAGTTTCTTTGGGATATCTCTTTATGGTGTTTTTCCCCTTGACACATGTGGTCTACTTGGCACTTTTCTTCATAAACATACGCAGTTCAACCCAAGCCATCCTGTAGATCTTTCTCTCCTTATTTTCTCTTGTTTCTGAGCCTTTCCAACAGATGAAATTTAACATTAGTTAGGCTTGGGGCCAGAGATGTCATCAAGTTCTTAGAGTATTCAGAGGTTTCTAATCTTAGAATTTGGGCCCTTTTAAGACCCAAAGGTGAAAAGCGAACACAGATGCAATTTCCTAGACAATCAGAGTAAATGTGTTTTTGTTTGTTTTTCTTTTGGATTAGATAATTACTTTGGCTCTTCCCTTTACCTCAGAAGTTCAGGTAATTATTTCTGCTTTCTGTTTTTCTTTATGTCTACTGAAAAGAATCAACGGTGAGTAATGGTTTAAAAATATTAGTCACATGTTTCTGATTTTCTTTTCTTTTTTTTTAATGTTTACTTTTGAGAGAGAGAGAGAGAGAGAGAGAGAGAGAGAGAGAGACAGAGTTCGAGAAGGGGAGGGGCAGAGAGAGAGGGAGACACAGAATCTGAAGCAGGCTCCAGACTCTGAGCTATCAGCACAGAGCCCAACTCAGGGCTCAAACTCATAGACTGCGAGATCGTGACCTGAGCTGAAGTTGGATGCTTAACTAACTGAGCCACCCAGGCACCCCTCTGATTTTCTTAATGAGCATATTCAGATATCCTGGATAGCCTATCTGATTAATTTTATAGTCATTTAAAATAAATATTTTATGGCTGCCTGCAAATGTAGCAAATGTTTATGTGCATAATCCATAAATTCCATGAGGGCTGGAATTGTCTGTTTTGTTCACTCCTGGATCCTCAGCTAGTACTCTGCCTGGCACATTTTAGGGGCTTAACAAATACTTGTTGAATAAATGGAAATAGAAATATTAACCTTGAGCTCTGAAAGAGGTAGTTACCTAAAATTGCAAAAATTAACCCAATGAAATATTCAAATATGAGGGCTGCAGAAGACATAAAAATTGCTATTCTGACTGAGACAGTCTAGATAGGCAAGTGTCTGTGGGAGATTTTAACCCTCATTCCTATCCTTCAAATCTAGGTATCCTTGAGCCTTAGAATCTGAAGGAAATGTTAGAGGTCATCAGATCTGATTACTTACTTGACAACGGTCCAGCCTTCAACTGAACACCATCTATAATACAGTGACTTGGTACTCACTAGTTAAGAAGGACTGCATTTTTTTTTAAGGGGAAAATTCTGATGTTAGAAAGTTTTGTCCTATGGAGTCAGAATTTATCTGACGATAATTTCTATACATTGGCATGAGTTCTGCTTTCTGGGACCACATGTGAAACGTCTGATAGCAGATCCACCAGGTCTGAATTAAGGGTATATCCTTTATGTCAGCACTAGCTTAGATTTATTTTAAGGCAAGGCCAAAAATAGATAATATGCCTCCCCATTCCTTGGCACATGGTACACCTGAATTAGCATGCTTAGAACCACTTAGTGTTCTTATCTCATACATTGTAGGAATGTAATTGTTAACACTTTATAGGAGAGCAGTTTGGCTCTACATATGAAATTGTACCATTTCATCCAGAAATTTCATTTTTGGGAATTTACCTTAATGAAATACTTTCACAGTTGTACAAAAATAGATGAACAAAGATGCCTATAGGTGGTCCAGGGTGCTCAGTATAAAAATTTTAAAACAATTTAAATGTTCATCAATAGGAGATAAATAAATTGGATATATTGATTCAGTGGAAAAGAATTATGAAAAAGAATGAGATAGAGCTACACATATCCAACTGAAAGATGTTCATTATATATTATTAAATGAAAAGGTAAATATCATAAAAGCATATATGACATGCTTTCATTTTGTAAAATAGTAATTATACTAATAATACATCTATCTAAGTATATCAGTCAAAAATTTGAAAAATTAGGGGGCGTTTGTGTGGCTCAGTCAGTTAAGCATCTGACTTTGGCTTAGGTCATATTCTTATGGTTCATGAGTTCAAGCCCCACGTTGGGCTCTGTGCTGACAGCTTAGACCCTGGAGCCTGCTTCAGATTCTGTGTCTCCCTCTCTACCTGTCCCTCCCCTGCTCATGCTCTGTCTCTCAAAAGTAAATAAACATTAAAAAATTTGTTTTTAATTTTGAAAAATTGTATAGTAAGCTGGTAGCACTAATCTCTAAAGAATAACATCGTGGTGGACTCAAGTTTTTTTTTGTTTTGTTTTTGTTCTTAATTTTAGAGAAAGAGATCACGAGTAGGGGAGAGGGACAGAGGAAGAGAGAGAGAGAATCCCAAGCAGGCTCCACACTCAGTGCAGAACCTGATGTGGGGCTTGAACTCACAACCCTGGGATCATGACCTGAGCTGAATTAAGAGTTAGATGCTCAATGAATTGAGCCACCCAGGAGCCTTGACTCTTAAGTTTTTACTTGATATATCTCAGTAGTCTTTGAACACTTAAATGAACAGGATTACCACTGTAATCAGGACAAAAAAAAAAAAAAAAGCAGACATTTAAAAATGTCACCTGGAAGAACTATAGACTATTGGGACTAGAATAGGCTTTAGATTGAGTAAGAAGGGTCTTTAGAATTAATCTAACCTAACACCCTGATTTTACAGATAAAGAGAACTGAATCATACAAATGTGAAATAAGCTGCCTACATTCCCCAAACCAGTTAGTAGCAAATTAATTTTTATTTTTTTAAATATTTTTAAAAAGTTTATTCATTTATTTTGAGAGAAACAGAGATAGCACAACTGGGGAGGGGCAGAAGGAGAGGGAGACAGAGAATCCCAAGCAGGCTCTGCACTGTCAGTGTAGAGCCCAACACAGGACTTGAACCCATGAAACTGTGAGACATTATTTGAGCTGAAACCAAGAGTCAGATGCATAACTCACTGAGCCAGCCAGGCGCCCTGCAAATCCATTTTTAGAACACAGGTCTAGCACTCTTTGAATTACACCACAATGTTAAATACACCAAATACACCAAATACAATGTTAAATACACCAAAATATGAAAGTATTTACTTTTATGTATCTCCATATTTCTTCTTTTCAGAAAAGTAGCTTCTCCTTATAGTAACTCATATGAGCAACAACTTCACAAATTGTGATAGGTTTTTTATTTATAAAGACATGCATGTTATTTAAGAGGTGATTGACATCAAAAAAGAAAATTAAAGCCTAGTGATTCATGGAAGATTCTATAGTGCATTAGCAGTACAGGTGGAACTTGAACTGTGGTCTCAGGATTCTCAGTCAATGACTTCTTCATTTTGCCATATTGCTTCCTGCACGTTGATGTGCATTTATTTAATATCCATCATAGTGCTAGATATACTAGTCACCCTTGAAAAATAAAACGTGCCAATAAAATGTTCATTCAAGAGACTTCAGCATACATAAGATCAATTAAGTTGAGAAAGTCTAGTGAACCAAGCCTGAAGGTTTGATCAAATTCTTTGTCCTGATTATTAAAAATGGTGCATATGAGAACTTCTTTCCCTTTTCCTAATAAAGCAGTTCAAGCCATTTTATACAAACATGTAAAGCATCACAACCCATCTCAAAGAGGGATTATTTATATCCAGTAGGAAATGAAAGTACAGAGGCATTAAATGGTTTGTTCATTAGTCACAAGGAATAAGAATATCTCTAGGATCCCTGTGTTCCAGGTGAATCCCAGAAGAACCACACCTTTCATGGATCCAAATCAACTTTGGACCACTCCTAGAATCCTGGACATATCTGGAAAGCGAGTAGATCCTTGCACTTTATTTTAGGTTAAGTCAACCACCAACCTGGCAGAACCTGACTCGTCTGAGCAGCGTCCACCAAACTACGGCTTCTAATCTAGGTTTACTCCACTAGAACTGGCAAACCATTTATTATTCTTTGGGTGAGGTTGCATGAATCAATAGTCAAGCCAATAGCAGATGAATGGAAACCACAGAATTAAAGGTGTTTTTGGCACCAAAACCCAAACTAAAAGTGCTGATCCAGGAATGACAATCTCTAAACATTTTCAGACAAGTTAGGAACACACGTAAGACCAGCTTTGGGCAGATCCCATTTGTGGGATCGGCACCAAAGGCACAGTGCATGTTTACCTGGGCACTGAGGCTGCATCTACCCCTTTGTGCTCTGGTTATGTTTTATGCAAATTTTAAGATGCAAAGCATTTTTGTTCCAGGTTTATTTTCTTAGTCATCTTCAGACTCTGCTTTGCTCAACAGATTACCTACACTGCAATAAAAATAAAGAAATAAGTAAGTCTCTGTGCCCTTGTAAAGTTTTAAAACATTCTGATAGATAGTTGAAATGCAGATCTTTTTTCCTATAGTCCTTCAGGCCTTCAGGGCATTAGTTCAGCAGGAGAAGATGGGGAAAGGTCTTCAGATCATGTAGAAGAGAGGGAAGGATAGAGGATTGTGTAGCAAGTGTCTCAGACTGCAGTATAGTGCCAAGAAACATTTGGCCAGATTGATGGGGAATCCTGAAATCACAGTCACCAAAGAGTCCTGTGGATTGCCAGAATGGGCCTGCCTTAGTGCCTCTGCTGTGCTGTCATTGGCTGGGAGCAGTCCATTGGAAGTGTGGCCTTAGGGCAAATGCAGTGGTGGATCCAGAGGGACAGGATCTGAGGCTGTCAGTCAATTATGCTCTCACACCAAAAGGTCTGAGAGGAACATTTTCATGACTGACACATGGCAACCCAGTTGCTAATGATTTTTTTCTTCACTGGTTAAACATATTTGTGTTTTACAGTTGAAAACAACTGACAGGATCTAGGCTAAGGAGGTCCTTCTGAGATATTTTAATATCACTTACATGACCACTCTTCATTTTTAATTTTAAAGAAGGTAAACTAAATAAATGTATCTAAACAGTTTATATCATAGCAAAGTGGAGTAACAAATCTAACCCAGATTAGATAATTTAGACCCCAAACTTCCATTCTCTTTGGTTCCATAGTGGCTTTTGGACCTGATGAGTGTGGGTGTCCTTTTGCCATGGTACAGCTGAATGTTTCAGCTCATCCAGATGATCACACTATATCACTGTGGAATTTTGGACCGTGTGGAGACTGTCAGAAACAAAGCCCTGCTCCTGGCCTGTAATGCAGTTTGATTCCTTCAGGCAGTCTTTCAAGGCTCCTGTATCATTCAGGTGGTTTTATCTTTGAAGTAGGTATTTGCCCTGTTTTTCCCTCTTCCCCATGTTTTCTTTCTCTCTTTGTTCACCTCAGTGGTGTTATTAGAGTCCAGACACCGTAACAAAAAGTTTGATAATTACCAGAGAGATTGGTAATAATGATGTTACTTGACATTTGGCGATCCAGGCTGTTCCTCCAGCTCATGTTAGGTATCTGCAGTATGAATCCTATGAGGTAACTTTCTTATACTGCTGGAGTATGTGCTTTTCCCTTGTTATCTTGATAAATCATAATTTTTCTAATTTCTTTCCAAGTTCCTTCTTTCTGTTGGTAACTCTTTTGTTTCTCCTTTGGTATTTTGGGAATAGTGATAAATGTTGGGTAGAAAAACTAAGAATGGTGAAGCATAACTGCATATGTCCTCTGTACTTTGGGACTTCTTTGTTCTTAATGTATTACCAGGAGAAATTCCCCAGATGCCTGTATGGCCAGCCTAAGTTAGATAACTTGGTACCCATCCATCTCCAAAGACACCTTGGATTTATAATGGAGATAAGGCAGAGACAGGAGAGATTACTTCAGTGAACCCTGTTCAGGGCTGCAGGAGTCCTCTGAGTCTAAATGAATAAAATGCTATGTGTTATTAGGATCAAAACAGAAACTACGTGTTTCAGTTAGCAGTTGGGATATGCAGGTGATATCCTGCATGCAAGCTGATAAATACTATTAGTTTTGAGTTCTCCAACTGTGGTAGGTACGGCTATAGACTACATGTAGTTTTTGAAGCTTATTTACCTTTTGTGACACGACTAAGGCTCTCTTGCCCTTTCTGTGATTTGATAGCATATCGTAAAACTTTTTTAATGCACCTTCTTCTACACTCCTTCTTCTTGATTACTCAATCCAAATGGTGTAAACAAGGAGGCATCCTGAAGAAATCAAGGGAAAGAGGTTGAGGAGATTGCCTTAAAGAGTTAACCACCTTCACTTTCTTGGAGGGTTCTGGCTTTCAGATGGTTTCATTTCATACCTCTCTGTTCTACAGTTCCTTTCTCCTTCCTCTCACCCCCACCACGCTGCACTCTACCCCCAAAGAAATATGGCTTAATCCAATTAAAAAATCACAATAACATAAATAGCAAGTAAATTCCATGTGGAAGCTTCATGATTTTGAAATGGGAAAAGCAATTGTAACATCTTTTGTTTTATAGGGGAGAAGTGCTAGTAGGGGTAGTAGGGAAAGAGGTTTGATGATGGTTGGGAGTTAAGAATAAAGGGTTAGAGGTGTTGGGGAAAGAGTTTTGATTTAGGAGCTACATTATCTTTATATTCAAAGAGATATCTTCATCTCCATTGCTTCAAATGGACCTGCGTAAAATTTTCTCCTCTCACTTCCCACCCATTTAGTATCAAAGCAACTTTGTTGAAGGAATATTTCCTTTTCCTAAAGGATTCCTCATAGAACAAGTCAAATCATTACCTCCTAACTATCTGCATTTGAAATAAGTTTTTCTTTATAAAAGCCATTATCCAGAGAACGAAAAGCCAGTCAGCAGGACAAGATATTCAATTTCAGCAGTTGAAAGAACATCGAGATATGGGCATATTCCCATATGTCAAAGAGGAGCCGGGAATGAACATTTTTGAACTCTTATGGTGTCATTACATACAGAAAGTCATTTAATTCTAACAGCAGATTATAAGATAGCTACAGTATTGTTAACCTTACTGCACACACAAGGAAACTGGGGCTGAGAGAGAAGTTAAATGATTTGTCCAAGGCCACACAACTAGTATATAGAAGTGGTGGAGTTAAGACTGGTTTTAGAGTCCATGATTTTCCCATTCTACTCTTCAGGGTTAGACTATAATGTCACACACACACACACACTCACGCAGCATCAGAACCATGGGTAACCCATTATGATTGTTTCTTGTGGATGAGACTTTGGATTTAATAATAAACTACCCCCTGAGGAGAAAACACCAATTATGAGGTGAGAGAATGTCTCAAACCAGACCTGGGAAGAAAAGACAGAATAGTTTTTGACAAAGCAGATGCTTTCTCTTTAAAACTTGTTCATCACTTGGCTTTTCTGATTTCCCTGCTTTATCAACCACTATTTCTGTTTCCTATACTGATTCCTACTTTTTTTCCAAATGATTATGCTGAAATGACCCCAAACTCAGTTTTTAGAACTGTTATCAACACAGACTCTTTCTTTATAACTCATTATTCCAAGAGCTTTAAATAACAAATCAGTAACAGAAAGACAAACAAACAAACAAAAATGAAAACCAAAACCCAAAACCAAATCTGTGAGGATGACTATAAATATTTATCTCTAGCTTGGATCTTCCCCCTGAACTTCAGGCTCATATATCCAACCTCGTCAGTATCTTCACTGGAGTGTCTACAGACATCTCAGACCTAATGTGTCCAACACTGAATTCCTGACGTCCACCCTTTTCCTGCTCCACATGCCTATGCAGTTTTTTTCCATCTTAATTATGACAACTATTTGCTTCCAATTTGAGATGAAAACTTTGTCTTTGAATCTAGAGTGAGTCTCTTGTAGGCGGCATATAGTTGGATCATTTTTTCTTTTAATACATTCTGGCAGTATCTGTATTTTAATTGGCAAGTTTAATCCATTTATATTCAAAGCAATTGCTCGTAGGGAAGAACTATTTCTGCCGTTTTTCTGTGTTTTTTATGTATCAAATTTTTTGTTGTTGTTTCTCAGTTCCTCTAATACTGCCTTCATTTGTGTTTGATCTTTTTTTCCTACTGTATCATGTGATTTTTTTCATTTCCTCTTCTGTATAAACTTGTAGTTATCTTCATAGTGGTTACCATGGGAATTATAACTAATAATCTTGCATTTATAACACTGTAGTTTGAATTGATACCATCTTTCTTTCTTTCTTTCTTTCTTTCTTTCTTTCTTTCTTTCTTTCTGCAAAAAAGCTTTATTGTTTTCATTTGGTCCACGGCTTGGGAGAGGTCTCAGGGTGGTTAAAAAGCTGCCTAGTGGATACAAGGAGAGACTCAAGCACAAGCCCTGGCACCTGGGGGAATGCCAGAGGGACCCTCCCAAAGGCTGCTGGGCTCCAGAGACTTCTAGTCGTGCTTGAGGGTGAGTCTTTCGAAGAGATACTCGCCCAGCCCAGCCTGGGGGCCGGACAGCCTGTGATTAGTCAGGTGGTCACCCATCTTCTTGATGAGTTTCACCTCCTCATCTAGAAAGCAATTCTCCATGAAGTCACAGAGATGGAGGTCTGCGTGGGCAGAACCCAGGGCATGCAGATCCCAAAGGGCCTGGTTCGAGTTCTTCTCCAGAAGCAGGGAGGCTACCATGGCATTCAGGGTTTCACCCCACTCATCTTGGGACGGCTTCTGCATGTCTTGGAAGAGGGCGTGACCCCTGCGCTGGTTTTGCATCTTCAACAGATGCTCAGCTCCCCTCTGGCTTCTCCTCAGCCAACTCGCAGAAGAAGTGGCCCACATCCTCCAGAGCCACATCGTCACTGTCGAAATAGAAGCCCAGAGAGAGGTAGGTGTAGGAGGCCCACAGATACATATTGACCAGTCAGTTGAGGGCAGCCTCTACCTTGGTGGAATAATTCTGATGAATCTGGGAGCTCATGGTTGATCGGTGATGAGGAGCTAAGTTCAAAATCGGGTGTTGGCTGGTCTAGAGGCAGAGGGTGGGCAAGAAGATGGCTCTGAAGGTTGTGACTGGAAAAAAGGTTGGAGGGTGGTCAGAGGCTGGTAGTGTTGGGAAAATGAATAAAGTTTTACACTGTAAGATGGCAGATGGGGCTGAAACAAGCTCTGGTCTCTAGCTTGGAGACCCCTCTTCTGGGTTCTTCTTGCCCTGTTTACTGCGGGCGAAAACCCCCACAGATATGGAAGCTGACAACTATAAATTACCCTTCCCACTTGCATTTGGTGCTCAGATCTTTGGAGAAACGGTCTCCTCTGAACCTGCTGGTGTTAAATAAATCTCTGATCCACTGTACAGTAGAAGGGGCATCCCTGGGTCTGTTCCATCTGTTCCAAACACTGTTGAAGCAAGAGACAGATCCACAGGACCACCAGGAGCACGGCCCTTAGTTTCAGTACCATAAAGAAATTGTGCTCCTACACAGCTTTCCTTTCTTTATGTTATTGTCACAAATTTTATCTGTATACATCATATACCTATTAACACAGAATTATAATTTTTTATGAATTTGGCTTTTTATGAACTTAGCTTTTTATTTAATTGGCTTATCATATAGGAAACAAAAAGGGGTTTTATTTTATTTATTTATTTATTTATTTATTTATTTAATTGGCTTATCATATAGGAAACAGAAAGAGGGTTTACAGAACAAAAAAAAAAATACTGCCATTTGTATTTACCTATGTATGTAGGTACATACAAAACCTTTACTAGAGTTCTTTATTTCTTCATATGGCTCTGAGTTACTATCCAGTGTTCTTTCATTTTAGTCTGAAGGAGTCCTTTTAGCATTTCTTATAGGGAATGTCTACTAGTGATGAGCTTTTTCAATTTTTTGTTTACCTGAGAATATCTTAATTTCTCCTTCATTTTTGAAAGATAATTTTGCCAGATGTATAATTCTTGATTGGCAGGTTTTTCTCCCCCATTCAGCCCTTTAAATAAATAATCTCAATGCCTTCTGGAATCTGTGGCTTCTTAATAAATTAGCTCTTCAGGTGCCTGGGTTGCTCAGTCAGTTAAGCGTCTGACTCTTGATTTTGATTCAGGTCATGTTCTCATTGTTTGTGGGATTGAGCCCATGTCTGGCTCCACACTGGAAACATGGAGCCTGCTTGGGATTCTCTCTCCCTCTCTCTTTGCCCCTCCCATGCTAGTGCGCGTGCATGTGCTCTCTCTCTCAAAATGGAAAGATAAATATTTAAAAAGGAAAGAAGAAAGGGACTGGTAAGATTTAAAAAAATTAGCTTTTTATATTTTTAATGATCCCTTGGATATGACAAGTTACTTCTCTCTTGCTGCTGTCAAGATTCTTTCTGTGTCTTTGGCTTTCAACAATTAGATTATAACATGTCAGTGTGGATCTTATCCTATATGTGAAGTTTATCAGAGTTGGAGTTTGTTGAGTTTCTTGAATGTCAGGATTCATATCTTTCCTCAAATTTGGGAAGTTATTAGCCATTATTTCTTCAAATATTCTTTCTGCTCCTTTTTCTCTCTTCTTTCCTTCTGGAACTCACATTATGCATATGTTGGCATGCTTGATGGTGTCCCCAGAATCTCTGAAGCTGTATGTTGCTCTGTATTACTGTTTGCTTTCTATTTGTCCATAAGTTCTTTGTCCCTTTCCCCCCTTTTTTCCCTGCCTTCTTTTGGATTAATTGCATATTTAAAAAACTTTTGTTTTCTCTCCATTTTGCTATACTCTTTGTTTTATTTTTTAGTGGTTGCTTAGTGTATCTAACATGCATTTTTAAGTTATGACAGTCTACCTTCTATTATATTGTGCTACTTTCAACATTCACTTATAAGGACTCTTGTAATTACATTGGGTCCACCCACATAATCTAGAATAATCCCCTTATCTCAAGATCCTTAACTTAATCGTATCTGTAAAGTCCCTTCTACAATGTAGGGTAACATATTCTTAGGTTCAATGGATTAGGACATAGATATCTTTGGGAGGGGCCATTACTCAGCCATCCTATAAAGCATTGATATAAAGTATATCTCTTTCTTCATTCTCTCCCATTAAACTATTCATTAAGTAACTACATGCTGAGGGCATCTTTAGCAGAAAGTTTTCATGTGGACAAAAAGAAAAAGTTTAGAAGAAAAGGCAGAGTGGTAGAGAAGAATGATCCCTGAACTTGGGTTCTAGTCCTAGATCTGTTTATCAGTAGCTGTTTATTTTAAAAAATAACCTACCTCTCCAAACCTCTGTTTTCTTGTAAGGTAAAATAACTAGGAAATCTCTTAGAACCTTCTGTTTCTATAATTTGATAAATCTTATGTATCCCACAATTTGATTAAATCAGGATATGAAATGTGCTCATTGCGGAGTAGATTCAAGACTTGTGATCCAGCGCCTTCTACAAATTTTGCAAGGAGGTTCAGTTCTTTAGATAAAAGAGAACGACATTCTGCTTTTGCTACCAGAAGAGAACTGTACAAATCTAGTTGCACATGAGGTAATATAACCTAAACAGAGCTATTGGGGGAAGGCCTAGGAGCCAGAGAACAAAGATGAGAAAAAAGACAAAGGACTGGCATGGTCTCAGTGCTCAGGAGGGATACCTTCTAGCACTGTTCCAAGAAGATCCAACCAAGGTGCAGGTAAAAGCCCCATTATCAAACACTTGCAAAGCCTTTCCCTGAGGTCATGCCATGGAAAAACAGACAGACAGTGACTCAGAACTTTAGCTGTGTGTGGGAGCCACTGAAATAAACTGTCAAGGAGGAAAGGTGGATTGCAACAGCTTCTACCAATGGTACCGTGGCAGTATACAAACTGGATATAGACTGGAGGCAGAATTCATAGTCAAAAGTATTGTCAGAGATCAAGAAAGTGCCTGCAGGTTGCTAATCAGCATGTGGGTCTGCATGCCTAAAAGTGAAATGACAGGGAAGATGGCTCTTCTGCTGGGACTTTGTCAGCTATCCAGGTGCCAGAGTGAGAAACAGATTCTGTTGTGGCAAGAGGGCCAGAAAAATCTTCATTCTTAATCTGGCCCATCACCTGAGAATTTGCACCATGTGAAAAAGCTGATGGTGGGTAACAGCTGCATGTTGAATGAAGCAGCGAGCATGCCAGCCACACTTCATATTGAGTTTAATGAAGAGATCAAACTTATTTTTCCAGAGTTCTGTCAGAGATCACGAGGGAACACAAACATATATTAAAGCAAAGCAATGGATCATTAGAGATGGGACCAGTTGTTTGACTGGAATAATTTGAATACAACTGCTAAGGACAAAAGTCCATGTGTAAGGAGGGGGAAACCTTTCATTCTCATGCTAAAGAGAGAAGGGGTTATAGAGAAAGATTTTTGATGTTTAATTTTACTATAAGATTACAGAAAAATTGGGGCACTTGTGTGGCTCAGTTGGTTGAGCATCTGACTTTGGCTCAGGTCATGATCTTGCAGTTTGTGGGTTCGAGTCCCCCATTGGGCTCTGTGCTGACAGCTCAGAGCCTGAAGCCTGTTTCAGATTCTGTGTCTCCCTCTTTCTGCCCCTCCCCCACTCACACTCTGTCACTTTCCCAAAAATAAACATTAAGAAAAAAGATAACAGAAAAATCTTACTAGCTTTTTGGTAGGTATGCCACAATTATGTCAAATTCCTGGAACACATCACTAAAATAATTTTCATTTAGGTGGTTCTAATCTTTTTTTTTTTTTTTCCAACGTTTATTTATTTTTGGGACAGAGAGAGACAGAGCATGAATGGGGGAGGGGCAGAGAGAGAGGGAGACACAGAATCGGAAACAGGTTCCAGGCTCCGAGCCATCAGCCCAGAGCCTGACGCGGGGCTCGAACTCATGGACCGCGAGATCGTGACCTGGCTGAAGTCGGACGCTTAACCGACTGCGCCACCCAGGCGCCCCTAGGTGGTTCTAATCTTTAGCGTGTGGGCATTAGACTAGTAAGTTATATGGACTATTAATTCACTGACAAATTTGAAGAGAAAAATTAGTAAAATCGTTTATAAGCCTGGACTGTTCTAGCAGTTTGATCAAAATGGTATATTTGGTATGTCTGAGCAGAAATATTTATAATGTCTTTTGATATGAGAAAGAGGGAAACAATGCCAGTGGTATAAAATAACCTCTGGACCTCTAAGCAAAAGATGGCCCTCCTTGTAGCTTGCTCATTGGCAGAATAAAAGACTTCTTTTGGTCGATCCTACTTCATGGTTTGTTGTTTCTAAATTCATTCTCAGCCCAGAGTTGAGTAAAATGCATGATTAGAGGCTTCTCCAATTGGGAGTATCATTGTAAGGCAGAACCTGTTTTTTTTTCTAGAATTAGAAAATTGCAGGGGTGCCTGGGTGGCTCAGGTCATGATCTTAGGGTCCTGGGATCCTGCCCTACTTTGGGCTCTGTGCTGAGGGTGGAGCCTGCTTGAGATTCTGTCTCTCCCCCTCCTTCTGCCTCCCCCCTCCCCCTTGTAGTCTCTCTCGAGAAGAAAAGAAAAGAAGAGAAAAGAAAAGAAAAGAAAAGGAAAGAAAAAAGAAAATTCCAGTAGGATGCAGAGGAGCTAGTGATGTAAAGGAGAGAAGATCATAGAAAAATCTTTCTGGCTTTCTAGTAGCATTAGCAGAAGTAGCAAAATCAAGCTTCTGGCTTAGCAGTAGCAGTGGACTGGTTTTCAGTAGTAGTTGCAACAAGACTGAATTTACAGGGTAGCAGTGGGAGCAATGTTAGGGGTGATGGTGGTTGCCTCACAATTGAATTCCTGGGAGCAGTTGTGCAAGTCATAGTGTTTACCATTCTTTGGCATTATCTGTGACTGCTTTACTGGATGAGTTTGGCAGCATGATTTTGGCATTAATTTCTTGGTATGTAGCTCCAAGCCTGGTTTTCCAGACCTCCTATTTATTTTGTAGCCTGCCTAATGTCCTTTTAATAGATTATTTTCACTTTAGTTCTGCTAGACTTTGGTTTGCTGCTTGCAACTCAGAACCTGGATACCTCTGGGACCTTGTTAAAATATAGATTCCAGGGCCTAGAAAAAATCAATCAGAATATCTGACATTGGGGCACAAGAATCTAATTAAAAAAAATTTTTTTTAATGTTTATTTTTTTTTTTAAGAGAGAGAAAGAGACAGAGTGCAAGTGGGGAAGGGCAGAGAGAGAAGGAGACACAGAATCTGAAGCAGGCTCTAGGCTCCCAGCCATCAGTACAGAGCCCAATGGGAGCTCAAACTCAGGAACTGCAAGATCATGACCTGAGGGGAAGTCAGTCGCTTAACCGACTGAGCCACCCAGGTGCCCCCACTTAAAAAAATTTTTTTTCACGTTTATTTATTTTTGAGAGAGAAGAATCTAATTTTTTTTTCAACGTTTTTTAAATTTATTTTTGGGACAGAGAGAGACAGAGCATGAATGGGAGAGGGGCAGAGAGAGAGGGAGACACAGAATCGGAAACAGGCTCCAGGCTCTGAGCCATCAGCCCAGAGCCCGACGCGGGGCTCGAACTCACGGAGCGCGAGATCGTGACCTGGCTGAAGTCGGACGCTTAACTGACTGCGCCACCTAGGCGCCCCGAATCTAATTTTTTAAAGATCCTGAATCAATAAATATTTTCTTTTTCTGTAGAAAGTGACAGAGAACTGAATTCAAACCAGTTTACACAAAAAAAGGAATGTATTCACATAATTTAAAAGTCTAGGGAGTAGATATTTGGGCAGTACTGAATTCAGAGCTCAAGCAATGCCTTTGGGATTTGGGTTCTACATTTCCTGGTTCTGTTTTCTGTAGTGTTTTCTTCAGTCTAACATCCCATGCCGTTGCAAGATGGTGGTAGAGACATCCTCTCAGCTTGTGTTCTAGTAAACAGAACACTTGTCCTTGTCCTGGAAGCCATGGTTCTGATGGAGATCCATGTCTAAAATGTGAGGCTCCAATTAGTTGACCTGAGTCTCCTACCACCTCTGGAGGCCAGTTTCTTTCAGGAGCACATTTTCTCTTTTCCCTTGACTGATGGTATCAATTTTTTGGTTAACCAATAGATATCCTCATGCTTGCAGTTGAGTTGTATATTCATTCAGTCATTTATTCACAAATAGATTGAACTTACAAGGCATTGTGTTAGGCAAAGGGTATTTAAAGTTGAATATGATATGGTCCTTCTTTTAAAAGAGCATAGATTCTAGTGGAGGAGACACATAAATAAAACAGTATTTAAATCTATTTGGGGGGCATTTGGGTGGATCAGTCAGTTAAGCTTCTGACTCTTGATCTCAACTCAGGTCTTGATCTCAGGGTTGTGAGTTCAAGCCCTTTGTTGGGCTCCAGACTGGGCATGAAGCCTACTTAAAAAAAAAAAAAATCCATTTGATTTATTATTGAATATCAAATGCTTGGCACTCTTCTAATGCTACGTATATAGCAGTGAATAAAATAAAGTACTTGTCCTAACAGAGCTTATATTATAATGGAATAAGACAGAAGATAAAGCAATAAACACAATATAAGAGACAGTAACAAGTTTAATCGAAAATAGACAGGGCCTCTCTGAGAGGGTGGCAGAGATGTGAAGGAAATGAGGGAGTGAGCATGTGGATATCCCCAGGAAGAACACACCCGACAGAGGAAACATCAGGTGTTAAGGGCCTGAGGCAGGACCAGGACCATGCTTGGCCAGTGTAGTTGGAGTAGAATCCTGGGGTGAGTTGTTGAAGGTGAGTTTAGGGAGGGAGTTGGGGGGCTAGATTATGTAGGGTCTTATAAAACATTGTAATGCCTCTGATATGGAAAAAACTTGGAGATTCTGAACAGAGAAGAGACATGGTACACTTGTTTCAAACACCCTGGCTGTTGTTTGAAAGGAGACAAGATGGAAGCTGGGAGACCAGTTGAGGCTGTTACACAATTTGAGTGAGACAGAATGGGACTGACCAGGATGATGAGTAGGAAGTGATTGGATTGTGGATATATTTTGAAGGCAGATCTTACAAGATTGGCTAGTGGATTGAAGGTGAGGTGTGAGAGAAAGAGGAGTCATGGATGACTCCAAGGTTTTTGGCTTGGGCAACTGGAAGAATGAAATTGTTATTTACTGAAAAGGGAAGATTGCTGAAGCAGTTTGGTAGGCTGCCTACTAGACATTCAAGTGCATGTGTTAAGTCGTTAGTTGGGTATTCTAGTCTAGTTCAGTGTAGATGTTTGGTTTGGGATTCATATTTGGGCACTGCTCTCCTTACAGATGTTATTTAAAGCTATGAAATTGATAACATCACCTAGAGAGTGAGTCAGTGGAGCATAGAAAAGAGCACTCCAGGTTTTAGAGATCAGACTGAAGAGGAGAAGCAGCAAAGGGGATGAAGTAGTAGCTGCCAGTGAGATAGGAGGAGAACAAGGCGCTGACTAGAAGCCAAGAGAGGAAAGTCTTCCAAGAGAGAAGGAGTAATCAATTGTATCAAATGCTGCAACTGTGCTAGATCAGTAAGATGAAGACTAAGGGTTGACCATTATTCATGGCCATGTTGAAGACATTTGTGACTTTGTCAAGAGTTATTTTGCTAGAAATGTCAAGATGAAAAAACAACTTAATGTGTTCCAGAGAAAAGGGAGGAGAGGATGGGATGACAGTGGGTATGGACAGTTTTTTTGTGGGGGACTTGCTATAGAGGAGAGCAGAGAGATGGGGGTGGGTAGTTGGAAGTGGTGTGGGGTCAAGTGAGGGCTGTGTGATAAGTGAGTATAAGTGTAGTGTAGTTAGGGTGCTTTGCAAGTACATAAGAGATTTGCTGCAGGAGATGTTAGGATAACGTTTACAGGAAGGTCCAGCACTTAGTTGTAATAGAAGAGGAAGAGAAGATTTTTCAAATGAGGGATATGTTTAAAGGTACATAAATGTGACACAACATGAGGTTTGGCAAACTGCAAGGAATTGGAACTGAAAGAAAAGGCCATGAGGCACAGGATAGTCAATATCACACCTTGAAGTGAATTTTACTCTTTAAGTTACATAGAGAACTTGTGAAATAGTTTAAGTAGGGAAGTGAAGTGATGAGATTTGCATCTTCCAAAGAGAAGCCTAGAAGCAGTGCAGCAGATAGATTGAAGTAGGGATAGACTGACATCAAAAAGACAGGAGATTATTGTAGGAACTCAGGTAAAAGTGATGAAAGACTGATTTTAGGCAAATGGCAGTGAAATTAGAGGGAACAGCTATGCAAGATATGAAGAAGTTAGGATCCATAAGAGTCTGGTTATTTGGAGGTCAAGGAGTGGAGTGTGCAGGGAAGAAATGTTAACAGGACTTTCAGGATGTTAGGTCATTAGCAGAGCTAAGGACTAGAGGATTCGTTTTTAAAATACTGTGTTAGTATTGGATATGTTGAGTTTAAGAGATAGGAGATTTTAAGGTGACAAATGTAGTAGACATTATGAATTTGGAGTTCCAAGAAGAAGTTTGGGCTGCACACATAGATCTGGGAATCGTGAGACATAAATTTTGGCTAAGTCATGGATTTGGATGAAGTCACTCAGAGAGAGGGTGCAGAGCAAAAGTTCTTAATCTGAA
This sequence comes from Lynx rufus, assembly GCF_022079265.1. Classification (NCBI taxonomy): domain Eukaryota; kingdom Metazoa; phylum Chordata; class Mammalia; order Carnivora; family Felidae; genus Lynx; species Lynx rufus. The sequence goes on from NW_025814837.1 coordinate 18,317,857, forward strand.
ATTTGCTTAATGTAGCCGGAGGAAAACATCCAGCTGTGCTGAATGGTCCCACTTTAAAAGTATGACCACATGTTTTTATTTTTTTAGTGTGTATTTATTTATTTTTGAAAGAGAGATTGAGAGAGAGAGAGAGAGAGAGAGAGGCAGAGAGAGAGGGAGACAGAGAATCCCAAGCAGGCTCTGTACTGCCAGCACAGAGCCTGATGTGGGGCTCTAACTCACAAACTGTGAGAGCACGACCTGAGCTGAAATCAAGAGTCGGCTGCTTAACCGACTGAGCCATCTAGGTGCCCCTGACCACATGTTCTAAGTGATCCTTTCATGGCAGTGCAGCAACCTTATTTCTCAACCCTGTAACTACCCTTCCTTTATCTTCACATTCAACTGATGATTTTGCATCTAATTGAGAAAACAGGAACAGTTACAAGAGAACAACTTCACCTTCTGACCAACGAATCTACTGGTTACTGTGCATCTGTACACATACTGCTTTTATTCTTGTTGCAACATGGAAACTGTTCCAGCTTCTAACTCTAGTTGCACTGGGTCGTGGCCCCTCTTCTACTCAAAGACTTTGCTTTTGCAATCATCCCCTTTCTCTTTTGCATCATCTGTTTTCTCCTCTTTACTCATCATCCCAACCTCATGCTGTAATATGACTCCATCTGGAGAAGGTCTTTCGTGACCTCACATTCATATCCCCCACCATTTCTGTTTTCCTTCATAACAGTTCTCTTGAAAGAATTGTGTGTAATCACTCTCTCACCTCCCATTATTTCTGGAATACACTCTGGTCAGGCTCTTGTCTCTGATTCTACTAAAACCAATCTTAAGGTTGGTAAAGATCTCTTTCTTGCCAAGTTCAATAAACAATTCTTAATCTTCATCTTACTCAATCTCTTAGCAGCATGTGACACAGTTGATTACTTCCTCTTACTTGAATCGCTTTTGTGTTGTTGTTGGCTTCCAGAACCTGTTATTTTCTTAGTTTTCTTCTTATCTCACCAGCTGCTTCCTTCTCAGTTGCCTTTACTGGGTCTTTCTATTCTTACTGAAATTGAAAGGGTAAAATACCCCAGAGCTGAGTCTTCAGCTTTTTCTTCTTTATTTGCTCTTCTCCTGAGGTGATCTCATCCAGAGTCATGGCTTTAAATAACATCTGGTCAAATATGTGTCTCAGAGAGGTCTTTCTTCTCTATGACTCTCCTACCCTGCTTTGTTTTTCTTCATGGCAATTATCACTATTTGAAATCACATATGTATTTAAACGTATTTACTTATTGTCTGTCTTCCCCGTGAGAACAGGGTTCTTGTCTGTTGTGTTCTCTATTGTATCCTCAGCAACTAGAACAGTGCCTGGCACACAATAGGCTCTGAAAAACTATGAGCCAATATAAGCTAAATTTTAAGCTAAAGAGTTAAGATAAACACAGTCAAGAGAATCTTGGTTGGATAAGGGAAGAACAAATGTGATTCCATGTGGTAAATGAGAAACTTTTGGTATTTTGGAGCTGTGGAAAGAGGAACAAAGCAAAGTGTGAAATCCCAATCTAGTTGATGGGGCTTTGCTTGGAGGGAGAAGTGGTGCTGGAGGTTAAGAGGTGCTTGGGGGAGAAGTGGGATACTGCTGTAACAAATACCTAAACATGTGGAAGTGGCTTTGAGAGGTGTAACAAGTAGAGACTGGAAGGGTTTTGAGGTGCATGTGAGAAACAGGAACATTAAGGAAAATTCTGCTGAGAGCTCAGAAAGAAAGGAGTTGAGCTAGAGAGAAAGCTTCCGTCTTCTTAGAGAATCCATAATCATGAGTGTAATGTTGGTAGAAATAAGGACATTAAGGGTGGTTCTGGTGGGGTGTCAGGTGGAAATGAGTAACATGTTATCAGGAACTAGAGGAAAGGCAGTCCTTGCTATAAAGTAGCAAAGAACTTGGCTGAATTGTGTTCATGTTCTACGGTTGCAAGGAAGGTAGAACTTGCAAGCAATGAACTGGATTTTTAGCTGAGGAGATTTCTAAGCGAAGCATTGGAAGAGTGGCTTGGTTCTTCCTAACTGCTTATAGTAAAATATGAGAAGAGAAAAATGAGTTGAAGAATGAATTTTTAAACAATTCCAGAACCAGAACTTGAAAGTTTGGAAAATCTCAACCTATCCATTTTGCAGAACCTGAAAAATAAACTTGTTTTGTTTAAGCCACCCAGTTATAGTATTTTGTTATAACACTCCAAGTACACCAAGACAGATTTTGGTAGCCAGGAGCACCTGGAGAGGTGCAACATGCATCATGGTTGCTGGCTGCTTTTTCCCCTCTGGATTCAGTTCCGACTTTGCTCTCAATCAAAATGGTCTGGGAACTGGTTCTTTAAAAGGTTGGGTCTCTTATACAGCCTTTGCTGGGTAATTATTTGTCAAGGTAGTTTATTTTCTTATTTCTAGAGAGAAGGAGCATCTTCTGAGACAAAGGATTACAGCTTGCATGAAAGGCTACTTGGTTAAGAAATGACCACCCGGTCTGCCTGACCCAGAAAGGAGAGTGTGGTGTATATTGCGTTCCTGCCTTGAAGGGAAGTTTTTAAGCATAGAAATGTGAAATGGGCAAGTAATCGAAGGGCCTCAGGGTAAGGTAGAGGTGCCAAGGCTACCCAGAGGTGGGAGTTTATAAGAGGCGGAAAGACATCCCGAGGACAAGTTTATACAAGAACGTTCAAGGAGGGACATAAAAGGAGGTGAGGCAAGAAGCCTCACGATTTACTTGGCATCTTGCAAATCTTTTTGAGAAAGCTCCAACCAGGGACTGTCAAAAAGCCTTCCTGTCCTCAGATGCTTGCACTTGCCCCAAACCTGCTTCCTTGCTGGATGTGCAACTCAAACCAGTCTTTAGATACTCAACCTTGGCAGCATTTGAAGTAAATCATTTCTTGCTTAGCACTTCCCCTGGGTTGGGAGGGAGGATGCTCCTGAGCACGTGCTGGCGTGGTGGCCCTTCCACATAATATTGTGAAGAGAAATGTGTGGGCCAGTAAATGTGCTGGGCTATTGTTTTTTAATTATTTATTAAACTTCCCACTAGAGCAGCTAAGGAGCCTACTCTCTTTTTAATACTTCTTTTGTTAAAAAAACATTAATAGATTCATACCTCTAAAACCTGCAAGAGATTATGTTTTTGCTAAAAGATGAGTATTATTTAGCCTTTATGAAGTACCTGCAAAATTCTTAACAAAGATAGGTATGTTATGCTGGCTAGGCCCCGGAGATGAAGCTAGAAACATTATCAATATTACTGTACATACAGTTTTTACCAATCTGCCAAAATTTTGTCCATAAGGCTTGTTACCATTTGGAGGTATTTTACCATCAATGCACCTGCCGTACCTCAGTCTGATGAAGAGTAACTATAGTTTGTTAATGCTTTTAATGACATGTGTTATCTAAGGAGTGTCTTATAATGTGGATAACAGTTAAACTTAGTCTAAGAAATAGTGCCTACCTAGCAAAGCAAATTTTGTTTGGACAGTTTTGTAATATCAAGAAGGATGGTATGCTTGCAGAAATTTTTCTTGCCAGTGAATTGACAGGTTCTAACTGAACTAGAAAGACTTACTGTTGGATACCATACAGGAAAATAGAGACAATATGAATACCAGAGAACTGATAAGATTGTGTTGCATGTGCAAGAAATCTGCTTGTAAACATGACTTTTGCAGGAAATGTATTAGTCAACAAAATAAAAGGCTGTTCTTACCAAATACAGTTGACCCTTGAACAACACAGGTTTGAACTATGCGGGTCCACTTATATGAGGATTTTTTCCAACAAATATATTTTTGGAGACTTTCAACAATTTGAAAAAACTTGTAGATGAAATAGCCTAGAAATACCATAAAAATTAAGGAAAAGTTAGGTATTATTTTAAGAATAAAGTATGTAATACATATAACATATAATATGTGTTAATTGACTGTTTATATTATTGGTAAAGCTTTCTGTCAACAGTAGGCTATTAGTAGTTAAATGGTTTTTTTTTTAAGTTTATTTATTTTGAGAGAAGGAGAGTGTGTGTGTGTGTGTGTGTGTGTGTGTGTGTGTGCACACGCATGCGCAAGAGGGGAGGGGCAGAGAGAAAGGGAGAGAGGGAATCCCAAGCAGGCTCCACCCTGTTAGCGCAGAGCCTGATGCAGGGCTCCAACCCATGAACCATGAGATCACAACCTGAACCAAAATCAAGAGTTAGCTGCTCAACTGTCCAAGCCACCCAGGCGCCCCAGTAGTTAAGTTTTTGAAGAGTCAAACATTATACATGGATTTTTGACTTCATGGGGGTGGGGGGTTGATGCTTCTAATCCCGGTATTGTTCAAGGGTCAACTGTAGTCTGTTTCTCTTAATTCATGATTCTCAAAATGTGGTCTCTAGACCAGCAGCATCAGCTTCACCTAGAAACTTGTTATTAATGCAGATTCTCAGGCCCTGGGTAGATTTACTGAGCAGAAACTCTAGGGTTGGGGCCCCGCAGTCTGATTTTAATCAGTCCTCTAGATGATCTCAGTACATGTTTGTTTGGAAACCACTGTCTCAAACCCAAATCAGTACTGGGGCCCACAGTACTTTTTTCAGTTCTACAATTATTTAGGAGTCTTTATGTTTGGAGGTCTTGAGACATCAAATGTGACTGATCAGATTTTTTATTGACAAAATGTTTTCTATGGATGGATAGGCAATTGATGATTTTTTTTAAGTAGGCTCCACACCCAAAGTGGGATTTGAGCTCATGACCCTCAGGTTGAATCTCATGGTCTACCAACTGAGCCAGCCAGGCCCCCAGTGATTTTTTTTTTTCATTAACTCCTCCCACAAATATTTTCTGAATTTTTACAATGTAGACACTAAACAAATAAGAGTAAACAAGACCAGAAAGAGCCCTGCTTCACAAAATACTATTCTCGGCTGAATATTATAGCTGTTAATTTATCACAATGGCTCAAATTGCCTAGACTGTAAGGGGAAGTTTTTATAATAGTCATCTATCCTGAAGAATGAAAACTGTCCACTCCTTACAGTAGGATTGATTTTTTTCTACACTTGACCTGATGCTATAATAATGTTGCATTCACATTAAACTAACACCACAGGTGAAAAGTAAACAGTTTAGTCAATCAGTTGTTTCATTAAACAACCCCGAATGACTGGGTTTTACTCCACTACATTGTCCAAACCAATCAATAGTGTTGGAATTATGCCAATTTAGCATGAATATTCTCTTATAAGGAAGATTATATCTGGAGATTTCAGGTGAAAAAACCGTGGGTGGATGAAAAAGAACATTTGGAACATAAATGATCCAACCTAGTTATTAGCTGATGTTAGTCATTTTTCCACGAGTGTTCTAGTTTATGTTGTAATATATACATACAGTCTACTTGCACAAAAAGAGATCAACCACATTAACAATAAGAGATGATATAAGGAAAATTCAGGACTAATGCCTAGCTTTATAAAATTTATTTGCTTGCTAGGAAATAAATGACAATTCTAGTTTTCATCCAGTATAGTGGTTTTGTTACAGGCAAAATATGAAGTAAAGCCTATGTTAATTCCCTCTACATTTTTTGAATGTATGGTAGGGGAATAGCAACCTTTACTAAAGAAGACACAGAATCTGAACTCGTCTGTTCACACAAGGGAACTAAACTGTTATATTTCTGTCACTGTATCTTTAAAAGTAACTATTAAACACCATGTAGGATGTGAAGATTCTGTGAACATTTTAGATGTTAAGCAGTCATTGTCCCTGATCCTAAAGATGTTCCTTTCTCAGATACTAACAAGAATGAATGATGGTCTTTTAGAGAAAACTGCCAGGCTTACTCTCTGGCTGTGCACAGGGAAACCAGAAACATTTGTCTTGAGTTTGACCTGGGGCAAGAAAAAACAGGTATGGCTCCTAAGTGAGGGTCCCAAACTCAAAATTTTTGAAGGTGCTAGACTGGTAGCATAAATATATGGGCAGGACAGGTGTATGAGACCAGAGGAGGTGGTAGGGATATACCTGGATAGAACATGTCTTGTGTAAAAGTGGTTCAACTTCAATTGCTTCAGTCATATCTTATGCATGGAGATATATTCTTGACTCATTTATCAAAATTAACAGATTAAAGGCCACTGAAAGAGATTAAAGTTCAGGGACCTGGCTCCAACCTTTGATCTTTGGTATCAGGAAACTGGTTTCTCCAGGTTTGATACCACAAGATTGTATTAAGTTGACCTATATGAAATTGTCATTTTGTAGGTAAAAGAAATTATCAAATAATAGCTATCTCATATGATTAAATGTAATATTTTCTTTTTAAAAAATGCTTATTTATTTATTTGAGAAAGAGAGAGAGAATGCACCCACGAGGGGGGAGGGGCAGAGAGAGAAAGGGAGAGACAGAATCCCAAGCAGGATCCATGCTGTCAGTGCAGATCCCAACATGGGGCTTGAGCTCACAAACCATGATATCATGACCTGAGTTGAAATCAAGAGTCAGATGCTTAACCTATAGCCCCTTAGGTGCCCCTAAATCTTTTTTTATTAACACATTTTTAAATTTTTTTTTATTTTTGAGAGAGACAGAGAGAGCGAGAGAGCGAGCACATGAGCAGGGGAGGGGCAGAGAGAGGAGACACGGAATCTGAAGCAGGCTGCAGGCTCTGAGCTGTCAGCATAGAGCACGGCGAGGGGCTTGAACTCATGAACCTCAAGATCATGACCGGAGCCGAAGTCGGATACTTAACTGACTAAGCCACCTAGGCACCCCTAGGCACCCCTAAATCTAATATTTTTTATCAAGAACTAACAAAAACAAGACACATACTCTTATTATCTCTTCCTCCATTCTCTAAGGAAGAGGTGTTTTTAGTTTATATGACTGCTTGCTTTTCTCTCTGTAAAGTCAAATTCTCCTCTTGTGGTCTTGATTCAGTCATTCAACATAAGTTCAGTCTTTCAAAAAGTGTTTTCTTTTAAGAAGCTGTGAATACCTTTGTGAACAAGATATACTCCACATTTACTCTCATGGTACTTATAGTCGAGCTTTAGAGAAATAAACAGGCAATTAAGTTACAGTGAAATCTAGAGCTCACAAGCCACAAGATCATGACCTGAGCCAAAATGGGTTGCTTCACCGACTAAGCCACCCATTTCATAATTTTCATTATTTTAAAAACAGTCCTAGAGACTATAGATGTTGGAGAGGGTGTGGAGAAACGGGAACCCTCTTGCACTGTTGGTGGGAATGCAAACTGGTGCAGCCGCTCTGGAAAACAGTGTGGAGGTTCCTCAAAACAATTAAAAATAGACCTACCCTATGACCCAGCATAGCACTGCTAGGAATATACCCAAGGGATACAGGAGTGCTGATGCACAGGGGCATTTGTACCCAAATGTTTATAGCAGCACTTTGAACAATAGCCAAATTATGGAAAGAGCCTAAATGTCCATCAACTGACGAATGGATAAAGAAATTGTGGTTTATATACACAATGGAATACTACGTGGCAATGAGAAAGAATGAAATATGGCCTTTTGTAGCAACGTGGATGGAACTGGAGAGTGTTATGCTAAGTGAAATAAGTCAGGCAGAAAAAGACAGATACCATATGTTTTCACTCTTATGTGGATCCTGAGAAACTTAACAGAAGTCCATGGGGGAGGGGAAGAAAAAAAAAAGAGGTTAGAGAGGGAGAGAGCCAAAGCATAAGAGACTCTTAAAAACTGAGAACAATCTGAGGGTTGATGGGGGGTGGGAGGGAGGGGAGGGTGGGTGATGGGTATTGAGGAAGACACCTTTTGAGATGAGCACTGGGTGTTGTATGGAAACCAATTTGACAATAAATTTCATATTTAAAAAAATAAAAAAAATAAAAACAGTCCCAGAGGAAAAGCTGCACTCATATATTTACATATATATTTGCACTCATTATAGATATTTTAATTTATTAACATAAATTCCTAAAAGTGGAATTATAGAAAATCTGTAAGTTTTGGGGAAGAGGGAGGAAGGAAATTGTGTGTGTGTATGTGTGTGTTTGTGTGTGTGTATGTGTAACCAGGCTACAGGCTTCTCCACTAAAAATAGTGAGTGTGCATCTCCTGAGGTCTGAGAGTATGTCTTTAAATGCCCAGCTGCACGTGTGAGTTGTCTTTGATTTTCATATTTTATCTTAAAAATTCATGTAGATTTTTGCACTCTATTAAAAAAAATACAGTGTAACGTGTTATGCGTCTATATCTTTGAGTGAATTTTATGTTCCAGGAAAGCGTGTCAAGAATATTCTGTTGCTCATGTAACCCTCTTGACAATGTCCTATTTTTTGTTTGAAAAGCACGTAAAAGGGATAAATCAACAAAAACTAATTGTTGATCAAGGAACAACTGTCAACCAAGCATTGTGCTAGGTTAGTGTGGGGAATTACAAAGAAGTTGAGAACATAGTCCCTGCCTTTGAATTGCCTCCAGTTTATTTGCTTCCCTTTAATAGCCCATCAAAGAATTTATGCCTAACCTGGTAACTGCCTGGGCTAAGGTCTATGATGCATTTACTTGACAAAGTGGAAAGTCCCTGCTTGTGTTCACTGCTCTACACACTTCCAGGGACTTGCTAATGTGTTTGTTTTGGATTTGGTATCATCATTAGCATCTGTAGCATTTTAGAGTCTTGGGAAGGAGATCAGGTACCCTGCTGGTGAGAGGACAGTGTAATGAAAATAGGAGTTTTTAAGGCTTTTACATTTGGGACAAGTATAGTACAGGAAGTATAAATGAATTAGAACCTAAGTTAACCAGGACTTCCAATTCAGTAGACGCATGAGTTAAGGAGAGTGAGGAAGATGTCCATAGGAAAGTCACTTACCAGGGATATGAAAGTCACATTCAGAGCCCATTCTGTCTGTTGCTGTTTAACTTCTGGGTCTCCTACTCTTCCTTACAGTGACCCTGATGCCTAAAAGAGTTCCAAGAACAATGTAGGTAAACGTTTGGTGAGTAAATAGTTGTATGCTCCTAATAAGGAATCAAAGGCATTGACTTGTATTTAGCATTCTGGGCTTACTGAAAGGCATGCTCCTTAGTTTTAAGAAGACCTTTAATATCAAGAACTGATGTAGAAAATGTTTGTGAACCTTGAGCAAAACCAGAGCCTTTTTTTTCATCTTCTGAGCTGTGTCTCCCTGTAGCTTGGTTCCAAGTTTCTGTCATTGCACACGTTGGGTCTGGCTATAAAGGATCTCAGACAGAGAAGGGTGCCCTGTGTCTGTTCTTTCTGTCCTGACTCCATGCTGGTACACCTGACCTTTGTGTAGCTCCCTTGCTTAATGGGCTGCTTTCAAAGCTTTTGACTTTAGACTCAGTGTTCTTCAAGGAAAATTCCAGTGTTTCTTCTGACCTATGCACATCTTAATTCCTCAGAAAGGAAGCACCTGTCCCCTTGCTCTGGCTTGAAGCCCTATGAGATCATCAGCATGATACTCACTCATGTTCACACCAAGGTAGAAGACTAGATATCTTGATTCTGAGATATCTTTGCTCAGGTTATCATCTAGGACTGAGCTGAAGAGCTGGCAATGCAAAGGGCAAGACATGGAGTCAACACTGATGTACAATAAGTTATGTTGCCTTTGACTTATTTATTTAAGTGAACAGAATTGGATTAATCATTGTCCTTGGCTCATAAAATACTATTGTCATTGTTTCTTGAATGGATCTTTTATTGATTTCAATTAAAAAAATTATTGATATATAGTTGACACACAATGTTATATTAGTTTCAGGTGTATAACATAGTGATTTGACAATTCTATACATTGTACAGTGCTCACTACTATTATAGTTGTTTATTTATGCTTTTAATAGTATAATAGACATAGAATCTACTACCTGCTCAAGAACTAATATGTACTAATAAATATCTACCTGTATATTTATTTTTTCCTAATTTATTTTTAAATTTCTCATTTTACTGATAACAATGAGACCTTTGGTAGCTCTGAGTGGATATGTTTACTTAAAATCTAAAGTTATCTTTACTTAAAAATAATCTAGTCTACAAAAAAAAAAAAATTCTCCAGGTGTCAGACTTCCAGGTGCAGCCATTCACGAAGACAGTTTCATGAGATATATAATGAAGATCTAAAGCCTGGTGTGGAATTTCCACTAGGTGGAAGTGTCACTAAGATTTGGAATAGTTTTTATTTTGACCTTACTTTCAAGGATGCTGCCTGACCCTGCACCAGTATCCATAGGGGATAAAGACAGTAAAAGCTGGCATGTGTGTTTAGTTGTAAAATCAGTGAGTTATTTAAAAGTAAGAGATTTTAGCATTTACAAATTAGAACTGTTTTTCTCCTGTAATCCAATTCAAAGGAAGCGTGAGTCACATGAATCTTCTTTTGTGTTTTGTATTGGCACTGGATTACATGCTGGTTGTGAGTTTATAGTCTATAAACAGTTATCTCAGACCAGACTTTCTTTTTCCCTTGAGTTGAGTTTCTGATCATATTAAACATATTAAACATTGGTAAAGGAGTCTTTTAGTTTAGGGATTTAGTTGTTTGTTGATCTGGACCAGCAGAGGAATTTTTTCTCCTTTGCATCTGGCTGTAGTCTTATGTTCTTGCCTGAACATGTCTGGATCTGGAAGAAAAATTCTGCCTTGCTCTACAAAGCACGTCTCCACATAGTCACTCCTCAAGACTAGTGAGTTTCTAGTTTAGAAGATTTCAGTCTACAGTTTTTCTTGAAAATAAATGTAACATGACTGCTTCTGCAATTATAGCTGAATTCTGTCCTTGGTAAAATAGGTAATAAATAATTTGGGAAGAAAAAGGCCCATGATCATTCTTAACTTAAAGCAATATTTTCCCATTATACTTTCAATAAGTATAGTTATTAATAATAATACTAGTTATTATTAATAATTGAGATTTGCTCCTTTGGATTTACATGTATAAAAACATCCATTCAAAATGAGTAAGCTAGCCTTTTATTTCATTGGAAAAAGTGTCCCAGCTCGGATAAAGCCATCAGCACCACCTAGTGTCATCACATAGGCATAGAAACACAAAGTCAAACTTCAGGACAAAAGGTCCAAAAAAGTCCTTTGGACATTTGGGGAAGTTGTAGGTAAGACCACCTAGGACAATTCCTTTGTGATTCATACTATTAGCTTCAACATTTTTTTATAAAGTTGAAAATGAGGAACATAAGAGAAGATGTCAAAGAAAAGAGTAAATAAGTACCAAGATTATGTGGAAGATATGTATAGGGAGACTGGGGAAAGGAATTGACATTTACTGAATACCTACTGTTTACCAGGCTGCATGCTCTGCTTATGCTTTTCTTGGAGGAGGGAGTGGAGTTGGGATTTTTCTCTCACTAAATCCTCTTTTGTGCAAATGAATGATACAATGGGCTGATGAAGCAGCAGGAAGAGAAATTAAGGAGATAATCTCATTTATAATTGCAGCAAAAATAATAAAATACCTGGGAATAAACTTAACCAAGGAGGTTATGAAAACTATAAAACATTGATGAAAGAAATCTAAGATGACACAAACAAATGGAAAGATATTCCTACTCATGGATTAGAAAAACACATATTGTTAAAATGTCCATACTACTCAAAGCAATCTACATATTTAATGCAATCCCTATCAAATGACTAACAGAATTGGGGCTCCTGGGTGGCTCAGTCAGTTAAGTGTCCGACTTAGGCTCAGGTCGTGATCTCACGGTTCATGAGTTCAAGCCTCACGTTGGGCTCTATGCTGAGAGCTTGGAGCCTGGAGCTTGTTTTGGATTCTATCTCTGTCTTTCTGCCCCGCTCCTTCTCGCTCTCAGTCTCTCTGTCTCTCAAATATAAAAAATAAAACATAAAAAAAGAGACCAACAGGGGGCTCCTGGGTGGCTCAGTCGGTTGAGTGTCTGACTTCAGCTCAGGTCATGATCTCACGGCTCTTGAGTTTGAGCTCCACATGGGAGGTTCTGTGTTGACAGCTCAGAACCTGGAGTCTGCTTTGGATTCTGTGTCCCTTTCTCTCTCTGCCCCTCCCTCGCTCATGCTCTGTCTCTCTCTCTCTCAAGAATAAATAAAACATTAAAAAAATTTTTAGAAAAAGACCAACAGAATTTGTCATAGAACTGGAAAAACAATCCTAAAATTGTATGGAACCACAAAAGACCCTGAATAGCCAAAATAATCTTGAAAAAAAAAAAAAAGCTGGAGGTATCACAATTCCAGACTTTGAGTTATACTACAAAGCTGTAGTAATCAAAATATTATGTTCTTGGCACAAAAAAATGGACACATGGATCAATAGAAGAGGAGAGCAGGCACCTGGGTGGTTCAGCTGGTTAAGCCTCTGACTTCAGTTGAGGTTATGATCTTATAGTTTCGGTTTGTGAGTTCAAGCCCTGCACTGGGGTAATGTGCTGACAGCACAGAGCCTGCTTCGGATCCACTGTCTCCCTTTCTCTGCTCCTCCTCTGCTTGTGCACTCTCTTTCTCTCTCAAAAAATGAATAAATATTTAAAAAAAATATAGAAGAGGATAGAAAGCTCAGAAACAAACCCATGATTAAATAGTTAATTAATCTTCAACAAAAGAGGCAAGAATATGCAATGGGAAAAAGACAGTCTCTTCAACAAATTGTGTTGGGAAAACTGCAAAAGAATGAAATTGGACCACTTTCTTACACCACACACAAAAATAAACTCAAAATGAATTAAAGACCCAAATGTGAGACCTGAAACAATAAATATCTTAGAAGAGAGCACAGGCGGTAATGTTTCTGACATCAGCCACAGCAACATTTTTCTAGGTATGTCTCCTGAGTCAAGGAAAGCAAAAGCAAAAGTAAACTATTGAGACTACATCAAAATAAAAAGCTTCTGCGTGGTGATGGAAACAATCAACAAAACAAAAAGACAGCCTACTGAATGGGAGAAGATATTTGCAAATGATATATCTGATAAAGGGTTAGTATACAAAATATATAAAGAACTTATACAATTCAACACCAAAAATTAAAAAAATAATCCAATTAAAAAATAGGCAGAAGACATGAACAGACATTTCTCCAAAGAAGACCTACAGATGGCCAACAGACACATGAAAAGATGCTCAACGTCACTCATCCTCAGGGAAATGTAAATCAAAACCACAATATGATATCACCTCACACCTGTCAGAATGGCTAAAATAAAAAAACATAAGAAAGGTGTTGGTAAGGATGTGGAGAAAAAAGAACCTTCATGCACTGTTGGTGGGAATGCAAACTGGTGCAACCACTGAGGAGAACAGAAGGGAGGTTCCTCAAAACCTCCTACAGAACTACCCTATGATCCAGTAATTGTGCTACTGGGTATTTACCTGAAGAATATGAAAATACTAATTTTAAAGGATATATGCACTCCTGTGTTTATTGCAGCGTGAGTTAACAATAACCAATTTATGGAAGCAATCCAAGGGTCCATTAATAGATGAATGCATAAAGAAAAGGTGATATTCACTGCTGGTGGGAATGCAGACTGGTGCAGCTGCTCTGGAAAACAGTATGGAGTTTCCTCAAAAAATTAAAAATAGAACTACCCTCCAACCCAGCAATTGCACTACTAGGTATTTATCCAGGGGATACAGGTATGCTGTTTCGAAGGGGCACATGCACCCCAATGTTTATAGCAGTACTATCAACAATAGCCAACGTATGGAAAGAACGCAAATGTCCATTGATGGATGAATGGATAGAGAAAATGTGATATATATATACATATATATACACACATATATGTGTGTGTACACACACACAAAATGGAGTATTACTCGGCAATCAAAAAGAATGAAATCTTTCCATTTGCAACTATGTGGATGGAACTAGAGAGTATTATGCTAAGCGAAATTAGTCAGAGAAAGACAAATATCATATGACTTCACTCATATGAGGACTTTAAGACACAGAACAGATGAACATAAGGGAAGGGAGGCAAAAATAATAAAAAACAGGGAGGGGAACAAAAACATAAGAAACTTTTAAATATGAAGAACCAACAGAGAGTTATTGGAGGGATTGTGGGAGGGGGGGTGGGCTAAATGGGTAAGGGACATTAAGGAATCTACCCCTGAAATCATTGTTGCACTATATGCTAACTAACTTGGTTGTAAACTAAAAAAATAAGTTAAATAAAAATTAAAAAAAAAAGAAAAGGTGATATTCTGTCTCTCTCTCTCTCTCTCTCTCTCTCTCTCTCACACACACACACACACACACACACACACACACACACTGGAATATTATTCAGCCATAACAAAAGAAAGAAATCTTGCCATTTTCAAGGACATGGATGGAGCTAGAGTATAATGCTAAGTGAAATAAGTTAGACAAATACTGTATGATTTCACTTGTGTGTGGAATTTAAGAAACTAAACAAAGGAAACAAGAGAGAGGGAGAGAGACAAACCAAGAAACAGACTCTTAACTACAGAGAACAAACTGATGGTTGCCAGAGGGGAGGTGGGTGGGGAGGGGGAGGAGTGAAATAGGTGAAGGGGATTAAGAGTACACTTACCTTGATGAGCACTGGGTAATATATAGAATTGTTGAATCACTGCATTGTACACCTGAAACTAATAGAATTCTGTATGTTAACTATACTGGAATTAAAATAAAAAAACAATAAAAAATAGAATGTTTTGTAGTGAACAGTCTTGGAAAATAGTGTTTCCCTTCAAAGATAACGTCTCTTCCTGGAGCGAAGGTTGGCAGGTTGGTTGCAACCCATTATAAGATTTGGGCTTCCTAAGCCTGGGGTTGCTCAGCTGTGATACAAACCCACAGTTTGCTCAGCATCCACCTGGCCACTTCCACTTTACCTCTGTGGGGCCCGAGAGGCAAGGGAAATGGTTGCAGATATGAAGCTCATGCTGCTTGCTATGGTTGAGTAATAAAGTCTTTTCTCTGATCCAGTAATTGTGTATCTTCTAGCAGTAACAATAAAACTGTGGCAGGCTTACTTGCTAGCATGCAAGTAGGGCAAAATCTCAGATACTTTGCAGGTTTTGACAATCACTATCCCAAATTACTGCCCAATCCCTAGATGCCTGGTTCCTACAGTCATGTAGTTCCTGACCTTCCCATTGTTCAGAAGATGGGTATTCCAGTTTACCATGTCCTTGCTCTTGCCCCATTTTAAGAGAACCAGATATTAAGAATAATCCAAAGATTAAAAACTAAAACCAGTGGATGATTAGCTATATAACATGTGACATTTGTATTACATTTCACAATGCATATGTGTAATTATATAACATTGGAATTTCAGGAACTGATTTTTTATAGGTTTAATACAATTTTAGTTAACTGTTTATAGCATGATGAATTTCCAAGACTCACTGGAAGTGTTTATTACATTTAGTGTGAAAAAGCCACAGGAGATTGAAGGCATTTCTACTGGGCCAGATTTTCCCAAAGATACAGTTTTTCTTATTCTTGGAAACCTGAAAGTCATTCTCAAATTTTAGAATTACAGTGTAGGAGTAGGTTAGTTATGTGTATGTGCGTGTGTGTGTGTGTATGTGTGTATGTGTGTTTGTTAAAATGCAAATTATCTAGTTTCATCCCCAGATATTCTAATTCACCAAATCTAGGCTGGGATCCAGGATTCTACATTTTCAAAAATGTAATTTTGGAGTGGGTTGTGATGCTGCTTTCTTGAGAACCACATTCTAAGAACTGTCTTGAAACATAAAAGACTCCTCAGGTAAATGAATGACTTAAGATATGCAAATGGTTTGTACGTTTGTGGCCTCGGACAATAAATTATTTTTTATTAGGTTGCTGGTGACCTTTGCTGTAAGAATAAGTGAGTGCCACCTGGGTGTAGGGATACTTGTGGTTTCCAGTGTACAGGATAGTAAATGGCTGAGGCAGTTGTACTTTTTAAAATATTCACTCAAGAAATACTGAGCCCTGGCTATGTACAGCAATATGCCTGTTGCCTAGGATGATTTCATTTTAACATCCATTGCCTTCCTTTCCTTGTTTCCAGTTCTTGTAATTGGATTTTTATGAATAGGGCTTGAAATCCCAGAAGATATGGATTTAATCTTTAAAAATTTTTTTTAATGTTTATTTATTTTTGAGAGAGAGAGAGAGACAGAATGCGAGCAGGGGAGGGGAAGAAAGAGAGAAGGAGACACAGAATCTGAAGCAGGCTCCAGGCTCTGAGCTGTCAGCAGAGTCTGATGTGGGGCTCGAACCCACAAACCATGAGATCATGACCTGAGCCGAAGTTGAGGGCTTAATCAACTGAGCCACCCAGGCACCCTGATATGGATTTAGTCTTTATCCAATTCAAAAACATCTGAGTGGATGCTCACCAAAATCCATAAGGTCAAAAACTGCTATCACCTTCATTTTACAGATGTGAAAACTACTGGACAAAAAGGTTAAATGATTTGCCAAGAGTCACACTAATAGGAAATGATTGAACTAATGCTTGAATCCTGATTTCCTGACTCCCAACTGCCAATCTTCCCCATACACAACATTACCCTCCCATATGAGTTTCTACAGGGATTCCATTGCAGTTTGGATGTAATTTGATTTTGATGAAATGTGATTTACATGTACATTTTTCAGAACAAAGAATCTCCTATTGTCTAAGCATGGTACACCTGTGCAGCAAAGAAAAACATTGACATCCTTATGATGTCATAAAAAATACCCCAAAGGAAAAGACAGGGTTCTGTTTTCAAAATGAAGTGGTATATGCAATAAACAGAACCAAGCCTAATTACAGAACATCATGCTCTGTCCCCTAAAACAGGCACATTGAATTGTCTTACCAGCTTAAAAATGCCCCATGAGAGGAGGGAATGGAAAAGACAGCACAGTACAGGCTCAGAATGTAGACACACTACCGTGTTAATTATGAGGGGGCTTGGGAACTACACCTTTGGTTTCTTGTTCCCAAGTACCATGCCAACCATTGCTCTGGGTTTCCTGCCTTTCCCAGAGATTTCTCTAGATTTTGTATTTTGCAGGGCACCCAGACCCTGTCTGGCTTTCAGTAAACGTTTGGTAACAACAATAACACAGAAGTGACTGTTTATTCAGATGGAAATTAACATGGATGAGATAACATTCTGGATTTCTGTTTCCCACCCCTAAGATTGTAGGTTTAAGCAACAAAAGAGAGAATGGATTTAATACACATTTCTATTACTGATCGAGATTGGCAACGCTTACCATGGGATACGTTCTTTATTATTTTCAAAATGCTGTCACATGTATTAGTGTCTTTTTTTTTAAGTTTATTTATTTTTGAAAGAGACAGAGACAGTGCAAGTGGGGCAGGGGCAGAGAGAGAGGGAGAGAGAGAGAATCCCAAGCAGGCTCCATACTGTCAACACAGAGCCTGATGCAGGGCTCAAACCCACGAAGCTGCAAGATCATGACCTGAGCCGAAACTGAGTCGGATGCTTAACTGACTGAGCCACCCAGGTGCCCCGTGTATATTAGCCTCTTAATTAACCAAATCCCTATGAAGTGAGAAAGACATACATTTATTTCATTTTACAAATGGAACTCAAGGAGATTAATTGATTGCCTAATACTGCAATGATTGAGCTTGTCTGAATTTGAAACTGGCTCTTGACTCATTTTTAATTTTTTATTCATGTAACATAGCCTGAGAGTCTCCAGCCAAAAAGTGGGCATCACCTTAGAACTCAGTACTCTGCAGCATGGTGCAGTGGTCAGATTTCCCTGACCCTGGGTCTGATTTCAGTTCTGCCTACTACCTGGCTTGGTTAAGTGATTTAGCCAATCTAAGTCTCAATTTCTGTATTAGTCAGAACTTCTGGTTACTAGTGGCAGAAACTCAGCTACTAGCTTGGATCCTGGGAAGAATTTATTATTGATATAACTGGAAAAGCAGGGGTGTAACAGAGCACAATGGGAACTGAGGTCTTATTGCAGTTGGGGTCGCCTTCTCTACTTCTCATGGGCCCCAGTCTGAGGCCCTCTACTGCAGGTCTGCCTGTCTGTGCTGTATGCCAGGGGTTATGTGCTGACATGCGTGCAACTTTGCTATCAAGGGAAGGGGCCCTTCATCCCAGTTACAATTCAGGAAAACCTAGATAAGAGGCTCTGGTCAGGTCACTCTAGCACTGTGGATAAAAGTATAAGATATTGTAATGGCTCAGTTTGGGTCACTGGCCCTGGAGAGCACAGGGCACCACATTGGCTCCACCTGAACCACATGCCTGCGGTAGGGGAAGAGCAGTTTCCTAAAAGAAGGGAGAGGCTGTTACTAGATGAGTAAGAAAGGGGTTTCTAGGCAGATAAAATCCATAGATGTACACTATGCACTTTTTATATGGTTTTTATAATACTGGCTTTTATAGATTTGTTGGTGAGGATTACTGATTGATTCATTGAAACTACCAAATCTGTATCTTCAGTTCTTGATACCTCAAAGTTCCAGATCTCTACAGCCAATTGCCTATTGGACAGTTAGACATTCCACCAACATCTGAAATCCAGTGGACAAAATCAAAGCATTAACTTCTTCCTCAAAGATGTTTATTCTTATCTTCATCAATGGTACTTCCATTCACCCAGCTATCCAAACAGGAAACATGGGAGTCACCTTCAATTTCCATTCCCAACTCACCTCATTCAAATAGTTACTAAGAACTGTTAATTCTACTTCTACTCTCTCAGATGTTTCTGATTCTCTCTTTTCCCATCTCTGTTCTTGTTCTCATCTCACTCCTGGATTACTTACTGATCACCTTCTCTCTAATCTTGCTTCTCTCTCATCCATTCTCCGTATTGCTGCCAGAAGAATTTTTCTCAAATGCAAATTTCTTCCCAGTTAGAACTCTTCCGTGGCTTCCCTCGCTCCCGCCCTCCTTTTCTTTTTCTTTTTTTTTACAGATTTTATTTTTAAACAATCTCTACACCCAGTGTGGGGCTTGAGTTTACAACCCTGAGAAACAAGAGTCACACGTCCTTCCGACTGAGTCCGACAGGACTTCCCGCCCTTTTTCTTTCTCTTTCTTTCTTTCTTTCTTTCTTTCTTTCTTTCTTTCTTTCTTTCTTTCTAAAAGATCAATATCAAAAATCCGTGTGGCACCAAGACTCCTTCATTGTTTGCCCTTTGGTTTGCCCCTTAGGCCTCATCTCTTTCCACTCACTTCTGAAAACAACTTCATATTCTGATCTTATTGATTATCTTGAAAACATCATGCTTTCTCTTCTCTCCAGACCTTAAAATGTGCCTAGCAAGTAGCTGGTTATTCATGAATAGATATTGAATTAATTAATTAAATAATTAACTAATTAGTGATAGTGTCTGGCCTGGGGCAGGTGCTTACTATATAGAAGTTATTATTTGCTACTTTGTAAACTGCCAACTGTATTGTTACATCGATCTTGGTTTACCAAAGGCCAGAATCTTCTTGTGTTGAAATACTTATTCTTAAAGGTAACAGTTGGATTTCCATGGTCTATGTGGTTAGTAGTCATAACTGGCCTTGGGCATAGACTTGCAGGGTGGCACCTCCATGGGGTGCCTCAATGCCTTTGTAATGTCTTCTCTGTCTCAAACACTACATATATTACCTACAAGTGGGGAGAGCATCTATAGCTTTTTTTCCTTAGTGTATGGACAGATATGTCTATTAGGCAAATTAGCTAACCTAGTTCTGGGATTGAGGGAAGGGGATATGGCTTTTTGATGGAGAAAAAGGCCAGACATATGTTAGCATGACCTTATTAGTACAAGGCAAGAAAGAATGATAAGGAAGGATGAACTGAGGGAGGCCAGGTGGGCTATGAGGGGCTGCATCAAGAAGGCCAGGCCAGGGAGGTCCAGGGACTCAGCACCAAGAGGAGGGCTTGGGACACCTGCTAAATCATTGAAGGACAAGTCAGGGGAGAGAGGAACATCATGATGACAGTGAAAGAGCACTGGATAAGGAGACTTGTGTTCTAGGCCTGGATCTACCTTGAACGACTGTGTTCCTTTCGCTAGGTCACATGTTTTTCTGAATTCATTCTTGTAGGACTTTGTCTTTTTTTTTTAATTAAAAAATGTTTATTTTTGAGAGAGAGAGAGAGAGAGAGAGAGAGCAGAAGCAGAGGAAGGGCAAAGAGAGAGGGAGATACAAAATCTGAAGCTGGCTCTAGGCTCTGAACTGTCAGCACAGACCCCGATGTGGGGCTGGAACTTGTGAACCATGAGATCATGACCTGAGCTGAAGTTGGATGCTTAACCCACTGAACCACACAGGGGCCCCTTTGTCTTATACCATTGCCATTAGGAAACAAAAATATATTAGGCTCTGAGATATAAATGTTTTGTCATTAAAAAGTTGATTGTTTAGAAATTTCATCACTTTTTCATGTCTAATTTCCAGTCTTCATAAAGAAATGTGCAGTGAGCTTTACATTTTTAAAATTATCTTATAAAAGCCTTTCTAAAAGAATTTTATTTAGACATTTTATTTAAAAAATTTGTTTTAATGTTTATTTATTTTTGAGAAAGAGAGACAGTGCGAGTGGGGAAGGGGAGAAAGAGAGAGGGGGAGACACAGAATCTGAAGCAGGCTCCAGGCTCTGAATTGTCAGTACAGGGCCCAATGTGGGGCTCGAATTCATGAACTGTGAGATCATGACCTGAGCTGAAGTTGGAAGCTCAACCGACTGAGCCACCCAGGTGCTCCTAGAAATTTTATTTTTATGATCTAAGTATAACTTTTTTGGGGGATCAAGCCTAAACTACTTTTAAAAGGCAATTTTTAGAAAGTCTTTTAAAAAGATAATACCAAAAATTAAGACTTGTTGCTTATTATTTTCAACAAAGTCATGTTTCTTAAGAAAGGAAGAGGAGTGTGATGAAGTGAACACATTTTTTTTTCTTAAAAAGAAAAAGTTACAAGAACCTATTCCTGTAAGTTAGAGGACTCAATTTTTCATATTTAAATCTCTTTTGTATTTCTGATTGGCAAAGTACTGAACTAAATTCCCCACGAGATCCGATTACAGCAAGTTCTTGGACAAATGCTTATCTCTAATTAATAGTATTTTCATCCACACTAACTATGTGGTTGTATGATACAGCTTTGCAAATTGTATCATACCCCAGTAAAATTGAACTGATTTAATACAGTGATTTCCCCACTGAATTTGGGGATAGTCCCAAAGATAGAATCCAGAAAGTTAGCTGGTGTTATTTGGGAAAATGTTTTTTAACGGTCAATCCAGGAACATGTCATCAAATTTCTTACACAGATTTGTTCCTGGGAGCTGGAAACTGATCCCTTTCTGTGATTAACCTTTGGCTCTTAAAGTTCTTGCAATTCTGTGTCTGTTCACGAACCAAAGGAAGGGGTGAGGTGTCAGAGTCTCTGCAGTCATTCTGATCACCTCTGCTCCTCAAGGACCAAAACAGACATAGCTAAGTTTACATTTTATGCTGGTTTGTTTTTCCCTCTTAAGTTTCTGTTTTACTGAAACAGGTCATTTTATGTCCCCTGGAACCAAAGCTGAATTCCCACTCGCTTGCATGACTGCTGGCAGACATCAGGGGCCCCCTGTCCCTGGAATTCTGTAGCTGGCTACCCAGCGCCGAGGCCCAGGGCCATCCCCTGGCTGTCTCGGTGTTTGCAGCTGCAGGAACACCTGCACCCCTCGAACCTGGTGAGAGCATTTTTGCATCAGAAACCATGTCTGGAGAGGATCTCACTGAAAAAATTCCATCTTGTACGTCATCTTTCACTAGTTCCCTCAGCTGATTAGAGCCCAAGGAAAAGAATGCTAAGACTTTTTTTTCCCCCCATTACAGACCTGTGGGCTTGTACTCTCAACACCAGTCATGCTTCCTCATATCAATCTGCTGAACTAGTAGTAAGGGAAAAGCACTCCTCTGTCAGGACCCCACTTTTACCCCATCCTCCAGACCCCAAAGTCTTACTTGTTAAAATAAAGTGGTATTTAAAGTCATAAAAAAAAAACTGGTCAGAAATAGAGGAAACATTCTTTAATGATAAACAATAATTTAAAATTATTTCAGTAAATTAAAGGCATTAAAAAAACAAAAGCCAAGCCATGCAGAGGTGTGTGTTTGTTTCTGAGTGGGTGGTAAGCTGAGAGTTTAATTTTATTTTCATTTTCAAGATCTGTTTGGGAGGCTTAATGTGGGAAGTTAGGTGATTATGAATGGAAAGTATTGCGCAACCACATATGTCTGATTTGTTTTAAAAGAATGATGAAGAGAAAACTCTCAGTACATTTGTACATTGTACATTTCTTAATCTGTCTGTCAAGAAGTCTTTTCTAGTTTTGAACCTCCCTTTGCACAGAATAGGTGACATATAGGTGTTTTCTAGGACCTCAAATGTAGACTACACTAACAACATGTTCTGTTCAGAAATGTGTTTTAAAGCAGTCTTTGTATTCTTCTAATCATGGGCTCATTTCATTGTTAGATCTTTCTTATTATTAGGCACCCCCTTTAAAACGTGAAACAATACCTGCTGCCCAGTAAATGCTTCCTCTATGTTGAGTGAATTAACAAAGGAAGCCTTCCCAAGACTAAAACCATCTTCCACCAAATTCTATGGTATGGCTAAGGGCTGGGTTGCCTTTGTCTCTGTCAGGGCATTTATAATCCTTGGAGGGATCTCCTGAAATTTAGTAAATGCCTCCTTGAGCTGAACGACATATTCCTTTGGCAGCCAGTGGGTGGAGTGGGAGTACTCCTATACAGTTTGTTCAGCTCAGACAGGGCTAGAGTTCTGCTTTCCAAGGCAGACAAATAGCCCAACTTTGCCCACCCCAGAGGATCAGGAGAAAGTCCTCCCAAAACCCAGAGGAAAAGCAGGACATTTAAGGAGGCCAGAACCACTCCTCTCTTCTTTATCTTTTTATCTCATTCCAAATCATACATCTTTTCTCCATCTTGGATTGTCTCAGTACCAACATGTGATAGACATTTTGGCCAAAGTACTGGTTAAACGAAGAGTCCCAAGGGGAAAACACAGTCTTGAGGCTCCCTCTGGTGGAAAATTATAGTAATCTACATACTGCTCTGCTACATTAAGGAATTCATTTCAGAAATAAATGTAAAAACACTATATGGTATATATAGTAAAAATATTTTAAGGTATCATCACCATATATTCCTATTTTCTATACAATAATTAAAATTCTTAAATTACCTGCTCACCTCTATAATCCTGTTTTATTTCAAAGAATTTACTCTCATTTTGAAAGTCTAAGTTAATAGCTCCTTGTAACTGAAAACCTAAAGTCTTCCACCCTATCCCAAACTATAGATGAAAGAAGCAAACAGTTCATCCATTATCCATCTCTATTTCCATTTGAACAGAGATGACCCAAGCATGGAAGATTTAGATTTTGTCATTTGTAATGAACTGCTGGGACTGGACTCTTCACTGCCCTGCCCCACCTTACCCTTAATGTACACAATACTTACTTAACTTGGGCTTTAGTATATATCCTGGTAGCTCTCCTCAGGGCACTTCAAGGGAATGCCAATGGCTTCCTCTGGGGCCCTGTTCCCTGGGCAGCTCCAAGCTCTTGGGAGACTTTTCCTGGGTTCAGACACCCGATCAGTGGCTCTCTTTATTGCTCCCTTCAAAAGTGGACACTTGAGGGAGAGTGCCTGGGTGGCTTACCGTCTGACTCTTGATTTCTGCTCAGGTCATGATCTCAGGGTTGTGGATTGAGCCTGGAGTCAGGCTCTGCAATGACAGCATAGAGTCTGCTTGGGATTCTGTCTCTCCGTCTCTCCTTGCCCCTCCTCTACATGTGCTCTCTCTCAAAATAAATAAGTGAACATTAAAAAAAAAAACACCACAAATCAACAACAAAAGAACAAAATGGACAAAATGGACATGAAGGAACCATCTCTGCCTTCTTCAGGTCTGACTGTTGCTCATGTTCCTTCTCATTAGGTTAATCTTCTCTTCTTCAGGCTCACATCCCTCTTAGTATGCTCTGAATGTCAGTGCTTGAGCAGCACACCTTACTTCCCTCCCAGTGAGCCTTCTTTCCACTACTGGATTTACAAGCTGGTATTAATTTGTCTCCACATATTTTGCTCTTTTGACATTTGTAAGGTTAACTGTAGTTCCATTACTTTTTTTTTCTTCTAGTCTTATTTCTCTTAAATAGACTGTCTCTACTGTCTACTTATAACTAGTAATGATCTCACCTGTAGTACACTTAGGTTAGAAAATGTTCTTTTCTGATACTTAGCTCCCCAACTAGAATCTGATGCCATCTTTTAATTTAATTTAATTTTAAAATGAACATACAGCCAAATTGACTCTTTTGGAGGAGTGTATAGCTCTAGGAGTTTTAACACATATAAATTCATGCAACAACCATCACAATCAAGATACAGAAGAGTTCTGTCACCCAACATACTCCTTTATGCTACCCTTTTGTTGTCATATCCTTCAGCACCACTCACCCCCAGCAACTACTGATCTGTTCTCAGTGCCTACAGTTTTGCCTTTTCCATGATATCATATAAATGGAAGCATATGGTATATAGCTTCTTGAGACTGGCTTCTTTCACTGAGTATAATGTCTTTGATATTCATTTATGTTGTATGTTTGTGAGGTAATTAAGTTTAAATGAGGTCAGGAGAGTGGAGTCCCCATGATGGGATTAGAGTCCTTATAAGAAGAGGAAGAGAAATCAGAGCTCTCTCTCGGCCTTGTGAGTCAGTCCCTTACCAAGAACGGAATCTGCCAGCACCTTGAACTTGGATTTCCTGGTGTCCAGAACTGTGAGAAATAAACGTCTGTTGTTTAAACTACCCAATCTATGGTGTTTTGTTATAGCAGCCTAAACTGACTAAGATACTATCAGAAGCTGGTTCCTTTCTGTTACTGAGTTGTGTTCTATTGGATGGATGTACCACATTAAAAAAAATTCATTTACCCATTGACCATTGATGTACACTTGAGTCGTTTCCAGATTTGGAGATTATAAATAGAGCTGCTCTAAACATTTGTGTACGTGTTTTGGGGTGAACATAATTTTTATTTTTTTAAGATAAATAACTAAGAGTGTCACTGGTGAGTCATACGGTATGATGAGTACATGTTTAGTTTGATAAAATTAAAATTAAAACTGCCTGCTTCCCAGAGTGGCTGGTACCATTTTGAATTCCCACCAGTAATATATGACAGTTGCAGTTGTTCCGTCCAGTACTTGGTAGTGTCATGATTTTTTATTTTAGCAATCCTAATATGTGTGTAATTATGTCTTACTACAGTTTTAATTTGCATTTCCATAATGACTAATGATGTTGAGCATCTTTTTATGAGTTTATTTGCTATTGTATGTCCTCTTGAATGAAGTATCATTTGCCTATTTTTTAAAATTGTTTTTTTCTTACTGTTAAGCTTTTTAATTTATTATTTCAAATTTTAATTGTTTGTTTTAAATTTTGTGCTCACTTATAGTCTGTCCTTACTGTTAAATTTTGAGAGTTCTCTATATATTCTGGATACAAGTCTTTTAATGGGCATGTGATGTGTAGATATTTTCTCTCAGTCTCTAGCTTGTCCTTTCATTTTTGTAACAGAGTTTTTCAGAGAGGACAGGTTTTTTCCCCTATTATTTTCTTGTTTATATAAATAATATGATATAATATAATTAATATAATGTTTTCTTGGGTATGTAAGTATACACACAATTTAAACCATTTTAAAGTACCCAATTTATTGCATTCACAGTGTTGTGGAAATATTACCACATCTCTACTACTTATTTCCAAATCTTCTTTTTCCACCTTAAACTGAAATTTTGTACCCATTAAACTATTCCCCCATTCTCTCTTGCTCCTGACTCCTAGTAACTTTTATTCTACTTCCTGTCTCTCTGAATTTGCCTATTCTAGGTACCTCATATAAGTGGAGTCACAATATTTGTGACTGGCCTACTTCACAAAGTATAACATTTTCTTTCTTTTTATTTAATTTTTTTTAATGTTTATTTATTTTTGAGAGAGAAAGAGACAGAGTGTGAGCAGGGCAGAGGGAGAGAGAGAGGGAGACACAGAATCCAAAGCAGGCTCCAGGTTCTGAGCTGTCAGCACAGAGCTCAACCTGGGGCTAGAATTCACAAGCTGTGAGATCGTGACCTGAGCTGAAGTCGGAGGCTCAACCGACTGAGACACCCAGGGGCCCCAAAGTATAACATTTTCAAGGTTTATTCATGTGATAACACATATCAGAATTTCACTTCTTTTTGAGGCTGAATAATATTCTATTGCTTGTGTATAGAATATTTTGTTTATCCATTCATTTGATGCCCACTTGGGCCGTTTTCAACGTTTGGCAATTGTGAATAATGCTGCAGTGAACATGGGTGTACAAGTATTTGTTTGAGTTCCTGCTTTTAGTTCTTTTGGCATCTTAGGAATGGAATTGCTGAGTCATATGGTAAGTCTATGTTTAGCTTTTTGAGGAACCTCAGAGGAAAGGTTTTTAATTCCAATGAAGTTTAATTTATTAATTTTTAAAGTGAGTTGTGTGTTCAGTGTCATGTTTAAGAACTTGCCTAACCTGAGGTCTTGAAGATATTTTTCCATGTTTTATAAAGTTTTCTGTTTTACATTTATATCAGAGGTCCATTTTAATTTAATTTTTGTATAAAGTGTAAGTTTAGGCTGAAGTTTGTTTTTTGCATGTGGATGTCCACGTGTTCCACACTATTTGTTGAAAAGACTATTCTTTCTCTTTTGAGTTTCTGTATCTTTTTTCAACTATCAGTTGACATTGTTTGTGTGAATCTTAATTTTGTTCCATCAACTTACGGCTGAATCCCTTCTTTGATAACACTGTCTCGATTACCATGTTTATTAGTAATTTTATAATCAGTAGCATACATTTTGGCTATCGTGGTTCCTTTGCCTCTCCATATAAATTATGGAACTAGTTTGTATACATCTACAACAAGTTCTGCTGAGATTTTGATTGGAATTGTGTTAAAAACCTTTAGATCAATTTGGGGAGAATTGATATTTTGAGCATACTGAGTCCTCTAATTTGCAAACATGGTATGTGTCTCCATTTATTTAGGTCTTATTTCATTAGCCTTTTATAATTTTCAGCACAGAGCCTCCACATTCTTGTTAGATTTACACCTGAGTACTTAATTTGGGGAGGGTATTCTAAATGACACTGTCTTTAAAATTTTGGTGTTTAATTGTTCATCCTAGTATTTAGAAATATGATATTTTTTGGTGTGTGTGCTGACCATGTATTTTGCAAACTGGATAACGGACACCATGAAAAGCAGCTAAATTAAGCCCTCTTGCCAATACCTGAGCCAGGAACACTACCTGTTGGCAAGGGGCATCAGTTCCTGGAGGCTGTGGGATAGACCAGCCGGTGGGGGTAGAGGAGGAGAAGGGTCTGGGAACTGTGTGGTGGGAAGGACTTGCGGGGCCCTTTGAGGAACTCACACATGTGCCTGCAAGAGATCCTGCATCAGGAGAATCCCATGTTAACCAGAGGTGTACTGAGAAAACCATTACCGGGTCCAGTTAGATAAGACACTTGTCTTTTTCCTTTATCCTCCTCCCAGTCCTAATACTTTAAATGTGCTAGAGGCTTTAAATCAGATATGAGATTGCATGTTTGCATTGACTTGTTCTAAGGTTTGAAAGCCAAAAGCAAGTAGAAAGTTATCATCATTTAAGAGAAATTCAATATAACATTGAAGAAAAGATAAAACCATTTCATACAATGCAAAAACTGGCAACACTGACTTAGAGTCACTCATGCTTCAGCTTCAGCTTCAATGTCGCTTCTCAGGGATGGTCAACCTTCAGACTGGATTAGGTGTCACTCTGATAAACTTCTATAATCCTGCATTTACCTCTGTTTTATCATATATCACAAAGTACTTAACTCCTGATTTTTTTTAATTTATTTTTTAAATTGAATCCTAGTGGACACACAATGTTACATTAGTTTCAGCTGTGCAACATAGTGATTTGACGACTCTATATGTTATGCTATGTTCACCACAGGTGTAGCTACCATCTGTCACCATACAGTGCTATTACAATATCATGACCATGAACTATACCTTCCATGCTGTCCTTTTATCCCTGCGACTTATTCATCTCATCACTGGAACCTTGTACCCTCCACTCCCCTTCACCCATTTTGCCCAGCCCCCAGCCCTCATGCCCTCTGGCAACCGCTCGTTTGTTCTTCATATTTATGGGTCTCTTTCTGCTGTTTAGTTTTGTTCATTTGTTTTGTTATTTTAGATTGCCATATAAATGAAATCATATATTTGTCTTTCTCTGTTTGACTTATTTCACTTGGCATAATACCCTTGAGGTCCATTCATGTT
The DNA here is from genome assembly GCF_022079265.1 of Lynx rufus. Classification (NCBI taxonomy): domain Eukaryota; kingdom Metazoa; phylum Chordata; class Mammalia; order Carnivora; family Felidae; genus Lynx; species Lynx rufus. The sequence continues at coordinate 18,346,308 of NW_025814837.1, forward strand.
GCAAATGGCAAGATCTCATTCTTTTTTTATGGCTGAGTAATATTAACTCCTGATTTATTCTGTGTATCATTAGGCTGCAAGTTTGTTGAGGGCAGGGAATGTCCTTTGTTTACCAGTGTATACATAGTGCCAGCGTGCTGGCTGTCACTGATTTAGACATTTTTAATATGTACATTAAGTTAACCATGCGGAGAAACTTTGTCCTTGCTATAAATTGTTTCATAATCTGCAAAATTCTATAAGTTTTTCCAAAGCAAAAAAACTTTCTAATTAAAAGAAAGATAGAAAAACATTTTTTTCAGTGTATGAAAATCTTTTTATCAGAGCTGACTAAAGATGAAATGGACTGCCTAGAGAGGTAATGAGTTCTCTGTCACTGGGGGGGGTGTCCATGTCTAAACTGAATGGCTGCTCGATTTGGGGATTTGTAGTGATTCAGATTAATGGTAGGACTAGGTTACTTTTGTTCTTATTTTTATTTTATTTTATTTTTTAAATTTTTTTCTCAACGTTTTTATTTATTTTTGGGACAGAGAGAGACAGAGCATGAACGGGGAAGGGGCAGAGAGAGAGGGAGACACAGAATCGGAAACAGGCTCCAGGCTCTGAGCCATCAGCCCAGAGCCTGACGCGGGGCTCGAACTCACGGACCGCGAGATCGTGACCTGGCTGAAGTCGGACGCTTAACCGACTGCGCCACCCAGGTGCCCCTCTTATTTTTATTTTAAAGAGAAAGAGAGAGAGAGAGTGAGAGCGAGAGTGAGAGCATGCATGTTAGCAGGGGAGGGGCAGGGAGAGGAGAGAGAGAATCTCAAGAAGGCTCAATATGAGCCTCATGTTGGGCTTGATCCCATGACTCTGGGATCATGACCTGAGCTGAAATTAAGAGTCAGATGCTCAACTGACTGAGCCACCCAGGTGCCCCCCTCTTGAAAAAATTAAAAAAAAATTTTAAGGACTAAGTTACTTTTAAAATTCTTTTCAGGGTGTGTAGGTGGTTTAGTCGGTTAAGCCACCGACTCTTGATTTCAGCTCAGGTCATGATTTCACGAGTTCGTGGGATCAAGCCTCAGGATTCTCTCTCTCCCCCTTGTTCTCTGCCTGTCTCTCTCTTTCTCAAAATAAATAAATAAATAAATAAATAAATAAAATTAAAGAATTCTTTTCTATCCTTAGCTTCTAGTTAGTGTTTATTATGCTTTTAAGTAGATTATTACCTATTATTTATTGAACGAAGTACAACATTCCATTCTTTTTAAATTTTTTTTTTTTTAACGTTTATTTATTTTTGGGACAGAGAGAGACAGAGCATGAATGGGGGAGGGGCAGAGAGAGAGGGAGACACAGAATCGGAAACAGGCTCCAGGCTCTGAGCCATCAGCCCAGAGCCTGACGCGGGGCTCGAACTCCCGGACCGCGAGATCGTGACCTGGCTGAAGTCGGACGCTTAACCGACTGTGCCACCCAGGCGCCCCTCAACATTCCATTCTTAAATTGATGTTGAGGCTCTCTGATGCTCTCTAAGGCTCATCCTACATATTACCAAAAAAGAGTATAAGAAGCTGGAAACACCATTCAAGGAAATGTTTTAAAATAATTAGCTCATTTATGATAACTCAGATAATGTATTTTATCAGTTTCAGTATAATTATTTCTCATGAGTAATTGTTATTGCAATGCAGAGGTGAGGCTGAATTAATCTGACAGGAAAAAGGAAGAATAAAAGCTTTAGAGATCAAAGTTAGGGAAACTAGCTAGGGAAATTGTAATGTGATATGAATCACCTGAGATCTTGTTAAAATGCAGATTCTGTTTCAGTGGGTCTGGAATGGGGCCTAAGATTCTGCATTTCTTTTTTTTTTTTTTTAATTTTTTTTTTCAACGTTTATTTATTTTTGGGACAGAGAGAGACAGAGCATGAACAGGGGAGGGGCAGAGAGAGGGAGACACAGAATCGGAAACAGGCTCCAGGCTCTGAGCCATCAGCCCAGAGCCTGACGCGGGGCTCGAACTCACGGACCGCGAGATCGTGACCTGGCTGAAGTCGGACGCTTAACCGACTGCGCCACCCAGGCGCCCCAAGATTCTGCATTTCTAATAAGCTCCCAGATAATGTCAGTGCTGCTAGTCTACTGACCTCACTTTGAGTAGAAAATTCCTAAAATAGTGTTTCCCCACTTTGCTACTCATATGAACTTCATGGGGAACAAATGTAGATGCTAGGGCCTTGTCCCAGAACTACTAAATCAGAATCTCCAGGGGAAGGGCCTGGAAATGTCTATTTTTGGTAAGTGCCCCAGTGATTCTTACATTAGGCAATTTGAGAATCTGTGCCTTAAGAACTACCAGGTCTGCCTTTATTACCTCAGCCTCTGCTGAGGAGGAGGGAACCAGAGGTGCTGGTTTTGAAGGGTGGATGGGAGCTGAGGGGAAAAGAGAGGGAGCCAGCAGAGCAGTGTCTCCACTTTGGCTGCACTTTAGAACCACCTGAGGAGAATTTTCACAAATCCTCAGAATCTTGGGGTCAGGACTCAGGCTCAGTAACTTCTGAAGCTCTGCTAGGTGACCCAGTGTACATACAGCTAGGGTTGAGACTATTGCAGTAGAGAGAGATGGCTAAGTCAGGCAGCAACTGACAGCTTTCAGGAAAGGTTTGTTGAATAGAATGAGGAAGTAGATGATTTATTAAGATTATAGGTACCTTCTCACTATCAACAATAGCCAAAGTATGGAAAGAGCCCAAATGTCCATTGATGGATGAATGGATAAAGAAGATGTGGTGTGTGTGTGTGTGTGTGTGTGTGTGTGTGTGTGTGTATGTATACATGTGTATGTATATGTATGTACATACATGTATATATATGTATACACACACACGATGGAATATTACCTGGCAACCAAAAAGAATGAAATATTGCCAATTGCAACTAAGTGGATGGAACTGGAGGATATTATGCTAAATAGTCAGTCAGAGAAAGGCAAATATCATATGACTTCACTCATATGAGGACTTTAAGAGACAAAACAGATGAACACAAGGGAAGGGAAGCAAAAATAATATAAAAACAGGGAGGGGGACAAAACAGAAGAGACTCTTAAGTATGGAGAACATACAAAGGGTTGCTAGAGGGGTTATGGGAGTGAAGATGGGCTAAATGGGTAAGGGGCATTAAGAAATCTACTCCTGAAATCATTGTTGCACTATATGCTAACTAACTTGGATGTAAATTAAAAAAAAAAAGATTATAGGTAACTTCTTTATATATCTACTGGCCTTTCTTTAATATTGGCTTTCCATAGATGTGGTTTGAAAATAATTTGTCTTACTAAAAAATAATTTAAGATAAATCTTCCTTTCTTTTCCTTTTCCTTTTGTGATTGAGGAGTTATGCCTCCCCCTTACCCCCCCCTCCTGCTGCCACCCAATGTACACTGTAGCACATAATTATTAACAGGCACTGATGGGACAATGTAGTAGTAACTACTGGAGTTAAATAAGGAAAAGACTTTGGGAAACCATGGAGAGATCTTACTGGCAGTGAGTATTCTCCTTGGCCTGCTGAGTCCTTACTGCTTGCTAACCAGGTGGCTTTCTGGAGTCATCAAGCTAGGCAGTGCCTGGAACTTCTAGAAGGGTGCAGATACCAACACAGGCAAGTGTGTAATGACTTTTATTTCACTCCACTGAACCAACTTACTACAAAACAAGAGGACCTGTTTTCTGTATCATCACATCTGATCGGCATGCTACACTTCATCCAAATTCAAGGAGCACACCCTGGTGAGATTTACACTTTTTTTCTTTAGTAATTTACTGCTTCCTTCTCCTGCAAGTCTAGTAAACCAAACAACAATGGACTGGGGGAGAGAAGGAATTGTTCTCATCTTTAAAATAAGAAACAACATGCTTTGGCATACAGCAGTGTTAACTTGCTACTGTAAACATCAGCAATCCTGAACAGACAGCTGCATGCTGATGGTGCTCCCCACCCAGGGAAATGTGCGCACAGTTCAGACATACACACTGGGCCCAGGCAGCAACAATGGAGAATAGGACCTGAGGCCTTTTCCCAGGTTTTATCTTTAGCAGGCATCAATGTCGAATGTAGTAAGTCAGCTACTAACTTCTCCCAGAAAGAGTCTGGCTTCCTCTGTTTGTATGGAATTTCCTCCAAGTGTGTAGCTGGAGAGACCCAAGTTCACAAAGAACAACAGTGTGGGATGGCGTTAATGTCACCTGTCTTTCCTTGTCTGCTCTGTTCTTGGGCAATAGCTCACTTCAAGCAATATGAAACAATGCCACACAACTTAAGAGCAATAGCTATTAATTCTCAAAGACTTTTTCATGAAAAGGTATAATTATATATTATAAAAAAGCGACAGTAAACAATGCAAGCCTTACTGATGTCCTTCAAGCCAGGGCAAATACTCCACCATGAAAAAGTTGTGTTAGAAATGGTCATGAACAAGATTAAAAAAAAAAATGTTTATTTACTTTTAAGAGAGAGCAAGAGCGCATGAGCAGGGGAGGGGCAGAGAGAGAATCTGAAACAGGCTCAACGCTGCCAACACAGAGCCTGATGTGGGGCTCGAACCCACAAACCATGAGATCATGACCTGAGCTAAGATCAAGAGTCGGTTGCTTAACTGACTGAGCCACATAGGCACCATGGTCATGAACAAGATTTTAAGATGCATAAGTGTCATTATTGTTTGTGGGTGCTGCACACAGACATTTGGCTCTTGGGTACTGACAAAAATTAGAAAAAAGTTTGGGTTTCACAAACTTTTACTTGAAAGTAGTATTTTGGTATTACGAAAACAATGAATAGTTGTTGGAAGGAATAGATTATGGAAGCATAGATTCACAGATATTACAGCCAGAAGATGCTTTAAAGATCATCTAGTCCAGTGGCTCTGAGCCATAGGGTGTATCAGAATATGTGGTAGGGCTTGTTAAAACACAGATTGCAGGACCCACTTCAGGGTTTCTGATTTGGTAGGTCTTTGTTAGGGCCTGAGAGTTTGGATTTTTAACAAATTCTCAGATGATGTTGATGCTGTTGGTCTGGGGACCACACTTTGATCACCTGTGGTCTAGTCCAGTCTCATTTCATAGTTGAGCTGACTGAGTCTTGAAGAAGTCAAATGTTTGGCTCTCTTGTTAGGCCCTGTCCCTGTCCAGGGTACACTCCTCCACTTGAGCACAAGACGTTACCTTCTCTCAAGGACATTGTTTTAATAATTGTCTCTTCCCTTAGCATCAACATCTCTTGACAGTAACTTTCTAGTTAATTAGGTTAGTCTGCATATAAACATTCTGTAATAGTGTTCATTTTAAAAACACTGTTCCCTTAAAAACACCCTATTCCAGCTATGCTCTACAGAAAATCTCCTCAGAGGGGCTATCTATAGTCATTGTTCCCTTTTCTCTTTTTCTATTTTCTCTTGAACTCGCTGTAAGCTGGTTCTCATCAGCTTACCTTACTGAAACAGCAAGCCACCATCAACCTTTATCTTGCTAACTACAATGGCCAGTTCTTGGGTCTTGTCTAACTTGTGTCAGCAATAGTGGTGATTACTCAGTCCTTGAAACTTCTTCATTGGCTTTGGGAAACTCTCTCTGTTCTCCTTCTAGCTCATTAGCCACTCCCTGTCAGCCTTTTTTGTCAATTCTTACTCCTTTCCTTTACCTCTAATTAGAGTACCCCAGGCTCAGTCCTTAGACTTTTCTTTACATACACTCATTCTTAAGGTGATCTCATCCTGGGATGTTATCTTTTCAGTGATAATTCACAAATTTATGTCTTCAGCCTGGGCCTCTTTTCCTAAGCCTAAAAGGCAGTCTTCACTTTGCACAGCATTGGTCCATAATAATGACCATGCAAGTTGAAACTGTGCAAAGTGTTCTTAATAATCAATGGGAAAAATTATGTTTTTTGGGGAGCCTTCAAAAGCTTATCAAAAGTTAAAAACTCTTAATATCAGTTATAAATGTATAGGGAAATGAAAAAAATAAGGATTTATATTTAGAAATGAATAATACATTAATTTAAACATTAGAAATATTGAGAAATAGTGTTTTAATTCTTTCTAAGATGCTTAACAAGAGTAGTTAAAACTGTGCTTGCTTTCTTTTTGTTGTATAACATAGTATGGAGCAAGCATCTTTTCTGTGCCTTGGTGAATTATCATAGTCCTTTCTAAATTTGGATTAGCTTCCAGTATTTTAGCCTTTATGTTTTCAATGATGTGATGTATCTCCAAGAGGTTCTCTAATGTGAAGTCTTTTTCTAGTGTCACCTCCTCTGGGACATCTTCAACTTTTTTGTTAACAACCATTTTCTGTCTTTGTGTCAATTAGCTTGCCTTTATCAGGCATCTGTGGCTGCAGGTGTAGAATCTGGATTGGAGGCAGGGTCAACATTCCCTGGTCAGCTATTCCTTCTATAACTGCATTTATGTTTGATTCACATTTCACTTCCAGCATTACCACTTTTTTCTTTGCTACACTTTCATATTTGTTGGCTAATTTCCTCTTTTGAGTACTCATTTTGGTGGGATGTCTTGTGGGTTTATCACTGAGAGACAAAGAGGCAACACAAGGACACGTTTTGCTGTTTGTCTGGGAACCGAATAAGAGATCACAGTGACCAATCACAGACAGACTCTGAAAGAAGTGATGGGATTGGTCACTGATCATGATGTTCATCTGTTACATACCTGGTGATTTGTGGGCAGAGGGAGCAGTGACATTGTACATTCTGCAATTAGTCATAGTTAATATACTGAGGTCACTAGAATTTGGACTATATTGTTGGGTCTAACATGCCCTAAAATGAACATGCCCTAAATTGAACTTTTCATTTTCTCCAACCACAAGCCTGCAGTCCTCCTTTCTTGTTAAATGACAGCTCTATTCTTCTAGTTGTTCAGGTCAAAAAACTTGGAGTCCTTTTTGACTCTTCACTCTCTTTTATACTGCACATCCAATGCAGCAGCTAATCTTGTGAACTCTAAGTTCAAAATGTAATTAGAATCATACCATTTCTTAGGAGCCACTGCAGTCATCCTCATGTCGTCCAGCGTCACCTCTTGCCTACCTTCCTAACTGGCCTCCTCACTTCTACCCCTGTGCCACTACATTTATTGTCCATTGCAATCAGAATGAGCCTTCAAAAAGGTAAGTTCATCATGTGACTCTTCTGCTTAAAATCCTGCAATAGCATCCTATTTCAATCAGAATAAAAGCTGAAGTACTATAATGATGTCCAAGGCCCTATGTCACCTCCTTCCTTCTAAATCATTATTTATTTTTATTTATTTATTTATTTATTTATTTATTTATTTATTTATTAAGAGAGAGAGCGTGTGCGTGCGTGGGTGCAAGCAGGGGAGGAGCAGAGGAAGAGGGAGAGAGAGAATGTCAAGCAGGCTCCATATCTAGCACGGAGCCTGTATGTCACCCTCTTCTAAGGCTGTTTCTTTGACCCCTCTCCTTTCACGTTCCCCCTGCTTGCTCTGCTCTAGCTGCACTGGCCTCTTTGCCCTTTCCCAGGCAGGCCAAGCATGCTTTGCCTACAGGTCTTGGTAATTGTTTCACTTCCATCTGGTATGTTTCTTCCACATGCCTCTGTGCAAATATCACATTTTATAAGCCATGCTATAGAAAATAATAAATTCTTCTCCTCCTCATTTGGCATCCTTTATTCCCTTATATTTTTTTGTGTTGTTTTTCCATAGCTTCTGTCACTATCCAACATGTTACATATTTATTTGTACATTTCTCCTACAACTAAGTTATAAGTTTCACAAGGGCAGAGATTTGGTCTATTTGTTTAGGACTGTAACCCCAGAGCTAAGAACAGTGCCTAGATCATGGTAGGTCCTCAACAAATATTTGTTGAATGAATGGATGATGAATATTGCTGGTTTGTGGCAGTTCTGAAGAATGGGACTGAAGGGAAAGGAATCAGGTAGGAACCTGGAAATATGGTGTTGGATTGGATTGATCTTCCTTTGGAGATTATATAAGACACCTCTCACATAGATATCTTCTTAGACCCCCTTTTTACTCCAGCCATTGCAAGGGTCACCAGCTGCATGCAGGTGTAACTCAACAACACCATACCTTAGCCTCACGGTTATTTCTTCCTCTCAGACCCAGTGCTTCTCTGCCTACATTAAATGGATTGTCTGCAGAAACTCACTTGGGCATTGTGGAGCATATATGCAGATCGCCCTTGATTAATGGGGGATGGGCATTAGTAGATAAATTTTCCTGTCTTTCATTTCTTGAGTGAATAATTCTGAGATGTATTCTTCATGGTTTTCTTAGAGGGTTCCAGGGGGACCAAGCCTCAGTTGCTCACAGTGGTGAGGAACTTGATTGATTAGCTTCCCCTCTTCCCTCTTGTACTCTTCCTAGTCCCCCTTTCTGGCTCATTGGGATCACAGTTCAAAATAAAGTATCTGCACACAGATGTTGTCCTAGGCTCTGCTTTTGGGTGGAGCCTAGGCTAAGACAGAGATCACAGATAAAGGCTTTTTTGAACAGTTTTGTTATAATTGGTGAGGGGAGCACACTTTCTATAAACACACCTCTGAGATGCTCCCTCTTCTCTCAAAGACCCCTGATAGTTCTCTTGGCCTGCATAATCAAGATCCAGATCCTTATAGAAATCAAAGCAAGATATTTTACACTTTGACCCTACCTACTTGAACAAGTCTAAATTGGTCTTCTTAATTTCCCCAAATATACCACTCAGATTTTTGCCTCTGTGTGTGTGTGCGCATGTGCGTTTTCTCCCAAGAACTAACTAAAGTCTCATATTCTTCTAGAACCTTCCCCAACCACTTAGATTACAACAGTACTGCCTCCTATTTACCCTTGCTGCACTCTTTGTTTGGACCACCCATTTGGTACTTATGCCATGCTGCCTTAAAGTATTATTTATCTCTCTATTTATATGTTCAGGCTCAACTTTATTATAATCATCTGTGGGAATAGATTGTATCTTACAATTCAATATCTCCAGCAGTACCTCACACAATGCTTTGAACAATAAATGCTACTGATGCTAAGACTGACATTGTGGTGACATGATCTGAATCAGTGTTTATCAAAGTGTATTCATGGAGTATTAATAGGCATTATAAGAACAAAAGTTTTCTGTGTTCAATTAATTTGAGAAAGCTTGGAGGACTTTTCTGAGTCTTTACATTAACCAACTTCATTGCAAATCTCTAAGAGGAAAACAATATACGGTTTTCGCTAACTTGGCCACAGACATTTTTTTCATGAAGCGTTACTAATGCATGGTCAAGCTATTTCTAAATACAGAGGTTGTCTACACTACCTAGAAATCTAGGGAAGAGTGTGGGTATAGAGGATGGATACAGGTTGCAGAAGGAAACACTATGCGGTATGAGAAAAGCTTAAAATATAAATGAGAGGTAAAATATTCACATTCTAAAAATCATTAATGGACATGTGTCAGTCTTTGTCAACTGTGCAAACTGAGTATATATAAGCTGATAGGATACATAGTAGAGGCATAATAAAACTTGGATGAGGGCAATCTGGTCTTCAGGAGGTACATGTGACCATGGAGTTCTCCTATAAACATGAGTTCTCCTGGAAGCTTGCTTTGGTATGCCAAAGTGAGAATACAGATTAGACTCACCTAAAGGACCACTGCTTCATATACCAATCATTTCCTATTTCTCAGGTCCATTCCTCTTCCTTCTCTAAACTCCACTTCTCTGGCTTCCTTACTAACCCCTTTTAAATGAATTTGTCTTATTGGAGGCTCTGGAAGGAGAATGGAGGGCAGAGGAAGGGATAACTGAGTCTCTCCCTCTCTGTCTCTGTCTCTTTCTCTGTTTCTAAGAATGTTTTCCAGTTTCCAGCAGGGGCTACATCTTTTGAGGTTTCTGGGTTCTGTTAGCACCTCCTCCTCTAGCCTCCTACCTCTAGATGTGGTAGTGGTTTCCTGTTTTGGTTAATCTCTGGGTTGCTTCATCACCCCTCTTTGTTTTATCAATGCTTCTATCAAATGTGTAATCAATTCCCCATTTAAAAATTTCTTTGCTGAAATACCTAGAATATTTCCATTTTCCTCACTGGTCTTTGAGTGAAATGCTAAATATTTACATGTTACATCTCTCCTTGATTATGCAACATTCAGGGCAATGCCTTATGTCTTTTTTCATTTCTTTGTAGTGCCAGACACATAGGAAGTCCTCAATATATGTTTACTGAAAATTTTCTACATATCTATGTGTTGTGTTTGACGGTCCAAGAAAGGAAATTCTCTCTATGAATGAATTGAGCATGGGGGAGAACCAGTTAAGGAAAGTCAGAACTTTTTTCATTTCCAAGGCATTACAGAGAATAATTTAACTAGGTCAACTCTTCTTAGGAGGAGAAGACTTTATTTTGATAGTTCTCTTTGTTTTACCTTCCTAAGCCTTAGCCTTTGGAGGCCGTCACCTCCAAGCATGTTAGAGGGAGAAGACACCTCAAGAAAGCAGAGGATAGCCTTATCTTTAAATTTCCAAAAATATGGCAGTGCTTCATCTTAGGCAGCTGGACTCATTTCTCTAACTGTAATTTCTTGGAATGGTATAAATTCAATTAATGCTTAGCAAGTTTTTGTTTTTTGGTTTTTTTTTTTTAATTTTTAAATGTTTATTTATTTTTGAGAGAGAGAGACAGAGCGTGAGCATGGGAGGGGCAGAGAGAGAGGGAGACACAGAATCTGAAGCAGGCTCCAGGCTCTGAGCTCTCAGCACAGGACCCGGTGTGAGGCTTGAACTCACAAATCGTGAGATCATGACCTGACCTGAAGTCAGAGACTTAACTGACTGAGCCACCCAGGTGTCCCTATACTTAGCAAGTTGAATTCTAATTGCATTTTGCTTAACTATGATGGATATTTAGATATATCAAGAGGTAGAGAAATCAAGAAGTAGACTAGGAGAACTTACAAGGGCCCTTGCAATTCGTTTGGATTAAGAATAAATTTCAATTTCCTCCTACTAATTTAGAGTCTATGGTATATCCTGGTCTATAATGGACTATAGATTGTCCTTAATATGATTATCATTCAAAAGTATAAGATGCTCTGTATAGTCAGGGCTCTCCAGTAAAATAGAACCAATAGGATCTACTCTGTCTATCTATCTATCTATCTATCTATCTATCTATCTATCTATCTAGATATATAGAAAGAGATTTATTATGAGGAATTAGCTCATGTGATTATGAAGTCTGACAGGTCAATGGAGGCTAACTGCAAGCTGGAGGCCCAGGAAAGCTGATGGTATAGTTTAGTCCAAACCCAAAGGTCTGAGAACCAGGGAAACAAATGATGTAGGTTGATTTGTGCTTAATGTTTGCTATAGTTCTTGGTGCCAGAGACTTCAAATTCTCTTTCATCCTTGCCTTCTCTGTACGCTATTAATTTCAGGCTTCCCTACATACTCCTCCTTAGAAAGATTCTGCGTCTGGTAGCTCCTTAGCTGTAGGCCACTATTATTATACTGAGTCCTTTGATGGCAGTAATAGGGGTAAAATATGGGGGAGGCATTCTATAATCTTATTACTAAACCTCAGTCTTTCTTGGGCTTGTGTCCCTGGGCTGTGACATTTGCAGGTGTTTCTTAGCTATCCCCTCTCTCTCCCCTAGGTGAGACAAGAAGGCTAGAGGAAGTGTCTATGAAAATCAAGTGTAAGGAAAACTGTTTTGAGCCTCATTTTATATTGTCTGCTCTTATAAGCAGTGATGGAACCATAGGTATTGAAAAGAGTGAGAAGAACAAGATTTTGAGTAGACTTAACTCTGAAAAAAGGCTGGAGATGGCAGGATTGCCCCAGACAGAGTGGAGCAAGAGTGTGGTGGCTGGGGTGATAAGTGGTGATATTTACTGGCTCATGTTTCCTCAGTGGGTTAAAGGAATGAACAGGAAAGTGTTGGATTGAGAGATGAAATGCAGACAAGACTAGAGGAAGGCCCCAATGATTCAAAGGTTGAGATAGAATGGATGAGTCAACTAGACAGGAACCACGAGTCATATAAATCATGGTCAGTGAACTAAGCTACCTCAGGGTTCTGTGAGTAACCATGTGCATCAACTGTAACAGAAACTGGCATGTGTATGTGGCCAGTAGAAACCAGCCTGTTAGAATGCATCAAGTTTAGACATTACAGATCCATCCTGGCTATTTTGTTAGCTTTGACATTTGACATGCAGAGTGAGAAGGATATGACTGAGAACTTTTCCCAACAGCAGAGCATACCAGATATTTAAATGTGTTTTGAAGCATTTCATGATCCTAAATTAGCAACTATGCCCAACAGACACCTTCAGTTCAACTCTAAGCCCCATTCCATTCCTACCATAACTAACTATACTTCATTCTTCCCTTTTGAATGACCCAAATCTGGTGATATTATTGTTACTAACCAGCCCAGTTTGCTCAAGGTCAAGAGCAAGAAAAAAAAATGGCTCCACGGTTTTTTAAAGAGTTTGTTTTTTATAATGGAAAAATCCTGCTTCAGTCTCATTGCTTTATAGTTATCTCTGATGTACAGGACAACTCTAAAATTTATTCACATTTTAGTAATGTAATTTTGCTCTTTACAAAGGAATAGATTATACTGTGGTGAAGAAACCACATGATGGAGGGAGAACAGAGCAAAGTAAATGTAAAGGGGCAGCTGTCCTGGGATTCAAGCACAGGCTGTATACATTGTCCAAGGACATGCTGTATAAGGGAATTGAAACAAAATAAAGCAAAGCAGTAAACTTTCTTGTTCTTTGGGGTAGTGTAAGAAGATAAGTGGTCATGGAGACATCTTCTTTAGAGCATTGTGTTTGGGCTTTACTTGAGATTTGTTTTATCACTTGGCTATCACATGAATGTGGCCATTCAAAATATTAAGTGCCTACTATGTGTCAGACACTTTCTAGGCATTAGGCAAATAGCAATGAAGAAAGCACACGAAAAAATTCCATTTATAGGACTCTACATTTTGTGGATGGGAGGGAAAGCAACAGTAAACAGTAAACAAGTAAAATAAATACTATGTTGAATGATGGTATGTGCTATGGGAAAAAATTATACAGAAAAAAGGAAGAGAGTGCTAGGATGAGTTTTTTTTTTGTTTTTTTTTTTTTTTTTAAGTTGGTTGGGGAAGCTTTTTCTCATTAGGTGATATTTGAGCAAAGACCTGAAGGTGGTGTGGGAGTGAGCCATGTGGCTCCATAGAGGGAGAGTTAGTTGCAAACAGAGGGAATAGTTAATATAAAATTCCCACGTCAGGAGCATTCCTGGAATGGTGGGGAAAGAGAAAGTAGGTGTGCGGCTGGAGAGGCATTAGAATGGAAAGAGTAGAAGGAGATGAAATCAGCAAAGTTTTAGGTGCCAGCTCATAGAAAACCTTAAGTCTTGTAAGGACTCTCTTACTCTGAGTGACATGTGGGCTATTGGAGAATTTTGAGCAAAGAGGTGATATGAAATGATATTATTGTAAAGGCTCACTCTGCTGTGTTATGGGTATACTTTAGAAGCACAAGGGAAGGAACTACTGGTAACTTCCAGGAAGGAGTCATGCTGACTTGGCTAGGAGGGAAGTAGTGGAGGTGGTGAGAAGGTTCACATTCTGGATATATTTCAGACAGAGCTGACAGAATTTCCTGACAGATAAGAAGTGGAGTGTGAGAGGAAAGAGGAGTCAATGATATTTTTGGATTGGGCAACTAAATGGAAGAAAAGACGTGCATTTCTTGAGGTGGGGAAACAGGATCACAACAGGTGTGGAGAAATGATCATTGGTTCAGCTCTCCAATGTTAGGGTGTTGGGAAGATGAAGAAGAACCAGCAGAGGATAATGGAAAGGAACAGCCAGGAAGGTAGCAGGAAAATGGAGAGGATGTAGAGCCTCAAAAAGTTCAAGAAAAGAAAGTGTTTCAAGGAGGAGGGATTGACCAACTGTGTCAACTATTTGGATAATTCAAGTGAAATGAGGACAGAGAATAAGCCTGTGGATTTAGCCATGGAGAAAATGGGCAACCCTGGCGATACTGGTCTCCATGATCATGTAGGGTAACACTTCAAGCAAGAAAAGAAAAATAAGCTGCATATAATTCCAGGTTGAGAAATGAGAAAATGGGGTCATTGTCCAAAGGTTGAAGTCTTTTTGGTAAATTATCTGTATAGTAAAGGTGTGACTTTGGCCCTATCTTTTCTCCATGCTTAACCACTGCTTATTAATTATGGTTTAAGTTTGTTAGTGAGTTCAGGGGTGGGGTCCATGCCCTTATCATGTAACTTTGAACCTGTGCCCAAAATGACTTAGATTTTCTCATGATGAAAACAAATATAATGGTTATCACTACTAAAATATCAAAGCCTGGGAATTGTTGGCCTGAGGGAACAGTGTTGGTACTAGATTTTTGCAAAGGAAAGCCACATTCCACAACTATCTTTAAGTCTGTGGGAGTGGAAATTCTTCAAAATAGAGAAAAATAAAAACTGCCAATCCAAATGCAAAGGGTGGATTAGGTAGCTTTCCCACAATTAGTGAAGCTCTGTTAAAATTAGTGAGGTTCTGGGGTGCTTGGGTGGCTTAGTCTGTTAAGCAGCCGACTTCAGCTCAGGTCATGATCTCGAGGTCCGTGAGTTAGAGCCCCGTGTCAAGCTCTGTGTTGACAGTTCAGAGCCTGGAGCCTGCTTCAGATTCTGTGTCTTCCTCTCTCTCTGCCCCTCCTCTGCTCATGATCTGTCTCTCTCAAAAATGAATAAACATTAAAAAAAAATTTTTTTTAATTAGTGAGGTTCTCATAAGAATGGACATTCCTTACTAGCATAATCGTCAACTGCCATTTGAAATCCAATGAATAATATTCCTTAATTGCTTTTCAGGAGCTTTCTCTAGGTAATCTAACCACTTACTAATCATTATTTCTTGTTCCTTTGGCCATACCAACTTGACTCTAAATTCCTTGAGGATGATATCATGGCATTTATTTCTTTATATTTCTTATCACATTTAGTTCAGTATTAGAGTTATTACTTAATGTATTAGGGTTCTCCAGAGACAAAAACCAATAGGATATATGCATGTATAAAAGGAGATTTATTTTAGGAATAGGCTCACACAACTATGCAGGCTGAGAAGCTATCTGAAGCCTGGAGAACAGGAAAGCTGGAGGTATGATTTGGTCTGAGTCCAAACACCCAAGAACCAGAAGCACCCATGTCTGAGGGCAGGAAAAGATGGATGTCTCAGCTCACTGGCAGAGAGCAAATTCATCCTTCCTGTACCTTTTGTTCTATTCAGACCCACAGGGGGTTGGGAGATGCACACTCAGATTGGTGAAGTCTTCTTCTTTACTCAGTCTACCCATTCAAATGCTAATCTCTTTTGGAAACACCCTTAGACCCTTCCAGAAATAATCCATTAAGATCTGGGCATTCTTTAGCCAAGTCAGGTGACATAAAATTAACCATCACAGGCCCCAACTTGTTGACCTTATTTCAAAAAAGCAAAACTACAACAAACAAAATCCCATCACCTCCCTAATGATAAAACCTAATAGGTTGGAAAGCCTCCTAGGTATATTATCTGACCACATCTCAAATTTAAGTGGCTTAACTTTGGTTTACAGGTTAAAAAAAAAACTCACACTTCTCAGTAGTGACACTTACCCTTGACTAAATAAAGACAAGGAAGGAAAAATAACATCTTAATATTTTTAGTGGAGAAATTAAGGCAGAGAAGGATATTTAGTGTGTGGTAGCAGCATTAAAAAGCAAAAAACAAAAAACCCTTAAACTCCTAACTCTCTTCCTTTGCTGACAATGCACCAAAGTCTGAACTACATCTATACCCAACTTCCCTTTGGATCTATCTTACTCCTCCTATCATGTTTTTGACTCTTTGAAACTTCATTTCTTGTATACTCCTCTATTCTTCTAGACTAGCATTTTTCAGAGTATGTTCCTTGGATTCCTCAGAGGATGCATTCTATTCATAATAAAGTTTAGGAGCCACTCTTTTGGCTTATCTGGTCCTCCTGTCTTTATTTCATTTCCCACCAAGTCTGGATTTCACTGATGATCATAATAATGTCCTCAATTCCTTTTACTCCTTGCATATTTATCCCGTCTACCCAATCAATCTCTCACTCTAGGTGAATCCTTCTTCCAGGGTCTGTATTCTGCTCTCTGTCTTAGGAATGCAGCTAGAGAAGACTGTGTGGCCAATCAGACTGGCATTAATACAAATTCCAACCAAGCATTCCATAATGCTCAGAAAACCTTCTGACTTGTCCTTGGTCAGCTTGCTTTCTTTTTCCCCACAGCAACTATTTAAAATGTATTACTTAAGAAAATAAATAAGTAAAATGTACTACTTTCTTTAGGAATTCTATCCCCTTTTATTTCTTTTCATTCTCAGCCAGCAAGGAAATAGCCAAAAGGAAATAAGAGACCATCATTAGAAAGGCATTCTCTCGGTTCTCTTCCTATCTCCCTTAAAACTTACTTGCCTGGGGCAAATCCCATCCTGTCTTGTAGGAAGAAGTATCTCTCTAATTTTAAAGTAATTCTTTCCTCTCCATCCTGAGTCTCATTCTCTCCCTCTTTTGTATCTTTCATTTCTCTCTTCTACTAGCTTTTTCTCCTCTAAATATGAAAGTGTCCACAACTTAAGAAATAACTTCCCTCACTTTCACTATCTCATTCTTGCCTGTCTCCACTTTCTTCTATTTTCTGAATTCCCTTTGATCTCTTAATCAGTCATAATCTGGCTTCTACCTTCCAATGCAATTATTCTTTTTTCTGAAAACTAACAAATGACCTCAAAAATGAAAGTCTTGTAATTTCAACACTTAAAAAAGTATAAAATAAGAGACAATTGTTTCTCTTTCTATTCATCTAATGCCCCAGGAATGGATGGACTATATTAGAATATTGGCCCCTTCTCTCTCTCTTTTATTGTGTTTTTACATTGCTAATGATCTCATTTTCTGTAGAGAAACTTCTGATTTTTATGTGATCAATACTATGTTTTTCCCCTTTATGGACTTGGAGGTTTTTTTTTTTTTTTTTTAATTTTTTTTTTTCAACGTTTTTATTTTATTTTTGGGACAGAGAGAGACAGAGCATGAACGGGGGAGGGGCAGAGAGAGAGGGAGACACAGAATCGGAAACAGGCTCCAGGCTCCGAGCCATCAGCCCAGAGCCTGACGCGGGGCTCAAACTCACGGACCGCGAGATCGTGACCTGGCTGAATGAAGTTGGACGCTTAACCGACTGCGCCACCCAGGCACCCCTTGGAGGTTTTTTTTAATCTGGTTTAGGATGATCTATATTTCAAGGTTATAAAAATGTTTTACTATTTAAAACATGTTCATGTAATTTTTTTTCACTTACTTTTTTAGGCCTGAAATTTCATTTCATTTCTTTCTTTTCTATTTTCTTTCCTTTCCCCTTTCCTTTCCTTTCCTTTCCTTTCCTTTCCTTTCCTTTCCTTTCCTTTCCTTTCCTTTCCTTTCCCCTTTCTTTTCCTTTCCTTTTTCTTTCCTAAGTTTATTTATTTATTTTGGGGGTGGGGGGGATAGAGAGAGAGAAGGAAGAGCAGAGGGAGAGGGAGAGAGAGAATCCTAAGCAGGCTGCATGCTCAGCATGGAGCCTGATGCTGGTCTCCGATCCTATGACCAGGAGATCACAACCTGAGCTGATATCAAGAGTCAGATGCTTAACCGACTGAGCCACCCAGGCATCTCTGAAATTTATTTTGGCATTTAACATTATTTCCTTCTACATGGATAGCCACTTGTCCCAACTTCAGTTGGTGCAGGGCTTGTCTCAGGACTTGAGGTGGGGCTTGATCTCACAACTGTGAGATCATGACCTGAGCCTGAGCTGAAATCAAGAGTCAGATGCTTAACTGACTCAGCCACCCAAGCACCCCTGGTAATGTCACTATTTTGAATAGGCTCTAACCTCCCCCCCCCCCCCACCATCTTCTTTTTGAACTGATCAGTGCCAATATAAAAATAAGTTAAAAATTTTTATATATTTATCTTATATCTAGCTACATTACTAAATTCTCTACTTAGGACCAGTAACTTTTTGGTTGAGTCTTTTGCATCTTCTAGGCATGTGCCAAGTTCTCTGCAAAAAATTAGTTTTGTCCTTTCTCCCAATATTTATTGATTTATTTAATGCTTTGTCATGTTTAGGAAGTATTCTCATTAAAAAAATTTTTTTAAGCTTAGGAATATCTGATTTAATATCTTAATTTTGAAGGGTATGTGTGTATCTATGTAATCACTTATTTTTATTTTTCTCTTTTAAGTTTTTTTAAAGTCTTAAAATTTTTTTTTTAATGTTTAATTATTTTTGAGAGAGAAATAGAGTACGAGCAGGGGAGAAGCAAAGAGAGAGGGAGACACAGAATACAAAGCAGGCTGTAGGCTCTGAGCTGTTAGCACAGAGCTTGATGAGGGGCTCAAATTCATGGACTGTGAGATCATGACCTGAGCTGAAGTTGGACTTTCTCTTTTTTTATATAATTTATTGTCAAGTTGGCTAACATACTGTGTATACAGTGTGCTCTTGGTTTTGGGGGTAGATTCCCATGATTTATCACTTAAATACAACACCAGTGCTCATCCCAACAAGTGCCCTCCTCAATGCCCATCACCCATTTTCCCCTTTCCCCTGCCCTCCCCCCCCACCCCATCAAACCTCTGTTCTCTGTATTTAAGAGTCTCTTATGTTTTTCGGGTGTGGAGTTTGGTGAGCTCTTTATAGATTTTAGATACTAGTCCTTTGTCCGATATGTCATTTGCAAATATCTTTTCCCATTCCGTTGGTTGCCTTTTAGTTTTGTTGGTTGTTTCCTTTGCTGTGCAGAAGCTTTTTATCTTCATAAGGTCCCAGTAATTCACTTTCGCTTTTAATTCCCTTGCCTTTGGGGATGTGTCGAGTAAGAGATTGCTACGGCTGAGGTCAGAGAGGTCTTTTCCTGCTTTCTCCTCTAAGGTTTTGAATGGATAAAGAAATTGTGGTTTATATACACAATGGAATACTACGTGGCAATGAGAAAAAATGAAATATGGCCTTTTGTAGCAACGTGGATGGAACTGGAGAGTGTGATGCTAAGTGAAATAAGCCATACAGAGAAAGACAGATACCATATGGTTTCACTCTTATGTGGATCCTGAGAAACTTAACAGGAACCCATGGGGGAGGGGAAGGAAAAAAAAAAAAAAAAAAAAAGGACGTTAGAGTGGGAGAGAGCCAAAGCATAAGAGACTGTTAAAAACTGAGAACAAACTGAGGGTTGATGGGGGGTGGGAGGGAGGGGAGGGTGGGTGATGGGTATTGAGGAGGGCACCTTTTGGGATGAGCACTGGGTGTTGTATGGAAACCAATTTGTCAATAAATTTCATAAAAAAAAAAAAAAAAAGAGTCTCTTATGGTTTGCCTCCCTCCCTCTCGGTTTGTATCTATTTTTTTCCCCTTCCTTTCCCCCATGGTCTTCTACTAAGTTTCTCAAAATCCACATATGAATGAAAAACATATCTATCTTTCTCTGACTGACTTGTTTCACTTAGCATAATATCCTCCAGTTCCATCCATGTTGCTGAAAATGGTAGGATATCATTCTTCCTCATTGCCAAGTAGTATTCCATTGTATACATAAACCACATCTTCTTTATCCATTCATCAGTTGATGGACATTTAGGCTCTTTCCATAATTTGGCTATTGTTGAAAGTGCTGCTATAAACATTGGGATACATGTGCCCCTATGAATCAGCACTCTTGTATTCTTTGGATAAATTCCTACTATTGCTATTGCTGGGTCATAGGGTAGATCTACTTTTAATATTCTGAGGAACCTCCACACTGTTTTCTAGTTTGCATTACTACTAACGGTGCAAGAGGGTTCCCATTTCTCTACATCCTTGCCAGCATCTGTTGCTTCCTGAGTTGTTAATTTTAGCCATTCTAACTGGTGTGAGTTGATATCTCAATGTGGTTTTGATTTGTATTTCCCTGATGATGAGTGATGTTGAGCATCTTTTCATGTGTCTGTTGGCTCTCTGGATGTCTTCTTTGGAAAAGTATCTATTCATGTCTTCTGCCCACTTCAAAGTCAGACGTTTAACCAACTGAGCCACCCAGGTGCCCCTCTCCTTTAATTCTTTAAGGTAATAAATAATATTAATAGATTTCTTAAAATTGGGAAAAATTGGCTTCTTTTCTGGAATAAACTTTACTTAGTTACAGATTAACTATTTCAACGCATTGCTAGATTTGGTTTGTTAATATCTAATCTCAAATTTTAATTTTTATTCATTACAATTGTTCTAGTTTTCTTTATTGGAATATCTTTATTAGATTTTGGCATTAGTATTATGGTAGAATGGATTAAGGAGCCTTCGTTCCCCCTACCTCCACATATCCTGAAACAGGATAACACAGGATTCATTTTCAATGAATTTAGAGACAATTCACCTGCAAATCTTCTGAATCTGGTGCCATTTTAAATGGTCACTTTAGTATACATATGGTTAACGTCTATAGATGTCTAGGTTCATATCATTGAGTCAAGGCTGGTTATGAATTAGTGGCAATCATGAATGGGGGCACAAAGATGGAAATCTTTGATCCATCTTGAGTTAAAATTCTGTATTTTTGAGGTCAAGGTTTTTTTTTTTTTTTTTTTTTTTTTTTTTTTTTTTTTTTTTTTTTGCCTATGGGTGTCCTATTGCCCAGCACCATTTGTTGAAATGGCTATTCTTTCTTCATTGAATTGCTTTTGCACCTTTGTAAAAAATTAGTTAAGCAATATATATGAGTCTATTTCTGGATTCTTAATTCTATTTTATTGATTTATATGTTTATCCCTTTGCCAGTATCACAGTCTTGATTACTGTGATTATATAATAAGTCTTAACATCAGAAAGATGTATTGTATTGGCTAATATAGGTCCTTTGCCTTTCCATACAAATTTTGGAATTAACTTGCCTGTTTTTTTTTAAGTTTATTTGTTTATTTTGAGAGAGAGGAAAAAGAGAGAGAGAGAGAGCGCACACAAGTATGGAAGGGGCAGAGAGAGAGCTAGAGAGAGAGAGAGAATCCCAAGCAGACTCTGCACTGTTAGTGCAGAACTTGACATGGGATTTGAACCCATGAACTGTGAGATCATTACTTGACCTGAACCAAGAGTCAGACGCTTAACTGACTGAACCACCCAGGTGCCCCTAACTTGCCTAGGGCTTTGATAGGAATTGTGTTAAGACTATACTTCAATCTGGGGAGAATCAACCATCTTCATTATGTCTAGTCTTCCAATATAAACACAATCTTACAATCAATGAAATCTCCAATTATCCTAGTCTTCTTTGATTTCTTTCATTACATTTTGTAATTAAAGGATAGAGATCTTATACACATTTTGATACATTTATACCTAAGTATTTCATTTTCTTTGGACCAATTTTAAATGGCATTATGTTTTTAATTTTGGTTTCCATATGTCCATTGTTTATAAAGAAATACAGTTGATTTTGGGCATTGATCTTGTAACCTGGCTGAACTTATTAGTTTTAGGAAGTTTTAAAAAACATCTTAATTGTGGTAAAAAATCATATAACATGAGATCTATCCTCTTAACAAGTTTTTAAGTGTGTAGTACAGTATTATTTACTATAAGCATAATGTTGTACAGCAGATCTCTAGAACTTTTACATCTTGCATCAATGGAACTGTATACCCATTGAACAGAAAATCCTCATTTCTCCTTTCCCCAGCCCTGGCAACTATAATTCTACATTATGCTTTGATGAGTTTGACTACTTTAGAAACTTCATATAAATGGAATCATGCAGCATGTGCCCTTCTGTAACTATCTTATTTCGCTTAGCATAATGTTCTCAGGGTTCATCTAAGTTGTAGTATATGACAGGATTTCCTTCATTTTTATAGCAGAATAATATTCCATTGTATGTATATGCCCCATTTTCTTTATTAATCTGATGGACATTTAGGTTGTTTCCACCTCTTGGCTATTGTGAATAATGCCGCAACAAACATGGGAATGCAAATATTTGAGGTTCAGATTCCAATTATTTTGGGTAAATATCCCAAAGTTGTATTGTTAGATCATATGGTAGTTCTATTTTTAACTTTTTGTGGAATCTCCATACTGTTTTCCATAGCAGCTGCACCATCACATTCCCAACAGTAGACAATGATTTCAATTTTCGACATCTTTGCCAGAGGTTTTTGTTTTTGTTCTAATTACCTTTAGTTTCAGTTTGTGTGTGTGTATGTGTGTGTAGATGCCTTGGGATTTTGTATATATGTGTACACACATATGCATACACACACATATATTAGTTGGATATTGTGGCATTTTACCTACAAATACTTCATCACATATATATTGATTGTAGGCATATTCTACTACATAACTAATTCTACCATCACATCTCAGAAATTAACAGTTCCCTAATCAGCTAATATATAACCCATGCTGAAATTTCCTTAGTTTTTCTTGATGATATCTTTTATTTGTATTTCTTTCAACTTCAGACTCCATGAAGTTTCATGTATTGCATTTGATTATTATGTCTCTTCAGTATCTTATGGTAGAATAACTCACTAACATTTTTTCTCTGTGACAGTGACTTTTTTTTTTTTTTTATTTTTAATTTTTTTTTTTTTTTTAAATTTTTTTTTCAACGTTTATTTATTTTTGGGACAGAGAGAGACAGAGCATGAACGGGGGAGGGGCAGAGAGAGAGGGAGACACAGAATCGGAAACAGGCTCCAGGCTCCGAGCCATCAGCCCAGAGCCCGACGCGGGACTCGAACTCCCGGACCGCGAGATCGTGACCTGGCTGAAGTCGGACGCTTAACCGACTGCGCCACCCAGGCGCCCCGACAGTGACTTTTTAAAGAAACTAAGCTAGTTATTATAAGACATTTCTTTTTTTTTTTTTTACATTTATTTATTTTTGAGAGACAGAGAGAGACAGAGCGTGAGCAAGGGAGGGGCAGAGAGAGAGGGAGACACAGAATAAGAAGCAGGCTCCAGGCTCTGAGCTGTCAGCACAGAACCCGACGCAGGGCTCGAACCCGTGAACCATGAGATCATGACCTGAGCCGAAGTTGGACGCTTAACCGACTGAGCCACCCAGGCGCCCCACTTATAAGACATTTCACATTCTGGATTTGTCTTATTGTTTTCTTATGTTTGTTTTTTGTTTTTAGCTTTGTTCTTTTATCTTCTTTACTTCCTGTAAACTGGAAGTGATGTCTAAAGGCTCAGTTAGATTCAGTTGAACATGTTTGACAAGTGTATGTCATAAGTGACACTTTGTGCATCACATCAGAATACCATAACAGTCAGGTTGTCTCACTATTAGTGAGGCTTAGTTTCATTACTTGGTTAACATGGTAAATCTTGCTATTGTAAAGGTGCATCTTCTCTTTGAAATTAGCAAGTACCCTATAGGAATGACACAAATATTTTGAAATGCTTTAATGTAAGCCAGTTGGTTCTTTCCAGAGAAAGATAATCATTTCCAATCAGATCATGTCTCTTTTAGGAATGTATGAGGTTGAATTTCCACCTTGGGGTAGAAATACATAAGACTTTCCAAAAGATTACTGACCTTTAACTAATAGAAAATGTGTCTCTGGCCTATAATTTAATTCAAGCTGGCTCTATAATTTAATTCAAATGTATTAAGGAATACTTAGAGATAAGAGGGTGGGAAAAGTGTGAACTCCACAAGTTGTGATCCCTAGAGCAGAAATCTCCCCTGGTTTTGCTCTGTGGTGATAGCAGATAGTCAACTAACTAGTAGCAAAAACTTGTTGTTGGTGGTGGTGGGGGTCTTTTGTCAGAACACTGCTTATTGAGGAAACATTTTATACAAGGTTTTCTAAAAGAGGGTTTAAAGATTGTAATGTTGTTAAAAAAAATAAAGCTTGTAATGTTGGTTTGGAAGTGAAGGAAATTGCCCTTTTGTTCATTTCAAGTGTCAGGGTACCCTGTCTCTGGGGATTAGTTTAAGACTTTTCCCAGCATTGTGACAGTTCTTTCAACGTTTTTATTTATTTTTGGGACAGAGAGAGACAGAGCATGAACGGGGGAGGGGCAGAGAGAGAGGGAGACACAGAATCGGAAACAGGCTCCAGGCTCCGAGCCATCCACCCAGAGCCCGACGCGGGGCTCGAACTCACGGACCGCGAGATCGTGACCTGGCTGAAGTCGGACGCTTAACCGACTGCGCCACCCAGGTGCCCCGCATTGTGACAGTTCTTGAGAGCAGTCTCGTGTGATGCTCTGGAAAGAAGCAGGTGGATACCCAGGACTTCCCAATCAAGGCAAATAAAAGCAGGCCTTCTCTTCATCTATCTAAACTCACTCCCACCCAATTTCAACTAAAGCAGTTCTGCCTGTATATGTTTTATGTCTTTAGCATTAAGAAGCAAAATTATTATTATTATTATTATTATTATTATTATTATTTAAAATGGTACCACATAATTTATCAACCATTATCCAGTAGAGGATATCCTGTCCCTTTTTTATTCAGATATAATTGACATATAACATTATATTAGTTTCAGGTGTACAATGTAACGATTTGTTATTTGTATATATTATGAAATGATCACCACAATAAATCTAGTTAATATTTGTAACCATACATAATTATAAAGTTTTTTTCTTGTGATGAGAACTTTTAAGATCTGTTCTCTTATCAGCTTTCAAATATGCATTACAAAGAGCAAAATTATTGAGGGCAACAATGATACCATTGGAAATGGACACAAGCCCCCTGCTTCCTTTGCAAACCTATTTAGCTGGATGTCATAGTGGCCTCTGGGGATTCTTAAACATGTCTTTAGGGACCTTGGGACCGAGATATCCACTAGGTTTTTGCTCTTGATTTCAGTCCTCTTCTTTTAATGCTTCTTTTAGATTAACACATGGCGGAGAGCTCTGGGCCCCTGCATTTCATCTTTGGGTACAGCTGACTATAAGAAAGTTTTTACTTAGGGGCACCTGGGGGGCTCAGTCGGGTAAGCTATCCAACTTCAGCTCAGGTCATGATCTCATGGTTTGTGGGTTTAAGCCCCGCGTCAGGCTCTGTCCTGACAGCTCAGAGCCTGGAGCCTGCTTTGGATTCTGTGTCTTCCTCTCTCTCTGCCCCTCCCTCACTTTCACTCTGTCTCTATCTCTCTCTCTCAAAAATAAATAAACATTAAAAAAATTAAAAAGTTTTTACTTAATTGAGTTAAATAATAATCTCTATTCTCTAATATTCTGATAGAAGAGATGTTGGTTTTTAAAGTTCAGAGGATTGTTGCTTTTCTTTTTTCTTGTACTTGTTCCCTTATGGTTTGAGAAATATGATCTTTTTATACTTCTGACTATAGTTCTGCAGTTCTGAGTGTGGTTATGGTGTCAAATATCAGCAATTTTCTCAGAGATAAGAGAAAAAAATATTTTCACAGAATTAGAAAAATGCCCTCAAACAAAATCTGAGGAAATGAGGATACTAAGTTTTATTTCACTTCCCACATGCTACCTCATATCAGTGGATACGACATAAAGTGAAGCGGGGCATCATGTAGATTTGTTTCTTTTATTGACTGCATCAAGATGGAAATCCAAGCATTAAAAATACATGGTCTGAAAATTTTTTAGGTAAATAAATTACCTATTTAGTTTAGTCTGTGAAGCTTCTATCTTTATAGGTCTTTAAATTCTTTGCTTTGACTAAAGCATCCTTAGATTTGTGTTTAGGGGTCCTGAGTTGGGTTTGTTCTCAGTGCATCATTTTTCTGAAAGGCTCAAGTATGGCATTACTTCACTCTAAAGTCCCTAGAGGGCCTGGGCAGTGTTCTTGGAAATACGAGGATGATCTCACCTAGTTGGAAGAAGGGTCACAACATAAAATAATGGTCCTTTTCTCAAGCCACTACACACTGCTAAAGTATATTGCTTCTTGACCTTTTGGCTAAGATTGCATGTAGAACAACTAAAACATTAGCTTCCTGTCAGCTTTACCACACTCGAGGCTATACTTTCTGACAGCTGTAAGAGATCTTGTGCTTTGTGGGGGCCCAGATAAGCCCTTTTGTGATAGCTGAGTTTGTCCAAAAAGGCTGGATCATAGATTATCCAGTCCAATAAGCCACGTAATGCTTGAGTCCTCACTGCTTTTCTTTGCTGCTTTTCTTCTGGCTGGGATTGTCCTGCTTGGGCTTGAATATACCAGTGAAGGGCAGGGGACTTAGAGCCAGCACATTCCACCTTTGTCTTACTCTTTGGCTGACTACGAAAAGTTCTTTCTTCTGTTCAACTGACGTCTTTCTCCCTAAAACTTATGCTCATTAATCCCAATTCTTCCTCTGTTAAATATTTGAAGATAGCTACTGTCTGTACCTCAAGTCTTGTCTTTAGGTTAAATAAGCTAGTTTCTTGAACACTCTTGGAATTGGATTCAGGTTGTTTTACCAAGCATATCCCACCCATACTCTAGTATGTGTACCCAGAGTTGAATTTAGCACTGAGTTATCCAATTTTTCTCATTCTCAGTATTATGTATTTATGAGAGTACCATAAAGACCATTAGATTTCTTTTGGAATCATATCACACTTTTGACACATACTCCACTTATTTTTAATTAAAATTCCTAAGTCTCTTACGTACTTACTGTCACCAAACTTGCAGTTAATTTTTGAAACTATGTATAGGATCTTGTACTTTTTCATTCTAAATTTTGTTTGCTGGATTTACCCCATTGTTCCAGCCTCTCCTGCTCTTTCTGAATCTTGATTCTTTTATCAACAGTTTGCTGTCCTTCCTGCATTTTTATCATCTAGAAATTTGCTGAGCATGCTTTCCATATTTGCATCTTATTACTCATTAATACTAGAAGGGCAACATTAAGGACAAAGAGCAAGTGAAAATGGAAATTACAGTCCAATAATGAAGTAACCTTACTATTTATTCTAATAATAATGAGTTCTAGGTCTAACCAGTAGAATAAGTTCTTATGTAGTGAATCTTGTGCAGTAGGAGAGATCGATAATGTTTCAATAACCTATACTCCTTCTGATATGGCTTTTTAACTTAAAAAAGAAGCAAGAAATTAAAGACAGTCTTTATTAATTTTGTAAATCTGAGATTTACTGCCAACTTTATTTATTTTTTTAATATGAAATTTATTGTCAAATTGGTTTCCATACAATACCCAGTGCTCATCCCAACAGGTGCCCTCCTCAATACCCACCACCCACCCTCCCCACCCTCCCACCCCCCATCAACCCTCAGATTGTTCTCAGTCTTTAAAGCAAAAGTAAAAGACATCTGCTGGTATATGGAATTTTAAAAAAGATAGCCCAAAATTTCATTTCAGGCTTTGGTCATGTCCCAAAACCTCAATAATTATTTTATTAGGAAAAAACCAAACAAACCTAAACATGCAGAATAAACTTTTCAAAGTTGAGTGTCTAGATCACTGAGTTTGGTTAATCTGTGACTAAAAATGTGGTTTTGTTTAAACAACCCCATATGTAGGCTTTCAACTCCTTCCTTTAAAATTCACTTCCATAATTCTTTTTTTAAATGCTTATTTATTTATTTTGAGGGTGGGGGAGAGGGGCAGAGCAAGAGGGAGAGAGAGAATCCCACGCAGGCTTCACGCTGTCAGCATAGAGCTGGATGTGGGACTCAATCTCATGAGCCCTGAGATCAAGACCCGAGTTAAAATCAAGAGTCAGATGCCTAACCCACTGAGCCACCCAGGTGTCCCTGATTTCCATAATTCTTAACAGTGACAGAAACATATCTGTGAGAAATGGGAAGGAACTCAATTTCAGTTGGTACTTTCTGACTGAATAAAGAGGAAGAGTGGGCTTCAGGAGATATCCTGGCAGGGTGTGTTGAATTTTCCAGTGGGGAATGGATGTAGCATGACTCTCCATGTTAAATATTTGCAGGTAAGGTCAAGAGGAAAATAACTGAAGCTGAATTCCATAAAGAAATAATTCCCTTTCTGATTAATGACTGTCTGTAGGCACCATTGCCAGGACAGACAAATTGTGGCACTATATTCCAACTTAAAAAAAATTTATTTATTTTGAGAGAGCGAGAGCGAGCACAAGCTGGGGAGAAGCAGAGAATGAAGAAGAGAGAGGATTCCAAGCAGGCTCCACACTGTCAGCACAGAGCCCAGTGCAGGGCTTGAACCCAGGAGCCATGAGATCATGACCTGAGTTGAAATCAAGAGCTGGACACTTAACTGACTGAGGCACCCAGGCACCCCTACTACCTTGCGACTTAAAAAAAAAAAAAATCCTTTCATTAGCTGGATACTTCGACCTACTTTAAACTTAGTCTCATTAGCGAGATGCATGCTAGTATGAATGTACTTTATTTTCCTTTTGTTTATGCAGTGTCATAGCTACATTTTTGGCCATGTTTTATGATGTTGTGACCTGGACTGCAAACAAATTCCTAGTCAAACTATTGCAGGTTGTTTATAAAAGAATTTTGGAGTCTAACTTGTTTTAACTTCCAATCTTCCTCTGCTCATGTACACACATACACACATCCACACACATACTTTCTATCCACAAATATTTTTTCTAGCAAAGTATTGTAATTATAATTTATTTATAGTCAACACTGTATTTGTGAATCACCATCTATCCTTGAAGATTTTTATTTTTAAGGTTTGGATTGTCAGTGTGACCTATAGATGGGTCAAAATCATCCCTACCTCTAAATATATGCTCTGTTTCAACCATAGTGAACTTGCAGATCTCCAAATGTGTTATGATAAAACCTCCTCCAAAGCTTTGCATATGTTCTCCCCTTTGACTGGAATGTCCCCTTTCCATGGCTCAGTAATTCTTACCTATCAAAATGAGGACTTGAGTGCTTTCCAGGAAGTGCCCCCTGATTCCTAGTACTTATTCAAATGCTTTTGTGCTTATCTTTTACATATCAGGTACTGCGCTGTGCTATAAATGTTGATTTCCTTCTACGTCTTTTATTAACATTGTGTACCTAGGGACTATGTCATATATAAAAGGTGCTACTGCTATCTGAGACATAATAGATAATAGGTATAATAAAGATTCTTTTTTAAAGTAGGAGATCTTTCTTTCTTTACCTCCAGTATAATTGACACACAATGTTACATTAGTTTCAGGTGCACAACTTAGTGATTTGACAAGTTTATACATTATGCTATGCTCACCACAACATATCTAACATCTATTCCATGTCATCGCTATTACAATATCATTGATTGTATTCCTTATGCTCTGGTTTTTATTCCTGTGACTTACTAGGTTCCATAACTGGAGAGCTTTATCTCCCTCTCCCTTTCACCCATTTTGCCCACCCCCCATCCTTCGGCAACCATCAGTTTGTTCTCATTATTTACAGTTCTGATTCTGCTTTCTTGTTTGTTTATTGATTTTTTTAAGATTTCATTTATGCGTGGAATCATATGGTATTTGCTTTCTCAGTCTGACTTATTTCACTTAGCATAATATCCTCTGGGTCTGTCCATGTTGTCCTAAATGGCACAATCTCATCCTTTTTTATGGCTGTGTAACATTTTCTCTCTATATACCTCATTTCCCTTATCCATTCATCTATTGATGGACATTTAGGCTGCTTCCATATCTTGGCTATTGTAAATAATGCTGCAGTAAACATAGGGTGCATATGTTTTTTCAAGTTAGTGCTTTCCTTGGATAAATACCCAATAGTAGAATTATTAAATCATATGGTAATTCTATTTTTAATTTTTTGAGGAACCTTCATAGTGTTTCCCACAGTGTTTGTGCCAATCTGTATTTCTACCAATAGTCCACGAGTGTTCCTTTTTCTCCACATCCTCGTCAACACTTGTTAAGGAGATCTTTCTTGTTGTCCAGATAGAATAGGTGCTTATACCGTATATTCTCGTAGAGCACTGAACTTCTTTGCAGAGATTATCATATTTGCAGCTAGGTACTTACTTGTGTAATTATTTGAGGTGTGCTCCTCCCCTAGATTATAAGCCCTCTGTGGGAAAGGACCATATCTTTTTTCCATTGTCCTATTCTTGTTACTGGCACGGTGCCAGCAAAGGGAATTTGCTCAGTAAGTACTTGTTAAGTGAAGGACTAGTTGAATGAATGGATCTCTGTGAGCAAAATTGATCAGGGAAGCAGTGCCGTTAGGTTTTAGTTTAATGTCAGGGGTTGCAAAGGGAGAGTAAGAATATAAGAGGGTTTCTTGAAAACTAACTGGAATACTAAAGGATAGAGTGGGAAGAAGGTAGGGGTGAGGATGAAGCAAGGAAGGACAGTGCCCTTATGTAAGGACAGTAGTATGAGGCAAAGGGTTTATATCCTGAGTTGTGACTGGGTCACTGTGATGAAAGCCACAGGGAAGTGGGGTGACTGCATTTACCCCATCCTGGGGTTCCAAATAGAACTTTGGCTTAAAGGTTTTTTTTTCCCCACGATATCAGCAACTCCTTTTACACCATAGAAACAGTTTTGACTTTGCTATCAGACAAACCTGGTTGCAAAATGCAGCTACAACACTTATAGCTGTCTGACTTTGAGTCAGACATTTGACATTTTCAAGCCTCTGTTTTCTCATTTGTAAGAAAAGGACAATCATATTCACTTTGAAGAGATTTGTGCAGTGAAATGAGATAATATTCGTAGTGTATCTAATTCAGTGCCTGGCTCAGAGCCATTACTGAACAAATGGTAGAAGTTGTTAATATTAACCAGACTTAACCTTTACAGAACTTTTGAATGGTTTTATTTTTGGCCTCAAATTGTTCAGTATTTTTAATCAACGGGTTGAAGCATTCTTATCAAATTTAAAGATGAAACAAAACTGAGAAAAACAGCTAATATGTTGGCTAACAGACTAAGGAGCCATAAACATCTCAACACCAAGAAGGATAGGCTGAAACCAACATGATAAAATTAACAGGGACAAATTTAGACTCTTGTTTAAAGAATCATCTGAAACCAGAACAAGGGAGATCTCACTTAATAGTTTATAAGAGAAAGGCCCAAGGGTGTTAGCTGAGTGTCAGCTTAACATAAGCCAACTGGGTGAAGACTGCCAAAAAGCTAATGTGATCTGGGGCCATGTGATGGAAATAGAGCATCCAGAAGAAACGAGGTAATGGTCCAAGTGTCATTGTGCTGGGTGGACAACATCAAGGGATTGTGCACAGTTCTTGGCCTGTGCTTTAAGAGAAATAGATCTAAAAGAAGGTTAACAAGTGGGTCAAAGTCATGGAAACCATGTCATATGATCAATGGTCAAAGGAGCCAGGGATGTTTAGTCTGAAAAAGAGGAGACTGGAGTGGTTTAGGGTTGGGGTGGAGAGTGGGGGGCATGGAGCATACTCCAGCCTTCAATACTGGAAGAGTTTTCATTTGGATGAGGAATAGACTTGCTCTGCAGTGTTTCAAAGGATAGAAGAAAGATTATGATTGGAAATTGGAAAGAAGGAAAATTTTGGTCAATACACATCATAGTATGCTTCTAGTAGTTGTACGTGCTAGCATTTATAAACTCTCACTATATGCAAGGCACTCTCCTAAGCTCTCTTATATATTACTCTTCTCACATATTTCTTATTTTATTCTTACATCAATTCCATAGGGTGTGTAATTATTACCCCATTGTATTGGGGCGGAAACTGAGTCTTAGAATGAAGAATTGATTTGCTTAAAGCTATGCAACTGGTTAAAATTTTTTCTTTTTTAATGTTTATTTATTTTTGAGACAGAGAGAGGCAGAGCATGAACGGGGGAGGGGCAGAGAGAGAGGGAGACACAGAATCGGAAGCAGGCTCCAGGCTCTGGGCCATCATCAGCCCAGAGCCCGACGCAGGGCTCGAACTCACGGACCGTGAGATCGTGACCTGAGCTGAAGTCGGACGCTTAACCGACTGAGCCACCCAGGCGCCCCACTATGCAACTGGTTAAATGGTGAATCTTGGGCTCTAACTCAGGTCCTTTTGACTAGAAAGCCTGTGGTTTTTAGCTTTTAGGGCATACTTTGTTAGAGCTTCCCAGGAAATAGGACTTTCACTAAAACCAGGACAGTCCAAGGCAAACCAGACCTGTTAGTCATTCTAATCTCATAGTGTATTTTCCTCCATTCCTGAGATGGAAGAGAACTTTGTTTCCTGGAAGGCTAGGATTATAGCACAGTGCCTGGCTTTGGCTCAAGTTTCAAAAGTGCTTCCAGAAAATTGTCACAATTCAAGTATGGAAATGCTCCATCCCAGGTGACAATGAGTATCCAATTCCTGGATGTAATCAGATGCTGGATGCCACCTCTCAGAGCTGTTGAGCATGAGAATTCTCTATTGGGCTTGTTGTCACTAAAGACCATTTCTACAATTCTACCTCTGTCATTCTATGATTCAGAGAGGGCTCCTTTCTTGGACCCCGAGGAGATCTCTCAGGCTCTTTATCCAGAATCGAGAGCACACTGTGGGACTGCTTTGAGATGGTGTTTCAGGAAGCCTGGAACATGGACTCTTGTCTCCCTTCTTGTGGTCATTGATCCCTGCAAAATATGGCTAGAAGCACGTGTACAGATGTTCTGAGATCTTTGCCCTCATTGCACAGATGCTTTGGATTTTCAACCCAAAGCTTGTCCAAGAAAGATCCAGACACCAATTCATTGTGTATTGTGTGATATGTTTATTCATTAAAAAATCTTGTTTCTGGTGAGGATGTGGAGAAACGGGAACCCTCTTGCACTGTTGGTAGGAATGCAAACTGGTGCAGCCGCTCTGGAAAACAGTGTGGAGGTTCCTCAAAAAATTAAAAATAGATCTACCCTATGACCCAGCAATAGCACTGCTAGGAATTTACCCAAGTGATACAGGAGTGCTGATGCATAGGGGCACTTGTACGCCAATGTTTATAGCAGCACTTTGAACAATAGCCAAATTATGGAAAGAGCCTAAATGTCCATCAACTGACGAATGGGTAAAGAAATTGTGGTTTATATACACAATGGAATACTACGTGGCAATGAGAAAGAATGAAATATGGCCTTTTGTAGCAACGTGGATGGAACTGGAGAGTGTTATGCTAAGTGAAATAAGTCATACAGAGAAAGACAGATACCATATGTTTTCACTCTTATGTGGATCCTGAGAAAGTTAACAGAAGACCATGGGGAAAGGGAAGGAAAAAAAAAGTTAGAGAGGGAGGGAGCCAAAACATAAGAGACTCTTAAAAACTGAGAACAAACTGAGGGTTGATGGAGGGTGGGAGAGTGTGGGTGATGGGTATTGAGGAGGGCACTTGTTGGGATGAGCACTGGGTGTTGTATGGAAACCAATTTGACAATAAATTTCATATAAAAAAAAACTTGTTTCAAAAAGAAGAAACAAGACAGTTCTCAGTCCATCCTTTGGAATGCACCCATAAGTGAAATATCATTTCATCAGCAATCTTTAAAGGCCTCATGACTGAGGGCCTGGGAGCTCATTAGTACTCTGAGAAAGATAAACAAACAAACAAACAAACAAACAAACAAACAAAAACTTTCCTAGATACTTGAAATTAGTCCCATGAATGTCTGTGTAGTCCTTCCTTGGACAGTCTTTTTTCCCATCGCCTGCAATGGAGTAAAACTGACCTAGAATAAGCAAAGTGGCATTATAACACATTTGCCTCACCTGTGACAGGACATCTTTAGTTATCTTTTGCTACCTTTCTTGGAAAACCCATGAGACAGTGAGATTACTTCTTCCACAGGGAGGCCTTTGTCACTTGGTGAGTCTCTCCTGTCAGCTGAAGGAGATGCCCTCTTGTCCCTGATGATTTTGTGCGGGAGGCAGACAAACATAGGTGGCCAGCATGGGGGATTCTCAATGGGGAAAACTGAAAACAGAGCAAAAATTTCCAAAGAAAACATGGCAACTTATAAAAGTCCACATTTTATCCCCTCTATGTCCTTATTCTATGTGTGCCTTCTTCATGAGGGCCCAAGCAACAAACACTAGAGTCATTTTTCATTTGCATTTAATACTACTCATGTCCATTTTCTATTATAGCTCTGCTGTTTCTGTTTTCTTTACTCACAGCTATCATTATTGAAGACCCATGTGAAGTCAGGCACTGTATTAAGTGTTTCACATTATTATCTTATTTACCCCTCAAAACAACTGTCTGAGGTAGGCAATATTATCCCCCCCCCCTTTTTTTATGGAGGAAAGTGAAACTCAGATTAAACATCTTGTCTGAAGTCACACAGTAAGTGGAAGAGCTAGAATTTCAACCCGGTTCTATCCAAAGCCCGTTTTCTTTTCACTATGCTATTCTGCTTCAATCTGAACTGAATCCAACCTGAAAAGCCTACCAAAATAGGAAGCCTATTGAAATAGGAAAGCCAAAAGCCTACCTGAAATAGGAAGCATTTTTTCAAGACCTCCTTGCTCCAATACTTGTGGATCATTGTCACCTTTTTCACAACTTGCTTTCCGTGAGATTTGATGATCCTGAAGCCTCAGAGAACCGTTCCTTCACATCAGAGTCTGGATCCTTACTACTTAAAGGCCTTCACTGGTCATTTTTTTTTTTTTTAAATTTTTTTTTCAACGTTTATTTATTTTTGGGACAGAGAGAGAGAGACAGAGCATGAACGGGGGAGGGGCAGAGAGAGAGGGAGACACAGAATGGGAAACAGGCTCCAGGCTCTGAGCCATCAGCCCAGAGCCCGACGCGGGGCTCGAACTCATGGACCGCGAGATCGTGACCTGGCTGAAGTCGGACGCTTAACCGACTGCGCCACCCAGGCGTTCACTGGTCATTTTGAACTGCTCATCATCTATGGCCTCCCAACTGAAATCATGGCCCTGCTTCTCCCAAGGACATATCTTCATTGCCTTTAAGTCCCTCATGTTCTTCTCACTAAACATTCTTACCCCTTGACATGAATATATTATTATTTAATATAAGGAATATATTTTAACATTTTAGAACTCTGTTATTTACTTTTGTTCCATCTTAATTTCTAAGCTCCTACTAAACCAAATCTCTTTAACTGCAGCTATATTTTGTGGGGGCAGTGGAAGGTGAGGAGAGGATGATTACTATCTGCCCTCCTCATGTTTTGACATAAGGGGACCTTTTGCTAAGACTTTTGCCCTCTCAGCAGTTATGGGGAGGAAGAGTCCACCCTCTGCACACCCTTCTTTCCTACTTCCTTTGGCAGGAGAGTACCATTTGCTTGGCCTTTTCCCATGTATAAACCAATGGGGCTACCAATAAAGCACATGTTCTGGTTTCCCCTATCTTTTCCTCAGGTTGAGTAGTGGTAGTGCTGAGCTTCTGATGAGTTGAGGTTGCGCTAATCATTTTGGGCCTTGGGAGGAAGCCATCGTTCAGGAGGTCAGCTTCCTGCCGCATCTGGTAGGATTGGCACCGTAGTGAGGTAGGCAAGGAGTATGTACCACAAGTAAGAGAAGTGTCTATTCCACTGTTTTTTTTGTTTGTACTTGTTATTGATACTATCTTCAGCTTTTTATCATGTTTCTTTTTGTAATTGTTATTAATATTCTGTTCAGTTTCTAATCTTGTTTTGTTGTCCTTATTATATTCAATTTGCTGTTTCTTTATAGAAATCTTTTTAAATCATTTGTCCATTTTTTGAAGGCAAGTTTAGTTAAGACTAGATGATATGATTTATAAGTTTATTTCTTCAGGCCAGGATAAACTGAAATATGTGGCCATATAGGGTAAGTCAGCAAACAAGTGAGGGGTCCCTGAAAGCTTCTTTTCTTCATTGAGTTCCCATTCTTCCCTTTGGATATCTTCTATGGTATATATAACACATGACCAATCAGACCATGTGTGGGGCTCCTGCTCTTATGGATTAGGCACCTGTGGCATTGAGCAGTTTCCCTAGTGCTACCTAGTGCTATCCTACCCCTCAGTGGCAACAGTGAAACCACAGGGTAGGAGGCAAGAGGCAATTGTCAGGTCTGAGATGGAAGTGAGACCAAACTCATTTAGTTAGTCTCATGCAACATTTAATTGAGACTAATGTCAACAGCAGGATGGGGCCAACCTTCAGTGTAGACTCTAACCATGCTCCCCAGGGTCCTGGACTTGGCCTACTGAACAAGTTCTACAAACCATCAGCATTTACTTCAGAAAGCCAGGTAGTTTTCTTCTGAAGTCGCTGTGTTGACTTCTCCACTTGGCCAGGCATTAATCCAGGGGCAGCAGGATGCATTTGGGGTTTCAAAGGCTCTACCTTGGTCTGTGAGGAAGAAGTCTAGGGCAATTCTTTCATCAATAACAATTCTGGCCAGTAAGTTGAGGCTGACTTGAATGCCTTCAAGACTCAAAGTGGTGTCATTGATTTCTTTAGCTAAAGCCAGGGACAAATTTCTTATCACCATTTGTAAGTGGGTAACTCCTATCTGGAGGGATAAACATCTATCATGTGTGGATAAATGAGTCCGTTATCCCTTTGGAGACCTTCCCCAAGTAACTAAGAGTAGTTTGTTTAGAACAATCTTACAGTTGCATGATCTACTGCTGGTGTTTTCTTAAATCCTTGAAAGTGCTTATGACCAACCCTAGGGTGTATGTTGTTATGGTTCTGGGGGTCAGACAGATTAATGTCTAGGGTCTACACAGGTACAGCCCTGGGGATACACCTAGTATCTCTGGAAAGAAGGTATTGTTTATAATTGTTGGTATCCCCTAAGTGAGACCTACATCAGTTGGGGACGTAGATTGACAGTGCCATCCAGGTGACTACTCAGCAGTTTTGAGTTGGAGGTGCAGGAACTGGGGTTTTGGGTTGGAGGTGCAGGAGCTGGGGTTATCCCTTAATATTTCCAATTGACTTCTAAGTAAGATGAAGGGCAATGGCAATTAAATCATGCTTAGATCTGTCTGGCAGAAGATAACAGATCCAGCTTAAATTTAAGTTAAATTTAAATATAAAGTTCTTGTAATGGTTTAAATTTAAGTAAATTTGAAGCTCTTACTATGGTTTGATAGAGCAGCACCAGAGTTTTCCTTTGTGGGGAAGGCACCACGTATAGCTTTGAGAGACAAAAAAATCACGAATGATCCTCCCTCCCCCCACCTCCTGAGATCTAAAGTGTTCTCTCCAGGGTTATTACTCTCCCTCAACCCCACAAAATCTGTGGGTCCCATCCCAGTAGCAATAACTTCACATTTTCCCTGGTCATCTCCTACTCATAACCAGAACTTTTATTTAGAGTAGTCAGGTACAGGAGGGACAAGAATATTTTTATAAAATTTACAAAGACCCATTTTATCCCCACCTTGCACACATGGGCCACCATAGGGGGACTTGGTGAACTGTGTACTAAACCAAGAGGTCATTTAACATCCAATATATATTCTTTTTGATCTAGAATTATGTCAGTCCAACAAGAGAATCCAGAAGGCTGGGCCAGAATTAAATTTGAATCCCCTACGTCCCATTTTAGCCAGGCTGCCACCCACAGGGTGTATCAAGCAGGCTGGTCTAGGGTTGCTGGTAGGTGAAAGAAGGAATATCATGCCCCAGAATGGTCAGGAAAGAATTCTAAAGTTTCAAAATATATATAACACAAACATTTTTTTCTTCTTCTTGAAAATTAACCAGGAAGCAAGTAAAAGGATTTGAGCCATTTTGAGGGATGGTCATTAGCAGTGACCAAAAGAGGAGATAAGGGAGGTGGAGTTAGAAATTATTTTGAGTTGGTTAGTTTAGAAGTCTATTACACCTCTCAATGATGGAAAGTGGTATAAAATGCCCATTTAATATCTTGATTATTGTCCCATTGTTTGTGGGCTTTATTTTATTTTAGTTCAAAACATTTTTTTTAAACATTTATTCATTTATTTTTGAGAGAGAGAGAGTGAGTGAGTACAAGTGGGAGAAGGGCAAGGAGAGAGAGAATCCCAAGCAGGCTCCACACTGTCAGCACGGAGCCCTGATGAGGGGCTCAATCTCACAAACTGTGATTTCATGATCTGAGCTGAAATAAAGAGAAGGATGCTTAACTCTGAACCACCCAGGCACCTCTATTTGTGGGTTTTATAACAAACTACACACTATTGTTAGACTGTAAATGATCTGGAAAGCCAAAAACATGACACAGTTTAGTTGTAAACTAGCTGGGTTCTTCTGATTGGACTGAAACAATAATACCATACCCTGTAAGGGTCAACAACCACTGGTAGCCTAAGAAAGGTTGGGCTTCTTTAGCACAGGACAAATGGACCAGATTTTGGCATGAGTTGCAATGGTAGCTTTTGTATCTGAAGCTTTACTTTGTACCCTATTAATAATGGTGAAGGGAATACCATGTCCCATGTGGTGGTTGATCCAAATGGTAATGGTATTCATCTGGGTGGTGCAGCCTTGATTTTAGTCAGTCTTACCAGAGAATGGACCCTTATCATAGGGATCTACATTAATAACCCAGACTGTCAGATTGTCAGTCAATTTATTTTCATGGTTTATAGGCCCAAAGAATAATGTCTTTAATCTCCAGTCTGTGGTCTTCTTTCCAAGTGGCAAATCAGGTGCCTAGACTTTTGGCAACAATCTAAGAATCAGTAAAAATATAATGTACTTAGTCCTTAGGAGTCATGTCTAAGGCAAGGATTATGACTTTTGATTCAGCCTGTTGTGCTGATTTGTTCTTGATGCAGTCCTTCTTCCAAAATTTCACTGGGACTAGAAACCTCCAGCTGTCCAGTGAATACATCAGCTTTCAACTTAGTTGAATCATCAGTGAATTAGTCCCAGGCATTTAGAGGAAATTCTATGAGCCACCAACTTTGCTTTAGGTGGCAGAGTGGGGATAAAATTTTCCCCAAAGAGGTTAACAGATGCTTTTTTTTGCATTAAACTGAAATACTGCTAGGGTCAGGCTGTCTGCAGTTTTGAATATACCATTTCCACTTGGCTGGCAAAGGCCTGTGTCCTAATTGAACCATCCTAAAATGTGGGTGCCGGGCTGGGGAGTCACAAGGTTCCATTGTTTAGGTGTTCAGTTTTGATAAGAGCCTAGTAGCAGGTTAACAGTTGCTTTTCTAAAGGATGCTCATATTGGAGAAATGATGAGTCCAAAACTCCAAGGAGTGCCTCTGGGTAGAGTCTACCTCATTCCTCTAAAGACTTTATTTGGCAAAAGCATTAGCCACAGAGACTTGTAGTTCTGGGAGGTCATTAGGGTTGTTGGGTCCCAATGTACAGAGTGTGCTACAGCTTGCTGGACAGCTTCCAGTGCAATGGAGTTTGAGGCCTATTCAAAGCCCCATGCAGATTTGCAGGTTAGTAGATGCACAGCAGGGCACATACTGTTTCCAATAGCCAAATAAGGTTCAGGTCTTTGTTTTTTTGGTATTGAAAGAACCAACAGACAGCATACTGATTTCTGGGGAGGGGGAGTAAAGATTGTGAGTCCGTCCACCCAGTCCCAAGAAACTTTACTTGGTGAGCAGTTCCCTGAGTTTTGTTAGGGTTTATCAGCCACCTGTGCTGGTGTGGTAACACCATATTCAAGGCTGTTGACAATGAGGCTTCTAATCTGTCGACCAATAGAACATCCTCTATATAGTGAAAGCTTTGGATGACAAAGCAATTTGGTGACAATTGCAGAGGATTAGGTACTCCTGGGAGAGGACTTGCTACATGAATGTAAATTTATCTTGGTACTTGGGTGCCTTTGGTATAGAAAAGAAGGCATTAGCACTTTTCAGGACAGGAGGCCAAATGCTATCAGTCTATGTAAAATGGGTTAAACTACAGTCACAATGTCTGGAACTACCACAGCTTTAGAAGCAATGACTGAATTCAGTTGTGATATTCCACTGTAAGACTTTAGTTCCTGTTAGCCTTTTTCAAAGGTCATGCAGGAGTATTGTGTTGAGGTATTGCTGCTTGTACTACCACTGCTGCCTTAAAGTCTTGAATTGGGTCTGTGATTTTCCTCCCCACTCTACCTCCCCAGGTTTCTGTGTTATTTCTGTTGGATCACTTGGGAAGGGACAGGGAGATGGTCTGGGAATTGATTTATATACCTCATCTACATATGTGGCTCTATCAGGAAAATCCCCATAAACATTCATAGTAAAACATGTAAAACATTAGCAACACCCACATATTCAATAGTGAAGCCACAAAAACAGTACATTGAACCCACTTAAAGAGTCCCACCCACAAGATCACTTTAGCTTCCCTTCCCCATTGTGAGTCTTGCCCAAACACTAGCAGTTGAATTTAGGTGCCTCCTCCTGCACTGGACCAGGTAGAATTGTGACTTAGGCCTTGTCTTCAACATAGTCATAAAAGGTTGAATCCTTTCCTCCCCAAAGTTCCCAGGCATACTCAGATGGATGCGTATGGTCTTCAGAGCCTTGGGATTAGACAGACTTCAGTCCCAATCTTAATCATCTTTTACGTTTAAGCAGGTAAGTTCAGGGAAGGTGGGGGAATGGATCAGCATGTGTTTATCCAGAGAACAGTTCTGCAACCAGTAAGCAAGTCTTTGTATTTACTTTCATTTTCCAAGGGCATGGCAGCTGGTTACTACTAACCAAATAAATTTCTATTTCCTGTCCATCCAGAGTCCTATACTGAGAGGCAAGGTCATCATTACTGACACCATTTATTTCAGCTTTGGGGACCCCTTAGTAAAGCAGCTATGAACAGTATTACATAAAAGTATAAACAATAACTAAGTCATCATTTAAGTGACTTGTTTTAATTCTACCTTTCACTGTCCAGCCTTTATTTATTTATTTTCTTTAAATGTTTATTTTATATTTTGAGAGAGAGTGAACAGGGAAGGTGCGGAGAGACAGGGACAGAGGATCTGAAGCCAGTTCTGTGCTGACAGCAGAGAGCCTGATGTGAGTCTTGAACTCACAAACCATGAGAACATGATCTGAGCCAGAGTCAAATGCTTAACCAACTGAGCCACCCAGGTGCCCCTCACTGTCCAGCCTTTAAATGTTAACTCCTGGGATGCCTGAGTGGCTCAATCGGTTAAGTGCCTGACTTGGGCTCAGGTCATGATCTCAGAGTTTGTGAGTTCGAGCTCCCTGTCGGTCTCTGTGCTGACAGAACCTGGAGCCTACTTCGGATTTTGTGTCCTCTTCTATCTCTGCCCCTCTCTGTCTGCCTCTCTCCTGCTCATGTTCTGTCTCTGTCTCTCAAAAATAAAATAAGCATTAAATGTTAACTCCTATTCACTCTCAGGTAGGATAGTGGCAGGTTTCTTACTCTATTTCTGTTGCCATCACTTGGCAAGAGCGTTTGCTGCTGGATCCCAGGGAGTCTTCTTATATCTCCAAATCTGGTCCACAGGGACTTTGTTCTTTCCCTTCCTGAAAGTTATGTCTCAGTCTCTAAAGCTATTGGGTCTGGGATTTGATTTTACCCTATTTACAAGCTTGGAATTTACTTAGTCTACTTACAAGTTACCCTATTATGGTCTCATGCACACTGCCAGAAGGCCTAAGACTGGGTCAGAGACAGAAGAGTTATGACTCATGACTCAGCAAGCAGCACAAGCATCAGCATGTTGGTGCTGGTTTCCCCTTTCTCCCAAGGCCCATGGAGGTAACTTGATGGTTCAGATGGAGTCTGTGCACACAGTGGGTATGTGTTCCTGGGGAACCCAGGGCCAATGACCTAACATTTTCCTAAAAAGCAGAAATCAAATCAGCCCCCCTTCCCCAGGGGTGAGTAGTTACATGACAGTCAGGCTGTGGTCACCTTGACCTTCTTTAATTGCCTACATGACTAGCTACAGAAACATCTCAGTAGTAGGAAACAGATAAACCTTGCAGTCTGGCATACTCAGCAAGAGTGTGTGAAAGCCCATAATGGACTGCTTCTCCTAACGGTGACAGGGTGGATATATGGCAGGCATTTTCAGATTGTACCAAGGAAGTTGACCTGAGTTCACTTAGAGTTGGTCTTTATAGCAGCAGATGGGACAGAACAGATAGCTCAGGGCTCACATACAAGTAAAAGTCAAATGTGTGATGTGAGGTGTCCAATATAGCTGTATAGAAATATATGGCAATATTTTTCTTTTTATGGTCCCAATCAACCAACGCCTTCCTGAGGAACACGTCTGCAGGGCTGGAGTATAATGGAGCGAAATAAAATCAGTGATTGAGTCAGGGCACTCTAAAAATAAAATGGCAACATTTTCTTGATGAAATAGTCTAATTCCTTAAGAAAATTTGTATTAATTTATTTTTGAATAGGCAGGATACACATAGTTAAAAAATAAGTAAAAAACATACCTAGTGTATAAAGTTTCTCTCCCATTCCTATTCCTTAGTCTTCCATTTTCCTTCAGGCAACTTTTCCAGTTATTTATACCATTAAGCGATATTTCTCTCCCTTTCCCCCATTATTTATTTTAATACAAATGGCAGCATATTAGATGGACTATTATGTCCTTTGCCTTAGTTTTACTTAGCTATATGTCTTGGAGATTGTTTTGATTTGTGTATATGATTCTGCTTCATTTTTTAAAACAGCTGCAAAATAGTCCATGCTATGAGTGTAATGTAATATATTTAGCCAGTCTTCCATTGATATATAGTTAGGTTGTTTCCAACCTTCTATAACAAGCAATGCTACAGCAAATATTGTCACAGAATAGCACAAACAACACTGAAGCAGACTGAAAGCAGAAAGCCCCTGCTGCATGTCTAGCAGGATGTACATGGTCACCCTACATTCTTTCCAACACATGGTGTGTTGGATGGATGTTAGTGTGGCCCTCAGGATCCCCATCTCCTAGTAATCATGTTCTAGTATGATCCCCTACCCCTGAGTGTCGGTGAAAACTGTGACTTGCTTCTAATCAATAGAATATGGCAAAGATGATAGGATGTCATTCCCATGGTTATATTATATCATATAAACTCTGTCTTGCTAGCAGATTCATTCTCCCTTGCCATTGTGAAGAAGCGAGCTGCCATGAGTCCTATAGCCACAAGGAATGAAATGCTGCCAGAACGAGCTGCCTCAAATATTTGTAAAGGTGTTAGGAGGAGTCAGAAATTGAGTACCCAAGTAAGTTGTAAGACCCTCAGCTTTGTGTTCAAAATTATAGTCTTATTGTCATGAGATATATCTTATTCTCAGATGTCAGTTGCTTGGAAACCTCTGGTGTGGGTTTCCGCCAGAGATTTTGAAGTTCCTCTTGTTGAACCTTTTTGTCGTTAGGCTACCTGAAGGAAAACCACCATGGTTATCCAATGCACAAACTGCTATCTCTGCCCATAATATTTTATATATATATACATATATATACATATACACACATATATATACATATATATACATATATACGTATATATACACATATATATACATATATATATATGTATATATATATTTCTTTGCACACATGGAGGATTATCTAAGTAAGATAAACTCCTGGTAAAAAGGCTGGGGTCAAAGTGTGTGTACATTTTAAATTTGTAAGATACTGACAAATTGTCCTCCTAAAACAGTTGTACCAGTTTATATTGCCGTCAACAATGTCTGAGAGTAGTGCTTGTTTTTCCACATCCAGCCTCCATTTTCAGACTTTTTGATTTTGTCAGTATGAAAGCTGAACAATATTTGGTTATACTTAAAAAAATTTTATTCTGAACAAAGCTGACTTCTTTTAAGATGGTTAAGAACTATTCATATTTCCTTTATTTGTAAACAGTCCATAACTTGTGTTCATTTTTCAGTTACTTTGTTGATCTTCTTCAACGTTTTTTTATTTATTTTATTTTTTTTATTTTTGGGACAGAGAGAGGCAGAGCATGAACGGGGGAGGGGCAGAGAGAGAGGGAGACACAGAATCGGAAACAGGCTCCAGCCTCTGAGCTATCAGCCCAGAGCCTGATGCGGGGCTCGAACTCACGGACGCGAGATCGTGACCTGGCTGAAGTCGGACGCTTAACCGACTGCGCCACCCAGGCGCCCCAATCTTCTTTATTCATTAAATTTTATTTATAAAGAGTTCTTGACATTTTAAAGAAATTAATTCCTTGTGTCATTTATATTGCAAATATTTCCCCAAACTTTCCATTGTCATTTTACTTTATTGTTTTTTTACATTGAATTTAATTGGGGGGGGGTATAGTAGAATTTTTGTTTCCTTTTGAAGTTTTAGGTTTTGTGCCTAATGCTTTCTTCACCTTGAGTCTATATGTAACCCTCTCATATACTTTTCTATTACTTTTATAATCTCTCTCTTTCTCTTTCTGTTTAACTCTTTGAAACATTTTTATGTTTTATTTTTAATGGATACCCAGTTGTCTCAATATCATTAATAATTCATTAAAAATAATTTTTTAATATTCAGTCATTTTTTGAGAGAGAGAGAGAGAGAGAGAGGGAGTTGGGGAGGGGCAGAAAGAGAAGGAGACACAGAATCTGAAGCAGCCTCCAGGCTATGAGTTGTCAGCACAGAGCCAGACAGGCTCGAACCCGTGAACTGGGAGATCATGACCTGAGCTCCCACGTAACCAACTGAGCCACCCAGGTGCCCCTAATAATTCATTAAAATTTTTTTAAAATGTTTATTTATTTTTGAGAGAGAGAGAGAGACACACACAGAAGAGAGAGAGAGAGAGAGAGAGAGAGAGAGACAGAGCGTGAGTTGGTGAGGGGCAGAGAGAGAGGGAGACAGAATCTGAAGCAGGCTC
This sequence comes from Lynx rufus, assembly GCF_022079265.1. Taxonomy (NCBI): domain Eukaryota; kingdom Metazoa; phylum Chordata; class Mammalia; order Carnivora; family Felidae; genus Lynx; species Lynx rufus. Next base: position 18,391,144 of record NW_025814837.1, read on the forward strand.
CAGGCTGTCAGCACAGAGCCTGATGTGGGGTTTGAACTCACAGACTGTGAGATCATGACCTGAGCTGAAGTCAGACACTTAACTGACTGAGCCACCTAGGTGCCCCAATAAATTATCTTTTGAATTCACAGTTTTGGACTGCTACCTTTGTTATAAGCTAAGTAGAACAGTTTCTTATGACCTTCAGAGAAGTTCATATTACATAAATGTATGCAGAATGTTTGATCATCTTTGAAATTTCACTCTTCTTTTTTCTCATAATACTAGTCATACCATGCTGTTAGTTTTCCTTATGCAGTATCTCTTGCTTTTGTTCTTTCCTTTCCATTTCCATGTTGCCTGCTTTATGCAGACTCTAGCCTAATGTATTATAGTGTCCTAACAGGTCTTTCTGCTTTTAGCCTCATTCCAAGCATCCTACACATTGTAACCAGATTAAACTTTTTAAAGCTCCACTTTTATCATATAAATTTCCTCCAAAAAAAAAAAAAGTTTAAATGTCTCCCTTTTTATTACAGGAGACAGTTACTGTTTTTGAGCCCAGCATTCGGGGCACTCCAGGTTGGCTCCGTGGTGGTTTTTGAGCTGTTGTGTCTCAGCTTAACCCCTATTCTGTTGTATTTTGCCCTGTGAGGCTGGGAGACTGCAGCTGCGTTCCTGCTTTGCCTGCTGGATCCTTGTTGGTTCCGCCAACAGGAGGTGCTAGAAGGATTCTGGGAGCTGGAGGGAGAGAAGGGACTTGCTGCTTCTTTTGCTTCCTGTCTGCTTGTGGCTCCTGTGATTGTAGTTCCAGCCCCATTTCTTCATTCTGGGTGCCACAGTGCTTTCCTGTAGTAGCAGTAGCTGAATCCAGTTTGCCATTTCCCCACACTTGGAGAACCAGCCTCCTTGAGTCCACTCACAGACTCAGCTCTAGCCCCTACTCAGAGGGTTCCTGTAACTTTTCAAAGTTTTAATTATTCTTCTTCCCTTTGTCCCTATAAGTTTTAATTATTCTTCTCCCTTTGTCCCAGCCCTAGGGGTAGGTAATAGTGTTCCTGAAGTTGCTACATCTGTGATATCTTAGAGTTCTCTTTCACCCTTTCCAGTACTCAGTTAATAACTTTATGCCTTATGAACAATTCTTTATATTAAACTCTCTCAGTTAAAATAATTGGTGTGGTTTCTGTCTCCTGATGGAATCCTCACTGATGCAAGCACCAAACCACGGCCACAACTGTTTAGACTTTATGCCCCAACTGGACCCTCTGCTCCAGTGAGAAAAGTTTGTACTTCCGTGGACCCCTGGGAGGGTGTTTCCCTTTCCCAAAAGCTTGCTTATATCACCCCTTATCTGCAAAAGCTTTGCAACCTCTGCCAATCTGAATCCTGTCTTTCAGAATCCAGGTAAAATTCCTTAGTCCTTTCTAAAGCTGTCATTGATCATGCCAGTCCACACAGTTCTCTCTCCCTTACCCAGATGACTCACTTGATACTTAGTCCCATACAGATAGCCTCCCCTATGTTCACCTAATACCTATTAGGTATTACAGATATGCTGTGTCCCATTGGTTTGTTTGTAAGTCAGTTGTTTAGACGTCCCAGTGCATTCTGTCATAGGGAAGATGATGTTACTCGTGGTGGTTTTAGCAATGCTAAAAATGGTACATAGTTTTTCAGGCTGCTCCATATAAGCCCTTTTGACTCACAGTGGAAGTGAATTGTAACGATTCAGGACTGGAACCTAACTATAATACGTATCATTATATTTTGGAAGAGTTCACCGGGTCCCGTCTCATTACAGTGGCCGGCCCATGTGAATAGGGCATCCTTGGTTCTGGTGGTTTCAGCAGTGGGGGATCTGTTTGGGGAGAGAGATTTGAAAGCCCTGGTGGCACTAGCACCTGTACCTAGTCTGGGGCTGCTTGGATGCTGGATTGTTTGAGGGTTGGGGTTTCTATGTCAGAGACTGCCTGGACCACATACATGTTAGCAGCTTTCTATGTGGTATGCCTTCCTAAGCCTTCATGAAGGGCAAGACCTTGTATTTAGTTCTTACACCGTGTTTAGCACGGAAACTTGGGCATAATAGACCTAGTTTTTCCAAAATATGCCTCCTGCTATTGCATAGCCATTCTCTCTGTATATACTTTATTTTCTTCAGATACTTAAAAAATGAAAACAAAAACAAAAAACAAAAACTTTAGACTGTATCACTGGAGGTATCTGAAAAAGAGGATCAAGTACCCACGTAAATAGTCTATCTACTGAACGTGCAATCAAATCTATTTCCTCCACAGGTAGGATCATTAAAATTAGCATATAAATGGACACTTAAAAAAACAAAACACTTTCCTATGTGGAAGAAGGGAAGAGGCCAGAGTTCCCCTCAGCTGGCATGTTGTTCTGAGAACCTGATACCTATTGGTAAACTTCATAGTATGGTAGATGCATGATGGCCTAGGGATCTGTCAGTCCTGCATTCAAAATCATGTTGAACATTAGGTAAATTATTTGATTATTTGAATGTCAGCTTCCTCATTTGTAATATGGCGATAGTCATATTACTTCGTGGAACTGTTTTGAGGAATAAAAGGATAACATGTAAGGTATCTGGTATAGATATTATTTAGGTATTCAATAAATGTTATTAGGTATTTAGGTATTCAATAAATGTCAGTTCCTTTTCCCTTTCTTTCAGAAATAAGCTTATGTGTATCTTGAGTTTAAAAAGACACATCCACTGGTGCTGTGACCTGTGAACCAAGGCCAAAAAGTAGACAAAGTAACACAAACATCAGACTTTGAGGATATGCCGTGCTCCTTCTATTCTTTGTTTCTCTACCACTTTTGTTCCATGGATGTTGCACCAATAGGAAGCCTGCAGACATTTTCTGGAATGGTGAGAGCATGAGCACCACAACTCATTTCTGATCACCTCCCAGGGGGTGTGTTCTAACTGACCTTTCTGGAAAGTATTAATAAATGTTTTCAAGTTTACAACTCCTGGGAAAAGGAGAAACAGGATGAAACTTCAGAAATCCGTGAAATTTTAGTCTTGGGGAGTCAGCATTAATTTGTATATAACATTCTTACTGAAGGGACACTGAAATCCTGAACCTTTTTTTCCAGGGAGCAAGCTGGGAAAACATTCAGTGATGCAACAGGCTATGGAGTTGCTGAAATATAGCCTGAGTTTTGGGAAATGAGTGATGTGTTAAATTGCTGGGACTCCAGGGGTGGTGATGCACCCGACCAGCTGTGGACTATGATTATTCAAAGTCTCCTGACTCTGGGACACCCAGTTTCTCATTATGAGCAATGTGGAAGATAGTGATTTTCTTCAAGCTCGTTTTCCTAACCGGATGTGTTTGTGCATACTATTTGAGATTTTTATTTTTTTCATTTGTTTCAGGTGTGCTTGTAATTGCTTTTTGAAGCATTTTTATGATAGGTACTTTAAAATTCTTATCAGATAATTTGAACATCTCTGTCATTTTGGCATTGGCCTCTGTTGATTATCTTTTCTCATTCAAGTTGAGATTTTCCTGGTTCTTGGTATGACAAGTGATTTTCATTTGTATCTTGAACATTTTGGGTATAGTGTGATGAGACTCTGGATCTTATTTAAATCTTCTGTTTTGGGGCGCCTGGGTGGCGCAGTCGGTTAAGCGTCCGACTTCAGCCAGGTCACGATCTCGCGGTCCGTGAGTTCGAGCCCCGCGTCAAGCTCTGGGCTGATGGCTCAGAGCCTGGAGCCTGTTTCCGATTCTGTGTCTCCCTCTCTCTCTGTCCCTCCCCCGTTCATGCTCTGTCTCTCTCTGTCCCAAAAATAAATAAACGTTGAAAAAAAAAATTAAAAAAAAAAATCTTCTGTTTTAGCAGGCTTCCTCTGATTCCATACTGGTGGGGGAAGGAGGTCCTTCCTTAATACTGCTGAGTGGGGGTGGAAGTCATGTTCCCCCCTCAGTCTTCTCTGACATTCTGTGGGGGTGAGGAGCAAAGGGGTGAGGAGGTGTTTTATTATTGCTGGGGGGTGGGTGGGATCAGCCTCTGCTGACAACATCCTGGCTGGAGGAGAGAGGATGTCTGTTACTGCTATCTAAACAGGAGAGAGAGTTCCCTAACTCCAGGGGGTGGTCACAGCCCTGGCTTCCCAGTCTGCCTCCTCTGACACCACCCTAGCAGGTGGCTGGACCACTATGGCAGCAGCAGACTCTCGTAATGTAACTAACTCTCATCTCTTTTTTTCTTTTTCTTCCTCTTTAGAAAACTTTTGTCATATATACAAAAATAGAGAAGAGCATAATGAACTCCATATATGTATCATATAAATTCAACAATTACATTTTGCCAGTCTAGTTTCATCTGTCTCTCCCAAACTTTCTTTTTATTGCTCATATATTTTACAGCAAGTCCCAGATATTATTTTATTTAGCAATACATATCTCATCTGGAATTTAAAAAAGCATAATCTCAATTCCATTATCACTCTTAGCAAAATTAATAACAATTCCTTCATATCATTTTATGTTAGTCTTCATTCAAATTTTCATGATTGTTTTTAAAAAAACTTTTTTCAGTTGGTTTTTCATATTACAGCTTCCATCTTAAAAACAAACACTCCCCTCTTGGTAGCTGTTGCCTATTTTTCTAGTCTCCTTTATGATCAAATTCTGTAAAGGAGCTGTCTAAACTTACTGTCTAATTTCTCATCTCCCATTTTTTTCAACCCACTTGGATCAGGATTTTATTTCTATAGATTCACTGGAAACGCTCAAGAATACGAATGGCCTCCATGTTGTCAAATTCAGTGGTTGTTTTTCAATATTTACTCAACTCTCAAGGAATTGAGAACACTATTTAATTTTCTTCTGGAACACTTTTTTCCCCTTGGTTTCTGAGACATCATGCTCACCTCATTTTCTTATATCACTAGCTACTTATTCCTCCCCTTCTTGAGCTCTAATTTTTGGAATACTCTAGGAAGTACTTAATCTTCTTCTCTTCAGTATATCTTAGATAATACGCCAAATTTATATGCCCATCCCCAAACTTTCCCCTGGTCTCCAAGCTACATGTCAAACTAGTATGTTCAGTGTCTTCTCTTTGATATCAAATGAGCATCTTAAACTTAACATCTCCAACTCAGGTTTCCAGATAAGGCTGTGCGCCTCCCTAAATTTTTCTCATTTCAACAAATGGCACAATAATTGTAAAAGGAAAGAGAGTAGTGAGTTAACTTGGCACTCTAAAGTTATCAGGGAAGACCCTTCTGAAGAGGTGATATTTGAGCAGAAATTAGAATGATGGGACAGATGCATTCAGAAGGCAGCTCACGTTAGAAAACAAGAGAAAGAGAGACAGGGAAAGGCAGGGAGAAAGGAAAAGAGGAGAGAGGGATGTTGAGAGAGAGAGAGAGAGAGAGAGAGATATCCAGGAGTCATTCTTTACTATTTATTTTTTTACCCCCACATCTGTCTCCCAACAAATCCTTTAGGCTCCATCTTCCGACAAATCTGGAATCTGGCAATCCCACATTATTTCCTTTTTACCACCTTTCCCCAAATCATTATCATTTTTCAATAGACCACTGCAATTGTTTTCCAGGTGGTCTTCCACTGGAAGGTGATCTTTATCAGAACAGTGACCTTTTCAATTTACTGATATACCCTCTTTGCACTTGCAACAAAACCTGATGGACATTGGTGTTCATTAAATTATTACTGAATAAATAAATGATCTCTTTACTTTCATTAAGCAGGGTGATCTTTTAATAAGGCTTAAGGCTCAATTAGTATTTTCTAGTGGTTTTGGGTCACACATTAAACTTAAAATCTGATTCTGAATTTACAAGATCTGACCACTGCTTACCTCCCCAGCTCATCCCCAACCACCTTTCCCCTTGCTTCCTCTACTCCAGCCACATTGGTCCCATTGATATACCTCGAATATGCCAAAAATGTCCCCATTTTATGGATGCGTATGGTTGTTCCTTCTGCCTGGGACATTCTTTTCCCACATCTTCATCTACCTGGCTCCTTCTCATCATTATGGTTTCTGCTCAAATGTCTAGTCTTTGGAGCAGCCTTCCCTGACAACCTTACTTTAGAGTGCCATCTTAACTCATTACTGTCTTTCCTTTACCATGATTTTTTTTCCCTTCATAGCCCTTATTGCCAAAAGACATTTATTAATTTACGTCTTCATTGTCTATTATATTCATTAGAACATAAGATCCATGAGGTATCCATTTATGTAAGTCTAATTTAATAAATACTGTTGAATGAAGAGATGCCTTAGTCCAGTAATATAACCTTCTTACTTTACAGGTGAGCACATTGAGGACCAGAGAGGTGGGGTTACTTGCCAAAGTCTGTTGTCAAGTTGGTGGCTGAGCCAGGATTCCACTGCTATCCTGTAGTGTCCCAGTCCTGAGCAAGTTTTTCTACATGGCATTGCCAGGAGGCCCTGAGAATTCTATTAATCCCATTCCCTGTCTGTTATAAATACACAGCTTGCTGCATGTTGTTATTTCACATCTCTAACAATAATGTAAGCTGGCTGGCACTTCCCAGGATTTCCCAAAGGGGAGAGGAGGAGCAGAACACCTCTGCTGGTTTCTCCTCTGAAATGGAGACTTTGCAACGTCAGCCACCGTGCCATTGTTGGACAACAATATGTGTCTCAGAGGCAAGGAAAAGTTCCCACACTCAGTGCTCACCAGACGCCTGGCTGGTGAGCACTGGTCTCCCATTACTCCTGGGTTCCTTGTTTCTTTTTCCTCTCTCTTTGTTATGTCATCTATTCATGACTGGGGCAAGATGCCATGCTATTCTTTCTCAATTCTGGATCAGTCTGTTATTAACTATTCTCCTTGGGTGCCCTATTCATGAAAACCTAACCACCCCCAGTTGCAGTAGGTGAATTCCGTGGAAAAGTGCAAGGCACATTTTTCCTGCTTGGTTTGTGCTTTTCCTGTGATTCAGCCATCTTCAGAGGGAGCTCTTCATCATATTACACTACTATGGCCTGTGTCTGCGGGTCCAAGGAGGCTAAGCCCAGTCCAAATTTTGTGGACGTTCTTAGGGAATATGAAAGCTAAGTTACAGCAAAGTGAGTCTGTGTGGTGGGTTTGCCTGGTCAATCTGTGGTTTTAAGAGACCTAAAAATCGAACTGTTCTCATGGTAACAGCAAGCTGGTAGAGGTTAAACATTTGTTCCTCAGGTCACTTTAGGTTAAATTTTAATTCTACTCCAGGTGTATCCCCCAACCCTCCCTCCCCCAATTCTAACTTTCCTAGGATACTCTGATTTCTGGGTATCAGTTTCTCTACTCAATAAGCAGGGCTCAGAATAACAACCAACCTGATAAAAATATGTTGTTTTGTATAGATTTTCCTCAACATATGATGGGGTTATATCCTGATAAACCCATTGTAAGTTGAAAATATAAGTCAAAAATGCAATTAATACACTTAACCTACCAAACATAATAGCTTAGCCTAGCCTACCTTAAACATGTACAGAACACTTATATTAGTTTATAATTGGGCAAACTAACACAAAGCCTACATAGTCCTATGCTGAAGTGTTGAATAGCTCGTGTAGTTAAATACTGAACTGAAAGTGAAAAACAGAATGGCTGTATGAGTACAGAATGGTTGTAAGTGTATTGGTTGTTTACCCTCTTGATTGTGTGGCTGCCGTGGGGCTCCAGCCCACTGCCACTGCCCAGCATCATGAGAGATTATCATAGAGCATATCACTAGCTTAGGAAAAGATCAAAATTCAAAATTTGAAGTATGGTTTTTACTGAATGTGTATTGCTTTCACACCATAGTAAGGTTGAAAAATTTTAGGTTGACCCATTGTAAGTTTGGGACTGTCTGTATTGTGCTTTTAGCTATTTTTAGAAGGGAACTGAATCCACGCAGAGCATCCTTTCACCTGCAGGGGTTAATTGAAGGATGTTGGAAAGTGGGACTCTAATTCATTTAACATGTGCTTGACCCATTTTCCTGAGGAGTTGTATACTTTTCCCCCCTTAGTTTAGGAGTTAGTTATATGTGTATGTATATATGTGCTGTGTGTGTGTGAGTGTGTGTGTATGTGTGCATATGAAACAACTGAACTGAGTTCTGAAATGTCTTTGTCAAATCATCAGATAAAGTGGAAATAGCACAATATTATGATTAAGGGCATCGAATCTGGGGCGTTGGAGCCAGAACGACCTGGATTCAAACTCTTGCTGCACATTTGCATACTTTTGATTTGGATGAAGTTCCTTTTCCTTTCAGACCCTTGGTTTCCTTACATGCAAAATAAAAGTTATTAATAATATCAACCTCATAGGGTGAGCATGAGGGTTGAACAATGTGTAGGTATATAGAAATATGTAAAATGCTTAGTATAGTTCTGATATATGGTAAGTGTTCAGTAACTATTAGCTGTAATTATTCACACAATGCACAGTACCATAGAATCAGAGATAAAATAGAATTGGATATTTTCTAATATATCTCCTTCTATTTAGAATTTCATTGGTGCTTCCTCTCTCTGCCTAACTGCACATATTCCCCCAAACAAACTTCTCCCAGATACAATATGTTCATGGTAGCCCTTTGAAGGAAATCTCATTGTTACTTGGTGGTCTTTTGGGGTCCCACAGGCGTTATTTTTCTAAAGGACCTCAGATCATACTTCCATATTTTTCCTCTCAGTGCAAGCTGTTTCTGAGGATGTAGAAAGGGCATAAGTTATTATGTGGAATTTACTGTCTCCATTCATCCTTGTAAATGAATAAAATCAACCTAAAATGCACATTATGGACACTAGGGAGAGAAAAAGAAGCATGGAAGTGGGTGAAGAGGAAAAGGAACGTGGAAATGGTGTTTTACCAGTTGGAACTGAGTTTGGCTACAGGTAACAAATTTCAAATAATGGCAGCTCAAAGAAGATAAAGCTTTATTTATCTCCTGTGGAAAAGTTCTGAGGGGGCGCCCGCGTGACTCAGTTGGTTGAGCATCTGATTTCGGCTCAGGTAATGATCTCACGCTTCATGTGTTCAAGCCCTACATCGGGCTCTCCGCTGTCAGGACAGAGCCTGCTTCAGATCTGCTGCCCCCACCCCGCCCCCACACCTCCCCTACTTGTGCTCTCTCTTTCTCAAAAATAAACATTAAGAAAAAAAGTTCTGAGGAAAGTGGCCTGAGGTCAGTATGGCACTTCCTGGTCTTCTGGGACTGGACTCTTCTGTATTTCCTCTCTATCATCCTTGGTGTGTGACTTTTGGCCATAAACTCCCTTTATGGTCCATGATGGCTACTTTAGTCTTCATGTACATATTCTTGGAGACATGATAAAATAGATAAAATAAAGGATGCCCGGTTAAGTTGAATTATAGGTAAATGTCATTTTGTAAGTTATGTCCCAAACTTCATAAGATATACTAATACCAAAAACTTATTTGTTGTTTATCTGAAATTTAAATTTAACTAGATATCCTGTATTTTTATTTGCTAAATCTGTCAACCTATCACATTTTAGGTAGAAAGAGGCAAGAAAGAGGGAGGCCAAAGATCCCAGGGTTGTTCTTCCCAGTTGAGTGAGTTTCTTTTATAAATTTCCACTTACATCTCTTGGTCACCCTTAGCTGTAAGGGAGAATGAATGTTAGTAAAGAAGGAGAGAATGCATATTGAATAGACTACCAGAAGATTTTACCACTGGTGGAAATTTATTCCAGTGTTTTTCAGGTAGGCGTCAGAATCTCGCAGCATTTTAAACACTTTCTTAACCGGGGGACATCTTAGCATCTTCCCTTCAACTTCTCTGCTTCTTTTGACCAGCCTAGCAGTGTTAGAAGTTCCAAAATAAGAGCCTGAGGACATTGTTCATCTTTCCAGAAGACTGCTTCAGATTCTTTTTGTATAGATCCTTTTTGTAAGATAGGATTCTATTTAAAACAACAACAACAACAATATCAACACACACGTTAAAGATTTTTAGGAATGTCTCTAACTTTTCAGTAAAGAATACGTATGGTTTGGGGCTCTGTGCTGAGTATTGATCTATTCTATGTAGTTTCACCTTCACAGTATCTCCTGAGACATAAATTTAAAACATAAAAAACACCCTTAAAATAGTTTAAAATAGGCCAACAGGCTTCAATCCAACAAAATATAAGAATTGGACTTTTCAATCTACCATACTTCGTATTCTCTCATTTTGGTCATAATAAGAATTAATTTATTGTTAAAAATCAAAGGAACTTTTTTGAAGTTCAGCGCAGAGCCCAATGTGGGGCTCAAACTCACAAAACCGTGAGATCACGACCTGAGCCGAAACCAAGAGCCAGAAGCTTAACTAATTGAGCCACCCAGGCACCCCTAAATAATCATCTTCTTAAAGAATTCTGGCAATTCTCTTCAGATCCAGAGCTGATGTAGTAGTTTGGCAGTGAGAAATCCACATGACAGGTTTGATGTTGGATTATATCATACATTGGTTAGAACTGGGCAGCAGTAATGGCATAAGGGCAGCCTAGTTGCACTCCTTGATAAGCGATGGTCCAGCAACAAAAACATGTAAATTGGGTCTGGCAGGAGGATAGTGGGGCTGGTAGATGTGAAAGACACTGTCTGGTGGTAAAGCTAAGCAGACAGTCCGCCTGAAGCATTGCTCTAAGACTAGCTAGAAAAACAAACCCAGGTACTTGCCCAGGTATTTGAGCATGCAAGTTGGAATAAAAGAGAGATGAAGCCTCTTAGAGGTTCAAGATCCATAGTAGAGTGACAAGGGCTTTTTATATCGCTCATTCAGCCTTTCCTGTGTGTAGAAAGATGCAGTTAAGAGCACTGTGCTGGTTTGGATGAGGGCCAAGGAGACACAGCATTGTAGTAAGAAATTGGGTGATTCCTATTTTCTGGGGACTCAGTCCCAGGACTTTGAGTGCAAAATTGGTACAGTCCTGGCCACCCTATGAAGAAAGAGCGTGTTTGTGAAGTTACAGGTGGACTTTGGGCCCGGTGGGCCTGTGCAGTGAAGAATCATCAGTTATCAGAGTTGATAGTATCCTCAGAGGCTGGCCATATAGGCAGACATTTTAACTCAATTTAGATCTCTTTAGGCTCTCCCCAACTGGCAGTCTCTTCGTGAATACTTCTGGGTGGTTTCACTTTCTAGGTATTGTCATGCTACTGGAGAATTTTTTAAAATGAAAGGTTACAGTTTTTTGTTCTCTTTTATTTTGATCAAGGAACAAAAGAACTTCATATACATTTCAGTCCCAGAATAACTAAGCTTCTACTCATTGTGTTATAATTACTTAAATATCAACATTAGAGCAGAGATGCATGAGAAGGATGACAGGATTTAAAGCCAGACGATCTGAGTTTGAGACTCACCTCTGTCATGCATGAATTCTTTGACCATGCCACATTAGGAGGCTCAGGTTAAGTGACCTGGTCAATCTGGCAAAGCATTGCATTGCAATGCAAAGCATTGCAACCAATGACCTAAAATCCATGCCCCACCCCCCCCCCCAAAGCAAGCCCAAACTCTGATTTCGTCAGAGTTCCTTGCCTTCCAAACTAATTCCTTAGGTTTTGGCTAACATAGCGCTAATGTTAAAACAGAAATCTGGGGGTCCTACTGATACTCTTCAGGCTATCATGACACCAAAGAATTTAAAGAGGCCCATATCTTGATGACATATCTTTTTAGCTAAAAAATGTGCATATTATTATTTTGCATGTGCAGCCCAGACTGTAACTTCTTAGTTCGCTTTAACTGCAGTCCCATGACTGACACAGATGTTATTGCTCCCCAATTACAGTGTTTTCTGCTTGGAGGCATCTTGTCTTGTGTAATATATCATGAGCCAGAGCCCCAGTGCTAAACATTAGTTAGAAATTTATGATCGTACCTTCTGAGGCAGAGAGGGCAGCCATAGCTCACTTTGGACTTGGAAAAGCACTCCAGGTTTTCCCTCAGCTCTTTTTTTCCCCCCCTCTCTTTTCTTTTTCTGCATTTGCTCATTACTATATCTTTTCAATTGAGGGATGGCCTGGATCCTGCCATGTAAATCAAAGAAGAGAGGGCCTGACTCAGCCGCTTGGCCTGGGTCACCTGGAACCCATTATGATACAGGATCATAAACACCTCCATTTTCCCTTCAGAGAGAGACCAGACCCACTGAAGTTAAGCTACCTGCATAAGAGTTGAGTGCGATCAGCTGTACTTAATCTTTAAATGTCCAACACGCTGATAACCTTTGGTTTGCTTTGATAACTACAGAATAAATTCTCACTGCATCGGATACCGGCACTCTGGTTTCTATTCAAGGCTGTGGTGCAGATGTCATGGAATCTTGGGCTGGACAGCAGTCCTTGGAGATCTCTGGGGCCAGTTACTGGCTTTCAGGCACTTAATTTCTAAGCCTCCCTCTGCCAACACTAAATTTCCTCAGGGAATGACACAGTGTTTGTGCATTACCAAGCTTTAGGTCCTATACAGGGTGAAAAACATTTGGAGGTGGGAGAAAGGGGATACAAAGAAACATCCATCAAATTCAAAGCTTTATGACACGGTGTGACAGAGGGAACACTAATCTGAGTTTCGAGCATCTTGGGTTTGAATCCAACTCTTCTCTTCTTGCCCTGTCTCACTTTTGAGCTGTGTGATTTGGGGAAAATGGTGTTAACTCTTTGGGCCTTAGTTTTTCTCCTCTGTAAAGTGGATGGGAATGGTTAGTGCTTCTCAAATTTTCACATATATATGAATCACTTGGGGATCTTCTAGATATCCTGTGAGGATTAAATTAGTTAATACATATAAAGCTGTTAGAAGAATGGCTGGCTCATAACACTCTATAAGTATTAATTTTATTATTATTTAACATATATTGTATTTATATAAATATTATATATTTATTCTCGTAATATAATGAGAACTTCCCCATGTCATTCAAAACCACTTCAGAAATATAACCTTATCTAGACTTTGAAATATCCTCTTGTAGGACTCTAATAATTTATTTATCCATTTTTTAATTTTTCTCTGTTATAATGCTATTCTGAAAATCTATGTATGTGATTTTTTGCCCATAGACATGTTCTTACAGGTAACATGGAGTGAAACTAACAGGCTTCACTAAGGTCCAAGCTAAAAATCATTGGAGGTGGTGGAATTAACTTCAATTTCATTGCAATTTGGCAAACATGTATTGCATACTTCAGGTGGGTCAGGCACTCTCCTGGGTGTTAGGCACAGAGTGGAAAACAAGACAGGTATGAGCCCTGTCCTCAAGGATTTTATACTCTAGCAGCAAAATCAGACAACAAAGCATGATGAATGTTAGGGAAAGTAGACGGAGCACATAAGGGTGCCTAATTCAGGAGAAAAGGCCCTTTAACTGGAGTCTGTATGGATAAGGAGGAGGTATCCAGAGAAGAGGAAGGGCAAGAGCTGAGAGAATAGGAGGTAGAGATAACTATTTATATTCTTCTGTTTATATCCTAATGGTTTATTTATGAAGCTGTTGGCTACTGTCTTAATTTGAATCTGTTAGAACATCAAAACTCTTTGTTGAGTCTATCAAAACAATTAATTGTATGTCTTATTTTGTTCCTCCTTGAGCTTAAGCTAATGAAAGTGTAAATACTGTTAGTAATAGACTAAAAGTCTCTAATGGGGCAATTAAATAGATCAGGCATTTAAATACTTAGAACCAACTGTTGACCGTGTCACTGTCTAGTGAAATGATGACTATAATAGACACTAGTGGCAACATATATGTACCTTCAAAACTATAGTAATAATGTGATTTAATTTTAAAGGTTAAAAAATAACTATGATGAAAAGTTTTATAAATAATAATTTATTGAGCTTTTGCCTTAGACAATCAAGTAGCTTAGTCAGGCATGACAGTTTGTATTATATTTGATTCCAGTACTGTCTTGTCACTACAGTGATATAGTTATCAGGACTTTGAAACTTGGTAGAAATCTATTCCTCATTTATTGGGATAAATCCTAGCTGTTGAAGATCTCAGTTTTATGGGATTATAAATGCTTCATAGTTTTTTTACTCTTGTCAATTGGAAGGTTGACTCAAACTGATACATTTATAATCACCAAAATTATATAAAAAATGCAGATTCAGTGTTCTCTGTGCTTATGCACACCCCTTTGAAGGTATATTTCTGGAATTCAGGAATATTTGAGGCTATAATTTGTTATTGATCATAGCTTGTGTTGGAATTGGAAGTGGGTAGAAGGGTTTGTGTCTGTTTTCTCCTCATCCTGAATCATTTACTCAACAAGCCCTCAACGTAGACATTTCTGTCATCACCTCTCAGGAAATTAATATCAAATGCATCTAAGAACTACCATAAATTCTTATTATTGGGCTAAAATAATCTTAATTTATATTAATCTTTATCATAATTCTTTATGCAAATAGTTTCACTCTGAATTTACATTTATAGCCCATAGATATAAATTTCCTACAGGTAATAGAAAGTTATATGGTAACAGGAAGTTATTGTGGAGGTATTGTGAAATAGTAAAACTGCATGGATTTTGAAGTCATACAGACAGACCTCAGTTCAATTATGGCTCCACTGCTTATGAATTATGCAATCTTGAGGTAAATAAAAAATCCTGTTGTGTCAGTTTCTTCATATATAAAATGGATATTTGTATGTGTATGCACATATGTGGATGTCTGTCTACACAAATATAGGTAGATGTTTTTCTAAATTAGCAATTAAACTCTATGTAAAGTAACTAAAAGTATTATTAGAACAATTAGACTGCAGTCTGATACCTAGAAGAATATACAAGCTTGAAATTAGAAGACTTTGAAATCTGTAAGTGAAAATATGAGTAATACTGTGTTGGCTAAATTTCAGTGATTTAATAATCAAGACAAACTACAAATTAACTAGTGCTATAATTGAGACCAAATTTGCCTAGCTTGTTTTATTATAGTCCCTTCTCTCTTTGATATCTAAAGATGAAGTCCCTTTCTCTGATTCCATTCCTCTGCAATAAAGCTCCTTATTCAACTGACTTCCCTGTGTTTCCAGCATGATTTTGTAATGGTCATCCTAGTCCTTTCTGTGTTTTAGGACCTTCCTTTGCTTCCCCACCTTCATGCAGATTACTGTTTTTAGGGAGCTTCTAGTCTAATGGAGAAGAAGGACGTTAAAGTAATTATCATAAAGTGAGATGAGTGTTATATGAAATTTACAGGGTGCTGTAACAACAGAAAGTGGGGGAACCTAATAGGGCATTTCTGAGAAATGCCATTTATTCATTCAACAAATATTGGGTGAACGCTTAGTATGGAACAGACATGTATTAGACCTGGTTGGATATTTAAAGGAAACATAACAGACATAGTTTGTAAAAATGATGTTTAGGTTGGAACCTGAAGAATGAATAGGAAATAACTATGTGACAGGAAGTAGGAGAGGAGGGCTGTTTTTAGGAGATAGCTGGAGGGCTGAGTGATGGTTTAATGTAGGGTAAGAGCAAGTGAGCTGAGTCCATAATAGCTCTGGCTTTCTGTCTTGGGTAGCTGGGTAGATGGGAGTGCTGTTTATTGAAATGATAAATATGGCACAAAAACAGACACATAGACCAATGGAATAGAATAGAAACCCCAGAACTAGACCCACAAACATATGGCCAACTCATCTTTGACAAAGCAGGAAAGAACATCCAATGGAAAAAAGACAGCCTCTTTAACAAATGGTGCTGGGAGAACTGGACAGCAACATGCAGAAGGTTGAAACTAGACCACTTTCTCACACCATTCACAAAAATAAACTCAAAATGGATAAAGGACCTGAATGTGAGACAGGAAACCATCAAAACCTTAGAGGAGAAAGCAGGAAAAGACCTCTCTGACCTCAGCCGTAGCAATCTCTTACTCGACACATCCCCAAAGGCAAGGGAATTAAAAGCAAAAGTGAATTACTGGGATCTTATGAAGATAAAAAGCTTCTGCGCAGCAAAGGAAACAACCAACAAAACTAAAAGGCAACCAACAGAATGGGAAAAGATATTTGCAAATGACATATCGGACAAAGGGCTAGTATCCAAAATCTATAAAGAGCTCACCAAACTCCACACCCGAAAAACAAATAACCCAGTGAAGAAATGGGCAGAAAACACGAATAGACACTTCTCTAAAGAAGACATCCGGATGGCCAACAGGCACATGAAAAGATGTTCAACGTCGCTCCTTATCAGGGAAATACAAATCAAAACCACACTCAGGTATCACCTCACGCCAGTCAGAGTGGCCAAAATGAACAAATCAGGAGACTATAGATGCTGGAGAGGATGTGGAGAAACGGGAACCCTCTTGCACTGTTGGTGGGAATGCAAATTGGTGCAGCCACTCTGGAAAGCAGTGTGGAGGTTCCTCAGAAAATTAAAAATAGACCTACCCTATGACCCAGCAATAGCACTGCTAGGAATTTACCCAAGGGATACAGGAGTACTGATGCATAGGGGCACTTGTACCCCAATGTTCATAGCAGCACTCTCAACAATAGCGAAATTATGGAAACAGCCTAAATGTCCATCAACTGATGAATGGATAAAGAAATTGTGGTTTATATACACAATGGAGTACTACATGGCAATGAGAAAGAACGAAATATGGCCCTTTGTAGCAACGTGGATGGAACTGGAGAGTGTGATGCTAAGTGAAATAAGCCATACAGAGAAAGACAGATACCATATGTTTTCACTCTTATGTGGATCCTGAGAAACTTAACAGGAACCCATGGGGGAGGGGAAGGAAAAAAAAAAAAAAGAGGTTAGAGTGGGAGAGAGCCAAAGCATAAGAGACTGTTAAAAACTGAGAACAAACTGAGGGTTGATGGGGGTGGGAGGGAGGAGAGGGTGGGTGATGGGTATTGAGGAGGGCACCTTTTGGGATGAGCACTGGGTGTTGTATGGAAACCAATTTGACAATAAATTTCATATAAAAAAATAAAAAAAATAAAAATGTTATAATTGTATAGTTAAAAAAAATGAAATGATAAATAGCAGGCTTAGGGAGTGAAGGGTTAGAGATACATTCATTTATTTATTTCATTATTACTTATTGACTGTATCCTGTGTACCAGGCCCTGTTTTAGTATTAGGAATACAATAATGAACAAAAGGGACCAAAATTCTTGCTGTGATGTAGTCTATAATCTAGTGCAGGGAAATAGACAATAAATAAAATATATAGTATGTCATGTATTTATAAGTGTTACAAAGAGAAAGATATCAGGAAAAGTGGGCAAGAAGTGCTAGGGCAGGGGGTGGGTTACAGTTTTATATAGGATTTTCAGGGAAAGCCTTATGAGGAGGTGATAGTTGGTTAAAGTCTTTAAGGATGAAAGTAAGAAAGCAAGTGCTTATATCTGGAGGAAGAATAGACAAAAGAAAAGCAAGTGCAAAGGCCCTGTGGTTGGAGCATGTCTGGTCGGTACAGCTAGAGTGGTCTGAGTAAGGGAGAGAGTAGTAGGAGACATGGTCACAGAAGTGAAAGAATGGAGACAGGTTATGTAGGGCTTTGTAAGCCATTGTAATGCTTTAGGTTTTTACACAGAGCAGGATGTGCAGACATTGAAGGGTTTTGTGTAGATGACATCTGATACATATTTTAGAAATATCACTTTGTCCCAAGTGCCTCAGTTGTTCAGTCAGTTAAGCGTCTGACTTTTGCTCAGGTCACGATCTCATGGTTCGTAAGTTAGAGCCGTACATTGGGCCGTCTGCTGATGGCATAGAGCCTGCTTCTGATCCTCTGTCCCCCTCCCCCTGCCTCTCCCCTGCTTGCTGTCACTCTCTCTCTCTCTCAAAAATAAATAAAGATTTAAAAAAATCTAAAAAATATAGAAATATCACTTTGACCAGGTCAAACTTTGGACAGACATGTTGAGTTTGAAGACTCATGGGCCATCCCAGTGGGTTATTGATGAGACCATCTGGGAGAGTGTACCAAAGGTAAGGCACAGCAGTCCTGGGATGATGCCTTGAGGGGTTTGGGAGAAGAGGAGTCTGTGACTGAGATGGCAGAAGGTAGGAGGAATCTCATCAGACAGTGGTGTCAGGGGGCCCAGGGAAGAGCCCTGAGAAGCATGGGGGTAATCAGTACCCAGAACATGCTAAGAGGTCACACAAGGACATAAAAGGGTCCATCAGATGGGGAACTTGAAGACCTTGGTAAAATCAGGTTCAATGGAGAGGCGATGGAGATGATGGAAGAGGAAGGTAAAGGAATTGATAAAGGAGCACTATGTCTCCAAATTTGGCTGTGACGGGGAGCAGAAGATAGGGTAGCAGCTGAAGGAAGGGGTTTTATAAGATGGAAAGGACTCAAGTATGATTAATGTTGATAAAAAGAAGCTATCACTGAGGAGAAGACAGGGGGAGTGATAGAGGACATGAGATTCTCAAGAAGGTAGGTGGGAGGGAGTGCATGGGATCCGAAGTAGGGTAGAGGCATTCAGTTTAGAAGGAAGAAGGGACACTTGAGGGGATCACAAAGGGATGGAAGAGGGGCTGCCACTTGGTGAGAATGGGAAGTGTTGGTAATATTTTACCCACATACATAATTGTCTCATATACATGGGGTGGCATGCTTTTATGGTGGGTCGAACATGAGAAGTGGGTGGCAGCTACTGAGGCTACTGACCACCACATGATAGAGATAGCAGTTACTCTATCCTTGTTTCCCAGGAGCCCAAGAAGTTGGACCTATTCTTGAGTGTGCCTTTTTAAAAAAATTTTGTATTTGTTTTTGAGGTATAGTTGACATGCCACATTATGTTAGTTTCTGGTGTACAACAGAATGATTTAACAATTCTATAATTACTCACTACTCATCACAATAAGTGTAGTTACCATCTGTCACCATAATGTCGTACAACATTATTACAGTATTATTGACTATATTCCCTATGCTGCACTTTTCATCTCCATGACTTAATTATTTTATAACTGGAAGTTTGTGCCTGTAACTCCCCTTCACCTATTCACGCATCCTCCCACCCCTGTCCCCTCTGGCAACCACCAGTTTTTTTTCTGTATTTATGAGTCTGTTTCTGTTTTTTGTTTGTTTTTTAGATTCCACATAGAAGTAAAATCATACGGTATTTGTCTTTGTGTGATTAATTTCACTTAGCATATGCCCCCTAGGTCCATCCATGTTGTTACAAATGGTAAGATTTCATTCTTTTTGATGGTGGAGTAATATTCCATTGTGTGTGTGTGTGTGTGTGTGTGTGTGTGTGTGTGTGTGTATAAAACATATACATATATATACACACACACACTGCATTTTCTTTATCCATTCATCCATCAGTGGACACTTGTTTCCATATCTTGGCTATTGTAAGCAGTGCTGCAAAAAAATAGGGGTGCATGTATCTTTTCAAATTAGTGTTTTCATTTTCTTTAGGTAAATACCCAGTAGTGGGATTACTGGATCATACAGTATTTCTATTTTTAATTTTTTGAGGAACATCCATACTGGTTTTTTTTTTTTTGCACCAATTTACATTCTCACCAACAGTGTACAAGGTTTCTCTTTTCTCTATATCCTCACTAACACTTCTTATCTTTTTAATACTACCCATTCTAACTGGTGTGAGGTGATAACCTCATTGTGGTTTTGATTTGCATTTCCCTGATGATTACTGATGTTGAGCATCTTTTCACACATCTACTGGCCATCTTTATGTCTTCTTTGGAAAAATGTTCATTCAGGTTCTCTACCCATTTTTAATTGGATTATTTGCTTTTTTTGGTGATGAGTTGTATAAGTTCTTTATATATTTTGAATATTAACTCCTTATCAGATATTTCATTTGCAAATATTTTCTCCCATTCACTAGGTTGCTTTTTCACTTTGTTGATGGTTCCCTTTGCTGTGAAAAAGCTTTTTATTTTGGTGTTGTCCTAAAATTTAATTTTGCTTTTGTTTCCCTTAACTGAGAAGACATAGCCACAAATATGTTGCTAAGGCCAATGTCCAGGAGATTTCCTGCTTATGTTTTCTTTAAGGAGTTTTATGGTTTCAGGTCTCACATTTAGGTCTTTAATCTATTTTGAATTTATTGTTGTGTATGGTGTAAGAAAGTAGTCTCTTTTCATTCTTTTGCATGTAGCTGTGTACTTTTCCCAACACCATTTATTGAAGAGACTGTCCTTTCCCGTTGTATATTCTTGCCTCTTTGGTTGTAGTTTAATTGACCATATAGATATGGGTTTATTTCTGCACTCTCTGTCCTGTTCCATTGATCTATATGTCTATTTTTGTGCCAATACCATACTATTTTGATTACTACAGCTTTGTAGTGTATCTTGAGATCTGGGATTGTGATACTTCCAGCTTTGTTCTTTTTTCTCAAGATTGCTTTGGCTATTGTTTTTTTTTTTGTTTTGTTTTTTGTTTTTGTTTGTTTTTTGTAGTTCCACACAAATTTTAGGATTATTTGTTCTAGTTCTGTGAAAAATGCCCTTGATATTTTGATAAGGATTGCATTGAATCTATAGATTGCTTTGGGTAGCATGGACATTTTAAAAATATTAATTCCTCCAAACCATGATCATGGAATATCTTCCATTTGTTTGTGTCATCCTCAGTTTCTTTTTATCAATGGCTTATAGTTTTATTATACAGGGCTTTCTCCTCCTTGGTTAATTTTATTCCTAGGTCTCTTAATCTTTTTGGTGCAATTGTAAATGGGATTTTCTTAATTTCTCTTTCTGCTACTTTATTGCTAGTGTATAGAAATGCAACAGATTTCTGTGTGAGTGTGCTTTCTTTTTGCTTGCAGAGTATTAGTTGACCATCTGACAGGAAATGGCCTAATATGGAAAGAAAAATCATTTTCATCTCATCATCTTGTACTGTTATTTCAGTTCAGTTCAGTTATATTTTGCAATAGTATTCTTGCAAGGATTCATATTACATGCTTTAAAAACTTCTATTAAACAATATTTTTCACAGAATTTTGATTAACTTTGGAAACTTATGACTAATTTGTTAGTTATGATTCAGCCAAATGGAATTTTCCTAATTCTCTCTAAAACCCACTCAAAATGAATGTAGCTTAGCAGACTACAATATATCCCCCCCACCCCTCTTTTGCTTCAGAAGGCTCACTTCAACAGGTGTAGATAAGAAGAAATCTAAACTTAAATGTAAACTTGCCTTTAGTTAATTCAGAGTGTTATCAAATATTTTATTGTTTTTCTTTTTTTTAATGTTTATTTATTTATTTTTGAGAGAGAGGGAGAGAGGGCATGCGAGTGTAAGCAGGGGAGGGGCAGAGAGAGAGAGACAAGAGGGAGAATCCAAAGCAGGCCCTACGATGTTAACGCAGAGCCCTATGCGGGGGCTCCATCTCACGATCCATGAGAACATGACCTGAACAGAAATCTAGAGTCAGACACTTAACTAACTGAGCCATCCAGGTGCCCAAATATGTTAATTTCTTAATCTGTATTTTTAATTTTTAACTTTGCCCTTTTCATGAATTTGCTGAAATCAAATAATACCTTGCCACTCAGTCTACACAGGAGACTTATAAGGATTTTTTCCTTCATATGTAAATGGGGAAAAGCACAATATGAACCATGGCCTATCTAACAATTTTTGGAGATTCAATTCTAAGCTTAATTTTGACAAAACCACTTTAGGAATTTAAGGGAGCTATTTCACACTCTTGAATTGATCTTGCCAAACCATTCCTAGCCTCGAGTCAAGTTAAAAGTCTATTAATAGAGGGAGGGGTAAAAACAAAAATTCCTATTTAAAAGTATGGCTTCTTTTTTTTTTTTTTTCCTGAAGAGATGTCTGTTATTTCCTTTTTGTCACTTGGTACAAACCTTTGGATTAAATAACTTCAATATCGATTGAAAAAATTATTAATGAGGTTGACTTGCTTTGTTTTGGCTTTATTGGTTTATATGTTTCTTTTGGTACAGTGAGAAACTGTACACACACACAGCTTTTTTATCTAGTGAAGTGTGATAATTAGGGAGAAGTTCTAGGGTACTGGTGATACCACCTTTAAAGGATATGTTAGGACCTGCCTTCTCAGGAAAGAACTAGAAGGAGGTTAACTGTTGAACTGCTGTCGAAGCAGGAAGACTCATATCACTCTCAGAGTTGTGTTGATTTAACAAAAGTATTATCCATAGGGAAGGAGACTGGGGGATTGTAAAATAGTTGACCTTTGAAGTGAAGTCATTGCCTTTTAAGTTTGAAGTCACAGATACACATAGTTGTATTAATTAGTACATGGGGAAGCCTTTGCTTCTTAACATTTAAAAAATTATAGTCCTTATATTTCTGTTTATAGAATTTCCAGACTCCTCCAAAGCAAATATCTGGAAAAAAAGTTGCATTATAAATTATTTTGAAGTTTCTCTTTGTACAACTAAGCAATATGTCAAACATTTCATATATCTTCTGACTCAGGCACCTACTTAAAACTTTCTCCTTTTGTGTTTGATTGTAAAAAAAAGTCCTCAAATAAGGAAATGAAGACATTTGCTGGTTTTCCCTGGAGCTTTAATCAGTTGATATTCAACAGGTGTTTTTATTTTCTGGGCCTTAAAATCTTTCTGGATGGGATAGTGGGAGAAATATTTGTGAATACTCTCTTGGTTAGCAAATAAATCTTTGTTCTTTTTGTTTTCTCCATTTCTTTTCTATATTCTTAGCTCATCATCCTCCCTTCCTGTACATGCCTCCAAAGTTCTTGTTCCTTTTCCTCCATCGAGGGTAGAAAAATGCTGTCAGAACGAGTTGATTTGCAGCCACCCATCCATGACATGGCTGAGGACACAACCTGAATGTCCTCAGGTTCCATAGCCTATGAGTACAAATGAGCTCACATAACATTACCACCAGAGTCTGCTGTCCATAATTGTTTACACTTGAATCTTATAGTACCCTACAAAGCTCCCCTAGGCACTCCTGGCAGTTTTCAGGGCTGTCTGGTATTTTACCAGATTGCATCAATGCCATTTGGGAATGGTTCCTCTGGGCCTCTAGGTGATCTACTTGGACGCTTGCTATACCCAGCTGAGCTCCATTCAGTGCTCTGCTGTTTCTTTCACCATTCCCCTCTGCCAGGCATAGCCCTGCCCTGGTCCAGACGCTGTTTCTCTGTATTCTTTTGGCTTTCCCTCTAATCCCATCTCTTCAAAGCAAGTGAGAAAGCTCAGTTAACAAGCTCGGTAGGAAACCAATTCCCTGTTTCTGTGTGGATCAGAAGAAACTTTTCTTCCTTTTTAGTCTAATGCAAGAACCCTCAGGCAGAGTAAACTCATGCAAAAGATCAGAATCCCAGGTGAAGTTTATGTGGAATACCTTGGTACAATAATTTCTTAGCCTCTAAAATACAACATGAATTGAAACAAAACAAACATTTCTTGAGCACCTACTTTGTGCTCTGCTCTATGGTAGGTACTTATCATTGTTATTTCATTTAATCCTTATAGCCCTTTGCACTATGCTGTTGATTGTTATTCTCATTTTGGAGATGAGAAAACTGGGGCTCAAATAGGATTAGGAATTCATTTACCAAAGATCACAGAGCCGATGGGGGTAGAATTAATATATGATTCCAGGCTCCATGATTACCCTCTTGCACATTGCCTCTCACTCTGGAAAATAAATTACTTTCATCGCAGCAAAATACATCTTAGCTTTTAAGAAGAAAAACTGCCCTAAAGAGAACTGCCCTAAAAACAACTCATTTTTTCTGTAAAACTAAAACTGATCAAAATAAAGTCTTAATTAAAGCAAAAAAGATGTAAACACTCTTGGCTAAGGCGGGTTAAGTGGTGTGTTTATACATCCATCATTATCACTATTATTTTCGGTATTTACAAGAATAGTTAAATGACATAATTCATGTGAAAGTGCTAGGAAGGCATCAGGTTATTATGTGGAGATTGCAACATGAGAATGAGTAAGGAATTGCCTTGTTACATGGAATTTATATTATCCTAGTCTTGTAGGTTGGTGGGATATTTGTACAGTATTGTGAATCTTTACCTGTTCGTTGAACAAACATAAACTCAGACTTTGTGGCTGCTGATGTGACACTTTTCACCAACAGAAATTATCTTAAAAGATTCTTTCCAAGGAACTTAATATTTTGTAGATCTTTTATACTTGTTCCAGAAGCCAAAACTTTTGAGTTGCTGCTCTGTTGAATGAAACATAATACAAGAGAGTTAATCTTGCAATAGTTCCTGTAACTGTGACTAGGGAAAAGGAAGGGAGTGGAGTTTCACAGACAGTCCTCAACCGCAGAGAATGTGTGTGTGGTGGTGGGCAGGGAGAGGCTGGAGCATGTGTAGAAACTGAGGTAGTGGGAAGGACTTTTGGAAGACAATCTCTGGGACCAATGTTGATAATTTGGCTTCACTACCAAGCGATAGCTTTTAGAGAGGACGTTGTTTCACTTTTCTATATAAAAATTTGAGTATTACTTTCTGTTTAACTTCCTCTGCAGTGAGGAGGGATGAGGGATATCTTTATGCTTTAGAGCTTCCAAAAGCCTTTCCAGAGCTGTATCCTTTCTAAATCCTAAAACAAGGTAACATATTAAGTTGCTACTCATAATTTTTTTTGACAGGTGGAAATATGATTTAAAGATAAGTGACTCAGAGCAGCTGTTGGAACCTAGGCATCTGTAGGCTGAATCCCTCCCTACTGTGACCCAGAGCTCTTTTACAAATTTGGGAGCACTTCCTTTCCTCCATACACCCTTAGCTTCAATGAGTGCTAAAGCGCTGTATGGAATTCAGTTACAGTAAAGTGTTAGTATTTTTCAGATGGCATTTAAGAGAGATGGCTAAAACACAGGAAAACCCGAAAGCAGTAAAAATGGTACAACTTTCCAATATCTCAGCCTTCTACTAGCAGCCCTACTCTTGTTCTAATCTCCCAGTTCAGAAAAGCCATCTTTAACTACACCCCCTCCTTGTTTTGCCCCATGTTGCGGGCCCTAACTGGTATCATGGAGGGAATGTGGCAAGTGTGAATGCTGTTGTGGGCATGCAGTTCCATTATTACCAATATGATGTTTACTGTGCTATGGTACTTTTACCATTTCTTGCTTTCTGGATTACTTTTATGCCAGGGCAGGCATAACTAGTGTCTCGGAAATTCCCTGACTATAAGGAAGAGTAGATGAGAGATAACCCTATGGAAATTATGATTGATGCCAAATCTACAGCTTTCCCATCTATACAGAAAAACCAGTTTTCATCACTGACTTTGCTACGTCTGCAAAGATGATGGAAATAAAACTACTTCTGACATCGTAGTTTTCCCTCACTAGTTGAGAACCAACCTAATAAGAGAAATGTTGAATGCCAAGCAAGTAGCTATTCAAATGAATCCCACAAGAACAGGAAACCAAGTGGAAATCCAAATATAAGCTGTGCCCTAAAGTTGCCATCAATAATCCCTGAAGTGAAAACAATGAAATTAGAATATTGTTTGGGTTGCCTTCCCACCTGATAACTGAACAAGGAATCAGCCTGTTTTCATCATTTCCAGTTCAAGAGCTAATGAGGTGGAGAAAGTCCAACAGAAACTGGGCAGTGACGTTTGCTCCTTTGTCAATGACAAAAGCATGTGGCAATTTCCTGGCCTGCAAAAACATCCCAATAAATCTCCTCTGTATACCATTAGGAAGAAGTTGTGTAGAACTGGGTGGACTTCAGAAGGCTGCTAACCTTGGGCAGCTCTGTTGTTATCCTGCTCTTATTGCTCAATGGAAAATTCAGTGGAATTGCTAAGTAACAAGACTAGGTTCAGGGCCATAAATCTCTGAAAGATGCTCACTGACATCTATGGTGCTCTGTAGAGTGGATTTACCAAGGTCATTCTTGCTGAGCTTCCTTTGAGTTGGAGGCTACAGCTTACTGTCAGGCCCAGAGCCAGGCTCTTAATCATTGAGGAAGCCAGAGGGCAAGGGGCGGGACGTCATGAAAGGTAACTTTAGGCCTGGTCCCAGTGTCAAATGGAGACTGGGAGGAAGTCCCATGCAAGAAAAGCAGCTCATTGGGGTCCTCCCACCTTATCTGAGGGCTCTCTCCGCACGGGTTGCTTTAGCTTTATTACTCAGTCCTCGGGGACTTCCCACCATTCACTGAATTAAGTATAAACTTCTGGCCACTGTCTTCAAATTCTTCTCATTACATTTTAAACATCTGTGCATATCTTCTATTCATTCTTGGACCTAGCCACAGTCTTCTGATTGCTGCAGCTGGCTTTGTCCCTCGTAAAGCTTAGTCACCCATTGTCACCCATTGTCATTGAGTCATCGAGCAAATGGTTGAGTTCCCCTGCTTTGAATTTGTTGTGGTTGACAAAAATACCAAAGGAAAGGAGAGACTAGCAGGAGCCAAAGGCTTATTTGGAAGCCCTTTTGTAGCAGCATTAGGACAGAGGATGAGAACCCAACCAAGGTAAGGAATCCAGCCAGCAGGAAGATTGGGCTCACTCTGTGGAGGTGGGAAGGTGTCTTGGAGCTGTTGCAGAGTTACGATGGGAAGATTAGGGACTCTGGAGCACTAGAACTATATGTGTATGGTTAATAAGTACTAAGGTGTTACTTCATTTGCTCCTTACTGCAGTGTCATGATAGACAAAGCAGGCACTATCATTCTCACCTTTGAGGTGATAAACTGACATTTTGAGAGATGACCAGACCTCGGCCAGTAAGTCTGAACTCCAGTCTTGTGATCATCCACTGTATCTGTTACGTACCAGGGGCCAGCAGTATCTTTCGTAAAGTCCTAGGTTATAAATATTTTAGGCTTTGTGCATCACATGGTGTTGTCACGACCACTCAACTTTGCCATTGTAGTACAAAAGGTCTATACTCAATACACAAACAAATGAATATGTCTGTGTTTCAGTCATCTTTACAAAGTCTTGTTTACAAAAGTAGGCAGTGAGCAGGATATGGCCCGTGGGCCATAGTTTGCAGATTTCTGTCCTATGCCATAATACTATAAATCACCCTATGTCATGAGTAAGGATTCATAGGCCATTAGATGCATTGGTAAATTTGAATTCTCAAAATGTGGATATTAAATAATGGAGTGTAAAGGAACACAGCCTAACCTAATATGATTCAGATAAGAAAGAAAGAAAGAAAGAAAGAAAGAAAGAAAGAAAGAAAGAAAGAATATAGGGAAGTTAGTGTGCAGGTTACTTAATAGTGAGGTGGCAGGGACCCAGGAGATACCCACAGCAGGTAAGGGAAGTGGATGATGCTGATCAGGTGATTTCCCAGGTGCCTCTGCAGTATAAGTGCCCTGGGAACCCTGTGGATCTTTTCTCAGCTCTTGCTTTACTGGAGATTTGGGCATGCCTCATGCTGTAAACCCCACATTTTCTACTCTAAGTACTTCTCCCAGAAACTGTCATCTCCCTTCTGAATGACAAATATCCTGGAACTTGCTTCCTGGAGAGAAAATGCAGGCTGTTCCCTGAGGTCAAGACCAGAAGTCTCGACAAGGGAGAGGAGATGGGAGACTTGATAGAAGTATGTCTTTGCCTTCTTCCGCTCATTTCTGGCAGTAGGCTGATGACCTTATTATTTGGTGACACTTTTCCTGCTCACCTGGCTGGCTAGCTCTGGCATTAAGGCTAGAAGGGAAAATAAGAGAAACCATAGACTAGAACACACTCTTCAAACATTGTGAATTTCTATTTATACTCAGAAAAATGGACTTCTCAGCAGGCACCGGGAGTCGCAAATGTCTTTTTTTTTTTAAGTTTTTTTTTTAAGTTTATTTATTTTGAGAGATCAAAATACAGCTTTTAGTGTACACCCAGATGCGGGGCTTCATCTCACAAACTGTGAGATCATGACCTGAGCCGAGATGAAGAGTCAGATGCTTAACTGACTGAGCCACCCAGGTGCCCCTCAAACTCCTTCTTATGTTCTTCAGTGTACATTTCCAGTCATATCTTATCCCTATTGCTCTCTGCTATTTCTGTCATCTAGGATGATTTTCCTTAGCCTCTATTTCTTCCTTTCTACTTATCAAATTTGGGCTCATCTTTGAGGCCTGGCTCATGAAGGAGTTTCTGTCTCCTTCATGGATCTCTGTTATGTCCTTTACTGCCAGTACCATTCATTTAGATTTTATTTTAAGTTGCTTTATGATCCTTCACATTACTTAACTTTTCATTGTTCTGCAATGAGAATTCAGCAGTTTGTAGGCATGGCCTGGATTTTAAGTTATCTGTATCTTCTAACACAGTATTAGATTCATACTACAAACTCAGTAAACATCTGTTATGTGAGCTGAATCTATAACTAAGATCTTTCAGTGGGCCTCTAACATGGAGGTTCTCTCCTCTCAGTTTCTTTAGAGTTAAAACTTTCTTATTTGGCTAGCTCGTTTGGTTTGTCACTGTTACCTTTTCTTTCAGAACTTGGCATAGGTTCCCTCAGGGGCAGGTTGGAAGACCTGAGGAGAGAGCACATGTGACATTATCATTTTCCATTGATGCTCATCTTGTTCAAGTCCCCTTAGTGTTCTGTAAAATCCATGAGAGCAGAGACTGTCTTGCCATTAGATCATTTCTCACCATTATAGTTTCTCCATTTAGCAAGTGCCTGGCATGTATTAGATGCTTAATAATTATTAGTTGAATGAAAGAATGAGTGAAAAAGTATTATCTTGACCTGGTCCTGGGTGATTCCCTTGCCTTGTGGGAACGCTGATTGTCAAAAAGTGAGAAAATGGCCTTAGTTGTCACTCTTTGTCAGAGCATCATAGCTCCTTGGCATTTTGCTCTCACATGAGGCCTACAAGACCATATGTAGGTGGAATGTTTGATGGCTGACCCTAATGTACCAAATCCCTGTGGACCACATCAGCATTGTTCTCTACCAGATCCCAGAGATGCAACAGCTAAAGTCACTTTCTTAGGCCATACTTCCTGATATAACTCACCAGAGCTTGCTTCATAGATTTCTCACATGTGTTTCCTATTTTTATCCATCACAAGTTTGGAAATCCGTCCACAGAGTGAATGGGTCACATGTGCAGTGAGTGCTCAGTGGTGACCATTTGCTGGTTTGATTATTAAGGTAAAATTAAGGGAAAATCTGATTTAAGGGTCCAAATGATACATTTATAGCCACTTGATTATATAGGGTAAAATATATCAATTTCCTGTATAATACTTAAAAAAACTGTTTTCCTTTTTTAGGCATTACGTAATAATATGTATTTAATTAGCTCTTTAGCATACTTACCACAAGATGGCAGTATAACAGCCCCTATTTATTAGGAACATGGATATTGTTTAAATTGAGATAGTGGAGAGGTATTTTTTCCCCCTCAAGTTTCCAAAATCTACAATCATGTCCATATGATCTAATTCGTAGCTAGGTAGATTTGTAACTAAACATAGACCTGCATAAGTCCAACTACTTGCACACTCAAAAATATTCTCATATACAACCTGTCCCATATGACAAGATGAATATTCTGTATATTTTGTCCAGAATGTAGTTAATCACATGTGAATTAGATGTATTAATTATTAATCAATCTCTTGTGTAAGTAGGTAAAATCAATCAGAAAGCTTGTGAATGCAAATTTTAAGGCAGAATACCAAGAATAGCCCACTTCAGGTTTGGTATTATTATTGCAGAAAAGAGGCCTCAGTAGTTCTAGGCTGGGATGCAGAGTGAGTCCATGGAAGGAAGGTAGATATGAGGCTAGAAGAGAAAGGTGCATAGGGAAGTTGTTATCATCTTTTAGCTACAAACATTGAGCACAAAATGTCCATTATTTTATTGTCTAAAAACTGGTCCTTGCCATGTAAGAGCTTAAGATCCAACATTATAAATAACAGAGAAAAAACCCAGCAAACATGTGAAAAGATAGGTATCATGACCATTATCTGAGAAGAATAAGGGAAGTAAAGAAGGAAGAAACATTGATTTTATATGTTTTGCCAGGAGATGAGAAAAGATAGTAGAAACAAGCAGTATGGCATGGTCAAAAGATCATGGCAATAATAAGGAGACCCAGTTCTGGTTTCAACTCTGCCCCCTCACCATTCTGGGCTACCTCCATTTCTTCATGTACATTTGGACTTGGGTTCTAGAAACATTAACAGAAATATGTTTTGTTAACAGTTGGTGTTAATAGGTACTCTTCAAAAAGGATTTGTGTTGAAATAAGTTTGAGGAAAGCAATTGTTATAGTGTGTCTCCTCCTTTTCCCCTCCCTTTCAGAGAATCACAAAGTGTGTTAGCATATTAAAGACCTGGAGTGAGGAAACTGCTTCATTTTTTTAACCTGACATTTCAAACTTAACCATTGAACACAATTCCTTTCTCCACTGCACCCAAAAAAGAGCAATTAACATTGTATAGAATATTAATGGTAGATAATTTGGGAACCACTGAATTAAAAAGTCTTTAAAGCCTTTTCCAGTTCTAGAATCTGAATCAGAAGCTCCAGGAGGGCAGGAAATCGTGTCTGACTGATTTACTTTTTACCTCTAGTGCTTGGCATAGAGTAAGTGGCCAGTGATGTTTGCAGAATCAAGGAATGAACTGAGGCAGGACTGATTGTCCCCCCTCCCTCTTTTTCTAAGAAGCATGGACTATACGTATCCCCATTCTGAAATTATGTATCAAATTAGAGCAATTCCAGGTAGAGAACGAAGACAAAGACTTCTTTTTTTTTTTTTAAGTCTAAAAACACTGGGGAATTATGTTAAGAGTCTTTCTGGGAAATGTGAAGATGTGACCCTAATAGGATTGGTTTTCCATTTCCTCCTCTGTTTTCATGAGTGGAAATTTTATCTGGATTCATCTAGGAAGAAACCCAAATCAGATGGAAGGAAATGACTGACTAGCCCATTCTGGATATCAAAGAGAGAAAAGAATCCCAGGATTGGGGGAGAATTGGAGGGTCTTAAGAGACCAAAAGTCTCATGGTAGTGAAGGTAAAGAGAGAGATTCTGCAGAAAAAGAAGCTCCCTGAAGAATGGGGACATGATGAGCAAGTGGTTGGCCCCAAAAGTTAAGAAAGAAGTTAGAAGTATCCAAAATCTATAAAGAACTTACCAAACTCAAATAATCCAGTGAAGAAATGGACAGAAGACATGAATACACACTTTTCCAAAGAAGACATCCAGGTCACCAACAGACACATGAAAAGATGCTCAATGTCACTCACCATCAGGGAAATACAAATACAAATCAAAGGCACACTGAGATGCCACCTCACACCAGTCAGAGTGGCTGAAATGCTGGCGAGGATGTGGAGAAATGGGAACCCTCTTGCACTGTTGGTGGGAATGCAAACTGGTGCAACTGCTCTGGAAAACAGTGTGGAGGTTCCTCAAAAAATTAAAAATAGAACTATCCCTACCCTTTGACCTAGTAATAGCACTACTAGGAATTTACCCAAGGGATACTGGAGTGCTGATGCATAGGGACACATGTACCCCAATGTTTATAGCAGCACTTTCAATAGCCAAATTATGGAAAGAGCCTAAATGTCCATCAACTGATGAATGGATAAAGAAGATGTGGTTTATATATACGATGAAATACTACTTGGCAATGAGAAAGAATGAAATCATGTCATTTGCAGCAACATGGATGGAGCTGGAAGGTATTATGCTGAGTGAAATAAGTCAGGCAGAGAAGGATAGATATCATTTGTTGTCACTCATATTGGATCTTGAGAAACTTAACAGAAGACCATTGGGGAAGGGTAGGGGAAAAAGTAGTTACAGAGAGGGAGGGAGGCAAACCACAAGAGACTCTTAAATACAGAGAATAGACTGAGAGGGGTTGGGGGGTAGAGAAGAGGGGAAAATGGGTGATGGGCATTGAGGAGGGCACTTGTTGGGATGAACACTGGGTGTTGTATGTAAGCCAATTTGACAATAAATTATATTCATTAAAAAAAAAAAAGAAGTTAGAGAAGCCGGTAGAATGAGGTGAATATCAGGGTTAGACGAACCATTCTATATGGTAGTTCATCTATATGGGTTACAGTGGATATCTTGAATCAGTAAAGAACTCATAGGTGTATTCTACTGGATTCTATATATGTGAATATTCAGTTGGTAAAACTGTTTTTCATAGACTAGATGGTACCATTTTGTTGTTAAAGGCACAATAAGGGAAGGGACAAAGTGCTGTAAAGCCAACTCTACTGATAGCATAATTACTAGAGAGTGGGATATCAGGCTGAACTCACCCAAAGATATCTGCTGCCTCCTATGAGCTCCTTTGGTTAAGACAAGTTCTGGAAGATGCCTGTTAAAATGCAACATGTGACCAGAGGAGAAATAACATAGCAACACATTAGTGGTCATATTCATATTGCAGAGAACAGAGTCCTAGAAAACAGATCATCAAACAGGTAAATTTTATCGGGGAAAAACAAGACATGAAGTGTGGGAAAAGCTGCAGGATTGCACTGTGGAGGCCCTGGGAGTCAGGAGTCGAGATTGGGGTGCTGAGGTGGAGGGAGACCCCAAATAGGAGAGGTAGGAAATGTGAAAGGTCTATTTTATCACTTTACAATTTGTTCAGAACAGACAAAAGAGGAGACAATGTCAGGCTGAAAACAAAAGGTCTTAGAAGATAGACTGGACCTCCCCATTTCTGCCTCATATCTATCCTGAATGTTATTAAGTGATTTATCTCTAACAATAAAGTATCAGTGCTTGTAATTATTAAATACTTGTATACATATTTTTTTTTATGAAGTTTATTGACAAATTGGTTTCCATACAACACCCAGTGCTCATCCCAAAAGGTGCCCTCCTCACTACCCATCACCCACCCGCCCCTCCCTCCCACCCCCCATCAACCCTCAGTTTGTTCTCAGTTTTTAACAGTCTCTTATGCTTTGGCTCTCTCCCACTCTAACGTCTTTTTTTTTTCTCCCTTCCCCTCCCCCATGGGTTCCTGTTGAGTTTCTCAGGATCCACATAAGAGTGAAACCATATGGTATCTGTCTTTCTCTGTATGGCTTATTTCACTTAGCATCACACTCTCCAGTTCCATCCACGTTGCTACAAAAGGCCATATTTCATTTTTTCTCATTGCCACGTAGTATTCCATTGTGTATATAAACCACAATTTCTTTATCCATTCATCAGTTGATGGACATTTAGGCTCTTTCCATAATTTGGCTATTGTTGAGAGTGCTGCTATGAACATTGGGGTACAAGTGCCCCTATGCATCAGTACTCCTGTATCCCTTGGGTAGATTCCTAGCAGTGCTATTGCTGGGTCATAGGGTAGGTCTATTTTTAATTTTCTGAGGAACCTCCACACTGTTTTCCAGAGCGGCTGCACCAATTTGCATTCCCACCAACAGTGCAAGAGGGTTCCCGTTTCTCCACATCCTCTCCAGCATCTATAGTCTCCTGATTTGTTCATTTTGGCCACTCTGACTGGCGTGAGGTGATACCTGAGTGTGGTTTTGATTTGTATTTCCCTGATAAGGAGCGACGCTGAACATCTTTTCATGTGCCTGTTGGCCATCTGGATGTCTTCTTTAGAGAAGTGTCTATTCATGTTTTCTGCCCATTTCTTCACTGGGTTATTTGTTTTTCGGGTGTGGAGTTTGGTGAGCTCTTTATAGATTTTAGATACTAGCCCTTTGTCCGATATGTCATTTGCAAATATCTTTTCCCATTCCGTTGGTTGTCTTTTAGTTTTGTTGGTTGTTTCCTTTGCTGTGCAGAAGCTTTTTATCTTCATAAGGTCCCAGTAATTCACTTTTGCTTTTAATTCCCTTGCCTTTGGGGATGTGTCGAGTAAGAGATTGCTACGGCTGAGGTCAGAGAGGTCTTTTCCTGCTTTCTCCTCTAAGGTTCTGATGGTTTCCTGTCTCACATTTAGGTCCTTTATCCATTTTGAGTTTATTTTTGTAAATGGTGTGAGAAAGTGGTCTAGTTTCAACCTTCTGCATGTTGCTGTCCAGTTCTCCCAGCACCATTTGTTAAAGAGGCTGTCTTTTTTCCATTGGATGTTCTTTCCTGCTTTGTCAAAGATGAGTTGGCCATATGTTTGTGGGTCTAGTTCTGGGGTTTCTATTCTATTCCATTGGTCTGTGTGTCTGTTTTTGTGCCAATACCATGCTGTCTTGATGATGACAGCTTTGTAGTAGAGGCTGAAGTCTGGGATTGTGATGCCTCCTGCTTTGGTCTTCTTCTTCAAAATTCCTTTGGCTATTCGGGGCCTTTTGTGGTTCCATATGAATTTTAGGATTGCTTGTTCTAGTTTCGAGAAGAATGCTGGTGCAATTTTGATTGGGATTGCATTGAATGTGTAGATAGCTTTGGGTAGTATTGACATTTTGACAATATTTATTTTTCCAATCCATGAGCAGGGAATGTCTTTCCATTTCTTTAAATCTTCTTCAATTACCTTCATAAGCTTTCTATAGTTTTCAGCATACAGATCCTTTACATCTTTGGTTAGATTTATTCCTAGGTATTTTATGCTTTTTGGTGCAATTGTGAATGGGATCAGTTTCTTTATTTGTCTTTCTGTTGCTTCATTGTTAGTGTATAAGAATGCAACTGATTTTTGTACATTGATTTTGTATCCTGCAACTTTGCTGAATTCATGTATCAGTTCTAGCAGACTTTTGGTGGAGTCTATCGGATTTTCCATGTATAATATCATGTCATCTGCAAAAAGCGAAAGCTTGACTTCATCTTTGCCAATTTTGATGCCTTTGATTTCCTTTTGTTGTCTGATTGCTGATGCTAGAACTTCCAGCACTATGTTAAATAACAACGGTGAGAGTGGGCATCCCTGTCGTGTTCCTGATCTCAGGGAAAAAGCTCTCAGTTTTTCCCCGTTGAGGATGATGTTAGCTGTGGGCTTTTCATAAATGGCTTTTATGATCTTTAAGTATGTTCCTTCTATCCCGACTTTCTCAAGGGTTTTTATTAAGAAAGGGTGCTGGATTTTATCAAAGGCCTTTTCTGCATCGATTGACAGGATCATATGGTTCTTCTCTTTTTTTTTGTTAATGTGATGTATCACGTTGATTGATTTGCGAATGTTGAACCAGCCCTGCATCCCAGGAATGAATCCCACTTGATCATGGTGAATAATTCTTTTTATATGCTGTTGAATTCGATTTGCTAGTATCTTATTGAGAATTTTGGCATCCATATTCATCAGGGATATTGGCCTGTAGTTCTCTTTTTTGACTGGGTCTCTGTCTGGTTTAGGAATCAAAGTAATACTGGCTTCATAGAATGAGTCTGGAAGTTTTCCTTCCCTTTCTATTTCTTGGAATAGCTTGAGAAGGATAGGTATTATCTCTGCTTTAAACGTCTGGTAGAACTCCCCTGGGAAGCCATCTGGTCCTGGACTCTTATTTGTTGGGAGATTTTTGATAACCGATTCAATTTCTTCGCTGGTTATGGGTCTGTTCAAGCTTTCTATTTCCTCCTGATTGAGTTTTGGAAGAGTGTGGGTGTTCAGGAATTTGTCCATTTCTTCCAGGTTGTCCAATTTGTTGGCATATAATTTTTCATAGTATTCCCTGATAATTGTTTGTATCTCTGAGGGATTGGTTGTAATAATTCCATTTTCATTCATGATTTTATCTATTTGGGTCATCTCCCTTTTCTTTTTGAGAAGCCTGGCTAGAGGTTTGTCAATTTTGTTTATTTTTTCAAAAAACCAACTCTTGGTTTCGTTGATCTGCTCTACAGTTTTTTTAGATTCTATATTGTTTATTTCTGCTCTGATCTTTATTATTTCTCTTCTTCTGCTGGGTTTAGGCTGCCTTTGCTGTTCTGCTTCTATTTCCTTTAGGTGTGCTGTTAGATTTTGTATTTGGGATTTTTCTTGTTTCTTGAGATAGGCCTGGATTGCGATGTATTTTCCTCTCAGGACTGCCTTCGCTGCGTCCCAAAGCGTTTGGATTGTTGTATTTTCATTTTCGTTTGTTTCCATATATTTTTTGATTTCTTCTCTAATTGCCTGGTTGACCCACTCATTCGTGAGTAGGGTGTTCTTTAACCTCCATGCTTTTGGAGGTTTTCCAGACTTTTTCCTGTGGTTGACTTCAAGCTTCATAGCATTGTGGTCTGAAAGTATGCATGGTATAATTTCAATTCTTGTAAACTTATGAAGGGCTGATTTGTGACCCAGTATATGATCTATCTTGGAGAATGTTCCATGTGCACTCGAGAAGAAAGTATATTCTGTTGCTTTGGGATGCAGAGTTCTAAATATATCTGTCAAGTCCATCTGATCCAGTGTCTCATTCAGGGCCCTTGTTTCTTTATTGACCGTGTGTCTAGATGATCTATCCATTTCTGTAAGTGGGGTGTTAAAGTCCCCAGCAATTACCACATTCTTATCAATAAGGTTGCTTCTGTTTATGAGTAATTGTTTTATATATTTGGGGGCTCCGGTATTCGGCGCATAGACATTTATAATTGTTAGCTCTTCCTGATGGATAGACCCTGTAACTATTATATAATGTCCTTCTTCATCTCTTGTTACAGCCTTTAATTTAAAGTCTAGTTTGTCTGATATAAGTATGGCTACTCCAGCTTTCTTCTGGCTTCCAGTAGCATGATAAATAGTTCTCCATCCCCTCACTCTCAATCTAAAGGTGTCCTCAGGTCTAAAATGAGTCTCTTGTAGACAGCAAATAGATGGGTCTTGTTTTTTTATCCATTCTGATACCCTATGTCTTTTGGTTGGCGCATTTAATCCATTTACATTCAGTGTTATTATAGAAAGATACGGGTTTAGAGTCATTGTGATGTCTGTATGTTTTATGCTTGTAGTGATGTCTCTGGTACTTTGTCTCACAGGGTCCCCCTTAGGATCTCTTGTAGGGCTGGTTTAGTGGTGACAAATTCCTTCAGTTTTTGTTTGTTTGGGAAGACCTTTATCTCTCCTTCTATTCTAAATGACAGACTTGCTGGATAAAGGATTCTTGGCTGCATATTTTTGCTGTCTAGCACCCTGAAAATCTCGTGCCAATTCTTTCTGGCCTGCCAAGTTTCAAAAGAGAGATCAGTCACGAGTCTTATAGGTCTCCCTTTATATGTGAGGGCACGTTTACCCCTTGCTGCTTTCAGAATTTTCTCTTTATCCTTGTATTTTGCCAGTTTCACTATGATATGTCGTGCAGAAGATCGATTCAAGTTACGTCTGAAGGGAGTTCTCTGTGCCTCTTGGATTTCAATGCCTTTTTCCTTCCCCAGTTCAGGGAAGTTCTCAGCTATGATTTCTTCAAGTACCCCTTCAGCACCTTTCCCTCTCTCTTCCTCCTCTGGGATACCAATTATGCGTAAATTATTTCTTTTTAGTGTATCACTTAGTTCTCTAATTTTCCCCTCATACTCCTGGATTTTTTTATCTCTCTTTTTCTCAGCTTCCTCTTTTTCCATAACTTTATCTTCTAGTTCACCTATTCTCTCCTCTGCCTCTTCCATCCGAGCTGTGGTGGTTTGCATTTTGTTTTCCATTTCCTTTAAAGCGTTTTTCAGCTCCTCGTGCCTGTTCATTAGTCCCCTGATGTCTGTAGCAAGAGATTCTCTGCTGTCCTGTATGCTGTTTTCCAGCCCAGCGATTAATTTTATGACTATTATTCTAAATTCACTTTCTGTTATATTATTTAAATCCTTTTTGATCAGCTCATTAGCTGTTGTTATTTCCTGGAGATTCTTCTGGGGGGAATTCTTCCGCTTGGTCATTTTGGATAGTCCCTGGTGTGGTGAGGGCCTGCAGGACACTTCCCCTGTGCTGTGGTGTATAACTGGAGTTGGTGGGCGGGGCCGCAGTCCGACCTGATGTCTGCCCCCAGCCCACCGCTGGGGCCACAGTCAGACTGGTGTGTGCCTTCTCTTCCCCTCTCCTAGGGGCGGGATTCACTGTGGGGTGGCGTGGCCCGTCTGGGCTACTTGCACACTGCCAGGCTTGTGATGCTGGGGATCTGGCGTATTAGCTGGGGTAGGAAGGCAAGGTGCACGGCGGCAGGGGGGGCAGGCTTAGCTCGCTTCTCCTTAGGTGATCCACTTCAGGAGGGGCCCTGTGCAGCCGGAGGGAGTCAGATCGCTGCCGGAGGTTTGGCTCCGCAGAAGCACAGAGTTGGGTGTTCGCGCGGAGCGAGCAATTTCCCTGGCCGGAGCCGGTTCCCTTTGGGATTTTGGCTGGGGGATGGGCGGGGGAGATGGCGCTGGCGAGCGCCTTTGTTCCCCGCCAAACTGAGCTCTGTCGTCCAGGGGCTCCGCAGCTCACCCTCCCTTTGTCCTCCAGCCTTCCCGCTTTCTGAGCAGAGCTGTTAACTTATGACCTCCCAGACGCTAAGTCGCGCTTGCTGTCGGAACACAGTCCGTCAGGCCCCTCCGCTTTTGCAAGCCGGACTCGGGGGCTCTGCTTGGCCGGCGAGCCGCCCCTCCGCCCCGGCTCCCTCCCGCCAGTCCGTGGAGCGCGCACCGCCTCGCCGCCCTTCCTACCCTCTTCCGTGGGCCTCTCGTCTGCACTTGGGTCCGGTGACTCTGTTCTGCTAATCCTCTGGCGGTTTTCTGGGTTATTTAGGCAGGTGTAGGTGGAATCTAAGTGATCAGCAGGACGCGCGGTGAGCCCAGCGTCCTCCTACGCCGCCATCTTCCTAGTTCTCCTCCACTTGTATACATATTTAAACAATACTTATACAAGTATATTAGCAATTATTTTAAAAGTAAGTTAAATTAAATTCAAGGTTTAAGTTTATTCTTATAACTATCGTTCCTCACTTTCACTTCCACATGATTTCTTTTTTTTTTTTTAATTTTTTTGTTTTTTTTTTTCAACGTTTATTTATTTTTGGGACAGAGAGAGACAGAGCATGAACGGGGGAGGGGCAGAGAGAGAGGGAGACACAGAATCGGAAACAGGCTCCAGGCTCTGAGCCATCAGCCCAGAACCTGACGCGGGGCTCGAACTCACGGACCACGAGATCGTGACCTGGCTGAAGTCGGACGCTTAACCGACTGCGCCACCCAGGAGCCCCTCCACATGATTTCTTAATAAGGAGAAAAGGGAACACGGTTGCAGTTGGCACTCTGGAATTGTATATGACCTGTAGCCTATAATATTTCTATCAAAAACTAGTGGACTCTGTCTGGTATTGATGTGGAGTTAATAACTGCAGTGACAATAAATTACTGCTTTACTTCCCCCTCAAACTATTTTGTGTTTCACCACTTTGTATGGAAGTTTGTTATGTATGTGAATGTCACCTAGTACCTAGCAGCTAGCATCTATAACGTTGCAGAGAAGGTCCATACTGTGGATTGAGCTCATCTCTGCAGCATTCAGGTGGAAGAACATTGCAGACTTAAAATGGAATAGATTCTTGGGGCGCCTGGGTGGCTCAGTAGGTTGAGCATCTGACTTCGGCTCAGGTCATGATCTCACGGTTCATGGGTTCAAGCCCTGCATGGGGCTCCATGCTGACAGCTCGGAGCTTGGAGCCTGCTTCTGATTCTGTGTCTCCCTCTCTCTCTTCTCCTCCCCTCCTTGCACTCTGTCTCTCAAAAATAAAAATAAACATTAAAAAAAAATTTTTTTTAATGGGATAGATTCTTTAGTCATGCGGATGCCATTTTTAAAGCAACACAAGTTTCTAAGAGTACTATATTAACAAAATTATTATTTTAGATTTAGATATAGCTCAGTTTTACAAGTTTCTTCAACCTAGGAAAATAAATATTAAATAAAAACCCAGGGCGCCTGGGTGTCTCAGTTGGTTAAGTGACCAACTTTGGCTCAGGTCATGATCTCACTGTTGTGAGTTTGAGCCCCACGTCGGGCTCTCTGCTGTCTCTCAAAAATAAATAAACGTTGAAAAAAGTTTTTTTTTAACCCCAAATACTTGGTATGTGGTTATTCCCACTAAATGAAGATAAACTAACAGGTTTCAAAGCATAAACAAAATATTAAACAGTTATATATTATTGTCAAGGTGGAGTGTTAATTTTTATCTAACAGGAAATGACTATTCAAAATATTTATTTTTTCTGCTTAGTACAGTTTACTTTTAAGCAAAAAGCTATTAGTCGAATGAAATGACATGACATATACTAGTGACCTTGATAACTCTAAAGACTTAAATGTTATGTCAACTTTTCAACATTCAAAGCAGAAAAGAATTCAAGCATAAAATTAATTTTCATTAAGGAGAATTAATAGCCTCTTCAGGTTCCAATGTCACCATCCTCTTTAGCAAAACAACCAAAAAGAAGAAGTATCCATAATGTTAGCTTGTTGAAATGTTGCAACTATGTTTTTGGCTTTTCAGGTAATAGATGCTTACCATTATATACAAAGAAATGGTACTCAGTTTGGAAGTTTTAGGATCTAGTAGAAGTCTCAAAGAGATTTTATTTGATTTAGACTGACAGATAAAGATCTTGTGCAAGCCATGTAAGAGGACCCAAAAGGGGAAGACAAAGACAGGGTATGGTAGACAGAAAATGGTCCCCAAGGATGTCCTTGTGCTAATCCCCAGACTTATGGATATGTTACCTTACTGATAAAGGGACTCTCAGGGGTGCCTGGGTGGCTCTGTTGGTTAAGTGTCAGACTCTTGATTTTGGCTCAGGTCATGATCTCATGATTGTGAGATTGAGCCCTGCATCAGGCTCTGTGCTGAGCACGGAGCCTGCATGGGATTCTCTCTCCCTCTCTCTCTGCCCCTCCCTCCCTCTCAAAATGTATAAATAAACATTAAAAAAAAAAAAGAAAACAGACTTTGCAAATGGGATTAAATTAGGGCACTGAGATGGGGGGCATTATCCTGGTGGGCCCCATGGCATCACACAGGTCCTTGTAAATGGAAGGCAAAAGGGTCAGAGTTGGAAAATGGAAGTGTGACAATGGCAGTGGAGGTTGCAGTGATGTGCTTTGAAGATGGAAGAAAGGGCCATGAGGAAAGGAACATGGGTGGCCCCTACAAGCTGGAAAAACAGGAAATGGCTCTAACCTGGAGCCTCCAGAAGGCATGCAGCACTGGCCACACCTTGCTTTTAGCCCAGTGAGACCCATTTTGGACTTTTCTGACTTCCAGAACTATAAGATGATAAACTGTGTTGTTTTAAGTTACTGTGGTGACTTGTACAGCCACAATAGGAAATTAATACCTATGTGACCCAAAGTTCCCGTTATCTTCAGAGAAAACTCCTGAGTGGTAATGTGGTGGAGAAGAAAGAGAGGTTGAGAGTTCAACAGGACATCGTTGGAATCCTGATTTTGCCACTTCTGTCTGTGAGACCTTAAATAAGTTATTTAACTTCTGTGACCCTAATTTTTTTCATCAGGAAAAGGGGTTGTAGTGAGAGTTAAATATGGTAAGATATATCAAATGCCCAGAATAATGCCTAGATGATTACCTTCAAGATAGATCTACAAGAAATGTTACTCACCTCTTCACCAGAATGTTAGAAGATTTGTTGCACAAAAATAGTCCACTTGGCAGTTTCTACCTTGTGTTAGGAACCCTCAGAGCCCCAGGAAGATACTCATCATAGCTTCTCAGTGTGAGTCAAGGCAAAAAGCCTGGTTGTAGAGGATTGTATCCAAACCCAAAAGCTAAGAAGAGCTGCAATATGCAAACTGGGGTGAGGGTTTGCCATTTCCTGTGAACTTCTGACCTTTCCTGTCTCAACTTGTCTATCTGCCACCCAGGGACAGCACTCTCTTACCCCAGTGGACTTGATTCACAAAGAGGGTGAAAAGACTGTGTGTTCACAGATGGGGCATGATTACGCTCATCTGCAGCTACCTGGGTTTGAGGATCAAATCCTGAGCTTGTGGTTTCTGAGCCTCAGGCAGCACAGTTGCCTGCTTGCAGGGCCAGGCTGCTTGACACATTCAGTGTCAGTAAACTAGGCACCCGTATTTCCAGTCATAGGTTTGGGTGCCCTGGAGAGCATGAACCTCTTTATGAAGCCACTTTCGTTAGGGAATGGGGAACGATCCCAGGAAGGCAATATTTGGTTGGAAGAAAAACAAAAATGAAAGGATCACATGAGGAAATGAAGGTAGTTTCTTTCCTCACACTTGAAATCTCATAATCCAAGGGAGACACAAGCAGGAAAAATCTTTGCTGCTAAATGTCTTCAGGAGAGCCATTAAATTTGTCCCTTTCTGCTATGCGGGTTTTGAAGACAATTAGTCTTTGTCTACATTGTTTCCTTGAATCTTTAAAAACATTTTCATTCTTTTTAGTAGATTCAAAGAATGTAGTTCAGTGCCAAAATCAAACACAAAACAAAGCTAATTTTTTGAATAACGTGCATAATTGCAATTTTCCTCTTATAGTTAGTATACATGGTAGGCAGTTCATATAAATGCCTGTGATTATTATTACTTCTATACCACCAAACCATATTTTAATGACTTTATTTGCTTTTAATTCGTAGCTCAGAGTACCCTATTATGTACCAGTGTCACAGTTCAGGTTAGTTTAACACTGTGTAACACACCATGTAAATTCTGGTCCTCTAAGCAGATGTCAAGGTGGAATTAGATGTGCTAGAGACTTACTGGTGAAACACCTGTGAAGAATAAAAGAGAAGGGAAGGAGCTGGCAGGGACAGCCTTCAGACCAAGATATAGGCCTGACATCTCTGAAAGATAAGGGGAAAGAAAAAAGAGTTGGTGGAAAGAATCCCAGACTGTAGAGCAGTTTCAAGAAGGGTTTTGCTAGGTTTTGCCAATGGGTAGTCCAGTCCTGGAGCCCAAGGAACCTGTTAGAGGAGGCTGAACTCTCACAAGAATGTGCTTGCACTGGTTCCCTGTCATTGCTGGCTGGAGCAGCTTGCTGGAAACATGGCCTAGGCTCAAACATGGCAGTGATTGAGTAGGGCAATAGATGGGCCACTAGTCAGCTATGATCCCTGTAGCAGGACAGCTGAGCAGGTCATATTCAGGTCACCCCATACACACTTATGCATACTGAAAAGTAAGGATCTGTGTGTTGACTCTGTAGTCAGTTCTTGGGGTCCCCTATCCCCAGACCCCTTGCCCATTTCTCACATTTGAGATGCTCTTGGTCACCCTTCAGGGTTTTCCCATTAGAGTTCTTCTTGGGCTGTAGATTCTGCTTCTTCGTGTCTTCAGGAAAAAAGTGAGGCCCAGGATGCTGGTTCTGTAAGGATTTCTAGCACAAGGGCATGGTTTTCCTATGTGAGGAGAGGGAGAGGGGTTGAGAGAGCACAGTAGACTCTTGGCCTTTGGGAGTCTTGGGTTAGAGGGAAGGATTCAATAGGCCCAGCATATGTGGTGGGAATGAGAGATGTGGTTGGAAGAGGCAGATAGGGCCTTTGTTAGAACCAGGCCACCAAAAGTCACAGAGGGTAGGTTTGTTATTCCAGAGGGAATATGGGGAAACTGGAAGGACTATGTCTGGCCCATCTGTCCTGATCTCTGCCCAGGCACCCATATACAACCCAGACATCCTCCTCTCAAGGTGGCCTGTGTCTATCACTCAACACCAGATAACTCCTCAGCTCCAAGCTGATATCTAAAACTTACTTGGTAGAAAGTAAGTTTCATTCCATAATTAGAAAAAATTTTAAAAAGTCATCTGGTTCACTATACTACAGTCAATTGCCAGCTAGCCAGGTGTGTCTGTGCCTCCTCTAGATGGGGAATTCTTTCGGTACTGAGAT
This sequence comes from Lynx rufus, assembly GCF_022079265.1. Classification (NCBI taxonomy): domain Eukaryota; kingdom Metazoa; phylum Chordata; class Mammalia; order Carnivora; family Felidae; genus Lynx; species Lynx rufus. The sequence continues at coordinate 18,434,895 of NW_025814837.1, forward strand.
CATGTCTTTTCCTTTTTCAATTTCCAGAACCTACAACATGCCTGGTAGCAATTTGTTAAATTGGATGGAATTAAATAGATGTAGATACTTCTGTGAGAGGAAGCATAGCAACAAACAGGAGATCATGTCAAAGTGGATAAGTATCTGAGACTGCAAAATTGGAGGCATTCAGATATCCTGAATTTGTCTCACTCAACTCCAGCACATTCTATCTTATATATATATATATATATATATATATATATATATATATATATATATAACATATATATAATTTATTTTCAAATTGGTTTCCATACAACATCCAGTGCTCATTCCAACAGGTGCCCTCCTCAATGCCCATCACCCACTTTCCCCTCTCCCCCACCCCCCATCAACCCTCAGTTTATTCTCAGTTTCTTATAGTTTGCCTCCTTCCTTCTCTGTAACTTTTTTTCCCCTTCCCCTCCCCTATGGTCTTCTGTTAAGTTTCTCAGGATCCACATATGAGTGAGAACATATGGTATCTGTCCTTCTCTGCCTGACTTATTTCATAATGCTCTCCAGTTCCATCCACGTTGCCACAAATGGCCAGATTTCATTCTTTCTCATTGCCATGTAGTATTCCATTGTATATATAAACAACTTCTTTATCCATTCATCAGTTGATGGACATTTAGGCTCTTTCCATAATTTGGCTATTGTTGAAAGTGCTGCTATAAACATTGGGGTACAAGTGCCCCTATGCATCAGCACTCTTGTATCCCTTGGGTAAATTCCTAGCAGTGCTATTGCTGGGTCATAGGGTAGATCTATTTTTAATTTTTTGAGGAACCTGCATGCTTTTTCCAGAGTGGCTGCACCAGTTTGCATTCCCACCAACAGTGTAAGAGGGTTCCCATTTCTCCACATCCTCTCCAGCATCTATAGTCTCCTGATTTGTTCATTTTAGCCATTCTGACTGGTGTGAGGTGGTATCTCAGTGTGGTTTTGATTTGTATTTTCCTGATGAGGAGTGACATTGAGCATCTTTTCATGTGCCTGTTGGCCATCTGGATGTCTTCTTTAGAAAAGTGTCTATTCATGTCTTCTGCCCATTTCTTCACAGGATTATTTGTTTTCTGGGTGTGGAGTTTGGTGAGTTCTTTATAGATTTTGGATGCTAGCCCTTTGTCCGATATGCCATTTGCAAATATCTTTTCCCATCCCGTCAGTTGCCTTTCAGTTTTGTTGATTGTTTCCTTTGCAGTGCAGAAGCTTTTTATCCTGATGAGGTCCTAATAGTCCATTTTTGCTTTTAATTCCCTTGCCTTTGGAGATGTGTCGAGTAAGAAATTGCTGTGCCTGAGGTCAGAGTTTTTTTTCCTGCTTTCTCCTCTAGGGTTTTGGTGGTTTCCTGTCTCACATTCAGATTCTTCATCCATTTTGAGTTTATTTTTGTGAATGGTATAAGAAAGTGGTCTAGTTTCATTCTTCTGCATGTTGCTGTCCAGTTCTCCCAGTACCATTTGTTAAAGAGACTGTCTTTTTTCCACTGGATATTCTTTCCTGCTTTGTCAAAGATTAGTTAGTTGGCTATACATTTGTGGGTCCAATACTGGAGTCTTTATTTTAATCCATTGGTCTATGTGTCTGTTTTTGTCCAGCACATTCTATCTGTAAGGCTAGATGAATGCCTTATTCTTAACTGCATTTAAATTTTCTTCTTACAAAGAAGTCAAATAATCTTTCCCTCAGCATTTCTGTGAGTAGCAAATGATAAAGGACTTTGAAATGTAAAAGTGATAAAGTTCTCTCTTTCTTGTTTTGTGGGGATTTAGGATTTAGTTTAAAGGTAGCCAGTGCTGGGGGTCAGCAGAAGGTCTGGAGAGAGGGGTCTGCCTGGCATGGAGGTAGTTTAGGCCATGCAGCATTGGAATTGCCAGTTTCAGGAAATTCTAGATAAAAACAAAAAACCAAAAAACTGTAACTGTACTATATAACACATGAAGTAATCCATGGAAATTCAATAGGAAATTCCCCTGGTAGGTATTTCTTAGACTTTCTATTAACAGGAATAGATGCTGTTTACTCAATATACTTGGTTTAATATAATAAACGCTATCAGCAACATAGTCACACCCTTTTATTGCTGGAGAGAGGTGAATGACTGAAATAACCTACTATTATTTAGCCTTTTATGGTTTACCAATTGTTTTAATGCATGTTACCAATTTGGTTCCTCCAAATTACTCTGGAAAAGGAAAAGAACAAAGAGTTTTCATGGCATCTCACCACTTGCTAGTGCAGAGCTGTTAAAGGAATTCTACAACAAAAAATGGGATGGCGGTTAAAACTTGGGGTTAGACAGACTTGATCTAATCTAGGGCTTTGAGCTGTGCCAGCTGTGGGAACTTGGATAAAGTAAATCACTTATCTCAGACCCAGTTTCCTGTTCTATAAAATGAAGACTTACTTATTACTCAAATATTTTTTTATTTTTTATTAAAAATTTTTAAAAATGTTTTTATTTATTGTTTTTGAGACAGAGAGAGACAGAGCATGAGCAGGGGTGGGGCAGAGAGAGAAGGAGACACAGAATCCAAAGCAGGCTCCAGGTTCCGAGCTGTCAGCACAGAGCCTGACGCGGGGCTGGAACGCACAGACTGTGAGATCCTGACCTGAGCTGAAGTCAGACGCTTAACCAACTGAGCCACCCAGGCACCCCTCAAATATTTTTTTAGATAAATGTAATAGCTCCCCATTCAGATTTCAAAGACGAAAAAGCATTTTGAATTGGTGAGCCCCAAAGACTTTCTTAAAATTAAAAAAAAATTTTTTTTAAGTTTATTTATTTTGAGAGAGAGAGAGAGAGAGAGAGAGAGAGAGAGACAGAGACAGAGCTCGAGAAGGGAAGGGCCAGAGAGAGAGGGAGACACAGAATCTGAAGCAGGCTCCAGGCTCCAAGCTGTCAGCACAGAGGCCGATGCGGGGCTCGAACTCACAAACCGCAAGATCATGACCGGAGCTGAAGTCGGATGCTTAACCAACTGAGCCACCCAGGCATCCCAAAAGACTCTCTTAAGTAATGCTGACATTCAGAGTAGCTGACAGGAGGTATGTGGAGTTCTTAGCACAGAGACTGTAACATACTAAGCATTCAATAAATATTCAGTGCTACTTTTACAAATAGCTTACCATGCATTTTTATATATTCCATTTTGTCCTCCCAATAACCTCATAAAACTTCACTTTACGACAAAGAAACTAATGATTAGGGAGCTATGACTGGCTCTAGTTATACACAGTCAAGTGTCAGAGCCAATCTTACACCTAGCTTGTCTGCTGCTCTAGCCATGACCACTCTCTATCCCCATCAATGGAACTCATCACCGGCTGTGGTTATGAAGAAAAAGTAAGTTGTGGGGATCCAGCAATATGGATTACCTACTAGGGAATGAGAAGATGGAGTATTTAACCATAGGAGGAGTAGAGTTTTAAATGACAAAGACTACAGGTTCTGCTTTCTCTTTCTTCAGCTTCAATGAGCAGATCTATGACCTAAAAGTATTTTTTTTTGAAAGTTTATTTTAAAGTTTATTCATTTATTTTGAAAGTCAGAGAAAGAGAGAGCTCATGTGCACAAACAGGGGAGGAGAAGAGAGAGAGGGAGAGAGAGAATCCAAAGCAGGCTCCATGCTGTCAGCACAGAGGCTGATGCAGGGGCTAGATCAGTCTCACAAACGTGAGATCAAAACCTGAGCCTAAATCAAGAGTCGGACACTCAACCAACTGAGCCACCCAGGTGCTCCTCTTTTTCCTTTTTATACTGTGTGCAATCTTATCACGGTTTGAAACCCAGCTTTACACTCTTTCAAGAGTATTTTTCAGCCACCCAGGTGCTCCTCTTTTTCCTTTTTATACTGTGTGCAATCTTATCACGGTTTGAAACCCAGCTTTACACTCTTTCAAGAGTATTTTTCTCTAGCAGTGACAGGGGTATCATCTTTGTTGTTTTGGGAGGAGTTTTGAGGGTCATGTTAACATATTGATATGTGCAAATATAGAGGGCAAGTTAACTTAGATGTGAGAGGCCTGGTAGTGCAATCAGAAAGTGGGTGAAGAAGGCTGCCATGAGGAGAGGAACAGTGGAAAGGGGCACCCCTGGCGTGCAGGTTAGGGTCACTGGGAAAGACAGGCCCACACTCTATCCACATGGGGTGGGAAACCACAGGCCCTGACTACAAAATAAAATTGGGAATGTGAAGTTAAGAGAACGAATATGAGGGAGAAGGAGTTGTAGAATTTCTCGATTCCCTGAAGAGAAGATGTACAGTAAAAGAAGAAAAAGTGCAGGAAAAGCCACAGTGGATAGTCAGCTAAAACCTCGTTAGAGAGGAATAAATGTAGGCGTGGTCTTTTGTTCCCTCACTCACCTCATGCATTCACTTACTCATTTGCCTACCCAGAACAAGTGTTTGAATACCTGCTATATACTCCACATGTCTCTAGGGGCTTCTTCTTGAGAGGAAATGATGGCACAGTCCCCATTTGTGTAGGAGGCATCTGGGGCAGGCATTACAAGTCCACAGTGACAGGAGAGCTCACAGACAGCAACCTGTGCATGAATTCAGAGAAACCTATGTTATCTGTGCTGAGGAGCCATAAAAAGAGGAGGAAAGATGACAGTCAGGGGAAGGTAGGCTTCAAATATGATTACAGTTGGCCTAGGGTGTCTATTTGTGGAGTTCACTTAAACTGAATGCTCAGTAAAGCACCTTGTCAATGGCCCTAGGAAAGAGGTCTCTTGTTAGCATCCTTCAGTGATGCCTGTGTGGGAGACACTTGGGTTTTGCCCTTGCCTAGACTTAGTGGTGACTTTTGACCAAATGCATCCTGGTACGTAGACAGTTTTGGCAAATGTAGCTTCACCAAATGAAAGAATCCTCAATGTCTGCTAAAAGAACATGTTAATTATACTTTAATTTTTTTTTTCAATGTTTATTTATTTTTGGGACAGAGAGAGACAGAGCATGAACGGGGGAGGGGTAGAGAGAGAGGGAGACACAGAATCGGAAACAGGCTCCAGGCTCTGAGCCATCAGCCCAGAGCCCGACGCGGGGCTCGAACTCACGGACCGCGAGATCGTGACCTGGCTGAAGTCGGACGCTTAACCGACTGCGCCACCCAGGCGCCCCAAGAACATGTTAATTATAATGTAATGACTGAAATGCTAGCAGAAGGCCCTAAGTCTATGGTGTCTGGGGCTCAGAACTTTGAGGACCGCTGGTAGCTCCCTGTGTTTGACCTCAGCAGCAGAGGTGGTCACATACGTTTTGTTGGTCAGACCCTTTGTCAACATAAGGTTAAGGTGTGGAGGAAAAAAGTCAATAAACCTAGAACTGTGCATTGCTCAATTCAATAAACACCTAATAGATTGGACTGAGGCCAAATAGAAGAGCCTCCAGGTGCTTTTTCCTCTCTGAAGGACTTTTTTCTGTGCCTAGTAACTGAATACTTGAGTTGACATCATGCCAAGTTTTAACTGTTAGTCATATATTTTCTAGATAAATGATACTAACTACCCCTTTGGATTTCAAAGAGGGAAAAGGATCTTGAATTTGGGATTAGGCCCTGAGGACCTTCTTAAGTAGTGCTGACAAGTCTCCGGATGGGTTAAAGATATTCTTGATATTAGGAACTGAGCAGTCTAGCCCCACAAGTGTGCACACACACTACCAAATCCTATGATACCATTTGGTAACAATATATTTTGTTATTTTTTTAAGGTGTCTTCTTGGGTGGCCACAGGATTATCTATCAGCTGTAGGCTGGGATTAGGTGATAAAAACTCCATGGCTTTCATATTAAAATAGAAAATGAAGTCAAAACAGGATCTATTTTCCTAGTCCCTGTTCTCTTCCCCTATCTCCTTCTTACATATTTTCGGTGCACTCATGGTTACCAGTCCTGTTTACATCATTTCTTACAGGCCAGTGACATTTGGAGGCCTTTACCAATCCATATTCTATATTTTGGCTTGCATAGTTCCTGGAGCTTATGTTAGATTTGGATCTTCTTACAAATACGGTCACTATCTCTGGGTCTGCAGTGCTCTTTTCAGAATCTTGGAGAAAAAGGAGCAATTCTGATAATGAAGATTACCCAGCTCCCTTCCCCACCCACCTGCATATCCCCAGCTAGTGACCAAATGATTTGCAAGTGAGCTATGAAAAGAACTGCACTGTCAGAGGTTTTAAAGTATATATAAGGATGTTTTGCAAGAGCAGCATAACAGAAACAAGTTCAAAAGGACAGAGAGAAAATGCTCCAAATCTGTGGTAAACGGGATTTCACTGAAATTTACAGGATTCCTTGGATATGTCTTTGATTCATGTACTGATTTCCCAACACTTTGAAACTATTTCAAGTGGTGTTTAAAGAAACAAAAACTTTTCTCTGTAATAAAAAGTAAATTATTCTACTTTAATAGAAAAACTGAAAAATGACTATTGCTTAAGTTGTTTTTTTAAGCTGAGTTTTTTTTTTTAATTAGGGGGGATGGTTATAAGAAACTACATCTTCCCCTGACCCGCCCCCCCACCACCCCCATTTGAACTGCAAATGAAAAACACACTTTGTGATTTAGCAAAAGGAAGTTAAGGATGAGTCTTTGGGGAGGGGAAGTAGTGCAACCGGTTATCATGTTAATCTTCCATGATAGGGGTTGGGCTCAGAGCCAGATTTGCTGCTTATAGCAAATGAACAGAACCTGAATGGTTAAAAGAAATTCTCCCAATCCTCAGATCTGGAGCTTGTATGCCAGCTTGTTATGTTTTCCAGCATCCTTCTTCACACATACTAAATAGCTAAAGCGACTGGAGATAAAAGTCAGGTTATTAGATACAAAATGTCTTCTCCTTTATTCCCCTTTAGTAAATGTCTCTGTGCAGTTAATCATGACCATAAACCACCTCAAAACTGCACTTCTATGTCAGTTTTTCTGGACAGTTCTCTCCTCTTGGTCTCTGCCTCAATATCAATTTCCCTGTCTGTTAATTGGCACAATAAAAGGCAAACTGAAGGGGGCATTAAGAATACATAATAATGGTGACATGGAAATAGGAATATGCGTTAAGTGGTGGGAAAGGTGCTTTCCATTTTCTATATTATTCTAGGTTTAGTTATTAATTTGGGTGTCTTTGAAGTTCCTCTTATTAGACCTCAATTTCTTTATTTGCGTTGAGTTCAATAATTTAGCTTAGTGATGATAGTGTAAGTATACATTATTTGATAGTTGGTTTATCCTAAGATGAAAGGAATGATAAAAAGAAGTATGATTTGGGGATACAAGAAGAGGATATGGCATCTGTTTTTTCCTCTACCAGTCACCAGCTGTGAGTCTTTGAGTGGATTCCTCAGTGGTGCTAAATAGGTTTTCTGAAATATGGCATAATAAAGTTGTAGCAAATAACCTTTAAGTTCCTTGAAAGATTCCATTGAATTCACATTATTCTGCCTTCCAGCTCTTGGTTCACCATAGCTTCACTTCTTGATTCATTCAGCAGAGCAGACTTACTAAATGTCTACTTTGTGCCAGGCCTATGCTAGTTGATGGGGATTTTCAGCAGTGAGCAAAACTGACAAAATTCTCCTCTTATGGGGCTCATAGTCCTATGTAGGAAGACAGGCAACGAGTATATAAGCAAATACTCCAGTCCCAGCTGGGGGGAAGAGCAGAGGGAGAGAGAAAGGAAGAATCCTAAGTAGGCCCCACACTCAGCGCAGAGCCTGATATAGGGTTTGATCTCACAACCTTGGGATCATGAACTGAGCAGAAATCAACAGTTGGATGCTAACCAACTGAGCCACCCAGGTGCCCCGAGAACAAACATCTTAATTTCATAATCTTTGTTAGTAAGGTGGAGCTGGCACTTCTGAACTGACCTCCCAGGGTTATGTCATGAAGCAAAGGTAAATATATCAATCATTATGACAATTGTTGTTAGCTGCCACTAGCTATTTGGCGGCCTGATACTTGTAAGCAATGAACAGTTCTGCCCAGAATATGGTCTAATTGATTCTACAATAAAACCCAAATGATAATATAGAATGTGCCATAGAGATGAGGAGTCTTGGAGGACTCTGGCCAGAGAGGCCTTTGGAGCACTGACTGGAGGAAAATTACTGGCGATAGGACATGACTGTTTGGCGGGCATAGGATAAAGACAGAAAGAATAATAATGCTGACTTCCAGTAAAATGAATTATGCTTTCTCTTGTCCCTTCCATAGACTCAAAAAGGGTTACAGATCTGGTATCACAACTTGAAAAGTTTCACGTAAGCAGGCGCTAGTTATGGTATGGTGCCACAGATCCCTTAAAGATGGCTCCTGTGATAAATCATAGACTGAGGGTCTAGAGACAGACTGTTGCCATTAGGGAGGCAGCATTTTATGGATGACATAAAACAGCACAGCAGGGCGGTTCTAAATCCTGAATCAAGAATTAGCATGTGCCTCCAAGAAAGAGAAAAATTCTACTTTAGGTTCTTCCCATAGAGATAACTTAGAAAATCAGTGCAAATTTAATGTTGGATAGTAAGTACTATATAATACGTTCTGTCATATATGTGTGTATATTATTTTATGTTATATTTTCTTACAGAAGAATACAGTATATGTTCTTACAGAATTAATTCTGCAAGTTTAGGAGGTTGAGCAAAAGTGTAGAGTCTTGGAGATGTTGCTGTCACAGGATAAATATTACTTGGTGAATTAAAAGGCACTGGAGCAGTGAGCTCTGTACTTAATGCAGTCATCAAAGCTGATTGCGGTGTATTGCTGCCAGCTGACCTCTCCACACCAGCAGGTGCCAGGCACCGACAGCACCGCTCCCTCAGACATTGACCCTGTGTTAGGGAATATGCTGACACGTTATGTTTACTCCAGGAACGAACAGGGAGGCTAATGCCCTACTCCTCGAGGAGCAGCCCACGTACCATAAAGGTTTTATAGCTGTTCAAGATAGACTTCAGGTTCATTCTTTCCAGATTCATTCACAGGGAGGGAGAAAAAAAGGGAGGGGATGGTAACAGTAGAGCAATGTTTAACTCAACAGATTCCAATGTCTCAGTGGTCAAGATGATCAAACCCCCCACCTCCCCACCCTGTTGGCTCCATAAACAGAAAACGTCAGGGTGGGCACCCTGCCAGATGTTCCAGCCAGCAGCTGAACTGAAACAGAACTGTCCTGGGAAGGGAGAGAGAGAAATACAGCCAAGGAAACCTAAGAAGGAAAAAGTGGCAAACTACCTCAATAGCTTTGCTACTGACCCATCTGAGTGTTAAGATGAGAATTAGAATATATCTGGAATGTTAATGCTATTACTATTACTATAGTTCTGCTGGCTAAAATTTATTATGTGCCAGACACCAGGTTAAGCATTTGGATGCACTTTCTCATCTGTTCTCCTTACTCTATGAACTACGTTCTATTATTATCTCCATTTAATAGAAGAGGAAACTGAGGTTGGATAATTTAGTGGAAGAGTCATAATTTGAAGGTAGGTTTGTGAGATGTGATTAAAACTTGAGGCGTGTGGTGTCAGAAATCAAGGAGAAATGTGCACACTGAAGTTGTTTTAAGTTGTAAGTCCTCAGGATAGAAAAAAGTCAATCTTTGGGCTACCATGAGCCTCACAAAAATTATTTTGTTTTTTTTCTGTGGAGTAGATATTAATTTCTTTGTTTTAAGGCAAAGTCAAGAATTAAATTTAGGCGTGTCTAAACTCCAAGTCTTCTTGTTTCCATAACACCTTACAGGGAGGAAAAAGAAATGGAAAGGAATATCCATTTTCACTGAACATGGTGGGGTGGCACATGGCACAGAGGGGCCAGATTCATAGACGTTTCAAATCTCATTTGAAGCAATAGTTCCAACTCCCTCTCTTGACTAGTTATGGGAAATAACTGCTTGGTTTGAAGTTCATTTTCCTTGAAGCTGGTAATAAACAATAAACATTTTAAGATACGTAGAAGGGAAAGAAAGCCTTATTTGATTTTGCAGTTTATTTTATAGTTTACAAAGCACTTTCTTAAACTTTGCAATGGTGCTGCCAGTCCAGTTTTATGATTTCCCAGTCTCCTTTTTTTTTTTTACAACGAGGAAGCCAGCAACAATCCATAAATATTTATTACATTGTGATGATAATAGTCACTACTGTTAATGCATCAGGGACTTTACAGGCAAGTATTATCTTATTGGCCCTTCACAACATAGTAAAGTGGACAGTCTCTTTTGGCACTTGAGCTTCAGAGTGGTTCAGTAGCTTGCCCAAGGGCTCAAAGCTAATAAGTGAAAAAGCCAAGACTTATCAAGCTTGGCTAGCGTTCTTTCTCCTGCATTATGCCAGTTTTCCTCTCAAGGATCAAAGCAAGAAAGCTGGATAATCATCAGCCTTTGGATGATTAAACGTTGGCTGGAAAATGTGAAGCATTTGCAGATAATGTTGATCTCTTTACCTGCTATGACAGATATTGAAACATAGGCATGGGACATATAACTTATTCATGTTAGTTCTTTCAACAAATTCTTATTTGAATATTAATTTTTTCCTCCAATTTTCAGTTCTTAGGTCCTAATGAGTGTTTTTCCTGTAGACATGTTTCTGTAACTAAAGATGAAGGGAACATGGCAAATTAGAAAAGAGAGGGGGATAAAAGAGAAAGGAGAAATAAAAGTACAGTAGAGCAAAGCAAAGGAGCAAGGGAATAAAAAATGAAGAGACTAGAGAAAGTAATTACCATTTATACTTTGTACATGGTAAAAACCTGGCCACAGAGAGATCGGAGAGCTTATCCATGAATAAAATACAGGTAAGAGTTCTCTTGGACCCTTTTCTTCCTCAATTGCCCTAAACCAGCTTCAAAACAAGATTCCAAGTTTCCAGCATTTAAATGTGCACTTGGGGATAAAATTTATAAATTCTAGTTAACTTCCATTGTCCTTGCTCCTCTCCAAAGGCAAACATTTTAATCACCTGTCTACCTTGCTGTCCCTCTTCCTCATTACCTATAGCTGGAAATAGCCCCTGCTCCGTGCCATTGCAGATGCTTGAAACAGGATTTAGATAAAACAGATAAAAGGGCTCCTCAATCTGTGAGTCCACATTGCCTTATAGCTGGTTCTTCTAGAGTTTACTGTCATTTCTGAATACTAAACCAAGCCCCTCCCCTATTCCTCAGTTCCCCAGTTCTCCTAACTGACCCTTGTTAAATTGTGACCTCTCAAAAATGACACCAAAACAAAGCTGAGCTTAATATTGTTGTAGTAAGGGAGAACATTACTTTGAGAGAGTCTTAGTAGCATCTCAGAATGGAGAGGGAAAAATTATGATTATTATAAGGTTTTGGAATCTAGTTTAATGCAAGTCTTGCAATATCAGGGCCTGATATTCAGTATCAAGTTCAGTCAAGGATCGTGATATAATAGTGTGGAAGTGGAAAAGGCAGTAAGGCAAGAATTTTGAAGCTGGACATTCAAAGAATCCTGGAGATAAACTTTCATTTGATGCTATCGAAGAGTTGAACCATTTGATGTTCATTTAAATGTTTATGGAGGAATTTTCTAAAACGTATAATACAGATGATTTGCAACTTTTACCTTCCTGGGCAAGAATTTCTAGAAATAGTAAAGCCCTGTTAGTGAATATTGGGTAATAGTATAGTCATGTTGATGTTGATAGTAAGCTGTGTGGTTGTGGAAGATTTTGCTTCTGAGTGTCCCACCTTGTGGTCATTATTAAGCCTGAGCTGAAAGCTAGACCATCAACATTTGGGCATTTGACCAATCAGAGTGTGTGTGTGTGGTGGTGGGGGGTGTGTGTCAGGTTTTTCTGTTCTTTTTGGTTATTCACATCACAAGTAAGACATATGGGTGGATCATTTGGCAGTAGTTATACAGCAGTATTTAAGACTCTAGAGATCACACCTCTAAACACTGTAGCAATATGGGCCAATACTATGATTGGAGTTCATTGTCCACTTCTTAGCCAGAAACCAAGGGTTCCCAATTTAAACCAAGAGAATAGAGCCTATCCCCAATCTAAAGAGCCCACAGAACCAGCTGATTATCTATACTACCTAAATTTATGATTCTGTATTTGCTTGATGGTTATTTTTGAATAATGTTAAAGGTCCCAAAGAGGCCTGCAGGGATCTAAGTGCAACATTCTTCCCCTAAAATAGTACAGGTTTACCCTCAAGAGGCCAGTATTATATCCAAAATGGCTCTGTTCTGATCCACCATCTATCAGATTACATGGACCTTCCAGGCAAGGAGTTCTATGGCTGTAATGGCATTGTCTACCTCTTCTGTATTTTCTGAACCATAGCATGCAAAATTCTCTCTATTTTTGGAATCTCTTGTATAGTATGAAGTAAAGAAATATGAGAAGGGTTAGAGTTTTGGTTCTCAAATTAAGATTCAGTTTTCTCTTTAAAATATATGACCTATCAACAGTTCCTAGAAGGTAACAGTTCCTAGAGGGTAAGCTATTATACAAAAATGGATTCTAAGTGATGTCAGGGATTATCGTGAAGGCAGGTATTGGCTTACCAAGGTAATAAAAAGCAACCAGAAGGTTTTTATGCAGCAAATTTAATAGCAGTCATTGGAAGCCACCTATGAAATGTCTTTGCCCAAAACAGGGCTGAAAGTAGATTTCTAACATTTTGGCACTACCCATCAAGAATGGTTTGGTGCCAGGCAATAAAACTTGGAATATTAATAAAATCAGGTAGCTCTAAAACAAAAGAGGAGTAGTGTGTGTTATTGTGATATTGGTGAAAGTGACTTAGCCTCCAAATAGATCGGAGTTCTCTTCCCTAGTTCTCTTTCTCTAGTTCACTTTCAATTTCTAGTTCTGTGAAAGTTCAGTCACAGAAGTTCCAGGATTCAGGTCATATAAATGTGTGTGTTGTTTAGGGTGATGTGAAAGAAAGGCTGCTGATACTTATCGATGTTATACTGGGTATATTGCATGAGTTCCCTGTAATATTTGACTGTGTCTGTTTGCAATATTGTGGAGTCTAAAAGAAGTGATAATCCTACTGAGCCAGTGTGGTGCCCCAAAGAGGTGATAATTCTTAATGCATGGGTTGACCAGTCACTAATTTATAGGGGGAGAGTTGATGAACCCCAGAGAGAACTGATAACTTTATTATCATTAAAACCAGTGGTAAGACCTTAAGGCATAAAAGTTTAAGAACCTTGAAAATTTTGCTAATTTCAGGCTTACAAATCCTATTTATTCTTTCCATCTTTCCTGATGATTGGGGCTGATATCGACAGGAACCTTTCTGAGTAAATGGCAGAACTTTGCAAAGCTCTTAAGTAACCGTCCCAGTGTATCAGTTTTTTACTGCTGTGTAACAAGTTACTCAAGACCTACTGACTTAAAAAAAATTGCTTTTATTATCTTTTTTGTGGGTCAAGAGTCTGGGTACAACTTGACAGGGTCCTTGGCTTAGGATTTCACAAGGCTGATGTCAAGGTGTTGGTAGGCTGTATTCTCATATGAAGGCTCTACTGGGAGAGAATTTGCTTCTGACCTCACTGAATTTATTGGAAGAATCCATTTCCTTGTGGTTGTACCTGGGAGTTCTAGCTTCTTGCTAGCTGTTGGCTGGAGGCTGTTCCCAGCTCCTAGAAATTGCCTGTTGTTTCTTGCCATGGTCATGTGGACTTCCCCAACATGGCTGCTTGCTTCATGAAGTCAGTAAGGAGATCTTTAGGGTGAGTCTGCCGGTAAGACAAATCTTATATAACAACAACAGGAGTGGTATCTCATCACCTTTGTCATATTGTATTGATTAGAAGCAAATCACAGGTTCTGACCACAGTCAAAGGGTGGGGATTACACAAAGGTATGAGCCCCAGGAAATAGGAATCATGGGGGGCCATCTTAGAGTCTACCCAATACACCCAGTAAAATAGGTATCCTTAGAGCAATAGGTTGGAATTCTGTAGGTTGATAATACAACACACACACACACACACACACACACACACACACACACACACACTCACACTCTGCTACTCTTAGCGCTGTAAGCTTTCCATCAAGGAAAGTGTTCAGTCCATTCCAAGAAGAAAACAGTATATAGGATACATTCCAAACCCACTGCAAGCAAGTAGACATATGAAATTAATTTGGAGGTATTGAAAGGGACTCTGAGGATTGGGCTTTGTTCATGTACCACTTTTACAGTTTTACCAGGATCATGCTACCCACAGATGAGATATGTACTAGGAACACCCTCAGAAATTTTAGTGAAGTTTCCCCATTAATGTTCACTGAGTTTAGTGACCAATTTGTCCTTGCAGTGTCCTCACATAAAGTTCTTGCAAGTTTTCATTTGAGGTTCTATGGTACTTTTAAGAAGCTATTCTTAGAATGCCAGAGATTACCCTTGTGCAATTTATTTTTTTTAATTAAAATACATATTTTTAAGTTTTTTAAAATTTTGATTTCAGTATAGTTAACGTACAGTGTTATATATCCTTGTGCAATTTATATCTAGATTTTTCCCAGTACTTTTTCCTGACTCTGAATCTAATGACTGGCATTCCATAAAAGCCTTTAAAAAAAAATATCCCCCAAATTTTAATCTCTCAGGTTGTCATTAGGGCTAGGATCTTAGGAGTGCTGCTGTCTGGCATAAAGATCAGCAGGGATTTACTTTAGCCTCTGTGTTATCTCTTTTGTATGAGCCTCACCTTTGTAATAGTCATCTCCTTAGGAAACATCAGAACACACAAAAGTTCTTTAATTTGTTGACCATATTGAATTGGGTTTCCTGTTGGGGGTTAAGAACCCTTTTTACAGGGGTGCCTAAGTGACTCAGTTGGTTGAACATCCGACTCTTGATTTCAGCTCAGGTTGTGATCCCAGGGTTTTGGGATTGAGCCTCGTGTCAGGTTTCTCATTGTGTGGAGCCTACTTAAGATTCTCTCTCTCTCTCTCTCTCTCTCTCTCTCTGACCCTCTTCCCTGATTGCACTCTGTCTCTCTAAATTAAAAAAAACACCCTTATTTACAAAGTACTCAAAAATTAGGGACTACCCCTCAAAGCACAGCTAGTATTAGTGGAAATTTTCCTTTTATTTCTATCTAACTGACAAACTTTGGTGAGTTCTTCCATCTGGACAGATTTTGCTTCTGGTAAAGGGTGATATTCTCACTTAATATTTTGCTATGTCAGTCTTAAGATATGACCCATCAACAAATACAATATATATCTGTATTTCCTAAAGGGTTTCTAATAAATCTATTCAGGCCATAAATAATTTGTGAACAGAGGTTACATAGTCATGAGTTTCTTGTTTCAAGTAATGGAAGAAAAGTAGAAGGATTTTAAAGTATTGTGATGATGAATGGAAATAATGTGAGGGAGAAAAATAGGATTTCATATGAGATAAGCCTACTTGCTAAGAAGTGTTGTGCATTTTCAGTGAGCAGCAAAGACTGTACAGCATGAGGGACCATCAAATTTAAAGGATACCATAAAACCAAGTCTGTAGACATCTCTACTGGTTTAGATGCTGCAATTATTAAGAAGGTGGGTAGGCTTTTTGCCACATGTTTAAAAAGGAGAGGTTAGTAAGCTATTGGTCTCTTATAATTTCCATGGAGTTGAGTCCAAATGTCGAGGGTCTGCACAGAGAGCAAGATTGTTGGAGAGCTAATATTAATTAGACCTGTCCATGTTTACATTCCCAAGGAAGAGGTTTTGTTATTAAAAACTTGGCTAAGTCATATAGTGAAGTGGCAATTAGAAAAATTGAGAATCCATTGTACTTGGGTCAGTGAGATTGATCTTAATTGTACCTGGCCTAGTAAAAATTTGAAAGGCCTATGGTTGGTTAAGAGTAAGAGACTCGTTTCCTTGGGATAAATTGTATCCTAGATCAGGGTGTGACTTTTACTTTTTCTGTAAAGGACCAAATAGTAAATATCTTTGTGGGTGTGATAATATGATTTATAAGAAATGTATTATCAGACATATATTTATAAGAATATATAAGAATAGTATTTCATATATGTATTTGGTCTTCTTCATGGTTTCTGGCTCACAGCTCCTTAAATCTTTGGAATTTCCTATAATAAGGGCAATAAAGGTGTCTTTTGTTATATTAATGAAGACAAATTTTGTACCCTGCCCAAGGGTGGGTGCCAGATGCTAGGAAGACCAACCCTATGATGAGAGGTTTGAAACTTTCAGCCTTATCCCCTGATCTCTGAGGAGATCTCCAGGAATGAGGGTTGAATCAGCAATGGTTAATGACTTAGTCAGTCATGACTATGCAGTGATGCCTCCATAAAAGCCCTGAAGGACTGGGTTTAGAGAGCTTACAGGTTGGTGAACATGTGGAGATGTGGGGAAAGTGGCATACCTGCAAAGACCATGGAAACTGTGAGCCCTTTCCCCATACCTTGCCTATGTATCTTTTCATCTGGACGTGAATTTGTATCTTTTATTATATCCTTTAATAAACTCGTACATGTATGTGTTTGAGTTCTATGAGCCACAATAGCAAGTTAATCAAACCTAAGGAGGAAGTTGTTGGAACCTCCAATCTATGGCCAGTTGGTCTGAAGCAATGGTAATAGCCTGGGGCTTGTGACTGGCATCTAAAGTGGGGGGTGGGAAGCAGTCTTGTAGGACTGAACCCTGGGTAGATGCTCTCTCTGGGTAGATAGTGTCAGCTTGGTATTTGGGAGAGAAGGAACAACCCCCCCCCATTGGAATTGGATATGGGAACCCTGAAAGGTGGAGCATACAGTCTCTGTCACAGCTATTTAGCTCAGGTATTCTAATGTTAAAGTAACCATAGACAGTGTATAAATGAATGGATATGACTTTGTTCCAATAACATTTTATTTATAAAAGTAAGCAGTAGGATGGATTTGGTTTGTGGCTATAGTTTGTCAATCCCTGTCCTATATAATGAATTTACTTGAAATCATTTGCCTTCTCTTTGGAAATATGCTTTTACTGAGCTAAAACATTAAGTAGATGTATGGAGTTAGTCTTAGAGTTTAACCTTGTTTTAGAACACAATAAAGGTCATCCACATATTGCAAAACAACAAAAATCACAGGGAAATGTAAGATTCCTATGATCCCTACTGAGGGTTTATGAAAAGTAGTAGATACCTTAGTAAATCCCTGGGGCATAACAGTTGAGGTATATTGTTGATTTTCCTTACAGAATGCAAACAAGTATCAAAGATTTTGACCTAATAGGACACTTAGAGAAAGCAGCCACAGATCTACAACTGTGTAATATGGAGTCTCAGGGAGCACCTAACATGAAAGAGTATTGGTGTTTAGTACTACAGGAAAGCCCTGAATGACTTTTATTTATGGTCCAAGGACCTGGTGAGTCTATGGCCTATTGGGGTTTTTTACCTGGAAGGACAGGCATGTTACAAGGGCCAGGATAAAGTATGATGAGTCTTTCCTTTATTAGACTTTCTACAGTCAGTTTTAGTCTTTGTTTAGCTTCTTATTTAAGAATGTTTTACACATATCTGGGGAGAAATGGGTTAAGTTGGACCTTGCCACATGGCAATGAGAAGGTCTTGGTTGGATTTGGACCTCCAAATTGTACCTCCAATATTGTCAAGTGCTGGATCCTTGAAAATTTCACTGTGACAACTTGTAAGTAAGATAAAGCTGAGTTTTTTCCTAACCAGTAAGGAGAGCACTACCTTAAACAGAGTTTTAGCAGTGTCTCAAGGTGGAAAGGTAAAGTTGGAACATCTGTGAATTTTCTTAATGTGGTTTTAAGGCAGGTCTTGCAATATGAGGGCTTGATTAGGATTGGATAAGAATCCTGATATAATAGCTTAGGACTAGACGTAGAAAGATGAGGGTTTGAGGTGAGAGGATTCAAAGAATCTTGAGAAGTAAATTATCATTTGCTACTATCTACTACAGAGATGTACAAATTGATATTCATTAAATATTATAGTTGTTTGAATGTTTATCTTCCTGGGCAAGAGTTTCTTGGAATAGTAATGTCATTTTGATGGAGACAGTAGAATAATAAGGCTATGTTAACATCATTAGTAAGCTGTGTGAGTGTAGATGTTTTCTGTTCTCACTTTTCCTGCCTGAATTCCTGGGTTGGTTTCCTGTCTGCTATCCTGGTTTTTAAAGGACTTGGGTACTGTCAGGTTGCTAGCACTATATTCTACCTTTTACTCCATTGTGTGCAGTTTTGCTCTCCATGGTTTTCCTCAGTACTGTACTCCCCACCTTCCACCTGGTCCTATCTATAATCCATTTGTTTGCTGGTTATTTATTGCCTGTCCCTATTGGTTGCATTTCCTTGTCTTTGACCACCTGGCTGACTATGAAAATTTCTGGTAAATCTCTGCCCGTAACCTTCTTTCAGATCCCCCAGGATGGTATAATGGATTTGAGTCTGAGCTGTGTTATTTACCAGCTGCAATGTGTTTACCCTCTGCTTCATTCTTTTTTTTTTTGGTCCATGGTGTTAACCTTCCATGATTTCCTGACTCATCCAGATAGGTCTGTCTGGTCTCTGACTCATGGCTATCCCACATTTGGTCAGCTTTGCCTACATGGAGCGTCTATGCAGAAACTGATGTGAGCAAAATGTAAGCTCTAGAAAAAACAGTCTTGATGTGAAAGAAAGAAATATATGTGTGTGTGTGTGTGTGTGTGTGTGTGTGTGTGTGTTGTGTGTGTGTGTATTTTTTTTTTTGATGTGAAATAGATTTGAATCAATGCTTTTTTTTGTCAGTTCTCCCAACTCTTAAGTGTTTGTTGATAATGGTCTCAGCCACTATCTAACTGTGTAACCTTGAACCAGTTACTAGTCCTTCTCTCAATCTCATTTAATTCCTCAGGTTTAAATTTTAATTGCAATTTTGACCTGATAGGAAGATGTTGCTGTAAATCAGGTAAGAAATGATAAGTTGCACTGAACTGGTGGTAGAAATGGAGACAGACCATGAGAATCAGAATTTTTAAGAAGTTTCCCGTCAAATTTTTATGCTTGCTAAGGCTTGAGATCTGATGTTTTCAGATACTAAAAGATTCAAACTTTCACAGACTTTCATTGGAGTAAGCTTTTTATTCATATGAAATATTCCTCTTTTCACATTAATACTATTTGCTTTAAATTCCCTGTTATATAATAGTAGTATTTTTATTCCTGTTTTCTCTTTGTTAACATTAGCTTGCTATATCCTTTTTACCTTTATGTTCAAGTTTCCCAATTTCTAAAAATTGAACTATAATCCAGTTTATAGTAAGGGGCATTAGGGAAGACATTTGTTGGGATGAGCACTAGGTGTTATATGCAGGGGATGAATCACTGGATTCTACTCCTGAAATTGTTATTGACCTTTATGCTAACTAACTTGGATGTAAGTTAAAGAAATTTTTTTAAATTAAATAAATAAATGTTAAAAAATACATAGTGTTATATTATTTTCAGGTGTACAATGTAATGATACAATAATTCTATACATTTCTCAGTGCTTATCAAGATAAGTGTATTCTTTTTTTTTTTTAATTTTTTTTTCAACGTTTATTTATTTTTGGGACAGAGAGAGACAGAGCATGAACGGGGGAGGGGCAGAGAGAGAGGGAGACACAGAATCGGAAACAGGCTCCAGGCTCTGAGCCATCAGCCCAGAACCGGAGGCGGGGCTCGAACTCACGGACCGCGAGATCGTGACCTGGCTGAAGTCGGACGCTTAACCGACTGCACCACCCAGGCGCCCCAAGATAAGTGTATTCTTAATCCCCTTTATCTATTTCACCCATCCCCCCCACCCATCTCCCCTCTGGCAACCACCAGTTTGTTCTCTGTATTTAAGAATTTTTTGTTTTGCTTATCTCTTTTCTTTTTTTATTCATTTGTTTTATTTCTTAAATTCCACGTATGAGTGAAATTGTATGGTATTTGTTTTTCTCTTATTGACTTCTGATTTTGAATTTGAAATTTAAAAGTCAAATTTTTAAAAATATTTCAAAAATTATTTTATCTATGATACATTACACGAAATATAGCTGGATTTTATTCTCCCACAGTCTGATTGAGAAATTTAAAACAGCAGCATTTCTGTGACTAATAGCATCTTTGGATACGATACTGATATCTTACTTTACAGTTTCATTTGCCATGCATTCTAATTTTCCTCATGCTCTTCTCACTTTTTTCTTTCCTTCCCTTTCTGTTTCTGATTCCTTTCTCATCTTTTTGATATATTGATTATATTTTTTAAAATTTTATTTCTTTTCCTCTAGTGGTTTGGAAGCTGAATATGCTAGTCCTATTCTTTGAGTGGTTTCACCTACATTTTAAAGTACATATTTAAGTTTATCTGGATATTTCAAATTAATTAGTATTTATATCAGCCCTTGCTCCCACACCCCCTGCTTCAAGACAAGAAATTTGGTTTGTTTTCAGTTGTTTCCTTCTTCTTTCAGTCTTCCTTTACCTTGCATGTTGAAATTCTCCAGGATTTTTAGTTATTAAGTTTTTGTACCAATAATTATTTCATCTATCAATTTTTTGTACTAATAATTATTTAATAATTATTTTGATTATTGTAAAATATACTGGTCCATTTGCTCATCACTTTTTAATTTCAAATCTTGCCTTTTTTCTGAATTGTTTTTCACTTTTATGGAGTATGTAATTAATTCTTTCAGAGAATGTGTGTGGTAAGTTTATTGAGTACTTGTATGTGTACAAATTTTTAATTTTGTTTCCTCTCCTTGATGCTAGTTTGTCTGGGTATAAAGATTTTAGGTTCAAATTTCCTTCAAAACTTCTGAAAAATGAATAATGAAAGGATGACAAAAAAACTTAATTACCTGGAATTTAAGAGATACTCTTGGATCAAAGGAGTAATCAAAATGGAAAATTCAGGGGTGCCTGGGTGCATCCAGGGGTGCATCCAACTTTGGCTCAAGTCATGATCTCACAGTCTGTGAATTCAAGCCCTGTGTCAGGCTCTGTGCTGACAGCTCTGAGCCTGGAGCCTGTTTCTGATTCTGTGTCTCCCTCTCTCTGCCCCTCTTCCACTCATGCTCTGTCTCTCTCTGTCTCAAAAATAAATAAATGTTAAAAAACTTAAAAAAAAGGAAACTTCAAATTGATTAAGACATTATATACAAGAGAACACTTCATACCAGAGCTTACGTTACATGGATAAAACTAAACTCAAGTGAAAATTTATTGCATTGAGTATCTTAATTATTAAAAAAAAATAAGATTGAAAACAGTGGAGGCTGTTGGGAGTTGGATTAGAGCTTGGAAGAGAGAGCAGCAAGGATGCATTTAAGTCAACCATCTTCCTTGCTACTAGCACTTTTAGTGTTTAATTTTTAATATTTAAAACTTTGAACTGTTTGGAATTTATTTTGTTTCAAGGTATCAAGGTAGATCTTACTTCATTCTCCCTTTACCAAAATGTTTAACCAGTTGTTTCAATAACACTTATTGCATAATCCCTATTTTCTCACTCTGACATGAAATTCTACTTTAGTCACAGAATGGATTCTCAAATGAACTTTGGTCTATTTTTGCGTCACTTATCCTGTGCTAATTTATCTGGATGTACATTTTGGCATAGTTCCTGACTATTTTAATTACTATAGCTTTGTAATGTGTTTTGATATCTGGTAGAACAGGCCCTTTTTCTTCCTTAATTTTTAAATATTTTATGGGCTAGGAATGCCTGGGTGTCTCAGTTGGTTAAGTGTCTGACTTCAGGTCAGGTCATGATCTTGATTTGAGCCCCATGTTGGGTCCTTGGATTTGAGCCCCATGTTGGGCTCTCTGCTGTGGCTTAGAGCCTGGAGACTGCTTCAGATTCTGTGTCTCCCTGTCTCTCTGCCCCTCCCTCACTCATTCTCTGTCTCAAAATAAAATAAAACATTAAAAATAAATAAATAAATATTTCATGGGCTATTTGTTACATCTTTAATTTTTTAGATGAATTTAAAAAATATATTTTTAATTCTAAGAAAGAAGCGATTGGGAATTTGAATGGAATTTATTGTACAAATTGCAGAAAGGGAAATTGGCATCTGCTACATTATTCCTTCCCAAGAACAAAAAACATTTATTCCCGTAAGTTGAAAAAAAAAAAAGATTTAAACTTTTGGTTTTTGCTTTAGCATGTAGGGAGCTTGGAAATTGTCACTCCCATTGTCATAATAAGAAAAAAGCTGAACAAACCTAAAATCAATAACTCTTTTTAGATCCATCAGTGAATTGAGATCACAACACTCCTCAAACTGGAGAGACAGGCAACTATAGAGTATCATAGCTTTCTGGGAGTAGAAGCCACTGGAACCAGAAACAGTTAGGAAAAATTAAACTGTAATTGATGAATTGCTGGACACTTGAGTGTGGAATAGGTTGAAGTAAAAACTTAGTGTGGGCATTTATTTTATAGGGTCTCAGTGAAATGTAGGAAAGGAAATACCTAACTGCAGCTCTTGCTGACCTTCGTGCTTCGTGTGAGCATGTGTGTGTGGAAGAGGGGAGAGCTTAGAAGTCACACCCCAGGGGCACAAGCCCACTGCAAGATTGAAACGTAACCATAGAATTACAGAGTGCTTGCCTCCATGACACCCCTTATCATGACATCACAAGGCTCCTGTATAATAACAGAATTACAGCTGAAATGACTGGAAGGCTCAAACTCTATTTAAGAAGGAGTTTATAGGGAAACCCAAATGCAACAGAAGAGATCAAACAAAGGACCCTAGAGGAGATTGAAGCCTCAGACACCTAAAATTACAGCAAACGATAGATACAGTGTAACTTCTAGCCAGAAAAACCTTCATATTAAAGGCCAACTTACTTCTGTTCCTATTACCCAATACATTATATCTGGCTTTCAACAAAATTTAGAAGACATGCTAAAAAGCAACAACACAAAAAATCTGAAGAGACAAAGTAAGCAATAGAACCAGACTCAGATATGGCAGAGATTTTGGAATTATCAGGCAAGGAATTTAAAATAACTATGATTAATAGGCTGAGGGCTCTGATGGAAAAAGTGGGCAATATACAAGAGCATATGGGTAATGTAAGCCCAGAGATGGAAAGAAATAAAAAGGAAATGATAGAAATAAAAAACAAAACAAAACACTGTAGTAGAAATAAAGAATGACTCTGATGGGTTCATCAGTAGACTGCACATGCCCAAGGAAAGAATCAGGGAGCTTAAAGATATGTCAATAGAAATTTCATGAACTGAAAGGCAAAAGAGAAAAAATAATGAAAAAAAAGTTATGAAATATTCAAGAAATATGGAACAATTATGAAAAGTAATACATGTAATGGGACTACCAAAAGGAGAGGAAAGAGAAAAAAGAAGAAGAAATATTTGCATTGATAATGGCTATTTCCTGGAACTAATGACAAACACCAAACCAGAGTTCCAGCAAAATCAGGGAGCACCAAGAAAGATAAATACCAAAAAGTTTACCTCTAGTCATATTATATTCAAACTTCAGAAAACCTAAGACAAAGAGAAAATCTTGAAAGAAGCCAGAAAGGGAAAAAAAATACTTTACTTACAGAAGAATAGGATAAGAATACATAGAACTTCTCTTTATAAACCAGGTAAGCAAGAAGATAGAGAAAAATATTTAAGGTCTTGAAAGAAGCCACCAACCTGCATTTCTGTATCCATTGAAATTATTCAAAAGTGAAGAAGAATTAAAGGCTTTCTCAGATAAATAAAAATTGAGGGAATTTGTCACCAATAAACCTGCCTTGCAAGAAATGTTAAAAGAAGTTCTTCGGAGAGTAGGAAAATGAAATAGTTCACAAACTTGGATTTACATAAAGAAAGAGGAATGTTAGAGAAGGATTAAGTGAAGGTAAAATAAAACCTTTTATTCTGAATTTATCTAATAGACAACTGCTGAAAATAATATTCTGTATTTGGTGATTATAGCTTATGGACAAGTGAAATGAATGATAGCAATGTTCTAAGGTGAGGAGAGAGGAATTAGGAATACTCTGTCATTTGAAAGTGGATTTAGTTTGTAACTGTATGTTGCAAATTCTAGGACAACAATTAAAAAATTAATAAAGAATAATGATTGATTATACTAAGAGAGGAGAGAAGACGGAATCATATAAAATGTTCAAATTAAACCAGAAAAGGCAGAAAAAAAGAGAGGAAGATTGGAAGAATACTGCTTGTCTATATGGATGGTACAGGCCATTTTTCAGAATTTGAGAGTCTGCAGACAAACCAGTAGGGGGTCCATTATACAGCAGAGTGTTTCCATTAAATTTTCTTCCTGGTTATTGTGTGTGAAGGAGGGAATCTACTAAATGCTATACTTGTATTTTATTTTCATAGCTTTTGGGAAGAGGGATGCCTAAAAGTTCCCTTGATGGTCATGAAGTAATAATTTACACTTTGAGGATCAGAAGGTATTTTTTCCATTTAGAGGTTAAGCCTTTGTGATTATGGAGCCAAAGGTGTTTCCAGGCATCTGTGGCCTATTCTGAACACATCCATCTATAGATAGCCCTGCATAATTTGAAGGTCCATCTTCCTTTGTTGAGAAAGGAAAGGAATCTTTTGTGTTTGGGAGATTGAAAAGCAAAGTGACCCAACTCCTGCCTGGTTCTTTGAGATTGTGCAGTGGGCTAGTGGTTGCGGGTTCCACTGTAGAGAGGACTGAGTCAGTTCTACATAGTGCCTTTGGGAGCACTAAGACTTTGTAGGAAAATGGAGAACCTAGAAAATTGGCAAGGGGTACCCTTGTAGAATAGTGAAAGTGCCTTTGAGTAGCCTTTTTCTGGAGGAGGTTGGTGATCTCTGGGTACCTGGAGGGTAGGGGCATATGAAAATCTTTTGTAGGCAAGATGAACAATGACAGAGGAGGAGATCCAATGTTCTTTAGCAGCATTGGAAGATAGACAGCAAGGTTCTTTCTGTCTTATTTTGGAGGGAAAGTTCTGCAGAACTCCTTTGTAGTACAAGGTTCTAGGATAGTTAAGAAGAGACAAGAGGGGCCTAAGAATATGATACTGGACTTCTTGTCAATCTGCTATATGGGTATTTGAGCTAATTCTAAAATAATTTTGAGAAATAATAAAATATACTGAACATCGAAGGAGATTATACCTATTAAATTTATATGAATAAAGTGTAGTTTTTTTGGTATATATTATTATAAATCTGGTATCTCTTCCATTTTCTTTCACAAAGGATAGACTCTGCTAATCTATGAAGCAATCAGAAGTTTAGGGTCTTTGGGGCACGTGGGTGGCTCAGTCGGTTGAGCGTCTGACTTCGGCTCAGGTCACGATCTCACTGCTCGTGAGTTCGAGCCCTGCATCGGGATCTGTGCTGACAGCTTAGAGCCTGGAGCCTGCTTCGAATTCTGTGTCTCCCTTTCTCTCTGCCCCTCCTGTTCTCACACTCTGCCTCTTTTCTCTGTCTCAAAAATTAATAAACATTAAAAAAAATTTAAAAAACTAGAAGAAGTTTAGGGTCTTTTTTTTTAAAGTAGGCTTCATGCTCAGCATGGAACCCAATGCAGGGCTTGAACTCACGACCCTGAGATAAAGACCTGAGGTGAGATCAAGAGTCAGACACTTAACTAACTGAGCCACCCAGTCACCCCTAGGGTCTTTCTTTTACATATCTATTCCAGCACTGCCAGATTGAAGGATTCTCCATTGCTATCATTGGTTATAAGTGATTCTAAGTCTTAGATCACTGAAGGACTAAAATATGTATTTCTCTTCTCTGCTGGAGGCCTAAAATAATGGAGGATAGGACAGAATCCCTTACTTGCCCCTTTTTACTCTGTTCTTAGTAGTTTCTAGAAGATTGTATGTGTGTGTGTGTGTGTGTGTGTGTGTGTGTGCATGCACGCATCTGTTTGGTTGTTTGTTTTAAATCTGGCATTTCTCCCTTTCCATAACACAGATGAATCTCTCAGTGACCCAGCACGCACGCATGTGCACGTGCACACATACACATACACACACACACACACACACACACACACACACACAGTGTTCAGAGAAGATCTGTGTAATATGTGTTTGTAAGGAAGCCTCAGTGAAAGGGACCCAGAAGTCAAAAACATAAACATTGGAGAGAAACTCAAAAGTAGGAGGCTTAAGAACTCCCAGAGAGATGGTAAGGAGCATATGGAATTGCAGAGTGGGCCAGATAAGAGAGGTGGAAATATTCACTATGTTTACTGGAAATTGGATCGAGAGCCATGCTTCACATAAACAAAGCAAAATCAAAGAAAACTATTTCTGCATAAAAGTTTTAGCTTTTATTATAATACCTTGATTGTGTGACAATATATACTATTAAGAATTTGGAAATATAGCTCTTGGGTAGGCATATCTGTTAGGATTTTATTCAGCTGTAAGTATCAGGAAACCCTACTTTAATGGTTTAAAAAATGAAATCAGTTTTTCTCATGTGCAAGAGTTTTACTGGTAGTTAAACTGTTGACTATGGTTCAGCAACTTGACTCTGTCAGGACCAGTGCTTTGTTGATTCTTTTGGCCTTTCCCAAATGTTTACAAAATGTCTTCAGACATCGTGTCCATGTTCAAGGTGGGAAGAAGGGAGAAAGGACTGTGCCAGCCTGCTCTGTTTATCAGAAAAGGTCTTAAAAGAGATTGTTTTGGCAGGGTTTCCCTAGAAAAATCAAGGCTCTTGGCAAGGTTTAGGTGATAATGCCTTATTGGGAGGTACTATCCCCTGGTAGCAAGAGTGAGATAAAGGAGGAGTGAGGAAGCAAGTAAGTGAAACTTGATATACTTCTATGCCAGGTACTGCTTCTCTGCTCAAGGCACTAAGAGACAGAGCTTTTGTTTGATCAAGTCTACTCTTTTGGCCATGTATAGAGGCTACCATACAGGCTATGTAGATGCCACCGTACAGGCTATGTAGAAAAGCCATGGCTTAGAACAGTCTAGTAGATGGAGGAGTGAAAAAAAGTATTTATCATCTGGTTTTCTCCCACATCCTGCCTCTTGTTGGTTTAAGTTTTCACTTTTCTAGGTGGTGTTACCTGGTGCTTTGAACAGCTACTAGGGGAACCAATGTCCATGTCCTGAAATGTAGTCCTTCCTCTGGGTTTGAGAATGGTAGGAAGAGGCAGAGCCAGAGACTCTGGATGTTGGATTCAGGCAGTAGAACTTCATACAGCATGGAGTTTGTCACCACAGCAATAATTGAGATGGAGTAAGTGGCTAAGGGCTGGGACAAGTTGATACTGAAAGAATAGGAGGTAACACACAAGGTGTATCTAATATGATATATTAACAGAATTTTGATTACACCTTATTAGCCATTTCTGTGTCATGTGGACACACTTAGCTGAAAGGGAAGTGGGAATGTAAGCAGCTTGGCTGGAGCTACATGGCTGACCTTTTAAAAATCTAGATTCAAATAGCAAGGATGATGGGAGAATAGAAAAATATTGGGTAAGTAACGGTTGGTATACCAGGCAGGGATTTTTGTTATGCACAATAATAATCAATTTTCCTAAATTTAAGAGGAAAAAAAAAGAAATTTGTTGAAAGGATATTGGTAGTTCTCAGGAAGGCTCAATAGGAAGGCTAAAGAACCAGGTTTGGAAAATAGCAGGAGCTATAAAAATCTAGATAGGCAGAACCAGATTCAAGGTCATGCCACATTTGAGGAATAGCAGTTATGGTATTGCTGCTGCCATCCTGGGCAGGACACATTGCTGTCACTGGACACTGGATGCTTCCATCTTTATTAGTGGAATGAATTAATTACTTATTTGCAGATCTTTCTTCAGATTGAAATTCCTAGGCAAGTCGGGGTGCCTGGGTGGCTTAGTCAGTTAAGCGTCTGACTTCAGCTCAGGGCATGATCTCGCGGTCCGTGAGTTTGAGCCCCGCGTCAGGCTCTGTGCTGACAGCTCAGTGCCTGGATCCTGGTTCAGATTCTGTTTCTCCTTCTCTCTCTGACCCTCCCCCATTCATGCTCTGTCTCTCTCTGTCTCAAAAATAAATAAACGTTAAAAAAAAAAAAAAGAAATTCCTAGGCAAGAGCATCTGACTAGTTGAGCTAGGTGCTCATGCCCTTATTGGAAGGATCAGGGTGAAAAATTATCTGGCACTTTCAGTTTCCATTGCAGTAGACAAGGCCCTACTTCCCACCAACATCACACAATTGCAAATTCTCCACACTTATTAAGGGAATCAGATGCTAGGCAGCCAAAGCATTTTTTAAAAAGGAAAATAACCACCATAGTCCACTCTTTGGCTGCTAGCATCCACTTACATGCTAGCTAAAAAATGCGTTCTTCCTCAAAAACATGTTCCTTCAGAGTATAATGTAGCCACCTCTCAAAAAAAAAGCAGGAAATTACATATCCTCTCCTTAAGTAAGGCGAGGCATTCATCTACATTTGCAGGATGTTTGGTGAATGTCTATTCCTCACCCAGTTCTGACACAATATTGTCTTAATTGTGCTTTAAGGGCTATATCATAAATTTAACCGTAACCTACACTCCTTATGTCTGAGACACTTCTTCTGTGTCCCTTCATATCCTCTCAATTTAACCCATCTTGGGTGTCTTTGGCCATTTCCCTTGCCTTAACCATTATGCAGCTTTACACATGAGTGTAACACATGATTGTAACTCCAGACTGACTTCACATGAATGTAACCAAACAGGGAGAAGAGGCCTGTAGTGTAGGTATTTAAGGCTCCTGGGCAGTGGTGAATGGCTTGGCTCATTGGTCAGAGGCCTGGAAGGAATCATAGAAAATCAGGGGCAAATAGGGAGAGAAGATGTAGGTTGGACCCATGAGAGTGGGCATAAAGCATAGGGATCTTTTTGTCTCCTAAATGGCTTTAGCATCTCCAAAGTTACCACTTTACTTCATTTTATTTTTTAACACACTGAACAGATTGATCTTTTTTATAAAATGTAAGACAGAACTTGCTACTCTGCTCAAAATCCTCCAGTGGCTTCCCATTTTGTTCAAAGTAAAAGTCAAAAGTCTTACAAAGCCCCTACAAAGTCCTATATGATTTGGCTTCCTATATACCTCCAACCACATGTCTTACTCTCCACTGAATTCACTCTGCTCCAGCCACTGGCCATTTTGCACTTCCTCCCTCCGACATATCAGTTATGTTTCCATCCCTGGCTGTCTGCAGTGGCTCTTTTCTCTTCTTAAGGTATCCTTATGGCTCACTCTCTCACCTCATTCAAGTTTGCTCATTGTCACCTTTGGAGTGAACCCAAGCTCAAACCTACTATTGAAAATTTCAATCCCTGCCAATATACCAGCACTCCTTAGCTCACAGCCTAATCTAATTTTCCATAGGTCTTTACACCTTCTATACAATTAACTTATTTATGATGTTTACTGTCCATCTTCCCACACTACAAGGTAAGCTCTATGAGAGTCAAAACTTGTTCGGTTTTGACATTGCTGTATCCTTGGCATCTAGATTGGTGCCTGGTACATAGTAGATGTTGGATAAATGTTCAATGGATGAATATACTTGAATGGGGCTCTAAGTTTCCCGTCCTTTGTTTCTCACTAGTGCCAGCATATTGTATGAATCACCTGTAAACCAAGCTCAAACCGTCAGTTGCTCACAGAGAGATCATCAGTGGGCATAGCCTGGGTTGAGGGAGGCATGGCCCAAGAAGGCCCTTTGAAAGAGAGACATATGTTCTGCTACTTTTTAAGCTTTTTTTTTTTCGAAGCCTAATATGTTACTATAGAATAAGTGTTGTATACGGTGAACAAGGAAACTTGAAGCCCTCAGAACTAAGAGATGAGCCCTAGGTCACGTAGCTATTGAGCAGCAGAATGAGAATATTTTTCCGAAACAGAACATCAGTGTACTTCCTTTTGTTAAAGCAAGATAAAAATGAAAATGATTTTACAAATACGTCGTTAATGGACCCGACATGTGGGTGTGCATTTTTAAATTCTCCAAATGCTTACTGTTCTTGTCTGCCTAGTTTCAAAGAGTGTTTTGCATTTCTGTCACTCTGAGTGGTATGACACCATCAGGATGACTGTGGCAGCTAAGAAAACACAGAAAACACGTAGCACGGAAAAAGACTCAGTCACAACAAAGGCTAGCTTGCCTTATCAGTATGAACCCGAGAACCCAGTGTCACCCCAAAATATACATTGATGATGGTGCTGTGAGTCACTGTATGACTCACAGCTCACTGACCACTACAAAACAGAAACTTGAAGAATAATTTACTGCCCAGGCCAAAAGGACTTGAAAGAACTTTCCCACCCACCATATGAGTGATATATCAAATTAGGGATAAGGCGCCATCTCTTTCTTCTTCTTGGAATGGATTAGTTCTCCCTCTTTGTACGGCTCCCCCAGAGACACAGGGCCAGATAAGCCTCTGGTTTCACTAATAATCTTCTCTCAGTGAACCGTTCTATTCTTGTACCTGCCTACTTAGGCTCATTCTGCAAAGAAATCTAACCCATAAGAGTGCCTCAGCACACAAAAATGTACTTCATCACTCCTCTGAGCAAGATGGCTTCTTGGATCAGCCTTTTATGCCTTCCCTCCCTTGACTGTGACACTAAACAGACCCATAATAAACCGTCCTCAACTACACAAGTAAGAAATTATTCTCAGGGCCAAGACAGTTTGCTCTCCAAAACCGTTTCTCTCTCTTACTTGTACAAATCAAGGACCCAGCGGTCACAATTTGGGGGCATAGAGATTAGTGGAAAGGTTCATTTTTTTTACAAGAATGAAGTGTTTTATTCTCTAACACCTTCTCAGCAGGGCTGCTGTTGCACTCACATGACCTGTGTGGTTGGCTTGGTGTTGTGAATTCTGCTTTACCCATGAGGGTCCTGATGAAGTCTGTGACCTGAGGTCACACAGGCAAGTCCTCACTGGAGTTGGGAGTGCACACTCTGAAGTTCCTCCTTCTGAGCTGAGCCCGACACCGACCCCAACTCTCTTCTGGGGCTTTACTGCACGAGTCCACATGGTGATGCTGACATAGGCCTTCTGGTGGCAGAACACTGTCTGGCATCTGGACTTTCTCTCATTTAGAAGACAGCACTGTTAAAAAAATAGTTTCTTATATCCACAAAGTGTCTCCTGCTATTGGAGCAGTGAGCACTCTGTAAGGAAACACCCCAGGAAAAGAGTGTTCTTCTCTCACCCCCTTCGTTCCTTCTACATTAATGGAGAGCTCTTTTTTTCCCAGCTTTGTTGAGGTGTAATTGACAAAAATGTAAGGTATTTAAAGCTTGCACTGGGATGATTTGATATATGTATACCTTGTGAAAGGATTCTTCCCTAGTTAATTAGCATATTCACCATGTCACACATACATACACACATATATGGGGAAACATTGAAGTACTCTCTTAACAAATTTCAATTATACAGTACAGTGTTATCAACTGTAGTCAACCACATTTTACATTAGGTCCTCAGACCTTATCCATCTTATAGGTGAAAGTTTATGCCCTTTAACCAACCTATCCCTATTTCTTACCTCCCCCCCACCCTTGGTAACAACGTTTCTACTCTGTTTCTAAGTTTGACTTTATTTTTTAAAATTCCATGTACAAGTGACACTATGCACTATTTGTCTTTCTCTGGTCTGGTTTATTTCACTTAGCATAATGCCCTCAAGTTTTGTTCATGTTGTCACAAATGACAGGATTTCCTTCTTTTTTGTATACACATACCACATCTTCTTTATCCATTCATCCATTGATGGACACTTACATTGTTTCCTAAAAAGCTCTTAATGGCACCAAGAAGGCATCTTCTGTCTAAGATCTAAGCTGCTAAGGGATTATTAGAAATAAAGCCTGATTGGGCAACCCACAGGGGTCCCCTGGTTGTGCCTGATGCAGGGGCCACCCTGGCTGGTTTGCACCCCCAAGGTTATTTGAATGATTTTGCAGATGAGAAGTAACTGGGTGTCAAAATTTTTGTGAGCAGCAAACATACTAAAAATTGAAAGGAAAACTGCTACTTTGATCAGATGAGCCCAGAGCCATGACCAGTAGTTCTTCCTTCACTGAGATTTCTTTGCTATCCTCCTCACTGTTTAAATAAGCATCAGATGAATTTCTACTTTGTTTTGGAAATTAACCTGTGCTTCAAAATGTAGAGATAAATACTATTTAAAATAGAATAGGAAGAACCAGAGAGGTGAGGCAAGTCCACGTCTGTTGAGAGCAGCTCAAACCAGTGAAACTAAAATGAAGTTCAAGTACAAAGGGCAGAAGTTAGACCTAGAGTCAAGAGGTTGGGTAATTGTCAGGCCCGAAGCTGAGATTTCTGAGGTTTGCCTATCTTGGCTTAGATCAGTACATACATTTTCCTGTTGAAATATAAAATAATATCCATACATGGTCACCTTCATAGAGCTCACTTTTATTTTATTATTTTTTTAATTTTATTTTTAAAAATTTACATCTAAATTAGCATATAGTGCAACAATGATTTCAGGAGTAGATTCCTTAGTGCCCCTTACCCATTTAGCCTATCCCCCCTCCCACACCCCCTCCAGTAACCCTCAGTTTGTTCTCCATATTTATAAGTCTCTTCTGTTTTGTCCCCCTCCCTGTTTTTATATTATTTTTGTTTCCCTTCTCTTATGTTCATCTGTTTTGTCTCTTAAAGTCCTCATGTGAGTGAAGTCATTTGAATTTTGTCTTTCTCTGACTGACTAATTTCACTTAGTGTAATACCCTCCAGTTCCCTCCACGTAGTTACAAATGGCAAGATTTCATTCTTTTTGATTGCCAAGTAATACTCCATTGCATATATATACCATATTTTTATCCATTCATCCATCGATGGACATTTGGGCTCTTTCCATACTTTGGCTATCGTTGATAGTGCTGCTATAAACATGGGAGTGCATGTGTCCATCTGAAACAGCACACCTGTATCCCTTGGATAAATACCTAGTAGTGCAATTGCTGGGTCATAGGGTAGTTCTATTTTTAGTTTTTTGATGAACCTCGATACTGTTTTCTAGAGTGGCTGCACCAGCTTGCATTGCCACCAACAATGCAAAAGAGATCCTCTTTCTCCACATCCTCTCCAACATCTGTTGTTGCCTGAGTTGTTAATGTTAGCCATTCTGACAGGTGTAAGGTGGTATCTCATTGTGGTTTTGATTTGTATTTCCCTAGTGATGAATGATGTTGAGCATTTTTTCATGTGTCGGTTGGCCATCTGGATGTCTTCTTTGGAGAAGTGTTTATTCATGTCTTTTGCCCATTCCTTCACTGGATTATTTGTTTTTTGGGTGTTGAGTTTGATAAGTTCTTTATAGATTTTGGATACTAACCCTTTATCTGATATGTCATTTGCAAATATCTTCTCCCATTCTGTCAGTTGCCTTTTAGTTTTGCTGATTGTTTCCTTCTTCACTGTGCAGAAGCTTTTTATTTTGGTGAGGTCCCAGTAGTTCATTTTTGCTTTTGTTTCCCTTGCCTCTGGAGATGTGTTGAGTGAGAAGTTACTGTGGCCAAGATCAAAGAGATTTTGCCTGCTTTCTCCTCAAGGATTTTGATGGCTTCCTGTCTTACATTGAGGTCTTTCATCCATTTTGAGTTTATTTTTGTGTTGGTGTAAGAAAGTGGTCCAGGTTCATTCTTTTGCATGATGCTATCCAGTTGTCCCAGCACCACTTGCTGAAGAGACTGTCTTTATTCCATTGGATATTCTTTCCTACTTTGTCAAAGATTAGTTGGCCATACATTTGTGGGTCCATTTTTGGGTTCTCTATCCTCTTCCATTGATTTGAGTGTCTGTTTTTGTGCCAGTACCATACTGTCTTGATGATTACAACTTTGTAGTATAGCTTGAAGTCTGGGATTGTGACGCCTCCTGTTTTGGTTTTCTTTTTCAAGATCGCTTTGGCTATTCAGGGTCTTTTCTGGTTCCATACAAATTTTAGGATTATTTGTTCTATCTCTGTGAAGAATGCTGGTGTTATTTTGATAGGGATTGCATTGAATATGTAGATTGCTTTGGGTAGTATCGACATTTTAACAATATTTGTTCTTTTATCCAGGAGCATGGAATCTTTTTCCATTTTTTCGTGTCTTCTTCAATTTCTTTCATAAGCAAGCTTTCTATAGTTTTCAGCATATAGATTTTTCACCTCTTTGGTTAGATTTATTCCTAGGTATTTTATGTTTTTTTGTGCAGCTGTAAATGGGATCGATTCCTTGATTTCTCTTTCTGTTGCTTCATTGTTGTTGTATAGGAATGCATCCGATTTCTGTGTGTTGATTTTATATCCTGCAACTTTGTTGAATTCATGAATCAGTTCTAGCAGTTTTTTTGTTGTTGTTGAAATCTTTTGAGTTGTCCATATAGAGTATCATGTCATCTGCAAAGAGTGAAAGTTTGACCTCCCCCTGGCTGATTTGGATGCCTTTTATTTCTTTGTGGTGTCTGATTTCAGAGGCTAAGACTTCCAATACTATGTTGAACAACAGTGGCAGGAGTGGGCATCCCTGTCTTGTTCCTGACCTTAGGGAGAAAGCTCTTGGTTTTTCCCCATTGAGGATGATATTAACGTTGGGTCTTTTATATATGGCTTTTATGATCTCGAGGTATGCTCCTTCTATCCCGACTTTCTTGAGGGTTTTTATCAAGAAAGGATGCTGTATTTTGTCAAATGCTTTCTCTGCATCTATTGAGAGGATCATATGGTTCTTGTCCTTTCTTTTATTGATGTGATGAATCACATTAATTGTTTTGCAGATATTGAACCAGCCCTGCTTCCCAGGTATAAATCCCACTTGGTCATGATGAATAATTTTTTAAATGTATTGTTGGATCTGGTTAGCTAATATCTTGTTGAGGATTTTTGCATCCATATTCATGAGGGAAATTGGTCTATAGTTCTCCTTTTTAGTGGGGTCTCTGTCTGGTTTTGGAATCAAGGTAATGCTCGCTTCAGAGAAAGAGTTTGGAAGTTTTCCTTCCATTTCTATTTTTTGGAACAGCTTCAAGAGAATAGGTGTTAGGTCTTCCTTATGTGTTTGGTAGAATTCCCCTGGAAAGCCATCTGGCCCTGGACTCCTGTTTTTTGGCAGATTTAAAATGATTACTAATTCGATTTCCTTACTGGTTATGGGTCTGTTCAAATTTTCTATTTCTTCTTATTTCAGTTTTGGTAGTTTATATGTTTCTAGGAATTTGTCCATTTCTTCCAGATTGACCATTTTATTGGCATATAATTACTCATAATATTCTCTTATTATTGTTTTTATTTCTGCTGTGTTGGTTGTGATCTCTCCTCTTTCATTCTTGATTTTATTTATTTGGGTCCTTTCCTTTTTCTTTTTGATCACACTTGCTAGTGGTTTATCAATTTTGTTAATTCTTTCAAAGAACCAGCTTCTGGTTTCATTGATCTGTTCTACTGTTTTTGTTTTGTTTTGTTTTGGTTATTTTTGGTGTCGATAGCATTAATTTCTGCTCTAATCTTTATTATTTCCTGCCTTCTGCTGGTTTTGGGTTTTATTTGCTGTTCTTTTTCCACCTCTTTAAGGCGTAAGATTAGGTTGTGTGTGTATCTGAGATCTTTCTTCCTTCTTTTTTTTTTTTAATTTTTTTTTTCAACGTTTATTTATTTTTGGGACAGAGAGAGACAGAGCATGAACGGGCGAGGGGCAGAGAGAGAGGGAGACACAGAATCGGAAACAGGCTCCAGGCTCTGAGCCATCAGCCCAGAGCCCGACGCGGGGCTCGAACTCCCAGACCGCGAGATCGTGACCTGGCTGAAGTCGGATGCTTAACCAACTGCGCCACCCAGGCGCCCCTCTTTCTTCCTTCTTTAGGAAGGCGTGGATTGCTATATACTCTCCTTTTATGACTGCCTTTGCTGTGTCCCAGAGGTTTTGGGTTGTGGTATTATCATTTTCACTGACTTCCATATACTTTTTAATTTCCTCTTTTACTTCTTGGTTAACCCATTGGTTAGCCCATTCCTTCTTCAGTAGAATGTTCTTCAGTCTCCAAGTATTTGTTACCTTTCCAGATTTTTTCTTATGGTTGATTTTGAGTTTCATAGCTTTGTGGTCTGAAAATATGCATGGTATGATTTTGATCATTTTGTACTTACTTAGGGCTGATTTGTGTCCCAGTATATGGTCTGTTCTGGAGAACGTTCCATGTGCACTGGAGAAGAATGTATATTCTGCTGCTTTAGGATGAAAAGTTCTGAATATATGTGTTAAGTCCCTCTGGTCCAGTGTGTCACTCAAAGCCATTGTTTCCTTGTGGATTTTTTGATTAAATGATCTGTCCATTGCTGTGAGTGTGGTGTTGAAGTCTCCTACTATTATGGTATTATTATCGATGAGTTTCTTTATGTTTGTGATTGATTTATATATTTGGGTACTTGCACATTTGGTGCATAAATGTTTACAATTGTTAGGTCTTCTTGGTGGATAGACCCCTTGATTATGATATAATTCCCTTCTGCATCTCTTGATACAGTCTTTTTAAAAAAATTTTTTTTAACATTTATTCATTTTCAAGAGACAGAGCATGAGTGGGGAAGGAGCAGAGGGAGGGAAACACAGAATCTGAAGCAGGCTCCAGTCTCTGAGCTATTAGCATGGAGCCCAACATGGGGCTTGAACTCACGGATTGCGAGATCATGACCTGAGCTGAAGTCAGACGCTCAACCGACTGAACCACCCAGGCACCCCGATACAGTCTTTATTTTAAAGTCTAGGGGTGCCTGGGTGGCTCAGTCAGTTGAGCGTCCGACTTCAGCTCAAGTCATGATCTCACGGTCCGTGAGTTCGAGCCCTGCGTCGGGCTCTGGGCTGATGGCTCAGAGCCTGGAGCCTGCTTCTGATTCTGTGTCTCCCTCTCTCTCTGCCCCTCCCCCGTTCATGCTCTGTCTCTCTCTGTCTCAAAAATAAAGTCTAGATTGTCTGATGTAAGTATGGCTACTCCGGCTTTCTTTTGTTGACCTGGTAGATGATAGATGATAGATGGTTCTCCATCCACTTACTTTCAATCTGAAGGTGTCTTTAGGTCTAAAGTGGGTCTCTTGTAAAAAGCATATAGATGGATCTTGTTTTCTTATCCATTCTGTTACCCTATGTCTTTTGATTGGAGCATTGAGTCCATTGATGTTTAGAGTGAGTACTGAAAGATATGAATTTATTGCCATTAGGTTGCTTGTAGAGTTGGAGTTTCTGGTGTTGTTCTCTGGGCCTTTCTAATCTTTGTTGCTTTTGGTATTTATTATATATATAATTATATAATATATTATATATATGTGTATATATATATATATATATATTTCATCTTTTCTCCCATCAGAGAGTCCCCCTTAAAATTTCTTGTAGGGCTGGTTTAGTGTTCACAAACTCCTTTAATTTTTGTTTGTCTGGGAAACTTTTTATCTCTCCTTCTGTTTTGAATGACAGCCTTGCTGGATAAAGAATTCTTGGCTGTATATTTTTCTGATTCAGCACATTGAATATATCCTGCCACTCCTTTCTGGCCTGCGAAGTTTCTGTGGATAGGTCTGCTGCAAACCTGATTTGTCTTCCCTTGTAGGTTGGGGACTTTTTTTCCCTTGCTGCTTTCATGATTCTCTCCTTGCCTGAATATTTTCTGAATTTGACTATGATATGCCTTGCTGATGGTTATTTTTTGCTGAATCTAATGTGGGTCCTCTGTGCTTCCTGGATTTTGATGTCTGTGTCTTTCCCCAGGTTAGGAAAGTTTTCCACTATGATTTGCTCACATAACCCTTCTACCCCTATATCTCTCTCTTCCTCTTCTGGGACCCCTATGATTCTGATGGTGTTCCTTTTTAATGAGTCACTGATTTCTCTAATTCTTAAATTGTGCTCTTTTGACTTAATCTCCCTCTTTTTTTCTGCTTCATTATTCTCTATGAGTTTGTCTTCTGTATCACTGATTCTCTGTTCTGCCTCATCCATTCTTGCCACTGTGGCATCCATCCATGATTGCAGCTCAGTTATAGCATTTTTAATTTCATTCTGGCTATTTTTTACTGCTTTTATCTCTGCAGAAAGGGATTCTAATCTATTCTCGACTCCAGCTAGTATTCTTATTATCGTGATTCTAAATTCTGGCTCAGACATCTTGCTTGTATCTGTGTTGGTTAAATCCCTGGCTGTCATTTCTTCATGCTCTTTCCTTTGGGGTGAATTCCTTCATTTTGTCATTTTGAAGGGAGAAAAGGAATTAATGAGGTAGAAAAATTAAAATTAAAATTAAAAAAATTAAAATTCAAAAAATATTAAAATTAAAAAATTAAACCCACACACACAAATCGAATAAATGATGCTAGATCCTAGGTGTGTTTTGGTCTGGGTGTTGAAGTGGTTTGACAGATTAGAGAAAAAAAAAAGGGGGGGAGGAAAAAAAAGGAAATTGTTTGAGAATTTGAAAAAATAAATACACTGAAGTAGACTAAAATGAGATGATGGGAGTGAAATAGAATTTGAAAAAATACACGCAAAAGTAAATGGTATAGTGGAAAAAAAATTTTTTTAAATATTTTTAATAAAAATTAAAAGTACAAATGAATTTTTTCTCTTTCTGTATTCAAGAAAAAGAAAAGAAATGAAAAAGAGAAAGAAAAAAGAGATTGTTTTATATTTGAAAAAGTGAATACACTGTAGTAGACTAAATTAAAATTATGGAAGTAAAATAGAATTTGAACAAATTTACATAAAAGCAAAAAATATAGTAAAAAATTTAAAGAAAAATATTTTTAATAGAAATTGAAAGTAAAAATGAAGTATTCCTCTTTCTGCATTCAAGAAAAAGAAAAGAAATGAAAAGGAGAAAAAAGAAACAGAAAGAAAAAAAAGGAAATCGTTTGAAAATTTGAAAAGGTGAATACACTGAAGTAGACTAAAATAAAATGATGGATGTAAAATAGAATTTGAAAAAATTTACACAAAAGTAAAAGATATAGTAATAAAAATTAAATAAAAATATTTTTAATAAAAATTGAAAATAAAAATGAATTTTTTCTCTTTCTATATTCAAGAAAAATAAAAGTGTACAAGAGAAAAAAAAAGAAAGAAAATTGAATAGATGGACCTGCTTACAGACTGAAGTAGGACTGTTCGTTTTCCCCTAGAAGTCAGACTAGGACTGCAGCTTTGACCCGTTTTGCCCCTCTGCAGGAGGGTCTCACCAAGCAATGGCCGGGTGCCGGCTGCACCCAGGAACGCTTGCTGGACCCTGCTGCTGCTGGTGCCCTAAGACTGCAGCCAGGTGTCAGCCCCCCCCAGAAAAAGTTCGCAAGATAGTGTAGCAGCAGCCTTTCAGGGATTATGGAAAATCATGCACACATCTGGCCCCAGGCTTCACCCTCAACGACCTTGTTCCAGCACCAGTGATTGTGGCCATTTTCTGGGGTCTGCTGGGACCAGGTGGCTTCAACAGTCTCTACCAAATGTCCTTCCATCAGTGGAACTGCTTTTCCCCATGTGGCCCGAGAACCTCCTGGACCCCACTCTGTTCCTGGGGATTTGCCTTTCCTGCCAGAGCACCGCCAGGTATCGAGCTGTGGAGTTGCAGACTTTGCACTCCCCTTGTTTACAGTCTTAATGGAATTTAAACCCTCTCCTTTCTCCTTTCTCCCTATTTAGTTTAGTCCCTGAGGCTGTTTCCAAGTTTATACTTTCTCTCCACCTGCTTTTGGGGAGGGGTGCTTTTCCCGTATTCCTCCCCCCCAGTCTCCATCTTCTCTCTGCTCGCAAAAGCACCTCCCTTCCTGCTCCTTCTCATTCCCCAAGTTCACCTCTCTGCGCCACGTACCTGCTGAATTCTGTGGTTCAGGTTATGCAGATTGTTGTGTTAATCCTCCAATCAGTTTTCTAGGTGTGTAGGATGGTTTAGTGTTGGTCTGGCTCTATTTCATGGACATGAGACACACAAAAAACTTCCATGCTGTTCCTCCATCTTGGATCCTCCAAAGATTTTATTTAATTCATTAATTAGTGAGAGATCCAGGAGGCCAGGGATCTGCATTCTCTGGCCTGTAAGCCAAATTCAGCCTGTCCAGAGCTCACTTTTAATTAGGAACTTTTTATTCATAGTTTAAACTTGTTACAGGTAATTGATACTAGTTAATCTAAACTATTGATTGATTTTCAACTTAAAGGTTAATCATTTATGAAATGATATGATTTCAGGGATTTGCTTTGTAGTAATCCAATTACAGAAATATGTGGGGTATGAATGAGATGAGACAGATCATGAATTGAAAATTGTTGGAATTGGGTGATGGGTAGATAAAAATTTATTATTTTGTCCTCAGCTTATTATCTACCTCAGCTAGATAAATGTTTAATAGCACTTATTTATTCCTTTAAAAACAGGTTCTAAGCACATATGAATCAGTGTGAAAATTTGAAAAGGACTAAGTTTAGTTCTGCCATGATCTCGCTGCACGACATTTGACAAACTCTTAACTATTCCAGGCTTCTGTGTTCATTGTAGACAGTAATTAGTTCCAATTGATTGCCCTGAGGATTTAAAGAAAAAAAGTGAGTTCTAGAGAAATATCCTAATCACCAGTAAAATTTGAATTTTATTTTACTTTGCTTTATCTATAGACAAAATAAATTATGTCATGTGTTTGTAAATGTGATCATTGTATTAGATATTTCATGTTTCTTTTGAGAAAAAAGTGAAGTAGAAACATGATATACATATGTGTGATCCAGACAGGGATTGGAATAGGAATAAAAATGTAAAGTGGAACTTTGAGGAGAATCCCCAAAGTATTAAGTACTGAAAGAACATTGAAGGTTACGATTTTAATGTGGATAATCTAATCTGGAAGTGTTTGGGTTGTTTTTTTTTGTTTTTTTTTCTCTAACCAACTGGACCAAATCATCCAGAAAAGGCATGAAAATGGTTAGCAGCCACTTAAGAGGATTTCTACAAACATCTGGCAAAAAAAAAAAAAAAAAAAAAAAATGGAAGAAGATTTGTTAAGTGAGTGCTAGAGAGATTCCCAGGGAGCAGAGAATTACTAATCAGAAAATTGGATGTTACAAAGAGCATAGTTGAACCTGGAAAATCTCGGCATTGAGTAACCTGAAGGTAAAGCTTTAAAAAATAAGGTTGAGTTCTGAGAAAAGTTAATGGATTAAACACATCCTTACACTTGCTTCTCCCCTCATCCATCAAATGGCAACAGATGAATTTTTTAAAAGACTAAACCTCCTGAGAATAAACTGAGGGTTGATGGGGGGTGGAAGGGAGGGGAAAGTGGGTGATGGGCATTGAGGAAGGCACCTGGTGGGATAAGCACTGGGTGTTGTATGGAAACCAATCTGACAATAAATTTCATATAAAAAATAAATATTATTAGTTGAATGAGAAAAAAAAAGACTAAACCTAAAGAAGGGGAAGGGTGGAAGAGAAGACAGCAAAAACAGAATTTTGGAAGTGGACAAGCTGATGGATATGAGTGACAAATTCTTAGCAAACCTACTAAAAAGAAATCCTACGGCAGCAGTGGGGAAAGCAGAAATCCACCTGATTTACATGGAGCAATTGTCCAAAGACTCAGAGATTGCTGGTGCTAGGTTCCTCTAGAAGTGGTGATTGAATAAGAAAGATTGTTTGAAAGTCTGTTTAAAAACTATGCAGATCCCACATTGCCTCCTACACTCTGATGAGCCACCTGATGAATGGCCCTTCTTTCACCCCAGATATAGAATAAAATTATATTTTCCAGAGGGGGATAAGTAGATGGAACTTCAAGTTCAATTGAGAATGGAAGTACTGGACAGAAAATGGGGATCTAGATATTATTTGCATACTGGAATCTGAGGCATCACAGCTCTCTTCCTTCGTTCATGTCCCAGAATATTCACCTTCCTCCTCCAAAGAAGAGATTGTACATTTTTTTTCTCCTAGGGAATCTGGTTGGCTTAGGAAGAAATACCTAAACATATTTTTTAATTTCTCCAACAGACCGCAATAAAGTAAAGGTCAGAACTGACAAACCTTTTCACACACTTGGGGGTTTTTAGAACCCCTATCTTAATTATGAACATCCAACCAATGAATATCAGATGACAGAGGAAAATATTTGATATGAAAAATGGAGATCAAAATAAGCAGAAAAAATGCAGCATAGAGAAAACAAAGTTTGGAGTTTTAAAAACATGTCCACAATTTCTTTGACATTTCTCACATCTAAAGGTAGAGTCTAATTCCTCTCTCCTTGAATATGACCTGGTTTTAGTGACTTGCTTCTAAAGAATGTGATGAAATTAAAGTGTAATTTTTAAGGCAAGGTTAAAAAAAAAAAGATGTAGCACTCACATGATTTTCTCTGTCTCTAAACACTTACCCTTGAGAACCTAACTACAATGCTATAAAGAGGCCAAGTCACCATATGACAAGATGGCATGAGGTGTTCTGATAACAGCTCCACATGAGATCCTAACTAATAGCCAGCCTCAGTGACCATACATTTGAATGAGGATTCCAATGATTCCACCCCCGAGCTTTTGAACCGCCCAACTAATTCCAGGTGGAGCAAAGACGAGCTGTCTTCATAGAGTTATGCCGAAACTACAGATTCATGAGTAAAATAAATACTACTATCACGATAATTCAATAATTTTTGAAGTGATTTATTTTACAACAATAGAAAACTTGAACACAGAGACTCTGCAGGGAGAAGAAATTTTCAAAATTTATGATCAACTCTTTCTGGCCAAGCTGAAGTAATGGAGATTGGATTCATTGTCCTGCCTGAAGCAGCAGAATATGTGGACAAACAGTGGTTCTTGGATATTGAACATCAGCCAATGAAAGACATTGATCCCTGAGAAAAGGGAGACAAGTGAGGTGAAGTCTACAATTTCCTCAGATTACTACTTGGAGAAAATTTCCAGGCTGTCTCCTAGGGAGAACTAACCCAACAAGAGCCCAGTGGTCTCCTTAAGTTGAGAAGAAAGAAGTGACTATTGAGGGAAGCAAAAAAGCTAGAGTTTTAAGGACAACACTGGAGAAAAGAGAGCTGCACAAAGAGAGAGAACTCTGGAGATCTGTAGAAGTTGTAAGTATTCAGCTGAGTACCAATCAGTGCATGTCTGTGAGGAAATTATTCAAGGCCAGGGGAAAAAACACCCAAAAGGATTACAGTGAACAATCTTCAGAGCTCAAAAAAGGCATAGGAATAGTAATTGTCCACCAGCCAAAGTGGAAAATCTCATAATTCATAAGACATCAGGTAGAGTACAAAGGAGGATTTTGCTTTAGTTATAGTGCAAAATTAGCCCTAGATTAAATGCTTCTCTGGTCTTATTTAGTGAAGCTTAAAAGCACAATCTAAAAAGATTAATCCATTTCCAGTAAGTTAACTAGATCCCAGAATGAAGCCCATAATGTTTATAGAAATACAACAATACTCAATACCCAACAAGGTAAAAATTAATCATGTGTAGAAGTCAATAAAAACAAGTAGTCATGCAAAGAAGGAAAAATATGATCCATAATAATGAGAAGAAAAATCAATTAAAACTGTCCCAAAGGAAACAAATTAGAAGATAAAGAAAGACAATTAAAATAGTTATTATAACTATATTCTGTGTTCAATAAGATTGAACAAGTTAAGTAGAGACAAGGAAAACATAAAAAAGACCAAAACTGAACTTGTAGATATGAAAATTACAATATCTAGGATAAAATATACACTGTATGGGATTAATGCATATTATAAATTACAGAATAAAATATTAGTGAAATTGAAGATATCCCAATAAAAACTATCCAAAATGAAACACAGAGACAAAAAACTGAAAAGAATGAGCAAAGCATTAGTGAACAATAGGACAACTTGATATATATGTAATTGAAGTCCCTGAAGGGGAAGGAGGTTGATAGAAAAAAAATTGAAAAA
This sequence comes from Lynx rufus, assembly GCF_022079265.1. NCBI lineage: Eukaryota > Metazoa > Chordata > Mammalia > Carnivora > Felidae > Lynx > Lynx rufus. The sequence continues at coordinate 18,478,896 of NW_025814837.1, forward strand.
ATAATTGCTGAAAAGTTTCCAAATTTGGTGAAAATTACAAACCTCAGAACTAGGAAACTGAATGAACATAAGCAAGAAAAACATGAAGAAAACTACTTCAATGCACATCATAATCAAATTGCTTATAACCAGTGACTTAAAAAAATCTTAAGTGTTGTTAGAGAAACAAGATACACTGTCTACAGAAGAAGAAAAATAAATGTAAGAGCAGATTTTTCATTCTAAACAACGAAAGCTGGATGACAATGGAGCAATATCTTTAGTGAACTGAGAGAAAAAAGTTGTCCATTTACAATTCTTCAAAATATCTTTAAAAATAATATAAAAGTGAAAGACTTCATTATCATCAGGCTTGTGTAATAGGAAATATTAAGGGAAATCCTTTAGGCAGAAGAAAAATGGTACCACATGGAGAAACTCTGATCTAAACAAAACAATGAAGAGTGCCAGGAATAGTAAATATTTAAGTAAATAAAAATAGCTTTTTGTTATTTAAACCTTTTGAAAAGATAAGTAATTGTATAAAGCAAAAATAACAATGTAGTGTGGGATCATAACATGTAGAATTAAAATGAATAACAAACACAGGGAAGGAAGTAATGGAAGTAGAGGATTATACAGTTTTTGCACTGTATGTAAAGTGGTTCAATATCACTTAAAGGCAGACTGAAATGATTAAAATATGTATTTTATAAGCCCTAAAATAATCACAAAGATATTTCGATACTATTTGCTTAATATTTGGCTAATTAGGTGAAAAGGATGTAAAATGGGAAACAGAATACTCAATTCAAAGGAAAGCAGAAAAAGAGGAAAAGAGGAACAAAGACCAGATGGTATAAATGGAAATCATACACTCTTGAACAACCACTGGGCTGAAGAAGAAATCAAAAAGGAAATTAGAAATTAGAAAATATCTTGAGACAAATGAAAACAAAAACACAAGGTAAAAATGCTTATAGGATGCAGCAAAAACAGTACTAATAAGAATGTTTATAGTGATAAATGCCTACATTATAAAAGAAGAAAGATCTCAAATGAACAATCTAACATTATTCCTTAAGGAACTAAAAAAAATGAATGAATGAAGCTAAAAGTTAGCAAAAAGAAGGAGATAATAAAGATTATGGGAAAAATAAATAAAATAGAGAATAGAAAAAATCAATGAAACTAAGTGTTCATTTTTACAAAAGATAAACAAAATCAACAAACCCTTAGGTGGACTGAGAGAGAGGAGACTCAAATACATAAAATCAGAAATGGAAGAGGAGACATTATAGCTAATGTCACAGAAACAAAAAAGATATAAGGGACTACTATGAACAATTATATGCCAACAAATTGGATAATCTAGAAGAAATAGTTAAATTTCTAGAAACATACAACCTACCAAAACTGAATTAAGAGGAAATAGAAAATGTAACAGATCAATAACAAATAAGAAGATTTAATCGGTAATAAAAAATTTTTCCAAAGGAGAAAAATCCAGGACTAGTTGGTTTCACAGGTGAATTTCCCAAACATTTAAAGAAAAATTAATACCAATCTTCTTAAACTCTTACAAAAGATAGAAAAAGAGGGAACACTTCCAAATTATTTTTATAAGGCCACCCTTAGTCTGATATAAAAGACAGACAAAAACGCCACAAGAAAAGAATATTACAGGACAATATCCCTGATGAACATAGATGCAACAGCCTTCAACAAAATGTTAGCAAACCAACTTTAACAGCACATTAAAAGTGACTAAATGGGATTTATCCTAGGGATGCAAGGATGGTTCAACATACACAAATCAATCAATGTGATACACCACATCATTAACAGAATGAAAGATAAAATCATGGTCATCTCAATAGATGCAGAAAAAGCATTTAAAAAAATTCAACACTTTTTTTATGGATTAAAAAATAAACCTCTCAACAAATTAAATATCGAAGGAACTTAATTCAACACAATAAAGTCCACATATGAAAAGCTGGTAGCTAATACTATACTCAATGGTGAAAAGCTGAAAGCTTTTCCTCCAAGATGTAGAAAAAAGCAATGTTGCCTACTCTCACTCTTACATTCAGCATAGTACAGGAAATGCTAGCTAGAGTGATTAGAAAAGAAAAATAACTAAATAGGCATCCAAATCAGGAAGGAAGAAGTAAAATGATCTTTTTGTCAAGGACATGATCTTATATGTAGAAAATCCTGAAGACTCTACCAAAAAACTATTAGAACTAATAAATGAATTTAGCAAAGTTTCAGGACACAAAATCAGTATACAAATATCAGTTGTGTTTCCATACACTAATGACAAGTTGTCCTAAAAGGATATTAAGAAAAAAATTCCATTTATATTAGCATCAAAAAGAATACTTAGAAATAAACTTAACCAAAGAGGTGAAAGACTTGTACACTAACAATCAGAAAACACTGATGAAAAAAATTAAGGCAGACACAAATAAATAGAAAAACATCTCATGTTCATGGGTTGGAAAAATTAAAATTGTTAGAATATCCATACTATCCAAAGCAATCATGGGTGAATACTTACCTCCAAACTCATCCAGTGGTGCACCTCAGTTATGTACAGCTTTTTGTATGTCAAGAAAAGAAATAAGTAAGAAAGCATACAGCAAGTACAACCTATGATTATCCCATGTTTATACCCAACCATATAAAAATATGTTTATATATAAATGCATACTTGTAAAATATGTGCTTATATATGTATATAATATTCATTTATAAAATATGTTTATGTATATTAAAAATATATGTTTAAACCTAGCCATATAAAATCCACATTAAATGTAAACATCTCAATTAGAAGGTAGGGATTGTCAGGTTGGATTAAAAAGCAAGAGCCCTAACAACAGGAACAAGACAAAAATGTCTGCTTTCACCATTCTATTCAACATTGTAATGGAGGTTCTAGCCAGGGCAATTAGGCAAGAAGGAGAAATAAAAGTCATCCATATTGGGAAGGAAGAAGTAAAACTATTTCTACTCTCAGATGACATAATCTAGTATATAAAATATTATGAATAATTCCCCCAAACCTATTAGATCCAAAACAGGAGTTCAGCAGGATACAAGATCAATATACAAAAATAAAATATATTTCTATGTCCTAGCAATGAATAATTCAAAATGGAAATTATAAGATAATTCTGTATATAGTAGTATCAAAAGTAATTAAACATTTAGGAATAAATTTAACTAAGAAGTGCAAAATTTACTCTGAAAACTCAAGAAGTTGTTGAAAGGAATTAAGGAAGATCTAAATAATTGGAAAGGTATTCCATGTTCATGGAGTAGAAGAGTTAATATTACCCAAATGGCAAATCTCACCAATTTATCTACAAATTCAACGCAATTCTTATTAAACTTGAGGTGCTTTTTTTGTGTGTGTGTCTGTGTGTGTGTGTATGTGTGCAGAAATTGACAAGCTGATCCTAAGTTATCAAGGGAACTTGAATAACCAAAACAATCTTGAAAATGAATAAGAAAGTAGAAGGACTCACTATTTCCAATTTCAAAACTTACTACAAAGCTAAAGTAATCAAGACAATATAGTACAAGCATAAATTTTTTTTAATGCTTATTTATTTTTGAGAGAGAGAGACACACACACAGTGTGAGCAGGGGAAGGGCAGAGAGAGAAGGAGACAGGGAATCCAAAGCAGGCACCAGGCTCTGAGCTGTCAGCACAGAGTCCTATGCGGGGCTCAAACCCACGAACTGTGAGATCATGACCTGAGCTGAAGTTGGATGCTTAACTGACTGAGACACCAAGGTGCCCCACTATAGTACCAGCATAAAGATGGATCAATGGAATTAGAATTGAGAGTCTAGAAATAAAGCTTTAAATTTGCAGTCAGTTGGTTTTCAACAAGGATGGCAAAGCCATTCAATGGGGAAAGAATAGTCTTTTCAACAAATGGTACTTAAACAAGTAGACATCCATATGTGAAAGAAGGAAGTTGGACCCCCTCACCCTACATCATAAAATACCAGTTAAGTTGAAATGAATTAAATACCTAAGTATCTGAGGTGAAAGTATAAAACTTTTAGAGGAAAGCATTTGTGTAAGTCATCTGCCTTAGAATTAGGCAAATGGTTTCTTAGCTATGACACCAAAAGCACAAGTGACAAAAGAATAAGAAAGCTAAGGTGTACTTCATTAGAATTAAAAATATTTGTGCTGCAGAGAACACCATCAAGAAAATGAAAAGAACCCACTGAATGGGAGAAAAGATCTGCAACTTGTATATCTAATAAGAGACTTGTATCCAGAATATATAAAGAACTCTTACAAATTATCAATAAAAAGACAAACTAATTAAAAAATGGGCAAAAGATTTGGAAAGACATTTATCTAAGATCTACAAATGGCCAATAAACACATGAAGAAATGCTCAACATAATTTGTTATCAGAGAAATGGAAATAAAACTGTGAGGAGATACCATTCGTATCCAGTTGCATGGATATCATAGAAAAGACAGACAATATTTAAACATTTTTTAATTTTAATTCCAGTGTAGTTAAAATACAGTGTAATATTATTTTCAAGTGTACAATATGGTGATTCAGTAATTCCCCATATTACTCAGTGCTCATCAAATAAATGTGCTGTTAATCCCCTTCACCTATTTCACCCATCCCCCCCACCTGTATATAAAAAGACAGACAATAACAAGTTTTGACAAGAATGTAGAGGAATTGGAATCCTTATGCGTTGCTAATGGGAATGTAAAGTTTCCATGATAGCTGCTGTGGAAAACAATTTAAAGGTTCCTCAAAATGTTAAGCAGTGTTAACCTATGATCCAACAATTCTACCCCTAAGTAGCTACCCTAGAGAAATGAAATACATACAAAAATGTACCCAAATGTTCATAACAGCATTTTCATAATGACTCAAAAGTGGAAACAACACAATATCCATTAATTGACAAATGGATAAACAAAATGTGATCTGTCGTACAATAGAAGATTATTCAGCCATAAAAAGGAATGACATACTGACACCCACTGCAATTTGGATAAACTTTGCAAAATGGTTCTAAGTGAAAAAAAGCATGATACACAAAAACCACACATTGTATGATTCCATTTATATGACATGTCCAGAATAGACAAATCCAGAGATAGAAAGTATACTTGTTGTTGCCTAGGTCAGTTGGTGAGGCAGGGGGAAGAGGGGGTAGTTGAGGGGGTAGAGGATTGGAATGGGGAATGGCTGCTATTGAGTATGGGATTTCTTTTTGAGGTGACAAAATGTTCTATAATTAGACTGGTGATGTTTGCTTAACTCTGTAAAGATATTGAACACCATTGGACTGCACACTGGTAGATATTATGGTATGGATATTATATCTCATAAAGCTGTTAAAAATAAATGAATAAATAAAAAGTGCAGGGAACATACACTATTATTTTGTCTTCCAAAGATGATCAATATAAATGTTTTGGCAAATACATATTTGTTACACAATGAACATTTTTTCATGTAAATATATATATTTCAATATTTATAAATGCCACAAATCAATCCATTCATTGGTGTTAGACAACTTATTTAAACATTTGTGTTTTTTTGGTAAACATTTAGGTAATTTCTTACTATTTTGAAATAAAAAATCTCTAGTGAATAGCTTTATATATTTATCTTTGAGTGATTGTGTACTTCCATAGGATATTTTCCTTCAACTAGGCTTGTCTTCAAAGTTGAGAAACTGGGAGAGGTTTAATTAGGTGCTATTTACCATTTTAAACTGGAAGTTTTCCAAATTTATGTTTTAACTCCTAAATTTCACCCATTATCTTCAATTAAAAAAATACATAACTTATCCTTTTGGAAAGGGAAGGGATTTTTCCATATCCATGAATGCTTTCACTCTTAGAGAATGTAAGTACATTCACCATATATTATCTATCTGACTAACTGATTTACATTTTGGAAATATCTAGTACAAAAATTGGTTGTCCAAATAGTTAAAGCCCAAAACCAAAATACTTCATGTTCAACTGCTCAACTTAATGTTCAGCTGCTGCTTTTATATTTTATGCTGCTTTACTTATTTATTTATTTATTAAAAATTTTTTTTAAAATGTTTATTTATTTTTGAGAGAAAGTGAGGCAGACTGAAAGCAGGGGAGGGGCAGAGAGAGAGGGAGAGATGAAATAGGAAGCAGGATCTAGGCTCTGAGCTGTCAGCACAGAGCCCCATGTGGGGCTTGAACTCACAAACTGTGAAATCTTGATCTGAGTCGAAGTCAGACGTTTAACCAACTGAGCCACCCAGGTGCCCCTTATGCTGTTTTACTGACCAAATCCTTTAAATATATATGTATTTTGAAATGTTTGTTTATTTTTGAAAGAGAGTGCAAGTGGGGGAGGGGTAGAGAGAGAGAAGGACAGGATCCAAAGCAGGCTCTACTGTGACACCTGCGAACATGATGTGGGGCTTGAACCCATGAACCATGAGATCATGCCTGAGCTGAATTGGACACTCAACTGAAGGAGCCACCCAGGCACCCCTAGACATATTTTTAATTGCCTATAATCATTTTTAGATTTATTTTGACTCTGAGTATTTTAGTTCTATTATAAAGTATTAAATCTAGAAGCAGAAAAGTTATAAGACATGTTCTTCTGGTAAGTTTATAGTGATGATCCAGAAAACTTCAACTTAGTACATGAGTAATTAATGTTTATTCTATTGTATATAATTTTGTGATGAAACTCATGTAAAAGGGAGTGAACCTCAAGAGAGAGATTTGAACTGTTTCCTTGGCAGGTACACTATTCACCTGGTCTGTAGTCATGTAACAGATGGCATTCAATAAGAGCAGCAAATAGTGACACATTTTCTGTCTTCTCATTCTCTCATTCTCTTAGGTTGTCTCAAGTAGGAAAAGTTTTTTCACTTTTTAATGATCCTGTAGAAGCTTGGATTTTTTATAGGTTAAAATTTCCCCAGATGTCAGATATGACAATTAGTATTCCTCTTGTTTGAAAGTTATAAAGTTCTGGCTTATATCTCTAAGGCAGGATGTAGATTCTTTCTCTCTAGTCAACTTTAAAAGCAGTCTGATTTCATAGAATCACCAGTGTTCACTTTGGAGAGCACTTTACACATAATCTGGTCCAAAGCTATCATCGTATGTGTAACAACATTGAAGTTGAGGGAGATGATGTGATGTGTTTCAGGTCAAATGGATTAGTGACTGAGATAGGACTGTAATCCAGGGTTTTCTGTTTTTTCTTTTTTCCCCAGTTCTTTTGGTCTTGTCTTTTCTGAAGGCTTGAAAATGGATGAACTTTCAAGGTTCTTTCCAGCATCGAGATTTTGTGGAGATTACAATTGAGGAATTTTGGTAAATTTGGCCTTGCTTAATTTGTGGTAAGTTTCTGAAGGAATATAATTGTTTTCTTTAAATTCTATAAAATACTGTAGAAATTATTTCACAATTAACAATTTATCATGGTCAATGAGCTAGAGCATGCCATTCCAAGGAAAATGTAAGTTCTAGGCTGCAAGCTCTACCAAATGCATTTGCTTCTGTATTTTGTGAAAAGAAATCAGGGAATTAGTTATAATATATGAGTTTCCCTTTGAAAAGACTAGTTTATTCACAGAAAACAAAGAGTATTATTATTATCTGAGAACGTGGGAAAATACTATCAGCCTTGTGGGTCCTGCTTATGCTTGGGGGTGCGAGTGGATAATAGCTCTGGGTCCAGGCTCAGAGTAATGGCATGAATCAATAGGACAGCAACACTATCAATAACATTACATCACAACTTGCATTAATGGTGTTCACCTAATTAGTTAATAACATTTTTAGTAGCACTGATATGATGGCCCTGGGTTACATTGGTAGGACACTGACTTCCATGTCAGTGTTGGTTGGATCCATTCTTGATTTCAATGTAGATGTTGGTATTTAGAAGATAAATTTAACCTATTAGCTACATATTGATCAAAATTGTAGACCACAGGATTGATGTTTGGGAAGCACTTTGAGCCCCTGGAAATAAAGGTCTCTGCTTGAGTGCAGTGTTACTGGACTTGATATTAATTTTTTAAAGTTTATTTATTCTGAGAGAGAGAGGGAGAGAGAGAGAGAGAAAGAGAGAGAGAGAGAAGGGGGGAGTGATGGACAGAGAGAGAGGGAGAGAGAATCCCAAGGAGGCCCTGTGCTGTCAGCACAGATCCTGATACGGGGCTTGATCTCACAAACCATGAGATCATGACCTGAGCCAAAATCAAGAGTTGGATGCTTAACCAATTGAGTCATACAGGCGCTCCTTGATATTAATTCTTATGATTGATTTTTCTCAATAAAGACTGGGACTTCTGAGGAAGACAAGGATTGCCTTGCTCAGAGGGTATTGTAGTAAGCAAGCAAGGCTGAGCATCTCTGGCAGTTCTGTTAGTTCTACTCTTATTAACCCTTGAGAAAAACAACCAATAAAACATACAGCTCTAAAAATATGCAACACTGTGCTTGGGAGTTATTTGACATTCTTGCATCTTTTGTTCTGCTCACATGTGCAAGTTTTAAGCACCTGTTCTCTGAGGAACCACAGAGGAAGAAAAAGTTGGGCACAGGCACAAATCCTAGAGGGCTAGGTTACCTTTTGAATAATATATCAATCCACTGGGTCGGCATGAGCCTTTAGTGTTTTTCACTGAATATAAAAGGATTCACTTTGATTTCTGGCTGCCTTGGTCCTTCATAAGACCAGTTTTCTTAACAGTATCTCTGTTCCTGGCTCAAGACTATCCCTTAACAATATTGTTTTCGCTTGTCTAAGGAGCTGCCCCTATTTTGATATTCCCCAGAACCCTCATCTCCTTGCCTCCTTTGCCTGTTGCTTGGGAAAGGAAAAGCAACTTCCTTCCTTGGGGAACCCTAATCTTTATTTATATTTCTGTTTTGAAGCGGAAGTCAGTTTTGTCATGTTGTCACCCACTGTAACAAAGACAGAAGGACCCCTCTCTATGTACCCTTGGAGAAGATAAGGGTGTAGCCAGAAGAAATTAATTGGTTGACATGGACTGGAGGTATAAAAGTCATTTCAATGTAATTGCTGTTAATACCTTTCTTCCCTTCTTTTGTTGATCAGATGTTTTCTTCATCATGCACCAAAGCCCAAGATTTCTGAAGTTAGGGATTCTCTCCATGAATGCATTGGTGTTCTTTTGGCCCTTTGGTAAAGGCATTTGACCTAATGACAAGCTGATGAGTTGGCTTCAGCTATAGTGGAACAAGGACTGTTGGCTGAGAAAAGTGTGAATGCTGAAGCTGAGGGCAGAGTTGGCTCATGGAACATTTTATCTGTTCTCTGAGTTTCTTGTCCCAGTAAGTCAACAAATTTGTTTTTGTTTAAAGACTTTCCCACACAAGTGTCTGCCAAGTTCAGAAGACCGCTTTTTGAGATTGATCTTAGTTTTCTTGGAACAAGAGCTAAGATTGTATAATAAGGCCAGTTGGTCTCAGAGAGGGAAAGTTGGGAGATTCTATTTCCATATACATCAGCCATATCTGAGCATAGAAGAGAGAAAGGCCTGGAAACTAGGTGAGTATGGGTGGGAGGTAGGAGGAAAGAACCAGTGAAAGGAGGTTTCACTTGTGTCTATTTTTACCACTTGTCTTTGAGGTTCTCTGTGTCATTTAGAAGTAGAGCACTGAAGCTACAGAGATGAATTCTGAGATTGATTTTGGCCACACTCTCATTTGAAATTGAGCTGTTTTATTAGAAAACGATCTTTAGATTCCTGATCTTTAGATTGGTAGGACATTGCCAATACCTAGAACAATTCTAAAGTATGCACTTATAGACTGGAATAGAGGACTTCTTTCCTTTGAAGTTTAAAAAGCACTCCACTCCACTGCAATAATCCCACTTGCTATGGGCTACTTAAAAGGAGGCTACAAAAAATTCAACGTAATGGGCATATATTAGACTATCCTTAGTGCTTTTGCAAAGTAGGAGATAAGAATCATGGTAGGATCACAATATGTGCAGAACTGTCATTCAATAATGGCTTATAGAATCAGGCAGGATGGGAAATGGCTCTGTCCTGATAAAGAAAGGATATTGGTTGATCACTGTAGGATGCCATGTGTTCCTTGAGATTAGTTTGTGGCTTTAGGTCACAAGACAGTGGGATGAGAGAAACTTGGTAGTTTATCCCAGACAGAAGTGTAGGGGACCGCAATGGCCATTGTGAGTGCTAACTCTCACACAGGCTTTCAGGGAATGTCTGCCATGCTCACGTTCATAGAGGTCATTATTGCCTTGGGATTTTACTAACTTCTGTCAATGCCAGCCAAATGTCTGGTAATACTGTTAGTGTTAGAGGGGGACCCAATAAACACACTCCTTTCACGACTGATTTTATGGCATAAAACAAAGAGTAAGTCAGGGGTGCTTCGGTGGCTCAGTTGGTTAAGTGTTCAACTGCAGCTCAGGTCATGACCTTGTGGTTTGTGAATTCGAGCCCCGCGTTGGACTCTGTGCTGACAGCTCAGAGCCTGGAACCTGCTTCGGATTCTGTGTCTCCCTCTTTCTCTGCCCCTCCCCCACTTATGCTCTGTCCCTGTCTCTCAGAAAAATAGATAAATATTTTTAAAAAAAAGAGTAATTCAGATGGAAATTAAGAGTCCAGCTGTTAGAAGTTTAAGTGTGTATCAGAAGTGGACATGGACAGCTTAATACTAATAACACTGGAAAGAGGCAGACCTACCAGCCTCAGGCAACACTGCTCCTCTGAAGGCTGCCCTCTACAGGTCTTACCCTGTAGAACTCCTGGCAAGGAGGAGCCTGGCTGGCTCCCAAGAGGAAGAGGATGATAAGAAGATGCTGAGTTGTAAACATCCAATTCCTCTCCCAGACTTATCAAGTCAGGTAACTCATTCTATCTCCATGGTGAAAAGTAAGGGGTGGGCCAGGAAGCTATAAGTGCTTAGGAAAAATCCTTCAGAGAAACCAGGAGTGGGGAAGGTGTGTTCCTTCCCAAAACAAGTTCTCTCAGCATAAACACCAGCACTTTCATGATTGACAGTAAAAACATTGTGGTTTTTTTCAGGCAGCTTTGAGGACTATAGCATAACAATGGAGAAGACAAATGTCTTCTCATTTTCTCAGCATTGTCAGTGTTTTCCAGTGTTTTCACAATGCCAGGAGGTGATCTGATAACATGAGTCTATGAAACTATGGGTCTGGGAGAAAGAATAAAGTTATGAAGAATAACAGAAATTCATATGCAGTCCTATGAAATTAACAAATCATCAGTGAATAGCGGTTGGTCAGTTGCAAGACATTTTTTTGAACATTCACAGCTCATAAAGAGTTTGTAACCTATTAGAAAAGACAAAAACCAATGCAAGGGAAGTAGACATTTGCATATATAAACTTTTATTGTGGAGAAAGGTAAGTCAGTGATTTTGCTAGTGGGCAGGGTTAACTGGGCAAAGTTTACAAAAGAAAGTAAATCTTGATCCGTTATTATGAGGAGATGGGGAATGTGGGAACAGTGGGCCTCAAGTTCCAGGAATATGGTGAAAACCCATAGAAACATACTGGAGAGTCTCTGATGTCATCCAAGGTTGAACATAAAATATTATGATGCTGCTTCTGTTGCTGCTGTTGATGGAAGAAAGATAAATGTTGTGACAGACGCCCACAAAGTTTTTGGCAAGAAATAAAATTCCATTTAGTATGATACATTTCAAGGGAATGACCTTTAGGATCATGCAGATGTGGCATATTTTTGCCTCACTGCTAAACTATGGGGTTTGGGATCTATACAAATGTGGAAGGCATCAGGTTGAAATGCAATACACTATCTTTTGGCCGATGTAATTGACAAAGTGAAATTTGTAACCATTCCTCACACACGTGCTGAAACAGCCGAAATAACATCCAAAATACCAGGAAGTACTTTCTTCAAAAAAAGAAAAAATGAGAAAAAACATTTAAACAAACGCTATAGGCTACCTATATTGTTACTTCTAATTCCCTTCTCAGCCTGAAATAAAATGTATAGTTTCTTTGTGATAAGAGAAATAAATACTTCTGTCCTTATTCACTAGAGCCAAAGTCTCAGTGGGAGTCAATAACATATCCCCAATAACAATAACATATCAATAACATATAAGTTCTCATATAGACCTTTTAATTCCCACTGTTATCACCCCAATAAAGACTTTCATACACATTCCTGGTTTCCTGTTTTTAGTTTCTTTTTCCTTCAATTTACCCAGCTCAAGGCTACTGATATATATTCCTACAATATTCTTTACTTCAAATGCCAATCTAAAAATTTTTAAATGCTTCTCTATTCTCTATAAGATAATAATATCAAATTCATTAGCCCAATATTCAAAATGATATGTAAGATGAACCAAGTTTTTTCGCCTTTAATTCTTTTATTTCATCACACAAATTCTTCAGTAAATCAAAGTGGCTTACACTGTTTTCCCAGTTATCCCTTTGAACTATCTACCCACTAAGTCTTTGCTTATCCCAGTCCCTCATATCCTTTCTCCTCTACCTAAATCTTTCCCATAAGTACAAATTCAGCTAAAATCCACATTCCTCATGAAATTCTCTCCAAACACTGCATTCAGTTTTTCTTTTTATTGTCTGTACCATTCATGTATCATTTACCATACTTTATGTGTACTCATGATTTTATGTTCATGTTTATACATCTCACCTCTTCAGTGAAATTCCTGAAGGCAGAAATCTTTTTGTGTCCTTAGTATGCCTAGTAGAATTCTTTTACATTATATATTCCAGTAATTAAGAAAATATTTTCAGAAAAGGGAAAGGTGAAGAATATGCTACACAAGTTAACACAATAAGTTTGTGAGGCAGTAAAGCACTTTTAAAACATGTAATGAAAACATGACATCAGATATGGAAAATTGCAGGCAGGATTCACTTAGAGTGAAATTATAGCCTTTAATGAATACATTAGAAAATAAGAAGGGCTGAAACCAATGGATAAGCATCTATTTCTAGAAGTTAGTAAAAGAATAAAATCAAAAAGGTAGAAAGAATGAAATAATATTGAAATAATATAAGAAAACAAGTAAAAGAGAAAACAAACATAAAATAAAAAGTTCCTAAAAAGTTAAAATTTCTCTATTTGAAACTAATAAAGTTAGCAAAACAATGGCATGAATGATAAGAAAGAAGAGAGAAGGAAAAATAGCCAATATCAGAAATGAAAAATATGACATCATTACAGATCCTATAGCCAGTAAAAAAATAAGAAGATATTACAAATCTTTGTGAACAAATTTGAAAATTAAGTGAAATGGATAAATGGGTAAGTTCCTAGATAAATTAAAAATAGTCCTGAGAGAAATTAGATAATCTTAGTTGTCCTATGATTATAAATGAAATTCAGTTCATAATTTAAAGCTATCCCACAAAGAAAACTTTAATCTAGATGACTTTGTTGATAAAATTCTACCAAATATTAAAGAATAATATTAATCTTACACAAATTTTTCAGAAAATATAAAAAGAATAAAGAAGACTCTGTTTATTTCATGGATCATATAGCTTTATTTTCTCTTTAAGTTTTGAAATGATTTTAGACTTCCATAATAGTTACAAAAATAGTACAGAAAGTTCGCATATACTTTTGATTCATCCTTTCCTAAACTTGCATAACCATAGTACAATGATTAAAACAAGTAAATTAACAGTGGACAATACTGTTAACTAAGCTATAGTCCTCATTCAAATTTCACCAGTTTTACCCCTAATGTTCTTTTTCAATTCCAGGATCACCTAGGATCCCATATTGCATTTAATTGCTGTGTCTCCTTAGTGTCATCCAATCTGTGGCAGTTCTTCAGTCTTTCCTTAGGAGCTTGACACTTTTGATGAGTTGTAGTCAGTTATTTTGTAGAATGTCTTTTAGTGTGTCTGATATTTCCTCATGACTAGATTGAGATTATGCATTAAATTTTTTTAATGTTTATTTTTGAGAGAGAGAGAGAGAGAGAGAGGGAGGGAGGAGGGGGAGACACAGAATCTGAAGCAGGCTCCAGGCTCCAAGCCCTTAGCACAGAGCCTGACACGGGGCTCAAACTCATAGACTGCGAGATCATGACCTGAGCTGAAGTCGGTCGCTTAACCAAATGAGCCACCCTAGTGCCCCCCTGAGATTATGCATTTTTGGCAAGAAAATCACAAATGTAATATCGTCCTTTTTGCTACATTATATCAGGCTGTTGATATTTTTTATTGCTGTTGGTGTTAACCTTGATCACTTGGTTATGGGAGTGTCTGCCAAGTTTCTGCACTATACAATTCCTGTTTTTCCTCTTATAATTGGTAAATATCTTGGGAGGGACACTTTGAGAATAGGAAAATATTCCAATTCTCCTCAGACTTTTGCCTACTGGTGAACTGATGTCTAAGAGATCCACACAGAAAATTATAGACAATAATTGAGATAGCTTAAAGAATGTATAAAAGACTCACTATTTTAAAGATGTAAGTTTTTTTCCCTAGTTCATCTATAGATTCAATCTCAGTCAAAAATCCTTACAGATTTTTATTAGTGAAAATTGATAAACTGTTTTTCAAATTTAGTAGGAAAAACAAAAGACCAAGGATAGCCAAGTTGCTCTTGAAGAAGATGAACAAAGTAGGAGAACTTGCTGTACTAGATATCAAGACACACTATATATAATATAGCTAGAATAATATATACAATGTGGTAACGGTGCCAAGGGAGATAAATAAATGGAACAGGGAACCAGGAACAGATACTCATTTATGACTTTATTTTTGAGAAAGATGTTCTCTTCAATGAATGGTGCTAGATCAATTTGATAACCATTTGGAATAAATGAAATTGAACCCCTGTCTCATACTGAGAATGAAAATGAAATGAAATCAAGTGCAAATTAATTTGAAACTTATAAATCTGTATGTAAAAGGCAAAACAACAAAGCTTCCAGGAGCCAATATAGGACAATCTCTTAATGTTTTCAGGGGTAGAGAAAGATTATTAAACAGAATTTAAAAAGTCCTAACCAGAGGGAAAGATTGATTAATTGAATGACTTCAAAATGAGGAAGTTCTGTTCATCTGAGACTCTGCTGAAAGAGTATAAAAGCAAGCCACTGAGTAGGATATTTGCAATGCATACAGTATTGGTAATGTATTTTTTTTAATGTCTGATTTTATTGAAAGACATTAAAACTTCAGCAAGAAGTACCCAAGGCTAAGTCTTGTCTTGGATAAAACTAGAGAACATTAAAAAAGGAAATGCTGGTGGGGGGAAGGGTATGACAAAAGGGAAGACGAGGATATGTATAATTGTACAAACTGAGAAATTAAAACAGAAATAAAAGGTTTCAGGCAGGAGTGTAGATTGGTGCAAACACTTTAGGAAATAGTTTAATATTTTCTATTAAAGTTAAAAAATGAATACCCTATGGCCCAGTAATTTCACTTCTAGTTATATAGACTCGACTGAAAATCTTGCCATAGTAGCATTATTCGCAGCAAACCCAAAGTAGAAACATCCCAACCAACAATTAGCACTAAGATGGATAAATTATCTGTGATACATTCATATAACACATGAAATGGCATTGAAAAGGAACACGCTACAATGACATGCTACAACACGGATCAATCCCACAGACATACCATTGAACTTTAAAAAGCCAGATACTGGGGCGCCTGGGTAGCTCAGTCTTTTGGGCGTCTGACTTCGGCTCGGGTCATGATCTCGTGGTTTGTGGGTTTGGGTCATGATCTCGTGGTTTGTAGGTTCGAGCCCCGCGTCAGGCTCTGTGCTGACAG
Organism: Lynx rufus; assembly: GCF_022079265.1. Classification (NCBI taxonomy): domain Eukaryota; kingdom Metazoa; phylum Chordata; class Mammalia; order Carnivora; family Felidae; genus Lynx; species Lynx rufus. The sequence goes on from NW_025814837.1 coordinate 18,494,750, forward strand.
CTCGGAGCCTGGAGCATACTTTGGATTCTGTGTCTCCTCCTCTCTCTGCCCAGCTCATGCTCTGTCTCTCTCTGTCTCTCAATAATAAAATAAACTTTTTAAAAAAATTTAAAAAGCCAGATACAAAAGAATCCATATTGTGTGATTTCACTTATATAAAGTTCAAAACAGGCCAAGTGAACTATAGTGCTAGAGATATAAGGAGAGTTATCCCAGTTAGGATCCACAAGGGACCAAAACTAAGAGTGCTATGGACTAAGGGATTTAATACAGGGACCAGATTTTATGCAGTTGTCGGGATTTGAGGAGTCAGTGGAAGGATATTTCCCCTGCCTTTGGGGGTGGGCCTAGGAGGCTGGGAGTCTAGGAGCTGCAGCTGAGAGGGAAAGCCCCATGAGAATAAGGACAGCCTGGACTATGTATAGACACACTGAAACCATAAAGGACAACCTGGGGCTCATGAGGGCAAACATACCTATGTTTTTCTCTCAGCCATGAAGCATACACTTGGCCTAGCACTGGGAGAAGCTGAAGGGGAGGTTGGTGGGCCTGAAGGGCCCATAGGCCTGGTTGCTCCCCAATGAGGGGAGTGAGCACATCAGTGTCAGTGTTGAACAGTGCCTGGTGCTCTCCAGTGACTTTCAGAGTGGAATGACTGCTACTTTATTCCTACCTTCCAAATCTTCAGCAAATTTCTATTATGACCAAACCCAAACCTTAAACTCTGGGAAATATAGTTCCAGCTTACCTACCTTGACACAATACGAGCCACTATAAGAACAGCCTGCCTTTGGAGAAGAGGGTAAGAGAGAGTTTGAGAGAAGCCTTCATGGGGCCATTTGGCATGCTGACAATGTTCTGTTTCTTTGCCTGGCTGGTGGCACACAACGTGAGCTTTATGAAAACCCATTTAGCAGAACATCTAGGTTTTGTACATTTTTCTTTACATATATTATACATCCTCATATACACACTCCAAAAAAAGTGGAAAAAAAGTGTAAGTTTTGAACTAAAAAAGCATGTCTCCACAATTACTAATCTTGCCAATATCTAGCTGTCTGACTTTGGGCAGATTATGTAATTTCTTGTCAGTAATGTGGAGTGAATAATACTTCCTATCTCATAGATTTTGTGTGTTAAATGGGATGATTAAATTAGCACTATGTCTGGCATATGATGAACAGACAAAAGAGTTTGTTTTCATTATTGTTCTAAACATATCACTAGATTATATTTTGTATATGACATATATAAGTATAGTGATATATGGTAATGATAATAGTTGAATACTTATATAGTTATATATATACTTATATATACTTGGTAATGATAAATGGTAATGATAATAGTTGAATACTTATATAGTTACTTATAATAGTTGATACTAGTTGAATAGTTTTTGAATACTTAGTATGTTTCAGGCGTGGTTATAAGCAATTTTCATTTATTTATTCACTGGAAACTTGTATGAGTCCTTTGAGGTGGATTCTATTATAACCTTTATAACACATATGAGTAAATTGACTCAAAAGAAGTTAAATAACTACCCGAGATTACACAGCTTGTAAGTGGTAAAGCCACGTATTCATATCCAGAACTCAAGTTAGGTTGGGGCAGGTGAATATATTCATGTAGGCAATGTGCATTAGTCAGAGCCGATTTGGTTGGAACCAGAGAAACCCAACCCCACCTATTAGCTTAGGCAAAATCTATAGTTCAGAGGAAATTTTTTGGAATTCTTCACATGATGATGGGGAAGACAAAGAGGCAGTGAAGCCCAAGGTCCAATGGAATTAAGACTTCAAGGCCACCAGGACTCTCTTGTATGTCTCATTTCTGCTTGGCTCTACCTTGTTGCCTTAATTCTTGCCTATGCATATAAGTTTTCTCCACATAGCAGAATCCATGGCAGTCAACAGCTCCTGGGTTTCACATTCTGTGTTTCCCACCCCAGAGAGATAGAGAGTACCTCTCACATCCCTTTCTTCTGGGACAAAAATTTGGGAGTAAGGGCTGATTAGTCCAGATTAGGTCAGCCATCAGCCCACACCTGTGGCTAAAAGAGCAGAATCTTATAAACAGACATGGTTTGTGTATGAGGCCATTTCCAGAGAAGGAGAAAGTCATCACCAGGCATAGGGTCACTCTTGGAAAAAGCAGCCTCATACCACCACACCTGTGCTGGGCTTGATGCTTTCTGTGGGGGATCTTTCTTTATTTGAGGCTCAATGTATAGTCCTTAATTCTGTTTAAGGGTCTGTCAAATGGCACCACTACTATACTATCCCTGTCTCCTGCACGGAGGGTCTGGGGTCTCTTATTCTGAGGCACAAGAGGAGTGTGTGCAGGTTAATTGCCTGCATTGGCTGCTTGGAGGGACTGTCTTACCCTAGGGGACCAACACCCACTACTGAAGCTGATCTTACTTTGTGTCTTCTCTATGCTTTGTGTTCCATCCAGTGCTTGCTTGCACGGAGTTTTCCTTGACAACACTGATACCAAGGTGTAGCAGTGTTTGGACTTCTACTCCCAGTGATAGATAATAGGGCTCACTTACTCAACAGTCTCAAAGCCTGGTGTCCGCTGTGAATGTTATGGAAAATAAAGCCAAATTACAAAATGTATAGGTTGCTCTGATATAAAGTCTACATCTGCAGGAAGAGTGTCATTCCTTATCTGTGTTCCAGGACTTCCATTTTAACAATCACATTTCCTGGTAGACAAAGATTTGAGAGTGAACCAGACCAAGGGTGAAAGGCAGAATGTACCTATATTACTTTGCACATTCTAATGCAAGATATTTAATAAGCAAAGTAAAAGAATAGATACCAAGGAGTCAACAGTCATTCTGGAAGATAGGTTATGAAAACAAATGTGCCCATAAACTGCAGGAAGTCTCTCTTTCCAGGTATCCCTACGATATAGCATTTCTGAAAACTAAGGCAGGTAGGATAACAATATATAACCATTATCAAGTGATTTGTGCAGTAACAGGGATTTATGAAAATCAACCTTTAAAATTTTTTTCATTAATCTTTATTTATTTTTGTGTGTGAGAGAGACAGAGTGTGAGCAGGGGAGGGGCAGAGAGAGAGGGAGACACAGAATCTGAAGCAGGCTCTGGCTCTGAGCTGTCAGCACAGAGACTGACATGGGGCTCAAACTCATGAACCATGAGATCATGACCTGAGTCTGAGTCGGATGCTTAACTAACTGAGCCACCCAGGCACCCCAAAAGTTAACCGTTAAATTGAAGATTCTTTTTGTGTGGTTGAAATATCATTTTCTTGAAACTTTAAATTCCAATGGGAAAAGAATGTAGTTTGAGTTATGGTCAAGTTGGGATAATTGGGTGAAGGAAGAGGGAATGATGTCACAGTGAAGCATACTTAATCCAGGGAAAAGAAAGTGCCTAATTTCCCAGAATATTTGCTGGGGAAAGGTGGAAAGAAAAGGGCGAGCTACCCACACAAATTCTGCTGGCTTACACTTGATATTCTATTATCATGCCTAAAAGATGATTTATAACAATAACATTTTGTATCAGATATATTTGTAATCAACTTTTGATGATTCAAGGAAAAAAGAGAGAATCATGCAATTTAAAAATTATTCCTACTTGGCCTTGTAAACTGATCTATTAATTAACACAATTATCAGCAGACCCTATATGCTATTCTACATTTAAAAAAAAATTTCTATTTATTTTTGAGAGAGAGAGAGATGAGAGAGACAGAGAGACAGAGCACAAGTTGGGGAGTGGCAGAGAGAGAGGGAGACACAGAATCTGAAGCAGGCTCCAGGCTCTGAGCTGTCAGCACAGAGCCCGACCTGGGGGGGAGGCTCCAACTCATGCATTGCTAGATCATGACCTGAGCTGAAGTCAGATGCTCAACCAACTGAGCCACTCAGGTGCCCTGCTGTTCAACATTTTTTAAGTTAAAATTTATCCTGTTGATTCATCCAAAACAGTACATAGAAGTTACTTCTTTTTTTTTTTTCATGACTGAAGAGTATTTCAGAACCTCTCAATATTTGAATTACTATAATTAACCGGAGACCTATTAGTGAACATTTTATATCCAACATTTTGCTATACCTAAAAATGTTGAATGCATATTTCTGTACGTATTCTGTTTTACCCATATATATTTTGCAACAAAATTTGTAGAAACAAAATTGTTTTATCAAAATGTATGTGCATTTTTAGTTTTAGCAGATGCTGCAAATTTCTCTCTATGTAGGTTTTATCACTTAACATCTACTCCAGTGCTATGGACTTATACCCTGGTTAATAAAGTGTGTCATCAGATTTATCACTATTACTACTAGGTAAAAAATGGTATCTTAGGGTAGTTTTCATTTTTTCTGCTTTTATGTTTTTAAGAGAGATTTTATTGAATTTCTTTTCTGTGGACTATATATTACTTTTGCCAATTTTGGGATGGGTAGTTTTTTAAAATTGATTTTTGGGTGCTCTTTATATGTTAACAAAATTAACCTTATGCAATGAAATGAGTTGCAATAAAAAAAACATAGCTGATGGTTTGTGTTTTGATTTTGTTTATGGTATGGTGTTACTATGCAGATTTTAAAATTTTTATGTGGTTGCATATTATGGTTTCCTCACTTAGAAATATAAAAACTTTCTCCATAGTTTATATTACTCTTTTATGGTTTTTTTTTTACATTTAAATCTTTGATCCATTTGGAATTAATTTTATTGCAGTATGTGAGGTTGGTATCCAATTTAATTAGTTTCTAATTGTAATCCAGTTGATTACAATAATAATAATAATAATAATAATAATAATGTGTTGAATAAGTAATCATTTCCCCACTGGTTCAAAATCCTTTATGTCTGTTTTTTTGCCCCCCGATGTCTGTTTTAATCTACTGCTAGACTTTCTATAATATTTCTGTGATTTTTTAACTCATATTTCATTTCTTTGCCTACACATGAATTAGAACCATGGCAGGCAAAATAATGCCACCCCCACTAAAGAGGTCCTCAATCTAATCTCTGAAGCCTAAGTAACATCAGTTGTCTTTATATTCAGTTTGTGGTTTCCCTGGCTCTTGGTGTGACTGAGGATTTTATTTCATCCTGGACATTTTGGCTATTATCTTAGGAGATTCTGGATCCTATTTAAATTTTTTATTTGGGGCAGCCACCCTATTTAGGTTTAGCATGAAGGTCGTGGCCTATTTTGTGAACTATTTTCCAATGACAATTTAATTTCCAGAGCTCCCACAGGTACCTGCTAGTACTTACTGCCTAAAGGGCAGAGGGTGCTTCCAAAGGCTGAGTTGCTGGGTGTCTCAAGGTGGGGGAAAGGAATCTCTGGTCTATGGGATAAGGAGACTTCCTGCTGGGCACTTGTTGTGGTGGGAGGTCCTAGCTGGGTGCCCAGCTGCCCAGTGCTTCTTTGTAGGAGAAGGGAATCTGAGGTATGGTGTGGAAGGAGCCAGACGCTTGACTGCTTATTGTTAGCAGGGCTCCCATTTGATATTCACTTGTTTGAGCTGTTAGGCTCACTTAGTGTTACTGTGGGACTCCTGTTCCATCTGGAGGAGGAATCAGCTTACTTGGTCTGCTTTCTGTTGTTAGGTTGACAGTCAGGAAATGCAGGCCCTGGGTTCCTTCGTCTGTTGGGTGGAGCAGGGTTTGGTTGTAAGGTACTTTGCCTTGACGTTGTTCTTCCAGTTCTGGTATTCCTAACCAGTCCATGTCCCTCTTCCCACCCACACTTCCAGAGTCCTTCCAGACACGAGGTAGAGTTGCATTCCCTAGCCCCTTTTTGGTTCGGTGAGGCCATGTGACTAGTTCTAGCCAGTGAGTTGTGAATGGACTTGCCAATGGGAGCTCTCCAGAGCTCTCCTTCCCTCTGGAAAGTTCAAGATGGAACTTCACTCTCTGCCTGGATCACTGAGTAACAGCAATCAGCAAATAATCCCGACTCCCTCCCCCTCCCCCCCCCCCCAGGAACTAGGTGTGATCAAATAGCCTATGTTGTTTTAAGCCACTGAGGTTTGGGGCTTGTTAATAACTGTAGCTTCGCTAATCTTATCCTGTCTGATAAAATATTAAATAAGAGGATAGGTATATAGTTGATATACATATTTGTTAAAGCCTCGCACATTTGAAAATGTTTTTCCCACATGAAAGGCAAGTGAGTTTTGGGAAGGAAAATGTTTGGAGGTCCCTTTTCTCTTTAAAGTTGTGTGTGTGTTCCTCCACTTTCTTCTGATATTTACTGTTGCATAGAAGAAATACTAGGCTACCCTCTGTAAATCTTTTTCTGTTCTCTGAATTCTTGTAGAAATTCTTCTTTAATAATTTTTTAAGCCAGAATATCTAGGTTTATGCTTCATAATTTTTTTGACCTGGAATATAATGAGTCTTTTCAACATGCATGCACAGGTCTTTGTGTAAGTCACAACATTGTTTTGTGTGTGTGTGTGTTAACTTTTTGATTATTACTTCATTCACTTATTCATCCACTTATTTAGTAAACATGTGCTAAGCACCTACCATGTGGCCAGAACTATGCTGAGTGTTGAGCATGCAAACAGTGAACATGTCTTATGATTTAAAAATTTTAACAATATTTTAACAGCTTTATTGAGGTATAACATATACCATAAAATTCACCCATTTTAAATGTGTATCCAGTGATAGAGTGTTTGCACTATCCCAGAAATATGCAACCCCTTCCTATCCCCATCCATTCCTAGCCCCAAGTAGCCATAACTTAATTTCTGTCACTATAGATTTACCTTTTTTGAATATTTCACACAAATTGAGTCATATACTATTTAATTTTTGCATCTGGTTTCTTTCACTTGACATAAATGTTTCCAATGCTCATCTATTTTGTAGCATGTGTCAGTATTTCATTACTTTTTATGGCCAAATGATCTTCTAATCCATGGATATACCACATACAATGTGTGGATTTTCCTGTTTTCAACCTGCTTGTATCATGTGATTGTCACATTCCTTTATTTGATCTACAGCTTAGAGGGCAAACTTTCAGAGAGCTAATGGTCCAACTTCCAGTTTCCAGCTGACATTCTTCTATGACAATGTTGCTTTATTGATGTGGCATCTTTTCCTACTCATTATTTGTTTCTTTGATACTCAGAACTGATGGGGTACTCTAAAATTCATAGTTTCCAAATCACAAAAAGCTAGAGAAAATTTTTCTTTCTTTGCCTCTGGTCAGAAGCACAGAAATGCCAACACTAATCTTGCAACTACTTATTGCACAATTTTTTCCCTAGAAGTTGTGTTCTCTGAATAGACGTAAGAAGATGGGCAGGAGAAAGAAACGTAGAATATTTTTCTGGCTGCCTCAGAAGTCTGGGCCCATGGAGTAAGGAGGAAATGGTTGTCAAGTTTTTCAGGTTCATGTTGAATTTGGGTCCTGAATCATGGTGCAGGAAGTAGAAGTATGACATGTATTTTTGTTTCTTTTTTTAGTTGGACTTTATTTTATGAGATGTCTGGGTATGCTTTTATTTAATAAAATGGTGATTCCTGGGTCAACGCTCTCCTGTTCCTTCATGCTGTTTTCATGGTAGACCTATCAAACCTTTCTATTACCAGGGAATTTACGTGTTTTTTTTTCTTTTTTAAATTCCATGCTTTGAAATATTTTTCTCCCATCAAACTACAGGTTTAAGGAATTTCTCCCAGTGATTGATCCATCAAAATCATGTATGATGTCAGCTAGAGCTTCTGGTAATTATGAGATAATCCGGATGATTCAAGGAATTGATAAAATTGAAAATACAACAAGGCAGACTGTTTGTCCATTGCAACTTTTTTAGGAAATGTAAATTTTCCATTAGGCTTTTTGAAGCATTGACACTCTATCAGAATACCCCATTTTTAACTTTTTGAAGGCCTAGCAGTCTGGGGGTCTCATGGTTGGAAATTGTTGCATCTTCAAGAATCCGAAGTAGCAGAAGTTGGGCAGAGTCAGATGGAGAGACAAACAAACTCCCATTGTGCTGGCATTTATTTAAGTGACTGGTGTCTTCACTTAAAGTTTTAAGCTAGATTAATACAACACAGAGCATCCCAGTCTGGCAGATTAATGCAGAACAGATTATCAGCTAACTGTGGAGAGTAACATCATGACTTTGTTTTCAGTTCAGCATTTATTTTTGAAAATACATATATATTCTTGGGGTGCCTGGGTGGCTTAGTTGGTTGAGTGTCTGACTTTGGCTCAGGTCGCGATCTCACGGTTAGTGAATTCAGGCCCTGCATCGGGCTTGCTGCTGTCAGTGCAGAGCCCACTTCAAATCTTCTGTCCCACTCTTTCTGCCCCTCCCTCACTCGTGCTCTCTCAAAAATAAATAAAACATTAAAAAATACATATATTCTTAAGTATATATGAATGAGTGTGTATACATATGCATGTGCACATGCGTGTACATGCACGCACGCACACACACACACACACACACACACACAGAGTCTCTGAATTAGTTTCAATAAAACCTGCATCAGTGCAGAGGTACTCATAGGGTGCCTTCAATAAAAAAGTCACTGTGTGTTATGCGATAACATTGAACAGACTCCAGACAGCCTCTTATCTTAGATATACAACAACATAGCATAACTCAAGCCTAAAGGAGAAGTTAAAGCATTAGGTAACAGTAGCAACAGTAGCATGTTCGTGGGGTAATAACTCTCCTGGAGCATAACCCAGGATGGATTTTATTGAATTCAGTTTATTTAGCTGGGATGAACCCAGATAGGCATCTCATTTACAAGAAGGTGCTTGCAAGAGGGCAGGTTATTACAAGCACATTTGGAAGATAAGCAATAGAAAATTGAGTAAAATCAGAGATCAGGAAGGGAGCAGAAGTGGTTCCTGGTTCAGCTTCTTTCTTGCCTCAGACAGGTCTATATTTACTCCAGCTAAGAAAAATAAGAATTGCCTTCTCAGACATCTCCAGGGATGAATGGTATGTGACTCTCCTAGGAACCTGCTAAGTTACCCATATTGTCAAGATTGCTTTATGGCTAATTGAAGTTTCCTCTTTTGGCAACTTAAGTGCCTTTTCTTGGTTTCTCCGCAGAGAATTAGAATAACTGTCCAACATTTCTTCAAAATTATTATTTTAAAAAAGTGACAATAGTTGTCATCTCTTAGCTTCTCCAGGTACCCACACAAATTAGTCAACTGTAAAATTGAATTGATGCTCTTTTTCTACCCCTTTAATCATTATTTTTCTGTTTTTAAGGATTGTTGTCTATCCTCCCTTTCTTCTTCCCTCCCTCCCTCCCTCCCTTTCTTTCTTTTCTTTTCAAACTTAAGTCTAACAGATGTTTACTTGGTTATTTCAATATTTGAGCCTTTGTCCTAGGCACTGCTGCCAACTCGGATAAATGATGGACTCTGCTCCCTGGGGTAACTCCTGAAACTTATGGTCTTAAACAAGCTTTGCCCAAGACAGCAGACCAATCATATGGCCAGAGGAAGGTCTTGGTTGACCATTCTAGCTGGTGGTTTTGGTTCCAGAGGTATTTTTAAAAGATATTTTATCTATCTGTCTATGTATCTGTCTATCTATTTGTTTTGGGGGGAGGAGCAGAGAGAGAGAGAAAAATCTTAAGCAGGCTCCATGTTCAGCGTGAGGCCCAATGTGGGGCCCAATCTCACCACCGTGAGATCATTACCTGAGCTGAAATCAAGAGTCAGATGCATAACAGACTGAGCTATCCGGGCACCCCACAGAAGAGTCATGTCTCAGCTGAGTTGTCTTTGCAATAAAATACCATGTGTGAGGATTGTATTTGTTGGCAAATATTGATCAGCTGAAGATGTGTCCCCCCACTCAGGTGTCTGCTGACAATGCCCCGTTCTCATGGTTTACCAAAGCTGCCTGCTCCACCAGTCTGTAGTCTGTTGTCAGACCATTACTCTCAGCCCCCACACTTGACAGCTGCCTCCTGTACCAGACCCCACAGCTTAGAAGTGCTTCTCAGTGCTTACTATTGCTTTCTGCTCCTAGGCTTCTGCGGAGATAATATTGTGATATATTAATAGATACGTTTTTGTTTCTGGTATTTAATTTATACCTAGATTTCTTCTCTTTGTTCCTTTGAAGACTTGGATTCTCTCCAAAAATGCTCTCTCTATTTAATAGGCCTTTACTTGGAAGTTGGTTTTCTAGAGAAAATATGTATATTTACATAATATCTAACTTCTCTGGATGCTTCATCTTTTCTCCTGTTCCATATAAACTCTTTTTCTTTTCCTAAAGATTATCTTTTTATTTAAAAAAATTTTGGGGGGAGTTTTTAAATCAGAAAATATTCTTATCTCCCCTGTGAAAGCGTCTGTGTGCATGGCACTGATGATGGTAGGAAATAAATACAAAAGGGGTCCTTTCTTCTAAAATCTCACAGTCCAGGAGAGAGACACATACACACACACAGGTAACTCCAATATGGGGTATGTGAAATACTCCAGTTAAGAAACAAAGCATTAGGGGGGTGGGAGGGAGGGGCGGGTGGGTGATGGGTATTGAGGAGGGCACCTTTTGGGATGAGCACTGGGTGTTGTATGGAAACCAATTTGTCAATAAACTTCATATAAAAAAAAAAAAAGAAACAAAGCATTAGGGGAACCTGGGTGGCTCAGTCGGTTAAGCTCTTGGTTTCGGTTCATGTCATGATCTTGTGGTTTTTGAGTTCAAGCCCCACGTCAGGCTCCATGCTGCAGGTGCGGAGCCTGCTTGGGGTTTTCTCTTTCTCTCTCTCTCAAGCCCTCCCTCTCTCTCTCTCTCTCAAAATAAATAAACTTGAAAAAAAGAAACAAAGTGTTATAATTAGTCACATTAGGTATAGACCTACCTAAGGGAGTTTAAGGGAGCAGTTACATATTTTCATTTTTAAAAATTTTCTTTCCTTACAATCTTATTAAATCAAATTGGTGGCTGCTTCTATCAAATCATCCATTCACTTAAAAAAACTTTATTGAGGTATAATTTATATGCCATAAATTTCACCCAGTTAAAGTATACAATTCAGTGATTTTTAGTAAACTTAGTTGTGCAATCATTACCATCATCCAATTTTAGAACATCCCTATCACTCCAATAAGATCCCTCACTCCCATTTATAGTTAATCCACATTCTTGGCCCCAGGAGAACACTTACTTTTGGTCTCTATAGGTTTACCTTTGTAGGACATTTTATGCAAATGGACTCATACAATATGTGGGTTTGGGGGTCAGCTGCTCTTAGCATGGTGTTTTTGAAGTCCATCCATGTTATAGAATGTATTATTAGTATTTTGTTCTTTTCTAGATTGCTGAATTGCATTCAATTGTATGGATATACCAGATTTTACTGATTTACCAGTCACCCATTAACTTTTTAATCCTCAGTTAACTTTATTTCTCCCCCGTTCTCCCTCTTTCTCAGTAAAGAGTACTAAAGAAGATTGCACCATCTCAAACATATTCCAGAATCCTGTCTTAGTCCATGCCCAAATTGTATTTTCCTAGGAAAATCTAATTAAAGTTGTTAAACACTTAGCACTCCAGGTTGTCTCTGCAGAGATGGGGAGCAGATGTGGGAGGTGGGCAGAAAGCTCTCACCCACTTTTTATTTTTGATTTGAAGGTTAAAAAAAGAGTCTGATTTCTAATATATTTACCTTTTAAGTAAAGGAATATACACTGACTTCTGGGAAAAGGACATACATTAACCTTTAGATATTGTTGGAACATATTGCCCACATGAATGCTTCTGCTGAGTTGGTTACCTTTCAATGACCGCTGTGCCCATTATCAGCCACATTCAAATTTTGTGGTATGTGGTATGCACTCAAGATTTTAAGGTGTTAGAGACATTTCCTTCTTTCTGTGTAAGACAGGGTGACCCAGTGTCTCTGAAAGGTAAATACAGTCTGTGTGTGTGTGTGTGTGTATGTGTGTGTCTCGTTTGAAAGAATTATTGAGCTGTGTTTACAGTGGGTCCCCTTTGTCTGCCGTGTACATACTTCACATTTTCATAACAGTAATGGGCTACCTGCCAATGACATTTCGCAGTTCTCAAACTGCACGGTTTCTTCAGGAATATAATTCCTCATCTGCTTTGCCCTTTCCCTTTGAGTTTTACATTTCATCCTGTGCAATGCACCAATCAACACAGATTCAGGCAACTCCTCATTTCTCCTTCCTTTGATGACCCTGAAGCTCTTCATCTGGTCAGTCGATGGCGCCCGGAGGAATGTGGTGGGACGTGCCTCTGCAGGGGTGCTGGGAAGCCGGGCTTGCTGCTGTATTGTTTTCTAATTTTCTCCCTCCTCCTCCACCTCCTCCTCATGATACCCCTTCTGCTGTTCCTTTTCCACCTTAAAAAGAGAGAGAGAGAACCAAGAATTTGTATAACTTGAAAGGAACTAAATTGCTCATTGTTATTGCAGGAAAGCTTTATGCAGAGCAATAATCTGCTTACATACACTCCATTCTCTTACACAATACCTTCTCTTTCCTTGCTTCTCTCCTCTGCTTGGCAAACTGAGCAATTCTACCTTCTCATTCCCACCCTACTGTGTACTCATGAAGAGAAGCCAACAGAGCTTTGTTTTGTTTTGTTTTGTTTTTGTTTTTGTTTTTGTTTTTGTTTTGTTTTGTTTCTTGCCTTCAATCTGGGTCCCAGAACAGGGCAACCGGCTGGTACCTGCTGTAGAGGGAGCTCTCGTGTTTTACATGTAGAGCTTATGGCTTTCTCACAGCATTTCCCTGAGAACGGATTCTGTAAAAAGCAAGCCAGCTTTCCTCGAAGCGTCAAAATGGTGATGGAGACCCTGTCAAAGTTTAGGGAGGTGTTAAGGCAGGTTGGCAGGCACCCCTTATTGAAAAAGTGTTCGATGAAAAACCAGCTACTAGAATCCTACTGTCGCTATGAAGTTTCCTGAGTCCTGGGCACCCTGGAGACAATGAGCAAGCTGTACATCTTCTTTTTTAAATTTTTTTTTTTCAACGTTTATTTATTTTTGGGACAGAGGGAGACAGAGCATGAACAGGGGAGGGGCAGAGAGAGAGGGAGGCACAGAATCGGAAACAGGCTCCAGGCTCTGAGCCATCAGCCCAGAGCCTGACGCGGGGCTCGAACTCCCGGACCGCGAGATCGTGACCTGGCTGAGGTCGGACGCTTAACCGACTGCGCCACCCAGGCGCCCCAAGCTGTACATCTTCTATGTGCATCACTTCTCTTACTTTCAGGGATAATTATACCTTTCTGTATTTTCCTACACCTTATACTCCAGAAGGACATCAAAAACTCCCAAGTCAAACTGTATTAATTAAGAATGAGATTATGTTATTAAAAATGACTTAGGGAAAATATTTACAAATACATATAAAAATGAACAGTTTATGTGGATATTTTGAATTTGCAAAGTGACTCTGATGCTTTGCAATGAAAGTCTTTCTTATGCAAATTAGAAGTTGCAGATGAACTCCAAGTGGGATCCCTGACTCATGAGGGAAACAGAGAAAGCATTGTAAAATTGGAGCATTTTACAGTACTCTAATGGGCATATTAATATTTCTCAGCTGTTTTTAATTTGAGATAGACATAATCTCTTCTGGGCTAGGACTTCCTACTTTTAGTATTATTTTTAGTTGTCAGTAAAATCTCCTTAATGTTCTGGTTCCCAGCTAGAGCTAAGAAACATTTAGCAAAAGCTAAAGAGTCAGCTGAATAATGAAGAGGTCGGGTTGATTCAGTTCAACCCTTCTTATGTCCCTGGTGCAGATGAGACACTGAGTTGAGGATGAGGAAGGAGCAGATGTTTATCTCAGGGAGCTGAGAGGCTACTTAGAAATCTAAGATCGCTCAGCATTTCAATCTAAGACATGAAGAAGCTACAAATAAAATGTGTGAGTTCAGTTTGTGGCAACCTAGGAAACATAATAGGAAAGGAGTTTTAAAAAAACACACTTAGGAATGGAAACTTCTCTAAGATCAGTGACCATTCCTCTTTTCATATCAGTCTGGAAGCAGCAAGCCTTCATCTTTTGTGCCTCAGCACCCTTAGCAGGTGCTTGGGTTACTCATCAGGATAAGCAACAGTTTATGAGAGCCAGACAGAAACACTGATTTGCATCACTTCTCTCCCAAATGTCAGTGCAAAACCTATGTTTGACTGTTAAAGACAATTTTAGATACATTTTTGTGGCTTGAGTTTGAGTTCATCTGCAAGATTGTTATAGAGTTAAATGCTTTGATGAAAGCCTTAAGAAACAACAACACTATAAGCAAATTGATCCAGTTTCTTGTTTTTAAATTGATGATGTTTTTATTCCCCCATTTGATGAGTACTATCCAGAGGTTCAGTGTATCACCTAAAGTTGCAAGCACAGAAAGATTAGATTGCTGCTCTTTTGTCTCCCAGGGAAGAGCTTCTTGGAGACCTTTGTTGCCCTCTATTATCAGTATTTACTTAGATTTATACCACACCAAAAAATTAAATGTGTTGCAACACTGTAGAATAAAACACCTAAAAACAGAATCACTCCCCCTGCCCCAAATCAGAGAAATAGCTAGCAAGCATCTAGGTGGCAAGCCCTGATTATTCCAGTTTAGTTTTCAGTTTCCTGCAAGATGAGATAAATTATAAGCATGGGGCTGTGTTATTCCCATCATCTTACATGGTAGCCTTAAGTTGGGTTCCAAATTTAATAGGTCACGAAAAGGAGAAGAAAGTAGATTTTGTGGAGTATCCTTCAGGTTTTGACTTATGTAAAGCATCAGAGTGAAAGATGGATAAGAGCTGCTCTCCAATACTTGCATGAGCATGTTTTAGAAGGATGGTGGTAGGCAGCACTCTTCTGAACCTTAGCTCAGAGGGGGGAAGTTTCTCTTCTGTGGGAGGGGTGGTCCAAAGTCTCTTCCTAATTATTTTTAGACTACCTACTTTTTTTTTTCTCAAAAGAACATCAGTGCTGGAAGCTTTCAGCCATGAAATTATGAGGAATGGGGCTAATCCTGTTTGGGTTGTGATAAGGAATCAAACAAAACGTGCTTATAAGATGCTTACAGCTTCGAACTCTGTGAACGCTGTAGAAGTGCAAGGCATTATGGCCACACCAACTCTTTGTTCCCTTCTTTATTTATTTAAGGGTGACCCAGGTTTTGTTTAGTGTCTCAGTATCACCATCCTTACAGTTGAAGCACGAGGCATGTGTCAGCCACCTGAGATTAAATACTAAGTCCAGAGGCAGAGCAGTCTCCCTTCTGTCTTTCAGACTGTGTTCTGGAAATGGGCCCAGTGGGGATCTGTGGGAACTCAGCCCTTCGTGTTTGTTTCTGGTGTTTAACCTGGCAGTCTTGATCACTGATCAGCTTCCTTCTTTCAAGATGAACATTTTCTATTCCTTTATGATTGAGTGACAAAAATGAGACAAAAATGTCAAAATAAACAGCCTAGAAAACTCACTATGGTTCCTGAATCGGCTTTAAACACCCAGAGTTTTGAACATAATCAGCTGGTTCCCAGAAGTACAATAAAAGGAAACCAGAAGTATTTTAGTCCCTGGTTGTTTATGAATCAACTCAATTTTCCTTTTCAGACTTTGAAGGTCACAGAATCAAATCGTGTGGAGCCAAAGAAGGGAGATTCCCCCTTTCCGTCATCCTGCTGCCCACCCTTTCTCCCCAGTTCTGTTACAAGTGGGCTTTTGCTGAATTTAAATAGAGCATTGCTCAGAATTTCCACGTGAAGCAGATCACAGTGAAAGCTGCCTTGGAAATTACTGGGAGGGAAGCATCAGTGACAAATGAAGCAAGTCTCTGGATACTTTCAGTGTGTTAGCAGTGTTGCTTCTCTCTTAGTGCACAGGCTTGTGAATGTTGTTGGTCTCAGGTGCGAACCCAAAGAAGAACAGGCTACATACATCTCTCCAACTAAGCCAGGGTACTTAATGTCTGGAATAAAGCCAATGAGTCTTGGAACTGGAGTTGGATTTATGTAGGAAGTGGACAATTAAGCCTAAGTCTTAGACATACACAGGAAAGTGAAAGAAGAAGAAAAAAATGGCATTATTTTCTAGAGATCGAATCTAGAGTATCTCAGTATCCTCATTGTAATGTGACCTTTAGAGAATACAGCAAGAATGTTGGCATATTTTTGGCATGTATAGGTACATAAATAGTATAACTTCTCTTCTCTGCTTCTTTGTTCTTTTTACTATATATTGATATCAAATAGTATAACTTTTATTTGACTCTGCAGATTAGTCAGAAATATATGCTATTATTTCATAACATAAACAATTTCATATTTTTCATGTTTCTCTTTTCAGGACTTAGTGAATAGCAAAGAAATATTTATCTAATCAATAAGCTTGCTAATGCAATTCCGGAAACCTCCCATCAATGCTTCTTACATCCAATTGGTACACCAAAGTGTAGAAAAAAAAAGTAATATTCAAAATAAGAATTAAGATGTATCAATTGCCAACTATGGGCAATGCATTGTCTTAGGTACTGTATATTAGGTATTCCAATGAATCCTCCAAGTAACCCTAAATGCAAGTATGACCGTTTCCCATTTCTATATAAGAAAGTAGGCCCCGAGAGATCTTACTCAAGTTTCACAGTTAAGTGTCAAAGCTGCTACTGGAGCAGAGCTTACTCTAACCCTAAAGTCTGAGTTCTTTCCACCTCACCAAATGCCAAGATTGTATTGGAAGTCCAGAAAGTCAGTGCAGGAGTCTTCTCACTGCCTTACTCACTCTTGGTTTCCTCAAGAGCATCTGAAGGAGACTAGTTCTACCAAGTATAGACAGGTTTGGGGTGTGGTGTTAGAATAATCCTTTCCTCTTCACCCTCCTGACAATTGTGTTTTGGATTTTTTTCGGGGCTGGGGAGGCTTGCAATAATAGAAGTTAAATCAGGTCCTTGAACGTGGTCCTGATATATTCAGGTTTGTCTGGAGGGCAGAGCAAAGCATCAGAGGTCAGATTGCAGGAGGGAATCTTTCAAATCTAAGAGAGGATTCAGCCAAAGGAAAGGCGTGTCAAGTATGGTGAATCTGACTCACTAAAGAGAAAGTACAGTTCTAAGTATGCCCAGCTTGGTTTTTCTTGAACCTGTACCTACCCTGCTACTCTGGAGAGCTCTGTGCACCCTGAGGTGGGAAGGGCTATCTGTGTAAGAGAAGGTGTTGCTCTTTGAGCCCAGGCTGCCCTGCCGTAGCACCCTCCAGCAGTGGGAGCTCTTCACCTTTTGCAGCCAGCTGCTGGTAGCCAAATGCCTGGAGGATTGAGACTGGTAGCCAAGAACTGATCCTCAATCAGGGGAAGCAGAGATCAGCAGGAGTATGGGGTGGCCATAGGCTAGTGGCATGGGGCAGCAAGGTCAGCAGTAAAGAGAGGCCTGGATTCCTGTGTCAGGCTACAGGGGTGGTAACCAAGATTCAATCTAGACTGATTCACAAGAATGTTTGAAACATCCCAGAGACTTCAGGAAATAATTAGGGCTGGATAGAGAAAAGGATCTTGAAAAGGGGTTGGATTCCTTCCATGCAGGTTGATTGAGGCCACAAGCCCTTGAGAGTTAGCCATGTCTTCATAGACAGGGAAGGGCTGGAGTTGCTCTAGTTACATGAGCGTTGAGAATCCAGAATAACATGGCTGGTGTACAGTGAGTAAGTATTAGTGTCTTGTGGGATCACACCACCTAGGCCAGATAGGTTGGGTAAAATCACTCATGACTGTGCATACCCTCTAGTTCCAACAGTGCAGTTCCCTCCTGACCCCTGGCTTGACTACTCTCCACATTGAGGGCCACGGAGAGGTCTCAAGTTGGCTGCCATGTTGTATAATGTCTGGTGCACCGTTGCCACTTAAATGTTCTATGAAATCAGGCTTGATAACTATACATAGAACAGCTCATCCTGACCCTACTTCCTCTAAAGTTAGCGAGGTAGCCAGAGGCAAAGACGTGGGGGTGATTAGTGTGACTGTGTAGCCACAAAACACAAAACGAAACTTTCAGAGTGCTAATGTGAGACTTCATGAGAAGGAGCACTAGTGGTGGTACAGATGGAAGATACAGTTCCTGAGGTACATGTGAAGGTGTGAAGCAGCCTGGACAGCAGCCGGGCAAGATATCCAGTGAGCACGGCCTCCCACAAGGCCTCAGTTCCTCACTGGACATGGCCCTGACTTGTTGGCCATCATGTTCCATCTTCCCAGAGTGAAGTCCCAGCAGATGGTGGGAAGGTCAAGTTACCAAGCCTCTTATGCTCCTTAAACCTTCCAACTCCAGCAAAATGACATCTGGGGCTCTTTACCTTGTATTGGGACATGGGCTCCTTTGGCAGTCTGGGAAAGCCTATGGACTCTTTATCAGAATAATGTTCTTTTTGGGGCGCCTGGGTGGCGCAGTCGGTTAAGCGTCCGACTTCAGCCAGGTCACGATCTCGCGGTCCGTGAGTTCGAGCCCCGCGTCGGGCTCTGGGCTGATGGCTCGGAGCCTGGAGCCTGTTTCCGATTCTGTGTCTCCCTCTCTCTCTGCCCCTCCCCTATTCATGCTCTGTCTCTCTCTGTCCCAAAAATAAATTAAAAAACGTTGAAAAAAAATTTTTTAAAAAAAAGAATAATGTTCTTTTTTTTTAAGCTTTTATTTTTTAATTTTTTAAAAAATGTTGAGATATCTTTGAGAGAGAGACAGAGTGCAAGCAGGAGAGGGGCAGATTGAGAGAGAGAGAGAGACAGAATCTGAAGCAGGCTCCAGGCTCCAAGCTGTCAGCACAGAGTCCGTGGTGGGGCTCGAACTCACAAACTGTAAGATCACCACCTGAACTCTTTACCTGATCCAAAGTCAGAGGCTTAACCCACTGAGCTACCCAGGTGCCCCAGAGAATAATGTTCTTAAATGCATAAAATACATTAGCATTACAAAGGAAGCCAATTGTGTGGAAATATAGTCTGAAATATCTATAGGGACTTCAAGAAATAATTAGGGCCAGGTGAAGATAAGGATGTTGAAAGCGGGTCGGGTTCCTTCTATGCAGGTAAGAGCCTGCATGATCAAAATGTCTAAACAATAAATTTGTGATATTAAAATATATGCTTCCCTTTAGTAATATAATAAATAACAAGACTTAACAGCAGGCCTAGTTGCCATAATTCCAAGTAGTGATGAGCATAAATGATATTTTGAGTTACCTGCTACAACTGAAATGTGATTTGAAAACTTTGCGGTTTCAAAATGGACGGCTGTAATACTAATGTAGTGTGTATTCATAATTGGAGAAATTAAATTTTAGTTAAGGGTAATGAAAAGAAAGATGTAACTTTCTTCCATATTTTTCAACAGACCCCTGAAATTCTGTCTATAGACCTCAGATTAAGACCTCTGCCTTATGTGTTAGTGGAAAATGCCTTTGGAGTCACGCACCTTGTTCTGGGTACATTTACTTACCTCACCGCCAGCATCACTGAACTGCAGTGTCTCCAGTGTCTGTAATAACGAGAAGACAATTCCCAGCCTCACCACAAGGGCCAGTCTGTGGACATGTGAAATCAGTTCTCTCCAAAGCCTTGGAAGGTTGAGCAGGCAGAGACAGGCAAACGCACCAGGGCCAGCACAAACTGTCATTTATGGGCCGGCAGAGGAAAGTTCTGGTAGTTCCATAAGATGGAACAACACTACCAACTAGCTGGCTGCTCCAAGGCTCGTTGAGGGCAGTTTGTTTTAAGAGTTAATGTTTATTTATTTCTGAGAGAGAGAAAGAGAGACAGCCTGCAAGTGGGGGAGGGGCAGAGAGAGAGGGAGACAAGGAATCTGAAGCAGACTCCAGGCTCCAAGCTGCCAGCACAGAGCCTGATGCGGGGCTCGAACCCACGAACTATGAGATAACGACCTGAGTCGAAGTCGGACGCCCAACTGACTGAGCCACCCAGGAGCCCCTAGGGCAATTTCTATAAAGAGTAGGAATAAGGAAAGGAAGCTAGGACCCCAATTCCAGCACAAAGTGGAGGGCTGTGAAGTAGGTCAGATTTGGACTTGAGTCCAGTTCCACCCTTGACATCTGGGTGACCTTGTGTAAGTAAAAACAACAAAAAGACTCTGCTTTATGTTTTTTTTTTAAATTATTATTATTTTTTTTATTTGTGTGGGAGAGAGAGAGAGTGGGGGAAAGGGGCAGAGGGAGAGCAGGCTCCATGTTTAGCAGGACACAGGTTCGATTGCACAACCCTGGGACCAGGACCTGAGCTGGAATCGAGAGTTGGACACACAACAGACTGAGCCACCCAGGTGCCCCTCTGCTTTATGTGTTTGATCTCCGTTGTTAAAAGGGAGCTAATACCTCATGAGGATTTTGTGATGGCCGCTTACAATAATAGATACATAAAAGCCTGCTGTGTAAACTTTAAAGCCCTGCACATATATTTGTTATTATTACCCTGTTACAAACTGCCATCTGTTTAACTTTACTCAAAATCACTGGGCAGCAGTCTCAAGGCAGCCTTGCTGCTGTTCGCAAGTAGAGGCAAGTCCCTTGTGGTTGCTGTCACTTTGCCCTCTGTGAGGACATTGCCATGACTGGCAACTCTGCCAGACTGACTATTATCCAAAGGCCAGTAAAGGTGACCTTTGGTTCTCCTAGGAGTCCTGGGCCTCTGTTTTTTTGAGAAATCTCCCTTTGACCTCCTTACCCCTCTGGCTCTCCTCCTAGCCTCCCTTCTTCCTTCTGGTGCTGGCCTATGTCCAGGGCTCTGGGATGCAGGTGAGGAGTGGGCACAGAGGCCCTAAGGTGGGGGAGAAAATGTTGTTGCAGGGGGAGAGGGTCTCTCAATGGACAGCTGCCTCCTTGAGGCCTGTGGGGTCAGGGTTTCTATAGACAGCCAGCAGCAGGAGTCCACGGAATAAAGTATATTGAAGTCATTCAGCTTTGAAGACTTCCTGTATACTTTTAAGCTGCCCATGACATCATTTTGCTGGGCGGCTCAGAACAATAGGCGGGGGAGGACTGAAATGAGCCAATCTACAAAGCGACAAGAACAGAGTGAGAGGTTGAGACCTCTCACTGCCATGGTCGATGAGGACATTCCTGAACTAACCGGCCCAAAAGAGCTGGCCCCTGAGTGTCCAGAGGTGGCCCGAGAAAGCACCCCTTGGCCTACCAGTCCCCACCCGCCCACACGGAGCCCATGACCCCGCTCCATGGAACAACAGAGGCAGACACACAGGGAAAGTCACATGACTTCCAAACGGTCCATCTATCCAAGTTCAATAAATTAGCAGCCAAAAATTTTAATCAGATATTTAATCTTTCCTCCCTGTAAGGGAGATTGGGTGTTTACTGTGGCTCTAGGCCAGGTTAATCTCGGAGAAGAAAGATTGCTTGCCGCGTCCTTGATGCAGGGAGGCCCTGAAGAAGTCACTTTTGCCTGTAGAGCGTTTCTCAGCTGGTAGGTTAGCCCTTGTCCAGTACTTGCAACCCTCTGCAGTTTGCATCAGGGCTGAATAGTGACCAGACAAGGGACTTCTGCATCTTATAGATGGACTGGGATAGGGAACAACCAAAAGGCCTGCAACCAAAGGCCTGCAAAAATCAGTTTTCTGACTGGCTTGTCTGAGGACTGTTCTCCCCACTCTCCTCTGTCCCTCCCCATTGACCTCTACTTCCCACCCTTTCTTCACCCTCCCACCCCCTGAAGCCCAGAGTTGTCTGCAGGGAGGACAAGGGCTTGAGGGGGTCCTGCCAGGGAGCTCCTAACTCTGGTAGCAGGACTTAGCTAATTTATGAATATTTAACTGATATCTACATTGCTGACTATCGTTGAAACCTATTAATTTATTCAGCAAATAACAATTGAGTGCCAGAGGTTTTCTAGGTTCTTGAGACAAGTCAAAGAACAAAAGAGACAAAATTGTCTGCCCTTATGTAGCTTATACTCTAATGGTAGGAGACAGATACTTAATAATAAACAGAACAAACAAATAATATGAAGTTAGAAGGTGACAAGTGCCATGAAGAAAAGAAAGGCACCAGAGAAGGCAGGCTGGGCATGTGTGTCAGGGAGGAGACATTATTTTGTAAAATAATTAATTGTAGCATTCCCATGATGGGATCCCCTGAGAATGCTACTTCAATGGGATGTTCATAGATGCCATAGAGGTGGGATGATGAATTGGCTCCATGGTCAAGATGTGTAAACTGAGTCAGGGGGGAGAAGTGAGAAGCAGAGATATTTTGGAGACTATGGTAGTAGCCACAAAAGACCATGAAGGCCGGAAGCAGCCATGAGTGGAAATGGAAGTGAAAAGCCATGCAGGAGAGACATCCAAGGAGAGGAGAAGAAACAGCTTGCCCCTGGCTGAGCAGGGCAGAAGCATCAGAAAGAGGAATCAAGCTCTGTCTGGATGTTTCCACCTGTCTAGTTTTGAGTCTGGGTGACTATGAGAATGAATAGACTTGTAACTCAAATGTAGACATCAAGAGAGGCAGAATTGGGGAGCTTTAGAAGTCATGTTTTCATAAACATATAAGAATAATGTTACTAGAGTAGTGATGGATGAAAGCCATCAGAATAATAAAAAAAGTAGCAAGTGACAGCGGTTCCTGGGTGGCTCAGTTGGTTAAGTGTCTGACTTTGGCTCAGGTCATAATCTCACAATTCATGAATTCAAGCCCTGCATTGGGCTACTCTGCTATCAGCACCCAGCCTGCTTCAGATCCTCTGCTCCCCCGCCCCCGCTCTTCTCCTGCTTGTGCTCTCTCTCTCAAAAATAAAACATTTAAAAAATGTTTTTTTTTTTTTAATTTTTTTTTTTCAACGTTTATTTATTTTTGGGACAGAGAGAGACAGAGCATGAATGGGGGAGGGGCAGAGAGAGAGGGAGACACAGAACCGGAAACAGGCTCCAGGCTCTGAGCCATCAGCCCAGAGCCTGACGTGGGGCTCGAACTCCCGGACCGCGAGATCGTGACCTGGCTGAAGTCGGACGCTTAACCGACTGCGCCACCCAGGCGCCCCTAAAAAATGTTTTAACTAAAAAAAAAAGCAAGTAGCCAAATGACAGATACTAAGAAGTTATCAAGAGGTAGGAAAAAATATAGAATAGTGCTATATCTCAGGAATATGGCAAGCAATGGTTTTAAACCAGTGCTTCTTCAACTCTGCTCCCATCAGGAATATCAGGGGAAAGTAGACATTCCAGTTCCCAGGCTGCCTCCCATGCCAGTTACATCAGAATCTCGGGGTGGAACCCAGGAATCAGTAGTTGTTAATGCTTTTTAGGTGATGGCAATTTGCAGTCAAAGGTGAGAAACAGTGTTTTAAGGCAGGAAGAATGGATAACAGCTGCAGAGAGCTGAAGATGAATGAGAGTTGAAAAAAGGTGGTTGACTCTGGGAAGTAGGAGAGAGCTGATGGCCCTTTCTGGAATGGATTGCTACTTAAAGTGTAACCCACAAATGTGACATCATCTGGGAGCTTTTTAGAAATGTAGAACCCAGCCCCACCTTAGCCCCCTTCAGTCCAAATCTGCACTTTAACAAAATTCCCAGGTATTTAATAAATACTAATGCTTGGGGCCCCATTCCAGTCTAACTAAATCAGAATCTCAGGGTTGGGGTCCAGGAATCAGTATTTAAAACAAACAAACAAACAACACCTTCCCTGTGATTTTAACATTTATTGAGCATTGAGAACCATTGGTCCAGAGCAGTGTTTCTCAGACTTTAATGTGTATATGAATCACATCCATCTTACTAAAATGCAGATTCTGGGTCAGTGGGGTGGGTCCTGCATTCTGCATTTGAGACAACTCCCAGGTGAGGACGGTGGAGCTGGTTCACAGACCACACTTAAAGTAACAAGGCTGTGGAGCAGTGGTTCTCATGGTGTCCCTGAATAAGGACTCCAGTAGCACCTGAGAACTTGTTAGAAATAAAATTCTCAGCCCAAATCCAGACTCAGTGAAAACTTTAGGGTTGAGATCTAGAAATTCATGTTTTAACAAGTCATCCAGGCATTATAGTAACTGAGCAATGATTAAATGGCATATATAGGTTTATTACTTACACCCCTTGCCCTTCCCCCCCCCCCGAAATTGGTGGTACATGGAATAAAAGAGCTAGACACTTGTTATTCAATAAGACAAAATTTCTCCAAAGTGGTTGGAAGAAGGCATATCAAAATTCCCTTGGTGTTGTCAAATATCCACCGTGTCCAGGACCTGTCACTTGCTTTTTCCCTGCTCCCCAGTTGGAACCACTCTGCGGCAACCTCTCTAAGGGTGTTGTCAAGGCCAAGGGAGTTCTGAGCAGGTGAGAAGCCAGATGGAAAGGGGTTCTCAGAGGAGGAAGATGAAAACCACACTTGTGAGGGAAGGAGTTTGGAAGGAGGAAGGTGTGGGTATAGATAAGGACAAGTTTGCAGGTGGAGAGAAAAGTATGCTAAAAGAGCTAAAATAAAAATAGCGGCCATCGTTGACCATCTATCTGTCAGCCATTTATTTGTTTTACACTCATTCACTCAGACCCTCACAAAAACCCTACAGGGTAGATTGCCAGTCTATTTTTGCTGCTTAACAAGTAAAGAAATTTATGCCAAAATGGGTTTAGTAACTTCCCTGAGATCACGTGGGTAGTAAATGACAGACCTGAGATTTGGATCTTGGTCTTTCTGGCAATATTCTTTTCACCCTACCATGTTGGGGTAGAGAGAGATTGGGAAAATTGAGGGAGTTTTTGCTATGTGACCTATTTTTGTCGGTGGAATGGGCATTAAAATGAAAGCCCAGGCTTTGAAGTGTCAGGGCACAGGTGAACTGAGTGGGATAAGGAGTTAGAGTTTACCTTTTCAGGATTATAGTCAGACCTTTATCATTAATTATGTGATTTTCTATCTTGGCCTTTCTTCTATTTTTTATTTATAAAATAATGAATTTGGATTTTCTGGACTCTAGGTTCTAGGTATTTACAAAATCCCACGGTTTGAAGATTCTGCAAGTGTGGAATGCAACAGAGCATTACAAAATGAATTAAGAACCGCTGAGCAGCACTGGGGAAGCCCTTTGAGGTCAATAACATGGCTCTGGAGTGCACTGAGTCCCCAGAGTTGGGTGACTTGTTCCTGTTAATCAGTGAAAGGGTTAAAGATGTTAGCTGGAGAGGAGATGATTACCAGAGAAATGTCCAATATGACTTTGAGGACACGAGGCTGGCCCAGAGCTGGACATTGGAGTGGTAAATAGGGTAGGTCAAGGAGCATAAGCAGCCCTAGTATGCTGAAATGCATGCTGTGGGAATCCAGGCTACAGATGGGAGTAAATTTTATTTTTTGGTAAAGTGATAAATGATAAAGACTGAATGAGGACAAATGAGCAGGTCACTTCCACGTTTCAGACAATGGATCACAACTTTTGAATTAAAATGTTACAACCTCTGCATAGTTTTTCTCTATGAAACATGGAATCTCTCAATTCTTCTAAACATTCTTTCCTGGATCTTTGATTGCCACAACCTAATTTTGTTTGTTCACATGACTTCATTAGGATGATGAATATCATATCAGGTCTGTGGACATTCTTTTACCTTGACACTAAAACAACAGTGGTGACAAAAAAACAAGTTAAGGAATAATGGCTCTCCCTCTTCCATGGAATTACCCAAGACAGAGTAATAGAATCATCAGGTATTACCCTCAATTATTGTGAAACTTGTTCATCATGATTGTTTCTGATAACTCCATTATGGAAAAACATTTACCCTGAGTCTTCTTGGTTCTGGGAGAGAACCATTCTCATCTTAGTGTCTCTGTTGACACAGGCAAAACAAAGTGAGGAATTAAATGACATCTGAAAAATTTGACCCATGGCATCAGCAAAATGGAAGTGTCAACCTTAAGATCCTTCGGTTTTTTGAACATTCATTTTGTTGTTTGTTTCCTTCTTCTATCTCTCCATCATCCCACCCCCCTCATCAGTTCTTTGGCTAATTACCTTATGTTTTCATTGATTTATTCATCAAATATTTGTTGATATCTACTCTGCCAGCTGCTATACTAGACACTGGAGATTTAACAGATTTAGTGAGAGAGATGTTGAACTTTCACTTGGCTTTAACGGTGTAATGAAGAAGATATATTAAATAAGTAATTATAATGAAATGATGAGGGTTATTGTAAGGCAAATACAGGATATTCTTACAGTGTTAGGCAGGTGTAAAACCAACTCTAAGTTTTGTAGGAGACCTCTCTGAAAAAGAAACAGAAATTAATTATGAAGGACAAGTAGATATTAGGGATAATGTATATGTGAGGTACAGGATATGTATGTATTTTAAACCAAGAGAAGAATATTTGCAATAGTCTGGATGTGAGAGAGAGCATAGCATATCACTGGAAGTAATTTAGTAATGCTAGACCATAAAGTAGAAATTGTGGAATGGAGACAAATTATGCTACAGGGTAGGTAGGGATGAGACCATGTATGGCCTTCTTCATTGCAGCTTGGGGTTGATATGATCAGATTTGTGTTGAGAGAATCACTCTGGCTACAGTATGGAGAATGAATGGCAGATGTCAGAAGTGGAGAGAAGAAATTTATGTTTCCAGCTATGAGGATTAAATAGGATCTGAAATTATGCTTCCCCTATAAACAATGACAAAACTGGACAAATATAAGAGACAACTATTTTCAGATATTATCCAACAGGCAGCACAGGATTGTAATCCCTGAGAGAAGGGAAACAAATGATGTAAGCCCTACCATCGTTAAAGCTTTCTACATGGAGGTAATTTCCAGTCTTAGGTGCAGGAAGCAGGAGCTCAAATATAGGTCAGCAATTTTTCAGAGTTGAGAAAGAGATCAAAGTTTCAGGAAGCAATCTGCATAAAAGTTCCCTTGAGTCTTTGGCTGAGTATCAGTATCAATACACACATGCATAGGGTGAACCCTATAAAGCCAAGGAAGAACAAATCTCAAAGAAAACACTGTCAATACGAATAATACAAGTAATTTCCATAGCTCAAACAGAGCTGCAAATTGTCCTAATTCCCTTCAGCCAAAGAGGAGAGATTTTATTAAATAGTTGTGGTATTTAACAGGGACCCCAAAAGAACGATGCCTTAGAAATAGCATAAACTCAGCTCCAGAGTAAAAGCTATGTTATACCCACCCTAAAAGAACATGATAATAAGCCTCAAAAGATTAAGCCAATTTACAAATAACTTCACTGTCTACCAACAAAGCCCAGCAGTCCTAAAAGCAATACAAAATCTAGCATTGGACAGCATTCAATTCAAAGTGTCCAGCAATCATTAAACAATTACTAGACATACAAAGGAAGTGGAAACTGTGACCCATAAACCAAGAAAAATAAATAGAAACACACATAGCAATAAGAGAGATAATGGAATTAGCAGACAAGAACAGTAAATTATTATAAATATGACCCAGAATATAAAGGAAAACATAAGATGTAATGAGGAAATAGAAATTATAAGGAAAAAAGAAAAGCATTGCAAATCATGTGCTTCTATCTTAAGAAGCTAGAAAGACAAAAAGCAAATTAAGCCTGAAACAAGTAGAAGAAAGGAAAGAGAAGGCCCATACAATTGAAAAAAAAAATAGAGAAAACAAAATGAAACCAAAAGTTGGTATTTTGAAAAATCAATAAAACTGTTAAAATGGGAGGTAGACTGATGGGCAAAAAGTGGCATTACCACAGAACTTATTGATATTAAAA